>NC_060130.1:215242477-217742477 GCF_021461395.2 Schistocerca americana
GAGCCATTTGAACCATTTTTTTTAAATTTCTGTCCCATTCGGACAATTCAAAATGGTTCAAATGGCTCTGAGCACTATGAGACTTAACATCTATGGCCATCAGTCCCCTAGAACTTAGAACTACTTAAACCTAACTAACCTAAGGACAACACACAACACCCAGTCATCACGAGGCAGAGAAAATGCCTGACCCCGCCGGGAATCGAACTCGGGAACCCAATTCGGACAATTCCTTTGTGGTACGTACTTTTTTACTTTTTTGTCTTAGGGTGCGAGTATCAGCTGTTATAAATTACACTAGTAATACTTCTTACTTCTTTAGTCTGGACTACTTTAGTAAATTACTTCTTTACTAATATACTGTTTTAGTAACTGTTGGAGAGCTCAGTTTCTATGTAATTCTTTAGTTGTAACTAAAGGAGTAACGAATTTTTGCTACAGAAGCAAGCCATTCCTGCACACTGCTGGCACGTGCATTACGTTCCCTCTCAGAAAATATTGATTGTCGGCAGACATTATTGCATCACCCTTTGCGTAATTTATGTCCATCGCTACAATTTTAGAAGCTAGAAAATATTATTAAAATTGAATTACTAAAATTGAAAAATCTAAATCCTATAGTATTAATTAATGATAAGATCTGTGTATTATGAAAAATAAACGTGCTATTAATGGATGAATGTATTGTTAACCCAGCCGTCTATAGCTAACAACTTCCATTGTTGGTTGGTGACACGTATTAATTTAAATGCGAGCTTGAGATACGAGCTAGCATCAACATGGAGGTAGCCAAGAAATGTTCAAAAAACATACCAGAAAATGAAAATGAGCGGTTTGCTGAAATAATGAAAAAGTACATAACTACTATTGAATCTAAAAAGCACGATGTCAACATGCTAAAAAGGAAAATGGATGCTTGGGAAAAAATACACGTTGAATACAACGCAGAAGCTCTTACACAAAGATCACAAGAGCAGCTTAAAGTAATTTGGAAGGTCATGAAAGCGAAAGCAAAGGAAATGAAAGCTAAGTGTAATCGAGAATAATTTCAAACTGACAGTAGCGTAGGTGAGACGAAGATCGACGATATAAGCCAGCCGGCTCGGGTGGATGAGCGGTTCTAGGCGCTACAGTCTGGAACAGGATTCGAACCTGCGACCACAGTCGTCGCGCGGTTCCGGACTGATTGGCCTAGAACCGCTTGGCCACCGCGGCCGGCGAAGAAAAGAGAGACTTACACAAAGTAATAAATACGTGCCAAAATGAAATTCGAAAAACTGAGAAAAGAAACCCATCCGAAAGATTTACTGTACAGTGTGGCCACAAAGCTCCGTGACCCCCCATAAGTAATATAAATCCCTAAAGTTGAATAAATAACTTGAACAGCATTTCCTTAGAAGAGTTATCTTGAAATACGAACCATATAGAGTTGCGCGTCACCCAAGGAGATCTATGAGGCAGGACCCTCCGAATCGTAGCTGAGATGAACATTGCTGATTTCAGGTCTTCTTCGATCTGTTTAAGCAGAATCAAGAAATCATATAGTATAGGAAGTCACAAGACCACGAAGTAAAAGTATAGAGGACATGCCATTAATTCATAGGTGACGTGAAGACGAAGCTTGCCGTTACCCCAACATCTGCTGTGTCTAACGATGACAGTCACGTTTCGTGAAAGAAATGTGAACTAGTAGGACTTTATCATTTCGAAGCGAAAAAGACAGTGTCTGTTGTGCAGTCGACTAATCCTACGACAGATTTATAAACGACAATGACAGTTATAAGTATGAGTCGATCAACATTTGTGCAACTTTAAATCTGTCTTCAGGGACCTCAAGGCCTATCAGTATGCGGTAGTACAAAGTATGCTCGGTATACAATACAATAAGCAGAACAACGGTCAGGACTGTTGCTTACTCCGCCTCAGTTCTGTCTAAATGAAACTAATAATTACTGTGACGTGTCTGAAAGCAATAATTTTTCTTTTGTCACTTTTGCCTGGTGCAAGGGAAATGTTTGTTGTCGTCTTTCAAACAACACTTCGCTTTACTGTGGCGAGTACGGGGAATAAACAAGAAACTGTTTCGTTGATACTACAATATATATTATTCAAAAATTATCATAAGAACTGTCCTACAGAGATTACAATAAGATGTTGTATGTGTAAGGAGTATGTCATTGCAATAAATTAATTTCTTTCATTACCCAGTCGGAGATTCCTAAACTATGAGTTCCGTGTTCCATCCAGCTAGTCTTCTCCTTTCGTCTCTAACAGGCAGAACTCGTGCCTCTTGTGTAGTACGTCTAAACCGCTAGCTGGACTCGAGAACAGTTCTGCGCCGAGTGTAACACATTTTAGCAGTAATTTGTTTAACTCAGCTGTGTTGTCGAAGAGGACTGCCCAGGCTTAGCAGTTCGGATCAAGGAAAGCTGCAGACCTTGTAATCAGCAAGCGTGACTTTCCCAAAGCGTGTTTACTATGGTTGTCCTGAATCATTTCCGAGAGGATATCAGAACGTTCGCCTAAGCAGTGCTGTTGCTGAATCTCTTAGTAACAGCGATTGAATCATAAAAATTGTTCAATCACTAACCCTTCATCTGCGAGCGACGTATTAAGGTTGTTTCCGTAAGCGCATGCAAAAATTTAACAGGAGATAGAGGATGCGCCACTGAACAATTTAAGGTAGGGAATCCGGAGTCGGGGAAGTAAGGAGATAATAAGATTAAAATCACATTACTGTGCACTTCTTTTGTTTACATTAGATAGAATTAACTGAAAATACCATCACTGACGCAATGAACGTACCATTTGTACTGTATCTTACAAAATGTGCTTAAACTGACGTCCATCAACCGCAATGCAAGCTGCAACACGTTCCAGCACCTCTTCAAAATCGCGTGTGCAAGTGGTCCTCGTGTTGCCAGTTCCCTCGTTTCTTCTTTCCAATGAACCAGTCTCGCACCACATTCGTCGATGGAGAGAAATAAACACTCGTCGTGACGGATTATGCCTGTTAGGAACTCGTTCCCTAGACTGCCTTTCAGCAGTGAGAGCACTGCAATGTACTTCCCCATACACAAGGTGCATGTCAGTGAGTTCTGCGAAACTGTACCGGTACAGCTCCATCGTTTTGGACTTCACATCTCTGAGTAGCACTGAGTAATGAATGGATCTATCGTAAATTCATAGAACGTTCTGTCATGGGACAACGTAAATACGATACAACAGAGCCATCTTATGGACAAGTTAAGTAAACAAAACCTGCGTCATGACTTTAGAGTAATCAGGCTTGCCGGCCGGAGTGGCTGTGCGGTTCTAGGCGCTACAGTCTGGAACTGAGCGACCGCTACGTTCGCAGGTTCGAATCCTGCCTCGGGCATGGATGTGTGTGATGTCCTTAGGTTAGTTAGGTTTAATTAGTTCTAGGTTCTAGGCGACTGATGACCTCAGAAGTTAAGTCGCATAGTGCTGAGAGCCATTTGAACCATTTTTTTAATCAGGCTTGTTGTCCTTGTTTCCTTGCAGGAAGCAAAGAATGTACATATAAATAAACAGCAAATACGTGTAAACTTGTACGCATGTTAGTTGTAGTTGTAAATAAGCTGGAAAACAGTAATTCTAGACAAAGTGGTAGACAAGTTACTTAAGTATTTCTTTAAGCTGGCTTCTCCGACCGCAGGTTCCTAACCTCAGATTGTTCAGTGGAGCATGTTACATTTCTGCACGCTCTTACGGAAACACGGTCATTGTGCTTCCAGTGCTGATGCCTTATACAGTATGTGTGACAGGAGCTGAGCGTGCCAGCTGTACTAACGTCGGATATATGCGTTTCGAGGTTTTCTTAGTATATACACGCTATAAAATACACGTTATGTGTGACCAATTGGTACACCAAGTCCATCTCTCTTCCACTACTTTCACGAATGAAGAATAAATGCAGTAGGTACAGTTCACACGAACAGGAATAGTACGCAAAGACTCGAAGCCAAGCTACGAAGAGGTGAGATAGAATTCAAGTGAAGAGACACTGTGATGGCTTTGAACTGGTATGACCAAAGAGACGTACGTATGTTGTCGACATACCATATGACTCCAATGAAATCAGTTGTGAAAAATGGACCACCAAACTAACACAAACATTGAAATTAAAATGTGAATTGAATTGCAAGTAGACTATGGATGTAGTGGACACATATGGCATACTACTTAATTCAACGTAATATGCTCGCAAAACACTGAAATATTAGAAAAACACTTTTTTCACTCCTGAGAGTGCTACATTTGGCGTTATTTACAAGATTCGTGCCGGAAAACAAACTTCAGTCATCCAATTTCAACTCAGCCGCGTTCTTGAGATCTTAAAGACATACCACCAAGAAAAGAAAGCATCAGGAGGTAGTAGATCAGGCGAAGAAAATTTATTGGGGCTTCTAGAAAGGCCAGCCATTGTGACCGAGTGGTTCTAGGAGCTTCAGTCCGGAACCGCGCTGCTACTACGGTCATAGGTTCGAATCCTGCCTCGATCATGGATTTGTGTCATGTCCTTAGGTTAGTTAGGTTTAAGCAGTTTCCCGCATCTCGTGGTCGTGCGGTAGCGTTCTCGCTTCCCACGCCCGGGTTCCCGGGTTCGATTGCCGGCGGGGTCAGGGATTTTCTCTGCCTCGTGATGGCTGGGTGTTGTGTGCTGTCCTTAGGTTAGTTAGGTTTACTTAGTTCTAAGTTCTACGGGACTGATGACCATAGATGTTAAGTCCCATAGTGCTCAGAGCCATTTTAAGCAGTTGTAAGTCTAGGGGACTGATGATCTCAGATGTTAAGTCCCATTGCGCTTAGAGCCATATGAACCATTTTCTTCGAGAAAGACACTTTCCAAGCACTGTCAGTAAAACAACACTGACTTGTAAGGTTGGTTGTGTTGGGAAGGAGACCAGACAGCGAAGGTATAGGTCTCATCGGATTAGAAAAGGACGGGGAAGGAAGTCGGCCGTGCCCTTGGAAAGGAAGCATCCCGGCATTTGCTTGGAGCGATTAAGGGAAATCACCGAAAACCTAAATAAGGATGGCCGGACGCGGGATTCAACCGTCGTCCTCCCGAATGCGAGTCTAGCGTGTAACCACTGCGCCACCTCGCTCGGTGACTTGTAAGGAGATGTGTTATATGCAGCGTTACTACTGTAAACAATTTGCCGTGGGACTCTGTGTTGTGCCTATTTCAAATATGCCTATATTACACAAAAAAAAACACCTTACTGGTATGTGTTTCCTTGTAGTGTTATCCAGTATTAGGAACATCGACGATAAGAAATATTCAGATCGCAATTTGTTTTAAGAACTTATTGGTGAGAATAAATACGGAAGAACCCGCGATGATAACGCTAAGAGCAGCACTGCTCAGCGCCGTATAGTGCCCAAACGGGCGGTGCTGTTGGGAGCATCCCTACCGCACACGGATGCGCTCAATGTTATGACACACTCACCGGTGAAAGGGCTAATAAACACGAAAATCCACCATTTTCTCCTACTGTTTTCTCTGTTGTTCATCCTCTGTTGCCCATTCCCGTTTCAGTAATTGCTGTATTGAAAGTCCAGATCCAAAAATCTATTTTGCCAGTAATTCACTGGCTGGCAGTAATAAAGCCACTGACTTAAATTGTGATACTGTAGAAGCGCATGGAGCAAAAGAGAAAACTATTACTCAGGATCGTATCATAAAACTTTCATTCTGTTGCAACGGACCTTCGGCTGTTATCTTTAAAGGTCAAAGTGCTATTTGACGACACTAATAAGCTCCTAATCTGTGTCAATGTCGATCTGTTGATAATATTCTTGTACCCACTCGCACCGCCTCCACGAAGAGTGCTAGTGACTGCCGTGAGTTGTTTTTTGAGAAATCATATCACATGTTCTCTTCTGAACCGTAAGTAAACTGTGAAGTGTCGATTCACTTTGCGTCAATTACTGCGCATCGTTCGTAGTTCCCGCGTTAGCGCGCGCCAACAAACTTCGGTTACCTTCGGCCCAGTTCGACCCAAACCGGCACTCTAGCGTCGTCTGCCGTGTGGCGAATAGCAGGAGCCATTCAATCGATTGGAGCCACGGCGCGGATTGCTTCCTTTACATTTCAGGAGCGAATAGATGCGCCAAGGAGTCTTCATCGCTATCCAAACGACGCATACACATTTGACTATTTGTTACAGTTCGGAACGAAGTTATAGCAAACCATCTCCACTAAGATGTTATTTAGAAAAGTAAAGACAGATTTATTTTTTCGTGCTTCAGGCAGGTATGACAGAGAATGGTCCTCTGATACACACTAAACAGTTCAAAGCAATGTGGAACTTCAATAGCTGCGTCGGTGCTATGGACTGCCAAATTTGTTAAGTAGGGTTGACGTATCGGTATCAAAACTTAATGTTATGGGATATAGTTGCCCTCCTAATAGAACTAAAACCTTTGCTGTTTGCTTTAATTCCGATTTCTTATGCTCGACTACATTGGCGATGTCACACAGGTTTCTTTGTGTATTGAATACACAACTACTCTAATCTTTCTAATGCGTTGCACCATAGTGTGTACCACACACCAGCCGCTACCGTCGTAACCATAAAATATATTTCGTCCATAGTTGTTTGATTCCAAATAGTGAAAGACCGAATCTGTGACAACTGAATCTATGAAGCAACACAATTTAATCGCACCTGTCCGTGTACCGCCAACATAAATCGTTACATATTTATTGAACTTCTGAGATTGGTTTCATTCACAGAATCGATAACCCAGTGTTTTTTACATTAAATCTTAAAAGAATTCCCTTATGACAGTGTTCAATGTATGAACAACATAGACACCAAATGCTTAAATTCTGTAACTGGCTCAGTTTCTTTTGTGTATCTCACATAGTGGGGAAGCTGCGACAGTTTGGATTCTATGACGCGTCTTTAAGACATCTCTCAGTTCACCTGTTTTTTTAGCACGAATGTAACTTTCTTTACTGGAGCGTTACTCAGCTCGTTTAAAGTCACGTCGAATTAATCCCCTCAGAATAAAATACTGTAAGCAACTAAAACTAGCCCGACGTGACTTCGTTATTCAGCTATGTATGTGAGCAATTTTACAGGGTGCAGCAGATACAGTGACCTCTTCTAAACTGCGCACCATTGTTGAACACGGCTTCCTACAGAGCTGATGTTGGTACCAATACGTATTGCGGTTCATAGCATTACCAGTCTCTATGAGTCCTTCTATATCGTCGTACCACACATATGGGAAGCGCAAAGGTGCATTGTGTCTTCGTATATCATAGGCGGTTTCGGCTACTACGGACTGCTGGTTTTCTTGTCAGCAGTTGCTACGTCTGAAGTTGCAGAACGATCGCTCTTAGCTATAAATGTCAACATCCAAAGAACAATGAATCCTTTCTCGATGCACAACAGACTCCATTTCTCCCCTAATTTGTCCGTTGGGCTGACATGTCATTGACTAGAAACGTGGGAGATCGCGTCTCTTTACGAATGTGCTGTATTTGTATCCTGAAATCATATTCAAGGAACATCCAAATATTGAGGCAAACAGGATCCGAAAACACGTAAGATACCTATAGGATTCGACGCTTTAACTTTAGGGCTTTCTTTAGCATTGCGTAGTGCCGTGAAATATCCGTTGTTTCATGAGTGACGTATCGGTAGTTGTAGTATAACCGAACTTATATTGTTAATTTTTTCGCCGTTGCCTTCTATTCCAAAAACAACGGTATTGTAATTCGAAGAACGCAGGGCAGATTTTTTTGCCTAGCGTATAGTGTTATACTGTAATTAATTGATTTAATAATACTCCAGCATGAAGTTCTAAACAAAAATAAATATTTCAAAGTTCTCAAAAACGAAGTTATTAAATTACTTAGAAGTAACATTTTCGTAATTGATTGTGGAGTGACATTAATCGCGCATACACCACTTGCAAAAAAGCAAAATACCAAAAAGCCATAGTAGCAACATAGGATTAGGAGACAACGGAAGTAATTTCAAATCTACTAGAATGTTATGACCTATCTGAGTTCCAATATTGTTTCAAACAACAATACAGTTGCAAAAAGTAGTCTTCATTTACAGACGACTGCGTAAATTTTTCGTCGTTTCGCATTCAACAACTAGCTCCATATTACATCGAAAGATACAATATACCTTAGGCCCAGTACTGTAATCAAACTATCGTTCTATTAAAAAACGCCGATCATACATCTTTCATTTTCGTATCTCTGATTGTAATGATTGATACTGTTAGTTGCCGCTATCAGTTGTTCCGCTATTCAAATGAAAACGCCGGCACGTTTACCGCTGAAGTTCGGAGGCCTCACAGAGGTCCAAAAACTCGTAGAAATGCCTTATCTGAGGGAGTTTTGTGCTACTTTGTTCACTACGCTGCTTATTTTTGGGACAATATACTTCTATTTTGTATTATTCAGGAACTACAAGATAGCGAGGCAAATTCAATACAAAATGCTCCGAATTAAATATTTGCGAGAGGCAGAGAGGAATTAATACGTTGCTTGTTTATTTCCGAGGTACGTATAAGAAGCTACTATATAAATTGGAGTGCATCTGGCTATGAAGCGTACTGTGTGGAATAGCATATCATACTCAAGATCGAAAGCTGCAAGCATTTTGTGTGATTACTAGAGAAAAGCTACATCTGCGACGTTTCAGTTGGCTACCTTTTCGGCTTTCCTCGTGACTTAGGCCTCATCCGCGATGTGATTTGTATAATAATTACGCAAAATTATTGCTCTTAAGTTTTTTGTGTATCCATTTCATTATTACTCGGCCTTTGAAATCTTACCGTTTGCTATGTCATCATGGATGAACAGAAGTTTTGTTCTGAAGTGTCTGAGCCGCTTGTTTGAGCCGCCAGGTCCCAGTGAAGAGTTGGGTTCATAGATACACAGGGAGACCCAAAAGTCCGTTACCTCTCGAAAATGCAGTAATTCACTGAATAATGTAGGCAGAGAGGTAAAAATTGACACACTTTCCTGGAATGAGACAATGTTGTATGCATCTACATTATATAGTGCATGGCATATAATAAAGGAACATGTATTGATACAGTTACATTCTTGAGTACTTTGCACATTTTTGTGTGAGTAATACATTTGTTTTTCTTCTTGCAATATGCATATTGGATGTAGGCTGATGACAGTACCGTGAAATGGTCAGCAAAATGTGAGGCCGATGTTTCAGTTTATCACTGCTGTCTGCTGTATGTTCTGCATTCAGTCCAAGGCTTCTTTCACTAGATGCTAAAAACATCAGATAAATATTGAAGGTGTACATCATTAAATCAGGAGGGAAAATATGCAATGACTAAAAGAAAGCATCAGCTGGCAAAACTCTTCCTGAGGCATCAAGAAATAGTCAGTTTCATTATGGAGGGAAGTGTAGGAGGTAAAAATTATAGATGAAGACCAAGAATTGACTACAATTAACTAATTCAAGTGGACGTAGGTTGCAATAGGTATGCATAGATGAAAATACTTGCGCTAGATAGACTGGTGTGGTGAGCTGCATCAAACCAGTCTTCAAAGTAAAGACCATGATGAAAAAATCTTATTTGAGAAAATTATATAGTCTCTGATAATATTTTAGGTACATAATCACTTTAATTCTTGCTTGCACAGCCAATTACAAATGACTGAATTTGATCTCTGTCTGCATAACCATAAAATGGATGACAAAAAAAGTAAAGCACTCAAAAGACATGGTCAGATGTCAGTGTTACTTTGTACATGTTCATGATATCACCAGGTATGTAAATTATTAGCACAGCAATACTCTGTGATAGGTGGAGTGCATTAATGTTCTCATGTTTAATGTTGTTAGCATGACTGTCAGGGTATATAGGGAGTATGAACACCATAAATAGTCGATTGATCACTGTGAAGGATACAGAGATGCTGCATACTCATCTGAGACAGCATTATCAGCACTTCACACAGTTTGAAAAGGACCTTACTGTGGAAGTCCATTTGGCCAGCTAGTTGAATTGTGCAATCATCAAAGGTTTGTGGGGCATTTGAATGTGACAATGGCCCAATATTAGACTGTATGATAATGTGGGGGCGGGCACACTCATCAGCGAGGTTTCATGTGACCATATCTAACAACCACAGAAGAGGATAGCTGCATAGTGCACCAAGCGCATCGTAATCCTTTCACATTTGTACCTACCATCTGACAGCAGGAAATGGACTGTGTGTGACTTTCTTTGTCATCCCACACCATTGGGTGGAGGTTTTCACTAGCCACACTACAGAACTATTTTGCCATAAGCCGCTGTTAATACCACAAAAATCTGATGCGTAGAGTGTCACTGTGTTCATGCAGCACAGACTACTGACAAATGGTGTCACATTGTGTTCAGCAATGAATTGCGGTTCTACATTATCCTGGATTCCCATTGTTGGTGAGTATTGTAATGATGTGGCGAGGGATATCATTCTTCCATGCCTTGGAGAGGCACAACAGTGTTACTCCTGGTGTCATTATGTGGGACGCCATTGTTATGACTTCAGGTCATAGCTGTTAGTGATCAAGGGAATTCGGTCAGTACGGTATGTCGTGGACATCCTGTGAGATCATGTCTTACGTCTCATGTGATAGTATCACAATACCATTTCTTTGGCAGAATAATGCTTATCTGCAAATGACACAGGCCTCAAGGTACTGTCTGTGTGATGGTGAGGTACTCGCATGGACAGCAGGAACCCATGTGTGGGACCAGCTCGGCCATTAATCTTTCCCCATGCCAGTATTCAGGATATCAATGACCACTTAGAACAGTTGTGAGCCAGCTTGCCATTGAAGAGGTAGAATGGTTTTATGACACCTTCCCAACTGAATCAGTGTGTGCAGCCAGGCCAGAGGAGCTGAACTGTCATACTGATAAGGGGGCTCATACCGCCAAGATCTTTGTAAATTTGACTCATTTTCATAATCACTAAAATAATTTCACATGCTCTCGTAACCCATAAAGTTTCATTTTTTATCCTCCTCCCATTTTTTCTCAGGCAATACTCATTACTTCAGATTATGTGTTTGGACTGTATTAATTCCAGTCTGTAATGAACTAAATGATTCTTCAAACTGCCATCATAAATAATTTTCTGCACTGAGAAGATAAATGCTCTGATCCATTTTCTATTTTGATCTGAATATGTTAATCAATAATTTTATTTCCTGGTAAGTGTTATTTTATAAAAAAAAAATTATTATTTTGTTCTTTGCAATATCCTTTAAAAATAAAATGTGGTGACATCCTTCCTTATTTCAGAAAACCTGTCCTACAAAATGTCTGTATGGATGACTAATGTAGCCAGGAGAGACTTTAGGCTAATGAAGAGAATACAACAGTTTACTACAAGCAAAGGAAGTTGTTTCATTAAATACCATATGGGTTAAACATTTAACTGCTGGATGCACTATAAATAAATTTTGATGCTGAATCAAGCATATGTTTCTTATGAGATGTTGACTGTGTTTCCATTTAGTTTCTATTTATGTGTTTCCATATATACAAAATGTTATTATGAAGTACAACATTGCAGTTTTTACTAATGCATATGCTACAAATAGATCAAATTAGCACTTCTAACACCACTTTCATATAAAATGCAAAATATAGTGGCTATGTATATATTCAAATATAAAAGAAATGTTCATATAAAACAAACTTGAGATATAGTTAACAAAAGATTCACTGCTGAATGTAGCATATATTTCCTTTACAATGGTCATTGCATTTGCATTCAGTGCATATTTACATGTTTATGTATAAATGAAATGTTCATATGAAATACTATGTTAATCATTTAACTGTTCTATGTAGAATAAGCCTACATATGTAGAATTAGTGTATTTAATGCATTTTGCTTCTAAATTGTTATACTGTATTTGCATTCAGTACATGTGTATGTGTCCTTATACGAATTTAGTGTTCATATAAAGTAAAACGTAAGGTATATTTTGCACTTCTAACTCTTGAACACTCTACAATTAATTTTCATTCCTCAGTCTAGCGCGTATATCCTTCAAAATGGTTGTTGTGTTTGCATTCAATGCATGTTTGCGTGCTTATATATAGAGGAAATATTCATATAAATTACAGAATTAGCCTACATAATATACAAAATATATTAAATCAACACATATAATACATATAGCACATATTTCTTAGAATCCATCCACTGTATTTGCATCATTGTATATGCAGGTGTTCATATACAAGGGATATATTTGTATGAAGTTAAATTTCACTAGTAAATAAAATACAAATAAACTTCTGTTAAGAAACTGCCGTACAAATATCTTTGATATTATTACACTCCTGGAAATGGAAAAAAGAACACATTGACACCGGTGTGTCAGACCCACCATACTTGCTCCGGACACTGTGAGAGGGCTGTACAAGCAATGATTACACGCACGGCACAGCGGACACACCAGGAACCGCGGCGTTGGCCGTCGAATGGCGCTAGCTGCGCAGCATTTGTGCACCGCCGCCGTCAGTGTCAGCCAGTTTGCCGTGGCATACGGAGCTCCATCGCAGTCTTTAACACTGGTAGCATGCCGCGACAGCGTGTACGTGAACCGTATGTGCAGTTGACGGACTTTGAGCGAGGGCGTATAGTGGCCATGCGGGAGGCCGGGTGGACGTACCGCCGAATTGCTCAACATGTGGGGCGTGAGGTCTCCACAGTACATCGATGTTGTCGCCAGTGGTCGGCAGAAGGTGCACGTGCCCGTCGACCTGGGACCGGACCGCAGCGACGCACGGATGCACGCCAAGACCGTAGGATCCTACGCAGTGCCGTAGGGGACCGCACCGCCACTTCCCAGCGAATTAGGGACACTGTTGCTCCTGGGGTATCGGCGAGGACCATTCGCAACTGTCTCCATGAAGCTGGTCTACAGTCCCGCACACCGTTAGGCCGTCTTCCGCTCACGCCCCAACATCGTGCAGCCCGCCTCCAGTGGTGTCGTGACAGGCGTGAATGGAGGGACAAATGGAGACGTGTCGTCTTCAGCGATGAGAGTCGCTTCTGCCTTGGTGCCAATGATGGTCGTATGCGTATTTGGCGCCGTGCAGGTGAGCGCCACAATCAGGACTGCATACGACTGGGGCACACAGGGCCAACACCCGGCATCATGGTGTGGGGAGCGATCTCCTACACTGGCCGTACACCACTGGTGATCGTCAAGGGGACACTGAATAGTGCACGGTACATCCAAACAATCATCGAACCCATCGTTCTACCATTCCTAGACCGGCAAGGGAACTTGCTGTTCCAACAGGACAATGCACGTCCGCATGTATCCCGTGCCACCCAACGTGCTCTAGAAGGTGTAAGTGAACTACCCTGGCCAGCAAGATCTCCGGATCTGTCCCCCATTGAGCATGTTTGGGACTGGATGAAGCATCGTCTCACGCGGTCTGCACGTCCAGCACGAACGCTGGTCCAACTGAGGCGCCAGGTGGAAATGGCATGGCAAGCCGTTCCACAGGACTACATCCAGCATCTCTACGATCGTCTCCATGGGAGAATAGCAGCCTGCATTGCTGCGAAAGGTGGATATACACTGTACTAGTGCCGACATTGTGCATGCTCCGTTGCCTGTGTCTATGTGCCTGTGGTTCTGTCAGTGTGATCATGTGATGTATCTGACCCCAGGAATGTGTCAATAAAGTTTCCCCTTCCTGGGGCAATGAATTCACGGTGTTCTTATTTCAATTTCCAGGAGTGTAACTCTTTATTTTCAATGTATCAATGAGTCTTCAATGTTATGTGGTGAGAATGTAAATCAGTTTATCATATGAACAACCCCATTTCCTCAAATTGCAATTCTTATATCACTGGATGCAGGACTGATTGAAGGTTATGATTTCATCTGATACTTTCAGCATTTAAAGTTATGCTACTTTAAAATTACTGTGTGTGAAATGACTGACATGACCAGCTTAGTAAATATAAATTGAATTTTTTTTAACCAGATATAGCATAGCAATGAGTGTTATGAGAGACATCAAAGAGAGATAAAAGTCACTCATAATTTACTCATTACTCAGTGAGAGCTGTAAGCATCATGTTGTTATTCATCACGTATGGTGATTATGGAACTTCACTATGACTTTCTCCACAGGAAACTGGCTGAAGGGTATATTGTAAGCTGAACAGAGATGTACATTGTACGATAAACAGAATTCCTTGGATTATTCTTATCAGCTTCACCTGTTGTTGCCTCCCCCCCCCCCCCCCCCCTTATGTTTCCAAGGTGGACTGCATTTAGTGTACAGCATATTGTAAGAACACCCCCCCCCCCCCCCTTCCTCCCAAAACAGACACACACACCAAAGTCCATTATGCATTAGGCAAGCTACAATGAAATCATAAACAATAGTGAATCTATGTAAAGTTACTACATATAGTCACTAATTCTGTGTATATAATTAATACACAGGAGAGATAAAAGAGAATTATGATGGTATCATGCACAACATCCCATACTCTAAACAATATCTTGCAGGGTATAGAACTGAAAGCCATATAAACGTAAAGCACTACGATCCAGTTCCTAAACATGAGTCCCGTAACCTGGTTATTGCACCACCTCTCCCACTGGCAGTGGCTGAATGTGCATCAGAAGTGTGCCAAGGAGATAGATGTAGAACATGATTTTGCAACTTAATACATTCAAACAGCATTTACAAGGGAGGTGTGTGGGACATTATGTCAGAAGGCAGTTTCATAGCTTTCACATAAAGGGCCAACATTACTTTTACATTCACTGTGATCCAACAGGTAACTTTGAGTTTGTTTTCAAATGACAGTTTTATGAGATTATTACTAGCAGTTTTGATGCTGTGAGACTTTCCTTACTATGCTTAGCTGCAGTTAGCTGAAAGTCTCACTGTGATCCATTCTTACTTACTTCCTTTCAGACATTAGTAATTATGCAAATTGGTAAAACACATAATACTGGGTGCTTTTCAATATCTCTGTCAGTGGTTGTTGATTTGGCCATCTTCATACTATTAATTGGTTTTATTATCAATGTGGTTGTGTCATTGCTATTGTAAGCTTTAAAGATATGTTTGTATGCTGCAAAATTCCATATATTTTTGCTGACTTAATCCTATACTACTCAATTAGCTACATAACTCTCATTATTCATGCATCTGACTGTTGTGTATCTCATCTGCAGGAAGATATTACTGCATTCTCAATCAGTTTTCCTCATGGGACTGATTCTTTGTTGTGTGGATACTGTATGAGAGAAAAGTAGTCATTCTATATTTAGTGACATGATATGTTCTTTGCACTTCATTTATGGGTGGAAGATGCATATACGCTCCTGCCTAAAGTTTACTCAAACATAGGGACTGATGACCTCAGCATTTTGATCCCATAAGGTCTTAACACAAACTTTGAAATTTTACTTAAACAAATTTTACCCTCTCTAATTTATTCTCTTTAATGCCATGGAAGTAGTATGTGAAGAACAGCAGGTTGTTCTAAGATACCAAAGTGAAATTTTTGTTAAAATACTTTAGGGGATTTTAGTTGTATAACTGGTGCTCTATTGTACCCATTCAACACTCCAGCTTTTCCTTCTACATTTAAAGAAAAACTTTACAATGGACCAGCCATGTCAACATAGATGTGTAATACAGCTTTGATCTGAAATTTAAATGCAGCATAAAAAAGTACTGCAAAACAAGGTTGAAGCCCTTCAAGAATTACACAATTCTGTAGCCAAGGAAGGTGGCTGGAATGAATAAGACATATATGCACTGTCCTTATTAGATAACTGTAGCTGTAGTAAAGATTGACTTATAATTGAATTGTTGCTAATGAATTACAGTTTCTGTTAGGTTTCCAAGATAAACAGGGTAACTTTACCTTATAATGCAGTATTAATTAATTAAATGTAATCTATGGTAAGTAGTAGTTGTGTGAAGTCACTTGCAAATATTCATGCACAGTCTGGTGAGACATCTGGGAGATTGTGATTATTCATATCAGAATACCTTTCACTAATATGGTCGCTTGTAGCTAATTAAAACCATTACTTCTAAAGAAAACATGACATACAGAATGGCAGGGGAAAATGAAGAAATAGTACCTACACAGAATTTGCACCCTTTTCTAAGATTCATCACTTAAAACTGCAATACTATACTTAAATAGTTAAATGCTATTTACATAAATAAGTTGGGAAGTTAATTCTGGAGGACTGAATGTCATAAATTAGTGTCCAGTCAATGAACTTCTATAATTTTCTAAACAGCTTGGTCCTATGCTAAGGATTTCTCTCAGTACCATAGTAAGATAAAAATTTTACTCTAGCAAACATATATTTTTCATCCCTCAGGTATTAATGTGCTTATTGATTAATATTGATCATATACCAGTGTACCAATACCACTTTTGCTATGTTGTACAGTAATGACTTTTGTTAGAATGGATCTATACATCTCATGACTTACTTATGTGTAATGCTTATCATGCAGTGAAACATTTAACTCCACCACCATTGATTGAGTAAATAATCAGTACTCTGTCTGTCCTTCAAAGCTGAGCATAGCTACTCCATAATGTCTGCTTATAAACAGAGTTGGAGCAGTGCATTAAGATAATGTTATCTGGGTGAAAGACAAATTTGTTAGACAAGAACAGTATATTGTAGGATCGACTTCCTTACTTGAAATGTTCACATAATTCTTGTTCATAATTTAGACTCTAAGAGTAATTGTGTAGTTGATGGAGTTTAATTAAGTGCCAGCCAACAGAACCTATTTCATAATCAACCTTTTAAAGTCTTTAATACAACGACTAAGCCCAATGCAAACCATAATGTATAAATACAAGTTGCTTTCCATGAAAAGTGAAGAATCACACAGCAGTTAATAATAATTGTAATTCCTGGTCAGTTATAATAGTTTGTTTTAATATCTCTTGTGCCACTGTAGGTTTAATTTCTTTGTGATAACTCACATTAGATATCAGAAACTACACTCACTGCAGATTTTCTCCCTACATATCGTTAGTGAAATATGGCCACAATTATTTATGCTACCATTAGCTCCTTGAATCTTACTCCTCTGGGCATTTGTTGTACAGGCAGTTTTCTTTTGGAGTGACCATCGTAGTAGACAAAGTGTCAGATTCAGGTGCTTTTACACTCAGAGTGTGACAAGAACCAATGTTATCTGCAGAAGAACAGTGTAAGTTATATAAGAACAGAAACATATTTAATAACCCATGATGGGTGGAGCAGTGAGAACATAAAAAGCAGTCTGGCACTGATATAAAGGACATTCCTGGCTAAGAGAAATCTACTAGTATCAAACATAGGTCTTAATTTGAAGGATAAATTTCTGAGACTGTATTCTTGGAGCACAGTATTGTATGGTAGTGAACAGAAACATATTTAATAACCCATGATGGGTGGAGCAGTGAGGACATAAAAAGCAGACTGGCACTGATATAAAGGACATTCCTGGCTAAGAGAAATCTACTAGTATCAAACATAGGTCTTAATTTGAAGGATAAATTTCTGAGACTGTATTTTTGGAGCACAGTATTGTATGGTAGTGAAACATGGACTGTGGGAAAACTGGAACAGAAAAGCATCAAAGCAGTTGAAATGTTTTGTTACAGAAGAACATTATAAATTAGGTGGACTGATAAGATAAGGAATGAGGAGGTTATCCAAAAAATTAGTGAGGAAAGGAATATATGGAAAATACTGACAAGAAGAATGGACAAGATGATGGAACATCTGTTAAGACATCATGGAATAAAACTTTGTGGCAGATTAAAACTGTGTGCCAGACCGAGACTCGAACTCGGGACCATTGCCTTTCACAGGCGAGTGCTTTACCGACTGAGCTACCCAAGCACGACTCACGCCCTGCCCTCACAGCTTTACTTCTGCTAGTACCTCGTCTCCTACCTTCCAAACTTTACAGAAGCTCTCCTGCGAATCTTGCAGAACTAGCACTCCTGAAAGAAAGGATATTGCGGAGGTGTGGCTTAGCCACAGCCTGGGGGATGTTTGCAGAATGAGATTTTCACTCTGCAGTGGAGTGTGCGCTGGTATGAAACTTCCTGGCAGATTTGTTCTGCAAGGTTTGCAGGAGAGCTTCTGTAAAGTTTGGAAGGTAGGAGACGAGGTACTGGCAGAAGTAAAGCTGTGAGGACAGGGCGTGAGTCATGCTTGGGTAGCTCAGTAGGTAGAGCACTTGCCCACGAAAGGCAATGGTCCTGAGTTCAAGTCTCGGTCTGGCACACACTTCTAATCTGCCAGGAATTTCATATCAGTGCACACTCCGCTGCGGAGTGAAAATCTCATTCATCATGGAATAACTTCCACATTACTACAGGGATTGTACAGGATAGAAGCGGTAGAGGAAGACAGAGATTGGAATACACCCAAAAAATAATTGAGGACATAGGTTGCAGTTACTACTCTGAGATGAAAAGGCTGGTACAGGAGAGGAATTCATGGTGCACCATGTCAGACCAGTCAGGAGACTGATGACTAAAAAAATTTTTCTTGGAATCACTGTAATAAAATCATGAACTCTCTCAGCCCATGAAGTTTTGTTCCTTTTTCTCATCCCCTTCTGGGTGATTCACTTATCTGTCAGCCATAATACATGAAAAAGAAATTGAGGAATTTAAGGAAAAGTTGTGTAATGTAGACTGGAAATATGTGCTGCTTGGCATTCATGAAAAATATAATGTGTTCTGTAACATAATCATAGGCTACTTTAAAAACTTCTTTTCTAAGAAATTAACCAGTGGTGACACAAATGTTGACAGGGTTTAATAACATTAAACTTGTGCAGTAAAATTTTATGTAAAGTCATCAGTGCATCACAATGAGTTTAACATCAACAAAAAAATAACTTCCTTCAGTAATAAAATAAGAACTGTTAATGCGTCAGGATTGGCCAGGACGGGAAAGCTGTAGGCACCCATAAAGAAAAAATATTTTTATATGTGTGAAAGTTTAATGCTGTAAACAGGCAGGCCTCAAGAAACCACCGAGACTGCAGGGCAGGAGAGGAGGGTGTCTGGTTGGTTTGGAAGCTGCCAGCAGAAGAGAGTGAATGGTGTATCCACTCCCGGCAGCTGGCCGTGGTTCCACCCCCACTTGTTCTGTAGTGTTACCTCACCAGCAACATGTGAGTTTAGCTGCTGATGGTTCAACACGTGAGTTTGAGGGTGGTACTATCCAGTTTTGGGCAACGTAAATGAGACGCTGCAACTTACCGCCGAGAAGAAGGTATAGACGAACATCAAGTGAAAAATAAAAATAAAATTTTTATACTAGTAAACACATTTAGTAACGACCCCCACGGTACACTCTTTTCCCCTCCACAGGAGTGAAGCATGGGGGGATGGTAAACTGATAGCTACTAAGGGGCTCCTGTGAAGGAAGGCCTTACATAATTTTAACAATACATTTTGATTATTTGTGTTTTTGTGTTAGATTTGTATTAAAAAATGACAATAATTAGGTGATGAATGCTTGCTTGACAAAATCTGGATGACGGCGGACTGTGCAGCAGTGGTGAGGGAAGCTGCGAGTAGTGTGCTGTTTGCAGTGATCGGCTGTTGGCGGTGGCAGTGGTGGAGGCCACTGACTGCGGCAGGTAGCAGCACGCAACCTCCACCGTAGCGTATAAGCGGTGGGTTGCAGAAGGGTTGATACACAGATCAAGAGGGGGAGGGTGGAAGTGGTTAACACTGGTGGAGCATTTCACACACATATTTCATTGCTCACATGTAAAGGAGGGCCATGCCTTTTCTTTTGGGTAGATTTTACTTATTTACTATTCCTTTCTACTCACCATTACCTTTTACTGACTACTACGGTATGAGGGCAGCAAGGAAAACTCTTGCTCCCATTTCACAACTTAACATGGTATTCCCCAGGAGATTGCTGTTCAGGGACAACAGAAGGGGGTGACTGAAGTTACGCAAAAAGTCCTTTTCTAAACTATACTCATAGTGATAAACCAATAAAGATAATTTATAAAGGGCTATATACAGAACTAGGACAAGTGTGCAAACACCTCCTCAGGAGGGGTAGTGATATTACAGAGACAGCTTTTAAATAGTGAACTGCTACCATTAAGTACGACACGGTAGGGCTGGGTTGCTCAAAAGTATTCGTAACAGAGTTGTACTCTATATAACACTCTCCGTACATTGTCACTCAAAACTTATATAATGAATGAGGAATAAATCATATGAAAGTTAGAATTAATTACAGCAGACAAGACGAAGAATAAGGAGGAAGTGGTAGTGTTCGGGGACGTGACTGGCTTAACGCAAGTTGACAGCTGTGCCAGTCCGCATGTTTGCATCATGCTCTGCTTAGAGTAAGCGTTCACTGTTAGCATAACATGTAATTTAAATGGCTCCAAAGCTTTGTATCAACTGGAAACTTGCTGCATGGTAAAGTGAATCATGCCTAATGGTTTTGCTCTGACCTCAAGGTGGCAGCATAAAACACACCATTTAACATCACCTACAACAACACACACAGGAACTCTTGCCTGTACACAAATCAACTTACAGGAGTAAAACAAATCAATTCTTTTCCATCACCAACAAAACTTCACTGCCCTCTGGGGGTCAACAGCCAGAAGTCATCTGGTAATGTCGTGCATTGAGTTAACCGATCAAGGAACTACCACTTACAAAAAACAGAAGGCATGGACAGAAAAAGAATAAATAGTTGGGGAAGATTCCAAAGAACTACAGGGATAGACATTAGTAGCAATGAGGTAGTAAGGGGCTGAGGGGGGTATGGTCGTGCTTACTAGTCATCTAGCTTGGAAAGGGTGCAACAATAAGGGGTTGCATTAATAAATGGCTGCAATCAATCTGTAGGTGGAATTCACTGTATGTAGTGGTTTCATAAATGATTCGCTGAATCAGAAGCTTTAGTACTGGATGTTGGGGAAAAAAAGAGATTTGACCAATGGGAAAAAGTGTGTTGCATTTAATGCGGAGTTTGTTCTGGGTATATTCGTGTACAGCCGTCCGCGATTGCAATGCCAGGTCACCCGACATACTGCCAGTTAGGCCGAGAGGCCAACCTATGGCAAACCGGGAAGGTGTTCACATTAAAGAGTAAGGAATGGAATATAATCGGGAACAGGCTCAGGTAATGGGTTTCAGAATAAAATTGATTCAGTGGTGATACCTACTAGTTGAAGGATATGGAGATATGGGAACGGATACACCCACCTACTGGGTGTACCATCACTGAGGAAGTCGGTAACTAGATGGTACAGCCAGGTTTCCATACAAGGAATTGCAATGGGTGGATAGTCTAAGAGCATGATACTGATTAGACCTCTGATTACAATAAGTGAATAGCCTAAAAGTGGGTACTTGTATTGGAATGTAAAAGGCTTCCTTTCTCCTTCCTCTGGGGGGAGACAATGACTAACAGATGAAAGAGATACGTAGACGATCGGTTTGCAAAACCGAAAACTGAAAGAATAAACCGATCAGTTGGGCACTCTGTGGGCACTAACTGCAATGTGTAAGGCACACGGCCCTGGAGGAGGGAGGTAGAAAGTAATGGTTGAAGTGGGAAAGAGCAACTCAAAGCAAAGGTAGGAACCCGGTGCAAAGCATGGGCAAGGAAGACATAGGGCGATTACATCTTGGGAGAGGGGGGGGGGGTGGTTAATTATTACAAAATACATCAATTCCCTGAAGTAACAGGGTGAGTTATGAAAAGAGGGGTGTGAACTACTGCAATAGTGGTCAATAATCTACTGTAGTGTACAATATATTTTCAACTAGTTAGCATGTTACCGCTCTTGGGCGATGACATCATGTCATTGGCACTAATCATTAACAAACAAGTGCTTATTTGAACGGGAGCTTCCATCTTGGAACATAATGGGCATGTTTGAATAAACAAACGGGTGTCTCTCACTTCCTAAGTGCACGGTGGGGCACTGTACCCAAAAGGTAGTAGCGTCGATTTTCGTGATCACTTGTAACAACTTCACTTCCTCAATCAATTACTTCATAAGAAGTAGAGTGAATAATAACGAAACATAAATTCATCTGGGTGAACTCTTAAATGTGCAACACACATGTGGGATGCTAACTGATATTCTTCATTTACTTGGGTGAAACTTATTCACATCTCTCCTACCACAATTTCTATCTTGCTTACCGCTCTACAGTGAGAGGGTTGTGTACTTCTTTTCAACTTCAAGGGCGCATTCAACTCATCTCTATTGGGTATTTGATATAACTCAGGTGCTTTACTCACTTCTAAACATACCAGTCCGACTCTGGTCACAAACATGGCACATAATAGGATTTCAGAACTCGTAACCCAAAAAAAGTCATGTATCACGACTTTAGGGGCAGTCTCACATTATGGGAGTATTGTTGTAGTGAAATATATATAAAATCCAGGCTGTGGTGGGTCTTTACATACTGGGGTTGGCGGTGTAAGGTACAAGTACATATTGTACAACACATAAACTATAAAAATACATGCAAGTAAAAACATATGGGATATCAAGGCCGTTCCTGCGCAGTAAAATGATGATGTAATGTTTAAACCTAACATAAAACCATAAGGGAATAAAAATAAAAGAAAAATACAAGTTATTGGTACCAATTATTAACTAGCTATCAACTGACAATGTGTAGTGGGTCGGACTTCGCTCAACACTGTTAAGCATACAAAAGGCATAGAATACAGAGTGGTGAAGCAATTTATCAGACTCTGTACTGGGGAAAACAGGTAGCGTTATGAAACTGGCTGGAGGCAGAAACAGACAGAGGCAACAGAAGCAGGTTTCAAGTTAGTGTTGAGACTGCAGCATTGTGCACGTGTGGTGCTTAGATAGAGGAACAGCTGCGAAGTACGTGTAACACTGACCTAGCCAGGAGTGTTGCATTGTAACTAACCAGTTGCAAAATGTAGTCCATAAAAATTAGTAAGGTTATAGCAGATTTAGTGATTGCTGGGAATAGTATTGACCAATGAAATGATAAAGAAGGGTTGAATAGTCTGTGATGAGCACATAATAGCGAAGACATCTATGAATTTGGAAAAAGAGTTATGAAGGTATGTGAGATTAAATGGAGGGTGGGAGGGTGATACTATTCTTCAGGGGAGGTTTGTAACCACAAAGCGTCACCAAACCAAATGTTGATGTACTGGAAGGCACCCCTTTAACGGCGTGCTTCATTATTGTGGTGTGTTTCCACTTCACGATCCATCAGCTGGGGGTCGTTTGCTTCTAAACTTCCCTTGGAGGTATAGCCTGATTAGGAGATATGTTAGAGGCTTAGGAATGCAAATACATTAAGGGTTGAAGGACGGAAGAAGCTACGTTTAAAATAGGTATTGCTTAAAAAAAGGTGGTGCCTTTCTGTGCTATGCATTGATAGCGAAGATGGTTCTAGTGTGTGTATCGTAATCTAACGGCTGAAGAAAGATCAGCAGATGGCAAACAGATAGAGGGTCAGGAGAGGGAAGGGGGGGGACTCGGGGGCAACAGCTGTGCGCGGCTAGTGAGACGCCGTGCATCGGTGGAGGGGCGGGGAGATACTGCAGTGTCAGATATGTGTCTCCGCCCTTCTACACAATGTCTGCCATGTGTGCAGCTCCCTGGTTGACAGCACCAGCTGATTTTGACAGGCAGAGTGCACTAGTTCACAATTTTGCAGTAGCAATGTTCAAACGAGAGAGTTACTCAATAAAGTAATGCCCTTATTTGGAATTAACTGTACTAGTACTGAGAGTAGAGCTGCTGTCCAACCACTAGGCGTGTCATAACACATAAATAACATAATCAAAGTAAAATCAATAAAACACTGGTTAGAACTAAGAATTAATTAAGCGGGGCCAGCATTGCAGAACAGGGTGGGCGGGTAAAACTCTGACAGTCTTTTTCAGAGGGGGCTGCTTGGGGACATTTTAGTTATTATAGTAGGGGTAAAATGTTCACTTGCAAAGAGAAAGATAAAAAATAATAAAGTGGTTGCCTGAATCTTGTTACTTTTTCTTTTGATTGATCAAAATGGGAATCTCTTAAGCACAAAATAGCACCTTAGTTTCTAATCTCTAGACAAAAGAGCATATCAGTGTTTGGATCTGAGGGCGTATATAGGGCAAGTTGGGGGCGATGTAACTTCCCATTTACTCCACTTCACAGGGGGATGAGGACCTGCTGAAGGTCCGGCATTTGTCTCAGAAGGTGGGGGGAGAGGCATAGTTCCTGAATAGGGTATTAGCCTATCAAAATGGACGATCACTTTGTGGTCAGGTAGTTGTAATTCTACATTGACAGGAGAAGTGGGCCAAATAATTGAATACGGTCTGTCATACAGGGGGGGTAAGTTTCTTTACTCTTCCTTTCTTTATGCTAGATTTTTTCAGTAAAACCAAATCACCAGTTTTATAGGGGGGGGGGGGGATGACATTTTTATTGCTTCTGTCTATCTGCCTCGTGGTTGCCTTGTGGTTGTTCCCCTGTACCTTCTTCCAAATGGCCTTAAGGGCTGTGTGATCGAATTCCGGAGGTAATTTATCAATCTCAAGGGGAGATTCCATAGGGAGGTGAAACACTATCTCATAAGAGGTATGTTCAGTGGCTTCGTGGAAATGGCTGTTGTACACACTTGCCACATACGGAATGTATCTTTGCCAGTTGTTGTGGGTTGAGTTAACATAATAGGAAAGCATTCATTTTACAGTGTGATGAACATGTTCAATGCAACCATTTGCCTGTGGGTGAAAAGGGATGGTTCTCCATTTTTTAATTCTCAGCAATTTGAAAACTTGGATAAATAAGGCAGACATAAGCTGGTTCCTTGGTCGGTTATAATGGCTTCAGGGCTTCTGAAATGAAGGACAAGATGGTCTACAAAAGTGCATGCTTTGGTTTCAGCTGGCATGTCAGTGATGGGTACCAAAATAAGGTATTGGGAAAAGTGATCAATAATAGAATATATTTACTTCCTTGTGTACTTACTGGAAGTGGCCCGACCACGTATAAAGTGATGAACTGAAAGGGTTTCGATGCCTCAGGAAGAGACTGTAAGGGAATTTTGATTCATGGGGGTGGTGCTCTTTGGGCACAGGGTAGGCAATTTTTTATATACTTGGCAACATCTCGCCATTTCTTGTCCCACCAATACTACACGGAAATGCGGGTGTTTGTGGCTCTTCATACACTATGGCAAGCTTGGATGCTGTTGTGGCACTGGGCAATAATTCTTGATTGCAAGTCTTTTGGTATTACTATACATTTAGACAGGAGGGTCTTACGATATATAATTCCATCCTCTGTAACAAAATCTGGATGCGAGTGATACTGGCAACATTTTGCATAATTTTCCTGGTAGTCTTTTAGTTCGTCAATTAGTACTTCACCTGTTTGAGCTACTCTCACCTTTCTGCTAAGGGTGTTAGCATTCTGGTGCAATCATCCAGCTTTGTGTTGCACTTGGTAACCATACTCACTCAATTTTAGGACCCAGCGCGTGAGAGAGAGCTGCTAGGGTCTTTCAAATTTAATAGCCACTGAAGTGCTGCATGATGTGTTACTACTGTAGATTTTCTCTCATAAAGGTAGCATCTAAAGTAGATAACTCTGAAAATTAGTGCCAGTAATTCTTTCTCTGTCATATTGTAGTTAATTTCCACCTGGTTCTGCTGACGGCATGTGTAACCAATTGGTTTTTCCTCACCATCAATAATTAGACTCAGAACAGCTGCTACGGCAAAGTCAGATACATAACATGAGAGAATGAATGGTTTTTCAAAATTGGGATAGATCAACAAGGGGGAACTAGTTAGAACATGTCTGAGATGCTGCACAGCAGCTATGCACTTGGTGGTCCATTAATAGGATACATTTTTTTTCAATGGGTGGTTAAGGGATTTAGCTATTGTGGCATAGTCCTTTACAAAATACCTATAATAACTGCTGAGTCACAGAAAGCTTTGCAATTCACTTACATTCTTAGGGGAAGGGAAAGTTCTAACTACTTCAATTAGATGGGGGTCTGTCTTTACTCCATCAGCACTAATAATGTGCCCAAGATACTGTACTTGACTCTCAGCAAAGCACATTTTTCTGTTTTTAAGCTTCAATTAGCACTTCTTAGTCTAGACAAAACATTTATTAACTGGGTAACATGCTCATTTATGGTCCTGGAAAAAACAATGATGTCATCTAGATAGACTAGGCACATTGCGGGTTTCAATCCTGTAAGTAATAGGTTGGCAAAACTTTGAAAGTGGCTGGTGCATTGCGCAACCCGAATGGCATTCTCAGAGATTCATATATACCAGAGGGAACTACTAACACTGTTTTGGCCTGTCCTGTGGGGCAATCGGTATATGGTGCTACCCACGCTTCATGTCAAGGGTAGTGAAGTATTTACAATTTCCTAACATGTCCAGTGTTTCATCGATACGGGGGAGAGGGTAAGTATCAGGAGTGGTTACCTTATTTACTGCTCTCATATTGATGTAAAGGCAGTAGGTCTTCTCTCCATCGATTAACTTTTTGGGGCCCCCAATGATTGGTTATGACCAGGGACTGTCGGATGGTTGTATTATCCCTGCCTCTAGTTGCTGCTGGATACTTTCCTCCACAATGGGGTGGAGGTGGTACGGTATTCTATATGGTTTCTGTGCAATGGGTCTTGTGTCTCTGGTGGGAATTTCATGGTAAACAAGCTGAGTAGCTAGCAAATAATGCCTTTCCTCGAATAATCAGGAGTGCTCTTCCAAGAGGGAGTACAATTTGTTTTGGTCAGCCACAGACAGATGAGCTAACTTATCCTTAAATTTGTTTTTGAGCACAGGAGGGATATGACATATGTTACATTCCGGGAGCCGGTGTTTTTGGTTAGATTTTGGCTTCTCTTGTACAGGGTAGATATCTTCAATCTTGTGGCTGCTAGCTGTAATGGTGCCACTAGGAATCTCTACCTCCTTCGTTCCAAAATAGTCCAAACAGATGGGAATGTAAAATTACTTCTTCTGCACTTCTGCTGTTGTTAAACCGTGCTTAACATGGACCTGCAATCTGTCGAGGACATTGTTTTGACGGAAACGATCCACCAATACAGCTGTTCTCAGCAGTTCCCAGGATTTGACCTCAAGCCAGAGAAGGCGTCTCATGCCACCGCTGGTTCTAACAGAGGTAGTTGTACGTAACTCCCACATTTGCACGGAAGGAACCTGTGGAAGTGGCCACGTTTCACAAATTCCTTGCGACAGAATGACATGGGAGCTGCCAAAATGGTGGGTTTCCTCGCCAAGATGGACAGTTTGCATTCTGTAATCGACTAAAGTTTGGTAGTGGTGAAGGAAATCACTCCCCAAGATCACATTGAAATCTCGCCTTCATTTCCGAATTACGCCCAATGCAAAAGTGTAGTAGCTGGCTCTGATTTTCAACTTAACTTGACGATACCCAGTGGATGCGATTATCTTGTCAGTCAGACCATTAATGTGGTGACGGCGTGGTTTTAACACTTGTCTATCCCCATGCCCTATGAATGACATGCTAGTGTGTGCTCCTGTGTCAATAAGTATTCTTACCTACTTTCTTCTAATTTTACCCTTGAGGAGGATACGCGCCGTGCGGTCTAAGGGGCTGCAGTCATGGACTGTGCGGCTGGTTCCGATGGAGGTTCGAGTCCTCCCTCAGGCATGGGTGTGTGTGTTTGTCCTTAGGATAATTTAGATTAAGTAGTGTGTAAACTTAGGGACTGATGGCCTTAGCAGTTAAGTCCCACAATATTTCACACACATTTGAGCATTTTTGAGGATACTCGCCACCACATTTACTACACTGTGGCAGAGTGGATGCATAAATTTTACATAGGGCGTGGTCTGGCAATGTGACTTGCCCCTCGACGATTTCCCGGCTGTCTTTGAGATTGGGGTGGATTGTTGGTGAATTGCTCCCTCTGCTGGTTGTACGAGGGGCCCCCATTTCCTGAGTTATGTGGGCAGTTTTTACTCATGTGCCCTATGATTCCACACTGAAAGCAATAAGGTGCATGGCACTGCGTGGCAGCAAGGCCTGCCTTTCAGCAGCGTTGGCATGCCTGCTCATATTTGAAAACTCGACATGCCTGTTCATCCAGGTGTACCGAACTGGCCACAAAATGTGCTACCTCCTCCTGCATCATTGCAAGTCAGGTGGCATCATGCAACCAGGATGATCATGCTATTTTGACCTCTCCTTCCACACATGGGTCGAAGATATTCAACGCGACATTTTATTGCCATTCATGGCAAGCCATTCTGGGCTTAGATTTCAGCAAGATAATATCCTGCACATGGCAAGAATTTTTACTGCTTGTCGTTGTATAAATATGTCTTTCGAATGAGTTTCCACTTGCTTGATTAACACTTCATTGTGTGTAAGTGCAGCAAGCCACAGGATGGATTCGGTCAGCAAATGCCTCCATGTCCTCCCCTTGCTTCTGGTAGAGGGTTGATAACTTATCCCTGTAACAGAGGGTGTCACATCGGTCCTAATACCTTTCTTTCAACCCAGCTTCTAATGTGACAAAAGAGGTGGTGTCCTTAAAGGTGTGCACTGATTGAATATAGGTATGGGTGTCACCTGATGATTTAAGGCAGAGTACATTCACCAAGAAACGTCTAGCCAAGCACAAGTGCAGCCTACATCTCGGATGGTTTGAAAAAAGGACTTTATCTGTCCATTGGGTTTCCCAGAAAATGTTGGGATAAAGTTGACTGCAGGGAAACTGTTAGCCAAGGTGGCAATGTTCAGCTGAGGTACTATGCAACTGCAGGTGCTTGCAGCCATCATTTGCAGCAAAGCAGGGTGTGTTTCTGGCACACTTAAACTGACAGACTGGGTTTGAGCCAGTTTTTGGCATTCTTCCATTAATTCTGTCCTCTGTAATAGTAATTTGTTGATTTCTGCTTGGAGGGCAGCAACTGGGTCTGGTTTTCCCTTAGGTGGGAAGTTGTCTCCACCAGTGGCGGTACTACGGGTTTGAGACATGGTTACAATGTTAGGGCACCTAGTGCTCGCTGGAAAGAAAGAAAGGACCTATATTGGATGGCATGACAGCGTAGCTGACAGCATGGAGGCAGCGGTGTAGAAAAATGAAGCGACGAACTTGCAGAAGTTGCGGCAGTGGTGCGTTGGGTGACAGCAGCTGGAAATGGCGGTGGAGGTGAGGGCAGTGCTGTCGATGGTTGGGTGCTGTGTGTCAGCTAACTGGCTGGAACATGCGTCCATACCACAGCGTGGTGCAGAAGGTGGCTTCCTGCAGCATAGCATGGCCCCGGACTGCCTGGGGCACCTGGTGGTGACGTGCAGCGAGGCACCCGGCCATGCAGCCTGGCGTTCCATGCTGCAGCTACTTGGAAAAAAACTGCCGAACGGCGGAACAGTGCGTGGCGATGCCACGAATGCGTGTGCTTATTATCGCATGGTGCATCTGGCACATCAAGCGCAAAGTACTGCTGGCAGCTGTAGTAGGTATGGCTGGTTAAACTTCAAATGAGATGGGCCTAACGGTGAGCCATCCTGCTCCTGACAGCAGTTGTTAATGCGTCAGGATTGACCAGAAGAGGAAAGCTGTAGGCACCCGTAAAGAAAACATATTTTTATACGCATGAAAGTTTAATGCCATAAACAGGCAGGCCTAGAGAAGCTTCCGGGTCTGAATGGGCTACCACCCAAGAGGACAGGAGAGGAGGGTGTCTAGTTGGTTTGTAAGCTGCCAGCAGAACAGTGTGAACGGCGTGTCTGCTCCCGGCAGCTGGGTGGGGTTCCACCCCCACTTGACTACCTCCAACCCTCCCTATTGTTCAGTCAGATCGTAAGGGACACAGTTCAGTAGCGTTACCTCATCAGCAACACATGGGTTTAGCTACTGATGGTTCAACACGTGAGTTTCAGGGTGGTTCTATCAGTTTTGGGCAACGTGACTGAGATGCTGTAACTTACCGCCAGGCAGAAGGCACTGACAAACATCAACTGAAAAATAAAAATCAAATTTTTATACTAGTAAACCCATTCAGTAACGGCCCCCACTGTACAGGACTATTGAGGAGATAGTAAAAAATTAGACAGAGAAAGTAAATCAATAAAACCAATAAGTTTCCTTTAAGATAGATATGAACAGATGATAGATATGAACAGAAAAGTTGGTGTGGTAATGACAGAACGGTCCATAAACACCAGTATCACCAAACATAAATGTCATTGTAAGTTGGAAAAGGTGGAGAAAACAACTTTTGTGGAGCATGCACTGTGCGAGACTGACCACGTAATAAATCTGCTGACACAGGAGTTCACGCCGTGGAGAAAAACTGTCATTCCCACATGTTCAAGGATGCCATAGAAATCCACATACGTGATAACAGCTTCAACTAGAATACATAGAGCCTTTAGCTAGTGTATCCTGGATTCCCACGCTATAGTGAACCACGTTTGTGGGATCAGGGGGAGACCCGCAATGCTAATGACCAGGGAAAAGCCCTGAGATACTGGCATGACAGGTAAATATAATGTATGGCCATGAACTCACCTCGAATCCAATGACAACGAGGACTTGAGTTAGTGAAATATCAGGAAAATCATGTAACACACACCAACCAGAGAACTCGAGACAGAAGGCAACAGGCAATTAGTCGACAAATGGCCTATGAAAGCCTCAAGACATTACCTTTAAGACAGTCCTCAAATTTACAGAAACATTTAATAACTTTATTCTGTCAGTAGCAAATAATTTAAGATTCAATGCTTTCTTAGCAGACAGCCTCGCATTCCACTGAAAAGACTTACAAAACAAGTTTGATCAACTCCAGCTTTATTCTAATGTATAATAGAAGCTTACAGTGTTATCAACTCTCTTAACAATAAATGTTCTAGTGGTTTTGAGGAAATCTGTAGTAAAATAATGAAATGTTTGTTCACATGAACTTAGTAATATATTGAGTGACTTATGGATGAACCTTTTTACAGTAGTACATTCCCAGAGCCACTTAAATATGCTGTTGACAAACTACTTCACAACAAAAGGAGACAAAACATTGTAAGTAATTACCAAACCATCTCATTACCACCAATATTTTCACAACGTCAGGTCTGATCACTTTTATGAACACCTTTGCAGTTTTATTCCATCGTTGAACACAATCTCGTTGTTCTTCCCCCAATAACCTTGATACCGTAATCACTGTCTTGTTATTCCACTGAGTAGTCTAAAAATTATTTTGTCGTCTGCACTAAGAGTATCAAAAAGTTACCCCATTTTTCACTTTTCTTTGAAACAATGTGGTATTTTTTTCATTTATTTTTTTTCCAACTGTTCCAGAGTAAAAGATACCTTCCTCCAGAAGATAGGTCTACCCGATAATTTGGGTAGAAGTGAATAAATTATCAGCATACACTTTATAATTTTCCCTATTTGGTATCCTTCAACATAATTGACACAGATGCTCCCAAAACAATCATTCATTTCAGGTCTGAAAGATATTGCTTTCCCTTGGTAGACAGTGAAATTGTAAATCAGTCCACTCTCATCTCCCAGAAGGTATCATTTTACCCTCAGTGGAAGTGACTTACCTTTTATGTATTGCTTTGTGCTCAAAGATCCTCTAAAAAATTCTGTTCAAGATGAAGATAATGGTATCTTGACTTAACACAACCAGTGACAGGTCTAACCTCCTATAGTCTATCATTAGTACTGCCTGGTTTGTCAATTGCTAAATGTAGATTACTGTGCAAATTTCCAAGTCAGTTAGATGATGTCTGGTCAGCAAACAATGAAATGATACAATGAAGTGGATTCCAAAACAGTCTCAGCCTAGGGAAGTTTAGAGCACCCATCACAATGTGCATTTCAATGAGCATCCAAATTTCTATGGGATCAACTAAAATACCACTGCCCATGTTTCTAACACAGTAGTTGTTTGTGTGAAATGCAGTAGTTTCACCAATAAAGTCTTGAACAGACCTAAAATATTCATGTGGTGTGTAAATAACTTCTCTATTGTGTTGATATGATGTTCCAAGCCAGAAATTGTTGTGAGGGTTTCCAAAGTATTTTACTTTCCAGTACACACACACACACACACACACACACACACACACACACACACACACACACATGCACCCATGCAGTTCCTCATTAGAACTATCACTTAGAGCACTTTCTTCCATCTCTGTGCAGTTCCAGTAACTGTGATATCAATAGCACCAAAAATTGAACAGCACTCATCTCATGGCCGTGTGGTAGCGTTCTCGCTTCCCACACCCGGGTTCCCGGGTTCGATTCCCGGTGGGGTTAGGGATTTGCTCTGCCTCGTGATGGCTGGGTGTTGTGTGCTGTCCTTAGGTTAGTTAGGTTTAAGTAGTTCTAAGTTCTAGGGGACTGATGACCATAGATGTTAAGTCCCATAGTGCTCAGAGCCATTTGAATCATTTTTTGAAAAATTGAACAAACAAAATATCTTATTCCAGAATGAGATTTTCACTTTGCAGCGGAGTGTGCACTGATATGAAACTTCCTGGCAGATTAAAACTGTGTGCCGGACCGAGACTCGAACTCGGGACCTTTGCCTTTCGCGGGCAAGTGCTCTAGCAACTGAGCTACCCAAGCACAACTCACACCCCCTCCTCACAGCTTTACTTCTGCCAGTACCTCGTCTCCTACCTTCCAAACTTTACAGAAGCTCTTCTGCGAACCTTGCATTACTAGCACTCCTGAAAGAAAGGGTATTGCGGAGACATGGATTAGTCACAGCCTGGGGGATGTTTGCAGAATGAGATTTTCACTCTGCAGTGGATTGTGCACTGATATGAAACTTTCTGGCAGATTAAAACTGTGTGCTGGACCGAGACTCAAACTCGGGACCTTTCCTTTCATGGGCAAGCCATGTCTCCGCAATATCCTTTCTTTCAGGAGTGCTAGTTCTGCAAGGTTCGCAGGAGAGCTTCTGTAATGTTTGGAAGGTAGGAGACGTGGTACTGGCAGAAGTAAAACTGTGAGGACAGGGTGTGAGTCATGCTTGGGTAGCTCAGTCGGTAGAGCACTTGCCCGCGAAAGTCAAAGGTCCCAAGTTCGAGTCTCGGTCCGGCACGCAGTTTTAATCTGGCAGGAAGTTTCAACATATCTCATTGTATCATATTGGTTTTCCTCATCTTCTTCTCCATTAGAGCTAGAGTATGGGTCAGATACATCACCATTTAGCAATTGATGCAGCAGATTGCTAAGATCAGCCTCTGATAATGGCGTGTACTAGTCAACATGTCTTCTTCAGCCTGGACTCATTGAACAACATACAAACCACAAAAAGGGCATAATCATAAATATATAATGTAGTCAGTTTCCACAATACTTGAAAGTGACAATTGAATCAACAGTAAAATCTTTGATAGTATCTACTTAGAAACATGACATGACCTTCATTTCCATTCCATAGTTAAAGAGAAATTACTCGATAAATGCATGATATTATTAATACAGACTAAATCTCAGGAAACATTCATCACAAATAATGTTTTATATTACGTGGATTTATCTCACACTGTGTAGAACACACATTCACAGATTGTAACTATTGAAACCTTCAGTGCTGCATTCAATACATAAAGTTTGATATCAACATAAATAATCTTATAGGGGTTTTTTGGCATAATTTTTGTAGTAACTATGCATAACAGTTTCAACCCTGTTTAGGAATAGAAATATTGCCAATAAATACTAAACACACTTCAGTATAAAATAAAAATTACAATATTATCAAGCTGAGCTGTGTTGCTGTTCACCATCTTGATTTCTGCTGTTGTTTTTGGGACAGACACTTGATGGCAGATTATGTTACACACAGCTTGTCAAAGCTAAGTGGTACTATGTCCAGAACACCAATGCTAAACTGTCTCATGAGTGTTGCATGAAGAAATAACAGTGCATTAAGTGACATATTTTATTTTGTACATCAGGGCTGAAAGGGCTAGGCATGTTAAGTATGGACCATAGCTGGAAACAACCCTCTTTTTAGCTGCAACATGTTAGTTTCTCCAACATACAAAGCAACATGGCCATGTCAGGAGAATCCTCGAAACTGGAGGTAATATGGAGCTTTACCAACAGTCACCTTACAGCTTCATTTCAGAGCTATTTTTTAACTTGTGGAATAATTATATTTGACTAACACCTATTTTGATAGGGAGATAAACTACATCAAATCTCATTACACAGACCCCAACACTATTTTTGATTTGGCACTCATGTTACTAATATTTTATAATGCATTCAGACTAAAGAACAAGACAGTATTAAGTTTCGATTTACAACTACAATGTTTGGCCCTACACCCAAGGAAATATTAACAGAGTTAAAAGACATAACAGATATGAATCTGATGACTGAACAATGTGGCATCAAAACCAGACTGTAGCACAGGTGTCTGCACTGCTGTAGCTGAGAATTGTTAGTACCACATATCAGTACAGTCTGCATTCAGGCACACCAGATCTAAAGTAAACCTGTCCCATTATTCCGTGAATCTGCTTTCGTGGTTCTGGATTATGAATAATGTGTGAATTTCTGCATCATCCACTAACAAGTGTTTTGTCATTTGGGAATAGCATTCTAGATGCCACTTATACTTTGCTGAGCAACACCTTCATTCTCCATTTGAATGTATAGCATGCAGAAAAATATCTGTTTCCACTACCACATGAACCCTGTGTAACATAACAATTACAATTTTTTGTGTAGACCTGTAGAGAGCTCATCCATTGGAGATGTGGAATATGTCATAAACTACAGTCTTTGAAGAAACTTCTACCATCTTTGATGCTCATAACATCTTTATTCATCCACATGATGTGAGGGCAGGTGTGCTCCCTCTGAAGTTAGTCAGTTCGCTGCTGACTTCCATGTTGTACAAATGTGTTTCTGTTGCACTCGTGATATTAATAAAGCTCATATAACTGTATCCTGCAGTATTAGGATTTCATTCAATGCACTTCCCTCATGGAAGAACTAACTTGGAGACCCCAAAAAGTGCAGCTAATTTTGTCTCCACTTTAGAATTTTGTTCCACAGTACTGTACTGATAGTACTGCAGTAAGTGGGTATGCAAATTGAAGAAGGACAAGGGTGGAAATATCATAAGAAACAAGGTTAGACTTGTGACTAAAGGATGTACACAGACAAAAGGATTTGACTGCGAGGAAACATACACACCAACGGCTTAACTTACAACAGCTAGAATAATGCTAGTTATTGCAATCCAACAAGGATTGGTTCTGTGACAATTTGATGTTACCAATGCTTTTCTTCATGGATTTCTCAAGAAGGAAATATACATGGTTATTCCTGAGGAAGTGGCTATTCCCTGAAGAATGGAAAGATGGGAATGGTTTGGTTTACAGGTTACAGAGGTCTTTATATGGCCTAAACATGCACCATTAGCATGGAATAATTATATTCACACATTTCTTATCTCTATAAAGATTCAATCAGTCAGAAGCAGATAAATGTCTTTACTATATGATGTTAGAGGAAATTGTCATTTACATTATCCCCTATGTTGTTGACATTTTGAGGGCAGGAAACAATAGAGAGGAAATGGACAGAGTGAAATTTAAGTTTACAATAAAGGAACTAGTAGAGCCACAATCGTGTTTGTGAATCGAGTTGCCAAGGAACGAAGAAGAAATGTACCTGAGCCAAACATCATATTTGAAGAGTTTGCTACAATTCAACATGCAAGATTGTAATCTGGTCAAGACACCTATGGAAGTTAAACTGGAAATCAAGGAAGGAAAAAGGCTTGATACACCATGCAGAGGGGTGACGGGATGCTTGATGTATACTATGACAGCAACGAGGCCTGATTTGTGTGCTACATTCAACTTCTTAAGCAGATACCAAAACAATCAATCGAAAGAACTCTGGGAATGGTTGAAAAGAGTTTTGAGATATATTAAAGGAGCCATCTATATGAAACAACATTATCAACAAGGGAATTAAAAAGCTCTTCAGGCCTATGTTGATGTACACTGGAACAATAAGGAAGATGAAAGATCTACCTCCGGTTATCTGTTACAGTTTTTTGAAATATTGTCTCTTGGGTGACAAAGAGACAGACTAGTGTTACTTTGTCTTCTACAGAGGCAGAATATGTAGCTCTGGTGACACCTGCTGCCAAGTTACTCTGACTGAAATACTTGCTGGACAGCATTCAAATTCCAGTTCAACTACCAGTTCGCACATTCAAAGATAATCAGTCCTGTATACAGTCATGAAGAAATAGGAACATCATCGGATGAGGCACATCGACATTAAATATAATTTTATGTGCCAACTTCACAACCACAAAATAATCACTGTCAAGCATATATGTTCAAAAGACCAGATTGAGGACATCTTTACCAAAGGCTTACCAGGTCCTAGATTCATCACTTTGAGAAGCTTGTTGAGTTTATCTTAATTTTTGTTAACGTTAAATGTAAAATCATTGAAGTGAGGAGCGGTGTTGAGAGTGCAATTTCAGTGAATGTATCTGTGATTTACGTAAAATATCTTCAAACTTAAAAAGCTTTGCTGTCGTTGTTATTTTGTTGTTAGTTGTCTTCAGCTAATTTTCAATTTAATAAGAACATCCAATAATAGTCGCTAACATTTTGCGAGTATTGTTTAATGGTGACTGACTGAAAAGTTATCTGAATAACAAAAAAGTGAAATCAACACAAACGAAAAACGCCCGATATTTTAGAAGCATTTAACCATTTTTTTCGAATATTATCGCTATTGTTTCATCCATTGTCATATTTGTTAAAGCACTTTTTTTATTTTTCGAGCATTTTCATTATTGACATCAAACGTTTGCTTATTTTTACGACATGTTTCTTAATTCCTCTAGATCTTTTTCTCCACAGTAGCACCAATGTTAGAAGCATGCATTCCTCCATTATTTTTCTATTACATTCATCTTTCAATTTACCTAATGCATTTTTATTTAGTTGAGGAATGTAAATATTATCTTTTGGGTAAGCAGTTGTTTCAAATTTATCAAACATTTTATTCATATCTTCATAAAAATCTTGCATTTGTATATTATAAATGTAATAGTCAATATCTTGATTTTAGATTTATTCATGTTAATTGCAAAATGATTCTCATTAAATTGTTGTATATAGTAAAATATTCAGTCCTAAGAATAGCTAAATGGATAAGTGGAAAGTATTCAGATCTTATCAGAAAGACAGTTTAGAAACTGCTGCTGAGCGAGAGGACTGTGAAATATTTGTCTGATATGCTTGAAGCTGCTATGCAAAGCTTGTTCTGCTCACAAGGAGTTTACCCTGGAGCACCATGAGATTTGTAGAAAGCACAACCGCCTGAACCTCGTACGGCACTGGCACTAGCACAAGGGGAACACTTACAGAAGACATTGGGCAATATCACATGCTAGCAGCAAGACATGATGTGTTAGATTCATTACGCTAATGAATGAAACAGCCTTCATGGAACATTCCAGAAGAGTGGTGTCAAGTGCAACCACCCCTTACAAACAGGTGACCCACCAACTGGAGGAGGAGCGCATTTGGGTACACGTCAGGGACACTACCTCTGTGTTGGTCAGTATCAGGAGCAGCAGTTGTCATAATCCATAGAAGAAAGTACTTAGTAAAACTCCACTCACCTCTCCACAGCAGTCAGGATGATAACGTCACATACTTATGATACTGGAACATAGTAATGTTATATAGTTATGGAATGTGCCAAGGGGGTACTTCCAGGAAAAGTAACTACTTGTCTATGAGTAAATGACTTGCATCTGCTAAATGATCAGATTACTACAGAGTCCCACACTCTAAACTAGTCAATAGTCTACTTTTCAGCTGAGGTAGGGGCTAAAAATGGCGGCCCACAAGCAGTACCTCATCGGAATCACCAACTGACGTAAGATCCCCTGTCTTTTGCAGCGAGTGTTGCTCTTACCCCCTCTCAGGACAAGATGAGATGCAAAAATTTTGGTGTCAGATGTGTGGAGACTGGTTAATTGATCAATAATATAGGCAATTCAGAATGGAGGAATAGGTATAACAGGAGTGCCGCAACACTCCATCACAGTATCGATAGTGATGTCGTCGAGCATCCCTGAACCACAGGGGTGTCGCAGCATGCCAGCGCAGCTGTGAGAGGGCACCAAACTGCGCTGCTGCTGGGGTATCACTTCACGCCAGCATGATCACATGACTGTGAGCAGGTGGCTAGCCACAGCAGAGGGCACACATCGCGCCAGCAACATGATCACCGAGTCCATCCCACCAACCACAATCGACAAGGTTAGTGACAGTGGAAGACATTGCTTATCCCAGTAGCACAACTGGCAGGGAAGTGACAGATGAAAATTATCTTGATAGTGCTTCAGCAACTGAGAGGGGTCAGGAGTACCTGAGGTACAGTGAAGCAGCTAAATTAGTTCTGAGAAAATTTGATGGAGATAGGGACCAATTATCTGAATTTATAGACAACTGCGATAATGCCTATATTTTAATAGAACCTAATGGTAGGACAGTATTCTCAAAATATATCATTGGACAGATAACTGGGTCTGCCAGCAGTAAACTCTTAGCAAGAGATCACACAGAAACTTGGTCCAAAGTGAGGGCTGTGTTATTAGAGAATTATGAGAATAAACTTTCTATCTATTTCTTTGCACATCAACTGTTTAACAGTCGGCAACGGAAAGAGGAAAGCGTGGTTCAGTAGGGTTCTCACGTGGATACAATATAATTCCATTTCAGGAAGACAGCACAACGAGTATTGAAGGGCGAGGAATGGTAGGCAGTAACAATGTAATTGGGAAACTAGGCAAGGCAGTCCTTGTTCAAGGATTTTATGATGACAAGAAAAAGACAGTAATAAGGCTCAAGGGAAAAAGTTGACTGTATTGGAGGCCACTGATTTAGTGGCATCGGAGGAATGCACTATTCTGTCTGACAAGAAGAAGCACCAGGTGGTAGGCATGCCCTGGCTAGAATGAAAAGTAGCTGCTAAACGTCTCAACTGTGGCAGGACTGGGCATATAGCGTGAGATTGTAGACAGAAGCATACTGTTCATAAGGCAGATACAGTAAAAGAAGCTCCACAAAGACCTGACCATGGTAGGCTGCCAGTTAAAGAGATAGATGTTTAAGAATTCAAGTGAAATGAGTCATGATCCCATTGTCCTGCACTGGCACGACATTCACTGTGTAATGTAATGGGGCACTCCGCACTGTGCCTCAAGGCAAAGCCTGTGGAATCCTTCATGTGTCACCAGTTCAGACATTTTGCCTGGGAATGAGAGGAGGGTAAGTGGGCAAATATACGTGGAAGGAACAAGCCAGAAACGCAAAACAGGCATAATGCAGCAGTCTCATTATGCTGCATCAGGGATAGTACGAACCACTGACTGCACTGGAAAGAGTGATTATGTGTGTTTGCAAAGTAGGGATGTAAATGGAACAGAAACAAAGCTATTAATTGATAGCCATGCTCATGTGAATCTCATAAAGGCGAAGGTCTTGGAAGAGCATGTACAATGGGACACCAGAATGGCAGTACCTATAAAAAGTGTTCTGAACGAACAAATCCGAACAGAAGGGCAAGTATCTATACGGCTCCAGACCAAGACAGGGGCCAAATGGATCCCTCAATTCCAAGCAGTAGGCGCTCAGATCGATTTACTGTTTGACGGACTGTTGGGGCCAGAATTTTTGGAAAAAGAACAAGATCATACTAAATTATGCACACTGCAAAATGTGTATACATGGAGAACGAATTGCATTAAGGGAAGCCAGGGAAGATGTGAATATAGGTCAAATTACAGTGCAAACTAACAGGAACCAGGGGGCCAAACAACCAAAGTCTTCAGCAGTAATGAAAACAAGTTGTAATGAAAGTATGGCAATGTCTTTCAAAGGAAAGGCAAGTCACAGGAGATACACAGAACCCTAAGCAGTACCAATGCAGCTGGCAACAGGTCACGCCGCACCACGAGTCTTAGTTAAGGGCAAGCTAGTGAGTGCCGTAACTGAACAAACACAGAAGTTACTATCACTTGCCATCTTGTGTGAGCTGAGAACACTGAGCTGCCAATGGGCTATGTGCTCCGGAAGCAACGAGAAATTATCCAAACAGGAGCCGAGCACTAATGGCCCTGGAATAACCGGAATCAACCCGAAATATTAGTAGTCATCGAAGCATGGGAAGAAAATATTCTGAAGTGCGGGTGACACACCATCTAGGCTCAGTGGTAATAATTCCATGACAAGAAATCAGACCAGTGGTCTACATACCGGAAGCACCAGTAACAGTCAAGGACAGGACGTGTATCACAAGTGTAATGAACACCAGAGAACAGGACGTATGGTTTCCCACACCTGAAGTGTTTGCAGAGAAGGTTCCATCTCTGATCAGCTATAAAGTCCGACAAACCGTGCCTGCACGGAAAGAGGAAGTAAAATCATGGCAGAATTTGCTAAAAGAAAATGTGTGCACCATGCATTTGAATAGCGAAGAATCAGGGGCAACAGACGAGTTACGTGCTGCTTATAACGATGTATTCCACTTACCAGGAGACATGCTCATGTACATCACACTGGTAACACACAAGATCCCATTAATCCCAGAAGTGGAAGGAACCATAATAGAGGGGATATTAGCCAAGGACATAATATCGGTGAGCATCAGTGCTTGGAATTTTGCTCTCATCGTTTTACCAAAAAAACCACATGTGGGCAGCAAACAGAATTGTGGGTAGTGGCAGGTCACAGGACACTAAATGATATATCAAGATTTATGGTATATCCATTGCCCAGAATAGATGAGGTACTCAGCAGCATAGGAAAGGTGAAGTACTTCTCCATGTTAGACCTTGCCAAAGGATACATCAAGTACTGATAGACAATAAAGACCGGGAGAAGACTGTGTTCAGTACACCATCAGGCCACTATGAACATGACGGTGATGGGCTTGAAGACGGCTCCATCTATGTTTCAGTGACTGATGAACACAGTGGTGATAGATGTACAAGGAAACAAGGTACACTATGTGATCAAAAGTATCCGGACACCCCCAGAAACAACCATTTTTCATATTAGGTGCATTATGCTGCCACCTACGGCCAGGTACTCCATATCAGCAAACTCAGTAGTCATTAGACATCGTGAGACAGCAAAATGGGGTGCTCCGCAGAACTCATGGACTTCGAACGTGGTCAAATGATTAGTTGTCACTTATGTCATACATCTGTATGCAAGATTTCCACACTCTTAAACATCCCTAGATCCACTGTTTCTGATGTGATAGCGAAGTGGAAATGTGAAGGGACATGTACAACACAAAAGTGTACAGCCTGACCTTGTCTGTTGACTGACAGAGACTGCTGATAGTTGAAGAGGATTGTAATGTATAATAGGCAGACATCTATCCAGACCATCACATAGGAATTCCAAACTGCATCAAGATCCACTGCAAGTACTATGACAGTTAGGCCGGAGGTGAGAAAACTTGGATTTCATGGTTGAGTGGCTGCTCATAAGCCACACATCACACTGGTAGATGTCAAACGACACCTAGCTTGGTGTAAGGAGTGAAAACATTGGACAATTTAATGGTGGGAAAACGTTGTGTGGAATGACAAATCATGGTACACAATGTGGCGATCCAATGGCAGGGTGTGGGTATGGCGAATGCCCGGCAAACGTCATCTGCCAGAGTGTCTAGTTCCAACAGTAAAGTTCGGAGGTGGTTGTGTTATGGTGTGGTCATGTTTTTCATAAAGGGGGATTGCACCCTTTGTTGTTTTGCATGGCACTATGACAGCACAGGCCTACACTGATGTTTTAAGCACCTTCTTGCTTCCCACTGCTGAGGAGCAATTCGAGGATGGTGATTGCATCTTTCAACATGATCGAGCATTTGTTCATAATGCACAGCCTGTGGAGTGGTTACATTACAATAATACCCCTGTAATGGACTAGCCTAAACAGAGGCCTGACCTGAATCCAATAGAACACCTTTTGGATGTTTTGGCACCGACTTCTTTCCAGGTCTCACTGACTGACATCAATACCTCTCCTTAGTGCAGCACTCTATGAAGAATGGGCTGCCATTCCCCAAGAAACCTTCCAGTACCTGATTGAAAGTAATCGGAATCGCCAAATGAGGTAAGTTACTCTGTCTTGCGCAGTGAGTGTCGGTATTACTCCCTCTCATTACTTGACAAAATATTGTTCTCCCTGTGAAATTCAGTTTTCTTAAAAGTTCTTCACACTTTTGCATCAGTAATTAATTTTATATCCATCCTGTTTCTAATATTTTCAATGAATTTACAGATACTGAGTTATTCATGAAGACAAAAAAATTGTTATCGTTTTTAGTATCATTTGCTGCTTTATTTTTCTTTTCTGTATTGAGGTATACCGCCTCTGATATCTTTTTCAAACCATTAGTATCATGTCATAATCAGCTAACAATTGTAATTAACTTTTGTCATTTTAAACTCGATTTCCAACCTAAACCTAACGCTGTAAAACATCAAGATGGGTTTAAATCATAAGTTTTATAAAAAAAACTTCCATAAAATTTTCAAAACTCTATAGACAAAAACAAAACAATAGTTTTAGTATATATATCGTGATATTCAGGAAGATTTTTTTGTATTAAATTTTTACCAAACTAATTCTGCAAATTCGTAATCTTCATCAGTAATAACACATTCATTTAACTTATAATGGAATGTTTGTTTTCTTGGAAGAAGTCTTTCTTTAAATTTTTTGAACTATCCATACAGTCATGAGTATAAACACCATTTTAATTACGAAATTTAGTAGATCTTTTGTAAAGGTTTTCTAACTTTTGTCGTCTGATCCTTTCTTAAATTTGATGATAATTTATCAGTTGAAGAAGCCTTAAATTTAAATATATGAACAACCTCAATTTCAAATTTGCTCTTTTTTTTATCAAAAGTAATGTATCTATCTTCACTGTTATGTATCAAATCTACTTCTTTTTCCTCACAACTGAGTTCCTTTATGGACAAATCAGTATCATATCCCAAGAAGTTATGTAAATAAGCTGGTGCAAAACATGGATGTTTCAGTTGTTAATTACAATTATTAGATAACAGCTTTATGTACTTTCCAATTAAATGATGATGAGGATGTACTTTTTGCTTTATTGTGAATAGTGACTTCTACATAATGAACATATTTTTTTAAACTTTTTATGCTAACGATTTCATTTCTTCAATTTCAGAATATGAACTTCCAATTTCTTCAACTTCTTTTTACTTACATTCAATGAATTTTTATGACAATTTGGCCCTCTCTATGCACTCATATTATATCAATTCATATGTTTAATGTAATAAAAGAAACCTCTTTGTTCACGTTTTTGATATTTGACCCTATATGACTTTTCTAGATCAGGCTTACAGTTATCCATTTTCAAAAAGTAAACTTCCAAAATCAGAAACTTTCACTGTATATTGATAATTTCTAAGACTTATATATGACTTCTTCTCTGGTAATTCCACTTTTAGAGGTATATTTACTAAACCGTTTGAAATATGGCTATCTAAATTTTCTTTATTGTTAAAATGTAATGAACACATATCACAAATAAATTTCATTTCTGTATGTTTTGAGATATGATCGACAATGAGTTCAACATTTTTATATTTTGTAACTGCCTCTACATTTTTACCTACAGGATATAATACTGGTTATATTGGCAACAAAAAATATTTTTGATCATAATTTTGAACATTAACAGAAGCCTTTTTATATTTTTCTGGTAATTCCATGTAAGATGAACCTCTTAATTCAATATATTTATTAATCGCTATCTGTAATCCAATAGCATGATCCAGACTCCAACCAGATCCTTGAGTTTGAAATTAAGACATTCATCATGTAAATTCTTTTTTCCAGTTTCATAACATTTAATCAAATCTCTTTCATTCATTGTTCTATAATTATGTGTAGCAATTTAATATCCATTGTCTCTTCAGAATCTGATTATTTCATCATATAATCACAAAAATTACAAAATTGACTTTCGAACCATTATGTAATTTTAAATTTGCCATCACTGTTTCCATAATTTCTCATTTTGATACATTAAAATAATTTGGACCAAGCAAGTTTTGCTTGTTCTCTAAATTTGTAATATATAACCTGTTTCCAAATGCTTTATTAACTAGATGTTAATTAACTGTTTCTTTATTTTGTGTTTCTCTAATAAATTAGCAGAAAATGGAAATATCTCTTTCAAATGTTTATTTTCAACATTCTTAACAAATTATCATCATTTCAAGTTCAAAATCAGGCAAAATGTTTTGACATAATTAACTTCATATTAAGATGTTTAATAATAAACGCAATTAAAATTTTTTTGCTGAAATTACTGTACCTAGTAAATTAACAATTTTACAATAATCATGAACATTAATGATATTCATCTGTCACAATTTTGTCTCTGTTTATAAGAAAAATAAGTTTAATAAAGTACATGAAAATTAATTACGACAGAAAATTAAGTTAAAATGTATAAATTAGGGCAAAGTTAGAAACATTAAAAAAAAGCTAAATAAAAAGAATTAAGAAATTATTAAAACTTAAATGAATATATGATAAATTCAGAGAGTTCAAATTGAAGATAAATTTAACTTTGTTCAAGATAGTTGCAGTTTATTTAAAGTTAAGAAAATGAACTGAGTTCAAGATAAAGACAGATTTTTAGTCGGGTTCAAGAAGATTTTTTTACCGACAGAATTTTTGTTTCCGACAAATTATTCTGTACATTTTTTACATCTGCCTCAATTTTTATCTTCAGATAACATTTTGATAAAAACAACTTCAATTTTTAATTATTTTACAATTAATACATTTTACATCCAGTTTGTTTTCATCATTGTCATTGTAATTCAACAACAGTAATATTTTCAAATATATCTTCGAATGTTCATCACTTGAATTTCGTTTTAAATTATTCTTATAAATATATGTAGAAATGCTTTTTCTCATACACAAACAATAAATACATGAGAAAGAGATGAAAATGCACTATAAAAGAGTAAATATATTCATAAAAATGGTTAAAATGCATTAAAACAATGGTGATTGTTATTCGTTCATGCCGATTTCACGTTTTTTGTTACCAAAATCTGAAATTTGTCAAATTCGTGTTATTTGATGAATTTTTAGATCTTTTTCGTGAAATTTACCTGAAATTTGGTGAGGTTTTCAAAATTTGTGATGAAAGAGCCAAAATAGACCAGAAACCCCAAACGTATCTACTGATAAACTTTCACAAATGTTTACTAAATGTTTTGGAAGTCATTTTTCTTATAAACATAGCTTTCTACTACAGCATCTTTCCCCCCAGATTTCATTAATCCTTTTCTCTGTACTAATACTGTTTTCTTTGTGGCATGGATGGGATTGGGGGGGGATGGGACAAGGGTGTCATCTCACAGCACAGAACTGCTGTGCACCTGGTGGCAGGATACACCTTGGCAGTTATGATTTCAGGAAGCTCCTTTTCCAGCACTGCTCGACAAGTATGAAGGAAAGTAGCCACATCAATGTGCATAAATAGCTGCCATGTTGGGGTTGCGGGTTCAATTCCTTGTACTAGCAAGAATTTCTCCTCAGTAGGGGAACTGGTATGGGGTATACTCTGCCTTGTGATGCCAATTCCTCAATGGGAATTTAGGACTATAAGGTCTGGAAAGTCAGAAAACCAGCAGGGATTCCCCCCCCCCCCCCCCCCCTCTGCATCAGACCATCCCCTCCTCTGGTTTTAGTTTATGCATCCCAACCTGGGATGTTTATTTCCCATGCACTGTAGTAAAACTTTACATATAATTTAAATTTGTGGAGCCGAACACTAAAAGTTTTTAATAAGTCTTACTATTAATATGTTTCAGTTTTCTATCAACAGAATAAGTACAGCTTTTCACAAATGTGCCTCTACTTTTTGAATTCCCCTTGTATACCTGTATGTAGATGATTTTGTAAATAAGCTTTATCTATAATGTACTTTTAAAGATATAACAAGGGATGGCTTTTCTGATAGTGCATACGTGTGAATAGTGAGTTTCAGCATTAACATATGTTTATAAATAGCTGTTGAACCATGCGTAATGCCACAGTCCAAGCTAGTAACATATATAATTCTACTAACCCCCTAAGACATCCCCCTATCCCCCCCCCCCCCCCCACCCTGGTAAAAGCACATCGCACCCTGGTGTGTGTGTGTCAGGGGAGGGTGGGCTGTTCATTGTATATTATGATATCCTCTCACAGAAAAGAATTAGCAATCTTAACAGTATGATGAACTCACCTTTCTTTTACCATTGCTTATGAGACGCTGTGAAGAAAATGTATATCATACACAGTTCTGTTTTAAATTTTACAAGGGAATGATGGGTAACAACAAGTGAAGAAGATATGAGTAGCTGAAGGAATGTTATTTTGATTGCAATGTAAACCTTAATCAGCTTCCTGACAAAGAAGCCATAGAGAAATTTCAGAAGCATATGTTGAACAACTATATATCACATAATTATATTAAGAGTTACAATTTGAAATGTTGAGTGTTCTGATTATAGCAAACACCAATACTCCAGCCAGTGATTCAATAATCATTATTCGATGAATTGACATTGTCCTTATGAAAAACTCATTTATTTAATTAATACATTTTTGTTACATAAGTTTAAACTGGCTTTCAACACATATTGAAAAGAAATGATGTCAAGGGGAATCTCTTTTCCACGGAACTGATTTGTCTGTACTAGTCCACCAGTAATTGCAGACAGGTTCCTATGTACCTGAAACAATAGTGGAGCTTTCTCATACACAAAGCAGTGGTTCTATATTTTATTTTTAAAAACACATTCTATACACAATATCTGTAATACGTGCCAGTTAGAAATTTGGATGTATCAAAGAGGCACTTAAAATTCCAATCCACACATTAAATTTAAACTACTATTGGTACTATTGGTGTTACTGTACCATGTGGATTTTATCTACCCACAAGAATGAGTTTTGAAAATTTGCTGCTTTATACCTTTAGAAATTTTCCTTCTCTGTAATCAAGAGTATATAAACAAGGGATTTGTAGTCTGTGTAGCATACCTTTGGCAAACATTCTCCTGCTGTCTAGTAGCTGCAGATCCAAGTGAGACAATATCATAAGACAGTAGAATGACAACCAAGCACCATGAAAATGACAAATAAGCCTACGGAATGACAAGCTACATTTAACACAGGCTGCTCTTTTGTTGCTAGCCTATAGGGATGTGATGGGAATCTGACCAGATGCGGAAAACATTCCAGCTGGATGTTGTTGTGTGGCCTTCAGTCCTGAGACTGGTTTGATGCAGCTCTCAATGCTACTCTATCCTGTGCAAGCTTCTTCATCTCCCAGTACGTACTGCAGCCTACATCCTTCTGAATCTGCTTAGTGTATTCATCTCTTGGTCTCCCTCTACGATTTTTACCCTCCACTCTGCCCTCCAATACTAAATTGGTGATCCTTTGATGCCTCAGAACATATTCTACCAACCAATCCCTTCTTCTAGTCAAGTTGTGCCACAAACTCCTCTTCTCCCCAATTCTATTCAGTACCTCCTCATTAGTTATGTGATCTATCCATCTAATCTTTAGCATTCTTCTGTACCACCACATGTTGAAAGCTTCTATTCTCTTCTTGTTCAAACTATTTATTGTCCATGTTTCACTTCCATACATGGCTACACTCCATACAAATACTTTCAGAAACGAGTTCCTGACACTTAAATCTATACTCGATGTTAACAAATCTCTCTTCTTCAGAAACGCTTTCCTTGCCATTGCCAGTCTACATTTTATATCCTCTGTACATCGACCATCATCAGTTATATTGCTCCCCAAATAGCAAAGCTCCTTTACTACTTTAAGTGTCTCATTTCCCAATCTAATTCCCTCAGCATCACCCGACTTAATTTGACTACATTCCATTATCCTCGTTTTGCTTTAGTTGTTCATGTTATATCCTCCTTTCAAGACACTGTCCGTTCCGTTCAACTGATCTTCCAACTCCTTTGCTGTCTCTGACAGAAATACAATGTCATCGGTGAACCTTGAAGTTTTTATTTATTCTCCATCGATTTTAATACCTACTCTGGATTTTTCTTTTGTTTCTTTTACTGCTTGCTGAATAAACAGATTGAACAACATCGGGGAGAGGCCACAACCCTGTCTCACTCCCTTCCCAACCACTGCTTCCCTTTCATGTCCATCGACACTTATAACTGCCATCTGGTTTCTGTACAAATTGTAAATGGCCTTTCACTCCCTGTATTTGACACCTGCCACCTTCGGGATTTGAAAGAGAGTACTCCAGTCAACATTATCAAAAGCTTTCTCTAAGTCTACAAATGCTAGGAACATAGGTTTGCCTTTTCTTAATCTAGCTTCTAAAACAAGTCGTAGGGTCAGTATTGCCTCACGTGTTCCAATATTTCTACGGAATCCAAACTGATCTTCCCTGAGGTTGGCTTCTACCAGTTTTTCCATTCACCTGTAAAGAATTTGCATTAGTATTTTGCAGTCGTGAGTTATTAAACTGATAGTTCTGTAATTTTCACATCTGTCAATGCCTGCTTTCTTTGGGATTGGAATTATTATATTCTTCTTGAAATCTGAGGGTATTTCGCCTGTCTCATACATTTTGCTCACCAGATGGTAGAGTTTCGTCAGGACTGGCTCTCCTAAGGCTGTCAGTAATTCTAATCGAATGTTGTCTACTCCCGGGGCCTTGTTTTGACTCAGGTCTTTCAGTGCTCTATCAAACTCTTCATGCAGTATGATATCTCCCATTTCATCTTCATCTACATCCTCTTCCATTTCTATAACATTGCCCTCAAGTACATCGCCCTTGTATAGACCCTCTATATACTCCTTCCACCTTTCTGCTTTCCCTTCTTTGCTTAGAACTGGGTTTCCATCTGAGCTCTTGATATTCATACAAGTGGTTCTCTATTCTCCAAAGGTCTCTTTAATTTTCCTGTAGGCAGTACCTATCTTACCCCTAGTGAGATAAGCCACTACATCCTTACATTTGTCCCCTAGCCATGCCTGCTTAGCCATTTTGCACTTCCTGCCAATCTTATTTTTGAGATGTTTGTATTCCTTTTTGCCTGCTTTATTTACTGCATTTTTATATTTTCTTCTTTCATCAATTAAATTCAATATTTCTATTAGCCTTTGTCTTTTTACCTACTTGATCCTCTGCTGCCTTCACTACTTCGTCCCTCAGATCTACCCATTCTTCTTCTACTGTATTTCTTTCCACCATTCTTGTCAATTGTTCCCTTATGTTCTCACTGAAACTCTCTACAACCTCTGTTTAGTCAGTTTATCCAGGTCCCATCTCCTTAAATTCCCACTTTTTTGCAGTTTCTTCAGTTTTAATCTACAGCAACCAATAGATTGTGGTCAGAGTCCACATCTGCGCCTGGAAATGTCTTACAGCTTAAAACCTGGTTCCTAAATCTGTGTCTTACCATTATTTAATCTATCTGAAACCTGTCAGTATCTCCAGGCTTCTTCCATGTATACAACCTTCTTTTATGATTCTTGAACCAAGTGTTAGCTATGATCAAGTTGTGCTCTGTGCAAAATTCCACCAGGCAGCTTCCTCTTTCATTTCTTAACCCCAATCCATATTCACCTACTACATTTCCTTCTCTTCCTTTTCCTACTATCGAATTCCAGTCACCCATGACTATTAAATTTTCATCTCCCTTAACTATCTGAATAATTTCTTTTATCTCATCATACATTTCTTCAATTTCTTCGTCATCTGCAGACCTAGTAGGCATATAGACTTGTACTACTGTCATAGGCGCGGGCTTCATGTCTATCTTGGCCACAACAGTGCATTTGCTGTGCTGTCTATAGTAGCTTACCCGCATTCCTATTGCTTTATTCAATATTAAACCAACTCCTGCATTACCCCTATTTGATTTTGTATTTATAACCCTGTATTCACCTGACCAAAAGTGTTGTTCCTCCTGCCACCGAACTTCACTAATTTCCACTATATCCAACTTTAATCTTTCCATTTCCCTTTTTAAATTTTCTAACCTACCTGTCCGATTAAGGGATCTGACATTCCACGCTCCGATCCGTAGAACGCCAGTTTTCTTTCTCCTGATAACGATGTCCTCCTGAGTAATCCCCGCCTGGAGATCCAAATGGGGGACTATTTTACCTCCGGAATATTTTACCCAAGAGGATTCCATCATCATTTATCCATACAGTAAAGCTGCATGTCCTCGAGAAAAAATTATGGCGGTAGTTTCCCCTTGCTTTCAGCCGTTCGCAGTACCAGCACAGCAAGGCTGTTTTGTTTAGTGTTACAAGGCCAGATCAGTCAATCATCCAGACTGTTGCCCCTGCAACTACTGAAAAGGCTGCTGCCCCTCTTCAGGAATCATATGTTTGTCTAGCCTTTCAACAGATACCCCTCTGTTGTGGTTGCACCTACGGTACGGCTATCTGTATCGCTGGGACACGCAAGCCTCCCCACCAATGGCAAGGTCTGTGGTTCATGGGGGGAGGTCCAGCTGGATAAAGAGGCCCATTCACTAACTGACTGTACTTGGTGCCAACATCAAACCTGACATGGTTCGTTAGCACACAAACAGAGCCAGCAAACTGCAGGAAAGTAAGGAAGGCAAGACAGAAAGGGAAAGGTGCTCCTCTGAGTGATAGATGAGAGGGTGGGGGTGGGGGGGAGAGGGGAGACAAAGAGAGAGAGAGAGAGAGAGAGAGAGAGAGAGAGAGAGAGAGAGAGGGAGAGGGAGGAAGAGAACACACCGGTAACAGATGAAAGAACCAGCATTCCAATTATTTACATGCCTGTATAGCTATTGTCTCCAGAGTTTTGTACAAAGTCAAGGTAAAAAGTGAAATAATGTCAATGGTGGGTGCAGGCTATAGTTCCATATAACATAAGCTATCACACTGTCAAAGGTGTGAGATTTTGAAATTGTATCATCACTGGCATGTAGTGACTGCAACATTGATATTAATTAAAAAGGTACAAATGACTAGTTTCAATAAGTAAAGCACCATCCTCTGACATAAAACACTTGACTCTCAGGACTTTGTTGATGTGAAATGTAATATCATAAGCATATCGTACCATAATTCACACTGCTTTGCTACTGTCATTTGAAAGACATATATCTTCTCCAGGAAGCAATGTAATGCAAGTTTCCTTTTCAGATCTACAAGCAAACTTTGGTCTACCTATGTTTTAAATTATACAGGATGTGTCAAAAAGAATCATCCGATTTATGTTATTTGAGATGTATGCATGAACAATGTACTGTTGAAAGGAGCAAATTCTCGAGTTTTACATGATTCCTGCTAGGTACCAGCAGGGTGCACCCTGTCTAGTTCTTGCAGAAATGGTGTCAGAACAACAGAAAGGGGTCCTGTTCTATGTTTTATGCAGTGCAGTTCAATGATAATGGTTCAGCGTGACTTTTGTACTGGGATGGTGTGGATCCTCCTACAGTACACAGCATTAGGTGATGGCATGAACAATTCCAAGGAACAGGTTGTTTGTGTGAAGGTAAATCGCTGGGCCATCCACAATTGTTTGAGACAGGTGTCGAACACATCCCCCGTAGTTTCAGCCCCCAATGTCCATCTGGCGTATGTTGTGTTGATGTTTACACATGAAACCATACAAAATTCAGCAACTGAAAGCTCTTCTTGAAGGTAACAAGGCCTTTACTTAATAATCAAGAACAGCTGTGTCTGCTTACAGTTGTCAGGGCTAACATACAGGCAACACTGTGTGAAATAACTGCAGAAATGTTTGTGGCATGTACAACAAACTTATCTGTTAGGACAGTGCAGTGAATTTTGGCATTAATGGGTTATGGCAACAGACGACCAAAGCAAGTGCCTTTGCTAACAGCATGACATCCCTTGCAGTGCCTCTCCTTGGCTCGTGACCACAGCAGATTATTGAAAAACTATGACCTGGTCAGATGAGTCCTGGTTTAAGTTGGTAAGAGCTGATGGTAGGGTTTGAGTGTGGCACAGATCCCATGGAAGCCATGGATCCAAGTTGTCAATGAACCACTGTGCAAGCTGGAGGTGACTCCACAATTATGCGTGCTGTGTTTACATGGAATGGACAGTGTCCTCTGGGACAGCTGAACTGATCATTCACTGTAAATGGTTATGTTTGGCTATTTGGAGGTCATTTCTGCCATTTGTGGCCGAATTTTTATGGGTAATAATGCACCATGTAATTGGGCCACAGTTGCTCACAACTGGTTGGAAGAACATTCTGGACAAATTGAGCCACTCCAATGCCTCAACATTAATCCCATCAAATATTTATGGGACATCATCGAGAGGGCAGACCATGCATAAGGTCCTCCACTGGCAACATTATCATAATATGGATGGCTATAGAGGCAGCATGGCTCAATATTTCTGCAGGGGACTTCCTACAAGTTGTTGAGTTCAATGTTGTGTTGAGTTGCTGCACTAAACAGGGAAAATGGACGTCCAACACAATATTAGGGGGTATCCCATGACTTCTGTCACCTTAGTGTAGTTAGCTTCTCACGGTATGGGCTCAGGAATATCTTTTTGAAACACAATGCAGCTGAAAGCATGAGACTAAAGGCGAACAATTGTTTTAAAATAAAGAGATCTATGTCTACATTTATAATCTCACTCCACAAAATACTGTGAAGTACATACTAGAGGGTACTCCCATTATGCCCCATATTGGGTTCTCCTACCATTCCTTTCACATATGTGTCTGCCTGCTCTGTAATAAGTCTCATTTGGGCTATAGAGCCCCACAGGAACAATAAACAATCCCTGAACAATATCTCTACATTTTTCATTTAATACTGTTGCCTGAAACATGGTAAGTAGGCTTTTATAGGATAGTTGATGTCTACCTTCAGGCATCTGTCAGGTCAGGTTTTACAGCATTTCCATTATGTAATTTTAGAAAGCATTTTAAGGAGAATAGAACAGTAATCTTCATGGAGCACTTTAAAATTAAAATTGAAACAGTTTTGATCATAACCGAACATTTTCTAACAAATTTCAACCAGTTTCAGACAAATAGCAATCACCTTCAGATACAATAAGATAAGTACAAGATATATTTCCTTCTATATTGGAATTGTACTTACCTATCAGTGTATATGGTCTGAAGATGGTCATTTTTTGGCTGAAATCAGTTGCAGTCTTTTAATCAACGTTCTATTGGGATCAAAACTGTTTTAACTTTAATTTTAAGAACTTTTTATGATTCCCTCTTGTAAGTCAAAAATACCTGTCCCAATTCATGCTGTCCTTCTCTGTATACAGTCTGCATTCCCTCATATATGTGAGTGATTTCAGTTGTTACTCATTGAATTTGTTGTTATAGGATACTATGATTTTGCATTTCTTATCTCTCTTTCTCTTTCCTCCCCCCATCCCCTCTCCTTCTAGAAATCTGCTGTCTCAAGGTAAGCAGGTTGCGTGGAAGAAAATGACTATTAAGGGCCACACTGCACATACTGGTTCATTTGAAAAATAAGTCACCTACTTATAATTTTCTTTCTTACTCTAAAAATATATTAATTCATTTGTACCAAGGCACAGATTCGAACCCAGATCAACTGCTCACTAGGCAGACATGCTACCACTTCACCATCTTGGCACAGTGAGATTACCCAACTGCGTGGACAAACCTGCAAGCCTCCCTCCTCTTTCCAAATTCCTGTTCACTCCTCAGCTAACTTGGCATTCCTAGTTTAGGGGGAATACTAAGTGGGCTGAGGCATGAAAGAGAATTGGGATTGAGGAGGGAGGCATGCCAGAGTTGGGTGAGTAGTTGTGCAAAGCCACTGTACTAGTGTGGCATAGTGTTTAGTATATCTGCATAGTGAGGAGGAGAGCCAGGTTCGAACACTTTCCTCAGGAGAAGTTTTCATTTGTCACTTCAGTATGTATATGAATATCATAGATGTGATTCTGGTGTGAGGTGCTGGTGGTGGTAGTGGTCATGTGTGTATATGGTGTGCTTGCTTGTGTGACTGTGGTTGTGTGTGTTTACTTTGATGAAGAAGGCTGTGGCCAAAAGCTGTAATGTGTTATTGTGCCTGTCTGAAACTCAATGGGTCATCTCAACAGCAAGTAGCAATCAGTAATTTTCCTACAATTGTTGATATTCCAACCTGGAGTTTCATTGTTTGATAGATGTTTGAGAATTGAAATGGTCTCTGGAACCACATAGTTTCATTAGATCAAAACTGTTACATCTCTTACTACACATAATAACTGCCCCTAATCAAGGCAATGCATTTCTGTAAACTCTTCATTTTTACTGACTGTGTAAGATAGATTAGTAACTGAAAAGATTATTTGTTGCACTCCATTCAGCTGAGATGCCAAGTCGCAGATAGGCACAAGAAGAAGACTGTCAGGAAGTGAGCTTTCGGCCAAGTAGCCCTTTGTTGGACATGGGAAACATACACACACACACACACTTGTGCAATTGCAACTCACACACACATGACCACAGTCTCTGGCTACTGAAGCCAGACGCTGGCAGAGGTTAGGGTCTGTGTGTGCATGTTGTCTGTTTCCATTGAAGGCCTAATCGGCTGAAAGCTCACTTTCAGGCAGTCTCTTTGCTGTGTCTATCTGTGACTCAGCATCTCAACTATAAGGTGAGTACTGACTATCCTTTTCTTAATATTGTTACATTCCATCCTGGATATTCCACTGTTTGAAGACCAATAATTATTTGTATCAACAGCTCCACATATATTTTAAAAGAAAATAAAAATTTGCACACCAGCTGTGTTGTGGGGAATGTTTTTCATAATATCAATAAGCTATGTTACTCATACAATTATTAAGCTATGTAAAGAAAGTGAAACATCTGCTATTATCTTTGAATGGATATTGTTTTGAATACAATTATGTGCCAAACTCTCGAGGGAGGTTCTCTGCAGTAGGACTATTTCAAAGTCCTCTTTCGTTTGTACTACAATATTTAAAGGTCTTGACTGCAATAAGTGAAGGCTTCACAGTGTATGAATTCTATAAGTGAAACAGAATGTATAATCATGTAGCCAGAACTGCTGATTTATGGTGGTTTACATAATCTATAGCATAATGTCTATTTCAGCCCGTCCATCCTTTATGATGATGTAATTTTCACAAATTTTTATGTAACAGTCAATGATACATAGTGCTATAAGGAACAATGATATGTGAATATACTGCAGCCATTTTGAAAATTTCTTCCAGTTTTATTTCTATGTTTGTCAAATGAGAAGTTATGTTATGTGTTATGGGTGAGTATGGAGTTTCAAGTATAGGATGAAGTACTGTACAATGTGTAGCCTGTAACTGTTTAGAAGTACTTAGTCAGTCTGCAACACACACATATCATGGATAAATAATTATCTCATACAATTTATATTATCATTTCATGAAATACTGACAAAAGTGTTTAATTAATGTTGTGAATAAGATACCAGTAACAGTCTGGTGATAAATGATATTGCCCCTACACCACTATCACCTACTTGTAGTTTGAAACTGCTACTCATGTCATTTGTGAGTTTCTGTGGTAACCTTGAATTTCTGCAATTTTGCAATGGCCAGTGTTAGTTGCAAGCTTCCTAAGAGTGATGGAGGAAACAGTATGGCATCTATAGTGTTTGAGGCTGTGTCCAGCACTTTTACTGACTGCAATAAATCAAGGAAACTACTAGGTAAATGTTTACATTTCATATAAACCATTGGAAATTATAGTAAATAAGGATTCCAGTCATATTATTAAAAATCAGGAAAGGTGTTTGAAAAGCTGTCATGTGTATATTGGAGTTGAATGAATTGCATTCCCAAATCAGCCATCAAATGGATACTGATATTACCACCAGGCGATATTAGGATCAATTGTTTTAATTTGTTAACCAATAAATGACATAGTTACTTCTGTGTGGCTGTCCAGAAAAAAAGAAATGGGAATGATGAGAGCATTGAAGATGTATGAAGTACCCAGATCAACAATTTGAGAGTACATTGAAAGATGTGCAACAGGAAAAACTGAAAAGGAAACTCAGTTGTAAGACAGAAACTTGGTAGGAAAAATGGAAATGAGCATACAGCATTGTGGGCCAGGAGTTCCTCACTTGGGGAAGTTTGGCAGCAGAGGGTAAGTACTTATTGCATTTGATGCCACATTGGGCAACTTGTGTGTCATAGATGGGAATGAAATGATGATGAAGACAACACAACACCCAGACCCTGAGCAGAGAAAAATCTCCTGCCCCAGCTGGGAATCAAACCCAGGCCCCTTGGCATGGCATTCCACTGCACTGATCACTCAGTTAACGGGGGTGGACACTTGGAAGGAAACATGTGATGACATGTGAAGTAGAGAAAGAACTGATCTAGTACTATACAGAAGGGGAAAAGATTATTTGTGGTTTGACGCATAAGGAGTTAAAGCAGATGGTGTTTGAGCTTGCCTTAAAGAACAATCTGCCTCACCTCTCTTCTAAACCAAAAAATATGGCAGATTAAAAGTGGATTAACTTATTTTTGAAAAGAAATTGTTCACAGTTAACAACAGGAACACCACAATCATTGACAAGAGCTGGAAACTTAGGCTTTATTCAAGACAATGGGAAGTCATTTTTCTGTATTCTAAAAGCAGATCAGCTAAAATCAAGTTCAACCCTACCAGAACATTTAACATACGCAAAACTGGAATCACAACTGTCCAAAGCAAAAATGTGAAACTTATTTGTGTGAAAGGAAAATTGGCAATTTACAGTGTCATTGGCAGAGAGGGGATATCTGAACACCATGTCAGGTGCCAGCTAGTATGTCACTCCAATATAGCTTTCCCCAGAAAAAAGCAGGACTTGAAGCTAATGACGGGAGTTCCTCCTGGAGCTATTCCAAGATTTTGTCCATGTCTGTATTACACCTCATAGCATGCATAGGATGCAGCCTCTAGATATCGCTTTCATGAAGCCATTTAAAACTTTATATTCAAGAAATTGAGATGTGGATCTACAGTAACTAGGGTAGAGTTGTGACACAGTGTGAAGTAGCTGAACTCATGGACAAAGCATACATTAGAGCAGCAATCGTGAGAAATGCACTGAATGGTTCTCATGGCACTGGTATCTGTCCTTGTAATGACTAGGAATTTACTAAAGTTGACTGTATTCATGAACTGAATGATAACCAACCAAAGCCTATTTCTGAAGATCATTGTGGGCCTTAACTACTTGCAAATATAGTCACAGTTGATCTAGCACTTAGGCCTGTATCACACTGCACTGACAGCCAGCTTCAGTCTATTGGTGAAGATCAACCTCAAATCATGTCACATTCCACATCTGATGCCATCTCTATATCCTATAAACTTGCCCATGGATGTAAAAGATGTGCCAAAATTTCAACCAGTGTCTCAAAACTGAAGAGTCCCGAGAAAATGGTGTTGACTAGTTCTTCTTGTAAGAACAAGCTGGAAACCTTTTATGCTTCTAAAGGCGCAAACACTTCAAATGAGGCTTCAAGATGTGGAGCAACATGAAAGAGTAATTCAGCCAACACTAAGAGGAAAGTTAAAAGTAAGTATAAAAGCTCAAGTTCTAACAATGAATTTGCTCACAAACCTTGACAAGTAGACAACAAAGGTGATATCAATCTGGATCTTGATTACATTTCTGTGGATGCTATCTGTACATTTTGCCATAAGAAGTTCTTTCTGTCTGAATAACTAGCTCTTAAATTTGTTTTACATAATTCTGACAAATAAGTTCATCTAATTATGGAAATGGGTAACAATTTTCCAATAAATTCTAAACTTTTATCTTCCCTTTAATTTAAATCCACTTACAAAAGCTAATCCAATATGTGCTCTTCCATTTTCAAACAGGTGGTCCTATTGCCTGGTGAGCAAATGTAGGAATGGGGATTCACAATATTTTGAACCTACTCTTGAAAAATTTTTGCTTATTAAGGTTTCCTAGTTTACTCAAACTAGCTTAGCTTAAGAAGCAATTTGGCAAATGCAAGCCAAAGGAGCATAGTTTAAAGAAATATGCATTAGGTTTCGAGGTCTATTTCACAAACCAGGAGGCTGATAAACAGAGAAATAATTATGATAGACAATATTTGAGGTCCAATACGTTTTTAAATCATCTTTCTTCTTAATTTTACTGTGAATCATAGTAAATATTTCCAGCCAGACAACTATTTGACTGATGTTTAGTTTACTGTCACTTCTTCCCTGACAAACTATGTAGAAATAATTTGCCGGAGAATTGCTTTTGAATTGCATTATGAATATTTTATTGTAAGACCACAATAACATTGTTTCCAGAAATTAAATTTATAAACTGGGTTTTGAATGGTAACATTGCAGTTCCAAGCAAGATGATTTATTTTGCAGGTTCTAATAATACAATAATAAACAGCAACAACTAAAAAAAGATCACTATAGGTTAATGTCTAACAACATAAAAGTCACTGGATATGCATGCTAGGCAGGACAAAAAGAAAGGAGGAATCAGCAATTGCCTCACTGAAAGGAATGTCTTTCCAATCCCTTTAAGTTAATTAGATAAACCTAAACTAGGTTAGAACGACTGGCATATGAACTGCACTTCTACTAAATATGAATCCAGTGATGTGACCACAGTGACACATATCTCAATTCAGCTTGAAATGAATAAAGCGGCAGTGGACCAAATACTCAATGTGACAAAACAAAAGTGAAGCACTCAGAGGGTATGGTCAAATGTAAATGTAATTTCATATGTGCAGGCACCATTGGAAAGTACATAAGTGATTAGAGTTGCAGTTCTCTGTAACAGGCAGAAAGGCCATTAGAGTGCATTACTTTTTGTCACGTTTAGTGTTGTTACCAGGACTGGTAGGGTATATAAGGGGAGTGAACTGTATCAGATGTTTAGTTATTCCTGTGAAGGACATGGAGATGCCACTTACACGAGACAGAATTGTCAGCATCTGATAGAGTTAGAAAGTAATCTCATTGTGGGTTCTCATCCAGCCAGCTCAGTGAGCTGAGCAGTATCCAGATTTGTGGGGCATTTGGATGTGGCAATAGGCCATTGTTGCACTGCATGGGAGTGTAAGGGAAAGCATACTCAGCATCAGGGTTCCTGTCAACCACATGTAACCACCACAAGGGAGTATCACCATATTGTACATGAAGCACTTCATAACCCTGTCACATCTGCACCTGCTATTTGAGAACAAACAAGGGCCTACCTACAACATCCTGTGTTATCCTGCACCATTGATCAGAGACTAGTAGCAGTTGGATTAGGCAATTGCTGTCCCTTTTTAGGCTATCAGTAAACATCACAACACAAACAGCTGCATTTTGAATGATGCTGTGCACAGGAAGACTGGAGTACTGATGAATGGCATTGCATTGTGTTCAACAATGAACTGTGGTTCTGCACTAACCTAAACGATCACTGTTACTGAGTATGGTGGCAACCTGGAGAGAGGTCACATTCTTTCAATGTTTTATAGAGCCACAACAGTGTTATTCCTGCCATCACAGTCTGGAGAGCCACCAGGTATGACTTCTGGTTACAGCTGGTAGTCAGTGAGGGACTTCTGATGTCACAATATTTCATCAAGAACTTAGTGCCTCTTCATATGTTACTTCTCAGGCAACACTACTGTGGTGCCAATTTTCCTCAGGACACTCATCACTCACACATGGAACATGTCTCTATGAACTGTCTGGATGATGTTGAGGTAGGCTACTCTTTTGGCCAGCAAGATTCCAGATCTGCCCCAACGAACAAGTGTTGGATCAGCTTGGACATCAGCCCCATACCAATTCCAGTATCAACGATACCAAAGGCTAGTTACAACTGTTTTCCAGCCCTCCCCAGAAGAGGATATAACAGGTTTTATGCACTATTCTAAACATAGTCATACATGCAGGCCAGAAGAAATATAACATCATACTGATTAGTGAGCTGATACTGCCAAGTTCTATATCAATTTGAACTCATATTGTAATATCTGAAATAACGGCACTTACTGTATCACTCCATGAAGTTTCATTTTTTTTCTTTCTCCCATTCTGGGTGCTTTACACTTTTTGTCAGGTAGTGTATACTGTTTCCAAATTAACAAAGCGCATGGGCCATATGTTTTAATAAACAATCTTTCATTTTTTGCACTCATGTCACACAGAGTGATATCTTAAGAATAAAAGTGTTTATTACTCTAATGCAAATGGTGAATATAATATGACATGATCACAAACTGTCATTTTGTTGGTATCTCTTCTAACATATATTCACTAATGGCATCTGTCTTAAGTAATCCATCACTGTTTGAAATGAATATTAAAACTGACATCTTTATCACCACAAGAAACTGTATAACTTTATTACTGACAGTTAAAGCTTTCAACAGCTCAGAAACATTTGAAATATGCTGCCATAAAACTATTTCACCAATTACTCCATAACAACAGGTATATCAAGTGTCAATATAAACTTAAATTGCTTCTTCTCCTTCTATTCTAGAAATGAATACCTATTTACAAACTAGTACCACCTTAAAAGAGAAGAGAAACATGAATTTGGTGTTGCAATACCTTGCTGTTTTTCACTTAAACATGCCATAAAGACATAAATTTTTACTAAGTGACAAGGCTGAAATGGAGATACAATGAACCAAATATTGCTGAATAAGGCCTGGTTATAAGTTTCAGATTTTGAAACTGGCCTAAGATTATCTTAAGTCTTCTGGAAATTTCTGACATTATCAACTCAGCTGAGTATTGGATCAAATGATTGTACAACTTACTGAAATGCACACTTGAAGCACTTTATGAAATTTCCTTCTTCATAGCATTAAAATTAATCATAACATGCAGTAGAAGAGAAAGTAGGAGGTACAAGAGTTAAGAACATGTTTCTCATTTCTCAGAGTCTTGCCTTATACAAGAGACTAAAAACTGAAGGAGCATTTGTGATTGACATAAATAAAAAAATTAAGCCTGTCATTGCCTGAGGAGACATCAAACATAGATCTTCTCATATTTTGTAACATGATGACGTCATTTAGGGTGTAGTGCTACATCCTTCTAATCACATTATATTTGAATAGTTCTATAGTTCAGATGACAGCCCTTTGACATATCCTCAAATGTGGATCCTACACTTGTATAATGGTCCTGTTGAGTTGTTAAAACATAAACAGAAGTAAATGTACCTTAACCTTTACTAACAGGAGTTCCTTGTGAAGTATATCTCACAGTGCCCTTACTCTGTGCATTTCTCATGATACACTATCCTGTATGAAATGTTAAGTATGGTAAACCACATTTTTTTGCAACAGGCTTGTTTTAATCTTTTGTCAGTTATTTTGCTTTCCACAATTACCTTTTTTCCTTGTGCACAGCAGTTAACCTCATTAACACTTAGCATTTTTATGAGAATAATAGTCTCCAGTTATCATTTGCCGTGATGATGTGTAAATTATATCTGAGGCTCCAAGTAAACAGGTGCAACTGAAGAACTATTGAACACTGTAGCCTCTGCTGCTCCAGTGCTTTCTCAGTCATTCATTGTTTGTGACTGCACACCAAGAATAATCTTATTACATTTTTTAAATTATAAAACTGAAGAAAATGTCAAACTACACTGCTGAAATCCTTCTAAAAAATGACGAACTTGACTGCATATCTTGCTGTACCTTACTATTTTTATGGTAACTTTGGCATGACAAGCATCCAAGGAACATATAGGGCCCACACTCACTATGAGACTGAAATATCTAGTACATCAAGACTTCATTAGTACGAGTATGGTGAGGCAACATTCGCCATATCCCTCATCAAGGAAACCAACATTATATCCACAGCAACAACCTCACTTCATCACTTAAAATCTGATCCCAAGCTTATGTTCCTACCAGCCAACAAAAGCTCCACCACTCTGGTTACGAACTGCAGGGAGTACCCAGCAGAGGGGTTCCACCAGCTGTCTGCTATACCCACCTAAAAACCCTGCCACAAAGAGTCTATTCCAGAAATACAACATGATCACTAGTCCCTCCTCATGTCCTTAAGTCCATCCCAGAGGCTCTCTTTTGAGTCTGTCTCTCTCCTCAACACCACCACTCCCCACACTGCTACCTTCTACATGCTTTCTGAAGCCCATAAACCCAACCACTCAGGATGCCCTACTGCCATACAGAGTGCACCTATCCTCTTGCGCAGCACTACATGCAGCCTATAACTTGTCACCTACCCTCTAATATAAAAGAAACCAACCACATCCACTGCCGACTCTGCACAGTTCCTTTTCCTTTACCACTCAGAGCCCTGCTCATCTCCATCAATGCCACCTCCCTCTACACTAACATCCCCAATGACTATGGTCCTGCTACCATTGAACATTGACTTTGCCAATGCCAAACCAACTCCTAACCTACAATCTCCTTTCCGGTCACTGTGATCAATTTTATTCTCATCCACAATTATTACTCCTTTGAAGGGATCAACTACAAATGAACCTATTGTACAGCAATGGGGAACCACCAGTAAGCATACTATGCCAAAATGGCTCAAATGGCTCTGAGCACTATGGGACTTAACTTCTAAGGTCATCAGTCCCCTAGAACTTAGAACTACTTAAACCTAACTAACCTAAGGACATCACACACATCCATGCCCGAGGCAGGATTCGAACCTGCGACCGCAGCAGTCGCGCGGTTCCAGACTGTAGCGCCTTTAACCCATACTATGCCAACCTAGTCACAGGCTATCAAGAGGAGTGCTTCCTAACCACCCAGAATCTAACAACAATCACCTGGTTCAGATTAACTGATGACATTTTTGTGATCTGGACCAAGGGTGAAAAAACTCTCTTCACATGCTTCCAGAATCTCAACACCACTTCTTCAGTCCATTCACCTGGTCCTCCTCAATGCAACGTGCCAACTTCCTTGATGTTGACCTTCACCTCAAGGATACATCAGTACCTCTGTCTCCATCAGATAAACAATACCTCCATTCTGACAGCTGACATCCATTTCATACCAAGAGGTCCCTTCCATTCAGCTTCAGTACCAATGGTCATCACATTTTTAGTGTCATACAGTCCCTCTCCAAATATGCCAAGAATCTCACTGAGGTCTTCACAGACTGAAATTAATCTCTCAACCTCGCCCAGAAACAGATCTCCCATACGTCGTCTCTCCACTTACGTAACATCTCACACATATCTACTGTATAAGAGGATGGATCCCATAGTGTAAATAAACATCTAGAACTTAAGCACATCAAAATAAATTAACTAACAGACAACAGATTCAGTAGGGTTTAAAGAAGTATTAGTTGCTGGGTAACTCATTAAGAGATTTTTTTGTAGTTTTTTTTATTAGCAGACATAGTTGTGGAACTAAAAGAATTAAGTACTAGAAATACATAGTTAATAAATATATTGCTATGTGATTTGTGTGCCCTATTTTAGTTTTTCAGGTAATAGACTGTAATTATGAAGAAAAAAATATCCACTGTCTGACCATAATGGAGAGCTAGCCTCAAAGCTGAATACCACTAAAGGCTGGAGTAAGTCAATCACATTCTCCGCCAGTGTTCTGAATACCTCTAGCCATGACTGGAAAGGAGAAATATCCTACCTGCTATACTCACCACACCTTCCACAGTGGTATCCTGCTGCCTGCCAACCCTACGCAATATCTCTGCCCATCCCTACTCCGTCCCTTGTCCCAAACCCTTGCATCAAGCATCATATCCCTGCAATAGACCTAAATGCAAAACCTATCCCATAACATAAATCCTCCCACTACAAACTACTCCAGTCCTGTCACAGGCATCTTGTGCATCATAAAAGTAAGGACTACTTGTAAAAGCACCCATGTCATCTACAAACTATGCTGCAACCACTCTGCGGCTATCTGCATGGGCGTGAAATTACCAAGCTGTCTGCGTGAATGGTCACTACCAATCCGTGGCTAAGGTGCAGCTGGATCAATTAGTTGCTGAGTATTCTGCTCACTATGATGTTCTTTACTTTAATGACTACTTCACAGCTGGCACCATCTGAATTATTTCCACCTACTCCAGCTTTTTGGAACTGTGCAGCATAACCTCCCCCTAAAACATATCCCTTTTCCACATAAACTCCCTGGCCTCAGTCTCCAGTAGTCCCTGTCCTAAACCTAGCAATTAACTTCTCCGCTTCCACTCCAATACTGCACATGCTTCCTAATCCACCAATGCAGCTTCCAGTCTTTTCCCCTTCCCTATTTCTCTCCATACTCTTCCCTCTCACTCTCCCCCACCCCTGACAAAGCACAGCCACAAAACGCTAGCAGCCCTATCCTGTCCCCACCACATCCCTGCACTCTCCTACAGGTAGCAAAGTGTCTTTTCCCCAACCTTTCCTTGCAATCCCTCCTCCTCCCCAGTCTGTGCCTTCCCCTAATCCTGTGGTAGTGTTCCTGGCTTTTATTTCAGAAGATGGACTCAGTCTGAAAGCTTAATATTTTAGCAGTCTTTTCCATTGTGCTTGTGTGTCACTTAGTGACTCCTCTATGTACATACTTTTCTTTATCAATGTTTCCTTTCCCAATGGCTTCCTTGCTCAACAGATCTAACAGCTGTGTAGTTTGTGGTGCTGTAGCGCTAACAAGAAGAGACTCTGATGTTTTACGTATCACTCCACGTAAAGCACTAATGGATCCTCAGTCTCAGCACTTAAAGAGTAGAGTAGTGATTTGTTCAGTGGGAACATGTGGACAATGTGAAGCCCGTACAGTTGGAAAAATATATAATGTTCACATAGCAAGTAGTCACAATTTATACACTATGCAACTGAACTCAACTAAAAATTTTCTTCTCATTACATTTGATAATTTGTTTTGCCTGGGCTCTGTTGCATAGTGGTTTATACTTAGACTGTCCATTACTCAGTAAACAGAAGAAACTTTACACAAGAGAGAAGAAAACTGCATCTGAAAACATTGCAAACAGTAGTGTCAAATTGCTGTAGAATTTTATCATGAAGACGATACAATACACTTGCCACATGCAGTTTATTATTCTGTATCAGAAGAACCAGAAAAAAACAGTTTTCTTCTATTTTAACATATTATTATGATATTAATCTTAAAGTGGCAATTATTACTTCAACAAATTTGGAACAACTACTGCATTATTGTAAATAGTTAAGGATCCTGAATTAATGGACAATGTCTAAAATATTGTCAGTATTCTATAAATTAAATGAAATCTTAAAATTTTGTTACTAATTTGATTTCAGATAGTGATAGTAGTAAACTATGTTGTGAGACATAAGAAAGTGTTTTCATAACTTCAAATAGCTCATTCAAAATACATTTCAGAGCACTGTAACCTGTCCAGATAAATGAGCATGTTAAAGCACTCACTTCCAGGACACAGGAAGGCACATCAGCTAAATGTCAAATCCACCTCATAGATTAATAATGGGGTTTATGGGCTATTCTAGCTATGATTTTTAGCCAGTTTCCATACTTTACCTTGTATATAAAACCATTTAAGAAGATAGGGCAGACTAACAGCAGCCTCTCAACACATTTACTCTCTCATATGAAGTTTGGTATGAGGAACCAGTAACACTTTTGGGAAAAAAAATTGGCAGCATTCTTAAATATAAATGTAGGACCAAAAGTACCGGCAGCACTTATTATAAGCAAATTTGCCTACTCTAGGACAGAAGGAGGGAAATGCGCAGCTCTAAAATTATCTGAGAGAGTCCTTTGTGAATTAAATGTGCTGGCAGCTAATGAAAGATTGAAATAGACATTAAATTCATTTTTCACTTGGAATCTTCTCCTATACCACATATAACTGAGACTCAAGTAAAGATTGACTTACGTAAATGATGAGCATATAGCAATATTTCGACTATACAAACCTACTTCTCTTTCTACATAATTGGAAATGGTCACCAATATATTCCCAGAACATGCAAATAACTACAAAATACTTCTTCAATACCCATCTAAAAGATACTCTGAGTGAACACTCATGTTATGTCACAGGAGCCATTCCTAATCAGAACATATCTTATAAAATATGCCCAACAATGGTGTACATTAACCTGTCTGAGAAAGTTCACTCGGAGCTAATCGAATAACTGCAGCCACAAACCTGAATTATGTATACAATACACAATGGATCAGAAACATATGATTAATACAGTGAGAAAACACTCACCAAATGAAACAGCCACACTGATGGTATGGATGGCAACTGTAAATGAGATTTGTTCATGTGTTCAGTAACAGATTAACCACATTCTAGGAAAGGATATGGGCATTTCTGGTATCAGACAGTAAAGGCTACACAACAAAAAACCTATATTTCTAATAATTTGTGAAATTTTAAGAGAGTTCAAGGAGAAAAAGTAATCAAGTAGCTTTCCTTTATAAATTTTGACAAGAATTAGGATTTGGTAGTGAACATTTAACTAGAGAAAATTCTGTATTACAGTACTACAGCTATCATTCTTGCACAGTTGGAGTTTCACACCATGTCATGCAAATGAGTGCTCACACTCATGGGTATACGAGGGGATCCCATAAACATCAGAATAACATTGCTGTGGGTGGACCTTGTGTAGTATGTATTTCTGCCACTAGGCATGTATAGTGCAACTTATTGTCAGTTCAGTACTACCTGTGTTGTCATTTGGCTTGTTCTGTTCATCTGCAGTGATTGTTTTTGCTGGTACTGTTTTGTTCTTGTTTCACAATTATGATGACAAGTTTAAGTGAACAACATGTAGCTATGAAATTTTATTTTCTACTTGGTAAATATGTTGCTGAAAGTGTTTTAATGTTGAAAACAGCTTACCAAGATGAAGCTATGGGAAAAACTCAAGTGTACAAGTAGCTTGCTCAATTAAAAACTGGCAACATGTCAATTGATGTTAAACCTTCTTCTGGACATCAATCAACTGCCCCAAATCAATGATAGTTTATACCATCAGGTCAGACCATCAATTAAACCTTTACTTCGAAGTTTAAAACACAACAGTGTTTGTCAAAAGACTTGATTTGTGGAAGACAGGAAATGGTTCTTCCAACACGACAATGCACATGCACACACAGCCATCTCTGTTAGACAGTTTTTGGGTAAAAATGGCATGCACTTTACACGCCTGACTTGGCTCTCTTCGACTTTTTCTTATTTCCAAGCATGAAAAGTTGCATGAAAGGACACCAATCTGACAACATTAAAGAAGTCAAAAAAGGAGATAGGAGCTGTCAGCCATTTCTAAAGATGACTACAAAAAAATTTTCGAACATTGGAAGTGCCAGTGGGAGAAAAGTATTAGTTATAATGGAAAGTATTTTGAAGGGGATCAGGTTATTTTGTACACAATTTGAAAATGTATAGTTTCTAAAAAATAATTCCAGTTTTTCTTTTTGGGTATCCCGTAATATTAGACAGAATAAGTATTTACTTGCACTTTGATCATATTTGTTGGATCCTAAGGTTGATGAGGTTGTTTCCTTTGATACATTTAAGTGAGTTAAAAGAGACATTAACATCCATCATTTAGGTGTTTGTGCATTTATCTTCAGCAAAATATAGAGTTTCTGAAATAACACAGTTTTCTGAATCATGAAATTAAACACAAACACAATTCCCAAATATATTTTGTCTCATTCTTCTCTAACATTTTACTTGAGTGTATAAGTTGTCAGAAATACATTATTTTGTCTTCTGGCATTCAAAACCAAAATAAAACCATATGTTATAGCAAACTCCAGGAAGAGAGGCAGATTTGGGTGCTGAAGGCAAGAAAGGAAGGCAGTTCACCCAGGCCCCAACATCAGATTAATTCATCTGTAGGAGATCTTCATCATCAGGTCATACTGACCTGCGTTTACTTTCTAACCTTCTACATCTACTTTTATTTCACAATCCACTATGGTGGAAGGTACCTTGTACCACAACTAATAATTCCCTTTCCTATCCCACTCACAAATCGAACAAGGGAGAAATGACTGTCTGTTTGCTTAAATATGAGCACTAATTTCTTTTTTCTTCTCTTCATGATCTTTACTGTGGCAGTAAAGTTGTTCTGTGGTATGTCACAGGGGCTTAGTCTCTAATTTTTTTTTCAGTAGGTGTTTCATGACAAGAACATAATCTTCCCTCCAGAAAATTGCCAGCACTGACGATAGGTATTCAACAAGTCATTGGAAGTCGCATGCAGAAATACTGAGCCATCCTGCCTCTATACCCATTCTTAATTGTGAAAGAGTTGCTGATGCAGGATTTTTGTACATCAACTGACCTCTCAATTACGTCCCATAAATGTTTGACAGGATTCATGTCAGGCAGTCTGGGTGGATAAATCATTTGGTCAAATATCCAGAATGTTCTTCAAATGAATCACAAACAACTGGGGCACAGTGACATGGTGCATTTTCATCCATAAAAATTTTATCATTGTTTGGGAACATGAAGTCCATAAATGGCTGCAAATGATCTCCAAATAGCCAAACAAAACCATTTACATTCAATAACTGGTTCAGTTGTATCAGAGGACCCAGTCCGTTCCATGTACACCCAGCCCACACCATTATGGGACCGCCAACAGCTTGCACATTGCCTTGTTGACAACTTTGGTCCATGGCTGTGTGAAGTCTGTGACACACTCAATCCCTACCATCAGCTCTTAAAAAGTGAAATTGGGACTCATCTGACCAAGCCTTGGTTTTCCAGCCATCTAGTGTCCAAACGATATGATTAAGAGCTCAGAAGAGGCACCGCAGGTGATTTAGTGCTCTCAGCAAAGGTATTCGCATTTGTCATCTCTCCCACAGCCCAATAATAGCAAATTTCACCACACTGTCCTAACAGATACGTTCGTCATATATTCCACATTGATTTCTGCGTTTTTTTTTTTTTTTTTTTGGCTTTTTTTTTTTTTTTTTAATGCAGTGTTACTTGTCTGGTTAGCACTGACACTCTACCCAAATGCCACTGCTCTCCGTCATTAAGTGAAGGCCATTGGAAATTGCATTGTCTGTTGTGAAAGGTGATGCCTGATATTTTGATATTGCCAGCAAACGCTTGACACTGTGGATTTTGGAATATTGAAGTCCATAATGATTTGAGAAATGGAATATCCTATGAGTCCAGCTCCAACTACTGTTCTATGTTCAGTCTCTTAAATCCAGTCATTCAGCCATAATCATGTTGGAAACCCGTTCATATGAATTACCTGAGTACATATGACAGCTCCACCAATATACTGCCCTTTTATACCTTGTGTACACGATTCTACTGCCATCTTTACATTTTCATATCACTATCCCATGACTTTAGTCACCTCAATGTACAACACAATATTCACTGATCTAACACATACCCTTATCTACTACCCACGATATGCTCAGATGTTGTGATATGAATGTACAGCTACATCATATTTTTTACATGATGTGCTTACTGCTCATATTTCATTAATTTTATTGTTATTACAGCAATGTTGAAGAGAAACTCCCTGTCAGTTAATAAGATGAAATAAGTATGATTCTGTGAATTTGCAGCTGCAGAATTTTTCAGCGTGAGTAGTAGAAAGATTTCCACCCTGCAGCATTAATTAAAAGTTAGTCTCACTTTTTCTTTGTGTTAAATTCTAGCAGCAGAAAGTAATATCTCTTACAAATATCCGTTCAATTTTCTTGCTCATGAATATACTACTTCCCTTTCCAGTTTTGAATTCGATTTACAGTGTTCATACAACATGAAAATTTCACATAAAAGCTTTTGTACATTAATGGAATTCCTAAATTATTCTCTCAGTTCTTGATCTACTTGCTTGAGGGGAATCCAAGGTTCATCCCAGAACAACAACAGAGCTCCAGGTGTGCCATCATGAGAAATATTGCAGTGTCCAGAGTAGCCTGATAGGCATTGGAAATCACAGGCTTTGTGTGTAGGTCTATGCCATAATGTACGGTGGGTATGTTTTGGAAATTTGGCCTGACAACATTTATAATCTAACGGAACATAGAGTTCTCAGATGTTGTTAAATTAAGTGTTACTCAAGAATGTAATACAATGCTGTAGGAAAAGAAAATGTTTACATCTTATATATATATATATATATATATATATATATATATATATATATATATATATATATATATATATATATATATATATATATATATATATATATATGTAGTGGAGAAAAGGGAGTGGTGCATAAGCTACTATCATTACCATCAAATAATTTGATTTCTAATTCCATGAAAATAAGGGTAAATTTGAAGAATTCCATATGAGCTAGGAGATAGGTGATCCTTCTGCTGTGGTTCTCCCTCATGCTTGCTCCTTATGTAACACCTTCGACTATTCTTGTCAGCTCACTCAAGAGACTGATAATGCTACAGATCTGGTCCAACCAGACCAGAAGATGAATAACAGCGATTCTCCAGGAATGTTTTTCAGTCTAATCTACTATTTTTTAGACTGTGCCTTACAGGCTACCCTGCAAGACATGCATGTTGTGTAGGGGTAATTTTGGCCTGTGTTATCAACATAATTTTCATGATAGCCTATAAGTCAGAGGCAAGAAAAAGTTTCCCAAGCCCCAGATATGTAGGCTGTCTCACTCACACGTGAGAGGTGTGTTGTGGGAGTAGTATCGACCTGCTTTTTTGACCTGTTGTACAGGAGCCATAAATGAGGATGGGCACACATGGTGGAATGTTGAAATGAACAGAGCAGGAGATGGACAGAGAGAGATAGCAGGAGAGAACAGGTAAGGACAGAGTGAGCAGGAAGCCGGCCGCGGTGGTCTAGCGGTTCTAGGCGCGCAGTCCGGAACCGCGCGACTGTTACGGTCGCAGGTTCGAATCCTGCCTCGGGCATGGATGTGTGTGATGTCCTTAGGTTAGTTAGGTTTAAGTAGTTCTAAGTTCTAGGGGACTGATGACCACAGATGTTAAGTCCCATAGTGCTCAGAGCCATTTGAACCATTTTTTAGTGAGCAGGAAGGGAGAATGAGGTGGACACAAGGACAGGAGGAGGAAGAGTTAGGTATGGGAAGAGAGGTGGAAGCAATGTATGCAATATATGTGTAAAATGCGTATATGGTCAAGGCCACAGGGGAAACGCTAGTCATAAAATACTTTCATTATACTGCTGCAGTTAAAAACCTATTTTTTTTAAATCAAGTATTGAGTGCAAATGGTGCACTAGAGTAACGTTTACGTAATTCCTTAACACTGATTAGCCAGAACATTATGACCAATAACCCACTATCTATATAAACCCTTCCAGGTGACAGCAGAGTGATGTGCAAGGAAAGACTACTAGTCAGACATACACACAGTGCATGTAGTATCAGTGAGTGTGCTGACCATGTTCAGAATGAGTAAGGCACACCACCTGTCTGAGTTTGACTAAGGGCAGATTGTGATAGCCTGGAAGCTCAGCACGACTTGCCAGGTGTTTGAGGAGTGCTGTGGTATGTGTCTTCAACATGTGGCAAAACTAAGGTAAAACCACGTCCAGACACTGTGTGGTTGGGCGACCACCCCTCATTACAGGTGTCAGATGTCATAGGCTGGGCATACTGGTAAAATAGGACACATGGTGGACTGTGGAGGAACTAACATCAGACTTTAATACTGGGCAGAATACAAGTGTGTCTGAACACACAGTGGACTGGACACTCCTAATGATGGGAGTTTGCAGCCAACAACACATACATGTGCCAATGTTAACATCATGATGACGACAAATGAAACTGAAATAGATAAGGGATCATTGGTACTGGATGGTGGGGTAGTGGCAGGGTGCCACAAGTTCTGATGCTGATGAATCCTGATACCTTCTTCATCATGCCAAAGGGAGGGTGCAAATCAGTCATCTTCCAGGGGAACAGCTTCTTGACAGCTGTATTTCAGGATCAAGACAGGGCGGTGACAGCTCCATTATGCTCCAGGGAACATTCACGTGGGCATCCATGGGTCCATGATGGCCAAGGATTAACGTACACTGGTTGCGGACCATGCACACTGCTTGATGAGGATCATCTTTCCTGACAGCAGTGGCATCTTCCAGCAAGACAATGTGTCATGTCACAATGCTAGGAGTGTGACAGAGTTGTCTGAGGAACACATAGCGATTTCCAATTAGCATGCTGGCCCCCCAACTTGCCAGATCTGAGCCCGAACAAACACATCCAGGATATGATTGAACGTGGCATCGGAGGACATCGCCCCACCCCCTCCCAGTAATTTATGGGAATTAGGTGACTTGCATGTGCAGACATGGTGTCAGCTCCCTCCAACGATCTAGCAAGGCCTCGTTGATTCTGTACCACAATGCATCATTGTTGTTCTCAGTGCCAAAGGTGGACATACCAGCTTTTAGGTAGGTGGTCATAATGTTCTGACTGATCAGTATATGTCAGTAATGTCAATTTACTTACAAAATGGGTGCCTAACAAAATCCACTACTGTAAAAGTAACTTCCATCATAGGACGCACTTCAACTGAACACTTCATAAAAATGACTCTCAATTTGGAGTACTAATAAAAACAAAATAACTTACTTTAAGTTGACACATAAAGTTGGATTTCTTAGGTCCGTCACAGTTAAAAGAAATGATGAAAACCTATGTACTTGTGAAAGTTTTGAAGAATCTACAGCAATTTCTACACTCTCAAATTAGTCATGTTCATATTAAAAGATGTAAAGCAGTTTTTATTTACTTTAACATCCTTCACTAGAAAAGTTGCTAAGAAAATTATAATGAAGCTTCTACCAGGTTAATGGAGAGTGTACAATGTATCCAGATGAGGCTGACAATGGATGGATGAAATGGGAAAAAATGTTGTTTTAGTGGTGATACTTTTGTTTCCCTGCAGAAAAAAATCATCTCCAGTACTAGATGCATGAAAATGTGACCAATTATCAATCTATAAAAAAATCAGTTTCAGTAAATTCTAAAACTAATTTTCGCTGAATATGCCTATAACATCCTAAAGTTCCTCACATTACACATCAGTGGGGGACGTGAATATAAAATTATTTCAATTAAATTTTGAACTCATGCATATATTCATTCGTTTCTTTCATAATCTGCCCTTGGCTGGATAAAGAGGGACATTTATCGTTAGGAAGATATTCAGACATCATAATTCGTACAGTGAAGTGTTGAATTCTACACCTATTAAAGTACAATGTCATACCCAAACGTAAAAGGCACATAACTGTGTCACAGCAATAGTTTATTTAGGAAGGACTACTTAAGGAGTGTGTAGCAGCATGAATGTAAACAACTGCAGTGAAAACTCCATTCACAGGGTTTAATTAATCTGTCTCCTCAAAAATAAATAAGTTAAAACTGTTGATCAGTAAATAAACTGACAGAGATTCTGAACATTTCTTTGGGCAGTGTCATCAACACATTGCATTACTCGCTTGAGCAGCACCTACACCAGGTCAGAAGTGCACTTGTTCAATAGTAGATAAGAATGGGGTTTTATTACAGGCTATTTATAGCTAAAATTGGTTAGAATTCTCTCATTCCCACTACCATTATTGTTGAAAGTAGCCTTTATCATTACCACTAGGCCTATAAAATCAATTATGAAGACACAAATTAGACAGAATCTGGTTTTCTATCAGCTTTGAGTGGCATAAGATCGCATTTCTAGCATTCATTTCCCCACTACCAGTGGTTAAAACATGACAGAACACGTAACTGTTGCTAAACTTAGGGGGGAAACATCTATGTCAGTATCTCACACTGAGAAATCCTTCATCTAAGCTCTAGTTGTTCCCTTTCTCCACGCTTCTACAACTAAGCTATGACTCCTTTTCTAATGATCTCAATGACAGTGGGATGCTAAATTAGCTTCTCAGTGTTATCTGAAACGCTGTTGAAGATGATTTTAGCAGTGTTTTGAAGTAAATGACACATATCATATTCCTAAAATGGTGTGTTACAATTCCGCATGGTATGGTGCTGCATATTAGAGATGGTGTCTGCCAGGAAGTTATCACGTAAAAGCGTATTTCTTAAACAGAAATGAATATGTGTGTTTGTTTGTAAGTGTTTGGGACTGGATGGTTCAAAAATAGTTCAAATGGTTCTGAGCACTATAGGACTTAACAAATGGCTCTGAGCACTATGGGACTCAACTGCTGAGGTCATTAGTCCCCTAGAACTTAGAACTAGTTAAACCTAACTAACCTTAGGACATCACAAACATCCATGCCCGAGGCAGGATTCGAACCTGCGACCGTAGCGGTCTTGCGGTTCCAGATTGCAGCGCCTTTAACCGCACGGCCACTTCGGCCGGCCAGGACTTAACATATGAGGCCATCAGTTCCCAAAACGTAGAACTACTTAAACCTAACTAACCTAAGGACATCACACATATCCATGCCCGAGGCAGGATTCGGACCTGTGACCTTAGCAGCAGCGCGGTTCCGGACTGAAGTGCTTGGAACTGCTCGGCCGCAGTGGCCAGTTGGGACAGGATGAGTGGTGGTAGTATGTGGTGAGAGAAAACTTTATATGTCATTTATCCCCTCACTGAAGGTAGAGTCTCATGATCTAAAAATACCTCATATATTGATCTGGATGATCCATATTTGCTCTAACTCCATTGGCTACCTCTGTAAAGCTCACACACTGCTTGGAGAGTAAATAAGGGACGAAATATCATAAAAGATATTGGATGCCAATAATAAATTAAAACTTTTCAAGGCAGCTAAAGTAAATCATAACTTTAAATAATAATGGCAGCAGGATCCTGGTGTGTTGGAATCAGTACTGTTATGACAAGAAGTGGCCATTGGCACGGTCAAATAGTATTAAGTTCCATGTCAGAGACAGTAATGAAAATAAATTTTTTTATATTACTGAACAATTAAACAAATAAGTGTAAAAACATCTGCATGATGTTCTCTTCTGCTTTTTATGCACTGCATCTAACTGGCTGTGAGCCTGGTGTGGTACAGTATTAAATATCTGTAATTAGATTAAAATTTGCGCCTATGTATGGGCAGCGGAATTGTATGGTACTAAAATCTAAATTCATACTCTGTAAGCCACTGCTAACTGCATGGCAGAGGGTATGTCCCATCATACCAACACCAGTTACTAGGACTTTTGACTGTTCCACTCACACATGTAGTGTGGGAAGAATGACTCTTGAAATGCAACTGTCTCTGCCGTACTTAATCGATAAGTTTGTCCTCACGATCACTACAGAAGTGATAAGCAAGGGATTGTAGTATTATCTTCAGGCCATCATTTAAAGCCTCTTCTCAAAACTTTGTAAGCAGACTTCTGTGGGCTACTTGATGTCTATCCTCATGGATCTGCCAGTTCAGTTCTTTCAACATCTCTCTGTCATTCGTCCAGAGATAAAGCAAATCTGTTCCCATTCCTGCTGCCACCATCTGTATACGTTCTTACTGCCTGTTAGTCCTGTTTGGTATACAGGTTCCATACACATGTGTAATATTCTATGATGGGTTGCACGAGTACTTTATAAGCTATTAGTGTTTCCTTTGTAGACTTACTGCATTTCCCTAATATTCTACCAATAACCAAAAGTCTGCCACCTGCTTTACCCATGACTGAGCTTATGTGATCGTTTAATTTCATGTACCTACAAAGAGTTACACCCAAGTGTTTGTATGAATTCACGGATTCCAACTTTGACTCATGAATGTTAGAGTCATAAACTGCTTCCAAGATCATGATGAATACATGATGGCCGGCCGAAGTGGCCGTGCGGTTAAAGGCGCTGCAGTCGGGAACCGCAAGACCGCTACGGTCGCAGGTTCGAATCCTGCCTCGGGCATGGATGTTTGTGATGTCCTTAGGTTAGTTAGGTTTAACTAGTTCTAAGTTCTAGGGGACTAATAACCTCAGCAGTTGAGTCCCATAGTGCTCAGAGCCATTTGAATACATGATGAGACTACACATAAACATATGCAGTAAACAGAAATCCCATAAATACATATCCTTGATGCTTCTGCAACTAGGTGAACTTACCTGGCCCTATTTCAAACAGGAAGAGTACTTGAATGTGGGTGAGAAGTAAAGCAGAGAATGCTTTACTGACAGGACTGTGTCAATTGTGCGGGTTCTTATAGACCTACGTAGCTTGCATAGCATAGTAGTAAAAGAAAAACTCATTCCCTATTTTCTTCTTCATTTGGATGTGTGTCTTCTTGAGGCTTTTCGTCCCTTGGCTGACCCAAGAAATATTGGAGAACGATTTTAAATCTTCTGCACGAAAAGGAAACTCCCCAAACAGTGACAAACAAAGCCATTGCGTACATAGTTATTTCCATAAACATCATTCTACGTTACGTAAGCAGCACCTGTCCCAGTACGAGTACCTAAGGCCTACCACTGGAGTGGCGAATGTCGGTTGCAATTTTGAAACAGTTGACAGCAGTCTGCGATAGTAAAGGGTCAGAAAAGTAAAAACATTTTGCGCGATCGTTGGACTCGAAAAAAAATACAGTTTTCTTATTCACTTAATGAAAACCACTTCAGTTGCTGTTGGAAGCTATTGCGTCCACGTTGCCGTACTGCACAAAATTTTTCCGAAGAACTTAAAAACGGCCCGATGCAAAATACGAAACCGGTAGTGGATGCAATAAAGTTCTCAATGCCAACCTGAGCGATTTCATTAAAAAAGGAAGAGGATTCAGCACATCTTCCGAACATGGAGCAATTAATTGTTTTATTAGTGCAGAACCATCTCTCTTTTGATGTACCGGTAACATAGTAATTGTAGCCATCTTCCTGAAGCAGCTGTTTTGTCTATACAGCTTGCTTCCATGGCCATTAAGCCTGAGTTCATGCACAATTGTCCCACAAGAATATGAATCAAATGCCTCATATAGCACTGTAGCCGTAATTCATGAAACAAGACACAATTCACCATCCAGTAATGATACGGCGCAAATTTTATCCCGCAACCGAAAATTAGAATTATCGGTACGTAATCTGTCATTTAGTGTCACGTTTTTCGTTACGGATATGTACGACGTTAATATGAATGAGTGGTGTCTGTTCCTTTGGACATGTCTGAAAGAAGTGACACCACATAGCTGTGATACAAATTATGTAGAAGAGAAAGGAAAGGAACTATTGGTGTCAGCTGCATTAGGGCTTTATGCGGAATCAGCGGTGATGAAAGAAAATGTGTGCCAATCCGAGACTCAAACGCAGGATCTATTGCTTAATAGGCTCTTGCTTTAGAAATTGCGCCACCCAGACGCATTGTTCAGCGCGATTGCGTGGCTGTCTCAGCACACATACCGGCTGACCCACACTGCCATGGAGTGCCACCTAACTGCAGTCCCCCTCCATGTCATCCATGCTCGCTACTCTTAGATTTCCGCAGAAGGCTGAACGTAATTGTGCATCCACACTGAAGGTAGAAGATTCATTACGCATCAAGTGAGTCAGTTATATGAATGATGAATGCATAGTGTCCATTCTTTCGGTCACATTGAAAAGGACAGACAGCAAGCGGGATCTGCAGTTGTAAAACACATTATGTAAATTGAAGGTAAAGGGAGGAGAACCAAAACGAAAATGAGGAACTATTGATGTCAGCTGCATTGGGAATTTATGTGGAATCAGAGGCGATGAGCGAAAATGTGTGCTGAAAAATTCAACATGGAATGTCCTGCTTATTAGGCAGGTGCACTGCACCCCACACACACAGTGTTTATCACAGCTGCACAGACTATCTCGGCCCACCTTCTGGCCAAACCATCCTCCCACCCAGTGCCACCTGTATGCAGTCCCCGTCCATGTCCTCCATGCTCGCTATTTTGAGATTCCTGCAGAAGGTTGAGCATAACTGTGCATCTGCACTGAAGGTGATGGATACGAACCAGTTATATGAACGCATGGTAACTGTTCATTCAGAAATGACAAAGATGACAGGCACTAAGTGGAATCCGCAGCTGTGACAAATATTATGTAAACTGAAGGTGGAGGGGGTAGAAAGAAAGAAAAGGAAAGGCACTATTGATGTCAGCTGAATTGGGACTTTATGTGGAATCAGCGGCAATGAGCGAAAATGTGTGCCAGACTGGGATTCGACAAGGGATCTCCTGCATACTAGGTGGTAACAACTGGGACACCTTCTTTTTTGCTTTCTTTTTCGCCCCTAGACAAGAAAGGGAAAACTACAAAAAAAATCTACTTGCCATCGCCACTTGTGTCCGAACAAAAAAAAAAAAAAAAATGCACCTCTTCAGGCGTTGGCGCCTATCTAGGCCTATCCCAAAACAACTAACCTATTACTAGAAGGGTGTAGGAAAATAAGAAAGTAAGGGGGAAGAACATAGAGAGTAGTGATGAAAATGAAAGTAGTTGTGTATGGGCTTGTTTTTGTTTAGTTTATTTTATTGCTTTTTATGTTATTTTTTTGTTTTCTTTGCGTTTATATACAAGGTGGTCCATTGATAGTGACTGGGCCAAATATCTCACGAAATAAGCGTTAAACGAAAAAACTACAAAGAACGAGACTCGTCTAGCTTGAAGGGGGAAGCCAGATGGCGCTATGGTTGGCCCGCTAGATGGCGCTGCCCTAGGTCAAACGGATATGAACTGCGTTTTTTAAAAATAGGAACCCCCATTTTTTTTACATATTCGTGTAGTACATAAAGAATTATGAATGTTTTAGTTGGACCACTTTTTTCGCTTTGTGATAGATGGCATTGTAATAGTCACAAACGTATAAGTACATGGTATCACATGACATTCTGCCAGTGTGGACGGTATTTGCTTCGTGATACATTACCTGCGTTGAAATGGACCGTTTACCAGTTGCAGAAAAGGTCGATATCGTGTTGATGTATGGCTATTGTAAACAAAATGCCCAACGGGCGTGTGCTACGTATACTGCTCAGTATCCTGGACGACTTCATCCAAGGACCGTTCGCCGGATAGTTACGTTATTTAAGGAAACTGGAAGTGCCGAGCGGTTCTAGGCGCTTCAGTCTGGAACCGCGCGACCGCTACGGTCGCGGGTTCGAATCCTGCCCCGGGCATGGATGTGTGTGATGTCCTTAGGTTAGTTAGGTTTAAGTAGTTCTAAGTTCTAGGGGACTGATGACCTCAGAAATTAAGTCCCATAGTGCTCAGAGCCATTCGAACCATTTTTTGAAACAGGAAGTGTTCAGCCACATGTGAAACACCAATCACGACCTGCAATAAATTATGATGCCCAAATTAGGTGTTTTAGCTGCTGTTGTGGCTAATCCGCGCCGGCCGCGGTGGCCGAGCGGTTCTAGGCGCTACAGTCTGGAGCCGCGCAACCGTTACGGCGCAGGTTCGAATCCTGCTTCAGGCATGGATGTGTGTGGTGTCCTTAGGTTAGTTAGGTTTAAGTAGTTCTACGTTCTAGGGGACTGATGACCTCAGAAGTTAAGTCCCATAGTGCTCAGAGCCATTTTGCTAATCCGCACATGAGTAGCAGACAAACTGCCCGAGAATCGGGACTCTCAAAAACGTCGGTGTTGAGAATGCTACATCAACATCGATTGCACCCGTACCATATTTCTATGCACCAGGAATTGCATGGTGACGACTTTGAACGTCGTGTACAGTTCTGCAACTGGGCACAAGAGAAATTAGGGGACGATGACAGTTTTTTTGAACGCGTTCTATTTAGCGACGAAGCGTCATTCACCAACAGAGGTAACGTAAATCGGCATAATACACACTACTGGGCAACGGAAAATCCACGATGGCTGTGACAAGTGGAACATTAGTGACCTTGGCGGGTTAATGTATGGTGTGGCATTATAGGAGGAAGGATAATTGGCCCCTATTTTATCGATGGCAATCTAAATGGTGCAATGTATGCTGATTTCCTATATAATGTTCTACCGATGTTACTACAAGATGTTTCACTGCATGACAGAATGACGATGTACTTCCAACATGATGGATGTCCGGCACATAGCTCGCGTGCGGTTGAAGTGGTATTGAATAACATATTTCATGACAGGTCAATTGGTCGTCGAAGCATCATACCATGGCCCGCACGTTCACCAGATATGACGTCCCCGGATTTCTTTCTGTGGGGAAAGTTGAAGGGTATTTGCTATCGTGATCCACCGTTAACGCCTGACAACATGCGTCAGCGCATTGTCAATGCATGTGCGAAAATTACGGAAGGCGAACTACTCGCTGTTGAGATGAATGTCGTTACACGTATTTCCAAATGCATTGAGGTTGATGGACATCATTTTGAAGACTTATTGCATTAATGTGATATTTATATGTAATTACGCTGTAACAGCATGCATTCTCAGAAATGATAAGTTCACAAGGGTACATGTATCACATAGGAACAACCGAAATAAAATGTTCTAACGTACCTACATTATGTATTTTAATTTAAAAAACCTGCCTGTTATCAACTGTTCGTCTAAAATTGTGAGCCATATGTTTGTGACTATTACAGCACCATCTATCACAAAGCGAAAAAAGTCGTCCAACTAAAACATTCATATTTCTTTACATACTACACGATTATGTAATAAAACAAAGGGGGTTCCTATTTAAACAAACGCAGTTGATATCCGTTTGACCTATGGCAGCGCCATCCAGTATGCCAACGAAAGTGCATCTGGTTTCCCCCTTCAAGTTAGACAAGTTTCGTTCTGTGTAGTTGTTTCGTTTGACACTTATTTCAAGAGATATTTGAACCGATCGCGATTAATGGAAAACCCTGTATATATATTTTTGTTTTCTTTTACTCATTTACTATTTTTTGTAATTTTTAAATTTTTTATCTTACATTAGTCTATGTAGCAGCATTCCAGGTGTCACTAACGCCTTCTGATTGGCGGAACGTCCACGTGTGTCTTCTCGAAAACTTAATGGAGATTCTGTTTGTAGTGGCTTCAGAACATCGTGTCGGGAAAAAGGTATCAACATCTCATGGTTTGGACGTTTCAGCTGGAAGGCGGGTCATGAAAAGCGCTCTCTAGAAAACTGGAAAAGAACTGCTTGTATCTGGGGTTGTAAACAAGTGTACAGTGTCGATTGTTAAGGTACATCCAGTAACCTAGTTCTGATTCCTCGTCGGGGCCAAAAAGGTAGCGGACCGAATGGCTGTGTATCCAATTCACAGCAATAGTTTTTGGAGATGGTGCAGAGTAGTGAATCACATCCAGGAATAAAAGCATCAGGAAAATGATCTGAGCAGGTGTCTGTTGGGTAAGGAAAGCTAAGATATGCTGCACGAGCCTCCAGACGTCAGACAATGGACCACTTGAGAACTGAGGAGCGTCTGTGTCCTCCACACCACAGTAAACGCAGGTGGGTGTGCAGTGAGGCGGATGTGGTGCAAATGAAACTGGTTGACCTGTTTGCCATTGACGGTGATATACCAGGTGGACTGGACGCTGGTATCAAGATAACCAGCATGTTGCGCTTACCACACACGACGCCATGTGATCTGGGGAAACGTGTTCAATGAAGTTTGGGGATCGACAAATTTGTAAAGTGTCGTCTACAGTCTTTGTCCGGAGTATATGTAAAAGGGGTAAGGAGTGTAGGGTGTAACTTAATTCAAGAATGAATTGCCGAAAGTGAGAAAAGGGGGTGGAATGTTTGATAATATGACTGGGGCTGACATGGAGACCAGTGTGCATACATGCAAAAGTAGTAAAGTCAGGCTCGTCAGGCAGCGATGCCAGACTTTCAGTCGGGAGTTAACAACAAGTGCCATAACTCTGTCTGGCACATGGAATAAGCCCACTCCACCATGCTCCTGTGGGAGGGCAAGGAGGAATACTGAACGTTCAATAACATCCTGATACATACAAAGGATCCCATCGCCATCAACTTATGACATGTGAGGGTAATTGGGATCAGGAACACTTGTGCCACATGGGGGATGCGTGAGGCGTGGTAAACATTTACATACTGCCCATGCTGTACAATGTCGAGGGATCTAAGCCAGTGGTCCACGAGGGTAGCCCTGATCATTTGGAGGAGACGTCCACTGTTGGTTGCCGCTGAACACCTGGAAAAGTGTTTATCACAGTGTTTATTGCAGCTGCATGATTATCTCACAATATCTCATAGCTAACCCACACACACATCTAGTTCCACCTATCCACAGTCCCCATCATATCCTCCATGCTCATTACTTTGAGATTCCTGCAGAAGCTTGAACATAATTGTGCATCTGCTCTGAATGTGGCGAATTGGTTGCCCATCAAGGTGAATCAATTATACAGATGCCAAAAGAATAGACACCATACATTCGTTTAACTTATTTACCACAATGGAAAATGAATCCACATCTTCAGTGTGGATGCACAATTACATTTGTCATGAAGAAATCTCAAAGTAGAGATAGAGAGTGTGGAGGACACGAACAGTGACACCTGACAGGCTTGTTCTGGTGGCAGTGTGGGTCAGCCGCGGTGGAGGGGGAGGGGGGCAAGATAGTTCGCCCAGTTGCCAGAAACACTGTGTACAGGTGGTGCAGTGGTTAATGCAACTTCCTAGTAAACAGTAGATCCCCGATCGAATCTCGGTGTGACATACATTTTCACTTGTCGCTGTTGATTCTGCATGAACTCCCGATGCACCTGACATCAATAGTTCCTTCCCTTTCCTTTCCTTTCCTCTCGCTCTACCTTCAGTTTACATAGTATGTATCATAGCGGCATATTCCGCATGGTATTCCGCATGGTGTCTGTTCTTTCAGACATGGGCGGGCGTTTTAGTCAGATGGGAGACATGGCAAGACATTCCATGCAATTGTGGTAAACAGTGTGTCCGGTTGGTGCAGTGGTTAATGCAACTATCTCATAACCAAGAGAGCACAGGTTCAAATCCTGATCTGGCACACGTCTTCATTCGTTGCTACTGATTCCGCATGAAGTCCTGATACAGGTGACATCAGTGGCTCCTCACCCTTTCTTTCCGTTCTTCCCCATCCACCATCAATTTACATGAAATCTATGACATATCAATGAAATTGTGAAGTTTTTGGGTACCTCAATATTTGCTGAAGAAGCTAATTACATAGTAAGGATTAGGTCGTATTTAGAGTAGGGCTATTTATGTGAAAGTGTTGATGTTGTCAAGTTACATTTCTCTGTGGTGCTATGTTTCCCTGTTTTGGGAAATAGTTGAGTTCGTTAATACGACATAATAATGTCTATAGCGGACACCTGCCTAAACGTCTTTATTAGCACTAATGGGCACTATGTGTCCCTCCTAATAGTTGTCAGACACATTTTCTACGATGCTTTGGGTGATATCTGCTATTTCTTTTCGGCAATGTGTAGCTGGAATCAGCACAAAAAAATTCAGCTCATCACATCTTCCATGTGATGCCAAGCGACGACGGATAGCGTCGGTTTATTTCCCATTGCAGATAAAATGATTTTTAAAGCGAGATTTTTCTTGCTCATTGATAGAAAGGTTCCAAATTACTCTAATGCGATATTGATACTATCATTATTTAATATTAGCAACATTATAAGACGACGAATAATGATCCATGCGAGTGTGCATATCAATAATTATGACGCTCACCTATCTTTGCTCAGAGATTTCTTCGACTAGCCTGGCCAGCCCTCGGAGAGCCATAATCAGGTAACGCACTTTAAGGGGCTCCGCTGGCGATGAGAAAGAAGTTCCCGACTATGGACAGTTTTCCTCGTAGCTGCTAGCTAATCACAATACTGGTAGTCGTCTTTGCCGGTGAAAGTGTGCGAGGGGGCACAGTAGACTTGGGTCTACAGGGTATGGGCAAAATACTGTCAACAGTGGTAGTAATTAGATGGTTTTGTTTGACGGTCAACAACACAGGTAAGGCACGTGTCACACTGGACTGTGCGCGTTCAGTATGGCCTAGGCATCAGTGCAGGTTGTTTACGAATAGTGCATACCTCGTATTTGCATTCAGAGGCCGAGGTCGACGTGCAATGAAAGACCTATCAGAGTTCCAAAGAGGGTAGATTGTGAGGGTCTGAGTAGCTGGGGCAGCAGCACCCAAGACAACGAAATTATTGAATGTTTCAAGGGCATCTGTGTCAAACGGCATGACAGCCTACACAAAACATGGAAAGACATAATCGTGTAAACGTAATAGTGGGCGCAAATCAAACTAAACGACAGAGGTCATTGTTCTCTAACAAGAATTGTGTCACATCACAAAACTATGGCGACTAAAGTGACTGCAGAGCTCAATAGCCTTCCTCGAGACCCCATACTATGGACACTTTCTGCCGAGAACTTCATAAAGTGAATATTCATTGATGAGCTGCTATACCGAAACCATTAGTGACGACAACCAACGCAAAGAAGCGTAAAGTAGGGCGTCAGGAGCACTAATACTGAATGGCTGATCAGTAGAAACACATCGTATGGTCTGACGAGTCAGCATTTTCGTTGTTTCCAACATCGGAATGGGTTTATGTCTACAGAACGCCTAAAGAAGCCTACAATCCTGATTGCTCGATTCCAACGTTTATGCATGGTGGTGGAAGTGTGATGGTGTGAGCAGCCATATCATGGTGTTCTACTGGTCCTATCATTATTCTGAAAGGCCCTGTTACAGCCAACGATTATACGAACATTTTAGGTGATTAGGTGCATCCCATGATTCAGATGTTGTTCCCCAACAATGATGCTATTTTTCAGGACTATAATGCACCCATTCACACAGCCAGGGCAGTACAATCGTGGTGTGAGGAGCACGCAACTGAACTGCAGAGTCTTCCCAAGCCAGCACAGTTCCCGAACTTGACCATTATCGAACCCTTGTGGGCGGCATTTGAGCGCAGAGAGTTAGAAGAGGTTCTGATCAAAGAGTGGCATAACATTCCACTGGAGATTAATCATTATATCCCAGTATTACAAGAAGCATCACAGCTGTACTACGGGCAAATGTGGTCCAATCCCTTGTTAATAAACCATTCCCAAGTAAGTACAGGTGTTCACATTATTTTGCCTATCCCCTGCAGATTGGTGTTTATTTTCTAGCCTCACTGGCTACACTGAGTGACGAAGGTCGTGGGATATTTCCGAATATTGTGTGAGACCTCCTTTCGAAAAGCGTAGTGGAGCCACTCATCATGGCGTAGACTCAGCAAGTCGTTGGAAGCCCCCTGCAGAAATATTGATCCACATTGCCTTTTTAGCCGTACATAAACACGGAAGTGATACCTGTGCAGGATCTTGTGCACGAACCGACCTCTCGATTATTACAATACAGTGCAGTACAGTAGAACGTGAGTTTCTGACAGTAGTATGGGCTGTCAAATATTTTCGGGCATACTTATTCGGACGTTGATTTAAGATAATCATGGAGCATAAACCACTGGGGTGGTTGGGTAGTATATCTGATCCGTCATCTAGATTGTTAAAACTCCGACTAACGCTAGAGTAGTATGACTACCAAGTACTGTACAAAGAAGGTAAACAGAATCGAGTAGACAATGCGCTTTCCTGTATCCGTAGCGTGTTAGGTTTGGACGCACAACAGAAACAGAGTACTGTGGAGCCAGCCAGGAACAATGACAAATGTAAAGATAAGCCGGCCGAGGCCACGTCCGTGGAGACGCAAGCCGAGTCAGCTGGAGCAGAGATAACGGCTCCGACACAGAGCAATGAAGAACAAGCCAGTGACGTAGGAGAAGAAACACTGGAAACAAGCGAGTACCGAAGAAAAGCTGGCAGTGCTAAGGCAAATGCACATATTCACTATCGGCGGAAAAGAGGGGATGGGGAGGACATATGAGCAGTAAAACAATACTGTGCTTGGCCTGGGATGAAGGCAGACATAGAGAATTTCATGAAGAAGTGCAAGAGTAGCCAGAAAAACAAAATAACGCAGATAAAAACGAAGTAGCCAATGGAATTAACACCAACCCCAGAGTTTATTTTTGAAAGATGCGATATTAACATCGTAGTTCCTTCACGACTAACCCAGACCGGTAATCACAAAATTTGTTATAGCCGGGCCAATTGACCGCCAAGCCGCTGGCACGATCGCGCGATCGCGCATAAGTTGGCTGATAACATAATTCTGAGGTTTGCAGCTTTACTTAGTGACTTGGGGAGTGATTTTATAAGCTATACTATGAAGCGTTTATGTAAACTATTGAGAATAGATAAAATACAGACGACAGCTTACCATCTACAGACAAATGGTTCACTGGAGCGTTCACATCGTACGCTAACTGAAATGTTACGGCACTGCATTAGCCGAGATCAGGACGATTGGGACCACTGAATTTCTTTTGTGACATTTGTGTACCACACAACTCCGCTCCGTACAACTGGGTACACACTTTTCGAATTTTTTTTGTGTTGGTTGTTGAGAAAATCAGCATACATAGTTCATACCTACGAGGATTACGTCAGTGAGGTGCGACAACGGATGCACCTGCTGCATCAAACTGCCCACGAGGTGACCCAGGAAAGCAAGGAGAAGAATAAGGTTAATTATGACCGGACGCAGAACCCAAAAGAATTTAGAAGACATGACTGGATGTTGTTGTATGATGAAAGCGTGCAAAGAGGACGCAATAAGAAGCTGGAGAGTCAGTGGCAAGAATTGTAAGTTATTTTCAATTGAAGGAACTACACGAAAATTTCGGGCAGACGCAAGCATTGGCTGATAGAGAAGTAGCGCATTGCCTCCATAGGTTGCACCAGGCAAAGGTGAACGTTGAAGAGTGTGAGAACGTTCAAAAGACAACACCATGGCATGTTGGAAAAATTACAGAGACAGGGGGTTTATTTGAGCAGTTAGCCCGGCGTGAGACACCCAGAACTAAATGGGTTATATTACACTTTATTGGGGAGACCAGAAAGATACTATTTGGCACATAGACGAAGATGATGCGGCATTTTCAAGGCAAAAATAACTGTATTAGAGTAGCAACAGAGTCCTAAGAATAGTAAAATAACTAAGAGGGATGTATATAGATTTAGCCAGAATGAAAGTTTAGAAACCGTTGCTGAGCGAGAGGCCAGTGAAATATTTGTCTGACACGCAGGAAGCCGCTATGCAAAGCTTGTTCTCTGGGAAGGACCGGACCCTGGAGCATCACGAGGTTTGTAGCAAAAACAGCCGCCTGACACTTGGACGGCACAGGCACCAGCACAAGGGGAACACTTACAGGAGACATTGAGCAATATTACGTGTTAGCAGCAAGAAGTGATGCGTTAGCCTAATGATGGTCACGAATGAATCAGCCTTCATGGAACGTTCCAGAAGGGTGGTATCGATTGCAAGGCGACCCGTCGACTGGAGGGGGAGCACAGATGGGTAGACGTCAGGGACGCTATCTCTGTGTCAGTCGGGATCAGGAGCAGGACTTGTCAATCCATAGCAGAAGAAGAGAGTTGACTGGAAAGTAATGCCTCCACCTTCTTAACTGTTCAGCAGTTGGCAGCATTGGTATGCGGCAGGTACCGGCTTGTTCCGTAGCCTCTTCTCTACCGCTCCAGATGGCTAGAAGCCTTAGCATTGAACGGTAGTACTGTTACAGTGTAAGGTACGGAACCCTGCGCAGACGGTCGGTCAATGCTATTTAAGCAACGTGCACTCACCCCAAAGGAGATTCATCAGAGAATGAAAGTAGTTTGGTTCAAGAATCATAAAAGAAGGTTGTACACATGGAAGAATCCTGGAGATACTAGAAGGTATCAGATAGATTATATAATGGTAAGACAGAGATTTAGGAACCAGGTTTTAAATTGTAAGACATTTCCAGGGGCAGATGTGTATTCTGACCACAATCTATTGGTTATGAACTGTAAAATAAAACTGAAGAAACTGCAAAAAGGTGGGAATTTAAGGAGATGGGACCTGGATAAACTGACTAAACCAGAGGTTGTACAGAGTTTCAGGGAGAGCATAAGGGAACAATTGACAGGAATGGGGGAAAGAAATACAATAGAAGAAGAATGGTTAGCTTTGAGGGATGAAGTAGTGAAGGCAGCAGAGCATCACGTAGGTAAAAAGACGAGGGCTAGTAGAAATCCGTGGGTAACAGAAGAAATATTTAATTTCATATATGAAAGGAGAAAATATAAAAATGCAGTAAATGAAGCAGGCAAAACGGAATACAAACGTCTCAAAAATGAGATCGACAGGAAGTGCAAAATGGCTAAGCAGGGATGGCTAGAGCACAAATGTAAGGATGTAGAGGCTTATCTCACTAGGGATAAGATAGATACTGCCTACAGGAAAATTAAAGAGACCTTTGGCATAAAGAGAACCACTTGTATGAATATCAAGATGTATGAGACAGGTGAAATACCCTCAGTCTTCAAGAAGAATATAATAATTCCAATCCCAAAGAAAGCAGGTGTTGACAGATGTGAAAATGATCGAGCTATCAGTTTAATAAGTCAAAGCTGCAAAGTACTAACACGAATTCTTTACAGACGAATGGAAAAACTGGTAGAAGCCGACCTCGGGGAAGATCAGTTGGGATTCCGTAGAAATATTGGAACACGTGAGGCAATACTGACCTTACGACTTATCTTAGAAGAAAGACTAAGGAAAGGCAAACCTACGTTTCTAGCATTAGTAGACTTAGAGAAAGCTTTTGACAATGTTGACTGGAATACTCTCTTTCAAATTCTAAGGGTGGCAGGGTTAAAATACAGGGAGCGAAAGGCTATTTACAATTTGTACAGAAACCAGATGGCAGTAATAAGAGTGGAGGGACACGAAAGGGAAGCAGTGGTCGGGAAGGGGGTGAGACAGGGTTGTAGCCTCTCCCCGATGTTATTCAGTCTGTATATTGAGCAAGCAGTAAAGGAAACAAAAGAAAAATTCGGAGTAGGTATTAAAATCCATGGAGAAGAAATAAAAACATTTGAGGTTCGCCGATGACATTGTAATTCTGTCAGAGACAGCAAAGGACTTGGAAGAGCAGCTGAACGGAATGGACAGTGTCTTGAAAGGAGTATATAAGATGAACATTAAAAAAAGCAAAACGAGGGTAATGGAATGTAGTCGAATTAAATCGGGTGATGGTGAGGGAATTGGATTAGGAATGAGATACTTAAAGTAGTAAAGGAGTTTTGCTATTTGGGGAGCTAAATAACTGATGATGGTCGAAGTATAGAGGATATAAGATGTAGACTGGCAATGGCAAGGAAAGTGTTTCTGAAGAAGTGAAATTTGTTAACATCGAGTATAGATTTAAGTGTCAGGAAGTCGTTTCTGACTGAAAGTATTTGTATAGAGTGTAGCCATGTATGGAAGTGAAACATGGACGATAAATAGTTTGGACAAGAAGAGAATAGAAGCTTTCGAAATGTGGGGCTACAGAAGAATGCTGAAGATTAGATGGGTAGATAACATAACTAATGAGGAGGTATTGAAGAGAATTGGGGAGAAGAGGGGTTTGTGGCACAACTTGACAAGAAGAAGGGACCGGTTGGTAGGACATGTTCTGAGGCATCAAGGGATCGCAAATTTAGCATGGGAGGGCAGCGTGGAGGTTAAAAATCGTGGAGGGAGACTAAGAGATGAATATACTAAGCAGATTCACAAGATTGTAGGTTGCAGTAAGTACTGGGAGACGAAGAAGCTTGAACAGGATAGAGTAGCATGGAAAGCTGCATCAAACCACCTCAAGACTGAAGACCACAACAACAACAACTTACGGTGATTTTGTGATGTGAGTCGTTCGGGGAGTATGTTTAAAGATGTTGAGGTTGGAACATCTGACTTGTATGACAAACAAAGAGTTGGACGTAGTGTCACAGAAACCACCGAATTTCTCAAGCAAAATGTTGACAGATTGATTCAGGATAATCGTCGTATCACTCAGAGTGAAACTGCAAGAACGTGTGGGCCACATTATTGCTTTTCTTGGCTGAAATGAAAGCACACAGACTTGAAATTTGCCAGGAACTCCTTTTGCATTACGAGAATGAAGGTGACTCCTTTCTCCATTCAATTGTGACGGGGGATGCTTCTGATGAAGACACTGAGAGAACTGTGCGACTGTGGTTCCAGAAACAGAGTGTCAACTTCTTCCGTGACGACTTCAGAAATCTTGTTCAGTGTTGGCAGAAATGTATCCTATTGGCTGGTGATTATGTGGAAAAGTGGACCATTGGTAATTAAAGATCACATTCTAAGAATATTTCTGCATTTGAATTACCAAACTATTCGCATCCAAACCCTATTAATGAAGGTGGAGGCATTACTTTTCATTCAACCCTCGTACTTAGTAAAACTCCTTTCGCCTCTGTGCAGCAGTCGGGATGTTAACGACTCATACTTATGATACCTGTACATACTAACTTATGTATAGTTACGGAATGTGCCAGGGAGGTACTTCCTGGTAAATAACTACTTGTCTACGAGTAGCTGACTTGTAACCGCTAACTGACCAGATTCCTACCCAGTTCCACACCCTACACAAGTGAATCTACTTTTCAGTGAAGGTTGCGGCTACAGTAGGCGGCTCACAACGAATGTCTAATCGGAATCGCCGACTGGGGTAAGTTCCTCGGTGTCACGCAGTGAATGTCGGTCTTACGCCCTCTCAGGACACAACAAAATATTGTTCTTCCTGTGAAATTCGGTTTTGTTAAAAGTTTTTCACACTTTATTTACATCAGTAATTAATTTTATATCCATCCTCTTTCTAATAAATTTTATATCCATCCTCTGCGGGCCGGCAACACATCTAACACCACAGAGGACCGAGGTTGTTTATGCCCAAGGCGTGAGCAATGGTAAACCTCAGCTGTTTTGGAAACAGACATTCCGCGTCCTACATACTGCAGAGGGAGTTCTAGATGGCCTGCAGGAAGTATTACTACATCAACATCTGAGTGGTTGGCCAACATTATTTAAAGGCTAGAACCAGCACTGGACGTCAGTTCAAGCCGAATACCGACCTCAAGGACGTCTCCACGAAAGACTACGTCTTCGCACATCGAAATAGGACTTGGAATTAACTGTAAGTTTGTTACCGCGGACTCTTGTGGGAAACTTCGAAGTTATCTTTTGTTGCCTCTAGTAGGAAATTCTTACTGGCTTTGTGATTGTGACTTTTCGTTGTTATTCAGTCTTTTCCATGTAGACTCACGTAAATAAAAGTTGTGTTGTAAGAACTTTCGAATTGTCAGTTACAACACAAGTGGGGACGAGTTTGTGCCTGTGTGTGTGTTCATAATGGCGAAAATAGTGCTTCAGCAGCTGATCCAAAGTGTGCACGACTTACTGCAAGGTTTTCAGCAGTTTTGCCAGAAATCGCAGGATACACAGGAACGTTTCTTTAAGGATCTCTGGAAAAACCAACCGGTTCCGCATCCCCCTCCGTTTCCCACGTTCAACGAGGATACTGAAGACTGGGAAACATACGAGAAGCGGCTCCTGCAGCATTTCCACATCCACCAGTTTCTCCAAGAGGCTGCTCGTCGTTCCTACTTTTTGCCCTTGGACCAGTCAAAAGTGTACGTCCTCTTGACGAAACTACAACCTCGTCCCCGGGATTCTTTGACTTTCTCACAGATTTGTGAGGTTCTTGCGGCTTACTACCGGTGAGGGTTAGACATGTTGGCTGCCCAGGTCGAATTCTACCAGTGTCGCAAGAAGGCAGGAGAATCTTATCGCCAGTGGGCAGCGGAACTACAAGGTCTCAGCCAGAATTGTCAATTCACCACACAGGTCTCCAAAGAGTCCTACGCAGGCGAGATGGTCCGCGACCACCACATACAGGCCGCCCCTGACGAGACTTTCCAACACGACGCCCTCAGACTCGACGATCCTACTCTGGACCAGATCATTGACTTGGCATTCAAGTACGAAGTCTCTACGGCAGCCGAAAAGTGTTTAGAATCCCGAGCGGAAGTGGCGTCCCTCTGAGACCACGACGTCTCAGAGTCCACTGTAGGACGTCGAAGACGTTGCTGCCGTCTGTTCTGATGACTGACACCGGCCTTCAGGTTCAGCACAGCATTGGCAGAGCAGCCGCCCATCCAGGACTTCACACCCTCGGCTGGCACCCCGGGTCCGGTGCGGACCGTTGGTACACAGAGGCCCCCACGCATAGAGGCCCCAGCACCAAAGGCCCCTCCAGCTTCCGTCCTGCCCAGGATACTTTAAGGACCATGCACGGGAAGACTGCCCTGACAGGTGAGCATATTGTACAATGTGTACCCGTAACAGTCATGTCAGTACGGTCCGCCACTCTCGGCAGCATCCTCCTCCTCCTCCTCCTCCGGCCAATGACTGTTGGGGACTGCTACCCATGGACGTCAACCAGGTGCAGTCTTCGGGATCTTCCATGCTGCTGATCAACGTTCAGGTCAACAGTCGCCCGCTGCAGATGCAGGTGGATACCGGAGTAGTGGTCTCACTGATCAACTATTCCTCTTATGCGAAGACTGGGCACCCCCCTCTGGTGCCCACACCTCGGTGCCTCCTTACTTATAACAAGCAAGTGATCGCTCTCTTGGGTCTGTTCACGGTTTCCGTCCTGTATAAATCGGTTCACCGGGAAGTTACCTTCCTTGTGGTCAACAACGCAGCCACAGTGGACCTCTTTGGGTTGAATGCCTTTCGTGCCTTTGGCTTTGTCATTGACGACAGTGTTCATCTGGTGTCTTCCGAGGTTCTGCCAAGAGGCAGTCGATACCTAGTGCATGGAATCCCAGGACCTCTTCTTGCCGGGAGTCGGCTGTGCTCAAGATTTTCAGGTGTTGCTCCAGTTGAAACCGTCGACCCGCCCGAAGTACTTCCGGACTCAGCATGTTTCCCTTGCCCTCCAGCATCCTCTTAAACAGGTACTGTACTGTCTCACCAAGGAGGGAGTCGTCACTCCAGTCCGTTACAGTTCCTGGGTGACACCCTTGGTCATCCTCAAGAGACCAGATGGCCGTCTTTGGGTTTGTGGTGACTTCAAGGCTATGCTAAACCCTCAGCTACAGGTTGAAGATTATCCCCTTCCCCGTCCCAAGGACCTGTTGTTCTCCAAGCACGCTAGGTCGCAATTTTTTTCGAAGATCAATCTTGCCAAGGCCTACCTCCAAATACCTTTTGATGAGTCTTCTACTCACTTGGCCACCATCAACACACCGTTTGGGCTGTTCTGGTTGAACTGCCTCATGTATGGCATCACTAGTGCTCCGGCCATCTTTCAGCTTTACTTGGAACAGCTCTTGCAGGATGCGCCGAGATGTATCAACTACCTCAATGACATCATCTTCACCAGCTGTACTGCGGATGAATATCACAGTCATCTGTGACAATTGTTCCTGCGCCTGTGGACTGCGGGCCTAAAATGCAACTTTGTTAAATGCTCCTTTTTTCAACCTGCTATCTCCTACCTGGCTCACATCATTTCCCGAAATGGCATATCTCCTACCTCCTCCCACATTGCCACTATAGAGGCCCTTCCTTGTGCTAGCGATGTCCACCAATTGCGGTCTATCCTGGGTAAAATTGTGTACTATCGAAAGTTCATTCCCTCCACTGCCCACATTGCGGCCCCCCTCTATCGCCTATGCCGAAAGATCGTGCCTTTTCATTGGTCCCCAGGTTGTATCGGTTTTCCAAACCTTAAAGCAGGGATTGCACTTGGCGGAGTGTCTCATGCTGTATACACCCTCTCTTCTTCTTCTCTTAGCTACGGACACCGCAGACTAAGTTATTGGGGCTGTCTTTTCGTAGCATCTACCGGATGTATCACAACGCCCAGTGGCATACATACCTAAATCCCTTACCGAGTTCCAAAGCAAATATTCCCAGATTGAGGAGGGGGCCTTCGCCATCCTGTTTGCCTGTACCAAATTCCTCCTGTAACTTTATGGTACGTCTTTTCATTTAATCACTGACCATAAGTCCCTCGTGGCCTTATTTTCACCAGCAGCCCAGTTACCCACAAAGAGTTCCCACTGTCTGCAGCGATAGGCCCTATTCCTTTCACTTTTTAGGTACACCATCCATATCCACCCACTGCCCAGCATGCCATCATCTATGCCTTGTCTCAGCTCCCCTCCAGCCAGGATTCGGTATTCAATTAATTGGACATCCAAATTTTTCAGGTCGATGAAGACATACAGGTGGTGTTGGCGGCATTCCTTGTCACAGCTGCACAGGTGGCTGCCGCGCCGGACGCAGATTCACTCCTGCAAATGGTGCACCACTATATTCTTTGCGGCTGCCCGATGCTTTCTCCGCCTCGCGCCCAGACTGATCTCCAATTCTTTTTCTGCATCCGCCATCAACTGGTAGCCATCAACGGGGTGCTCCTCCATGTGGAACATGACACCAATCCACGAGTCCTCGTACCAACAGCCCTGCGGTCCCAGATTCTCAATGGCAGGGCAGAGCCCATTTTTTGCACCTTTAAAACTCAGATGCAGAAGTACACGGAGAACCGTTCTCCAGAAGATGCTCTTACATTATTTCTCAGTTCCTACAGGACCACGCCAGTGAGTGACAAGAGTCCAGCGAAACTGCTTCATAGTCACCAAATACGGACCCTCCTCCTGCGTCGCACCCGACCCGGCACTTCCAGATATTCATCCGGCTCCAAGGTGTGGGCGCGTGGTTTGGGGTCCCGGCCCCACTGGCTGCCAGGGGTCATTCTCTCGCCCCATAATCGACAACTATTCGATGTCTTTCTGGACGACAGGTTGGTTTTGTGTCACCACTACCAATTCCGTCCTCGTTTCCCCGACCAGCCACAGCCCCGGTTGTTGGCTTCTCTCTCTCCCATTGCCGGCCTCTTCCGTGAGGCCTACGTTGCTGCTCTCTCCTCAGTTAGTGGGGGATCTTTGAGGAAATGGCCAACAGGAAGCTGCTAGCCCCACACTGCATCTGCCTCCTCTGGACCTGGGGCAACCTCGGGACCATCCCCGGGATCCACTTCTCGGCCCCTCTTTGGTGCTGCCCTGGTTGGACAACACGGACGTTCCCATGCCACTTGGCAAGCCCACCGTCGCCTTGCAACCGCCTCCGCTTCGACGTTCCCTTCGCATCATGTGGAAGGCGGCGCCCTACTCAGCAGCGGCCGGTTTTCACCGCCTTCTTCAGGATGACTTAGCTGCCAATCAGCCTATGGCACCAGGCTACATTGGTTCTCTCTCCCCCACAGTCGCCCATGTCGCTCCAGATCTTCGAATGGGGGAGGGACGTACGCTGTCGCCAAGATAGCCCATGCGGCTCGGCAACATACCTAACACCACACAGGACTGAAGTTGTCTATTCCCAAGGCGTAAGCAATGGTAAACATTGGCTGTTTTGGAAACAGACATTCCACAAACTACATCCTGCAGAGGGAGTTCCAGATGACCTGCAGCAAGTATTACTACACCAACATCTGATTGGCTGGTCAATACTATTTAAAGGCTAGAACCAGCACCGGACAACAGTTAGTGCTGAATACCAGCCTCAAGCACGTCTCCACAGGAGACTATGTCTTTGCCATCGGAATAGGACTTGGAATTAACTGTATGTTTGTTACCGCAGACTCTTGTGGGAAACTTCGAAGTTATTTTTTGTTGCCTCTAGTAGGAAATTCTTACTGGCTTTGTGAATGTCACTTTTCAATGTTATTCAGTCATTTTCATGTAGACTCACGTAAACAATTACGTGCATAATGATCAGATTTACAATTACTAAGAAAAATGCTCAAAATCACTCTGTATTATTTTTTTAATCACTTTGCAGGATTACTAATGTCTGAAAGACTATAAACTGAAGTGGACCTTGTGGTGCCCTCAGCTATGCACAGCAAAGGATGATGACGAAAGTCTCACAGCATCAGAATTTCTAGTAATCAAAGCTGCAATCATCTCTGAAAAATGGTCATTTGAAAACAGCTGACATATTATTCATTGAGTATAACACAATACCAAACTCTTATTCAGTAGAGGGATCAAAATCTAAGACCAGTCTTCACAGTTTATGGTAACATGGTTTTCAACTCAGCACTCTGCAAGGTACAGTACGAATGTGGGATATGGTACACAGTATCATTATAATTTTCTTCTGGCACTCATATGTATAATTATACACAGACACAGAATTAGCAGTTGTTCCTTGTATCTTTACAAGGGTTCACTAATATTGGTAAATTCTGTGTAGCATTTCTTATACATTACAGATTATATATGTATGTATGTATGTATGTATCTGTGTGTGTGTGCGTGTGTGTGTGTGTGTGTGTGTGTGTGTATGTGTGTAAGAGGGTGGGTGGGGATCTGTTTGTAATATATTGTGATATACTCCCATAGAAAAGAATTAGCTATCTTAACAGTATCAGGAACTCAACTTTCTTTTACCATTTCTTATCACACCCTGTGAAGAAAATGTATATTATACACAGTTCTCTTTTAAATTTTACAAGGCAATGAGGGGTAACAACAAGTGATGAAGATATGAATAGCTGAAGGAATGTTATTCTGATTGCAATGCAAACCTCAATCAGCTTCCTGACAAAGAAGCCATAGAAAAATTTCATAAGCATTGGATGAACAACTATATATCACATAATTATATTTAAGAGTTACAATTTGAAATGTGGAATGTTCTGATTATAGCAAACTACTGATACTCCACACAGTGATATAATAATCACCATTCAATAAAATGACATTGTCCTTATGACAAACTCATTTATTTAATTAATACAGTTTCTTTACATAACATTAAACCACATTTCAACAGACATTACAAAGAAATTACATCGAGGGGAATCAGTTTGCCGTTGAACTGATTGACCCCTACTAATCCACCAGTAAGTGAAGATAGCTTACTGTGTACCTGAAACATGAAACAATATTGGAGCTTTCTCATACACAAAGCACTTGTTCTATATTTTATTTTTAAAAACACAAGAATTGGGAAATAGGCAACAACTGATAAACCAGAGTGCCTTATTGAAGTTATGCTGGCTGAAATAAATGAGTCAAAGAATGATACACAGGCTATTAATTCTGTTGACCATGAACGCTGGATAAGAGCAGTGGAGGAAGAAATGGCTTCATTGCTCTTCTCCAGTGTTCATGGTCTACAGAATTAATAGACTCTGTATAATTTTTTGGCTCATTTACTTCAGCCAGCATAATTTCAGTTAGGTGCTCTGGCTTCTTAAGTTGTTGCCTATTTCTCAATTCTCTTTCACTAGAACTTTCTTTTGTTGAAGTGAATTGCTTGTATTAATCTCTCAGCTGTGTACTATATATATGTCTTTGGTAGGTGTCATAAAATACAATACATGTGTCTTTTTATAGCAACTACGTCGTGTGTATGCTTTATGTAGTGTCCTTTAGTTCTTTTCTGAAATTTCTGCAATAAGTTATGGGCCCAGTACACAATTCGAGATAGGAATTAGGTATTATAATTTTACATTTCGTGATGTGAGAAGCGTGTTAGCGTTTGTTGTGTGCTACGCATGGCTCGTATTGTATATACGTGAAAAATTGCTGCATGTTTCTCTTGTGAAATTTTTGTGGTTGTAAATCTGGACTGTCTTACAGGACTGCAATGAATTTTCATGGTATAGAGAAGCTATGTGCGGCTGAAAATTGGACTATTTCGAAGTTCGCAATACGAAATTTGTTACATGCGTCAGACGGTGCATGTGATGTGTGTATTGGCTTTGCCAGTGGATGCAACATTGGCACAAATAGATGCGTTTAATGCTGTGCTAAAAACATGGGACAAAGCTGCTTGTGCAGTGAATCACATTACTGTTAGAACTGTGGAAGCAAATCTCATGGCATTGTTGATTGCATTTGAGAGTGCATGGGACAAGCTACATGCCATGTTTGAACAAGACAAAGCAAGCTGCATATTCTGTTCAGTCAGAATTCCTCAATTTTTACATGAGTTCAGGCAGTGACCTGGTGACACATGTCACTCATTTTGAAAACTTTCAATGCAAAACCTGATGAATCATCATTAATGGTTCGACTACTTGACACACTGCCTGACAGTTATGAAAGTCTGTGACAGTTGTGGAGGGCAAGATCTGAAGATCAACAAACACTAAAACATTTGCAGCAATTTTCAGTTATGACAGCAGCATGCCACACAACCTGGAGAAGTGATTCATGCTGATCTGTGTGGACCTATGGAGTGTAAATTGCTGGTAGGAGCAGAATATTTTCTTTGCTTCACTTGTGACTTTTCAAGATTACATGTGATATGTTTTCTCAAGCAGAAATCTGGGACTGCAGAGAAGATTGCAGAAATGGTGAGTATTGTGAAGAATTTTTGTGTTCAACTCCCAAAAGCATTTCAATGTGATGGTGGACGAGAATTTGATAATACTGAGGTTAAAGATTTGATGAAATTAAATGGCATACAACCCATCATCACAAATACTTATACTCCAAAGCAGAATGGAGGTGCTGAGTGCAGTAACAGAACAGTTGTGGAACTTCCTGGAACCGTGTTGCAAGATCAGGGCCTGCCTTAGTTTTTGTGGACAGAAGCAGTAAGATCAACTGTTTATGTATTAAACAAAACTCGTACAAGTCATGTGGATGGCAGAACACCTTATGGTGTATTCAATGGAAAGATGATACACCTAAATAAACTTCATATTTGTGGAATGAAGTGTTTTGTTGATATTCCGAAGGAAAAGCTAAAGAAATGGGATCCAAAGGGAAAACCAGGAAACTTTGTTGGTTATTCTGATGGCATTGATGGCTTTTGAGTGCAGATTCACTCAGAAAGATGGATTATTCGGTGTAAGGATGCCGGCTGTTGTGGCCGTGTGGTCCTAGTCGTTTCAGTCTGGATCCACACAACCGCTATGGCCCCAGATTCGAATCCTGCCTTGGGCATGGATGTGTGTGATGTCCTTAGGTTAGTTAGGTTTAGGTAGTTCTAAGTTCTAGGGGACTGATGACCTCAGATGTTAAGTCCCATAGTGGTCATAGCCATTTGAACCACTTTTGGAGTAAGGATGTTGTTTCTGAACCTGAGAAAACTGGTAGGACAATGGTGTTACTCCCAAGTCAAGCAGGCAATGAAGGATTGAAGAATCATGAAGAGGCAAGCGTGTTTAAGAAACCTACAAAAGAAAGTTCTAGTGAAAGAGAATTGAGAAATAAGCAACAACTGAAGAAACTGCAGTGCCTTATAGATATTATGCTGGCTGAAATAAATGAGAGAAGGAATTATACAGAGGCTATTAATTCTGATGACCATGAGCACTGGAGAAAAGCTATGGAGGAAGAAATGACTTAATTGAAAGAAAATGCTACATGGACTTCGGAACCTCTGCCACCAGATCATAATCCCATTACAAACCATTCAGTTTATAGCATTAAGCATAAGGCTGATGGTAAAATTGACTATAATGAAACATTCAGTCCTGTTGCTAGATACAATACAATTAGAGCAATTTTGAGTGTTTCTGGTAGTGAGCAACTTCAGTTGGCACAATTCAATGTAAAATATGCTTTTTTGAATGAGTTCTTGAAAGAAGAAATATATATGGAGCAGCCTGAGGGATTTAGTGATGGACCATATCGGGTATCCAAACCTCATAAAAGTTTATATGGACTAAACCAATCTACAAGGTGCAGGAACCAACAGTTCAAGGACATCCTAATAAATCTTGGGCTTGTGGAAAGTAAGGCAGACCTGTGTTTGTTCTATTGAGAAAACTGCAATGACAAGTTGATGGTAGTTCTGTATGTTGATGATGGATTAATATCTGCAAGTAAGAAGAAGGATATGGAAGTTTTCCTAAGAGATATTCAACATGAGTTTAAAATTACTGTTGAGCCAGTAGGGTATTTCAGAAATATTAATGTTGTATGTTATGATAATGGATCAATAGAGATTAATCAAGAAAGTTATGCTAAAGATATTCTTCGACGGTTTAACATGACAGAAGGAAATTCTGTGACAACTCCAATTTAGCAGTATCTGCAGCCAAATGAGTTAACCAGTGATAAACCAACTAATGCTCCACATCAAGAAACAGTTGGCTGTCTTATGTATTTATCTGTTGGTACAAGGCCCGATATAGCATTTGCAGTGAGCTATGTGTCCAAATTTTTAGAGAATCCTTGAGAAATCACTCGTCTGTGGTAAAAAGAATCCTAAAGTATATAAAAAGTTCAGTGTCATTGGGTGTAAAATATGATGCTAACCATGCAAACAGAAGGCTGGAGATATATACTGAAGCTGATTATGCCAGTGATACAGCATCCCGACGCTCAGTTAGTGGAGTGGCTGCATATCACTATCAACAACATAGCCGGAGTATGTGGCTACCAATGAAAGGGGAAGAGGGGGAATATGGGTATCGAAGCTCTATGAAGAAATTTCACCACTGGAGGGTGTTCCAGTTCTTCTTGCTGATAATGCAAGAGCTATTAAACTGACCAAAAATTCTGAATTTCACAAGAGGTCAAAGCATATTGATGTTCACATGCACTACATGTTCAAGTGAAAGGTTTGTATTACTCTCTCTGCTATGTACTATATCTATGCCTTTGGTTGGTGTCATAAAATAAAATACATGTGTCTTGTTATAGCAACTATGTCATGTGTATGCCTTATGTTGTGGCCTTTAGTTCTTTCTTGAAGTTTCTGCAATACTGTACACAGTACCTGTAATACGTGCCAGTTAGAAATTTGGAAAATTTCCAATCTACACATTAAATTTAAACTACTGTTGGTATCTAGTGTCACTGTACCATGCAGATTTTAATCTATCCACAATAATGAATTCTGAGAATTAGCTGCTTTATATCTTTAGAAATTTTCCTTCTCTGTAATCAGGTTGGACTATACAAACAATGGATTTTGAGTTTGTGTAGCAAACCTTTGGCAAACGTTCTCCTATTGTCTAGTTGCTGCAGATCCAAGTGAGACAATATCATAAGGTCATAAACCCCCACACACCCGAACAAAAAATAGTTTGGTAAAAACATTTATATTTTTACATATACTAATTTCTAAATTTCTCAGGAAACTTTCAGAGAATAAATTAGAATGACAACCAAGCACCTTGAAAATGACAAATAAGCCTAGGGAATGACAAGCTGCATTTAACACAGGCTTCTCTTTTGTTGATAGCCTATAGAGATGGGATGGGAATTTGACCAGAAGCAGAGAACATTCCAGCTGGATGAACAGGCCCATTCACAAACTGACTTTACCTGGTGCCAACACCAAACCCGACATGGTTCATTAGCACACAAGCAGAGCCAGCGAACTGCGGGATAGTAAGGAAGGCAAGGCAGAACGGGAAAGGTGCTCCTCTGAGTGATAGATAATGGGGAGGGGGGTGGTGGGGACAGGGGAGAGAGAGAGAGAGAGAGAGAGAGAGAGAGAGAGAGAGAGAGAGAGAGAGAGAGACAGAGAGAGAGAGAAAGAGAGAGAGAGAGAGAGAGAGAGAGAGTGTGAGAACATATTGGAACAAATGAAAGAAGCAGCATTTGAATTATTTACATGCCTGTATAGCTATAGTCTCCAGAGTTTTGTTCAAAGTCAAGGTGCTCAGTGAAATAATGTTAATGGTGGGTGCAGGCTATAGTTCCATATTACATAAAATACCACACTGTCAAAGTTGTAAGATTTTGAAATTGTATCATCACTGGCATGTAGTGACAGCAATATTGATATTAATTAAAAAGGTACTACCTCAAATACAAAGCATTTTTATTAACATGTGACTAGTTTCAATAATTAAAGCACCATCCTCTGACATAAAACACTTGACTATCAGTACCCTGTCGATGTTAAATGTAGTATAATATGCATATCATACTATGATTCACATTGCTTTGTTTCCGTTGTGTGAAAGACATATATCTTCTCCAGGAACCAATTTAACGCAAGTTTCCTTTTCAGATCTGAAAGCAAACTTTGGCCTTCATATGTTTTAAATTACACAGGGTGAGTCAAAAAGAATAATCCGATTAAAAAAAAAAAAAAAAAACGTGACTGTTATGTTATTTGAGATGTAAACATGAACAACAGACCATTGAAAGGAGCAAATTCTCGAGTCTTTCATAGTGCATCCCTCCCCCCCCCCCCCCTCCAGTTCTTGTAAAAATGGTGTCAGGTCAACAGAAAGGGTTTTCTGTTCTATGATTTGTGCAGTGCTGGTCAATAATAACGGTTCAGCGGGACTTTCATATTAGGTATGGTGGGGATCCTCCTACAGTACAGAGCATTAGATGACGGCATGAACAATTCCAAGGAACAAACTGTTTGCGTAACGGTAAATCGCTGGACATCACCAAGTGTCTGAGACAGATATGAACACATCCATGATAGTTTCACAAGGAGTTCATAGAAATCAGTTCGCCTTGTACCTCAACAGCTCAACATGCCCCCAATGTCCATCTGGCATGTGTTGCATTGATGTTTACACATGAAACCATACAAAATTCAGCAACTGCAAGCCCATCTTTAAGGTGACAAGGCCTTTACCTAACGATCGAGAACAGCATTGTTTGCTTATAGTTGTCAGTGGTAGCAGACAGGCAACAATGTGTGAAATAACTGCAGAAATGTTTGTGGGTTGTACAACAAACTTATCTGTTAGGACAGTGCAGCAAAATTTGGCATTCATGAGTTAAGGTGACAGATGACCAACGTGAATGCCTTTGCTAACAGCATGACATCACCTGCAGTGCCTCTCCTTGGCTCGTGACCACATCAGATTATTGGAGAACTACGATCTGATCAGATGAGTCCCAGTTTCAGTTGGTAAGGGCTGAGGGCAGTGTTTGAGTGTGGCATAGATCCCATGGAAACCATGGATCCAAGTTGTCAATAAGGCACTGTGCAAGCTGGAGGTGACTCGATAATTCTGTGGGCTGTGTTTACATGGAATGGATTGGATCCTCTGGTACAACTGAACTGATTATTCACTGGAAATGGTTATGTTTGGCTACTTGGAGGTCTATTTTGCCATTTGTGGTCGAATTTTTGTGGGTAACAATGCACCATATCATTGGGCAACAATTGTTCACAAATGGTTTGAAGAACATTCTGGACAATTTGAGCAAATGGTTTGGCCACTCCAATGCCTCAACATTAATCCCATCAAAGATTTATGGGACATCATTGAGAGATCAGACTACATATAAAGTCCAGCACAGGCTACACTGTCACAATTATGGATGGCTATAGAGGCAGTATGGCTCAATATTTCTGCAGGGGACTTCCTATGAGCTGTTGAGTTCTATGTCATGTTGAGTTGCTGCACTATGCAGGGCAGAAGGAGGTCCAACACAATATTAGGAGGTATCCTATGACTTTTGTCACCTCCGTGTAGTTAGCTTCTCACAGTATGGGCTCAGGAATATCTTTTTGAAACACAATGCAGCTGAAAGCATGAGACTAAATGTGCACAACCTTTTTTTTTTTTTTTTTTTTTAAATAAAGAGATCTACTGTTAAATCTATAACCTCACTCCCCAAAATACTGTGAAGAACATACCAGAGGGTACTCCGAGTATGACCTGTATTAGGATCTGACACCATTCCTTTCACATATGTGTCTGTCTGCTCTGTAATAAGTCTCATTTTGGCTATAGAGCCCCACAGGAACAATACACAGGCCCTGAACTATCTCTCTACATTTTTCACTTAATACTTTTGCCTGAAACATGATAAGTAGGCTTTTATAGGGTAGTTGATGTCTATCTTCAGGCATCTGTCAGGTCAGGTTTTACAGCATTTCCATTATGTAATTTTAGAAAACATTTTAATGGAGAATAGAACAGTGATCTTCATGGAGCACGTTAAAACAGTTTTGATCATAACCGAACATTTTCTAACAAATTTCAAACAGTTTCAGTCAAATAGCAATCACTTTCAGATACAGTAAAATAGGTACAAGGTATATTTCCTTCTATATCTGACTTTTACTTACATATCAGTGTATATGGTCGTCAGACTGTCTTTCTTTCAGTCACTTTTAACTGAAATCAGTTGTAGTCTTCTAATAAATGTTCTATTCTGACCAAAACTGTTTTAAGTTTAATTTTAAGAACTTTTTTGTGATTCTCTCTTGTAAGTCAAAACTACCTGGCACAATTAATGCCGTCCTTCTCTGTAAACAATCAGCATTCCCTTATATATGTGAGTGATTTCAGTTGTGACTCATTGATTTTATTTTTGTAGGATACTATGCTTTTGCATTTCTTATCTCTCCTTCTCTTTCCTTCCCCCGCCCCCCCCCTCCCCAACACTTCTCAACACATCCCACCAGAAATTTGCTGTTTCAGGCTAAGCAGGCTGCACAGAATAAAATGACAACTAAGAGCCACACTGCACATACTGGTTCATTTGAAAAATCAGTCACCTAACTATAATTTTCTTTCCTACTTTACAAATATTGTAATTCACTTGTACCAAGGCTGGGATTCAAACCCAGGTCACCTGCTCACTAGGCAGACATACTATCACTTCACCACCTCGGCACAGTGAGTTTACCCAACTGCTTGGGCAAACCTGCAAGCCTCCCTTCTCAATCCTAATTCACTCCACAACCAGCTTGGTGTTTCTATTTTAGGGGAATACTAAATGGGCTGAGGCATGATACGGAACTGAGACTGAGGAGGAAGGCACGCCAGGGTTGGGTGAGCAGCTGTGAAAAGGCACTGTACCAGTGTGGCATAGCGGTAAGTACATCTGCATAGTGAGGAGGAGACCCAGGTTCGAATCCTGACCTCAGTACAAATTTTCATTTGTCACTTCAGTATGTATATGTACACCATAGATGTGAATTTGGTCTGAGCTCCTGGTGGTAGTGGCCATGTGTGTATGTGGTGTGCTTGCTTGTGTGAGTGTGGTTGTATGTGATTACATTGCTGAAGAACGCTTTGGCCAACACCTGTAATGTGTAACAGACTTTCTGTTGTGCCTGTTTGAAACTTCATGGGTTATCTTAATGTGGTGCATGAGTTTGTGTGTGCATGTTGTCCAATTCCATTGAAGGCCTAATCGGCCGAACACTCACTTTCTGAGAGTCTTTTTGCTGTGCCTATCTGCGGCTAAGCATCTCCACTGTAAGGTGAGTACTGACTATCTTTTTCAGAGTATTATTACATTCCATCATGGATACTCCACTGTTTAAAGAACAACAATTATTTGCATCAACAGTTCCACATATATTCTATAAGAAAATAAAAATTAGCACATCACCTGGGTTCTGGGAAATCTTTTTGGTAATACTAATAAACTATATTAGGCATAGAATTATTAAGCTATGTAAAAAAAGTGAAACATCTGTTATTATTTTGATTGAACATTGTTTTGAATACAGTTATGTACCAAACTGTGGAGGGAGATTCTCTTCAGTAGGACTATATCAAAGTTGTCTTTCATTTGTACTACAATATTTAAAGGTCTTGATTGCAATATGTGAAGGCTTCACAGCATATGAATGCTATAAGTGAAAGAGGATGTATAATCATGTAGCCATAACTGCTGATTTATGGTGGTTTACATAATCTATAGCATAATGTTCATTTCAGTCCCTTCCATCCATTATGATAATGCAATTTTCACGAATTTTTATTTAACGGTCAATGATACATAGCTCTACAAGTAACAGTGATATGTGAATATACTGTAGCCATTTCGAAAATTTACACTTACGTCAATGGAGGCCATCTCTTGCAGTTTTATTTCTATGTCTGTCAAAAGAGAAGTTATGTTATGTGTTAAGGATGAGTATTGAGTTTCAAGTATAGGATGAATTACTGTACAATGTGTAGCCTTTCACTGTTTAGGAGTACTTAGTTAGTCTGCAACACGCACACATATAATGGATAAATAATTATCTCATACAATTTATATCATTTCATGAAATACTGACAGTTGTGTTTCATTTACAGTATGAATAAGATACCTGTAACAGTCTGGTGTTAAATGATATTGCCCATACACCAATGTGTAGCCTTTCACTGTTTAGGAGTACTTAGTTAGTCTGCAACACACACACATATAATGGATAAATAATTATCTCATACAATTTATATCATTTCATGAAATACTGACAGTTGTGTTTCATTTACAGTATGAATAAGATACCTGTAACAGTCTGGTGTTAAATGATATTGCCCCTACACCACTATCACCTACTTGTATTTTGAAGCTCCTACTCATGTCAACTGTGGGTTTCTGTGATAACTTTGAGTTTCTGCAATCTTGCAATAGCCAGTGCTAGTTGCAAGCTTCCTAAGAGTGATGGAGGAAACAGTATGGCATCTATAATGTTTGAGGCTGTGTCCAACACTTTTACTGACTGCAATAAATCAAGGAAACTATAAGTAAGTGTTTACATTTTGTTTAAACCCCTGGAAAGTATATTACATAAGGATTCCAGTCATATTATTAAAAATCAGGAAAGGTGTTTTGAAGAGATGTCATGAGTATATTTGTGTTGAATGAACTGTGTTCCCAAAATCACCCATCAAATGGCTACTGATACTACCACTAGGCAATATGAGAAGGACTTGTTTTAATTTTTCGACCAATCAATCTGATAGTTACTTCTGTCTGGCTGTCCAGAAAAAAAGAAATGGGAATGTTGAGAGCATCGAAGATGTATGAAATACCCAAATGAACAATATGAGAGTATGTTGAAAGATGTGCAAAAGGACAAACTGAAAAGGAAACTACAGTTTTAACATGGAAACCTGGAAGGAAAAATGGAAATGAGTATATAGCATTGTGGGAGAGGAGTCCACCATTCGAGGAAGTTCGACCTCTGAGGGCAAGTATTTATTTCATTCAACGCCACATTGGGCGACTTGTGCGTTGGGGATGGGGATGGAATGATGATGAGGACAACATAACACCCAGTCCCTGAGCAGAGAAAAATCTCCTGCCCCAGCTGGGAATCAAACCAAGGCCCCTTTTTAATGGCATTTCGCTGCGTTGACCACTCAGCTAATGGGGGCGGACACTTTGAAGGAAACCTGTGCTGACATGTGAGGCAGAGAAAGATCTGATCCAGTACTATACAGAAGCAGAAAAGGATGTTTTTGGTTTGACACGTAAGGACTTAAAGCAGATGGTGTTTGAGCTTGCCTTAAAGAACAATCTGCCTCACCTCTCTTCTAAACCAGCAAATATGGGAGATTAAAAGTGGATGAACTTATTTTTTACGAGAAGTTGTTCCCAATTAAAAGCAGGAACACCACAATCATTGACAAGAGTTAGAAACTTGGGCTTTACTCAAGACAATGTGAAGCCATTTTTCTGTGGTCTAAAAGCAGAGCTGCTAAATTCAAGTTCAACACTACCAGAACATTTAACATACACAAAACTGGAATCACAACTGTCCAAAGCAAAAATGTGAAATTTATTTGTGTGAAAGGAATATTGGCAATTTACAAACAGTCATTGGCAGAGAGGGGATATCTGAACACTGGTATGTTAGGTGCCCGCTAGTATGTCACTCCAATATGGTTTTCATTCCAAGATTTTGCCCACGTCTGCAATACACCTCATGGTATAGATAGGATGCAGCCTCTAGATATTGCTTTCATGAAACCATTTAAAACTTTATATTCAACAAATTGAGAGGTGGATTTACTGTAATTAGGGAAGAGTTGTGACAAAGTGTGAAGTAGCTGAACTCATGGGCAAAGCATGCATTAGAGCAGCAATCGTGATCAATGCACTGAGTGGTTTTCATATCACTGGTATCTGTCCTTACAATGACTCAGTATTTACTGAAGCTGACTGTATTCATGAACTGAATGATAACCAACCAAAGCCTATTTATGAAGATCAATGTGGGCCTTAACTACTTGCAAATGCCATCTGGTGTGGATAATAAACCCATGGCACTCAGTACCAGACCACCAACACTAAGAGGAAATCTAAAAGAAAGTATAAAATCTCTAGTTCTGACAATGATGTGGCTAGCAAACCTTCACAAGTAGACACCAAAGATGATATCAATCTGGACCTTGTTGACGATTCTGTGGATGCTATCTGTGCACTTTGCCATAAGAAGTTTTCTGTCAATTTCAGTGGATAACAATGGCTTATGTGTTATTTGTGTTTCAACTGGAATCACAAATTTTGTGATGCAGTGAATAGTGAATGGAGATGGTACACATGTTATTTCTGTCTGAATAACTAGCTCTTAAATCTGTTTTACGTAATTCTGACATAAATAAGCTCATGCGATTATGGAACAGTGTATTATTTTTCCAATAAATTCTAAGGTTTTGTCTCATTTTTTATTTAAATCCACTTACAAAAGCTAACTGAATATGTGCTCTTCCATTTTCAAACAAGTGCTTCTATTGCCTGGTGAGCAAAAGTAGGAATGGGTGTTCACAATATTTAGAACCCAATGTTGAAAAATTTTTGGTTATTAAGGTTTTCTAGTTTATTCAAACTAGCATAGCTTAAGAAGGAATTTGGCTAATGCAAGCCAAAGGAGGATAAGTTATAGAAATATGCATTAAGTTTTTAAGCTCTATTTCACAGAACAGGAGGCTGATAAGCAGTGTAATAATTATGGTAAACAACATTTGAGGCTCAATACACTTCTAAATCATCTTTCTTCTTGATTTTACTGTGAATCATAGTGACTATTTCCAGTCAGACAACTACCTGAATGATGTTTAGTTTACTGTCACTTCTTCCCTGACAAACTATGTAGAAATAATTTGCCAGAGAATTGCTACTGAATTGCATTATGAATATTTTATTGTAAGACCACAGTAACGTTGTTTCCACAAATTAAATTTATAAACTGATCTGTGAATGGTAACATTGAAGTTCCAAGCAAGATGATTTATTTTGTAGGTTCTAATAATACAACAAAAATCAGCAACAAATAAAAAAGATCACTATAGGTTAATGTCTAACAACATAAAAGTCATTGGACATGCATGCTAGGCAGGACAAAAAGAAAGGAGGAATGAGCATTTGCCTCACTGAAAGGAATATCTTGACACACCCTGAAAGTAAGTTAGATAAACCTAAACTAGCTTAGAATGGCTGGCATATTAACTGCACCTCTACTAAATATGAATCCAGTGATGTGACCACAGTAACACAGATCTCAATTCAGCTTGAAATAAATAAAGTGGCAGTCGACCAAATACCCAGTCTGATCAAACAAAAGTGAAGCACCCAGAGGATATGGTCAAATATAAATGTAATTTCATATGCGCAAACACCATTGGCAGTTATGTAAGTGATTAGAGTTTTAGTTCTCTGTAACAGGCAGAAAGGCCAACAGAGTGCATTAGTTTTGTCAGATTCAGTGTTGTTACCTAGGCTGCTAGGATATATATGTGGAGTGAACAGCATCAGATGTTTAGTTATTACTGTGAAGGACATGGAGATGCCACTTACATAAGACAGAATTATTAGCACCTGACGGAGTTGGAATGTGATCTCATTGTGGGTTCTCTTTCAGCCAGCACAGTAAGCTGAACATTATCCAGATTTTTGGGGCATTTGGCTATGGCAATGGCCCATCGTTGGACTGCATAGGATTGTAAGGGAGTGCATACTCATCATCAAGGTTCCTGTCAACCACATTTAACCACCACAAGGGTGTATCACCATATTGTACGTGAATAACTTTATAACCCTGTCACATTTGCACCTGCCATTTGAGAACAAGCAAGAGCCTACCTGCACCATCCTGTGTTATCCTGCACCATTGATCAGAGACTAGTAGCAGCTGGACTAGGCAATTACTGTCCCATTTTTAGGCTGTCAGTAATCATCGCAACACAAACATCTGCATTTGGAATGATGCTGTGTGCAGGAAGACTGGAGCACTGATGAATGGCATTGCATTGTGTTCAACAATGAATTGTGGTTCTCCACTAACCTAGATGATCACTGTTAGTGAATATGGTGGCAACCTGGAGAGAGGTCACATTCTCTCAATGTTTTATAGAGCCACAGCAGTGTAATTCCTGGCCTCACTGTCTGGGGAGCCATTAGGTATGACTTTTGATTACAGCTGGTAGTCAGTGAAGGAATTCTGATGTCACAATATTTCATCAAGAACTTAGTGCCTCTTCATATGTTACTTCTTAGGCAACACTATTGTGGTGCCAATTTTCAACAGGACACTCATTACTCAGACATGGTACATGTCTCTATGAACTGCCTGCATGATGCTGAGGTAGGCTGCTCTTTTGGCCAGCAAGATTCCAGATCTCCCCCAACAGAACAAGTGTGGGAACAGCGTGGACATCAGTTCCATCCAAATTCCAGTATCAAAGATACCAAAGGCTAGTTACGACTGTTGTCCAGCTTGCCTCGGGAGATGATATAACAGTTTTTATGGCATTATTCCAAACATAGTCAGTGCATGCATGCAGGCCAGAAGAGATATGACATCATACTGATTACTGCGCTCATACTGCCAAGTTCTATACCAATTTGAATTGATATTGTAATAGCTAAAATACATACTGTATCAATCCATGAAGTTTCATTTCGTTTTTTTCTAGCATTCTGATTGCTTTACACATTTTGTCAGGTAGTGTATACTGTTTCCAAATTAACAAAGTGCATTGGCCATGTATTTTAATAAACAACCTTTGATTTTTTGCACTCATGACACACAGAGCTATATTTGAACAATAAAAGTGTTTATTACGCAAATGCAAATGGTGAATATAATATGCCATCATCACAAACTGCCATTTACTTGGTATCTCTCCTAACATATATTCACTAATGACATCTGTCTTAAGTAATCCATCACTGTTTGAAATGAATATTAATACTCAGATCTGCATCACCAAAAGAAAGAGTACAACTTTATTACTGACAGCTAAAGCTTACAACAGCTCAGAAACGTTTGAAATATGCTGCCATAAAACTATTTCACCACTTACTTCATAACAACATGTATATCAAGTGTCAATATAAACTGAAATTGTTTCCTCTACTTCTATTCTAGAAATGAATACCACTAAAACATTCATATTTCTTTACGTACTACATGCATATGTAATAAAAATGGGGCTTCCTATTTTAAGAAATGCAGTTGATATCCATTTTACCTATGGTGGCGCCATCTAGCGGGCCAACCATAGCTCCATCTGGTTTCCCCCTTCAAGCTAGATGAGTTTAGTTCTTTGTAGTATTTTCATTTGATGCTTATTTTGTGCGAAATTTGGCCCGGTCACTATCAATGGACCACCCTGTATATCTGAGAACACTTATGCTATCTGTCAGATATTTTATATCTTTGGATAGAATATCAAAGAGTTTTATAGCTGAGAACTGCATTCCTTTCTGTGCCACAGCTAGATTCACCAAAGTTAAGTGCAGATCACTTTTTATTCTAGTGTTGTATTGGCGAATATCTCTGTTACTTTCAAACTACAATGTGTTGAAAATGAATTTAATGAGTGAATAAATGTGCTGCAAGGATGTGTTTAATATTCTAACAGATTCCTGGAAGATTTATATGTGTTGACACCATAATTAATTCTAATTACTTCGTTTTGTGTAGTGAATACTTTTTGCCTAAGTGGAGAGTTATCCTAGGAGAAACTGATCTATCACTAACATTAGACATGAACAGCAATGGGCCCATAATGGAACTCTTTGGATTAATCAGTGTAATTTCGCCCCATGAAGGGGATATGGTGTCCCTCTTTGCAATTTCAAAATGACAAGTAACAAAAGTTGGAAAATATCTCTTTCTATTACTTGATCGTGTCTAGTTTTGAGTTTTTATTCATATCCCATCCTCAAATCATCCATCCAATCAGAATAAATGTTACTCCACACACCAAAAATACATTACAATCAGTATGCACAGGAGTACAATGAAAGTGATCACAAAACTGGATACGTTTCATGATCATTTGCACTGTACTCAACTTTGCTAATAACTGTCATGATTTCTTGCTGTGAGGAATAATATTTGTTGTGCTTGGATGGATGATCTAAGAATGGGTTATCAATAAAAACCTGAAACTGGTCACCATCGAGTAACAAAAAGAGCATTTTGCAACTTTAGCTGTTTGTCATATTGAAATGGTATCACAAGTTGCTGGCCCTTCAACAACCCAGCATGCTGGAAACCTGTGTCCCTCTTTGTATCACTCACATGGCCTAGTGTAACATTCTTCATCCTGATTCATAAGTAGGAACTAAACCTGGCATGTGCTGAACAAGCTATCCCATAAAAACTTAATTTCTCTTACAGTTCATTGTGATTGAACAATAAAACATCTTTAATCGTCAATACGAAGGTCCAAGAGTTATGGTAAACCTGAAGTGGTGCATCGGAATCTACTACTAGACTCCCTGGTAAGGTTCAAAACACAGACTGTTTGAGGCGTTACTCCCCCTGGACAGAAGGCACCATTGTGCCTTTAGTATGCAATCCCGATGCAATTTCTGTGTTTCATCGTCAATGTGAAGGTCCAACGGTTACAGTAAGCCTGCAGTGGTGCATTGGAATCTACTACTGGACTCACAGGTAAGGTTCAAAGCACAGACTGTTTGAAGCGTTATTCCTCCTGGACATAAGTTTGCATTGTGCCTTTTGTACTCAGTCACGATGCAGTTTCTGTGTATCATCGTCAGTATGAATGTCGAAGGTTTACAGTAAACCTGCAGTGATGCATCGGAATCTAATATTGGATTCCCAGGAAAGTTTCAAATTACACGCTGTTTGAAAATTACTCCTCCTGGACAGAAGTCGGCATTGTGCCTTTTGCATTCAATTTCGATGAAATTTATGTGTTACATCGTCAGTGTGAAAGTCCAAGAGACACAGTAAACCTGCTGTGGTGCATCGAAATCTAATACTGGTCTACCAGGAAATTTTCATATCACAGACTGTATGAAGCGTTACTCCACCTGGAGGGAAGTCGTCATTCTGCATTTTGTATTCAATTCCGATGCAATTTCCGTGCTTCAAAGTCAATATGAAGGCCCAAGGGTTACAGTAAACATGTTGTGGTTAATCATAATCTAATACTGGTCTACCAGGAAAGTTTTTAACACAGACTGTCTGAAGCGTTACTCCCCCTGGACACAAGTGTGTATTGTGCCTTTTGTATTCAACCCTAATGCAATTTTTGTGTTTCATCGCCAATGTGAAATTCCAAGGGTTACAGTAAAGCTGCAGAGGTGCATCAGATTCTAATACACTAACAGGACTCACAGGAATGGTTCAAAGCACCTACTATTTGAAGCATCTATCCCCCTGGACAGAAGTCGGCATTGTGCTTTTTCTATAGATTCACGATGCTATCTCTGTGATTTATCGTCAGTAAGAAGGTCCGTGGGTTACAGTAAACCTGCAGTGGTGCATTGGAATCTACTACTGGACTCCCAGGAAAGGTTCAAAGCACAGACTGCTTGAAGCGTTACTCCCCATTTACAGAAGCCGGCATTGTGCCTTTTGTATTCAATCGCGATGCAATTTGTGTGTTTCACCGTCAATGTGAAGGTCAAAGGGCAAGAGTTAACCTGCAGTGGCGCACAGAAATCTAGTATTGTACCACCAGGAAAAAGCACAGACTGTTTGAAACGTTACTCCCCCTGGACAGAAGTCACATTGAGCCTTTTGCATTCAATCCGGATGCAATTTCTGTGTTACATTGTCAGTGTGAGCGTCCAAGGGATGCAGTAAGCCTGCTGTGGTGCATCGGAATGTAATGCTGGCCCCCAGGAAAGATTAATATCACAGACTGTATGAATCGTTATTTCCCCTGGACAGAAGTAGTCATTGTGCATTTTATATTCAATCCCGATGCCATTTCTGTGTTTCATTGTCAATGTGAAGGTTTAAGGATTGCAATAAACATGTCGTGGTGAATCACAATCTAATACTGGTCTTCCAGGATTGTTTTCAACACAGACTGTTTGAAGCGTTACCCTGGCGTGAGCCAGGTCGGTTTCTATCCTAAGATTATTAATCCATATTAGTACGAAAGGACCATATGGTTGAAATATTTTTTATTGTATTGATTAATATTAATTAATTTACTATTTTGACAGATTAATGTGTTGAATTTAGAATTCCCCCCTCCCCCCACCGCTCTGGACACAAGTGCGTATTGTGCATATTTGAATTCAATCACGATACAATTTCTGTGTTTCGTCGTCAATGTGAAGGTCCAAGAGTTACAGTAATATTGCAATGGTGCATCGGAATCTATTACTGAACTACCAGGAAAGGTTCAAGCACATACTGTTTGTAGTGTTACTCACTCTGGACGGAAGTCGGCACTGTGCCTTTTGTATTCAATCTAGATACAATTTCTGTGTTTCATCGTCAATGTGAAGGCCCAAGGGTTACAGTAAACCTGCAGTGGTGCATCGGAAACTACTACTGGACTCCCAGGTAAGGTTCAAGTAGAGACTGTTTGAAGCATTACACCCCGTAGACATAAGCTGGCATTGTAATTTTTGTATATTCAATCCCGTTTCAATTTCAGTATTTCATCATCAATGTGAAGGTCCAAGGGTTACAGTAAGCCTGCAGTGGTGCATTGGAGTGTAATTGTGTATCACAAGACTGTAGAATTCGTTGTCATTGGCAGTCCTCTCAAGAAGATCAACGAACACATTTCTTCGACAGTCCTTCTGCTCAGTTGTGAGGTTTTTCGGGAACATTTTGGCACAAATCTGTCTTACGTGCCAAACTTTGGTCAAAAATTTATGTATGGTGAAAGTATTTGAATTTAACAGGTCACCTATCATCCTTATTGTTAAAAGTCGGTCTGATCTCATAAGAGCACGCACAAGATGGACGTTTTTGTCGGTTTTTGGAGTTGAAGATCTCCCTGAGCGAAGTTCATTTTCAATGCGTTCTCAGCCTTCCAGAATGATTTGTGCCAGCGAAAAACATGTGCTCTTTATAAGGAATGTTCTCCATAGGGCTGTTTCAACTTTCCAAAGCTCACACTCAAGGATTCCCCAAGTTTAACACAAAACTTCATTGTATAATGTTGCTCTAAAGTCCGCTGTTCCATTTTTGTAACACAAAATAAAAATGCAGTTTCACTGATAGCGCTTTCAAAAATCACATGAAGGCTGTATGGAGCTGAAACCGGGAGTGAGCATCTGGAAGGGACGTATACACCAATCTACAGAAGCAGAACAACACAGCATTGCCAGATCCCTCACCGCATTATCAGTCTCATTACTTTTCTCACACATCTCTTATGTGACAGTATGACTCTTGTTAAAAATAGATGGATGAGCATGTGAAAAACATACCAGTAGTGTAATCTTACAATGTGTCATATAGACTACATAGATGAAATACTTATTGGAAAATAACCATTTTAAGAAGTCTGAGAACTACATATTTACTTCTATCCTCAAGACAGGTAAAGCTGGGGTTGTTTCCAATTTATTTCCTTTTTGAAAAACATAAAATTGGGGAAATACATATTAGTAGATGAAATTCAGAGTTGCAAATTCGTTAAGCAAAAAAATAATTGTGCTATCTAGAAAAGCAATCAAATGAAAACGGAACAGATGGAATAAAAATAAGGAAACTGTTTGTTATTTCAGAAGTAGCTGTTAATACATTTATCTCACCATGAGACAAGATGGTAAGTGCTCTTATGGAGAAATGTTTTTGGTTGCCAACAGAACCATGACAGTATCCGTCCGCGCACGTCTTCATCCAAAGAAAATTGAAGGGCAGAAATGTGTTTCTTCAGGCCTCCAAAAATATGCTAACCACACGGGGAGAGATAGAGACTGAATGGAGAATGTGTAAGAGCATCCCAGTGAAACTCCTGTAGTGTAGTCAAAACAACTTTTGTAACTTGTGGCCTGCCCATCTTCCATTCAGTCCCAATCTCTCCCCATGCAATTTCTGTATTTTTGTAGCACTGAAGAAAGACATTCATGCCTGTCGATTTGCTTCAGATGAATAAGTGCGCCAACCGGAGTGGCCGAGCGGTTCTAGGCGCTTCAGTCTGGAACCGCTGTGGTCGCAGGTTCAAATCCTGCCTTGGGCATGGATGTGTGTGATGTCCTTAGTTTAGTTAGGTTTATGTAGTTCTAAGTTCTAGGGGACTGATGACCTCAGAAGTTAAGTCCCATAGTGCTCAGAGCCATTTGTTTGAAGAGGTGCACACCCGGGTACAATCACAGTTCTATATACTTCGAAAAATATTTTACCAGGAAGGCATTGACCATCTCGCCTCCCACTGGGGTAAATGTATTAACGGTTATTGCAATTACATTTGAAATATGACAATAAACAGTTTACTTACTGTTTACCATGTGTCTTGCTTCCATTTGACTGCCCCTAATTTATTACATCCTTTCAGAGAGGAAACCAGTCTTCTTTGGAAGCAGGAGAAATTTGCGTTCGCTCATCTCAAAGAGTCATGACTGAGGTTTAGTCTTGTGATGACCTGTTGTTCTGTGCACAATTAATTTCGTAAAAATGTTGTAATTTGCTCTTGCTCAGATAATTAGTGGTTTGGAAACTGATAAGGTCTGTTGTAAATTATGTTTCTGAAGTTTCTGAATTTTTGCAAAAACTGTGACTTTCTTCTGATGGCCCTCAGAATTCCACATGGCATGCGTGATATGTAGTCACATTTCAGGAACTTCAGATTACTGAGTATTGGGTAACTGTTCATTATTGTGTGAGAACAGTAAACTGATGGGGATAGTGTCAAGTTTCTTACTGTTTACTGACTCATAATATTTATGATACTTTGGACAGCAGGTCACCAGTTCTACACTAGAGAGAGAATGAACAGAATAGTAAAAAATATGAGCAAGTATACACTTTCACATCAGGAACTATGTGTTAGGGCAGACTTTGTAGTAGAATGCATATTACTAAAGTAACACTACATCAGAAGCATTTTAACCAAGAACTTCTTTTATTTAATAGCTTCACTCAGACCTGACAGAATGAACCCTTTTTTAACCAATGTTACAGAAAAATTTATGGTACTTTTCCTTTAAACAGCTTCTCCAGAATGAGCCACCCTATGCGTCAGTTCAGGGAATATCATGGCTGTAAGGAACGAACTGTGTAAGGAATGTATTAGAAGCTGTGCAAAATACAATAAGTATGGGAACACAAGGGATCCAGGGATTCAAGATGCCAAACTGCACATAGGCCAATGTAGATGATTGGAAAAGAGCACAGGTAGTTACAGTTTTCAAGAAGGGTCGTCAAGCAGACGTGCAAAACTATAGGCCTATATCTCTGATATAGATCTGTTGTAGAATTTTAGAATATGTTTTCTGCTCGCGTATCATGTCATTTCTGGAAACCCAGAATCTACTCTGTAGGAATGAACATGGATTCCGAAAACAGCGATCGTGTGAGACCCAACTGGCTTAATTTGTTCAGGAGACGCAGAAAATATTAGATACAGGCTCCCAGGTAGATGTCATTTTCCTTGACTTCTGGAAGGTGTTCGATATAGTTCCGCACTGTCACCTGATAAACAAAGTACGGAATATCATACCAGCTGTGTGGCTGGACTGAAGAGTTTTTAGCAAATAGAACACAGCATGTTGTTCTCAATGGAGAGACATCTACAGATGTCAAAGTACCCTTTGGCGTGCCACAGTGGAGTGCTATGGGACTATTGCTTTTCACAATGTATATAAATGACCTAGAAGATAGCATCAGATGTTACATGTGGCTTTTTGTGGATGATGCTGTAGTATACAGAGAAGTTAGAAAATTGCAGCAAAATGCATAGAATCTGCAGTGGATAGGCACTTGGTGCAGGGAGTGGCAACTGACCCTTAACATAGACAAATGTAATGTATTGCGAATACATAGAAAGAAGGATCCTTTATTGTATGATTATATGATATCGGAACAAACACTGGTAGCAGTCACTTCTGTAAAATATCTGAGAGTATGCGTATGGAACGATTTGAAGTGGAATGATCATATAAAATTAATTGTTGGTAAGGCGGGTGCCAGGTTGATATTCATTGGGATAGTCCTTAGAAAATGTAGTCCATCAACAAAGGAGGTGGCTTACAAAACAGCCGTTTGACCTATACTTGAGTGTTGCTCATCATTGTGGGATCCGTACCAGGTCGTGTTGTCAGAGGAGATAGAGAATATACAAAGAATAGTGGCGCATTTCATCACAGGGTTATTTGGAAAGAGTGATAGCGTTACGGATATGTTTAGCAAACTCAAGTGGCAGACTCTGCAAGAGGAGCGCTCTGCATCGCGGTGTAGCTTTCTGTCCAGGTTTTGTGAGGGTGCGTTTTTGGATGAGTTATCGAATATATTTCTTCCCCCTACTTATACATCCAGAAGAGATCACAAATGTAAAATTAGAGAGATTCAAGCACGCACTGTGGCTTTCTGGCAGTTGTTCTTCCCATATGCAACTGGAACAGGAAAGGGAAGTAATGACTGGCATGTAAGGAGCCCTCCGCCACACATCGTTTGGTGGCTTGCGGAGTATAAATGTAGATGTATGTGCAGATGTCTGTGCCATATGCTTAGAATATTTCAGAGGTAGTCTGAACACTAAACCCATCCTGCCCCCTTCTGTATGCCCATGATTTGAACCTCAGCATACTTATCATGAATGGTAATACCATCATTTCACCTCCAATAACCATTCATGCTGAGTCTACAGCATCACTTCCCTTCAACTCTACAACTAAATACTCTCTGTATTCTCTCCCAAGACATATTCAACAGTCTTCCTTTCCCAGACAATGAACTCCACCCTGAAATATGTCATTCCTTGTCTTTTCTAACTTTCCTTGCATCAGGTCTCCCCATCATTCCTCTTCTTTCCTATTCAGAATCATGATCTGGCCTCAATTCGTGGTATGATGGTGGGACTGTGACAACCCTTGCCTTCTGCACCACACTAAATACTCTCAGTACAGCCCTGTCATCTAATAATGCAATACTAAATTTTGAGCTACTCTAAATTTCTGTTCACGATTCAGTTAGGTTCCACATACATAACTGTTTCTTTATTTTTTTTAACACAAATAAAGATCTGAGCTTTCTATTGTGATATTGCCAGTGTTACTACAGTTATCTCAATTACCTTCAATGCCATTGTTTTTATTTCAAGGGTGTGCTGAAATGTATTGCCCTGAATTTATTATCTAAAAACTCTTAAAGTTTGTTTAAATAAAACAAATGTTGTTAACATTCTACACCATTATTCATAACATCTGAATAGGTACTTCTTTCCAAACATAGTTACCCTGGAAATGAACACATTTCTCCCAACAAGAGACCAGTTTGTTGATACCATCACTGTAGAATGTTTCACTCTGTTGACAGAGCCACAACCTGTCCTCTGCTTGTACCAGTTTGTTACTATCAAAGTGAAGTCCTTGAAAGTGTTCTTTTCAGTTTTGGAAGCATGACTACAGTAATCAGATTTAGAGACATTGGAGACATTGGAGATGATGAGGCTTGCACAGGTTGGAGTAGCATGGACAGCTGCATCAAACCAGTCTTTTGACTGAGGACCACAACAACAACAACATGAAAATTGGATGGGGCCAAGTCAGAACTCTATAGAGAATGATTGATAACAGTGAACCCAAGATGTCAGGCTGTTGGAGATATCGCAGTGCTCATGTATAGTGTGGTGTTGTCCTGCTGAAGGACAGAGTGCTCCAAGTGTGGAAAAAGTCTCCAAATTCTAAACTCAATTACAGCATGCTGTTACCATGTACTGACATAGTTACGTTACACACCATGATGTTACATGCTACAATTCAGAGCCTACTACTGGCAGAGGGCTGCAAATATGTAGCCATGTAGAATAATGATGTACAATGTTAATAACATTTGTTTTATTTAAGAATCTTTAGGAGTTTTCACATAAAAAATCTGGAGGCATTAATTTTAGAATGCTCTAGTACAGTCAATTGCATAACATCTGCTATCCTAAATGGCATGGCTTCAGCCTTAACAAACTCACCCAGACACTTAAATGGTGAATTTCAGCTGCATCATTTTCATTATCGCTATCAGCAGTGTTTCTACTAAGTGACTATCACAACAACAATAGTCAAATATATGTTCCCATGTTGCACTCCATATATCCCTCATCCCATACACATTATACCTGTCTTTTTTTCACAGTTTTTCTTCTGACTTCCTTCTTACAGTGACTTCTTCAATTGTAACACCCAAACATTTTGTTTGTATTAACTGGACTCCTGCCTTGTATTCACCAACTGCAACATTAAAACTGCACCAGGGCACAGCATAAAAAGTCACATGCGGTAGTACTAGTCTTATCGGTATCAAACTTAACTGAACTAACATCATCATCATCTTATGACACTGACCACACTTCACATGAGACATCCCACTGCAGCAAAACCCACACAACAGCCCAGTCAACAACCACACACAACCTTATCCCAAATATAACCCCAAGAATGACATTGCTCTAGGCTGCCATGTAAAATGCATGTATATGAATACATGAAATTTTGTTGTAGTACATCACAAACCACACTTTTATGTGATTCTGACCTGATACTATATTCCTAAACCCCAAACTCCCATATTCTGAAATATGAAAATATACCCCCAACCTAAACACATCCAACCCTATGCTCCTAAAAGATTCTATAATCCAGAACTTCCTTAAGTTCTTATTTCCACTTTCTCCTATCATAAATTATGTGCAAAAACATTTAGTCCTGTCTCTTAATTCTCCACATCCCTAACAATCACAAACATCAAATCCTACAAATCCTCACCACATAAATTAAGCAGGTTGATGCAGATATCACAGCAGATGAACCTAAAGAGGACCTAGAATCCACCCCTGACACATATACAGCAAAAGCTGTATGCAGCCCTAAGAACCATGTACCACATTTGTTGTCCACATTTTCTTAGTATCTTCATCACCCAGTTATCATCATATCACCAATGACATCATGATTTCTCATTCCAGATACCGGTACAAAGTTCAGCCTTTCCAAATCCGAGTACAAATGTACTGTACCTTATAGAGCCTTGTATATAATAAAAATTTAAGCCAAAAATTCAAGGAACCATTCCCCCTTTCCCTACAGCAAGTAAGAAAAAAAACCGCTTTAAAATGTCCCAAATTGCAGTCTTCAACACTTCATTAACACACACAAATGACCCGCACCCAATTACTTCCACAAGTTTTAGGGAAAACTAAGAGTTTATTCAGTGAGGAACATAGAAGGGCAGCAGCCTTTGCCCTCTCCCAGAAAAAAGGCCTTCACAAAATGAATTCACATCTTGCCATGCCAAACATACAAACGTATGAACTAAGTATCAGTTTGAATAATGCCAGAAGGTGTAATGTGTACTGACTAGTAACAATTGTAACTCAAGCCATTTTTAAATTGGTTTATTGATGGGTGGGACTACCATGGTCAATTCCAGAGTAGTGGGAGTTACAGAGCATACCCAAGGTCTTCTGAACTCTCAGGTGGGGAAACACATGTTGTACATGTGATGAACGACCCACTAGTTTTCATATATCAGTTAAATGGCTTGGGTTACATTTGTTACAAGGCAGTACACTTTACACATTCTGGACTTCTTCAAACTAATATTGTGTTAATACATTTGTGCGTCTGGCACTGATTAGACTGTAAAATTATTCAAAACCACAATGATTTCTTGTAAAGGGAATGAAGGAAACATATCGTAAAGCAATATCACATGTCAGAATTCAAGAAACACCTGATAAATTTCTTTAAGTTAGACAGCTGTACCAGTAAATGACAAGCATAATTTTAGATGCAACTTTGTTAGAATTTATATATGTCGTGGCTGCTCTTTTGGACATGTGTGAAAGAACAGATGCCGTATTTCATGCAGAAGCCTTATATGACAATCAATAAAAGGAGTAACAACATTAACTGTTAGTAGGCATTGATATAAATCAATGGAGAAAATTGAAAATTTGAGCAGGACTGGGACTTGAGCCCAGATTTCTCTGGACACCATCCCTAACTGACCCAGATTTCCAACTTAGCCACACACTGCTGATGTAGTGCCCCTGCCCATTACCTTCACTACTCACAGTGATCACTGATTCCCATAGTTGTTCAGAGTTGCCTGTGCATTTGCACTGAAAGTATCATCGGTCTGTCTTATGCTAGTTGTATACAGGGTGTTTCAAAACTGCTGGTCAATATTCAGGAATATGACAGGAATGATCATTCGAAACAAAAAAGTCAGCAAAACATAGTGTCTAAAATGGATACCTTAAGAGCTATGAGCAAGTCTTCATCTTCGACACTGTGAAACAAATCTATTACTGCTAGCTCCTTGCTTTCCTTGTATTGGGAAGTGGTAGTATGGACCAAAACAAGAAAAAAAATGCATATGTGCTCTAAAATGCATACCTTAAAAGTCATGAGTTCTTGTTCATTAGAAGAGTTGTGTTGCAAAGAGCGAAAATGAACAAACGCTCATAGCTCTTAAGGTAAGCATTTTAGGGCACATATTTACTGGACCTTTTTTTTTTTTTTTTTTTATCCATACTACCACAGACAGCAAAGAGCTTGCAGTAGATGAGATTTGTTTCACAGTGTTGAAGATCAAGAATTGCCCATGTTTACTTGACTATTTTGTTTCGAATGGTCATTCCTGTCATATCTCTGAATATTGACTATCACTTTTTAAACACCCTGAATATGAGGTGTCTTGTCTTTTGGACACATCAAAAATCCAACTTTGTTTGTGTACCCACACTGAAAGGATCATTGGGCTGTATTGCCCTGGATAAAGATATGTGGTATCAGTTCTTTTACACATGTCTGAAAGAACAGACACCAGAAACACATCTAGGATGAGATGGCCCAATGATCTTTTCAGAGCAGTTGCACAAACAAGCCTGAATTGCTATGGAAATCAGTGATCACTGTGAGCAGTGAGGCAAATAGGCAGGGACACTACATCAGTGGCTACATTGGAAATTTGGATCTGTCAGTGACATTGTCTGGATGGCAGAGGGTTTCAAGGAGACTGTTTGCAAGAAACTGAAAAATTCAGGTTTGAATCCCAGTCTGGCACAAATTTTCGACTTTGCACATTGCTTTATTTCAATGCCCACTGGCAGTTAGTTTTGTTATTCCTCTGAGTAATTATGTTAGAATTAAATAATATAATCAGAAACTGGATGTGATATATGTCACTGTCTGGGCTGTATTATTTTACAGTTCACAGTTATACAGTTATAGATATCTTAAGGTTTAAGAGCCGTTATCAATAGTGTGTTTTGGTATGGCTTAAGGGAAAGCCATATGAAGCTATGTTGTTAAATTTATGTATGATGTGTAATAGCATTCTGGATTTTTATGTATATGTCATCATGTTCTTGATTTGCCCAATTCTTTGTTGTTATTGGATAAACTATATTATGTGAGAGTGAGTGGAGATACAATGCCATTACGATTTTAAAGCTAGCTCAGCTAGAAGATTGCACTGTTTCACTAGTCATGACTGTTGAAATAAGTTTACTACTCTTCTATAAGGGGCCCTACAATTTAAAATAGTCTTGAAACCATTATGCAAGTTGCTTTTATCAGATCATTGCCTAGGTGAAACAAATTATAAGTGACAAAAAATTATAGGACTGACTGGATATAGAGCACCAGACTTTCGATTTACAGTGAAGCACTTACTCCCTTATGCTATTATATGTTCTTGTAATACAGTCATGTAATTCAAAACATCATTTATTACAGTATTCTGCACAAGGAAATTAAACTGTATGCTACAGATAAACTAATTTTATAAAATATTATTCATAAATAAAGTACAGCATACTGTGTGTTAGCATGTGAGTCTGCAATAAATATTGTACTCAAATTTTATCTCAGTCTTCATTGTGCTTCAGTTTCTCACTGCATGGGTGGTAGGTGTTGGGTTGTGACTGGAAGCAGAAATAATGTTCCTCTTTCACCAAACAGAGCCATCCAGTATAAGTAATTTTTTAAAAATCAAAGAAGAAATTGTTATTTAAATTATTTTCAAATTTATTATCAAAGGCACTAGAATTTGAAACTTTCTTTCCTTCATAGCTTTTTAGTCAATATATTTTTTTCTTTTGCAAGTTGATAACAGAATGATAAACTGAGGTATGTAAAAATTAATCAAAGTAACTTTTGTCCATCCAGAAATCTGACATAATGTCTACTTTGTCTAGATCACAATTTCATGATCTCTCTTTAAATAACATATTTTCAATGAAACTAAGTACACTGCTGCATTCAGGATATTAAGAACTAAATACTAAATACTAAATTTAAATAAAAGAATTTAAATAAAATCTTCACCATTTTGGAAATTTTTGTATCTTTCCTTAAACATTTCATAGCTTGTGAAACAGAAAGCTGCAGTGTGCAATAAATAAGTAGTTCTTTCTTTACTTCAATACGCCCCCCCCCCCCCCAAAAAAAAACATGCATATAAAATATGCATGAGAGTATGCTACAATATGAAAGTGTTTGTTTGAATGGTTTGTCAACCCATTTCCTCATATGTTACTCAAAAAACGTGGATAATATTTTTAAGATATTTTACATATCATGAAACATTAAGTATTCTGATGTGAAAGGAAATATCTCTTTAAACTATTTCACAATGAACATTTTGTTTCTAATATTTTATAGATTTAAGGAAATTCACATTATATTTTCTTTAACTTCTACGCAGGTTCTTCTGTTCACCATCTTGAGTATAGTCTCTATTTATTAATTAATCAGGAGTCTTGATTCTTCAATGAACTGTCTGCATATTTTCTTCTTTTGTCAAATCACGTTCAGTATTCCTCTGAAAAATTGTACTAGATTTGAGAATTCTCTTAACAAAAAATCATATACACAGCACATCTTCCTAACATCAGACAAAAGAGTTGCAGAGTAAATAATAATAAACATACAGGTAATTGGCAGACAATATTTCTGGTGTATTATCTCATTTGGATTCTTTAGTTAAGGAACCTTTACCCCCTAGGTTAGTCATCAATCTTTTGCAGAGGAATAGGTCTGCAGTGCAGAGTTGATTGATAATGTGATTAGTCAAGAGCACCTTCAAGTGAAGAAAGGAAATTTAACTTGCTTTTGTAATACAAGGTGGGAGTATTAATATGAAATTTGTTACAGGAATAGAGTATAATTAGTTGGAAACTGTGTGCATTCAAAGGGGTGAACATTTCACAGTACAAGCAGATGGAATGGGCATAAAAATTTGTTATGATAAACTAGTTTATTTGATGGGTGGGATAGACACAATCAATTCCAGGTTAATGGGAGGTAGGTTTTGCCAAAGGGCATACCCAGGACCTGAGTCCTGGGGTGGAGAAAAGTACGTTGTACATATAATTAATGGCATAACAGTTTTCAGATATTATTAAAAATGGCTTGGGTTAAACTTGTTACTAGTCAGTACACAGTACACATTCCGAGCTTCTTCAAACTGATATTGACTTGATCCATTTTTGTTTTTGTCAGTGATGATTAAACTGTAAAATTATTTTAAACTATAACGGCCTCTTCTAAAGGAAAAATATGGTAAATAGAGTTATAAAACTGTCATAAGCTACATTGCACTATCATAAGTAAATATAGGCTATGGTAGTTTTCCTAGTAGCTTTGGTCACTTAATGTAATAAACATTTACACTGCATGTTAGATATGTTGTATATGCATTGGGCGACATTTGAATTTTGATCACTTTGTTTGCATATTTGATCAATCCATTGCTAGTTTCCCTAGGAACTGAAAGCAGTGAACCTCTAGAAACTGAGTGAGGACACACAAAGGGCCACATAACCTATGCAACATTTTTGTTCTCCATAGTTATCCTCCTGTCTACTTACAAACAAACTGTATTTAAAGCAAAACTGAAATTGTCAATGTTTAAGTCTGGTTTTATCCCAAAATTGTTGATATGTAGTGAGAAACAGAGAGATGTGATTGTAAAAATTTAAAAAAATACAGATTTATCATATAATGATAGGAAATGCAATTTCTGAAAAAATATAAACTTAGAAAAAGAAACACAAAAGAGAACCATATTAAACATTTTTCCAACACTTGATCAAGTTGATATTCATCAACAACATTCACACTTCTCAGTAATAACAGAAAACTCTTGCCTTTGATCATGGTGAAGAACATTCTATTGAGTACAATATAACTAGAATAATTATATCATTCCTTTATGTTTATACATGTAAACTGTACTTACATCAAAAGTGATTGCTTTGGTTACATAAAAGCAAAGAAGTTACATGATCAACTAATTTTTATTACCTATAAAACACAATTTATATTTTCTGCGGATATAAAATACTCAGTGGACTAACACTGAATGATATGCAGTTCTGATTATGTGCAAAATAAAGAGAAGTCATCAACTCCCAGTTTCTCTTCCACACATTCATCTATGTTTCTTTCCCTACCAATGCTACCAATACTGTCAGTAATCCTACCCTTTATTACATCATTTATGTACTGTACCAAAACTACAAAACTGTAGTTTTGGTAGAGTGCAACTCTAATTGTAAAAAAAGAGCATTTGGCAAAATATAAAAAATCCTTGTAAATTTCTTCTAGTTAGACACCTGTACTAGGAAATGACAAGTATAATTTTAGATGCAACTGTGTTAGAATGTAGTAATATAATCAAAACCTGGATATATCCTGCACACCATAGAATCACTAAATAAGCGATCATTAACAGTTGCATACCAATTGGGAGGGGGGGGGGGGGGAAATGTCTGTAACTGACCCCAACGAAGTTTTTAGGCTAAAACTCCCTGTGGTGTTTAGTAGTTTATTTAATAAATACATGACATTTATCGTAATTATAATTGCTACAATCGGCAATAAGAACAGCTTTTGAACTACACTCATTGTTGAGTTATAGTGATTGTTATAACTGAAGATGTAGCAGGTCAGCAATCACCACTCACAGTCAACCGGTAAACAGTGTGGTGAGTGGAAGGTAATATCTTTGTGGCATTTGACAGAATGTACAAGAAGATGAAATTGACAGATGACAAAATTAGAATTCCGGATCAAGTAGTATCTCACAGCAGCGAATCGGATGAAAGTGAACAGCGTAAGTACGGATTTTTATTACTTTTTGCAGATATTTTGGAGTATATTAGGATGTGTGTCTCAGTAGAGTGCTTAGTTTGCTAGTGTTTGGTTATGTTTTCATATTTTTATAGATATTCAACCAACAAGAAGGCAACCCAGGCCGAAAGAACAAATTGATCAACTTGAAAAAGACATGGTGGTCCTGTCAAATATGATATGGAAGAGAAGCCCTTACATAAATCAAAGGAGGAGGTCTGTTGCTAATGTAATGAGAACCCCAAAAGGAACTAAGCCAGGAATAAAACGTGATACACCAGTAAAACTTTTCTCATGTAATTCGATGATAACATCCTGGATAACATTTTGATGTGTACCAATCAAAAGCTTCGAAATCTTAGGGAATAATCTGAAGATATTTTCATAAAAAATTCGAAAGCATTTGAAAGGGAGGAAACTGTGTCAGCAATTGGAATTCTGTTGAACTGTGGAGTCCATTGACAGAACAAGGACAGTTATGTGATATATTTAGTAAAGAAAACTATCTGATGTACCGAGCTTCATTTTTGGAGCATAGACTGAGGCACTTATTGAAGTGCTTGCGTTTTGATGATACTCTACCTCGAGCAGCTAGAAAACAGACTGAAAAATTTTCTCCTATCAAGGATGTATGTAACACAATAGTTAGTAAATTTCCTGAGTTTTTAATCCTAGTGAGTCAGTCACAGTGGATGAAGAACTTTTGACCTTCCATGGGGGATGCCCATTCAGGCTGTGGCAACTATCGACTCTATGAGTGATATATCTCTGCCACAGCAGGCTCTCTGACCCATGCGGACTTATTGTGCGCCGCCATATTGCTTTCCATTCTGTTGTGTGATGCCGACTGTATAAGATGTTGTAAATATTTTCGCATAATAAAGTTGTATTAATGTAAGTTGGTGTGTTATTTAATGATCGCCGCCGCTCCGCATATCAGGAATAACCACATTGGTGACCCCGATCTGTTTTAGCTCAATTCGTGAGTGCTATTAACAGTGATTTGTATTGTGCTACGAACAATGTTTCAACAACCGTTCAGTCCCTGTGATGCGACTTCTCAGACGCAGTTTTTCAAAGTGGAAAGCGAATCCATTCCGAAAATCACGCCGCAGTTTCAGTGCCAAAGCGAACTCTGCTGTCAACCGGAGTTTAACCTACGTGACCCCAAGATAAACTCAATGGTTCCCGGTTGGCCGCCGCAGCATGTTCCCGTACCTACGGCTGCCTCACGACTGTCGGACTGCATTCTGCTTATCGACACCCCAGCACTGCCAGCACCTGCCGTTCCCGCTCATCTGCTGCTTCAATACATGATGCCTGCTCTACAGCCACAGACTACGCAACTCTCCACGGACATCTTACAACTGCTCAGTTCCTTCTCTAAATCCTCGCACAAACGGAAAAATGGCTGACATCAAAATAAGTGTCCAAGGAATAGAAAAGCAACTGGAATCACTCAACAGAGGAAAGTCCACTGGACCTGACAGGATACCAATTCGATTCTACACAGATTACACGAAAGAACTTGCCCCCCTTCTAACAGCCGTGTACCACAAGTCTCTAGAGGAATGGAAGGTTCCAAATGATTGGAAAAGAGCACAGGTAGTTCCAATCTTCAAGAAGGGTCGTCGAGCAGATGCGCAAAACTATATAGACCTATATATCTGACGTTGATCTGTTGCAGAATTTTAGAACATGTTTTTTGTTCGCGTATCATTTCGTTTTTGGAAACCCAGAATCTACTCTGTAGGAATGAACATGGATTCCGGAAACAGCGATCGTGTGAGACCCAACTCACTTTATTTGTTCAAGAGCATTAGAAAATTGTAGCGAAATACAGGAAGATAGCCACTTGGTGCACGGAGTGGCAACTGACCATTAACATAGATAAATGTAATTTATTGAGAATACATAGAAAGAAGGATCCTTTATTGTATGATTATACGATAGTGGAACAAACACTGGTAGCAGTTCCTTCTGTAAAATATCTGGGAGTATGTGTGCGGAACGATTTGAAGTGGAATGATCACATAAAATAAAGGAATGATCACATAAAATTAAAAGTTGGTAAGGCCGGTACCAGGTTGAGATTCATTGGGAGAGTCCTTAGAAAATGTAGTCCATCAACAAAGGAGGTGGCTTACAAAACACTCGTTCGACCTATACTTCAGTATTGCTCATCAGTGTGGGATCCGTACCAGATCAGGTTGCCAGAGGAGATAGAGAAGATCCAAAGAAGAGCGGCGCGTTTCGTCACAGGGTTATTTGGTAAGCGTGATAGCGTTACGGAGATGTTTAGCAAACTCAAGTGGCGGACTCTGCAAGAGAGGCGCTCTGAATCGCCTTGTAGCTTGCTCGCCAGGTTTCGATTGTTGTTTTGGGGAAAGAGACTAAACTACGAGGTCATCGGTCTCATCGGTTTTAGGGAAGGACGGGGAAGGAAGTCGGCCATGCCCTTTCAAAGGAACCATCCCGGCATTTGCCTGGAGCGATTTAGGGAAATCACGGAAAACCTAAATCAGGATGGCTGGACGCGGGATTGAACCGTCGTCCTCCCGAATGCGAGTCCAGTGTGCTAACCACTGCGCCACCTCGCTCGGTGCCAGGTTTCGAGAGGGCGCGTTTCTGGATGAGGTATAGAATATATTGCTTCCCCCTACTTATACCTCCCGAGGAGATCACGAATGTAAAATTAGAGACATTCGAGCGCGCACGGAGGCTTTCAGACAGTCGTTCTTCCCGCAAACCATACGCGACTGGAACAGAAAAGGGAGGTAATGACAGTGGCACGTAAAGTGCCCTCCGCCACACACCGTTGGGTGGCTTGCGGAGTATAAATGTACATGTAGATGTAGATGTAGATGTATGATGCACCCGCGTCTCCCGCGCGCCATCCCGGATCCTGTTTGTCTTCCGCACGTTTTCCCGACGGTTTCGTACGTCTCTGCTGTGTCATTTTCAACGGCGCCCGCTACACTCCCGAACCCGTAGTTAACAGCTCCCGCATGCCTACCGCCCACGCCCGCGGCGGCACCAGCCGCCCCACTCGTGCTGGTCTACAATGTTTCATCGGCTTACGCGCCGGGTTCTTTCGCTGGCAAACACCGGTCGCGTGCTCACCAGTTCGAACTGCACCTGCTTCCACGGTACTGGAGAGTCTTCTGCACCCAACCATGCCCCACCAGCCGGGGCCCCAGCAACTGTACCTGCCTACAGTATGCAATTGAACTCACATGTCAAGACTGAATTCTCTTCTTGCACTCCTGCTGCTTGTAAATAGTGTGGTTTAGTTGCTAATAACCAGATAAGTACAGCTACTGTGTGCCAGTCTCCTTGTGCCTACAATCCCGATTTGGCACCACTCTACACTGCTACACCGTCTGCACCTCCAAGTAGTGTGTTCGCTGCACCGACCATTCCTCAGTACCTCACGCATAGCAGATTCCCAAAACTGCCAAACCTACAAACGGAGAACCCTAAGACATGGTCTGCATTAGTGGATAAAATGTTGGACATTCACGGCGTCCTAGACGATGGAGCCTGATTTGTGTGCCTTCTTAGTCATATTAGTCTTATTAGTGACCTGCTGCTGTCGCCTCCCGTGTAGAATAAGTACGAATTTGCTAAAGCTTGTACCGTCGAACGCTTATCCCGTCCTCCTGCTGAGTCGATCCAGCGCATTATCCATGACAAACACATCGATGACTGTACGCCATCACAGCTGTGGTGCCACTTACGTGCCCTTGTGGACACAGACTTTGTACCAGACGTCGCACTTTGGACAATTTGGCTGTTTAAACATCCTTCTGTGCTACAACTGCAGCTATTGTCCCATGTCTCTGAGCCCCTTGAAGCATGCCTGCGTATCACCGATCGTGCCTATAGCATCATTCAACACCGGTACCTCCAGCATTCGAGTCCGGCATCCGCCGCCCCCACACATTATGCAGTAACACAAGCTAAGCCTACCCTCGGCTGCGGCAAGACACGCACCTCGCTGTAAGCGCAAGCAATGGCCTAGCCACCCCGTGGTCGCCCGACTGCACTACCTACTTTTACGTTGCCACCCCAAAGTTCACTGGAGACGGCCGAGCCAGCACCTGAGTACACTCCGGCCGCGCATTTGGCCACCCCACCGCCCAGCCATGCTTCTGCACCACAAGCTGGCTCTCCTTATTGCTGGTTCCACGCTAACTTTGGTGACGTGGCTCACAGCTGCAAACCCCGTGCGCTTTCCCAAACACTTATGGCGGGCACCTCTAGGCGCCACGTCCCGCCGCGCTGCCTCACGGCACCTACCGGCATCTCGTCCGACACCTGCTGCACTGTCATCCGCTTCGCGCCTCTTCGTCAATGACATCAACACCGAACTTCGTTTTCTAGTGGACACTGGAGTCGACATTAGTGTTACCTCTCCCTTCCTCGCCCCTAACATAGATCCCTTACCTGCACCACCACTGATAGCTGCTAACAATTCCGGTGCTAGGTTCCTCACATCTCCTGCTTAAATTTGCCCCAGATCAGGTTTTCCCCTGGACATTTTACGTCGCGGAAGTTGATGCACCTGTACTGGGCCTCGATTTTCTTCATCACTATGCCCTCTCCCCTAATCTGCAAGTCGGCTGTCTGACTCACGTCTCTGGTTCGGGTGTTCCTGGTGCGTCACAACATTCCCCCCCTCAGCTCGAAGTTTCTACTGACTGTTCACACTCTGCCCTTTCAGAGTGTATGTCACTTGCTGCAAACCTTTCTTCTGCTCTCTCAGCTTTCTTCCACGAGCGTTCAGAAGTCGATGCATTGCGCACTCAGAATGTAGACCTGTGTGTTCGCATTGACTAAGTCTATGCACAACTGTTGCAGACACAACAGCAGCTTCTACAACTCTGCACACCCACTCTTGCAATCGTGGACACGCCTCCTCAGCCTGGTCATTGTTCTGCAGCTGTGATCCCATTAACGGTTCGGCCAGCCTCTGTCCCTACCCCTCTTGCCCCTACCCACCCTGCCACTACGCCCCCTTCCACAACCCCCCCCCCCCCCCCCGCCACTACCCCTCCTGCCACTACCCCCCATGCCCCTACCCCCTCTGCTTCTCCCTCGTTTTTGCGTGAAATTGCCAATGGCACGTGCCACAGAATAAACAGAAGGACCCCCTGTGCAGCATAAGGCGCGCCGCCTAAACACGCAGAAACTTCGCCGTGCTAAAGACATTGTTAAAGATCTTTCTCCGTCAATCTGATAGTAACTGGTCGTCACCAATCCATCTCGTGCCAAAGAAGGACGGTACTTTCCGCCTCTGTGGTGACTACCGTACTCTTAACGCACGCACTACCATCGATAACTACCCTATCCCCCACATTCAAGATTTCACCCAGATGTTGCATGGTTCCCAAATCTTCTCCATTCTCGATTGTAGCAAAGCATGTCATCAGATTCCCATGTTCCCTGATGACATCCCCAAGACAGCCATAATCACTCCATTTGGCCTCTTTGAGTACTGTTCCATGCCATATGGTCTCAAAAACGCCGCACAGACATGGCAACACTTCATCGACGTACTGTTGTTTGACCTCCCTTTCGCCTATGCCTACTTAGACAATATACTGATTTTTTCTCCCTCACCTGAGGAACACACTCTTCATCTTTCCAGAGTCCTTGCACTGCTCGCTGCCAATGGAGTGGAGATCAATCACGAGAAGTCTCAGCTTAGCAGTCGTGAGGTCGCCTTCTTAGGTCACACAGTCACGGCCGAGGGCGTCCGCCCTACCGCCTCTCGGATTGAACTCATACTTGGCCTCCCTTCAGCAGAGGACTTCGCTGAACTTTTCTAGGCATGGTGAACTACTACAGGAGCCACCTGCCCCATGCTGCGTCTATCGAGATCCCTCTGACCGACGCTCTGGCGGGTAAGGATACTGAAGGCAAACGCAAACTCGTTTGGACACTGGAGATGGCCGATTCATTCAAAAATCTCAAAACCGCCCTCTCTAAAGCTGTCACACTCGCTCACCCCGCTCCTGACGCACCCATTTCTATTACAGCTGATGCGAGCGACACTGCAATTGGTGCGGTCCTTCGGCAACATGTATTGGATACCCCCCAACCCCTCCGTTTCTTCTCCAAGAAATTAACCAAATCACAGTCCAAATGGTCCGCTTTCGACCATGCACTCCTCGCCTTGTATGAGGTGGTCAAATATTTCAGAGCCGATGTCGAGGGTCGCATGGTCACGATTTATACAGAACACAGACCCTTGGCAGATGCAATCCGTAACCTCTCATGCGATCTCCCCCCACGACACTTCCACCATATGGATTTCATATTCCACTGATGCACAATATATCCAAGGCGCTGACAATATAGTCACTGACTACCTGTCTTGCGTCAACATCATCACTACCCCACTTGACCTTACTCACCTGGCCCGCCGGCAAACCGAATACCCCGATATTCGTGCCTTGCAACAAGACACAACCTCTTCCCTAAACCTGGACCAACGTGCATTCCCCAGCACCACAGAACCGGTCTGGTGTGATGTTTCCACTGTTAGCCCCCGCCCTCTTGTACCTGCAGCTCTCAGCCGCTCTGTTTTTGATGCACTCCACAACCTAGCTCACCCAGGCATCAAAGCCTCCACCAGATTGGTCACGGAAAGGTACGTCTGGTCCCTTGTTAAACATGATTGTAGGATGTGGGCTCGCGCCTGCATACCGTGTCAGAGAGCTAAAGTGGGCCGCCATGCACTTCCTCCGCCAGGCACTTTCGACATACCTAAAGGACGTCTACGACATGCCCATATTGATATTGTAGGTCCCCTCCCTCCCTCCAAGGGCTTTCGATATATCCTGTCCGTTATTCATAGGGTCACTAGATGGGTCGAGACAGTTCCTTTGGAAGATATTTCGGCTGAGTCTGTGGCTCGGGCCTTCGTTGCCACTTGGATTTCACGATTCGGAAGCCCTACCTCACTGATCACCGACCAAGGTAGGCAGTTTGAATCACAGCTGTTCGCCTCCCTCTGTTTGTACTGTGGCGTCGCAAAGTTTCACACAATCGCTTATCACCCCCAGGCCAATGGACTTGTAGAGCGCTGGCACCGCACGCTTAAAGCCTCACTTATGGGCCACGGTGGCCAGTGGTCTGACGCTTTCCCCTGGGTTTTGCTAGGCCTCTGCACCGCATACAAAGAGGACTTGTAAGCCTCCCTTGCCGAGACCCTTTATGGGCTGCCTCTGGTTTTACCAGTCGAATTCGTTGAGGAGGCGCCGCTACCCAGCTCTTCCGAGCTCCCAGCACTCGTCGAGTGCGTGCGAGGGCCCATAGCACTCATCAAACCTCCTTTACCCTCTGCCCACTGTAGGCCTCCTGTGTTCATGCATAAGGAACTGGCCACATGTGAATTTATCATGTTACGTGACGACACAGTACGGACAACCCTGCAGCCCCCATACGCTGGTCCGTTTAAAGTCCTGTCCCAAGGCCCTTCCACATTGTCAATACTTAACAATGTCAAACCAGTAACTGTTTCACTCCACCAGGTGAAACCTGCGTGGACCTAGCAGGAGCACTCTGCAAGTGACCCCGACGTACACGACACCTGCCCTCCTTCCCAGGAATCCCATCATGATTTGGACAGGCCCACCACCCCTCCCCCCTTCATCCCCCCTTGCAGCCTACATCACGGGCCGGACGACCCGCGGTTCCACCCCGTTGGCAGAGTGATTATGTCCTAGCTTGAATCGAGCTTGCTACACCTACTCCCAAGTGTTGTGTGTGTGATTTCACCATGGACAAGTGCTTTTGTGACCATCAAGTGTCCCACCCCCACCGGGCTGGCACAGGACTTGACGCACCACCATCCTCCACACTGCAAGGGGGGGGGGGGGGGGTCTCTGTGGTGACTATCGACTCTACGAGTGATATATCTCTGCCATAGCAGGCTCTCTGACCTATGCGGACTTCTTGTGTGCCACCATATTGCTTTCCATTCTGTTTTGTGCTGCCGACTGTATAAGATGTAAATATTCTCACATAATAAAGTTGTGTTAATGTATGTTGGTGTGTTATTTAATGATCGCTGCCGCTCCACATATCAGGAATAACCACAAGGATATATATTCCAACAAAACCAGGAAAATGTGGAATAGAGGTGAACCTGTTATGTGATTCAAATATGAAATACTGCTTTGCTGCATATCCCTATGCTGGGAAGCATGCTAATGAAAAGAACCATAACAGTGGCCCTGAAATAGCTAGAAGATTGATTGAAATGTCTAACTTGAATCAATCTGGAAGAAATGTTACCATGGACGGAAAGTTCACTACTGTTCCACTCGCATCTGATCTTTTGAAAGAGAAAACAACTACAGTTGGTACTATTCAAAGTGACAAACTCCATCCTGTTTCTCTAAAAAAGCTACACCGGGAACAATCTGATTTGCCTTTAGTGATGATTACACTTTAGTCAGGTATGTGCCTAAGAATGGAAAGGTTGTTACAGTCTTGTCAACCCAACATCACGATATGAATGTGACGGAAGAGAAGCCAGACATCATCCTGTTCTACAATTGTACAAAGTCAGGAGTGGATACATTCGATAAGCGTGTAAGAATGTACAGCTGCGTTGATGGCCAATGGTGGTGTTTTTCAACTTGATTGACATTACAGCATACAATTCATGTGTGTATTTCAAGATACACACAAGGAATGGACAAAGAATTACCCAGCAAAGAGTTCTGGATGAAAGAAGTACCTGAAAGATCTTGCTCGTGAACTTTGTGACATCAACATGAAAAGACACGCTCAAAATGCTGTAGGCATACACTCAAAATACACTACAGCGTTATCAACTTTTGGGTATGAGTGTAATCAAAATCGAGGTGCTGTGAGCAGTGGAAACAACGTTACAGATCCGCGACAGAAAGTAACACGTGTAGCTGTGCATAATTTGTCAAAGAAAGGACACTGTTACTTATGCTCCAGAATCAAAGACAGTAAGTACATGAAGGCTTTCACTTCTTGCAGGAAGTATATCTGCCCTGCATACACCAAGAAAGAAGAAGTAGTTCATATTGTAAAGTGTTCTGGATGTGAATCTGAGTAATCCTTGTAATTGTGAAATTAGTACAAATAAATGTAAAAAAGCTATTTAATTTTTACTAAAAATGTACCAGAAACTCTTTCCCAGTGATAATAATCAACATTTTAATCCTCTAATCTGACTAAATTGTGGAAGTACATAAGTAATGTGATTTATACTAGATAAAGAATGTGTGATGGTTGTGGGGTCAGTCGCTAACCCCTCCCATTGGAGTTGGCCAGTGCAACATACAGCATTGGTATGCAACTTTTAATCAGAAGTTTGATGAACAATAATTCTTTAGATGTGGGGTCTACTGGATGCGAAATGTCTCTGACATTTCTGACCTGTGAATCAATTTGTCCAGTTAGCTCAGATACAACTTTTGAAATGGAATCTACACCGCTGTACATCATGCCACTTTGAATATGACAAAGAATACTGTCAGAGATAATGGTTGTATTAAGAACATGAAAAAGGCCTGGATCAGACCACTAAGTTATTAAAAAACAAACGAACCTTACCCAATTCTCCTTTCACATTTCATGTAGCAATAATCCATTGTGATAGTGGAGTTATAAGTCTGTATCTGCAACTGATTGGGTGATTGGGCAGTGTGAGCATGTGTGTGTGTGTGTGTGTGTGTGTGTGTGTGTGTGTGTGTGTGTGTGTGTGTGTGTGTGTGATGTGAAGGACTCAGGTCCAGTTATGGGTATTGCTGTGGAACAATTCAAGGTGTGGTAAGCTGACAACAGTGGAGAGAGCAGTGTTCTGACCCCAGGCCACTCCATACCTAAAGTTCCCATTGCCTTTTCTGTAAAAGTGCAGCACTGCTGTATGACAGATTGGTGTCTGGTTGAGTAGCCCACATCTCTCAGAGTGCAGTAGAGAGGTGTTAGAGTTAAATTGGTGGGACTATTATTGATGTATTGGATAGTCTGTATTTCCACAATGTTTCACCTGATAATATGTTCTTGTTACTGAACCCAGGGTGTATCTTGATTATCACAATTATATTGGTCTCCATGGTTGTCATTCATACGCTATTTCTTTATATTTTCAGTATCTATATAAATAAGATGTTCTCTGAAATATCTCTACTACTACAACCATTTGTGAGACTATAGAACTAATATTAATCTGTGATAATCAAATAAAATTATTCTGTTTATCCATTTCATTCTTAACTGACAAACCAACATGCAGTCCATTTGAGCACAGGGCTATGTTTACAAGATGGTAAGACATGCTCACTAGAATTGGGCGAAAAGAAATACACATTTCTTACTTTGTGGACTGTTTTATCTACTAACAAAACCATTGTAGCTCTATTTGTCACACTTGTGTGGTATACTGAAAAAATCCTTGCAGGTATTTCACTTTTAACTAGTGGTTATTTGTTGGTTTCTTGAAACTAAGATAATTTTTGAAAGATATAAGGGGTAATCGAAAAGTTTCCATTTGAGGGCATTGCTCTAGGGTATATGCAACATAGCAAGACTATGATGTAGATATATGAGTACAAAATGTAGGAAAAGGATTAGTGTTTCTTTCTGATGTGCATGCAGTAAATGCAGAAACATGAATTGCGGTTACATTATTACCAAATGTGTCCAAGTATTTCCAATTAGTTGTTATTCTTTTCTTAGCTGCCAAAGGACAAACACCAGAAGACATCCATCAGAGGATAACGAATGTGTATGGGGCAGCATGTCTGTGGAAAACCACTATTGTGGAATGCTGCACCAAATTACATGATGCTGCTTCATTTAAACACACATCCCTATATTTCAAATGTGATAATGCAGAAGTTACTCCTACTTAAGTGTGGAACACATGCACTTGCCCTATAGTTCTGTCCTCTCCCCATGTGATTATAATACCCATGGTCCCTTAATAAAGGCCTAGAAGGGTTCAGTGGTTCCTGCCAGATGAGGATGTGTAGCAGGCAGTTACAGACTTCTCCACACAGCATGACATGGTGTTTTACCAAACAGGTATCTTCAGCATGGTGCACTGGTAGGATGATTGCCTCAGTCCTCAGGGTGGTTTTGCCTGAATGGCATATCAATTCCAGACTGCATGTCATTAGAACAGAAACTTCTTGATCACCCCTTATTTCATAATATCACAAGAAACATATAAAGTATTTATGCAGCTCAGGATATGAAATACACTACAACTTTTCTGATGTCTGAAATTTATTGAGTTTGTACAGTCTGGAGACAATGAAAACATGTGTAAAAGATATGAAACCTGTATGAGAATAATTGTAATGTATCATATGAGGTATACAAAGCACTGATAATATTTTCTGCTTATTAAGGTCATTTTCACCCTTTTGGAAGATCTGTGTAAGTGAAATGATACAGTAATAATTTTCTCTTGTTTTCGCAATAAACTTTTAGTTCTCACATTTGAGCTGCTTATCAAGTCAGAACAAGGCAATGACCTAGAACTTAAAAAACCATAACATGATACATGAAGTTGTGTGGTTTCAAACTGACTTTTTGGTTACTGTTCCCATTGAATACATAAATGGGATATTGAAACCATTTATATCCTACATGTCCAAACCAGGAGTCATGATTAATGTCATCAATATGGATGAAATATTACTGCATACACAAACAATTTTACACTGCACATTAGTGGCTCATTCTCTACTGCAGTGGCAGTAAACTAGGTAGAATATACTATGTTGTGTATACTGCTCATTCCCAACTGTATCAGCAAAGCAAAACTGTAGAAATGAATCTTATGACCCTTGCAGAATTATCTAATGCCCACATTCATACATAAACAGTACTGATAATTGTTAAAGTCACTATAGACCTATGACTACAATAGTGAACAGAAATCTGAGAGCAACCCATTCTCATTTATAAATGATAAGAAAATGCATATTAGCCTAACTCCACAAGCCAAGTGAATCAATGAACATGAGAAAATTGAAACTAACTTCTAAGTGGAGGGGGCAGGATCATTTCACAAAGCTGTAAACATATGTACACAGTCTCATATAAAACTTTGACTGAAAGAACATCCAAAACTTACCATTTAAGATCACATACTGATTGGCATAAGGAACACAGTCAACAGATGTGTCTGGTCATGTTTTTTTAATATTGGTATCTAGAGGAACATATTTTTTTTGTGATCATATAGTGTATTTACATTCAAATTCTGTATTTATTTCCAAATGAAACTTAGTGCAACATAATTTCAAACTGACTCCAAATCTATGTTTATAGTGCTGTATGACACTCAAACATTGTAATTAGCCATGTCTTTGTAAAATATCTATTTCATATTTGTGTGTGCAAGCACACTATCAAGCAGTGAACAAATCCTAGAAAATAAATAAATAACCCTCTTGTGTCATGGCACGCAATAATTTTTATACTGTCTTAATATTATATACTTACGATTATAAGAAATAGCTTTCATGAACTATAAAACTGATGGAGAGTAGGTAGAAGTTAAGAGATTAATCACGACTCATTCTGGGCAGAAATGGGATACTGAAGTGGTGAGACATGATGAGACGCGTTTGAAGTTCGATATAGATGTAGATTCTGCAATAAGAATTACCAGAGTAGGTAATTCAGTTAAAGATGAGTGGGTATGTCTAAAAAGAGCAAACATTTGTACTAGGGAGGTAAGTGGGTAGAAACCTAGAGTAAAAAAAGAAACACTTCAGTTGATTGACAAAAGGAAGAAGTCAAAAATGTTCGGTGAAAGACAGAAGGAATTAAATAAATAGGAAGTGCATGGAAGACATGGAGAATGGCTGTAGGAAACATGTGAAAAAATCGAAAAAGAAATGACCATCGGGAGGATTAATTCAGTGTACGGAAAAGTCAAAACAGCCATAGGTGAAATTAAATGCATGGGCAGTAGCTAGTAAAGGTTTCTCAGGCTTCCAGCCATGTCAAGTGGATATATAATGCGAAGAGGATAAATTATGAAGTGGAAGGTAGGGCAGTGAACTACTGTGAACAGTTCAGTGACAGGCTTGTTGTCATCAGAACCGACCAGAAAAACATGTGGTTCCTGAAGAGGGGCACCAGCCTTTCCAGTAGTTGTAGGGGAAACAGCCTGGATGATTGAATGATCTGGCCTTGTAACAATAAGCAAAACGGCCTTGATGTGCTGGTACTGTGAATGGCTGAAAGCAAGGGGAACCTACAGTCATAATTTTTCATGAGGGCATGCAGCTTTACTGTATGGTTAAATGACGATGGCATCCTCTTGGGTACAATATTCCAGAGGTAAAATAGTCCCCTATTCGGATCTCTGGGTGGGGACTACTCAAGAGGACGTCGTTTTCAGGAGAAAGAAAACTGGTGTTCTATGGATCGGAGCATGGAATGTCAGATCCCTTAATCAAGCAGGTAGGTTAGAAAATTTAAAAAGGGAAATGGATGTGTTAAAGTTAGATATAGTGGGAATTAGCAAAGTTCGGTGGCAGGAGGAACAAGACTTTTGGTCAGGTGAATAAATGCTAAAACAAACAGGGGTAATGCAGGAGTAGGTTTAATAATGAATAAAAAAATAGGAGTGCGGGTAAGCTACTACAAACAGCATAGTGAACGCATTATTGTGGCCAAGATAGACACAAAGCCCATGCCTACTACAGTAGTACAAGTTTATATGCCAACTAGCTCTGCAGATGACGAAGAAATTGAAGAAATGTCGATGAGAGAAAAGAGATTATTCAGATAGTGAAGGGAGACAAAAATTTAATAGACATGGGTGACTGGAATTCGATAGCAGGAAAAGGAAGAGAAGGAAACGTAGTAGGTAAATATTGATTGGGGGAAGAAATGAAAGAGGAAGCCACCTGGTAGAATTTTGCACAGAGCATAACTTATTCATAACTAACACTTGGTTCAAAAATCATAAAAGAAGATTGTATAAATGGAAGAAGCCTGGAGACACTGACAGGTTTCAGATATACTATATAATGGTAAGACAGAGATTTAGGAACCAGGTTTTAAGCTGAAAGACATTTCCAGGGGCAGATGTGGACTCTGACCACAATCTATTGGTTACTGTAGATTAAAACTGAAGAAACTGCAAAAAGGTGGGAATTTAAGGAGATGGGACCTGGATAAACTGACTAAAGCAGAGGTTGTAGAGAGTTTCAGTGAGAACATAAGGGAACAATTGACAAGAATGGTGGAAAGAAATACAGTAGAAGAAGAATGGGTAGATTTGAGGGATGAAGTAGTGAAGGCAGCAGAGGATCAAGTAGGTAAAAAGACAAAGGCTCATAGAAATACTGAATTTAATTGATGAAAGAAGAAAATATAAAAATGCAGTAAATGAAGCAGGCAAAAAGGAATACAAACATCTCAAAAATAAGATTGACAGGAAGTACAAAATGGCTAAGCAGGCATGGCTAGAGGACAAATGTAAGGATGTAGAGGCTTATCTCACTAGGGGTAAGACAGATACTGCCTACAGGAAAATTAAAGAGACCTTTGGAGAAAAGAGAATCACTTGCATGAATATCAAGAGCTCAGATGGAAACCCAGTTCTAAGCAAAGAAGGGAAAGCAGAAAGGTGGAAGGAGTATATAGAGGGTCTATACAAGGGCGATGTACTTGAGGACAATATTATGGAAATGGAAGAGGATGTAGATGAAGATGAAAAGGGAGATATGATACGACGTGAAGAGTTTGACAGAGCACTGAAGGACCTAAGTCGAAACAAGGCCCTGGGAGTAGACAACATTCCATTACAGCTACTGACAGCCTTGGGAGAGCCAGTCCTGACAAAACTCTACCAACTGGTGAGCAAAATGTATGAGACAGGCGAAATACCCTCAGACTTCAAGAAGAATATAATAATTCCAATCCCAAAGAAAGCAGGTGTTGACAGATGTGAAAATTACCGAACTATCAGTTTAATAAGTCACAGCTGCAAAATACCAACGCAAATTCTTTACAGATGAATGGAAAAACTGGTATAAGCCGACCTCGGGGAAGATCAGTTTGGATTCCGTAGAAATGTTGGAACACGTGAGGCAATACTGACCCTACGACTTATCTTAGAAGAAAGATTAAGGAAAGGCAAACCTACGTTTCTAGCATTAGTAGGCTTAGAGAAAGCTTTTGACAATGTTGACTGGAGTACTCTCTTTCAAATTCTGAAGGTGGCAGGGGTAAAATACTATGAGCTAAAGGCTTTTTACAATTTCTACAGAAACCAGAAGGCAGTTATAAGAGTTGAGGGGCATGAAAGGGAAGCAGTGGTTGGGAAGGGAGTGAGACAGGCTTGTAGCCTCTCCCCAATGTTATTCAATCTGTATATTGAGCAAGTAGTAAAGGAAACAAAAGAAAAATTAGGAGTAGGTATCAAAATCCATGGAGAAGAAATAAAAACTTTGAGGTTTGCCGATGACACTGTAATTCTGTCAGAGACAGTAAATGACTTGGAAGAGCAGTTGAACGGAATGGACAGTGTCTTGAAAGGAGGGTATAAGATTAACATCAACAAAAGCTGAACAAGGATAATGAAATGTAGTCGAATTAAATCGGGTGATGCTGAGGGAATTAGATTAGGAAATGAGACACTTAAAGTAGTAAAGGAGTTTTGCTATTTGGGGAGCAAATTAACATGATGGTTGAAGTAGAGAGGATATAAAATATAGACTGGCAATGGCAAGGAAAGCGTTTCTGAAGAAGAGAAATTTTTTTAACATCGAGTATAGATTTAAGTGTCAGGAAATCATTCCTGAAAGTATTTGTATGGAGTGTAGCCATGTATGGAAGTGAAACATGGACAGTAAATAGTTTGGACAAGAAGAGAATAGAAGCTTTTGAAATGTGGTGCTACAGAAGAATGCTGAAGATTAGATGGGTAGATCATATAACAAAAGAGGAGGTATTGAATAGAATTGGGGAGAACAGGAGTTTGTGGCACAACTTGATTAGAAGAAAGGATTGGTTGGTAGGACGTGTTCTGAGGCATCAAGGGATCACCAATTTACTATTGGAGGGCAGCGTGGAGGGTAAAAATCGTAGAGGGAGAGTACCTAGAGATGAATACACTAAGCAGATTCAGAATGATGTAGGCTGCATTACGTACTGGGAGATGAAGAAGCTTGCACAGGATAGAGTAGCATGGAGAGCTGCAACAAACCAGTCTCAGGACTGAAGACCACAACAACAACAAAACTGATGTATGATTAATGTTGTTTATTTCTTAGTAACTGGATATATATATCATAAATGTCAACTGTAATGAGTTATCCTTTTCTTTTAAAATACTACTGACAAACTCAGAATACAGTTTTACAGAGTTGCTGAAAGAAGACAACATTCAGCGTATCATAAAATAAAGACTAGAACTATGGTGGACTAGGAATACAAATTGGTATATTTAAATATTAAAATATAAAGCACTTATTGGAAGAAAGTAGATATCTAAATCATACAACAATACATTAAAAAGCCACTTACTTTTTATTTTGCCTGTCAAAAGGTATTCTATTGTTGACGCTGCACACCTCTGATATTTGTTTTTATTGTGAAATTCATTATTTTTATATGTGCTTTCCTACTTTTCTTTATAACACTGTACTTCATTCCATATACATTTAGTGAAAAATGGCATCAAGTGGTTTAATATCGTAAACAAATACTACTTATCAATTGCCATATAGTTTTCATAAAATGTGAGAGTAATGCATACAAATTGTCTAACAATTAATAGACCAGTTGTGACAATTAATAAAGAAGAAACTTCAGTAACTTGTGCAGTGATGTGTGAGCATGATGAAAGCCACTGCTGTGCCTTAAAAAGCGCTGTAAAATTTTCATTGCCATGTGAAATGTACGTAAAGAATACAGATATAATTAAATGCTACATGACATATCATCACAGTATAATTCTGTGTAACAAAACATAGCTTAAGAACATATATCATTACTCAAAGCAGATCACAAACAAATGGATTTTACTAGGTTTCAAATTTTGCACATGTAAGTCTTATGTGAAAGATCTGAAAATGTGCTACAGTCATTTCGTCCATCTCACTTAGGAAAAGTGAGAGTAATATTTCCTTATGGCAGTACAGACATTAGCATATCTGCATTCTTCATATTGAATAGTACCATGATTAAAGCATGAGCAACAACTGGTTCAAAGTCCCAACATTATCCGATGGCAGAAGCTGGCCCAAGCAAGAAGCAGATCCAGTATCGCACAACGGAATTCCTTATCTGACAGACAATTAATACATGGTGCTGCAAGGATAACTGCATCTGATGTACTAATATATAGTTCTTAGGTTTTCAAATAAATGAGTTCTGCATCTATGTTAATGTCCACTTTCGCACTGTACAAACTGTTATGAAACACATGTAAAAATATTAGAGCCACAATAAATTTATGTACGGAGCACAGCAAGAATGACTGCCTAAATACCCTGTGTGCATTGTCATTATTGTAATCTTATGTTTCCAGTTCCTATCAGAGAGATATGTAGTGGGATGAGGTATGTTCCTATGTTTATCACAGTTTTTGTACAATTTGAAACTAGGTTTTATGGAGATAGTTGACATCAAGAGTCTTCCAGGTTTTTCAAAATTTCTGTGATACTCTCCCTTGAGTCAAACAAACCAGTGACAATTGGTGTTGTTTTTCTTTGTATGCATAATTCCTTCTTAGTCCTATTTGTTATGTCACACACACTTCAACAATATTCTAGGCTATGATGCACAAGTGTACGTAATCTACATTACGTATTGATAGTATTTTACCAGTACCCACCAAAAAACTAAAATTTCCCACCTGCTTTAACTACAGTTGAGTCTCTGTTATCATTCTACTTTATATTTTCACAAATTCATCAAGTAATTTACATATTTCAGTGAGATTCACTCCCATTGACATTTATACCTGGTAGAGTTAAAAATTCTTCTAATCTTTTGGACTTCATAGTGAAACAGTTCCCACAGTTGTCAGACACTAATAGTCATACAGGTATTCATGCTTGTATTGTAAATGTAATACTACAAACTAAATTGAAAAAATGAACAAAATATTGAAATAGTTTATTCCTCTCCTTATAGCTGTAATGACACATAGATCAGTAGGATAAAATTATTTTTGGCTCAGGAGGTACCCCAAATGAAAACATCACCAAATAAAATTTTACACACAAAAGGGAATGTCGAATATTTACCTCACAGCTACACCTTCTCCAATGTGGCTGGATATCAATTTTAAATAATGCTGGATGACAGATGTGAGTATCTTGTTCCATGCAGCTTCAACTCTGTGTAAATACTGTAGCAGTTGCTAATATAGAGCTGTTAAGAGCTTAAATTATGCTGCTGGTGAGGATGCTTACTGTGTGTTTGCAGTAAAGATAGTACAAAGAACACTTGATTAAATTTATTGGTATTTTGGAGGAATACAGGGTCACAATTTATTATACAGAGCTGCTACATCTCACAGCTACAGTGTTTCTAATGCAGCAGGGCATCAGGTTGAACTGATCCTGGATGACAGGTAAGGGTATGCTGATCCATGCAGCTTCAGGTCTGTATCACAATTCATTAACTGTAGTGGCTGGTAAGTGGTGTCATGCCAAGCTCTTGGCAACTGGTAACCAGATGTTTTTAATGGGTGAGAAATCTAAGAGCATATCCTGGCCATGGCAACAGTCAACCACCTTACATATTGAGGTAGAATGGGCAATATGCAGTTTTGTTTTACTCAGTTGGAAAATAATGCCATTGAAACATCAAAAATAGAGCACACTGACAAGTCTTAACAAGTCAAAAATTTAATGACTGCTGTCAAAATTACCAGCTACAGGAACTAGAGGTGATCATGTTTGTGCCCAATGGCAACCACTACCACCACACAAGTTTCTGAGTCCATGTGATGATGATGAATGCAGTCTAGGAATGTCTCCTCAGAGTCTTCACACACAGAAACATCCATCATAATGTTGTATGCAGAGCCATGTGGTTACACTCTTATGTACAGTGTTGTCATTGCATGCACTTCTCTTTGTTATGACACTGAGGAAAGCTGCAAAAATGCTTGCCATTTTGACTGTCTGTGATGAGAGGATGACATCACACTGCCTGCATGGATACTTGTTTTGCTGGAAACAGACCATTTCCTGACTCATGGTGTGTGATTTGGCTGGATAGTCATATACAGCTGAGCAAACTTCTGAATAAAGTGGTAAATGACGTGTAAATATTGCAGAACGTTGGAACTAGAGTCAAAACATTAAGATGGCAGTGATCTGTGGGTAATACTATGATAAACATTTCTCTACTTTTCAAGTTACATGAGGAAAAGGGAAGACTTTAGAAATAAACTAGGAGAAAGATAAAACAAAGGACTATCAAAAATTCTTCTGAACAAATACTGGTATCCAAACAATACTTATAGCTATGATCTCACAAGGCATACACAAGCACAGTTACAGAGTTAGTAACATATACAACCGGCATTTGAGAAGAGTTGAGATAAAATCCCTCTGCAGCCAAAGTGATTTAAATTTTGAGGGGATTCCCTACATCACCTAAGACATATACTAAGATGATTCCTTTGTATTGTACAGTGCCAATTTCCCTTCCAAATCTTGCCCAATCAAAGGCTCTTGAACATCATCTGCAATCTGGGATGTTAAGGTCTACCTAAATTTTCCTGCTTCCTCTGGTCAAATTGGTACTGAAAACTGCTTTATTGTCTCTGTGATTTCTTGAAGTATTAACATTGATTCAACTTCAGTACGGTACTGCCATTCTTCTAGTAGATATCAGCAGTGCTAAACTCTGCTTTCTAGCAAGACGTGGGATTGTTGCATCTTCTTCACAAGTGAATGATTGCAAATTATTGTTGTTAAAAGTTCCACTAATGGAGAATCACTGACACAAGCCAGCACATAACTACATCTGCTGTATATTAGTAAGGCTGCAGTGTCTGTCTAAAACATAACCTTTATCTTAAGAGGTGACATCTGTCAAGGTAATACACTACAGCAGCGAGCAAGCTTACCAAGATAATTTTGTGTGCTAAAGATGGCCACTTATTGTACACATGGACAGACAAAAAGAGGAAATAAAATAAGCTGTGGAAATTTGCTGTCCTATAAATGATGCAACTGTTTTCGCTGGGGAGGAGAGCATTGGCGTATCGAGCAGAGTGGGGTGAGGGCAAGAATGGCACCTGAACACTCTTCTCCACCAAGGAAAAGAATTTCGGTATCTTCACAAAACGGGATCAAACCCTACCTGGACACACAGGCGGACGTATCAATACAGTGTTAGTTGGAAGAAATGTATATAATGGTTGCTTACTAACAGCAAGTGTAACCACAATCATTTGTTGTAAAATCCCAAAATCATTTCGCCTTGACGGATGGAGAGTGACGAGTCGCAACAAAATAAAAACACTACCACACTGAAATTACAAGAGTAAACAATAATTTGGTGAAATTCATCCTTATTTCTGTGTCAAAAATAACTAACACACGACAAATACAGATTTAAAAGGAAGACTGGAAAACCTCCAAAGAGATGTGTTTTTTTTTCAAAATTTCTAATTTCCATATGAATAATAAGTATATTAAATGCGATAAATACGCTGTAATAATGATTTCACACTGTAACCTAAACACTAGAGCGTTATGCAAGGGGTATTCCTATACATAAAACCCGAAAAATTAAGTTGGTATATATAACACCCGGTCATTCCACTTATAACATGTCTACACATCCCTAAATAGGAGACAGCAGTGGGCGAAAGCAATGGGCTAAAACTTCCCTTACATTCAGTTTTCATCACATTTACGCAATTTCGTAGTAATTACCAGGAACTTGAACTGTACACTTGGCACATGGCGCTAGATACAAATTTTCATCGGTACTGGGAGTGGCTGACCGTAAAAGTCGAATGAATATATAGATGCATAGACATTTCAGTTAATTATTTCGACTGAATTATCTGCAAATTTTTCATTGTCAGATCTGTAAGTGACGAGGAAAACCCAAGCTGTAGCATAATGGAACGAATTCTCATATCGATCATCATTTTTAATGAGCCAAATTTCCTACAGCCTTCAGTATTTTCTAATTATGCAACTGTGCTTCGATGGCAGCAGTGCGTCAGAACATGCAATTATCTTTACGTACCTGTCACTTTCAGTTTCTTCTCGGCCCAGGGTCCATAAGAAAGTAGTACACATTCTGTAGAATTTTTAATACTATCCACATTTTCACTATGAAGCGAAGAAGAGCTAGAACTGCTTCTATTAAAGTGTAATCTTCCATGACAGGCCCTCTTCCTTGTCTGTCTGGTAGCTCAGTGAGATATGCCGACGTGTTGAAACAATTGGTAGCCGCCTGTGATAGTGTTGGACATCGCATCTCAGAGATGTTAACTCTGCTGTGTGATTGGAGGGTCCGCAGTGGAACGTCAGCTCGCTTACTGGCGCTGCACCGTTCCTTTCGATACGAGATCTTTAATTGTCGGTATGATCGAGAAACGCTGAAAACTTGGCGCAGTCAGCTAGTTGTAAACGAAAGATATCTTTGGCGATGGTATCGTTACTGAAAAATAAAACAAAAACAGTAATAATGGAGGTAATTCTGTCAGCTTTAGAAGTTAGAGTATCCATAATATATTTGAAGTGGGTGTGCTAGACTGGTCACACAGCCTCACTGCTACGGCGGTCTCGTCTTTATGTTAGCGACATCTTCACACTATGTCAATATCTTAATCTGCACAGTATTTGAACTATATTAGCACAGCACGTTTCAAAACTAGTCATCATAAATTGCGAAGTAGATGTTCGTAGAGCAAGGAGAGAATTGATAATCTATCTCTCTCTCTCTCTCTCTCTCACACACACACACACACACACGCACACATACACACACACACACACTTGTTTGTATTATGCTTCTGGCCGTAGATGAGGACCCGAACTTGGACGAATAATCCGCTACGTAACATCTTATTATATGTGTGGGCATACTGCAGTCACTAATATTTCGTGGCCTTCTAGTAATATAATGTAGGGAAAGTTGTTCCTTTCTCTCCTAGACTTTCTTCACATGGAAGTAATAGCATTTATATTTGGCCTATATTTCTTCTCATAATTTCCACATGGGGTACTGCTGGTCTGCTGTATATTATTTTTAATGTCATTTAGTTTCTCTTTTTTTCTTAAAAAAAAAAAACAGTTCTAGTTTTTGATGGTGTTAGTTTGATTTTCTCCCTAAGGTTTCCTCGTGGTACAACTATATTTTATTTTCCTTGGTGCTGTGTATTGTTAATATCTAACTATGCAAACTTCAGAACCTGAAATAAAAACTTCGCACATTTTTGCACTTCTTGCAACATAACATACATAATATATACTGCGACATTTGATTTCCACATTTATGGAATTTTATCTCCTTTACCGTTTAATTTTTACATAAATAAAGTTTTTCATCTACGTCTACATGACTACTCTGCAATTCACAGTTAAGTTCCTGGCATGGGATTCACCGAACCACCTGCAAGTTATTCCTCTACCTGTCCATTATCGAACAGCGTGCAGGAAAAAACAACACCTAACTAATTTTGTGAAAATATCTCCCGCAACGAAAAACGCGTTTGTATTAGTGATTTTCACCCCAGCTGACGTATCATATTCACTAAACTTTCTCCCTTATTTCACGATAATACAAAACGAATTGACCTTCATTGAACATTGTCCACGTGCTGAACGTCAATTCTATCCGGTGCGATTCCCGTACTGCACAGCAGCACTCCAGAGGAGATTGGACAGGCGTAGTGTGTTCTGCCAGTAAGTCGCAGTGTTTGCTTCGCTTTTTCCACAGCATGAAATATGTGATCGTTCCAGTGTAAGTCATTCGTAATGGCAATTCTTAACTACTATATTTTGTTGAATATACAGCCTTTAGAGTATTGTGATTTATCGTGTAACAGAATTTTAGAGGATTGCATTTAGTACTTACGTGGATGGCTTCACACTTCCGATATGTAGAGTCAATTGCCACTTTTCAAACCATACAGATACACTATGAGATCAAAAGCATCCGGACACCCCCAAAAACACACGTTTTTCATATTAGATGCATCGTGCTGCCTCCTACTGTCAGGTACTCCATATCAGCGACCTCAGTAGTCATTAGACATCGTGAGAGAGCAGAATGCGAAACTCACGGACTTCGAACGTGGTCAGGTGATTGGGTGTCACTTGTGTCATATGTATATATATATATGTAGTGGAGAAAAGGGAGTGGTGCATAAGCTACTATCATTACCATCAAATAATTTGATTTCTAATTCCATGAAAATAAGGGTAAATTTGAAGAATTCCATATGAGCTAGGAGATAGGTGATCCTTCTGCTGTGGTTCTCCCTCATGCTTGCTCCTTATGTAACACCTTCGACTATTCTTGTCAGCTCACTCAAGAGACTGATAATGCTACAGATCTGGTCCAACCAGACCAGAAGATGAATAACAGCGATTCTCCAGGAATGTTTTTCAGTCTAATCTACTATTTTTTAGACTGTGCCTTACAGGCTACCCTGCAAGACATGCATGTTGTGTAGGGGTAATTTTGGCCTGTGTTATCAACATAATTTTCATGATAGCCTATAAGTCAGAGGCAAGAAAAAGTTTCCCAAGCCCCAGATATGTAGGCTGTCTCACTCACACGTGAGAGGTGTGTTGTGGGAGTAGTATCGACCTGCTTTTTTGACCTGTTGTACAGGAGCCATAAATGAGGATGGGCACACATGGGGGAATGTTGAAATGAACAGAGCAGGAGATGGACAGAGAGAGATAGCAGGAGAGAACAGGTAAGGACAGAGTGAGCAGGAAGCCGGCCGCGGTGGTCTAGCGGTTCTAGGCGCGCAGTCCGGAACCGCGCGACTGTTACGGTCGCAGGTTCGAATCCTGCCTCGGGCATGGATGTGTGTGATGTCCTTAGGTTAGTTAGGTTTAAGTAGTTCTAAGTTCTAGGGGACTGATGACCACAGATGTTAAGTCCCATAGTGCTCAGAGCCATTTGAACCATTTTTTAGTGAGCAGGAAGGGAGAATGAGGTGGACACAAGGACAGGAGGAGGAAGAGTTAGGTATGGGAAGAGAGGTGGAAGAAATGTATGCAATATATGTGTAAAATGCGTATATGGTCAAGGCCACAGGGGAAACGCTAGTCATAAAATACTTTCATTATACTGCTGCAGTTAAAAACCTATTTTTTTTAAATCAAGTATTGAGTGCAAATGGTGCACTAGAGTAACGTTTACGTAATTCCTTAACACTGATTAGCCAGAACATTATGACCAATAACCCACTATCTATATAAACCCTTCCAGGTGAGAGCAGAGTGATGTGCAAGGAAAGACTACTAGCCAGACATACACACAGTGCATGTAGTATCAGTGAGTGTGCTGACCATGTTCAGAATGAGTAAGGCACACCACCTGTCTGAGTTTGACTAAGGGCAGATTGTGATAGCCTGGAAGCTCAGCATGACTTGCCAGGTGTTTGAGGAGTGCTGTGGTATGTGTCTTCAACATGTGGCAAAACTAAGGTAAAACCACGTCCAGACACTGTGTGGTTGGGCGACCACCCCTCATTACAGGTGTCAGATGTCATAGGCTGGGCATACTGGTAAAATAGGACACATGGTGGACTGTGGAGGAACTAACATCAGACTTTAATACTGGGCAGAATACAAGTGTGTCTGAACACACAGTGGACTGGACACTCCTAATGATGGGAGTTTGCAGCCAACAACACATACATGTGCCAATGTTAACATCATGATGACGACAACTGAAACTGAAATAGATAAGGGATCATTGGTACTGGATGGTGGGGTAGTGGCAGGGTGCCACAAGTTCTGATGCTGATGAATCCTGATACCTTCTTCATCATGCCAAAGGGAGGGTGCAAATCAGTCATCTTCCAGGGGAACAGCTTCTTGACAGCTGTATTTCAGGATCAAGACAGGGCGGTGACAGCTCCATTATGCTCCAGGGAACATTCACGTGGGCATCCATGGGTCCATGATGGCCAAGGATTAACGTACACTGGTTGCGGACCATGCACACTGCTTGATGAGGATCATCTTTCCTGACAGCAGTGGCATCTTCCAGCAAGACAATGTGTCATGTCACAATGCTAGGAGTGTGACAGAGTTGTCTGAGGAACACATAGCGATTTCCAATTAGCATGCTGGCCCCCCAACTTGCCAGATCTGAGCCCGAACAAACACATCCAGGATATGATTGAACGTGGCATCGGAGGACATCGCCCCACCCCCTCCCAGTAATTTATGGGAATTAGGTGACTTGCATGTGCAGACATGGTGTCAGCTCCCTCCAACAATCTAGCAAGGCCTCGTTGATTCTGTACCACAATGCATCATTGTTGTTCTCAGTGCCAAAGGTGGACATACCAGCTTTTAGGTAGGTGGTCATAATGTTCTGACTGATCAGTATATGTCAGTAATGTCAATTTACTTACAAAATGGGTGCCTAACAAAATCCACCACTGTAAAAGTAACTTCCATCATAGGACGCACTTCAACTGAACACTTCATAAAAATGACTCTCAATTTGGAGTACTAATAAAAACAAAATAACTTACTTTAAGTTGACACATAAAGTTGGATTTCTTAGGTCCGTCACAGTTAAAAGAAATGATGAAAACCTATGTACTTGTGAAAGTTTTGAAGAATCTACAGCAATTTCTACACTCTCAAATTAGTCATGTTCATATTAAAAGATGTAAAGCAGTTTTTATTTACTTTAACATCCTTCATTAGAAAAGTTGCTAAGAAAATTATAATGAAGCTTCTACCAGGTTAATGGAGAGAGTACAATGTATCCAGATGAGGCTGACAATGGATGGATGAAATGGGAAAAAATGTTGTTTTAGTGGTGATACTTTTGTTTCCCTGCAGAAAAAAATCATCTCCAGTACTAGATGCATGAAAATGTGACCAATTATCAATCTATAAAAAAATCAGTTTCAGTAAATTCTAAAACTAATTTTCGCTGAATATGCCTATAACATCCTAAAGCTCCTCACATTACACATCAGTGGGGGACGTGAATATAAAATTATTTCAATTAAATTTTGAACTCATGCATATATTCATTCGTTTCTTTCATAATCTGCCCTTGGCTGGATAAAGAGGGACATTTATCGTTAGGAAGATATTCAGACATCATAATTCGTACAGTGAAGTGTTGAATTCTACACCTATTAAAGTACAATGTCATACCCAAACGTAAAAGGCACATAACTGTGTCACAGCAATAGTTTATTTAGGAAGGACTACTTAAGGAGTGTGTAGCAGTATGAATGTAAACAACTGCAGTGAAAACTCCATTCACAGGGTTTAATTAATCTGTCTCCTCAAAAATAAATAAGTTAAAACTGTTGATCAGTAAATAAACTGACAGAGATTCTGAACATTTCTTTGGGCAGTGTCATCAACACATTGCATTACTCGCTTGAGCAGCACCTACACCAGGTCAGAAGTGCACTTGTTCAATAGTAGATAAGAATGGGGTTTTATTACAGGCTACTTATAGCTAAAATTGGTTAGAATTCTCTCATTCCCACTACCATTATTGTTGAAAGTAGCCTTTATCATTACCACTAGGCCTATAAAATCAATTATGAAGACACAAATTAGATAGAATCTGGTTTTCTATCAGCTTTGAGTGGCATAAGATCGCATTTCTAGCATTCATTTCCCCACTACCAGTGGTTAAAACATGACAGAACACGTAACTGTTGCTAAACTTAGGGGGGAAACATCTATGTCAGTATCTCACACTGAGAAATCCTTCATCTAAGCTCTAGTTGTTCCCTTTCTCCACGCTTCTACAACTAAGCTATGACTCCTTTTCTAATGATCTCAATGACAGTGGGATGCTAAATTAGCTTCTCAGTGTTATCTGAAACGCTGTTGAAGATGATTTTAGCAGTGTTTTGAAGTAAATGACACATATCATATTCCTAAAATGGTGTGTTACAATTCCGCATGGTATGGTGCTGCATATTAGAGATGGTGTCTGCCAGGAAGTTATCACGTAAAAGCGTATTTCTTAAACAGAAATGAATATGTGTGTTTGTTTGTAAGTGTTTGGGACTGGATGGTTCAAAAATAGTTCAAATGGTTCTGAGCACTATAGGACTTAACAAATGGCTCTGAGCACTATGGGACTCAACTGCTGAGGTCATTAGTCCCCTAGAACTTAGAACTAGTTAAACCTAACTAACCTTAGGACATCACAAACATCCATGCCCGAGGCAGGATTCGAACCTGCGACCGTAGCGGTCTTGCGGTTCCAGATTGCAGCTCCTTTAACCGCACGGCCACTTCGGCCGGCCAGGACTTAACATATGAGGCCATCAGTTCCCAAAACGTAGAACTACTTAAACCTAACTAACCTAAGGACATCACACATATCCATGCCCGAGGCAGGATTCGGACCTGTGACCTTAGCAGCAGCGCGGTTCCGGACTGAAGTGCTTGGAACTGCTCGGCCGCAGTGGCCAGTTGGGACAGGATGAGTGGTGGTAGTATGTGGTGAGAGAAAACTTTATATGCCATTTATCCCCTCACTGAAGGTAGAGTCTCATGATCTAAAAATACCTCATATATTGATCTGGATGATCCATATTTGCTCTAACTCCATTGGCTACCTCTGTAAAGCTCACACACTGCTTGGAGAGTAAATAAGGGACGAAATATCATAAAAGATATTGGATGCCAATAATAAATTAAAACTTTTCAAGGCAGCTAAAGTAAATCATAACTTTAAATAATAATGGCAGCAGGATCCTGGTGTGTTGGAATCAGTACTGTTATGACAAGAAGTGGCCATTGGCACGGTCAAATAGTATTAAGTTCCATGTCAGAGACAGTAATGAAAATAAATTTTTTTATATTACTGAACAATTAAACAAATAAGTGTAAAAACATCTGCATGATGTTCTCTTCTGCTTTTTATGCACTGCATCTAACTGGCTGTGAGCCTGGTGTGGTACAGTATTAAATATCTGTAATTAGATTAAAATTTGCGCCTATGTATGGGCAGCAGAATTGTATGGTACTAAAATCTAAATTCATTCTCTGTAAGCCACTGCTAACTGCATGGCAGAGGGTATGTCCCATCATACCAACACCAGTTACTAGGACTTTTGACTGTTCCACTCACACATGTAGTGTGGGAAGAATGACTCTTGAAATGCAACTGTCTCTGCCGTACTTAATCGATAAGTTTGTCCTCACGATCACTACAGAAGTGATAAGCAAGGGATTGTAGTATTATCTTCAGGCCATCATTTAAAGCCTCTTCTCAAAACTTTGTAAGCAGACTTCTGTGGGCTACTTGATGTCTATCCTCATGGATCTGCCAGTTCAGTTCTTTCAACATCTCTGTGTCATTCGTCCAGAGATAAAGCAAATCTGTGACCATTCCTGCTGCCACCATCTGTATACGTTCTTACTGCCTGTTAGTCCTGTTTGGTATACAGGTTCCATACACATGTGTAATATTCTATGATGGGTTGCACGAGTACTTTATAAGCTATTAGTGTTTCCTTTGTAGACTTACTGCATTTCCCTAATATTCTACCAATAACCAAAAGTCTGCCACCTGCTTTACCCATGACTGAGCTTATGTGATCGTTTAATTTCATGTACCTACAAAGAGTTACACCCAAGTGTTTGTATGAATTCACGGATTCCAACTTTGACTCATGAATGTTAGAGTCATAAACTGCTTCCAAGATCATGATGAATACATGATGAGACTACACATAAACATATGCAGTAAACAGAAATCCCATAAATACATATCCTTGATGCTTCTGCAACTAGGTGAACTTACCTGGCCCTATTTCAAACAGGAAGAGTACTTGAATGTGGGTGAGAAGTAAAGCAGAGAATGCTTTACTGACAGGACTGTGTCAATTGTGCGGGTTCTTATAGACCTACGTACCTTGCATAGCATAGTAGTAAAAGAAAAACTCATTCCCTATTTTCTTCTTCATTTGGATGTGTGTCTTCTTGAGGCTTTTGGTCCCTTGGCTGACCCAAGAAATATTGGAGAACGATTTTAAATCTTCTGCACGAAAAGGAAACTCCCCAAACAGTGACAAACAAAGCCATTGCGTACATAGTTATTTCCATAAACATCATTCTACGTTACGTAAGCAGCACCTGTCCCAGTACGAGTACCTAAGGCCTACCACTGGAGTGGCGAATGTCGGTTGCAATTTTGAAACAGTTGACAGCAGTCTGCGATAGTAAAGGGTCAGAAAAGTAAAAACATTTTGCGCGATCGTTGGACTCGAAAGAAAATACAGTTTTCTTATTCACTTAATGAAAACCACTTCAGTTGCTGTTGGAAGCTATTGCGTCCACGTTGCCGTACTGCACAAAATTTTTCCGAAGAACTTAAAAACGGCCCGATGCAAAATACGAAACCGGTAGTGGATGCAATAAAGTTCTCAATGCCAACCTGAGCGATTTCATTAAAAAAGGAAGAGGGTTGCGGATTCAGCACATCTTCCGAACATGGAGCAATTAATTGTTTTATTAGTGCAGAACCATCTCTCTTTTGATGTACCGGTAACATAGTAATTGTAGCCATCTTCCTGAAGCAGCTGTTTTGTCTATACAGCTTGCTTCCATGGCCATTAAGCCTGAGTTCATGCACAATTGTCCCACAAGAATATGAATCAAATGCCTCATATAGCACTGTAGCCGTAATTCATGAAACAAGACACAATTCACCATCCAGTAATGATACGGCGCAAATTTTATCCCACAACCGAAAATTAGAATTATCGGTACGTAATCTGTCATTTAGTGTCACGTTTTTCGTTACGGATATGTACGACGTTAATATGAATGAGTGGTGTCTGTTCCTTTGGACATGTCTGAAAGAAGTGACACCACATAGCTGTGATACAAATTATGTAGAAGAGTAAGGAAAGGAACTATTGGTGTCAGCTGCATTAGGGCTTTATGCGGAATCAGCGGTGATGAAAGAAAATGTGTGCCAATCCGAGACTCAAACGCAGGATCTATTGCTTAATAGGCTCTTGCTTTAGAAATTGCGCCACCCAGACGCATTGTTCAGCGCGATTGCGTGGCTGTCTCAGCACACATACCGGCTGACCCACACTGCCATGGAGTGCCACCTAACTGCAGTCCCCCTCCATGTCATCCATGCTCGCTACTCTTAGATTTCCGCAGAAGGCTGAACGTAATTGTGCATCCACACTGAAGGTAGAAGATTCATTACGCATCAAGTGAGTCAGTTATATGAATGATGAATGCATAGTGTCCATTCTTTCGGTCACATTGAAAAGGACAGACAGCAAGCGGGATCTGCAGTTGTAAAACACATTATGTAAATTGAAGGTAAAGGGAGGAGAACCAAAACGAAAATGAGGAACTATTGATGTCAGCTGCATTGGGAATTTATGTGGAATCAGAGGCGATGAGCGAAAATGTGTGCTGAAAAATTCAACATGGAATGTCCTGCTTATTAGGCAGGTGCACTGCACCCCACACACACAGTGTTTATCACAGCTGCACAGACTATCTCGGCCCACCTTCTGGCCAAACCATCCTCCCACCCAGTGCCACCTGTATGCAGTCCCCGTCCATGTCCTCCATGCTCGCTATTTTGAGATTCCTGCAGAAGGTTGAGCATAACTGTGCATCTGCACTGAAGGTGATGGATACGAACCAGTTATATGAACGCATGGTAACTGTTCATTCAGAAATGACAAAGATGACAGGCACTAAGTGGAATCCGCAGCTGTGACAAATATTATGTAAACTGAAGGTGGAGGGGGTAGAAAGAAAGAAAAGGAAAGGCACTATTGATGTCAGCTGAATTGGGACTTTATGTGGAATCAGCGGCAATGAGCGAAAATGTGTGCCAGACTGGGATTCGACAAGGGATCTCCTGCATACTAGGTGGTAACAACTGGGACACCTTCTTTTTTGCTTTCTTTTTCGCCCCTAGACAAGAAAGGGAAAACTACAAAAAAAATCTACTTGCCATCGCCACTTGTGTCCGAACAAAAAAAAAAAAAATGCACCTCTTCAGGCGTTGGCGCCTATCTAGGCCTATCCCAAAACAACTAACCTATTACTAGAAGGGTGTAGGAAAATAAGAAAGTAAGGGGGAAGAACATAGAGAGTAGTGATGAAAATGAAAGTAGTTGTGTATGGGCTTGTTTTTGTTTAGTTTATTTTATTGCTTTTTATGTTATTTTTTTGTTTTCTTTGCGTTTATATACAAGGTGGTCCATTGATAGTGACTGGGCCAAATATCTCACGAAATAAGCGTTAAACGAAAAAACTACAAAGAACGAGACTCGTCTAGCTTGAAGGGGGAAGCCAGATGGCGCTATGGTTGTCCCGCTAGATGGCGCTGCCCTAGGTCAAACGGATATGAACTGCGTTTTTTAAAAATAGGAACCCCCATTTTTTTTACATATTCGTGTAGTACATAAAGAATTATGAATGTTTTAGTTGGACCACTTTTTTCGCTTTGTGATAGATGGCATTGTAATAGTCACAAACGTATAAGTACATGGTATCACATGACATTCTGCCAGTGTGGACGGTATTTGCTTCGTGATACATTACCTGCGTTGAAATGGACCGTTTACCAGTTGCAGAAAAGGTCGATATCGTGTTGATGTATGGCTATTGTAAACAAAATGCCCAACGGGCGTGTGCTACGTATACTGCTCAGTATCCTGGACGACTTCATCCAAGGACCGTTCGCCGGATAGTTACGTTATTTAAGGAAACTGGAAGTGCCGAGCGGTTCTAGGCGCTTCAGTCTGGAACCGCGCGACCGCTACGGTCGCGGGTTCGAATCCTGCCCCGGGCATGGATGTGTGTGATGTCCTTAGGTTAGTTAGGTTTAAGTAGTTCTAAGTTCTAGGGGACTGATGACCTCAGAAATTAAGTCCCATAGTGCTCAGAGCCATTCGAACCATTTTTTGAAACAGGAAGTGTTCAGCCACATGTGAAACACCAATCACGACCTGCAATAAATTATGATGCCCAAATTAGGTGTTTTAGCTGCTGTTGTGGCTAATCCGCGCCGGCCGCGGTGGCCGAGCGGTTCTAGGCGCTACAGTCTGGAGCCGCGCAACCGTTACGGCGCAGGTTCGAATCCTGCTTCAGGCATGGATGTGTGTGGTGTCCTTAGGTTAGTTAGGTTTAAGTAGTTCTACGTTCTAGGGGACTGATGACCTCAGAAGTTAAGTCCCATAGTGCTCAGAGCCATTTTGCTAATCCGCACATGAGTAGCAGACAAACTGCCCGAGAATCGGGACTCTCAAAAACGTCGGTGTTGAGAATGCTACATCAACATCGATTGCACCCGTACCATATTTCTATGCACCAGGAATTGCATGGTGACGACTTTGAACGTCGTGTACAGTTCTGCAACTGGGCACAAGAGAAATTAGGGGACGATGACAGTTTTTTTGAACGCGTTCTATTTAGCGACGAAGCGTCATTCACCAACAGAGGTAACGTAAATCGGCATAATACACACTACTGGGCAACGGAAAATCCACGATGGCTGTGACAAGTGGAACATTAGTGACCTTGGCGGGTTAATGTATGGTGTGGCATTATAGGAGGAAGGATAATTGGCCCCTATTTTATCGATGGCAATCTAAATGGTGCAATGTATGCTGATTTCCTATATAATGTTCTACCGATGTTACTACAAGATGTTTCACTGCATGACAGAATGACGATGTACTTCCAACATGATGGATGTCCGGCACATAGCTCGCGTGCGGTTGAAGTGGTATTGAATAACATATTTCATGACAGGTCAATTGGTCGTCGAAGCATCATACCATGGCCCGCACGTTCACCAGATCTGACGTCCCCGGATATCTTTCTGTGGGGAAAGTTGAAGGGTATTTGCTATCGTGATCCACCGTTAACGCCTGACAACATGCGTCAGCGCATTGTCAATGCATGTGCGAAAATTACGGAAGGCGAACTACTCGCTGTTGAGATGAATGTCGTTACACGTATTTCCAAATGCATTGAGGTTGATGGACATCATTTTGAAGACTTATTGCATTAATGTGATATTTATATGTAATTACGCTGTAACAGCATGCATTCTCAGAAATGATAAGTTCACAAGGGTACATGTATCACATAGGAACAACCGAAATAAAATGTTCTAACGTACCTACAATATGTATTTTAATTTAAAAAACCTGCCTGTTATCAACTGTTCGTCTAAAATTGTGAGCCATATGTTTGTGACTATTACAGCACCATCTATCACAAAGCGAAAAAAGTCGTCCAACTAAAACATTCATATTTCTTTACATACTACACGATTATGTAATAAAACAAAGGGGGTTCCTATTTAAACAAACGCAGTTGATATCCGTTTGACCTATGGCAGCGCCATCCAGTATGCCAACGAAAGTGCATCTGGTTTCCCCCTTCAAGTTAGACAAGTTTCGTTCTGTGTAGTTGTTTCGTTTGACACTTATTTCAAGAGATATTTGAACCGATCGCGATTAATGGAAAACCCTGTATATATATTTTTGTTTTCTTTTACTCATTTACTATTTTTTGTAATTTTTAAATTTTTTATCTTACATTAGTCTATGTAGCAGCATTCCAGGTGTCACTAACGCCTTCTGATTGGCGGAACGTCCACGTGTGTCTTCTCGAAAACTTAATGGAGATTCTGTTTGTAGTGGCTTCAGAACATCGTGTCGGGAAAAAGGTATCAACATCTCATGGTTTGGACGTTTCAGCTGGAAGGCGGGTCATGAAAAGCGCTCTCTAGAAAACTGGAAAAGAACTGCTTGTATCTGGGGTTGTAAACAAGTGTACAGTGTCGATTGTTAAGGTACATCCAGTAACCTAGTTCTGATTCCTCGTCGGGGCCAAAAAGGTAGCGGACCGAATGGCTGTGTATCCAATTCACAGCAATAGTTTTTGGAGATGGTGCAGAGTAGTGAATCACATCCAGGAATAAAAGCATCAGGAAAATGATCTGAGCAGGTGTCTGTTGGGTAAGGAAAGCTAAGATATGCTGCACGAGCCTCCAGACGTCAGACAATGGACCACTTGAGAACTGAGGAGCGTCTGTGTCCTCCACACCACAGTAAACGCAGGTGGGTGTGCAGTGAGGCGGATGTGGTGCAAATGAAACTGGTTGACCTGTTTGCCATTGACGGTGATATACCAGGTGGACTGGACGCTGGTATCAAGATAACCAGCATGTTGCGCTTACCACACACGACGCCATGTGATCTGGGGAAACGTGTTCAATGAAGTTTGGGGATCGACAAATTTGTAAAGTGTCGTCTACAGTCTTTGTCCGGAGTATATGTAAAAGGGGTAAGGAGTGTAGGGTGTAACTTAATTCAAGAATGAATTGCCGAAAGTGAGAAAAGGGGGTGGAATGTTTGATAATATGACTGGGGCTGACATGGAGACCAGTGTGCATACATGCAAAAGTAGTAAAGTCAGGCTCGTGAGGCAGCGATGCCAGACTTTCAGTCGGGAGTTAACAACAAGTGCCATAACTCTGTCTGGCACATGGAATAAGCCCACTCCACCATGCTCCTGTGGGAGGGCAAGGAGGAATACTGAACGTTAAATAACATCCTGATACAGACAAAGGATCCCATCGCCATCAACTTATGACATGTGAGGGTAATTGGGATCAGGAACACTTGTGCCACATGGGGGATGCGTGAGGCGTGGTAAACATTTACATACTGCCCATGCTGTACAATGTCGAGGGATCTAAGCCAGTGGTCCACGAGGGTAGCCCTGATCATTTGGAGGAGACGTCCACTGTTGGTTGCCGCTGAACACCTGGACAAAGTGTTTATCACAGTGTTTATTGCAGCTGCATGATTATCTCACAATATCTCATAGCTAACCCACACACACATCTAGTTCCACCTATCCACAGTCCCCATCATATCCTCCATGCTCATTACTTTGAGATTCCTGCAGAAGCTTGAACATAATTGTGCATCTGCTCTGAATGTGGTGAATTGGTTGCCCATCAAGGTGAATCAATTATACAGATGCCAAAAGAATAGACACCATACATTCGTTTAACTTATTTACCACAATGGAGAATGAATCCACATCTTCAGTGTGGATGCACAATTACATTTGTCATGAAGAAATCTCAAAGTAGAGATAGAGAGTGTGGAGGACACGAACAGTGACACCTGACAGGCTTGTTCTGGTGGCAGTGAGGGTCAGCCGCGGTGGAGGGGGAGGGGGGCAAGATAGTTCGCCCAGTTGCCAGAAACACTGTGTACAGGTGGTGCAGTGGTTAATGCAACTTCCTAGTAAACAGTAGATCCCCGATCGAATCTCGGTGTGACACACATTTTCACTTGTCGCTGCTGATTCTGCATGAACTCCCGATGCACCTGACATCAATAGTTCCTTCCCTTTCCTTTCCTTTCCTCTCCCTCTACCTTCAGTTTACATAGTATGTATCATAGCGGCATATTCCGCATGGTGTCTGTTCTTTCAGACATGGGCGGGCGTTTTAGTCAGATGGGAGACATGGCAAGACATTCCATGCAATTGTGGTAAACAGTGTGTCCGGTTGGTGCAGTGGTTAATGCAACTATCTCATAACCAAGAGAGCACAGGTTCAAATCCTGATCTGGCACACGTCTTCATTCGTTGCTACTGATTCCGCATGAAGTCCTGATACAGGTGACATCAGTGGCTCCTCACCCTTTCTTTCCGTTCTTCCCCATCCACCATCAATTTACATGATATCTATGACATATCAATGAAATTGTGAAGTTTTTGGGTACCTCAATATTTGCTGAAGAAGCTAATTACATAGTAAGGATTAGGTCGTATTTAGAGTAGGGCTATTTATGTGAAAGTGTTGATGTTGTCAAGTTACATTTCTCTGTGGTGCTATGTTTCCCTGTTTTGGGAAATAGTTGAGTTCGTTAATACGACATAATAATGTCTATAGCGGACACCTGCCTAAACGTCTTTATTAGCACTAATGGGCACTATGTGTCCCTCCTAATAGTTGTCAGACACATTTTCTACGATGCTTTGGGTGATATCTGCTATTTCTTTTCGGCAATGTGTAGCTGGAATCAGCACAAAAAAATTCAGCTCATCACATCTTCCATGTGATGCCAAGCGACGACGGATAGCGTCGGTTTATTTCCCATTGCAGATAAAATGATTTTTAAAGCGAGATTTTTCTTGCTCATTGATAGAAAGGTTCCAAATTACTCTAATGCGATATTGATACTATCATTATTTAATATTAGCAACATTATAAGACGACGAATAATGATCCATGCGAGTGTGCATATCAATAATTATGACGCTCACCTATCTTTGCTCAGAGATTTCTTCGACTAGCCTGGCCAGCCCTCGGAGAGCCATAATCAGGTAACGCACTTTAAGGGGCTCCGCTGGCGATGAGAAAGAAGTTCCCGACTATGGACAGTTTTCCTCGTAGCTGCTAGCTAATCACAATACTGGTAGTCGTCTTTGCCGGTGAAAGTGTGCGAGGGGGCACAGTAGACTTGGGTCTACAGGGTATGGGCAAAATACTGTCAACAGTGGTAGTAATTAGATGGTTTTGTTTGACGGTCAACAACACAGGTAAGGCACGTGTCACACTGGACTGTGCGCGTTCAGTATGGCCTAGGCATCAGTGCAGGTTGTTTACGAATAGTGCATACCTCGTATTTGCATTCAGAGGCCGAGGTCGACGTGCAATGAAAGACCTATCAGAGTTCCAAAGAGGGTAGATTGTGAGGGTCTGAGTAGGTGGGGCAGCAGCACCCAAGACAAAGAAATTATTGAATGTTTCAAGGGCATCTGTGTCAAACGGCATGACAGCCTACACAAAACATGGAAAGACATAATCGTGTAAACGTAATAGTGGGCGCAAATCAAACTAAACGACAGAGGTCATTGTTCTCTAACAAGAATTGTGTCACAACACAAAACTATGGCGACTAAAGTGACTGCAGAGCTCAATAGCCTTCCTCGAGACCCCATACTATGGACACTTTCTGCCGAGAACTTCATAAAGTGAATATTCATTGATAAGCTGCTATACCGAAACCATTAGTGACGACAACCAACGCAAAGAAGCGTAAAGTAGGGCGTCAGGAGCACTAATACTGAATGGCTGATCAGTAGAAACACATCGTATGGTCTGACGAGTCAGCATTTTCGTTGTTTCCAACATCGGAATGGGTTTATGTCTACAGAACGCCTAAAGAAGCCTACAATCCTGATTGCTCGATTTCAACGTTTATGCATGGTGGTGGAAGTGTGATGGTGTGAGCAGCCATATCATGGTGTTCTACTGGTCCTATCATTATTCTGAAAGGCCCTGTTACAGCCAACGATTATACGAACATTTTAGGTGATTAGGTGCATCCCATGATTCAGATGTTGTTCCCCAACAATGATGCTATTTTTCAGGACTATAATGCACCCATTCACACAGCCAGGGCAGTACAATCGTGGTGTGAGGAGCACGCAACTGAACTGCAGAGTCTTCCCAAGCCAGCACAGTTCCCGAACTTGACCATTATCGAACCCTTGTGGGCGGCATTTGAGCGCAGAGAGTTAGAAGAGGTTCTGATCAAAGAGTGGCATAACATTCCACTGGAGATTAATCATTATATCCCAGTATTACAAGAAGCATCACAGCTGTACTACGGGCAAATGTGGTCCAATCCCTTGTTAATAAACCATTCCCAAGTAAGTACAGGTGTTCACATTATTTTGCCTATCCCCTGCAGATTGGTGTTTATTTTCTAGCCTCACTGGCTACAATGAGTGACGAAGGTCGTGGGATATTTCCGAATATTGTGTGAGACCTCCTTTCGAAAAGCGTAGTGGAGCCACTCATCATGGCGTAGACTCAGCAAGTCGTTGGAAGCCCCCTGCAGAAATATTGATCCACATTGCCTTTTTAGCCGTACATAAACACGGAAGTGATACCTGTGCAGGATCTTGTGCACGAACCGACCTCTCGATTATTACAATACAGTGCAGTACAGTAGAACGTGAGTTTCTGACAGTAGTATGGGCTGTCAAATATTTTCGGGCATACTTATTCGGACGTTGATTTAAGATAATCATGGAGCATAAACCACTGGGGTGGTTGGGTAGTATATCTGATCCGTCATCTAGATTGTTAAAACTCCGACTAACGCTAGAGTAGTATGACTACCAAGTACTGTACAAAGAAGGTAAACAGAATCGAGTAGACAATGCGCTTTCCTGTATCCGTAGCGTGTTAGGTTTGGACGCACAACAGAAACAGAGTACTGTGGAGCCAGCCAGGAACAATGACAAATGTAAAGATAAGCCGGCCGAGGCCACGTCCGTGGAGACGCAAGCCGAGTCAGCTGGAGCAGAGATAACGGCTCCGACACAGAGCAATGAAGAACAAGCCAGTGACGTAGGAGAAGAAACACTGGAAACAAGCGAGTACCGAAGAAAAGCTGGCAGTGCTAAGGCAAATGCACATATTCACTATCGGCGGAAAAGAGGGGATGGGGAGGACATATGAGCAGTAAAACAATACTGTGCTTGGCCTGGGATGAAGGCAGACATAGAGAATTTCATGAAGAAGTGCAAGAGTAGCCAGAAAAACAAAATAACGCAGATAAAGACGAAGTAGCCAATGGAATTAACACCAACCCCAGAGTTTATTTTTGAAAGATGCGATATTAACATCGTAGTTCCTTCACGACTAACCCAGACCGGTAATCACAAAATTTGTTATAGCCGGGCCAATTGACCGCCAAGCCGCTGGCACGATCGCGCGATCGCGCATAAGTTGGCTGATAACATAATTCTGAGGTTTGCAGCTTTACTTAGTGACTTGGGGAGTGATTTTATAAGCTATACTATGAAGCGTTTATGTAAACTATTGAGAATAGATAAAATACAGACGACAGCTTACCATCTACAGACAAATGGTTCACTGGAGCGTTCACATCGTACGCTAACTGAAATGTTACGGCACTGCATTAGCCTAGATCAGGACGATTGGGACCACTGAATTTCTTTTGTGACATTTGTGTACCACACAACTCCGCTCCGTACAACTGGGTACACACTTTTCGAATTTTTTTTGTGTTGGTTGTTGAGAAAATCAGCATACATAGTTCATACCTACGAGGATTACGTCAGTGAGGTGCGACAACGGATGCACCTGCTGCATCAAACTGCCCACGAGGTGACCCAGGAAAGCAAGGAGAAGAATAAGGTTAATTATGACCGGACGCAGAACCCAAAAGAATTTAGAAGACATGACTGGATGTTGTTGTATGATGAAAGCGTGCAAAGAGGACGCAATAAGAAGCTGGACAGTAAGTGGCAAGAATTGTAAGTTATTTTCAATTGAAGGAACTACACGAAAATTTTGGGCAGACGCAAGCATTGGCTGATAGAGAAGTAGCGCATTGCCTCCATAGGTTGCACCAGGCAAAGGTGAACGTTGAAGAGTGTGAGAACGTTCAAAAGACAACGCCATGGCATGTTGGAAAAATTACAGAGACAGGGGGTTTATTTGAGCAGTTAGCCCGGCGTGAGACACCCAGAACTAAATGGGTTATATTATACTTTATTGGGGAGACCAGAAAGATACTATTTGGCACATAGACGAAGATGATGCGGCATTTTCAAGGCAAAAATAACTGTATTAGAGTAGCAACAGAGTCCTAAGAATAGTAAAATAACTAAGAGGGATGTATATAGATTTAGCCAGAATGAAAGTTTAGAAACCGTTGCTGAGCGAGAGGCCAGTGAAATATTTGTCTGACACGCAGGAAGCCGCTATGCAAAGCTTGTTCTCTGGGAAGGACCGGACCCTGGAGCATCACGAGGTTTGTAGCAAAAACAGCCGCCTGACACTTGGACGGCACAGGCACCAGCACAAGGGGAACACTTACAGGAGACATTGAGCAATATTACGTGTTAGCAGCAAGAAGTGGTGCGTTAGCCTAATGATGGTCACGAATGAATCAGCCTTCATGGAACGTTCCAGAAGGGTGGTATCGATTGCAAGGCGACCCGTCGACTGGAGGGGGAGCACAGATGGGTAGACGTCAGGGACGCTATCTCTGTGTCAGTCGGGATCAGGAGCAGGACTTGTCAATCCATAGCAGAAGAAGAGAGTTGACTGAAAAGTAATGCCTCCACCTTCTTAACTGTTCAGCAGTTGGCAGCATTGGTATGCGGCAGGTACCGGCTTGTTCCGTAGCCTCTTCTCTACCGCTCCAGATGGCTAGAAGCCTTAGCATTGAACGGTAGTACTGTTACAGTGTAAGGTACGGAACCCTGCGCAGACGGTCGGTCAATGCTATTTAAGCAACGTGCACTCACCCCAAAGGAGATTCATCAGAGAATGAAAGTGATTTGGTTCAAGAATCATAAAAGAAGGTTGTACACATGGAAGAATCCTGGAGATACTAGAAGGTATCAGATAGATTATATAATGGTAAGACAGAGATTTAGGAACCAGGTTTTAAATTGTAAGACATTTCCAGGGGCAGATGTGTATTCTGACCACAATCTATTGGTTATGAACTGTAAAATAAAACTGAAGAAACTGCAAAAAGGTGGGAATTTAAGGAGATGGGACCTGGATAAACTGACTAAACCAGAGGTTGTACAGAGTTTCAGGGAGAGCATAAGGGAACAATTGACAGGAATGGGGGAAAGAAATACAATAGAAGAAGAATGGTTAGCTTTGAGGGATGAAGTAGTGAAGGCAGCAGAGCATCACGTAGGTAAAAAGATGAGGGCTAGTAGAAATCCGTGGGTAACAGAAGAAATATTTAATTTCATATATGAAAGGAGAAAATATAAAAATGCAGTAAATGAAGCAGGCAAAACGGAATACAAACGTCTCAAAAATGAGATCGACAGGAAGTGCAAAATGGCTAAGCAGGGATGGCTAGAGCACAAATGTAAGGATGTAGAGGCTTATCTCACTAGGGATAAGATAGATACTGCCTACAGGAAAATTAAAGAGACCTTTGGCATAAAGAGAACCACTTGTATGAATATCAAGATGTATGAGACAGGTGAAATACCCTCAGTCTTCAAGAAGAATATAATAATTCCAATCCCAAAGAAAGCAGGTGTTGACAGATGTGAAAATGATCGAGCTATCAGTTTAATAAGTCAAAGCTGCAAAGTACTAACACGAATTCTTTACAGACGAATGGAAAAACTGGTAGAAGCCGACCTCGGGGAAGATCAGTTGGGATTCCGTAGAAATATTGGAACACGTGAGGCAATACTGACCTTACGACTTATCTTAGAAGAAAGACTAAGGAAAGGCAAACCTACGTTTCTAGCATTAGTAGACTTAGAGAAAGCTTTTGACAATGTTGACTGGAATACTCTCTTTCAAATTCTAAGGGTGGCAGGGTTAAAATACAGGGAGCGAAAGGCTATTTACAATTTGTACAGAAACCAGATGGCAGTAATAAGAGTGGAGGGACATGAAAGGGAAGCAGTGGTCGGGAAGGGGGTGAGACAGGGTTGTAGCCTCTCCCCGATGTTATTCAGTCTGTATATTGAGCAAGCAGTAAAGGAAACAAAAGAAAAATTCGGAGTAGGTATTAAAATCCATGGAGAAGAAATAAAAACATTTGAGGTTCGCCGATGACATTGTAATTCTGTCAGAGACAGCAAAGGACTTGGAAGAGCAGCTGAACGGAATGGACAGTGTCTTGAAAGGAGTATATAAGATGAACATTAAAAAAAGCTAAACGAGGGTAATGGAATGTAGTCGAATTAAATCGGGTGATGGTGAGGGAATTGGATTAGGAATGAGATACTTAAAGTAGTAAAGGAGTTTTGCTATTTGGGGAGCAAAATAACTGATGATGGTCGAAGTATAGAGGATATAAGATGTAGACTGGCAATGGCAAGGAAAGTGTTTCTGAAGAAGTGAAATTTGTTAACATCGAGTATAGATTTAAGTGTCAGGAAGTCCTTTCTGACTGAAAGTATTTGTATGGAGTGTAGCCATGTATGGAAGTGAAACATGGACGATAAATAGTTTGGACAAGAAGAGAATAGAAGCTTTCGAAATGTGGGGCTACAGAAGAATGCTGAAGATTAGATGGGTAGATAACATAACTAATGAGGAGGTATTGAAGAGAATTGGGGAGAAGAGGGGTTTGTGGCACAACTTGACAAGAAGAAGGGACCGGTTGGTAGGACATGTTCTGAGGCATCAAGGGATCGCAAATTTAGCATGGGAGGGCAGCGTGGAGGTTAAAAATCGTGGAGGGAGACTAAGAGATGAATATACTAAGCAGATTCACAAGATTGTAGGTTGCAGTAAGTACTGGGAGACGAAGAAGCTTGAACAGGATAGAGTAGCATGGAAAGCTGCATCAAACCACCTCAAGACTGAAGACCACAACAACAACAACTTACGGTGATTTTGTGATGTGAGTCGTTCGGGGAGTATGTTTAAAGATGTTGAGGTTGGAACATCTGACTTGTATGACAAACAAAGAGTTGGACGTAGTGTCACAGAAACCACCGAATTTCTCAAGCAAAATGTTGACAGATTGATTCAGGATAATCGTCGTATCACTCAGAGTGAAACTGCAAGAACGTGTGGGCCACATTATTGCTTTTCTTGGCTGAAATGAAAGCACACAGACTTGAAATTTGCCAGGAACTCCTTTTGCATTACGAGAATGAAGGTGACTCCTTTCTCCATTCAATTGTGACGGGAGATGCTTCTGATGAAGACACTGAGAGAACTGTGCGACTGTGGTTCCAGAAACAGAGTGTCAACTTCTTCCGTGACGACTTCAGAAATCTTGTTCAGTGTTGGCAGAAATGTATCCTATTGGCTGGTGATTATGTGGAAAAGTGGACCATTGGTAATTAAAGATCACATTCTAAGAATATTTCTGCATTTGAATTACCAAACTATTCGCATCCAAACCCTATTAATGAAGGTGGAGGCATTACTTTTCATTCAACCCTCGTACTTAGTAAAACTCCTTTCGCCTCTGTGCAGCAGTCGGGATGTTAACGACTCACACTTATGATACCTGTACATACTAACTTATGTATAGTTACGGAATGTGCCAGGGAGGTACTTCCTGGTAAATAACTACTTGTCTACGAGTAGCTGACTTGTAACCGCTAACTGACCAGATTCCTACCCAGTTCCACACCCTACACTAGTGAATCTACTTTTCAGTGAAGGTTGCGGCTACAGTAGGCGGCTCACAACGAATGTCTAATCGGAATCGCCGACTGGGGTAAGTTCCTCGGTGTCACGCAGTGAATGTCGGTCTTACGCCCTCTCAGGACACAACAAAATATTGTTCTTCCTGTGAAATTCGGTTTTGTTAAAAGTTTTTCACACTTTATTTACATCAGTAATTAATTTTATATCCATCCTCTTTCTAATAAATTTTATATCCATCCTCTGCGGGCCGGCAACACATCTAACACCACAGAGGACCGAGGTTGTTTATGCCCAAGGCGTGAGCAATGGTAAACCTCAGCTGTTTTGGAAACAGACATTCCGCGTCCTACATACTGCAGAGGGAGTTCTAGATGGCCTGCAGGAAGTATTACTACATCAACATCTGAGTGGTTGGCCAACATTATTTAAAGGCTAGAACCAGCACTGGACGTCAGTTCAAGCCGAATACCGACCTCAAGGACGTCTCCACGAAAGACTACGTCTTCGCACATCGAAATAGGACTTGGAATTAACTGTAAGTTTGTTACCGCGGACTCTTGTGGGAAACTTCGAAGTTATCTTTTGTTGCCTCTAGTAGGAAATTCTTACTGGCTTTGTGATTGTGACTTTTCGTTGTTATTCAGTCTTTTCCATGTAGACTCACGTAAATAAAAGTTGTGTTGTAAGAACTTTCGAATTGTCAGTTACAACACAAGTGGGGACGAGTTTGTGCCTGTGTGTGTGTTCATAATGGCGAAAATAGTGCTTCAGCAGCTGATCCAAAATGTGCACGACTTACTGCAAGGTTTTCAGCAGTTTTGCCAGAAATCGCAGGATACACAGGAACGTTTCTTTAAGGATCTCTGGAAAAACCAACCGGTTCCGCATCCCCCTCCGTTTCCCACGTTCAACGAGGATACTGAAGACTGGGAAACATACGAGAAGCGGCTCCTGCAGCATTTCCACATCCACCAGTTTCTCCAAGAGGCTGCTCGTCGTTCCTACTTTTTGCCCTTGGACCAGTCAAAAGTGTACGTCCTCTTGATGAAACTACAACCTCGACCCCGGGATTCTTTGACTTTCTCACAGATTTGTGAGGTTCTTGCGGCTTACTACCGGTGAGGGTTAGACATGTTGGCTGCCCAGGTCGAATTCTACCAGTGTCGCAAGAAGGCAGGAGAATCTTATCGCCAGTGGGCAGCGGAACTACAAGGTCTCAGCCAGAATTGTCAATTCACCACACAGGTCTCCAAAGAGTCCTACGCAGGCGAGATGGTCCGCGACCACCACATACAGGCCGCCCCTGACGAGACTTTCCAACACGACGCCCTCAGACTCGACGATCCTACTCTGGACCAGATCATTGACTTGGCATTCAAGTACGAAGTCTCTACGGCAGCCGAAAAGTGTTTAGAATCCCGAGCGGAAGTGGCGTCCCTCTGAGACCACGACGTCTCAGAGTCCATTGCACCACTGTAGGACGTCGAAGACGTTGCTGCCGTCTGTTCTGATGACTGACACCGGCCTTCAGGTTCAGCACAGCATTGGCAGGGCAGCCGCCCATCCAGGACTTCACACCCTCGGCTGGCACCCCGGGTCCGGTGCGGACCGTTGGTACACAGAGGCCCCCACGCATAGAGGCCCCAGCACCAAAGGCCCCTCCAGCTTCCGTCCTGCCCAGGATACTTTAAGGACCATGCACGGGAAGACTGCCCTGACAGGTGAGCATATTGTACAATGTGTACCCGTAACAGTCATGTCAGTACGGTCCGCCACTCTCGGCAGCATCCTCCTCCTCCTCCTCCTCCGGCCAATGACTGTTGGGGACTGCTACCCATGGACGTCAACCAGGTGCAGTCTTCGGGATCTTCCATGCTGCTGATCAACGTTCAGGTCAACAGTCGCCCGCTGCAGATGCAGGTGGATACCGGAGTAGTGGTCTCACTGATCAACTATTCCTCTTATGCGAAGACTGGGCACCCCCCTCTGGTGCCCACACCTCGGTGCCTCCTTACTTATAACAAGCAAGTGATCGCTCTCTTGGGTCTGTTCACGGTTTCCGTCCTGTATAAATCGGTTCACCGGGAAGTTACCTTCCTTGTGGTCAACAACGCAGCCACAGTGGACCTCTTTGGGTTGAATGCCTTTCGTGCCTTTGGCTTTGTCATTGACGACAGTGTTCATCTGGTGTCTTCCGAGGTTCTGCCAAGAGGCAGTCGATACCTAGTGCATGGAATCCCAGGACCTCTTCTTGCCGGGAGTCGGCTGTGCTCAAGATTTTCAGGTGTTGCTCCAGTTGAAACCGTCGACCCGCCCGAAGTACTTCCGGACTCAGCATGTTTCCCTTGCCCTCCAGCATCCTCTTAAACAGGTACTGTACTGTCTCACCAAGGAGGGAGTCGTCACTCCAGTCCGTTACAGTTCCTGGGTGACACCCTTGGTCATCCTCAAGAGACCAGATGGCCGTCTTTGGGTTTGTGGTGACTTCAAGGCTATGCTAAACCCTCAGCTACAGGTTGAAGATTATCCCCTTCCCCGTCCCAAGGACCTGTTGTTCTCCAAGCACACTAAGTCGCAATTTTTTTCGAAGATCAATCTTGCCAAGGCCTACCTCCAAATACCTTTTGATGAGTCTTCTACTCACTTGGCCACCATCAACACACCGTTTGGGCTGTTCTGGTTGAACTGCCTCATGTATGGCATCACTAGTGCTCCGGCCATCTTTCAGCTTTACTTGGAACAGCTCTTGCAGGATGCGCCGAGATGTATCAACTACCTCAATGACATCATCTTCACCAGCTGTACTGCGGATGAATATCACAGTCATCTGTGACAATTGTTCCTGCGCCTGTGGACTGCGGGCCTAAAATGCAACTTTGTTAAATGCTCATTTTTTCAACCTGCTATCTCCTACCTGGCTCACATCATTTCCTGAAATGGCATATCTCCTACCTCCTCCCACATTGCCACTATAGAGGCCCTTCCTTGTGCTAGCGATGTCCACCAATTGCGGTCTATCCTGGGTAAAATTGTGTACTATCGAAAGTTCATTCCCTCCACTGCCCACATTGCGGCCCCCCTCTATCGCCTATGCCGAAAGATCGTGCCTTTTCATTGGTCCCCAGGTTGTATCGGTTTTCCAAACCTTAAAGCAGGGATTGCACTTGGCGGAGTGTCTCATGCTGTATACACCTTCTCTTCTTCTTCTCTTAGCTACGGACACCGCAGACTAAGTTATTGGGGCTGTCTTTTCGTAGCATCTACCGGATGTATCACAACACCCAGTGGCATACATACCTAAATCCCTTACCGAGTTCCAAAGCAAATATTCCCAGATTGAGGAGGGGGCCTTCGCCATCCTGTTTGCCTGTACCAAATTGCTCCTGTAACTTTATGGTACGTCTTTTCATTTAATCACTGACCATAAGTCCCTCGTGGCCTTATTTTCACCAGCAGCCCAGTTACCCACGAAGAGTTCCCACTGTCTGCAGCGATGGGCCCTATTCCTTTCACTTTTTAGGTACACCATCCATATCCACCCACTGCCCAGCATGCCATCATCTATGCCTTGTCTCGGCTCCCCTCCAGCCAGGATTCGGTATTCAATTAATTGGACATCCAAATTTTTCAGGTCGATGAAGACATACAGGTGGTGTTGGCGGCATTCCTTGTCACAGCTGCACAGGTGGCTGCCGCGCCGGACGCAGATTCACTTCTGCAAATGGTGCACCACTATATTCTTTGCGGCTGCCCGATGCTTTCTCCGCCTCACGCCCAGACTGATCTCCAATTCTTTTTCTGCATCCGCCATCAACTGGTAGCCATCAACGGGGTGCTCCTCCATGTGGAACATGACACCAATCCACGAGTCCTCGTACCAACAGCCCTGCGGTCCCAGATTCTCAATGGCAGGGCAGAGCCCATTTTTTGCACCTTTAAAACTCAGATGCAGAAGTACACGGAGAACCATTCTCCAGAAGATGCTCTTACATTATTTCTCAGTTCCTACAGGACCACGCCAGTGAGTGACAAGAGTCCAGCCAAACTGCTTCATAGTCACCAAATACGGACCCTCCTCCTGCGTCGCACCCGACCCGGCACTTCCAGATATTCATCCGGCTCCAAGGTGTGGGCGCGTGGTTTGGGGTCCCGGCCCCACTGGCTGCCAGGGGTCATTCTCTCGCCCCATAATCGACAACTATTCGATGTCTTTCTGGACGACAGGTTGGTTTTGTGTCACCACTACCAATTCCGTCCTCGTTTCCCCGACCAGCCACAGCCCCGGTTGTTGGCTTCTCTCTCTCCCATTGCCGGCCTCTTCCGTGAGGCCTACGTTGCTGCTCTCTCCTCAGTTAGTGGGGGATCTTTGAGGAAATGGCCAACAGGAAGCTGCTAGCCCCACACTGCATCTGCCTCCTCTGGACCTGGGGCAACCTCGGGACCATCCCCGGGATCCACTTCTCGGCCCCTCTTTGGTGCTGCCCTGGTTGGACAACACGGACGTTCCCATGCCACTTGGCAAGCCCACCGTCGCCTTGCAACCGCCTCCGCTTCGACGTTCCCTTCGCATCATGTGGAAGGCGGCGCCCTACTCAGCAGCGGCCGGTTTTCACCGCCTTCTTCAGGATGACTTAGCTGCCAATCAGCCTATGGCACCAGGCTACATTGGTTCTCTCTCCCCCACAGTCGCCCATGTCGCTCCAGATCTTCGAATGGGGGAGGGACGTACGCTGTCGCCAAGATAGCCCATGCGGCTCGGCAACATACCTAACACCACACAGGACTGAAGTTGTCTATTCCCAAGGCGTAAGCAATGGTAAACATTGGCTGTTTTGGAAACAGACATTCCACAAACTACATCCTGCAGAGGGAGTTCCAGATGACCTGCAGCAAGTATTACTACACCAACATCTGATTGGCTGGTCAATACTATTTAAAGGCTAGAACCAGCACCGGACAACAGTTAGTGCTGAATACCAGCCTCAAGCACGTCTCCACAGGAGACTATGTCTTTGCCATCGGAATAGGACTTGGAATTAACTGTATGTTTGTTACCGCAGACTCTTGTGGGAAACTTCGAAGTTATTTTTTGTTGCCTCTAGTAGGAAATTCTTACTGGCTTTGTGAATGTCACTTTTCAATGTTATTCAGTCATTTTCATGTAGACTCACGTAAACAATTACGTGCATAATGATCAGATTTACAATTACTAAGAAAAATGCTCAAAATCACTCTGTATTATTTTTTTTAATCACTTTGCAGGATTACTAATGTCTGAAAGACTATAAACTGAAGTGGACCTTGTGGTGCCCTCAGCTATGCACAGCAAAGGATGATGACGAAAGTCTCACAGCATCAGAATTTCTAGTAATCAAAGCTGCAATCATCTCTGAAAAATGGTCATTTGAAAACAGCTGACATATTATTCATTGAGTATAACACAATACCAAACTCTTATTCAGTAGAGGGATCAAAATCTAAGACCAGTCTTCACAGTTTATGATAACATGGTTTTCAACTCAGCACTCTGCAATGTACAGTACGAATGTGGGATATGGTACACAGTATCATTATAATTTTCTTCTGGCACTCATATGTATAATTATACACAGACACAGAATTAGCAGTTGTTCCTTGTATCTTTACAAGGGTTGACTAATATTGGTAAATTCTGTGTAGCATTTCTTATACATTACAGATTATATATGTATGTATGTATGTATGTATCTGTGTGTGTGTGCGTGTGTGTGTGTGTGTGTGTGTGTGTGTATGTGTGTAAGAGGGTGGGTGGGGATCTGTTTGTAATATATTGTGATATACTCCCATAGAAAAGAATTAGCTATCTTAACAGTATCAGGAACTCAACTTTCTTTTACCATTTCTTATCACACCCTGTGAAGAAAATGTATATTATACACAGTTCTCTTTTAAATTTTACAAGGCAATGAGGGGTAACAACAAGTGATGAAGATATGAATAGCTGAAGGAATGTTATTCTGATTGCAATGCAAACCTCAATCAGCTTCCTGACAAAGAAGCCATAGAAAAATTTCATAAGCATTGGATGAACAACTATATATCACATAATTATATTTAAGAGTTACAATTTGAAATGTGGAATGTTCTGATTATAGCAAACTACTGATACTCCACACAGTGATATAATAATCATCATTCAATGAAATGACATTGTCCTTATGACAAACTCATTTATTTAATTAATACAGTTTCTTTACATAACATTATACCACATTTCAACAGACATTACAAAGAAATTACATCGAGGGGAATCAGTTTGCCGTTGAACTGATTGACCCCTACTAATCCACCAGTAAGTGAAGATAGCTTACTGTGTACCTGAAACATGAAATAATATTGGAGCTTTCTCATACACAAAGCACTTGTTCTATATTTTATTTTTAAAAACACAAGAATTGGGAAATAGGCAACAACTGATAAACCAGAGTGCCTTATTGAAGTTATGCTGGCTGAAATAAATGAGTCAAAGAATGATACACAGGCTATTAATTCTGTTGACCATGAACGCTGGATAAGAGCAGTGGAGGAAGAAATGGCTTCATTGCTCTTCTCCAGTGTTCATGGTCTACAGAATTAATAGACTCTGTATAATTTTTTGGCTCATTTACTTCAGCCAGCATAATTTCAGTTAGGTGCTCTGGCTTCTTAAGTTGTTGCCTATTTCTCAATTCTCTTTCACTAGAACTTTCTTTTGTTGAAGTGAATTGCTTGTATTAATCTCTCAGCTGTGTACTATATATATGTCTTTGGTAGGTGTCATAAAATACAATACATGTGTCTTTTTATAGCAACTACGTCGTGTGTATGCTTTATGTAGTGTCCTTTAGTTCTTTTCTGAAATTTCTGCAATAAGTTATGGGCCCAGTACACAATTCGAGAAAGGAATTAGGTATTATAATTTTACATTTCGTGATGTGAGAAGCGTGTTAGCGTTTGTTGTGTGCTACGCATGGCTCGTATTGTATATACGTGAAAAATTGCTGCATGTTTCTCTTGTGAAATTTTTGTGGTTGTAAATCTGGACTGTCTTACAGGACTGCAATGAATTTTCATGGTATAGAGAAGCTATGTGCGGCTGAAAATTGGACTATTTCGAAGTTCGCAATACGAAATTTGTTACATGCGTCAGACGGTGCATGTGATGTGTGTATTGGCTTTGCCAGTGGATGCAACATTGGCACAAATAGATGCGTTTAATGCTGTGCTAAAAACATGGGACAAAGCTGCTTGTGCAGTGAATCACATTACTGTTAGAACTGTGGAAGCAAATCTCATGGCATTGTTGATTGCATTTGAGAGTGCATGGGACAAGCTACATGCCATGTTTGAACAAGACAAAGCAAGCTGCATATTCTGTTCAGTCAGAATTCCTCAATTTTTACATGAGTTCAGGCAGTGACCTGGTGACACATGTCACTCATTTTGAAAACTTTCAATGCAAAACCTGATGAATCATCATTAATGGTTCGACTACTTGACACACTGCCTGACAGTTATGAAAGTCTGTGACAGTTGTGGAGGGCAAGATCTGAAGATCAACAAACACTAAAACATTTGCAGCAATTTTCAGTTATGACAGCAGCATGCCACACAACCTGGAGAAGTGATTCATGCTGATCTGTGTGGACCTATGGAGTGTAAATTGCTGGTAGGAGCAGAATATTTTCTTTGCTTCACTTGTGACTTTTCAAGATTACATGTGATATGTTTTCTCAAGCAGAAATCTGGGACTGCAGAGAAGATTGCAGAAATGGTGAGTATTGTGAAGAATTTTTGTGTTCAACTCCCAAAAGCATTTCAATGTGATGGTGGACGAGAATTTGATAATACTGAGGTTAAAGATTTGATGAAATTAAATGGCATACAACCCATCATCACAAATACTTATACTCCAAAGCAGAATGGAGGTGCTGAGTGCAGTAACAGAACAGTTGTGGAACTTCCTGGAACCGTGTTGCAAGATCAGGGCCTGCCTTAGTTTTTGTGGACAGAAGCAGTAAAATCAACTGTTTATGTATTAAACAAAACTCGTACAAGTCATGTGGATGGCAGAACACCTTATGGTGTATTCAATGGAAAGATGATACACCTAAATAAACTTCATATTTGTGGAATGAAGTGTTTTGTTGATATTCCGAAGGAAAAGCTAAAGAAATGGGATCCAAAGGGAAAACCAGGAAACTTTGTTGGTTATTCTGATGGCATTGATGGCTTTTGAGTGCAGATTCACTCAGAAAGATGGATTATTCGGTGTAAGGATGCCGGCTGTTGTGGCCGTGTGGTCCTAGTCGTTTCAGTCTGGATCCACACAACTGCTACGGCCCCAGATTCGAATCCTGCCTTGGGCATGGATGTGTGTGATGTCCTTAGGTTAGTTAGGTTTAGGTAGTTCTAAGTTCTAGGGGACTGATGACCTCAGATGTTAAGTCCCATAGTGGTCATAGCCATTTGAACCACTTTTGGAGTAAGGATGTTGTTTCTGAACCTGAGAAAACTGGTAGGACAATGGTGTTACTCCCAAGTCAAGCAGGCAATGAAGGATTGAAGAATCATGAAGAGGCAAGCGTGTTTAAGAAACCTACAAAAGAAAGTTCTAGTGAAAGAGAATTGAGAAATAAGCAACAACTGAAGAAACTGCAGTGCCTTATTGATATTATGCTGGCTGAAATAAATGAGAGAAGGAATTATACAGAGGCTATTAATTCTGATGACCATGAGCACTGGAGAAAAGCTATGGAGGAAGAAATGACTTAATTGAAAGAAAATGCTACATGGACTTCGGAACCTCTGCCACCAGATCATAATCCCATTACAAACCATTCAGTTTATAGCATTAAGCATAAGGCTGATGGTAAAATTGACTATAATGAAACATTCAGTCCTGTTGCTAGATACAATACAATTAGAGCAATTTTGAGTGTTTCTGGTAGTGAGCAACTTCAGTTGGCACAATTCAATGTAAAATATGCTTTTTTGAATGAGTTCTTGAAAGAAGAAATATATATGGAGCAGCCTGAGGGATTTAGTGATGGACCATATCGGGTATCCAAACCTCATAAAAGTTTATATGGACTAAACCAATCTACAAGGTGCAGGAACCAACAGTTCAAGGACATCCTAATAAATCTTGGGCTTGTGGAAAGTAAGGCAGACCTGTGTTTGTTCTATTGAGAAAACTGCAATGACAAGTTGATGGTAGTTCTGTATGTTGATGATGGATTAATATCTGCAAGTAAGAAGAAGGATATGGAAGTTTTCCTAAGAGATATTCAACATGAGTTTAAAATTACTGTTGAGCCAGTAGGGTATTTCAGAAATATTAATGTTGTATGTTATGATAATGGATCAATAGAGATTAATCAAGAAAGTTATGCTAAAGATATTCTTCGACGGTTTAACATGACAGAAGGAAATTCTGTGACAACTCCAATTTAGCAGTATCTGCAGCCAAATGAGTTAACCAGTGATAAACCAACTAATGCTCCACATCAAGAAACAGTTGGCTGTCTTATGTATTTATCTGTTGGTACAAGGCCCGATATAGCATTTTCAGTGAGCTATGTGTCAAAATTTTTAGAGAATCCTTGAGAAATCACTCGTCTGTGGTAAAAAGAATCCTAAAGTATATAAAAAGTTCAGTGTCATTGGGTGTAAAATATGATGCTAACCATGCAAACAGAAGGCTGGAGATATATACTGAAGCTGATTATGCCAGTGATACAGCATCCCGACGCTCAGTTAGTGGAGTGGCTGCATATCACTATCAACAACATAGCCGGAGTATGTGGCTACCAATGAAAGGGGAAGAGGGGGAATATGGGTATCGAAGCTCTATGAAGAAATTTCACCACTGGAGGGTGTTCCAGTTCTTCTTGCTGATAATGCAAGAGCTATTAAACTGACCAAAAATTCTGAATTTCACAAGAGGTCAAAGCATATTGATGTTCACATGCACTACATGTTCAAGTGATAGGTTTGTATTACTCTCTCTGCTATGTACTATATCTATGCCTTTGGTTGGTGTCATAAAATAAAATACATGTGTCTTGTTATAGCAACTATGTCATGTGTATGCCTTATGTTGTGGCCTTTAGTTCTTTCTTGAAGTTTCTGCAATACTGTACACAGTACCTGTAATACGTGCCAGTTAGAAATTTGGAAAATTTCCAATCTACACATTAAATTTAAACTACTGTTGGTATCTAGTGTCACTGTACCGTGCAGATTTTAATCTATCCACAATAATGAATTCTGAGAACTAGCTGCTTTATATCTTTAGAAATTTTCCTTCTCTGTAATCAAGTTGGACTATACAAACAATGGATTTTGAGTTTGTGTAGCAAACCTTTGGCAAACGTTCTCCTATTGTCTAGTTGCTGCAGATCCAAGTGAGACAATATCATAAGGTCATAAACCCCCACACACCCGAACAAAAAATAGTTTGGTAAAAACATTTATATTTTTACATATACTAATTTCTAAATTTCTCAGGAAACTTTCAGGGAATAAATTAGAATGACAACCAAGCATCTTGAAAATGACAAATAAGCCTAGGGAATGACAAGCTGCATTTAACACAGGCTTCTCTTTTGTTGATAGCCTATAGAGATGGGATGGGAATTTGACCAGAAGCAGAGAACATTCCAGCTGGATGAACAGGCCCATTCACAAACTGACTTTACCTGGTGCCAACACCAAACCCGACATGGTTCATTAGCACACAAGCAGAGCCAGCGAACTGCAGGATAGTAAGGAAGGCAAGGCAGAACGGGAAAGGTGCTCCTCTGAGTGATAGATGATGGGGAGGGGGGTGGTGGGGACAGGGGAGAGAGAGAGAGAGAGAGAGAGAGAGAGAGAGAGAGAGAGAGAGAGAGAAAGAGAGAGAGAGAGAGAGTGAGAACATATTGGAACAAATGAAAGAAGCAGCATTTGAATTATTTACATGCCTGTATAGCTATAGTCTCCAGAGTTTTGTTCAAAGTCAAGGTGCTCAGTGAAATAATGTTAATGGTGGGTGCAGGCTATAGTTCCATATTACATAAAATACCACACTGTCAAAGTTGTAAGATTTTGAAATTGTATCATCACTGGCATGTAGTGACAGCAATATTGATATTAATTAAAAAGGTACTACCTCAAATACAAAGCATTTTTATTAACATGTGACTAGTTTCAATAATTAAAGCACCATCCTCTGACATAAAACACTTGACTATCAGTACCCTGTCGATGTTAAATGTAGTATAATATGCATATCATACTATGATTCACATTGCTTTGTTTCCGTCGTGTGAAAGACATATATCTTCTCCAGGAACCAATTTAACGCAAGTTTCCTTTTCAGATCTGAAAGCAAACTTTGGCCTTCATATGTTTTAAATTACACAGGGTGAGTCAAAAAGAATAATCCGATTAAAAAAAAAAAAAAAAAGCGACTGTTATGTTATTTGAGATGTAAACATGAACAACAGACCATTGAAAGGAGCAAATTCTCGAGTCTTTCATAGTGCATCCCTCCCCCCCCCCCCCCTCCAGTTCTTGTAAAAATGGTGTCAGGTTAACAGAAAGGGTTTTCTGTTCTATGATTTGTGCAGTGCTGGTCAATAATAACGGTTCAGCGGGACTTTCATATTAGGTATGGTGGGGATCCTCCTACAGTACAGAGCATTAGATGACGGCATGAACAATTCCAAGGAACAAACTGTTTGCGTAACGGTAAATCGCTGGACATCACCAAGTGTCTGAGACAGATATGAACACATCCATGATAGTTTCACAAGGAGTTCATAGAAATCAGTTCGCCTTGTACCTCAACAGCTCAACATGCCCCCAATGTCCATCTGGCATGTGTTGCATTGATGTTTACACATGAAACCATACAAAATTCAGCAACTGCAAGCCCATCTTTAAGGTGACAAGGCCTTTACCTAACGATCGAGAACAGCATTGTTTGCTTATAGTTGTCAGTGGTAGCAGACAGGCAACAATGTGTGAAATAACTGCAGAAATGTTTGTGGGTTGTACAACAAACTTATCTGTTAGGACAGTGCAGCAAAATTTGGCATTCATGAGTTAAGGTGACAGATGACCAACGTGAATGCCTTCAGTTGGTAAGGGCTGAGGGTAGTGTTTGAGTGTGGCATAGATCCCATGGAAACCATGGATCCAAGTTGTCAATAAGGCACTGTGCAAGCTGGAGGTGACTCGATAATTCTGTGGGCTGTGTTTACATGGAATGGATTGGATCCTCTGGTACAACTGAACTGATTATTCACTGGAAATGGTTATGTTTGGCTACTTGGAGGTCTATTTTGCCATTTGTGGTCGAATTTTTGTGGGTAACAATGCACCATATCATTGGGCAACAATTGTTCACAAATGGTTTGAAGAACATTCTGGACAATTTGAGCAAATGGTTTGGCCACTCCAATGCCTCAACATTAATCCCATCAAAGATTTATGGGACATCATTGAGAGATCAGACTACATATAAAGTCCAGCACAGGCTACATTGTCACAATTATGGATGGCTATAGAGGCAGTATGGCTCAATATTTCTGCAGGGGACTTCCTATGAGCTGTTGAGTTCTATGTCATGTTGAGTTGCTGCACTATGCAGGGCAGAAGGAGGTCCAACACAATATTAGGAGGTATCCTATGACTTTTGTCACCTCCGTGTAGTTAGCTTCTCACAGTATGGGCTCAGGAATATCTTTTTGAAACACAATGCAGCTGAAAGCATGAGACTAAATGTGCACAACCTTTTTTTTTTTTTTTTTTTTTTTTTAAATAAAGAGATCTACTGTTAAATCTATAACCTCACTCCCCAAAATACTGTGAAGAACATACCAGAGGGTACTCCGAGTATGACCTGTATTAGGATCTGATACCATTCCTTTCACATATGTGTCTGTCTGCTCTGTAATAAGTCTCATTTTGGCTATAGAGCCCCACAGGAACAATACACAGGCCCTGAACTATCTCTCTACATTTTTCACTTAATACTTTTGCCTGAAACATGATAAGTAGGCTTTTATAGGGTAGTTGATGTCTATCTTCAGGCATCTGTCAGGTCAGGTTTTACAGCATTTCCATTATGTAATTTTAGAAAACATTTTAATGGAGAATAGAACAGTGATCTTCATGGAGCACGTTAAAACAGTTTTGATCATAACCGAACATTTTCTAACAAATTTCAAACAGTTTCAGTCAAATAGCAATCACTTTCAGATACAGTAAAATAGGTACAAGGTATATTTCCTTCTATATCTGACTTTTACTTACATATCAGTGTATATGGTCGTCAGACTGTCTTTCTTTCAGTCACTTTTAACTGAAATCAGTTGTAGTCTTCTAATAAATGTTCTATTCTGACCAAAACTGTTTTAAGTTTAATTTTAAGAACTTTTTTGTGATTCTCTCTTGTAAGTCAAAACTACCTGGCACAATTAATGCCGTCCTTCTCTGTAAACAATCAGCATTCCCTTATATATGTGAGTGATTTCAGTTGTGACTCATTGATTTTATTTTTATAGGATACTATGCTTTTGCATTTCTTATCTCTCCTTCTCTTTCCTTCCCCCGCCCCCCCCCTCCCCAACACTTCTCAACACATCCCACCAGAAATTTGCTGTTTCAGGCTAAGCAGGCTGCACAGAATAAAATGACAACTAAGAGCCACACTGCACATACTGGTTCATTTGAAAAATCAGTCACCTAACTATAATTTTCTTTCCTACTTTACAAATATTGTAATTCACTTGTACCAAGGCTGGGATTCAAACCCAGGTCACCTGCTCACTAGGCAGACATACTATCACTTCACCACCTCGGCACAGTGAGTTTACCCAACTGCTTGGGCAAACCTGCAAGCCTCCCTTCTCAATCCTAATTCACTCCACAACCAGCTTGGTGTTTCTATTTTAGGGGAATACTAAATGGGCTGAGGCATGATACGGAACTGAGACTGAGGAGGAAGGCACGCCAGGGTTGGGTGAGCAGCTGTGAAAAGGCACTGTACCAGTGTGGCATAGCGGTAAGTACATCTGCATAGTGAGGAGGAGACCCAGGTTCGAATCCCGACCTCAGTACAAATTTTCATTTGTCACTTCAGTATGTATATGTACACCATAGATGTGAATTTGGTCTGAGCTCCTGGTGGTAGTGGCCATGTGTGTATGTGGTGTGCTTGCTTGTGTGAGTGTGGTTGTATGTGATTACATTGCTGAAGAACGCTTTGGCCAACAACTGTAATGTGTAACAGACTTTCTGTTGTGCCTGTTTGAAACTTCATGGGTCATCTTAATGTGGTGCATGAGTTTGTGTGTGCATGTTGTCCAATTCCATTGAAGGCCTAATCGGCCGAACACTCACTTTCTGAGAGTCTTTTTGCTGTGCCTATCTGCGGCTAAGCATCTCCACTGTAAGGTGAGTACTGACTATCTTTTTCAGAGTATTATTACATTCCATCATGGATACTCCACTGTTTAAAGAACAACAATTATTTGCATCAACAGTTCCACATATATTCTATAAGAAAATAAAAATTAGCACACCACCTGGGTTCTGGGAAATCTTTTTGGTAATACTAATAAACTATATTAGGCATAGAATTATTAAGCTATGTAAAAAAAGTGAAACATCTGTTATTATTTTGATTGAACATTGTTTTGAATACAGTTATGTACCAAACTGTGGAGGGAGATTCTCTTCAGTAGGACTATATCAAAGTTGTCTTTCATTTGTACTACAATATTTAAAGGTCTTGATTGCAATATGTGAAGGCTTCACAGCATATGAATGCTATAAGTGAAAGAGGATGTATAATCATGTAGCCATAACTGCTGATTTATGGTGGTTTACATAATCTATAGCATAATGTTCATTTCAGTCCCTTCCATCCATTATGATAATGCAATTTTCACGAATTTTTATTTAACAGTCAATGATACATAGCTCTACAAGTAACAGTGATATGTGAATATACTGTAGCCATTTCGAAAATTTACACTTACGTCAATGGAGGCCATCTCTTGCAGTTTTATTTCTATGTCTGTCAAAAGAGAAGTTATGTTATGTGTTAAGGATGAGTATTGAGTTTCAAGTATAGGATGAATTACTGTACAATGTGTAGCCTTTCACTGTTTAGGAGTACTTAGTTAGTCTGCAACACGCACACATATAATGGATAAATAATTATCTCATACAATTTATATCATTTCATGAAATACTGACAGTTGTGTTTCATTTACAGTATGAATAAGATACCTGTAACAGTCTGGTGTTAAATGATATTGCCCATACACCAATGTGTAGCCTTTCACTGTTTAGGAGTACTTAGTTAGTCTGCAACACACACACATATAATGGATAAATAATTATCTCATACAATTTATATCATTTCATGAAATACTGACAGTTGTGTTTCATTTACAGTATGAATAAGATACCTGTAACAGTCTGGTGTTAAATGATATTGCCCCTACACCACTATCACCTACTTGTATTTTGAAGCTCCTACTCATGTCAACTGTGGGTTTCTGTGATAACTTTGAGTTTCTGCAATCTTGCAATAGCCAGTGCTAGTTGCAAGCTTCCTAAGAGTGATGGAGGAAACAGTATGGCATCTATAATGTTTGAGGCTGTGTCCAACACTTTTACTGACTGCAATAAATCAAGGAAACTATAAGTAAGTGTTTACATTTTGTTTAAACCCCTGGAAAGTATATTACATAAGGATTCCAGTCATATTATTAAAAATCAGGAAAGGTGTTTTGAAGAGATGTCATGAGTATATTTGTGTTGAATGAACTGTGTTCCCAAAATCACCCATCAAATGGCTACTGATACTACCACTAGGCAATATGAGAAGGACTTGTTTTAATTTTTCGACCAATCAATCTGATAGTTACTTCTGTCTGGCTGTCCAGAAAAAAAGAAATGGGAATGTTGAGAGCATCAAAGATGTATGAAATACCCAAATGAACAATATGAGAGTATGTTGAAAGATGTGCAAAAGGACAAACTGAAAAGGAAACTACAGTTTTAACATGGAAACCTGGAAGGAAAAATGGAAATGAGTATATAGCATTGTGGGAGAGGAGTCCACCATTCGAGGAAGTTCGACCTCTGAGGGCAAGTATTTATTTCATTCAACGCCACATTGGGCGACTTGTGCGTTGGGGATGGGGATGGAATGATGATGAGGACAACATAACACCCAGTCCCTGAGCAGAGAAAAATCTCCTGCCCCAGCTGGGAATCAAACCAAGGCCCCTTTTTAATGGCATTTCGCTGCGTTGACCACTCAGCTAATGGGGGCGGACACTTTGAAGGAAACCTGTGCTGACATGTGAGGCAGAGAAAGATCTGATCCAGTACTATACAGAAGCAGAAAAGGATGTTTTTGGTTTGACACGTAAGGACTTGAAGCAGATGGTGTTTGAGCTTGCCTTAAAGAACAATCTGCCTCACCTCTCTTCTAAACCAGCAAATACGGGAGATTAAAACTGGATGAACTTATTTTTTACGAGAAGTTGTTCCCAATTAAAAGCAGGAACACCACAATCATTGACAAGAGTTAGAAACTTGGGCTTTACTCAAGACAATGTGAAGCGATTTTTCTGTGGTCTAAAAGCAGAGCTGCTAAATTCAAGTTCAACACTACCAGAACATTTAACATACACAAAACTGGAATCACAACTGTCCAAAGCAAAAATGTGAAATTTATTTGTGTGAAAGGAATATTGGCAATTTACAAACAGTCATTGGCAGAGAGGGGATATCTGAACACTGGTATGTCAGGTGCCCGCTAGTATGTCACTCCAATATGGTTTTCATTCCAAGATTTTGCCCACGTCTGCAATACACCTCATGGTATAGATAGGATGCAGCCTCTAGATATTGCTTTCATGAAACCATTTAAAACTTTATATTCAACAAATTGAGAGGTGGATTTACTGTAATTAGGGAAGAGTTGTGAGAAAGTGTGAAGTAGCTGAACTCATGGGCAAAGCATGCATTAGAGCAGCAATCGTGATTAATGCACTGAGTGGTTTTCATATCACTGGTATCTGTCCTTACAATGACTCAGTATTTACTGAAGCTGACTGTATTCATGAACTGAATGATAACCAACCAAAGCCTACTTATGAAGATCAATGTGGGCCTTAACTACTTGCAAATGCCATCTGGTGTGGATAATAAACCCATGGCACTCAGTACCAGACCACCAACACTAAGAGGAAATCTAAAAGAAAGTATAAAATCTCTAGTTCTGACAATGATGTGGCTAGCAAACCTTCACAAGTAGACACCAAAGATGATATCAATCTGGACCTTGTTGACGATTCTGTGGATGCTATCTGTGCACTTTGCCATAAGAAGTTTTCTGTCAATTTCAGTGGATAACAATGGCTTATGTGTTATTTGTGTTTCAACTGGAATCACAAATTTTGTGATGCAGTGAATAGTGAATGGAGATGGTACACATGTTATTTCTGTCTGAATAACTAGCTCTTAAATCTGTTTTACGTAATTCTGACATAAATAAGCTCATGCGATTATGGAACAGTGTATTATTTTTCCAATAAATTCTAAGGTTTTGTCTCATTTTTTATTTAAATCCACTTACAAAAGCTAACTGAATATGTGCTCTTCCATTTTCAAACAAGTGCTTCTATTGCCTGGTGAGCAAAAGTAGGAATGGGTGTTCACAATATTTAGAACCCAATGTTGAAAAATTTTTGGTTATTAAGGTTTTCTAGTTTATTCAAACTAGCATAGCTTAAGAAGGAATTTGGCTAATGCAAGCCAAAGGAGGATAAGTTATAGAAATATGCATTAAGTTTTTAAGCTCTATTTCACAGAACAGGAGGCTGATAAGCAGTGTAATAATTATGGTAAACAACATTTGAGGCTCAATACACTTCTAAATCATCTTTCTTCTTGATTTTACTGTGAATCATAGTGACTATTTCCAGTCAGACAACTACCTGAATGATGTTTAGTTTACTGTCACTTCTTCCCTGACAAACTATGTAGAAATAATTTGCCAGAGAATTGCTACTGAATTGCATTATGAATATTTTATTGTAAGACCACAGTAACGTTGTTTCCACAAATTAAATTTATAAACTGATCTGTGAATGGTAACATTGAAGTTCCAAGCAAGATGATTTATTTTGTAGGTTCTAATAATACAACAAAAATCAGCAACAAATAAAAAAGATCACTATAGGTTAATGTCTAACAACATAAAAGTCATTGGACATGCATGCTAGGCAGGACAAAAAGAAAGGAGGAATGAGCATTTGCCTCACTGAAAGGAATATCTTGACACACCCTGAAAGTAAGTTAGATAAACCTAAACTAGCTTAGAATGGCTGGCATATTAACTGCACCTCTACTAAATATGAATCCAGTGATGTGACCACAGTAACACAGATCTCAATTCAGCTTGAAATAAATAAAGTGGCAGTCGACCAAATACCCAGTCTGATCAAACAAAAGTGAAGCACCCAGAGGATATGGTCAAATATAAATGTAATTTCATATGCGCAAACACCATTGGCAGTTATGTAAGTGATTAGAGTTTTAGTTCTCTGTAACAGGTAGAAAGGCCAACAGAGTGCATTAGTTTTGTCAGATTCAGTGTTGTTACCTAGGCTGCTAGGATATATATGTGGAGTGAACAGCATCAGATGTTTAGTTATTACTGTGAAGGACATGGAGATGCCACTTACATAAGACAGAATTATTAGCACCTGACGGAGTTGGAATGTGATCTCATTGTGGGTTCTCTTTCAGCCAGCACAGTAAGCTGAACATTATCCAGATTTTTGGGGCATTTGGCTATGGCAATGGCCCATCGTTGGACTGCATAGGATTGTAAGGGAGTGCATACTCATCATCAAGGTTCCTGTCAACCACATTTAACCACCACAAGGGTGTATCACCATATTGTACGTGAATAACTTTATAACCCTGTCACATTTGCACCTGCCATTTGAGAACAAGCAAGAGCCTACCTGCACCATCCTGTGTTATCCTGCACCATTGATCAGAGACTAGTAGCAGCTGGACTAGGCAATTACTGTCCCATTTTTAGGCTGTCAGTAATCATCGCAACACAAACATCTGCATTTGGAATGATGCTGTGTGCAGGAAGACTGGAGCACTGATGAATGGCATTGCATTGTGTTCAACAATGAATTGTGGTTCTCCACTAACCTAGATGATCACTGTTAGTGAATATGGTGGCAACCTGGAGAGAGGTCACATTCTTTTGATGTTTTATAGAGCCACAGCAGTGTAATTCCTGGCCTCACTGTCTGGGGAGCCATTAGGTATGACTTTTGATTACAGCTGGTAGTCAGTGAAGGAATTCTGATGTCACAATATTTCATCAAGAACTTAGTGCCTCTTCATATATTACTTCTTAGGCAACACTATTGTGGTGCCAATTTTCAACAGGACACTCATTACTCAGACATGGTACATGTCTCTATGAACTGCCTGCATGATGCTGAGGTAGGCTGCTCTTTTGGCCAGCAAGATTCCAGATCTCCCCCAACAGAACAAGTGTGGGAACAGCGTGGACATCAGTTCCATCCAAATTCCAGTATCAAAGATACCAAAGGCTAGTTACGACTGTTGTCCAGCTTGCCTCGGGAGATGATATAACAGTTTTTATGGCATTATTCCAAACATAGTCAGTGCATGCATGCAGGCCAGAAGAGATATGACATCATACTGATTACTGGGCTCATACTGCCAAGTTCTATACCAATTTGAATTGATATTGTAATAGCTAAAATACATACTGTATCAATCCATGAAGTTTCATTTCGTTTTTTTCTAGCATTCTGATTGCTTTACACATTTTGTCAGGTAGTGTATACTGTTTCCAAATTAACAAAGTGCATTGGCCATGTATTTTAATAAACAACCTTTGATTTTTTGCACTCATGACACACAGAGCTATATTTGAACAATAAAAGTGTTTATTACGCAAATGCAAATGGTGAATATAATATGCCATCATCACAAACTGCCATTTACTTGGTATCTCTCCTAACATATATTCACTAATGACATCTGTCTTAAGTAATCCATCACTGTTTGAAATGAATATTAATACTCAGATCTGCATCACCAAAAGAAAGAGTACAACTTTATTACTGACAGCTAAAGCTTACAACAGCTCAGAAACGTTTGAAATATGCTGCCATAAAACTATTTCACCACTTACTTCATAACAACATGTATATCAAGTGTCAATATAAACTGAAATTGTTTCCTCTACTTCTATTCTAGAAATGAATACCACTAAAACATTCATATTTCTTTACGTACTACATGCATATGTAATAAAAATGGGGCTTCCTATTTTAAGAAATGCAGTTGATATCCATTTTACCTATGGTGGCGCCATCTAGCGGGCCAACCATAGCTCCATCTGGTTTCCCCCTTCAAGCTAGATGAGTTTAGTTCTTTGTAGTATTTTCATTTGATGCTTATTTCGTGCGAAATTTGGCCCGGTCACTATCAATGGACCACCCTGTATATCTGAGAACACTTATGCTATCTGTCAGATATTTTATATCTTTGGATAGAATATCAAAGAGTTTTATAGCTGAGAATTGCATTCCTTTCTGTGCCACAGCTAGATTCACCAAAGTTAAGTGCAGATCACTTTTTATTCTAGTGTTGTATTGGCGAATATCTCTGTTACTTTCAAACTACAATGTGTTGAAAATGAATTTAATGAGTGAATAAATGTGCTGCAAGGATGTGTTTAATATTCTAACAGATTCCTGGAAGATTTATATGTGTTGACACCATAATTAATTCTAATTACTTCGTTTTGTGTAGTGAATACTTTTTGCCTAAGTGGAGAGTTATCCTAGGAGAAACTGATCTATCACTAACATTAGACATGAACAGCAATGGGCCCATAATGGAACTCTTTGGATTAATCAGTGTAATTCCCCCCCCCCCCCCTGAAGGGGATATGGTGTCCCTCTTTGCAATTTCAAAATGACAAGTAACAAAAGTTGGAAAATATCTCTTTCTATTACTTGATCGTGTCTAGTTTTGAGTTTTTATTCATATCCCATCCTCAAATCATCCATCCAATCAGAATAAATGTTACTCCACACACCAAAAATACATTACAATCAGTATGCACAGGAGTACAATGAAAGTGATCACAAAACTGGATACGTTTCATGATCATTTGCACTGTACTCAACTTTGCTAATAACTGTCATGATTTCTTGCTGTGAGGAATAATATTTGTTGTGCTTGGATGGATGATCTAAGAATGGGTTATCAATAAAAACCTGAAACTGGTCACCATCGAGTAACAAAAAGAGCATTTTGCAACTTTAGCTGTTTGTCATATTGAAATGGTATCACAAGTTGCTGGCCCTTCAACAACCCAGCATGCTGGAAACCTGTGTCCCTCTTTGTATCACTCACATGGCCTAGTGTAACATTCTTCATCCTGATTCATAAGTAGGAACTAAACCTGGCATGTGCTGAACAAGCTATCCCATAAAAACTTAATTTCTCTTACAGTTCATTGTGATTGAACAATAAAACATCTTTAATCGTCAATACGAAGGTCCAAGAGTTATGGTAAACCTGAAGTGGTGCATCGGAATCTACTACTAGACTCCCTGGTAAGGTTCAAAACACAGACTGTTTGAGGCGTTACTCCCCCTGGACAGAAGGCACCATTGTGCCTTTAGTATGCAATCCCGATGCAATTTCTGTGTTTCATCGTCAATGTGAAGGTCCAACGGTTACAGTAAGCCTGCAGTGGTGCATTGGAATCTACTACTGGACTCACAGGTAAGGTTCAAAGCACAGACTGTTTGAAGCGTTATTCCTCCTGGACATAAGTTTGCATTGTGCCTTTTGTACTCAGTCACGATGCAGTTTCTGTGTATCATCGTCAGTATGAATGTCGAAGGTTTACAGTAAACCTGCAGTGATGCATCGGAATCTAATATTGGATTCCCAGGAAAGTTTCAAATTACACGCTGTTTGAAAATTACTCCTCCTGGACAGAAGTCGGCATTGTGCCTTTTGCATTCAATTTCGATGAAATTTATGTGTTACATCGTCAGTGTGAAAGTCCAAGAGACACAGTAAACCTGCTGTGGTGCATCGAAATCTAATACTGGTCTACCAGGAAATTTTCATATCACAGACTGTATGAAGCGTTACTCCACCTGGAGGGAAGTCGTCATTCTGCATTTTGTATTCAATTCCGATGCAATTTCCGTGTTTCAAAGTCAATATGAAGGCCCAAGGGTTACAGTAAACATGTCGTGGTTAATCATAATCTAATACTGGTCTACCAGGAAAGTTTTTAACACAGACTGTCTGAAGCGTTACTCCCCCTGGACACAAGTGTGTATTGTGCCTTTTGTATTCAACCCTAATGCAATTTTTGTGTTTCATCGCCAATGTGAAATTCCAAGGGTTACAGTAAAGCTGCAGAGGTGCATCAGATTCTAATACACTAACAGGACTCACAGGAATGGTTCAAAGCACCTACTATTTGAAGCATCTATCCCCCTGGACAGAAGTCGGCATTGTGCTTTTTCTATAGATTCACGATGCTATCTCTGCGATTTATCGTCAGTAAGAAGGTCCGTGGGTTACAGTAAACCTGCAGTGGTGCATTGGAATCTACTACTGGACTCCCAGGAAAGGTTCAAAGCACAGACTGCTTGAAGCGTTACTCCCCGTTTACAGAAGCCGGCATTGTGCCTTTTGTATTCAATCGCGATGCAATTTGTGTGTTTCACCGTCAATGTGAAGGTCAAAGGGCAAGAGTTAACCTGCAGTGGCGCACAGAAATCTAGTATTGTACCACCAGGAAAAAGCACAGACTGTTTGAAACGTTACTCCCCCTGGACAGAAGTCACATTGAGCCTTTTGCATTCAATCCGGATGCAATTTCTGTGTTACATTGTCAGTGTGAGCGTCCAAGGGATGCAGTAAGCCTGCTGTGGTGCATCGGAATGTAATGCTGGCCCCCAGGAAAGATTAATATCACAGACTGTATGAATCGTTATTTCCCCTGGACAGAAGTAGTCATTGTGCATTTTATATTCAATCCCGATGCCATTTCTGTGTTTCATTGTCAATGTGAAGGTTTAAGGATTACAATAAACATGTCGTGGTGAATCACAATCTAATACTGGTCTTCCAGGATTGTTTTCAACACAGACTGTTTGAAGCGTTACCCTGGCGTGAGCCAGGTCGGTTTCTATCCTAAGATTATTAATCCATATTAGTACGAAAGGACCATATGGTTGAAATATTTTTTATTGTATTGATTAATATTAATTAATTTACTATTTTGACAGATTAATGTGTTGAATTTAGAATTCCCCCCTCCCCCCACCGCTCTGGACACAAGTGCGTATTGTGCATATTTGAATTCAATCACGATACAATTTCTGTGTTTCGTCGTCAATGTGAAGGTCCAAGAGTTACAGTAATATTGCAATGGTGCATCGGAATCTATTACTGAACTACCAGGAAAGGTTCAAGCACATACTGTTTGTAGTGTTACTCACTCTGGACGGAAGTCGGCACTGTGCCTTTTGTATTCAATCTAGATACAATTTCTGTGTTTCATCGTCAATGTGAAGGCCCAAGGGTTACAGTAAACCTGCAGTGGTGCATCGGAAACTACTACTGGACTCCCAGGTAAGGTTCAAGTAGAGACTGTTTGAAGCATTACACCCCGTAGACATAAGCTGGCATTGTAATTTTTGTATATTCAATCCCGTTTCAATTTCAGTATTTCATCATCAATGTGAAGGTCCAAGGGTTACAGTAAGCCTGCAGTGGTGCATTGGAGTGTAATTGTGTATCACAAGACTGTAGAATTCGTTGTCATTGGCAGTCCTCTCAAGAAGATCAACGAACACATTTCTTCGACAGTCCTTCTGCTCAGTTGTGAGGTTTTTCGGGAACATTTTGGCACAAATCTGTCTCACGTGCCAAACTTTGGTCAAAAATTTATGTAAGGTGAAAGTATTTGAATTTAACAGGTCACCTATCATCCTTATTGTTAAAAGTCGGTCTGATCTCATAAGAGCACGCACAAGATGGACGTTTTTGTCGGTTTTTGGAGTTGAAGATCTCCCTGAGCGAAGTTCATTTTCAATGCGTTCTCAGCCTTCCAGAATGATTTGTGCCAGCGAAAAACATGTGCTCTTTATAAGGAATGTTCTCCATAGGGCTGTTTCAACTTTCCAAAGCTCACACTCAAGGATTCCCCAAGTTTAACACAAAACTTCATTGTATAATGTTGCTCTAAAGTCCGCTGTTCCATTTTTGTAACACAAAATAAAAATGCAGTTTCACTGATAGCGCTTTCAAAAATCACATGAAGGCTGTATGGAGCTGAAACCGGGAGTGAGCATCTGGAAGGGACGTATACACCAATCTACAGAAGCAGAACAACACAGCATTGCCAGATCCCTCACCGCATTATCAGTCTCATTACTTTTCTCACACATCTCTTATGTGACAGTATGACTCTTGTTAAAAATAGATGGATGAGCATGTGAAAAACATACCAGTAGTGTAATCTTACAATGTGTCATATAGACTACATAGATGAAATACTTATTGGAAAATAACCATTTTAAGAAGTCTGGGAACTACATATTTACTTCTATCCTCAAGACAGGTAAAGCTGGGGTTGTTTCCAATTTATTTCCTTTTTGAAAAACATAAAGTTGGGGAAATACATATTAGTAGATGAAATTCAGAGTTGCAAATTCGTTAAGCAAAAAAATAATTGTGCTATCTAGAAAAGCAATCAAATGAAAACGGAACAGATGGAATAAAAATAAGGAAACTGTTTGTTATTTCAGAAGTAGCTGTTAATACATTTATCTCACCATGAGACAAGATGGTAAGTGCTCTTATGGAGAAATGTTTTTGGTTGCCGACAGAACCATGACAGTATCCGTCCGCGCACGTCTTCATCCAAAGAAAATTGAAGGGCAGAAATGTGTTTCTTCAGGCCTCCAAAAATATGCTAACCACACGGGGAGAGATAGAGACTGAATGGAGAATGTGTAAGAGCATCCCAGTGAAACTCCTGTAGTGTAGTCAAAACAACTTTTGTAACTTGTGGCCTGCCCATCTTCCATTCAGTCCCAATCTCTCCCCATGCAATTTCTGTATTTTTGTAGCACTGAAGAAAGACATTCATGCCTGTCGATTTGCTTCAGATGAATAAGTGCGCCAACCGGAGTGGCCGAGCGGTTCTAGGCGCTTCAGTCTGGAACCGCTGTGGTCGCAGGTTCAAATCCTGCCTTGGGCATGGATGTGTGTGATGTCCTTAGTTTAGTTAGGTTTATGTAGTTCTAAGTTCTAGGGGACTGATGACCTCAGAAGTTAAGTCCCATAGTGCTCAGAGCCATTTGTTTGAAGAGGTGCACACCCGGGTACAATCACAGTTCTATATACTTCGAAAAATATTTTACCAGGAAGGCATTGACCATCTCGCCTCCCACTGGGGTAAATGTATTAACGGTTATTGCAATTACATTTGAAATATGACAATAAACAGTTTACTTACTGTTTACCATGTGTCTTGCTTCCATTTGACTGCCCCTAATTTATTACATCCTTTCAGAGAGGAAACCAGTCTTCTTTGGAAGCAGGAGAAATTTGCGTTCGCTCATCTCAAAGAGTCATGACTGAGGTTTATTCTTGTGATGACCTGTTGTTCTGTGCACAATTAATTTCGTAAAAATGTTGTAATTTGCTCTTGCTCAGATAATTAGTGGTTTGGAAACTGATAAGGTCTGTTGTAAATTATGTTTCTGAAGTTTCTGAATTTTTGCAAAAACTGTGACTTTCTTCTGATGGCCCTCAGAATTCCACATGGCATGCGTGATATGTAGTCACATTTCAGGAACTTCAGATTACTGAGTATTGGGTAACTGTTCATTATTGTGTGAGAATAGTAAACTGATGGGGATAGTGTCAAGTTTCTTACTGTTTACTGACTCATAATATTTATGATACTTTGGACAGCAGGTCACCAGTTCTACACTAGAGAGAGAATGAACAGAATAGTAAAAAATATGAGCAAGTATACACTTTCACATCAGGAACTATGTGTTAGGGCAGACTTTGTAGTAGAATGCATATTACTAAAGTAACACTACATCAGAAGCATTTTAACCAAGAACTTCTTTTATTTAATAGCTTCACTCAGACCTGACAGAATGAACCCTTTTTTAACCAATGTTACAGAAAAATTTATGGTACTTTTCCTATAAACAGCTTCTCCAGAATGAGCCACCCTATGCGTCAGTTCAGGGAATATCATGGCTGTAAGGAACGAACTGTGTAAGGAATGTATTAGAAGCTGTGCAAAATACAATAAGTATGGGAACACAAGGGATCCAGGGATTCAAGATGCCAAACTGCACATAGGCCAATGTAGATGATTGGAAAAGAGCACAGGTAGTTACAGTTTTCAAGAAGGGTCGTCAAGCAGACGTGCAAAACTATAGGCCTATATCTCTGATATAGATCTGTTGTAGAATTTTAGAATATGTTTTCTGCTCGCGTATCATGTCATTTCTGGAAACCCAGAATCTACTCTGTAGGAATGAACATGGATTCCGAAAACAGCGATCGTGTGAGACCCAACTGGCTTAATTTGTTCAGGAGACGCAGAAAATATTAGATACAGGCTCCCAGGTAGATGTCATTTTCCTTGACTTCTGGAAGGTGTTCGATATAGTTCCGCACTGTCACCTGATAAACAAAGTACGGAATATCATACCAGCTGTGTGGCTGGACTGAAGAGTTTTTAGCAAATAGAACACAGCATGTTGTTCTCAATGGAGAGACATCTACAGATGTCAAAGTACCCTTTGGCGTGCCACAGTGGAGTGCTATGGGACTATTGCTTTTCACAATGTATATAAATGACCTAGAAGATAGCATCAGAAGTTACATGTGGCTTTTTGTGGATGATGCTGTAGTATACAGAGAAGTTAGAAAATTGCAGCAAAATGCATAGAATCTGCAGTGGATAGGCACTTGGTGCAGGGAGTGGCAACTGACCCTTAACATAGACAAATGTAATGTATTGCGAATACATAGAAAGAAGGATCCTTTATTGTATGATTATATGATATCGGAACAAACACTGGTAGCAGTCACTTCTGTAAAATATCTGAGAGTATGCGTATGGAACGATTTGAAGTGGAATGATCATATAAAATTAATTGTTGGTAAGGCGGGTGCCAGGTTGATATTCATTGGGATAGTCCTTAGAAAATGTAGTCCATCAACAAAGGAGGTGGCTTACAAAACAGCCGTTTGACCTATACTTGAGTGTTGCTCATCATTGTGGGATCCGTACCAGGTCGTGTTGTCAGAGGAGATAGAGAATATTCAAAGAATAGTGGCGCATTTCATCACAGGGTTATTTGGAAAGAGTGATAGCGTTACGGATATGTTTAGCAAACTCAAGTGGCAGACTCTGCAAGAGGAGCGCTCTGCATCGCGGTGTAGCTTTCTGTCCAGGTTTTGTGAGGGTGCGTTTTTGGATGAGTTATCGAATATATTTCTTCCCCCTACTTATACATCCAGAAGAGATCACAAATGTAAAATTAGAGAGATTCAAGCACGCACTGTGGCTTTCTGGCAGTTGTTCTTCCCGTATGCAACTGGAACAGGAAAGGGAAGTAATGACTGGCATGTAAGGAGCCCTCCGCCACACATCGTTTGGTGGCTTGCGGAGTATAAATGTAGATGTATGTGCAGATGTCTGTGCCATATGCTTAGAATATTTCAGAGGTAGTCTGAACACTAAACCCATCCTGCCCCCTTCTGTATGCCCATGATTTGAACCTTAGCATACTTATCATGAATGGTAATACCATCATTTCACCTCCAATAACCATTCATGCTGAGTCTACAGCATCACTTCCCTTCAACTCTACAACTAAATACTCTCTGTATTCTCTCCCAAGACATATTCAACAGTCTTCCTTTCCCAGGCAATGAACTCCACCCTATAATATGTCATTCCTTGTCTTTTCTAACTTTCCTTGCATCAGGTCTCCCCATCATTCCTCTTCTTTCCTATTCAGAATCATGATCTGGCCTCAATTCGTGGTATGATGGTGAGACTGTGACAACCCTTGCCTTCTGCTCCACACTAAATACTCTCAGTACAGCCCTGTCATCTAATAATGCAATACTAAATTTTGAGCTACTCTAAATTTCTGTTCACGATTCAGTTAGGTTCCACATACATAACTGTTTCTTTATTTTTTTTAACACAAATAAAGATCTGAGCTTTCTATTGTGATATCGCCAGTGTTACTACAGTTATCTCAATTACCTTCAATGCCATTGTTTTTATTTCAAGGGTGTGCTGAAATGTATTGCCCTGAATTTATTATCTAAAAACTCTTAAAGTTTGTTTAAATAAAACAAATGTTGTTAACATTCTACACCATTATTCATAACATCTGTATAGGTACTTCTTTCCAAACATAGTTACCCTGGAAATGAACACATTTCTCCCAACAAGAGACCAGTTTGTTGATACCATCACTGTAGAATGTTTCACTCTGTTGACAGAGCCACAACCTGTCCTCTGCTTGTACCAGTTTGTTACTATCAAAGTGAAGTCCTTGAAAGTGTTCTTTTCAGTTTTGGAAGCATGACTACAGTAATCAGATTTAGAGACATTGGAGACATTGGAGATGATGAGGCTTGCACAGGTTGGAGTAGCATGGACAGCTGCATCAAACCAGTCTTTTGACTGAGGACCACAACAACAACAACATGAAAATTGGATGGGGCCAAGTCAGAACTCTATAGAGAATGATTGATAACAGTGAACCCAAGATGTCAGGCTGTTGGAGATATCGCAGTGCTCATGTATAGTGTGGTGTTGTCCTGCTGAAGGACAGAGTGCTCCAAGTGTGGAAAAAGTCTCCAAATTCTAAACTCAATTACAGCATGCTGTTACCATGTACTGACATAGTTACGTTACACACCATGATGTTACATGCTACAATTCAGAGCCTACTACTGGCAGAGGGCTGCAAATATGTAGCCATGTAGAATAATGATGTACAATGTTAATAACATTTGTTTTATTTAAGAATCTTTAGGAGTTTTCACATAAAAAATCTGGAGGCATTAATTTTAGAATGCTCTAGTACAGTCAACTGCATAACATCTGCTATCCTAAATGGCATGGCTTCAGCCTTAACAAACTCACCCAGACACTTAAATGGTGAATTTCAGCTGCATCATTTTCATTATCGCTATCAGCAGTGTTTCTACTAAGTGACTATCACAACAACAATAGTCAAATATATGTTCCCATGTTGCACTCCATATATCCCTCATCCCATACACATTATACCTGTCTTTTTTTCACAGTTTTTCTTCTGACTTCCTTCTTACAGTGACTTCTTCAATTGTAACACCCAAACATTTTGTTTGTATTAACTGGACTCCTGCCTTGTATTCACCAACTGCAACATTAAAACTGCACCAGGGCACAGCATAAAAAGTCACATGCGGTAGTACTAGTCTTATCGGTATCAAACTTAACTGAACTAACATCATCATCATCTTATGACACTGACCACACTTCACATGAGACATCCCACTGCAGCAAAACCCACACAACAGCCCAGTCAACAACCACACACAACCTTATCCCAAATATAACCCCAAGAATGACATTGCTCTAGGCTGCCATGTAAAATGCATGTATATGAATACATGAAATTTTGTTGTAGTACATCACAAACCACACTTTTATATGATTCTGACCTGATACTATATTCCTAAACCCCAAACTCCCATATTCTGAAATATGAAAATATACCCCCAACCTAAACACATCCAACCCTATGCTCCTAAAAGATTCTATAATCCAGAACTTCCTTAAGTTCTTATTTCCACTTTCTCCTATCATAAATTATGTGCAAAAACATTTAGTCCTGTCTCTTAATTCTCCACATCCCTAACAATCACAAACATCAAATTCTACAAATCCTCACCACATAAATTAAGCAGGTTGATGCAGATATCACAGCAGATGAACCTAAAGAGGACCTAGAATCCACCCCTGACACATATACAGCAAAAGCTGTATGCAGCCCTAAGAACCATGTACCACATTTGTTGTCCACATTTTCTTAGTATCTTCATCACCCAGTTATCATCATATCACCAATGACATCATGATTTCTCATTCCAGATACCGGTACAAAGTTCAGCCTTTCCAAATCCGAGTACAAATGTACTGTACCTTATAGAGCCTTGTATATAATAAAAATTTAAGCCAAAAATTCAAGGAACCATTCCCCCTTTCCCTACAGCAAGTAAGAAAAAAAACCGCTTTAAAATGTCCCAAATTGCAGTCTTCAACACTTCATTAACACACACAAATGACCCGCACCCAATTACTTCCACAAGTTTTAGGGAAAACTAAGAGTTTATTCAGTGAGGAACATAGAAGGGCAGCAGCCTTTGCCCTCTCCCAGAAAAAAGGCCTTCACAAAATGAATTCACATCTTGCCATGCCAAACATACAAACGTATGAACTAAGTATCAGTTTGAATAATGCCAGAAGGTGTAATGTGTACTGACTAGTAACAATTGTAACTCAAGCCATTTTTAAATTGGTTTATTGATGGGTGGGACTACCATGGTCAATTCCAGAGTAGTGGGAGTTACAGAGCATACCCAAGGTCTTCTGAACTCTCAGGTGGGGAAACACATGTTGTACATGTGATGAACGACCCACTAGTTTTCATATATCAGTTAAATGGCTTGGGTTACATTTGTTACAAGGCAGTACACTTTACACATTCTGGACTTCTTCAAACTAATATTGTGTTAATACATTTGTGCGTCTGGCACTGATTAGACTGTAAAATTATTCAAAACCACAATGATTTCTTGTATAGGGAATGAAGGAAACATATCGTAAAGCAATATCACATGTCAAAATTCAAGAAACACCTGATAAATTTCTTTAAGTTAGACAGCTGTACCAGTAAATGACAAGCATAATTTTAGATGCAACTTTGTTAGAATTTATATATGTCGTGTCTGCTCTTTTGGACATGTGTGAAAGAACAGATGCCGTATTTCATGCAGAAGCCTTATATGACAATCAATAAAAGGAGTAACAACATTAACTGTTAGTAGGCATTGATATAAATCAATGGAGAAAATTGAAAATTTGAGCAGGACTGGGACTTGAGCCCAGATTTCTCTGGACACCATCCCTAACTGACCCAGATTTCCAACTTAGCCACACACTGCTGATGTAGTGCCCCTGCCCATTACCTTCACTACTCACAGTGATCACTGATTCCCATAGTTGTTCAGAGTTGCCTGTGCATTTGCACTGAAAGTATCATCGGTCTGTCTTATGCTAGTTGTATACAGGGTGTTTCAAAACTGCTGGTCAATATTCAGGAATATGACAGGAATGATCATTCGAAACAAAAAAGTCAGCAAAACATAGTGTCTAAAATGGATACCTTAAGAGCTATGACCAAGTCTTCATCTTCGACACTGTGAAACAAATCTATTACTGCTAGCTCCTTGCTTTCCTTGTATTGGGAAGTGGTAGTATGGACCAAAACAAGAAAAAAATGCATATGTGCTCTAAAATGCATACCTTAAAAGTCATGAGTTCTTGTTCATTAGAAGAGTTGTGTTGCAAAGAGCGAAAATGAACAAACGCTCATAGCTCTTAAGGTAAGCATTTTAGGGCACATATTTACTGGACTTTTTTTTTTTTTTTTTTTTTTTTTTATCCATACTACCACAGAAAGCAAAGAGCTTGCAGTAGAAGAGATTTGTTTCACAGTGTTGAAGATCAAGAATTGCCCATGTTTACTTGACTATTTTGTTTCGAATGATCATTCCTGTCATATCTCTGAATATTGACTATCACTTTTTAAACACCCTGAATATGAGGTGTCTTGTCTTTTGGACACATCAAAAATCCAACCTTGTTTGTGTACCCACACTGAAAGGATCATTGGGCTGTATTGCCCTGGATAAAGATATGTGGTATCAGTTCTTTTACACATGTCTGAAAGAACAGACACCAGAAACACATCTAGGATGAGATGGCCCAATGATCTTTTCAGAGCAGTTGCACAAACAAGCCTGAATTGCTATGGAAATCAGTGATCACTGTGAGCAGTGAGGCAAATAGGCAGGGACACTACATCAGTGGCTACATTGGAAATTTGGATCTGTCAGTGACATTGTCTGGATGGCAGAGGGTTTCAAGGAGACTGTTTGCAAGAAACTGAAAAATTCAGGTTTGAATCCCAGTCTGGCACAAATTTTCGACTTTGCACATTGCTTTATTTCAATGCCCACTGGCAGTTAGTTTTGTTATTCCTCTGAGTAATTATGTTAGAATTAAATAATATAATCAGAAACTGGATGTGATATATGTCACTGTCTGGGCTGTATTATTTTACAGTTCACAGTTATACAGTTATAGATATCTTAAGGTTTAAGAGCCGTTATCAATAGTGTGTTTTGGTATGGCTTAAGGGAAAGCCATATGAAGCTATGTTGTTAAATTTATGTATGATGTGTAATAGCATTCTGGATTTTTATGTATATGTCATCATGTTCTTGATTTGCCCAATTCTTTGTTGTTATTGGATAAACTATATTATGTGAGAGTGAGTGGAGATACAATGCCATTACGATTTTAAAGCTAGCTCAGCTAGAAGATTGCACTGTTTCACTAGTCATGACTGTTGAAATAAGTTTACTACTCTTCTATAAGGGGCCCTACAATTTAAAATAGTCTTGAAACCATTATGCAAGTTGCTTTTATCAGATCATTGCCTAGGTGAAACAAATTATAAGTGACAAAAAATTATAGGACTGACTGGATATAGAGCACCAGACTTTCGATTTACAGTGAAGCACTTACTCCCTTATGCTATTATATGTTCTTGTAATACAGTCATGTAATTCAAAACATCATTTATTACAGTATTCTGCACAAGGAAATTAAACTGTATGCTACAGATAAACTAATTTTATAAAATATTATTCATAAATAAAGTACAGCATACTGTGTGTTAGCATGTGAGTCTGCAATAAATATTGTACTCAAATTTTATCTCAGTCTTCATTGTGCTTCAGTTTCTCACTGCATGGGTGGTAGGTGTTGGGTTGTGACTGGAAGCAGAAATAATGTTCCTCTTTCACCAAACAGAGCCATCCAGTATAAGTAATTTTTTAAAAATCAAAGAAGAAATTGTTATTTAAATTATTTTCAAATTTATTATCAAGGGCACTAGAATTTGAAACTTTCTTTCCTTCATAGCTTTTTAGTCAATACATTTTTTTCTTTTGCAAGTTGATAACAGAATGATAAACTGAGGTATGTAAAAATTAATCAAAGTAACTTTTGTCCATCCAGAAATCTGACATAATGTCTACTTTGTCTAGATCACAATTTCATGATCTCTCTTTAAATAACATATTTTCAATGAAACTAAGTACACTGCTGCATTCAGGATATTAAGAACTAAATACTAAATACTAAATTTAAATAAAAGAATTTAAATAAAATCTTCACCATTTTGGAAATTTTTGTATCTTTCCTTAAACATTTCATAGCTTGTGAAACAGAAAGCTGCAGTGTGCAATAAATAAGTAGTTCTTTCTTTACTTCAATACGCCCCCCCCCCCAAAAAAAACATGCATATAAAATATGCATGAGAGTATGCTACAATATGAAAGTGTTTGTTTGAATGGTTTGTCAACCCATTTCCTCATATGTTACTCAAAAAACGTGGATAATATTTTTAAGATATTTTACATATCATGAAACATTAAGTATTCTGATGTGAAAGGAAATATCTCTTTAAACTATTTCACAATGAACATTTTGTTTCTAATATTTTATAGATTTAAGGAAATTCACATTATATTTTCTTTAACTTCTACGCAGGTTCTTCTGTTCACCATCTTGAGTATAGTCTCTATTTATTAATTAATCAGGAGTCTTGATTCTTCAATGAACTGTCTGCATATTTTCTTCTTTTGTCAAATCACGTTCAGTATTCCTCTGAAAAATTGTACTAGATTTGAGAATTCTCTTAACAAAAAATCATATACACAGCACATCTTCCTAACATCAGACAAAAGAGTTGCAGAGTAAATAATAATAAACATACAGGTAATTGGCAGACAATATTTCTGGTGTATTATCTCATTTGGATTCTATAGTTAAGGAACCTTTACCCCCTAGGTTAGTCATCAATCTTTTGCAGAGGAATAGGTCTGCAGTGCAGAGTTGATTGATAATGTGATTAGTCAAGAGCACCTTCAAGTGAAGAAAGGAAATTTAACTTGCTTTTGTAATACAAGGTGGGAGTATTAATATGAAATTTGTTACAGGAATAGAGTACAATTAGTTGGAAACTGTGTGCATTCAAAGGGGTGAACATTTCACAGTACAAGCAGATGGAATGGGCATAAAAATTTGTTATGATAAACTAGTTTATTTGATGGGTGGGATAGACACAATCAATTCCAGGTTAATGGGAGGTAGGTTTTGCCAAAGGGCATACCCAGGACCTGAGTCCTGGGGTGGAGAAACGTACGTTGTACATATAATTAATGGCATAACAGTTTTCAGATATTATTAAAAATGGCTTGGGTTAAACTTGTTACTAGTCAGTACACAGTACACATTCCGAGCTTCTTCAAACTGATATTGACTTGATCCATTTTTGTTTTTGTCAGTGATGATTAAACTGTAAAATTATTTTAAACTATAACGGCCTCTTCTAAAGGAAAAATATGGTAAATAGAGTTATAAAACTGTCATAAGCTACATTGCACTATCATAAGTAAATATAGACTATGGTAGTTTTCCTAGTAGCTTTGGTCACTTAATGTAATAAACATTTACACTGCATGTTAGATATGTTGTATATGCATTGGGCGACATTTGAATTTTGATCACTTTGTTTGCATATTTGATCAATCCATTGCTAGTTTCCCTAGGAACTGAAAGCAGTGAACCTCTAGAAACTGAGTGAGGACACACAAAGGGCCACATAACCTATGCAACATTTTTGTTCTCCATAGTTATCCTCCTGTCTACTTACAAACAAACTGTATTTAAAGCAAAACTGAAATTGTCAATGTTTAAGTCTGGTTTTATCCCAAAATTGTTGATATGTAGTGAGAAACAGAGAGATGTGATTGTAAAAATTTAAAAAAATACAGATTTATCATATAATGATAGGAAATGCAATTTCTGAAAAAATATAAACTTAGAAAAAGAAACACAAAAGAGAACCATATTAAACATTTTTCCAACACTTGATCAAGTTGATATTCATCAACAACATTCACACTTCTCAGTAATAACAGAAAACTCTTGCCTTTGATCATGGTGAAGAACATTCTATTGAGTACAATATAACTAGAATAATTATATCATTCCTTTATGTTTATACATGTAAACTGTACTTACATCAAAAGTGATTGCTTTGGTTACATAAAAGCAAAGAAGTTACATGATCAACTAATTTTTATTACCTATAAAACACAATTTATATTTTCTGCGGATATAAAATACTCAGTGGACTAACACTGAATGATATGCAGTTCTGATTATGTGCAAAATAAAGAGAAGTCATCAACTCCCAGTTTCTCTTCCACACATTCATCTATGTTTCTTTCCCTACCAATGCTACCAATACTGTCAGTAATCCTACCCTTTATTACATCATTTATGTACTGTACCAAAACTACAAAACTGTAGTTTTGGTAGAGTGCAACTCTAATTGTAAAAAAAGAGCATTTGGCAAAATATAAAAAATCCTTGTAAATTTCTTCTAGTTAGACACCTGTACTAGGAAATGACAAGTATAATTTTAGATGCAACTGTGTTAGAATGTAGTAATATAATCAAAACCTGGATATATCCTGCACACCATAGAATCACTAAATAAGCGATCATTAACAGTTGCATACCAATTGGGAGGGGTGGGGGGGGGGGGGGGGGGAAATGTCTGTAACTGACCCCAACGAAGTTTTTAGGCTAAAACTCCCTGTGGTGTTTAGTAGTTTATTTAATAAATACATGACATTTATCGTAATTATAATTGCTACAATCGACAATAAGAACAGCTTTTGAACTACACTCATTGTTGAGTTATAGTGATTGTTATAACTGAAGATGTAGCAGGTCAGCAATCACCACTCACAGTCAACCGGTAAACAGTGTGGTGAGTGGAACGTAATATCTTTGTGGCATTTGACAGAATGTACAAGAAGATGAAATTGACAGATGACAAAATTAGAAATTTGCTTGAGAGGTCACACAATGAGTTTAGTGGCGAACTATCCAAAAGATCAAGCAGCGAAACTGAAGATGTAGTCATGGAAATTCCGGATCAAGTAGTATCTCACAGCAGCGAATCGGATGAAAGTGAACAGCGTAAGTACGGATTTTTATTACTTTTTGCAGATATTTTGGAGTATATTAGGATGTGTGTCTCAGTAGAGTGCTTAGTTTGCTAGTGTTTGGTTATGTTTTCATATTTTTATAGATATTCAACCAACAAGAAGGCAACCCAGGCCGAAAGAACAAATTGATCAACTTGAAAAAGACATGGTGGTCCTGTCAAATATGATATGGAAGAGAAGCCCTTACATAAATCAAAGGAGGAGGTCTGTTGCTAATGTAATGAGAACCCCAAAAGGAACTAAGCCAGGGATAAAACGTGATACACCAGTAAAACTTTTCTCATGTACTTCGATGATAACATCCTGGATAACATTTTGATGTGTACCAATCAAAAGCTTCGAAATCTTAGGGAATAATCTGAAGATATTTTCATAAAAAATTCGAAAGCATTTGAAAGGGAGGAAACTGTGTCAGCAATTGGAATTCTGTTGAACTGTGGAGTCCATTGACAGAACAAGGACAGTTATGTGATATATTTAGTAAAGAAAACTATCCGATGTACCGAGCTTCATTTTTGGAGCATAGACTGAGGCGCTTACTGAAGTGCTTGCGTTTTGATGATACTCTACCTCGAGCAGCTAGAAAACAGACTGAAAAATTTTCTCCTATCAAGGATGTATGTAACACAATAGTTAGTAAATTTCCTGAGTTTTTAATCCTAGTGAGTCAGTCACAGTGGATGAAGAACTTTTGACCTTCCATGGGGGATGCCCATTCAGGCTGTGGCAACTATCGACTCTATGAGTGATATATCTCTGCCACAGCAGGCTCTCTGACCCATGCGGACTTATTGTGCGCCGCCATATTGCTTTCCATTCTGTTGTGTGATGCCGACTGTATAAGATGTTGTAAATATTTTCGCATAATAAAGTTGTATTAATGTAAGTTGGTGTGTTATTTAATGATCGCCGCCGCTCCGCATATCAGGAATAACCACATTGGTGACCCCGATCTGTTTTAGCTCAATTCGTGAGTGCTATTAACAGTGATTTGTATTGTGCTACGAACAATGTTTCAACAACCGTTCAGTCCCTGTGATGCGACTTCTCAGACGCAGTTTTTCAAAGTGGAAAGCGAATCCATTCCGAAAATCACGCCGCAGTTTCAGTGCCAAAGCGAACTCTGCTGTCAACCGGAGTTTAACCTACGTGACCCCAAGATAAACTCAATGGTTCCCGGTTGGCCGCCGCAGCATGTTCCCGTACCTACGGCTGCCTCACGACTGTCGGACTGCATTCTGCTTATCGACACCCCAGCACTGCCAGCACCTGCCGTTCCCGCTCATCTGCTGCTTCAATACATGATGCCTGCTCTACAGCCACAGACTACGCAACTCTCCACGGACATCTTACAACTGCTCAGTTCCTTCTCTAAATCCTCGCACAAACGGAAAAATGGCTGACATCAAAATAAGTGTCCAAGGAATAGAAAAGCAACTGGAATCACTCAACAGAGGAAAGTCCACTGGACCTGACAGGATACCAATTCGATTCTACACAGATTACACGAAAGAACTTGCCCCCCTTCTAACAGCCGTGTACCACAAGTCTCTAGAGGAATGGAAGGTTCCAAATGATTGGAAAAGAGCACAGGTAGTTCCAATCTTCAAGAAGGGTCGTCGAGCAGATGCGCAAAACTATATAGACCTATATATCTGACGTTGATCTGTTGCAGAATTTTAGAACATGTTTTTTGTTCGCGTATCATTTCGTTTTTGGAAACCCAGAATCTACTCTGTAGGAATGAACATGGATTCCGGAAACAGCGATCATGTGAGACCCAACTCACTTTATTTGTTCAAGAGCATTAGAAAATTGTAGCGAAATACAGGAAGATAGCCACTTGGTGCACGGAGTGGCAACTGACCATTAACATAGATAAATGTAATTTATTGAGAATACATAGAAAGAAGGATCCTTTATTGTATGATTATACGATAGTGGAACAAACACTGGTAGCAGTTCCTTCTGTAAAATATCTGGGAGTATGTGTGCGGAACGATTTGAAGTGGAATGATCACATAAAATAAAGGAATGATCACATAAAATTAAAAGTTGGTAAGGCCGGTACCAGGTTGAGATTCATTGGGAGAGTCCTTAGAAAATGTAGTCCATCAACAAAGGAGGTGGCTTACAAAACACTCGTTCGACCTATACTTCAGTATTGCTCATCAGTGTGGGATCCGTACCGGATCAGGTTGCCAGAGGAGATAGAGAAGATCCAAAGAAGAGCGGCGCGTTTCGTCACAGGGTTATTTGGTAAGCGTGATAGCGTTACGGAGATGTTTAGCAAACTCAAGTGGCGGACTCTGCAAGAGAGGCGCTCTGAATCGCCTTGTAGCTTGCTCGCCAGGTTTCGATTGTTGTTTTGGGGAAAGAGACTAAACTACGAGGTCATCGGTCTCATCGGTTTTAGGGAAGGACGGGGAAGGAAGTCGGCCATGCCCTTTCAAAGGAACCATCCCGGCATTTGCCTGGAGCGATTTAGGGAAATCACGGAAAACCTAAATCAGGATGGCTGGACGCGGGATTGAACCGTCGTCCTCCCGAATGCGAGTCCAGTGTGCTAACCACTGCGCCACCTCGCTCGGTGCCAGGTTTCGAGAGGGCGCGTTTCTGGATGAGGTATAGAATATATTGCTTCCCCCTACTTATACCTCCCGAGGAGATCACGAATGTAAAATTAGAGACATTCGAGCGCGCACGGAGGCTTTCAGACAGTCGTTCTTCCCGCAAACCATACGCGACTGGAACAGAAAAGGGAGGTAATGACAGTGGCACGTAAAGTGCCCTCCGCCACACACCGTTGGGTGGCTTGCGGAGTATAAATGTACATGTAGATGTAGATGTAGATGTATGATGCACCCGCGTCTCCCGCGCGCCATCCCGGATCCTGTTTGTCTTCCGCACGTTTTCCCGACGGTTTCGTACGTCTCTGCTGTGTCATTTTCAACGGCGCCCGCTACACTCCCGAACCCGTAGTTAACAGCTCCCGCATGCCTACCGCCCACGCCCGCGGCGGCACCAGCCGCCCCACTCGTGCTGGTCCACAATGTTTCATCGGCTTACGCGCCGGGTTCTTTCGCTGGCAAACACCGGTCGCGTGCTCACCAGTTCGAACTGCACCTGCTTCCACGGTACTGGAGAGTCTTCTGCACCCAACCATGCCCCACCAGCCGGGGCCCCAGCAACTGTACCTGCCTACAGTATGCAATTGAACTCACATGTCAAGACTGAATTCTCTTCTTGCACTCCTGCTGCTTGTAAATAGTGTGGTTTAGTTGCTAATAACCAGATAAGTACAGCTACTGTGTGCCAGTCTCCTGGTGCCTACAATCCCGATTTGGCACCACTCTACACTGCTACACCGTCTGCACCTCCAAGTAGTGTGTTCGCTGCACCGACCATTCCTCAGTACCTCACGCATAGCAGATTCCCAAAACTGCCAAACCTACAAACGGAGAACCCTAAGACATGGTCTGCATTAGTGGATAAAATGTTGGACATTCACGGCGTCCTAGACGATGGAGCCTGATTTGTGTGCCTTCTTAGTCATATTAGTCTTATTAGTGACCTGCTGCTGTCGCCTCCCGTGTAGAATAAGTACGAATTTGCTAAAGCTTGTACCGTCGAACGCTTATCCCGTCCTCCTGCTGAGTCGATCCAGCGCATTACCCATGACAAACACATCGATGACTGTACGCCATCACAGCTGTGGTGCCACTTACGTGCCCTTGTGGACACAGACTTTGTACCAGACGTCGCACTTTGGACAATTTGGCTGTTTAAACATCCTTCTGTGCTACAACTGCAGCTATTGTCCCATGTCTCTGAGCCCCTTGAAGCATGCCTGCGTATCACCGATCGTGCCTATAGCATCATTCAACACCGGTACCTCCAGCATTCGAGTCCGGCATCCGCCGCCCCCACACATTATGCAGTAACACAAGCTAAGCCTACCCTCGGCTGCGGCAAGACACGCACCTCGCTGTAAGCGCAAGCAATGGCCTAGCCACCCCGTGGTCGCCCGACTGCACTACCTACTTTTACGTTGCCACCCCAAAGTTCACTGGAGACGGCCGAGCCAGCACCTGAGTACACTCCGGCCGCGCATTTGGCCACCCCACCGCCCAGCCATGCTTCTGCACCACAAGCTGGCTCTCCTTATTGCTGGTTCCACGCTAACTTTGGTGACGTGGCTCACAACTGCAAACCCCGTGCGCTTTCCCAAACACTTATGGCGGGCACCTCTAGGCGCCACGTCCCGCCGCGCTGCCTCACGGCACCTACCGGCATCTCGTCCGACACCTGCTGCACTGTCATCCGCTTCGCGCCTCTTCGTCAATGACATCAACACCGAACTTCGTTTTCTAGTGGACACTGGAGTCGACATTAGTGTTACCTCTCCCTTCCTCGCCCCTAACATAGATCCCTTACCTGCACCACCACTGATAGCTGCTAACAATTCCGGTGCTAGGTTCCTCACATCTCCTGCTTAAATTTGCCCCAGATCAGGTTTTCCCCTGGACATTTTACGTCGCGGAAGTTGATGCACCTGTACTGGGCCTCGATTTTCTTCATCACTATGCCCTCTCCCCTAATCTGCAAGTCGGCTGTCTGACTCACGTCTCTGGTTCGGGTGTTCCTGGTGCGTCACAACATTCCCCCCCTCAGCTCGAAGTTTCTACTGACTGTTCACACTCTGCCCTTTCAGAGTGTATGTCACTTGCTGCAAACCTTTCTTCTGCTCTCTCAGCTTTCTTCCACGAGCGTTCAGAAGTCGATGCATTGCGCACTCAGAATGTAGACCTGTGTGTTCGCATTGACTAAGTCTATGCACAACTGTTGCAGACACAACAGCAGCTTCTACAACTCTGCACACCCACTCTTGCAATCGTGGACACGCCTCCTCAGCCTGGTCATTGTTCTGCAGCTGTGATCCCATTAACGGTTCGGCCAGCCTCTGTCCCTACCCCTCTTGCCCCTACCCACCCTGCCACTACGCCCCCTTCCACAACCCCCCCCCCCCGCCACTACCCCTCCTGCCACTACCCCCCATGCCCCTACCCCCTCTGCTTCTCCCTCGTTTTTGCGTGAAATTGCCAATGGCACGTGCCACAGAATAAACAGAAGGACCCCCTGTGCAGCATAAGGCGCGCCGCCTAAACACGCAGAAACTTCGCCGTGCTAAAGACATTGTTAAAGATCTTTCTCCGTCAATCTGATAGTAACTGGTCGTCACCAATCCATCTCGTGCCAAAGAAGGACGGTACTTTCCGCCTCTGTGGTGACTACCGTACTCTTAACGCACGCACTACCATCGATAACTACCCTATCCCCCACATTCAAGATTTCACCCAGATGTTGCATGGTTCCCAAATCTTCTCCATTCTCGATTGTAGCAAAGCATGTCATCAGATTCCCATGTTCCCTGATGACATCCCCAAGACAGCCATAATCACTCCATTTGGCCTCTTTGAGTACTGTTCCATGCCATATGGTCTCAAAAACGCCGCACAGACATGGCAACACTTCATCGACGTACTGTTGTTTGACCTCCCTTTCGCCTATGCCTACTTAGACAATATACTGATTTTTTCTCCCTCACCTGAGGAACACACTCTTCATCTTTCCAGAGTCCTTGCACAGCTCGCTGCCAATGGAGTGGAGATCAATCACGAGAAGTCTCAGCTTAGCAGTCGTGAGGTCGCCTTCTTAGGTCACACAGTCACGGCCGAGGGCGTCCGCCCTACCGCCTCTCGGATTGAACTCATACTTGGCCTCCCTTCAGCAGAGGACTTCGCTGAACTTTTCTAGGCATGGTGAACTACTACAGGAGCCACCTGCCCCATGCTGCGTCTATCGAGATCCCTCTGACCGACGCTCTGGCGGGTAAGGATACTGAAGGCAAACGCAAACTCGTTTGGACACTGGAGATGGCCGATTCATTCAAAAATCTCAAAACCGCCCTCTCTAAAGCTGTCACACTCGCTCACCCCGCTCCTGACGCACCCATTTCTATTACAGCTGATGCGAGCGACACTGCAATTGGTGCGGTCCTTCGGCAACATGTATTGGATACCCCCCAACCCCTCCGTTTCTTCTCCAAGAAATTAACAAATCACAGTCCAAATGGTCCGCTTTCGACCATGCACTCCTCGCCTTGTATGAGGTGGTCAAATATTTCAGAGCCGATGTCGAGGGTCGCATGGTCACGATTTATACAGAACACAGACCCTTGGCAGATGCAATCCGTAACCTCTCATGCGATCTCCCCCCACGACACTTCCACCATATGGATTTCATATTCCACTGATGCACAATATATCCAAGGCGCTGACAATATAGTCACTGACTACCTGTCTTGCGTCAACATCATCACTACCCCACTTGACCTTACTCACCTGGCCCGCCGGCAAACCGAATACCCCGATATTCGTGCCTTGCAACAAGACACAACCTCTTCCCTAAACCTGGACCAACGTGCATTCCCCAGCACCACAGAACCGGTCTGGTGTGATGTTTCCACTGTTAGCCCCCGCCCTCTTGTACCCGCAGCTCTCAGCCGCTCTGTTTTTGATGCACTCCACAACCTAGCTCACCCAGGCATCAAAGCCTCCACCAGATTGGTCACGGAAAGGTACGTCTGGTCCCTTGTTAAACATGATTGTAGGATGTGGGCTCGCGCCTGCATACCATGTCAGAGAGCTAAAGTGGGCCGCCATGCACTTCCTCCGCCAGGCACTTTCGACATACCTAAAGGACGTCTACGACATGCCCATATTGATATTGTAGGTCCCCTCCCTCCCTCCAAGGGCTTTCGATATATCCTGTCCGTTATTCATAGGGTCACTAGATGGGTCGAGACAGTTCCTTTGGAAGATATTTCGGCTGAGTCTGTGGCTCGGGCCTTCATTGCCACTTGGATACACGATTCGGAAGCCCTACCTCACTGATCACCGACCAAGGTAGGCAGTTTGAATCACAGCTGTTCGCCTCCCTCTGTTTGTACTGTGGCGTCGCAAAGTTTCACACAATCGCTTATCACCCCCAGGCCAATGGACTTGTAGAGCGCTGGCACCGCACGCTTAAAGCCTCACTTATGGGCCACGGTGGCCAATGGTCTGACGCTTTCCCCTGGGTTTTGCTAGGCCTCTGCACCGCATACAAAGAGGACTTGTAAGCCTCCCTTGCCGAGATCCTTTATGGGCTGCCTCTGGTTTTACCAGTCGAATTCGTTGAGGAGACGCCGCTACCCAGCTCTTCCGAGCTCCCAGCACTCGTCGAGTGCGTGCGAGGGCCCATAGCACTCATCAAACCTCCTTTACCCTCTGCCCACTGTAGGCCTCCTGTGTTCATGCATAAGGAACTGGCCACATGTGAATTTATCATGTTACGTGACGACACAGTACGGACAACCCTGCAGCCCCCATACGCTGGTCCATTTAAAGTCCTGTCCCAAGGCCCTTCCACATTGTCAATACTTAACAATGTCAAACCAGTAACTGTTTCACTCCACCAGGTGAAACCTGCGTGGACCTAGCAGGAGCACTCTGCAAGTGACCCCGACGTACACAACACCTGCCCTCCTTCCCAGGAATCCCATCATGATTTGGACAGGCCCACCACCCCTCCCCCCTTCATCCCCCCTTGCAGCCTACATCATCGGCCGGACGACCCGCGGTTCCACCCCGTTGGCAGAGTGATTATGTCCTAGCTTGAATCGAGCTTGCTACACCTACTCCCAAGTGTTGTGTGTGTGATTTCACCATGGACAAGTGCTTTTGTGACCATCAAGTGTCCCACCCCCACCGGGCTGGCACAGGACTTGACGCACCACCATCCTCCGCACTGCAAGGGGGGGGGGGGGGGGGTCTCTGTGGTGACTATCGACTCTACGAGTGATATATCTCTGCCATAGCAGGCTCTCTGACCTATGCGGACTTCTTGTGTGCCACCATATTGCTTTCCATTCTGTTTTGTGCTGCCGACTGTATAAGATGTAAATATTCTCACATAATAAAGTTGTGTTAATGTATGTTGGTGTGTTATTTAATGATCGCTGCCGCTCCACATATCAGGAATAACCACAAGGATATATATTCCAACAAAACCAGGAAAATGTGGAATAGAGGTGAACCTGTTATGTGATTCAAATATGAAATACTGCTTTGCTGCATATCCCTATGCTGGGAAGCATGCTAATGAAAAGAACCATAACAGTGGCCCTGAAATAGCTAGAAGATTGATTGAAATGTCTAACTTGAATCAATCTGGAAGAAATGTTACCATGGACGGAAAGTTCACTACTGTTCCACTCGCATCTGATCTTTTGAAAGAGAAAACAACTACAGTTGGTACTATTCAAAGTGACAAACTCCATCCTGTTTCTCTAAAAAAGCTACACCGGGAACAATCTGATTTGCCTTTAGTGATGATTACACTTTAGTCAGGTATGTGCCTAAGAATGGAAAGGTTGTTACAGTCTTGTCAACCCAACATCACGATATGAATGTGACGGAAGAGAAGCCAGACATCATCCTGTTCTACAATTGTACAAAGTCAGGAGTGGATACATTCGATAAGCGTGTAAGAATGTACAGCTGCGTCGATGGCCAATGGTGGTGTTTTTCAACTTGATTGACATTACAGCATACAATTCATGTGTGTATTTCAAGATACACACAAGGAATGGACAAAGAATTACCCAGCAAAGAGTTCTGGATGAAAGAAGTACCTGAAAGATCTTGCTCGTGAACTTTGTGACATCAACATGAAAAGACACGCTCAAAATGCTGTAGGCATACACTCAAAATACACTACAGCGTTATCAACTTTTGGGTATGAGTGTAATCAAAATCGAGGTGCTGTGAGCAGTGGAAACAACGTTACAGATCCGCGACAGAAAGTAACACGTGTAGCTGTGCATAATTTGTCAAAGAAAGGACACTGTTACTTATGCTCCAGAATCAAAGACAGTAAGTACATGAAGGCTTTCACTTCTTGCAGGAAGTATATCTGCCCTGCATACACCAAGAAAGAAGAAGTAGTTCATATTGTAAAGTGTTCTGGATGTGAATCTGAGTAATCCTTGTAATTGTGAAATTAGTACAAATAAATGTAAAAAAGCTATTTAATTTTTACTAAAAATGTACCAGAAACTCTTTCCCAGTGATAATAATCAACATTTTAATCCTCTAATCTGACTAAATTGTGGAAGTACATAAGTAATGTGATTTATACTAGATAAAGAATGTGTGATGGTTGTGGGGTCAGTCGCTAACCCCTCCCATTGGCGTTGGCCAGTGCAACATACAGCATTGGTATGCAACTTTTAATCAGAAGTTTGATGAACAATAATTCTTTAGATGTGGGGTCTACTGGATGCGAAATGTCTCTGACATTTCTGACCTGTGAATCAATTTGTCCAGTTAGCTCAGATACAACTTTTGAAATGGAATCTACACCGCTGTACATCATGCCACTTTGAATATGACAAAGAATACTGTCAGAGATAATGGTTGTATTAAGAACATGAAAAAGGCCTGGATCAGACCACTAAGTTATTAAAAAACAAACGAACCTTACCCAATTCTCCTTTCACATTTCATGTAGCAATAATCCATTGTGATAGTGGAGTTATAAGTCTGCATCTGCAACTGATTGGGTGATTGGGCAGTGTGAGCATGTGTGTGTGTGTGTGTGTGTGTGTGTGTGTGTGTGTGTGTGTGTGTGTGTGATGTGAAGGACTCAGGTCCAGTTATGGGTATTGCTGTGGAACAATTCAAGGTGTGGTAAGCTGACAACAGTGGAGAGAGCAGTGTTCTGACCCCAGGCCACTCCATACCTAAAGTTCCCATTGCCTTTTCTGTAAAAGTGCAGCACTGCTGTATGACAGATTGGTGTCTGGTTGAGTAGCCCACATCTCTCAGAGTGCAGTAGAGAGGTGTTAGAGTTAAATTGGTGGGACTATTATTGATGTATTGGATAGTCTGTATTTCCACAATGTTTCACCTGATAATATGTTCTTGTTACTGAACCCAGGGTGTATCTTGATTATCACAATTATATTGGTCTCCATGGTTGTCATTCATACGCTATTTCTTTATATTTTCAGTATCTATATAAATAAGATGTTCTCTGAAATATCTCTACTACTACAACCATTTGTGAGACTATAGAACTAATATTAATCTGTGATAATCAAATAAAATTATTCTGTTTATCCATTTCATTCTTAACTGACAAACCAACATGCAGTCCATTTGAGCACAGGGCTATGTTTACAAGATGGTAAGACATGCTCACTAGAATTGGGCGAAAAGAAATACACATTTCTTACTTTGTGGACTGTTTTATCTACTAACAAAACCATTGTAGCTCTATTTGTCACACTTGTGTGGTATACTGAAAAAAATCCTTGCAGGTATTTCACTTTTAACTAGTGGTTATTTGTTGGTTTCTTGAAACTAAGATAATTTTTGAAAGATATAAGGGGTAATCGAAAAGTTTCCATTTGAGGGCATTGCTCTAGGGTATATGCAACATAGCAAGACTATGATGTAGATATATGAGTACAAAATGTAGGAAAAGGATTAGTGTTTCTTTCTGATGTGCATGCAGTAAATGCAGAAACATGAATTGCGGTTACATTATTACCAAATGTGTCCAAGTATTTCCAATTAGTTGTTATTCTTTTCTTAGCTGCCAAAGGACAAACACCAGAAGACATCCATCAGAGGATAACGAATGTGTATGGGGCAGCATGTCTGTGGAAAACCACTATTGTGGAATGCTGCACCAAATTACATGATGCTGCTTCATTTAAACACACATCCCTATATTTCAAATGTGATAATGCAGAAGTTACTCCTACTTAAGTGTGGAACACATGCACTTGCCCTATAGTTCTGTCCTCTCCCCATGTGATTATAATACCCATGGTCCCTTAATAAAGGCCTAGAAGGGTTCAGTGGTTCCTGCCAGATGAGGATGTGTAGCAGGCAGTTACAGACTTCTCCACACAGCATGACATGGTGTTTTACCAAACAGGTATCTTCAGCATGGTGCACTGGTAGGATGATTGCCTCAGTCCTCAGGGTGGTTTTGCCTGAATGGCATATCAATTCCAGACTGCATGTCATTAGAACAGAAACTTCTTGATCACCCCTTATTTCATAATATCACAAGAAACATATAAAGTATTTATGCAGCTCAGGATATGAAATACACTACAACTTTTCTGATGTCTGAAATTTATTGAGTTTGTACAGTCTGGAGACAATGAAAACATGTGTAAAAGATATGAAACCTGTATGAGAATAATTGTAATGTATCATATGAGGTATACAAAGCACTGATAATATTTTCTGCTTATTAAGGTCATTTTCACCCTTTTGGAAGATCTGTGTAAGTGAAATGATACAGTAATAATTTTCTCTTGTTTTCACAATAAACTTTTAGTTCTCACATTTGAGCTGCTTATCAAGTCAGAACAAGGCAATGACCTAGAACTTAAAAAACCATAACATGATACATGAAGTTGTGTGGTTACAAACTGACTTTTTGGTTACTGTTCCCATTGAATACATAAATGGGATATTGAAACCATTTATATCCTACATGTCCAAACCAGGAGTCATGATTAATGTCATCAATATGGATGAAATATTACTGCATACACAAACAATTTTACACTGCACATTAGTGGCTCATTCTCTACTGCAGTGGCAGTAAACTAGGTAGAATATACTATGTTGTGTATACTGCTCATTCCCAACTGTATCAGCAAAGCAAAACTGTAGAAATGAATCTTATGACCCTTGCAGAATTATCTAATGCCCACATTCATACATAAACAGTACTGATAATTGTTAAAGTCACTATAGACCTATGACTACAATAGTGAACAGAAATCTGAGAGCAACCCATTCTCATTTATAAATGATAAGAAAATGCATATTAGCCTAACTCCACAAGCCAAGTGAATCAATGAACATGAGAAAATTGAAACTAACTTCTAAGTGGAGGGGGCAGGATCATTTCACAAAGCTGTAAACATATGTACACAGTCTCATATAAAACTTTGACTGAAAGAACATCCAAAACTTACCATTTAAGATCACATACTGATTGGCATAAGGAACACAGTCAACAGATGTGTCTGGTCATGTTTCTTTAATATTGGTATCTAGAGGAACATATTTTTTTTGTGATCATATAGTGTGTTTACATTCAAATTCTGTATTTATTTCCAAATGAAACTTAGTGCAACATAATTTCAAACTGACTCCAAATCTATGTTTATAGTGCTGTATGACACTCAAACATTGTAATTAGCCATGTCTTTGTAAAATATCTATTTCATATTTGTGTGTGCAAGCACACTATCAAGCAGTGAACAAATCCTAGAAAATAAATAAATAACCCTCTTGTGTCATGGCACGCAATAATTTTTATACTGTCTTAATATTATATACTTACGATTATAAGAAATAGCTTTCATGAACTATAAAACTGATGGAGAGTAGGTAGAAGTTAAGAGATTAATCACGACTCATTCTGGGCAGAAATGGGATACTGAAGTGGTGAGACATGATGAGACGCGTTTGAAGTTCGATATAGATGTAGATTCTGCAATAAGAATTACCAGAGTAGGTAATTCAGTTAAAGATGAGTGGGTATGTCTAAAAAGAGCAAACATTTGTACTAGGGAGGTAAGTGGGTAGAAACCTAGAGTAAAAAAAGAAACACTTCAGTTGATTGACAAAAGGAAGAAGTCAAAAATGTTCGGTGAAAGACAGAAGGAATTAAATAAATAGGAAGTGCATGGAAGACATGGAGAATGGCTGTAGGAAACATGTGAAAAAATCGAAAAAGAAATGACCATCGGGAGGATTAATTCAGTGTACGGAAAAGTCAAAACAGCCATAGGTGAAATTAAATGCATGGGCAGTAGCTAGTAAAGGTTTCTCAGGCTTCCAGCCACGTCAAGTGGATATATAATGCGAAGAGGATAAATTATGAAGTGGAAGGTAGGGCAGTGAACTACTGTGAACAGTTCAGTGACAGGCTTGTTGTCATCAGAACCGACCAGAAAAACATGTGGTTCCTGAAGAGGGGCACCAGCCTTTCCAGTAGTTGTAGGGGAAACAGCCTGGATGATTGAATGATCTGGCCTTGTAACAATAAGCAAAACGGCCTTGCTGTGCTGGTACTGTGAATGGCTGAAAGCAAGGGGAACCTACAGTCATAATTTTTCATGAGGGCATGCAGCTTTACTGTATGGTTAAATGACGATGGCATCCTCTTGGGTACAATATTCCAGAGGTAAAATAGTCCCCTATTCGGATCTCTGGGTGGGGACTACTCAAGAGGACGTCGTTTTCAGGAGAAAGAAAACTGGTGTTCTATGGATCGGAGCATGGAATGTCAGATCCCTTAATCAAGCAGGTAGGTTAGAAAATTTAAAAAGGGAAATGGATGTGTTACAGTTAGATATAGTGGGAATTAGCAAAGTTCGGTGGCAGGAGGAACAAGACTTTTGGTCAGGTGAATAAATGCTAAAACAAACAGGGGTAATGCAGGAGTAGGTTTAATAATGAATAAAAAAATAGGAGTGCGGGTAAGCTACTACAAACAGCATAGTGAACGCATTATTGTGGCCAAGATAGACACAAAGCCCATGCCTACTACAGTAGTACAAGTTTATATGCCAACTAGCTCTGCAGATGACGAAGAAATTGAAGAAATGTCGATGAGAGAAAAGAGATTATTCAGATAGTGAAGGGAGACAAAAATTTAATAGACATGGGTGACTGGAATTCGATAGCAGGAAAAGGAAGAGAAGGAAACGTAGTAGGTAAATATTGATTGGGGGAAGAAATGAAAGAGGAAGCCACCTGGTAGAATTTTGCACAGAGCATAACTTATTCATAACTAACACTTGGTTCAAAAATCATAAAAGAAGATTGTATAAATGGAAGAAGCCTGGAGACACTGACAGGTTTCAGATATACTATATAATGGTAAGACAGAGATTTAGGAACCAGGTTTTAAGCTGTAAGACATTTCCAGGGGCAGATGTGGACTCTGACCACAATCTATTGGTTACTGTAGATTAAAACTGAAGAAACTGCAAAAAGGTGGGAATTTAAGGAGATGGGACCTGGATAAACTGACTAAAGCAGAGGTTGTAGAGAGTTTCAGTGAGAACATAAGGGAACAATTGACAAGAATGGTGGAAAGAAATACAGTAGAAGAAGAATGGGTAGATTTGAGGGATGAAGTAGTGAAGGCAGCAGAGGATCAAGTAGGTAAAAAGACAAAGGCTCATAGAAATACTGAATTTAATTGATGAAAGAAGAAAATATAAAAATGCAGTAAATGAAGCAGGCAAAAAGGAATACAAACATCTCAAAAATAAGATTGACAGGAAGTACAAAATGGCTAAGCAGGCATGGCTAGAGGACAAATGTAAGGATGTAGAGGCTTATCTCACTAGGGGTAAGACAGATACTGCCTACAGGAAAATTAAAGAGACCTTTGGAGAAAAGAGAATCACTTGCATGAATATCAAGAGCTCAGATGGAAACCCAGTTCTAAGCAAAGAAGGGAAAGCAGAAAGGTGGAAGGAGTATATAGAGGGTCTATATAAGGGCGATGTACTTGAGGACAATATTATGGAAATGGAAGAGGATGTAGATGAAGATGAAATGGGAGATACGATACCGCGTGAAGAGTTTGACAGAGCACTGAAGGACCTAAGTCGAAACAAGGCCCTGGGAGTAGACAACATTCCATTACAGCTACTGACAGCCTTGGGAGAGCCAGTCCTGACAAAACTCTACCAAATGGTGAGCAAAATGTATGAGACAGGCGAAATACCCTCAGACTTCAAGAAGAATATAATAATTCCAATCCCAAAGAAAGCAGGTGTTGACAGATGTGAAAATTACCGAACTATCAGTTTAATAAGTCACAGCTGCAAAATACCAACGCAAATTCTTTACAGATGAATGGAAAAACTGGTATAAGCCGACCTCGGGGAAGATCAGTTTGGATTCCGTAGAAATGTTGGAACACGTGAGGCAATACTGACCCTACGACTTATCTTAGAAGAAAGATTAAGGAAAGGCAAACCTACGTTTCTAGCATTAGTAGGCTTAGAGAAAGCTTTTGACAATGTTGACTGGAGTACTCTCTTTCAAATTCTGAAGGTGGCAGGGGTAAAATACTATGAGCTAAAGGCTTTTTACAATTTCTACAGAAACCAGAAGGCAGTTATAAGAGTTGAGGGGCATGAAAGGGAAGCAGTGGTTGGGAAGGGAGTGAGACAGGCTTGTAGCCTCTCCCCAATGTTATTCAATCTGTATATTGAGCAAGTAGTAAAGGAAACAAAAGAAAAATTAGGAGTAGGTATCAAAATCCATGGAGAAGAAATAAAAACTTTGAGGTTTGCCGATGACACTGTAATTCTGTCAGAGACAGTAAATGACTTGGAAGAGCAGTTGAACGGAATGGACAGTGTCTTGAAAGGAGGGTATAAGATTAACATCAACAATTCAATCTGTATATTGAGCAAGTAGTAAAGGAAACAAAAGAAAAATTAGGAGTAGGTATCAAAATCCATGGAGAAGAAATAAAAACTTTGAGGTTTGCCGATGACACTGTAATTCTGTCAGAGACAGTAAATGACTTGGAAGAGCAGTTGAACGGAATGGACAGTGTCTTGAAAGGAGGGTATAAGATTAACATCAACAAAAGCTGAACAAGGATAATGGAATGTAGTCGAATTAAATCGGGTGATGCTGAGGGAATTAGATTAGGAAATGAGACACTTAAAGTAGTAAAGGAGTTTTGCTATTTGGGGAGCAAATTAACATGATGGTTGAAGTAGAGAGGATATAAAATATAGACTGGCAATGGCAAGGAAAGCGTTTCTGAAGAAGAGATATTTTTTTAACATCGAGTATAGATTTAAGTGTCAGGAAATCATTCCTGAAAGTATTTGTATGGAGTGTAGCCATGTATGGAAGTGAAACATGGACAGTAAATAGTTTGGACAAGAAGAGAATAGAAGCTTTTGAAATGTGGTGCTACAGAAGAATGCTGAAGATTAGATGGGTAGATCATATAACAAAAGAGGAGGTATTGAATAGAATTGGGGAGAACAGGAGTTTGTGGCACAACTTGATTAGAAGAAAGGATTGGTTGGTAGGACGTGTTCTGAGGCATCAAGGGATCACCAATTTACTATTGGAGGGCAGCGTGGAGGGTAAAAATCGTAGAGGGAGAGTACCTAGAGATGAATACACTAAGCAGATTCAGAATGATGTAGGCTGCATTACGTACTGGGAGATGAAGAAGCTTGCACAGGATAGAGTAGCATGGAGAGCTGCAACAAACCAGTCTCAGGACTGAAGACCACAACAACAACAAAACTGATGTATGATTAATGTTGTTTATTTCTTAGTAACTGGATATATATATCATAAATGTCAACTGTAATGAGTTATCATTTTCTTTTAAAATACTACTGACAAACTCAGAATACAGTTTTACAGAGTTGCTGAAAGAAGACAACATTCAGCGTATCATAAAATAAAGACTAGAACTATGGTGGACTAGGAATACAAATTGGTATATTTAAATATTAAAATATAAAGCACTTATTGGAAGAAAGTAGATATCTAAATCATACAACAATAGATTAAAAAGCCACTTACTTTTTATTTTGCCTGTCAAAAGGTATTCTATTGTTGACGCTGCACACCTCTGATATTTGTTTTTATTGTGAAATTCATTATTTTTATATGTGCTTTCCTACTTTTCTTTATAAAACTGTACTTCATTCCATATACATTTAGTGAAAAATGGCATCAAGTGGTTTAATATCATAAACAAATACTAGTTATCAATTGCCATATAGTTTTCATAAAATGTGAGAGTAATGCATACAAATTGTCTAACAATTAATAGACCAGTTGTGACAATTAATAAAGAAGAAACTTCAGTAACTTGTGCAGTGATGTGTGAGCATGATGAAAGCCACTGCTGTGCCTTAAAAAGCGCTGTAAAATTTTCATTGCCATGTGAAATGTACATAAAGAATACAGATATAATTAAATGCTACATGACATATCATCACAGTATAATTCTGTGTAACAAAACATAGCTTAAGAACATATATCATTACTCAAAGCAGATCACAAACAAATGGATTTTACTAGGTTTCAAATTTTGCACATGTAAGTCTTATGTGAAAGATCTGAAAATGTGCTACAGTCATTTCGTCCATCTCACTTAGGAAAAGTGAGAGTAATATTTCCTTATGGCAGTACAGACATTAGCATATCTGCATTCTTCATATTGAATAGTACCATGATTAAAGCATGAGCAACAACTGGTTCAAAGTCCCAACATTATCCGATGGCAGAAGCTGGCCCAAGCAAGAAGCAGATCCAGTATCGCACAACGGAATTCCTTATCTGACAGACAATTAATACATGGTGCTGCAAGGATAACTGCATCTGATGTACTAATATATAGTTCTTAGGTTTTCAAATAAATGAGTTCTGCATCTATGTTAATGTCCACTTTCGCACTGTACAAACTGTTATGAAACACATGTAAAAATATTAGAGCCACAATAAATTTATGTACGGAGCACAGCAAGAATGACTGCCTAAATACCCTGTGTGCATTGTCATTATTGTAATCTTATGTTTCCAGTTCCTATCAGAGAGATATGTAGTGGGATGAGGTATGTTCCTATGTTTATCACAGTTTTTGTACAATTTGAAACTAGGTTTTATGGAGATAGTTGACATCAAGAGTCTTCCAGGTTTTTCAAAATTTCTGTGATACTCTCCCTTGAGTCAAACAAACCAGTGACAATTGGTGTTGTTTTTCTTTGTATGCATAATTCCTTCTTAGTCCTATTTGTTATGTCACACACACTTCAACAATATTCTAGGCTATGATGCACAAGTGTACGTAATCTACATTACGTATTGATAGTATTTTACCAGTACCCACCAAAAAACTAAAATTTCCCACCTGCTTTAACTACAGTTGAGTCTCTGTTATCATTCTACTTTATATTTTCACAAATTCATCAAGTAATTTACATATTTCAGTGAAATTCACTCCCATTGACATTTATACCTGGTAGAGTTAAAAATTCTTCTAATCTTTTGGACTTCATAGCGAAACAGTTCCCACAGTTGTCAGACACTAATAGTCATACAGGTATTCATGCTTGTATTGTAAATGTAATACTACAAACTAAATTGAAAAAATGAACAAAATATTGAAATAGTTTATTCCTCTCCTTATAGCTGTAATGACACATGTATCAGTAGGATAAAATTATTTTTGCCTCAGGAGGTACCCCAAATGAAAACATCACCAAATAAAATTTTACACACAAAAGGGAATGTCGAATATTTACCTCACAGCTACACCTTCTCCAATGTGGCTGGATATCAATTTTAAATAATGCTGGATGACAGATGTGAGTATCTTGTTCCATGCAGCTTCAACTCTGTGTAAATACTGTAGCAGTTGCTAATATAGAGCTGTTAAGAGCTTAAATTATGCTGCTGGTGAGGATGCTTACTGTGTGTTTGCAGTAAAGATAGTACAAAGAACACTTGATTAAATTTATTGGTATTTTGGAGGAATACAGGGTCACAATTTATTATACAGAGCTGCTACATCTCACAGCTACAGTGTTTCTAATGCAGCAGGGCATCAGGTTGAACTGATCCTGGATGACAGGTAAGGGTATGCTGATCCATGCAGCTTCAGGTCAGTACCACAATTCATTAACTGTAGTGGCTGGTAAGTGGTGTCATGCCAAGCTCTTGGCAACTGGTAACCAGATGTTTTTAATGGGTGAGAAATCTAAGAGCATATCCTGGCCATGGCAACAGTCAACCACCTTACATATTGAGGTAGAATGGGCAATATGCAGTTTTGTTTTACTCAGTTGGAAAATAATGCCATTGAAACATCAAAAATAGAGCACACTGACAAGTCTTAACAAGTCAAAAATTTAATGACTGCTGTCAAAATTACCAGCTACAGGAACTAGAGGTGATCATGTTTGTGCCCAATGGCAACCACTACCACCACACAAGTTTCTGAGTCCATGTGATGATGATGAATGCAGTCTGGGAATGTCTCCTCAGAGTCTTCACACACAGAAACATCCATCATAATGTTGTATGCAGAGCCATGTGGTTACACTCTTATGTACAGTGTTGTCATTGCATGCACTTCTCTTTGTTATGACACTGAGGAAAGCTGCAAAAATGCTTGCCATTTTGACTGTCTGTGATGAGAGGATGACATCACACTGCCTGCATGGATACTTGTTTTGCTGGAAACAGACCATTTCCTGACTCATGGTGTGTGATTTGGCTGGATAGTCATATACAGCTGAGCAAACTTCTGAATAAAGTGGTAAATGACGTGTAAATATTGCAGAACGTTGGAACTAGAGTCAAAACATTAAGATGGCAGTGATCTGTGGGTAATACTATGATAAACATTTCTCTACTTTTCAAGTTACATGAGGAAAAGGGAAGACTTTAGAAATAAACTAGGAGAAAGATAAAACAAAGGACTATCAAAAATTCTTCTGAACAAATACTGGTATCCAAACAATACTTATAGCTATGATCTCACAAGGCATACACAAGCACAGTTACAGAGTTAGTAACATATACAACCGGCATTTGAGAAGAGTTGAGATAAAATCCCTCTGCAGCCAAAGTGATTTAAATTTTGAGAGGATTCCCTACATCACCTAAGACATATACTAAGATGATTCCTTTGTATTGTACAGTGCCAATTTCCCTTCCAAATCTTGCCCAATCAGAGGCTCTTGAACATCATCTGCAATCTGGGATGTTAAGGTCTACCTAAATTTTCCTGCTTCCTCTGGTCAAATTGGTACTGAAAACTGCTTTATTGTGTCTGTGATTTCTTGAAGTATTAACATTGATTCAACTTCAGTACGGTACTGCCATTCTTCTAGTAGATATCAGCAGTGCTAAACTCTGCTTTCTAGCAAGACGTGGGATTGTTGCATCTTCTTCACAAGTGAATGATTGCAAATTATTGTTGTTAAAAGTTCCACTAATGGAGAATCACTGACACAAGCCAGCACATAACTACATCTGCTGTATATTAGTAAGGCTGCAGTGTCTGTCTAAAACATAACCTTTATCTTAAGAGGTGACATCTGTCAAGGTAATACAGTACAGCAGCGAGCAAGCTTACCAAGATAATTTTGTGTGCTAAAGATGGCCACTTATTGTACACATGGACAGACAAAAAGAGGAAATAAAATAAGCTGTGGAAATTTGCTGTCCTATAAATGATGCAACTGTTTTCGCTGGGGAGGAGAGCATTGGCGTATCGAGCAGAGTGGGGTGAGGGCAAGAATGGCACCTGAACACTCTTCTCCACCAAGGAAAAGAATTTCGGTATCTTCACAAAACGGGATCAAACCCTACCTGGACACACAGGCGGACGTATCAATACAGTGTTAGTTGGAAGAAATGTATATAATGGTTGCTTACTAACAGCAAGTGTAACCACAATCATTTGTTGTAAAATCCCAAAATCATTTCGCCTTGACGGATGGAGAGTGACGAGTCGCAACAAAATAAAAACACTACCACACTGAAATTACAAGAGTAAACAATAATTTGGTGAAATTCATCCTTATTTCTGTGTCAAAAATAACTAACACACGACAAATACAGATTTAAAAGGAAGACTGGAAAACCTCTAAAGAGATGTGTTTTTTTTCAAAATTTCTAATTTCCATATGAATAATAAGTATATTAAATGCGATAAATACGCTGTAATAATGATTTCACACTGTAACCTAAACACTAGAGCGTTATGCAAGGGGTATTCCTATACATAAAACCCGAAAAATTAAGTTGGTATATATAACACCCGGTCATTCCACTTATAACATGTCTACACATCCCTAAATAGGAGACAGCAGTGGGCGAAAGCAATGGGCTAAAACTTCCCTTACATTCAGTTTTCATCACATTTACGCAATTTCGTAATAATTACCAGGAACTTGAACTGTACACTTGGCACATGGCGCTAGATACAAATTTTCATCGGTACTGGGAGTGGCTGACCGTAAAAGTCGAATGAATATATAGATGCATAGACATTTCAGTTAATTATTTCGACTGAATTATCTGCAAATTTTTCATTGTCAGATCTGTAAGTGACGAGGAAAACCCAAGCTGTAGCATAATGGAACGAATTCTCATATCGATCATCATTTTTAATGAGCCAAATTTCCTACAGCCTTCAGTATTTTCTAATTATGCAACTGTGCTTCGATGGCAGCAGTGCGTCAGAACATGCAATTATCTTTACGTACCTGTCACTTTCAGTTTCTTCTCGGCCCAGGGTCCATAAGAAAGTAGTACACATTCTGTAGAATTTTTAATACTATCCACATTTTCACTATGAAGCGAAGAAGAGCTAGAACTGCTTCTATTAAAGTGTAATCTTCCATGACAGGCCCTCTTCCTTGTCTGTCTGGTAGCTCAGTGAGATATGCCGACGTGTTGAAACAATTGGTAGCCGCCTGTGATAGTGTTGGACATCGCATCTCAGAGATGTTAACTCTGCTGCGTGATTGGAGGGTCCGCAGTGGAACGTCAGCTCGCTTACTGGCGCTGCACCGTTCCTTTCGATACGAGATCTTTAATTGTCGGTATGATCGTGAAACGCTGAAAACTTGGCGCAGTCAGCTAGATGTAAACGAAAGATATCTTTGGCGATGGTATCGTTACTGAAAAATAAAACAAAAACAGTAATAATGGAGGTAATTCTGTCAGCTTTAGAAGTTAGAGTATCCATAATATATTTGAAGTGGGTGTGCTAGACTGGTCACACAGCCTCACTGCTACGGCGGTCTCGTCTTTATGTTAGCGACATCTTCACACTATGTCAATATCTTAATCTGCACAGTATTTGAACTATATTAGCACAGCACGTTTCAAAACTAGTCATCATAAATTGCGAAGTAGATGTTCGTAGAGCAAGGAGAGAATTGATAATCTATCTCTCTCTCTCTCTCTCTCTCTCTCTCACACACACACACACACACACACGCACACATACACACACACACACACTTGTTTGTATTATGCTTCTGGCCGTAGATGAGGACCCGAACTTGGACGAATAATCCGCTACGTAACATCTTATTATATGTGTGGGCATACTGCAGTCACTAATATTTCGTGGCCTTCTAGTAATATAATGTAGGGAAAGTTGTTCCTTTCTCTCCTAGACTTTCTTCACATGGAAGTAATAGCATTTATATTTGCCCTATATTTCTTCTCATAATTTCCACATGGGGTACTGCTGGTCTGCTGTATATTATTTTTAATGTCATTTAGTTTCTCTTTTTTTCTTAAAAAAAAACAGTTCTAGTTTTTGATGGTGTTAGTTTGATTTTCTCCCTAAGGTTTCCTCGTGGTACAACTATATTTTATTTTCCTTGGTGCTGTGTATTGTTAATATCTAACTATGCAAACTTCAGAACCTGAAATAAAAACTTCGCACATTTTTGCACTTCTTGCAACATAACATACATAATATATACTGCGACATTTGATTTCCACATTTATGGAATTTTATCTCCTTTACCGTTTAATTTTTACATAAATAAAGTTTTTCATCTACGTCTACATGACTACTCTGCAATTCACAGTTAAGTTCCTGGCATGGGATTCACCGAACCACCTGCAAGTTATTCCTCTACCTGTCCATTATCGAACAGCGTGCAGGAAAAAACAACACCTAACTAATTTTGTGAAAATATCTCCCGCAACGAAAAACGCGTTTGTATTAGTGATTTTCACCCCAGCTGACGTATCATATTCACTAAACTTTCTCCCTTATTTCACGATAATACAAAACGAATTGACCTTCATTGAACATTGTCCACGTGCTGAACGTCAATTCTATCCGGTGCGATTCCCGTACTGCACAGCAGCACTCCAGAGGAGATTGGACAGGCGTAGTGTGTTCTGCCAGTAAGTCGCAGTGTTTGCTTCGCTTTTTCCACAGCATGAAATATGTGATCGTTCCAGTGTAAGTCATTCGTAATGGCAATTCTTAACTACTATATTTTGTTGAATATACAGCCTTTAGAGTATTGTGATTTATCGTGTAACAGAATTTTAGAGGATTGCTTTTAGTACTTACGTGGATGGCTTCACACTTCCGATATGTAGAGTCAATTGCCACTTTTCAAACCATACAGATACACTATGAGATCAAAAGCATCCGGACACCCCCAAAAACACACGTTTTTCATATTAGATGCATCGTGCTGCCTCCTACTGTCAGGTACTCCATATCAGCGACCTCAGTAGTCATTAGACATCGTGAGAGAGCAGAATGCGAAACTCACGGACTTCGAACGTGGTCAGGTGATTGGGTGTCACTTGTGTCATATGTATTCGGCCGTGGTGGCCGAGCGGCTCTAGGCGCTATAGTCTGGAACCGCGCGACCGCTACGGTCGCAGCTTCGAATCCTGCTTAGGGCATGGATGTGTGTGATGTCCTTAGGTTAGTTAGGTTTAAGTAGTTCTATGTTCTAGGGGACCGATGACCTCAGATGTTAAGTCCCATAGTGCTCAGAGCCATTTGAACCATTTTTTGTGTCATACGTCTGTACGCAAGATTTCCACACTCCTAAACATCCCTAGGTCCACTGTTTCCGATGTGATAGTGAAGTGGAAATTTGAAGGGACACATACAGTACAAAAGCCTACACGCTGACCTCGTCTGTTGTCTGACAGAGACCGCTGACAGTTGAAGAGGGTCATAATGTGTAATAGGCAGACATCTGTCCAGACCATCACACAGGAATTCCAAACTGCATCACAATCCACTGCAAGTACCATAACAGTTAGGCGGGAGGTGAGACAACTTGGATTTCATGGTCGAGCGGCTGCTCTTAAGCCACAGATCACGCCAGTAAATGCCAAACGACGGCCCGCTTGGTTTAAGGAGCGTAAACATTGGACGACTGGACAGTGGAAAAACATTGTGTGGAGTGACGAATCACGGTACACAATGTGACAATCCGATGGCAGGGTGTGGGTATCGCGAATGCCTGGTGAACGTCATCTGCCAACGTGTGTAGAGCCAACAGTAAAATACGGAGGCGGTGGTGTTACGGTGTGATCGTGTTTTTCATGGAGGGGGCTTGCACCCCTCCTTGTTTTGCTTGGCACTATCACAGCATGGGCCTTTAAACATCTTCTTGCTTCCCACTGTTGAAGAGCAATTCGGGGATGGCGATTGCATCTTTCAACACGGATCGAGCCCCTGTTCATTGTGCACGGCCCGTGGCGGAGCGGTTACACGACAATAACATCCCTTTAATGGACTGGCCTGCACAGAGTCCTGATATGAATCCTATAGAAGGATGTTTTGGAACGTCGACAACGTGCCAGGCCTCACCCTCCTCAGTGCAGCACTCCGTACAGAATGGGCTGTTATTCCTCAAGCAACCTTCCAGTACCTCACTGAACGTATGCTGTCATCAAGGCTAAGGGTGGACCAACACCATATTGAATTCCAGCATTACCGACGGAGGGCGCCACGAACTTGTAAGTCATTTTCAGTCAGGTGTCCGGATACTTTTGATCACGTAGTGTATCTTGTCTAAACCATCTTACAATTATTGAAGGGTCCATAAAATGAAAGAGCTAAGGCCATTTTAACTGAATAGACGCAGTATTTTGCTATTTTCTACGATATTAAGTGGGAAAAACAACGCCAGTCATACTGCCAATGAGCTTTGAAAAAAAACTGTACAGGGAAAGACAGAGCTCATTCCATATCAAACACAGAAAAAAAACGCTTCATACATTAAGTGCCGGTCTTTGAAGTAAGTATTGATATAGGTTGCAGCCCTGACAAAGAGTTGTGGTCAAACATTGTATATCTTCTGTGCACTGTTGGCACATTAAGCTTTGTGTACATGTCCTTATTAACGCACTAACGTTTCGGGAATTTTGTGAAAAAACTGGCATGAAAGGTGAGCCACTGACTGGCGCGTGTAGTGGAAGTATGGAAGGAAGTCATCACCTAACGAGGAATAGAAAAAAAAGGAAAAAAAATGGTCGCTTATGTCAGGTAAATAGAAGGATTAACTGATGTCTCATGAGATGCGAGAAAACTGCTTTGTACGTTACAATGTTTTGAAAACGTATCTGAGGAGACAAGACAAAGTATTTTAAAAGATTTCAACGTACAGGAATCCGTAAATTTGCAGCATCCTTATCTATGTGGCTTCATTTTTGTACTTCCAACACAGCGTAGATTGTCTATGAAAGGTGACTGTGAAGGAAAGTTTAAGAGTATAGCCTCCAAGTACAGAGTTTGAGGATAAATAGGGGAGGGAGTGAAAGAAGCCAGAGTTTGTCGTAAGACCTTTATGGCAGTGCACGGCGTATTAAAAAATAAGATCCAATATTTAGTCACATCACTTTTGTTCTCCGAATAACCGGGAATGCTCCTATTTATAACAGAGGAAAAAACGGGAACAAGCACTGGAAATTAAGTGGTTAAACAGTATATCGCTTCCTTTCTGAATAGAAGTAGTCATTATGAGTTAAATGATGCAACTAAAGTACACCTCCCTCAGGAACTAGATATAAGCAAAACGCTCGTTTTATTTAAAGAGGTTTACCCAAAATTAAGGCGTCTTATAAACCACGCAGATATATATCTAATACGAACTTCAATATTCTATTTGGCTGTAATGCACAGATACATATGGCGAAGAATATATAGCCAAAGTGAAATTCCTGGAAATCGAAAAAAAGTGAAGTGAACTAGCAAAACTAAAAAGGTGCTTAGACCCAACAGAAGAATTTGAAAACTTGAAACAATTTTCACCCATTACAAGCCACCACGTTTTCTAAGAGGAAGAATAAACCTATGAAGGAAAGCCGATACAGCATGGTTAAAGAAGTCATATGTATGGATTTTCACAAGAATCTGCCCTTGCCTAACACTACAACTAACACAGTATACTACGAGAGCGTGCTGAAAAGTAATGCCTCCGAATTTTTTTATGTGAAAACTCTTTAAAGTTTTTTAAATAAACCAAACGTTATTAACGTTCTACATCTCTATTCTTCATGTCTACATCTTGCAGCCCTCTGCCGCTAGAGGAGTGATAGCGCAACAGACGGTGTGCAGCGTAACAATGTCGGTGTGTGAGAAGCAGCATGCTGTAATCGAGTTTCGAATTCGAAGAATTCGCCCTGATATATAGAGCAACCTCTTCGCCAGCATGGCAATGCTAGAACACAAACGAGCGCTGAGACATCTCCAACATTCTGACTCCTTGGGTTCACTGTCTTCGATCGTCCTTCACACAGTCCCGACTTGGCTCCATCCGAATTTCATATGTTCCTAAAAATTAAAGAACACCTTCGAGGACCTCACTTTGATTGGAAAAGAGCACAGGTAGTTCCAGTTTTCAAGAAAGGTCGTCGAGCAGACGCACAAAACTATAGGCCTATGTCTCTGACATCGACCTGTTGTAGAATTTTAGAACATGTTTTCTGCTCGCGTATCATGCCATTTCTGGAATCCCAGAATCTACTATGTAGGAATCAACATGGATTCCGGAAACAACGATCGTGTGAGACCCAACTCCTTTATTTGTTCATGAGGCCCAGAAAATATTAGATACAGGCTCCCATGTACATGCCATTTTCCTGGACTTCCGCAAGGCTCTCGATACAGTTCCGCACTGTCGCCTGATAAACAAAGTAAGAGCCTAGGGAATATCAGACCAGCTGTGTGGCTGGATTGAAGAGTTTTTAGCAAACAGAACACAGCATGTTGTTCTCAATGGAGAGACGTCTACAGACGTTAAAGTAACCTCTGACGTGCCACAGGGGAGTGTTATGGGACCATTGCTATTCACAATATATACAAATGACCTAGTAGATAGTGTCGGAAGTTCTATGCGGCTTTTCGCAGATGATGCTGTAGTATACAGAGAAGTTGCACCATTAGAAAATTGCAGCGAAATGCAGGAAGATCTGCAGCGGGTAGGCACTTGGTGCAGGGAGTGGCAACTGACCCTAAACATAGACAAATTTAATGCATTGCGAATACATAGAAAGAAGGATCCTTTATTGTATGATTATATGATAGCGGAACAAACACTGGTAACAGTTACTTCTGTAAAATATCTGGGAGTATGCGTACGGAACGATTTGAAGTGGAATGATCATATAAAATTAATTGTTGGTAAGGCGCGTGCCAGGTTGATATTCATTGTGAGAGTCATTAGAAAATGTAGTCCATCAACAAAGGAGGTGGCTTACAAAACACTCGTTCGACATATACTTGAGTATTGCTCATCAGTGTGGGATCCGTTCCAGGTCGGGTTGACAGAGGAGATAGAGAATATCCAAAGAAGAGTGGCACGTTTCGTCACACGCTTATTTGGTAAGCGTGATAGCGTTACAGAGATGTTAAGCAAATTCAAGTGGCACACTCTGCAAGAGAGAGACTCTGCATTGCAGTGTAGCTTGCTGTCCAGTTTTCGAGAGGGTGCGTTTCTGGATGACGTAGCCATTACATTGCTTCCGCTTACTTATACCTCCCCAGGAGATCACGCATGTAAAATTAGAGAGATTTGAGCGCGCACGGAGGCTTTCCGGCAGCCGTTCTTCCCGCGAACCATACGCGGCTGGAACAGGAAAGGGAGGTAATGACAGCGGCACGTAAAGTGCCCTCCGCCACACACCGTTGAGTGGCTTGCGGAGTATAAATGTAGATGAAGATAGTGATGAAGGGGTGAAAGCAGAGGTGTGGCTGTGGCTCCGTCAACAAAGTCAAACATTCTATAGTGACGGTATCTACAAACCTGCCTCTGATAGGGAGAAATGTGTTCGCCGTTGGGTGACTATGTTGAGAAGTAAATAAGTAAACATGAAGAATAATGTAGTTGAATGTTAATAACGTTTGTTTTAGTTAACAGGTTTTAAGACTTTTCACATAAAAAATTCAGAGGCATTATTTTTCAGTGCATCCTCGTACTTCCAACTGATGATAACCACTTTTACATCCGTAGTAGAAAAGTAATTACATTGATTTACGTGGCACGATGTCCCTCAGGAGGACATGCAACAAACTCCGTCCATGGATGCCAAACGCATTAACTGCTTGCGTAAGGGACAGAGTTGGAACAACGAGTCGCTGACTTGCTCTTTCTCTTGAATAAATCATCCAATTTTTCTGGAATTGTAATTTTTTGTTTCTATGTATCTGTAGACAGCGTCTACCGATTTCTGTCTTCCGGCCGGGGTGACCGAGAGGTTCTAGGCGCTACGGCCTGGAACCGCGCGACCGCTACGGTCGCAGGTTCGAATCCTGCCTCGGGCATGTACGTGTGTAATGTCCTCAGGTTAGTTAGGTTTAAGTAGTTCTAAGTTCTAGGGGACTGATGACCTCAGAAGTTAATTCCCATAGTGCTCAGAGCCATTTGAACCATTTTTTTTAAATTTCTGTCCCATTCGGACAATTCAAAATGGTTCAAATGGCTCTGAGCACTATGAGACTTAACATCTATGGCCATCAGTCCCCTAGAACTTAGAACTACTTAAACCTAACTAACCTAAGGACAACACACAACACCCAGTCATCACGAGGCAGAGAAAATGCCTGACCCCGCCGGGAATCGAACTCGGGAACCCAATTCGGACAATTCCTTCGTGGTACGTACTTTTTTACTTTTTTGTCTTAGGGTGCGAGTATCAGCTGTTATAAATTACTCTAGTAATACTTCTTACTTCTTTAGTCTGGACTACTTTAGTAAATTACTTCTTTACTAGTATACTGTTTTAGTAACTGTTGGAGAGCTCAGTTTCTATGTAATTCTTTAGTTGTAACTAAAGGAGTAACGAATTTTTGCTACAGAAGCAAGCCATTCCTGCACACTGCTGGCACGTGCATTACGTTCCCTCTCAGAAAATGTTGATTGTCGGCAGACATTATTGCATCACCTTTTGCGTAATTTATGTCCATCGCTACAATTTTAGAAGCTAGAAAATATTATTAAAATTGAATTACTAAAATTGAAAAATCTAAATCCTATAGTATTAATTAATGATAAGATCTGTGTATTATGAAAAATAAACGTGCTATTAATGGATGATTGTATTGTTAACCCAGCCATCTATAGCTAACAACTTCCATTGTTGGTTGGTGACACGTATTAATTTAAATGCGAGCTTGAGATACGAGCTAGCATCAACATGGAGGTAGCCAAGAAATGTTCAAAAAACATACCAGAAAATGAAAATGAGCGGTTTGCTGAAATAATGAAAAAGTACATAACTACTATTGAATCTAAAAAGCACGATGTCAACATGCTAAAAAGGAAAATGGATGCTTGGGAAAAAATACACGTTGAATACAACGCAGAAGCTCTTACACAAAGATCACAAGAGCAGCTTAAAGTAATTTGGAAGGTCATGAAAGCGAAAGCAAAGGAAATGAAAGCTAAGTGTAATCGAGAATAATTTCAAACTGACAGTAGCGTAGGTGAGACGAAGATCGACGATATAAGCCAGCCGGCTTGGGTGGATGAGCGGTTCTAGGCGCTACAGTCTGGAACAGGATTCGAACCTGCGACCACAGTCGTCGCGCGGTTCCGGACTGATTGGCCTAGAACCGCTTGGCCACCGCGGCCGGCGAAGAAAAGAGAGACTTACACAAAGTAATAAATACGTGCCAAAATGAAATTCGAAAAACTGAGAAAAGAAACCCATCCGAAAGATTTACTGTACAGTGTGGCCACAAAGCTCCGTGACCCCCCATAAGTAATATAAATCCCTAAAGTTGAATAAATAACTTGAACAGCATTTCCTTAGAAGAGTTGTCTTGAAATACGAACCATATAGAGTTGCGCGTCACCCAAGGAGATCTATGAGGCAGGACCCTCCGAATCGTAGCTGAGATGAACATTGCTGATTTCAGGTCTTCTTCCATCTGTTTAAGCAGAATCAAGAAATCATATAGTATAGGAAGTCACAAGACCACGAAGTAAAAGTATAGAGGACATGCCATTAATTCACAGGTGACGTGAAGACGAAGCTTGCCGTTACCCCAACATCTGCTGTGTCTAACGATGACAGTCACGTTTCGTGAAAGAAATGTGAACTAGTAGGACTTTATCATTTCGAAGCGAAAAAGACAGTGTCTGTTGTGCAGTCGACTAATCCTACGACAGATTTATAAACGACAATGACAGTTATAAGTATGAGTCGATCAACATTTGTGCAACTTTAAATCTGTCTTCAGGGACCTCAAGGCCTATCAGTATGCGGTAGTACAAAGTATGCTCGGTATACAATACAATAAGCAGAACAACGGTCAGGACTGTTGCTTACTCCGCCTCAGTTCTGTCTAAATGAAACTAATAATTACTGTGACGTGTCTGAAAGCAATAATTTTTCTTTTGTCACTTTTGCCTGGTGCAAGGGAAATGTTTGTTGTCGTCTTTCAAACAACACTTCGCTTTACTGTGGCGAGTACGGGGAATAAACAAGAAACTGTTTCGTTGATACTACAATATATATTATTCAAAAATTATCATAAGAACTGTCCTACAGAGATTACAATAAGATGTTGTATGTGTAAGGAGTATGTCATTGCAATAAATTAATTTCTTTCATTACCCAGTCGGAGATTCCTAAACTATGAGTTCCGTGTTCCATCCAGCTAGTCTTCTCCTTTCGTCTCTAACAGGCAGAACTCGTGCCTCTTGTGTAGTACGTCTAAACCGCTAGCTGGACTCGAGAACAGTTCTGCGCCGAGTGTAACACATTTTAGCAGTAATTTGTTTAACTCAGCTGTGTTGTCGAAGAGGACTGCCCAGGCTTAGCAGTTCGGATCAAGGAAAGCTGCAGACCTTGTAATCAGCAAGCGTGGCTTTCCCAAAGCGTGTTTACTATGGTTGTCCTGAATCATTTCCGAGAGGATATCAGAACGTTCGCCTAAGCAGTGCTGTTGCTGAATCTCTTAGTAACAGCGATTGAATCATAAAAATTGTTCAATCACTAACCCTTCATCTGCGAGCGACGTATTAAGGTTGTTTCCGTAAGCGCATGCAAAAATTTAACAGGAGATAGAGGATGCGCCACTGAACAATTTAAGGTAGGGAATCCGGAGTCGGGGAAGTAAGGAGATAATAAGATTAAAATCACATTACTGTGCACTTCTTTTGTTTACATTAGATAGAATTAACTGAAAATACCATCACTGACGCAATGAACGTACCATTTGTACTGTATCTTACAAAATGTGCTTAAACTGACGTCCATCAACCGCAATGCAAGCTGCAACACGTTCCAGCACCTCTTCAAAATCGCGTGTGCAAGTGGTCCTCGTGTTGCCAGTTCCCTCGTTTCTTCTTTCCAATGAACCAGTCTCGCACCACATTCGTCGATGGAGAGAAATAAACACTCGTCGTGACGGATTATGCCTGTTAGGAACTCGTTCCCTAGACTGCCTTTCAGCAGTGAGAGCACTGCAATGTACTTCCCCATACACACGGTGCATGTCAGTGAGTTCTGCGAAACTGTACCGGTACAGCTCCATCGTTTTGGACTTCACATCTCTGAGTAGCACTGAGTAATGAATGGATCTATCGTAAATTCATAGAACGTTCTGTCATGGGACAACGTAAATACGATACAACAGAGCCATCTTATGGACAAGTTAAGTAAACAAAACCTGCGTCATGACTTTAGAGTAATCAGGCTTGCCGGCCGGAGTGGCTGTGCGGTTCTAGGCGCTACAGTCTGGAACTGAGCGACCGCTACGTTCGCAGGTTCGAATCCTGCCTCGGGCATGGATGTGTGTGATGTCCTTAGGTTAGTTAGGTTTAATTAGTTCTAGGTTCTAGGCGACTGATGACCTCAGAAGTTAAGTCGCATAGTGCTGAGAGCCATTTGAACCATTTTTTTAATCAGGCTTGTTGTCCTTGTTTCCTTGCAGGAAGCAAAGAATGTACATATAAATAAACAGCAAATACGTGTAAACTTGTACGCATGTTAGTTGTAGTTGTAAATAAGCTGGAAAACAGTAATTCTAGACAAAGTGGTAGACAAGTTACTTAAGTATTTCTTTAAGCTGGCTTCTCCGACCGCAGGTTCCTAACCTCAGATTGTTCAGTGGAGCATGTTACATTTCTGCACGCTCTTACGGAAACACGGTCATTGTGCTTCCAGTGCTGATGCCTTATACAGTATGTGTGACAGGAGCTGAGCGTGCCAGCTGTACTAACGTCGGATATATGCGTTTCGAGGTTTTCTTAGTATATACACGCTATAAAACACACGTTATGTGTGACCAATTGGTACACCAAGTCCATCTCTCTTCCACTACTTTCACGAATGAAGAATAAATGCAGTAGGTACAGTTCACACGAACAGGAATAGTACGCTAAGACTCGAAGCCAAGCTACGAAGAGGTGAGATAGAATTCAAGTGAAGAGACAGTGTGATGGCTTTGAACTGGTATGACCAAAGAGACGTACGTATGTTGTCGACATACCATATGACTCCAATGAAATCTGTTGTGAAAAATGGACCGCCAAACTAACACAAACATTGAAATTAAAATGTGAATTGAATTGCAAGTAGACTATGGATGTAGTGGACACATATGGCATACTACTTAACTCAACGTAATATGCTCGCAAAACACTGAAATATTAGAAAAACACTTTTTTCACTCCTGAGAGTGCTACATTTGGCGTTATTTACAAGATTCGTGCCGGAAAACAAACTTCAGTCATCCAATTTCAACTCAGCCGCGTTCTTGAGATCTTAAAGACATACCACCAAGAAAAGAAAGCATCAGGAGGTAGTAGATCAGGCGAAGAAAATTTATTGGGGCTTCTAGAAAGGCCGGCCATTGTGACCGAGTGGTTCTAGGAGCTTCAGTCCGGAACCGCGCTGCTACTACGGTCATAGGTTCGAATCCTGCCTCGATCATGGATTTGTGTCATGTCCTTAGGTTAGTTAGGTTTAAGCAGTTGCCCGCATCTCGTGGTCGTGCGGTAGCGTTCTCGCTTCCCACGCCCGGGTTCCCGGGTTCGATTGCCGGCGGGGTCAGGGATTTTCTCTGCCTCGTGATGGCTGGGTGTTGTGTGCTGTCCTTAGGTTAGTTAGGTTTAAGCAGTTGCCCGCATCTCGTGGTCGTGCGGTAGCGTTCTCGCTTCCCACGCCCGGGTTCCCGGGTTCGATTGCCGGCGGGGTCAGGGATTTTCTCTGCCTCGTGATGGCTGGGTGTTGTGTGCTGTCCTTAGGTTAGTTAGGTTTACTTAGTTCTAAGTTCTACGGGACTGATGACCATAGATGTTAAGTCCCATAGTGCTCAGAGCCATTTTAAGCAGTTGTAAGTCTAGGGGACTGATGATCTCAGATGTTAAGTCCCATTGCGCTTAGAGCCATATGAACCATTTTCTTCGAGAAAGACACTTTCCAAGCACCGTCAGTAAAACAACACTGACTTGTAAGGTTGGTTGTGTTGGGAAGGAGACCAGACAGCGAAGGTATAGGTCTCATCGGATTAGAAAAGGACGGGGAAGGAAGTCGGCCGTGCCCTTGGAAAGGAAGCATCCCGGCATTTGCTTGGAGCGATTAAGGGAAATCACCGAAAACCTAAATAAGGATGGCCGGACGCGGGATTCAACCGTCGTCCTCCCGAATGCGAGTCTAGCGTGTAACCACTGCGCCACCTCGCTCGGTGACTTGTAAGGAGATGTGTTATATGCAGCGTTACTGCTGTAAACAATTTGCCGTGGGACTCTGTGTTGTGCCTATTTCAAATATGCCTATATTACACAAAAAAACACCTTACTGGTATGTGTTTCCTTGTAGTGTTATCCAGTATTAGGAACATCGACGATAAGAAATATTCAGATCGCAATTTGTTTTAAGAACTTATTGGTGAGAATAAATACGGAAGAACCCGCGATGATAACGCTAAGAGCAGCACTGCTCAGCGCCGTATAGTGCCCAAACAGGCGGTGCTGTTGGGAGCATCCCTACCGCACACGGATGCGCTCAATGTTATGACACACTCACCGGTGAAAGGGCTAATAAACACGAAAATCCACCATTTTCTCCTACCGTTTTCTCTGTTGTTCATCCTCTGTTGCCCATTCCCGTTTCAGTAATTGCTGTATTGAAAGTCCAGATCCAAAAATCTATTTTGCCAGTAATTCACTGGCTGGCAGTAATAAAGCCACTGACTTAAATTGTGATACTGTAGAAGCGCATGGAGCAAAAGAGAAAACTATTACTCAGGATCGTATCATAAAACTTTCATTCTGTTGCAACGGACCTTCGGCTGTTATCTTTAAAGGTCAAAGTGCTATTTGACGACACTAATAAGCTCCTAATCTGTGTCAATGTCGATCTGTTGATAATATTCTTGTACCCACTCGCACCGCCTCCACGAAGAGTGCTAGTGACTGCCGTGAGTTGTTTTTTGAGAAATCATATCACATGTTCTCTTCTGAATCGTAAGTAAACTGTTAAGTGTCGATTCACTTTGCGTCAATTACTGCGCATCGTTCGTAGCTCCCGCGTTAGTGCGCGCCAACAAACTTCGGTTACCTTCGGCCCAGTTCGACCCAAACCGGCACTCTAGCGTCGTCTGCCGTGTGGCGAATAGCAGGAGCCATTCAATCGATTGGAGCCACGGCGCGGATTGCTTCCTTTACATTTCAGTAGCGAATAGATGCGCCAAGGAGTCTTCATCGCTATCCAAACGACGCATACACATTTGACTATTTGTTACAGTTCGGAACGAAGTTATAGCAAACCATCTCCACTAAGATGTTATTTAGAAAAGTAAAGACAGATTTATTTTTTCGTGCTTCAGGCAGGTATGACAGAGAATGGTCCTCTGATACACACTAAACAGTTCAAAGCGATGTGGAACTTCAATAGCTGCGTCGGTGCTATGGACTGCCAAATTTGTTAAGTAGGGTTGACGTATCGGTATCAAAACTTAATGTTATGGGATATAGTTTCCCTTCTAATAGAACTAAAACCTTTGCTGTTTGCTTTAATTCCGATTTCTTATGCTCGACTACATTGGCGATGTCACACAGGTTTCTTTGTGTATTGAATACACAACTACTCTAATCTTTCTAATGCGTTGCACCATAGTGTGTACCACACACCAGCCGCTACCGTCGTAACCATAAAATATATTTCGTCCATAGTTGTTTGATTCCAAATAGTGAAAGACCGAATCTGTGACAACTGAATCTATGAAGCAACACAATTTAATCGCACCTGTCCGTGTACCGCCAACATAAATCGTTACATATTTATTGAACTTCTGAGATTGGTTTCATTCACAGAATCGATAACCCAGTGTTTTTTACATTAAATCTTAAAAGAATTCCCTTATGACAGTGTTCAATGTATGAACAACATAGACACCAAATGCTTAAATTCTGTAACTGGCTCAGTTTCTTTTGTGTATCTCACATAGTGGGGAAGCTGCGACAGTTTGGATTCTATGACGCGTCTTTAAGACATCTCTCAGTTCACCTGTTTTTTTAGCACGAATGTAACTTTCTTTACTGGAGCGTTACTCAGCTCGTTTAAAGTCACGTCGAATTAATCCCCTCAGAATAAAATACTGTAAGCAACTAAAACTAGCCCGACGTGACTTCGTTATTCAGCTATGTATGTGAGCAATTTTACAGGGTGCAGCAGATACAGTGACCTCTTCTAAACTGCGCACCATTGTTGAACACGGCTTCCTACAGAGCTGATGTTGGTACCAATACGTATTGCGGTTCATAGCATTACCAGTCTCTATGAGTCCTTCTATATCGTCGTACCACACATATGGGAAGCGCAAAGGTGCATTGTGTCTTCGTATATCATAGGCGGTTTCGGCTACTACGGACTGCTGGTTTTCTTGTCAGCAGTTGCTACGTCTGAAGTTGCAGAACGATCGCTCTTAGCTATAAATGTCAACATCCAAAGAACAATGAATCCTTTCTCGATGCACAACAGACTCCATTTCTCCCCTAATTTGTCCGTTGGGCTGACATGTCATTGACTAGAAACGTGGGAGATCGCGTCTCTTTACGAATGTGCTGTATTTGTATCCTGAAATCATATTCAAGGAACATCCAAATATTGAGGCAAACAGGATCCGAAAACACGTAAGATACCTATAGGATTCGACGCTTTAACTTTAGGGCTTTCTTTAGCATTGCGTAGTGCCGTGAAATATCCGTTGTTTCATGAATGACGTATCGGTAGTTGTAGTATAACCGAACTTATATCGTTAATTTTTTCGCCGTTGCCTTCTATTCCAAAAACAACGGTATTGTAATTCGAAGAACGCAGGGCAGATTTTTTTGCCTAGCGTATAGTGTTATACTGTAATTAATTGATTTAATAATACTCCAGCATGAAGTTCTAAACAAAAATAAATATTTCAAAGTTCTCAAAAACGAAGTTATTAAATTACTTAGAAGTAACATTTTCGTAATTGATTGTGGAGTGACATTAATCGCGCATACACCACTTGCAAAAAAGCAAAATACCAAAAAGCCATAGTAGCAACATAGGATTAGGAGATAACGGAAGTAATTTCAAATCTACTAGAATGTTATGACCTATCTGAGTTCCAATATTGTTTCAAACAACAATACAGTTGCAAAAAGTAGTCTTCATTTACAGACGACTGCGTAAATTTTTCGTCGTTTCGCATTTAACAACTAGCTCCATATTACATCGAAAGATACAATATACCTTAGGCCCAGTACTGTAATCAAACTATCGTTCTATTAAAAAACGCCGATCATACATCTTTCATTTTCGTATCTCTGATTGTAATGATTGATACTGTTAGTTGCCGCTATCAGTTGTTCCGCTATTCAAATGAAAACGCCGGCACGTTTACCGCTGAAGTTCGGAGGCCTCACAGAGGTCCAAAAACTCGTAGAAATGCCTTATCTGAGGGAGTTTTGTGCTACTTTGTTCACTACGCTGCTTATTTTTGGGACAATATACTTCTATTTTGTATTATTCAGGAACTACAAGATAGCGAAGCAAATTCAATACAAAATGCTCCGAATTAAATATTTGCGAGAGGCAGAGAGGAATTAATACGTTGCTTGTTTATTTCCGAGGTACGTATAAGAAGCTACTATATAAATTGGAGTGCATCTGGCTATGAAGCGTACTGTGTGGAATAGCATATCATACTCAAGATCGAAAGCTGCAAGCATTTTGTGTGATTACTAGAGAAAAGCTACATCTGCGACGTTTCAGTTGGCTACCTTTTCGGCTTTCCTCGTGACTTAGGCCTCATCCGCGATGTGATCTGTATAATAATTACGCAAAATTATTGCTCTTAAGTTTTTTGTGTATCCATTTCATTATTACTCGGCCTTTTAAATCTTACCGTTTGCTATGTCATCATGGATGAACAGAAGTTTTGTTCTGAAGTGTCTGAGCCGCTTGTTTGAGCCGCCAGGTCCCAGTGAAGAGTTGGGTTCATAGATACACAGGGAGACCCAAAAGTCCGTTACCTCTCGAAAATGCAGTAATTCACTGAATAATGTAGGCAGAGAGGTAAAAATTGACACACTTTCCTGGAATGAGACAATGTTGTATGCATCTACATTATATAGTGCATGGCATATAATAAAGGAACATGTATTGATACAGTTACATTCTTGAGTACTTTGCACATTTTTGTGTGAGTAATACATTTGTTTTTCTTCTTGCAATATGCATATTGGATGTAGGCTGATGACAGTACCGTGAAATGGTCAGCAAAATGTGAGGCCGATGTCTCAGTTTATCACTGCTGTCTGCTGTATGTTCTGCATTCAGTCCAAGGCTTCTTTCACTAGATGCTAAAAACATCAGATAAATATTGAAGGTGTACATCATTAAATCAGGAGGGAAAATATGCAATGACTAAAAGAAAGCATCAGCTGGCAAAACTCTTCCTGAGGCATCAAGAAATAGTCAGTTTCATTATGGAGGGAAGTGTAGGAGGTAAAAATTATAGATGAAGACCAAGAATTGACTACAATTAACTAATTCAAGTGGACGTAGGTTGCAATAGGTATGCATAGATGAAAATACTTGCGCTAGATAGACTGGTGTGGTGAGCTGCATCAAACCAGTCTTCAAAGTAAAGACCATGATGAAAAAATCTTATTTGAGAAAATTATATAGTCTCTGATAATATTTTAGGTACATAATCACTTTAATTCTTGCTTGCACAGCCAATTACAAATGACTGAATTTGATCTCTGTCTGCATAACCATAAAATGGATGACAAAAAAAGTAAAGCACTCAAAAGACATGGTCAGATGTCAGTGTTACTTTGTACATGTTCATGATATCACCAGGTATGTAAATTATTAGCACAGCAATTCTCTGTGATAGGTGGAGTGCATTAATGTTCTCATGTTTAATGTTGTTAGCATGACTGTTAGGGTATATAGGGAGTATGAACACCATAAATAGTCGATTGATCACTGTGAAGGATACAGAGATGCTGCATACTCATCTGAGACAGCATTATCAGCACTTCACACAGTTTGAAAAGGACCTTACTGTGGAAGTCCATTTGGCCAGCTAGTTGAATTGTGCAATCATCAAAGGTTTGTGGGGCATTTGAATGTGACAATGGCCCAATATTAGACTGTATGATAATGTGGGGGCGGGCACACTCATCAGCGAGGTTTCATGTGACCATATCTAACAACCACAGAAGAGGATAGCTGCATAGTGCACCAAGCGCATCGTAATCCTTTCACATCTGTACCTACCATCTGACAGCAGGAAATGGACTGTGTGTGACTTTCTTTGTCATCCCACACCATTGGGTGGAGGTTTTCACTAGCCACACTACAGAACTATTTTGCCATAAGCCGCTGTTAATACCACAAAAATCTGATGCGTAGAGTGTCACTGTGTTCATGCAGCACAGACTACTGACAAATGGTGTCACATTGTGTTCAGCAATGAATTGCGGTTCTACATTATCCTGGATTCCCATTGTCGGTGAGTATTGTAATGATGTGGCGAGGGATATCATTCTTCCATGCCTTGGAGAGGCACAACAGTGTTACTCCTGGTGTCATTATGTGGGACGCCATTGTTATGACTTCAGGTCATAGCTGTTAGTGATCAAGGGAATTCGGTCAGTACGGTATGTCGTGGACATCCTGTGAGATCATGTCTTACGTCTCATGTGATAGTATCACAATACCATTTCTTTGGCAGAATAATGCTTATTTGCAAATGACACAGGCCTCAAGGTACTGTCTGTGTGATGGTGAGGTACTCGCATGGACAGCAGGAACCCATGTGTGGGACCAGCTCGGCCATTAATCTTTCCCCATGCCAGTATTCAGGATATCAATGACCACTTAGAACAGTTGTGAGCCAGCTTGCCATTGAAGAGGTAGAATGGTTTTATGACACCTTCCCAACTGAATCAGTGCGTGCAGCCAGGCCAGAGGAGCTGAACTGTCATACTGATAAGGGGGCTCATACCGCCAAGATCTTTGTAAATTTGACTCATTTTCATAATCACTAAAATAATTTCACATGCTCTCGTAACCCATAAAGTTTCATTTTTTATACTCCTCCCATTTTTTATCAGGCAATACTCATTACTTCAGATTATGTGTTTGGACTGTATTAATTCCAGTCTGTAATGAACTAAATGATTCTTCAAACTGCCATCATAAATAATTTTCTGCACTGAGAAGATAAATGCTCTGATCCATTTTCTATTTTGATCTGAATATGTTAATCAATAATTTTATTTCCTGGTAAGTGTTATTTTACAAAAAAAATTATTATTTTGTTCTTTGCAATATCCTTTAAAAATAAAATGTGGTGACATCCTTCCTTATTTCAGAAAACCTGTCCTACAAAATGTCTGTATGGATGACTAATGTAGCCAGGAGAGACTTTAGGCTAATGAAGAGAATACAACAGTTTACTACAAGCAAAGGAAGTTGTTTCATTAAATACCATATGGGTTAAACATTTAACTGCTGGATGCACTATAAATAAATTTTGATGCTGAATCAAGCATATGTTTCTTATGAGATGTTGACTGTGTTTCCATTTAGTTTCTATTTATGTGTTTACATATATACAAAATGTTATTATGAAGTACAACATTGCAGTTTTTACTAATGCATATGCTACAAATAGATCAAATTAGCACTTCTAACACCACTTTCATATAAAATGCAAAATATAGTGGCTATGTATATATTCATATATAAAAGAAATGTTCATATAAAACAAACTTGAGATATAGTCAACAAAAGATTCACTGCTGAATGTAGCATATATTTCCTTTACAATGGTCATTGCATTTGCATTCAGTGCATATTTACATGTTTATGTATAAATGAAATGTTCATATGAAATACTATGTTAATCATTTAACTGTTCTATGTAGAATAAGCCTACATATGTAGAATTAGTGTATTTAATGCATTTTGCTTCTAAATTGTTATACTGTATTTGCATTCAGTACATGTGTATGTGTCCTTATACGAATTTAGTGTTCATATAAAGTAAAACGTAAGGTATATTTTGCACTTCTAACTCTTGAACACTCTACAATTAATTTTCATTCCTCAGTCTAGCACGTATATCCTTCAAAATGGTTGTTGTGTTTGCATTCAATGCATGTTTGCGTGCTTATATATAGAGGAAATATTCATATAAATTACAGAATTAGCCTACATAATATACAAAATATATTAAATCAACTCATATAATACATATAGTACATATTTCTTAGAATCCATCCACTGTATTTGCATCATTGTATATGCAGGTGTTCATATACAAGGGATATATTTGTATGAAGTTAAATTTCACTAGTAAATAAAATACAAATAAACTTCTGTTAAGAAACTGCCGTACAAATATCTTTGATATTATTAACTCTTTATTTTCAATGTATCAATGAGTCTTTAATGTTATGTGGTGAGAATGTAAATCAGTTTATCATATGAACAACCCCATTTCCTCAAATTGCAATTCTTATATCACTGGATGCAGGACTGATTGAAGGTTATGATTTCATCTGATACTTTCAGCATTTAAAGTTATGCTACTTTAAAATTACTGTGTGTGAAATGACTGACATGACCAGCTTAGTAAATATAAATTGAATTTTTTTTAACCAGATATAGCATAGCAATGAGTGTTATGAGAGACATTAAAGAGAGATAAAAGTCACTCATAATTTACTCATTACTCAGTGAGAGCTGTAAGCATCATGTTGTTATTCATCATGTATGGTGATTATGGAACTTCACTATGACTTTCTCCACAGGAAACTGGCTGAAGGGTATATTATAAGCTGAACAGAGATGTACATTGTACGATAAACAGAATTCCTTGGATTATTCTTATCAGCTTCACCTGTTGTTGCCCCCCCCCCCCCTTATGTTTCCAAGGTGGACTGCATTTAGTGTACAGCATATTGTAAGAACACCCCCCCCCCTTCCTCCCAAAACAGACACACACACCAAAGTCCATTATTCATTAGGCAAGCTACAATGAAATCATAAACAATAGTGAATCTATGTAAAGTTACTACATATAGTCACTAATTCTGTGTATATAATTAATACACAGGAGAGATAAAAGAGAATTATGATGGTATCATGCACAACATCCCATACTCTAAACAATATCTTGCAGGGTATAGAACTGAAAGCCATATAAACGTAAAGCACTACGATCCAGTTCCTAAACATGAGTCCCGTAACCTGGTTATTGCACCACCTCTCCCACTGGCAGTGGCTGAATGTGCATCAGAAGTGTGCCAAGGAGATAGATGTAGAACATGATTTTGCAACTTAATACATTCAAACAGCATTTACAAGGGAGGTGTGTGGGACATTATGTCAGAAGGCAGTTTCATAGCTTTCACATAAAGGGCCAACATTACTTTTACATTCACTGTGATCCAACAGGTAACTTTGAGTTTGTTTTCAAATGACAGTTTTATGAGATTATTACTAGCAGTTTTGATGCTGTGAGACTTTCCTTACTATGCTTAGCTGCAGTTAGCTGAAAGTCTCACTGTGATCCATTCTTACTTACTTCCTTTCAGACATTAGTAATTATGCAAATTGGTAAAACACATAATACTGGGTACTTTTCAATATCTCTGTCAGTGGTTGTTGATTTGGCCATCTTCATACTATTAATTGGTTTTATTATCAATGTGGTTGTGTCATTGCTATTGTAAGCTTTAAAGATATGTTTGTATGCTGCAAAATTCCATATATTTTTGCTGACTTAATCCTATACTACTCAATTAGCTACATAACTCTCATTATTCATGCATCTGACTGTTGTGTATCTCATCTGCAGGAAGATATTACTGCATTCTCAATCAGTTTTCCTCATGGGACTGATTCTTTGTTGTGTGGATACTGTATGAGAGAAAAGTAGTCATTCTATATTTAGTGACATGATATGTTCTTTGCACTTCATTTATGGGTGGAAGATGCATATACGCTCCTGCCTAAAGTTTACTCAAACATAGGGACTGATGACCTCAGCATTTTGATCCAATAAGGTCTTAACACAAACTTTGAAATTTTACTTAAACAAATTTTACCCTCTCTAATTTATTCTCTTTAATGCCATGGAAGTAGTATGTGAAGAACAGCAGGTTGTTCTAAGATACCAAAGTGAAATTTTTGTTAAAATACTTTAGGGGATTTTAGTTGTATAACTGGTGCTCTATTGTACCCATTCAACACTCCAGCTTTTCCTTCTACATTTAAAGAAAAACTTTACAATGGACCAGCCATGTCAACATAGATGTGTAATACAGCTTTGATCTGAAATTTAAATGCAGCATAAAAAAGTACTGCAAAACAAGGTTGAAGCCCTTCAAGAATTACACAATTCTGTAGCCAAGGAAGGTGGCTGGAATGAATAAGACATACATGCACTGTCCTTATTAGATAACTGTAGCTGTAGTAAAGATTGACTTATAATTGAATTGTTGCTAATGAATTACAGTTTCTGTTAGGTTTCCAAGATAAACAGGGTAACTTTACCTTATAATGCAGTATTAATTAATTAAATGTAATCTATGGTAAGTAGTAGTTGTGTGAAGTCACTTGCAAATATTCATGCACAGTCTGGTGAGACATCTGGGAGATTGTGATTATTCATATCAGAATACCTTTCACTAATATGGTCGCTTGTAGCTAATTAAAACCATTACTTCTAAAGAAAACATGACATACAGAATGGCAGGGGAAAAATGAAGAAATAGTACCTACTCAGAATTTGCACCCTTTTCTAAGATTCATCACTTAAAACTGCAATACTATACTTAAATAGTTAAATGCTATTTACATAAATAAGTTGGGAAGTTAATTCTGGAGGACTGAATGTCATAAATTAGTGTCCAGTCAATGAACTTCTATAATTTTCTAAACAGCTTGGTCCTATGCTAAGGATTTCTCTCAGTACCATAGTAAGATTAAAATTTTACTCTAGCAAACATATATTTTTCATCCCTCAGGTATTAATGTGCTTATTGATTAATATTGATCATATACCAGTGTACCAATACCACTTTTGCTATGTTGTACAGTAATGACTTTTGTTAGAATGGATCTATACATCTCATGACTTACTTATGTGTAATGCTTATCATGCAGTGAAACATTTAACTCCACCACCATTGATTGAGTAAATAATCAGTACTCTGTCTGTCCTTCAAAGCTGAGCATAGCTACTCCATAATGTCTGCTTATAAATAGAGTTGGAGCAGTGCATTAAGATAATGTTATCTGGGTGAAAGACAAATTTGTTAGACAAGAACAGTATATTGTAGGATCGACTTCCTTACTTGAAATGTTCACATAATTCTTGTTCATAATTTAGACTCTAAGAGTAATTGTGTAATTGATGGAGTTTGATTAAGTGCCAGCCAACAGAACCTATTTCATAATCAACCTTTTAAAGTCTTTAATACAACGACTAAGCCCAATGCAAACCATAATGTATAAATACAAGTTGCTTTCCATGAAAAGTGAAGAATCACACAGCAGTTAATAATAATTGTAATTCCTGGTCAGTTATAATAGTTTGTTTTAATATCTCTTGTGCCACTGTAGGTTTAATTTCTTTGTGATAACTCACATTAGATATCAGAAACTACACTCACTGCAGATTTTCTCCCTACATATCGTTAGTGAAATATGGCCACAATTATTTATGCTACCATTAGCTCTTTGAATCTTACTCCTCTGGGCATTTGTTGTACAGGCAGTTTTCTTTTGGAGTGACCATCGTAGTAGACAAAGTGTCAGATTCAGGTGCTTTTACACTCAGAGTGTGACAAGAACCAATGTTATCTGCAGAAGAACAGTGTAAGTTATATAAGAACAGAAACATATTTAATAACCCATGATGGGTGGAGCAGTGAGAACATAAAAAGCAGTCTGGCACTGATATAAAGGACATTCCTGGCTAAGAGAAATCTACTAGTATCAAACATAGGTCTTAATTTGAAGGATAAATTTCTGAGACTGTATTCTTGGAGCACAGTATTGTATGGTAGTGAAACATGGACTGTGGGAAAACTGGAACAGAAAAGCATCAAAGCAGTTGAAATGTTTTGTTACAGAAGAACATTATAAATTAGGTGGACTGATAAGATAAGGAATGAGGAGGTTATCCAAAAAATTAGTGAGGAAAGGAATATATGGAAAATACTGACAAGAAGAATGGACAAGATGATGGAACATCTGTTAAGACATCATGGAATAAAACTTTGTGGCAGATTAAAACTGTGTGCCAGACCGAGACTCGAACTCGGGACCATTGCCTTTCACAGGCGAGTGCTTTACCGACTGAGCTACCCAAGCACGACTCATGCCCTGCCCTCACAGCTTTACTTCTGCTAGTACCTCGTCTCCTACCTTCCAAACTTTACAGAAGCTCTCCTGCGAATCTTGCAGAACTAGCACTCCTGAAAGAAAGGATATTGCGGAGGTGTGGCTTAGCCACAGCCTGGGGGATGTTTGCAGAATGAGATTTTCACTCTGCAGTGGAGTGTGCGCTTGTATGAAACTTCCTGGCAGATTTGTTCTGCAAGGTTTGCAGGAGAGCTTCTGTAAAGTTTGGAAGGTAGGAGACGAGGTACTGGCAGAAGTAAAGCTGTGAGGACAGGGCGTGAGTCATGCTTGGGTAGCTCAGTAGGTAGTGCACTTGCCCACGAAAGGCAATGGTCCTGAGTTCAAGTCTCGGTCTGGCACACACTTTTAATCTGCCAGGAATTTCATATCAGTGCACACTCCGCTGCGGAGTGAAAATCTCATTCATCATGGAATAACTTCCACATCACTACAGGGATTGTACAGGATAGAAGCGGTAGAGGAAGACAGAGATTGGAATACACCCAAAAAATAATTGAGGACATAGGTTGCAGTTACTACTCTGAGATGAAAAGGCTGGTACAGGAGAGGAATTCATGGTGCACCATGTCAGACCAGTCAGGAGACTGATGACTAAAAAAATTTTTCTTGGAATCACTGTAATAAAATCATGAACTCTCTCAGCCCATGAAGTTTTGTTCCTTTTTCTCATCCCCTTCTGGGTGATTCACTTATCTGTCAGCCATAATACATGAAAAAGAAATTGAGGAATTTAAGGAAAAGTTGTGTAATGTAGACTGGAAATATGTGCTGCTTGGCATTCATGAAAAATATAATGTGTTCTGTAACATAATCATAGGCTACTTTAAAAACTTCTTTTCTAAGAAATTAACCAGTGGTGACACAAATGTTGACAGGGTTTAATAACATTAAACTTGTGCAGTAAAATTTTATGTAAAGTCATCAGTGCATCACAATGAGTTTAACATCAACAAAAAAATAACTTCCTTCAGTAATAAAATAAGAACTGTTAATGCGTCAGGATTGGCCAGGACGGGAAAGCTGTAGGCACCCATAAAGAAAAAATATTTTTATATGTGTGAAAGTTTAATGCTGTAAACAGGCAGGCCTCAAGAAACCACCGAGACTGCAGGGCAGGAGAGGAGGGTGTCTGGTTGGTTTGGAAGCTGCCAGCAGAAGAGAGTGAATGGTGTATCCACTCCCGGCAGCTGGCCGTGGTTCCACCCCCACTTGTTCTGTAGTGTTACCTCACCAGCAACATGTGAGTTTAGCTGCTGATGGTTCAACACGTGAGTTTGAGGGTGGTACTATCCAGTTTTGGGCAACGTAAATGAGACGCTGCAACTTACCGCCGAGAAGAAGGTATAGACGAACATCAAGTGAAAAATAAAAATAAAATTTTTATACTAGTAAACACATTTAGTAACGACCCCCACGGTACACTCTTTTCCCCTCCACAGGAGTGAAGCATGGGGGGATGGTAAACTGATAGTTACTAAGGGGCTCCTGTGAAGGAAGGCCTTACATAATTTTAACAATACATTTTGATTATTTGTGTTTTTGTGTTAGATTTGTATTAAAAAATGACAATAATTAGGTGATGAATGCTTGCTTGACAAAATCTGGATGACGGCGGACTGTGCAGCAGTGGTGAGGGAAGCTGCGAGTAGTGTGCTGTTTGCAGCGATCGGCTGTTGGCGGTGGCAGTGGTGGAGGCCACTGACTGCGGCAGGTAGCAGCACGCAACCTCCACCGGAGCGTATAAGCGGTGGGTTGCAGAAGGGTTGATACACAGATCAAGAGGGGGAGGGTGGAAGTGGTTAACACTGGTGGAGCATTTCACACACATATTTCATTGCTCACATGTAAAGGAGGGCCATGCCTTTTCTTTTGGGTAGATTTTACTTATTTACTATTCCTTTCTACTCACCATTGCCTTTTACTGACTACTACGGTATGAGGGCAGCAAGGAAAACTCTTGCTCCCATTTCACAACTTAACATGGTATTCCCCAGGAGATTGCTGTTCAGGGACAACAGAAGGGGGTGACTGAAGTTACGCAAAAAGTCCTTTTCTAAACGATACTCATAGTGATAAACCAATAAAGATAATTTATAAAGGGCTATATACAGAACTAGGACAAGTGTGCAAACACCTCCTCAGGAGGGGTAGTGATATTACAGAGACAGCTTTTAAATAGTGAACTGCTACCATTAAGTACGACACGGTAGGGCTGGGTTGCTCAAAAGTATTCGTAACAGAGTTGTACTCTATATAACACTCTCCGTACATTGTCACTCAAAACTTATATAATGAATGAGGAATAAATTATATGAAAGTTAGAATTAATTACAGCAGACAAGACGGAGAATAAGGAGGAAGTGGTAGTGTTCGGGGACGTGACTGGCTTAACGCAAGTTGACAGCTGTGCCAGTCCGCATGTTTGCATCATGCTCTGCTTAGAGTAAGCGTTCACTGTTAGCATAACATGTAATTTAAATGGCTCCAAAGCTTTGTATCAACTGGAAACTTGCTGCATGGTAAAGTGAATCATGCCTAATGGTTTTGCTCTGACCTCAGGGTGGCAGCATAAAACACACCATTTAACATCACCTACAACAACACACACAGGAACTCTTGCCTGTACACAAATCAACTTACAGGAGTAAAACAAATCAATTCTTTTCCATCACCAACAAAACTTCACTGCCCTCTGGGGGTCAACAGCCAGAAGTCATCTGGTAATGTCGTGCATTGAGTTAACCAATCAAGGAACTACCACTTACAAAAAACAGAAGGCATGGACAGAAAAAGAATAAATAGTTGGGGAAGATTCCAAAGAACTACAGGGATAGACATTAGTAGCAATGGGGTAGTAAGGGGCTGAGGGGGGTATGGTCGTGCTTACTAGTCATCTAGCTTGGAAAGGGTGCAACAATAAGGGGTTGCATTAATAAATGGCTGCAATCAATCTGTAGGTGGAATTCACTGTATGTAGTGGTTTCATAAATGATTCGCTGAATCAGAAGCTTTAGTACTGGATGTTGGGGAAAATAAGAGATTTGACCAATGGGAAAAAGTGTGTTGCATTTAATGTGGAGTTTGTTCTGGGTATATTCGTGTACAGCCGTCCGCGATTGCAATGCCAGGTCACCCGACATACTGCCAGTTAGGCCGAGAGGCCAACCTATGGCAAACCGGGAAGGTGTTCACATTAAAGAGTAAGGAATGGAATATAATCGGGAACAGGCTCAGGTAATGGGTTTCAGAATAAAATTGATTCAGTGGTGATACCTACTAGTTGAAGGATATGGAGATATGGGAACGGATACACCCACCTACTGGGTGTACCATCACTGAGGAAGTCGGTAACTAGATGGTACAGCCAGGTTTCCATACAAGGAATTGCAATGGGTGGATAGTCTAAGAGCATGATACTGATTAGACCTCTGATTACAATAAGTGAATAGCCTAAAAGTGGGTACTTGTATTGGAATGTAAAAGGCTTCCTTTCTCCTTCCTCTGGGGGGAGACAATGACTAACAGATGAAAGAGATAGGTAGACGATTGGTTTGCAAAACCGAAAACTGAAAGAATAAACCGATCAGTTGGGCACTCTGTGGGCACTAACTGCAATGTGTAAGGCACACGGCCCTGGAGGAGGGAGGTAGAAAGTAATGGTTGAGGTGGGAAAGAGCAACTCAAAGCAAAGGTAGGAACCCGGTGCAAAGCATGGGCAAGGAAGACATAGGGCGATTACATCTTGGGAGAGGGGGGGGGGGGGGGGTTAATTATTACAAAATACATCAATTCTCTGAAGTAACAGGGTGAGTTATGAAAAGAGGGGTGTGAACTACTGCAATAGTGGTCAATAATCTACTGTAGTGTACAATATATTTTCAACTAGTTAGCATGTTACCGCTCTTGGGCGATGACATCATGTCATTGGCACTAATCATTAACAAACAAGTGCTTATTTCAACGGGAGCTTCCATCTTGGAACATAATGGGCGTGTTTGAATAAACAAACGGGTGTCTCTCACTTCCTAAGTGCATGGTGGGGCACTGTACCCAAAAGGTAGTAGCGTCGATTTTCGTGTTCACTTGTAACAACTTCACTTCCTCAATCAATTACTTCATAAGAAGTAGAGTGAATAATAACGAAACATAAATTCATCTGGATGAACTCTTAAATGTGCAACACACATGTGGGATGCTAACTGATATTCATCATTTACTTGGGTGAAACTTATTCACATCTCTCCTACCACAATTTCTATCTTGCTTACCGCTCTACAGTGAGAGGGTTGTGTACTTATTTTCAACTTCAAGGGCGCATTCAACTCATCTCTATTGGGTATTTGATATAACTCAGGTGCTTTACTCACTTCTAAACATACCAGTCCGACTCTGGTCACAAACATGGCACATAATAGGATTTCAGAACCCGTAACCCAAAAAAAGTCATGTATCACGACTTTAGGGGCAGTCTCACATTATGGGAGTATTGTTGTAGTGCAATATATATAAAATCCAGGCTGTAGTGGGTCTTTACATACTGGGGTTGGCGGTGTAAGGTACAAGTACATATTGTACAACACATAAACTATAAAAATACATGCAAGTAAAAACATATGGGATATCAAGGCCGTTCCTGCGCAGTAAAATGATGATGTAATGTTTAAACCTAACATAAAACCATAAGGGAATAAAAATAAAAGAAAAATACAAGTTATTGGTACCAATTATTAACTAGCTATCAACTGACAATGTGTAGTGGGTCGGACTTCGCTCAACACTGTTAAGCATACAAAAGGCATAGAATACAGAGTGGTGAAGCAATTTATCAGACTCTGTACTGGGGAAAACAGGTAGCGTTATGAAACTGGCTGGAGGCAGAAACAGACAGAGGCAACAGAAGCAGGTTTCAAGTTAGTGTTGAGACTGCAGCATTGTGCACGTGTGGTGCTTAGATAGAGGAACAGCTGCGAAGTACGTGTAACACTGACCTAGCCAGGAGTGTTGCATTGTAACTAACCAGTTGCAAAATGTAGTCCATAAAAATTAGTAAGGTTATAGCAGATTTAGTGATTGCTGGGAATAGTATTGACCAATGAAATGATAAAGAAGGGTTGAATAGTCTGTGATGAGCACATAATAGCGAAGACATCTATGAATTTGGAAAAAGAGTTATGAAGGTATGTGAGATTAAATGGAGGGTGGGAGGGTGATACTATTCTTCAGGGGAGGTTTGTAACCACAAAGCGTCACCAAACCAAATGTTGATGTACTGGAAGGCACCCCTTTAACGGCGTGCTTTATTATTGTGGTGTGTTTCCACTTCACGATCCATCAGCTGGGGGTCGTTTGCTTCTAAACTTCCCTTGGAGGTATAGCCTGATTAGGAGATATGTTAGAGGCTTAGGAATGCAAATACATTAAGGGTTGAAGGACGGAAGAAGCTACGTTTAAAATAGGTATTGCTTAAAAAAAGGTGGTGCCTTTCTGTGCTATGCATTGATAGCGAAGATGGTTCTAGTGTGTGTATCGTAATCTAACGGCTGAAGAAAGATCAGCAGATGGCGAACAGATAGAGGGTCAGGAGAGGGAAGGGGGGGGACTCGGGGGCAACAGCTGTGCGCAGCTAGTGAGACGCCGTGCATCGGTGGAGGGGCAGGGAGATACTGCAGTGTCAGATATGTGTCTCCGCCCTTCTACACAATGTCCGCCATGTGTGCAGCTCCCTGGTTGACAGCACCAGCTGATTTTGACAGGCAGAGTGCACTAGTTCACAATTTTGCAGTAGCAATGTTCAAACGAGAGAGTTACTCAATAAAGTAATGCCCTTATTTGGAATTAACTGTACTAGTACTGAGAGTAGAGCTGCTGTCCAACCACTAGGCGTGTCATAACACATAAATAACATAATCAAAGTAAAATCAATAAAACACTGGTTAGAACTAAGAATTAATTAAGCGGGGCCAGCATTGCAGAACAGGGTGGGCGGGTAAAACTCTGACAGTCTTTTTCAGAGGGGGCTGCTTGGGGACATTTTAGTTATTATAGTAGGGGTAAAATGTTCACTTGCAAAGAGAAAGATAAAAAATAATAAAGTGGTTGCCTGAATCTTGTTACTTTTTCTTTTGATTGATCAAAATGGGAATCTCTTAAGCACAAAATAGCACCTTAGTTTCTAATCTCTAGACAAAAGAGCATATCAGTGTTTGGATCTGAGGGCGTATATAGGGCAAGTTGGGGGCGATGTAACTTCCCATTTACTCCACTTCACAGGGGGATGAGGACCTGCTGAAGGTCCGGCATTTGTCTCAGAAGGTGGGGGGAGAGGCATAGTTCCTGAATAGGGTATTAGCCTATCAAAATGGACGATCACTTTGTGGTCAGGTAGTTGTAATTCTACATTGACAGGAGAAGTGGGCCAAATAATTGAATACGGTCTGTCATACAGGGGGGGGGGGGGGGGGGGTAAGTTTCTTTACTCTTCCTTTCTTTATGCTAGATTTTTTCAGTAAAACCAAATCACCAGTTTTATAGGGGGGGGGGGGGGGGATGACATTTTTATTGCTTCTGTCTATCTGCCTCCTGGTTGCCTTGTGGTTGTTCCCCTGTACCTTCTTCCAAATGGCCTTAAGGGCTGTGTGATCGAATTCTGGAGGTAATTTATCAATCTCAAGGGGAGATTCCATAGGGAGGTGAAACACTATCTCATAAGAGGTATGTTCAGTGGCTTCGTGGAAATGGCTGTTGTACACACTTGCCACATACGGAATGTATCTTTGCCAGTTGTTGTGGGTTGAGTTAACATAATAGGAAAGCATTCATTTTACAGTGTGATGAACATGTTCAATGCAACCATTTGCCTGTGGGTGAAAAGGGATGGTTCTCCATTTTTTAATTCTCAGCAATTTGAAAACTTGGATAAATAAGGCAGACATAAGCTGGTTCCTTGGTCGGTTATAATGGCTTCAGGGCTTCTGAAATGAAGGACAAGATGGTCTACAAAAGTGCATGCTTTGGTTTCAGCTGGCATGTCAGTGATGGGTACCAAAATAAGGTATTGGGAAAAGTGATCAATAATAGAATATATTTACTTCCTTGTGTACTTACTGGAAGTGGCCCGACCACGTATAAAGTGATGAACTGAAAGGGTTTCGATGCCTCAGGAAGAGACTGTAAGGGAATTTTGATTCATGGGGGTGGTGCTCTTTGGGCACAGTGTAGGCAATTTTTTATATACTTGGCAACATCTCGCCATTTCTTGTCCCACCAATACTACACGGAAATGCGGGTGTTTGTGGCTCTTCATACACTATGGCAAGCTTGGATGCTGTTGTGGCACTGGGCAATAATTCTTGATTGCAAGTCTTTTGGTATTACTATACATTTAGACAGGAGGGTCTTACGATATATAATTCCATCCTCTGTAACAAAATCTGGATGCGAGTGATACTGGCAACATTTTGCATAATTTTCCTGGTAGTCTTTTAGTTCGTCAATTAGTACTTCACCTGTTTGAGCTACTCTCACCTTTCTGCTAAGGGTGCTAGCATTCTGGTGCAATCATCCAGCTTTGTGTTGCACTTGGTAACCATACTCACTCAATTTTAGGACCCAGCGCGTGAGAGAGAGCTGCTAGGGTCTTTCAAATTTAATAGCCACTGAAGTGCTGCATGATGTGTTACTACTGTAGAATTTCTCTCATAAAGGTAGCATCTAAAGTAGATAACTCTGAAAATTAGTGCCAGTAATTCTTTCTCTGTCATATTGTAGTTAATTTCCACGTGGTTCTGCTGACGGCATGTGTAACCAATTGGTTTTTCCTCACCATCAATAATTAGACTCAGAACAGCTGCTACGGCAAAGTCAGATACATAACATGAGAGAATGAATGGTTTTTCAAAATTGGGATAGATCAGCAAGGGGGAACTAGTTAGAACATGTCTGAGATGCTGCACAGCAGCTATGCACTTGGTGGTCCATTAATAGGATACATTTTTTTTCAATGGGTGGGTAAGGGATTTAGCTATTGTAGCATAGTCCTTTACAAAATACCTATAATAACTGCTGAGTCACAGAAAGCTTTGCAATTCACTTACATTCTTAGGGGAAGGGAAAGTTCTAACTACTTCAATTATATGGGGGTCTGTCTTTACTCCATCAGCACTAATAATGTGCCCAAGATACTGTACTTGACTCTCAGCAAAGCACATTTTTCTGTTTTTAAGCTTCAATTAGCACTTCTTGGTCTAGACAAAACATTTATTAACTGGGTAACATGCTCATTTATGGTCCTGGAAAAAACAATGATGTCATCTAGATAGACTAGGCACATTGCGGGTGTCAATCCTGTAAGTAATAGTTTGGCAAAACTTTGAAAGTGGCTGGTGCATTGCGCAACCCGAATGGCATTCTCAGAGATTCATATATACCAGAGGGAACTACTAACACTGTCCTGTGGGGCAATCGGTATATGGTGCTACCCACTCTTCATGTCAAGGGTAGTGAAGTATTTACAATTTCCTAACATGTCCAGTGTTTCATCGATACGGGGGAGAGGGTAAGTATCAGGAGTGGTTACCTTATTTACTGCTCTCATATTGATGTAAAGACAGTAGGTCTTCTCTCCATCGATTAACTTTTTGGGGCCCCCAATGACTGGGGATGACCAGGGACTGTCGGATGGTTGTATTATCCCTGCCTCTAGTTGCTGCTGGATACTTTCCTCCACAATGGGCTGGAGGTGGTACGGTATTCTATATGGTTTCTGTGCAATGGGTCTTGTGTCTCTGGTGGGAATTTCATGGTAAACAAGCTGAGTAGCTAGCAAATAATGCCTTTCCTCGAATAATCAGGAGTGCTCTTCCAAGAGGGAGTACAATTTGTTTTGGTCAGCCACAGACAGATGAGCTAACTTATCCTTAAATTTGTCTTTGAGCACAGGAGCGATATGACATATGTTACATTCCGGGAGCCGGTGTTTTTGGTTAGATTTTGGCTTCTCTTGTACAGGGTGGATATCTTCAATCTTGTGGCTGCTAGCTGTAATAGTGCCACTAGGAATCTCTACCTCCTTCGTTCCAAAATAGTCCAAACAGATGGGAATGTAAAATTACTTCTTCTGCACTTCTGCTGTTGTTAAACCGTGCTTAACATGGACCTGTAATCTGTCGAGGACATTGTTTTGACGGAAACGATCCACCAATACAGCTGTTCTCAGCAGTTCCCAGGATTTGACCTCAAGCCAGAGAAGGCTTCTAACCGCTGATTCTAACAGAGGTAGTTGTACGTAACACCCACATTTGCACGGAAGGAACCTGTGGAAGTGGCCACGTTTCACAAATTCCTTGTGACAGAATGACATGGGAGCTGCCAAAATGGTGGGTTTCCTCGCCAAGATGGACAGTTTGCATTCTGTAATCGACTAAAGTTTGGTAGTGGTGAAGGAAATCACTCCCCAAGATCACATTGAAATCTCGCCTTCATTTCCAAATTACGCCCAATGCAAAAGTGTAGTAGCTGGCTCTGATTTTCAACTTAACTTGACGATACCCAGTAGGTGCGATTATCTTGTCACTCAGACCATTAATGTGGTGACGGCGTGGTTTTAACACTTGTCTATCCCCATGCCCTATGAATGACATGCTAGTGTGTGCTCCTGTGTCAATAAGTATTCTTACCTTCTTTCTTCTAATTTTACTCTTGAGGAGGATACGCGCCGTGCGGTCTAAGGGGCTGCAGTCATGGACTGTGCGGCTGGTTCCGACGGAGGTTCGAGTCCTCCCTCAGGCATGGGTGTGTGTGTTTGTCCTTAGGATAATTTAGATTAAGTAGTGTGTAAACTTAGGGACTGATGGCCTTAGCAGTTAAGTCCCACAATATTTCACACACATTTGAGCATTTTTGAGGATACTCGCCACCACATTTACTACACTGTGGCAGAGTGGATGCATAAATTTTACATAGGGCGTGGTCTGGCAATGTGACTTGCCCCTCGAAGATTTCCCGGCTGTCTTTGAGATTGGGGTGGATTGTTGCTGAATTGCTCCCTCTGCTGGTTGTACGAGGGGCCCCCATTTCCTGAGTTATGTGGGCAGTTTTTACTCATGTGCCCTATGATTCCACACTGAAAGCAATAAGGTGCATGGCACTCCGTGGCAGCAAGGCCTGCCTTTCAGCAGCGTTGGCATGCCTGCCCATATTTGAAAACTCGACATGCCTGTTCATCCAGGTGCACCGAACTGGCCACAAAATGTGCTACCTCCTCCTGCATCATTGCAAGTCAGGTGGCATCATGCAACCAGGATGATCATGCTATTTTGACCTCTCCTCCCACACATGGGTCGAAGATATTCAGCGCAACATTTTATTGCCATTCATGGCAAGCCCTTCTGGGCTTAGATTTCAGCAAGATTATATCCCGCACATGGCAAGAATTTTTACTGCTTGTCGTTGTATAAATATGTCTTTTGAATGAGTTTCCACTTGCTTGATTAACACTTCATTGTGTGTAAGTGCAGCAAGCCACAGGATGGATTCGGTCAGCAAATGCCTCCATGTCCTCCCCTTGCTTCTGGTAGAGGGTTGATAACTTATCCCTGTAACAGAGGGTGTCACATCGGTCCTAATACCTTTCTTTCAACCCAGCTTCTAATGTGACAAAAGAGGTGGTGTCCTTAAAGGTGTGCACTGATTGAATATAGGTATGGGTGTCACCTGATGATTTAAGGCAGAGTACATTCACCAAGAAACGTCTAGCCAAGCACAAGTGCAGCCTACATCTCGGATGGTTTGCAAAAAGGACTTTATCTGTCCATTGGGTTTCCCAGAAAATGTTGGGATAAAGTTGACTGCAGGGAAACTGTTAGCCAAGGTGGCAATGTTCAGCTGAGGTACTATGCAACTGCAGGTGCTTGCAGCCATCATCTGCAGCAAAGCAGGGTGTGTTTCTGGCACACTTAAACTGACAGACTGGGTTTGAGCCACTTTTTGGCATTCTTCCATTAATTCTGTCCTCTGTAATAGTAATTTGTTGATTTCTGCTTGGAGGGCAGCAACTGGGTCTGGTTTTCCCTTAGGTGGGAAGTTGTCTCCACCAGTGGCGGTACTACGGGTTTGAGGCATGGTTACAATGTTAGGGCACCTAGTGCTCGCTGGAAAGAAAGAAAGGACCTATATTGGATGGCATGACAGCGTAGCTGACAGCATGGAGGCAGCGGTGTAGAAAAATGAAGCGACGAACTTGCAGAAGTTGCGGCAGTGGTGCGTTGGGTGACAGCAGCTGGAAATGGCGGTGGAGGTGAGGGCAGTGCTGTCGATGGTTGGGTGCTGTGTGTCAGCTAACTGGCTGGAACATGCGTCCATACCACAGCGTGGTGCAGAAGGTGGCTTCCTGCAGCATAGCATGGCCCCGGACTGCCTGGGGCACCTGGTGGTGACGTGCAGCGAGGCACCCGGCCATGCAGCCTGGCGTTCCATGCTGCAGCTACTTGGAAAAAAACTGCCGAACGGCGGAACAGTGCGTGGCGATGCCACGAATGCGTGTGCTTATTATCGCATGGTGCATCTGACACATCAAGCGCAAAGTACTGCTGGCAGCTGTAGTAGGTATGGCTGGTTAAACTTCAAATGAGATGGGCCTAACGGTGAGCCATCCTGCTCCTGACAGCAGTTGTTAATGCGTCAGGATTGACCAGAAGAGGAAAGCTGTAGGCACCCGTAAAGAAAACATATTTTTATACACATGAAAGTTTAATGCCATAAACAGGCAGGCCTAGAGAAGCTTCCGGGTCTGAATGGGCTACCACCCAAGAGGACAGGAGAGGAGGGTGTCCAGTTGGTTTGTAAGCTGCCAGCAGAACAGTGTGAACGGCGTGTCTGCTCCCGGCAGCTGGGTGGGGTTCCACCCCCACTTGACTACCTCCAAACCTCCCTATTGTTCAGTCAGATCGTAAGGGACACAGTTCAGTAGCGTTACCTCATCAGCAACACATGGGTTTAGCTACTGATGGTTCAACACGTGAGTTTCAGGGTGGTTCTATCAGTTTTGGGCAACGTGACTGAGATGCTGTTACTTACCGCCAGGCAGAAGGCACTGACAAACATCAACTGAAAAATAAAAATCAAATTTTTATACTAGTAAACCCATTCAGTAACGGCCCCCACTGTACAGGACTATTGAGGAGATAGTAAAAAATTAGACAGAGAAAGTAAATCAATAAAACCAATAAGTTTCCTTTAAGATAGATATGAACAGATGATAGATATGAACAGAAAAGTTGGTGTGGTAATGACAGAACGGTCCATAAACACCAGTATCACCAAACATAAATGTCATTGTAAGTTGGAAAAGGTGGAGAAAACAACTTTTGTGGAGCATGCACTGTGCGAGACTGACCACGTAATAAATCTGCTGACACAGGAGTTCACGCCGTGGAGAAAAACTGTCATGCCCACATGTTCAAGGATGCCATAGAAATCCACATACGTGATAACAGCTTCAACTAGAATACATAGAGCCTGTAGCTAGTGTATCCTGGATTCCCACGCTATAGTGAACCACGTTTGTGGGATCAGGGGGAGACCCGCAATGCTAATGACCAGGGAAAAGCCCTGAGATACTGGCATGACAGGTAAATATAATGTATGGCCATGAACTCACCTCGAATCCAATGACAACGAGGACTTGAGTTAGTGAAATATCAGGAAAATCATGTAACACACACCAACCAGAGAACTCGAGACAGAAGGCAACAGGCAATTAGTCGACAAATGGCCTATGAAAGCCTCAAGACATTACCTTTAAGACAGTCCTCAAATTTACAGAAACATTTAATAACTTTATTCTGTCAGTAGCAAATAATTTAAGATTCAATGCTTTCTTAGCAGACAGCCTCGCATTCCACTGAAAAGACTTACAAAACAAGTTTGATCAAATCCAGCTTTATTCTAATGTATAATAGAAGCTTACAGTGTTAACAACTCTCTTAACAATAAATGTTCAAGTGGTTTTGAGGAAATCTGTAGTAAAATAATGAAATGTTTGTTCACATGAACTTAGTAATATATTGAGTGACTTATGGATGAACCTTTTTAGAGTAGTACATTCCCAGAGCCACTTAAATATGCTGTTGACAAACTACTTCACAACAAAAGGAGACAAAACATTGTAAGTAATTACCAAACCATCTCATTACCACCAATATTTTCACAACGTCAGGTCTGATCACTTTTATGAACACCTTTGCAGTTTTATTCCATCGTTGAACACAATCTCGTTGTTCTTCCCCCAATAACCTTGATACCGTAATCACTGTCTTGTTATTCCACTGAGTAGTCTAAAAATTATTTTGTCGTCTGCACTAAGAGTATCAAAAAGTTACCTCATTTTTCACTTTTCTTTGAAACAATGTGGTATTTTTTTCATTTATTTTTTTTCCAACTGTTCCAGAGTAAAAGATACCTTCCTCCAGAAGATAGGTCTACCCGATAATTTGGGTAGAAGTGAATAAATTATCAGCATACACTTTATAATTTTCCCTATTTGGTATCCTTCAACATAATTGACACAGATGCTCCCAAAACAATCATTCATTTCAGGTCTGAAAGATATTGCTTTCCCTTGGTAGACAGTGAAATTGTAAATCAGTCCACTCTCATCTCCCAGAAGGTATCATTTTACCCTCAGTGGAAGTGACTTACCTTTTATGTATTGCTTTGTGCTCAAAGATCCTCTAAAAAATTCTGTTCAAGATGAAGATAATGGTATCTTGACTTAACACAACCAGTGACAGGTCTAACCTCCTATAGTCTATCATTGGTACTGCCTGGTTTGTCAATTGCTAAATGTAGATTACTATGCAAATTTCCAAGTCAGTTAGATGATGTCTGGTCAGCAAACAATGAAATGATACAATGAAGTGGATTCCAAAACAGTCTCAGCCTAGGGAAGTTTAGAGCACCCATCACAATGTGCATTTCAATGAGCATCCAAATTTCTATGGGATCAACTAAAATACCACTGCCCATGTTTCTAACACAGTAGTTGTTTGTGTGAAATGCAGTAGTTTCACCAATAAAGTCTTGAACAGACCTAAAATATTCATGTGGTGTGTAAATAACTTCTCTATTGTGTTGATATGATGTTCCAAGCCAGACATTGTTGTGAGGGTTTCCAAAGTATTTTACTTTCCAGTACACACACACACACACACACACACACACACACACACACACACACACATGCACCCATGCAGTTCCTCATTAGAACTATCACTTAGAGCACTTTCTTCCATCTCTGTGCAGTTCCAGTAACTGTGATATCAATAGCACCAAAAATTGAACAGCACTCATCTCGTGGCCGTGTGGTAGCGTTCTCGCTTCCCACACCCGGGTTCCCGGGTTCGATTCCCGGTGGGGTTAGGGATTTGCTCTGCCTCGTGATGGCTGGGTGTTGTGTGCTGTCCTTAGGTTAGTTAGGTTTAAGTAGTTCTAAGTTCTAGGGGACTGATGACCATAGATGTTAAGTCCCATAGTGCTCAGAGCCATTTGAATCATTTTTTGAAAAATTGAACAAACAAAATATCTTATTCCAGAATGAGATTTTCACTTTGCAGCGGAGTGTGCACTGATATGAAACTTCCTGGCAGATTAAAACTGTGTGCCGGACCAAGACTCGAACTCGGGACCTTTGCCTTTCGCGGGCAAGTGCTCTACCAACTGAGCTACCCAAGCACAACTCACACCCCCTCCTCACAGCTTTACTTCTGCCAGTACCTCGTCTCCTACCTTCCAAACTTTACAGAAGCTCTTCTGCGAACCTTGCATTACTAGCACTCCTGAAAGAAAGGGTATTGCATTAAATTGTTGTATATAGTAAAATATTCAGTCCTAAGAATAGCAAAATGGATAAGTGGAAAGTATTCAGATCTTCACAACCACAAAATAATCACTGTCAAGCATATACGTTCAAAAGACCAGATTGAGGACATCTTTACCAAAGGCTTACCAGGTCCTAGATTCATCACTTTGAGAAGCTTGTTAATTGCAAAATGATTCTCATTAAATTGTTGTATATAGTAAAATATTCAGTCCTAAGAATAGCAAAATGGATAAGTGGAAAGTATTCAGATCTTATCAGAAAGACAGTTTAGAAACTGCTGCTGAGCGAGAGGACTGTGAAATATTTGTCTGATATGCTTAAAGCTGCTATGCAAAGCTTGTTCTGCTCACAAGGAGTTTACCCTGGAGCACCATGAGATTTGTAGAAAGCACAACCGCCTGACCCTTGTACGGCACTAGCACTAGCACAAGGGGAACACTTACAGAAGACATTGGGCAATATCACATGCTAGCAGCAAGACATGATGTGTTAGATTCATTACGCTAATGAATGAAACAGCCTTCATGGAACATTCCAGAAGAGTGGTGTCAAGTGCAACCACCCCTTATAAACAGGTGACCCACCAACTGGAGGAGGAGCGCATTTGGGTACACGTCAGGGACACTACCTCTGTGTTGGTCAGTATCAGGAGCAGCAGTTGTCATAATCCATAGAAGAAAGTACTTAGTAAAACTCCACTCACCTCTCCACAGCAGTCAGGATGATAACGTCACATACTTATGATACTGGAACATAGTAATGTTATATAGTTATGGAATGTGCCAAGGGGGTACTTCCAGGAAAAGTAACTACTTGTCTATGAGTAAATGACTTGCATCTGCTAAATGATCAGATTACTACAGAGTCCCACACTCTAAACTAGTCAATAGTCTACTTTTCAGCTGAGGTAGGGGTAAAAATGGTGGCCCACAAGCAGTGCCTCATCGGAATCACCAACTGACGTAAGATCCCCTGTCTTTTGCAGCGAGTGTTGCTCTTACCCCCTCTCAGGACAAGATGAGATGCAAAAATTTTGGTGTCAGATGTGTGGAGACTGGTTAATTGATCAATAATATAGGCAATTCAGAATGGAGGAATAGGTATAACAGGAGTGCCGCAACACTCCATCACAGTATCGATAGTGATGTCGTCGAGCATCCCTGAACCACAGGGGTGTCGCAGCATGCCAGCGCAGCTGTGAGAGGGCACCAAACTGCACTGCTGCTGGGGTATCGCTTCACGCCAGCATGATCACATGACTGTGAGCAGGTGGCTAGCCACAGCAGAGGGCACACATCGCGCCAGCAATGTGATCACTGAGTCCATCCCACCAACCACAATTGACAAGGTTAGTGACAGCGGAAGACATTGCTTATCCCGGTAGCACAACTGGCAGGGAAGTGACAGATGAAAATTATCTTGATAGTGCTTCAGCAACTGAGAGGGGTCAGGAGTACCTGAGGTACAGTGAAGCAGCTAAATTAGTTCTGAGAAAATTTGATGGAGATAGGGACCAATTATCTGAATTTGTAGACAACTGCGATAATGCCTATATTTTAATAGAACCTAATGGTAGGACAGTATTCTCAAAATATATCATTGGACAGATAACTGGGTCTGCCAGCAGTAAACTCTTAGTAAGAGATCACACAGAAACTTGGTCCAAAGTGAGGGCTGTGTTATTAGAGAATTATGAGAATAAACTTTCTATCTATTTCTTTGCACATCAACTGTTTAACAGTCGGAAACGGAAAGAGGAAAGCGTGGTTCAGTAGGGTTCTCACGTGGACACAATATAATTCCATTTCAGGAAGACAGCACAACGAGTATTGAAGGGCGAGGAATGGTAGGCAGTAACAATGTAAATGGGAAACTAGGCAAGGCAGTCCTTGTTCAAGGATTTTATGATGACAAGAAAAAGACAGTAATAAGGCTCAAGGGAAAAAGTTGACTGTATTGGAGGCCACTGATTTAGTGGCATCGGAGGAATGCACTATTCTGTCTGACAAGAAGAAGCACCAGGTGGTAGGCATGCCCTGGCTAGAATGAAAAGTAGCTGCTAAACGTCTCAACTGCGGCAGGACTGGGCATATAGCGTGAGATTGTAGACAGAAGCATACTGTTCATAAGGCAGATACAGTAAAAGAAGCTCCACAAAGACCTGACCATGGTAGGCTGCCAGTTAAAGAGATAGATGTTTAAGGATTCAAGTGAAATGAGTCATGATCCCATTGTCCTGCACTGGCACGACATTCACTGTGTAATGTAATGGGGCACTCCGCACTGTGCCTCAAGGCAAAGCCTGTGGAATCCTTCATGTGTCACCAGTTCAGACATTTTGCCTGGGAATGAGAGGAGGGTAAGTGGACAAATATACGTGAAAGGAACAAGCCAGAAACGCAAAACAGGCATAATGCAGCAGTCTCATTATGCTGCATCAGGGATAGTACAAACCACTGACTGCACTGGAAAGAGTGATTATGTGTGTTTGCAAAGTAGGGATGTAAATGGAACAGAAACAAAGCTATTAATTGATAGCCATGCTCATGTGAATCTCATAAAGGCGAAGGTCTTGGAAGAGCATGTACAATGGGACACCAGAATGGCAGTACCTATAAAAAGTGTTCTGAACGAACAAATCCGAACAGAAGGGCAAGTATCTATACGGCTCCAGACGAAGACAGGGGCCAAATGGATCCCTCAATTCCAAGCAGTAGGCGCTCAGATCGATTTACTGTTTGACGGACTGTTGGGGCCAGAATTTTTGGAAAAAGAACAAGATCATACTAAATTATGCACACTGCAAAATGTGTATACATGGAGAACGAATTGCATTAAGGGAAGCCAGGGAAGATGTGAATATAGGTCAAATTACAGTGCAAACTAACAGGAACCAGGGGGCCAAACAACCAAAGTCTTCAGCAGTAATGAAAACAAGTTGTAATGAAAGTATGGCAATGTCTTTCAAAGGAAAGGCAAGTCACAGGAGACACACAGAACCCTAAGCAGTACCAATGCAGCTGGCAACAGGTCACGCCGCACCACGAGTCTTAGTTAAGGGCAAGCAAGTGAGTGCCGTAACTGAACAAACACAGAAGTTACTATCACTTGCCATCTTGTGTGAGCTGAGAACACTGAGCTGCCAATGGGCTATGTGCTCCGGAAGCAACGAGAAATTATCCAAACAGGAGCCGAGCACTAATGGCCCTGGAATAACCGGAATCAACCCGAAATATTAGTAGTCATCGAAGCATGGGAAGAAAATATTCTAAAGTGCGGGTGACACACCATCTAGGCTCAGTGGTAATAATTCCATGACAAGAAATCAGACCAGTGGTCTACATACCGGAAGCACCAGTAACAGTCAAGGACAGGACGTGTATCACAAGTGTAATGAACACCAGAGAACAGGATGTATGGTTTCCCACACCTGAAGTGTTTGCAGAGAAGGTTCCATCTCTGATCAGCTATAAAGTCTGACAAACCGTGTCCGCACGGAAAGAGGAAGTAAAATCATGGCAGAATTTGCTAAAAGAAAATGTGTGCACAATGCATTTGAATAGCGAAGAATCAGGGGCATCAGACGAGTTACGTGCTGCTTATAACGATGTATTCCACTTACCAGGAGACATGCTCATGTACATCACACTGGTAACACACAAGATCCCATTAATCCCAGAAGTGGAAGGAACCATAATAGAGGGGATATTAGCCAAGGACATAATATCGGCGAGCATCAGTGCTTGGAATTTTGCTCTCATCGTTTTACCAAAAAAACCACATGTGGGCAGCAAACAGAATTGTGGGTAGTGGCAGGTCACAGGACACTAAATGATATATCAAGATTTATGGTATATCCATTGCCCAGAATAGATGAGGTACTCAGCAGCATAGGAAAGGTGAAGTACTTCTCCATGTTAGACCTTGCCAAAGGATACATCAAGTACTGTTAGACAATAAAGACCGGGAGAAGCCTGTGTTCAGTACACCATCAGGCCACTATGAACATGACGGTGATGGGCTTGAAGACGGCTCCATCTATGTTTCAGTGACTGATGAACACAGTGGTGATAGATGTACAAGGAAACAAGGTACACTATGTGATCAAAAGTATCCGGACACCCCCAGAAACAACCATTTTTCATATTAGGTGCATTATGCTGCCACCTACGGCCAGGTACTCCATATCAGCGAACTCAGTAGTCATTAGACATCGTGAGACACCAAAATGGGGTGCTCCGCAGAACTCATGGACTTCGAACGTGGTCAGATGATTAGTTGTCACTTATGTCATACATCTGTATGCAAGATTTCCACACTCTTAAACATCCCTAGATCCACTGTTTCTGATGTGATAGCAAAGTGGAAATGTGAAGGGACATGTACAACACAAAAGTGTACAGCCTGACCTTGTCTGTTGACTGACAGAGACTGCTGATAGTTGAAGAGGATTGTAATGTATAATAGGCAGACATCTATCCAGACCATCACATAGGAATTCCAAACTGCATCAGGATCCACTGCAAGTACTATGACAGTTAGGACGGAGGTGAGAAAACTTGGATTTCATGGTTGAGTGGCTGCTCATAAGCCACACATCACACTGGTAGATGTCAAACGACACCTAGCTTGGTGTAAGGAGTGAAAACATTGGACAATTTAATGGTGGGAAAACGTTGTGTGGAATGACAAATCATGGTACACAATGTGGCGATCCAATGGCAGGGTGTGGGTATGGCGAATGCCCGGCAAACGTCATCTGCCAGAGTGTCTAGTTCCAACAGTAAAGTTCGGAGGTGGTTGTGTTATGGTGTGGTCATGTTTTTCATAAAGGGGGATTGCACCCTTTGTTGTTTTGCATGGCACTATGACAGCACAGGCCTACACTGATGTTTTAAGCACCTTCTTGCTTCCCACTGTTGAGGAGCAATTCGAGGATGGTGATTGCATCTTTCAACATGATCGAGCATTTGTTCATAATGCACAGCCTGTGGAGTGGTTACATGACAATAATACCCCTGTAATGGACTAGCCTAAACAGAGGCCTGACCTGAATCCAATAGAACACCTTTTGGATGTTTTGGCACCGACTTCTTTCCAGGTCTCACTGACCGACATCAATACCTCTCCTTAGTGCAGCACTCTATGAAGAATGGGCCGCCATTCCCCAAGAAACCTTCCAGTACCTGATTGAAAGTAATTGGAATCGCCAAATGAGGTAAGTTACTCTGTCTTGCGCAGTGAGTGTCGGTATTACTCCCTCTCATTACTTGACAAAATATTGTTCTCCCTGTGAAATTCAGTTTTCTTAAAAGTTCTTCACACTTTTGCATCAGTAATTAATTTTATATCCATCCTGTTTCTAATATTTTCAATGAATTTCCAGATACTGAGTTATTCATGAAGACGAAAAAATTGTTATCGTTTTTAGTATCATTTGCTGCTTTATTTCTCATTTCTGTATTGAGGTATACCGCCTCCGATACCTTTTTCAAACCATTAGTATCATGTCATAATCAGCTAACAATTGTAATTAACTTTTGTCATTTTAAACTCAAATTCCAACCTAAACCTAACGCTGTAAAACATCAAGATGGGTTTAAATAATAAGTTTTGTAAAAACTTCCATAAAATTTTCAAAACTCTATAGACAAAAACAAAACAATAGTTTTAGTATATATATCATGATATTCAGCAAGATTTTTTGTATTAAATTTTTCCCAAATTAGTTCTGCAAATTCGTAATCTTCATCAGTAATAACACATTCATTTAACTTATGATGGAATGTTTGTTTTCATGGAAGAAGTCTTTCTTTAAAGTTTTTGAACTATCCATACAGTCATGAGTATAAACACCATTTTAATTACAAAATTTAGTAGATCTTTTGTAAAGGTTTTCTAACTTTTGTCATCAGATCTTTTCTTAAATTTGATGATAATTTATCAGTTGAAGAAGCCTTAAATTTGAATATATGAACAACCTCATTTTCAAATTTGCTCTCTTTTTATCAAAACTAATGTATGAATCTTCATTGTTATGTATCAAATCTACTTCTTTTTCCTCACAACTGAGTTCCTTTATGGACAAATCAGTATCATATCCCAAGAAGTTATGTAAATAAGCTGGTGCAAAACATGGATGTTTCAGTTGTTAATTACAATTATTAGATAACAGCTTCATGTACTTTCCAATTAAATGATGATGAGGATGTACTTTTTGCTTTATTGTGAATAGTGACTTCTACATAATGAATATATTTTTTTTAATTTTTTATGCTAACGATTTCATTTCTTCAATTTCAGAATATGAACTTCCAATTTCTTCAACTTCTTTTTACTTACATTCAATGAATTTTTATGACAATTTGGCCCTCTCTATGCACTCATATTATATCAATTCATATGTTTAATGTAATAAAAGAAACCTCTTTGTTCACGTTTTTGATATTTGACCCTATATGACTTTTCTAGATCAGGCTTACAGTTATCCATTTTCAAAAAGTAAACTTCCAAAATCAGAAACTTTCATTGTATATTGATAATTTTTAAGACTTATATATGACTTCTTCTCTGGTAATTCCACTTTTAGAGGTATATTTACTAAACAGTTTGAAATATGGCTATCTAAATTTTCTTTATTGTTAAAATGTAATGAACACATATCACAAATAAATTTCATTTCTGTATGTTTTGAGATATGATCGATAACGAGTTCAACATTTTTATATTTTGTAACTGCCTCTACATTTTTACCTACAGGATATAATACTGGTTATATTGGCAACAAAAATATTTTTGATCATAATTTTGAACATTAACAGAAGCCTTTTTATATTTTTCTGGTAATTCCATGTAAGATGAACCTCTTAATTCAATATATTTATTAATCGCTAACTGTAATCCAATAACATGATCCAGACTCCAACCAGATCCTTGAGTTTGAAATTAAGACATTCATCATGTAAATTCTTTTTTCCAGTTTCATAACATTTAATCAAATCTCTTTCATTCATTGTTCTATAATTATGTGTAGCAATTTAATATCCATTGTCTCTTCAGAATCTGATTATTTCATCATATAATCACAAAAATTACAAAATTGACTTTCGAACCATTATGTAATTTTAAATTTGCCATCACCGTTTCCATAATTTCTCATTTTGATACATTAAAAAAATTTGGACCAAGCAAGTTTTGCTTGTTCTCTAAATTTGTAATATATAACCTGTTTCCAAATGCTTTATTAACTAGATGTTAATTAACTGTTTCTTTATTTTGTGTTTCTCTAATAAATTAGCAGAAAATGGAAATATTTCTTTCAAATGTTTATTTTCAACATTCTTAACAAATTATCATCATTTCAAGTTCAAAATCAGGCAAAATGTTTTGACATAATTAACTTCATATTAAGATGTTTAATAATAAACGCAATTAAAATTTTTTTGCTGAAATTACTGTACCTAGTAAATTAACAATTTTACAATAATCATGAACATTAATGATATTCATCTGTCACAATTTTGTCTCCGTTTATAAGAAAAATAAGTTTAATAAAGTACATGAAAATTAATTACGACAGAAAATTAAGTTAAAATGTATAAATTAGGGCAAAGTTAGAAACATTAAAAAAAAAGCTAAATAAAAAGAATTAAGAAATTATTAAAACTTAAATGAATATATGATAAATTCAGAGAGTTCAAATTGAAGATAAATTTAACTTTGTTCAAGATAGTTGCAGTTTATTTAAAGTTAAGAAAATGATCTGAGTTCAAGATAAAGACAGATTTTTAGTCGGGTCAAGAAGATTTTTTTACTGACAGAATTTTTGTTTCCGACAAATTATTCTGTACATTTTTTACATCTGCCTCAATTTTTATCTTCAGATAACATTTTGATAAAAACAACTTCAATTTTTAATTATTTTACAATTAATACATTTTACATCCAGTTTGTTTTCATCATTGTCATTGTAATTCAACAACAGTAATATTTTCAAATATATCTTCGAATGTTCATCACTTGAATTTCGTTTTAAATTATTCTTATAAATATATGTAGAAATGCTTCTTCTCATACACAAACAATAAATACATGAGAAAGAGATGAAAATGCACTATAAAAGAGTAAATATATTCATAAAAATGGTTAAAATGCACTAAAACAATGGTGATTGTTATTCGTTCATGCCGATTTCACGTTTTTTTGTTACTAAAATCTGAAATTTGTCAAATTCGTATTATTTGATGAGTTTTTAGATCTTTTTCGTGAAATTTACCTGAAATTTGGTGAGGTTTTCAAAATTTGTGATGAAAGAGCCAAAATAGACCAGAAACCCCAAACGTATCTACTGATAAACTTTCACAAATGTTTACTTAATGTTTTGGAAGTCATTTTTCTTATAAACATAGCTTTCTACTACAGCATCTTTCCCCCCAGATTTCATTAATCCTTTTCTCTGTACTAATACTGTTTTCTTTGTGGCATGGAGGGGATTGGGGGGGGGGGGGGGATGGGACAAGGGTGTCATCTCACAGCACAGAACTGCTGTGCACCTGGTGGCAGGATACACCTTGGCAGTTATGATTTCAGGAAGCTCCTTTTCCAGCACTGCTCGACAAGTATGAAGGAAAGTAGCCACATCAATGTGCATAAATAGCTGTCATGTTGGGGTTGCGGGTTCAATTCCTTGTACTAGCAAGAATTTCTCCTCAGTAGGGGAACTGGTATGGGGTATACTCTGCCTTGTGATGCCAATTCCTCAATGGGAATTTAGGACTATAAGGTCTGGAAAGTCAGAAAACCAGCAGGGATTCCCCCCCCCCTCTGCATCAGACCATCCCCTCCTCTGGTTTTAGTTTATGCATCCCAACCTGGGATGTTTATTTCCCATGCACTGTAGTAAAACTTTACATATAATTTAAATTTGTGGAGCCGAACACTAAAAGTTTTTAATAAGTCTTACTATTAATATGTTTCAGTTTTCTATCAACAGAATAAGTACAGCTTTTCACAAATGTGCCTCTACTTTTTGAATTCCCCTTGTATACCTGTATGTAGATGATTTTGTAAATAAGCTTTATCTATAATGTACTTTTAAAGATATAACAAGGGATGGCTTTTCTGATAGTGCATACGTGTGAATAGTGAGTTTCAGCATTAACATATGTTTATAAATAGCTGTTGAACCATGCGTAATGCCACAGTCCAAGCTAGTAACATACATAATTCTACTAACCCCCTAAGACATCCCCCTATCCCCCCCCCCCCCCCCCCCCCCCCCTGGTAAAAGCACATCGCACCCTGGTGTGTGTGTGTCAGGGGAGGGTAGGCTGTTCATTGTATATTATGATATCCTCTCACAGAAAAGAATTAGCAATCTTAACAGTATGATGAACTCACCTTTCTCTTACCATTGCTTATGAGACGCTGTGAAGAAAATGTATATCATACACAGTTCTGTTTTAAATTTTACAAGGGAATGATGGGTAACAACAAGTGAAGAAGATATGAGTAGCTGAAGGAATGTTATTTTGATTGCAATGTAAACCTTAATCAGCTTCCTGACAAAGAAGCCATAGAGAAATTTCAGAAGCATATGTTGAACAACTATATATCACATAATTATATTAAGAGTTACAATTTGAAATGTTGAGTGTTCTGATTATAGCAAACACCAATACTCCAGCCAGTGATTCAATAATCATTATTCGATGAATTGACATTGTCCTTATGAAAAACTCATTTATTTAATTAATACATTTTTGTTACATAAGTTTAAACTGGCTTTCAACACATATTGAAAAGAAATGATGTCAAGGGGAATCTCTTTTCCACGGAACTGATTTGTCTGTACTAGTCCACCAGTAATTGCAGACAGGTTCCTATGTACCTGAAACAATAGTGGAGCTTTCTCATACACAAAGCAGTGGTTCTATATTTTATTTTTAAAAACACATTCTATACACAATATCTGTAATACGTGCCAGTTAGAAATTTGGATGTATCAAAGAGGCACTTAAATTTCCAATCCACACATTAAATTTAAACTACTATTGGTACTGTTGGTGTTACTGTACCATGTGGATTTTATCTATCCACAAGAATGAGTTTTTAAAATTTGCTGCTTTATACCTTTAGAAATTTTCCTTCTCTGTAATCAAGAGTATATAAACAAGGGATTTGTAGTCTGTGTAGCATACCTTTGGCAAACATTCTCCTGCTGTCTAGTAGCTGCAGATCCAAGTGAGACAATATCATAAGACAGTAGAATGACAACCAAGCACCATGAAAATGACAAATAAGCCTACGGAATGACAAGCTACATTTAACACAGGCTGCTCTTTTGTTGCTAGCCTATAGGGATGTGATGGGAGTCTGGCCAGATGCAGAAAACATTCCAGCTGGATGTTGTTGTGTGGTCTTCAGTCCTGAGACTGGTTTGATGCAGCTCTCAATGCTACTCTATCCTGTGCAAGCTTCTTCATCTCCCAGTACGTACTGCAGCCTACATCCTTCTGAATCTGCTTAGTGTATTCATCTCTTGGTCTCCCTCTACGATTTTTACCCTCCACTATGCCCTCCAATACTAAATTGGTGATCCTTTGATGCCTCAGAACATGTTCTACCAACCGATCCCTTCTTCTAGTCAAGTTGTGCCACAAACTCCTCTTCTCCCCAATTCTATTCAGTACCTCCTCATTAGTTATGTGATCTATCCATCTAATCTTTAGCATTCTTCTGTACCACCACATGTCGAAAGCTTCTATTCTCTTCTTGTTCAAACTATTTATTGTCCATGTTTCACTTCCATACATGGCTACACTCCATACAAATACTTTCAGAAACGAGCTCCTGACACTTAAATCTATACTCGATGTTAACAAATCTCTCTTCTTCAGAAACGCTTTCCTTGCCGTTGCCAGTCTACATTTTATATCCTCTCTACATCGACCATCATCAGTTATTTTGCTCCCCAAATAGCAAAGCTCCTTTACTACTTTAAGTGTCTCATTTCCCAATCTAATTCCCTCAGCATCACCCGACTTAATTTGACTACATTCCATTATCCTCGTTTTGCTTTAGTTGTTCATGTTATATCCTCCTTTCAAGACACTGTCCGTTCCGTTCAACTGATCTTCCAACTCCTTTGCTGTCTCTGACAGAATTACAATGTCATCGGTGAACCTTAAAGTTTTTATTTATTCTCCATCGATTTTAATACCTACTCTGGATTTTTCTTTTGTTTCTTTTACTGCTTGCTGAATAAACAGATTGAACAACATCGGGGAGAGGCCACAACCCTGTCTCACTCCCTTCCCAACCACTGCTTCCCTTTCATGTCCATTGACACTTATAACTGCCATCTGGTTTCTGTACAAATTGTAAATGGCCTTTCGCTCCCTGTATTTGACACCTGCCACCTTCGGGATTTGAAAGAGAGTACTCCAGTCAACATTGTCAAAAGCTTTCTCTAAGTCTACAAATGCTAGGAACATAGGTTTGCCTTTTCTTAATCTAGCTTCTAAAATAAGTCGTAGGGTCAGTATTGCCTCACGTGTTCCAATATTTCTACGGAATCCAAACTGATCTTCCCTGAGGTCGGCTTCTACCAGTTTTTCCATTCACCTGTAAAGAATTTGCATTAGTATTTTGCAGTCGTGAGTTATTAAACTGATAGTTCTGTAATTTTCACATCTGTCAATGCCTGCTTTCTTTGGGATTGGAATTATTATATTCTTCTTGAAATCTGAGGGTATTTCGCCTGTCTCATACATTTTGCTCACCAGATGGTAGAGTTTCATCAGGACTGGCTCTCCTAAGGCCGTCAGTAATTCTAATCGAATGTTGTCTACTCCCGGGGCCTTTTTTCGACTTAGGTCTTTCAGTGCTCTATCAAACTCTTCACGCAGTATGATATCTCCCATTTCATCTTCATCTACATCCTCTTCCATTTCTATAACATTGCCCTCAAGTACATCGCCCTTGTATAGACCCTCTTATATACTCCTTCCACCTTTCTGCTTTCCCTTCTTTGATTAGAACTGGGTTTCCATCTGAGCTCTTGATATTCATACAAGTGGTTCTCTATTCTCCAAAGGTCTCTTTAATTTTCCTGTAGGCAGTACCTATCTTACCCCTAGTGAGATAAGCCACTACATCCGTACATTTGTCCCCTAGCCATGCCTGCTTAGCCATTTTGCACTTCCTGCCAATCTTATTTTTGAGATGTTTGTATTCCTTTTTGCCTGCTTTATTTACTGCATTTTTATATTTTCTTCTTTCATCAATTAAATTCAATATTTCTATTAGCCTTTGTCTTTTTACCTACTTGATCCTCTGCTGCCTTCACTACTTCATCCCTCAGATCTACCCATTCTTCTTCTACTGTATTTCTTTCCACCATTCTTGTCAATTGTTCCCTTATGTTCTCACTGAAACTCTCTACAACCTCTGTTTAGTCAGTTTATCCAGGTCCCATCTCCTTAAATTCCCACTTTTTTGAAGTTTCTTCAGTTTTAATCTACAGTAACCAATAGATTGTGGTCAGAGTCCACATCTGCGCCTGGAAATGTCTTACAGCTTAAAACCTGGTTCCTAAATCTGTGTCTTACCATTATATAATCTATCTGAAACCTGTCAGTATCTCCAGGCTTCTTCCATGTATACAACCTTCTTTTATGATTCTTGAACCAAGTGTTAGCTATGATCAAGTTGTGCTCTGTGCAAAATTCCACCAGGCAGCTTCCTCTTTCATTTCTTAACCCCAATCCATATTCACCTACTACATTTCCTTCTCTTCCTTTTCCTACTATCGAATTCCAGTCACCCATGACTATTAAATTTTCATCTCCCTTCACTATCTCAATAATTTCTTTTATCTCATCATACATTTCTTGAATTTCTTCGTCATCTGCAGACCTAGTAGGCATATAGACTTGTACTACCGTCGTAGGCGCGGGCTTCATGTCTATCTTGGCCACAACAGTGCATTTGCTGTGCTGTCTATAGTAGCTTACCCGCATTCCTATTGCTTTATTCAATATTAAACCAACTCCTGCATTACCCCTATTTGATTTTGTATTTATAACCCTGTATTCACCTGACCAAAAGTGTTGTTCCTCCTGCCACCAAACTTCACTAATTTCCACTATATCCAACTTTAATCTTTCCATTTCCCTTTTTAAATTTTCTAACCTACCTGTCCGATTAAGGGATCTAACATTCCACGCTCCGATCCGTAGAACGCCAGTTTTCTTTCTCCTGATAACGATGTCCTCCTGAGTAATCCCCGCCTGGAGATCCAAATGGGGGACTATTTTACCTCCGGAATATTTTACCCAAGAGGATGCCATCATCATTTATCCATACAGTAAAGCTGCATGTCCTCGAGAAAAAATTATGGCGGTAGTTTCCCCTTGCTTTCAACCGTTCGCAGTACCAGCACAGCAAGGCTGTTTTGTTTAGTGTTACAAGGCCAGATCAGTCAATCATCCAGACTGTTGCCCCTGCAACTACTGAAAAGGCTGCTGCCCCTCTTCAGGAATCATATGTTTGTCTAGCCTTTCAACAGATACCCCTCTGTTGTGGTTGCACCTACGGTACGGCTATCTGTATCGCTGGGACACGCAAGCCTCCCCACCAATGGCAAGGTCTGTGGTTCATGGGGGGAGGTCCAGCTGGATAAAGAGGCCCATTCACTAACTGACTGTACTTGGTGCCAACATCAAACCTGACATGGTTCGTTAGCACACAAACAGAGCCAGCAAATTGCAGGAAAGTAAGGAAGGCAAGACAGAAAGGGAAAGGTGCTCCTCCGAGTGATAGATGAGAGGGTGGGGGTGGGGGGGGAGAGGCGAGACAAAGAGAGAGAGAGAGAGAGAGAGAGAGAGAGAGAGAGAGAGAGAGAGAGGGAGGAAGAGAACACACCGGTAACAAATGAAAGAACCAGCATTCCAATTATTTACATGCCTGTATAGCTATTGTCTCCAGAGTTTTGTACAAAGTCATGGTAAAAAGTGAAATAATGTCAATGGTGGGTGCAGGCTATAGTTCCCTATAACATAAGCTATCACACTGTCAAAGGTGTGAGATTTTGAAATTGTATCATCACTGGCATGTAGTGACTGCAACATTGATATTAATTAAAAAGGTACAAATGACTAGTTTCAATAATTAAAGCACCATCCTCTGACATAAAACACTTGACTCTCAGGACTTTGTTGATGTGAAATGTAATATCATAAGCATATCGTACCATAATTCACACTGCTTTGCTACTGTCATTTGAAAGACATATATCTTCTCCAGGAAACAATGTAATGCAAGTTTCCTTTTCAGATCTACAAGCAAACTTTGGTCTACCTATGTTTTAAATTATACAGGATGTGTCAAAAAGAATCATCCGATTTATGTTATTTGAGATGTATGCATGAACAATGTACTGTTGAAAGAAGCAAATTCTCGAGTTTTACATGATTCCTGCTAGGTACCAGCAGGGTGCACCCTGTCTAGTTCTTGCAGAAATGGTGTCAGAACAACAGAAAGGGGTCCTGTTCTATGTTTTATGCAGTGCAGTTCAATGATAATGGTTCAGCGTGACTTTTGTACTGGGATGGTGTGGATCCTCCTACAGTACACAGCATTAGATGATGGCATGAACAATTCCAAGGAACAGGTTGTTTGTGTGAAGGTAAATCGCTGGGCCATCCACAATTGTTTGAGACAGGTGTCGAACACATCCCCCGTAGTTTCAGCCCCCAATGTCCATCTGGCGTATGTTGTGTTGATGTTTACACATGAAACCATACAAAATTCAGCAACTGAAAGCTCTTCTTGAAGGTAACAAGGCCTTTACTTAATAATCAAGAACAGCTGTGTCTGCTTACAGTTGTCAGGGCTAACATACAGGCAACACTGTGTGAAATAACTGCAGAAATGTTTGTGGCATGTACAACAAACTTATCTGTTAGGACAGTGCAGTGAATTTTGGCATTAATGGGTTATGGCAACAGACGACCAAAGCAAGTGCCTTTGCTAACAGCATGACATCCCTTGCAGTGCCTCTCCTTGGCTCGTGACCACAGCAGATTATTGAAAAACTATGACCTGGTCAGATGAGTCCTGGTTTAAGTTGGTAAGAGCTGATGGTAGGGTTTGAGTGTGGCACAGATCCCATGGAAGCCATGGATCCAAGTTGTCAATGAACCACTGTGCAAGCTGGAGGTGACTCCACAATTATGTGTGCTGTGTTTACATGGAATGGACAGTGTCCTCTGGGACAGCTGAACTGATCATTCACTGTAAATGGTTATGTTTGGCTATTTGGAGGTCATTTCTGCCATTTGTGGCCGAATTTTTATGGGTAATAATGCACCATGTAATTGGGCCACAGTTGCTCACAACTGGTTGGAAGAACATTCTGGACAAATTGAGCCACTCCAATGCCTCAACATTAATCCCATCAAATATTTATGGGACATCATCGAGAGGGCAGACCATGCATAAGGTCCTCCACTGGCAACATTATCATAATATGGATGGCTATAGAGGCAGCATGGCTCAATATTTCTGCAGGGGACTTCCTACGAGTTGTTGAGTTCAATGTTGTGTTGAGTTGCTGCACTAAACAGGGAAAATGGACGTCCAACACAATATTAGGGGGTATCCCATGACTTCTGTCACCTTAGTGTAGTTAGCTTCTCACGGTATGGGCTCAGGAATATCTTTTTGAAACACAATGCAGCTGAAAGCATGAGACTAAAGGCAAACAATTGTTTTAAAATAAAGAGATCTATGTCTACATTTATAATCTCACTCCACAAAATACTGTGAAGTACATACTAGAGGGTACTCCCATTATGCCCCATATTGGGTTCTCCTACCATTCCTTTCACATATGTGTCTGCCTGCTCTGTAACAAGTCTCATTTGGGCTATAGAGCCCCACAGGAACAATAAACAATCCCTGAACAATATCTCTACATTTTTCATTTAATACTGTTGCCTGAAACATGGTAAGTAGGCTTTTATAGGATAGTTGATGTCTACCTTCAGGCATCTGTCAGGTCAGGTTTTACAGCATTTCCATTATGTAATTTTAGAAAGCATTTTAAGGAGAATAGAACAGTAATCTTCATGGAGCACTTTAAAATTAAAATTGAAACAGTTTTGATCATAACCGAACATTTTCTAACAAATTTCAACCAGTTTCAGACAAATAGCAATCACCTTCAGATACAATAAGATAAGTACAAGATATATTTCCTTCTATATTGGAATTGTACTTACCTATCAGTGTATATGGTCTGAAGATGGTCATTTTTTGGCTGAAATCAGTTGCAGTCTTTTAATCAATGTTCTATTGGGATCAAAACTGTTTTAACTTTAATTTTAAGAACTTTTTATGATTCCCTCTTGTAAGTCAAAAATACCTGTCCCAATTCATGCTGTCCTTCTCTGTATACAGTCTGCATTCCCTCATATATGTGAGTGATTTCAGTTGTTACTCATTGAATTTGTTGTTATAGGATACTATGATTTTGCATTTCTTATCTCTCTTTCTCTTTCCTCCCCCCATCCCCTCTCCTTCTAGAAATCTGCTGTCTCAAGGTAAGCAGGCTGCACGGAAGAAAATGACAATTAAGGGCCACACTGCACATACTGGTTCATTTGAAAAATAAGTCACCTAATTATAATTGTCTTTCTTACTCTAAAAATATATTAATTCATTTGTACCAAGGCGCAGATTCGAACCCAGATCAACTGCTCACTAGGCAGACATGCTACCACTTCACCATCTTGGCACAGTGAGATTACCCAACTGCGTGGACAAACCTGCAAGCCTCCCTCCTCATTCCAAATTCCTGTTCACTCCTCAGCTAACTTGGCATTCCTAGTTTAGGGGGAATACTAAGTGGGCTGAGGCATGAAAGAAAATTGGGATTGAGGAGGGAGGCATGCCAAGGTTGGGTGAGTAGTTGTGCAAAGCCACTGTACTAGTGTGGCATAGTGTTTAGTACATCTGCATAGTGAGGAGGAGAGCCAGGTTCGAACACTTTCCTCAGGAGAAGTTTTCATTTGTCACTTCAGTATGTATATGAATATCATAGATGTGATTCTGGTGTGAGGTGCTGGTGGTGGTAGTGGTCATGTGTGTATGTGATGTGCTTGCTTGTGTGAGCGTGGTTGTGTGTGTTTACTTTGACGAAGAAGGCTGTGACCAAAAGCTGTAATGTGTTATTGTGCCTGTCTGAAACTCAATGGGTCATCTCAACAGCAAGTAGCAATCAGTAATTTTCCTACAATTGTTGATATTCCAACCTGGAGTTTCACTGTTTGATAGATGTTTGAGAATTGAAATGGTCTCTGGAACCACATAGTTTCATTAGATCAAAACTGTTACATCTCTTACTACACATAATAACTGCCCCTAATCAAGGCAATGCATTTCTGTAAACTCTTCATTTTTACTGACTGTGTAACATAGATTAGTAACTGAAAAGGTTATTTGTTGCATTCCATTCAGCTGAGATGCCAAGTCGCAGATAGGCACAAGAAGAAGACTGTCAGGAAGTGAGCTTTCGGCCAAGTAGCCCTTTGTTGGACATGGGAAACATACACACACACACACTTGTGCAATTGCAACTCACACACACATGACCACAGTCTCTGGCTACTGAAGCCAGACGCTGGCAGAGGTTAGGGTCTGTGTGTGCATGTTGTCTGTTTCCATTGAAGGCCTAATCGGCTGAAAGCTCACTTTCAGGCAGTCTCTTTGCTGTGTCTATCTGTGACTCAGCATCTCAACTATAAGGTGAGTACTGACTATCCTTTTCTTAATATTGTTACATTCCATCCTGGATATTCCACTGTTTGAAGATCAATAATTATTTGTATCAACAGTTCCACATATATTTTAAAAGAAAATAAAAATTTGCACACCAGCTGTGTTGTGGGGAATGTTTTTCATAATATCAATAAGCTATGTTACTCATACAATTATTAAGCTATGTAAAGAAAGTGAAACATCTGCTATTATCTTTGAATGGATATTGTTTTGAATACAATTATGTGCCAAACTCTCGAGGGAGGTTCTCTGCAGTAGGACTATTTCAAAGTCCTCTTTCGTTTGTACTACAATATTTAAAGGTCTTGACTGCAATAAGTGAAGGCTTCACAGTGTATGAATTCTATAAGTGAAACAGAATGTATAATCATGTAGCCAGAACTGCTGATTTATGGTGGTTTACATAATCTATAGCATAATGTCTATTTCAGCCCGTCCATCCTTTATGATGATGTAATTTTCACAAATTTTTATGTAACAGTCAATGATACATAGTGCTATAAGGAACAATGATATGTGAATATACTGCAGCCATTTTGAAAATTTCTTCCAGTTTTATTTCTATGTTTGTCAAATGAGAAGTTATGTTATGTGTTAGGGGTGAGTATGGAGTTTCAAGTATAGGATGAAGTACTGTACAATGTGTAGCCTGTAACTGTTTAGAAGTACTTAGTCAGTCTGCAACACACACATATCATGGATAAATAATTATCTCATACAATTTATATTATCATTTCATGAAATACTGACAATAGTGTTTAATTAATGTTATGAATAAGATACCAGTAACAGTCTGGTGATAAATGATATTGCCCCTACACCACTATCACCTACTTGTAGTTTGAAACTGCTACTCATGTCATTTGTGAGTTTCTGTGGTAACCTTGAATTTCTGCAATTTTGCAATGGCCAGAGTTAGTTGCAAGCTTCCTAAGAGTGATGGAGGAAACAGTATGGCATCTATAGTGTTTGAGGCTGTGTCCAGCACTTTTACTGACTGCAATAAATCAAGGAAACTACTAGGTAAATGTTTACATTTCATTTAAACCATTGGAAATTATAGTAAATAAGGATTCCAGTCATATTATTAAAAATCAGGAAAGGTGTTTGAAAAGCTGTCATGTGTATATTGGAGTTGAATTAATTGCATTCCCAATATCAGCCATCAAATGGATACTGATATTACCACCAGGCGATATTAGGATCAATTGTTTTAATTTGTTAACCAATAAATGACATAGTTACTTCTGTGTGGCTGTCCAGAAAAAAAGAAATGGGAATGATGAGAGCATTGAAGATGTATGAAGTACCCAGATCAACAATTTGAGAGTACATTGAAAGATGTGCAACAGGAAAAACTGAAAAGGAAACTCAGTTGTAAGACAGAAACTTGGTAGGAAAAATGGAAATGAGCATACAGCATTGTGGGCCAGGAGTTCCTCACTTGGGGAAGTTTGGCAGCAGAGGGTAAGTACTTATTGCATTTGATGCCACATTGGGCAACTTGTGTGTCATAGATGGGAATGAAATGATGATGAAGACAACACAACACCCAGACCCTGAGCAGAGAAAAATCTCCTGCCCCAGCTGGGAATCAAACCCAGGCCCCTTGGCATGGCATTCCACCGCACTGATCACTCAGCTAACGGGGGTGGACACTTGGAAGGAAACATGTGATGACATGTGAAGTAGAGAAAGAACTGATCTAGTACTATACAGAAGGGGAAAAGATTATTTGTGGTTTGACGCATAAGGAGTTAAAGCAGATGGTGTTTGAGCTTGCCTTAAAGAACAATCTGCCTCACCTCTCTTCTAAACCAAAAAATATGGCAGATTAAAAGTGGATTAACTTATTTTTGAAAAGAAATTGTTCCCAGTTAACAACAGGAACACCACAATCATTGACAAGAGCTGGAAACTTAGGCTTTATTCAAGACAATGGGAAGTCATTTTTCTGTATTCTAAAAGCAGATCAGCTAAAATCAAGTTCAACCCTACCAGAACATTTAACATACGCAAAACTGGAATCACAACTGTCCAAAGCAAAAATGTGAAACTTATTTGTGTGAAAGGAAAATTGGCAATTTACAGTGTCATTGGCAGAGAGGGGATATCTGAACACCATGTCAGGTGCCAGCTAGTATGTCACTCCAATATAGCTTTCCCCAGAAAAAAGCAGGACTTGAAGCTAATGACGGGAGTTCCTCCTGGAGCTATTCCAAGATTTTGTCCATGTCTGTATTACACCTCATAGCATGCATAGGATGCAGCCTCTAGATATTGCTTTCATGAAGCCATTTAAAACTTTATATTCAAGAAATTGAGATGTGGATCTACAGTAACTAGGGTAGAGTTGTGACACAGTGTGAAGTAGCTGAACTCATGGACAAAGCATACATTAGAGCAGCAATCGTGAGAAATGCACTGAATGGTTCTCATGGCACTGGTATCTGTCCTTGTAATGACTAGGAATTTACTGAAGTTGACTGTATTCATGAACTGAATGATAACCAACCAAACCCTATTTCTGAAGATCATTGTGGGCCTTAACTACTTGCAAATATAGTCACAGTTGATCTAGCACTTAGGCCTGTATCACACTGCACTGACAGCCAGCTTCAGTCTATTGGTGAAGATCAACCTCAAATCATGTCACATTCCACATCTGATGCCATCTCTATATCCTATAAACTTGCCCATGGATGTAAAAGATGTGCCAAAATTTCAACCAGTGTCTCAAAACTGAAGAGTCCCGAGAAAATGGTGTTGACTAGTTCTTCTTGTAAGAAAAAGCTGGAAACCTTTTATGCTTCTAAAGGCACAAACACTTCAAATGAGGCTTCAAGATGTGGAGCAACATGAAAGAGTAATTCAGCCAACACTAAGAGGAAAGTTAAAAGTAAGTATAAAAGCTCAAGTTCTAACAATGAATTTGCTCACAAACCTTGACAAGTAGACACCAAACGTGATATCAATCTGGATCTTGATTACATTTCTGTGGATGCTAACTGTACATTTTGCCATAAGAAGTTCTTTCTGTCTGAATAACTAGCTCTTAAATTTGTTTTACATAATTCTGACAAATAAGTTCATCTAATTATGGAAATGGGTAACAATTTTCCAATAAATTCTAAACTTTTATCTTCCCTTTAATTTAAATCCACTTACAAAAGCTACTCCAATATGTGCTCTTCCATTTTCAAACAGGTGGTCCTATTGCCTGGTGAGCAAAAGTAGGAATGGGGATTCACAATATTTTGAACCTACTCTTGAAAAATTTTCGCTTATTAAGGTTTCCTAGTTTACTCAAACTAGCTTAGCTTAAGAAGCAATTTTTTAGATTAGATTAGATTTACTTTCATTCCAATTGTTCCGTAGTGAGGAGGTCCTCCAGGATGTGGAACATGTCAGAAAAACAACAATACATGACAAATATTTAAACTAAAACAAATAAGCTAATGTACCATTCCACAGGTCCCAAGTGGAATGATCGTCATTTTTTAATGAACACTAACAGTCATTTTACAAATACTATTGCACTGAATTTGGCAAATGCAAGCCAAAGGAGCATAGTTTACAGAAATATGCATTAGGTTTCGAGGTCTATTTCACAAACCAGGAGGCTGATAAACAGAGAAATAATTATGATAGACAATATTTGAGGTCCAATACGTTTTTAAATCATCTTTCTTCTTAATTTTACTGTGAATCATAGTAAATATTTCCAGCCAGACAACTATTTGACTGATGTTTAGTTTACTGTCACTTCTTCCCTGACAAACTATGTAGAAATAATTTGCCGGAGAATTGCTTTTGAATTGCATTATGAATATTTTATTGTAAGACCACAATAACATTGTTTCCAGAAATTAAATTTATAAACTGGGTTTTGAATGGTAACATTGCAGTTCCAAGCAAGATGATTTATTTTGCAGGTTCTAATAATACAATAATAAACAGCAACAACTAAAAAAAGATCACTATAGGTTAATGTCTAACAACATAAAAGTCACTGGATATGCATGCTAGGCAGGACAAAAAGAAAGGAGGAATCAGCAATTGCCTCACTGAAAGGAATGTCTTTCCAATCCCTTTAAGTTAATTAGATAAACCTAAACTAGGTTAGAACGACTGGCATATGAACTGCACTTCTTCTAAATATGAATCCAGTGATGTGACCACAGTGACACATATCTCAATTCAGCTTGAAATGAATAAAGCGGCAGTGGACCAAATACTCAATCTGACAAAACAAAAGTGAAGCACTCAGAGGGTATGGTCAAATGTAAATGTAATTTCATATGTGCAGGCACCATATTACGTAAGTGATTAGAGTTGCAGTTTTCTGTAACAGACAGAAAGGCCATTAGAGTGCATTACCTTTTGTTACGTTTAGTGTTGTTACTTTGACTGGTAGGGTATATAAGGGGAGTGAACTGTATCAGATGTTTAGTTATTCCAGTGAAGGACATGGAGATGCCACTTACACGAGACAGAATTGTCAGCATCTGATAGAGTTAGAAAGTAATCTCATTGTGGGTTCTCATCCAGCCAGCTCAGTGAGCTGAGCAGTATCCAGATTTGTGGGGCATTTGGATGTGGCAATAGGCCATTGTTGCACTGCATGGGAGTGTAAGGGAAAGCATACTCAGCATCAGGGTTCCTGTCAACCACATGTAACCACCACAAGGGAGTATCACCATATTGTACATGAAGCACTTCATAACCCTGTCACATCTGCACCTGCTATTTGAGAACAAACAAGGGCCTACCTACAACATCCTGTGTTATCCTGCACCATTGATCAGAGACTAGTAGCAGTTGGATTAGGCAATTGCTGTCCCTTTTTAGGCTATCAGTAAACATCACAACACAAACAGCTGCATTTTGAATGATGCTGTGCACAGGAAGACTGGAGTACTGATGAATGGCATTGCATTGTGTTCAACAATGAACTGTGGTTCTGCACTAACCTAAACGATCACTGTTACTGAGTATGGTGGCAACCTGGAGAGAGGTCACATTCTTTCGATGTTTTATAGAGCCACAACAGTGTTATTCCTGCCATCACAGTCTGGAGAGCCACCAGGTATGACTTCTGGTTACAGCTGGTAGTCAGTGAGGGACTTCTGATGTCACAATATTTCATCAAGAACTTAGTGCCTCTTCATATGTTACTTCTCAGGCAACACTATTGTGGTGCCAATTTTCCTCAGGACACTCATCACTCACACATGGAACATGTCTCTATGAACTGTCTGGATGATGTTGAGGTAGGCTACTCTTTTGGCCAGCAAGATTCCAGATCTGCCCCAACGAACAAGTGTTGGATCAGCTTGGACATCAGCCCCATACCAATTCCAGTATCAACGATACCAAAGGGTAGTTACAACTGTTTTCCAGCCCTCCCCAGGAGAGGATATAACAGGTTTTATGCACTATTCTAAACATAGTCATACATGCAGGCCAGAAGAAATATAACATCATACTGATTAGTGAGCTGATACTGCCAAGTTCTATATCAATTTGAACTCATATTGTAATATCTGAAATGACGGCACTTACTGTATCACTCCATGAAGTTTCATTTTTTTTCTTTCTCCCATTCTGGGTGCTTTACACTTTTTGTCAGGTAGTGTATACTGTTTCCAAATTAACAAAGCGCATGGGCCATATGTTTTAATAAACAATCTTTCATTTTTTGCACTCATGTCACACAGAGTGATATCTTAAGAATAAAAGTGTTTATTACTCTAATGCAAATGGTGAATATAATATGACATGATCACAAACTGTCATTTTGTTGGTATCTCTTCTAACATATATTCACTAATGGCATCTGTCTTAAGTAATCCATCACTGTTTGAAATGAATATTAAAACTGACATCTTTATCACCACAAGAAACTGTATAACTTTATTACTGACAGTTAAAGCTTTCAACAGCTCAGAAACATTTGAAATATGCTGCTATAAAACTATTTCACCAATTACTCCATAACAACAGGTATATCAAGTGTCAATATAAACTTAAATTGCTTCTTCTCCTTCTATTCTAGAAATGAATACCTATTTACAAACTAGAACCACCTTAAAAGAGAAGAGAAACATGAATTTGGTGTTGCAATACCTTGCTGTTTCTCACTTAAACATGCCATAAAGACATAAATTTTTACTAAGTGACAAGGTTGAAATGGAGATACAATGAACCAAATATTGCTGAATAAGGCCTGGTTATAAGTTTCAGATTTTGAAACTGGCCTAAGATTATCTTAAGTCTTCTGGAAATTTCTGACATTATCAACTCAGCTGAGTATTGGATCAAATGATTGTACAACTTACTGAAATGCACACTTGAAGCACTTTATGAAATTTCCTTCTTCATAGCATTAAAATTAATCATAACATGCAGTAGAAGAGAAAGTAGGAGGTACAAGAGTTAAGAACATGTTTCTCATTTCTCAGAGTCTTGCCTTATACAAGAGACTAAAAACTGAAGGAGCATTTGTGATTGACATAAATAAAAAAATTAAGCCTGTCATTGCCTGAGGAGACATCAAACATAGATCTTCTCATATTTTGTAACATGATGACGTCATTTAGGGTGTAGTGCTACATCCTTCTAATCACATTATATTTGAATAGTTCTATAGTTCAGATGACAGCCCTTTGACATATCCTCAAATGTGGATCCTACACTTGTATAATGGTCCTGTTGAGTTGTTAAAACATAAACAGAAGTAAATGTACCTTAACCTTTACTAACAGGAGTTCCTTGTGAAGTATATCTCACAGTGCCCTTACTGTGTGCATTTCTCATGATACACTATCCTGTATGAAATGTTAAGTATGGTAAAGCACATTTTTTTGCAACAGGCTTGTTTTAATCTTTTGTCAGTTATTTTGCTTTCCACAATTACCTTTTTTCCTTGTGCACAGCAGTTAACCTCATTAACACTTAGCATTTTTATGAGAATAATAGTCTCCAGTTATCATTTGCCGTGATGATGTGTAAATTATATCTGAGGCTCCAAGTAAACAGGTGCAACTGAAGAACTATTGAACACTGTAGCCTCTGCTGCTCCAGTGCTTTCTCAGTCATTCATTGTTTGTGACTGCACACCAAGAATAATCTTATTACATTTTTTAAATTATAAAACTGAAGAAAATGTCAAACTACACTGCTGAAATCCTTCTAAAAAATGACGAACTTGACTGCATATCTTGCTGTACCTTACTGTTTTTATGGTAACTTTGGCATGACAAGCATCCAAGGAACATATAGGGCCCACACTCACTATGAGACTGAAATATCTAGTACATCAAGACTTCATTAGTACGAGTATGGTGAGGCAACATTCGCCATATCCCTCATCAAGGAAACCAACATTATATCCACAGCAACAACCTCACTTCATCACTTAAAATCTGATCCCAAGCTTATGTTCCTACCAGCCAACAAAAGCTCCACCACTCTGGTTACGAACTGCAGGGAGTACCCAGCAGAGGGGTTCCACCAGCTGTCTGCTATACCCACCTAAAAACCCTGCCACAAAGAGTCTATTCCAGAAATACAACATGATCACTAGTCCCTCCTCATGTCCTTAAGTCCATCCCAGAGGCTCTCCCTTGAGTCTGTCTCTCTCCTCAACACCACCACTCCCCACACTGCTACCTTCTACATGCTTTCTGAAGCCCATAAACCCAACCACTCAGGATGCCCTACTGCCACACAGAGTGAACCTATCCTCTTGCGCAGCACTACATGCAGCCTATAACCTGTCACCTACCCTCTAATATAAAAGAAACCAACCACATCCACTGCCGACTCTGCACAGTTCCTTTTCCTTTACCACTCAGAGCCCTGCTCATCTCCATCAATGCCACCTCCCTCTACACTAACATCCCCAATGACTATGGTCCTGCTACCATTGAACATTGACTTTGCCAATGCCAAACCAACTCCTAACCTACAATCTCCTTTCCGGTCACTGTGATCAATTTTATTCTCATCCACAATTATTACTCCTTTGAAGGGATCAACTACAAATGAACCTATTGTACAGCAATGGGGAACCACCAGTAAGCATCCTATGCCAACCTAGTCACAGGCTATCAAGAGGAGTGCTTCCTAACCACCCAGAATCTAACAACAATCACCTGGTTCAGATTAACTGATGACATTTTTGTGATTTGGACCAAGGGTGAAAAAACTCTCTTCACATGCTTCCAGAATCTCAACACCACTTCTCCAGTCCATTCACCTGGTCCTCCTGAATGCAACGTGCCAACTTCCTTGATGTTGACCTTCACCTCAAGGATACATCAGTACCTCTGTCTCCATCAGATAAACAATACCTCCATTCTGACAGCTGACATCCATTTCATACCAAGAGGTCCCTTCCATTCAGCTTCAGTACCAATGGTCATCAAATTTTTAGTGTCATACAGTCCCTCTCCAAATATGCCAAGAATCTCACTGAGGTCTTCACAGACTGAAATTAATCTCTCAACCTCGCCCAGAAACAGATCTCCCATACGTCGTCTCTCCACTTACGTAACATCTCACACATATCTACTGTATAAGAGGATGGATCCCATAGTGTAAATAAACATCTAGAACTTAAGCACATCAAAATAAATTAACTAACAGACAACAGATTCAGTAGGGTTTAAAGAAGTATTAGTTGCTGGGTAACTCATTAAGAGATTTTTTTGTAGTTTTTTTATTAGCAGACATAGTTGTGGAACTAAAAGAATTAAGTACTAGAAATACATAGTTAATAAATATATTGCTATGTGATTTGTGTGCCCTATTTTAGTTTTTCAGGTAATAGACTGTAATTATGAAGAAAAAAATATCCACTGTCTGACCATAATGGAGAGCTAGCCTCGAAGCTGAATACCACTAAAGGCTGGAGTAAGTCAATCACATTCTCCGCCAGTGTTCTGAATACCTCTAGCCATGACTGGAAAGGAGAAATATCCTACCTGCTATACTCACCACACCTTCCACAGTGGTATCCTGCTGCCTGCCAACCCTACGCAATATCTCTGCCCATCCCTACTCCGTCCCTTGTCCCAAACCCTTGCATCAAGCATCATATCCCTGCAATAGACCTAAATGCAAAACCTATCCCATAAATCCTCCCACTACAAACTACTCCAGTCCTGTCACAGGCATCTTGTGCATCATAAAAGTAAGGACTACTTGTAAAAGCACCCATGTCATCTACGAACTATGCTGCAACCACTCTGCTGCTATCTGCATGGGCGTGAAATTACCAAGCTGTCTGCATGAATGGTCACTACCAATCCGTGGCTAAGGTGCAGCTGGATCAATTAGTTGCTGAGTATTCTGCTCACTATGATGTTCTTTACTTTAATGACTACTTCACAGCTGGCACCATCTGAATTATTTCCACCTACTCCAGCTTTTTGGAACTGTGCAGCATAACCTCCCCCTAAAACATATCCCTTTTCCACATAAACTCCCTGGCCTCAGTCTCCAGTAGTCCCTGTCCTAAACCTAGCAATTAACTTCTCCGCTTCCACTCCAATACTGCACATGCTTCCTAATCCACCAATGCAGCTTTCAGTCTTTTCCCCTTCCCTATTTCTCTCCATACTCTTCCCTCTCACTCTCCCCCACCCCTGACAAAGCACAGCCACAAAACGCTATCAGCCCTATCCTGTCCCCACCACATCCCTGCACTCTCCTACAGGTAGCAAAGTGGCTTTTCCCCAACCTTTCCTTGCAATCCCTCCTCCTCCCCAGTCTGTGCCTTCCCCTAATCCTGTGGTAGTGTTCCTGGCTTTTATTTCAGAAGATGGACTCAGTCTGAATGCTTAATATTTTAGCAGTCTTTTCCATTGTGCTTGTGTGTCACTTAGTGACTCCTCTATGTACATACTTTTCTTTATCAATGTTTCCTTTCCCAATGGCTTCCTTGCTCAACAGATCTAACAGCTGTATAGTTTGTGGTGCTGTAGCGCTAACAAGAAGAGACTCTGATGTTTTACGTATCACTCCACGTAAAGCACTAATGGATCCTCAGTCTCAGCACTTAAAGAGTAGAGTAGTGATTTGTTCAGTGGGAACATGTGGACAATGTGAAGCCCGTACAGTTGGAAAAATATATAATGTTCACATAGCAAGTTGTGACAATTTATACACTATGCAACTGAACTCAACTAAAAATTTTCTTCTCATTACATTTGATAATTTGTTTTGCCTGGGCTCTGTTGCATAGTGGTTTACACTTAGACTGTCCATTAATCAGTAAACAGAAGAAACTTTACACAAGAGAGAAGAAAACTGCATCTGAAAACATTGCAAACAGTAGTGTCAAATTGCTGTAGAATTTTATCATGAAGACGATACAATACACTTGCCACATGCAGTTTATTATTCTGTATCAGAAGAACCAGAAAAAAAACAGTTTTCTTCTATTTTAACATATTATTATGATATTAATCTTAAAGTGGCAATTATTACTTCAACAAATTTGGCACAACTAGTGCATTATTGTAAATAGTTAAGGATCCTGAATTAATGGATAATGTCTAAAATTTTGTCAGTATTCTATAAATTAAATGAAATCTTAAAATTTTGTTACTAATTTGATTTCAGATAGTGATAGTAGTAAACTATGTTGTGAGACATAAGAAAGTGTTTTCATAACTTCAAATAGCTCATTCAAAATACATTTCAGAGCACTGTAACCTGTCCAGATAAATGAGCATGTTAAAGCACTCACTTCCAGGACACAGGAAGGCACATCAGCTAAATGTCAAATCCACCTCATAGATTAATAATGGGGTTTATGGGCTATTCTAGCTATGATTTTTAGCCAGTTTCCATACTTTACCTTGTATATAAAACCATTTAAGAAGATAGGGCAGACTAACAGCAGCCTCTCAACACATTTACTCTCTCATATGAAGTTTGGTATGAGGAACCAGTAACACTTTTGGGAAAAAAATTGGCAGCATTCTTAAATATAAATGTAGGACCAAAAGTACCAGCAGCACTTATTATAAGCAAATTTGCCTACTCTAGGACAGAAGGAGGGAAATGCGCAGCCCTAAAATTATCTGAGAGAGTCCTTTGTGAATTAAATGTGCTGGCAGCTAATGAAAGATTGAAATAGACATTAAATTCATTTTTCACTTGGAATCTTCTCCTATACCACATATAACTGAGACTCACGTAAAGATTGACTTACGTAAATGATGAGCATATAGCAATATTTCGACTATACAAACCTACTTCTCTTTCTACATAATTGGAAATGGTCACCAATATATTCCCAGAACATGCAAATAACTACAAAATACTTCTTCAATACCCATCTAAAAGATACTCTGAGTGAACACTCATGTTATGTCACTGGAGCCATTCCTAATCAGAACATATCTTATAAAATATGCCAAACAATGGTGTACATTAACCTGTCTGAGAAAGTTCACTCTGAGCTAATCAAATAACTGCAGCCACAAACCTGAATTATGTATACAATACACAATGGATCAGAAACATATGATTAATACAGTGAGAAAACACTCACCAAATGAAACAGCCACACTGATGGTATGGATGGCAACTGTAAATGAGATTTGTTCATGTGTTCAGTAACAGATTAACCACATTCTAGGAAAGGATATGGGCATTTCTGGTATCAGACAGTAAGGGCTACACAACAAAAAACCTATATTTCTAATAATTTGTGAAATTTTAAGAGAGTTCAAGGAGAAAAAGTAATCAAGTAGCTTTCCATTATAAATTTTGACAAGAATTAGGATTTGGTAGTGAACATTTAACTAGAGAAAATTCTGTATTACAGTACTACAGCTATCATTCTTGCATAGTTGGAGTTTCACACCATGTCATGCAAATGAGTGCTCACACTCATGGGTATACGAGGGGATCCCTTAAATATCAGAATAACATTGCTGTGGGTGGACCTTGTGTAGTATGTATTTCTGCCACTAGGCATGTATAGTGCAACTTATTGTCAGTTCAGTACTACCTGCGTTGTCATTTGGCTTGTTCTGTTCATCTGCAGTGATTGTTTTTGCTGGTACTGTTTTGTTCTTGTTTCACAATTATGACGACAAGTTTAAGTGAACAACATGTAGCTATGAAATTTTATTTTCTACTTGGTAAATATGTTGCTGAAGGTGTTTTAATGTTGAAAACAGCTTACCAAGATGAAGCTATGGGAAAAACTCAAGCGTACAAGTATCTTGCTCAATTTAAAACTGGTAACATGTCAATTGACGTTAAACCTTTTTCTGGACATCAATCAACTGCCCCAAATCAATGATAGCTATCATATACCATCAGGTCAGACCATCAATTAAACCTTTACTTCGAAGTTTTAAACACAACAGTGTTTGTCAAAAGACTTTATTTGTGGAAGACAGGAAATGGTTCTTCCAACACGACAATGCACCTGCACACACAGCCATCTCTGTTAGACAGTTTTTGGGTAAAAATGGCATGCACTTTACACCCCTGACTTGGCTCTCTTCGACTTTTTCTTATTTCCAAGCATGAAAAGGTGCATGAAAGGACACCAATCTGACAACATTAAAGAAGTCAAAAAAGGAGGTAGGAGCTGTCAGCCATTTCTAAAGATGACTACAAAAAAATTTTCGAACATTGGAAGTGCCAGTGGGAGAAAAGTATTAGTTATAATGGAAAGTATTTTGAAGGGGATCAGGTTATTTTGTACACAATTTGAAAATGTATAGTTTCTAAAAAATAATTCCAGTTTTTCTTTTTGGGTATCCCATAATATTAGACAGAATAAGTATTTACTTGCACTTTGATCATATTTGTTGGATCCTAAGGTTGATGAGGTTGTTTCCTTTGATACATTTAAGTGAGTTAAAAGAGACATTAACATCCATCATTTAGGTGTTTGTGCATTTATCTTCAGCAAAATATAGAGTTAATAAAGAAATCAGTTTCTGAAATAACACAGTTTTCTGAATCATGAAATTAAACACAAACACAATTCCCAAATATATTTTGTCTCATTCTTCTCTAACATTTTACTTGAGTGTATAATTTGTCAGAAATACATTATTTTGTCTTCTGGCATTCAAAACCAAAATAAAACCATATGTTATAGCAAACTCCAGGAAGAGAGACAGATTTGGGTGCTGAAGGCAGAAAAGGAAGGCAGTTCACCCAGGCCCCAACATCAGATTAATTCATCTGTAGGAGATCTTCATCATCAGGTCATACTGACCTGCGTTTACTTTCTAACCTTCTACATCTACTTTTATTTCACAATCCACTATGGTGGAAGGTACCTTGTACCACAACTAATAATTCCCTTTCCTATCCCACTCACAAATCGAACAAGGGAGAAATGACTGTCTGTTTGCTTAAATATGAGCACTAATTTCTTTTTTCTTCTCTTCATGATCTTTACTGTGGCAGTAAAGTTGTTCTGTGGTATGTCACAGGGGCTTAGTCTCTAATTTTTTTTTCAGTAGGTGTTTCATGACAAGAACATAATCCTCCCTCCAGAAAATTGCCAGCACTGACGATAGGTATTCAACAAGTCATTGGAAGTCGCATCCAGAAATACTGAGCCATCCTGCCTCTATACCCATTCTTAATTGTGAAAGAGTTGCTGATGCAGGATTTTTGTACATCAGCTGACCTCTCAATTACGTCCCATAAATGTTTGACAGGATTCATGTCAGGCAGTCTGGGTGGATAAATCATTTGGTCAAATATCCAGAATGTTCTTCAAATGAATCACAAACAACTGGGGCACAGTGACATGGTGCATTTTCATCCATAAAAATTTTATCATTGTTTGGGAACATGAAGTCCATAAATGGCTGCAAATGATCTCCAAATAGCCAAACAAAACCATTTACATTCAATAACTGGTTCAGTTGTATCAGAGGACCCAGTCCGTTCCATGTACACCCAGCCCACACCATTATGGAACCGCCAACAGCTTGCACAGTGCCTTGTTGACAACTTTGGTCCATGGCTGTGTGGAGTCTGTGACACACTCAATCCCTACCATCAGCTCTTAAAAAGTGAAATTGGGACTCATCTGACCAAGCCTTGGTTTTCCAGCCATCTAGTGTCCAAACGATATGATTAAGAGCTCAGAAGAGGCACTGCAGGTGATTTAGTGCTCTCAGCAAAGGTATTCGCATTTGTCATCTCTCCCACAGCCCAATAATAGCAAATTTCACCACACTGTCCTAACAGATACGTTCGTCATATATTCCACATTGATTTCTGCGTTTTTTTGTTTTTTTGGCTTTTTTTTTTTTTTTTAATGCAGTGTTACTTGTCTGGTTAGCACTGACACTCTACCCAAATGCCACTGCTCTCCGTCATTAAGTGAATGCCATTGGAAATTGCATTGTCTGTTGTGAAAGGTGATGCCTGATATTTTGATATTGCCAGCAAACGCTTGACACTGTGGATTTTGGAATATTGAAGTCCATAATGATTTGAGAAATGGAATATCCTATGAGTCCAGCTCCAACTACTGTTCTATGTTCAGTCTCTTAAATCCAGTCATTCAGCCATAATCATGTTGGAAACCCGTTCATATGAATTACTTGAGTACATATGACAGCTCCACCAATATACTGCCCTTTTATATCTTGTGTACACGATTCTACTGCCATCTTTACATTTTCATATCACTATCCCATGACTTTAGTCACCTCAATGTACAACACAATATTCACTGATCTAACACATACTCTTTATCTACTACCCACGATATGCTCAGATGTTGTGATATGAATGTACAGCTACATCATATTTTTTACATGATGTGCTTACTGCTCATATTTCATTAATTTTATTGTTATTACAGCAATGTTGAAGAGAAACTCCCTGTCAGTTAATAAGATGAAATAAGTATGATTCTGTGAATTTGCAGCTGCAGAATTTTTCAGCATGAGTAGTAGAAAGATTTCCACCCTGGAGCATTAATTAAAAGTTAGTCTCACTTTTTCTTTGTGTTAAATTCTAGCAGCAGAAAGTAATATCTCTTACAAATATCCATTCAATTTTCTTGCTCATGAATATACTACTTCCCTTTCCAGTTTTGAATTCGATTTACAGTGTTCATACAACATGAAAATTTCACATAAAAGCTTTTGTACATTAATGGAATTCCTAAATTATTCTCTCAGTTCTTGATCTACTTGCTTGAGGGGAATCCAAGGTTCATCCCAGAACAACAACAGAGCTCCAGGTGTGCCATCATGAGAAATATTGCAGTGTCCAGAGTAGCCTGATTGGCATTGGAAATCACAGGTTTTGTGTGTAGGTCTATGCCATAATGTACGGTGGGTATGTTTTGGAAATTTGGCCTGACAACATTTATAATCTAACGGAACATAGAGTTCTCAGATGTTGTTAAATTAAGTGTTACTCAAGAATGTAATACAATGCTGTAGGAAAAGAAAATGTTTACATCTTTATATATATATATATATATATATATATATATATATATATATATATATATATATAGTGGAGAAAAGGGAGTGGTGCATAAGCTCCTATCATTACCATCAAATAATTTGATTTCCAATTCCATGAAAATAAGGGTAAATTTGAAGAATTCCATATGAGCTAGGAGATAGGTGATCCTTCTGCTGTGGTTCTCCCTCATGCTTGCTCCTTATGTAACACCTTCGACTATTCTTGTCAGCTCACTCAAGAGACTGATAATGCTACAGATCTGGTCCAACCAGACCAGAAGATGAATAACAGCGATTCTCCAGGAATGTTTTTCAGTCTAATCTACTATTTTTTAGACTGTGCCTTACAGGCTACCCTGCAAGACATGCATGTTGTGTAGGGGTAATTTTGGCCTGTGTTATCAACATAATTTTCATGATAGCCTATAAGTCAGAGGCAAGAAAGAGTTTCCCAAGCCCCAGATATGTAGGCTGTCTCACTCACACGTGAGAGGTGTGTTGTGGGAGTAGTATCGACCTGCTGTTTTGACCTGTTGTACAGGAGCCATAAATGAGGATGGGCACACATGGGGGAATGTTGAAATGAACAGAGCAGGAGATGGACAGAGAGAGATAGCAGGAGAGAACAGGTAAGGACAGAGTGAGCAGGAAGCCGGCCGCGGTGGTCTAGCGGTTCTAGGCGCGCAGTCCGGAACCGCGCGACTGTTACTGTCGCAGGTTCGAATCCTGCCTTGGGCATGGATGTGTGTGATGTCCTTAGGTTAGTTAGGTTTAAGTAGTTCTAAGTTCTAGGGGACTGATGACCACAGATGTTAAGTCCCATAGTGCTCAGAGCCATTTGAACCATTTTTTAGTGAGCAGGAAGGGAGAATGAGGTGGACACAAGGACAGGAGGAGGAAGAGTTAGGTATGGGAAGAGAGGTGGAAGAAATGTATGCAATATATGTGTAAAATGCGTATATGGTCAAGGCCACAGGGGAAACGCTAGTCATAAAATACTTTCATTATACTGCTGCAGTTAAAACCCTATTTTTTTTAAATCAAGTATTGAGTGCAAATGGTGCACTAGAGTAACGTTTGCGTAATTCCTTAACACTGATTAGCCAGAACATTATGACCAATAACCCACTATCTATATAAACCCTTCCAGGTGACAGCAGAGTGATGTGCAAGGAAAGACTACTAGTCAGACGTACACACAGTGCATGTAGTATCAGTGAGTGTGCTGACCATGTTCAGAATGAGTAAGGCACACCACCTGTCTGAGTTTGACTAAGGGCAGATTGTGATAGCCTGGAAGCTCAGCATGACTTGCCAGGTGTTTGAGGAGTGCTGTGGTATGTGTCTTCAACATGTGGCAAAACTAAGGTAAAACCACGTCCAGACACTGTGTGGTTGGGCGACCACCCCTCATTACAGGTGTCAGATGTCATAGGCTGGGCATACTGGTAAAATAGGACACATGGTGGACTGTGGAGGAACTAACATCAGACTTTAATACTGGGCAGAATACAAGTGTGTCTGAACACACAGTGGACTGGACACTCCTAATGATGGGAGTTTGCAGCCAACAACACATACATGTGCCAATGTTAACATCATGATGACGACAACTGAAACTGAAATAGATAAGGGATCATTGGTACTGGATGGTGGGGTAGTGGCAGGGTGCCACAAGTTCTGATGCTGATGAATCCTGATACCTTCTTCATCATGCCAAAGGGAGGGTGCAAATCAGTCATCTTCCAGGGGAACAGCTTCTTGACAGCTGTATTTTAGGATCAAGACAGGGCGGTGACAGCTCCATTATGCTCCAGGGAACATTCACGTGGGCATCCATGGGTCCATGATGGCCAAGGATTAACGTACACTGGTTGCGGACCATGCACACTGCTTGATGAGGATCATCTTTCCTGACAGCAGTGGCATCTTCCAGTAAGACAATGTGTCATGTCACAATGCTAGGAGTGTGACAGAGTTGTCTGAGGAACACATAGCGATTTCCAATTAGCATGCTGGCCCCCCAACTTGCCAGATCTGAGCCCGAACAAACACATCCAGGATATGATTGAACCTGGCATCGGAGGACATCGCCCCACCCCCTCCCAGTAATTTATGGGAATTAGGTGACTTGCATGTGCAGACATGGTGTCAGCTCCCTCCAACGATCTGGCAAGGCCTCGTTGATTCTGTACCACAATGCATCATTGTTGTTCTCAGTGCCAAAGGTGGACATACCAGCCTTTAGGTAGGTGGTCATAATGTTCTGACTGATCAGTATATGTCAGTAATGTCAATTTACTTACAAAATGGGTGCCTAACAAAATCCACTACTGTAAAAGTAACTTCCATCATAGGACGCACTTCAACTGAACACTTCATAAAAATGACTCTCAATTTGGAGTACTAATAAAAACAAAATAACTTACTTTAAGTTGACACATAAAGTTGGATTTCTTAGGTCCGTCACAGTTAAAAGAAATGATGAAAACCTATGTACTTGTGAAAGTTTTGAAGAATCTACAGCAATTTCTACACTCTCAAATTAGTCATGTTCATATTAAAAGATGTAAAGCAGTTTTTATTTACTTTAACATCCTTCATTAGAAAAGTTGCTAAGAAAATTATAATGAAGCTTCTACCAGGTTAATGGAGAGTGTACAATGTATCCAGATGAGGCTGACAGTGGATGGATGAAATGGGAAAAAAGGTTGTTTTAGTGGTGATACTTTTGTTTCCCTGCAGAAAAAAATCATCTCCAGTACTAGATGCATGAAAATGTGACCAGTTATCAATGTATAAAAAAATCAGTTTTAGTAAATTCTAAAACTAATTTTTGCTGAATATGCCTATAACATCCTAAAGATCCTCACATTACACATCAGTGTGGGACGTGAACATAAAATTATTTCAATTAAATTTTGAACTGATGCATATATTCATTCGTTTCTTTCATAATCTGCCCTTGGCTGGATAAAGAGGGACATTTATCGTTAGGAAGATATTCAGACATCATAATTCGTACAGTGAAGTGTTGAATTCTACACCTATTAAAGTACAATGTCATACCCAAACGTAAAAGGCACATAACTGTGTCACAGCAATAGTTTATTTAGGAAGGACTACTTAAGGAGTGTGTAGCAGCATGAATGTAAACAACTGCAGTGAAAACTCCATTCACAGGGTTTAATTAATCTGTCTCCTCAAAAATAAATAAGTTAAAACTGTTGATCAGTAAATAAACTGACAGAGATTCTGAACATTTCTTTGGGCAGTGTCATCAACACATTGCATTACTCGCTTGAGCAGCACCTACACCAGGTCAGAAGTGCACTTGTTCAATAGTAGATACGAATGGGGTTTTATTACAGGCTACTTATAGCTAAAATTGGTTAGAATTCTCTCATTCCCACTACCATTATTGTTGAAAGTAGCTTTTATCATTACCACTAGGCCTATAAAATCAATTATGAAGACACAAATTAGACAGAATCTGGTTTTCTATCAGCTTTGAGTGGCATAAGATCGCATTTCTAGCATTCATTTCCCCACAACCAGTGGTTAAAACATGACAGAACACGTAACTGTTGCTAAACTTAGGGGGGAAACATCTATGTCAGTATCTCACACTGAGAAATCCTTCATCTAAGCTCTAGTTGTTCCCTTTCTCCACGCTTCTACAACTAAGCTATGACTCCTTTTCTAATGAACTCAATGACAGTGGGATGCTAAATTAGCTTCTCAGTGTTATCTGAAACGCTGTTGAAGATGATTTTAGCAGTGTTTTGAAGTAAATGACACATATCATATTCCTAAAATGGTGTGTTACAATTCTGCATGGTATGGTGCTGCATATTAGAGATGGTGTCTGCCAGGGAGTTATCACGTAAAAGCGTATTTCTTAAACAGAAATGAATATGTGTGTTTGTTTGTAAGTGTTTGGGACTGGATGGTTCAAAAATAGTTCAAATGGTTCTGAGCAATATAGGACTTAACAAATGGCTCTGAGCGCTATGGGACTCAACTGCTGAGGTCATTAGTCCCCTAGAACTTAGAACTAGTTAAACCTAACTAACCTAAGGACATCACAAACATCCATGCCCGAGGGAGGATTCGAACCTGCGACCGTAGCCGTCTTGCGGTTCCAGATTGCAGCGCCTTTAACCGCACGGCCACTTCGGCCGGCCAGGACTTAACATATGAGGCCATCAGTTCCCAAAACGTAGAATTACTTAAACCTAACTAACCTAAGGACATCACACATATCCATGCCCGAGGCAGGATTCGGACCTGTGACCTTAGCAGCAGCGCGGTTCCGGACTGAAGTGCTTGGAACTGCTCGGCCGCAGTGGCCAGTTGGGACAGGATGAGTGGTGGTAGTATGTGGTGAGAGAAAACTTTATATGCCATTTATCCCCTCACTGAAGGTAGAGTCTCATGATCTAAAAATACCTCATATATTGATCTGGATGATCCATATTTGCTCTAACTCCATTGGCTACCTCTGTAAAGCTCACACACTGCTTGGAGAGTAAATAAGGGACGAAATATCATAAAAGATATTGGATGCCAATAATAAATTAAAACTTTTCAAGGCAGTTAAAGTAAATCATAACTTTAAATAATAATGGCAGCAGGATCCTGGTGTGTTGGAATCAGTACTGTTATGACAAGAAGTGGCCATTGGCACGGTCAAATAGTATTAAGTTCCATGTCAGAGACAGTAATGAAAATAAATTTTTTTATATTACTGAACAATTAAACAAATAAGTGTAAAAACATCTGCATGATGTTCTCTTCTGCTTTTTATGCACTGCATCTAACTGGCTGTGAGCCTGGTGTGGTACAGTATTAAATATCTGTAATTAGATTAAAATTTGCGCCTATGTATGGGCAGCGGAATTGTATGGTACTAAAATCTAAATTCATACTCTGTAAGCCACTGCTAACTGCATGGCAGAGGGTATGTCCCATCATACCAACACCAGTTACTAGGACTTTTGACTGTTCCACTCACACATGTAGTGTGGGAAGAATGACTCTTGAAATGCAACTGTCTCTGCCGTACTTAATCGATAAGTTTGTCCTCACGATCACTACAGAAGTGATAAGCAAGGGATCGTAGTATTATCTTCAGGCCATCATTTAAAGCCTCTTCTCAAAACTTTGTAAGCAGACTTCTGTGGGCTACTTGATGTCTATCCTCATGGATCTGCCAGTTCAGTTCTTTCAACATCTCTGTGTCATTCGTCCAGAGATAAAGCAAATCTGTGACCATTCCTGCTGCCACCATCTGTATACGTTCTTACTGCCTGTTAGTCCTGTTTGGTATACAGGTTCCATACACATGTGTAATATTCTATGATGGGTTGCACGAGTACTTTATAAGCTATTAGTGTTTCCTTTGTAGACTTACTGCATTTCCCTAATATTCTACCAATAACCAAAAGTCTGCCACCTGCTTTACCCATGACTGAGCTTATGTGATCGTTTAATTTCATGTACCTACAAAGAGTTACACCCAAGTGTTTGTATGAATTCACGGATTCCAACTTTGACTCATGAATGTTAGAGTCATAAACTGCTTCCAAGATCATGATGAATACATGATGAGACTACACATAAACATATGCAGTAAACAGAAATCCCATAAATACATATCCTTGATGCTTCTGCAACTAGGTGAACTTACCTGGCCCTATTTCAAACAGGAAGAGTACTTGAATGTGGGTGAGAAGTAAAGCAGAGAATGCTTTACTGACAGGACTGTGTCAATTGTGCGGGTTTTTATAGACCTACGTACCTTGCATAGCATAGTAGTAAAAGAAAAACTCATTCCCTATTTTCTTCTTCATTTGGATGTGTGTCTTCTTGAGGCTTTTGGTCCCTTGGCTGACCCAAGAAATATTGGAGAACGATTTTAAATCTTCTGCACGAAAAGGAAACTCCCCAAACAGTGACAAACAAAGCCATTGCGTACATAGTTATTTCCATAAACATCATTCTACGTTACGTAAGCAGCACCTGTCCCAGTACGAGTACCTAAGGCCTGCCACTGGAGTGGCGTATGTCGGTTGCAATTCTGAAACAGTTGACAGCAGTCTGCGATAGTAAAGCGTCAGAAAAGTAAAAACATCTTGCGCGATCGTTGGACTCGAAAGAAAATACAGTTTTCTTATTCACTTAATGAAAACCACTCCAGTTGCTGTTGGAAGCTATTGCGTCTACGTTGCCGTACTGCACAAAATTTTTCCGAAGAACTTAAAAACGGCCCGATGCAAAATACGAAACCGGTAGTGGATGCAATAAAGTTCTCAATGCCAACCTGAGCGATTTCATTAAAAAAGGAAGAGGGTTGCGGATTCAGCACATCTTCCGAACATGGAGCAATTAATTGTTTTATTAGTGCAGACCCATCTCTCTTTTGATGTACCGGTAACATAGTAATTGTAGCCATCTTCCTGAAGCAGCTGTTTTGTCTATACAGCTTGCTTCCATGGCCATTCAGCCTGAGTTCATGCACAATTGTCCCACAAGAATATGAATCAAATGTCTCATATAGCACTGTAGCCGTAATTCATGAAACAAGACACAATTCACCATCCAGTAATGATACGGCGCAAATTTTATCCCGCAACCGAAAATTAGAATTATCGGTACGTAATCTGTCATTTAGTGTCACGTTTTTCGTTACGGATATGTACGACGTTAATACGAATGAGTGGTGTCTGTTCCTTTGGACATGTCTGAAAGAAGTGACACCACATAGCTGTGATACAAATTATGTAGAAGAGAAAGGAAAGGAACTATTGGTGTCAGCTGCATTAGGGCTTTATGCGGAATCAGCGGTGATGAAAGAAAATGTGTGCCAATCCGAGACTCAAACGCAGGATCTATTGCTTACTAGGCTCTTGCTTTAGAAATTGCGCCACCCAGACGCATTGTTCATCGCGATTGCGTGGCTGTCTCAGCACACATACCGGCTGACCCACACTGCCGTGGAGTGCCACCTAACTGCAGTCCCCCTCCATGTCATCCATGCTCGCTACTCTTAGATTTCCGCAGAAGGCTGAACGTAATTGTGCATCCACACTGAAGGTAGAAGATTCATTACGCATCAAGTGAGTCAGTTATATGAATGATGAATGCATAGTGTCCATTCTTTCGGTCACATTGAAAAGGACAGACAGCAAGCGGGATCTGCAGTTGTAAAACACATTATGTAAATTGAAGGTAAAGGGAGGAGAACCAAAACGAAAATGAGGAACTATTGATGTCAGCTGCATTGGGAATTTATGTGGAATCAGAGGCGATGAGCGAAAATGTGTGCTGAAAAATTCAACATGGAATGTCCTGCTTATTAGGCAGGTGCACTGCACCCCACACACACAGTGTTTATCACAGCTGCACAGACTATCTCGGCCCACCTTCTGGCCAAACCATCCTCCCACCCAGTGCCACCTGTATGCAGTCCCCGTCCATGTCCTCCATGCTCGCTATTTTGAGATTCCTGCAGAAGGTTGAGCATAGCTGTGCATCTGCACTGAAGGTGATGGATACGAATCTGTTATATGAACGCATGGTAACTGTTCATTCAGAAATGACAAAGATGACAGGCACTAAGTGGAATCCGCAGCTGTGACAAATATTATGTAAACTGAAGGTGGAGGGGGTAGAAAGAAAGAAAAGGAAAGGCACTATTGATGTCAGCTGAATTGGGACTTTATGTGGAATCAGCGGCAATGAGCGAAAATGTGTGCCAGACTGGGATTCGACAAGGGATCTCCTGCATACTAGGTGGTAACAACTGAGACACCTTCTTTTTTGCTTTCTTTTTCGCCCCTAGACAAGAAGGGGAAAACTACAAAAAAAAATCTACTTGCCATCGCCACTTGTGTCCGAACAAAAAAAAAAATGCACCTCTTCAGGCGTTGGCGCCTATCTAGGCCTATCCCAAAACAACTAACCTATTACTAGAAGGGTGTAGGAAAATAAGAAAGTAAGGGGGAAGAACATAGAGAGTAGTGATGAAAATGAAAGTAGTTGTGTATGGGCTTGTTTTTGTTTAGTTTATTTTATTGCTTTTTATGTTATTTTTTTGTTTTCTTTGCGTTTATATACAAGGTGGTCCATTGATAGTGACTGGGCCAAATATCTCACGAAATAAGCGTTAAACGATAAAACTACAAAGAACGAGACTCGTCTAACTTGAAGGGGGAAGCCAGATGGCGCTATGGTTGGCCCGCTAGATGGCGCTGCCCTAGGTCAAACGGATATGAACTGCGTTTTTTAAAAATAGGAACCCCATTTTTTTTTACATATTCGTGTAGTACATAAAGAATTATGAATGTTTTAGTTGGACCACTTTTTTCGCTTTGTGATAGATGGCATTGTAATAGTCACAAACGTATAAGTACATGGTATCACATGACATTCTGCCAGTGTGGACGGTATTTGCTTCGTGATACATTACCTGCGTTGAAATGGACCGTTTACCAGTTGCAGAAAAGGTCGATATCGTGTTGATGTATGGCTATTGTAAACAAAATGCCCAACGGGCGTGTGCTACGTATACTGCTCAGTATCCTGGACGACTTCATCCAAGGACCGTTCGCCGGATAGTTACGTTATTTAAGGAAACAGGAAGTGCCGAGCGGTTCTAGGCGCTTCAGTCTGGAACCGCGCGACCGCTACGGTCGCGGGTTCGAATCCTGCCCCGGGCATGGATGTGTGTGATGTCCTTAGGTTAGTTAGGTTTAAGTAGTTCTAAGTTCTAGGGGACTGATGACCTCAGAAATTAAGTCCCATAGTACTCAGAGCCATTCGAACCATTTTTTGAAACAGGAAGTGTTCAGCCACATGTGAAACACCAATCACGACCTGCAATAAATTATGATGCCCAAATTAGGTGTTTCAGCTGCTGTTGTGGCTAATCCGCGCCGGCCGTGGTGGCCGAGCGGTTCTAGGCGCTACAGTCTGGAGCCGCGCAACCGCTACGGCGCAGGTTCGAATCCTGCTTCAGGCATGGATGTGTGTGGTGTCCTTAGGTTAGTTAGGTTTAAGTAGTTCTACGTTCTAGGGGACTGATGACCTCAGAAGTTAAGTCCCATAGTGCTCAGAGCCATTTTGCTAATCCGCACATGAGTAGCAGACAAACTGCCCGAGAATCGGGACTCTCAAAAACGTCGGTGTTGAGAATGCTACATCAACATCGATTGCACCCGTACCATATTTCTATGCACCAGGAATTGCATGGTGACGACTTTGAACGTCGTGTACAGTTCTGCAACTGGGCACAAGAGAAATTAGGGGACGATGACAGTTTTTTTGAACGCGTTCTATTTAGCGACGAAGCGTCATTCACCAACAGAGGTAACGTAAATCGGCATAATACACACTACTGGGCAACGGAAAATCCACGATGGCTGTGACAAGTGGAACATTAGTGACCTTGGCGGGTTAATGTATGGTGTGGCATTATAGGAGGAAGGATAATTGGTCCCTATTTTATCGATGGCAATCTAAATGGTGCAATGTATGCTGATTTCCTATATAATGTTCTACCGATGTTACTACAAGATGTTTCACTGCATGACAGAATGACGATATACTTCCAACATGATGGATGTCCGGCACATAGCTCGCGTGCGGTTGAAGTGGTATTGAATAACATATTTCATGACAGGTCAATTGGTCGTCGAAGCATCATACCATGGCCCGCACGTTCACCAGATCTGACGTCCCCGGATTTCTTTCTGTGGGGAAAGTTGAAGGGTATTTGCTATCGTGATCCACCGTTAACGCCTGACAACATGCGTCAGCGCATTGTCAATGCATGTGCGAAAATTACGGAAGGCGAACTACTCGCTGTTGAGATAAATGTCGCTACACGTATTTCCAAATGCATTGAGGTTGATGGACATCATTTTGAAGACTTATTGCATTAATGTGATATTTATATGTAATTACGCTGTAACAGCATGCATTCTCAGAAATGATAAGTTCACAAGGGTACATGTATCACATTGGAACAACCGAAATAAAATGTTCTAACGTACCTACGTTATGTATTTTAATTTAAGAAACCTGCCTGTTATCAACTGTTCGTCTAAAATTGTGAGCCATATGTTTGTGACTATTACAGCACCATCTATCACAAAGCGAAAAAAGTCGTCCAACTAAAACATTCATATTTCTTTACATACTACACGATTATATAATAAAACAAAGGGGGTTCCTATTTAAACAAACGCAGTTGATATCCGTTTTACCTATGGCAGCGCCATCCAGTATGCCAACGAAAGTGCATCTGGTTTCCCCCTTCAAGTTAGACAAGTTTCGTTCCGTGTAGTTGTTTCGTTTGACACTTATTTCAAGAGATATTTGAACCGATCGCGATTAATGGAAAACCCTGTATATATATTTTTGTTTTCTTTTACTCATTTACTATTTTTTGTAATTTTTAAATTTTTTATCTTACATTAGTCTATGTAGCAGCATTCCAGGTGTCACTAACGCCTTCTGATTGGCGGAACGTCCACGTGTGTCTTCTCGAAAATTTAATGGAGATTCTGTTTGTAGTGGCTTCAGAACATCGTGTCGGGAAAAAGGTATCAACATCGCATGGTTTGGACGTTTCAGCTGGAAGGCGGGTCATGAAAAGCGCTCTCTAGAAAAGAACTGCTTGTATCTGGGGTTGTAAACAAGTGTACAGTGTCGATTGTTAAGGTACATCCAGTAACCTAGTTCTGATTCCTCGTCGGGGCCAAAAAGGTAGCGGACCGAATGGCTGTGTATCCAATTCACAGCAATAGTTTTTGGAGATGGTGCAGAGTAGTGAATCACATCCAGGAATAAAAGCATCAGGAAAATGATCTGAGCAGGTGTCTGTTGGGTAAGGAAAGCTAAGATATGCTGCACGAGCCTCCAGACGTCAGACAATGGACCACATGAGAACTGAGGAGCGTCTGTGTCCTCCACACCACAGTAAACGCAGGTGGGTGTGCAGTGAGGCGGATGTGGTGCAAATGAAACTGGTTGACCTGTTTGCCATTGACGGTGATACACCAGGTGGACTGGACGCTGGTATCAAGATAACCAGCATGTTGCGCTTACCACACACGACGCCATGTGATCTGGGGAAACGTGTTCAATGAAGTTTGGGGATCGACAAATTTGTAAAGTGTCGTCTACAGTCTTTGTCCGGAGTATATGTAAAAGGGGTAAGGAGTGTAGGGTGTAACTTAATTCAAGAATGAATTGCCGAAAGTGAGAAAAGGGGGTGGAATGTTTGATAATATGACTGGGGCTGACATGGAGACCAGTGTGCATACATGCAAAAGTAGTAAAGTCAGGCTCGTCAGGCAGCGATGCCAGACTTTCAGTCGGGAGTTAACAACAAGTGCCATAACTCTGTCTGGCACATGGAATAAGCCCACTCCACCATGCTCCTGTGGGAGGGCAAGGAGGAATACTGAACGTTAAATAACATCCTGATACAGACAAAGGATCCCATCGCCATCAACTTATGACATGTGAGGGTAATTGGGATCAGGAACACTTGTGCCACATGGGGGATGCGTGAGGCGTGGTAAACATTTACATACTGCCCATGCTGTACAATGTCGAGGGATCTAAGCCAGTGGTCCACGAGGGTAGCCCTGATCATTTGGAGGAGACGTCTACTGTTGGTTGCCGCTGAACACCTGGACAAAGTGTTTATCACAGTGTTTATTGCAGCTGCATGATTATCTCACAATATCTCATAGCTAACCCACACACACATCTAGTTCCACCTATCCACAGTCCCCATCATATCCTCCATGCTCATTACTTTGAGATTCCTGCAGAAGCTTGAACATAATTGTGCATCTGCTCTGAATGTGGTGAATTGGTTGCCCATCAAGGTGAATCAATTATACAGATGCCAAAAGAATAGACACCATACATTCGTTTAACTTATTTACCACAATGGAGAATGAATCCACATCTTCAGTGTGGATGCACAATTACATTTGTCATGAAGAAATCTCAAAGTAGAGATAGAGAGTGTGGAGGACACGAACAGTGACACCTGACAGGCTTGTTCTGGTGGCAGTGTGGGTCAGCCGCGGTGGAGGGGGAGGGGGGCAAGATAGTTCGCCCAGTTGCCAGAAACACTGTGTACAGGTGGTGCAGTGGTTAATGCAACTTCCTAGTAAACAGTAGATCCCCGATCGAATCTCGGTGTGACACACATTTTCACTTGTCGCTGCTGATTCTGCATGAACTCCCGATGCACCTGACATCAATAGTTCCTTCCCTTTCCTTTCCTTTCCTCTCCCTCTACCTTCAGTTTACATAGTATGTATCATAGCGGCATATTCCGCATGGTGTCTGTTCTTTCAGACATGGGCGGGCGTTTTAGTCAGATGGGAGACATGGCAAGACATTCCATGCAATTGTGGTGAACAGTGTGTCCGGTTGGTGCAGTGGTTAATGCAACTACCTCATAACCAAGAGAGCACAGGTTCAAATCCTGATCTGGCACACGTCTTCATTCGTTGCTACTGATTCCGCATGAAGTCCTGATACAGGTGACATCAGTGGCTCCTCACCCTTTCTTTCCGTTCTTCCCCATCCACCATCAATTTACATGATATCTATGACATATCAATGAAATTGTGAAGTTTTTGGATACCTCAATATTTGCTGAAGAAGCTAATTACATAGTAAGGATTAGGTCGTATTTAGAGTAGGGCTATTTATGTGAAAGTGTTGATGTTGTCAAGTTACATTTCTCTGTGGTGCTATGTTTCCCTGTTTTGGGAAATAGTTGAGTTCGTTAATACGACATAATAATGTCTATAGCGGACACCTGCCTAAACGTCTTTATTAGCACTAATGGGCACTATGTGTCCCTCCTGATAGTTGTCAGACACATTTTCTACGATGCTTTGGGTGATATCTGCTATTTCTTTTCGGCAATGTGTAGCTGGAATCAGCACAAAAAAATTCAGCTCATCACATCTTCCATGTGATGCCAAGCGACGACGGATAGCGTCGGTTTATTTCCCATTGCAGATAAAATGATTTTTAAAGCGAGATTTTTCTTGCTCATTGATAGAAAGGTTCCAAATTACTCTAATGCGATATTGATACTATCATTATTTAATATTAGCAACATTATAAGACGACGAATAATGATCCATGCGAGTGTGCATATCAATAATTATGACGCTCACCTATCTTTGCTCAGAGATTTCTTCGACTAGCCTGGCCAGCCCTCGGAGAGCCATAATCAGGTAACGCACTTTAAGGGGCTCCGCTGGCGATGAGAAAGAAGTTCCCGACTATGGACAGTTTTCCTCGTAGCTGCTAGCTAATCACAATACTGGTAGTCGTCTTTGCCGGTGAAAGTGTGCGAGGGGGCACAGTAGACTTGGGTCTACAGGGTATGGGCAAAATATTGTCAACAGTGGTAGTAATTAGATGGTTTTGTTTGACGGTCAACAACACAGGTAAGGCACGTGTCACACTGGACTGTGCGCGTTCAGTACGGCCTAGGCATCAGTGCAGGTTGTTTACGAATAGTGCATACCTCGTATTTGCATTCAGAGGCCGAGGTCGACGTGCAATGAAAGACCTATCAGAGTTCCAAAGAGGGTAGATTGTGAGGATCTGAGTAGCTGGGGCAGCAGCACCCAAGACAACGAAATTATTGAATGTTTCAAGGGCATCTGTGTCAAACGGCATGACAGCCTACACAAAACATGGAAAGACATAATCGTGTAAACGTAATAGTGGGCGCAAATCAAACTAAACGACAGAGGTCATTGTTCTCTAACAAGAATTGTGTCACAACACAAAACTATGGCGACTAAAGTGACTGCAGAGCTCAATAGCCTTCCTCGAGACCCCATACTATGGACACTTTCTGCCGAGAACTTCATAAAGTGAATATTCATTGATGAGCTGCTATACCGAAACCATTAGTGACGACAACCAACGCAAAGAAGCGTAAAGTAGGGCGTCAGGAGCACTAATACTGAATGGCTGATCAGTAGAAACACATCGTATGGTCTGACGAGTCAGCATTTTCGTTGTTTCCAACATCGGAATGGGTTTATGTCTACAGAACGCCTAAAGAAGCCTACAATCCTGATTGCTCGATTCCAACGTTTAAGCATGGTGGTGGAAGTGTGATGGTGTGAGCAGCCATATCATGGTGTTCTACTGGTCCTATCATTATTCTGAAAGGCCCTGTTACAGCCAACGATTATATGAACATTTTAGGTGATTAGGAGCATCCCATGATTCAGATGTTGTTCCCCAACAATGATGCTATTTTTCAGGACTATAATGCACCCATTCACACAGCCAGGGCAGTACAATCGTGGTGTGAGGAGCATGCAACTGAACTGCAGAGTCTTCCCAAGCCAGCACAGTTCCCGAACTTGAACATTATCGAACCCTTGTGGGCGGCATTTGAGCGCAGAGAGTTAGAAGATGTTCTGATCAAAGAGTGGCATAACATTCCACTGGAGATTAATTATTATATCCCAGTATTACAAGAAAGATCACAGCTGTACTACGGGCAAATGTGGTCCAATCCCTTGTTAATAAACCATTCCCAAGTAAGTACAGGTGTTCACATTATTTTGCCTATCCCCTGCAGATTGGTGTTTATTTTCTAGCCTCACTGGCTACACTGAGTGACGAAGGTCGTGGGATATTTCCGAATATTGTGTGAGACCTCCTTTCGAAAAGCGTAGTGGAGCCACTCATCATGGCGTAGACTCAGCAAGTCGTTGGAAGCCCCCTGCAGAAATATTGATCCACATTGCCTTTTTAGCCGTACATAAACACGGAAGTGATACCTGTGCAGGATCTTGTGCACGAACCGACCTCTCGATTATTACAATACAGTGCAGTACAGTAGAGCGTGAGTTTCTGACAGTAGTATGGGCTGTCAAATATTTTCGGGCATACTTATTCGGACGTTGATTTAAGATAATCATGGAGCATAAACCACTGGGGTGGTTGGGTAGTATATCTGATCCGTCATCTAGATTGTTAAAACTCCGACTAACGCTAGAGTAGTATGACTACCAAGTACTGTACAAAGAAGGTAAACAGAATCGAGTAGACAATGCGCTTTCCTGTATCCGTAGCGTGTTAGGTTTGGACGCACAACAGAAACAGAGTACTGTGGAGCCAGCCAGGAACAATGACAAATGTAAAGATAAGCCGGCCGAGGCCACGTCCGTGGAGACGCAAGCCGAGTCAGCTGGAGCAGAGATAACGGCTCCGACACAGAGCAATGAAGAACAAGCCAGTGACGTAGGAGAAGAAACACTGGAAACAAGCGAGTACCGAAGAAAAGCTGGCAGTGCTAAGGCAAATGCACATATTCACTATCGGCGGAAAAGAGGGGATGGGGAGGACATATGAGCAGTAAAACAATACTGTGCTTGGCCTGGGATGAAGGCAGACATAGAGAATTTCATGAAGAAGTGCAAGAGTAGCCAGAAAAACAAAATAACGCAGATAAAAACGAAGTAGCCAATGGAATTAACACCAACCCCAGAGTTTATTTTTGAAAGATGCGATATTAACATCGCAGTTACTTCACGACTAACCCAGACCGGTAATCACAAAATTTGTTATAGCCGGGCCAATTGACCGCCAAGCCGCTGGCACGATCGCGCGATCGCGCATAAGTTGGCTGATAACATAATTCTGAGGTTTGCAGCTTTACTTAGTGACTTGGGGAGTGATTTTATAAGCTATACTATGAAGCGTTTATGTAAACTATTGAGAATAGATAAAATACAGACGACAGCTTACCATCTACAGACAAATGGTTCACTGGAGCGTTCACATCGTACGCTAACTGAAATGTTACGGCACTGCATTAGCCGAGATCAGGACGATTGGGACCACTGAATTTCTTTTGTGACATTTGTGTACCACACAACTCCGCTCCGTACAACTGGGTACACACTTTTCGAATTTTTTTGCACCTGCTGCATCAAACTGCCCACGAGGTGACCCAGGAAAGCAAGGAGAAGAATAAGGTTAATTATGACCGGACGCAGAACCCAAAAGAATTTAGAAGACATGACTGGATGTTGTTGTATGATGAAAGCGTGCAAAGAGGACGCAATAAGAAGCTGGACAGTCAGTGGCAAGAATTGTAAGTTATTTTCAATTGAAGGAACTACACGAAAATTTCGGGCAGACGCAAGCATTGGCTGATAGAGAAGTAGCGCATTGCCTCCATAGGTTGCACCAGGCAAAGGTGAACGTTGAAGAGTGTGAGAACGTTCAAAAGACAACACCATGGCATGTTGGAAAAATTACAGAGACAGGGGGTTTATTTGAGCAGTTAGCCCGGCGTGAGACACCCAGAACTAAATGGGTTATATTATACTTTATTGGGGAGACCAGAAAGATACTATTTGGCACATAGACGAAGATGATGCGGCATTTTCAAGGCAAAAATAACTGTATTAGATTAGCAACAGAGTCCTAAGAATAGTAAAATAACTAAGAGGGATGTATATAGATTTAGCCAGAATGAAAGTTTAGAAACCGTTGCTGAGCGAGAGGCCAGTGAAATATTTGTCTGACACGCAGGAAGCCGCTATGCAAAGCTTGTTCTCTGGCAAGGACCGGACCCTGGAGCATCACGAGGTTTGTAGCAAAAACAGCCGCCTGACACTTGGACGGCACAGGCACCAGCACAAGGGGAACACTTACAGGAGACATTGAGCAATATTACGTGTTAGCAGCAAGAAGTGGTGCGTTAGCCTAATGATGGTCGCGAATGAATCAGCCTTCATGGAACGTTCCAGAAGGGTGGTATCGATTGCAAGGCGACCCGTCGACTGGAGGGGGAGCACAGATGGGTAGACGTCAGGGACGCTATCTCTGTGTCAGTCGGGATCAGGAGCAGGACTTGTCAATCCATAGCAGAAGAAGAGAGTTGACTGAAAAGTAATGCCTCCACCTTCTTAACTGTTCAGCAGTTGGCAGCATTGGTATGCGGCAGGTACCGGCTTGTTCCGTAGCCTCTTCTCTACCGCTCCAGATGGCTAGAAGCCTTAGCATTGAACGGTAGTGCTGTTACAGTGTAAGGTACGGAACCCTGCGCAGACGGTCGGTCAATGCTATTTAAGCAACGTGCAATCACCCCAAAGGAGATTCATCAGAGAATGAAAGTAGTTTGGTTCAAGAATCATAAAAGAAGGTTGTACACATGGAAGAATCCTGGAGATACTAGAAGGTATCAGATAGATTATATAATGGTAAGACAGAGATTTAGGAACCAGGTTTTAAATTGTAAGACATTTCCAGGGGCAGATGTGTATTCTGACCACAATCTATTGGTTATGAACTGTAAAATAAAACTGAAGAAACTGCAAAAAGGTGGGAATTTAAGGAGATGGGACCTGGATAAACTGACTAAACCAGAGGTTGTACAGAGTTTCAGGGAGAGCATAAGGGAACAATTGACAGGAATGGGGGAAAGAAATACAATAGAAGAAGAATGGTTAGCTTTGAGGGATGAAGTAGTGAAGGCAGCAGAGCATCACGTAGGTAAAAAGACGAGGGCTAGTAGAAATCCGTGGGTAACAGAAGAAATATTTAATTTCATATATGAAAGGAGAAAATATAAAAATGCAGTAAATGAAGCAGGCAAAACGGAATACAAACGTCTCAAAAATGAGATCGACAGGAAATGCAAAATGGCTAAGCAGGGATGGCTAGAGCACAAATTTAAGGATGTAGAGGCTTATCTCACTAGGGATAAGATAGATACTGCCTACAGGAAAATTAAAGAGACCTTTGGCATAAAGAGAACCACTTGTATGAATATCAAGATGTATGAGACAGGTGAAATACCCTCAGTCTTCAAGAAGAATATAATAATTCCAATCCCAAAGAAAGCAGGTGTTGACAGATGTGAAAATGATCGAGCTATCAGTTTAATAAGTCAAAGCTGCAAAGTACTAACACGAATTCTTTACAGACGAATGGAAAAACTGGTAGAAGCCGACCTCGGGGAAGATCAGTTGGGATTCCGTAGAAATATTGGAACACGTGAGGCAATACTGACCTTACGACTTATCTTAGAAGAAAGACTAAGGAAAGGCAAACCTACGTTTCTAGCATTAGTAGACTTAGAGAAAGCTTTTGACAATGTTGACTGGAATACTCTCTTTCAAATTCTAAGGGTGGAAGGGTTAAAATACAGGGAGCGAAAGGCTATTTACAATTTGTACAGAAACGAGATGGCAGTAATAAGAGTGGAGGGACATGAAAGGGAAGCAGTGGTCGGGAAGGGGGTGAGACAGGGTTGTAGCCTCTCCCCGATGTTATTCAGTCTGTATATTGAGCAAGCAGTAAAGGAAACAAAAGAAAAATTCGGAGTAGGTATTAAAATCCATGGAGAAGAAATAAAAACATTTGAGGTTCGCCGATGACATTGTAATTCTGTCAGAGACAGCAAAGGACTTGGAAGAGCAGCTGAACGGAATGGACAGTGTCTTGAAAGGAGGATATAAGATGAACATCAAAAAAAGCAAAACGAGGGTAATGGAATGTAGTCGAATTAAATCGGGTGATGGTGAGGGAATTGGATTAGGAATGAGATACTTAAAGTAGTAAAGGAGTTTTGCTATTTGGGGAGCAAAATAACTGATGATGGTCGAAGTATAGAGGATATAAGATGTAGACTGGCAATGGCAAGGAAAGTGTTTCTGAAGAAGTGAAATTTGTTAACATCGAGTATAGATTTAAGTGTCAGGAAGTCGTTTCTGACTGAAAGTATTTGTATAGAGTGTAGCCATGTATGGAAGTGAAACATGGACGATAAATAGTTTGGACAAGAAGAGAATAGAAGCTTTCGAAATGTGGGGCTACAGAAGAATGCTGAAGATTAGATGGGTAGATAACATAACTAATGAGGAGGTATTGAAGAGAATTGGGGAGAAGAGGAGTTTCTGGCACAACTTGACAAGAAGAAGGGACCGGTTGGTAGGACATGTTCTGAGGCATCAAGGGATCGCAAATTTAGCATTGGAGGGCAGCGTGGGGGTTAAAAATCGTGGAGGGAGACTAAGAGATGAATATACTAAGCAGATTCAGAAGATTGTAGGTTGCAGTAAGTACTGGGAGACGAAGAAGCTTGAACAGGATAGAGTAGCATGGAAAGCTGCATCAAACCACCTCAAGACTGAAGACCACAACAACAACAACTTACGGTGATTTTGTGATGTGAGTCGTTCGGGGAGTATGTTTAAAGATGTTGAGGTTGGAACATCTGACTTGTATGACAAACAAAGAGTTGGACGTAGTGTCACAGAAACCACCGAATTTCTCAAGCAAAATGTTGACAGATTGATTCAGGATAATCGTCGTATCACTCAGAGTGAAACTGCAAGAACGTGTGGGCCACATTATTGCTTTTCTTGGCTGAAATGAAAGCACACAGACTTGAAATTTGCCAGGAACTCCTTTTGCATTACGAGAATGAAGGTGACTCCTTTCTCCATTCAATTGTGACGGGAGACGCTTCTGATGAAGACACTGAGAGAACTGTGCGACTGTGGTTCCAGAAACAGAGTGTCAACTTCTTCCGTGACGACTTCAGAAATCTTGTTCAGTGTTGGCAGAAATGTATCCTATTGGCTGGTGATTATGTGGAAAAGTGGACCATTGGTAATTAAAGATCACATTCTAAGAATATTTCTGCATTTGAATTACCAAACTATTCGCATCCAAACCCTATTAATGAAGGTGGAGGCATTACTTTTCATTCAACCCTCGTACTTAGTAAAACTCCTTTCGCCTCTGTGCAGCAGTCGGGATGTTAACGACTCACACTTATGATACCTGTACATACTAACTTATGTATAGTTACGGAATGTGCCAGGGAGGTACTTCCTGGTAAATAACTACTTGTCTACGAGTAGCTGACTTGTAACCGCTAACTGACCAGATTCCTACCCAGTTCCACACCCTACACTAGTGAATCTACTTTTCAGTGAAGGTTGCGGCTACAGTAGGCGGCTCACAACGAATGTCTAATCGGAATCGCCGACTGGGGTAAGTTCCTCGGTGTCACGCAGTGAATGTCGGTCTTACGCCCTCTCAGGACACAACAAAATATTGTTCTTCCTGTGAAATTCGGTTTTGTTAAAAGTTTTTCACACTTTATTTACATCAGTAATTAATTTTATATCCATCCTCTTTCTAATAAATTTTATATCCATCCTCTGCGGGCCGGCAACACATCTAACACCACAGAGGACCGAGGTTGTTTATGCCCAAGGCGTGAGCAATGGTAAACCTCAGCTGTTTTGGAAACAGACATTCCGCGTCCTACATACTGCAGAGGGAGTTCTAGATGGCCTGCAGGAAGTATTACTACATCAACATCTGAGTGGTTGGCCAACATTATTTAAAGGCTAGAACCAGCACCGGACGTCAGTTCAAGCCGAATACCGACCTCAAGGACGTCTCCACGAAAGACTACGTCTTCGCACATCGAAATAGGACTTGGAATTAACTGTAAGTTTGTTACCGCGGACTCTTGTGGGAAACTTCGAAGTTATCTTTTGTTGCCTCTAGTAGGAAATTCTTACTGGCTTTGTGATTGTGACTTTTCGTTGTTATTCAGTCTTTTCCATGTAGACTCACGTAAATAAAAGTTGTGTTGTAAGAACTTTCGAATTGTCAGTTACAACACAAGTGGGGACGAGTTTGTGCCTGTGTGTGTGTTCATAATGGCGAAAATAGTGCTTCAGCAGCTGATCCAAAGTGTGCACGACTTACTGCAAGGTTTTCAACAGTTTAGCCAGAAATCGCAGGATACACAGGAACGTTTCTTTAAGGATCTCTGGAAAAACCAACCGGTTCCGCATCCCCCTCCGTTTCCCACGTTCAACGAGGATACTGAAGACTGGGAAACATACGAGAAGCGGCTCCTGCAGCATTTCCACATCCACCAGTTTCTCCAAGAGGCTGCTCGTCGTTCCTACTTTTTGCCCTTGGACCAGTCAAAAGTGTATGTCCTCTTGACGAAACTACAACCTCGGCCCCGGGATTCTTTGACTTTCTCACAGATTTGTGAGGTTCTTGCGGCTTACTACCGGTGAGGGTTAGACATGTTGGCTGCCCAGGTCGAATTCTACCAGTGTCGCAAGAAGGCAGGAGAATCTTATCGCCAGTGGGCAGTGGAACTACAAGGTCTCAGCCAGAATTGTCAATTCACCACACAGGTCTCCAAAGAGTCCTACGCAGGCGAGATGGTCCGCGACCACCACATACAGGCCGCCCCTGACGAGACTTTCCAACACGACGCCCTCAGACTCGACGATCCTACTCTGGACCAGATCATTGACTTGGCATTCAAGTACGAAGTCTCTACGGCAGCCGAAAAGTGTTTAGAATCCCGAGCGGAAGTGGCGTCCCTCTGAGACCACGACGTCTCGGAGTCCATTGCACCACAGTAGGAGGTCGAAGACGTTGCTGCCGTCTGTTCTGATGACTGACACCGGCCTCCAGGTTCAGCACAGCATTGGCAGGGCAGCCGCCCATCCAGGACTTCACACCCTCGGCTGGCACCCCGGGTCCGGTGCGGACCGTTGGTACACAGAGGCCCCCACGCATAGAGGCCCCAGCACCAAAGGCCCCTCCAGCTTCCGTCCTGCCCAGGATACTTTAAGGACCATGCATGGGAAGACTGCCCTGACAGGTGAGCATATTGTACAATGTGTACCCGTAACAGTCATGTCAGTACGGTCCGCCACTCTCGGCAGCATCCTCCTCCTCCTCCTCCTCCGGCCAATGACTGTTGGGGACTGCTACCCATGGACGTCAACCAGGTGCAGTCTTCGGGATCTTCCATGCTGCTGATCAACGTTCAGGTCAACAGTCGGCCGCTGCAGATGCAGGTGGATACCGGAGTAGTGGTCTCACTGATCAACTATTCCTCTTATGCGAAGACTGGGCACCCCCCTCTGGTGCCCACACCTCGGTGCCTCCTTACTTATAACAAGCAAGTGATCGCTCTCTTGGGTCTGTTCACGGTTTCCGTCCTGTATAAATCGGTTCACCGGGAAGTTACCTTCCTTGTGGTCAACAACGCAGCCACAGTGGACCTCTTTGGGTTGAATGCCTTTCGTGCCTTTGGCTTTGTCATTGACGACAGTGTTCATCTGGTCTCTTCCGAGGTTCTGCCAAGAGGCAGTCGATACCTAGTGCATGGAATCCCAGGACCTCTTCTTGCCGGGAGTCGGCTGTGCTCAAGATTTTCAGGTGTTGCTCCAGTTGAAACCGTCGACCCGCCCGAAGTACTTCCGGACTCAGCATGTTTCCCTTGCCCTCCAGCATCCTCTTAAACAGGTACTGTACTGTCTCACCAAGGAGGGAGTCGTCACTCCAGTCCGTTACAGTTCCTGGGTGACACCCTTGGTCATCCTCAAGAGACCAGATGGCCGTCTTTGGGTTTGTGGTGACTTCAAGGCTATGCTAAACCCTCAGCTACAGGTTGAAGATTATCCCCTTCCCCGTCCCAAGGACCTGTTGTTCTCCAAGCACGCTAGGTCGCAATTTTTTTCGAAGATCAATCTTGCCAAGGCCTACCTCCAAATACCTTTTGATGAGTCTTCTACTCACTTGGCCACCATCAACACACCGTTTGGGCTGTTCTGGTTGAACTGCCTCATGTATGGCATCACTAGTGCTCCGGCCATCTTTCAGCTTTACTTGGAACAGCTCTTGCAGGATGCGCCGAGATGTATCAACTACCTCAATGACATCATCTTCACCAGCTGTACTGCGGATGAATATCACAGTCATCTGTGACAATTATTCCTGCGCCTGTGGACTGTGGGCCTAAAATGCAACTTTGTTAAATGCTCCTTTTTTCAACCTGCTATCTCCTACCTGGCTCACATCATTTCCTGAAATGGAATATCTCCTACCTCCTCCCACATTGCCACTATAGAGGCCCGTCCTTGTGCTAGCGATGTCCACCAATTGCGGTCTATCCTGGGTAAAATTGTGTACTATCGAAAGTTCATTCCCTCCACTGCCCACATTGCGGCCCCCCTCTATCGCCTATGCCGAAAGATCGTGCCTTTTCATTGGTCCCCAGGTTGTATCGGTTTTCCAAACCTTAAAGCAGGGATTGCACTTGGCGGAGTGTCTCATGCTGTATACACCCTCTCTTCTTCTTCTCTTAGCTACGGACACCGCAGACTAAGTTATTGGGGCTGTCTTTTCGTAGCATCTACCGGATGTATCACAACGCCCAGTGGCATACATACCTAAATCCCTTACCGAGTTCCAAAGCAAATATTCCCAGATTGAGGAGGGTGCCTTCGCCATCCTGTTTGCCTGTACCAAATTCTTCCTGTAACTTTATGGTACGTCTTTTCATTTAATCACTGACCATAAGTCCCTCGTGGCCTTATTTTCACCAGCAGCCCAGTTATCCACGAAGAGTTCCCACTGTCTGCAGCGATGGGCCCTATTCCTTTCACTTTTTAGGTACACCATCCATATCCACCCACTGCCCAGCATGCCATCATCTATGCCTTGTCTCGGCTCCCCTCCAGCCAGGATTCGGTATTCAATTAATTGGACATCCAAATTTTTCAGGTCGATGAAGACATACAGGTGGTGTTGGCGGCATTCCTTGTCACAGCTGCACAGGTGGCTGCCGCGCCGGACGCAGATTCACTCCTGCAAATGGTGCACCACTATATTCTTTGCGGCTGCCCGATGCTTTCTCCGCCTCGCGCCCAGACTGATCTCCAATTCTTTTTCTGCATCCGCCATCAACTGGTAGCCATCAACGGGGTGCTCCTCCATGTGGAACACGACACCAATCCACGAGTCCTCATACCAACAGCCCTGCGGTCCCAGATTCTCAATGGCAGGGCAGAGCCCATTTTTTGCACCTTTAAAACTCAGATGCAGAAGTACACGGAGAACCGTTCTCCAGAAGATGCTCTTACATTATTTCTCAGTTCCTACAGGACCACGCCAGTGAGTGACAAGAGTCCAGCCAAACTGCTTCATAGTCACCAAATACGGACCCTCCTCCTGCGTCGCACCCAACCCGGCACTTCCAGATATTCATCCGGCTCCAAGGTGTGGGCGCGTGGTTTGGGGTCCCGGCCCCACTGGCTGCCAGGGGTCATTCTCTCGCCCCATAATCGACAACTATTCGATGTCTGTCTGGACGACAGGTTGGTTTTGTGTCACCGCTACCAATTCCGTCCTCGTTTCCCCGACCAGTCGCAGCCCCGGTTGCTGGCTTCTCTCTCTCCCATTGCCGGCCTCTTCCGTGAGGCCTACGTTGCTGCTCTCTCCTCAGTTAGTGGGGGATCTTTGAGAAAATGGCCAACAGCCAGCTGCTAGCCCCACACTGCATCTGCCTCCTCTGGACCTGGGGCAACCTCGGGACCATCCCCGGGATCCACTTCTCGGCCCCTCTTTGGTGCTGCCCTGGTTGGACAACACGGACGTTCCCATGCCACTTGGCAAGCCCACCGTCGCCTTGCAACCGCCTCCGCTTCGACGTTCCCTTCGCATCATGTGGAAGGCGGCGCCCTACTCAGCAGCGGCCGGTTTTCACCACCTTCTTCAGGATGACTTAGCTGCCAATCAGCCTATGGCACCAGGCTACATTGGTTCTCTCTCCCCCACAGTCGCCCATGTCGCTCCAGATCTTCGAATGGGGGAGGGACGTACGCTGTCGCCAAGGTAGCCCATGCGGCTCGGCAACATACCTAACACCACACAGGACTGAAGTTGTCTATTCCCAAGGCGTAAGCAATGGTAAACATTGGCTGTTTTGGAAACAGACATTCCACAAACTACATCCTGCAGAGGGAGTTCCAGATGACCTGCAGCAAGTATTACTACACCAACATCTGATTGGCTGGTCAATACTATTTAAAGGCTAGAACCAGCACCGGACAACAGTTAGTGCTGAATACCAGCCTCAAGCATGTCTCCACAGAAGACTATGTCTTTGCCATCGGAATAGGACTTGGAATTAACTGTATGTTTGTTACCGCAGACTCTTGTGGGAAACTTCGAAGTTATTTTTTGTTGCCTCTAGTAGGAAATTCTTACTGGCTTTGCGAATGTCACTTTTCAATGTTATTCAGTCATTTTCATGTAGACTCACGTAAACAAAAGTTGTGTTGTAAAAACTTTCGAGTTGTCAGTTACAACAGTCTGGAAAGTCAGCAAACTGGCAGGGGGAGCAGTGTTGCTGATTGCATGCCTGTCTGCTGCCGCATTGTCGTCCTGGTTGGAGGTCAGTCAGCCTGCGATTGGCTGACCTATTCTCAGAGCCTTCTCTTCTCTGTCGTTTCAGACTGGCATGCTGGCACTGGATTTATGCCATAACAACAAGTATCTTCACTAAATGCAGAGTGAGTTCTTTTCATCTCATTCATTGCACACATAACAGTGAATCACAGTGCCATGCAGATAGTGAATTGTACCAATTCTGCAGTGAGATGTACAACAGAGCTGGTTACATTACTGATGATAATGCTGTGACTAATTGAGTAGTATGGAACTGTAAACAGTTCCTTTCACTCCACAGATATATACAAAACATTATAGTTCACATACAAACTGTTGCTTCTCTTAGACTGGGAAAGTGCATAGTGACACAAACACATTGATATAATGTAAGTAATTACTTGCATAATGATCAGATTTACAATTACTAAGAAAAATGCTCAAAATCACTCTGTATTATTTTTTTAATCACTTTGCAGGATTACTAATGTCTGAAAGACTATAAACTGAAGTGGACCTTGTGGTGCCCTCAGCTATGCACAGCAAAGGATGATGACGAAAGTCTCACAGCATCAGAATTTCTAGTAATCAAAGCTGCAATCATCTCTGAAAAATGGTCATTTGAAAACAGCTGACATATTATTCATTGAGTATAACACAATACCAAACTCATATTCAGTAGAGGGATCAAAATCTAAGACCAGTCTTCACAGTTTATGGTAACATGGTTTTCAACTCAGCACTCTGCAAGGTACAATACGAATGTGGGATATGGTACACAGTATCATTATAATTTTCTTCTGGCACTCATATGTATAATTATACACAGACACAGAATTAGCAGTTGTTCCTTGTATCTTTACAAGGGTTGACTAATATTCGTAAACTCTGTGTAGCATTTCTTATACATTACAGATTATGTATGTATGTATGTATGTATGTATCTATGTATGTATCTGTGTGTGTGTGCGTGTGTGTGTGTGTGTGTGTGTGTGTGTGTGTGTGTGTGTGTATGTGTGTAAGAGGGTGGGTGGGGATCTGTTTGTAATATATTGTGATATACTCCCATAGAAAAGAATTAGCTATCTTAACAGTATCAGGAACTCAACTTTCTTTTAAAATTTCTTATCACACCCTGTGAAGAAAATGTGTATTTTACAAAGTTCTCTTTTAAATTTTACAAGGCAATGAGGGGTAACAACAAGTGATGAAGATATGAATAGCTGAAGGAATGTTATTCTGATTGCAATGCAAACCTCAATCAGCTTCCTGACAAAGAAGCCATAGAAAAATTTCATAAGCATTGGATGAACAACTATATATCACATAATTATATTTAAGAGTTACAATTTGAAATGTTGAATGTTCTGATTATAGCAAACTACTGATACTCCACACAGTGATATAATAATCATCATTCAATGAAATGACATTGTCCTTATGACAAACTCATTTATTTAATTAATACAGTTTCTTTACATAACATTAAACCACATTTCAACAGACATTACAAAGAAATTACATCGAGGGGAATCAGTTTGCCGTTGAACTGATTGACCCCTACTAATCCACCAGTAAGTGAAGATAGCTTACTGTGTACCTGAAACATGAAACAATATTGGAGCTTTCTCATACACAAAGCACTTGTTCTATATTTTATTTTTAAAAACACAAGAATTGGGAAATAGGCAACAACTGATAAACCAGAGTGCCTTATTGAAGTTATGCTGGCTGAAATAAATGAGTCAAAGAATGATACACAGGCTATTAATTCTGTAGACCATGAACGCTGGATAAGAGCAGTGGAGGAAGAAATGGCTTCATTGCTCTTCTCCAGTGTTCATGGTCTACAGAATTAATAGACTCTGTATAATTTTTTGGCTCATTTACTTCAGCCAGCATAATTTCAGTTAGGTGCTCTGGCTTCTTAAGTTGTTGCCTATTTCTCAATTCTCTTTCACTAGAACTTTCTTTTGTTGAAGTGAATTGCTTGTATTAATCTCTCAGCTGTGTACTATATATATGTCTTTGGTAGGTGTCATAAAATACAATACATGTGTCTTTTTATAGCAACTACGTCGTGTGTATGCTTTATGTAGTGTCCTTTAGTTCTTTTCTGAAATTTCTGCAATAAGTTATGGGCCCAGTACACAATTCGAGAAAGGAATTAGGTATTATAATTTTACATTTCGTGATGTGAGAAGCGTGTTAGCGTTTGTTGTGTGCTACGCATGGCTCGTATTGTATATACGTGAAAAATTGCTGCATGTTTCTCTTGTGGAATTTTTGTGGTTGTAAATCTGGACTGTCTTACAGGACTGCAATGAATTTTCATGGTATAGAGAAGCTATGTGCGGCTGAAAATTGGACTATTTCGAAGTTCGCAATACGAAATTTGTTACATGCGTCAGACGGTGCGTGTGATGTGTGTATTGGCTTTGCCAGTGGATGCAACATTGGCACAAATAGATGTGTTTAATGCTGTGCTAAAAACATGGGACAAAGCTGCTTGTGCAGTGAATCACATTACTGTTAGAACTGTGGAAGCAAATCTCATGGCATTGTTGATTGCATTTGAGAGTGCATGGGACAAGCTACATGCCATGTTTGAACAAGACAAAGCAAGCTGCATATTCTGTTCAGTCAGAATTCCTCAATTTTTACATGAGTTCAGGCAGTGACCTGGTGACACATGTCACTCATTTTGAAAATTTTCAATGCAAAACCTGATGAATCATCATTAATGGTTCGACTACTTGACACACTGCCTGACAGTTATGAAAGTCTGTGACAGTTGTGGAGGGCAAGATCTGAAGATCAACAAACACTAAAACATTTGCAGCAATTTTCAGTTATGACAGCAGCATGCCACACAACCTGGAGAAGTGATTCATGCTGATTTGTGTGGACCTATGGAGTGTAAATTGCTGGTAGGAGCAGAATATTTTCTTTGCTTCACTTGTGACTTTTCAAGATTACATGTGATATGTTTTCTCAAGCAGAAATCTGGGACTGCAGAGAAGATTGCAGAAATGGTGAGTATTGTGAAGAATTTTTGTGTTCAACTCCCAAAAGCATTTCAATGTGATGGTGGACGAGAATTTGATAATACTGAGGTTAAAGATTTGATGAAATTAAATGGCATACAACCCATCATCACAAATACTTATACTCCAAAGCAGAATGGAGGTGCTGAGTGCAGTAACAGAACAGTTGTGGAACTTCCTGGAACCGTGTTGCAAGATCAGGGCCTGCCTTAGTTTTTGTGGACAGAAGCAGTAAAATCAACTGTTTATGTATTAAACAAAACTCGTACAAGTCATGTGGATGGCAGAACACCTTATGGTGTATTCAATGGAAAGATGATACACCTAAATAAACTTCATATTTGTGGAATGAAGTGTTTTGTTGATATTCCGAAGGAAAAGCTAAAGAAATGGGATCCAAAGGGAAAACCAGGAAACTTTGTTGGTTATTCTGATGGCATTGATGGCTTTTGAGTGCAGATTCACTCAGAAAGATGGATTATTCGGTGTAAGGATGCCGGCTGTTGTGGCCGTGTGGTCCTAGTCGTTTCAGTCTGGATCCACACAACCGCTACGGCCCCAGATTCGAATCCTGCCTTGGGCATGGATGTGTGTGATGTCCTTAGGTTAGTTAGGTTTAGGTAGTTCTAAGTTCTAGGGGACTGATGACCTCAGATGTTAAGTCCCATAGTGGTCATAGCCATTTGAACCATTTTTGGAGTAAGGATGTTGTTTCTGAACCTGAGAAAACTGGTAGGACAATGGTGTTACTCCCAAGTCAAGCAGGCAATGAAGGATTGAAGAATCATGAAGAGGCAAGCGTGTTTAAGAAACCTACAAAAGAAAGTTCTAGTGAAAGAGAATTGAGAAATAAGCAACAACTGAAGAAACTGCAGTGCCTTATTGATATTATGCTGGCTGAAATAAATGAGAGAAGGAATTATACAGAGGCTATTAATTCTGATGACCATGAGCACTGGAGAAAAGCTATGGAGGAAGAAATGACTTAATTGAAAGAAAATGCTACATGGACTTCGGAACCTCTGCCACCAGATCATAATCCCATTACAAACCATTCATTTTATAGCATTAAGCATAAGGCTGATGGTAAAATTGACTATAATGAAACATTCAGTCCTGTTGCTAGATACAATACAATTAGAGCAATTTTGAGTGTTTCTGGTAGTGAGCAACTTCAGTTGGCACAATTCAATGTAAAATATGCTTTTTTGAATGAGTTCTTGAAAGAAGAAATATATATGGAGCAGCCTGAGGGATTTAGTGAGGGACCATATCGGGTATCCAAACTTCATAAAAGTTTATATGGACTAAACCAATCTACAAGGTGCAGGAACCAACAGTTCAAGGACATCCTAATAAATCTTGGGCTTGTGGAAAGTAAGGCAGACCTGTGTTTGTTCTATTGAGAAAACTGCAATGACAAGTTGATGGTAGTTCTGTATGTTGATGATGGATTAATATCTGCAAGTAAGAAGAAGGATATGGAAGTTTTCCTAAGAGATATTCAACATGAGTTTAAAATTACTGTTGAGCCAGTAGGGTATTTCAGAAATATTAATGTTGTATGTCATGATAATGGATCAATAGAGATTAATCAAGAAAGTTATGCTAAAGATATTCTTCGACGGTTTAACATGACAGAAGGAAATCCTGTGACAACTCCAATTTAGCAGTATCTGCAGCCAAATGAGTTAACCAGTGATAAACCAACTAATGTTCCACATCAAGAAACAGTTGGCTGTCTTATGTATTTATCTGTTGGTACAAGGCCCAATATAGCATTTGCAGTGAGCTATGTGTCAAAATTTTTAGAGAATCCTTGAGAAATCACTCGTCTGTGGTAAAAAGAATCCTAAAGTATATAAAAAGTTCAGTGTCATTGGGTGTAAAATATGATGCTAACCATGCAAACAGAAGGCTGGAGATATATACTGAAGCTGATTATGCCAGTGATACAGCAACCCGACGCTCAGTTAGTGGAGTGGCTGCATATCACTATCAACAACATAGCCGGAGTATGTGGCTACCAATGAAAGGGGAAGAGGGGGAATATGGGTATCGAAGCTCTATGAAGAAATTTCACCACTGGAGGGTGTTCCAGTTCTTCTTGCTGATAATGCAAGAGCTATTAAACTGACCAAAAATTCTGAATTTCACAAGAGGTCAAAGCATATTGATGTTCACATGCACTACATGTTCAAGTGAAAGGTTTGTATTACTCTCTCTGCTATGTACTATATCTATGCCTTTGGTTGGTGTCATAAAATAAAATACATGTGTCTTGTTATAGCAACTATGTCATGTGTATGCCTTATGTTGTGGCCTTTAGTTCTTTCTTGAAGTTTCTGCAATACTGTACACAGTACCTGTAATACGTGCCAGTTAGAAATTTGGAAAATTTCCAATCTACACATTAAATTTAAACTACTGTTGGTATCTAGTGTCACTGTACCATGCAGATTTTAATCTATCCACAATAATGAATTCTGAGAATTAGCTGCTTTATATCTTTAGAAATTTTCCTTCTCTGTAATCAAGTTGGACTATACAAACAATGGATTTTGAGTTTGTGTAGCAAACCTTTGGCAAACGTTCTCCTATTGTCTAGTTGCTGCAGATCCAAGTGAGACAATATCATAAGGTCATAAACCCCCACACACCCGAACAAAAAATAGTTTGGTAAAAACATTTATATTTTTACATATACTAATTTCTAAATTTCTCAGGAAACTTTCAGAGAATAAATTAGAATGACAACCAAGCACCTTGAAAATGACAAATAAGCCTAGGGAATGACAAGCTGCATTTAACACAGGCTTCTCTTTTGTTGATAGCCTATAGAGATGGGATGGGAATTTGACCAGAAGCAGAGAACATTCCAGCTGGATGAACAGGCCCATTCACAAACTGACTTTACCTGGTGCCAACACCAAACCCGACATGGTTCATTAGCACACAAGCAGAGCCAGCGAACTGCAGGATAGTAAGGAAGGCAAGGCAGAACGGGAAAGGTGCTCCTCTGAGTGATAGATGATGGGGAGGGGGGTGGTGGGGACAGGGGAGAGAGAGAGAGAGAGAGAGAGAGAGAGAGAGAGAGAGAGAGAGAGAGAGAGAGAGAGAGAGAGAAAGAGAGAGAGAGAGAGAGTGAGAACATATTGGAACAAATGAAAGAAGCAGCATTTGAATTATTTACATGCCTGTATAGCTATAGTCTCCAGAGTTTTGTTCAAAGTCAAGGTGCTCAGTGAAATAATGTTAATGGTGGGTGCAGGCTATAGTTCCATATTACATAAAATACCACACTGTCAAAGTTGTAAGATTTTGAAATTGTATCATCACTGGCATGTAGTGACAGCAATATTGATATTAATTAAAAAGGTACTACCTCAAATACAAAGCATTTTTATTAACATGTGACTAGTTTCAATAATTAAAGCACCATCCTCTGACATAAAACACTTGACTATCAGTACCCTGTCGATGTTAAATGTAGTATAATATGCATATCATACTATGATTCACATTGCTTTGTTTCCGTCGTGTGAAAGACATATATCTTCTCCAGGAACCAAAGTAACGCAAGTTTCCTTTTCAGATCTGAAAGCAAACTTTGGCCTTCATATGTTTTAAATTACACAGGGTGAGTCAAAAAGAATAATCCGATTAAAAAAAAAAAAAAACGTGACTGTTATGTTATTTGAGATGTAAACATGAACAACAGACCATTGAAAGGAGCAAATTCTCGAGTCTTTCATAGTGCATCCCTCCCCCCCCCCCCCCCCCCTCCAGTTCTTGTAAAAATGGTGTCAGGTCAACAGAAAGGGTTTTCTGTTCTATGATTTGTGCAGTGCTGGTCAATAATAACGGTTCAGCGGGACTTTCATATTAGGTATGGTGGGGATCCTCCTACAGTACAGAGCATTAGATGACGGCATGAACAATTCCAAGGAACAAACTGTTTGCGTAACGGTAAATCGCTGGACATCACCAAGTGTCTGAGACAGATATGAACACATCCATGATAGTTTCACAAGGAGTTCATAGAAATCAGTTCGCCTTGTACCTCAACAGCTCAACATGCCCCCAATGTCCATCTGGCATGTGTTGCATTGATGTTTACACATGAAACCATACAAAATTCAGCAACTGCAAGCCCATCTTTAAGGTGACAAGGCCTTTACCTAACGATCGAGAACAGCATTGTTTGCTTATAGTTGTCAGTGGTAGCAGACAGGCAACAATGTGTGAAATAACTGCAGAAATGTTTGTAGGTTGTACAACAAACTTATCTGTTAGGACAGTGCAGCAAAATTTGGCATTCATGAGTTAAGGTGACAGATGACCAACGCGAATGCCTTTGCTAACAGCATGACGTCACCTGCAGTGCCTCTCCTTGGCTCGTGACCACATCAGATTATTGGAGAACTACGATCTGATCAGATGAGTCCCAGTTTCAGTTGGTAAGGGCTGAGGGTAGTGTTTGAGTGTGGCATAGATCCCATGGAAACCATGGATCCAAGTTGTCAATAAGGCACTGTGCAAGCTGGAGGTGACTCGATAATTCTGTGGGCTGTGTTTACATGGAATGGATTGGATCCTCTGGTACAACTGAACTGATTATTCACTGGAAATGGTTATGTTTGGCTACTTGGAGGTCTATTTTGCCATTTGTGGTCGAATTTTTGTGGGTAACAATGCACCATATCATTGGGCAACAATTGTTCACAAATGGTTTGAAGAACATTCTGGACAATTTGAGCAAATGGTTTGGCCACTCCAATGCCTCAACATTAATCCCATCAAAGATTTATGGGGCATCATTGAGAGATCAGACTACATATAAAGTTCAGCACAGGCTACATTGTCACAATTATGGATGGCTATAGAGGCAGTATGGCTCAATATTTCTGCAGGGGACTTCCTATGAGCTGTTGAGTTCTATGTCATGTTGAGTTGCTGCACTATGCAGGGCAGAAGGAGGTCCAACACAATATTAGGAGGTATCCTATGACTTTTGTCACCTCCGTGTAGTTAGCTTCTCACAGTATGGGCTCAGGAATATCTTTTTGAAACACAATGCAGCTGAAAGCATGAGACTAAATGTGCACAACTTTTTTTTTTTTTTTTTTTTAAATAAAGAGATCTACTGTTAAATCTATAACCTCACTCCCCAAAATACTGTGAAGAACATACCAGAGGGTACTCCGAGTATGACCTGTATTAGGATCTGATACCATTCCTTTCACATATGTGTCTGTCTGCTCTGTAATAAGTCTCATTTTGGCCATAGAGCCCCACAGGAACAATACACAGGCCCTGAACTATCTCTCTACATTTTTCACTTAATACTTTTGCCTGAAACATGATAAGTAGGCTTTTATAGGGTAGTTGATGTCTATCTTCAGGCATCTGTCAGGTCAGGTTTTACAGCATTTCCATTATGTAATTTTAGAAAACATTTTAATGGAGAATAGAACAGTGATCTTCATGGAGCACGTTAAAACGGTTTTGATCATAACCAAACATTTTCTAACAAATTTCAAACAGTTTCAGTCAAATAGCAATCACTTTCAGATACAGTAAAATAGGTACAAGGTATATTTCCTTCTATATCTGACTTTTACTTACATATCAGTGTATATGGTCGTCAGACTGTCTTTCTTTCAGTCACTTTTAACTGAAATCAGTTGTAGTCTTCTAATAAATGTTCTATTCTGACCAAAACTGTTTTAAGTTTAATTTTAAGAACTTTTTTGTGATTCTCTCTTGTAAGTCAAAACTACCTGGCACAATTAATGCCGTCCTTCTCTGTAAACAATCAGCATTCCCTTATATATGTGAGTGATTTCAGTTGTGACTCATTAATTTTATTTTTATAGGATACTATGCTTTTGCATTTCTTATCTCTCCTTCTCTTTCCTTCCCCCGCCCCCCCCCCCTTCCCTCCCCACCACTTCTCAACACATCCCACCAGAAATTTGCTGTTTCAGGCTAAGCAGGCTGCACAGAATAAAATGACAACTAAGAGCCACACTGCACATACTGGTTCACTTGAAAAATCAGTCACCTAACTATAATTTTCTTTCCTACTTTACAAATATTGTAATTCACTTGTACCAAGGCTGGGATTCAAACCCAGGTCACCTGCTCACTAGGCAGACATACTATCACTTCACCACCTCGGCACAGTGAGTTTACCCAACTGCTTGGGCAAACCTGCAAGCCTCCCTTCTCAATCCTAATTCACTCCACAACCAGCTTGGTGTTTCTATTTTAGGGGAATACTAAATGGGCTGAGGCATGATACGGAACTGAGACTGAGGAGGAGGCACGCCAGGGTTGGGTGAGCAGCTGTGAAAAGGCACTGTACCAGTGTGGCATAGCGGTAAGTACATCTGCATAGTGAGGAGGAGACCCAGGTTCGAATCCCGACCTCAGTACAAATTTTCATTTGTCACTTCAGTATGTATATGTACACCATAGATGTGAATTTGGTCTGAGCTCCTGGTGGTAGTGGCCATGTGTGTATGTGGTGTGCTTGCTTGTGTGAGTGTGGTTGTATGTGATTACATTGCTGAAGAACGCTTTGGCCAACAACTGTAATGTGTAACAGACTTTCTGTTGTGCCTGTTTGAAACTTCATGGGTCATCTTAATGTGGTGCATGTGTTTGTGTGTGCATGTTGTCCAATTCCATTGAAGGCCTAATCGGCCGAACACTCACTTTCTGAGAGTCTTTTTGCTGTGCCTATCTGCGGCTAAGCATCTCCACTGTAAGGTGAGTACTGACTATCTTTTTCAGAGTATTATTACATTCCATCATGGATACTCCACTGTTTAAAGAACAACAATTATTTACATCAACAGTTCCACATATATTCTATAAGAAAATAAAAATTAGCACACCACCTGGGTTCTGGGAAATCTTTTTGGTAATACTAATAAACTATATTAGGCATAGAATTATTAAGCTATGTAAAAAAAGTGAAACATCTGTTATTATTTTGATTGAACATTGTTTTGAATACAGTTATGTACCAAACTGTGGAGGGAGATTCTCTTCAGTAGGACTATATCAAAGTTTTCTTTCATTTGTACTACAATATTTAAAGGTCTTGATTGCAATATGTGAAGGCTTCACAGTATATGAATGCTATAAGTGAAAGAGGATGTATAATCATGTAGCCATAACTGCTGATTTATGGTGGATTACATAATCTATAGCATAATGTTCATTTCAGTCCCTTCCAACCATTATGATAATGCAATTTTCACGAATTTTTATTTAACAGTCAATGATACATAGCTCTACAAGTAACAGTGATATGTGAATATACTGTAGCCATTTCGAAAATTTACATTTACATCAATGGAGGCCATCTCTTGCAGTTTTATTTCTATGTCTGTCAAAAGAGAAGTTATGTTATGTGTTAAGGATGAGTATTGAGTTTCAAGTATAGGATGAATTACTGTACAATGTGTAGCCTTTCACTGTTTAGGAGTACTTAGTTAGTCTGCAACACACACACATATAATGGATAAATAATTATCTCATACAATTTATATCATTTCATGAAATACTGACAGTTGTGTTTCATTTACAGTATGAATAAGATACCTGTAACAGTCTGGTATTAAATGATATTGCCCCTACACCACTATCACCTACTTGTATTTTGAAGCTCCTACTCATGTCAACTGTGGGTTTCTGTGATAACTTTGAGTTTCTGCAATCTTGCAATAGCCAGTGCTAGTTGCAAGCTTCCTAAGAGTGATGGAGGAAACAGTATGGCATCTATAATGTTTGAGGCTGTGTCCAACACTTTTACTGACTGCAATAAATCAAGGAAACTACTAGGTAAGTGTTTACATTTTGTTTAAACCCCTGGAAAGTATATTACATAAGGATTCCAGTCATATTATTAAAAATCAGGAAAGGTGTTTTGAAGAGATGGCATGAGTATATTTGTGATGAATGAACTGTGTTCCCAAAATCACCCATCAAATGGCTACTGATACTACCACTAGGCAATATGAGAAGGACTTGTTTTAATTTTTCGACCAATCAATCTGATAGTTACTTCTGTCTGGCTGTCCAGAAAAAAAGAAATGGGAATGTTGAGAGCATCGAAGATGTATGAAATACCCAAATGAACAATATGAGAGTACGTTGAAAGATGTGCAAAACGACAAACTGAAAAGGAAACTACAGTTTTAACATGGAAACCTAGAAGGAAAAATGGAAATGAGTATATAGCATTGTGGGAGAGGAGTCCACCATTCGAGGAAGTTCGACCTCTGAGGGCAAGTATTTATTTCATTCAACGCCACATTGGGCGACTTGTGCGTTGGGGATGGGGATGAAATGATGATGAGGACAACATAACACCCAGTCCCTGAGCAGAGAAAAATCTCCTGCCCCAGCTGGGAATCAAACCAAGGCCCCCTTTTAATGGCATTTTGCTGCGTTGACCACTCAGCTAATGGGGGCGGACACTTTGAAGGAAACCTGTGCTGACATGTGAGGCAGAGAAAGATCTGATCCAGTACTATACAGAAGCAGAAAAGGATGTTTTTGGTTTGACACGTAAGGACTTAAAGCAGATGGTGTTTGAGCTTGCCTTAAAGAACAATCTGCCTCACCTCTCTTCTAAACCAGCAAATACGGTAGATTAAAAGTGGATGAACTTATTTTTTAAGAGAAGTTGTTCCCAATTAAAAGCAGGAACACCACAATCATTGACAAGAGTTAGAAACTTGGGCTTTACTCAAGACAATGTGAAGCCATTTTTCTGTAGTCTAAAAGCAGAGCTGCTAAATTCAAGTTTAACACTACCAGAACATTTAACGTACACAAAACTGGAATCACAACTGTCCAAAGCAAAAATGTGAAATTTATTTGTGTGAAAGGAATATTGGCAATTTACAAACAGTCATTGGCAGTGAGGGGATATCTGAACACTGGTATGTCAGGTGCCTGCTAGTATGTCACTCCAATATGGTTTTCATTCCAAGATTTTGCCCACGTCTGCAATACACCTCATGGTATGGATAGGATGCAGCCTCTAGATATTGCTTTCATGAAACCATTTAAAACTTTATATTCAACAAATTGAGAGGTGGATTTACTGTAATTAGGGTAGAGTTGTGACAAAGTGTGAAGTAGCTGAACTCATGGGCAAAGCATGCATTAGAGCAGCAATCGTGATTAATGCACTGAGTGGTTTTCATATCACTGGTATCTGTCCTTACAATGACTCAGTATTTACTGAAGCTGACTGTATTCATGAACTGAATGATAACCAACCAAAGCCTATTTATGAAGATCAATGTGGGCCTTAACTACTTGCAAATGCCATCTGGTGTGGATAATAAACCCATGGCACTCGGTACCAGACCACCAACACTAAGAGGAAATCTAAAATAAAGTATAAAATCTCTAGTTCTGACAATGATGTGGCTAGCAAACCTTCACAAGTAGACACCAAAGATGAGATCAATCTGGACCTTGATGACGATTCTGTGGATGCTATCTGTGCACTTTGCCATAAGAAGTTTTCTGTCAATTTCAGTGGAGAACAATGGCTTATGCGTTATTTGTGTTTCAACTGGAATCACAAATTTTGTGATGCAGTGAATAGTGAATGGAGATGGTACACATGTTATTTCTGTCTGAATAACTAGCTCTTAAATCTGTTTTACGTAATTCTGACATAAATAAGCTCATGCGATTATGGAACCGTGTATTATTTTTCCAATAAATTCTAAGGTTTTGTCTCATTTTTTATTTAAATCCACTTACAAGAGCTAACTGAATATGTGCTCTTCCATTTTCAAACAAGTGCTTCTATTGCCTGGTGAGCAAAAGTAGGAATGGGTGTTCACAATATTTAGAACCCAATGTTGAAAAATTTTTGGTTATTAAGGTTTTCTAGTTTATTCAAACTAGCATAGCTTAAGAGGGAATTTGGCTAATGCAAGCCAAAGGAGGATAAGTTATAGAAATATGCATTAAGTTTTTAAGCTCTATTTCACAGAACAGGAGGCTGATAAGCAGTGTAATAATTATGGTAGACAACATTTGAGGCTCAATACACTTCTAAATCATCTTTCTTCTTGATTTTACTGTGAATCATAGTGACTATTTCCAGTCAGACAACTACCTGAATGATGTTTAGTTTACTGTCACTTCTTCCCTGACAAACTATGTAGAAATAATTTGCCAGAGAATTGCTACTGAATTGCATTATGAATATTTTATTGTACGAGCACAGTAACGTTGTTTCCACAAATTAAATTTATAAACTGATCTGTGAATGGTAACATTGAAGTTCCAAGCAAGATGATTTATTTTGTAGGTTCTAATAATACAACAAAAATCAGCAACAAATAAAAAAGATCACTATAGGTTAATGTCTAACAACATAAAAGTCATTGGACATGCATGCTAGGCAGGACAAAAAGAAAGGAGGAATGAGCATTTGCCTCACTGAAAGGAATATCTTGACACACCCTGAAAGTAAGTTAGATAAACCTAAACTAGCTTAGAATGGCTGACATATTAACTGCACCTCTACTAAATATGAATCCAGTGATGTGACCACAGTAACACAGATCTCAATTCAGCTTGAAATAAATAAAGTGGCAGTCGACCAAATACCCAGTCTGATCAAACAAAAGTGAAGCACCCAGAGGATATGGTCAAATATAAATGTAATTTCATATGCGCAAACACCATTGGCAGTTATGTAAGTGATTAGAGTTTTAGTTCTCTGTAACAGGCAGAAAGGCCAACAGAGTGCATTAGTTTTGTCAGATTCAGTGTTGTTACCTAGGCTGCTAGGATATATATGTGGAGTGAACAGCATCAGATGTTTAGTTATTACTGTGAAGGACATGGAAATGCCACTTACATAAGACAGAATTATTAGCACCTGATGGAGTTGGAATGTGATCTCATTGTGGGTTCTCTTTTAGCCAGCACAGTAAGCTGAACATTATCCAGATTTTTGGGGCATTTGGCTATGGCAATGGCCCATCGTTGGACTGCATAGGATTGTAAGGGAGTGCATACTCATCATCAAGTTTCCTGTCAACCACATTTAACCACCACAAGGGTGTATCACCATATTGTATGTGAATAACTTTATAACCCTGTCACATTTGCACCTGCCATTTGAGAACAAGCAAGAGCCTACCTGCACCATCCTGTGTTATCCTGCACCATTGATCAGAGACTAGTAGCAGCTGGACTAGGCAATTACTGTCCCATTTTTAGGCTGTCAGTAATCATCGCAACACAAACATCTGCATTTGGAATGATGCTGTGTGCAGGAAGACTGGAGCACTGATGAATGGCATTGCATTGTGTTCAACAATGAATTGTGGTTCTCCACTAACCTAGATGATCACTGTTAGTGAATATGGTGGCAACCTGGAGAGAGGTCACATTCTCTCAATGTTTTATAGAGCCACAGCAGTGTAATTCCTGGCCTCACTGTCTGGGGAGCCATTAGGTATGACTTTTGATTACAGCTGGTAGTCAGTGAAGGAATTCTGATGTCACAATATTTCATCAAGAACTTAGTGCCTCTTCATATGTTACTTCTTAGGCAACACTATTGTGGTGCCAATTTTCAACAGGACACTCATCACTCAGACATGGTACATGTCTCTATGAACTGCCTGCATGATGCTGAGGTAGGCTGCTCTTTTGGCCAGCAAGATTCCAAATCTCCCCCAACAGAACAAGTGTGGGAACAGCGTGGACATCAGTTCCATCCAAATTCCAGTATCAAAGATACCAAAGGCTAGTTACGACTGTTGTCCAGCTTGCCTCGGGAGATGATATAACAGTTTTTATGGCATTATTCCAAACATAGTCAGTGCATGCATGCAGGCCAGAAGAGATATGACATCATACTGATTACTGGGCTCATACTGCCAAGTTCTATACCAATTTGAATTGATATTGTAATAGCTAAAATACATACTGTATCAATCCATGAAGTTTCATTTCGTTTTTTTCTAGCATTCTGATTGCTTTACACATTTTGTCAGGTAGTGTATACTGTTTCCAAATTAACAAAGTGCATTGGCCACGTATTTTAATAAACAACCTTTGATTTTTTGCACTCATGACACACAGAGCTATATTTGAAGAATAAAAGTGTTTATTACGCAAATGCAAATGGTGAATATAATATGCCATCATCACAAACTGCCATTTACTTGGTATCTCTCCTAACATATATTCACTAATGACATCTGTCTTAAGTAATCCATCACTGTTTGAAATGAATATTAATACTCAGATCTGCATCACCAAAAGAAAGAGTACAACTTTATTACTGACAGCTAAAGCTTACAACAGCTCAGAAACGTTTGAAATATGCTGCCATAAAACTATTTCACCACTTACTTCATAACAACATGTATATCAAGTGTCAATATAAACTGAAATTGTTTCCTCTACTTCTATTCTAGAAATGAATACCACTAAAACATTCATATTTCTTTACGTACTACATGCATATGTAACAAAAATGGGGCTTCCTATTTTAAGAAATGCAGTTGATATCCATTTTACCTCTGGTGGCGCCATCTAGCGGGCCAACCATAGCTCCATCTGGTTTCCCCCTTCAAGCTAGATGAGTTTAGTTCTTTGTAGTATTTTCATTTGATGCTTATTTCGTGCGAAATTTGGCCCGGTCACTATCAATGGACCACCCTGTATATCTGAGAACACTTATGCTATCTGTCAGATATTTTATATCTTTGGATAGAATATCAAAGAGTTTTATAGCTGAGAATTGCATTCCTTTCTGTGCCACAGCTAGATTCACCAAAGTAAAGTGCAGATCACTTTTTATTCTAGTGTTGTATTGGCGAATATCTCTGTTACTTTCAAACTATGATGTGTTGAAAATGAATTTAATGAGTGAATAAATGTGCTGCAAGGATGTGTTTAATATTCTAACAGATTCCTGGAAGATTTATATGTGTTGACACCATAATTAATTCTAATTACTTCGTTTTGTGTAGTGAATACTTTTTGCCTAAGTGGAGAGTTATCCTAGGAGAAACTGATCTATCACTAACATTAGACATGAACAGCAATGGGCCCATAATGGAACTCTTTGGATTAATCAGTGTAATTTCGCCCCATGAAGGGGATATGGTGTCCCTCTTTGCAATTTCAAAATGACAAGTAACAAAAGTTGGAAAATATCTCTTTCTATTACTTGATCGTGTCTAGTTTTGAGTTTTTATTCATATCCCATCCTCAAATCATCCATCCAATCAGAATAAATGTTACTCCACACACCAAAAATACATTACAATCAGTATGCACAGGAGTACAATGAAAGTGATCACAAAACTGGATACGTTTCATGATCATTTGCACTGTACTCAACTTTGCTAATAACTGTCATGATTTCTTGCTGTGAGGAATAATATTTGTTGTGCTTGGATGGATGATCTAAGAATGGGTTATCAATAAAAACCTGAAACTGGTCACCATCGAGTAACAAAAAGAGCATTTTGCAACTTTAGCTGTTTGTCATATTGAAATGGTATCACAAGTTGCTGGCCCTTCAACAACCCAGCATGCTGGAAACCTGTGTCCCTCTTTGTATCACTCACATGGCGTAGTGTAACATTCTTCATCCTGATTCATAAGTAGGAACTAAACCTGGCATGTGCTGAACAAGCTATCCCATAAAAACTTAATTTCTCTTACAGTTCATTGTGATTGAACAATAAAACATCTTTAATCGTCAATACGAAGGTCCAAGAGTTATGGTAAACCTGAAGTGGTGCATCGGAATCTACTACTAGACTCCCTGATAAGGTTCAAAACACAGACTGTTTGAGGCGTTACTCCCCCTGGACAGAAGGCACCATTGTGCCTTTAGTATGCAATCCCGATGCAATTTCTGTGTTTCATCGTCAATGTGAAGGTCCAACGGTTACAGTAAGCCTGCAGTGGTGCATTGGAATCTACTACTGGACTCACAGGTAAGGTTCAAAGCACAGACTGTTTGAAGCGTTATTCCTCCTGGACATAAGTTTGCATTGTGCCTTTTGTACTCAGTCACGATGCAGTTTCTGTGTATCATCGTCAGTATGAATGTCGAAGGTTTACAGTAAACCTGCAGTGATGCATCGGAATCTAATATTGGATTCCCAGGAAAGTTTCAAATTACACGCTGTTTGAAAATTACTCCTCCTGGACAGAAGTCGGCATTGTGCCTTTTGCATTCAATTTCGATGAAATTTATGTGTTACATCGTCAGTGTGAAAGTCCAAGAGACACAGTAAACCTGCTGTGGTGCATCGGAATCTAATACTGGTCTACCAGGAAATTTTCATATCACAGACTGTATGAAGCGTTACTCCACCTGGAAAGAAGTCGTCATTCTGCATTTTGTATTCAATTCCGATGCAATTTCCGTGTTTCAAAGTCAATATGAAGGCCCAAGGGTTACAGTAAACATGTCGTGGTTAATCATAATCTAATACTGGTCTACCAGGAAAGTTTTTAACACAGACTGTCTGAAGCGTTACTCCCCCTGGACACAAGTGTGTATTGTGCCTTTTGTATTCAACCCTAATGCAATTTTTGTGTTTCATCGTCAATGTGAAATTCCAAGGGTTACAGTAAAGCTGCAGAGGTGCATCAGATTCTAATACACTAACAGGACTCACAGGAATGGTTCAAAGCACCTACTATTTGAAGCATCTATCCCCCTGGACAGAAGTCGGCATTGTGCTTTTTCTATAGATTCACGATGCTATCTCTGTGATTTATCGTCAGTAAGAAGGTCCGTGGGTTACAGTAAACCTGCAGTGGTGCATTGGAATCTACTACTGGACTCCCAGGAAAGGTTCAAAGCACAGACTGCTTGAAGCGTTACTCCCCATTTACAGAAGCCGGCATTGTGCCTTTTGTATTCAATCGCGATGCAATTTGTGTGTTTCACCGTCAATGTGAAGGTCAAAGGGCAAGAGTTAACCTGCAGTGGCGCACAGAAATCTAGTATTGTACCACCAGGAAAAAGCACAGACTGTTTGAAACGTTACTCCCCCTGGACAGAAGTCGCATTGAGCCTTTTGCATTCAATCCGGATGCAATTTCTGTGTTACATTGTCAGTGTGAGCGTCCAAGGGATACAGTAAGCCTGCTGTGGTGCATCGGAATGTAATGCTGGCCCCCAGGAAAGTTTAATATCACAGACTGTATGAATCGTTATTTCCCCTGGACGGAAGTAGTCATTGTGCATTTTATATTCAATCCCGATGCCATTTCTGTGTTTCATTGTCAATGTGAAGGTTTAAGGATTACAATAAACATGTCGTGGTGAATCACAATCTAATACTGGTCTTCCAGGATTGTTTTCAACACAGACTGTTTGAAGCGTTACCCTGGCGTGAGCCAGGTCGGTTTCTATCCTAAGATTATTAATCCATATTAGTACGAAAGGACCATATAGTTGAAATATTTTTTATTGTATTGATTAATATTAATTAATTTACTATTTTGACAGATTAATGTGTTGAATTTAGAATTCCCCCCTCCCCCCACCCCTCTGGACACAAGTGCGTATTGTGCATATTGTATTCAATCACGATACAATTTCTGTGTTTCGTCGTCAATGTGAAGGTCCAAGAGTTACAGTAATATTGCAATGGTGCATTGGAATCTATTACTGAACTACCAGGAAAGGTTCAAGCACATACTGTTTGTAGTGTTACTCACTCTGGACGGAAGTCGGCACTGTGCCTTTTGTATTCAATCTAGATACAATTTCTGTGTTTCATCGTCAATGTGAAGGTCCAAGGGTTACAGTAAACCTGCAGTGGTGCATCGGAAACTACTACTGGACTCCCAGGTAAGGTTCAAGTAGAGACTGTTTGAAGCATTACACCCCGTAGACATAAGCTGGCATTGTAATTTTTGTATATTCAATCCCGTTTCAATTTCAGTATTTCATCATCAATGTGAAGGTCCAAGGGTTACAGTAAGCCTGCAGTGGTGCATTGGAGTGTAATTGTGTATCACAAGACTGTAGAATTCGTTGTCATTGGCAGTCCTCTCAAGAAGATCAACGAACACATTTCTTCGACAGTCCTTCTGCTCAGTTGTGAGGTTTTTCGGGAACATTTTGGCACAAATCTGTCTCACGTGCCAAACTTTGGTCAAAAATTTATGTATGGTGAAAGTATTTGAATTTAACAGGTCACCTATCATCCTTATTGTTAAAAGTCGGTCTGATCTCATAAGAGCACGCACAAGATGGACGTTTTTGTCGGTTTTTGGAGTTGAAGATCTCCCTGAGCGAAGTTCATTTTCAATGCGTTCTCAGCCTTCCAGAATGATTTGTGCCAGCGAAAAACATGTGCTCTTTATAAGGAATGTTCTCCATAGGGCTGTTTCAACTTTCCAAAGCTCACACTCAAGGATTCCCCAAGTTTAACACAAAACTTCATTGTATAATGTTGCTCTAAAGTCCACTGTTCCATTTTTGTAACACAAAATAAAAATGCAGCTTCACTGATAGCGCTCTCAAAAATCACATGAAGGCTGTATGGAGCTGAAACCGGGAGTGAGCATCTGGAAGGGACGTATACACCGATCTACAGAAGCAGAACAACACAGCATTGCCAGATCGCTCACCGCATTATCAGTCTCATTACTTTTCTCACACATCTCTTATGTGACAGTATGACTCTTGTTAAAAATAGATGGATGAGCATGTGAAAAACATACCAGTAGTGTAATCTTACAATGTGTCATATAGACTACATAGATGAAATACTTATTGGAAAATAACCATTTTAAGAAGTCTGGGAACTACATATTTACTTCTATCCTCAAGACAGGTAAAGCTGGGGTTGTTTCCAATTTATTTCCTTTTTGAAAAACATAAAGTTGGGGAAATACATACCAGTAGATGAAATTCAGAGTTGCAAATTCGTTAAGCAAAAAAATAATTGTGCTATCTAGAAAAGCAATCAAATGAAAACGGAACAGATGGAATAAAAATAAGGAAACTGTTTGTTATTTCAGAAGTAGCTGTTAATACATTTATCTCACCATGAGACAAGATGGTAAGTGCTCTTATGGAGAAATGTTTTTGGTTGCCGACAGAACCATGACAGTATCCGTCCGCGCACGTCTTCATCCAAAGAAAATTGAAGGGCAGAAATGTGTTTCTTCAGGCCTCCAAAAATATGCTAACCACACGGGGAGAGATACAGACTGAATGGAGAATGTGTAAGAGCATCCCAGTGAAACTCCTGTAGTGTAGTCAAAACAACTTTTGTAACTTGTGGCCTGCCCATCCTCCATTCAGTCCCAATCTCTCCCCATGCGATTTCTGTATTTTTGTAGCACTGAAGAAAGACATTCATGCCTGTCGATTTGCTTCAGATGAATAAGTGCACCAACCGGAGTGGCCGAGCGGTTCTAGGCGCTTCAGTCTGGAACCTCTGTGGTCGCAGGTTCAAATCCTGCCTTGGGCATGGATGTGTGTGATGTCCTTAGTTTAGTTAGGTTTATGTAGTTCTAAGTTCTAGGGGACTGATGACCTCAGAAGTTAAGTCCCATAGTGCTCAGAGCCATTTGTTTGAAGAGGTGCACACCCAGGTACAATCACAGTTCTATATACTTCGAAAAATATTTTACTAGGAAGGCATTGACCATCTCGCCTCCCACTGGGGTAAATGTATTAATGGTTATTGCAATTACATTTGAAATATGACAATAAACAGTTTACTTACTGTTTACCATGTGTCTTGCTTCCATTTGACTGCCCCTAATTTATTACATCCTTTCAGAGAGGAAACCAGTCTTCTTTGGAAGCAGGAGAAATTTGCGTTCGCTCATCTCAAAGAGTCATGACTGAGGTTTAGTCTTGTGATGACCTGTTGTTCTGTGCACAATTAATTTCGTAAAAATGTTGTAATTTGCTCTTGCTCAGATAATTAGTGGTTTGGAAACTGATAAGGTCTGTTGTAAATTATGTTTCTGAAGTTTCTGGATTTTTGCAAAAACTGTGACTTTCTTCTGATGGCCCTCAGAATTCCACATGGCATGCGTGATATGTAGTCACATTTCAGGAACTTCAGATTACTGCGACCACAGTATTGGGTAACTGTTCATTATTGTGTGAGAATAGTAAACTGATGGGGATAGTGTCAAGTTTCTTACTGTTTACTGACTCATAATATTTATGATACTTTGGACAGCAGGTCACCAGTTCTACACTAGAGAGAGAATGAACAGAATAGTAAAAAATATGAGCAAGTATTCACTTTCACATCAGGAACTATGTGTTAGGGCAGACTTTGTAGTAGAATGCATATTACTAAAGTAACACTACATCAGAAGCATTTTAACCAAGAACTTCTTTTATTTAATAGCTTCACTCAGACCTGACAGAATGAACCCTTTTTTAACCAATGTTACAGAAAAATGTATGGTACTTTTCCTTTAAACAGCTTCTCCAGAATGAGCCACCCTATGCGTCAGTTCAGGGAATATCATAGCTGTAAGGAACGAACTGTGTAAGGAATGTATTAGAAGCTGTGCAAAATACAATAAGTATGGGAACACAAGGGATCCAGGGATTCAACATGCCAAACTGCACATAGGCCAATGTAGATGATTGGAAAAGAGCACAGGTAGTTCCAGTTTTCAAGAAGGGTCGTCAAGCAGACGTGCAAAACTATAGGCCTATATCTCTGATATAGATCTGTTGTAGAATTTTAGAATATGTTTTCTGCTCACGTATCATGTCATTTCTGGAAACCCAGAATCTACTCTGTAGGAATGAACATGGATTCCGAAAACAGCGATCGTGTGAGACCCAACTGGCTTAATTTGTTCAGGAGACGCAGAAAATATTAGATACAGGCTCCCAGGTAGATGTCATTTTCCTTGACTTCTGGAAGGTGTTCGATATAGTTCCGCACTGTCACCTGATAAACAAAGTACGGAATATCATACCAGCTGTGTGGCTGGACTGAAGAGTTTTTAGCAAATAGAACACAGCATGTTGTTCTCAATGGAGAGACATCTACAGATGTCAAAGTACCCTTTGGCGTGCCACAGTGGAGTGCTATGGGACTATTGCTTTTCACAATATATATAAATGACCTAGAAGATAGCATCAGAAGTTACATGTGGCTTTTTGTGGATGATGCTGTAGTATACAGAGAAGTTAGAAAATTGCAGCAAAATGCATAGAATCTGCAGTGGATAGGCACTTGGTGCAGGGAGTGGCAACTGACCCTTAACATAGACAAATGTAATGTATTGCGAATACATAGAAAGAAGGATCCTTTATTGTATGATTATATGATATCGGAACAAACACTGGTAGCAGTCACTTCTGTAAAATATCTGAGAGTATGCGTATGGAACGATTTGAAGTGGAATGATCATATAAAATTAATTTTTGGTAAGGCGGGTGCCAGGTTGATATTCATTGGGATAGTCCTTAGAAAATGTAGTCCATCAACAAAGGAGGTGGCTTACAAAACAGCCGTTTGACCTATACTTGAGTGTTGCTCATCATTGTGGGATCCGTACCAGGTCGTGTTGTCAGAGGAGATAGAGAATATTCAAAGAATAGTGGCGCATTTCATCACAGGGTTATTTGGAAAGAGTGATAGCGTTACGGATATGTTTAGCAAACTCAAGTGGCAGACTCTGCAAGAGGAGCGCTCTGCATCGCGGTGTAGCTTTCTGTCCAGGTTTTGTGAGGGTGCGTTTTTGGATGAGTTATTGAATATATTTCTTCCCCCTACTTATACATCCAGAAGAGATCACAAATGTAAAATTAGAGAGATTGAAGCACGCACTGTGGCTTTCTGGCAGTTGTTCTTCCCATATGCAACTGGAACAAGAAAGGGAAGTAATGACTGGCATGTAAGGAGCCCTCCGCCACACATCGTTTGGTGGCTTGCGGAGTATAAATGTAGATGTATGTGCAGATGTCTGTGCCATATGCTTAGAATATTTCAGAGGTAGTCTGAACACTAAACCCATCCTGCCCCCTTCTGTATGCCCATGATTTGAACCTCAGCATACTTATCATGAATGGTAATACCATCATTTCACCTCCAATAACCATTCATGCTGAGTCTACAGCATCACTTCCCTTCAACTCTACAACTAAATACTCTCTGTATTCTCTTCCAAGACATATTCAACAGTCTTCCTTTCCCAGACAATGAACTCCACCCTGAAATATGTCATTCCTTGTCTTTTCTAACTTTCCTTGCATCAGGTCTCCCCATCATTCCTCTTCTTTCCTATTCAGAATCATGATCTGGCCTCAATTCGTGGTATGATGATGGGACTGTGACAACCCTTGCCTTCTGCTCCACACTAAATACTCTCAGTACAGCCCTGTCATCTAATAATGCAATACTAAATTTTGAGCTACTCTAAATTTCTGTTCACGATTCAGTTAGGTTCCACATACATAACTGTTTCTTTATTTTTTTTAACACAAATAAAGATCTGAGCTTTCTATTGTGATATCGCCAGTGTTACTACAGTTATCTCAATTACCTTCAATGCCATTGTTTTTATTTCAAGGGTGTGCTGAAATGTATTGCCCTGAATTTATTATCTAAAAACTCTTAAAGTTTGTTTAAATAAAACAAATGTTGTTAACATTCTACACCATTATTCATAACATCTGTATAGGTACTTCTTTCCAAACATAGTTACCCTGGAAATGAACACATTTCTCCCAACAAGAGACCAGTTTGTTGATACCATCACTGTAGAATGTTTCACTCTGTTGACAGAGCCACAACCTGTCCTCTGCTTGTACCAGTTTGTTACTATCAAAGTGAAGTCCTTGAAAGTGTTCTTTTCAGTTTTGGAAGCATGACTACAGTAATCAGATTTAGAGACATTGGAGACATTGGAGATGATGAGGCTTGCACAGGTTGGAGTAGCATGGACAGCTGCATCAAACCAGTCTTTTGACTGAGGACCACAACAACAACAACATGAAAATTGGATGGGGCCAAGTCAGAACTCTATAGAGAATGATTGATAACAGTGAACCCAAGATGTCAGGCTGTTGGAGATATCGCAGTGCTCATGTATAGTGTGGTGTTGTCCTGCTGAAGGACAGAGTGCTCCAAGTGTGGAAAAAGTCTTCAAATTCTAAACTCAATTACAGCATGCTGTTACCATGTACTGACATAGTTACGTTACACACCATGATGTTACATGCTACAATTCAGAGCCTACTACTGGCAGAGGGCTGCAAATACGTAGCCATGTAGAATAATGATGTACAATGTTAATAACATTTGTTTTATTTAAGAATCTTTAGGAGTTTTCACATAAAAAATCTGGAGGCATTAATTTTAGAATGCTCTAGTACAGTCAATTGCATAACATCTGCTATCCTAAATGGCATGGCTTCAGCCTTAACAAACTCACCCAGACACTTAAATGGTGAATTTCAGCTGCATCATTTTCATTATCGCTATCAGCAGTGTTTCTACTAAGTGACTATCACAACAACAATAGTCAAATATATGTTCCCATGTTGCACTCCATATATCCCTCATCCCATACACATTATACCTGTCTTTTTTTCACAGTTTTTCTTCTGACTTCCTTCTTACAGTGACTTCTTCAATTGTAACACCCAAACATTTTGTTTGTATTAACTGGACTCCTGCCTTGTATTCACCAACTGCAACATTAAAACTGCACCAGGGCACAGCATAAAAAGTCACATGCGGTAGTACTAGTCTTATCGGTATCAAACTTAACTGAACTAACATCATCATCATCTTATGACACTGACCACACTTCACATGAGACATCCCACTGCAGCAAAACCCACACAACAGCCCAGTCAACAACCAAACACAACCTTATCCCAAATATAACCCCAAGAATGACATTGCTCTAGGCTGCCATGTAAAATGCATGTATATGAATACATGAAATTTTGTTGTAGTACATCACAAACCACACTTTTATATGATTCTGACCTGATACTATATTCCTAAACCCCAAACTCCCATATTCTGAAATATGAAAATATACCCCCAACCTAAACACATCCAACCCTATGCTCCTAAAAGATTCTATAATCCAGAACTTCCTTAAGTCCTTATTTCCACTTTCTCCTATCATAAATTATGTGCAAAAACATGTAGCCCTTTCTCTTAATTCTCCACATCCCTAACAATCACAAACATCAAATTCTACAAATCCTCACCACATAAATTAAGCAGGTTGATGCAGATATCACAGCAGATGAACCTAAAGAGGACCTAGAATCCACCCCTGACACATATACAGCAAAAGCTGTATGCAGCCCTAAGAACCATGTACCACATTTGTTGTCCACATTTTCTTAGTATCTTCATCACCCAGTTATCATCATATCACCAATGACATCATGATTTCTCATTCCAGATACCGGTACAAAGTTCAGCCTTTCCAAATCCGAGTACAAATGTACTGTACCTTATAGAGCCTTGTATATAATGAAAATTTAAGCCAAAAATTCAAGGAACCATTCCCCCTTTCCTTACAGCAAGTAAGAAAAAAAACCGCTTTAAAATGTCCCAAATTGCAGTCTTCAACACTTCATTAACACACACAAATGACCCGCACCCAATTACTTCCACAAGTTTTAGGGAAAACTAAGAGTTTATTCAGTGAGGAACATAGAAGGGCAGCAGCCTTTGCCCTCTCCCAGAAAAAAGGCCTTCACAAAATGAATTCACATCTTGCCATGCCAAACATACAAACATATGAACTAAGTATCAGTTTGAATAATGCCAGAAGGTGTAATGTGTACTGACTAGTAACAATTGTAACTCAAGCCATTTTTAAATTGGTTTATTGATGGGTGGGACTACCACGGTCAATTCCAGAGTAGTGGGAGTTACAGAGCATACCCAAGGTCTTCTGAACTCACAGGTGGGGAAACACATGTTGTACATGTGATGAACGACCCACTAGTTTTCATATATCAGTTAAATGGCTTGGGTTACATTTGTTACAAGGCAGTACACTTTACACATTCTGGACTTCTTAGTTTAAGTTAGACAGCTGTACCAGTAAATGACAAGCATAATTTTAGATGCAACTTTGTTAGAATTTATATATGTCGTGTCTGCTCTTTTGGACATGTGTGAAAGAACAGATGCCGTATTTCATGCAGAAGCCTTATATGACAATCAATAAAAGGAGTAACAACATTAACTGTTAGTAGGCATTGATATAAATCAATGGAGAAAATTGAAAATTTGAGCAGGACTGGGACTTGAGCCCAGATTTCTCTGGACACCATCCCTAACTGACCCAGATTTCCAACTTAGCCACACACTGCTGATGTAGTGCCCCTGCCCATTACCTTCACTACTCACAGTGATCACTGATTCCCATAGTTGTTCAGAGTTGCCTGTGCATTTGCACTGAAAGTGTCATCGGTCTGTCTTATGCTAGTTGTATACAGGGTGTTTCAAAACTGCTGGTCAATATTCAGGAATATGACAGGAATGATCATTCGAAACAAAAAAGTCAGCAAAACATAGTGTCTAAAATGGATACCTTAAGAGCTATGAGCAAGTCTTCATCTTCGACACTGTGAAACAAATCTATTACTGCTAGCTCCTTGCTTTCCTTGTATTGGGAAGTGGTAGTATGGACCAAAACAAGAAAAAAATGCATATGTGCTCTAAAATGCATACCTTAAAAGTCATGAGTTCTTGTTCATTAGAAGAGTTGTGTTGCAAAGAGCGAAAATGAACAAACGCTCATAGCTCTTAAGGTAAGCATTTTAGGGCACATATTTACTGGACTTTTTTTTTTTTTTTTGTCCATACTACCACAGAAAGCAAAGAGCTTGCAGTAGAAGAGATTTGTTTCACAGTGTTGAAGATCAAGAATTGCCCATGTTTACTTGACTATTTTGTTTCGAATGATCATTCCTGTCATATCTCTGAATATTGACTATCACTTTTTAAACACCCTGAATATGAGGTGTCTTGTCTTTTGGACACATCAAAAATCCAACCTTGTTTGTGTACCCACACTGAAAGGATCATTGGGCTGTATTGCCCTGGATAAAGATATGTGGTATCAGTTCTTTTACACATGTCTGAAAGAACAGACACCAGAAACACATCTAGGATGAGATGGCCCAATGATCTTTTCAGAGCAGTTGCACAAACAAGCCTGAATTGCTATGGAAATCAGTGATCACTGTGAGCAGTGAGGCAAATAGGCAGGGACACTACATCAGTGGCTACATTGGAAATTTGGATCTGTCAGTGACATTGTCTGGATGGCAGAGGGTTTCAAGGAGACTGTTTGCAAGAAACTGAAAAATTCAGGTTTGAATCCCAGTCTGGCACAAATTTTCGACTTTGCACATTGCTTTATTTCAATGCCCACTGGCAGTTAGTTTTGTTATTCCTCTGAGTAATTATGTTAGAATTAAATAATATAATCAGAAACTGGATGTGATATATGTCACTGTCTGGGCTGTATTATTTTACAGTTCACAGTTATACAGTTATAGATATCTTAAGGTTTAAGAGCCGTTATCAATAGTGTGTTTTGGTATGGCTTAAGGGAAAGCCATATGAAGCTATGTTGTTAAATTTATGTATGATGTGTAATAGCATTCTGGATTTTTATGTATATGTCATCATGTTCTTGATTTGCCAATTCTTTGTTGTTATTGGATAAACTATATTATGTGAGAGTGAGTGGAGATACAATGCCATTACGATTTTAAAGCTAGCTCAGCTAGAAGATTGCACTGTTTCACTAGTCATGACTGTTGAAATAAGTTTACTACTCTTCTATAAGGGGCCCTACAATTTAAAATAGTCTTGAAACCATTATGCAAGTTGCTTTTATCAGATCATTGCCTAGGTGAAACAAATTATAAGTGACAAAAAATTATAGGACTGACTGGATATAGAGCACCAGACTTTCGATTTACAGTGAAGCACTTACTCCCTTATGCTATTATATGTTCTTGTAATACAGTCATGTAATTCAAAACATCATTTATTACAGTATTCTGCACAAGGAAATTAAACTGTATGCTACAGATAAACTAATTTTATAAAATATTATTCATAAATAAAGTACAGCATACTGTGTGTTAGCATGTGAGTCTGCAATAAATATTGTACTCAAATTTTATCTCAGTATAAGTAATTTTTTAAAAATCAAAGAAGAAATTGTTATTTAAATTATTTTCAAATTTATTATCAAAGGCACTAGAATTTGAAACTTTCTTTCCTTCATAGCTTTTTAGTCAATATATTTTTTTCTTTTGCAAGTTGATAACAGAATGATAAACTGAGGTATGTAAAAATTAATCAAAGTAATTTTTGTCCATCCAGAAATCTGACATAATGTCTACTTTGTCTAGATCACAATTTCATGATCTCTCTTTAAATAACATATTTTCAATGAAACTAAGTACACTGCTGCATTCAGGATATTAAGAACTAAATACTAAATACTAAATTTAAATAAAAGAATTTAAATAAAATCTTCACCATTTTGGAAATTTTTGTATCTTTCCTTAAACATTTCATAGATTGTGAAACAGAAAGCTGCAGTGTGCAATAAATAAGTAGTTCTTTCTTTACTTCAATACGCCCCCCCCCCCAAAAAAAAAAAACATGCATATAAAATATGCATGAGAGTATGCTACAATATGAAAGTGTTTGTTTGAATGGTTTGTCAACCCATTTCCTCATATGTTACTCAAAAAACGTGGATAATATTTTTAAGATATTTTACTTATCATGAAACATTAAGTATTCTGATGTGAAAGGAAATATCTCTTTAAACTATTTCACAATGAACATTTTGTTTCTAATATTTTATAGATTTAAGGAAATTCACATTATATTTTCTTTAACTTCTACGCAGGTTCTTCTGTTCACCATCTTGAGTATAGGCTCTATTTATTAATTAATCAGGAGTCTTGATTCTTCAATGAACTGTCTGCATATTTTCTTCTTTTGTCAAATCACGTTCAGTATTCCTCTGAAAAATTGTACTAGATTTGAGAATTCTCTTAACAAAAAATCATATACACAGCACATCTTCCTAACATCAGACAAAAGAGTTGCAGAGTAAATAATAATAAACATACAGGTAATTGGCAGACAATATTTCTGGTGTATTATCTCATTTGGATTCTTTAGTTAAGGAACCTTTACCCCCTAGGTTAGTCATCAATCTTTTGCAGAGGAATAGGTCTGCAGTGCAGAGTTGATTGATAATGAGATTAGACAAGAGCACCTTCAAGTGAAGAAAGGAAATTTAACTTGCTTTTGTAAGACAAGGTGGGAGTATTAATATGAAATTTGTTACAGGAGTAGAGTATAATTAGTTGGAAAATGTGTGCATTCAAAGGGGTGAACATTTCACAGTACAAGCAGATGGAATGGGCATAAAAATTTGTTATGATAAACTAGTTCATTTGATGGGTGGGATAGACACAATCAATTCCAGGTTAATGGGAGGTAGGTTTAGCCAAAGGGCATACCCAGGACCTGAGTCCTGGGGTGGTGAAACGTACGTTGTACATATAATTAATGGCATAACAGTTTCCAGATATTATTAAAAATGGCTTGGGTTAAACTTGTTACTAGTCAGTACACAGTACACATTCCGAGCTTCTTCAACCTGATATTGACTTGATCCATTTTTGTTTTTGTCAGTGATGATTAAACTGTAAAATTATTTTAAACTATAACGGCCTCTTCTAAAGGAAAAATATGGTAAATAGAGTTATAAAACTGTCATAAGCTACATTGCACTATCATAAGTAAATATAGACTATGGTAGTTTTCCTAGTAGCTTTGGTCACTTAATGTAATAAACATTTACACTGCATGTTAGATATGTTGTATATGCATTGGGCGACATTTGAATTTTGATCACTTTGTTTGCATATGTGATCAATCCATTGCTAGTTTCCCTAGGAACTGAAAGCAGTGAAGCTCTAGAAACTGAGTGAGGACACACAAAGGGCCACATAACCTATGCAACATTTTTGTTCTCCATAGTTATCCTCCTGTCTACTTACAAACAAACTGTATTTAAAGCAAAACTGAAATTGTCAATGTTTAAGTCTGGTTTTATTCCAAAATTGTTGATATGTAGTGAAAAACAGAGAGATGTGATTGTAAAAATTTAAAAAAATACAGATTTATCATATAATGATAGGAAATGCAATTTCTGAAAAAATATAAACTTAGAAAAAGAAACACAAAAGAGAACCATATTAAACATTTTTCCAACACTTGATCAAGTTGATATTCATCAACAACATTCACACTTCTCAGTAATAACAGAAAACTCTTGCCTTTGACCATGGTGAAGAACATTCTATTGAGTACAATATAACTAGAATAATTATATCATTCCTTTATGTTTATACATGTAAACTGTACTTACATCAAAAGTGATTGCTTTGGTTACATAAAAGCAAAGAAGTTACATGATCAACTAATTTTTATTACCTATAAAACACAATTTATATTTTCTGCGGATATAAAATACTCAGTGGACTAACACTGAATGATATGCAGTTCTGATTATGTGCAAAATAAAGAGAAGTCATCAACTCCCAGTTTCTCTTCCACACATTCATCTATGTTTCTTTCCCTACCAATGCTACCAATACTGTCAGTAATCCTACCCTTTATTACATCATTTATGTACTGTACCAAAACTACAAAACTGTAGTTTTGGTAGAGTGCAACTCTAATTGTAAAAAAAGAGCATTTGGCAAAATATAAAAAATCCTTGTAAATTTCTTCTAGTTAGACACCTGTACTAGGAAATGACAAGTATAATTTTTGATGCAACTGTGTTAGAATGTAGTAATATAATCAAAACCTGGATATATCCTGCACACCATAGAATCACTAAATAAGCGATCATTAACAGTTGCATACCAATTGGGAGGGGGGGGGGGGGGGGGAAATGTCTGTAACTGACCCCAACGAAGTTTTTGGGCTAAAACTCCCTCTGGTGTTTAGTAGTTTATTTAATAAATACATGACATTTATCGTAATTATAATTGCTACAATCGACAATAAGAACAGCTTTTGAACTACACTCATTGTTGAGTTATAGTGATTGTTATAACTGAAGGTGTAGCAGGTCAACAATCACCACTCACAGTCAACCGGTAAACAGTGTGGTGAGTGGAAGGTAATATCTTTGTGGCATTTGACAGAATGTACAAGAAGATGAAATTGACAGATGACAAAATTAGAAATTTGCTTGAGAGGTCAGACAATGAGTTTAGTGGCGAACTATCCAAAAGATCAAGCAGCGAAACTGAAGATGTAGTCATGGAAATTCCGGATCAAGTAGTTTCTCACAGCAGCGAATCGGATGAAAGTGAACAGCGTAAGTACGGATTTTTATTACTTTTTGCAGATATTTTGGAGTATATTAGGATGTGTGTCTTGGTAGAGTGCTTAGTTTGCTAGTGTTTGGTTATGTTTTCATATTTTTATAGATATTCAACCAACAAGAAGGCAACCCAGGCCGAAAGCACAAATTGATCAACTTGAAAAAGATATGGTGGTCCTGTCAAATATGATATGGAAGAGAAGCCCTTACATAAATCAAAGGAGGAGGTCTGTTGCTAATGTAATGAGAACCCCAAAAGGAACTAAGCCAGGGATAAAACGTGATACACCAGCAAAACTTTTCTCATGTACTTCGATGATAACATCCTGGATAACATTTTGATGTGTACCAATCAAAAGCTTCGAAATCTTAGGGAATAATCTGAAGATATTTTCATAAAAAATTCGAAAGCATTTGAAAGGGAGGAAACTGTGTCAGCAATTGGAATTCTATTGAACTGTGGAGTCCATTGACAGAACAAGGACAGTTATGTGATATATTTAGTAAAGAAAACTATCCGATGTACCGAGCTTCATTTTTGGAGCATAGACTGAGGCGCTTACTGAAGTGCTTGCGTTTTGATGATACTCTACCTCGAGCAGCTAGAAAACAGACTGAAAAATTTTCTCCTATCAAGGATGTATGTAACACAATAGTTAGTAAATTTCCTGAGTTTTTAATCCTAGTGAGTCAGTCACAGTGGATGAAGAACTTTTGACCTTCCATGGGGGATGCCCATTCAGGCTGTGGCAACTATCGACTCTATGAGTGATATATCTCTGCCACAGCAGGCTCTCTGACCCATGCGGACTTATTGTGCGCCGCCATATTGCTTTCCATTCTGTTGTGTGATGCCGACTGTATAAGATGTTGTAAATATTTTCGCATAATAAAGTTGTATTAATGTAAGTTGGTGTGTTATTTAATGATCGCCGCCGCTCCGCATATCAGGAATAACCACATTGGTGACCCCGATCTGTTTTAGTTCAATTCGCGAGTGCTATTAACAGTGATTTGTATTGTGCTACGAACAATGTTTCAACAACCGTTCAGTCCCTGTGATGCGACTTCTCAGACGCAGTTTTTCAAAGTGGAAAGCGAATCCATTCCGAAAATCACGCCGCAGTTTCAGTGCCAAAGCGAACTCTGCTGTCAACCGGATTTTAACCTACGTGACCCCAAGATAAACTCAATGGTTCCCGGTTGGCCGCCGCAGCATGTTCCCGTACCTACGGCTGCCTCACGACTGTCGGACTGCATTCTGCTTATCGACACCCCAGCACTGCCAGCACCTGCCGTTCCCGCTCATCTGCTGCTTCAATACATGATGCCTGCTCTACAGCCACAGACTACGCAACTCTCCACGGACATCTTACATTTGCTCAGTTCCTTCTCTAAATCCTCGCACAAACGGAAAAATGGCTGACATCAAAATAAGTGTCCAAGGAATAGAAAAGCAACTGGAATCACTCAACAGAGGAAAGTCCACTGGACCTGACAGGATACCAATTCGATTCTACACAGATTACACGAAAGAACTTGCCCCCCTTCTAACAGCCGTGTACCACAAGTCTCTAGAGGAATGAAAGGTTCCAAATGATTGGAAAAGAGCACAGGTAGTTCCAATCTTCAAGAAGGGTCGTCGAGCAGATGCGCAAAACTATATAGACCTATATATCTGACGTTGATCTGTTGCAGAATTTTAGAACATGTTTTTTGTTCGCGTATCATTTCGTTTTTGGAAACCAAGAATCTACTCTGTAGGAATGAACATGGATTCCGGAAACAGCGATCGTGTGAGACCCAACTCACTTTATTTGTTCATGAGCATTAGAAAATTGTAGCGAAATACAGGAAGATCTGCAGCGGATAGCCACTTGGTGCAGGGAGTGGCAACTGACCATTAACATAGATAAATGTAATGTATTGAGAATACATAGAAAGAAGGATCCTTTATTGTATGATTATACGATAGTGGAAGAAACACTGGTATCAGTTCCTTCTGTAAAATATCTGGGAGTATGTGTGCGGAACGATTTGAAGTGGAATGATCACATAAAGTAAAGGAATGATCACATAAAATTAAAAGTTGGTAAGGCCGGTACCAGGTTGAGATTCATTGGGAGAGTCCTTAGAAAATGTAGTCCATCAACAAAGGAGGTGGCTTACAAAACACTCGTTCGACCTACACTTCAGTATTGCTCATCAGTGTGGGATCCGTACCAGATCGGGTTGCCAGAGGAGATAGAGAAGATCCAAAGAAGAGCGGCGCGTTTCGTCACAGGGTTATTTGGTAAGCGTGATAGCGTTACGGAGATGTTTAGCAAACTCAAGTGGCGGACTCTGCAAGAGAGGCGCTCTGAATCGCCTTGTAGCTTGCTCGCCAGGTTTCGATTGTTGTTTTGGGGAAAGAGACTAAACTACGAGGTCATCGGTCTCATCGGTTTTAGGGAAGGACGGGGAAGGAAGTCGGCCATGCCCTTTCAAAGGAACCATCCCGGCATTTGCCTGGAGCGATTTAGGGAAATCACGGAAAACCTAAATCAGGATGGCTGGACGCGGGATTGAACCGTCGTCCTCCCGAATGCGAGTCCAGTGTGCTAACCACTGCGCCACCTCGCTCGGTGCCAGGTTTCGAGAGGGTCGTTTCTGGATGAGGTATCGAATATATTGCTTCCCCCTACTTATACCTCCCGAGGAGATCACGAATGTAAAATTAGAGACATTCGAGCGCGCACGGAGGCTTTCAGACAGTCGTTCTTCCCGCAAACCATACGCGACTGGAACAGAAAAGGGAGGTAATGACAGTGGCACATAAAGTGCCCTCCGCCACACACCGTTGGGTGGCTTGCGGAGTATAAATGTACATGTAGATGTAGATGTAGATGTATGATGCACCCGCGTCTCCCGCACGCCATCCCGGATCCTGTTTGTCTTCCGCACGTTTTCCCGACGGTTTCGTACGTCTCTGCTGTGTCATTTTCAACGGCGCCCGCTACACTCCCGAACCCGTAGTTAACAGCTCCCGCATGCCTACCGCCCACGCCCGCGGCGGCACCAGCCGCCCCACTCGTGCTGGTCCACAATGTTTCATCGACTTACGCGCCGGGTTCTTTCGCTGGCAAACACCGGTCGCGTGCTCACCAGTTCGAACTGCACCTGTTTCCACGGTACTGGAGAGTCTTCTGCACCCAACCATGCCCCACCAGCCGGGGCCCCAGCAACTGTACCTGCCTACAGTATGCAATTGAACTCACATGTCAAGACTGAATTCTCTTCTTGCACTCCTGCTGCTTGTAAATAGTGTGGTTTTGTTGCTAATAACCAGATTAGTACAGCTACTGTGTGCCAGTCTCCTGGTGCCTACAATCCCGATTTGGCACCACTCTACACTGCTACACCGTCTGCACCTCCAAGTAGTGTGTTCGCTGCACCGACCATTCCTCAGTACCACACGCATAGCAGATTCCCAAAACTGCCAAACCTACAAACGGAGAACCCTAAGACATGGTCTGCATTAGTGGATAAAATGTTGGACATTCACGGCGTCCTAGACGATGGAGCCTGATTTGTGTGCCTTCTTAGTCATATTAGTCTTATTAGTGACCTGCTGCTGTCGCCTCCCGTGTAGAATAAGTACGAATTTGCTAAAGCTTGTACTGTCGAACGCTTATCCCGTCCTCCTGCTGAGTCGATCCAGCGCATTACCCATGACAAACACATCGATGACTGTACGCCATCACAGCTGTGGTGCCACTTACGTGCCCTTGTGGACACAGACTTTGTACCAGACGTCGCACTTTGGACAATTTGGCTGTTTAAACATCCTTCTGTGCTACAACTGCAGCTATTGTCCCATGTCTCTGAGCCCCTTGAAGCATGCCTGCGTATCACCGATCGTGCCTATAGCACCATTCAACACCGGTACCTCCAGCATTCGAGTCCGGCATCCGCCGCCCCCACACATTATGCAGTAACAGAAGCTAAGCCTACCCTCGGCTGCGGCAAGACACGCACCTCGCTGTAAGCGCAAGCAATGGCCTAGCCACCCCGTGGTCGCCCGACTGCACTACCTACTTTTACGTTGCCACCCCAAAGGTCACCGGAGACGGCCGAGCCAGCACCTGAGTACACTCCGGCCGCGCATTTGGCCACCCCACCGCCCAGCCATGCTTCTGCATCACAAGCTGGCTCTCCTTATTGCTGGTTCCACGCTAACTTTGGTGACGTGGCTCACAACTGCAAACCCCGTGCGCTTTCCCAAACACTTATGGCGGGCACCTCTAGGCGCCACGTCCCGCCGCGCTGCCTCACGGCACCTACCGGCATCTCGTCCGACACCTGCTGCACTGTCATCTGCTTCGCGCCTCTTCGTCAATGACATCAACACCGAACTTCGTTTTCTAGTGGACACTGGAGTCGACATTAGTGTTACCTCTCCCTTCCTCGCCCCTAACATAGATCCCTTACCTGCACCACCACTGATAGCTGCTAACAATTCCGGTGCTAGGTTCCTCACATCTCCTGCTTAAATTTGCCCCAGATCAGGTTTTCCCCTGGACATTTTACGTCGCGGAAGTTGATGCACCTGTACTGGGCCTCGATTTTCTTCATCACTATGCCCTCTCCCCTAATCTGCAAGTCGGCTGTCTGACTCACGTCTCTGGTTCGGGTGTTCCTGGTGCGTCACAACATTCCCCCCTCAGCTCGAAGTTTCTACTGACTGTTCACACTCTGCCCTTTCAGAGTGTATGTCACTTGCTGCAAACCTTTCTTCTGCTCTCTCAGCTTTCTTCCACGAGCGTTCAGAAGTCGATGCATTGCGCACTCAGAATGTAGACCTGTGTGTTCGCATTGACTAAGTCTATGCACAACTGTTGCAGACACAACAGCAGCTTCTACAACTCTGCACACCCACTCTTGCAATCGTGGACACGCCTCCTCAGCCTGGTCATTGTTCTGCAGCTGTGATCCCATTAACGGTTCGGCCAGCCTCTGTCCCTACCCCTCTTGCCCCTACCCACCCTGCCACTACGCCCCCTTCCACAACCCCCCCCCCCGCCACTACCCCTCCTGCCACTACCCCCCATGCCCCTACCCCCTCTGCTTCTCCCACGTTTTTGCGTGCAATTGCCAATGGCACGTGCCACAGAATAAACAGAAGGACCCCCTGTGCGGCATAAGGCGCGCCGCCTAAACACGCAGAAACTTCGCCGTGCTAAAGACATTGTTAAAGATCTTTTGGATTCCAACATTCTCCGTCAATCTGATAGTAACTGGTCGTCACCAATCCATCTCGTGCCAAAGAAGGACGGTACTTTCCGCCTCTGTGGTGACTACCGTACTCTTAACGCACGCACTACCATCGATAACTACCCTATCCCCCACATTCAAGATTTCACCCAGATGTTGCATGGTTCCCAAATCTTCTCCATTCTCGATTGTAGCAAAGCATGTCATCAGATTCCCATGTTCCCTGATGACATCCCCAAGACAGCCATAATCACTCCATTTGGCCTCTTCGAGTACTGTTCCATGCCATATGGTCTCAAAAACGCCGCACAGACATGGCAACACTTCATCGACGTACTGTTGTTTGACCTCCCTTTCGCCTATGCCTACTTAGACAATATACTGATTTTTTCTCCCTCACCTGAGGAACACACTCTTCATCTTTCCAGAGTCCTTGCACTGCTCGCTGCCAATGGAGTGGTGATCAATCACGAGAAGTCTCAGCTTAGCAGTCGTGAGGTCGCCTTCTTAGGTCACACAGTCATGGCCGAGGGCGTCTGCCCTACCGCCTCTCGGATTGAACTCATACTTAGCCTCCCTTCAGCAGAGGACTTCGCTGAACTTTTCTAGGCATGGTGAACTACTACAGGAGCCACCTGCCCCATGCTGCGTCTATCGAGATCCCTCTGACCGACGCTCTGGCGGGTAAGGATACTAAAGGCAAACGCAAACTCGTTTGGACACTGGAGATGGCCGATTCATTCAAAAATCTCAAAACCGCCCTCTCTAAAGCTGTCACACTCGCTCACCCCGCTCCTGACGCACCCATTTCTATTACAGCTGATGCGAGCGACACTGCAATTGGTGCGGTCCTTCGGCAACATGTATTGGATACCCCCCAACCCCTCCGTTTCTTCTCCAAGAAATTAACCAAATCACAGTCCAAATGGTCCGCTTTCGACCATGCACTCCTCGCCTTGTATGAGGTGGTCAAATATTTCAGAGCCGATGTCGAGGGTCGCATGGTCACGATTTATACAGAACACAGACCCTTGGCAGATGCAATCCGTAACCTCTCATGCGATCTCCCCCCACGACACTTCCACCATATGGATTTCATATTCCACTGATGCACAATATATCCAAGGCGCTGACAATATAGTCGCTGACTACCTGTCTTGCGTCAACATCATCACTACCCCACTTGACCTTACTCACCTGGCCCGCCAGCAAACCGAATACCCCGATATTCGTGCCTTGCAACAAAACACAACCTCTTCCCTAAACCTGGACCAACGTGCATTCCCCAGCACCACAGAACCGGTCTGGTGTGATGTTTCCACTGTTAGCCCCCGCCCTCTTGTACCCACAGCTCTCAGCCGCTCTGTTTTTGATGCACTCCACAACCTAGCTCACCCAGGCATCAAAGCCTCCACCAGATTGGTCACGGAAAGGTACGTCTGGTCCCTTGTTAAACATGATTGTAGGATGTGGGCTCGCGCCTGCATACCGTGTCAGAGAGCTAAAGTGGGCCGCCATGCACTTCCTCCGCCAGGCACTTTCGACATACCTAAAGAACGTCTACGACATGCCCATATTGATATGGTAGGTCCCCTCCCTCCCTCCAAGGGCTTTCGATATATCTTGTCCGTTATTCATAGGGTAACTAGATGGGTCGAGACAGTTCCTTTGGAAGATATTTTGGCTGAGTCTGTGGCTCGGGCCTTCGTTGCCACTTGGATTTCACGATTCGGAAGCCCTACCTCACTGATCACCGACCAAGGTAGGCAGTTTGAATCACAGCTGTTCGCCTCCCTCTGTTTGTACTGTGGCGTCGCAAAGTTTCACACAATCGCTTATCACCCCCAGGCCAATGGACTTGTAGAGCGCTGGCACCGCACGCTTAAAGCCTCACTTATGGGCCACGGTGGCCAGTGGTCTGACGCTTTCCCCTGGGTTTTGCTAGGCCTCTGCACCGCATACAAAGAGGACTTGTAAGCCTCCCTTGCCGAGATCCTTTATGGGCTGCCTCTGGTTTTACCAGCCGAGTTCGTTGAGGAGACGCCGCTACCCAGCTCTTCCGAGCTCCCAGCACTCGTCGAGTGCGTGCGAGGGCCCATAGCACTCATCAAACCTCCTTTACCCTCTGCCCACTGTAGGCCTCCTGTGTTCATGCATAAGGAACTGGCCACATGTGAATTTATCATGTTACGTGACGACACAGTACGGACAACCCTGCAGCCCCCATACACTGGTCCATTTAAAGTCCTGTCCCAAGGCCCTTCCACATTGTCAATACTTAACAATGTCAAACCAGTAACTGTTTCACTCCACCAGGTGAAACCTGCGTGGACCTAGCAGGAGCACTCTGCAAGTGACCCCGACGTACACGACACCTGCCCTCCTTCCCAGGAATCCCATCATGATTTGGACAGGCCCACACCCATCCCCCCTTCATCCCCCCTTGCAGCCTACATCACGGGCCGGACGACCCGCGGTTCCACCCCGTTGGCAGAGTGATTATGTCCTAGCTTGAATCGAGCTTGCTACACCTACTCCCAAGTGTTGTGTGTGTGATTTCACCATGGACAAGTGCTTTTGTGACCATCAAGTGTCCCACCCCCACCGGGCTGGCACAGGACTTGACGCACCACCATCCTCCGCACTGCAAGGGGGGGGGTCTCTGTGGTGACTATCGACTCTACGAGTGATATATCTCTGCCATAGCAGGCTCTCTGACCTATGCGGACTTCTTGTGCGCCACCATATTGCTTTCCATTCTGTTTTGTGCTGCCGACTGTATAAGATGTAAATATTCTCACATAATAAAGTTGTGTTAATGTATGTTGGTGTGTTATTTAATGATCGCTGCCGCTCCACATATCAGGAATAACCACAAGGATATATATTCCAACAAAACCAGGAAAATGTGGAATAGAGGTGAACCTGTTATGTGATTCAAATATGAAATAATGCTTTGCTGCATATCCCTATGCTGGGAAGCATGCTAATGAAAAGAACCATAACAGTGGCCCTGAAATAGCTAGAAGATTGATTGAAATGTCTAACTTGAATCAATCTGGAAGAAATGTTACCATGGACAGAAAGTTCACTACTGTTCCACTCGCATCTGATCTTTTGAAAGAGAAAACAACTACAGTTGGTACTATTCAAAGTGACAAACTCCATCCTGTTTCTCTAAAAAAGCTACACCGGGAACAATCTGATTTGCCTTTAGTGATGATTACACTTTAGTCAGGTATGTGCCTAAGAAAGGAAAGGTTGTTACAGTCTTGTCAACCCAACATCACGATATGAATGTGACGGAAGAGAAGCCAGACATCATCCTGTTCTACAATTGTACAAAGTCAGGAGTGGATACATTCGATAAGCGTGTAAGAATGTACAGCTGCGTCGATGGCCAATGGTGGTGTTTTTCAACTTGATTGACATTACAGCATACAATTCATGTGTGTATTTCAAGATACACACAAGGAATGGACAAAGAATTACCCAGCAAAGAGTTCTGGATGAAAGAAGTACCTGAAAGATCTTGCTCGTGAACTTTGTGACATCAACATGAAAAGTCACGCTCAAAATGCTGTAGGCATACACTCAAAATACACTACAGCGTTATCAACTTTTGGGTATGAGTGTAATCAAAATCAAGGTGCTGTGAGCAGAGGAAACAACATTACAGATCGGCGACAGAAAGTAACACGTGTAGCTGTGCATAATTTGTCAAAGAAAGGACACTGTTACTTATGCTCCAGAATCAAAGACAGTAAGTACATGAAGGCTTTCACTTCTTGCAGGAAGTATATCTGCCCTGCATACACCAAGAAAGAAGAAGTAGTTCATATTGTAAAGTGTTCTGGATGTGAATCTGAGTAATCCTTGTAATTGTGAAATTAGTACAAATAAATGTAAAAAAGCTATTTAATTTTTACTAAAAATGTACCAGAAACTCTTTCCCAGTGATAATAATCAACATTTTAATCCTCTAATCTAACTAAATTGTGGAAGTACATAAGTAATGTGATTTATACTAGATAAAGAATGTGTGATGGTTGTGGGGTCAGTCGCTAACCCCTCCCATTGGCGTTGGCCAGTGCAACATACAGCATTGGTATGCAACTTTTAATCAGAAGTTTGATGAACAATAATTCTTTAGATGTGGGGTCTACTGGATGAGAAATGTCTCTGACATTTCTGACCTGTGAATCAGTTTGTCCAGTTTGCTCAGATACAACTTTTGAAATGGAATCTACACCGCTGTACATCATGCCACTTTGAATATGGCAAAGAATACTGTCAGAGATAATGGTTGTATTAAGAATATGAAAAAGGCCTGGATCAGACCACTAAGTTATTAAAAAACAAACGAACCTTACCCAATTCTCCTTTCACATTTCATGTAGCAATAATCCATTGTGATAGTGGAGTTATAAGTCTGCATCTGCAACTGATTGGGTGATTGGGCAGTGTGAGCATGTGTGTGTGTGTGTGTGTGTGTGTGTGTGTGTGTGTGTGTGTGTGTGATGTGAAGGACTCAGGTCCAGTTATGGGTATTGCTGTGGAACAATTCAAGGTGTGGTAAGCTGACAACAGTGGAGAGAGCAGTGTTCTGACCCCAGGCCACTCCATACCTAAAGTTCCCATTGCCTTTTCTGTAAAAGTGCAGCACTGCTGTATGACAGATTGGTGTCTGGTTGAGTAGCCCACATCTCTCAGAGTGCAGTAGAGAGGTGTTAGAGTTAAATTGGTGGGACTATTATTGATGTATTGGATAGTCTGTATTTCCACAATGTTTCACCTGATAATATGTTCTTGTTACTGAACCCAGGGTGTATCTTGATTATCACAATTATATTGGTCTCCATGGTTGTCATTCATACGCTATTTCTTTATATTTTCAGTATCTATATAAATAAGATGTTCTCTGAAATATCTCTACTACTACAACCATTTGTGAGACTATAGAACTAATATTAATCTGTGATAATCAAATAAAATTATTCTGTTTATCCATTTCATTCTTAACTGACAAACCAACATGCAGTCCATTTGAGCACAGGGCTATGTTTACAAGATGGTAAGACATGCTCACTAGAATTGGGCGAAAAGAAATACACATTTCTTACTTTGTGGACTGTTTTATCTACTAACAAAACCATTGTAGCTCTATTTGTCACACTTGTGTGGTATACTGAAAAAATCCTTGCAGGTATTTCACTTTTAACTAGTGGTTATTTGTTGGTTTCTTGAAACTAAGATAATTTTTGAAAGATATAAGGGGTAATCGAAGAGTTTCCATTTGAGGGCATTGCTCTAGGGTATATGCAACATAGCAAGACTATGATGTAGATATATGAGTACAAAATGTAGGAAAAGGATTAGTGTTTCTTTCTGATGTGCATGCAGTAAATGCAGAAACATGAATTGCGGTTACATTATTACCAAATGTGTCCAAGTATTTCCAATTAGTTGTTATTCTTTTCTTAGCTGCCAAAGGACAAACACCAGAAGACATCCATCAGAGGATAACGAATGTGTATGGGGCAGCATGTCTGTGGAAAACCACTATTGTGGAATGCTGCACCAAATTACATGATGCTGCTTCATTTAAACACACATCCCTATATTTCAAATGTGATAATGCAGAAGTTACTCCTACTTAAGTGTGGAACACATGCACTTGCCCTATAGTTCTGTCCTCTCCCCATGTGATTATAATACCCGTTGTCCCTTAATAAAGGCCTAGAAGGGTTCAGTGGTTCCTGCCAGATGAGGATGTGTAGCAGGCAGTTACAGACTTCTCCACACAGCATGACATGGTGTTTTACCAAACAGGTATCTTCAGCATGGTGCACTGGTAGGATGATTGCCTCAGTCCTCAGGGTGGTTTTGCCTGAATGGCATATCAATTCCAGACTGCATGTCATTAGAACAGAAACTTCTTGATCACCCCTTATTTCATAATATCACAAGAAACATATAAAGTATTTATGCAGCTCAGGATATGAAATACACTACAAGTTTTCTGATGTCTGAAATTTATTGAGTTTGTACAGTCTGGAGACAATGAAAACATGTGTAAAAGATATGAAACCTGTATGAGAATAATTGTAATGTATCATATGAGGTATACAAAGCACTGATAATATTTCCTGCTTATTAAGGTCATTTTCACCCTTTTGGAAGATCTGTGTAAGTGAAATGATACAGTAATAATTTTCTCTTGTTTTCACAATAAACTTTTAGTTCTCACATTTGAGCTGCTTATCAAGTCAGAACAAGGCAATGACCTAGAACTTAAAAAACCATAACATGATACATGAAGTTGTGTGGTTTCAAACTGACTTTTTGGTTACTGTTCACACTGAATACATAAATGGGATATTGAAACCATTTATATCCTACATGTCCAAACCAGGAGTCATGATTAATGTCATCAATATGGATGAAATATTACTGCATACACAAACAATTTTACACTGCACATTAGTGGCTCATTCTCTACTGCAGTGGCAGTAAACTAGGTAGAATATACTATGTTGTGTATACTGCTCATTCCCAACTGTATCAGCAAAGCAAAACTGTAGAAATGAATCTTATGACCCTTGCAGAATTATCTAATGCCCACATTCATACATAAACAGTACTGATAATTGTTAAAGTCACTATAGACCTATGACTACAATAGTGAACAGAAATCTGAGAGCAACCCATTCTCATTTATAAATGATAAGAAAATGCATATTAGCCTAACTCCACAAGCCAAGTGAATCAATGAACATGAGAAAATTAAAACTAACTTCTAAGTGGAGGGGGGAGGATCATTTCACAAAGCTGTAAACATATGTACACAGTCTCATATAAAGCTTTGACTGAAAGAACATCCAAAACTTACCATTTAAGATCACATACTGATTGGCATAAGGAACACAGTCAACAGATGTGTCTGGTCATGTTTTTTTAATATTGGTATCTAGAGGAACATATTTTTTTGTGATCATATAGTGTGTTTACATTCAAATTCTGTATTTATTTCCAAATGAAACTTAGTGCAACATAATTTCAAACTGACTCCAAATCTATGTTTATAGTGCTGTATGACACTCAAACTTTGTAATTAGCCATGTCTTTGTAAACTATCTATTTCATATTTGTGTGTGCAAGCACACTATCAAGCAGTGAACAAATCCTAGAAAATAAATAAATAACCCTCTTGTGTCATGGCACGCAATAATTTTTATACTGTCTTAATATTATATACTTACGATTATAAGAAATAGCTTTCATGAACTATAAAACTGATGGAGAGTAGGTAGAAGTTAAGAGATTAATCACGACTCATTCTGGGCAGAAATGGGATACTGAAGTGGTGAGACATGATGAGACGCGTTTGAAGTTCGATATAGATGTAGATTCTGCAAAAAGAATTACCAGAGTAGGTAATTCAGTTAAAGATGAGTGGGTATGTCTAAAAAGAGCAAACATTTGTACTAGGGAGGTAAGTGGGTAGAAACCTAGAGTAAAAAAAGAAACACTTCAGTTGATTGACAAAAGGAAGAAGTCAAAAATGTTCGGTGAAAGACAAAAGGAATTAAATAAATAGGAAGTGCATGGAAGACATGGAGAATGGCTGTAGGAAACATGTGAAAAAATCGAAAAAGAAATGACCATCGGGAGGATTAATTCAGCGTACGGAAAAGTCAAAACAGCCATAGGTGAAATTAAATGCATGGGCAGTAGCTAGTAAAGGTTTCTCAGGCTTCCAGCCACGTCAAGTGGATATATAATGCGAAGAGGATAAATTATGAAGTGGAAGGTAGGACAGTGAACTACTGTGAACAGTTCAGTGACAGGCTTGTTGTCATCAGAACCGACCAGAAAAACATGTGGTTCCTGAAGAGGGGCAGCAGCCTTTCCAGTAGTTGTAGGGAAAACAGCCTGGATGATTGAATGATCTGGCCTTGTAACAATAAGCAAAACGGCCTTGCTGTGCTGGTACTGTGAATGGCTGAAAGCAAGGGGAAACTACAGTCATAATTTTTCATGAGGGTATGCAGCTTTACTGTATGGTTAAATGACGATGGCATCCTCTTGGGTACAATATTCCAGAGGTAAAATAGTCCCCTATTCGGATCTCTTGGTGGGGACTACTCAAGAGGACGTCGTTTTCAGGAGAAAGAAAACTGGTGTTCTATGGATCGGAGCATGGAATGTCAGATCCCTTAACCAAGCAGGTAGGTTAGAAAATTTAAAAAGGGAAATGGATGTGTTAAAGTTAGATATAGTGGGAATTAGCAAAGTTCGGTGGCAGGAAGAACAAGACTTTTGGTCAGGTGAATAAATACTAAAGCAAACAGGGGTAATGCAGGAGTAGGTTTAATAATGAATAAAAAAATAGGAGTGCGGGTAAGCTACTACAAACAGCATAGTGAACGCATCATTGTGGCCAAGATAGACACAAAGCCCATGCCTACTACAGTAGTACAAGTTTATATGCCAACTAGCTCTGCAGATGACGAAGAAATTGAAGAAATGTCGATGAGAGAAAAGAGATTATTCAGATAGTGAAGGGAGACAAAAATTTAATAGACATGGGTGACTGGAATTCGATAGCAGGAAAAGGAAGAGAAGGAAACGTAGTAGGTAAGTATTGATTGGGGGAAGAAATGAAAGAGGAAGCCACCTGGTAGAATTTTGCACAGAGCATAACTTATTCATAACTAACACTTGGTTCAAAAATCATAAAAGAAGATTGTATAAATGGAAGAAGCCTGGAGACACTGACAGGTTTCAGATATACTATATAATGGTAAGACAGAGATTTAGGAACCAGGTTTTAAGCTGTAAGACATTTCCAGGGGCAGATGTGGACTCTGACCACAATCTATTGGTTACTGTAGATTAAAACTGAAGAAACTGCAAAAAGGTGGGAATTTAAGGAGATGGGACCTGGATAAACTGACTAAAGCAGAGGTTGTAGAGAGTTTCAGTGAGAACATAAGGGAACAATTGACAAGAATGGTGGAAAGAAATACAGTAGAAGAAGAATGGGTAGATTTGAGGGATGAAGTAGTGAAGGCAGCAGAGGATCAAGTAGGTAAAAAGACAAAGGCTCATAGAAATACTGAATTTAATTGATGAAAGAAGAAAATATAAAAATGCAGTAAATGAAGCAGGCAAAAAGGAATACAAACATCTCAAAAATAAGATTGACAGGAAGTGCAAAATGGCTAAGCAGGCATGGCTAGAGGACAAATGTAAGGATGTAGAGGCTTATCTCACTAGGGGTAAGACAGATACTGTCTACAGGAAAATTAAAGAGACCTTTGGAGAAAAGAGAATCACTTGCATGAATATCAAGAGCTCAGATGGAAACCCAGTTCTAAGCAAAGAAGGGAAAGCAGAAAGGTGGAAGGAGTATATAGAGGGTCTATACAAGGGCGATGTACTTGAGGACAATATTATGGAAATGGAAGAGGATGTAGATGAAGATGAAAAGGGAGATATGATACTGCGTGAAGAGTTTGACAGAGCACTGAAGGACCTAAGTCGAAACAAGGCCGTGGGAGTAGACAACATTCCATTACAGCTACTGACAGCCTTGGGAGAGCCAGTCCTGACAAAACTCTACCAACTGGTGAGCAAAATGTATGAGACAGGCGAAATACCCTCAGACTTCAAGAAGAATATAATAATTCCAATCCCAAAGAAAGCAGGTGTTGACAGATGTGAAAATTACCGAACTATCAGTTTAATAAGTCACAGCTGCAAAATACCAACGCAATTCTTTACAGATGAATGGAAAAACTGGTAGAAGCCGACCTCGGGGAAGATCAGTTTGGATTCCGTAGAAATGTTGGAACACGTGAGGCAATACTGACCCTACGACTTATCTTAGAAGAAAGATTAAGGAAAGGCAGACCTACGTTTCTAGCATTAGTCGGCTTAGAGAAAGCTTTTGACAATATTGACTGGAGTACTCTCTTTCAAATTCTGAAGGTGGCAGGGGTAAAATACTATGAGCTAAAGGCTTTTTACAATTTCTACAGAAACCAGAAGGCAGTTATAAGAGTTGAGGGGCATGAAAGGGAAGCAGTGGTTGGGAAGGGAGTGAGACAGGCTTGTAGCCTCTCCCCAATGTTATTCAATCTGTATAATTAGCAAGCAGTAAAGGAAACAAAAGAAAAATTAGGAGTAGGTATCAAAATCCATGGAGAAGAAATAAAAACTTTGAGGTTTGCCGATGACACTGTAATTCTGTCAGAGACAGTAAATGACTTGGAAGAGCAGTTGAACGGAATGGACAGTGTCTTGAAAGGAGGGTATAAGATTAACATCAACAAAAGCTGAACAAGGATAATGGAATGTAGTCGAATTAAATCGGGTGATGCTGAGGGAATTAGATTAGGAAATGAGACACTTAAAGTAGTAAAGGAGTTTTGCTATTTGGGGAGCAAATTAACATGATGGTTGAAGTAGAGAGGATATAAAATATAGACTGGCAATGGCAAGGAAAGCGTTTCTGAAGAAGAGAAATTTTTTTAACATCGAGTATAGATTTAAGTGTCAGGAAATCATTCCTGAAAGTATTTGTATGGAGTGTAGTCATGTATGGAAGCGAAACATGGACAGTAAATAGTTTGGACAAGAAGAGAATAGAAGCTTTTGAAATGTGGTGCTACAGAAGAATGCTGAAGATTAGATGGGTAGATCATATAACAAAAGAGGAGGTATTGAATAGAATTGGGGAGAACAGGAGTTTGTGGCACAACTTGATTAGAAGAAAGGATTGGTTGGTAGGACGTGTTCTGAGGCATCAAGGGATCACCAATTTACTATTGGAGGGCAGCGTGGAGGGTAAAAATCGTAGAGGGAGAGTACCTAGAGATGAATACACTAAGCAGATTCAGAATGATGTAGGCTGCATTACGTACTGGGAGATGAAGAAGCTTGCACAGGATAGAGTAGCATGGAGAGCTGCAACAAACCAGTCTCAGGACTGAAGACCACAACAACAACAAAACTGATGTATGATTAATGTTGTTTATTTCTTAGTAACTGGATATATATATCATAAATGTCAACTGTAATGAGTTATCCTTTTCTTTTAAAATACTACTGACAAACTCAGAATACAGTTTTACAGAGTTGCTGAAAGAAGACAACATTCAGCGTATCATAAAATAAAGACTAGAACTATGGTGGACTAGGAATACAAATTGGTATATTTAAATATTAAAATATAAAGCACTTATTGGAAGAAAGTAGATATCTAAATCATACAACAATACATTAAAAAGCCACTTACTTTTTATTTTGCCTGTCAAAAGGTATTCTATTGTTGACGCTGCACACCTCTGATATTTGTTTTTATTGTGAAATTCATTATTTTTATATGTGCTTTCCTACTTTTCTTTATAAAACTGTACTTCATTCCATATACATTTAGTGAAAAATGGCATCAAGTGGTTTAATATCGTAAACAAATACTACTTATCAATTGCCATATAGTTTTCATAAAATGTGAGAGTAATGCATACAAATTGTCTAACAATTAATAGACCAGTTGTGACAATTAATAAAGAAGAAACTTCAGTAACTTGTGCAGTGATGTGTGAGCATGATGAAAGCCACTGCTGTGCCTTAAAAAGCGCTGTAAAATTTTCATTGCCATGTGAAATGTACGTAAAGAATACAGATATAATTAAATGCTACATGACATATCATCACAGTATAATTCTGTGTAACAAAACATAGCTTAAGAACATATATCATTACTCAAAGCAGATCACAAACAAATGGATTTTACTAGGTTTCAAATTTTGCACATGTAAGTCTTATGTGAAAGATCTGAAAATGTGCTACAGTCATTTCGTCCATCTCACTTAGGAAAAGTGAGAGTAATATTTCCTTATGGCAGTACAGACATTAGCATATCTGCATTCTTCATATTGAATAGTACCATGATTAAAGCATGAGCAACAACTGGTTCAAAGTCCCAACATTATCCGATGGCAGAAGCTGGCCCAAGCAAGAAGCAGATCCAGTATCGCACAACAGAATTCCTTATCTGACAGACAATTAATACATGGTGCTGCAAGGATAACTGCATCTGATGTACTAATATATAGTTCTTAGGTTTTCAAATAAGTGAGTTCTGCATCTATGTTAATGTCCACTTTCGCACTGTACAAACTGTTATGAAACACATGTAAAAATATTAGAGCCACAATAAATTTATGTACGGAGCACAGCAAGAATGACTGCCTAAATACCCTGTGTGCATTGTCATTATTGTAATCTTATGTTTCCAGTCCCTATCAGAGAGATATGTAGTGGGATGAGGTATGTTCCTATGTTTATCACAGTTTTTGTACAATTTGAAACTAGGTTTTATGGAGATAGTTGACATCAAGAGTCTTCCAGGTTTTTCAAAATTTCTGTGATACTCTCCCTTGAGTCAAACAAACCAGTGACAATTGGTGTTGTTTTTCTTTGTATGCATAATTCCTTCTTAGTCCTATTTGTTATGTCACACACACTTCAACAATATTCTAGGCTATGATGCACAAGTGTACGTAATCTACATTACATATTGATAGTATTTTACCAGTACCCACCAAAAAACTAAAATTTCCCACCTGCTTTAACTACAGTTGAATCTCTGTTATCATTCTACTTTATATTTTCACAAATTCATCAAGTAATTTACATATTTCAGTGCGATTCACTCCCATTGACATTTATACCTGGTAGAGTTAAAAATTCTTCTAATCTTTTGGACTTCCTAGTGAAACAGTTCCCACAGTTGTCAGACACTAATAGTCATACAGGTATTCATACTACAAACTAAATTGAAAAAATGAACAAAATATTGAAATAGTTTGTTCCTCTCCTTATAGCTGTAATGACACATGTATCAGTAGGATAAAATTATTTTTGCCTCAGGAGGTACCCCAAATGAAAACATCACCAAATAAAATTTTACACACAAAAGGGAATGTCGAATATTTACCTCACAGCTACACCTTCTCCAATGTGGCTGGATATCAATTTTAAATAATGCTGGATGACAGATGTGAGTATCTTGTTCCATGCAGCTTCAACTCTGTGTAAATACTGTAGCAGTTGCTAATATAGAGCTGTTAAGAGCTTAAATTATGCTGCTGGTGAGGATGCTTACTGTGTGTTTGCAGTAAAGATAGTACAAAGAACACTTGATTAAATTTATTGGTATTTTGGAGGAATACAGGGTCACAATTTATTATACAGAGCTGCTACATCTCACAGCTACAGTGTTTCTAATGTAGCAGGGCATCAGGTTGAACTGATCCTGGATGACAGGTAAGGGTATGCTGATCCATGCAGCTTCAGGTCAGTACCACAGTTCATTAACTGTAGTGGCTGGTAAGTGGTGTCATGCCAAGCTCTTGGCAACTGGTAACCAGATGTTTTTAATGGGTGAGAAATCTAAGAGCATATCCTGGCCATGGCAACAGTCAACCACCTTACATATTGAGGTAGAATGGGCAATATGCAGTTTTGTTTTACTCAGTTGGAAAATAATGCCATTGAAACATCAAAAATAGAGCACACTGACAAGTCTTAACAAGTCAAAAATTTAATGACTGCTGTCAAAATTACCAGCTACAGGAACTAGAGGTGATCATGTTTGTGCCCAATGGCAACCACTACCACCACACAAGTTTCTGAGTCCATGTGATGATGATGAATACAGTCTGGGAATGTCTCCTCAGAGTCTTCACACACAGAAACATCCATCATAATGTTGTATGCAGAGCCATGTGGTTACACTCTTATGTACAGTGTTGTCATTGCATGCACTTCTCTTTGTTATGACACTGAGGAAAGCTGCAAAAATGCTTGCCATTTTGACTGTCTGTGATGAGAGGATGACATCACACTGCCTGCATGGATACTTGTTTTGCTGGAAACAGACCATTTCCTGACTCATGGTGTGTGATTTGGCTGGATAGTCATATACAGCTGAGCAAACTTCTGAATAAAGTGGTAAATGAAGTGTAAATATTGCAGAACGTTGGAACTAGAGTCAAAACATTAAGATGGCAGTGATCTGTGGGTAATACTATGATAAACATTTCTCTACTTTTCAAGTTACATGAGGAAAAGGGAAGACTTTAGAAATAAACTAGGAGAAAGATAAAACAAAGGACTATCAAAAATTCTTCTGAACAAATACTGGTATCCAAACAATACTTATAGCTATGATCTCACAAGGCATACACAAGCACAGTTACAGAGTTAGTAACATATACAACCGGCATTTGAGAAGAGTTGAGATAAAATCCCTCTGCAGCCAAAGTGATTTAAATTTTGAGAGGATTCCCTACATCACCTAAGACATATACTAAGATGATTCCTTTGTATTGTACAGTGCCAATTTCCCTTCCAAATCTTGCCCAATCAGAGGCTCTTGAACATCATCTGCAATCTGGGATGTTAAGGTCTACCTAAATTTTCCTGCTTCCTCTGGTCAAATTGGTACTGAAAACTGCTTTATTGTGTCTGTGATTTCTTGAAGTATTAACATTGATTCAACTTCAGTACGGTACTGCCATTCTTCTAGTAGATATCAGCAGTGCTAAACTCTGCTTTCTAGCAAGACGTGGGATTGTTGCATCTTCTTCACAAGTGAATGATTGCAAATTATTGTTGTTAAAAGTTCCACTAATGGAGAATCACTGACACAAGCCAGCACATAACTACATCTGCTGTATATTAGTAAGGCTGCAGTGTCTGTCTAAAACATAACCTTTATCTTAAGAGGTGACATCTGTCAAGGTAATACAGTACAGCAGCGAGCAAGCTTACCAAGATAATTTTGTGTGCTAAAGATGGCCACTTATTGTACACATGGACAGACAAAAAGAGGAAATAAAATAAGCTGTGGAAATTTGCTGTCCTATAAATGATGCAACTGTTTTCGCTGGGGAGGAGAGCATTGGCGTATCGAGCAGAGTGGGGTGAGGGCAAGAATGGCACCTGAACACTCTTCTCCACCAAGGAAAAGAATTTCGGTATCTTCACAAAACGGGATCAAACCCTACCTGGACACACAGGCGGACGTATCAATACAGTGTTAGTTGGAAGAAATGTATATAATGGTTGCTTACTAACAGCAAGTGTAACCACAATCATTTGTTGTAAAATCCCAAAATCATTTCGCCTTGACGGATGGAGAGTGACGAGTCGCAACAAAATAAAAACACTACCACACTGAAATTACAAGAGTAAACAATAATTTGGTGAAATTCATCCTTATTTCTGTGTCAAAAATAACTAACACACGACAAATACAGATTTAAAAGGAAGACTGGAAAACCTCCAAAGAGATGTGTTTTTTTTTTTCAAAATTTAAAATTTCCATATGAATAATAAGTATATTAAATGCGATAAATACGCTGTAATAATGATTTCACACTGTAACCTAAACACTAGAGCGTTATGCAAGGGGTATTCCTATACATAAAACCCGAAAAATTAAGTTGGTATATATAACACCCGGTCATTCCACTTATAACATGTCTACACATCCCTAAATAGGAGACAGCAGTGGGCGAAAGCAATGGGCTAAAACTTCCCTTACATTCAGTTTTCATCACATTTACGCAATTTCGTAATAATTACCAGGAACTTGAACTGTACACTTGGCACATGGCGCTAGATACAAATTTTCATCGGTACTGGGAGTGGCTGACCGTAAAAGTAGAATGAATATATAGATGCATAGACATTTCAGTTAATTATTTCGACTGAATTATCTGCAAATTTTTCATTGTCAGATCTGTAAGTGACGAGGAAAACCCAAGCTGTAGCATAATGGAACGAATTCTCATATCGATCATCATTTTTAATGAGCCAAATTTCCTACAGCCTTCAGTATTTTCTAATTATGCAACTGTGCTTCGATGGCAGCAGTGCGTCAGAACATGCAATTATCTTTACGTACCTGTCACTTTCAGTTTCTTCTCGGCCCAGGGTCCATAAGAAAGTAGTACACATTCTGTAGAATTTTTAATACTAGCCACATTTTCACTATGAAGCGAAGAAGAGCTAGAACTGCTTCTATTAAAGTGTAATCTTCCATGACAGGCCCTCTTCCTTGTCTGTCTGGTAACTCAGTGAGATATGCCGACGTGTTGAAACAATTGGTAGCCGCCTGTGATAGTGTTGGACATCGCATCTCAGAGATGTTAACTCTGCTGTGTGATTGGAGGGTCCGCAGTGGAACGTCAGCTCGCTTACTGGCGCTGCACCGTTCCTTTCGATACGAGATCTTTAATTGTCGGTTTGATCGTGAAACGCTGAAAACTTGGCGCAGTCAGCTAGTTGTAAACGAAAGATATCTTTGGCGATGGTATCGTTACTGAAAAATAAAACAAAAACAGTAATAATGGAGGTAATTCTGTCAGCTTTAGAAGTTAGAGTATCCATAATATATTTGAAGTGGGTGTGCTAGACTGGTCACACAGCCTCACTGCTACGGCGGTCTCGTCTTTATGTTAGCGACATCTTCACACTATGTCAATATCTTAATCTGCACAGTATTTGAACTATATTAGCACAGCATGTTTCAAAACTAGTCATCATAAATTGCGAAGTAGATGTTCGTACAGCAAGGAGAGAATTGATAATCTATCTCTCTCTCTCTCTCTCTCTCTCTCTCTCACACACACACACACACACACACACACACACACACATACACACACACACACACACACACACTTGTTTGTATTATGCTTCTGGTCGTAGATGAGGACCCGAACTTGGACGAATAATCCGCTACGTAACATCTTATTATATGTGTGGGCATACTGCAGTCACTAATATTTCGTGGCCTTCTAGTAATATAATGTAGGGAAAGTTGTTCCTTTCTCCCCTAGACTTTCTTCACATGGAAGTAATAGCATTTATATTTGCCCTATATTTCTTCTCATAATTTCCACATGGGGTACTGCTGGTCTGCTGTATATTATTTTTAATGTCATTTAGTTTCTTTTTTTTCTTAAAAAAAAACAGTTCTAGTTTCTGATGGTGTTAGTTTGATTTTCTCCCTAAGGTTTCCTCGTGGTACAACTATATTTTATTTTCCTTGGTGCTGTGTATCGTTAATATCTAACTATGCAAACTTCAGAACCTGAAATAAAAACTTCGCACATTTTTGCACTTCTTGCAACATAACATACATAATATATACTGCGACATTTGATTTCCACATTTATGGAATTTTATCTCCTTTACCGTTTAATTTTTACATAAATAAAGTTTTTCATCTACGTCTACATGACTACTCTGCAATTCACAGTTAAGTTCCTGGCATGGGATTCACCGAACCACCTGCAAGTTATTCCTCTACCTGTCCATTATCGAACAGCGTGCAGGAAAAAACAACACCTAACTAATTTTGTGAAAATATCTCCCGCAACGAAAAACGCGTTTGTTTTAGTGATTTTCACCCCAGCTGACGTATCATATTCACTAAACTTTCTCCCTTATTTCACGATAATACAAAACGAATTGACCTTCATTGAACATTGTCCATGTGCTGAACGTCAATTCTATCCGGTGCGATTCCCGTACTGCACAGCAGCACTCCAGAGGAGATTGGACAGGCGTAGTGTGTTCTGCCAGTAAGTCGCAGTGTTTGCTTCGCTTTTTCCACAACATGAAATATGTGATCGTTCCAGTGCAAGTCATTCGTAATTGCAATTCTTAACTACTATATTTAGTTGAATATACAGCCTTTAGAGTATTGTGATTTATCGTGTAACAGAATTTTAGCGGATTGCTTTTAGTACTTACGTGGATGGCTTCACACTTCCGATATGTAGAGTCAATTGCCACTTTTCAAACCATACAGATACACTATGAGATCAAAAGCATCCGGACACCCCCAAAAACATACGTTTTTCATATTAGATGCATCGTGCTGCCTCCTACTGTCAGGTACTCCATATCAGCGACCTCAGTAGTCATTAGACATCGTGAGAGAGCAGAATGCGAAACTCACGGACTTCGAACGTGGTCAGGTGATTGGGTGTCACTTGTGTCATATGTAGCCGGCCGTGGTGGCCGAGCGGCTCTAGGCGCTATAGTCTGGAACCGCGTGACCGCTACGGTCGCAGCTTCGTATCCTGCTTAGGGCATGGATGTGTGTGATGTCCTTATGTTAGTTAGGTTTAGTTAGTTCTATGTTCTAGGGGACCGATGACCTCAGATGTTAAGTCCCATAGTGCTCAGAGCCATTTGAACCATTTTTTGTGTCATACGTCTGTATGCAAGATTTCCACACTCCTAAACATCCCTAGGTCCACTGTTTCCGATGTGATAGTGAAGTGGAAATTTGAAGGGACACATACAGTACAAAAGCCTACACGCTGACCTCGTCTGTTGTCTGACAGAGACCGCTGACAGTTGAAGAGGGTCATAATGTGTAATAAGCAGACATCTGTCCAGACCATCACACAGGAATTCCAAACTGCATCACAATCCTCTGCAAGTACCATAACAGTTAGGCGGGAGGTGAGACAACTTGGATTTCATGGTCGAGCGGCTGCTCATAAGCTGCAGATCACGCCAGTAAATGCCAAACGACGGCCCGCTTGGTTTAAGGAGCGTAAACATTGGACGACTGGACAGTGGAAAAACATTGTGTGGAGTGACGAATCACGGTACACAATGTGACAATCCGATGGCAGGGTGTGGGTATCGCGAATGCCTGGTGAACGTCATCTGCCAACGTGTGTAGAGCCAACAGTAAAATACGGAGGCGGTGGTGTTACGGTGTGATCGTGTTTTTCATGGAGGGGGCTTGCATCCCTCCTTGTTTTGCTTGGCACTATCACAGCATGGGCCTTTAAACACCTTCTTGCTTCCCACTGTTGAAGAGCAATTCGGGGATGGCGATTGCATCTTTCAACACGGATCGAGCCCCTGTTCATTGTGCACGGCCCGTGGCGGAGCGGTTACACGACAATAACACCCCTTTAATGGACTGGCCTGCACAGAGTCCTGATATGAATCCTATAGAAGGATGTTTTGGAACGTCGACAACGTGCCAGGCCTCACCGACCGACATCGATACCCCTCCTCAGTGCAGCACTCCGTACAGAATGGGCTGTCATTCATCAAGCAACCTTCCAGCACCTCACTGAACGTATGCTGTCATCAAGGCTAAGGGTGGACCAACACCATATTGAATTCCAGCATTACCGACGGAGGGCGCCACGAACTTGTAAGTCATTTTCAGCCAGGTGGCCGGATACTTTTGATCACGTAGTGTATCTTGTCTAAACCATCTTACAATTATTGAAGGGTCCATAAAATGAAAGAGCTATGGCCATTTTAACTGAATAGACGCAGTATTTTGCTATTTTCTACGATATTTAGTGGGAAAAACAACGCCAGTCATACTGCCAATGAGCTTTGAAAAAAAACTGTACAGGGAAAGACAGAGCTCATTCCATATCAAACACAGAAAAAAAACGCTTCATACATTAAGTGCCGGTCTTTAAAGTAAGTATTGATATAGGTTGCAGCCCTGACAAAGGGTTGTGGTCAAACATTGTATATCTTCTGTGCACTGTTGGCACATTAAGCTTTGTGTGCATGTCCTTATTAACGCACTAACGTTTCGGGAATTTTGCGAAAAAACTGGTGTGGAAGGTGAGCCACTGACTGGCGCGTGTAGTGAAAGTACGGAAGGAGGAATAGAAAAAAAAGGAAAAAAATGGTCGCTTATGTCAGGTAAACAGAAGGATTAATTGATGTCTCATGAGATGCGAGAAAACTGCTTTGTACGTTACAGTGTTTTGAAAACGTATCTGAAGAGACAAGACGAAGTATTTTAAAAGAATTCAACTTACAGGAATCCGTAAATTTGCAGCATCCTTATCTATGTGGCTTTATTTCTGTACTTCCAACACAGCACAGATTGTCTATGAAAGGTGACTGTGAAGTAAGGTTTTAAGAGTACAGCATCCAAGTACAGAGTTTGAGGATAAATAGGGGAGGGAGTGAAAGAAGCCAGAGTTTGTCGTAAGACCTTTATGGTAGTGCACGGCGTGTTAAAAAATAAGATCCAATATTTAGTCACATCACTTTTGTTCTCCGAACAACCGGGAATGCCCCTATTTATAACAGAGGAAAAAACGGGAACAAGCACTGGAAATCAAGTGGTTAAACAGTATATCGCTTCCTTTCTGAATAGAAGTAGTCATTATAAGGTAAATGATTCAACTGAAGTACACCTCCCTCAGGAATTTGATATAAGCAAAACGCTCGTTTTATTTAAAGAGGTTTACCCAAAATTAAGGTGTATTATAAACCACGCAGAGACATATCTAAAAAGTGCAGTGAACTAGAAAAAATAAAAAGGTGCTTAGTCTCAATAGAAGAATTTGAAAACTTGGAACCATTTTCACACATTACACGCCACCACGTTTTATAAGAGGAAGAATAAACCTACGAAGGAAAGCCGATACAGCATGGTTAAAGAAGCCATATTATATGGATTTTCACAAGAATCTGCCCTTGCCTAACACTACAACTAACACAGTATACTACGAGAGCGTGCTGAAAAGTAATGCCACCGAATTTTTTATGTGAAAACTCTTCAAATTTTTTTTAAATAAAACAAACGTTACTAACGTTTTACATCTCTATGCTTCATGTCTGCATCTTGCAGCCCTCTGCCGCTAGAGGAGTGATAGCGCGTAATAACAATGTCGGTGTGCGAGAAACAGCACGCTGTAATCGAGTTTCGATTTCGAAGAATTCGTCCTGATATATAGAGCACCCTCTCCGTCAGCATGGCAATGCTAGACCACAAACGAGCGCTGCGACATATCCAGCAATACGACGCCTTGCGTTCACTGTCTTCGATCGTCCTCCGCACAGTCCCGACTTGGCCCCATCCGATTTTCATCTGTTCCCAAAACTTAAAGAACACCTTCGAGGACCTCACTTTGATTGGAAAAGAGCACAGATAGTTCCAGTTTTCGAGAAAGGTCGCCTAGCAGATGCGCAAAACTATAGGCCTGTATCGATGACATCGATCATTTGTAGAATTTTAGAACATGTTTTTTGCTCGCGATTCGTGCCATTTCTGGAATCCCATAATCTACTCTGTAGGAATCAACATGGATTCCGGAAACAGCGATCGTGTGAGACCCAAATCGCTTTATTTGTTCATGAGACCCAGAAAATATTAGATACAGGCTCCCAGGTAGATGCCATTTTCCTTGACTTCCAGAATTCGTTGGATACAGTTCCGCACTGTCACCTGATAAAAAAAGCAAGAGCCTACGTAATATCAGACCAGCTGTGTGGCTGGATTGAAGAGTTTTTAGCAAATAGAACACAGCATGTTGTTCTCAATGGAGAGACGTCTACAGACTTTAAAGTAACCTCTGGCGTGCCACAGCGGAGTGTTATGGGACCATTGCTTTTCACAATATACACAAATGACCTAGTAGATAGTGTCGGAAGTTCCATGCGGCTTCTCGCAGATGAAGCTGTGGTATACAGAGAAGTTGCAGCATTAGAAAATTGCAGCGAAAAGCAGGAAGATCTGCAGCGGATAGGCACTTGGTGCATGGAGTGGCAACTGACCCTTAACATAGACAAATGTAATGTATTGCGAATACATAGAAAGAAGGATCAGTATTGTATGGTTATATGATAGCGGAACAAACACTGGTAGCAGTTACTTCTGTAAAATATCTGTTAGTATGCGTACCGAACGATTTGAAGTGGAATGATCATATAAAATTAATAGTTGGTAAGGCGGGTGCCTGGTTGAGATTCATTGGGAGAGCCCTTAGAAAACGTAGTCCATCAACAAAGGAGGTGGCTTACAAAGCACTCGCTCGACCTATACTTGAGTATTGCTCATCAGTATGGGATCCGTACCAGGTCGGGTTGACAGAGGAGATAGAGAAGATCCAAAGAAGAGCGGCACATTTCGTTACAGTGTTATTTGGTAAGCGTGATAGCGTTACAGAGATGTTTAGCAAACTCAAGTGGCAGATTCTGCAAGAGAGGCGCTCTGCATCGCGGTGTAGCTTGATGTCCAGGTTCCGAGAGGGTGCGTTTCTGGATGAGGTATCGAATATATTGCTTCCCCCTACTTATACCTCCCGAGGAGATCACGCATGTAAAATTAGAGACATTCGAGCGCTCACGGAGGCTTTCCGGCAGTCGTTCTTCCCCCGAACCATACGCGACTGGAACAGGAAAGGGGGTAATGACGGTGGCACGTAAAGTGCCCTCCGCCACTCACCGTTGGGTGGCTTGCGGAGTATAAATGTAGATGTATATGTAGAGAGTGATGAATTGGTGCAAGCAGAGGTGAGGCTGTGGCTCCGTCAACACAGTCAAACGTTCTATAGTGACGGTATCTACAAAACTGCCTCTGATTGGGAGAAATGTGTTCGCCGTTGGGTGACTATGTTGAGAAGTAAACAAGTAAACATAAATAACAATGTAGGAGAGTGTTAATAACGTTCGTTTTAGTTAACAGGCTTTAAGACTTTTCACATAAAAAATTCAGAGGCATTATTTTTCAGTGCATCCTCGTACTTCCAACTGATGATAACCACTTTTACATCCGTAGTAGAAAAGTAATTACATTGATTTACGTGGCACGATGTCGCTCAGGAAGACATGCAACAAACTCCGTCAATGGATGCCAAACGCATTAATTGCTTGCATAAGGGACACAGTTGGAACAACGAGTCGCTGACTTGCTCTTTCTCTTGAGTAAATCATCCAATTTTTCTGAAATTGTATTTTTTTGTTTCTATGTATCTGTAGACAGCGTCTACTGATTTCTGTCCGCCGGCCGGGGTGGTTGAGCTGTACTAGGCGCTACGGTCTGGAACCGTGCAACTGCTACGGTCGCAGGTTCGAACCCTACCTCGGTCATGGATGTGTGTGATGTCCTTAGGTTAGTTAGGTTTAAGTAGTTCTAAGTTCTAGGGGACTGATGACCTCAGAAGTTAAGTTCCATAGTGCTCAGAGCCATTTGAACCATTTTTTGATTTCTGTCCCATTCGGACAATTCCTTTGTGGTACGTACTTTTTTGTCTTAGGGTATGAGTATCAGCTATTATAAATTACTCTAGTAATACTTCTTACTTCTTTAGTCTGGACTACTTTAGTAAATTACTTCTGTAGTAATATACTCTTCCAGTAACTGTTGGAGAGCTCAATTTCTATGTACTTCTTTAGTTGTAACTAAAGGAATAACGCATTTTTCTAAAGAAGCAAGCCATTCCTGCACACTGCTGGTACGTGCATTACGTTCCCTCTCAGAAAATATTGATTGTCGGCAAACATTATTGCATCACCTTTTGCGTAATTTATGTCCATCGCTATAATTTTAGAAGCTGGAAAGGATTATTAAATTGAATTACTTAAATTGGAAAATCTAAATGCTATAGTATTAATTAATGATAAGACCTGTGTATTATGAAAAATAAACGTGCTTTTAATGGATGAATGTATTGTTAACCCAGCCATCTACAGCTAACAACGTCCATTGTTGGTTGGTCACACGTATTAATTTAAATACCAGCTTGAGATACGAACTAGCAGCAACATGGAGGTAGCCAAGAAAAGTTCAAAAACCATACCAGAAAATGAAAACGAGCGGTTTGCTGAAATAATGAAAAAGTACATAACTACTATTGAATCTAAAAAGCACGATGTCAGTATGCTAAAATGGAAGAAAAAGGATGCTTGGGAAAAAATACACGTTGCATTCAACGCAGAAGCTCTTACACAAAGATCGCAAGAGCAGCTTCAAGTAATTTGGAAGGTCATGAAAGCGAAAGCAAAGAAAATGAAAGCTAAATGTAATCGAGAATAATTTCAAACCGGCAGAAGAGTAGGTGAGACGAAGATCGGCGATATGAGCCAAATGGTTGTTGATATGATCCCACAAGTTTTCGAGGGGATAGCTGGATTTAACAATGACGCATCTGAAGATAATGTGATACTTTCAAGCAACTTCGATGATGCAAACTGCTTTGTAGGTAGCAATGAAATGGCTAATGGTGGAATTTTATCCCATAGTCATGAACCTCGGCCTGCATTCTCCTGTCGGAGCTTATCAGAAGACGCGCCCAGCAAAAGAGGGAGAGAACATGCGGTTATAGTGAAGAACCGAGAGTTGGTGAATAAAGCAGACGAGGTTCATTCTTCACTCCTTAAAAAAGTGTTTAATACCAGAAGAATACAATACAAAAATGTTATTAATAGAAAGACAAAGAGAAATCATGGAAGAAGAGCGTAACCTTAAAATGGAAATTTGAATAAGTTCAAGAGCAAACTTCAGGTTCCTGTTCTTCAGCCAATGTGCTCGATAAATTTGAGTTTTTCTGAATGAATAAGAAAATATTCATATGTATAAAACACCTTTTATTTCCTTGATATTTATTCAAATGGTTAATGTATTATTGTTTCTTGTACGGCATAACATTCGTGCTTATCATTTCCGCATCAAAAATGGTTCAAATGGCTCTGAGCACTATGGGACTTAACTTCTGAGGTCATCAGTCCCCTAGAACTTAGAACTACTTAAACCTAACAAATCTAAGGACATCACACTCATCCATGCCCAAGGCAAGATTCGAACCTGCGACCGTAGCGGTCGCGCGGTTCCAGACTGAAGCGCCTAGAACCGCTCGCCCACACCGGCCGGCTATCTTTGTTATATGTGTACAATTGAATCTTTGGACAGTAGAATGGAGGGTGCTCGTCTTTGTCACAAAACTGAAACTTTGTATGTGTGTGTAACGGTTATCTATGAGGAACCACGTTTTTGTCAATCATATGCACTTCGTAGTCTGTTCTAAATAAATAATCTTAACAGATAGCTTTCTCTGTGTCAGAGTCCTTTAGAAATCCAAACTGTAACTCCGACAATACATTATTTGTCGTCAGATGGTTAAGAAGTCGATTGTATAGATCCTTTTCTAAAATTTTGAAAATGCTGGCAAAAGTGAAAGTGGACAGAAATTTCATGGTATTTCATTACCTTCTTTCATTAAACACAAGCTTAAGTTCAGCGTACTTCAACCATTCAGGAAATGTTTCACTGGTGAACGATTAGGTACACAGATAGTTTGATATATTACTAAACTCAGAAGCGCACCCTTCAATCGACTTCGTTGATATTTTGTCATAATCCCTAGAAATTTTTTTTATTTTAAGGGTTTTATGACAGACATTTCTTCTACTAGGGTAGTGAGAGTCAATTTCGACAGCATCTACTGAACCTGAAAATCCCATCTTTTCAGTAACAGTTACGAAACGCTTGTTAAAAAGTTTTACAACACTGCCCACATCTATTACCAATGCATCATTTACTCTTAGTGCTGTCTGCCCCTCTTCGTATCTGGTTCTAGCAGGCTCCTCCTTCATTATATCCCATTTTGTCTTTATTTTGTTATCTCATTTGATAACCTTTTCTTGTAACGTATTTGCTTTGATGTCCATGTTACTCTCTTTAATGTATTGCAGTATGTCTTGTAATGTGCTATAGCATCAACATCAGAGCTGTTACTGACTGACAGATACAGTTTCCTGTTTGTTTTACAGGATACCTTTATTCCTTGAATAATCCGTGGCTTCTTTGTAGACTTTGGTCTAATCTGGGTTAGTTTTGGGAGACAACAGTATTCAAATACAGTAAGTACTTTATCAATAAAAGTGTTGTATTTTGCATTCATGCCATGAGTGCTGTATACATCACTTCAGTTAACGTCTCAGATTAGTTAGCAAGCTGTTCAAAAGTCTGTGCTTTATTTAATCCTTAGTAGTAAATGACATATGCTTTTACCTCACCACCCACACGTAAGTGAGCCATATTCGAGCAAGTTTCCTCTGCCCTATGACCTAATTTAGCGACTGCTCTCAAATAATTAATAAATACAGACACATCTTCCGTTGTTTTTCCAGAAAAGAGAATCGCTAGACTACCTGCTGCAGCAACTACAGAAGGGATGGATACATTCAACAAGGTTTATGCCTCTAATGACACAGATGGATTGTATTAGACTACCAATGGTTCCTAAGGTTTCTACCTGTAGTTCTCTAACGTGGCATTACTTCCTGACAATGCAGCTACTTGTCCCTTCAAATACTCGAATGCTTCGTGCATTGTCTGGCCGGCCGCGGTAGTCTAGCGGTTCTAGGCGCTCAGTCCGGAACCGCGGGACTGCTACGGTCGCAGGTTCGAATCCTGCCTCGGGCATGGATGTGTGTGATGTCCTTAGGTTAGTTAGGTTTAAGTAGTTCTAAGTTCTAGGGGACTGATGACAACAGATGTTAAGTCCCATAGTGCTCAGAGCCATTTTTTTTGCATTGTCTGGCGCACATGTTTCTGTCATTTGTGTAGCCACCATCTGACACATATGATGAGGTACTACCAATATAAGCATACATCCAGAGAGACTAGAAGAAAAATATTTACGTTTTATCATGGTCAACTGAGGTTCAATACGTCACTCTGTTTCATGGCCCACCATTCTACAAGTACCACACGTGAGTGGCATTGCCTTTGTATAAAGGCTTATATGAGCTGCTATGATGGGCCAACAATGACATCCTAGTTTTCCTGTTTGGTCAGCTCTCTTGGTCACTTCAGGATTTCCCAACTTCAGCTTTTAGATGTTCTTTCTGCTATGTCAGGAATGTGAATAATTACTCATGTACCCAACGTAAGCTTTCATGCGACACTTTATGCAGGCACGATATCCAATGTCGACATGATGTCATTTTGCTAAGTTGCTAGATCAGGTGCTCTGCTCATTGTTGTTGTGGTCTTCAGTTCTGAGACTGGTTTGATGCAGCTCTCCATGCTATTCTATCCTGTGCAAGCTTCTTCATCTCCCAGTACCTACTGCAACCTACATCCTTCTGAATCTGCTTAGTGTATTCATCTCTTGGTCTCCCTCTACGATTTTTACCCTCCACGCTGCCCTCCAATAGTAAATTGGTGATCCCTTGATGCCTCAGAACATGTCCTACCAACCGATCCCTTCTTCTAGTCAAGTTGTGCCACAAACTCCTCTTCTCCCCAAGTCTATTCAATACCTCCTCATTAGTTATTTGATCTACCCATCTAATCTTCAGCATTCTTCTGTAGCACCACATTTCGAAGGCTTCTATTCTCTTCTTGTCCTAACTATTTATCGTCCATGTTTCACTTCCATACATGGCTACACTCCATACAAATACTTTCAGGAATGATTTCCTGACACTTAAATCTATACTCGATGTTAACAAATTTCTCTTCTTCAGAAACACTTTCCTTGCCATTGCCAGTCTACATTTTATATCCTCTCTACTTCGACCATCATCAGTTATTTTGCTCCCCAAATAGCAAAACTCCTTTACTACTTCAAGTGCCTCATTTCCTAAGCTAATTCCCTCAGCATCACCCGACTTAATTCGACTACATTCCACTATTCTCGTTTTGCTTTTATTGATGTTCATCTTATATCCTCCTTTCAAGACACTATCCATTCCGTTCAACTGCTCTTCCAAGTCCTTTGCTGTCTCTGACAGAATTACAATGTCATCGGCGAACCTCAAAGTTTTTATTTCTTCTCCATGGATTTTAATACCTACTTCGAATTTTTCTTTTGTTTCCTTTACTGCTTGCTAATTATACAGATTGAATAACATTGGGGTGAGACTACAACCTTGTCTCACTCCCTTCCCAACCACTGCTTCCCTTTCATGTCCCTCGACTCTTATAACTGCCATCTGGTTTCTGTAGAAATTGTAAATAGCCTTTCGCTCCCTGTATTTTACCCCTGCCACCTTCAGAATTTGAAAGAGAGTATTCCAGTCAACATTGTGAAAAGCTTTCTCTAATTCTACAAATGCGAGAAACATAGGTTTGCCGTTCCTTAATCTAGCTTCTAAGATAAGTCGTAGGGTCAGTATTGCCTCACGTGTTCCAACATTTCTACGGAATCCAAACTGATCTTCCCCGAGGTCGGCTTCTACCAGATTCTCCATTAATCTATAAAGAATTCGCGTTAGTATTTTGCAGCTGTGACTTATTAAACTGATAGTTTGGTAATTTTCACATCTGTCAACACCTGCTTTCTTTGGGATTGGAATTATTATATTCTTCTTGAAGTCTGAGGGTATTTCGCCTGTTTCATACATCTTGCTCACCAGATGGTAGAGTTTTGTCAGGACTGGCGATCCCAAGGCTGTCAGTAGTTCTAATGGAATGTTGTCTACTCCGGGGGCCTTGTTTCGACTCAGGACTTTCAGTGCTCTGTCAAACTCTTCACGCAGTATCATACCTCGCATTTCATCTTCATCTACATCCTCTTCCATTTCCATAATATCGTCCTCAAGTACATCGCCCTTGTATAGACCCTCTATATACTCCTTCCACCTTTCTGCTTTCCCTTCTTTGCTTAGAACTGATGTTCATACAAGTGGTTCTCTTATCTACAAAGGTCTCTTTAATTTTCCTGTAGGCAGTATCTATCTTACCCCTAGTGAGATAAGCCTCTACATCCTTATATTTGTCCTCTAGCCATGCCCGCTTAGCCATTTTGCACTTCCTGTCGATCACATTTTTTAGACGTTTGTATTCCTTTTTGCCTGCTTCATTTACTGCATTTTTGTATTTTCTTCTTTCATCAACTAAATTCAATATTTCTTCTGTTACCCAACGATTTGTACTAGCCCTCGTCTTTTTACCTGCTTGATCCTCTGTTGCCTTCACTACTTCATCCCTCAAAGCTAGCCATTCTTCTTCTACTGTATTTCTTTCCCCCATTCCTGTCAATTGTTCCCTTATGCTCTCCCTGAAACTCTGTACAACCTCTGGTTCTTTCAGTTTATCCAGGTCCCATCTACTTAAATTCCCACCTTTTTGCAGTTTCTTAAGTTTTAATCTACAGGTCATAACCAACAGAGTGTGCTCAGAGTCCGGTTGTCAAAATAGCTCCCGTTTTTGCAGCTTCCCCATCGGAAATCCCTTCTTGCTAGTACTCCGCCTGGCTATTGACCCTTGCTGCTCTGCCTCTAGTATTTCCAGTAAACAACTTTAGAATTTTTCTAGCTGCACCAAGTATACTAATCTCCTATTCAACACTTTTGAAAGGTAATCAACAAGAAGCATCCCAGATACCACTCTGCATAATTTTTCTGACATATAAAGTCTAATTCCGTTTTTATGCCCGATCACAGGCTTCGAAACATTGCTGTGATTATTGTTTCGATTGTGAACTGGTGGAACTACAACTCACTCACAGCAATAAACTGGTATACAAAATCAGTTGGACTCTGTTTGAAACGCTTCAGGCACTGCTGAAAAATTAGTTTTCATATTTGCTTTTTGTGGGGTCCTGCCCACTCGTCTCCTATAGGGTGCCTAAAGGATGCTACTTACTCGGAAAGTTACACAACGATTCAAAAAAATTACATTAATGTTTTATATTACAATACAGTACACCACTGGCCATTAAAATTGCTACACCACGAAGATGACGTGCTACAGACGCGAAATTTTACCTACAGGAAGAAGATGCTGTGATAAGCAAATCATCAGCTTTTCAGAGCATTCACACAAGGTTGGCGCCGGTAGTGACACCTACAACGTACTGACATGAGGAAAGTTTGCAACCGATTCTCATACACAAACAGCAGATGACCGGCGTTGCTTGGTGAAACGTTGCTGTCACGCCTCGTTTAAGGAGGAGAAATGCGAACCATCACGTTTCTGACTTTGATAGAGGTCGGATTGTAGCCTATAGCGATTGTGGTTTATCGTATCGCGACATTGTTGCTCGCGTTGGTCGAGATCCAACGACTGTCAGCAGAATATGGAATCGGTGGATTCAGGAGGGTAATACGGAACGCCGTGCTCGAACCCAACAGCCTCGTATCTCCAGCAGTCGAGATGACAGGCCTCTTATCCGCGTGGCTGTAACGGATCGTGCAGTCACGTCTCGATCGCTGAGTCAACAGATGGGGACGTTTGCAAGACAACAACCATCTGCACGAACAGTTTGAGGACGTTTGCAACAGAATGGACTATCAGCTCGGAGACAATGGCTGCGGTTACCCTTGACGCTGCATCACAGACAGGAGCGCCTGCGATGGTGTACCCAACGACGATCCTGGGTGCACGAATGGCAAAACGTCATTTTTTCGGATGAATCCAGGTTCTTTTTACAGCATCATGATGGTCGCATCCGTGTTTGGTGACATTGCGGTGAACGCACATTGGAAGCGTGTATTCGTCATCACCATACTGGCGTATCACCCGGCGTGATGGTATGGGCTGCCATTGGTTACACGTCTCGGCCACCTCTTGTTCGCATTGACGGCACTTTGAACAGTGGACGTTACTTTTCAGGTGTGTTACGACCCTTGGCTCTACTCTTCATTCGATCCCAGCGAAACCCTACATTTCAGCGGGGTAATGCACGATCGCATGTTGCAGGTCCTGTACGGTCCTTTCTGGATACAGAAAATGTTCGACTGCTGCCCTGGCCAGCACGTTCTCCAGATCTCTCACCAACTGAAAACGTCTGGTCAATGGTGGCCGAGCAACTGGCTCGTCACAATACGCCATCCACTACTCTTGATGAACTGTGGTACCGTGTTGAAGCCGCATGGGCAGCTGTACCTGTACACGCCATCCAAGCTTGGTTTGACTCAATGCCCAGGCGTGCCAAGGCCGTTATTACGGTCAGAGGTGGTTGTTCTGGGTACTGATTTCTCAGGACCTACGCACCCAAATTGCGTGAAAATGTAATCACATGTCAGTTCTAGTATGATATGTTTCTCCAATGAATACCAGTTTATCACCTGCATTTCTTCTTGGTGTAGCAATTTTAATGGCTAGTAGTGTAGATTTAGAATACTTAACTTTGGTTTACAAGAACATGTCGCAAGCGATTTGCGACATGCAAACAGTCAGTGTCCTCTACATACAATGTCCATACAAGCATACATACAAGGCACAGGTCTCAGTATAACAGTTAGGATGACGGCTCTACTAGCGTGCGTCTTCTACCTCGCGGTTCCTACTCCGGGTCTGCTATTGCCCGGTCGAGGACGGCAGGGGCGGCGCTTATATTCTCTTCTTGTAGAGGCCGCTCCTGTTGTGGTGCGGAACTTGTCAGCGGGCTATTGGCTGACGTCGTCTCACAGCCTTCTCTGCTCTTGCGTTCTTCATCTTCGTGCCGGCGTCTGTCGTTAACGCCGGAACACTTTTAGTCATAATTCAACAAACGTGCTGCTGGCCGCTGTGGCCGAGCGGTTCTAGGCTCTTCAGTCCGGAACCACGCGGATGCAACGGTCGCAGGTTCGAATCCTACCTCGGACATGGATATGTGTGATGTCCTTAGGTTAGTTAGGTTTAAGTAATTCTAAGTCTTGGGGACTGATGACCTCAATGTTAGGTCCCATAGTGCTTAGAGCAATATGAACCATTTGAACAAATGTGCTACTAATTTCTTTCCACGAATTTTTCTTGTTGGTATTTCTTCATGTAAAATATATGTCACTCTTTCTTTTGATAGGTCTATAGTGTCAGCAATTTCATTCATCTTTAATTGCCTTCCATCGAATAATATATCGTTCACTTCCTCATTGTTTTCTTTTGTGGTTACACTTTTCGGAGAGTATTTGTAAATCATGTTCAGTAGGAGTAGTCTCTAGAAAAAAAGAGAGATAGACATTCTGAATGCTCTATATTCCAGTTCGTCCGTTTGAACGAAACTCACTCAATACGACTGCTTAAAAAAAGGCTAGAAAACAAAAGTATTCCACAGATCAACTCAAATCTCTACTTACGTAATTGAGGGACGTGTTGCAACACATTGTGTGAAGTCTAATGAGAATGTCTGGAACAGAAGACTGGTCAATATTCCAGACACCAGGGCAAGACTAAACGGTGGCTGTTTATATTGAAAAGAAGCACAAGTTGCGTTTGATTTACGTGAAGGCACTGCAAAATGGTAATCAGGTTTGCAACAGGTTCTGGTCGACTTTGAATGCTGGATTTGCAGATACTAGGGCATTTGAGGCTGTTGTGTGCAAGACATGCTTACAGTAGCATTTATTTATTGCTTATTTCATTCTCTGATAATGTACGCCTAGGCAGGCATAACACTGCAGAATAATAGCACGCCTGCGAAATCCGTACCCGCCGATAACAATACCAGCCGTTAGACTGCAGTTGCTACCGAGGTGGTAGAAAATCAAAATCACTGACGTTTCTAAAAGTGATGCTGACTTTAAAATCTGATATAGTGTATTAGTCAGGGAAGTACTTTTAGTGCGATATATAGTATTATCTTTCATGTTGGTTTGTTAAAAGATGATTTTCATTGAACTTCGTCATTCATTAAATCCACATGTCTAAGCTTCAACTTTCTTGGACATTTAAGTCGTAATCTTTAATAGTCACCATCCAGTTAATTAAACTACAATTAATACTGATTAGAATGAAACTAAGATCCAGTAATAAGAGTGACCCTAGCCGCAGTTTTGGGCACAAGAAAAATTACGGGTAGGCAACTGGGGTGTTATCCTGTAGAACTGGTATGAGAGACCAAACGCTTGGGGATTGTGATACTCCATCTATTTTAGAAGAGCTGCACAGCCAAGGTGCTGCATACAATATGTTGTCATGTTCTGGGTGCCAGATATGGTAAGTCCCATAGCAGAAAGAGTCAGAACACGCACGGCGTTCTTTACACGTTGCTTCAATGCCGTGGCTACGAGCAATCGCTTGTGGGCACGTCTCGCGAGCCGAGCTGTGCCACCCTCGCCTAGCCTTCCAATTACATCTGCGTACCATGTCCTCACCGGAAAGTTTGAAATCTGGACACACGCTGAGGAACTGCCGAATTCGTAGTTCGTCAGGCGACTACTGGGGCTGTAGCGGACTGCGATCCGCGTCACGGCAGGCGCTGGTTGACAGCGTATCCGTAAACAGATAACACGACTCGGCGCGATGGTTATTTGTAAAGCGAATTTTAGTTTTTGTTGATAGTTGTTCTGAAATAATTGTCTTCAGTCATTGTTCGCTCATATTTACAACTCACTTAATATCCGTAATAATTGGTTCAAATGGCTCTAAGCACTATGGGACTTAAATTCGGAGGTCATCAGTCCCCTAGAACTTAGAACTACTTAAACCTAACTAACCTAAGGACATCACACACACCCATGCCCGAGGCAGGATTCGAACCTGCAACCGTAGCGATCGCGCGGTTCCAGACTGTAGCGCCTAGAAGCGCTCGGCCACCCTGGCCGGCCATAATAATTATCAGTTGCTTTTTGCTAGCACAAGTGTTAACAATGGAGATGAAACTGAATTAATATTCTTTGTGTTTAACTCTTAATGTTAAGCAGTGTGCAAATCCCTTGATGGTTCGTAAAATTTAACAGTGAACTGTATAGATCGAAGAAAGACTTACACGAAGTAATAAATACGCGCCAAAATGAAATTCGAAAAACTGTGAAAAGAAACCTATCCGAAAGATTTACTGTTCAGTGCGGCCACAAAGCCGCGTTACCGCCCCCCCCCCCTCCCCCCACACACACACATTCATCACAATATAAACCCCTAAAGTTGAATAAATAACATGAACAGCATTTGCTTAGAAGAGTTTTCTAGAAATACTAACCATGTAGAGCTGCTCGTCACCCGAGGAGATCTATGAGACAGGGCCCTCCGAATCGCTGCTGAGATGAACATTGCTGATTTCAGGTCTTCTCCGACCTGTTTAAGCGGAATCAAAATATTATAGTATAGGAAGTCACAAGACCACGAACCTTACTCCACGTAAAAGTATAGAGGAGATGCCATTAATTCGTAGCTGACGTGAAGACGAAGCTTGGCGCTACCCCCACATCTGCTGTGTCTGACGCTGAAAGTAAAGTTCCGTGAAAGAAATGTGAACAAATTGCACTTAATCATTTCGAGGTGAAAAAAGACAGAGTCTGTTGTCCAATCGATTAATGCTACGACAGATTTATATACGACAATGACACTGATAAGTATGAGTGTATTAACTTTTCCACAAGTTTATATCTGTCTTCAGGGACCTCAAGGCATATTAGTATGCGGTAGTACAAACTATGCTCGGTATACAATACAATAAGCAGAGCAACTGCCAGGACTGTTGCTTACTCTGCCCCGGTTCTGTCTAAATAAAACTAATAATTACTGTGACGTGTCTGAGGCATTATTTTTCTTTTGTCAGTTTTGCATGGTGCAAGGAAAATGTTTGTTGTCGTCTTTCAAACAACAATTCGCTTTACTGTGGCGAGTACGGGGAATAAACAAGGAACTGTTTCGTTGATACTACAATATACATTATTCAAAAATTATCATAAGAACTGTCCTACAGAGATTACAATAAGATGTTGTATGTGTAAGGTATATGTCATTTCAACAAATTAATTTCCTTCATTACCCAGTCGGAGATTCCTAAACTATGAGTTCCGTCTTCCATCCAGCTAGTCTTCTCCTTTCGTCTCTAACAGGCAGAACACGTGCCTCTTGTGCAGTACGTCTAAACCGCTAGCTGGACTCGAGAACAGTTCTGAGCCGAGTATACTAATACATTTTTCCAGTTATTTGTTTAACTCAGCTGAGTTGTCCTAGATGACTGCCCAGGCTTAGCAGTTCGGATCCAGAAAAACTGCAGACCTTGTAATCAGCAAGCGTGGCTTCCCCCAAGCGTGTTTACTGTGGTTGTCCCGAATGTCTCCGAGAGGATATCAGAACGCTCGCCTATTCATGCCGGAAACATACTTCAGTCACCGAATTTCAACTCAGCCGCTTTCTTGAGATTTTGGAGGCATACTACCAAGAAAAGAAAGCATCAGGAGGTGGTAGATCAGACGAAGAAAGTTTACTGGGGCTTCGAGAAAGGCCTGGCCTTGTGGCTGAGTGGTTCTAGGCGCTTCAGTCCGGAACCGCGCTGCTGCTACGGTCGCAGGTTGGAATCCTGCCTCGGGCGTGGGTATGTGTGATGTCCTTAGGTTAGTTAGATTTAAGTGGATGTAAGTCTAGGGGACTGATGACCTCAGATGTTAAGTCCCATAGTGCTTAGAGCCATTTGAACCATTTTCTTCGAGAAAGACACTTTCCAAGCACCGTCAGTAAAACAACACTGACTTGTAAGGACATGCCTTATATGCAGCAAGAACTAAAAAGGAAAGGAATTGCGTTACTGCTGTAAACAATTTGCCGTGGGAGTCTATTTTGCGCCTATTTCGAAATATGCCTATATTACACGAAAAATCTTTCTGGTACGTGTTTCGTTGTAATGTTGTCCAGTATTAGGAACATCGACGATAAGGAATATTCAGATCACAATTTGTTTTAAGAACTTATTGGTGAAAATAAATACGGAAGAACCTGCGATGATAACGACTAAGCGCAGCAGTGCTCAGCGCCGTATAGTGCCCAAGCGGGCGCTGCCGTTGGGAGCTTCCCTACCGCACACGGATGCGCTCACAGTTATGACGCACTCAGCGTTGAAAGGGCTAATAAACACGAAAATCCACCATTTTCTCCTACTATTTTCTCTGTTGTTCATCATCTGTTGTCCATTCCTGTTTCAGTAATTGCTGTATGGAACGTCCAGATCCAAAAATCTAATTTGCCAGTAATTCAGTGGCTGGCAGTAATAAAGCCACTGACTTAAATTGTGATGCTGTAGAGGCGTATGGAGCAAACGAGAAAACTATTAGTCAGGATCGTATTATAAAGCTTCATTTCTGTTGCAACGGACTTCGGCTGTTATCTTTAAAGGTCAAAGAGCTATTTGACGACACTAATAATCTCCTAATCTGTATGTCGATCTGTTGATAATATTCTTATACGAACTCGCACCGCCTCCACGAAGAGTGCTAGTGACTGCCGTGAGTTGTTTTCTGAGAAATCATATCACATGTTCTCTTCTGAACCGTAAATAAACAGTTTGGTGTCGATTCACTTTGCGTCAATTACTGCGCATCGTTCGTAGTTCCCGCGTTAGCGCGCGCCAACAATCTTCGGTTAACGTCGGCCCAGTTCGACCCAAACCGGCACTCTAGCGCCGTCTGCCGCGTGGCGGGTAGCAGGAGCCATTCAATCGATTGGAGCCACGGCGTGGATTGCTTCCTTTACATTTCAGGAGCGAATAGATGCGCCAAGGAGTCTTCATCGTTATCCAGACGACGCATACACATTTCACGATTTGTTACAGTTCGGAACGAAGTAATTGCAAACCATCTCCACTAAGGTCTTATTTAGAAAAGTAAAGACAGATTTCTTTTTTCGTGCTTCAGGCTGGTATGACAGAAAATGGTCCACCGATACACACTAAACAGTTCAAAGCAATGTGGAACTTCAATAGCTGCGTCGGTGCTACGGACTGCCAATTTTGTTAAGTAGGTTTGACGTATCGGTATAAAAATTTGATGTTATGAGGTATAGTTGCCCTCCTAATAGAACTAAAACCTTAGCTGTTTGCTTTAATTCCGATTTCGTATGCTCGACTACATTGGCGATGTCACATAGGGTTCTTTGTGTATTGAATTCACAACTACTCTAATCTTTCCAATGCGTTGACACCATAGTGTGTACCACACACGAGTCGCTACTGTCGTAACCATAAAATATATTTCGTCCATAGTTGTTTGATTCCAAATAGTGAAAGACCGAATCTGTGACAACCGAATCTATGAAGTAACACAATTTAAACGCACCTGTCCGTGTACCGCCAACATAAATCGTTATATAGTTATTGAACATCTGAGCTTGGTTTCATTCACAGAATCGATAACCCAGTGTTTTTACATTAAATCTTAAAAGAATTCCCTCATAACGCTGTTCAATGTATGAACAACATAGACACCAAATACTTTATTAAATTCTGTAACTGGCTCAGTTTCTTTTGTGTATCTCACATATTGGGGAACCTGTGACAATTTGGAGTCTGTGACGCGTCTTTCAGACATCTCTGAGTTCCCCTGTTTTATAGCACGAATGTAACTTTCTTTAGTGCAGCGTTACTCAGCTCGTTTTGAGTCACGTCGAATTAATACCCTCAGAATAAAATACTGTTAGCAAGTAAAACTAGCCCGACGTGACTTCGTTATTCAGCTATGTATGTGAGCAATTTTACAGGGTGCAGCAGAAACAATGACCTCTTCTAAACTGCGCACCATTGTTGAACGCGGCATCCTACAGAGCTGATGTTGGTACCAATGCGTATTGCGGTTCATAGCATTACCAGTCTCTATGAGTCCTTCTATATCGTCGTACCACAAATATGGCAAGCGCAAAGGTGCAGTGTGTCTTCAGATATCATAGGCGGTTTCGGCTACTACGGACTGCTGATTTTCTTGTCAGCGGTTGCTACGTCTGAAGTTGCAGAACGATCGCTCTTAGCTATAAATGTCAACATCCAAAGAACAATGAATCCTTTCTCGATGTACAACACACTCCTTTTCTCCCCTAATTTGTCCGTTGGACTGACATGTCATTGACTAGAAACGTGGGAGATCATGTCTCTTTACGAATGTACGTACTGTATGTGTATCCTGAAATCATATTCAAGGAACATCCAAATATTGAGGCAAACAGGATCCGAAAACACGTAAGATACCTATAGGATTCGACGTTTTAACATTAGGGCTTTCTTTAGCATTGGGTAGTGCCGTGAAATATCCGTTGTTTCATGAGTGACGTATCGGTAGTTGTAGTACAACCGAACTTATATCGTTAATTTTTTCACCGTCGCCTTCTATTCCAGAAACAACGGTATTGTAATTCGAAGAACGGAGGGCAGATTTTTTTTGCCTAGCGTATAGTGTTATACTGTAATTACTTGATTTAATAATACTCCAGTATTAAGTTCTAAACAAAAATCAATATTTCAAAGTTCTCAAAAACGAAGTTATTAAATTACTTAGAAGTAACATTTTCGTAATTGATTATAATGTGACGTTAATCGTGCAAACAGCGCTTACACAAAAGCAAAGTAACAAAAAGCCATTGTAGCAACATAGGATTACGAGACAACGAAAGTAATTTCAAATCTACTAGAATGTTATAAGCTATCTGAGCTCCAATATTGTTTCAAACAACAATACAATTGCAAAAAATAGTCTTCATTTACAGACGACTGCGTAAATTTTTCGTCATTTCGCATTCAACAACTAGCTCCATATTACATCGAAAGATACAATATACCTTAGTTCCAGTACTGTAATCAAACTATCGTTCTATTAAAAAACGCCGATCATACATCTTTCATTTTCGTATCTCTGATTGCAATGATTGACACTGTTAGTTGCCGCTATCAGTTGTTCCGGTATTCAAACTAAAACGCCCGCACGTTTACCACTAAAGTTCGGGGCCCACAGAGGTCCAAAAACTCGTAGAAATGGCTTATCTGAGAGAATTTTGTGCTACTTTGTTCACTACGCTGCTTATTTTTGGGACAATATACTGCTATTTTGTATTATTCAGGAACTACAAGATAGCGAGGAAAATTCAATACAAAATGCTCCGAATTAAGTATTTGTGTGAGGCAAAGAGGAATTAATACGTTGCTTGTTTATTTCCGAGGTACGTATAAGAAGCTACTATATAAACTGGAGTGCATCTGGCTATGAAGCGTACTATTTGGAATAGCATCTCATACTCAAGATCGAAAGCTGCAAGCATTTTGTGTGATTACAAGAAAAAAGCTACATGAGCGACGTTTCAGTTGGCTACCTTTTCAGCTTTCCTCGTGACTTAGGCCTCATCCGTGATGTGATTTGTATAATAATTACGCAAAATTATTGCTCTTAAGTTTTTTGTGTATCCATTTCATTATTACTCGGCCATTTAAATCTTACCGTTTGCTATGTCATCGTGGATGAACAGAAGTATTGTTCTTAAGTGTCTGAGCCGCTTGTTTGAGCCGCCAGCTCCCAGTGAACAGTTGGGTTCATAGACTCGCAGGGAGACCCAAAAGTCCGTTACCTTTCGAAAATGCACTAATTCACTGAATAATGTAGGCAGAGGGGTAAAAATTGACACACATTCCTGAAATGAGACAATGTTGTATGCATCTAAACTTTATAGTGCATGGCATATAATAAAGGAACATTTATTGATACAGTTACATTCTTGAGTACTTTACACATTTTTCTGTGAATCATACAGTAGAATTTGGTTCTAGTCACTTTATTATGTTTTATTTTTCTTCGTGCAATATGCATATTGGATAAGGGGTGATGACAGTACTGTGAAATGGTCAGCAAACTGTGAGGCTGATGTCTCAGTTTATCACTCCTGTCTGCTGTATGTTTTGCATTCAGTCCAAGGCTTCTTTCACTAGATGATAAAAACATCAGATAAATATCGAAGGTGTACGTCATTAAATCAGGAGGGAAAATATGTAATGACTAAAAGAAAGCATCAGCTAACAAAACTCTTCCTGAGGCATCAAGGAATAGTCAATTTCATTATGGAGGAGGTAAAGGAGGTAAAAATTATAGAAGAAGACCAAGGCTTGGCTACAATTAACTGATTCAAGTGGACATAAGTTGCAATAGCTATGCAAAGATGAAAATACTTGCGCTAGATAGAAGCTACATCAAACCAATCTTCAAAGTGAAGACCATGATGAAAAAAATCGTATTTGAGAGTAATATATAGTCTCTGATAACATTTTAGGTACAGAATCACTTTACTTCTTGCCTGCACAGCACATTACAAATGACTGAATTTGATCTCTGTCTGCATAACCATAAAATGGGTGACAAAAACAGTAAAGCACTCAAAAGACATGGTCAGATGTCAGTGTTACTTTGTACATGTTCATGCCATCACCAGGTATGTAAATTATTAGCACAGCAATACTCTCTGATAGGTGGAATGTCCTCTCATGTTTAATGTTGTTAGTATGGCTGTTAGGGTATGAACACTTTAAATAGTTGATTGATCACTGTGAAGGATACAGAGATGCTGCATACTCATCTGAGACAGCATTATCAGCACTTCACACAGTTTGAAAAGGACCTTACTGTGGAAGTCCATTTGGCCAGCTAGTTGAATTGTGCGATCATCAAAGGTTTGTGGGGCATTTGAATGTGACAATGCCCCAATGTTAGACTGTATGAAAACGTGGGGGCAGGCACACTCATCAGCGAGGTTTCATGTGACCATATCTAACGACCGCAGAAGAGGATAGCTCCATAGTGCACCAAGCGCATCATATTCCTTTCATATCTGTACCTACCATCTGACAGCAGGAAATGAACTGTGTGTGACTTTCTTTGTCATCCCACACCATTGTGTGGAGGTTTTTACTAGCCACACCACGGAATTATTTTGCCATAAGCCGCTGTTAATACCACAAAAATCTGATGTGTAGAGTGTCACTGTGTTCAGGGAGCACAAACTACTGACAAATGGTGTCACATTGTGTTCAGTGATGAATTGCGGTTCTGCATTATCCTGGATTCCCATTGTCGGTGAATATTGTAATGATGTGGGGAGGGATATCATTCTTCCATGCCTTGGAGAGGCACAACAGTGCTACTCCTGGTGTCATTATGTGGGAAGCCATTGTTATGACTTCAGGTCATAGCTGTTAGTGGTTGAGGGAACTCTGTCAGTACGGTATGTCGTGGACATCCTGTGAGATCATGCGTTACGTCTCATGTGACAGTATCACAATACCATTTCTTTGGCAGAATAATGCTTATCCGCAAATGACACAGGCCTTAAGCTACTGTCTGTGTGATGCTGAGGTACTCACATGATCATCAGGAACCCCTGTGTGGAACCAGCTCGGCCATTAATCTTTCCCCATGCCAGTATTCAGGATATCAATGACCACTTAGAACAGTTGTGAGCCAGCTTGCCATTGAAGAGGTAGAATGGTTTTATGACACCTTCCCAACTGAATCAGTGCGTGCAGCCAGGCCAGAGGAGCTGAACTGTCATACTGATAAGGGGGCTCATACCGCCAAGTTCTTTGTAAATTTGAACGAACGATAACTTGGTTGGTTTGGGGAAGGAGACCAGACAGCGAGGTCATCGGTCTCATCGGATTAGGGAAGGACGGGGAAGGAAGTCGGCCGTGCCCTTTCAAAGGAACCATCCCGGCATTTGCCTGGAGCGATTTAGGAAAATCACGGAAAACCTAAATCAGGATGGCCGGACGCGGGATTGAACCGTCGTCCTCCCGAATGCGAGTCCAGTGTCTAACCACTGCGCCACCTCGCTCGGTGTGTAAATTTGACTCATTTTCATAATCACTAAAATAATTTCACATGCTCTCGTAACCCATAAAGTTTCATTTTTTATTCTCCTCCCATTTTTTCTCAGGCAATACTCATTACTTCAGATTATGTGTTTGGACTGTATTAATTCCAGTATGTAATGAACTAAATGATTCTTCAAACTGCAATCATAAATAATTTTCTACGCTGAGAAGATAAATGCTCTGATCCATTTTCTGTTTTGAGCTGAATATGTTAATCAGTAATTTTGTTTCCTGGTAAGTGTTATTTTCTAAAAAAATTATTATTTTGTTCTTTGCAATATCCTTTAAAAATAAAATGTGGTGACATCCTTCCTTATTTCAGAAAACTTGTGTTACAAAATGTCTGTATGGGTGATTAATGTAGCCAGAAGGGGGTTTAGGCTAATGAAGAGAGTACAATAGTTTACTATGAGCAAAGGAAGTTGTTTCTTTAAATACCATATGGGTTAAACATTTAACTGCTGGATGCACTATAAATAAATTTTGCTGCTGATGTTTCTTATGAGATGTTGACTTTGTTTTCATTTAGTTTATATTTATGTGTTTACAAATATACAAAATGTTATTATGAAGTACAGCATTGCAGTTTTTACTAATGCATATCCTACAAATAGATCAAATTAACACTTCTAACACCACTTTCATATAAAATGCAAAATATAGTGGCTATGTATATATTCATATATAAAAGAAATGTTCATATAAAACAAACTTGAGATGAAGTTAACAAAAGATTCACTGCTGAATGTAGCATATATTTCTTTTACAATGGTCATTGCATTTGCATTCAGTGCATATTTACATGTTTATGTATAAATGAATGTTCATATGAAATACTATGTTATTCATTTAACTATTCTATGTAGAACAAATAAATTATATTAGTGTATTTAATGGATTTTTCTTCTAAATTGTTATACTGTATTTGCATTCAGTACATGTGTATGTGTCCTTATACGAATTTAGTGTTCATATAAAGTAAAACCTAAGGTATATATTGCACTTCTAACTTTTGAACACTCTACAATTAATTTTCATTCCTCAGTCCAACACGTATATCCTTCAAAATGGTTGTTGTGTTTGCATTCAATGCATGTTTACGTGCTTATATATAGAGGAAATATTCATATAAATTACAGAATTAGCCTACATAATATACAAAATATATTAAATCAACACATATAATACATATAGTACATATTTCTTAGAATCCATCCACTGTATTTGCATCATTGTATATGCAGGTGTTCATATACAAGGGATATATTTGTATGAAGTTAAATTTCACTAGTAAATAAAATACAAATAAACTTCTGTTAAGAAACTGCCGTATAAATCTCTTTGATATTATTAACTCTTTATTTCCAATGTATGAATGAGTCTTTAATGTTACGTGGTGAGAATGTAAATCAGTTTATCATATGAACAACCCCATTTCCTCAAATTGCGATTCTTATATCACTGGATGCAGGACTGATTGATGGTTATGATTTCATCTGATACTTTCAGCATTTAAAGTTATGCTACTTTAAAATTACTGTGTGTGAAATGACTGACATGACCAGCTTAGTAAATATAAACTGAATTTTTTTACCAGATATAGCATAGCAATGAGTGTTATGAGAGACATTAAAGAGAGATAAAAGTCTCTCATAATTTACTCATTACGCAGTGAGAGCTGTAAGCAGCATGTTGTTATTCATCATGTATGGTGATTATGGAACTTCACTACGACTTTCTCCACAGGAAGCTGGCTGAAGGGTGCATTGTAAGCTGAACAGAGATGTACATTGTACGATAAACAGAATTCCTGTTGTTGCCTCCCCCCCCCCCCCCCCCCCTTATGTTTCCAAGGTGGACTGCATTTAGTGTACATATTCTCCATTGAATATGGTAAGAGATATTCTTGAGACTGTAAGAACACCCCTCCCCCCCCCCCCCCTTCCTCCCAAAACACACACGCACACACAAAAGTCCATTATGCATTAGGCAAGCTACACTGAAATCATAAAAATAGTGAATCTATGTAAAGTTACTACGAATAGTCACTAATTCTTTGTATATAATTAATACACAGGAGAGATAAAAGAGAATTATGATGGTATCATGCACAACATCCCATACTCTAAACAATATCTTGCAGGGTATAGAACTGAAAGCCATATAAACGTAAAGCACTACGATCCAGTTCCTAAACATGAGTCCCGTAACCTGGTTATTGCACTACCTCTCCCACTGGCAGTGGCTGAATGTGCATCAGAAGTGTGCCAAGGAGATAGATGTAGAAGATGATTTTGTAACTTAATACATTCAAACAGCATTTACAAGGGAGGTGTGTGGGACATTATGTCAGAAGGCAGTTTCATAGCTTTCACATACAGGGCCAACATTACTTTTACATTCACTGTGATCCAACAGGTAACTTTGAGTTTGTTTTCAAATGAGATTATTACTAGCAGTTTTGATGCTGTGAGACTTTCCTTAATATGCTTAGCTGCAATTAGCTGAAAGTCTCACTGTGATCCATTCTTACTTACTTCCTTTCAGGCATTAGTAATTCTGCAAATTGGTAAAACACATAATACTGGGCGCTTTTCAATATCTCTGTTAGTGGTTGTGAATTTGACTGTCTTCATACTATTAATTGATTTTATTATCAATGTGGTTGTGTCATTGGGATTGTAAGCTTTAAAGGCATGTTTGTATGCTGCAAAATTCCGCATATTTTTGTGGAGTTAATCCTATACTACTCAATTAGTTACATAACTCTCATTATTCATGCATCTGACTGTTGTGTATCTCATCTGCAGGAAGATATTACTGCATTCTCAATCAGTTTTCCTCATGGGACTGATTCTTTGTTGTGTGGACACTGCATGAGAGAAAAGTAGTCATTCTATATTTAGTGAGGATTCTAGGAACTTAGTCATCCTATACTCTGCTGAGGAGTTATGAAACAAACTTTTACGATACAACTGTTTGCCACACTAACTAAAAAATCTGAGAGAGAATATCTTCTCATCTTGATGACTGAAAACTGTCTATCCTGGACAATATCCCAAGGAGCAGTGTAGGGATTTCCGCATGGCCCTTCAAGGTGAAGCAATGTCTCATAAGTGGATGATGGAAGTGCAGCAGTGGATGTGGATCAAAATGCGCAGGTAGAGAGGGAGCATTCATGGCAGACAGGATCTGTTGCAGCGACATGAGGCAGTCCTTAATCTGTCAAAGTTGAGGACACGTCTGGCTCCATCTGGGTGGAGCACAAACCTATGTAGCTACCTGGGGAAGGATACAGCATAGTATCACATGAGAACATGAACATGCAGATGTAAGATAGTGACCACTGATTGCAGCACTGTCTGTTACAACTGACATGTCATATAGTGGTGAAACTGGTGCCCCTGGATGCTGTGGCAGTTGCTGGCAGCTGGACTGTATACAGTGCCTTTCCTCTTCCATTTACTAACAACCTCGTAGGTGAGGCAGGGGCCACACCTGACCCAATAAACATAGACAGAAGTGTGGTGGTCGAACTATGCAACGGGCGACCCTGCCTACATCACATCTGTGAATCACTTAAATATGCATGCCTGAATTAGGTTGACATTATATGTTCTTTGCACTTCATTTATGGGTGGAAGATGCATATACGCTCCTGCCTAAACTTTACTTAAACATAGAGACTGATGACCTCAGCATTTTGATCCCATAAGGTCTTAACACAAATTTTGAAATTTTACTTAAACAAATTTTACCTTCTCTAATTTATTCTCTTTAATGCCATGGAAGTAGTATGTGAAGAACAGCAGGTTGTTCTAAGATACAAAAGTGAAATTTTTGTTAAAATACTTTAGGGGGTTTTAGTTGGATAACTAGTGCTCTATTGTAACCATTCAACACTCCAGCTTTTCCTTCTACATTTAAAGAAAAACTTTACAATGGACCAGCTATGTCAACATAGATGTATAATACAGCTTTGATCTGAAATTTAAATGCAGCATAAAAAAGTACTGCAAAACAAAGTTAAAGCCCTTCAAGAATTACACAATTCTGTAGACAAGGAAGGTGGCTGGAATGAATAAGACATATATGCACTGTCCTTATTAGATAACTGTAGCTGTAGTAAGGATTGACTTATAATCGAAGTTGTTGCTAATGAATTACAGTTTCTGATAGGTTTCCAAGATAAACAGGGTAACTTTACCTTATAATGCAGTATTAATTAATTAAATGTAATCTATGGTAAGTAGTAGTTGTGTGAAGTCACTTGCAAATATTCACGCACAGCTGGTGAGACATCTGGGAGATTGTGATTATTCATATCAGGATACCTTTCACTAATATGGTCACTTGGAGCTAATTAAAACCATTGCTTCTAGAAAAAACATGACATACAGAATGGCAGTGCAAAATGAAGAAATAGTACCTACACAGAATTTGCACCCTTTTCTAAGATTCATCACTTAAAACTGCAATACTATACTTAAATAGTTAAATGATATTCACATAAATAAGTTGGGAAGTTAATTCTGGAGGACTGAATGTCATAAATTATTGTCCAGTCAATGAACTTCTATAATTTTCTAAACAGCTTGGTCCTATGCTAAGGATTTCTCTCAGCACCATGATAAGATAAAAATTTTACTCTAGCAAACACATGTTTTTCATCCCTCAGGTATTAATGTGCTTATTGATTAATAGTGATCATATACCAGTGTACCAATGCCACTTTTGCTATGTTGTACAGTAATGACTTTTGTTAGAATGGATCTATACATCTCATGACTTACTTATGTGTAATGCTTATCATGCAGTGGAACATTTAACTCCACCACCATTGATTGAGTAAATAATCAGTACTTTGTCTGTCCTTCAAAGCTGAGCATAGCTACTCCATAATGTCTGCTTATAAACAGAGTTGGAGCAGCGCATTAAGATAATGTTATCTGGGTGAAAGACAAATTTGTTAGACAAGAACAATATATTGTAGGATTGACTTTCTTACTTGAAATGTTCACATAATTCTTGTTCATAATTTAGACTCTAAGAGTAATTGTGTAATTGATGGAGTTTGATTAAGTGCCAGATAACAGAACCTATTTCATAATCAACCTTTTAAAGTCTTTAATACAACGACTAAGCCCAATGCAAACCATAATGTATAAATACAAGTTGCTTTTCATGAAAAGTGAAGAATCACACAGCAGTTAATAATAATTATAATTCCTGGTCAGTTACAATAGTTTGTTTTAATATCTCTTGTGCCACTGTAGGTTTAATTTCTTTGTGACAACTCACATTAGATATCAGAAACTACACTCACTGCAGATTTTCTCCCTACATATCGTTAGTGAAATATGGCCACAATTATTTATGCTACAATTAGCTCTTTGAATATTACTCCTCTGGGCATTCGTTGTACAGGCACTTTTCTTTTGGAGTGACCATCATAGTAGACAAAGTGTCAGATTTAGATGGTTTTACACTCAGAGTGTGACAAGAACCAATGTTTTCTGGAGAAGAACAGTGTAAGTTATGTAAGAACAGAAACATATTTAATAACCTATGATGGGTGGAGCAATGAGGACATAAAAAGCAGACTGGTACTGGTATAAAGGACATTCCTGGCTAAGAGAAATCTACTAGTATCAAACATAGGTCTTAATTTGAAGGATAAATTTCTGAGACTGTATTTTTGGAGCACAGTGTTGCATGGTAGTGAAACATGGACTGTGGGAAAACTGGAACAGAAAAGCATCAAAGCAGTTGAAATGTTTTGTTACAGAAGAACATTATAAATTAGGTCTACTGATAAGATAAGGAATGAGGCGATTATCCAAAAAATTAGTGAGGAAAGGAATATATGGAAAACACTGACAAGAAGATTGGACAAGATGATGGAACATCTGTTAAGACATCATGGAATAAAACTTCGTGGCAGATTAAAACTGTGTGCCAGACCGAGACTCGAACTTGGGACCATTGCCTTTCGCGAGTGAGTGCTCTACCGACTGAGCAAGCATGACTCGCCCTGCCCTCACAGCTATACTTCTGCCAGTACCTTGTCTCCTAACTTCCAAACTTTACAGAAGCTCTCCTGCGAAACTTGCAGAACTAGCACTCCTGAAGGAAAGGATATTGCGGAGACATGGCTTAGCCACAGCCTGGGGGATGTTTGCAGAATGAGATTTTCACTTGTTCTGCAAGGTTCGCAGGAGAGTTTCTGTAAAGTTTGGAAGGTAGGAGACGAGGTACTGGCAGAAGTAAAGCTGTGAGGACAGGGTGTGAGTCATGCTTGGGTAGCTCAGTAGGTAGAGCACTTGCCCACGAAAGGCAATGGTCCCGAGTTCAAGTCTCGGTCTGGCACACAGTTTTCATCTGCCAGGAAGTTTCATATCAGCGCACACTCCGCTGCAGAGTGAAAATCTCATTCATCATGGAATAACTTCCACATCACTACAGGGATTGTACACGGTAGAAACGGTAGAGGAAGACAGAGATTGGAATACACCCAACAAATAATTGAGGACATAGGTTGCAGTTACTACTCTGAGATGAAATGGCTGGTACAGGAGAGGAGTTCATGGTGCACCATGTCAGACCAGTCAGGAGACTGATGACTAAAAAAAATTTTTCTTGGAATCACTGTAATAAAATCATGAACTCTCTCAGCCCATGAAGTTTTGTTCCTTTTTCTCATCCCCTTCTGGGTGATTCACTTACCTGTCAGCCATAATACATGGAAAAGGAATTGAGGAATTTAAGGAAAAGTTGTGTAATGTAGACTGGAAATATGTGCTGCTTGGCATTCATGAAAAATATGATGTGTTCTGTAACATAATCATAGGCTACTTTAAAAACTTCTTTTCTAAGAAATTAACCAGTGGTGACACAAATGTTGACAGGGTTTAATAACATTATACTTGTGCAGTAAAATTTTATGTAAAGTCATCAGTGCGTCACAATGAATTTATCATCAACAAAAAAATAACTTCCTTCAGTAACAAAATATGAACTGTTAATACATCAGGATTGGCCAGGAGGGGAAAGCTGTAGGCACCCATAAAGAAAAAAATATTTTTATATGCATGAAAGTTTAATGCTGTTAACAGGCAGGCCTTGAGAAACCACCGAGACTGCAGGGCAGGAGAGGAGGGCGTCTGGTTGGTTTGGAAGCTCCCAGCAGAAGAGAGTGAATGGTATGTCCACTCCCGGCAGCTGGCCGTGGTTCTACCCCCACTTGTTCTGTAGTGTTACCTCACCAGCAACATGTGAGTTTAGCTGCTGATGGTTCGACACGTGAGTTTCAGGGTGGTAGAATCCAGTTTTGGGCAACGTAAATGAGACGCTGCAACTTACCGCCGGGGAGAAGGCACAGACGAACATCAAGTGAAAAATAAAAATCAAATTTTTATACTAGTAAACACATTCAGTAACGACCCCCACTGTACACCCTTTTCCCCTCCACAGAAGTGAAGCATGGGGGGATGGTAAATTGACAGTTACTAAGGGGCTCCTGCAAAGGAAGGCCTTACATAATTTTAACAATACATCTTGATTATTTGTGTTTTTGTGTTAGATTTGTATTAAAAAATGACAATAATAAGGTGATGAATGCTTGCTTGACAAAATTTGGACGATGGCGGACTGTGCAGCAGTGGTGTGAGAAGCTGCGAGTAGTGCACTGTTTGCATCGATCGGCTGTTGGCGGTGGCAGTGGCGGATGCCACTGACTGCGGCAGGCAGCAGCACGCAACTTCCACCGGAGCGTATAAGCGGTGGGTTGCAGGAGGGTCGATGCACAGATCATGAGGGGGAGGCTGGAAGTGGTTAACACTGGTGAAGCACTTCACACACATATTTCATTGCTCACATGTAAAGGAGGGCCATGCCTTTTCTTTTGGGTAGATTTTACTTATTTACTATTCCTCTCTACTCACCACTACCTTTTACTGACTACTACAGTATGGGGGCAGCAAGGAAAACTCTTGCTCCCATTTCACAACTTAACATGGTATTCCCCAGGAGATTGCTCTTCAGGGACAACAGAAGGGGGTGACCAAAGTCACGCAAAAAGTCCTTTTCTAAACGATACTCATAGTGATAAACCAATAAAGATAATTTATAAAGGGGTATATACAGAACTAGGACAAGTGTGCAAACACCTCCTCAGGAGGGGTAGTGATATTACAGAGAGAGCTATTAAATAGTGAACTGCTACCATTGAGTACCACACGGTAGGGCTGGGTTGCTCAAAAGTATTCGTAACAGAGTTGTACTCTATATAACACTCTCCGTACATTGTCACTCAAAACTTATATAATGCATATGAAAGTTAGATTTAATTACAGCAGACAAGACGAAGAATAAGGAGGAAGTGGTAGCGTTCGGGGACGTGACTGGCTTAACACAAGTTGACAGCTGTGCCAGTCCGCATGTTTGCATCATGCTCTGCTTAGAGTAAGCGTTCACTGGTAGCATAACATGCAATTTAAATGGCTCCAAAGCTTTGTATCAACTGGAAACTTGCTGCATGGTAAAGTGAATCATGGATAATGGTTTTTCTCTGACCTCAGGGTGGCAGCATAAAACAGACCATTTACCATCACCTACAACAACACACACAGGAACTCTTGCCTGTACACAAATCAACTTACAGGAGTAAAACAAATCAATTCTTTTCCATCACCAACAAAACTTCACTGCCCTCTGGGGGTCAACAGCCAGAAGTCATCTGGTAGTGTCGTGCATTGAGTTAACCAATCAAGGAACTACCACTTACAAAAAACAGACGGCATGGACAGAAAAAGAATAAATAGTTGGGGAAGATTCCAAAGAACTACAGGAATAGACATTAGTAGCAATGGGGTAATAAGGGGCTGAGGGGAGTATGGTCATGCTTACTCATCATCTAGCTTGGAAAGGGTGCAACAATGAGGTGTTGCATTAATAAATGGCTGCAATCAATCTGTAGGTGGAATTCACTGTATGTAGTGGTTTCGTAAATGATTCGCTGAATCAGAAGCTTTAGTACTGGATGTTGGGGAAAAAAAGAGATTTGACTAATGGGAAAAAGTGTGTTGCATTTAATGCGGAGTTTGTTCTGGGTATATTCGTGTACAGCCGTCCGCAATTGCAATGCCAGGTCACCCAACATACTGCCAGTTAGGCCGAGAGGCCAACCCACGGCAAACCAGGAAGGTGTTCACATTAAAGAGTAAGGAATGGAGTATAATCGGGAACAGGCTCAGGTAATGGGTTTCAGAATAAAATTGATTCAGTGGTGATACCTACTAGTTGAAGGATACGGAGATATGGGATCGGATACACACGTCTACTGGGTGTACCATCACTGAGGAAGTCAGTAACTAGATGGTACAGCCAGGTTTCCATACAAGGAATTGCAATGGGTGGATAGTCTAAGAGCATGATACTGATTAGACCTCTGATTACAACAAGTGAATAGCCTAAAAGTAGGTAGGGTGCAGGACGAATGATGCTAGAGGAGCAGGAGGCTGAACGCGGAAACAACAGCGAAATTCTAACTGTAGTACATGTATTGGAATGTAAAAGGCTTCCTTTCTCCTTCCTATGGGGGGAGACAATGACTAACAGATGAAAGAGATAGGTAGACGATCGGTTTGCAAAACCGAAAACTGAAAGAATAAACCGATCAGTGGGCACTAACTGCAATGTGTAAGGCACACGGCCCTGGAGGAGGGAGGTAGAAAGTAATGGTTGAGGTGGGAAAGAGCAACTCAAAGCAAAGGTAGGAACCCGGTGCAAAGCATGGGCAAGGAAGACATAGGGTGATTACATCTCGGGAAGGGGGGGGGGGGGGGTGGTTAATTATTACAAAATACATCAATTCCCTGAAGTAACAGGGTGAGTTATGAAAAGAGGGGTGTGAACTACTGCAATAGTGGTCAATAATCTACTGTAGTGTACAATATATTTTCAACTAGATAGCATGTTACCGCTCTTGGGCGATGACATCATGTCATTGGCACTAATCATTAACAAACAAGTGCTTATTTCAACGGGAGCTTCCATCTTGGAACATAATGGGCGTGTTTGAATAAACAAACGGGTGTCTCTCACTTCCTAAGTGCACGGTGGGGCACTGTACCCAAAAGGTAGTAGTGTCGATTTTCGTGCTCACTTGTAACAACTTCACTTCCTCAATCAATTACTTTGTAAGAAGTAGGGTGAATAATAACGAAACATAAATTCATCTGGGTGAACTCTTAAATGTGCAACACACATGTGGGATGCTAACTGATATTCTTCATTTACTTGGGTGAAACTTATTCAAATCTCTCCTACCACAAATTCTATCTTGCTTACCACTCTACAGTGAGAGGGTTGTGTACTTCTTTTCAACTTCAAGGGCGCATTCAACTCATCTCTATTGGGTATTTGATATAACTCAGGTGCTTTACTCACTTCTAAACATACCAGTCCGACTCTGGTCACAAACATGGCACATAATAGGATTTCAGAACCCGTAACCCAAAAAAGTCATGTATCACGACTTTAGGGGCAGTCTCACATTATGGGAGTATTGTTGTAGTGCAATATATATAAAATCCAGGCTGTGGTGGGTATTTACATACTGGGGTTGGCGGTGTAAGGTACAAGTACATAATGTACAACACATAAACTATAAAAATACATGCAAGTAAAAACATATGGGATATCAAGGCCATTCCTGCGCAGTAAAATGATGATGTAATGTTTAAACCTAACATAAAACCATAAGGGAATAAAAATAAATGAAAAATACAAGTTATTGGTACCAATTATTAACTAGCTATCAACTGACAATGTGTAGTGGGTCGGACTTCGCTCACCACTGTTAAGCATACAAAAGGCATAGAATACAGAGTGGTGAAGCAATTTATCAGACTCTGTACTGGGGAAAACAGGTAGCGTTATGAAACTGGCTGGAGGCAGAAACAGACAGAGGCAACAGAAGCAGGTTTCAAGTTAGTGTTGAGACTGCAGCATTGTGCACGTGTGGTGCTTAGATAGAGGAACAGCTGCGAAGTACGTGTAACACTGACCTAGCCAGGACTGTTGCATTGTAACTAACCAGTTGCAAAATGTAGTCCATAAAAATTAGTAAGGTTATAGCAGATTTAGTGATTGCTGGGAATAGTATTGACCAATGAAATGATAAAGAAGGGTTGAATAGTCTGTGATGAGCACATAATAGCGAAGACATCTATGAATTTGGAAAAAGAGTTATGAAGGTATGTGAGATTAAATGGAGGGTGGGAGGGTGATACTATTCTTCAGGGGAGGTTTGTAACCACAAAGCGTCACCAAACCAAATGTTGATGTACTGGAAGGCACCTCTTTAACGGCGTGCTTCATTATTGTGGTGTGTTTCCACTTCACGATCCATCAGCTGGAGGTCGTTTGCTTCTAAACTTCCCTTGGAGGTATAGCCTGATTAGGAGATATGTTAGAGGCTTAGGAATGCAAATAAATTAAGGGTTGAAGGACGGAAGAAGTTACGTTTAAAATAGGTATTGCTTAAAAAAAGGTGGTGCCTTTCTGTGCTATGCATTGATAGCGAAGATGGTTCTAGTGTGTGTATCGTAATCTAACAGCTGAAGAAAGATCAGCAGATGGTGAACAGATAGAGGGTCAGGAGAGGGAAGGGGGGGGACTCGGGGGCAACAGCTGTGCGCGGCTAGTGAGACGCCGTGCATCGGTGGAGGGGCGGGGAGATACTGCAGTGTCAGATATGTGTCTCCGCCCTTCTACACAATGTCCGCCATGTGTGCAGCTCCCTGGTTGACAGCACCAGCTGATTTTGACAGGCAGAGTGCACTAGTTCACAATTTTGCAGTAGCAATGTTCAAATGAGAGAGTTACTCAATAAAGTAATGCCCTTATTTGGAATTAACTGTGCTAGTACTGAGAGTAGAGCTTCTGTCCAACCACTAGGCGTGTCATAACACATAAATAACATAATCAAAGTAAAATCAATAAAACACTGGTTAGAACTAAGAATTAATTAAGCGAGGCCAGCATTGCAGAACAGGGTGGGCGGGTAAAACTCTGACAGTCTTTTTCGAGAGGGGGCTGCTTGGGGACATTTTAGTTATTATAGTAGGGGTAAAATGTTCACTTGCAAAGATAAAGATAAAAAATAATAAAGTGGTTGCCTGAATCTTGTTACTTTTTCTTTTGATTGATCAAAATGGGAATCTCTTAAGCACAAAATAGCACCTTAGTTTCTAATCTCTAGACAAAAGAGCATATCAGTGTTTGGATCTGAGGGCGTATATAGGGCAAGTTTGGGGCAATGTAACTTCCCATTTACTCCACTTCACAGGGGGATGAGGACCTGCTGAAGGTCCGGCATTTGTCTCAGAAGGTGGGGGGAGAGGCATAGTTCGTGAATAGGGTATTAGTCTAGCAAAATGGACGATCACTTAGTGGTCAGGTAGTTGTAATTCTACATTGACAGGAGAAGTGGGCCAAATAATTGAATACGGTCTGTCATACAGGGGGGGGGGGGGGGGGGGGTAAGTTTCTTTACTCTTCCTTTCTTTATGCTAGATTTTTTCAGTAAAACCAAATCACCAGTTTTATAGGGGGGGGGGGGGGGGGATGACATTTTTATTGCTTCTTTCTATCTGCCTCCTGGTTGCCTTGTGGTTGTTCCCCTGTACCTTCTTCCAAATGGCCTTAAGGGCTGTGTGATCGATTTCCGGAGGTAATTTATCAATCTCAAGGGGAGATTCCATAGGGAGGCGAAACACTATCTCATAAGGGGTATGTTCAGTGGCTTTGTGGAAATGGCTGTTGTACACACTTGCCACATACGGAATGTATCTTTGCCAGTTGTTGTGGGTTGAGTTAACATAATAGGAAAGCATTCATTTTACAGTGTGATGAACATGTTCAATGCAACCATTTGCCTGTGGGTGAAAAGGGTTGGTTCTCCATTTTTTAATTCTCAGCAATTTGAAAACTTGGATGAATAAGGCAGACATAAAGCTGGTTCCTTGGTCGGTTATAATGGCTTCAGGGCTTCTGAAATGAAGGACAAGATGGTCTACAAAAGTGCATGCTTTGGTTTCAGCTGGCATGTCAGTGATGGGTACCAAAATAAGGTATTGTGAAAAGTGATCAATAATAGAATATATTTACTTCCTTGTGTACTTACTGGAAGTGGCCCGACCACGTATAAAGTGATGAACTGAAAAGGTTTCGATGCCTCAGGAAGAGACTGTAAGGGAATTTTGATTCATGGGGGTGGTGCTCTTTGGGCACAGGGTAGGCAATTTTTTATATACTTGGCAACATCTCGCCATTTCTTGTCCCACCAATACTACACTATGGCAAGCTTAGATGCTGTTGTGGCACTGGGCAATAATTCTTGATTGCAAGTCTTTTGGTATTACTATACATTTAGACAGGAGGGTCTTACGATATATAATTCCATCCTCTGTAACAAAATCTGGATGCGAGTGATACTGGCAACATTTTGCATAATTTTCCTGGTAGTCTTTTAGTTCGTCAATTAGTACTTCACCTGTTTGAGCTACTCTCACCTTTCTGCTAAGGGTGTTAGCATTCTGGTGCAATCATACAGCTTTGTGTTGCACTTGGTAACCATACTCACTCAATTTTAGGACCCAGCACGTGAGAGAGAGCTGCTAGGGTCTTTCAAATTTAATAGCCATTGAAGTGCTGCATGATGTGTTACTACTGTAGATTTTCTCTCATAAAGGTAGCATCTAAAGTAGATAACTCTGAAAATTAGTGCCAGTAATTCTTTCTCTGTCATATTGTAGTTAATTTCCACCTGGTCCTGCTGACGGCATGTGTAACCAATTGGTTTTTCCTCACCATGAATAATTAGACTCAGAACAGCTGCTACGGCAAAGTCAGATGCATCACATGAGAGAATGAATGGTTTTTCAAAATTGGGATAGATCAACAAGGGGTAACTAGTTAGAACATGTCTGAGATGCTGCACAGCAGCTATGCACTTGGTGGTCCATTAATAGGATACATTTTTTTTCAATGGGTGGGTAAGGGATTTAGCTATTGTGGCATAGTCCTTTACGAAATACCTATAATAACTGCTGAGTCACAGAAAGCTTTGCAATTCACTTACATTCTTAGGGGAAGGGAAAGTTCTAACTACTTCAATTAGATGGGGGTCTGTCTTTACTCCATCAGCACTAATAATGTGCCCAAGATACTGTACTTGACTCTCAGCAAAGCACATTTTTCTGTTTTTAAGCTTAAATTAGCACTTCTTAGTCTAGACAAAACATTTATTAACTGGGTAATATGCTCATTTATGGTCCTGGAAAAAACAATGATGTCATCTAGATAGACTAGGCACATTGCGGGCTTCAATCTTGTAAGTAATAGGTTGGCAAAACTTTGGAAGTGGCTGGTGCATTGCGCAACCCGAATGGCATTCTCAGAGATTCATATATACCAGAGGGAACTACTAACACTGTTTTGGCCTGTCCTGTGGGGCAATCGGTATATGGTGCTACCCACTCTTCATGTCAAGGGTAGTGAAGTATTTACAATTTCCTAACATGTCCAGTGTTTCATCGATACGGGGGAGAGGGTAAGTATCAGGAGTGGTTACCTTATTTACTGCTCTCATATTGATGTAAAGACAGTAGGTCTTCTCTCCATCGATTAACTTTTTGGGGGCCCCAATGACTGGGGATGACCAGGGACTGTCGGATGGTTGTATTATCCCTGCCTCTAGTTGCTGCTGGATACTTTCCTCCACAATGGGCTGGAGGTGGTACGGTATTCTATATGGTTTCTGTGCAATGGGTCTTGTGTCTCTGGTGGGAATTTCATGGTAAACAAGCTGAGTAGCTAGCAAATAATGCCTTTCCTCGAATAATCAGGAGTGCTCTTCCAAGAGGGAGTACAATTTGTTTTGGTCAGCCACAGACAGATGAGCTAACTTATCCTTAAATTTGTCTTTGAGCACAGGAGCGATATGACATATGTTACATTCCGGGAGCCGGTGTTTTCGGTTAGATTTTGGCTTCTCTTGTACAGGGTGGATATCTTCAATCTTGTGGCTGCTAGCTGTAATGGTGCCACTAGGAATCTCTACCTCCTTCGTTCCAAAATAGTCCAAACAGATGGGAATGTAAAATTACTTCTTCTGCACTTCTGCTGTTGTTAAACCATGCTTAACATGGACCTGTAATCTGTCGAGGACATTGTTTTGACGGAAACGATCCACCAATACAGCTGTTCTCAGCAGTTCCCAGGATTTGACCTCAAGCCAGAGAAGTCGTGTCATGCCACCGCTGATTCTAACAGAGGTAGTTGTACGTAACGCCCACATTTGCACGGAAGGAACCTGTGGAAGTGGCCACTTTTCACAAATTCCTTGCGACAGAATGATGTGGGAGCTGTCAAAATGGTGGGTTTCCTCGCCAAGATGGACAGTTTGCATTCTGTAATCGACTAAAGTTTGGTAGTGGTGAAGGAAATCACTCCCCAAGATCACACTGAAATCTCGCCTTCATTTCCGAATTACGCCCAATGCAAAAGTGTAGTAGCTTGCTCTGATTTTCAACTTAACTTGACGATACCCAGTGGGTGCGATTATCTCGTCACTCAGACCATTAATGTGGTGATGGCGTGGTTTTAACACTTGTCTATCCCCATGCCCTATGAATGACATGTTAGTGTGTGCTCCTGTGTCAATAAGTATTCTTACCTTCTTTCTTCTAATTTTACCCTTGCGGAGGATACTCGCCGTGCGGTCTAAGGGGCTACAGTCATGGACTGTGCGGCTGGTTCCGACGGAGGTTCGAGTCCTCCCTCAGGCATGGGTGTGTGTGTTTGTCCTTAGGATAATTTAGATTAAGTAGTGTGTAAACTTAGGGACTGATGGCCTTAGCAGTTAAGTCCCATAATATTTCACACACATTTGAGCATTTTTGAGGATACTCGCCACCACATTTACTACACTGTGGCAGAGTGGATGGATGAATTTTACATAGGGCGTGGTCTGGCAATGTGACTTGCCCCTCGACGATTTCCCGTCTGTCTTTGGGATTGGGGTGGATTGTTGGTGAATTGCTCCCTCTGCTGGTTGTACGAGGGGCCCCCGTTTCCTGAGTTATGTGGGCAGTTTTTACTCATGTGCCCTATGATTCCACACTGAAAGCAATAAGGTGCATGGCACTGCGTGGCAGCAAGGCCTGCCTTTCAGCAGCGTTGGCATGCCTGCTCATATTTGAAAACTCGACATGCCTGTTCATCCAGGTGCACCGAACTGGCCACAAAATGTGCTACCTCCTCCTGCATCATTGCAAGTCAGGTGGCATCATGCAACCAGGATGATCATGCTATTTTGACCTCCCCTCCCACATATGGGTCGAAGATATTCAACGCGACATTTTATTGCCATTCATGGCAAGCTATTCTGGGCTTAGATTTCAGCAAGATAATATCCCGCACATGGCAAGAATTTTTACTGCTTGTCGTTGTATAAATATGTCTTTCGAATGAGTTTCCACTTGCTTGATTAACACTTCATTGTGTGCAGGATCTGAACCCAGCGTGTAAGTGCAGCAAGCCACAGGATGGATTCGGTCAGCAAGTGCCTCCATGTCCTCCCCTTGCTTCTGGTAGAGGGTTGATAACTTATCCCTGTAACAGAGGGTGTCACATTGGTCCTGATACCTTTCTTTCAACCCAGCTTCTAATGTGACAAAGGAGGTGGTGTCCTTAAAGGTGCGCACTGATTGAATATAGGTATGGGTGTCACCTGATGATTTAAGGCAGAGTACATTCACCAAGAAACGTCTAGCCAAGCACAAGTGCAGCCTACATCTCGGATGGTTTGCAAAAAGGACTTTATCTGTCCACTGGGCCTGGCGTTCCATGCTGCAGCTACTTGGAAAAAAACTGCCGAACGGCGGAACAGTGCGTGGCGATGCCACGAATGCATGTGCTTATTATCGCATGGTACATCTGGCACATCAAGCGCAAAGTACTGCTGGCAGCTTTAGTAGGTATGGCTGGTTAAACTTCAAATGAGATGGGCCTAACGGTGAGCCATCCTGCTCCTGACAGCAGTTGTTAATGGGTCAGGATTGACCAGAAGAGGAAAGCTGTAGGCACCCGTAAAGAAAACATATTTTTATATGCATGAAAGTTTAATGCCATAAACAGGCAGGCCTAGAGAAGCTTCCGGGTCTGAATGGGCTACCACCCAAGAGGACAGGAGAGGAGGGTGTCTAGTTGGTTTGTAAGCTGCCAGCAGAACAGTGTGAACGGCGTGTCTGCTCCCGGCAGCTGGGTGGGGTTCCACCCCCACTTGACTACCTCCAAACCTCCCTATTGTTCAGTCAGATCGTAAGGGACACAGTTCAGTAGTGTTACCTCATCAGCAACACATGGGTTTAGCTACTGATGGTTCAACACGTGAGTTTCAGGGTGGTTCTATCAGTTTTGGGCAACGTGACTGAGATGCTGCAACTTACCGCCAGGCAGAAGGCACTGACGAACATCAACTGAAAAATAAAAATCAAATTTTTATACTAGTAAACCCATTCAGTAACGGCCCCCACTGTACAGGACTATTGAGGAGATAGTAAAAAATTAGACAGAGAAAGTAAATCAATAAAACCAATAAGTTTCCTTTAAGATAGATATGAACAGATGATAGATATGAACAGAAAAGTTGGTGTGGTAATGACAGGACGGTCCATAAACACCAGTATCACCAAACATAAATGTCATTGTAAGTTGGAAAAGGTGGAGAAAACAACTTTTGTGGAGCATGCACTGTGCGAGACTGACCACGTAATAAATCTGCTGACACAGGAGTTCACGCCGTGGAGAAAAACTGTCATGCCCACATGTTCAAGGAGGCCATATAAATCCACATACGTGATAACAGCTTCAACTAGAATACATAGAGCCTGTAGCTAGTGTATCCTGGATTCCCACGCTATAGTGAACCACGTTTGTGGGCTCAGGGGGAGACCCGCAATCCTAATGACCAGGGAAAAGCCCTGAGATACTGGCATGACAGGTAAATATAATGTATGGCCATGAACTCACCTCGAATCCAATGACAACGAGGACTTGAGTTAGTGAAATATCAGGAAAATCATGTAACACACACCAACCAGAGAACTCGAGACAGAAGGCAACAGGCAATTAGTCGACAAATGGCCTATGAAAGCCTCAAGACATTACCTTTAAGACAGTCCTCAAATTTACAGAAACATTTAATAACTTTATTCTGTCAGTAGCAAATAATTTAAGATTCAATGCTTTCTTAGCAGACAGCCTCACATTCCACTGAAAAGACTTACAAAACAAGTTTGATCAAATCCAGCTTTATTCTAATGTATAAAAGAAGCTTAAAGTGTTATCAACTCTCTTAACAATAAATGTTCAAGTGGTTTTGAGGAAATCTGTAGTAAAATAATGAAATGTTTGTTCACATGAACTTAGTAATATATTGAGTGACTTATGGATGAACCTGTTTACAGTAGTACATTCCCAGAGCCACTTAAATATGCTGTTGACAAACTACTTCACAACAAATTGAGACAAAATATTGTAAGTAATTACCAAACCATCTCATTACCACCAACATTTTCACAACTTCAGGTCTGATCACTTTTATGAACACCTTTGCAGTTCTATTCCATTGTTGAACACAATCTGGTTGTTCTTCCCCCAATAACCTTGATACCGTAATCACTGTCTTGTTATTCCACTGAGTAGTCTAAAAATTATTTTGTCGTCCGCACTAAGAGTATCAAGAATGTTACCTCATTTTTCACTTTTCTTTGAAACAATGTGGTATTTTTTTCATTTATTTTTTTCTAACTGTTCCAGAGTAAAAGATACCTTCCTCCAGAAGATAGGTCTACCTGATAATTTGGATAGAAGTGAATAAATTATCAGCATACACTTTATAATTTTCCCTAGTTGGTATCCTTCAACATAATTGACACAGATGCTCCCAAAACAATCATTCATTTCAGGTTTGAAAGATATTGCTTTCCCTTGGTACACAGTGAAGTTGTAAATCAGTCCACTCTCATCTCCCAGAAGGTACCATTTTACCCCCAATGGACGTGACTTACCTTTTATGTATTGCTTTGTGCTCAAAGATCCTCTAAAAAATTCTGTTCAAGATGAAGATAATGGTATCTTGACTTAACACAACGAGTGACACGTCTAACCTCCCATAGTCTATCATTAGTACTGTCTGGTTTGTCAATAGCTAAATGTAGATTATTGCGCAAATTTCCAAGTCAGTTAGATGACGCCTGGTCAGCGAACAATGAAATGAAACAATGAAGTGGATTCCTAAACAGTCTCAGCCTAGGGAAATTTAGAACACCCATCACAATGTGCATTTCAATGAGCATGCAAATTTCTATGGGATCAACTAAAATACCACTGCCCATGTTTCTAACACAGTAGTTGTTTGTGTGAAATGCAGTAGTTTCACCAATAAAGTCTTGAACAGACCTAAAATATTCATGTGGTGTGCAAATAACTTCTCTATTGTGTTGATATGATGTTCCAAGCCAGACATTGTTGTGAGGGTTTCCAAAGTATTTTACTTTCCAGCGCACACACACACACACACACACACACACACACACACACACACACACACACACATGCCCACACACATGCACCCATGCAGTTCCTCATTAGAACTATCACTTAGAGCACTTTCTTCCACCTCTGTGCAATTCCAGTAATTGTGATATCAATAGCACCAAAAATTGAACAAACAAAATATCTTATTCCAGAATGAGATTTTCACTCTGCAGCAGAGTGTGCGCTGATATGAAACTTCCTGGCAGATTAAAACTTGTTGCCGGACCGAGACTCGAGCTCGGGACCTTTGCCTTTCGCGGGCAAGTGCTCTACCAACTAAGCTACTCAAGCACGACTCACGCCCTGTCCTCACAGCTTTATTTCTGCCAGTACCTCGTCTCCTACCTTCCAAACTTTACAGAAGCTCTTCTGCGAACCTTGCATTACTAGCACTCCTGAAAGAAAGGGTATTGCGAAGACATGGATTAGTCACAGCCTGGGGGATGTTTGCAGAATGAGATTTTCACTCTGCAGTGGATTGTGCACTGATATGAAACTTCCTGGCAGATTAAAACTGTGTGCTGGACAGAGACTCGAACTCGGGACCTTTCCTTTCATGGGCAAGCCATGTCTCCGCAATATCCTTTCTTTCAGGAGTCCTAGTTCTGCAAGGTTCGCAGTAGAGCTTCTGTGAAGTTTGGAAGGTAGGAGGCGAGGTACTGGCAGAAGTAAAGCTATGAGGACGGGGCATGAGTCATGCTTGGGTAGCTCAGTCGATAGAGCACTTGTCCTCGAAAGTCAAAGGTCCCGAGTTCGAGTCTCAGTCTGGCACACAGTTTTAATCTGGCAGGAAGTTTCAACATATCTTATTGTATCATATTGGTTTTCCTCATCTTCTTCTCCATTAGAGTGAGAGTATGGGTCAGATACATCACCATTTAGCAATTGATGCAGCAGATTGCTAAGATCAGCCTCTGATAATGGCGTGTACTAGTCAACATGTCTTCTTCAGCCTGGATGCATTGAACAACATACAAACCACAAAAAGGGCATAATCATAAATATAAAATGTAGTCAGTTTCCACAATACTTGAAAGTTGCAATTGAATCAACAGTAAAATCATTGATAGTATCTACTTAGAAACATGACATGACCTTCATTTCCATTCCATAGTTAAAGAGAAATTACTCGATAAATGCATGATATTATTAATACAGACTAAACCTCAGGAAACATTCATCACAAATAATGTTTCATATTATGTGGATATATCTCACACTGTGTAGAACACACATTCACAGATTGTAACTATTGAAACCTTCAGTGCTGCATTCAATACATAAAGTTTGATATCAACATAAATAATCTTATAGGGGTTTTTTGGCATAATTTTTGTAGTAACTGTGCATAATAGTTTCAACCCTGTTTAGGAATAGAAATATTGCCAATAAATGCTAAACATACTCCAGTATAAAATAAAAATTACAATATTATCAAGCTGAGCTGTGTTGCTGTTCACCATCTTGATTTCTGCTGTTGTTTTTGGGACAGACACTTGATGGCAGATTATGTTACACACAGCTTGTCAAAGCTAAGTGGTACTATGTCCAGAACACCAATGCTAAACTGTCTCATGAGTGTTGCATGAAGAAATAACAGTGCATTAAGTGACATATTTTATTTTGTACATCAGGGCTGAAAGGGCTAGGCATGTTAAGTATGGACCATAGCTGGAAACAACCCTCTTTTTAGCTGCAACATGTTAGTTTCTCCAACATACATCATGCAACATGGCCATGTCAGGAGAATCCTCGAAACTGGAGGTAATATGGCGCTTTACCAACAGTCAACCTACAGGTTCATTTCAGAGTTATTTTTTAACTTGTGGAATAATTATATTTGACTAACACCTATTTTGATAGAGAGATAAACTACATCAAATCTCATTACACAGACCCCAACACTATTTTTGATTTGGCACTCATGTTACTAATATTTTATGATGTATTCAGACTAAAGAACAAGACAGTATTAAGTTTCGATTTATAACTACAATGTTTGGCCATACACCCAAGGAAATATTAACAGAGTTAAAAGATATAACAGATATGAATCTGATGACTGAACAATGTGGCATCAAAACCATAGTGTAGCACAAATGTCTGCACTGCTGTAGCTGAGAACTGTTAGTACCACATATCAGTACAATCTGCATTCAGGCACACCAGATCTAAAGTAAACCTGTCCCATTGTTCCGTGGGTCTGCTTTCGTGGTTCTGGATTATGAATAATGCGTGAATTTCTGCATCATCCACTAACAAGTGTTTTGTCATTTGGGAATAGCATTCTAGATGCCACTTATCCATTTCTGAGCAACACCTTCATTCTCCATTTGAATGTATAGCATGCAGAAAAATATCTGTTTCCACTACCACATGAACCCTGTGTAACATAACAATTATAATTTTTTGCATAGACCTGTAGAGAGCTCATCCATTAGAGATGTGGAATATGTCATAAACTACAATCTTTGATGAAACTTCTACCATCTTTGATGCTCATAACATCTTTATTCTTCCACACGATGTGAGGGCAGATGTGCTCCCTCTGAAGTTAGTTAGTCTGCTGCTGACTTCCATGTTGTACAAATGTGTTTCTGTTGCACTCGTGATATTAATAAAGCTCATATAACTGTGTCCTGCAGTATTAGGATTTCATTCAATGCACTTCCCTCATGGAAGAACTACAATGGAGACCCCAAAAAGTGCAGCTAATTTTGTCTCCACTTTAGAATTTTGTTCCACAATACTGTACTGATAGTACTGCAGTTAGTGGGTATGCAAATTGAAGGAGGACAAGAGTGGAAATACCATAAGAAACAAGGTTAGACTTGTGATTAAAGGATGTACACAGACAAAAGGATTTGACTACGAGGAAACATACACACCAACGGCTTAACTTACAACTGCTAAAATAATGCTAGTTATTGCAATCCAACAAGGATTGGTTCTGTGACAATTTGATGTTACCAATGCTTTTCTTCATGGATTTCTCAAGAAGGAAATATACATGGTTATTCCTCAGGAAGTGGCTATTCCCTGAAGAATGGGAAGACAGGAATGGTTTGGTTTACAGGTTACAGAGGTCTTTATGTGGGCTAAACATGCACCATTAGCATGGAATAATTGTATTCACACGTTTCTTATCTCTATAAAGATTCAATCAGTCAGAAGCAGATAAATGTCTTTACTATATGATGTTAGAGGAAGTTGTCATTTACATTATCCTCTATGTTGTTGACATTTTGAGAGCAGGAAACAATAGAGAGGAAATGGACAGAGTGAAGTTTACGTTTACAATAAAGGAACTAGTAGAGCCACAATCATACTTGTGAATCGAGATTCCAAGGAAGGAAGAAGAAATGTACCTGAGCCAAACATCATATTTGAAGAGTTTGCTACAATTCAACATGCAAGATTGTAATCCGGTCAAGATACCTATGGAAGTTAAACTGGAAATCCAGGAAGGAAAAAGGCTTGATACACCATGCAGAGAGGTGACGGGATGCTTGATGTATACTATGACAGCAACGAGGCCTGATTTGTGTGCTACATTCAACTTCTTAAGCAGATACCAAAACAACCAATCGAAAGAACTCTGGGAATGGTTGAAAAGAGTTTTGAGATATATTAAAGGAGCCATCTATATGAAACAACATTATCAACAAGGGAATTAAAAAGCTCTTCAGGCTTTTTGTTGATGTACACTGGAACAATAAGGAAGATGAAAGATCTACCTCTGGTTATCTGTTACAGTTTTTTTAAATATTGTCTCTTGGGTAGCAAAGAGACAGACTAGTGTTACTTTGTCTTCTACAGAGGCAGAATATGTAGCTCTGGTGACAGCTGCTGCCGAGTTACTCTGACTGAAATACTTGCTGGACAGCATTCAAATTCCAGTTCAACTATCAGTTCGCACATTCAAAGATAATCAGTCCTGTATACAGTCATGAAGAAATAGGAATATCATTGGATGAGGCACATCAACATTAAATATAATTTTGTGTGCCAACTTCATCACCACAAAATAATCACTGTCAAGCAAATACATTCATAAGACCAGATTGAGGACATCTTTACCAAAGGCTTACCAGGTCCTAGATTAATCGCTTTGAGAAGCTTGTTGAGTTTATCTTAATTTTTGTTAACATTAAAAATAGTCGCTAACATTTTGCGAGTATCATTTAATGGTGACTGACTGAAAAGTTATCAGAATAACAAAAAAGTGAAATCAACACAAACGAAAAACACACGATACTTTTGAAGCATTTAACAATTTTTTTTTTTAAATATTATCACTGTTGTTTCATCCATTGTCATATTTGTTCAAGCGCTTTTTCTATTTTTCGAGCATTTTCATTATTGACATCAAACGTTTGCTTCATTTATCCAAATATTTTCCAAAGATCTCAAAAAAAAATCTTGAAAATTCAAGGAAAAATATTTCAAGCATAAAATCTCGATACACAAGATTCTAATTATCTCCCCATGTTCAGTTATTCTTTTGTTCACAATGTCAATAAGGAAACAGAAAAACCCAGTAAAACAAGTATGTAATAATTATTTCACTTCTCTTACTCATTTAGTTCCTTAAGAAGATTATTATTATATTTATTCAATATAAATGAGTCTCTTCAATTTTTTGGAAGAGCAAGAAAATTTTATCATTAAATATATTTAAAAGAAACATTAACACTGTTATTTTCTGAACTTATAGAAATGCTAATAATCACATACTCGTTCTATATTGAAAATTATGACACTAAAAATTCTTTCAAACTTTATTGGTGTTATAAGTTGAAAAGATGATTATGGTGGCTGGGAACATAGTTTAGGAATCAATGGAAACATAAATATATTAAAATCTAATTTTATCAAGGTTGTTGTTGTTGTTGTGGTCTTCAGTCCTGAGACTGGTTTGATGCAGCTCTCCATGCTACTCTATCCTGTGCAAGCTTTTTCATCTCCCAGTACGTACTGCAACCTACATCCTTCTGAATCTGCTTAGTGTATTCATCTCTTGGTCTCCCTCTACGATTTTTACCCTCCACGCTGCACTCCAATACTAAATTGGTGATCCCTTGATGCCTCAGAACATGTCCTACCAACCGATCCCTTCTTCTGGTCAAATTGTGCCACAAACTTCTCTTCTCCCCAATCCTATTCAATACTTCCTCATTAGTTATGTGATCTACCCATCTAATCTTCAGCATTCTTCTGTAGCACCACATTTCGAAAGCTTCTATTCTCTTCTTGTCCAAACTATTTATCGTCCATGTTTCACTTCCATACATGGCTACACTCCATACAAATACTTTCAGAAACGACTTCCTGACACTTAAATCAATACTGGATGTTAACAAATTTCTCTTCTTCAGAAACGCTTTCCTTGCCATTGCCAGCCTACATTTTATATCCTCTCTACTTCGACCATCATCAGTTATTTTGCTCCCCAAATAGCAAAACTCCTTTACTACTTTAAGTGCCTCATTTCCTAATCTAATTCCCTCAGCATCACCCGACTTAATTAGACTACATTCCATTATCCTTGTTTTGCTTTTGTTGATGTTCATCTTATATCCTCCTTTCAAGACACTGTCCATTCCATTCAACTGCTCTTCCAAGTCCTTTGCTGTCTCTGACAGAATTACAATGTCATCGGCGAACCTCAAAGTTTTTATTTCTTCTCCATGAATTTTAATACCTACTCCGAATTTTTCTTTTGTTTCCTTTACTGCTTGCTCAATATACAGATTGAACAACATTGGGGAGAGGCTACAACCCTGTCTTACTCCCTTCCCAACCACTGCTTCCCTTTCATGTCCCTCGACTCTTATAACTGCCATCTGGTTTCTGTACAAACTGTAAATAGCCTTTCGCTCCCTGTATTTTACCCCTGCCACCTTTAGAATTTGAAAGAGAGTATTCCAGTCAACATTGTCAAAAGCTTTCTCTAAGTCTACAAATGCAAGAAACGTAGGTTTGCCTTTCCTTAATCTTTCTTCTAAGATAAGTCGTAAGGTCAGTATTGCCTCACGTGTTCCAGTGTTTCTACGGAATCCAAACTGATCTTCCCCGAGGTTGGCTTCTACTAGTTTTTCCATTCGTCTGTAAAGAATTCGTGTTAGTATTTTGCAGCTGTGACTTATTAAACTGATAGTTCGGTAATTTTCACATCTGTCAACACCTGCTTTCTTTGGGATTGGAATTATTATATTCTTCTTGAAGTCTGAGGGTATTTCACCTGTCTCATACATCTTGCTCACCAGATGGTAGAGTTTTGTCAGGACTGGCGCTCCCACGGCCGTCAGTAGTTCCAATGGAACATTGTCTACTCCGGGGGCCTTGTTTCGACTCAGGTCTTTCAGTGCTCTGTCAAACTCTTCACGCAGTATCATATCTCCCATTTCATCTTCATCTACATCCTCTTCCATTTCCATAATATTGTCCTCAAGTACATCGCCCTTGTATAGACCCTCTATATACTCCTTCCACCTTTCTGCTTTCCCTTCTTTGCTTAGAACTGGGTTTCCATCTGAGCTCTTGATATTCATACAAGTCGTTCTCTTATCTCCAAAGGTCTCTCTAATTTTCCTGTAGGCGGTATCTATCTTACCTCTAGTGAAATAGGCCTCTACATCCTTACATTTGTCCTCTAGCCATCCCTGCTTAGCCATTTTGCACTTCCTGTCGATCTCATTTTTGAGACGTTTGTATTCCTTTTTGCCTGTTTCACTTACTGCATTTTTATATTTTCTCCTTTCATCAATTAAATTCAATATTTCTTCTGTTACCCAAGGATTTCTACTAGCCCTCGTCTTTTTACCTACTTGGTCCTCTGCTGCCTTCACTACTTCATCCCTCAAAGCTACCCATTCTTCTTCTACTGTATTTATTTCCCCCATTCCTGTCAATTGCTCCCTTATGCTCTCCCTGAATCTCTGTACAACCTCTGGTTCTTTTAGTTTATCCAGGTCCCAACTCCTTAAATTCCTACCTTTTTGCAGTTTCTTCAGTTTTAATCTACAGGTCATAACCAATAGATTGTGGTCAGAGTCCACATCTGCCCCTGGAAATGTCTTACAATTTAAAACCTGGTTCCTACATCTCTGTCTTACTATTATATAATCTATCTGATACCTTTTAGTATCTCCAGGGTTCTTCCATGTATACAACCTTCTTTCATGATTCTTAAACCAAGTGTTAGTTATGATTATGTTGTGCTCTGTGCAAAATTCTACCAGGCGGCTTCCTCTTTCATTTCTGTCCCCCAATCCGTATTCACCTACTATGTTTCCTTCTCTCCCTTTTCCTACACTCGAATTCCAGTCACCCACGACTATTAAATTTTCGTCTCCCTTCACAATCTGAATAATTTCTTTTATTTCCTCATACATTTCTTCAATTTCTTCGTCATCTGCAGAGCTAGTTGGCATATAAACTTGTACTACTGTAGTAGGTGTGGGCTTCATATCTATCTTGGCCACAATAATGCGTTCACTATGCTGTTTGTAGTAGCTTACTCGCATTCCTATTTTCCTATTCATTATTAAACCTACTCCTGCATTACCCTTATTTGATTTTGTGTTTATAACCCTGTAGTCACCTGACCAGAAGTCTTGTTCCTCCTGCCACCGAACTTCACTAATTCCCACTATATCTAACTTCAGCCTATCCATTTCCCTTTTTAAATTTTCTAACCTACCTGCCCGATTAAGGGATCTGACATTCCACGCTCCGATCCGTAGAACGCCAGTTTTCTTTCTCCTGATAACGACATCCTCTTGAGTAGTCCCCGCCCGGAGATCCGAATGGGGGACCATTTTACCTCCGGAATATTTTACCCAAGAGGACGCCATCATCATGTAATCATACAGTAAAGCTGCATGCCCTCGGGAAAAATTACGGCTGTAGTTTCCCCTTGCTTTCAGCCGTTCGCAGTACCAGCACAGCAAGGCCGTTTTGGTTATTGTTACAAGGCCAGATCAGTCAATCATCCAGACTGTTGCCCTTGCAACTACTGAAAAGGCTGCTGCCCCTCTTCAGGAACCACACGTTTGTCTGGCCTCTCAACAGATACCCCTCCGTTGTGGTTGCACCTACGGTACGGCTATCTGTATCGCTGAGGCACGCAAGCCTCCCCACCAACGGCAAGGTCCATGGTTCATGGGGGGGTTATCAAGGTTAAAAAGTGTTAAATGTAAAATTTATCAAATAATCATTTTATAACTGTAAATATATAAGTATGTGATTATATAATGTCCATGTAGTAATGTCTCTATTTTATTGTCGAAAACATATCTTTTATCACCATGATGACTTAATGGATGGTTATTAGCATCAGCAGAATAAATTATTTGTTTAATACTCATATTTATTCATAGTCCTCCTACTGTCCTGTGTCATTAAACAAACAATCTTTATAATCTTGTAAGGTTATTTTATTTTTATGACATGTTTCTTAATTCCTGTAGATTTTTTTCTCCACAGTAGTACCAATATTATAAGCATGCATTTTTTCTTAAGCCACAAAATTCCTCCATTATTTTTCCATTACATTCATCTTTCAATTTACCTAATGCATTTTTATTTAGTTGAGGAATGTAAATATTATCTTTTGGATAAGCACTTGTTTCAAATTTATCAAACATTTTATTCATATCTTCATAAAAATCTTGCATTTGTATATTATAAATGTAATAGTCAATATCTTGATTTTAGTTTTATTCATGTTAATTGCAAAACCATTATCATTAAATTGTTGTATATAGTAAAATATGCAGTCCTAAGAATAGCAAAATGGATAAGTGGAAAGTATTCAGATCTTATCAGAAAGACAGTTTAGAAACTGCTGCTGAGTGAGAGGCCTGTGAAATATTTGTCTGATATGCTTGAAGCTGCTATGCAAAGCTTATTCTGCTAACAAGGAGTTTACCCTCGAGCCCCATGAGATTTGTAGAAAGCACAACCGCCTGACCCTTGGACGGCACATGCACTAGCACAAGGGGAACACTTACAGAAGACACTGGGCAATATCACATGCTAGCAGCAAGACATGATGTGTTAGATTCATTACGCTAATGAATGAAACAGCCTTCATGGAACATTCCAGAAGAGTGGTGTCAAGTGCAACCACCCCTTATAAACAGGTGAACCACCAACTGGAGGAGGTGCGCATTTGGGTACACGTCAGGGACACTACCTCTGTGTTGGTCAGTATCAGGAGTAGCAGTTGTCATAATCCATAGAAGAAAGTACTTAGTAAAACTCCACTCACCTCTCTGCAGCAGTCAGGATGTTAACGTCACATACTTATGATACTGGAACATAGTAATGTTATATAGTTATGGAATGTGCCAAGGGGGTACTTCCAGGAAAAGTAACTACTTGTCTATGAGTAAATGACTTGCATCTGCTAAATGATCAGATTACTACAGAGTCCCACACTCTAAACTAGTCAATAGTCTACTTTTCAGCTGAGGTAGGGGCTAAAAATGGCGGCCCACAAGCAGTGCCTCATCGGAATCACCAACTGACGTAAGATCCCCTGTCTTTTGCAGCGAGTGTTGCTCTTACTCCCTCTCAGGACAAGATGAGATGCAAAAATTTTGGTGTCAGATGTGTGGAGACTAGTTAATTGATCAATAATAGAGGCAATTCAGAATGGAGGAATAGGTATAACAGGAGTGCCGCAACACTCCATCACAGAATTGATAGTGATATCACCGAGCATCCCTGAACCACAGGGGTGTCGCAGCATGCCAGCGCAGCTGTGAGAGGGCACCGAACTGCACTGCTGCCGGGGTATCGCTTCACGCCGGCACGATCACATGACTGTGAGCAGGCGGCTAGCCACAGCAGAGGGCACACATCGCGCCAGCAACGTGATCACTGAGTCCATCCCACCAACCACAATCGACAAGGTTAGTGGCAGTGGAAGACATTGCTTATCCCAGTAGCACAACTGGCAGGGAAGTGACAGTTGAAAATTATCTTGATAGTGCTTCAGCAACTGAGAGGGGTCATGAGTACCTGAGGTACAGTGAAGCAGCTAAATTAGTTCTGAGAAAATTTGATGGAGATAAGGACCAATTATCTGAATTTATAGACAACTGCAATAATGCCTATATTTTAATAGAACCTAATGGTAGGACAGTATTCTCAAAACATATCATTGGAAAGATAACTGGGTCTGCCCGCAGTAAACTCTTAGTAAGAGATCACACAGAAACTTGGTCCAAAGTGAGGGCTGTGTTATTAGAGAATTATGAGAATAAACATACTATCGATTTCTTTGCATGTCAAATGTTTAACAGTCGGCAACGGAACGAGGAAAGCGTGGTTCAGTGGGGTTCTCACGTGGATACAATGTAATTCCATTTCAGGAAGACAGCACAACGAGTATTGAAGGACGAGGAATGGTAGGCAGTAACAATGTAATTGGGAAACTAGGCAAGGCACTCTTTGTTCCAGGATTTTATGATGACAAGAAAAAGACAGTAATAAGGCTCAAGGGAAAAAGTTGACTGTATCGGAGGCCACTGATTTAGCGGCATTGGCAGAATGCACTATTCTGTCTGACAAGAAGAAGCACCAGGTGGTAGGCACGCCCTGGCTAGAATGAAAAGTAGCTGCTAAATGTCTCAACTGCGGCAGGACTGGGCATATAGCGTGAGACTGTAGACAGAAGCATACTGTTCATAAGGCAGATACAGTAAAAGAAGCTCCACAAAGACCTGACCACGGTAGGCTGCCAGTTAAAGAGATAGATGTTTAAGAATTCAAGTGAAATGAGTCATGATCCCATTGTCCTGCACTGGCACAATGTTCACAGTGTAATGTAATGGGGCACTCTGTACTGTACTTCAAGGCAAAGCCTCTGGAATCCTTCATGTGTCACCAGTTCAGACATTTTGCCTGGGAATGAGAGGAGAATAAGTGGGCAAATATACATAGGAGGAACAAGCCAGAAACGCAAAACAGGCATAATGCAGCAGTCTCATTATGCTGCATCAGGGATAGTACGAACCACTGACTGCACCGGAAAGATTGATTATGTGTGTTTGCAAAGTAGGGATGTAAATGGAACAGAAACAAAGCTATTAATTGATAGCTGTGCTCATGTGAATCTCATAAAGGCGAGTGTCTTGGAAGAGCATGTACAATGGGACACCAGAATGGCAGTACCTATAAAAAGTATTCCGAACGAACAAATCTGAACAGAAGGGCAAGTATCTATACAGCTCCAGACAAAGAAAGGGGCCAAATGGATCTCTCAATTCCAAGCAGTAGGTGCTCAGATCAATTTACTGTTTGACGGACTGTTGGGGCCAGAATTTCTGGAAAAAGAACAAGATCATACTAAATTATGCACACTGCAAAATGTGGATACATGGAGAACGAATCGCATTAAGGGAAGCCAGGGATGATGTGAATATAGGTCAAATTACAGTGCAAACTAACAGGAACCAGGGGGCCAAACAACCAAAGTCTTCAGCGGTAACGAAAACGAGTTGTAATGAAAGTATGGCAATGTCTTTCAAAGGAAAGGCAAGTCACAAGAGACACACAGAAACTGAAGCAGTAGCAATGCAGCTGGCAACATGTAACACTGCACCACGAGTCTTAGTTAAGAGCAAGCAAGTGAGTCCCGTAACTGAACAAACACAGAAGTTACTATCACTTGCCGTCTTTAGTGAGCTGAGAGCAGGGAGCTGCCAATGAACTATGTGCTCCGGAAGCAACGAGAAATTATCCAAACAGGAGCCGAGCATTAATGGCCCTAGAATAACTGGAATCAACCCGAAATATTAGTAGTCATCGAAGCATGGGAAGAAAATATTCTACAGTCCGGGCGACACACCATCTAGGCTCATTGGTAATAATTCCATGACAAGAAATTAGACCATTGGTCTACATACCGGAAGCACCAGCAACAGTCAAGGACAGGATGTGTATCACAAGTATAGTGAACACCAGAGAACAGGATGTACGGTTTCCCACGCCTGAAGTGTTTGCAGAGAAGGTTCCATCTCTGATCAGTTATAAAGTCCAACACACCGTGCCCGCACGGAAAGAGGAAGTAAAATCACGGCAGAATTTGCTAAAAGAAAATGTGTGCACCATGCGTTTCAATAGCGAAGAATCAGGGGCAACAGAAGAGTTACGTGCCGCTTATAACGATGTATTCCACTTACCAGGAGACATGCTCATGCAAATCACACTGGTAACACACAAGATCCCACTAATCCCAGAAGTGGAAGGAACCATAATAGAGGGGATATTAGCCAAGGACATAATATTGGCGAGCATCAGTTCTTGGAATTTTGCTCTCATCGTTTTACCAAAAAAACCACATGTGGGCAGCAAACAGAATTGTGGGTAGTGGCAGGTCACAGGACACTAAATGATATATCAAGATTTATGGTATATCCATTGCCCATAATAGATGAGATACTCAGCCGCATAGGAAAGGTGAAGTACTTCTCCATGTTAGACCTTGCCAAAAGATACTATCAAGTACTGATAGACAATAAAGACCGGGCGAAGACTGTGTTCAGTACACCATCAGGCCATTATGAACATGATGGTGATGGGCTTGAGACGGCTCCATCTATGTTTCAGTGACTGATGAACAGAGTGGTGATAGATGTACAAGGAAACAAGGTACACTATGTTATCAAAAGTATCCGGATACCCCCAGAAACAACCATTTTTCATATTAGGTGCATTATGCTGCCACCTACTGCCAGGTACTCCATATCAGCGACCTCAGTAGTCATTAGACATCGTGAGACAGCAAAATGGGGTGCTCCGCAGAACTCATGGACTTTGAACGTGGTCAGGGGATTAGTTGTCACCTATGTCATACATCTGTATGTGAGATTTCCACACTCCTAAACATTCCTAGATCCACTGTTTCTGATGTGATAGCGAAGTGGAAACGTGAGGGGACATGTACAACACAAAAGTGTACAGCCCGACCTTGTCTGTTGACTGACAGAGACTGCTGATAGTTGAAGAGGATTGTAATGTATAATAGGCAGACATCTATCCAGACCATCACATTGGAATTCCAAACTGCATCAGATCCACTGCAAGTACTATGACAGTTAGGCTGGAGGTGAGAAAACTTGGATTTCATGGTTGAGTGGCTGCCCATAAGCCACACATCACGCTGGTGGATGTCAAACGACACCTAGCTTGGTGTACGGAGTGAAAACATTGTACAATTTAATGGTGGGAAAACGTTGTGTGGAATGACGAATCATGGTACACAATGTGGTGATCCAACAGCAGGGTGTGGGTATGGTGAATGCACGACAAACCTCATCTGCCAGAGTGTCTAGTTCCAACAGTAAAGTTCGGAGGTGGTGGTGCTATGGTGTGGTCGTGTTTTTCATAGAGGGGGATTGCACAGTTTGTTGTTTTGCATGGCACTATCACAGCACAGGCCTACACTGATGTTTTAAGCACCTTCTTGCTTCCCACTGTTGAGGAGCAATTCGAGGATGGTGACTGCATCTTTCAGCATGATCGAACATTTGTTCATAATGCACAGCCTGTGGAGTCGTTACATGACAATAATAACCCTGTAGTGGACTGGCCTAAACAGAGGCCTGACCTGAATCCAATAGAACACCTTTTGGATGTTTTGGCACCAACTTCTTTCCAGGTCTCACTGACCAACATCAATACCTCTCCTTAGTGCAGCACTCTATGAAGAATGGGCTGCCATTCCCCAAGAAACCTTCCAGTACCTGATTGAAAGTAATCGGAATCGCCAAATGAGGTTAGTTACTCTGTCTTGCGCAGTGAGTGTCGGTCTTACTCCCTCTCGTTACATGACAAAATATTATTCTCCCTGTGAAATTCAGTTTTCTTAAAAGTTCTTCACACTTTTGCATCTGTAATTAATTTTATATCCATCCTGTTTCTAATATTTTCAATGATTTTCCAGATAATGAGTTATTCATGAAGACAAAAAAATTGTTATCGTTTTAGTATCATTTGTTGCTTTATTTCTCATTTCTGTATTGAGGTATACCGCCTCTGATACCTTTTTCAAACCATTAGTATCATGTCATAATCAGCTAACAATTGTAATTAACTTTTGTCATTTTAAACTCAAATTCCAACCTAAACCTAACGCTGTAAAACATCAAGATGGGTTTAAATCATAAGTTTTGTAAAAACTTCCATAAAATTTTCAAAACTCTATAGACAAAAACAAAACAATAGTTTTAGTATATATATCATGATATTCAGCAAGATTTTTTGTATTAAATTTTTCCCAAATTAGTTCTGCAAATTCGTAATCTTCATCAGTAATAACACATTCATTTAACTTATGATGGAATGTTTGTTTTCATGGAAGAAGTCTTTCTTTAAAGTTTTTGAACTATCCATACAGTCATGAGTATAAACACCATTTTAATTACAAAATTTAGTAGATCTTTTGTAAAGGTTTTCTAACTTTTGTCATCAGATCTTTTCTTAAATTTGATGATAATTTATCAGTTGAAGAAGCCTTAAATTTGAATATATGAACAACCTCATTTTCAAATTTGCTCTCTTTTTATCAAAACTAATGTATGTATCTTCATTGTTATGTATCAAATCTACTTCTTTTTCCTCACAACTGAGTTCCTTTATGGACAAATCAGTATCATATCCCAAGAGGTTATATTATTAGATAACAGCTTTATGTACTTTCCAATTAAATGATGATGAGGATGTACTTTTTGCTTTATTGTGAATAGTGACTTCTACATAATGAACATATTTTTTTAATTTTTTTTGTCTTGATTGTTCTTGAAATGCTAACGATTTCATTTCTTCAATTTCAGAATATGAACTTCCAGTTTCTTCAACTTCTTTTTACTCACATTCGATAAATTTTTATGACAATTTGGCCCTCTCTATGCACTCATATTATATCAATTCATATGTTTAATGTAATAACAGAAACCTCTTGGTTCACATTTTTTATATTTGACCATATATGACTTTTCTGGATCGGGCTCACAGTTATCCATTTTTAAAAAGTAAACTTCCAAAATCAGAAACTTTCATTGTATATTGATAATTTTTAAAACTTATATATGACTTTTTCTCTGGTAACTCCACTTTTAAAGGTATATTTACTAACCAGTTTGAAATATGACTATCTAAATTTTCTTTATTGTTAAAATGTAATGAACACATATCACAAATAAATTTCATTTCTTTATGTTTTGAGATATGATCAATAGTGAGTTCAACATTTTTATATTTTGTAACTGCCTCTACATTTTTATCTACAGGATATAATACTGGTTTTATTGGCAAAAAAAATTTTTTTATCATAATTTTGAACATTAACAGAAGCCTTTTTATATTTTTCTGGTAATTTGATGTAAGATGAACCTCTTAATTCAATATATTTATTAATCACTAACTGTAATCCAATAACATGATCCAGACGCCAACCAGATCCTTGAGTTTGAAATTCAGACATTCATCGTGTAAATTCTTTTTTCCAATTTCATAACATTTAATCAAATCTCTTTCATTCATTGTTCTATACTTATGTGTAGCAATTTAATATCCATTGTCTCTTCAGAATCTGATTATTTCATGATATAATCACAAAAATTACCACATTGACTTTCGAACCATTATGTAATTTTAAATTTTCCATCACTGTATCCATAATTTCTCATTTTGATACATTAAAAAAATTTGGACCAAGCGTGTTTGGATTGTTCTCTAAATTTATAATATATAGCTTGTTTCCAAATGCTTTATTAACTAGATGTTAATTAACTGTTTCTTTATTTTTTGTTTCTCTAATAAATTAGCAGAAAATGGAAATATTTATTTCAAATGTTTATTTTCATCATTCTTAACAAATTATCATCATTTCAAGTTCAAAATCAGGCAAATGTTTTGACATAATTAACTTCATATTAAGATGTTTAATAATAAATCCAATTAAAATTTTTTTGCTGAAATTACTGTACCTTGCAAATTAACAATTTTACAATAATCGTGAACATTAATGATATTCATCTGTCACAATTTTGTCTCCGTTCATAAGAAAAATAAGTTTAATAAAGTACATGAAAATTAATTACGACAGAAAATTAAGTTAAAATATATAAATTAGGGCAAAGTTAGAAAAATTTGAAAAATACAAAATAAAAAGAATTAAGAAATTATTAAAACTTAAATGAGTATATGATAAATTTAGAGAGTTCAAATTGAAGATAAAATTAACTGTGTTCAAGATAGTTGCAGTTTATTTAAAGTTAAGAAAACGAACTGAGTTCTAGATAAAGACAGATTTTTAGTTGGGTTTAAGAAGATTTTTTTACCGACAGAATTTTTGTTTCCGACAAATTATTCTGTACATTTTTTACATTTGCCTCAATTTTTAATTACGGTTTACATTTTAATAATAACAACTTCAATTTTTAATTATTTTACAGTTAATACATTTTACATCCAGTTTGTTTTCATCATTGTCATTGTATTTCAACAACAGTAATATTTTCAAATATATCTTCCAATTTTCATCACTTTAATTTCGTTTTAAATTATTCTTATAAAAATACTTAGAAATGTTTTTTTCTCATACACAAACAATAAATACTTGAAAAAGAGATGAAAATGCACTATAAAAGAGTAAATATGTTCAGAAAAATGGTTAAAATGCACTAAAACAATGGCGATTGTTATTCGTTCATGCCGATTTCACATTTTTTGTTACCAAAATCTGACATTAGTCAAATTCGTGTTTTTTGATGAATTTTTAGATCTTTTTCGTGAAATTTACCCGAAATTTGGTGGGGTTTTCAAAATTTGTGATGAAAGAGCCAAAATAGACCAGAAACCCCAAACGTATCTACTGATAAACGTTCACAAATGTTTACTAACTGTTTTGGAAGTCATTTTTCTTATAAACATAGCTTTCTACTACAGCATCTTTCCCCCAGATTTCATTAATCCTTTTTTCTGTACTAATACTGTCGTCTTTGCGGCACGGTGGGAATTGTGGTGGGGGGGGGCGGGGGGGGGGGGGGGGTGTCATCTCAGAGCAGAGAACTGCTTGTGGCAGGATACACCTTGGCAGTTATGATTTCAGGAAGCTCCTTTTCCAGCACTGCTCGACAAGTATGAAGGAAAGTAGCCACATCAATGTGCATAAATAGCTGCCATGTTGTGGACGCGGGTTCAATTCCTTGTACTAGCAAGAACTTCTCCTCACTAGGGGAACTGGTATGGGGTATACTCTGCCTTGTGATGCCAATTCCTCAATGGGAATTTAGGACTATAAGGTCTGGAAAGTCAGAAAACCAGCAGGGAGAGCAGTTCTGCTGAATGCATGATTGTCTGTAATGTGTCCACATGACACTGCATTACAGAGACTGTTACTGAAGCTGGTCAATTTCCATTGGCTCCCAGGGTTTGGATGATGAGCTGTTTTTTACCATGCTCTTGGCATCCAGCAAAATAGTATTTGATAGTTTAGTAATTCGGAATAAGAGAGTCAGAGTAACAACAAGGGCTGATAATATTGTAAAGTGAATGATTTTGTTCATTAATATGAAATCAATCTACACATTTTGGCAGTGTTAACTACATATGTCCTGAATTACCTAACATAATTGTAGTAATTCAAATACAAGAGTACAGTGGCAGATCATGTACATCTCTACTCTCACCACAGAAAATATTAGCAAGACCTAACAACAGCACGGTTCATATGACAACTGAAATAGTGCATAAAACACATTTTCTTAATACAAAGTATGACAATACAACCGTTAAAGAAAATGCTGCACAGTTTCTCATTATGAAGCCCACTCTATTCATTAGAAGAATTCCAAGAAATGCCCAATAGAACATAACCACATCAAACTATTTACATAAAATTCTGCATTAAAAAGAATTAATATTTCAAGCATTTAGATGAAATCATACTTATTCCAAATGACTAATCTGTAATCTGAATAGTTGGAAAAAAGTATCAGTTATCACATTACTGTCTTCTTTAATGTTCTGGGAGTAACAACAAAGGCAAATAACAGAACATACTATAAGTTTCCATTCACTAAATTGAGTTGGAAACCCGAAGGAACCTACTGTTCTTCTTGTGCTGCGCCCATATGTTCAGAGAGAATAATACAGAGGGAACAAAATATGATTAAGTAGAGTTTGGGCAGAAGTATAGTTCATCCAGGTGTTCCTTTTGTAAGACAAGCAGCAAGAGTACTTCATTTAAATCTTACTCTGGCATGCACAGTGACAGGGTTACATGTTACGAGTGTTGTGTCTAGAAATCCTGCATACTCGGTTCGGTAGACAAACAATCAAACAACTCATATTAATGAGTGTTATTTACAACAAGACAACTACTAATACTTAACTTTGATCTGAGAATTCTTGTAGTGACTGCTGACCTCTAACTGTGCTACACAGAGTTTGCTGATGAAGAGGCTACAATGCGATGGCTAACAAAGTGGCTAATGTTGAAGCTTCTATCAATGTAGTTGCCATCAGTTGGGTGGAGCGCTTATGTTGTCTTTTTTTTATTTTTATTTTTTATTTATTTATTTATTTATTGTTCCGTGGGACCACATTTAGGAGAAGTCTCCATGGTCATGGAACGAGTCAATACATGAAATTATAACACGATTGTAGAAACAGATAAAATGAAATATAAGAAACATATTCAGGCAACAAGTCGTTAGTTTAAATAAAGAAAATCAAGAATGTAACACTGGAATTTGATTAATTTTTTATCTCTTCCAGGAGCTCCTCGACAGAATAGAAGGAGTGAGCCATGAGGAAACTCTTCAGTTTAGACTTAAAAGTGTTTGGGCTACTGCTAAGATTTTTGAGTTCTTGTGGTAGCTTATTGAAAATGGATGCAGCAGAATACTGCACTCCTTTCTGCACAAGAGTCAAGGAAGTGCATTCCACATGCAGATTTGATTTCTGCCTAGTATTAACTGAGTGAAAGCTGCTAACTCTTGGGAATAAGCTAATATTGCTAACAACAAACGACATTAAAGAAAATACATACTGTGAGGGCAATGTCAAAATTCCCAGACTATTGAATAGGGGTCGACAAGAGGTTTTCAAACTTACACCATATATAGCTCAAACAGCCCGTTTTTGAGCCAAAAATACCCTTTTTGAATCAGAAGAATTACCCCAAAAAATAATACCATATGACATAAGCGTATGAAAATATGCGAAGTATACTACTTTTCGTGTTGAAATGTCACTTATTTCAGATACTGTTCTAATGGTAAATAAAGCGGCATTTAGTTTCTGAACAAGATCCTGAACATGGGCTTTCCACAACAGCTTACTATCTATCCGTACGCCTAGGAACTTGAACTGTTCCGTCTCGCTTATAACATGCCCATTCTGTCTGATTAAAATGTCAGTTCTTGTTGAATTGTGGGTTAGAAACTGTAAAAACTGATTCTTACTGTGATTTAGCATCAAATTATTTTCCACAAGCCACGAACTTATATCATGAACTACATTATTTGATAATGTTTCAGTATTACACACAAGATCCTTCACTACCAAGGTGGTGTCATCAGCAAACAGAAATATTTTTGAATCACCTGTAATACTAGAAGGCATATCATTTACATAAATAAGGAACAGCAGTGGCCCCAGCACCGACCCTTGGGGAACGCCCCACTTAACAGTGCCCGATTGGGACTGAACATCACTACCACTCTCAATATTGCGGAGAATTACCCTCTGCTTTCTGTTCTTAAAGTAAGAGGCGAACCAATTGTAAGCTACTCCCCTTACTCCATAATGGTCCAACTTCTGCAGTAATATTTTGTGGTCAACACAGTCAAAAGCCTTCGTTAAATCAAAGAAAACACCTAATGTTCGCAACCTTTTATTTAATCCGTCCAAAACCTCACAGAGAAAAGAGACTATAGCATTTTCAGTTGTTAAGCCATTTCTAAAACCAAACTGTACATTTGACAGCAAATTATGTGAATTTAAATGCTGCAGTAACCTTGTATATACAACCTTCTCGATAACTTTAGCAAACACCGATGGCATAGAAATAGGTCTATAATTGTCAACATTATCCCTGTCTCCCTTTTTATAAAGTGGCTTCACTACCGAGTACTTTAATCGGTCAGGAAACCGACCACTCCTAAAGGAAAAGTTACAGATATGGCTAAGTACTGAGCTAATATACGTGGAACAATACTTCAGTATTCTGCTAGATACCCCGTCATATCCATGAGAGTTCTTGGTCTTTAGTGATTTAATTATTAACTCAATCTCCCTCTTGTCAGTATCATGGAGGAGCATTTCAGGTAACAGTCTCGGAACACTTTTTTCTAAGAGCGCTATATGATTCCCGGTTGGGACTAGGTTTCTATTTAGTTCACCTGCTATATTCAGAAAGTGATTATTAAGTACTGTACATATATGCGACTTATCAGTAACACGGACATCCCCACTACGCACTGATTCTATATTCTCGACCTGTCTCTGCAGACCAGCCACTTCCTTTACGACTGACCATATGGTTTTAATTTTATCCTGAGACTTAGCTATTCTATCTGCATACCACATACTTTTTGCCTTCCTAATAACTTTTTTAAGCACCTTACAATACTGTTTGTAATGGGCTGCTGCATTTAGATTTTGACTGTTTCTAAAGTTTTGATATAATTGCCACTTTGTTCTACAAGATATTCTTATCCCTTTAGTCAGCCACCCAGGCTGCCTGTTTGTGCTAGTACCCTGTTTTGAACGTTCTAACGGAAAGCAATTTCAAAGAGCACGAGAAAAGTCTTGAGGAAAGCGTTATATTTATCGTCTACTGTATCAGCACTATAAACATCTTGCCACTCTTGTTCCTTGATAAGGTTTACAAAAGTCTGTACAGCAACTGGATCAGCTTTCCTAAAAAGTTGGTAACTATATTTAACATGTGTTGCAGCACAAAAATCTTTTAGACTTAAAATTTGTGCATCATGATCTGAAAGGCCATTCACCTTTTTGCTAACAGAATGCCCTTCTAATAATGACGAATGAACAAAAATATTGTCTATGGTTGTTCTACTGTTCCCTTGCACTCTCGTTGGAAAGAATACGGTTTGCATAAGATTATATGAATTAAGGAGGTCTACCAGCATCCTTTTCCTTGCACAATCACTTATACAATTAATATTGAAGTCACCACATATAACTAACTTTTTGTATTTCCTATAAAGAGAACCAAGAACCTCCTCTAGCTTTAGCAAAAATGTTGTGAAATCGGAATCTGGGGATCTATAAATAACAACAGTAAGAAGTTTAGCTCCACTAAATTTAACCACACCTGCACAACATTCAAACGTCCTTTCAGTGCAGTACTTTGAAACATCAATTGACTCAAATGGGATACCGTTTTTCACATACATGGCTACTCCCCCACACCGCAAAGAGCTCCTAGAAAAGCTGCCAGCCAACCTGTATCCTGGTAAAGGAAGCCTCTGAATTATCTCCTTATTTAAGAAGTGTTCAGATATACCAATAATTGCAGAGTCAACATCTATAAGCAGTTCACTAACTTTATCTCTAATACCTTGTATATTTTGATGAAATATACTAATTCCCTCATTAATCGGATACCCAAGCTTTGTAAAAAGTGGTTTCTTTGTTAGAGAGACTTCCCTTAAGCAGGAATACCTATCAGCTGACTTCAATCTAAAAAAGGTACAGCTCTAACACCCACAACTACCGGAATTTTCCCATGAGTGATCCCACCACCCCCACCTATGCTGTCACCTATAAGTTTTGCCAACCTCCCCTTCCCATACCTGTTGAGGTGCAGGCCATGTCTAGTGAAACCCGTCCTACTGATAGACTCCACCGACACCACTGAAATGTGACTCATGCCTTCTGTCATCAGCGCACCCCCAAGTCTCATGTTATTACGCCTGACGGCTGTATTAAGATTAGGCCGATCGTGACGCTGAAACAGTTCCACGAAATGCACATTCGTGTTGCCAGTCTGAGTGGCTATCTTTTCCAGGTCACCATCTATGTCATACTCCCCATCCCTATCAATACTATTACCAGCCCCACCCACAATCACTACCTGATCCTCTTTAGTAAAATCCCTACATAACCCCCCTATGTTAAAAGTCACCTGAGCCAATCCTGCATTAGGCTTCACAATGCTGGTGAGCTGGTACTCACTCCCCAAAACTTCCTGCAACTGCTGGCCTACACCTCTACCATGAGAACTACCTAACAGCAGAACCTTCTTCTTTCTCTTAGACTTTGCAACTGTCCTAGCCACCGTAACTGCTGACGTCTGCTGCATACTTCCTACATCTACAGCTACTAGGGGCCGCTGCTGTCACATTGTTGTCCTGGATGGAGGTCAGTCAGCATCCGATTAGCTGACCTCTTCTCACAGCCTTCTCTTCTCTGTCATTTCCGACTGGCATGCCATCACTGTCTTTATGCCATAACAACAAGCATCTTCTCTAAATGTAGAATGACTTATTTTAATCTCATCTAGTGCACATATAACAGTGAATCACAGTGCCATGCAGATAATGAATTGTACCAACTATGCAGTGAGATGCACAACAGATCTGGATACGTTACTGGTGACAATGCGGTGACTAATTGAGTAGTATGGAATTGTAAACAGTTCCTCTTACTCCACAGAAATACACAAGACATTATAGTACACATACAAACTGTTGCTTCTCTTTGACTGGGAAAGCGTATTGTGACACAGACACATTGAAATGATATAACTAATTACTTGCATAATGATCAAATTAACAATCACTAAGAGACATGCTCAAAATTGCTCTGTATTATCTAATTAATCACTTTGCAGGATTACTAATGTCTGAAAGACTATAAACTAAAGTAACTTTGCGGAGCCCTCAGCTACCCACAGCAAAGCATGATGAGGAAAGTCTCACAGCATCAGAATTTTTAGTAATCAAAGCTGCATTCATCACTATCTCTGAAAAAAAATGGTCATTTGAAAATAGCTAACATATTATTCATTGAGTATAACACAATACTGAACTCATATTCAGCAGAGGGGACAAAATCTAAGACCAGCCTTCACAGTTCATGGTAACATGGTTTTCCACTCAGCACTCTACAGGGTACAGTATGGAATGTGGGATATGGTACACAGTACCATTACAATTCTCTTTTGCACTTATGTGTGTTAATTATACACAGAGTTACCAGTTGTTCCTTGTAGCTTTACAAGGATTCACTAATGTTGGTAAATTCTGTGTAGCATTTCTTACACATTACTGATTGTATGTGTGTGTGTGTGTGTGTGTGTGTGTGTGTGTGTGTGTGTGTGTGTGTGTGTGTGTCAGTGTGTGATTTGCAGGGGAGGGGTTGGGGGGGATTTCCTCCCCTCTGCATCAGACCATCCCCTCCTCTGGTTTTAGTTTATGAATCCCAACCTGGGATGTTTATTTCCCACGCACTGTAGTAAAACTTTACATATAATTTAAATTCGGGAGCCGAACACTGAAAGTTTTTAATAAGTCTTACTATTAATACTATTAATATGTTTCAGTTTTCTATCATCAGAATAAGTATAGCTTTTCACAAATGTGCCTCTACTTTTTGAATTCCCCTTGTATACCTGCATGTAGATGATTTTGTAAATAAGCTTTATCTATAATGTACTTTTAAAGATATAACAAGGGCTGGCTTTTCTGATAGTGCACACGCGTGAATAGTGAGTTTCGGCATTAACATCTGTTTATAAATAGCTGTTGAACCATGCGTAACGGCACAGTCCAAGCTAGTAACATATATAATTCTACTAACTTCCCCCCCCCCCCCTGCCCCACTGGTAAAAGCACGAATCGCACCCTGGTGTGTGTGTGTCAGGGGAGGGTGGGCTGTTAATTGTATATTATGATATCCTCTCATAGAAAAGAATTAGCAATCTTAACAGAATGATGAACTCACCTTGCTTTTACCATTCCTTATCAAACCCTGTGAAGAAAATGTATATTATACACAGTTCTCTTTTAAATTTTACAAGGGAATGATGGGTAACAACAAGTGAAGAAGGTATGAGTAGCTGAAGGAATGTTATTTTGATTGCAATGTAAACCTTAATCAGCTTCCTGATTAAGAAGCCATAGAGAAATTTCAGAAGCACATGTTGAACAACTATATATCACATAATTATATTTAAGAGTTACAATTTGATACGTTGAGTGTTCTGATTATAGCAAACACCAATACTCCAGCCAGTGATACAATAGTCATTATTCAATGAATTGACACTGTCCTTACGAAAAACTCATTTATTTAATTAATACATTTTTGTTACATAAGTTTAAACTGGCTTTCAACACATATTGAAAAGAAATGATGTCAAGGGGAATCTCTTTTCCACGGAACTGATTTGTCTGTACTAGTCCACCAGTAATTGAAGATAGGTTCCTGTGTACCTGAAACAATATTGGAGCTTTCTCATACACAAAGCAGTGGTTCTATATTTTATTTTTAAAAACACATGCTATACACAGTATCTGTAATACGTGCCAGTTAGAAATTTGGATGTATCAAAGAGGCACTTAAAATTCCAATCCACACATTAAATTTAAACTACTATTGGTATCTAGTGTTACTGTACCATGCAGATTTTATCTATCCACAAGAATGAGTTTTGAAAATTTGCTGCTTTATACCTTTAGAAATTTGCCTTCTCTATAATCAAGAGTATATAAACAATGGATTTGTAGTCTGTGTAGCACGCCTTTGGCAAACATTCTCCTACTGCCTAGTAGCTGCAGATCCAAGTGAGACAATATCATAAGATCATGAAATCGCCCCCCCCCCCCTCCCCCCCTCCCCCCCACCCCAACAACAAACAGTTTGGTAAAAGCATTTATATTTTTACATACACAAATTTCTAAATTTCTCAGTGAACTTTCAGGGAAGACAGTAGAATGACAACCAAGCACCATGAAAATGACAAATAAGCCTATCGAAGGACAAGCTACATTTAACACAGGCTGCTCTTTTGTTGCTAGCCTATAGAGATGGGATGGGAGTCTGACCAGAAGCAGAAAACATTCCAGCTGGGTGTTGTTGTGTGGTCTTCAGTCCTGAGACTGTTTTGTTGCAGCTCTCCATGCTACTCTATCCTGTGCAAGCTTCTTCATCTCTCAGTACCTACTGCAACCTACATCCTTCTGAATCTGCTTAGTGTATTCATCTCTTGGTCTCCCTCTACGATTTTTACCCTCCACTCTGTCCTCCAATGCTAAATTGGTGATCCTTTGATGCCTCAGAACATGTTCTACCAACTGATCCCTTCTTCTAGTCAAGTTGTGCCACAAACTCCTCTTCTCCCCAATTCTATTCAGTACCTCCTCATTAGTTATGTGATCTATCCATCTAATCTTCAGTATTCTTCTGTAGCACCACATTTCGAAAGCTTCTATTCTCTTCTTGTCCAAACTATTTATCGTCCATGTTTCACTTCCATACATTGCTACACTCCACACAAATACTTTCAGAAACGACTTCCTGACACTTAAATCTATACTCGATGTTAACAAATTTCTCTTCTTCAAAACGCTTTCCTTGCCATTGCCAGTCTACATTTTATATCCCCTCTACTTCGACCATCATCAGTAATTTTGCTTTCCAAATAGCAAAGCTCCTTTACTACTTTAAGTGTCTCATTTCCCAATCTAATTCCCTCAGCATCACCCGACTTAATTTGACAACATTCCATTATCCTCGTTTTGCTTTTGTTGATTTTCATCTTATATCCTCCTTTCAAGACACTGTCCATTCCGTTCAACTGCTCTTCCAAGTCCATTGCTGTCTCTGACAGAATTACAATGTCATTTCTTCTCCATCGATTTTAATACCTACTCCGAATTTTTCTTTTGTTTCCTTTACTGCTTGCTCAATATACAGATTGAACAACATCGGGGAGAGGCTACAACCCTGTCTCACTCCCTTTCCAACCACTGCTTACCTTTCATGTCCCTCAACTCTTACAACTGCCATCTGGTTTCTGTACAAATTGTAAATGGCCTTTCGCTCCCTGTATTTTACACCTGCCACCTTCAGGATTTGAAAGAGAGTATTCCAGTCAGCATTGTCAAAAGCTTTCTCTAAGTCTACAAATGCTAGGAACGTAGGTTTGCCTTATCTTAATCTAGCTTCTAAAATAAGTCGTAGGGTCAGTATTGCCTCACGTGTTCCCATATTTCTACGGAATCCAAACTGATCTTCCCTGAGGTCAGCTTCTACCAGTTTTTCCATTCGCCTGTAAAGAATTTGCATTAGTATTTTGCAGTCGTGAGTTATTAAACTGGTAGTTCTGTAATTTTCACATCTGTCAATGCCTGCTTTCTTTGGGATTGGAATTATTATATTCTTCTTGAAATCTGAGGGTATTTCACCTGTCTCATACATTTTGCTCACCAGATGGTAGAGTTTTGTCAGGACTGGCTCTCCTAAGGCCGTCAGTAATTCTAATGGAATGTTGTCTACTCCCGGGGCCTTGTTTCGACTTAGGTCTTTCAGTGCTCTATCAAGCTCTTCATGCAGTATGATATCTCCCATTTCATCTTCATCTACATCCTCTTCCATTTCTATAACATTGCCCTCAAGTACATCGCCCTTGTATAGGCCCTCTATATACTCCTTCCACCTTTCTGCTTTCCCTTCTTTGCTTAGAACTGGGTTTCCATCTGAGCTCTTGATATTCATACAAGTGGTTCTCTTTTCTCCAAAGTTCTCTTTAATCTTCCTGTAGGCAGTATCTATCTTACCCCTAGTGAGATAAGCTTCTATATCCTTACATTTGCCTCTAGCCATCCCTGCTTAGCCATTTTGCACTTCCTGTCGATCTCATTTTTGAGACGTTTGTATTCCTTTTTGCCTGCTTCATTCACTGCATTTTTTATTTTCTCCTTTCATCAATTAAATTCAATATTTCTTCTGTCACCCAAGGATTTCTACTAGCCCTCGTCTTTTTACCTACTTGATCCTCTGCTGCCTTCACTACTTCCTCCTTCAAAGCTACCCATTCTTCTTCTACTGTATTTCTTTCCCCCATTCTTGTCAATTGCTCCCTTATGTTCTCCCTGAAACTCTGTACAACCTCTGATTTAGTCAGTTTATCCAGGTCCCATCTCCTTAGATTCCCACCTTTTTGCAGTTTCTTCAGTTTTAATCTACAGTTTATAACCAATAGATTGTGGTCAGAGTCCACATCTGCCCCTGGAAATATCTCACAATTTAAAATCTGGTTCCTAAATCTCTGTCTTACCATTACATAATCTATCTGAAGCCTGTCAGTATCTCCAGGCTTCTTCCATGTATACAACCTTCTTTTATGATTCTTGAACCAAGTGTTAGCTATGATTAAGTTGTGCTCTGTGCAAAATTCCACCAGGCGGCTTCCTCTTTCATTTCTTAACCCCAATCCATATTCACCTACTACGTTTCCTTCTCTTCCTTTTCCCACTCTCGAATTCCAGTCACCCATGACTATTAAATTTTCGTCTCCCTTCACTATCTGAATAATTCCTTTTATCTCATCATACATTTTTTCAATTTCTTCGTCATCTGCAGAGCTAGTAGGCATATAGACTTGTACTACTTTCGTAGGCACGGGCTTCGTGTCTATCTTGACCACAACAATGCGTTCGCTGTGCTGTTTGTAGTAGCTTACCCGCATTCCTATTGCTTTATTTAATATTAAACCTACTCCTGCATTACCCATGTTTGATTTTGTTTTTATAACCCTGTATTCACCTGACCATAAGTCTTGTTCCTCCTGCCACCGAACTTCACTAATCTCCACTTTATCCAACTTTAATCTATCCATTCCCCTTTTTCAATTTTCTAACCAACCTGCCGATTAAGGGATCTGACATTCGTCGTTCCGATCCATAGAACGCCTGTTTTCTTTCTCCTGATAACGATGTCCTCCTGAGTGGTCCCCTCCCGGAGATCCGAATGGGGGACTATTTTACCTCCGGATTATTTTACCCAAGAGGATGCCATTATCATTTATACATTCAGTAAAGCTGCACGTCCTCGAGAAAAAATTATGACCATAGTTTCCCCTTGCTCTCAGCCGTTTGCAGTACCAGCACAGCAAGGCCATTTTGGTTAGTGTCACAAGGCCAGATCAGTCAATCATCCACACTGATGCCCCTGCAACTATTGAAAAGGCTGCTGCCCCTCTTCAGGAACCATATGTTTGTCTAGCCTCTCAACAGATACTCCTCCGTTGTGGTTGCACCTACGGTACAGCTATCTGTATCGCTGGGGCACGCAAGGCTCCCCACCAATGGCAAGGTCTATGGTTCATAGGGGAAGGTCCAGCTGGATAAAGAGGCCCATTCACTAAGTGACTGTACCTGGTGCCAACATCAAACCTGACATGGTTTGTTAGCACACAAGCAGAGCCAGCAAACTGCAGGAAAGTAAGGAAGGCAAGACAGAAAGAGAAAGGTGCTCCTCTGAGTGATAGATGACAGGGAGGGCGTGAGAGGGAGAGGGGAGAGAAAGAGAGAGAGAGAGAGATAGAGAGAGACAGACAGACAGACAGAGAGACAGAACACACCGGCAACAAATGAAAGAAGCAGCATACCAATTATTTACATGCCTGTATAGATATTGTCTCCAGAGTTTTTTTCAAAGTCAAGGTAAAAAGTGAAATAATGTTAATGGTGCGTGCAGGCTATAGTTCCATGTAACATAAGCTATCACACTGTCAAAGGTGTGAGATTTTGAAATTGTATCATCATTGGCATGTAGTGACTGCAATATTGACATTAATTAAAAAGGTACAAATGACTAGTTTCAATAATTAAATCACCATCCTCTAACATAAAATACTTGACTATCAGGACTCTGTTGATGTGAAATGTAATATCATGAGCATATCGTACCATAATTCACACTGCTTTGCTGCTGTCATTTGAAAGACATATATCTTCTCCAGGAAGCAATGTAATGCAACTTTGCTTTTCAGATCTACAAGCAAACTTTGGTCTACCTATGTTTTAAATTATACAGGATGTGTCAAAAAGAATCATCCAATTTATGATATTTGAGATGTATGCATGAACAATGTACTGTTGAAAGGAGCAAATTCACGAGTTTTACATGATTCCTGTTAGGTACCAGCAGGGTGCACCCTGTCTAGTTCTTGCAGAAATGGTGTCAGAACAACAGAAAGGGTTTCCTGTTCTATGTTTTATGCAGTGCAGTTCAATAATAATGGTTCAGCATGACTTTTGTGCTGGGATGGTGTGAATCCTCCTACAGTACACAGCATTAGATGATGGCATGAACAATTCCAAGGAACAGGTTGTTTGTGTAAAGGTAAATCGCTGGGCCAACCACAATTGTTTGAGACAGATGTCAAACAAATCCCCTTTAGTTTCAGCCCCCAATGTCCATCTAGCATGTGTTGTGTTGATGTTTACACATGAAACCATACAAAATTCAGCAACTGAAAGCCCTTCTTGAAGGTAACAAGGCCTTTAATTAATAATGAAGAACAGCAGTGTTTGCTTACAGTTGTCAGTGCTAACAGACAGGCAACACTTTGTGAAATAACTGCAGAAATGTTTGTGGCATGTACAACAAACTTATCTGTTAGGACAGTGCAGTGAATTTTGGCATAAATGCGTTATGGCAACAGACGACCAAAGCGAGTGCCTTTGCTAACAGCATGGCATCCCTTGCAGTGCCTCTCCTTGGCTCATGACCACATCAGATTATTGAAAAACTATGACCTGGTCAGATGAGTCCTGGTTTAAGTTGGTAAGAGCTGATGGTAGGGTTTGTGTGTGGCACAGATCCCATGGAAGCCATGGATCCAAGTTCTCAATGAAGCACTGTGCAAGCTGGAGGCCACTCCACAATTATGTGTGCTGTGTTTACATGGAATGGACAGTTTCCTCTGGGACAGCTGAAGTGATCATTCACTGTAAATGGTTATGTTTGGCTATTTGGAGGTCACTTTCTGCCATTTGTGGCCAAATTTTTATGGGTAATAATGCACCATGTAATTGGGCCACAGTTGCTCACAACTGGTTGGAAGAACATTCTGGACAAATTGAGCCACTCCAATGCCTCAACATTAATCCCATCAAATATTTATGGGACATCATCGAGAGGGCAGACCATGCATAAGGTCCTCCACTGGCAACATTATCATAATATGGATGGCTATAGAGGCAGCATGGCTCAACATTTCTGCAGGGGACTTCCTACGAGTTGTTGAGTTCAATGTTGTGTTGAGTTGCTGCATTAAACAGGGACAATGGAGGTCCAACACAATATTAGGAGGTATCCCATGACTTTTGTCACCTTAGTGTAGTTAGCTTCTCACGGTATGGGCTCAGGAATATCTTTTTGAAACACAATGCAGCTGAAAGCATGAGACTAAAGGCGAACAATTGTTTTAAAATAAAGAGATCTATGTCTACATTTATAATCTCACTCCCCAAAATACTGTGAAGTACATACTAGAGGGTACTCCCATTATGCCCCATATTAGGTTCTCCTACCATTCCTTTCACATATGTGTCTGTCCGGTCTGTAATAAGTCTCATTTGGGCTATGGAGCCCCACAGGAACAATACACAGGCCCTGAACAATATCTCTACATTTTTCATTTAATACTGTTGCCTGAAACATGATAAGTGGGCTTTTATAGGATAGTTGATGTCTACTTTCAGGCATCTGTCAGGTCAGGTTTTACAGCATTTCCATTATGTAATTTTAGAAAGCATTTTAAAGGAGAATAGAACAGTAATCTTCATGGAGCACTTTAAAATTAAAATTAAAACAGTTTTGATCATAACCGAACATTTTCTAACAAATTTCAACCAGTTTCAGACAAATAGCAATCACCTTCAGATACAATAAGATAAGTACAAGGTATATTTCCTTCTATATTGGAATTGTACTTACCTATCAGTGTATATGGTCTGAAGATGGTCATTTTTTGGCTGAAATCAGTTGCAGTCTTTTAATCAATGTTCTATTGGGATCAAAACTGTTTTAACTTGAAATTTAAGAACTTTTTATGATTCCCTCTTGTAAGTCAAAAATACCTGTCCCAATTCATGCTGTCCTTCTCTGTATGCAGTCTGCATTCCCTCATATATATGAGTGATTTCAGTTGTTACTAATTGAATTTGTTGTTATAGGATACTGTGCTTTTGCATTTCTTATCTCTCTTTCTCTTTCCTCCCCCCACCCCCTCTCCTTCTAGAAATCTGTTGTCTCAAGGTAAGCAGACTGCACAGAAGAATATGACAATTAAGGGCCACACTGCACATACTGGTTCATTTGAAAAATAAGTCACCTAATTATAATTTTCTTTCTTACTCTAAAATATATTAATTCATTTGTACCAAGGCTGGGATTCGAACCCAGATCAACTGCTCACTAGGCAGACATGCTACCACTTCACCATCTTGCCACAGTGAGATTACCCAACTGCGTGGACAAACCTGCAAGCCTCCCTCCTCGATCCAAATTCCTGTTCACTCCTCAGCTAACTTGGCATTCCTAGTTTAGGGGGAATACTAAGTGGGCTGAGGCATGAAAGAGAATTGGGATTGAGGAGGAAGGCATGCCAGGGTTGGGTGAGTAGTTGTGCAAAGCCACTGTACTAGTGTGGCATAGTAGTTAGTACATCTGCATAGTGAGGAGGAGATCCAGGTTCGAACACTTTCCTCAGGAGAAGTTTTCATTTGTCACTTCAGTATGTATATGAATATCATAGATGTGTTTCTGGTGTGAGGTGCTGGTGGTGGTAGTGGTCATGTGTGTATATGGTGTGCTTGCTTGTGGGAGTGTGGTTGTGTGTGTTTACTTCGATGAAGAAGGCTGTGGCCAAAAGCTGTAATGTGTTGTTGTGCCTGTCTGCAACTCAATGGGTCATCTCAACAGCAAGTAGCAATCAGTAATTTTCCTACAATTGTTGATATTCCAACCTGGAGTTTCATTCTTTGATAGATGTTTGAGAATTGAAATGGTCTCTGGAACCACATAGTTTCATTAGATCAAAACTGTTACTTCTCTTACTACACATAATAACTGCCCCTAATCAAGGCAATGCATTTCTGTAAACTCTTCATTTTTACTGACTGTGTAAGAAAGATTAATAACTGAAAGGTTATTTGTTGCATCCCATTCAGCTGAGATGCCGAGTCGCAGATAGGCACAAGAAGAAGACTGTCAGGAAGTGAGCTTTCAGCCAACTAGCCCTTTGTTGGAAATAGAAAACATACACACACACACACACACTTATGAAATTGCAACTCACACACACATATGACAACAGTCTTGGGCTACTGAAGCCAGACGCTGGCAGAGGTTAGGGTCTGTGTGTGCATGTTGTCTGTTTCCATTGAAGGCCTAATCGGCTGAAAGCTCACTTTCAGACAGTCTCTTTGCTGTGTCTATCTGCGACTCAGCATCTCAACTATAAGGTGAGTACCGACTATCCTTTTCTTAATATTGTTGCATTCCATCCTGGATATTCCACTGTTTAAAGGTCAACAATTATTTGTATCAACAGTTCCACATATATTTTAAAAGAAAATAAAAATTTGCACACCAGCTGTGTTGTGGGGAATGTTTTTCATAATATCAATAAGATATGTTACTCATACAATTATTAAGCTATGTAAAGAAAGTGAAACATCTGCTATTATCTTTGAATGGATATTGTTTTGAAGACAATTATGTGCCAAACTCTGGAGGGAGATTCTCTACAGTAGGACTATTTCAAAGTCCTCTTTCATTTGTACTACAATATTTAAAGGTCTTGACTGCAATAAGTGAAGGCTTCACAGTGTATGAATTCTATAAGTGAAACAGAATGTATAATCATGTAGCCAGAACTGCTGATTTATGGTGGTTTACATAATCTATAGCATAATGTCCATTTCAGCCCTTCCATCCTTTATGATGATGTAATTTCCACAAATATTTATGTAACAGTCAATGATACATAGTGCTATAAGGAACAATGATATGTGAATATACTGCAGCCATTTTGAAAATCTCTTGCAGCTTTATTTCTATGTTTGTCAAATGAGAAGTTATGTTATGTGTTATGGGTGAGTATGGAGTTTCAAGTATAGGATGAAGTACTGTACAATGTGTAGCCTGTAACTGTTTAGAAGTACTTAATCAGTCTGCAACACATACATATCATGGATAAATAATTATCTCATACAATTTATATTATCATTTCATGAAATACTGACAATAGTGTTTAATTAATGTTACGAATAAGATACCAGTAACAGTCTGGTGATAAATGGTATTGCCCCTACACCACTATCACCTACTTGTATTTTGAAGCTGCTACTCATGTCATCTGTGAGTTTCTGCGATAACCTTGAATTTCTGCAATTTTGCAATGGCCAATGTTAGTTACAAGCTTTATAAGAGTGATGGAGGAAACAGGATGGCATCTATAGTGTTTGAGGCTGTGTCCAGCACTTTTACTGAGTGCAATAAATCAAGGAAACTACTAGGAAAATGTTTACATTTCATTTAAACCACTGTAAATTATAGAAAACAAGGATTCCAGTCATATTATCAAAAATCAGGAAAGGTGTTTGAAAATCTGTCATGTGTATATTGGAGTTGAATGAATTGCATTCCCAATATCATCCATCAAATGGATACTGATATTACCACCAGGCAATATTAGCATCAACTGTTTTAATTTGTTAACAAATAATTGACATAGTTACTTCTGTCTGGCTGTCCAGAAAAAAAGAAATGGGAATGATGAGAGCATTGAAGATGTATGAAGTACCCAGATCAACAATTTGAGAGTACATTGTAAGACATGCAAAAGGACAAACTGAAAAGGAAACTCAGTTGTAAGACAGAAACTTGGTAGGAAATATGGAAATGAGCATACAGAATTGTGGGCCAAGAGTCCCTCACTTGGGGAAGTTCGGCAGCAGAGGGTAAGTACTTATTGCATTTGATGCCACATTGGGCAGCTTGTGCATCAGAGATGGGAATGAAATGATGATGAAGACAACACAACACCCAGACCCTGAGCAGAAAAAAATCTCCTGCCCCAGCTAACGGGGCTGGACACTTGGAAGGAAACATGTGATGACATATGAAGTGGAGAAAGAACTGATCTAGTATTATACACAAGGGGAAACGATTATTTTTGGTTTGACGCATAAGGAGATAAAGCAGATGGTGTTTGAGCTTGCCTTAAAGAACAATCTGCCTCATCCCTCTTCTATACCAGAAAATATGGCAGATTAAAAGTGGATTAACTTATTTTTGAAAAGAAATTGTTCCCAGTTATCAACAGGAACACCACAATCATTGACAAGAGCTGGAAAAGTAGGCTTTATTCAAGATAATGTGAAGTCATTTTTCTGTATTCTAAAAGCAGAGCGGCTAAAATCAAGTTCAACCTTACTAGAACATTTAACAAACACAAAACTGGAATCACAACTGTCCAAAGCAAAAATGTGAAACTTATTTGTGCGAAAGGAAAATTGGCAATTTACAGTGTCATTGGCAGAGAGGGGATATCTGAACACCATGTCAGGTGCCAGCTAATATGTCACTCCAAGATAGCTTTTCCCAGAAAAAAGCAGGACTTGAAGCTAATGACGGGAGTTCCTCCTGGAGCTATTTCAAGATTTTGTCCATGTCTGTATTACACCTCATAGCATGCATAGGATGCAGCCTCTAGATATTGCTTTCATGAAGCCATTTAAAACTTTATAATCAAGAAATTGAGACGTGGATCTACAGTAACTAGGGTAGAGTTGTGACACAGTGTGAAGTAGCTGAACTCATGGACAAAGCATACATTAGAGCAGCAATCGTGAGAAATGCACTGAATGGTTCTCATGGCACTGGTATCTGTCCTTGTAATGACTCAGAATTTACTGAAGTTGACTGTATTCATGAACTGAATTATAACCAACCAAAGCCTATTTCTGAAGATCATTGTGGACCTTAACTACTTGCAAATATAGTCACAGTTGATCTAGCACTTAGGCCTGTATCACATTGCACTGACAGCAAGGTTCAGTCTATTGGTGAAGATCAACCTCAAATCATGTCACATTCCACATCTGATGCCATCTCTATATCCTATAAACTTGCCCATGGATGTAAAAGATGTGCCAAAATTTCAACCAGTGTCTCAAAACTGAAGAGTCCCAAGAAAATGGTGTTGACTAGTAATTCTTGTAAGAAAAACCTGAAAACCTTTTATGCTTCTAAAGGCACAAACACTTCAAATGAGGCTTCAAGATGTGGAGCAACATGAAAGAGTAATTCAGCCAACACTAAGAGGAAAGTTAAAAGAAAGTATAAAAGCTCAAGTTCTAACAATGATTTTGCTCACGAACCTTGACAAGTAGACACCAAAGGTGATATCAATCTGGATCTTGATTACTATTCTGTGGATGCTGTCTGTACATTTTGCCATAAGAAGTTCTTTCTGTCTGAATAACTAGCTCTTAAATTTGTTTTACATAATTCTGACAAATAAATTCATCTAATTACGGAAATGTGTAACAATTTTCCAATAAATTCTAAACTTTTATCTTCCCTTTCATTTAAATCCACCTACAAAAGCTAATCCAATATGTGCTCTTCCATTTTCAAACAGGTGGTCCTATTGCCTGGTGAGCAAAAGTAGGAATGGGGATTCACAATATTTTGAACCTACTCTTGAAAAATTTTCGCTTATTAAGGTTTCCTAGATTACTCAAACTAGCTTAGCTTAAGAAGCAATTTGGCAAATGCAAGCCAAAGGAGCATAGTTTAAAGAAATATGCATTAGGTTTCGAGGTCTATTTCACAAACCAGGAGGCTGATAAATAGTGAAATAATTATGATAGACAATATTTGAGGCCCAATACATTTTTAAATCATCTTTCTTCTTGATTTTACTGTGAATCATAGTAAATATTTCCAGTCAGACAACTATTTGATTGATGTTTAGTTTACTGTCACTTCTTCCCTGACAAACTGTGTAGAAATAATTTGCCAGAGAATTGCTTTTGAATTGCATTATGAATATTTTATTGTAAGACCACAATAACATTGTTTCCAGAAATTAAATTTATAAACTGGGTTTTGAATGGTAACATTGCAGTTCCAAGCAAGATGATTTATTTTGCAGGTTCTAATAATACAACAATAAACAGCAACAACTAAAAAAAGATCACTATAGGTTAATGTCTAACAACATAAAAGTCACTGGATATGCATGCTAGGCAGGACAAAAAGAAAGGAGGAATCAGGAATTGCCTCACTGAAAGGAATGTCTTGACAATCCCTGAAAGTAAATTAGATAAACCTAAACTAGTTTAGAATTACTGGCATATGTACTGCACTTCTACTAAATATGAATCCAGTGATGTGACCACAGTGACACATATCTCAATTCAGCTTGAAATGAATAAATCGGCATTGGACCAAATACTCAAACTGACAAAACAAAAGTGAAGCACTCAGAGGGTATGGTCAAATGTAAATGTAATTTCATATGCGCAGACACCATTGGCAGGTACATAAGTGATTAGAGTTGCAGTTTTCTGCAACAGGCAGAAAGGCCATTAGAGTGCATTACTTTTTGTCACGTTTAGTGTTGTTACCAGGACTGGTAGGGTATATAAGGGGAGTGAACTGTATCAGATGTTTAGTTATTCCTGTGAAGGACATGGAGATGCCACTTACATGAGACAGAATTGTCAGCACCTGATATAGTTAGAAAGTAATCTCATTTTGGGTTCTCATCCAGCCAGCTCAGTGAGCTGAGCAGTATCCAGATTTGTGGGGCATTTGGATGTGGCAATAGGCCATTGTTGCACTGCATGGGAGTGTAAGGGAAAGCATACTAAGCATCAGGGTTCCTGTCAACCACATGTAACCACCACAAGGGAGTATCACCATATTGTACATGAAGCACTTCATAACCCTGTCACATTTGCACCTGCCATTTGAGAACAAACAAGGGCCTATCTACAACATCCTGTGTTATCCTGCACCATTGATCAGAGACTACTAGCAATTGGATTAGGCAATTGCTGTCCCTTTTTAGGCTATCAGTAAACATCACAACACAAACAGCTGCATTTTGAATGATGCTGTGCGCAGGAAGACTGGAGTACTGATGAATAGCATTGCATTGTGTTCAACAATGAATTGTGGTTCTGCACTAACCTAGATTATCACTGTTACTGAGTATGGTGGCAACCTGGAGAGAGGTCACATTCTTTCGATGTTTTATAGAGCCACAGCAGTGTTATTCCTGGCATCACAGTCTGGAGAGCCACCAGGTATGACTTCTGGTTACAGCTGGTAGTCAGTGAGGGACTTCTGATGTCACAATATTTCATCAAGAACTTAGTGCCTCTTCATATGTTACTTCTCAGGCAACACTATTGTGGTGCCAATTTTCCACAGGACACTCATCACTCACACATGGAACATGTCTTTATGAACTGTCTGCATGATGTTGAGGTAGGCTACTCTTTTGGCCAGCAAGATTCCAGATCTCTCCCCAATGAACAAGTGTGAGATCAGCTTGGACATCAGTCCCATACCAATTCCAGTATCAACGATACCAAAGGCTAGTTACAACTGTTTTCGAGCCCTCCCCAGGAGAGGATATAACAGGTTTTATGCACTATTCTAAACATAGTCATACATGCAGGCCAGAAGAGATATAACATCATACTGATTAGTGAGCTGATACTGCTAAGTTCTGTATCAATTTGAACTCATATTCTAATATCTGAAATAACATCACATACTGTATCAATCCATGAAGTTTCATTTTGTTTCTTTCTCCCGTTCTGGGTGCTTTACACTATTTGTCAGGTAGTGTATACTGTTTCCAAATTAACAAAGCGCATGGGCCATGTGTTTTGATAAACAATCTTTCATTTTTTGCACTCATGTCACACAGAGTGATATCTTAAGAACAAAAGTGTTTATTACTCTAATGCAAATGGTGAATATAGTATGATATGATCACAAACTGTCATTTTGTTGGTATCTCTTCTAACATATATTCAGTAATGGCATCTGTCTTAAGTAATCCATCACTGTCTGAAATCAATATTAAAACTGACATCTTTATCACTGCAAGAAAATGTATAACTTTATTACTGACGGTTAAAGCTTTCAACAGCTCAGAAACGTTTTAAATATGCTGCCATAAAACTATTTCACCAATTACTCCATAACAACAGGTATATCAAGTGTCAATATAAACTTAAGTTGTTTCTTCTCCTTCTATTCTAGAAATGAATACCTATTTACAAACTAGAACCACCTTAGAAGAGAAGAAAAACATGAATTTGGTGTGGCAGTACCTTGCTGTTGTTCACTTAAACATGCCATACAGACATATAAATTTTTACTAAGTGACAAGGCTGAAATGGAGATACAATGAACCAAATACTGCTGAATAAGGCCTTGTTATAAGTTTCAGATATTGAAACTGGCCTAAGATTATGTTAGGTTTTCTGGAAATTTCTGACATTATCAACTCAGCTGAGTATTGGATCAAATGATTGTACAGCTTACTGAAATGCACACTTGAAGCACTTTATGAAATTTCCTTCTTCATAGCATTAAAATTAATTGTAACATGCAGTAGAAGAGAAAGTAGGAGGTACAAGAGTTAAGAACATGTTTCTCATTTCTCAGAGTCTTGCCTTATGCAAGAGACTAAAAACTGAAGGAGCATTTGTGATTGAAATAAATAAAAAAATTAACAGCCTGCCATTGCCTGAGGAGACATCAAACATAGATCTGAAAAGTAACTAGCAATTTAAATTAAATAACTAATTTCAGAAAAAAGCTTACTACATGAAAGTCACCATCCCTAACACCATCACAGTAGATATTATGTAAACCAGATTCAGTAACACTGTAAATTGTTCCTTTTCATTCTGGTCATATATATGACGGATAACTACTAAGTACGAGGGTCTTTTGATAAGACAGAAAAATCTCCATGAAAGTATGGATCATTTTTGTTGAGCTTTCATGACTGATAAGCCTGATTATTCCAAGGATTGTATAAAGAACTTCAACAATGTATAGTGTACAGTACAATGCTGACATCTGTCTAAATTGGTCAGTGTGTTGACTATAATGAAAAACTGAGAACACTGTGCTGCTATTAAACAATTCCATTTGATGAGATGGACTGCCACACAAATCAAAACGGGATTGGATGAAGTCATGTAGTCTCTGCACCATCATAGGAGACAATTTAATTTTGCATTAATGATCTTAAACGTGGTCGAATAAACACTGAATGTGAAGTACGCTCCTGCTGTCTAATGGAGGTCGCAACAAAGGAAAACATTGATAAAATCCATGATATGGTAATGCAAGACCAACAACTAAAAATTCGTAAGCTTTCTGAGCTTTTAGGCATCTCAACTGAGCAAGTGCATAATATTCTGTACAGAGAATCGGCTATGATGATGCTGTGTGCGAAGTGGACTCCGCAATTGTTCACAGTTGAGCAAAATTGCATTTGTCACAACATCTCAACACAATGTCTGGTGATTTCTGCCAGACTTTTTGTGTTAATTTGTGACTGTTTAAGTATCCTGGATCCCACATGACACACCAGAGTCACAACAATGAATGAAGGCTGGTGAACGTGCGTCAAAAAAGGCAGAGACAATTTTGACAGCTTGTATGATGATCGCCACTGTTTTATGGAATTCCCAAGGAATAATTCTTATAGATTAATTGAAAAAAAGCGTTACCATAACTAGACCATATTATGATTCATTGTTGGACCATTTGCGTCTTGTAGAGGCTGAAAAGAAAACAAGGTGGCATGCACGTTAGTAGTGTTTAACCAGTCTAATGCACCATCCAACACATCAGTGGTAACAATGTTGCAAAAGCAGGAATTGGGCTTTGAATTGGTTCCTCATCCCCCCTGTTCACCAGACTTGGCCACAAGTGACTTCTTCCTATTCCCTGATTTGCCACTTTGGCTTGCTAGGAAGAAATTGTCATCAGCTGAAGAAATGATAGTAGCCGTCAGTGAGTGATTTGTAGATTTTGACAAAACATATTTTTATTATGGAATGAAAATGCTGGATGATCATTGGACCAAGCATATATCTGTCAAAGGAGACTAAGTCCAGAAGTAAGGTGTGTTGTGTGTGAAATAAACATTTTTTTCTCATTTTTTTACCAGACATACCTAAACACCATCTCAGATTCTTCTCATATTTTGTAACATGATGACGTCATTTAGGGTGTAGTGCTACATCCTACTTATCACATTATTTTTGAATAGTTCTATAGTTCAGATGACAGCCCTTTGACATATCCTCAAATGTGGATCCTACACTTGTATAATGGTCCTGTTGGTTTGTTAAAATATAAACAGAAGTAGATGTACCTTAACCTTTACTAACAGGAGTTCCTTGTGAAGTATATCTCACAGTGCCCTTACTCTGTGCATTTCAGATGATACACTATCGTGTATGAATATGTTAAGTGTGGTAAACCACATTTTTTTGCAACAGGCTTGTTTTAATCTTTTGTCAGTTATTTTGTTTTCCACAATTACCTTTTTTCCTTGTACACAGCAGTTAACTCATTAACACTTAGCATTTTTATGAGAATAATAGTCTCCAGTTATCATTTGCTGTGATGATGTGTAAATTATATCTGAGGCTCCAAGTAAACAGGTGCAACTGAAGAACTATTGAACACTGTAGCCTCTGCTGCTCCAGTGCTTTCTCAGTCATTCATTGTTTGTGACTGCACACTAAGAATAATCTTATTACATTTTTAAAATTATAAAACTGAAGAAAATGTCAAACTACACTGCTGAAATCCTTCTAAAAAATGACGAACTTGACTGCATTTCTTGCTGTACCTTATTATTTTTATGGTAACTTTGGCATGACAAGCATCCAAGGAACATATAGGACCCACCCTCACTATGAGACTGAAATATCTAGTACATCAAGTCTTTATTAGTACGAGTATGGTGAGGCAACATTCACCATATCCCTCATCAAGGAAACCAACATTATATCCACAGCAAGAACCTCACTCCATCACTTAAAATCTGATCCCAAGCTCATGATCCTACCAGCCAACAAAAGCTCCACCACTCTGGTTACCAACTGCAGGGAATACCTAGCAGAGGGGTTCCACCAGCTGTCTGATATACCCACCTAAAAACCCTATCACAAAGAGTCTACTCCAGAAATCCAGCATGATCACTAGTCCCTCCTCATGTCCTTAAGTCCATCCCAGAGGCTCTCCCTTGAGTCTGTCTCTCTACTCAACACCACCACTCCCCACACTGCTATCTTCTACATGCTTTATGAAGCCCATAAACCTAACCACTCAGGATGCCCTACTGCCACACAGAGTGCACCTCTCCTCTTGTGCAGCACTACATGCAGCCTATAACCTGTAACCTACCCTCTAATATAAAAGAAACCAACCACATCCACTGCTAACTCTGCACAGTTCCTTTTCCTTTACCACTCAGAGCCCTGCTCATCTCCATCAGTGCCACCTCCCTCTTCACTAACATCCCCAATGACAATGGTCCTGCTACCATTGAACATTGACTTTGCCAATGCCAAACCAACTCCAAACCTACAATCTCCTTTCCGGTCACTGTGATCAATTTTATTCTCATCCACAATTATTACTCCTTTGAAGGGATCAACTACAAATGAACCTATTGTACAGTGATGGGGAACCACAAGTAAGTATCCTATGCCAACCCATTCACCAGCTATCAAGGGGAGTGCTTCATAACCACCCAGAATCTAAAAACAATCACCTGGTTCAGGATTAACTGATGACATTTTTGTGATCTGGACCAAGGGTGAAAAAACTTTGTTCACATGCTTCCAGAATCTCAACACCACTTCTCCAGTCCATTCACCTGGTCCTCCTCAATGCAACGTGCCAACTTCCTTGATGTTGACCTTCACCTCAAGGATACATCAGTACCTCTGTCTCCATCAGATAAACAATACCTCCATTCTGACAGCTGACATCCATTTCATACCAAGAAGTCCCTTCCATACAGATTCAGTACCAATGGTCATCACATTTTTAGTGTCATACAGTCCCTCTCCAAATATGCCAAGAATCTCACTGAGGTCTTCACAGACTGAAATTAATCTCTCAATCTCGCCCAGAAACAGATCTCCCATACGTCGTCTCTCCACTTACATAATATCTCACACATATCTACTGTATAAGAGGATGGATCCCATAGTGGGAATAACCATCTAGAACTTAAGCACATAAAAATAAATTAACTAACAGACAACAGATTCAGTAGAGTTTAAAGTAGTATTAGTTGTTGGGTAACTCATTAAGAGATTTTTTTGTAGTTTTTTTTATTAACAGACATAGTTGTGATACTAAAAGAATTAAGTACTAGAAATACATAGTTAATCAATATATTGCTATGTGATTTGTGTGCCCTATTTTAGTTTTTCAGATAATAGACTGTAATTATGAAGAAAAAAATATCCACTGTCTGACCATAATGGAGAGCTATCCTCGAAGCTGAATACCACTAAAGGCTGGAGCAAGTAAATCACATACTCCGCCAGTGTTCTGAATACCGCTAGCCATGACTGGAAAGGAGAAATATCCTACCTACTATACTCACCACACCTTTCACAGTGGTATCCTGCTGCCCGCCAACGCTACGCAATACCTCTGCCCATCCCTACTCCGTCCCTTGTCACAAACCCATGCATCAAGGATCATATCGCTGCAATAGACCTAAATGCAAAACCTATCCCATAAATCCTCCCACTACAACCTACTCCAATCAGGTCACAGGCATCTTCTGCGTCATAAAAGTAAGGACCACTTGTAAAAGCACCCATGTCATCTACAAACTATGCTGCAACCACTCTGCGGATATCTGCATGGGCGTGAAACTACCAAGTTGTCTGCACGAATGGCCACTGCCAATCTGTGGCTAAGGTGCAGCTGGATCACTTAGTTGCTGAGTGTTCTGCTCAATATGATGTGCTTTTCTTTAATGACTACTTCACAGTTGGCACCATTTGAATTATTTCCGCCTACTCCAGCTTTTTGGAACTGTGCAGCATAACCTCCCCCTAAAACATATCCCTTTTCCATGTAAACTCCTTGGCAACAGTCTCCAGTAGTCCCTGTCCTAAACCTAGGAATTAACTTCTCCTCTTCCACTCCAATACTGCACATGCTTCCTAATCCACCAATGCAGCTTCCAGTCTTTTCCCCTTCCCTATTTCATGCCATACTCTTCCCTCTCACTCTCCCCCACCCCTGACAAAGCACAGCCACAAAATGCTAGCAGCCCTATCCTCTCCCCACCACATCCTACAGGTAGCAAAGTGTCTTTCCCCAACCTTTCCTTGCAATCCCTCCTCCTCCCCAGTCTGTGCCTTCCACTAATCCTGTGGTAGTGTGCATGGTTTTTATTTCAGAAGATGGACTCAGTCTGAAAGCTTAATATTTTAGCAGTCTTTCCCATTGTGCTCGTGTGTCACTTAGTGACTCCTCTATGTACATACTTTTCTTTACCAATGTTTCCTTTCAAAATGGTTTCCTTGCTCAACAGTTCTAGTAGCTGTATAGTTTGTGGTGCTGTAGTGCTAACAATAAGAGACTCTGACATTTTACGTATCACTCCACGTAAAGCACTAATGGCTCCTCAGTCTCAGGAACTTAACGAGTAGAGTAGTGATTTGTTCAGTGGGAACATGTGGGCTATGTGAAGCCCTTACAGTTGGATATATAATGTTCACATAGCACGTTGTGACAATTTATACACTATGCAGCTGAACTCAACTACAAATTTTCTTCTCATTACATTTAATAATTTGTTTTGCCTGGCCTCTGTTGCATAGTGGTTCATACTTAGACTGTCCATTAATCAGTAAACAGAAGAAACTTTACACAAAATAGAAGAAAACTGCATCTGAAAACAATGCAAACAATAGTGTCAAAATGCTGTAGAATTTTGTCATGAAGACGATAAAATACACTTGCCACATGCAGTTTATTATTCTGTATCAGAAGAACCAGAAAAAACCAGTTTTCTTCTATTTTAACATATTATTATGATATTAATCTTAAAATGGCATATATTACTTACAACAAATTTGGCACAACTACTGCATTATTGTAAATAGTTGAGGATCCCGAATTAATAGACAATGTCTAAAGTATTGTCAGTATTCTATAAATTAAATGAAATCTTAAAATTTTGTTAGTAATTTGATTTCAGATAGTGATAGCAGTAAACTATGTTGTGAGACATAAGAAAGTGTTTTCATAACTTCAAACAGCTCATTTAAAATACATTTCAGAGCACTGTAACCTGTCCAGATAAATGAGCATGTTAAAGCACTCACTTCCAGGACACAGGAAGGCACATCAGCTAAATGTCAAATCCACCTCATAGATTAATAATGGAGTTTATGGGCTGTTCTGGCTATGATTTTTAGCCCGTTTGCATACTTTACCTTGTATATAAAACCATTTAAGAAGATAGGGCAGACTAACAGCAGCCTCTCAACATATTTACTCCCTCATATGAAGTTTGGTATGAGGAACCAGTAACACTTTTGGGAAAAAAATTTGCAGCAGTCTTAAATATAAATGTAGGATCAAAACTACCAGTAGCACTTATTATAAGCAAATTTGCCTACTCTAGGACAGAAGGAGGGAAATGCACAGCCCTAAAAATATATGAGAGAGTCCTTTGTGAATGAAATGTGCTAGCAGCTAATGAAAGACTGAAATAGACATTAAACTCATTTTTCACTTGTAATCTTCTCCTATACCACATATAACTGAGATTGAAGTAAAGATTGACTTATGTAAATGATGAACATATAGCAATATTTCAACTATACAAACCCACTTCTCTTTCTACATAATTGGAAATGGTCACCAATATACTCCCAGAACATGCAAATAACTACAAAATATTTCTTCAATTCCCATCTAAAAGATACTCTGAGTGAGCGCTCATGTTATGTCACTGGAGCCATTCCTAATCAGAACATGTCTGGTGCCAGGATGTCATATGATGTACAAAAAAATTCCTACACATTTAGAAGAAAATCGATGTGGTATACAATGGGTTGTTATGGATAAACAACTTTAATATATATCTAAGAACACTTATGCCATCTGTCAGACATTTTATATCTTTGGATAGAATATCAAAGAGTTTTATGGCTGAGAATTGCATTCCTTCTTGTGACACAGTTAGATTCACCAAAGGGAAGTGCAGATCACTTTTTATTCTAGCATTGTATTGGCAAATATCTCTGTTACTTTCAAACTACAGTGAGTTGAGAACAAATATAATGAGTGAATAAGTTTGCTGGAAGGATGTGTTTAAAATTCCCTATTACTTAACAGATTCCTCAAAAATTTATATGTGTTGTCCTCACATTTAATTCTAATTACTTCCTTTTGTGTACAGAATACTTTTTGCCTAAGTGGAGAGTTATCCTAGGATAAACTGATTAATCACTAACATTGGACATGAACAGCAATGGGCCCATAATAGAACTCTTTGGATTAATCAGTGTAATTTCTCCCCATGAAGGTGATATGGTGTCCCTCTTTGCAATTTCAATACAACAAATAACCAAAATTGCAAAATATCTGTTTCTATTACTTGATCATGTCTAGTTTTGAGTTTTTATTCATAACCCATCCTCAAATCATCCATCCAATCAGAATAAATGTTACTCCAAACACCAAAATTCATTACAGTCAGTTTGCTCAGGAGTACAATGAAAGTGATCACAAAACTGGATACATGTTTCATGATCATTTGCACTGTATTCCATTTTGCTAATACTTGTCATGATTTTTTGCTGTGTGGAATAATATTTGTTCTGCTTGGATGGATGATCTGAGAATGAGTTATGAATAAAAACCTAAAACTGGTAATCATCAAGTAATAAAAAGAGCATTTTACAACTTTAGCTGCTTGTCATATGGAAATGGTATTACAAGTTGCTGGCCCTTCCAGAACCCAGCATGCTGGAAACCTATGTCCCTCTTTGTATTGCCCACACGCCTAGTGTAAAATTTTTCATCCTGATTCATAAATAGGAACTAAATCTGGCATGTGCTGAACAAGCTATCCCATAAAAGCTTAATTTCTCTTACGGTACATTGTGATTGAACAATAAAATGTCTTTAATAAGTCAGAGACATTTCCAACTGATGATCCTTTACCACTTAAAAATTTTAAGTGAAGATATTATCAACTTTATCAGTAGAGTGATTCTTTTGAGATCCCAACTGTGATTTTGTAAGTATCCCATTCTATTCGGGTGGATGACAACAATTAAAGGAGTTACGTAAGAGGTGAGAGTTGTCAATATTTAGTAACATCTGTGAAGTCAGTTTTCTTATAAAATATGCCCAACAATGGTGTACATTAACCTGTCTGAGAAAGTTCACTCTGATCTAATCAAATAACTGCAGCCACAAACCTGAGTTATGTATACAATACACAATGGATAAGAAACATATGATTAATACAGAGAGAAAACATGCACCAAATGAAACAGCCACACTGGCGGTATGGATGGCAACTGTAAATGAGATTTATTCATGTGTTCAATAACAGATTATCCACAGTCTAGGAAAGGATATGGGCATTTCTGGTATCAGACATTAAGGGCTACACTACAAAAAACCTATATTTCTAATAATTTGTGAAATTTTAAGAGAGTTCAAGGAGAAAAAGTGATCAAGTAGCTTTCCTTTATAAATTTTAGCAAGAATTGGGATTTGGTAGTGAACATTTGACTAGAGAAAATTCTGTGTTACAGTACTGCAGCTATCATTCTTGCACACTTGGAGTTTTACACCATGTCATGCAAATGAGTGCTCACACTAATGGGTATACGAGGGGATCCCTTACATATCAGAATAACGTTGCTGTGGGTTGACCTTGTGTAGTATGTCTTTCTGCCAATAGGCATGTATAGTGCAACTTATTGCCAGTTCAGTACTACCTGTGTTGTCATTTGGCTTGTTCTGTTCATCTGCAGTGATTGTTTTTGCTGGTACTGTTTTGTTCTTGTTTCACTTTTATGATGACAAGTTTAAGTGAACAACACTTTGCAATCATTTCAGAAATGTAGAACTCATAAATGTTAATAATATTGGGCGCAGATTCCACACATTACATGGATTGCACGTTAACAACATGGGGAAAAAACTGCTCGTCGGAAAAATTGAAGAAATTAGCACCAAGAGGCATCAAACACTCAAAAGCAAAATCATCCTGGATTGGCCCCCAAAATATTCGAAGGAAACAATGCCAGCAAGACCTCACTCACCAACATCAACAACAAAAGAAGGAACTAGGTGCCTCCAATATTCAGGCACAATGAATGCAGTAACAGCTCTACCAATTGCAGACCCAGCTCTAACACCAGCAACAATATTATCAACAGTAGGAGCAGCAGCTGAACAACTACCAGGGGACCCAGACACAGAAGAAAATTCTGCTGCAGATGATAATAGAAGAATAGGTGCAGCACACCTGAATGATTTTTTATTGACAAGGTAAAGGTAAGTGATCAATTAAATATGCCACAGTCTAACAATATGCCAAAGCCTAACAAACCCTTTAATGTCATGCTGATTCATCAAAATGTCCAATCATTGCTAAACAAATTAAGTGAAGTTGAAATTTTATGTACTGATGAGCTAAAAAACTTTTCTGTAGTGTGTATAACTGAACACTGGCTGCCTAAAGATGCAATGTCAGTCACAAAACTTGCAGACTTCAATCTTTCTTCATTCTTTTCTGGAATTACATTCAGTCATGGAGGGTCATGTATATTTGTTAAAAGTGGCATTGATTATTGTAACATAAAACCCATTGAACTGTTAGCTGAAGATAAAATTTTTGAAGTATCCTCAGTTGAACTCTCTGCATTAAAATTAATAATCATCTGTGTATATAGGAGCCCTGATGGGAACTTAAATGATTTCTGTCACCAACTAGAAGCAGCTTTAAATACTATAAAAAACTTCAACAAAACAGTGATCATATGTGGAGATTTTAATACTGATTTTCAAGAAATCTCAAAAGACCAGCAAAGCTTGATGACCCTACTGGAAACATATAACATAAAAGCCACCATAGACTCTCCTACAAGAGTTACACCAACAACTAGCTCAACAATTGATCAGATATTAATAAACACAAATGTAAATCACAATTTCTGTGCCAGAAATCTTAATACTGGTTTCAGTGATCACTATGCACAGTTTACTGCTTTGCACACACCAAGTGAAACAACTGAGAAAGAGGAACTTGTAAAAGAAGCAATGAAATTCACTAACAAACAAATAAACCTTTTTGTACAGAGACTAAGTGAAGAAACTTGGTATGAAGTGTATACTTGTGAAAATACTAACAAAAAGTTTGAAAAATTCATGGAAATCTTCATGTCATACTTTGAAGCTGCATTTCCATTACAAAAGCAAAAATGTCAACCTAACTTCAAAAAGAACAAATGGATTACAACAGGTATTAGAATATCTTGTGCAGAGAAAAGAAGATTACACGATATAGCAAAGACACAGAACATGCCTCATGAATTTCATTTGTACCTGAAGAATTACAAGAGGATCCTCAAAAATGTAAGGAAAGCTAAAACAATGGCAAATGACAAATACATTGAAAATTCAAAAAACAAATCTAAAGCTATATGTGAAGTTATAAAAAATCAAACAACAAGTGAAACTAAACAATATAAAAATATGAACTTATGGTATGAAGGACAAATGATTTCTTGCCCAACAGAAATTGCAGGGACCTTCAACAAATATTTTGCAAACGTAAGTGAACAGTTGGTAAGTGGACTGGAAGAACACAACAAAAAATCACCTCCACCATGCAATTGTGTGAGAAATGTGTCTACATCTTTGTTCCTTTCACCCACAAATTCTGAAGAAATTTTATCAGTTATAAAAACCTTGAAAACAGGGTACTCATGTGGAATTGATGGAATACCAGACGCAATTATTAAAAAACGCTGTCTTGCCTTAGCTGAACCCTTGACACATTTGTGCAACAGCTCACTGGCATCAGGAACCTTCCCTTCGTGCTTAAAAACAGCAAAGCTGAAACCACTGTTCAAAAAAGGAAATCCAGAATGTGTTTCAAATTATAGACCAATAGCACTACTGCATGTATTTTCTAAAATTTTAGAAAAAGTTTTTTTATAAGAGATTGTCTGATTTCCTAAATAAAAATAAAATTCTCTCTCCTTCACAGCATGGCTTCAGGAAAGGCTATTCAACTGAAAGTGCAATATTTGAATTTCTTAATGAAATCTATACTAAACTGGATGCAAGTGAGTATGTGACAGGCATATGTCTTGATTTATCTAAAGCTTTTGACGTCATTGACCATAATGCCCTACTGCAGAAGCTTGACCAGTTAGGAATTAGAGGTATATCCAATGAGTGGCTCAAGACATACCTATGTGGTCCCAAACAGGTGGTTGAAGTGCAATATACTGACCATAACAAAATCAGCTACTACTATTCAGGATATGAAAATGTGAAATATGGTGTCCCTCAAGAATCAATATTAGGACCCACTCTGTTTCTCCTCCATGCCAATGATATTATGTACAACACGTATTGCCAAACTACCCTCCAGTTGCAGACGATACAAGGTTCCTTATTAGTGGTAAAACAGAAGAAAAACTAAAAGACTCCGCTATCCAAACAATGAACAGTGTAGAACAGTGGTTCAGCTACAACAAGCTAATTATAAACAAAGAAAAGACAGCAGCACTGAACTTCTATAATGTAAAAGGCAGACACCACCCAAACATAGAAATAGAACTTTGGGACAGAGTTCTTGAAAGTGTTGACAGCACTAAATTTCTGGGACTCTGGCTCCAGAACAACACAAAATGGGAGGTAAATATTGAATATTTGCAAAGAAAACTAAGCAAAACCTGTTACATGATACGGATCTTAAAAACTTGTTGCAGCAAAGCCAGCCTGTTAAATGTATACTACTCCTATGTGCATTCTGTAATTAAATATGGCATAATCTTCTGGGGCAATACAACAACAAATATTAAACTTTTCAGGATGCAAAAGAGAATACTAAGAATTATTGAAGGGGTAAACAATACGAAATCGTGCAGACCCATATTCAAAAACTGTCAGTTCTTCCTCTTCATCACATTTTTATCTATGAAACATCAGTTTTCATCAAACAATATATCGATAGACACTCAGATATCTTATTAAAAAATGAAGATATACATGCACACAATACAAGGCAAAAATCTGACCTACATGTGAAACAGGTGAGAAGATCATTGTGCCAAAAACGCACACTACATACTGGGATAAAGATTTTCAATAATCTACCTAAACATATTAAATCAATAAGTAAACTCTGTAGTTTTAAGGCTGAAGTAAAGGCATATTTAATTGATCATTGCTTTTACAGTCTGACAGAATATATAAAAGCCAAACAACAAAAATAAAGATGCATTACTAATATTCTACTTTGTATGTTGCCTGTAATGTTTGTTGTATTTATGAATCTGTGCCACATAACTTCAATATCTAGCCCATAGGATTGCAATACAAACTGTATTTTTTCTTATAAATACCTAACCATGTCCAATATCCTTGTATATATTCTATACATATAGGATTTGAAGGACTAAATAAATATGAAATTTTATTTTCTACTTGGTAAATATGTTGCTGAAAGTGTTTTAATGTTGAAAACAGTTTACCAAGATGAAGCTATAGGAAAAACTCAAGTGTACAAGTAGTTTTCTCAATTTAAAACTGGTTACATGTCAATTGATGTTAAACCTTTTTCTGGACATCAGTCAACTGCCCAAATCAATGATAGTTTATGCCATCAGGTCAGACCATCAATTAAACCTTTACTTCAAAGTTTTAAACAGAACAGTGTTTGTCAAAAAAGACTTGATTTGTGGAAGACAGGAAATGGTTCTTCCAACACGACAATGCACCTGCACACACAGTCATCTCTGTTAGACAGTTTTTGGGTAAAAATGGCATACACCTTACTCACCTGTCTTGGTTCTCTTCAACTTTTTCTTATTTCCATGCATGAAAAGGTGCATGAAAGGACACCAATCTGACAACATTAAAGAAGTCAAAAAAGGAGGTAGGAGCTGTCAGCCATTTCTAAAGATGACTACAAAAAATGTTTCGAACATTGCAAGCGACAGTGGGAGAAAAGTATTAGTTATAATGGAAAGTATTTTATAGGCGATCAGGTTATTTTGTACACAATTTGAAAATATGTAGCTTCTAAAAAATAATTCCAGTTTTTTTTTGGGTATCACCTAATATTAGATGGAATAAGTATTTACTTGCACTTTGATCATATTTGTTGGATCCTAAGGTTGATGAGGTTGTTTCCTTTGATACATTTAAGTGAGTTATAAGAGACATTAACATCCAACATTAAGGTGTTTGTGCATTTATCTTCAACAAAATATAGAGTTAATAAAGAAATTAGTTTCTGAAATAACACAGTTTTATGAATCATGAAATTAAACACAAACACAATTTCCAAATATATTTTGTCTCATTCTTCTCCAACATTTTACTCTAGTGTATAAGTTGTCAGAAATACATTATTTTGTCTTCTGGCATTCAGAACCAAAATAAAACTACATGTTATAGCAAACTCCAGGAAGAGAGACAGATTTGGGCACTGAAGGTAAAAAAGGAATGCAGTTCACACAGGCCCCAACATCAGATTAATTCACCTATAGGACATCCTCATCATGAGGTCATAGTGACCTGCGTTTACTTTCTAACCTTCTACATCTACTTTTATTTCACAATCCACTATGGTGGAAGGTACCTTGTACCACAACTAATAATTCCCTTTCCTACCCCACTCACAAAACGAACAAGGGAGAAATGACTGCCTGTTTGCTTAAATATGAGCACTAATTTCTTTTTTCTTCCCTTTATGATCTTTACTGTGGCAGTAAAGTTGTTCTGTGGTCTGTCACAGTGGCTTATTCTCTAATTTTTTTTCAATAATTGTTTCATGACAAGAACATAATCTTTCCTCCAGAAAATTGCCAGCACTGACGATAGGTATTCAACAAGTCATTGGAAGTCGCATGCAGAAATACTGAGCCATCCTGCCTCTATATCGATTCTTAATTGTGAAAGAGTTGCTGATGCAGGATTTTTGTACATCAAGTTACCTCTCAATTATGTTCCATAAATGTTTGACAGGTTTCATGTCAGGCAGTCTGGGTGGCTGAATGATTTGGTCAAATCATTCAGAATGTTCTTCAAATGAATCACAAACAACTGGGGCCCAGTGACATGGTGCATTTTCACCCATAAAAATTTTATCATTTTTTGGGAACATGAAGTCCATAAATGGCTGCAAATGGTCTCCAAATAGCCAAACAAAACTATTTACATTCAATAACTGGTCCAGTTGTAGCAGAGGACCCAGTCCATTCCATGTACACCCAGCCCACACCTTTATGGAGCCGCCAACAGCTTGCACAGTGCCTTGTTGACAACTTTGGTCCATGGCTTTGTCGAATCTGTGACCCACTCGATCCCTACCATCAGCTCTTAAACAGTGAAATTGGGACTCATCTGACCAAGCCTTGGTTTTCCAGCCATCTAGTGTCCAAACGATATGATTAAGAGCTCAGAAGAGGCATTGCAGGTGATTTAGTGCTGTCAGCAACTGTATTCGCATTTGTCATCTCTCCCACAGCCCAATAATAGCAAATTTCATCACACTGTCTTAATAGATATGTTCATCATATATTCCACATTGATTTCTGCGTTTTTTTTTTATGCAGTGTTGCTTGACACGTTAGCACTGACGCTCTACCCAAATGCCACTGCTCTCCGTCATTAAGTGAAGGCCATTGGAAATTGCATTGTCTGTTGTGAAAGGTGATGCCTGAAATTTGGTATTGCCAGCAAATGCTTGACACTGTGGATCTTGGAATATTGAAGTCCATAATGATTTCTGAAATGGAATATCCTATGAGTCTAGCTCCAACTACTGTTCTAAGTTCAGTCTCTTAAATCCAGTCATTCAGCCATAATCATGTCGGAAACCTTTTCATTTGAATTAACTGAGTACATATGACAGCTCCACCAATATACTGCCCTTTTATACCTTGTGTACACGATTCTACTGCCATCTTTACATTTCCATATCAGTATCCCATGACTTTAGTCACCTCAATGTACAACACAATATACACTAATGTAACACATACTGTTATCTACTACCCACGATATGCTCAGATGTTGTGATATGAATGTACAGTTACGTCATATTTTTTACATGATGTGCTTACTGCTCATATTTCATTAATTTTATTGTTATTACAGCAATGTTGAAGAGAAACTCACTGTCAGTTAATAAGATGAAATAAATATGATTCTGTGAATTTGCAGCTGCAGAATTTTTCAACGTGAGTAGTAGAAAGATTTCCACCCTGGATCATTAATTAAAGGTTAGTCTCACTTTTTCTTTGTGTTAAATACAAGCAGCAAAAAGTAATAACTCTTACAAATATCCATTCAATTTTCTTGCTCATGAATACACTACTTCCCTTTCCAGTTTTGAATTCGATTTACAGTATTCATACAATATGAAAATTTCACATAAAAACTTTTGTACATTAATGGAATTCCTAAGTTTTTCTCTCAGTGCTTGATCTACTTGATTTAGGGGTATCCAAGGTTCATCCCAGAACCACATTAGAACTCCAGGTGTGCCATCATGAGAAATATTGCAGTGTCCAGAGTAGCCTGATAGGCACTGGAAATCACAGGTTTTGTGTGTAGGTCTATGCCATAATGTACGGTGGGTATGTTTTGGAAATGTGGCCTGACAAGATTTATAATGTAACAGAACATAAGAGTTCTCAGATGTTGTTAAATTATGTGTTACTCGAGAATGTAATACAATGCTGTAAGAAAAGAAAATGTTTACATCTTTTTTTTGTATATATAGTGGAGAAGAGGGAGTGGTGCATAAGCTACTATTATTACCATCAAATAATTTGATTTCCAATTCCATGAAAATAAGGGTAAATTTGAAGAATTCCATATGAGCTAGGAGATAGGTGATCCTTCTGCTGTGGTTCTCCCTCATGCTTGCTCCTTATGTAACACCTTGGACTATTCTTGTCAGCTCGCTCAAGAGACTGATAATGCTACAGATCTGGTCCAACCAGACCAGGAGATGAATAACCGCGATTCTCCAGGAATGTTTTTCAGTCTAATCTACTATTTTTTAGACTGTGCCTTACAGGCTACCCTGCAAGACAGGCTTGTTGTGTAGGGGTAATTTTGGCCTGTGTTATCAACATAATTTTCATGACAGCCTATAAGTCAGAGGCAAGAAAAGGTTTCCCAAGCCCCAGATATGTAGGCTGTCTCACTCACACGTGAGAGGTGTTTTGTGGGAGTAGTATCGACCTGCTTTTTTTGACCTGTTGTACAGGAGCCATACATGCGGATGGGCACACATGGGGGAATGTTGAAATGAATAGAGCAGGAGATGGACAGAGAGAGATAGCAGGAGAGAACACGTAAGGACAGAGTGAGCAGGAAGGGAGAATGAGGTGGACACAAGGACAGGAGGATGAAGGGTTAGAGAGGGGAAGGGAGGTGGAAGAAATGTATGCAATATACAGGGTGTTACAAAAAGGTACGGCCAAACTTTCACGAAACATTCCTCACACACAAAGAAAGAAAATATGTTATGTGGACATGTGTCCGGAAACGCTTACTTTCCATGTTAGAGCTCAATTTATTACTTCTCTTCAAATCACATTAATCATGGAATGGAAACACACAGCAACAAAACGTACCAGCGTGACTTCAAACACTTTGTTACAGGAAATGTTCAAAATGTCCTCTGTTAGCGAGGATACATGCATCCACCCTCCATCGCATGGAATCCCTGATCCGCTGATGCAGCCCTGGAGAATGGCGGATTGTATCACAGCCATCCACAATACGAGCACGAAGAGTCTCTACATTTGGTACCGGGGTTGCGTAGACAAGAGCTTTTAAATACCCCCATAAATGAAAGTCAAGAGGGTTGAGGTCAGGAGAGCGTGGAGTCCATGGAATTGGTCCGCCTCTTCCAATTCATCGGTCACCGAATCTGTTATTGAGAAGTGTACGAACACTTTGACTGAAATGTGCAAGAGCTCCATCGTGCATGAACCACATGTTGTGTCGTACTTGTAAAGGCATATGTTCTAGCAGCATAGGTAGCGTATCCCATATGAAATCATGATAACGTTCTCCATTGAGCGTAGGTGGACGAAACTAAAATGAGCTCTAACATGGAAATTAAGCGATTCCGGACACATGTCCACATAACATCTATTCTTTATTTGTGTATGAGGAATGTTCCCTGAAAGGTTGGCAGTACCTTTTTGTAACACCCTGTATGTGTAAAATGCGTATATGGTCAAGGCCACAGGGGAAACACTAGTCATAAAATACTTTCATTATACTTCTGCAGTTAAAAATCTATTTTTTTATCAAGTATTGAGCGCAAATGGTGCACCAGAATAACGTTTACATAATTCCTTAACACTGATTAGCCAGAACATTATGACCAATAACCCACTATCTATATAAACCCTTCCAGGTGACAGCAGAGTGATGTGCAAGGAATGACTACTAGTCAGACATACACACAGTGCATGTAGTATCAGTGAGTGTGCTGACCATGTTCAGAATGAGTAAGGCACACCACCTGTCTGAGTTTGACTAAGGGCAGATTGTGATAGCCTGGAAGCTGAGCATGAGCCTTTCAGAAACTGTGTAACTTGCCAGGTGTTTGAGGAGTGCTTCAACATGTGGCAAAACCAAGGTAAAACCACATCCAGACACTGTGTGGTTGTGCGACCACCCCTCATTACAGGTGTCAGATGTCATAGGCTAGGCATACTGGTAAAATAGGACACGTGGTGGACTGTGGCGCAACTAACATCAGACTTTAATACTGGGCAGAATACAAGTGTGTCTGAACACACAGTGGACTGGACACTCCTAATGATGGGAGTCTGCAACCGACGACACATACATGTGCCAATGTTAACATCATGATGTCGACAACTGAAACTGAAATAGATAAGGGATCATTGGTACTGGATGGTGGGGCAGTGGCAGGGTGCCACAAGGTCTGATGCTGATGAATCCTGATACCTTCTTCATCATGCCAAAGGGAGGGTGCAAATCAGTTATCTTCCAGGGGAACAGCTTCTTGACAGCTGTATTGCAGGATCAAGACAGGGCGGTGACAGCTCCATTATGCTCTGGGGAACATTCACGTGGGCATCCATGGGTCCATGATGGCCAAGGATTAACGTACACTGGTTGCAGACCATGCACACTGCTTGATGAGGATCATGTTTCCTGACAGCAGTGGCATCTTCCAGCAAGATAATGTGCCATGTCACAAAGCTAAGAGTGTGACACAGTTGTCTGAGGAACACATAGCGATTTCCAGTTAGCATGCCGGCCCCCAACTTGCCAGATGTGAGCCCGAACAAACACATCCAGGGTATGATTGAACGTGGCATCGGAGGACATCGCCCCACCCCCTCCCAGTAATTTACGGGAATTAGGTGACTTGCATGTACAAACATTGTGTCAGCTCCCTCCAACGATCTAGCAAGGCCTTGTTGTTTCTGTACCACAATGCATCATTGTTGTTATCAGTGCCAAAGGTGGACATACCAGCTTTTAGGTAGGTGGTCATAATGTTCTGACTGATCGGTATATGTCAGTAATGTCAATTTACTTACAAAATGGGTGTCTAACAAAATCAACTACTGTAAAAGTAACTTCCATCATAGGACACACTTCAACTGAACACTTCATAAAAATGACTCTCAATTTGGAGTACCAATAAAAACGAAATAACTTACTTTAAGTTGACACATAAAGTTGGTATTCTAAGGTCAGTCACAGTTAAAAGAAATGATGAAAACCTATGTACTTGTTAAAGTTTTGAAGAATCTGCAGCAATTTCTACACTCTCAAATTAGTCATGTTCATATTAAAAGATGCAAAGCAGTTTTTATTTACTTTAACATCCTTCATTACAAAGTTGCTCAGAAAATTATTATGAAGCCTCTACCAGGTTAATGCAGAGTGTACAATGTATCCAGATGAGGCTGACAATGGACAGATGAAATGGGAAAAAAGGTTGTTTTAGTGGTGATACTTTTGTTTCCCTGCAGAAAAAAAACCATATCAAGTACTAGATGCATGAAAAGGTGACCAATTATCTGTCTATAAAAAAATCTGTTTCAGTAAATTCTAAAACTAATTTTCGCTGAATATGCCAATAACATCCTAAAGTTCCTCACATTACACATCAGTGGGAGATGTGAACATAAAGTTATTTCAATTAAACTTTGAACTGATGCATATATTCATTCATTTCTTTCATAATCTGCCCTTGGCTGGATAAAGAAGGACATTTATTGTTAGGAAGATATTCAGACGTCATAATTCGTACAGTGAAGTGTTGAAGTCTACACCTATTAAAGTACAATGTCATACCCAAACGTAAAAGGCACATAACTGTGTCACAGCAATAGTTTATTTAGGAAGGACTACTTAAGGAGCATGTAGCAGCATGAATGTAACACAACTGCAGTGAAAACTCCATTTACAGGGTTTAATTAATCTGTCTCATCAAAAATAAATAAGTTAAAACTGTTGATCAGTAAATAAACTGACAGAGATTCTGAACATTTCCTTTGGCAGTGTCATCAACACATTGCATTACTTGCTTGAGCAGCACCTACACTAGGTCAGAAGTGCACTTGTTCAATAGTAAATAATAATGGGGTTTTATTACAGGCTACTTATAGCTAAAATTGGTTAGAATTCTCTCATTCCCACTACTGTTATTGTTGAAAGTAGCCTTTATCATTACCATTAGGCCTATAAAATCAATTATGAAGACACAAATTAGACAGCATCTGGTTTTCTATCAGCTTTGCGTGGCATAAGATCGCATTTCTAGCATTCATTTCCCCACAAAGAGTGGTTAAAACATGACAGAACACATAACTGTTGCTAAACTTAGGGGGAAACATCTATGTCAGTATCTCACACTGAGAAATCCTTCATCTAAGCTATAGTTGTTCTCTTTGTCCACGCTTCTACAAATAAGCTATGACTCCTTTTCTAATGAACTCGATGACAGTGGGATGCTAAATTAGCTTCTCAGTGTTAGCTGAAACGCTCTTGAAGATGATTTTAGCAATGTTTTGAAGTAAATGACACATATCAGATTCCTAAAATGGAGAGTTACAATTCTGCATGGTATGGTGCTGCATATTAGAGATGGTGTCTGCCAGGGAGTTATCACGTAAAAGTGTATTTCTTAAACAGAAATGAATATGTGTGTTTGTTTGTAAGTGTGTGGGACTGGATGGTTCAAAAATAGTTCAAATGGTTCTGAGCACTATGGGACTTAACATATGAGGCCATCAGTCTCCTAAACTCAGAACTACTTAAACGTAACTAACCTAAGGACATCACACACATCCATGCCCGAGGCAGGATTCGGACCTGTGACCTTAGCAGCAGCGCGGTTCTGGACTGAAGTGCTTAGAACTGCTCGGCCGCAGTGCCCAGCTGGGACAGGATGCATGGTGGTAGTGTATGGTGAGAGAAAACTTTATATGACATTTATCCCCTCACTGAAGGTAGACTCTCATGATCTAAAAATACCTTGTATGTTTATCTGGATGATCCATATTTGCTCTAACTCCATTGGCTACCTCTGTAAAGCTCACACACTGCTTGGAGTGTAAATAAGGGACGAAATATCATAACAGATATTGGATACCAATAATAAATTAAAACATTTCAAGGCAGTTAAAGTAAATCATAACTTTAAATAATAATGGCAGCAGGATCCTGGTGTGTTGGAAGCAGTACTGTTATGACAAGAAGTGGCCATTGGCATGATCAAATAGTATTAAGTTCCATGTCAGAGACAGTAATGAAAATAATTTTTTTATATTACTGAACAATTAAACAAATAAGTGTAAAAACACCTGCATGATATTCTCGTCTGCGTTTGATGCACTGCATCTAACCGGCTGTGAGCCTAGTGTGGCATAGTATTTAATATCTGTAGTTAGATTAAAATTTGCACCTATGTATGGGCAGTGGAATTGTATGGTAGTAAAATCTATATTCATACTCTGTAAGCCACTGCTAACTGCATGGCAGAGGGTATGTCCCATCATACCAACACCAGTTACTAGGGCTTTTGACTGTTCCACTCACACACGTAATGTGGAAAGAATGACTCTTGAAATGCCACTGTGTGTGCCATACTTAATCGATAAGTTTGTCCTCACGATCACTATAGGAGTGATAAGCAAGGGATTTTAGTATATTCTTCAGGCCATCATTTAAAGCCTCTTCCAAAACTTTGTAAGCAGACTTCTGTGGGCTACTTGATGTCTATCCTCAAGGATCTGCCAGTTCAGTTCTTTCAACATCTCTGTGACATTCGTGCAGAGATAAAGCAAATTAGTGACCATTCCTGCTGCCATCATCTGTATACGTTCATTACCGCCTGTTTGGTATACAGGTTCCATACACATGAGCAATATTCTGTGATGGGTTGCACGAGTACTTTACAAGCTATTTGTGTTTCCTTTGTAGACTGACTGCATTTCCCTAGTATTCTACCAATAACCAAAAGTTTGCCACCTGCTTTACCCATGACTGAGTTTATGTGATCGATTAATTTCATGTACCTACAAAAAGTTACACCCAAGTATTTGTATGAATTCACGGATTCGAACTTTGACTCATGAATGTTAGTGTCATAAACTGCTTCCAAGATCATGACGAATACATGATGAGACTACACATAAACAACTGCAGTAAACAGATTTCCCATAAATACATATCCTTGACGCTTCTGCAACTAGGTGAACTTACCTGGCCCTATTTCAAATAGGAAGAGTACTTGAATGTGGGTGAGAAGTACAGCAGAGAATGCTTTACTGACAGGACTGTGTGAATTTTGCGGTTTTTTATAGACCTACGTATCTTGCATAGCATAGCAGTAAAGGAAAAACTCATTCCCTTTTTTCTTCTGCATTTGGATGTGTGTCTTCTTGTGGCTTTTGGTCCCTTGGCTGGCCCAAGAAATATTGGAGAACGATTTTCAATCTTCTGCGCGAGAAGAAAACTCCCCAAGCAGTGACAAACAAAGCCATTGCGTACATAGTTATTTCCATAAACATCATTCTACGTTACGTAAGTAGCACCTGTCCCAGCACGAGTACCTAAGGCCTACCGCTGGAGTGGTGAATGTCGGTTGGAATTTTGAAACAGTTGACAGCAATCTGCGATAGTAAAGGGTCAGAGAAGTAAAAACATTTTGCGCGATCGTTGGACTCGAAAGAAAATACAGTTCTCTTATTCATTTAATGAAAACCACTCCAGTTGCTGTTGGAAACTATTGCGTCCACGTTGCCGCACTGCACAAAATTTTTCCGAAGAACTTAAAAACGGCCTGACGCAAAATACGAAACCGGTAGTGGATGCAATAAAGTTCTCAATGCCAACTTGAGCGATCTTCATTAAAAAAGGAAGAGGGTTGCAGATTCAGCACATCTTCCAAACATGGAGCAATTAATTGCTTTATTAGTGCAGACCCATCACTCTTTTGATGTACCGGTAACATAGTAATTGTAGCCATCTTCCTGAAACAGCTGTTTTGTCTATACAGCTTGCTTCCATGGCTATTCAGCTTGAATTCATGCACAATTGTCCCACATGAATATGAATCAAATGTCACATACAGCAGTGTAGCCGTAATTCATGAAACAAGACTCAAATCATCATCCAGTAATGATACGGCGCAAATTTTATCCCGCAACCGAAAATTAGAATTATCGGTACAGAATCTGTCTTTTAGTGTCACATTTTTCGTTACGGATATGCACGACGTTAATATGAATGTGTGGTGTCTGTTCCTTTGGACATGTCTGAAAGAACAGACACCACATAGGATTCGCCGCTGTGATACACATTATGTAAATGGCTCTGAGCACTATGGGACTCAACATCTTAGGTCATAAGTCCCCTAGAACTTAGAACTACTTAAACCTAAGTAAACTAAGGACATCACTCACACCCATGCCCGAGGCAGGATTCGAACCTGCGACCGTAGTAGCTCCGCGGTTCCGGACTGCAGCGCCAGAACCGCACGACCACCGCGGCCGGCACACATTATGTAGAAGAGAAAGGAAAGGAACTACTGGTGTCAGCTGCATTAGGGCTTTATGCGGAATCAGCAGTGATGAAAGAAAATGTGTGCCAATCCGAGACTCAAACGCAGGATCTATTGCTTACTAGGCTCTTGCTTTAGAAATTGCGCCACCCAGACGCATTGTTCATCGCGATTGCGTGGCTGTCTCAGCACGTATACCGGCTGACCCACACTGCCATGGAGTGCCACCTAACTGCAGTACTCCTCCATGTCATTCATGCTCACTACTCTTAGATTTCCGCAGAAGGCTGAACGTAATTCTGCATCCACACTGAAGGTAGAAGATTCATTACGCATCAAGTGAGTCAGTTATATGAATGATGAATGCATAGTGTCCATTCTTTCGGACACATTGAAAAGGACAGACACCAAGCGGGATCTGCAGCTGTAAAACACATTATGTAAATTGAAGGTAAAGGGAGGAGAACAAAAACGAAAATGAGGAACTATTGATGTCAGCTGCATTGGGAATTTATGTGGAATCAGAGGCGATGAGCGAAAATGTGTGCTGAAAAATTCAACATGGAATGTCCTGCTTACTAGGCAGGTGCATTAACAACTGCATCCCACACACACAGTGTTTATCACAGCTGCACAGTCTATCTCGGCACACCTTCTAGCCAAACCACACTCCCACCCAGTGCCACCTATATACAGTCCCCGTCCATGTCCTCCATGCTCGCTATCTTGAGATTCCTGCAGAAGGTTGAGCATAATTGTGTATCTGCACTGAAGGTGGTGGATACGAATCAGTTATATGAATGCATGGTGTCTGTTCATTCAGAAATGACAAAGATGACAGACACTAAGTGGAATCCGCAGCTGTGACAAATATTATGTAAACTGAAGGTGGAGGGGGTAGAAAGAAAGAAAAGGAAAGGAACTATTGATGTCAGCTGAATTGGGACTTTATGTGGAATGTGGAATCAGTGGCAATGAGCGAAAATGTGTGCCAGACTGGGATTCGACAAGGGATCTCCTGCTTACTAGGCTGTTGTGGTAACAACTGGGCCACCTTCTTTTTTGCTTTCTTTTTCGCCCCTAGACAAGAAAGGGAAAACTACAAAAAAATCTACTTGCCATCGCCACTTGCGTCCTAACAAAAAAAGAAATTCAGCTTTTCAGGCGTTGGCGCCTATCCCAAAACAATTAACCTATTACTAGAAGGGTGTAGGAAAAGAAGAAAGTAAGAGGGATGAACATAGAGAGTAGCGATGAAAATGAAAGTAGTTGTGTATAAGCTTGTTTTTGTTTAGTTTATTTTATTGCATTTTTATGTTATTTTTTTTTGTTTTCTTTGCGTTTATATACAGGGTGGTCCATTGATAGTGACAGGGCCAAATATCTCACGAAATAAGCGTCAAACGAAAAAACTACAAAGAACGAAACTCATCTAGCTTGAAGGGGGAAACCAGATGGCGCTATGGTTGGCCCGCTAGATGGTGCTGCCCTAGGTCAAACGGATATCAACTGCGTTTTTTTAAAAATAGGAGCCCCCATTTTTATTACATATTCGTGTAGTACATAAAGAATTATGAATGTTTTAGTTGGACCACTTTTTTCGCTTTGTGATAGATGGCACTGTAATAGTCACAAACGTATAAGTACGTGGTATCACACAACATTCTGCCAGTGTGGACGGTATTTGCTTCGTGATACATTACCTACGTTGAAATGGACCGTTTACCAGTTGCAGAAAAGGTCGATATCGTGTTGATGTATGGCTATTGTAAACAAAATGCCCAACGGGCGTGTGCTACGTATACTGCTCAGTATCCTGGACGACTTCATCCAAGTGTCCGGACCGTTCGCCGGATAGTTACGTTATTTAAGGAAACAGGAAGTGCCGAGTGGTTCTAGGCGCTACAGTCTGGAACCGCGCAACCGCTACGGTTGCAGGTTCGAATCCTGATTCAGGCATGGATGTGTGTAGTGTCCTTAGGTTAGTAAGGTTTAAGTAGTTCTAAGTCATAGGGGACTGATGACCTCCGAAATTAAGTCCCATAGTGCTCAGAGCCATTTTGCTAATCTGCACATGAGTAGCAGACAAATTGCGTGAGAATCGGGACTCTCAAACACGTCGGTGTTGAGAATGATACATCAACATCGATTGCACCCATACCATATTTCTGTGCACCAGGAATTGCATGGTGACGACTTTGAACGTCGTGTACAGTTCTGCAACTGGGCACATGAGAAATTACGGAACGATGACAGATTTTTTGCACGCGTTCTATTTAGCGACGAAGCGTCATTCACCAACAGAGGTAACGTAAATCGGCATAATATACACTACTGGGCAAAGGAAAATCCACGATGGCTGTGACAATGGAACATTAGTGACCTTGGCGGGTTAATGTATGGTGGGGCATTATGGGAGGAAGGATAATTGGCCCCTATTTTATCGATGGCAATCTAAATGGTGCAATGTATGCTGATTTCCTATATAATGTTCTACCGATGTTACTACAAGATATTTCACTGCATGACAGAATGACGATGTACTTCCAACACGATGGATGTCCGGCACACCCTGTATATATACTTTTATTTTCTTTTACTTATTTACTATTTTTTTTAAATTTTTAAATATTTATCTTAAATTAGTCTATGTCCCAGCATTCCAGGAGTCACTAACGCCTTCTGATTGGCGGAACGTCCACATGTGTCTTGTCGAAAATTTAATGGAGATTCTGTTTGTAGTGGCTTCAGAACATCATGTCGGGAAAAAGGGATCAGCATCTCATGGCTTGGACGTTTCAGCTGGAAGGCGGGTCATGAAAAGCGCTCTCTAGAAAACTGGAAAAGAACTGCTTGTATCTGGGGTTGTAAACAAGTGTACAGTGTCGATCGTTAAGGTACGTCCAGTAACCTAGTTCTGTTTCCTCGTCGGGGCCAAAAAGGTAGCGGACCGAATGGCTGTGTATCCAATCCACAGCAATAGTTTTTGGTGTTTGGTGCAGGGTAGTGAATCACATCCAGGAATAAAAGCATCAGGAAAATGATCTGAGCGGGTGTCTGTTGGGTAAGGAAAGCTAAGATATGCTGCACGAGCCTCCAGACGTCAGACGATGGACCACATGAGAACTGATGAACGTCTGTGTCCTCCACACCACAGTGAACGCAGGTGGGTGTGCAGTGAGGCGGATGTGGTGCAAATGAAACTGGTTGACCTGTTTGCCATTGATGGTGATATACCAGGTGGACTGCACGCTGATATCAAGATAACCAGCATGTTGCGCTTACCGCACACGTCGCCATGTGATCTGGGAAAACGTGTTCAATGAAGTTGGGGGATCTACACATTTGTAATGTGTCGTCTACAGTCTTTGTCCAGAGTATACGTAAAAGGGGTAAGGAGTGCAGGGTGTAACTTAATTCAAGAAAGAAGTGCCGAAAGTGATAAAAGGAGGGTGGAATGTTTGATAACATGACTGGGGCTGACATGGAGACTGGCGTGCATACATGCAAAAGTAGTAAAGTCAGGCTCGTCAGGCAGCGATGCCAGACTTTCAGTCGGGAGTTAACAAAAAGTGTCATAACTGTGTCTGGCACATGGAATAAGCCCATCCACCATGCTCCTGTGAGAGGTCAAGGAGGAATACTGAACTTTAAATAACATCCTGATACAGACAAAGGATCCCATCGCCATCAACTTATGACGTGTGAGGGTAATCGGGACCAGGAACACTTGTGCCACATGGGGGATGCGTGAGGAGTGGTAAACATTTACATACTGCCCTTGCTGTACAATGTCGTGGGATCTAAACCAGTGCTCCACAAGGATAGCCCTGATCACTTGGAGGAGACGTCTACTGTCGGTCGCCGCTGAACACCTGGACAAAGTGTTTATCACAGTGTTTATTGCAGCTGCATGACTATCTCACAATATCTCATAGCTAACCCACACACACATCTAGTGCCACCTATCCACAGTCCCCATCATATCCTCCATGCTCATTACTTTGAGATTCCTGCAGAAGCTTGAACATAATTGTGCATCTGCTCTGAATGTGGTGAATTGGTTGCCCATCAAGGTGAATCAATTATACAGATGCCAAAAGAATAGACACCATACATTCGTTTAACTTATTTACCTCAATGGAGAATGAATCCACATCTTCAGTAGGGATGCACAATTACATTTGTCTTGCAGAAATCTCAAAGTAGAGATAGAGTGTGGAGGACACGAACAGTGACACCTGATAGGCTTGTTCTGGTGGGAGTGTGGGTCAGCCGCGGTGGAGGGAGAGGGGGTCAAGATAGTTCACCCAGTTGCCAGAAACACTGTGTACAGATGGTGCAGTGGTTAATGCAACTTCCTAGTAAACAGTAGATCCTTGCTCGAATCTCGGTGTGACACACATTTTCACTTGTCACTGGTGATTCTGCATGAACTCCCGATGCATCTGACATCAATAGTTCCTTCCCTTTCCTTTCCTCTCCCTCTACCTTCAGTTTACATAATATGTATCATAGCGGCATATTCCGCATGGTGTCTGTTCTTCCAGACATGGGCGGGGGTTTTGGTCAGATGGGAGGCATGGCGAGAGAGTCCATGCAATTGTGGTAAACAGTGTGTCTGGTTGGTGCAGTGGTTAATGCAACTACCTCATAAGCAAGAGAGCACAGTTTCAAATCCTGATCTGGCACATGTCTTCATTCGTTGCTACTGATTCCGCATGAAGTCCTGATGCAGGTGACATCAGTGGCTCCTCACCTTTTCTTTCCGTTCTTCCCCATCCACCTTCAATTTACATGATATCTATGACATGTCAATGAAATTATGAAGTTTTTGGGTACCTCAATATTTTAGAGCTCATAGAATTTGCTGAAGAAGCTATTTTCATAGTAAGGATCAGGTCGTATTTAGAGTAGGGCTATTTATGGGAAAGTGTTGGTGTTGCCAAGTTACATTTCTCTGTGGTGCAACGTTTCCCTGTTTTGGGAAATAGTTGAGTTCGTTAATTCGACATAATAATGTCTATAGCAGACAGCTACCTAAATAACTTTATTAGCACTAATGGGTACTATGTGTCCCTCCTAATAGTTGTCAGACACATTTTCTACGGTGCTTTGGGAGATATTTGCTATTTCATTTTGGCAATGTGTAGCTGGAATCAGCACAAAAAATTCAGCTCATCACATCTTCCATGTGATGCCAAGCGTCGACGGATAGCGTCGGTTTATTTCCCATTGCAAATAAAATGATTTTTAAAGCGAAATTTTTCATGCTCATTGATAGAAAGGTTCCAAATTACTATAATGCGATATTGATAGTATCAGTATGTAATATTAGCAGCATTATAAGACGACGAATAATGATCCATGCGAGTGCGCATATCAATAATTATTACGCTCACCTATCGTTGTTCAGAGATTTCTTCGACTAGCCTGGCCAGCCCATGGAGAGTCATGATCAGGTAACGCACTTTAAGAGGCTCCGCTGGCGATGAGAAAGAAGTTCCCGACTATGGGCAGTTTTCGTCGTAGCTGCTAGCTAATCACAATACTGGTAGTCGTCTTTGCCGATGAAAGTGTGCGAGGGGGCTACAGGGTATAGGCAAAATAATGTGAACAGTAGTAGTAATTAGATGGTTTTGTTTGACGGTCAACAACACAGGTAAGGCACGTGTCACACTGGACTGTGCTTGTTCAGTACGGGCTGGGCATCAGTACAGGTTGTTCACGAATAATGCACACTTCGTATTTGCATTCAGAGGCCGAGTTCGACTTGCAGTGAAAGACCTAATAGATTTCAAAGGAGGGTAGATTGTGGGGGCCTGATTAGCTTGGACATCAGCAGCCAAGACAGCGAACTTATTGAGTGTTTCAAGGGTAACTGTGCCAACAGTCGTAACAGCCTACATGAAACATGGAAATACATCATCGTGTAAACGTAATAGTGGGCGAAAATCGAAACTAAACGACAGAGATCATTGTACTCTAACACGAATTGTGTCAAAACAACATAAAACTACGGCGGCTAAGTGACTGCAGAGCTCAATAGCCTTCCTCAGGACCCCATACTATCGAAACTTTCTGCCGAGAACTTGATAAAGTGATTATTCACGGAGGAGCTGTTATAACGAAACCATCAGAGACGACAAACATCGCAAAGATGTGTAAAGCGTGGCGTCAGGAGCATAAATCCTGGATGGCTGATCAGTAGAGACAAATCGTATGGTCTGACGAGTCAGCATTCGTTATTTCCAACATCGGAATGGGTATATGTCTGCAGAACCCCAAAACAAGCTTACTATCCTGATTGCTTGATTCCAACGGTTTAGCATGGAGGTGGAAGTGTGATAGTTTGGGCAACTATATTATGGTATTCTACTGGTCCTATCACTATTCTCAAAGGCTCTGTTACAGTCAACGATTATATGAACACTTTAGGTGATTAGGTGCTCCTCATGATGCAGATGTTGTTCCCCAACAATGACGCCATTTTTCAGGACTATAATGCACCGATTCACACAGCCAGTACAGTACAATCGTGGTATGAGGAGCATGCAACTGAACTGCAGAGTCTTCCTGGGCCAGCACAGTTCCCGAACTTGAACGTTATCGAACCCTTGTAGGCGGCATTGGAGCGCAGAGAGTTAGAAGAGGTTCTGATCAAAGAGTGGCATAACATTGCACTGGAGATTAATCATTATATTCCAGTGTTACAAGAAGGATCACAGCTGTATTACAGGCAAGTGGGGTACAATCCCTTATTAATAAACCATTCCCAAGTAGGTACAGGTGTTCACATTATTTTGCCTATCCCCTGTATACTGGTGTTTATTTCCTAGCAGCACTGGCTACACTGAGTGACAAAGGCCGTGGGATATTTCCAGATATTGTGTGAGACCTCCTTTCGCCCAGCATAGAGTAGCCACTCCAAATAACGTGAACTCAACAAGTCGTTGGAAACCCCCTGCAGAAATATTAATCCACATTGCCTTTATAGGCGTCCATAAACGCGGAAGTGATACCTGTGCAGGATCTTGTGCACGAACCGACCTCTCGATTATTACAATACAGATCAGTACAGTAGAGCGTGAGTTTCTGACAGTAGTATGGGCTGTCACATATTTTCGGCCATACTTATTCGGACGACAATTTAAGATAATCATGGGGCATAAACCACTGGTGTTGTTGGGCAGTATATCTGATCCATCGTCTAGGTTGTTAAAACTCCGCCTAAAGCTAGAGGAGTATGACTTCCAGATACTGTACAAAGAAGGTAAACAGAATCGAGTAGCCAATGCGCTTTCCTGTATCCGTAGCGTGTTAGGTGTGGACGCACAACAGAGAGTACTGAGGAGCCAGCCAGGAACTGTGACAAGAGTAAAGATAACCCGGCCGAGGCCACGTCCGTGGAGACGCAAGCCGAGCTAGCTGGAGCAGAGATAACGGCTCCGACACAGAGCGCTGAAGAACAAACCAGTGACGTAGGAGAAGAAACACTGGAAACAAGCGAGTACCGAAGAAAAGCTGGCAGTGCTAAGGCAATTGCACATATTCACTTTCGGCGGAAATCATGGGATGGGGAGGACATATGAGTAGTAAAACAATACTGTACTTGGCCTGGGATGAAGTTAGACATAGAGAATTTCGTAAAGATGTGTCATAAATACAAAATACCGCAGATAAAGACGAAGCAGCCAATGGAATTAACACCAATCCCAGAGTTTATTTTTGAAAGATGCGTTATTGACATCATAGGTCCCTCACCATTAATCTTGTTCGGTAATCACAAAGTTTGTTATAGCCGAGCCAATTGACCGCCAAGCCACTGACACAGTCGCGCGTAAGTTGGTAGATAACATAATTCTGAAGTTTCGGATCCCTGCAGTTTATTTAGTGAAATGGGAAGTAATTTTATAAACTATACTATGAAGCGTTTATGTAATCTATTGAGAATATATAAAATACAGACGACAGCTTACCATCTACAAACAAATGGTTCACTGGAGCGTTCACATCGTGCGCTAACTGAAATGTTATGGCACTACATTAGCCGAGTTTAGGACGATTGGGACCAATGGATTTCTTTTGTGACATTTGTGTGACACACAACCCCGTACTGTACGTCTGCGTACACACTTTTCGAATTTTTTTGGGGTGGTTACTGAGGAAATCAGCAAACGTAGTTTATAAGTACAAGGATTACGTGACTGAGGTTCGACAACGGATGCAACTGCTGCATCAAGCTGCCCTCGAGGCGAACCACGAAAGCAAGAAGAAGAATAAGGTTAACTATGACCGGACGCAGAACCAAAAAGAATTTAGAAGGCATGACTAGATGTTGTTGTATGATAAGAGCGTGCGAAGAGGACGCAGTAAGAAGCTGGACAGTCAGTAGCAAGAATTGTAAGTTGTTTTCAATTGAAGGAACTACACGAAAATTTCGGGCAGACGCAAGCATTAGCTGATAGAGAAGTAGCGCATTGCCTCCATAGGTTGCACCAGGCAAAGGTGAACGTTGAGTGTGAGAACGTTCAAAAGACAACACCATGGCATGTTGGAAAAATTACAGAGACAAGAGGTTTATTTGAGCAGTTAGCCTGGCATGAGACACCCAGACCTAAATGGGTTATATTATACTTTAATGTGGAGACTAGAAAGATACTATTTGGCACACTAGACGAAGATAATGCAGCATTTTCAAGGCAAAAATAGATGCATTAGAGGATTAACAGAGAGAGCTGTTGCGATTGTCCAAGGAGTAATTGACGATAGTCAGGGCGTCATTGACAGGGATTAATCAGACACTAAACAGGGTAATTAAGAAAGCTCAAATTATTGCAGATAGAATAGCGAAACGAACAGAAGGGTACAACAGGCCTTGATTGTGATAACCATCACGGAAGAGTTAGTGCATCTTAGGGCCACGTTTAATAAATTAGAGCGAGAGTATGACTTCTTGATTTCCGCCATAATGAATGGGCAGAAGGGTCTCCTAGAACCACAGTTGATAAATTATGTGCAGGTAGTTAAGTATTTGGAACTAATCAAAGGAGAATTAAAACACAAAAGGTGTCCTGTGGAACTCACGAAGGTCAAGGATACCTGTTGTTACGAATAATAGATTTAGACGTATTTTTAGCACGTGACACCATAATTATCTATTAAATGCACTTTCTGTTGATAGTTATGTATATACACTGTATAAGGTATGGCCACTACCGACTGAGTACGATCTGGTGAAGACATTATTCTCTTATATAGTACCAGAGAAGGAATTCAAATGGTTCAAATGGATCTGAGCAGTATGGGACTTAACATCTGAGGTCATCAGTCCCTTAGAATCTAGAACTATTCAAACCTAACTAACCTAAGGACATCACACACATCCATGCCCAAGGCAGGATTCGAACCTGTGACCGTAGCAATCGAGCGGTTCCGCTCCTAGAACCGCTCGGCCGCCGATGCCGGTAGAAGGAAATCCTCATAATAGATTAAATGAAGCGACAGTATGCGCAACTGTCTAGCGATTAGTTACCTTGGAAAAGAGTCACTATGGGAAAACAGATCTGTAAACAATATTTCCCCCTATTGACCACCTAACGATCACGAGCGATGTGAAGCTCTTACAATACAACCAGTTCAAGAATGCAATCTTAAATACATCATATTAAACGAAAGTATCCAGACTATGTAATGATACACCACTCAGCAACATCACTGTGCGAGGGACTTGTAGATTGAATCTCTTAAGTAAGTGATTGGGTTATGGTGCACATATAAGGTTGCAAGCTGACCATGTCTGAGTGGCCGAGCTGTTCTAGGCGCTTCAGTCTGGAACCGCGAGACCGCTACGGTACCACTTTCGAATCTTACCTCGGGCATGGATGAGTGCGATGTCCTTAGGTTATTTAGGTTTAAGTAGTTCTAAGTTCTAGGGGACTGATGACCATACATGTTAAGTCCCATAGTGCTCAGAGCCATTCGAACCATTTTTGAGGTACTTCCTGGGAAATAACTACTTGTCTACGAGTAGATGACTTGTAACCGCTAAGTGACCAGATTCCTACCCAGTTCCACACTCTACACTAGTGAACAGTTTAGTTTTCAGCCAAGGTTGCGGCTACAGTACGCGGCTCACAACAAATGTCTCATCAGAATCGCCGACTGAGATAAGTTCCTCTGTCTCATGCAGCGAATGTCACTCTTACTCCCTCTCAACACACAACAAAATATTGTTCTTTCTGTGAAATTCTGTTTTGTTAAAAGTTTTTCGCACTCTATTTGCATCGGTAATTAATTTTATATGTATCCTGTTTCTAATATTTTCAATCGATTTTCCAAATCTGAGTTATTCATAAGGTTTAACAAATCGGTTTCGTTTTTAGTATCATTTGTCGCTTTATTTCTCATTCCTGTATTCAGGTATATCGCCTCTGATACCTTTTTCAAAACATTAGTATCATGTCATAATCAGCTAGGAATGGTAAATAATTTTTGTCATATTAAAATTGAATTCCAATTTAAAACTAACGCTGTAAAACATCAAGATGTATTCAAATCATAAGTTTTATACAAATTTTCATAAAATTTTCAAAAATGTCAGACAGAAACAAAACACTAGTTTTAATATATATATATCATGATATTCAGCAAGATTTTTTTGTGTTAAATTTTTCACAAACTAATTCAGTACATTTGTAATCTTCATCAGTAATAGCACATTCATTTAACTTATAATAGAATGTTTGTTTTCCTGGAAGAAGTCTTTCTTTAAATTTTTTGAACTATCCATACAGTCATGAGCATAAACATCTGACATTTGACAAAATCATGTTTTCTGATGAATTTTTGGATCTTTTTCGTCAAGTGTACCTGAAACTCGGTGGGTTTCCAAAATCTGTCATGAAAGAGCCAAAATTGACCATAAATTCCTGAAGGTATATACTGAGACACGTTCACAAATATTTATTAAATGTTTTGGATGTCAATTTTTTTCGACGCATAGCTTACTACTACTGTATCTTTCCCCCAGTTTTCGTTAATCCTTTTCTCTGTATTACTTTTTTGGAGGTCATGGGGGGGTGGGGGTGGAGGGGTGTCATCTCACAGCACAGAACTGCTGTGCACCTGATGGCAGGAAACTCCTTGGCACTGATGATTTCAGGAACTCATTTTCCGGCTCTGTTCGACAAGTATGAAGGAAAGTAGCCACATCAATGTGCATTATATGTCTGCCATGTTGTGGACCCAGGTTCAATTCCTCTTTAGGGGAACTGGTATGGGGTAGACACTGTATGTGATGCCAATTCAGGAGCTACTTCAATGGATAGTTACGCCGTCGCATAGGTAGCCCCTGCGGACCGGCAACACATCTAACACCACACAGGACCGAGGTTGTCTATGCCCAAGACGTGAGCAATGGTTAACCACAGCTGTTTTGGAAACAGACATTCCGCGTCCTACATCCTGCAGAGGGAGTTCGAGATGGCCTGCAGCAAGTATTACTACACCAACATCTGATTGGCTGGTCAATATTATTTAAAGGATAGAAACAGCACCGAACGTCAGTTCACGCCGAATACCGACCTCAAGAACTTCTCCACGGAAGACTGCGTCTTCGCAATCGGAATAGGACTTGGAATTAACTGTATGTGTGTTACCGTGGACTCTTGTGGGAAACTTAGAAGTTATCTTTTATTGCCTTTAGTAGGAAATTCTTACTGGCTTTGTGATTGTGACTTTTCGTTGTTATTCAGTCATTTCCACGCAGACTTACGTTAATAAAAGCTGTTTTGTAAGAACTTTCGAATTGTCAGTTACAACACAAGTGGCGACGAGTTTGTGCCTGTGTGTGTCTTCATGATGGCGGAAATAGTGCTTCAGCAGCTAATTCAAAGTGTGCACGACTTACTACAAGGTTTTCAATAGTTTTGCCAGAAATCTCAGGAGACACAGGAACGTTGCTTTAAGAATCTCTTGAACAACCAACCGGTTCCGCCTCCCCCTCCGTTTCCCGCTTTCAACGATGATACTGAAGACTGGGAAACATACAAGAAGCGGCTCCTGCAGCATTTTCACATCCATCAGGTTGTCCAAGAGTCTGCTCGTCGTTCCTACTTTTTGTCCTGGAACCAGTCAAAAGTGTATGTTCTCTTGACGAAACTACAACCTCGACCTCCGGATTCTTTGACTTCCTCACACGTTTGTGAGGTTCTTGTGGCTTACTACCGACGAGGGTTCCACTTGTTGGCTGCCCAGGTCGAATTCTACCAGTGTCGCAAGAAGGCAGGACAATCTTATCGCCAGTAGACAGCGGAACTGCAAGGTCTCAGCCGGAAGTGTCAATTCACCACATGGGTCTCCAAAGAGTCCTACCACCTCATCCAGACCGCCCCTGACGCTACTTTCCGACGCGACGCCCTCAGACTCGACGATCCTACTGTGGACCAGATCATTGATTTGGTATTCAAGTGCGAATCCCTGCGGTAGCCCACAAGCGTTTGGAATCCTGGGCGGAAGTGGCGTCCCTCTGAGACCACGACGCATCGGAGCTCGTCGCACAGCTGGTGTAGGTCGAAGACGTTGCTGACGTCCGTTCCGATGACTGGCGCCGGCCTCCAGGTTCAGCACAGCGTCGGCAGGGCAGCCACCCGTCCAGGACTTCGCACCCTCGACTGGCTCCGCGGGTCTGGTGCGGACTGTTGGTACACAGAGGCCCCCGTGCCTTCGCCAGTACCACCAACCCCTCTGGATTCGGTCGTGCCCAGCATGCTTTCAGGACCATGCACGGGAAGACTGCCCTGCTAGGTGGGCATATTGTACAGTTGTGTACCCATAACAGACATCTGGGTATGGTCTGCCACTCTCGCCAGCATTCTCCTCCTCCTCCGGCCAATGACTGTGGGGGCCGCTACCCATGGACGTAACCAGGTGTATTCTTTGGGTTCTTCCAAGCTGATGATCAACGTTCAGGTCAACGGTCGGCTGTTGCACATGCAGGTGGATACCGGAGCAGTGGTCTCACTGATCAACTATTCCTCTTATGCAAAGACTGGGCATCTTCCCTGGCGCCCATACCTTGACGCCTCCTTACTTATAATAAGCAAGTGATCACTCTCTTGGGTCAGTTCATGGCTTCCGTCCTATATAAATTGGTTCGCCAGGAAGTTACCTTCCTTGTGGTCAACAATGCAGCCACTGCAGACCTCTTTGGGTTGGATGCCTTCAGTGCCTTTGGCTTCGCAATCGACGACAGCGTTCATCTGGTGTCTTCCCAGATTCTGCTTCCAGCACTCGATACCTTGTGCACAGAATTCCTGGACCTCTTCTCACCGGGAGTCGGCTGTGCTCAAGATTTTCAGGTGTCACTCCAGCTGAAACCGTCTAGCCACCAAAAGTACTTCCAGGCTCGGCAAGTTTCCCTCGCTCTCCAGCATCCTCTTAAACAGGAACTGGACCGTCTCACCATGGAGGGAGTCGTCACTCCGGCCCGATGCAGTTCCTGGGCGACGCCCTTGGTCGTCCTCAAGAAACCAGATGGGCATGTTCGGGTTTGTTGCGACTTCAAGGCTACGCTAAACCCTCAGCTACAGGTTGAAGATTATCCCCTTACCCATCCCAAGGACCTGTTCTACAAGCTCGCTGGGGGACAACGTTTTTCGAAGATCAATCTTGCCAAGGCCTACCTCCAAATAGCTTTATATGAGCCTTCTACTCACTTGGCCGTCGTCAACACTCCATTTGGACTGTTCCGGTTGAACCGCCTCATGTATGGCATCACTAGTGCACCGGCCATCTTTCGGCTTTACTTGGAACAGCTCTTGCGAGATGTGCCCAGATGTATCAACTACCTCGACATCATCGTCACCGGCTGTACTGCGGATGAGCATCACAGTAATTTGTGACAATTGTTCCTGCGCCTGTGGACTGCGGGCATAAAATGCAACATTGTTAAATGCTCCTTTTTTCAACCTGGTATCTCCTACCTGGCTCACACCATTTTCCGAAATGGAATATCGCCTACCTCCTCCCATGTCGCCACTATAGAGGCCCTTCCTTGTCCGAGCGATGTCCACCAATTGTGGTCTTTCCTAGGTAAAATTGTGTACTATCGAAAGTTCATTCCCTCCACTGCTCACATAGCAGTGCCTCTCTATCACCTATGCCAAAAGACCGCGCCTTTTCATTGGTCCCCGGCTTGTGTCGGCTTTGTGAACCTTAAAGCAGGGATTGCACTCGGTGGTGTGTCTCATACCGTATACCCCCTCTCTTCCTCTTCTCTTGGCTATGGACGCCTCAGGCTATGGTGTTGGGCTGTCCTTTCGCCCCATCTACCAGATGGATTGGAACACCCGGTTGCGTACGTATCTAAATCCCTTACCAAGGCCCAAAGCAAATATTCCCAAATTGAGGAGGAGGCCCTCGTCATCCTGTTTGCCTGTACCAAATTCCTCCTGTACCTTTATGGTACGTCTTTTCGTTTACTCACTGACCATAACCCCCCCCCCCCGGGCCTTATTTTCACCTGCAGCGATGGGCCCTATTCCTTTCACATTTTAGGTACACCATCCGTTTCCGGTCCCCTGCCCAGCATGCCACCGTCAGTGCCTTGTCTTGGCGCCCTCCAGGATTCGGCATTCTATTCATTGGACATTCTAATTATTCAGGTTGATGAAGACATACAGTCGGTGTTGGCGGCATTTCCCGTCACAGCTGCGCAGGTGGCCGCAGCGACGGCCGCAAATTCGCTCCTGCAACTGGTGCACCGCTATATTCTCTGCGGCCGGCCAACACTTCCTGTGACTTGCGCCCAGGCTGACCTCCAATTCTTTGTATCCATCCGCCATCAATTGGTAGCCATCGATGGTGTGCTCCTCCATGTGGAACATGACACCAATCCACGAGTCATCGTATCAACATCCGTGCTGTCCCAGATTCTCAGTGTCTTACATCAAGGTCAATGGGGTATTGCCCAAACGAAAACCCTAACACCCCACCGTGTCTTCTGGGTCGGCATGACAGCGGACATGGAGCGCATGGTTCGAGGTTGTCAGCAGTGTACCAAGGCCCTTCCCGCTCCGCGCTAGTCCTTCCAATGCTGACCTGCAGCTTCCCTCCCATGGGAATGCATCCATGTCGATTTTGCGTGACCCTTCTTCGGTGTTTACTGAGTGCTCGTCACGGATGTCTACTCCCACTTACCTTTCACTGTCCAATGCTCCTCTATCACCACGGAGACTACTATCATGGCCCTGTCCAAAATATTTTCCATTGAAGGCCTACCAGTCACCTTGGTCACTGATAACGGCCCGCAATTTCGCAGTCAAGAGTTCGACAGATTCTGCCACGATAATGGTACTCACCACGTCTTTACCTCGCCGTTTCATCCATAATCCAAAGGCGGGCAGAGCGCCTTTTTCGCACCTTTAAAACTCAGATGCAGAAGAAGATGGAGGACCATTCTCCGGAAGACGCTCATACGTTATTTCTCAGTTCCTACAGAACCACGCCAGTGGGTGATGAACTGTTCCATTGTCACCAGCCACGGACCCTACTCCATCTCCTCCTGCCTCGCACCAGACCTGACGCTTCCAGATATTCATCCGGCTCCAAGGCGTGGGAGGGCGGTTTCGGGTCCCAGCCCCGCTGGCTGCTGGGGCTCATTCTCTGGCATTGTAGTCGACAACTGTTTGATGTCTGTCTGGATGACAGGGTGGTTTTGCGTCACCCCAACCAATTCCGTCCTCGTTTCCTCGACCAGCCGCAGCCCCAATTGTCCGCTTCTCTCTCTCTCCCATTGCCGGCCCCTTCTGTGAGGCCTATGTTGCTGCCCTCTCCTCAGTTAGTGGGCGATCTTTGAGGAAATGGCCAACAGCCACCGAATGTTAGCCCATGCTCTCACCATCCCCGGGAGTCACTTCCCAGCCCCTCTTCGGCACCGCCCTGGTTGGATAACACAGACGTTCCCATGCCGCTTACCCAGCCCACTGACGCGTCGCGACCACCACTGCTTTGACGTTCCCTCCGCATCATGTGGAAGGCGGCACCCTACTGACCAGTGGCCGGTTTTCACCACCTCCTTCAGGACAACATAGCTGCCAATCAGCCTACGGCACCAGGCTATATTGTTGCTCTCTCCCCAATAGTCGCCCGTGCCACTCCAGACCTTCCAAGGGGGGAGGGGCGTTACGCCGTCGCCAAGGTAGCCTGTGCAGGCCGGCAACAAATCTAACACCACACAGGACTGAGGTTGTCTATGCCCAAGGCGTAAGCAGTGGTGAACATTGGCTGTTTTGAAAACAGACATTCCGCATATTACATCCAGCAGAGGGAGTTCAAGATGGCCTGCAGCAAGTATTACTACACTAACATCTGATTGGCTGGTCAATACTATTTAAAGGCTAGAACGAGCACCAGGCATCAGTTCACACTGAATACTGACCTCAAGAACGTCTCCATGGAAGACTACGTCTTCTCCATTGGAATAGGACTTGGAACTAACTGTATGTTTGTAACCGCGGACTCTTGTAGAATACTTAGAAGTTATCTTTTGTTGCGCCTAGTAGGAAATACTTACTGCCTTTGTGATTCTGACTTTTCATTGTTATTCAGTCATTTCCATGTATACTCACGTAAAAACTTTATAATTGTCAGTTACAACAGTCTGGAAAGTCAGCAAACTGGCAGGGAGGGCAGTATTGCCAATTGCATGCCTGTCTGCACTGCATCCACATGACACTGCATTACAGAGACAGTTACAGAAGCTGGTCAATATCCTTTGGACCCCAGAGCCTGGCTGAGGAGCTGATTTTTTTATCATGCTCTTGGCATACAGCAAAAAAGTAATTGATATTCTTGTAATTCGGAATAAGACAGTCAGAGTAACGACAAGGGCTGATAATATTATAATGTGTATGATTTTGTTCATTGATATAAATTCTTAATAGTGATCAATTTATACATCTTGGGAGTGTTAACTACATGTATCCTGAACTACTTAACATAAATGTAACAATTGAAAGACATGAGTACAGTGACAGATCATGTACATCTCTACTCTTACCGCAGAAAATATTAGCAAGGTGTAACAACAGCAGAATTCTTATGGCAACTGAAACAGTTCATAAACCACTTTCTCTAAACACAAAGAATGCCAATAAAACTGTTAAAGAAAATGCTGCACAGTTTCTCATTAGAAACCCCATTCTATTCATTAGATGAATTCTAAGAAATGCCCAATAGAACATAACTACATCAAATTATTTACATAAAATTTCGTATTGAAAAGAATTAATATTTCAAGCATTTACATGAAATCGTACTTATCCCAAATGACTAATCTGAAATCTGAATAGTTGGAAAAAAGTATCAGTTATCACATTACTGTCCTCTTAAAATGTTTTCACAGTAACAACAAGGGCATATAACAGAACGTACTGTAAGTTCCCATTCACTAAATGCAGTTGGAAACCAGAAGGAACCTGCTCTTCTTCTCATACTGCATCCACATGTTCAGAGAGAATATCGAGGGAATAAAATTTGATTAAGTAGAGTTTGGGCAGAAGTATAGTTCATCCAGATGTTCCTTTTGTAAGATGAGCAGCAAGAGTACTTCAATTAAATCTTACTCTGGCATGCACAGTGACAGAGCTACATGTTACGAGTGTTGTGTCTAGTGATCCTGCATATTCGGTTCACTAGACAACCAATCAAACAACTCGTATTAATGAATTTTATTTACGACAAGACAAGTACAAATACTTAACTTTGATCTGAGAATGCTTGTAGTGACTGCTGATCTCTAGCTGTGCTACACAGAGTTTGCTAATAAAGAGGCTACATTGCGATGGCCTCCGAAGTGGCTAATGTTGAAGCTGCTATCAAAGTAGTTGCCACGAGTCAGGCGCGGCGCTTATGTTTTCTTCACCTAGGAGCCGCAGCTGTTGCGTTGTCTTCCTAGAGTGAGGTCAGTCAGCATGCGATTGGCGGACCTCTTCTCAGAGCCTTCTCTTCTCTGTCGTTTCAGTCTGATGCGCTGGCACTGAATTTATGCCATAACAACAAGCATCTTCACTAAATGCAGAATGACTTCTTTTCATCTCATCCAGTGCACACATAACAGTGAATCACAGTGCCATGCAGACAGTGAATTGTACCAATTCAGCAGTGAGATGTACAACAGAGCTGGTTACATTACTGATGATAATGCTGTGACTAATTGAGTAGTATGGAACTGTAAACAGTTAATTTTTCTCAACAGATATATACAAAACATTATAGTTCACATACAAACTGTTGCTTCTCTTATACTGGGAAAGTACATAGTGACACAAAAACACTGATATAATGTAACTAATTACTTGTATAATGATTAAATTTACAATTACTAAGAAATATGCTCAAAATCACTCTGTATTATTTTTTTAATCACTTTGCATGATTACTAATTTCTGAAAAACTATAAAGTGGACTTTGTGGGGCACTCAGCTACGCACAGCAATGGATGATGAGGAAAGTCTCACAGCATCACAATTTCTAGTAATAAAAGCTGCATTCATCACTACATCTAAAAATGGTCATTCGAAACCAGCTGTCATATTACTCATAACACAATACCGAACTCGTATTCAGTAGCGGGTTCAAAATCTAAGACAAGTCTTCACAGTTTATGGTAACATGGTTTTCTACTCAGCACTCTGCAAGGTACAGTATCGAATGTGGGATATGGTACACAGTATCATTACAATTCTCATCTGGAACTCATGTGTGTTAATTATACAGAGAATTAGCAGTTGTTCCTTGTATCTTTACAAGGAATCACAAATGTTTGTAAATTCTGTGTAGCATTTCTTATACATTATGGAACACGCGCGCGCGTGTCTGTGTGTGTGTGTGTGTGTGTGTGTGTGTGTGTGTGTGTGTGTGTGTGTGTGTGTGTGTGTGTAAAGGGGTGCGGGGCTGTTCATAATATATTGTGATATCCTCCCATAGAAAAGAATTAGCAGTCTTAACAGTATCAGGAATTCAGCTTTCTTTTAACATTTCTTATCAGACCCTGTGAAGAAAATGTATATTATACACAGTTTTCTTTTAAATTTTATAAAGGAATGATGGGTAACAACAAGTGATGAAGATATGAATAGCTGAAGGAAATTATTTTGTTTGCAATGTAAACCTTAATCAGCTTCCTGACAAAGAAGCCATAGAGAAATTTCATAAGCATCAGATGAACAACTATATGTCACATAATTATATTTAAGTGTTACAATTTGAAATGTTGAGTGTTCTGATTATAACAAACCACTGATACTCCACACAGTGATATAATAATCATCATTCAATGAATTGACATTGTCCTTATGACAAACTCATTTATTTAATTAATACATTTTCTTTACATAACATTAAACCACCTTTCAACACAAATTACAAACAAATGACATCAAGGGGAATCTCTTTGCCATTGAACTGATTGACCTGTACTAATCCACCAGTAGGTAGATAGCTTCCTGTGTACCTGAAACATGAAACAATATTGGAACTTTCTCATACACAAAGCACTTGTTCTATATTTCATTATTAGAAACACAAGAATTGAGAAATAGGCAACAACTGAAGAAACCAGTGTGCCTTATTGAAATTATGCTGCCTAAAATAAATGAGTCAAAGTATCATACAGAGGCTATTAATTCTGTAGACCATGAACACTGGGGAAGAGTAATGGAGGAAGAAATGACCTCATTGCTCTTCTCCAGTGCTCATGGTCTACAGAATTAATAGCATCTGTATAATTCTGTGGCTAATTTACTTCAGCCAACATAATTTCAGTAAGGCACTCTGGTTTCTTCAGTTGTTGTCTATTTCTCAATTCTCTTTCACTTTCTTTTGTTGAAGTGAAACACTAATATTAATCTCTCGGCTGTGTACTATATCTATGTCTTTGGTTGGTGTCATAAAATAAAATACATGTGTCTTTTCATAAAAACTACTTCATTTGTATGCTTTATGTAGTGTACTTTAGTTCTTTCCTGAAGTTTCTGTAATAGGTTATGGGCCCAGTACACGATTCAATTTTACATTTTGTGCCATGAGAAATGTGTTAGTGTGTGTTGTGTGCTACGCATGGTTTGTATTGTATATATGAGAACAATTGCTGCACTTTTCTCTTATGGAATTTTTGTGGTTGTAAATCTGAACTGTTTTACTGGACTGCAATGGATTTTCATGGTATAGGGAAGCTGTGTGGGGCTGAAAATTGGACTATTTGGAAGTTCGCAGTATGAAATATGATATGTGTGTCAGATGGTGCATACAGAGTGTGTAGTGGCTTTGCCAGCAGATGCAACATCGGCGCAGATAGAGCCAAGGAATTATACAGAGGTTATTAATTCTGTAGACCATGAACAATGGACAAAAGCTATGGAGAAAAAATTGACTTCATTGAAAGAAAATGGTACGTAGACTTTGGAACCTCTGGCACCAGACCATAAGCCCATTACAAACCGTTCAGTTTGTAGAAGTAATCGTAAGGCTGATGGCTAAATTGACTATAATGAAACATTCAGTCCTGTTGCTAGATACAATACAATTAGAGCAATTTTGAGTGTTTCTGCTAGTGAGCAACTTCATTTGGCACAATATGATTTAAAACCTGCTTTTTTGAATGACTTCTTAAAAGAAGAGATATATACGGAGCAGCCAGAGGGATTTAGTGATGGACCAAATTGGGTATGCAAACTTCATAAAAGTTTGTATGGACTAAAACAATCTCCAAGGTGCTGGAACCAACAGTTCGAGGACTTCCTAATAAATCTTGGGCTTGTGGAAAGTAAGGCAGACCTGTGTTTGTTCTATTGAGAAAACTGGAATGACAAGTTGATGGTAGTTCTGTATGTTGATGATGGATTAATATCTGCAAGGAAGAAGAAGGATATTGAAGTTTTCCCATGGAAATTCAATATGAGTTTAAAATTATTGTTGAGCCAGTAGGTTATTTCTTAAATATTAATGTTGTATGTCATGATAATAGATCAATAGAGATTAATCAAGAAAGTTATGCTAAAGATATTCATTGACAGTTTAACATGACATAGGAAAATCCTGTGACAACTTTAATTGAGCAGTATCTGCAGCCAAATGAGTTAACCAGTGATAAACCATCTAATGCTCCATATCGAGAAGCAGTTGGCTGTCTTATATAATTATCTGTTGGTACAAGGCCCGATATAGTATTTGCAGTGAGCTATGTGTCAAAATTTTTAGAGAATCCTTGAGAAAATCACTGGTCTGTAGTAAAAAGAATCCTAAAGTATATAATAGGTTCAGTGTCATTGGAAATAAAATATGATGCTAGCCATGCAAACAGAAGACTAGAGATATATACTGATGCTGATTATGCCAGTGATCCAGCAACCTGACACTCAGTTGGTGGAGTGGTTCCAAGATTTTGTGAAGGAGCAGTTATCTGGGCTAGTAGGTGGCATCATTGCATATCACTGTCAACAACATAGTCGGAGTATGTGGCTGCCAATGAAGGGGCAAGAGAAAGAATATGGCTATTTAAGCTCTATGAAGAAATTTCACCACTGGAGAGTGTTCCTGTTCCAAGAGCTCTTAAACTGGCCAAAACTTCTGAATTTCACAAGAGGTCAAAGCATACTGATGTTCACATGCACTACATCTGTGAGAAAATTCTAGGCCAGCAAGCCATTGAGCATGACCAGCAATCAGCAAGCTGCAGATATTCTCACCAAACCATTGCCACATGTTCAGCTTAAATATTTAAGACCATTAATTAGAACGAGTTAAGTACTGCATTTAGCAAGATATATCTTTAGAAATTTTCCTTTTCTGTAATCAAGTCAGATTATACAAACAATGGATTTTCAGTTTGTGTAGCAAACCTTTAGCAAAAGGTCTCCTATTGTCTAGTTGCTGCAGATTCAAGTGAGACAATATCATAAGGTCATGAACCCCACCCCCCAACAAAAAATAGTTTGGTAAAAACATTTATATTTTTAGATATACCAATTTCTAAATTTCTCAGGAAACTTCCAGAGAATAAATTAGAATGACAACCAAGCACCTTTAAAATGACAAATAAGCCTCGGAAATGACAAGCTGCATTTAACATAGACTGCTCTTTTGTTGCTAGCCTATAGGGATGGGATGGGGGTTTGACCAGAAGCAGAGAACATTCCAGCTGGATAAACAGGCCAGCTCACAAACTGACTTTACCTGGTGCCAACGTCAAACCCAACATGGTTTGTCAGAACACAAGCAGAGCCAGCAAACTGCAGGAAAGTTAGGAAGGTAAGACAGAAAGGGAAAGGTGCCGTCTGAGTGATATATATATATATAAAAGATGCTGTGACTTACCAAACGAGAAAGCGCTGGCAGATACACACGATAAAAACACACAAACACACACACAAATTTCAAGCCTTCACAACCCATGGTTGCTTCATCAGGAAAGAGGGAAGGAGAGAGAAAGATTAAAGGATGTGGGTTTTAAGGGAGAGGGTAAGGAGTCATTCCAATCCCGGGAGTGGAATAACTTACATTAGGGGGAAAAAGGGACAGGTATACACTCACACACACACACATATCCATCCGCACATATACAGACACAAGCATACATATGTAAAGGCAAAGGCACATATACAGACACAAGCCGACATATGTAAAGGGAAAGGCAAAGAGTTTGCCTTCCCCTTTACATATGTATGCTTGTGTCTGTATATGTGCGGATGGATATGTGTGTGTGTGTGTGTGTGTGTGTGTGTGTGTGTGTGAGTGTATACCTGTCCCTTTTTCCCCCTAAGCATGAGACTAAACGTGCACAACTGTTTTTAAAATAAAAAGATCTATGTCTACATCTATAATCTCACTCCCCAAAACACTGTGAAGAGCATACCAGAAGGTACTCCTATATTCCCCGTACTAGATTCTCCTATGATTCCATTCACTTATGTCTCTGTCTGCTCTGTAATAAGTCTCATTTGGGCCATAGAGCCCCACAGGAACAATACACAGGCCCTGAACTATATCTCTACATTTTTCATTTAATACTGTTGCCTGAAACATGATAAGTAGGCTTTTATAGGATAGTTGATGTCTATCTTCAGGCATCTGTCAGGTCAGGTTTTACAGCATTTCTATTATGTAATTTTAGAAAGCATTTTAATGGAGAATAGAACAGTGATCTTCATGGAGCACTTTAAAATTAAAATTAAAACAGTTTAGTTCATAACTGAACATTTACTAACAAATTTCAACCAGTTTCAGTCAAATAGCAATCACCTACAGATACAATAAGATAAGCACACTGTATATATCCTTCTATGTCTGAATTGTACTTACGTATCAGTGTATGTGGTCTGAAGACGCTCATTTTTTGGCTGAAAACAGTTGCAGTCTTTTAATAAATGTTCTATTGGGATCAAAACTGTTTAAGTTTAATTTTAAGAAATTTTTATGATTCTCTCTTGTAAGTCAAAAACACCTGTTCCAATTCATGCTGTCCTTCTCTGTATACAGTCTGTATTCCCTCATATATGTGAGTGGTTTCAGTTGTTACTCATTGAATTTGTTGTTATAGAATACTATGCTTTTGCATTTATTATCTCTCTTTCTTTTTCCTCTCTCCCCCCCCCCTTCCCCCCTTCACGCCCTCCCTCTAGAAATCTGCTGTCTTAGGGTAAGCAGACTGCATAGAAGAAAATGACAATTAAGTGCCACACTGCACATACTGGTTCCTTTGAAAGATAAGTCACCTAATTATAATGTTCTTTCTTACTCTAAAAATATATTAATTCATTTGTACCAAGGTGGAGATTCGAACCCAGATCACCTGCTCACTAGGCAGACATGCTACCACTTCACCACCCTGACACAGTGAGCTCACCCAACTGTGTGGACAACCCTGCAAGCCTCCCTCCTCAATCCAAATTCCCGTTCACTCCTCAGCTAACTTGGTTTTCCCAGTTTCGGGGGAACACTAAGTGGGCTGAGGCATGAAAGAGATTTGGGATTGAGGAGGGAGGCACACAAGGGTTGGGTGAGCAGCTGTGCAAAGACACTGTACCAGTGTGGTGTAGCGGTAAGTACATCTGCATAGTGAGGAGGAGACCCAGGTTTGAATCCTGGCCCCAGTACAAATTTTCATTTATCACTTCAGTATGTATATGTACATCATAGATGTGATTCTGGTGTGAGCTGCTGGTGATGGTAGTGGTCATGTGCGTATGTGGTGTGCTTGCTTGTGTGAGTGTGGTTGTGTGTGTTTACTTTGATGAAGAAGGCTTTGGCCAAAAGCAGTAGTGTGTTGTTGTGCCTGTCTGGAACTGAATGGGTCATCTTAACAGCAAGTAGCAATCTGTACTTTTCCTAAAATTGTTGATGTTCCAACCTGGAGTTTCATTCTTTGATAGATGATTGAGAATTGAAATGGTCTCTGGAACCACATAGTTTCATTAGATCAAAACTATTACTTCTCTTACCACACATAACAACTGCTCCTAATCAAGGCAATGCATTTCTGTAAACTCTTCATTTTTACTGACTGTGTAAGAAAGATTAGTAACTGAAAAGGTTAGTTGCTACACCCCATTCAGCTGAGATGCCGCGTCGCAGATAGGCACGAAAAGAAGACTGTCAGGAAGTGAGCTTTTGGCCAACTGGCCCTTTGTTGGATATAGAAAAAACACACACACACACACACACACACACACACACACACACACACACATACGCAATTGCAACTCACACATACATTACTGCAGTCTTTGACTACTGAAGCCAGACTCTGGCAGAGGTTAGGGTCTGTGTGTTCATGTTGTCTGTTTCCATTGAAGGCCTAATCTGCCGAAAGCTCACTTTCAGTCAGTCTCTTTGCTGTGCCTATCTGCGACTCAGCATCTCCACTATAAGGTGAGTACCGACTATCCTTTTCATAATATTGTTACACTCCATCCTGGATATTCCACTGTTTAAAGATCAACAATTATTTGCATCAACAGTTTCACATATATTTTAAAAGAAAATAAAAATTTGCACACCACATGGGTTGTGGGGAATGTTTTCCATAATATCAATAAGCTATATTACTCATAGAATTATTAAGCTACGTAGAGAAAGTGAAACATCTACTATTATCTTTGAATGAATATTGTTTTGAATACAATTATGTACCAAACTCTGGAGGGAGATTCTCTACACTAGGACTATATCAAAGTCCTCTTTCATTTGTACTACAATATTTAAAGGTCTTGACTGCAATAAGTGAAGGCTTCTCAGTATATGAATTCTATAAGTGAAACAGAATGTATAATTATGTCCCCATAACTGCTGATTTATGGTGTTTTGATAATCTATAGCTTAACGTCCATTTCAGCATCTCCATCCTTTATGATGATGCAATTTTCAGAAATTTTTATGTATGAGTCAATGATACATAGCGCTATAAGTAACAATGATATGTGAATATACTGTAGCCATTTTGAAAATTTAAATTTACATCGGTGTAGGCCATTTCTTGCAGTTTTATTTCTATGTTTGTCAAATGAGAAGGTATGTTATGTGTTAAGGGTTCAAACTGACTCTGAGCACTATGTGACTTAACATCTGAGGTCATCAGTCCCCTAGAACTTGGAACTACTTAAACCTAACTAACCTAAGGACAACACACACATCCATGCCCGAAGCAGGATTCGAACCGGCGACCATAGCAGTCACGCGATTCCGGACTGAAGTGCCTAGAACCACTTGGCCATCAAGGCCGGCTTATGTGTTAAGGGTGAGTATGGAGTTTCAAGTATTGGATGAAGTACTGTACAATGTGTAGCCTGTCACTGTTTAGAAGTACTTAGTTAGTCTGCAACACACACGTATCATGGATAAATAATTATCTTATATAATTTATGTTATCATTTCATGAAATACTGACAGTAGTGTTCAATTAATGTTATGAATAAGATACCTGTAACAGTCTAGTGTTAAATGATATAGCCCCTATGCCACTATCACCTACTTGTATTTTGAAGCTCCTACACATGTCATCTGTGAGTTTCTGTGATAACCTTGAAATTTTGCAATTTTGCAATGGCCAGTGCTAGTTGCAAGCTTCCAAAGAGTGATTGAGGAAACAGTATGGCATATTTAGTGTTTGAGGCTGTGTCCAACACTTTTATTGACTGCAATAAAAAAAGGAAACTACTATGTAAATGTTTACATTTCATTTAAACCATTGGAAAGTATATTAAATAAGGATTCTAGTCATATTATTAAAAATCAGGAAAGGTGTTTTGAAGATCTGTCATGTGTATATTGGTGTTAATGAACTGTGTTCCCAATATCACCCATCAAATGGATGCTGATATTACCACCAGGCGATATTAGGATCAATTGTTTTAATTTGTTACCCAATAAATGACATAGTTACTTCTGTCTGGCTGTCCAGAAAAAAAGAAATGGGAATGATGAGAGAATTGAAGATGTATGAAGCACACAGATCAACAAGTTGAGAGTACATTGAAAGATGTGCAAAAGGACAAACTGAAAAGGATACTACAGTTGTAAGACAGAAACTTGGGAGGAAAAATGGAAATGAGCACACAGCATTGTGGTCCGGGAGTGCCCCATTTGGGGGAATTCAGCAGCAGAGGGCAAGTACTCATTGCATTTGAGGCCACACTGGGCAACTCGTGTGACAGAGATGGGGATGAAATGATGATGAAGATAACACAAAACCCAGTCCCTGAGTGGAGAAAAATCTCCAGCTGCAGCCAGGAATGAAACCCGGGCTCCTTGGCATGGCATTCCACCGCACTGACCACTGAGCTAATGGGACTGGACACTTGGAAGGAAACATGTGCCAACATGTGAGGTAGAGAAAGGACTGATCTAGTACTATACGGAAAGGGAAAAGATTATTTTTGGTTTGCCACATAAGGAGTTAAAGCAGATGGTGTTTGAGATTGCCTTAAAGAACAATCTGCCTCACCCCTCTTCTGAACCAGAAAATATGGCACATTAAAAGTGGATTAACTTATTTTAGAAAAGATATCGTTCCCAGCTAACAATATGAACACCACAATCACTGACAAGAGCTGGAAAAGTAGGCTTTATTCAAGATAATGTGAAGTCATTTTTCTGTATTCTAAAAGCAGAGTTGCTAAAATCAAGTTCAACCTTACTAGAACATTTAACATACACAAAACTGGAATCACAACTGTCCAAAGCAAAAATGTGAAACTTATTTGTGTGAAAGGAAAATGGGCTATTTACAATCTTTCATTGGCAGAAAGGGGATATCTGAACACTGTTATGTCAGGTGCCAGCTAGTATGTCACTCCAATATAGCTTTCTCCAGAAAAAAGCAGGACTTGAGCTAACGAAGGGAGTTCCTCCTGGAGCTATTCCAAAATTTTGTCCACGTCTGTATTCCAACTCATAGCATGCATAGGAGGTAGCCTCTAGATATTGCTTTCATGAAGCCATTTACAACTTTATATTCAAGAAATTGAGAGGTGGATTTACAGTAATTAGGGTAGAGTTGTGACACAGTGTGAAGTAGCTGAACTCATGGGCAAAGCATACATTAGAGCAGCAATTGTGAGAAATGCACTGAATGGTTTTCAGGACACTGGTATCTGTCCTTATAATGACTCAGTATTTACTGAAACTGACTGTGTTCATGAACTGAATGATAACCAACCAAAGCCAATTTCTGAAGCTCAATGTGGGCCTTAAATACTTGCAAATACAGACACAGTTAATCTAGCACTTAGGATTATATCACATAGCACTGACAGCCAGATTCAGTCTATTGGTGAGTATCAACCTCAACCCATGTTGCATTCCACATCTGATGCCATCGCTCTATCCTATAAACTTGCCCAAGGATGTAAAAGCTGTGCCAAAATTTCAATCAGTGTCTCAAAACTGAAGGGTCCCGAGAATATGGTGCTGAATAATTCTTCTTGTAAGAAAAAGCTGGAAAACTTTTACGCTTCTAAAGGCACAAACAATTCAAATGAGGCTTCAGGATGTGGAGCAACATGAAAGAGTAATTCTGCCAACACTAAGACAAAAGTTAAAAGAATGTGTAAAAGCTCAAATTCTAACAATGATTTTGCTCATGAACCTTCACAAGTAGACACCAAAGATTATTTCAATCTGTTTCTTGATAAGGATTCTGTGGATGCTATTTGAGCATTTTGACATAAGCAGTTTTCTGACAATTTCACTGGAGAACAAGGACTTATGTGCTCTTTGTGTTTCAACTGGAATCACAAATTTTGTGATGCCGTGAATAGTGAATGGAAATGGTACACATGTTCTTTCTGTCTGAATAACTAGCTCTTAAATTTGTTTTACATAATTCTGACATAAATAAGCTCCTCTATTTATGGAAATTTGTAACAATTTTCCAATAAATTCTAAACTTTTATCTTACTTTTAACTTAAATCCACTTACAAAAGCTAATCCAATATGTGCTCTTCCATTTTCAAACAGGTGGTCCTATTGCCTGGTGAACAAAAGTAGGAATGGGGGTTCACAATAGTTGGAACCCACTCTTGAAAACATTTCGCATATTAAGGTTTCCTAGTTTACTCAAACTAGCATAGCTTAAGAAGCAATTTGGCAAATGAAAGCCAAAGGAGGATAGTTTATAGACATATGCACTAGGTTTTGAGCTCTATTTCAAAAAAGGAGGAGGCTGATAAACAGAGAAATAATTATGATAGACAATATTTGATGCCCAATTAATTTTAAATCATCTTTCTTCTTGATTTTACTGTGAATCATAGTGAATATTACCAGTCAGACAACTATTTAAATTATGTTTAGTTAACTGTCACTTCTTTCCTGACAAACTACGTAGAAATAATTTGCCGGAGAATTGCTATTGAATTGCATTATGAATATTTTATTGTAAGACCACAATAACATTGTTTCCAGAAATTAAATTTATAAACTGGGTTGTGAATGGTAACATTGCAGTTCCAAGCAAGATGATTTATTTTGCAGGTTCTAATAATACAACAAAAAACAGCAACAACAAAAAATATCACTCTAGGTTAATGCCTAACAACATAAGAGTCACTGGATATGCATGCTAGACAGGACAAAAAGAAAGGAGGAATCAGGAATTGCCTCACTGAAAGGAATGTCTTGACAATCCCTGAAAGTAAATTAGATAAACCTAAACTAGGTTAGAATGACTGGCGTATGAATGGCACTTCTACTAAATATGACACAGATCTCAATTCACCTTGAAATGAATAAAGCAACAGTGGACCAAATACCCAGTCTGACAAAACAAAAGTGAAGCACCCACAGGATATGGTCAGATGTAAATGTAATTTCATATGCGCAGACACCATTGGCAGGTATATAAGTGATTAGAGTTGCAGTTCTCTGTAATAGGCAGAAAGGCCATTAGAGTGCATTAGTTTTTGTCACGTTTAGGGTTGTTACTTTGACTGGTAGGGTATATACGTGGGAGATGTTTAGTTATTCCCGTGAAGGACATGGAGATGCCACTTACATGAGACAGAATTGTCAGCACATGACCGAGTTAGAAAGTGTTCTCATTGTGGGTTCTCATCCAGCCAGCTCAGTGAACTGAGCAGAATCCAGATTTGTGGGGCATTTAGATGTGACAATGGGCCATTGTTGCACTGCATGGGAGTGTAAGGGAAAGCATACTCATCATCAAGGTTCCTGTCAACCACATGTGACCACCACAAGGGAATACCACCATATAGTACATGAAGCACTTCATAACCCTGTCACATTTGCACCTGCCATTTGAGAACAAAACAAGAGCCTACCTACAACATCCTGTGTTATCCTGCACCATTGATCAGAGACTAGTAGCAGCTGGATTAGGCAATTACTGTCCTATTTTTAGGCTATCAATAAACATCACAGCACAAACAGCTGCATTTGGAATGATGCTGTACACAGGAAGACTGGAGTACTGATGAATGGCATTGCATTGTGTTCAGCAATGAATTGTGGTTCTGCACTAACCTGGATTATCACTGTTACTGAGTATGGTGGCAACCCCGAGAGAGGTCATTTTCTTATGATGCTTTATAGAGCCACAGCAGTGTTATTCCTTGCATCACGGTCTGGAGGGCCATTAGGTATGACTTCTGGTTACAGCTGGTAGTCAGTGAGGGAATTCTTATGTCACAATATTTCATCAAGAATTTCCTGCCTCTTCATGTGTTACTCCTCAGGCAACACTATTGTGGTGCCCATTTTCAACAGGACATTCACCACTCACACATGTAACATGTCTCAATGAACTGTCTGCATGATGTTGAGGTAGGCTACTCTTTTGGCCAGCAAGATTCCAGATCTCTCCCCAATGAACAAGTGTGGGATCAGCTTGGACATCAGTTCCATACCAGTTCCAGTATCAACGATACCAAAGGCTAGTTACAACTGTTGTCCAGCCATCCCCAGGAGAGGATATAAAAGGTTTTTTGAAGTTTTATTTTGTTTCTTTCTCCCATTCTGGGTGCTTTACACTTTCTGTCAGGTAGTGTATACTGTTTCCAAATTAACAAAGCACATGTGGCACGTGTTTTAATAAACAATCTTTCAAAGTAATAAAAGTGTTTATTACTTTAATGCAAATGGTGAATATAATACATCATGATCACAAACTGTAATTTTGTTGGTATCTCTTCATAACATATATTCACTAATGACATCTGTCTTCAGTAATCCATCACTGTTTGGATGGATATTAATACTCAGATCTTCATCACCACTAGAAACAGTACAACTTTATTACTGACAGCTAAAGCTTTCAACATTTCAGAAATGTTTGAAATATGCTGCCATAAAACTATTTCACCACTTACACCAGAACAACAGGTATATCAAGTGTCAATATAAACTGAAATTGTTTCCTCTACTTCTATTCTAGAAATGAATACCTATTTACAAACAAGAAGAGAAGAGAAATATGAATTTGGTGTTGCAATACCTTGCTGTTGTTCACTTAAACATGCCATACAGACATAAATTTTTACTAAGTGACAAGGCCTAAGATTATCTTAGGTTTTCTGGAAATCTCTGACATTATCAACTCAGCTGAGTATTGGATCAAATGATTGTACAGCTTACTGAAATGCACACTTGAAGCACTTTATGAAATTTCCTTCTTCATAGCGTTAAAATTAATCATAACATGCACTAGAAGAGAAAGTAGGAGGTACAAGAGTTAAGAACATGTTTCTCATTTCTCAGAGTCTGGTACTCCAGGATATATGAAGTTGGTAAGTCGAAGTCTTGCCTTATACAAGAGACTAAAAACTGAAGGAGTATTTGTGATCAAAATAAATAAAAAAATTAACAGCCTGTCATTGCCTGAGGAGACATCAAACATAGATCTGAAAAGTAACTAGCAATTTAAGTTAAATTATACACTTAATGTTGAAAATAACTAATTTCAGAAAAAAGATTACTACATGAAAGTCACCTTCCCTAACACCATCACAGTAGGTATTATGTAAACCAGATTCAGTAACACTGTAAATTGTCCCTTTTCATTCTGGTCATATATGTGACGGACAACTACTAAGTACAAGGGTCTTTTGATAAGACAGATAAATCTCCATGAAAGAATGGAACATTTTTGTTAAGCTTTCATGACTGATAAGCCTGATTATTCCAAGGATTGTATAAAGAAATTCAACAATGTATAGTGTACAGTACTGTTGACATCTGTCTAAATTGGTCAGTGTGTCGATTATAATTAAAAATGGAGAACACTGAGTTTTGTGCTGCTATTAAACACTTCCATTTGATGAGATGGACTGCCACACAAATCAAAACAGGATTGGATGAAGTCATGTAGTCTCTACACCATCATAGGAGATGATATAATTTTGGATTGTTGTTGTTGTTGTGGTCTTCAGTCCTGAAACTGGTTTGATGTAGCTCTCCATGCTACTCTATCCTGTGCAAGCTTCTTCATCTCCCAGTACCTACTGCAACCTACATCCTTCTGAATCCGCTTAGTGTTTTCATCTCTTGGTCTCCCTCTACGATTTTTACCCTTCACGGTGCCCTCCAATGCTAAATTTGTGTTCCCTCGATGCCTCAAAACATGTCCTACCAACCGATCCCTTCTTCTAGTCAAGTTGTGCCACAAACTTCTCTTCTCCCCAATCCTATTCAATACCTCCTCATTAGTTATGTGATCTACCCACCTTATCTTCAGCATTCTTCTGTAGCACCACATTTCGAAAGCTTCTATTCTCTTCTTGTCCAAACTAGTTATCGTCCATGTTTCACTTCCATACATGGCTACACTCCATACAAATACTTTCAGAAACGACTTCCTGATACTTAAATCTATACTCGATCTTAACAAATTTCTGTTCTTGAGAAACGCTTTCCTTGCCATTGCCGGTCTACATTTTATATCCTCTCTACTTCGACCATCATCAGTTATTTTACTCCCTAAATAGCAAAACTCCTTTACTACTTTAAGTGTCTAATTTCCTAATCTAATTCCTTCAGCATCACCCGACTTAATTTGACTACATTTTGGATTAATGATCTTAAATGTGGTCAAATAAGCACTGAATATGAAGTACACTCCTGCTGTCTAATGGAGGTCGCAACAAAGGAATACACTGATAAAATCCATGATATGGTAATGCAAGACCAACAACTAAAAACTTGTAAGCTTTCTGAGCTTTTAGGCATCTCAAATGAGCAAGTGAATATTGTTCTGTACAGAGAATTGGCTATGAAGAAGCTGTGTGCAAAGTGGACTCCGCAATTGTTCACAGTTGAGCAAAATTGCATTTGGCACAACATCTCAACACAATGTCTGGTGATGTCTGCAAGACTTTTTGTGTTGATGTGTGACTGTTTATGTAGCCTGGATCCCAATTTACACACCAGAGTCAAAACAATGAATGAAGGATTGAGAAAGTGTATTAAAAAAGGCAAGGACAATTTTGACAGCTTGTATGATGATCGCCACTGTTTTATGGGATTCCCAAGGAATAATCCTTATAGATTAATTGGAAAAAGACATTACCATAACTAGACCCTATTATGATTCATTGTTGGACCATTTGAGTCTTGTTGAGACTGAAAAAAAAACAAGGTTGGCATGCACATTAGTGGTGTTTCACCAGGATAATGCACCATCCAACGCATCAGTGGTGACAATGGCGCAAGTGCATGAATTGGGCTTTGACATAGTTCCTCATCCACCCTGTTCACAGACTTGGCCACAAGTGACTTCTTCCTATTCCCTAACTTGCAACTCTGGCTTGCTAGGAAGAAATTGTCGTCAACTGATGAAGTGATAGTTCTCGTCAATGAGTAATTTGTAGATTTTGACAAAACATATTTTTAATATGGAATGAAAAAGCTGGAAGATCACTGGACCAAGTGTATATCCATCAAAGGAGACTAAGTCCATAAGTACAGTGAGTTGTTTATGAAACAAACATTTTTTCTCATTTTTTTATCAGACACACCAAAACACCATCTCAGATTCTTCTCATATTTTGTAACATGATGAAGTCATTTAGGGTATAGTGTTACATCCTTCTTATCACATTATTTTGGAACAGTTCTATAGTTCAGATGACAGCCCTTTGACACTTGTATGATGGTCCTGTTGGGTTGTTAAAACATAAACAGAAGTAGATGTTCCTTAACCTTTACTAACAGGAGTTCCTTGTGAAGTATATCCCACAGCACTCTTACTCTCTGCATTTCTCATGATAGATTATCCTGTAGGAATATGTTAAGTATGGTAAACAACATTGTTTTTTCAGCAGGCTGGTTTTAATATTTGGCAGTTATTTTGTTTTCCACAATTACCTTTTTTACTTCTACACAGCAGTTTACCTCATTAACACTTAACATTTTTATGAGAATAATAGTCTCCAGTTGATGATGATGATGTCCCATACTTGGTGACCGAGTGTAGGGGAACGATGCGGGAGACCGCCGTACTAGGCAAGGTCCAAGTGGAGGTGGTTTTCCATTGTATTCCTCCAACCATAATGAGGATGAATGATGATGATGAAGATGACACAACAACACCCAGTCATCTCAAAGCAGAGAAAATCCCTGAACCCGCCGGGACCCGGGACCCCGTGCTCAGGAAGCTAGAATGCTACCGCAAGACTCAGTTATCATTTGTAATGATCATGTGTAAATTATATCTGAGGCTCCAAGTAAACAGGTGCAACTGAAGAACTATTGACCACTGTAGTCTCTGCTGCAGCAGTGCTTTCTGAATCATTCATTGTTTATGACTGCACACCAAGAATAATCTTATTACATTTTTTAAATTATAAAACTGAAGAAAATGTCAAACTACGCTGCTGAAATGCTTCTAAAATATGACTAACTTGACTGCATATCTTGCTGTACCTTATTATTTTGATGTTAACTTTGGCATGACAAGCATCCAAGGAACATACAGGGCACACTCACTGTGAGACTGAAATATCTACACCACTGGCTATTAAAATTGCTACACCAAGAAGAAATGCAGATGATAAACGGGTATTCATTGGACAAATATATTATACTAGAACTGACAAGTGATTACATTTTCACGCAGTTTGGGTGCATACATCCTGAGAAATCAGTACCCAGAACAACCACCTCTGGCTGTAATAACGTCCTTGATACGCCTGGGCATTCAGTCAAAAAGAGGTTGGATGGCTTGTACAGGTACAGCTGCCCACGCAGTTTCAACACGATACAACAGTGCATCAAGAGTACTGGATGGCGTATTGTGACGAGCCAGTTGCTCGGCCACCATTGACCAGACGTTTTCAATTGGTGAGAGATCTGGAGAATGTGCTGCCAAGGGCCACAGTCGAACATTTTCTGTACCCAGAAAGGCCCGTACAGGACCTGCAACATGCGGTCCTGCATTATCCTGCTGAAATGTAGGGTTTTCCAGGGATCAAATGAAGGGTAGAGCCACGGGTCATAACACATCTGAAATGTAACGTCCACTGTTCAAAGTGCCGTCAATGCAAACAAGAGGTGACTGAGATGTGTAACCAATGGCACACCATACCATCACGCCGGGTGATACGCCAGTAGGGCTATGATGAATACGTACTTCCAATGTGCGTTCACTGTGATGTCGCCAAACATTTATGCGAAAATCATGATGCTGTAAACAGAACCTGGATTCATCTGAAAAAATGATGTCTTGCCATTCGTGCACCCAGGTTCGTCGTTGAGTACACCATCGCAGGCACTCCTGTCTGTGATGCAGCATCAAGGATAACCGTAGCCACAGTCTCCAAGCTGATATTCCATGCTGCTGCAAACATCATCAAACTGTTCGTGCAGATGGTTGTTGTCTTGCAAACATCCCCATATATTGACTCTGGGATCTCAATGTGGCTGTGCAATCCGTTACAGTCATGCAGATAAGATGCCTGTCATCTCAACTACTAGTGATACAAGGCCATTGGGATCCAGCACGGCATTTTGTATTACCCTCCTGAACCTACCAATTCCATGTTCTGCTAACAGTCATTGTATCTTGACCAACACGAGCAGCAATGTCACAATATGATAAACTGCAATCACGATAGGCTTCCTCCTTACACGAGGCATCACAACAACATTTCACCAGGCAACGCCAGTCAACTGCTGTTTGTGTATGAGAAATTGGCTGGAAAAGTTCCTCATGTCAACACATTGTAGGTGTCGCCACCGGAGCCAACCTTGTGTGAATGCTCTGAAAAGCTAATCATTTGCATATCACAGCATCTTCTTCCTGTCGGTTAAATTTCGTGTATGTAGCACGTCATCTTCGTGGTGTAGCAATGTTAATGGCCGGTAGTATAGTACATAAAGGCTTTGTCAGTGTGAGCATGTTGAGGCAACATTCACCATATTCCTCATCAAGGAAACCAACATTATATCCACAGCAAGAACCTCACTCCATCACTTAAAATCTGATCCCAAGCTTATGATCCTACCAGCCAACAAAAGCTCCACCACTCTGGTTATGAACTGCAGGTATTACCTAGCAGAGGGGTACCACCAGCTGTCTGATACACCCACCTAAAAACCCTATCACAAAGAGTCTATTCCAGAAATCCAGCATGATCACTAGTCCCTCCTCATGTCCTTAAGTCCATCCCAGAGGCTCTCCCTTGAGTCTGTCTCTCTCCCCAACAGCACCGCTCCCCACACTGCTACCTTCTACATTCTTTCTGAAGTCCATAAACCCAACCACTCAGGGTGCCCTACTGCCACACAGAGGGCACCTCTCCTCTTGTGCAACAGTACATGCAGCCTATAGCCTGTAACCTACCCTCTAATATAAAAGACACCAACCACATCCACTGCCAACTCTGCACAGTTCCTTTTCCTTTACCACTGAGAGCCCTGCTCACCTCCATCAATGTCACCTCCCTCTACACTAACATCCCAAATGACAATGGCCCTGCTAACATTGAACATTAACTTTACCAATGCCAAACCAACTCCAAACCTACGATCTCCTTTCCAGTCATCGTGATCAATTTTATTCTCACCCACAATTATTACTCCTTTGAAGGGATCAACTACAAATGAACCTATTGTACAGCAATGGGGAACCACAAGTAAGCATCATATGCCCACCTATTCACAGGGGAGTGCTTCCTAACCACCCAGAATCTCAAAATAACAACCAGGTTCAGATTAACTGATGACATTTTTGTGATCCTGACCAAGGGTGAAAAAACCCTGTTCACATGCTTCCAGAATCTCAACACCACCTCTCCAGTCAGTTCACCTGGTCCTCCTCAATGCAACATTCCATTTTCCTTGATTTCGACCTTCACCTCAAGGATACATCAGTACCTCTGTCTCCATCAGATGTGTCAACCACAAACAATACCTCCATTCTGACAGCTTACATCCATTTCATACCAAGAAGTCCCTTCCATACAGCTTCAGTACCAATGTCATCACATCTTTAGTGTCATACACAGTCCCTCTGCAAATAAGCCAAGAATGTCACTGAGGCTTTCACAGACCGAAATTAATGTCTCAACCTCATCCAGAAACAGATCTCCCATACGTCGTCTCTCCACATACCTAATATCTCTCACATATCCACTGTATACGAGGATGGATCCCATAGCGGAAATAACCATCTACAACTTAAAAACATCAAAATAAATTAACCAACAGACAACAGATTCTGTAGGGTTTAAGGTAGTATTAGTTGTTGAGCAACTCATTAAGAGATTTTTTTGTAGTTTTTTATTAGCAGACGTAGTTGTGGCACTAAAAGAATTAAGAACTAGAAATACATAGGTAATAAATGTATTGCCACTGAAGGAAATGTGATTTGTGTGCCCTATTTTAGTTTTTTAGGTAACAGACTGTAATTATGAAGAAAAAAATATCTACTGTCTGGCCATAAAAGAGAGCTATCCTCGAGGCTCAATACCACTAAGGGCTGGAGCAAGTCAATCACATTCTCCGCCAGTGTTCTGAATACCTCGAGTCATGAGTGGAAAGGAGAAATATCCTACCTACTATACTCACCATCCATTCCACAGTGGTATCCTGCTGCCCACCAACCCTACACAATACCTCTTCCCATCCCTACTCTGTCCCTTGTCCCAAACCCTTGCATCAAGGATCATATCCCTTCAATAGATCTAAATGCAAGACCTATCCCATACATCCTCCCACTACCACCTACTCCAGTTCTGTCACAGGCATCTTCTGCATTATAAAAGTCAGAACTACTTGTAAAAGCACGTCTTCTATAAACTATGCTGCAACAATTCAGCAGCTATCTGCATGGGCATGAAACTACCAAGTTGTCTGTCTGCACAAATGGCCACCGCCAATCTGTAGCTAAGGTGCAGCTGGATCACTTAGTTGCAGAATATTCTGCTCAGTATGATGTGCTTTACTTTAATGACTACTTCACAGCTGGCAGCATCTGAATTATTTCCACCTACTCCAGCTTTTTGTAAATGTGCAGCATAACCTCCCCCTAAAACATATCCCTTTCCCACGTAACCTGACTGGCCTCAGTCTCCAGTAGTCCCTGTCCTAAACCTAGCCATTAACTTCTTCGCTTCCACTCCAATACTGCACATGCTTCCTAATCCACCAATGCAGCTTTCTGTCTTTTCCCCTTCACTATTTCTCTCTACACCCTTATCTCTCAATCTCCCCCACCCCTGACAAAGCACAGCCACAAAACACTACACCTAGCAGCCCTATCCTGTCCCCACCACATCCCTGCACTCTTCTACAGGCTGAAAAGTGTCTTTTCCCAAGCTTTCCTTGCAATCCCTCCTCCTCCCCAGTCTGTGCCTTCCCCTAATCCTCACCATCCACACACATCAGACACAGTTGCAGTCATGTCCTTGCACCTGGAGGCAGTGGCCATGGGTTTGTGAGTTGTGGTAGTGTGCCTGTTTTTTTATTTCAGAAGAAGGACTCAGTCTGAAAGCTTGATATTTTAGCAGTCTTTTCCATTGTGATTGTGTGTCACTAAGTGACTCCTCTATGTACAAACTTTATGTTATCAATATTTATTTTTATTTTTATTTATTTATTTATTTATTTTATTTATTTATTGTTCTGTGGGACCAAATTAAGGACAAGTCTCCATGGTCATGGAATGAGTCAATACAAGAAATTGTAACACGATAGTAGAAACAGATAAAATGAAATATAAGAAATGTATTCAGGCGACAATTCGTAACTTTAAATAAAGAAAATCAACGATGTAACACTGGAATTTGCTTAATTTTTCAGTTCTTCCAGGAGCTCCTCAACAGAATAGAAGGAGTGAGCCATGAGGAAACTCTTCAGTTTGGACTTAAAAGTGTTTGGGCTACTGCTAAGATTTTTGAGTTCTTGTGGTAGCTTATTGAAAATGGATGCAGCAGAATAGTGCACTCCTTTCTGCACAAGAGTCAAGGAAGTGCATTCGACATGCATATTTGATTTATGCCTAGTATTAACTGAGTGAAAGCTGCTAACTCTTGGGAATAAGCTAATATTGCTAACAACAAATGACATTAAAGAAAATATACACTGTGAGGGCAATGTCAGAATTTCCAGACTATTGAATAGGGGTCGACAAGAGGTCCTCGAGCTCACACCACATATAGCTCTAACAGCCCATTTTTGATAAAAAAAATTCCCTGCTTGAATCAGAAGAACTACCCCAAAAAATAATACCATATGACATAAGCATGTGAAAATATGCAAAGTAGACTACTTTTGTGTTGAACTGTCGCTTATTTCAGATACTGTTCTAATGGTAAATAAAGCAGCATTTAGTTTCTGAACAAGATCCTGAAAATGGACTCTCCACAACAGCTTACTATCTATCTGAACGCCTAGGAACTTGAACTGTTCCGTCTCGCTTACAATAAGCCCATTCTGTCTGATCAAAATATCGGTTCTTGTTGAATTGTGAGTTAGAAACTATAAAAACTGAGTCTTACTGTGATTTAGCAACAAATTATTTTCCACAAGCCACGAACTTATTTGATAATGTTTCAATATTACACACAAGATCCTTCACTACCAAACTGGTGTCATCAGCAAACAGAAATATTTTTGAATCACCTGTAATACTAGAAGGCATATCATTTATATAAACAAGATACAGCACTGGCCCCAGCACTGACCCTTGGGAAACGCCCCACTTAACAGTGCCCCATTGGGACTGAACATCACTACCACTCTCAATATTGTGGAGAATTACCTTCTGCTTTCTGTTCTTAAAGTAAGAGGCGAACCAATTGTAAGCTACTCTCCTTACTCCATAATGGTCCAATTCCTGCAGTAATATTTTGTGGTCAACACAGTCAAAAGCCTTCGTTAAATCAAAGAAAACACCTAGCATTCACAACCTTTTATTTAATCTGTCCAAAACCTCACAGAGAAAAGAGAATATAGCATTTTCAGTTGTTAAACCATTTCTAAAACCAAACTGTACATTTGACAGCAAATTATGTGAATTTGAATGCTCCAGTAACCTTGTATATACAACTTTCTCGATAACTTTAGCAAACACCAATGGCATAGAAATAGGTCCTTAATTGCCAACATTATCCCTGTCTCCCTTTTTACAAAGTGGCTTCACTGTAATTTAATCGGTCAGGAAACCAACCACTCCTAAAGGAAAAGTTACAGATATGGCTAAGTACTGGGCTAACATACATAGAACAATACTTCAGTATTCTGCTAGATACCCCGTCATATCCATGAGAGTTCTTGGTCTTTAGTGATTTAATTATTAACTCAATCTCCCTCTTGTCAGTATCAAGGAGGAGCATTTCAGGTAACAGTCTCGGAACACTTTTTTCTACAAGCACTATATGATTCCCTGTTGGGACTAGGTTTCTATTTAGTTCACCTGCTACATTCAGAAAGTGATTATTAAATACTGTACATATAAGTGACTTATCAGTAACATGGACATACCCACTACGCACTGATTCTATATCCTCGACCTGTCTCTTCAGACCAGCCACTTCCTTTACGACTGACCATATGGTTTTAATTTTATCCTGAGACTTAGCTATTCTATCTGCATACCACATACTTTTTGCATTCCTAATAACTTTTTTAAGCACCTTACAATACTGTTTGTAATGGGCTGCAGCATTTAGATTTTGACTGTTTCTAATGTTTTGATATAACTGCTACTTTGTTCTACAGGATATTCTTATCCCTCTAGTCAGCCACCCAGGCTGCCTGTTTGTGCTAGTACTCTGTTTTGAACGTTCTAATGGAAAGCAACTTTCAAAGAGCACAAGAAAAGTCTTGAGGAAAGGATTATATTTATCGTCTACTGTATCAGCACTATAAACATCTTGCCAGTCTTGTTCCTTGATAAGGTTATAAATAGGTCTCTACAGCAACTAGATCAGCTTTCCTAAAAAGTTGATAGCTATATTTAACATGTGTTGCAGCACAAAAATCTTTTAGAGTTAAAACTTGTGCATCATGATCTGAAAGGCCATTCACCTTTTTGCTAACAGAATGCCCTTCTAGTAAAGAGGAATGAACAAAAATGTTGTCTATGGTTGTTCTATTGTTCCCTTGCACTCTTGTTGGAAAGAATACAGTTTGCATAAGATTATATGAATTAAGGAGGTCTACCAGCATACTTTTCCTTGCACAATCACTTATACAATTAATATTGAAGTCACCACATATAACAAACTTTTTGGATTTCCTATAAAGTGAACCAAGAACCTCCTCTAGCTTTAGCAAAAATGTTGTGAAATCGGAGTCTGGGGATCTATAAATAACAACAGTTAGATGTTTAACTCCACCAAAGTTAACCACACCAGCACAACATGCGAACACCTTTTCAGTGCAGTACTTTGAAACATGAACTGACTCAAATGGAATACCATTTTTCACATACATGGCTACTCCCCCACACCGAAAAGAGCTCCTAGAAAAGCTGCCAGCCAACCTGTATCCTGGTAAAGGAAGCCTCTGAATTATCTCCTTATTTAAGAAGTGTTCAGATATACCAATAATTTCAGAGTCAACATCTATAAGCAGTTCACTAACTTTATCTCTAATACCTTGTATATTTTGATGAAATATACTAATTCCCTCATTACTCGGATACCTAAGCTCTGTCGAAAGCGGTTTCTTTGTTAGAGAGACTTCCCTTAAGCAGGAATACCTATCAGCTGACTTCAATATAAAAAAGGTGCAGCTCTAGCACCCACTAGTACAGGAATTTTCCCATGAGTGATCCCACCACCCCCACCTATGCTGTCACCTATAAGCTTTGCCAGCCTCCCTTTCCATACCTGTTGAGGTGCAGGCCATGTCTAGTAAAACCCGTCCTGCTGATAGACTCCACCAACACCACTGAAATGTGACTCATGTCTTCTGTCATCAGCACACCCCCAAGTCTCATGTTATTATGCTTGATGGCTGTATTAAGATGAGGCCGATCATGACGCTGAAACAGTTCCATGAAATGCACATTCGTGTTGCCAGTCTGAGTGGCTATCTTTTCCAGGTCACCATCCATGTCATACTCCCCATCCCTATCAATACTATTACCAGCCCCACACACAATCACTACCTGATCCTCTTTAGTAAAATCCCTACATAACCCCCCTATGTTAACATCCACCTGAGCCAATCCTGCATTAGGTTTCACAATGCTGGTGACCTGGTACTCACTCCCCAACACTTCCTGCGACTGTTGGCCTACACTTCTACCATGAGAACTACCAAACAGCAGAACCTTCTTCTTTCTCTTAGACTTTGCAACTGTCCTAGCCGCCATAACTGCTGAGGTCTGCTGCATATTTCCTACATCTACAGCTACTAAAGGTTCCTCTCCACTAGACTCTGACAGTTGGTCATATCTATTGCAAACACCAATAGTGAAACTATCTGAAAATCTCCTTCTCCATGCAGATCTCTTGCCAACAGTCAGTTCCCATTCCCCAACTCCCTTCTCCCTCCTCATCCTATCTAGTTCCTCCTGTGCATTTTTCAACTGCACCTGAAGGGCACAGATCTTACGCTCCTGCTCCTCTATCAACTTACTCTTGCTACATGACCTGCAGTTCCAGGAGAGGATCTCACCAGAATGCCCACTGACTTCCCCACTGCATTCCCCCCAGTGGAAATACTTGGAACAAGTCTCACACCGCAATCCACTACTCACGAATCTAAGGCAAAGCCCACACTTCTCACTGATGGTAAAATTTTACACTTATTGAATCACGAAAACTACTTTATCTAAGTTCCGCTACTACAATAAGAAGATGTTAAAAAAAGTGACTACAATAATCACAAACTTACTCTACAAGTGAAGTAACTACTATTATTAACAGTATCAATCAACAGCAAATGAGAATATAACAAAAGACTACCACAGAAAGAAAATCAAACGTCTAATGACACAGTAACGAAATTGAAAATAGTTCCCAAAAATTTCTTCTGAAATTATTTCACCAGAAAACACCAAGAACACCAGTTGAAGACTACTAAAGTTCCTAAATAAACCACTATACACAAACAATTAATTAGTACTTAGCTTTTGATGCACCGCTACAGCTTCAACTGGTCAGTGCGGAATGTAAACACAGGTAAGAAGTTAAGTTGCTCGATACGAAACACTGACAAATATCAGATCACAACACAAGAAAGGCAGAGGTAAATGAAGAGATCACTGATAAGTCACTTATATAGTAAATATTATGACAAAAACCATTAAAATATGTATCTGAAACCTACATATATATGAAAACTTAGAGAGCAATCTCACACGCAGTCACCCGCTTATGACGCTTTCCTTTCCCAATGGCTTTCTTGCACAACAGATCTAGCAGCTGTATAGTTTGTGGTGCTGTAGTACTAACAAGAAGAGACTCTGACATTTTACATATCACTCCATGTAAAGGACTGATGGATCCTCAGTCTCAGCACTCAAGAGTAGAGTAGTGATTTGTTCAGTGGGAACATGTGGGCAATGTAAAGCCCTTACTGTTGGAAAAATATGTGATAGTCACATAGCAAGTTGTGACAATTTATACACTATGCAGCTGAAGTCAACTAAAAATTTTCTTCTCATTACATTTAATAATTTGTTTTGCCTGGGCTCTGTTGCATATAGGTTCATTCTTAGACTGTCCATTAATCAGTAAACATAAGAAACTTTACACAAGACAGAAGAAAACTGCATTTGAAAACATTGCAGTCAGCAATGTCAAAATGCTGTAGAAATTTATCATGAAGATAATACAATAAACTTGCAATGTGAACTTTATTATTCTGTATCAGAAGAAACAGAAAAAAACAGTTTTCCTCTATTTTAACACATTATTATGATATTAACCTTAAAGTGGCCATTATTGCTGACAACAAATTTGGCACAACTGCTACACTATTGCAAATAGTTAAGGACCCTGAATTAATAGACAATATCTAAAGTGTTGTCAGTATTCTATAAATTAAATGAAAGCTTAAAATTTTGTTACTAATTTGATTTCAGATAGTGATAGCAGTAAACTACATTGTGAGACATAAGAAAGTGTTTTCATAACTTCAAACAGCTCATTTAAAACACATTTCAGAGCACTGTAACCTGTCCAGATAAATGAGCATGTTAAAGCACTCACGTCCAGGACACAGGAAGGCACATCACCTAAATGTTAAATCCACCTCATGGATTAATAATGGGGTTTATGGGCTATTCTGGCTATGATTTTTAGCCAGTTTCCATACTTTCACTTGTATATAAAACCATTTAAGAAGATAGGGCAGACTAACAGCAGCCTCTCAACACATTTACTCTCTCATGTGAAGTTTGGTATGAGGAACCAGTAACACTTTTGGGGAAAAAATGGTGGCATTCTTAAATATAAGTGTAGGAACAAAAGAAGCACTTACTATAAGCAAATTTGCCTACTCCAGGACAGAAGGAGGGAAATCCACAGCCCTAAAAATATCTGAGAAAGTCCTTGGTGAGTTAAATGTGCTGGCAGCTAATGAAAGACTGAAATAGACATTAAACTCATTTTTCACTTGGAATCTTCTCCTATACCACATATAATTGAGATGGAAGTAAAGATTGACTTATGTAAATGACAAGCATATAGCAATATTTCGACTATACAAACCTACTTCTCTTTCTACATAATTGGACATGGTCACCAACATACTCCCAGAACATGAAAATAACTACAAAATACTTCTTCAAGAACCATCTACAAGATACTCTGAGTGAACCCTCATGTTATGTCACTGGAGCCATTCCTAATCATAACATGTCTGGTGGCAGGACGTCATATGATGTACAAAAAAAATCCTACACATTTAGATGAAAATCAATGAAGTGGGCATTCCTCTATGGTATACAATGGCTTTTTATGGATAAACAACTTTAATATATATCTGAGAACACTTTAGCTATCTGTCAGACATTTTATACCTTTGGATAGAATATCAAAGTGTTTTATAGCTGAGAACTGCATTCCTTCCTGTGTCACAGTTAGATTCACCAAAGGGAAGTGCAGATCACTTTTTATTCTAGCATTGTATTGGCGAATATCTGTGTTACTTTCAAACTACAATGAGTTGAGAATGAATTTAATGAGTGAATAAATGTGCTGCAAGGATGTGTTTAAAATTCTTTATTGCTCAACAGATTCCTCGAAAATTTATATGTGGTGTCATCACATTTAATTCTAATTACTTCCTTTTGTGTAGAGAATACTTTTTGCCTAAGTGGAGAGTTATCCTAGGATAAACTGATTAATCACTAACATTGGACATGAACAGCAATGGGCCCATAATAGAACTCTTTGGATTAATCAGTGTAATTTCTCCCCATGAAGGTGATATGGTGTCCCTTTTTGCAATTTCAATACAACAAATAACCAAAGTTGCAAAATATCTGTTTCTATTACTTGATCATGTCTAGTTTTGGGATTTTATTCATAACCCATCCTCAAATCATCCATCCAATCAGAATAAATGTTACTCCTCACACCAAAATTCATTACAGTCAGTTTGCACAGGAGTACAATGAAAGTGATCACAAAACTGGATACATGTTTCATGATCATTTGCACTGTATTCCATTTTGCTAATAATTGTCATGATTTTTGCTGTGTGGAATAATATTTGTTCCACTTGGATGGATGATCTGAGAATGAGCTATGAATAAAAACCTAAAACTGGTAATCATCAAGTAATAAAAAGAACATTTTGCAACTTAAGCTGTTTGTCATATGGAAATGGTATCACAAGTTGTTGGCCCTTCAACAACCCAGCATGCTGGAAACCTGTGTCCCTCTTTGTATTACCCACACACCCTAGTGTAACATTTTTCATCCTGATTCATAAATAGGAACTAAATCTGACATGTGCTGAACAAGCTATCCCATAAAAACTTAATTTCTCTTACAGTACATATTGATTGAACAATAAAATGTCTTTAATAAGTCAGAGACAATTCCAGCTGATGATCCTTTACCATTTAAAAATTTTACTATCTGTTAAGTGAAGATATTATCAGCTTTGTCAGTAGAGTGATTCTTTTGAGATCCCAACTGTGATTGTGTAAGTATCCCATTACTATTCAGGTGGATGACAACAATTAAGAATGTTACCTTCTCAAAGTTATGTAAGAGGTGTGAGTTGTGAATATTTAGTAACATCTGTGAAGTCAGCTTTCCTATAAAATATGCCCAACAATGATGTACATTAACCTGTCTGAGAAAGTTTGCTCTGAACTAATGAAATAACTGCAGCCACAAACCTGAGTAATGTATACAATACACAATGGATCAATAACACGATATGATTAAAACAAAGAGAAAATACTCACCAAATGAAACAACCACACTGACGGTATGGATGGCAATGGAAAATGAGATCTACATCTACATCTAAATCCATACTCCACAAGCCACCTGACGGTGTGTGGCGGAGGGTACTTTGAGTACCTCTATTTGTTCTCCCTTCTATTCCAGTCTCGTATTGTTCGTGGAAAGAAAGATTGTCGCTATCCCTCTGTGTGGGCTCTAATCTCTCTGATTTTATCCTCATGGTCTCTTCCGGAGATATACGTAGGAGGGAGCAATATACTGCTTGACTCCTCGGTGAAGGTATGTTCCCGAAACTTCAACAAAAGCCCATACCGAGCTACTGAGCGTCTCTCCTGCAGAGTCTTCCACTGGAGTTTATCTATCATCTCTGTAACGCTTTCACGATTACTAAATGACCCTGTAATAAAGTGAGCTGCTCTCCATTGGATCTTCTCTATCTACTCAATCAACCCTATCTGGTACTGATCCAACACTGGTGAGCAATATTCAAGCAGTGGATGAACATGTGTACTGTAACCTACTTCCTTTGTTTTCAGATTGCATTTCCTTAGGATTCTTACAATGAATAATAGTCTGGCATCTGCTTTACTGACGGTCAACTTTATATGATCATTCCATTTTAAATCACTCCTAATGCCTACTCCCAGATAATTTATGGAATTAACTGCTTTCAGTTGCTGACTTGCTATATTGTAGCTAAATGATAAAGCATCTTTCTTTCTATGAATTCGCAGCACATTACGCTTGCCTACATTGAGATTCAATTGCCATTCCCTGCAACATGCATCAATTTGTTGCAGATCCTCCTCCATTTCAGTACAATTTTCCATTGTTACAACCTCTCGATATACCACAGCATCATCCGCAAAAAGCCTCAGTGAACTTCCGATGTTATCCACAAGGTCATTTATGTATATTGTGAATAGCAACAGTCCTATGACACTCCCCTGCAGCACACCTGAAATCACTCTTACTTTGGAAGACTTCTCTCCACTGAGAATGACATGCTGCGTTTGTTATCTAGGAACTCTTCAATCCAATCACAAAATTGGTCTCATAGTCCATATGCTGTTACTTTGTTCATTAAATGACTGTGGGGAACTGTATCGAACACCTTGTGGAAGTCAAGAAACATCTACCTGGGAACCCATGTATATGGCCCTCTGGGTCTCGCGGACCAATAGCGCGAGCTGGGTTTCACACGATCGTCTTTTTCGAAACCCATGCTGATTCCTACAGAGTAGATTTCTAGTCTCCAAAAAAAGTCATTATACTCTAACATAATACGTGTTCCAAAATTCTACAACTGATCGACGTTAGAGATATAGGTCTATAGTTCTGCGCATCTGTTTGATGTCCCTTCTTGAAAATGGGGATAACCTGTGCGCTTTTCCAATCCTTTGGAACGCTATGCTCTTCTGGAGACCTACGGTACACTGCTACAAGATGGGGGGCAAGTTTCTTCATGTACTCTGTGTAAAATCGAACTGGTTTCCCGTCAGGTCCAGCGGCCTTTCCTCTTTTGAGTGATTTTAATTGTTTTTCTATTCCTCTGTCATCTATTTTGATATTTACTATTTTGTCATCTGTGCGACAATCTAGAGAAGGAACTACAGTACAGTCTTCCTCTCTGAAACAGCTTTGGAAAAAGACATTTAGTATTTTGGTAATTAGTCTGTCATCCTCCGTTTCAGTACCATTTTGGTCACAGAGTGACTGGACATTTCGTTTTGATCCACCTACCGCTTTGACATAAGACCAGACTTTCTTAGGATTTTCTGCCAAGTCAGTACATAGAACTTTACTGTCAAATTCATCGAATGCCTCTCGCATAGCCCTCCTCACACTACATTTCGCTTTGTGTAATTTTTGTTTGTCTGCAAGGCTTTGGCTACATTTGAGTTTGCTGTGAAGTTCTCTTTGCTTCTGCAGCAGTTTTCTAACTTGGTTGTTGTACCACGGTGGCTCTTTTCCATCTTGCTTGGCACATACTCATCTAATGCATACTGCACGATGGTTTTGAACTTTGTCCAATGATCCTCAACACTATCTATACTTGAGACAAAACTTTTGTGTTGAGGCGTCAAGTACTCTGAAATCTGCTTTTTGTCACTTTTGCTAAACAGAAAAATCTTCCTACCTTTTTTAATATTTCTATTTATGCCTTAAATCATCGACGCAGTAACTGCATTATGATCGCTGATTCCCTGTTCTGTGTTAACTGTTTCGAATAGTTTGGGTCTGTTTGTCACCAGAAGGTCTAATATGTTATCACCATGAGTCGGTTCTCTGTTAAACTGCTCAAGATTTGTTCATGTGTTGATAAGAGATTAATCACATTCTAGGAAAGGGTATAGGCATTTATGGTATCAGACAGTAAGGGCTACACAACAGAAAACCTATATTTCTAATAATTTATGAAATTTTAAGACAGTTCAAGGAGAAAAAGTAATCAAGTAGCTTACCTTTATTAATCCTTTATGAATTAGGATTTGGTAGTGAACATTTGACTAGAGAAAATTCTGTGTTACAGTACTACAGTTATCATTCTTGCTCAGTTGGAGTTTCACACCATGTCATGCAAATGTGTGCTCACACTCATGGGTATACGAGGGGGTCCCTTAAATACCAGAACAACGTTGCTGTGGGAGGACCTTGTGTAGTATGTATTTCTGCCACTAGGCGTTGTTGTCATTTGGCTTGTTCTGTTCATCTGCAGTGATTGTTTTTGCTAGTACTGTTTTGTTCTTGTTTCATTTTTTTTAATGGCAAGTTTAAGTGAACAGCGTATAGAGGTGAAATTTTATTTTATACATGGCAAATATGTTGCTGAAACTGTTTTAATGTTGAAAACAGCTTACTAAGTTGATGCTATGGAAAAAACTCATCGTATGGAAAGTTCGCTCAATTTAAAAATGGTGACATGTCGATTGATGTTAAACCTTTTTCTGGACATCAATCAACTGCCCAAATCAATGACAGTTTGCGCCATCGGGTCAGACCATCAATTACGTCTCTACTCGGAAGTTTTAAACACAACAGTGTTTGTCAAAAAAGACTTGATTTGTGGAAGACAGGAAATGGTTCATCCAACACAAAAATGCACCTGCACACACAGCCATCTGTGTTAGACAGTTTTTGGGTAAAAATGGCATGCACCTTCCTCACCTGATTTGGCTCTGTTTGACTTTTTCTTATTTCCATGCATGAAAAGGTGCATGAAAGGACACCGATCTGGCAACGTTAAAGAAGTCAAAAAAGGAGGTAGGAGCTGTAAGCGATTTCTAAAGATGACTACAGAAAATGTTTCCAACAGTAGAACCGTGAGTGGGACAAATGTATTAGTTGTAATGGAAAGTGTTTTGAAGGGGATCAGGTTATTTTGTACACAACTTGAAAATATGTAGCTTCTAAAAAATAATTCCAGTTTTTTTTTTTTTTTTTTTTTTTTTTTTTTTTTTTTTTTTTTTTGGGTATCACCTAATATTAGATGGAATAAGTGTTAACTTGCACTTTGAACATATTTGTTGGATCCTAAGGTTGTTGAAGTTGTTGTCTTTGATACATTTAAATGAGTTAAAAGAGACATTAACATCCAACATTTAGGTGTTTGTGCATTTATCTTCAACAAAATATAGAGTTAATAAAGAAATTAGTTTCTGAAATAACACAGTTTTATGAATCATGAAATTAAACACAAACACAATTTCCAAATATATTTTGTCTGATTCTTCGCCAACATTTTACTCTAGTGTATCAGTTGTCCGAAATAAATTATTTTTTCTTCTGGCATTCAAAACCAAAATAAAACCATATGTTACAGCAAATTCCAGGAAGAGAGACAGATTTGAGTGCTGAATATTAAAAAAGGAAGGCAGTTCACCCAGGCCCCAACATCAGAAGAATTCACCTGTAGGAGATTCTCATCATCAGGTCATAGTGACCTGCCTTTAATTTCTATACTTCTACATCTACTTTTATTTCACAATCCACTATGGTGGAAGGTACCTTGTACCACAACTAATAATTCCCTTTCGTATCCCACTCACGAATCGAACAAGGGAGAAATGACTGTCTGTTTGCTTAAATATGAGTACTAATTTCTTTTTTCTTCTCTTCATGATCTTTACTGTGGCAGTAAAGTTGTTCTGTGGTCTGTCACAGGGCTTATTCTCTAAATTTTTTCAATAGGTGTTTCATGACAAGAACATGATCTTCTCTTCAGAAAATTGCCAGCACTGAGGATAGGTATTCAACAAGTCATTGGAAGTCACATGCAGAAATACTGAGCCATCCTGCCTCTATACCCATTCTTAATTGTGAAAGAGTTGCTGATGCAGGATTTTTGTACATCAACTGACCTCTCAATTGCGTCCCATTAATGTTTGACAGAATTCATGTCAGGTAGTCTGGGTGGCCAAATCATTTGGTCAAATCATCCAGAATGTTCTTCAAATGAATCACAAACAACTGGGGCCCAGTGACATGGTGCATTTTCATCCATAAAAATTTTATCGTTGTTTGGGAATGTGAAGTCCATAAATGGCTGCAAATGGTCTCCAAATAGCCAAACAAAACCATTTACATTCAATAGCTGGTTTAGTTGTATCAGAGGACCCAGTCCGTTCCATGTACACCCAGCCTACACCATTATGGAGCCGCCAACAGCTTGCACAATGCCTTGTTGACAACTTTAGTCCACGGCTTCAAGGGATTGTAACACACTCGATCCCTACCATCAGCTCTTAGAAACTAAAATTGGGTTTCATCCGACCAGGCCTTGGTTTTCCAGCCATCTAGTGTCCAAACGGTATGATTACAAGCCCAGAATAGGCACTGCAGGTGATTTAGTGCTGTCACCAAAGGCATTCCCATTGGTCATCTCTCCCACAGCCCAATAATAGCAAATTTCAGCACACTGTCCTAACAGATACATTCGTCATATGTTCCACATTGATTTCTGCGGTTTTTTTATGCAGTGTTGCTTGCCTGTTTAGCACTGGCACTCTACCCCAATGCCACTGCTCTCGGTCATTAAGTGAAGGCCATTTGAAATTGCATTGTCTGTCATGAAAGGTGGTGCCTGAAATTTGGTATTGTCAGCAAACGCTTGACACTGTGAATCTTGGAATATTGAAGTCCATAATGATTTCTGAAATGGAATATCCTATGAGTCCAGCTCCAAGTACTGTTCTATGTTCAGTCTGTTAAGTCCAGTCATTCAGCCATAATCATGTCAGAAACCTTTTCATTTGACTTACCTGAGTACATATGACAGCTCCACCTTTTATACCCTGTGTACATGATTATACTGCCATCTTTATATTTCCATATTGCTATCCCATCACTTTAGTCACGTCAATGTACAACACAATATTCACTGATCTAACACATACTGGTATCTACTACCCATAATATGCTCAGATGTTGTGATATGAATGTGCAGCTACATCATATTTTTTACATGATGTTCTTACTGCTCATATTTCATTAATTTTATTGTTATTACAGCAATGTTGACGAGAGATTCTGTGAATTTGCAGCTGCAGAATTTTTCAGCGTGAGTAGTAGAAAGATTTCCACCCTGGAGCATTAATTAAATGTTAGTCTCACTTTTTATTTGTGTTAAATACAAGCAGCAAAAAGTAATAACTCTTACAAATGTCCGTTCAATTTTCTTGCTCATGAATATGCTACTTCCCTTTCCAGTTTTGAATTCGATTTATAGTATTCATACAACATGAAAATTTCACATAAAAACTTTTGTACATTAATGGAATTCCTAAGTTTTTCTCTCAGGTCTTGATCTACTTGTTTGAGGGGTATCCAAGGTTCATCCCAGAACCACAACAGAGCTCCAAACGTGCCATCACGAGAAATATTGCAGTGTCCAGAGTAGCCTGATAGGCACTGGAAATCACAGGTTTTGTGTGTAGGTCTATGCCATAATGTATGGTGGGTATGCTTTGGAAATTTGGCCTGACAAGATTTATAATTTAACGAAACATAGAGTTCTCAGATGTTGTTAAATTAAGTGTTACTCAAGAACATATCACAATGCTGTAAGAAAAGAAAATGTTTACATCTTTTTTTATTGGGGAGGAGAGGGTGTGGTGCATAAGCTGCTATTATTACCATCAATTAATCTGATTTCCAATACCATGAAAATAAGGGAAAATTTGAAAAATTCCATATGAGTTAGGAGATAAATGATACTTCTACTGTGGTTCTCCCTCAAGCTTCCTCCTTATGTAACACCTTTGACGATACTTGTCAGCTCGCTCAAGAGACTGACAATGCTGCAGATCTGGTCCAACCAGACCAGAAGATCAAAAACAGCGATTCTCCAGGAATGTTGCTGGAAGGTCTGATGCTGATGAATCCTGATACCTTCTTCATCATGCCAATGGGAGGGTGCAAATCAGTCATCTTCCAGGGCAACAGCTTCTTGACAGCTGTATTGCAGGATCAAGACTGGGTAGTGATGGCTTCATTATGCTCCGGGGAACATTCACATGGGCATCCATGGGTCCAGTTGAGCTGGTGCAAGGCACCATGATGGCCAAGGATTAACGTACACTGGTTGCAGACCATGTACACTGCTTGATGAGGATCATGTTTCCTGACAGCAGTGGCATCTTCCAGCAAGATAATGTGCCATGTCACAATGCTAGGAGTGTGACAGAGTTGTCTGAGGAACACAGTAGCGATTTCCAGTTAGCATGCTGGCCCCCCAACTTGCCAAATCTGAGCCCGAACAAACACATCCAGGATAGGATTGAACGTGGCATCAGAGGACATCGCCCCACCCTCTCCCAGTAATTTACGGGAATTAGGTGACTTGCGTGTGCAGACATGGTGCCAGTTCCCTCCAACAATCTACCAAGGCCTTGTTGATTCCATACCACTATGCATCATTGTTGTCATGAGCGGCAAAGGTGGACATATCAGCTTTTAGGTAGGTGATCATAATGTTCTGACTGATCAGTATATGTCAGTAATGTCAATTTACTTCCAAAATGGGTGCCTAACGAAATCCACTACTGTAAAAGTAACTTCCATCATAGGACACACTTCAACTGAACACTTCATAAAAATGACTCTCGATTTGGAGTACCAATAAAAACGAAATAACTTTCTTTAAGTTGACACATAAAGTTGGTTTTCTAAGGTTAGTCACAGTTAAAAGAAATTATGAAAACCTATGTACTTGTGAAAGTTTTGAAGAATCTGCAGCAAATTTCTACACTCTCAAATTAGTCATGTTCATATTAAAAGATGTAAAACAGTTTTTATTTACTTTAACATCCTTCATTAGAAAAGTTGCCAAGAAAGTTATAATGAAGCCTCTAGCAGATTAATGCACAGTGTACACTGTATCCAGATGAGGCTGACAATGGATAGATGAAATGGGAAAAAAGGTTGTTTTAGTGGTGATACTTTTGTTTCCCTGCAGAAAAAAAAATCATGTCAAGTAGTAGATGCATGAAAATGTGACCAATTATCTGTCTATAATAAATCTGTTTCAGTAAATTCTAAAACTAATTTTCGCTGAATATGCCAATAACATCCTAAAGTTCCTCACATTACACATCAGTGGGGGACGTGAACATAAAATTATTTCAATTAAACTTTGAACTGATGCATATTATCATTCATTTCTTTCATAATCTGCCCTAGGCTGGATAAAGGACATTTATTGTTAGGAAGATATTCAGACGTCATAAATCATACAGTGAAGTGTTGAAATCTACACCAATAAAAGTACAATGTCACACCCATATGTAAAAGGCACATTACTGTGTCACAGCAATAGTTTATTTAGGAAGGACTACTTAAGGAACGTGTAGCAGCATGAATGTAACACAACTGCAGTGAAAACTCCATTTACAGGGTTTAATCAATCTGTCTCATCAAAAATAAATAAGTTAAAACTGTTGATCATTAAATAAACTGACAGAGATTCTGAACATTTCCTTGGGCAGTGTCATCAACACATAGCATTTACTTGCTTGAGCAGCAGCTACACTAGGTCAGAAGTGTACTTGTTCAATAAGATAACAATGGGGTTTTATTACAGGCTACTTATAGCTAAAATTGGTTAGAATTCTCTCATTCCCACTACTATTAGTGTTGAAAGTAGCCTTTATCATTACCATTTGGCCTATAAAATCAATTATGAAGACACAAATTAGACAGCATCTGGTTTTCCATCAGCTTTGAGTGGCATAAAATCGCATTTCTAGCATTCATTCCCCACAACCAGTGGTTAAAACGTGGCAGAACACGTAACTGTTGCTAAACTTAGGGGGAAACATCTATGTCAGTATCTCACACTGAGAAATCCTTCATCTAAGCTATAGTTGTTCCCTTTCTCCACGCTTCTACAACTAAGCTGACTCCTTTTCTAAAGAACTCAATGACAGTGGGATGCTAAATTAGCTTCTCAGTTGTAGCTGAAACACTCTTGAAGATGATTTTAGCAACGTTTTGAAGTAAATGACACATATCAGATTCCTAAAATGGAGAGTTGCAATTCTGCATGGTATGGTGGTGCATATTAGAGATGGTGTCTGCCAGGGAGTTATCACGTAAAAGTGTATTTCTTAAACAGAAATGAATATGTGTGTTTGTTTGTAAGAGTGTGGAACTGGATGGTTCAAAAATAGTTCAAATGGTTCTGAGCACTATGGGACTTAACATATGAGACCATCAGTCCCCTAATCTTAGAACTACTTAAACCTAACTAACATTAGGACATCACGCATATCCATGACCGAGGCAGGATTCGGACCTGTGACCTTAGCAGCAGCGTGGTTCCGGACTGAAGTGCTTAGAACTGCTCGGCCGCAGTGACCAGCTGGGACCGGATGAGTGGTGGTAGTATGTGGTGAGAGAAAACTTTATATGCCATTTATCCCCTCACTGAAGGTAGATTCTCATGATCTTACAATACCTCATATATTGATCTGGATGATCCATATTTGCTCAAACTCCATTGGCTACCTCTGTAAAGCTCACACACTACTTGGAGAGCAAATAAGGGACGACATATCATAACAGATATTGGATACCAATAATAAATTAATATTTTTCAAGGTAGTTAAAGAAAATCATAACTTTAAATAATACTGGCAGCAGGATCCTAATGTGTTGGAAGCAGTACTGTTATGACAATAAGTGGCTATTGACACGATCAAATAGTAATAAGTTCCATGTCAGAGACAGTAATGAAAATAATTTTTTATATTACTAAGCAATTAAACAAATAAGTGTAAAAACATCTGCACAGTGTTCTCTTCTGCTTTTGATGCCGGCCGCGGTGGTCTCGCGGTTCTAGGCGCGCAGTCGGGAACCGCACGATTGCTACGGTCGCAGGTTCGAATCCTGCCTCGGGCATGGATGTGTGTGATGTCCTTAGGTTAGTTAGGTTTAAGTAGTTCTAAGTTCTAGGGGACTGATGACCACAGCTGTTAAGTCCCATAGTGCTCAGAGCCATTTGAACCATTTTTGCTTTTGATGCACTGCACCTATCTGGCTGTGAGCCTGGTGTGGCATCTGTAGTTAGATTAAAATTTACACCTATATATGGGCAGCGGAATTGCATGGTACTAAAATCTATATTCATGCTCTGTAAACCACTGCTAACTGCATGGCAGAGGGTATGTCCCATCATACCAACACCAGTTACTAGGGCTATCGACTGTTCCACTGACACATGTAATGTGGGAAGAATGACTCTTGAAATTCCACTGTGTGTGCCGTACTTAATCGATAAGTTTGTACTCACTATCACTATTCGAGTGATAAGCAATGGATTGTAGTATATTCTTCAGGCCATCATTTAAAGCCCCTTCTCAAAACTTTGTAAGCAGACTTCTGTCGGCTACTTGATGTCTATCCTCAAGGATCTGCCAGTTCAGTTCTTTCAACATCTCTGTGACATTCATCCAGAGATAAAGCAAATCTGTGACCATTCCTGCTGCCATCATCTATATACGTTCATTACCACCTGTTAGTCCTGTTTGGTATACAGGTTCCATACACATGAGTAATATTCTATGATGGGTTGCACGAGTACTTTATAAGCTATTAGTGTTTCCTTTATAGACTTACTGCATTTCCCTAGTATTCTACCAATAACCAAAAGCTGCCACCTGCTTTACCCATGACTGAGCTTATGTGATCGTTTAATTTCATGTACCTACAAAGGGTTACACCCAACTATTTGTATGACGTCACGGATTCCAACTTTGATTCATGAATGTTAGTGTCATAAACAGTTTCCAAGACCATGACGAATACATGATGAGACTACACATAAACATCTGAGTAAACAGAAATGACGCTTCTGCAACTAGGTGAACTTACCTGGCCCAATTACAAATAGGAAGAGTACTTGAATGTGGGTGAGAAGTACAGCAGAGAGTGTTTTACTGACAGGACTGTGTGAATTGTGCGGTTTTTTTATGGACCTACGTACCTTGCATAGCATAGTAGTAAAAGAAAAACTCATTCCCTTTTTTTTTCTTCATTTGGATGTGTGTCTTCTTGAGGCTTTTGGTCCCTTGGCTGACCCAAGAAATATTGGAGAACGATTTTAAATCTTCTGCACGAAATGAAAACTCCCCAAGCAGTGAAAAACAAAGCCATTGCGTACATAGTTATTTCCATAAACATCATTCTCTGTTACGTAAGTAGCACCTATCCCAGCATGAGTACCTAAGGCCTACCACTGCAGTGGTAAATGTCGGTTGGAATTTTGAAACAGTTAACAGCAGTCTGCGATAGTAAAGGGTCAGGGAAGTAAAAACATTTTGCGCGATCGTTGGACTCGAAAGAAAATACAGTTTTCTTATTCATTTAATGAAAACCACTCCAGTTGCTGTTGGAAACTATTGCGTCCACGTTGCCGCACTGCACAAAATTTTTCCGAAGAACTTAAAAATGGCCTAATGCAAAATACGAAACCGGTAGTGGACGCAATAAAGTTCTTAATCCCAACTTGAGCGATCTTCATTAAGAAAGAAAGAGGGGTGTGGATTCAGCACATCTTCCAAACATGGAGCAACTAATTGTTTTATTAGTGCAGACCCATCTCCCTTTTGATGTATCGGTAACATAGTAATTGTAGCCATCTTCCTGAAGCAGCTGTTTTGCCTTTACAGCTTGCTTCCATGGCCAGTCAACTTGAGTTCTTGCACAATTGTCCCACAAGAATATGAATCAAATGTCACATATAGCACTGTAGCCGTAATTCACGGAACAAGACACAATTCACCATCCAGTAATGATACGCCGCAATTTTTATCCCGCAACCGAAAATTAGAATTATTGGTACCCAATCTGTCATTTAGTGTCACAATTTATCGTTACGGATATGTACGACGTTAATATGAATGAGTGGTGTCTGTTCCTTAGGACATGTCTGAAAGAACAGACATCACACAGAATTCACAGCTGTGATACACATTATGTAAAAGAGAAAGGAAAGGGAACTATTATTGTCAACTGCATTAGGGCTTTATGCGGAATCAGCAGTGATGAAAGAAAATGTGAGCCAAACCAAGACTCAGCTGCTTACTAGGCACTTGCTTTAGAAATTGCGCCACCCAGGCGCATTGTTCATCGCGACTGCGTGGCTGTCTCAGCACACATACCGGCTGACCCACACTGCCATGGAGTGCCACCTAACTGCAGTCCCCCTCCATGTCATCCATGCTCGCTACTCTTTAGATTTCCGCAGAAGGCTGAACGTAATTGTGCATCCACACTGAAGGTAGAAGATTCATTACCCATCAAGTGAATCAGTTATATGAATGCATAGTGTCCATTCTTTCGGACACATTGAAAACGACAGACACCACGCGGGATCTGCAGCTGTAAAACACATTATGTAAATTGAAGGTAAAGGGAGGAGAACAAAAAGGAAAAGGAGGAACTATTGATGTCAGCTGCATTGGGAATTTATGAGCGAAAATATGTGCTGAAAAATTCAACATGGAATGTCCTGCTTACTAGGCAGTTGCATTAACAACTGCACCCTACGCACACAGTGTTTATCACAGCTGCACGGACTATTTCGGCACACCTTCTGGCCTAACCACACTCCCACCAAGTGCCACCTATATGCAGTCCCTGTCCATGTCCTCCATGCTCGCTATTTTGAGATTCCTGCAGAAGGTTGAGCGTAATTGTGCACCTGCACTGAAGGCGACGGATACGAGTCAGTTATATGAACGCATGGTGACTGTTCTTTCAGAAATGACCAAGATGACAGACACTAAGTGGAATCCGCAGCTGTGACAAATATTATGTAAACTGAAGGTGGAGGGGGTAGAAATAAAGAAAAGAAAAACTCAAATTGCTTAATACGGGCAAGATTGTATACCGATTAGGTTCCTTTCAGATTACGCTGATACAATAGCTCCCTACTTATCAATCATATACAACTGCTCGCTCACCGATAGATCTGTACCTACAGATTGGAAAATTGCGCAGGTCGCACCAGTTTTTAAGAAGGGTAGTAGGAGTAATCCATCGAACTACAGACCTATATCATTGACGTCGGTTTGCAGTAGGGTTTTGGAGCATATACTGTATTCAAACATTATGAATCACCTCGAGGGGAATGATCTATTGATACGTAATCAGCATGGCTTCAGAAAGCATCGTTATTGTGCAACGCAGCTGGCTCTTTATTCGCACGAAGTAATGGCCGCTATCGACAGGGGATCGCAAGTTGATTCCGTATTTCTAGATTTCCGGAAAGCTTTTGACACCGTTCCTCACAAGCGACTTCTAATCAAGCTGCGGGCCTATGCGGTATCGTCTCAGTTGTGCGACTGGATTCGTGATTTCCTGTCTGGAAGGTCGCAGTTCATAGTAATAGATGGCAAATCATCGAGTAAAACTGAAGTGATATCAGGTGTTCCCCAGGTAAGCGTCCTGGGACCTTTGCTGTTCCTGATCTATATAAATGACCTGGGTGACAATCTGAGCAGTTCTCTTAGGTTGTTCGCAGATGATGCTGTAATTTACCGTCCAGCAAGGTCATCCGAAGACCAGTATCAGTTGCAAAGCGATTTAGAAAAGAGTGCTGTATGGTGTGGCAGGTGGCAGTTGACGCTAAATAACGAAAAGTGTGAGGTGATACACATGAGTTCCAAAATAAAACCGTTGGAATTCGATTACTCGATAAATAGTAAAATTCTCAAGGCTGTCAATTCAACCAAGTACCTGGGTGTTAAAATTACGAACAACTTCATTTGGAAAGACCACATAGATAATATTGTGGGGAAGGCGAGCCAAAGGTTGCGTTTCATTGCCAGGACACTTAGAAGATGCAACAAGTCCACTAAAGAGACAGCTTACACTACACTTGTTCGTCCTCTGTTAGAATATTGCTGCGCGGTGTGGGATCCTTACCAGGTGGGATGGACGGAGAACATCGAAAGGGTGCAAAAAAGGACAGCTTGTTTTGTATTATTACGTAATAGGGGAGAGAGTGTGGCAGATATGATATGCGAGGTGGGATGGAAGTCATTAAAGCAAAGACGTTTTTCGTCGCGGCAAGATCCATTTACGAAATTTCAGTCACCAACTTTCTCTACCGAAAGCGAAAATATTTTGTTGAGCCCAACCTACAATGATCATCAAAGTAAAATACGAGAAATGAGAGCTCGAACAGAAAGGTTTAGGTGTTCGTTTTTCCAGCGCGCTGTTCGGGAGTGGAATGGTAGAGAGGTAGTATGATTGCGGTTCGATGAACCCTCTGCCAAGCACTTAAATGTGAATTGCAGAGTAGTCATGTAGATGTAGATGTAGATGTAGGAACTATTGATGTCAGCTGAATTGGGACTTTATGTGGAAACAGTGGCAATGAGCGAAACTGTGTGCCGGACTTGGATTCGACAAGGGATCTCCTGCTTACTGGGCAGTTGTGGTAACAACTGGGCCACCTTCTTTTTTTGTTTTCTTTTTCGCCCCTGGACAAGAAAGGGAAAACTACCAAAACAATCTACTTGCCATCGCCACTTGTGTCCTAACAAAAAAAATAAAATAAAAAAAATGCAGCTCTTCAGGCGTTGGCGCCGGAAAGTGTAGGAAAAGAAGAAAGTAAGGGGGAAGAACATAGAGAGTAACGATGAAAATGAAAGTAGTTGTGTATGGGCTTGTTTTTGTTTAGTTTATTTTATTGCTTTTTTACCTTAATTTTGGCTGGCCGAAGTGGCCGCGCGGTTAAAGGCGCTGCAGTCTGGAACCGCAAGAGCGCTATGGTCGCAGGTTCGAATCCTGCCTCGGGCATGGATGTTTGTGATGTCCTTAGGTTAGTTACGTTTAACCAGTTCTAAGTTCTAGGGGACTAATGACCTCAGCAGTTGAGTCCCATAGTGCTCAGAGCCATTTGAACCTTAATTTTGGTTTTCTTTGCGTTTATATACAGGGTGGTCCATTGATAGTGACTGGGCCAAATATCTCACGAAATAAGTATCAAACGAAAAAACTGCAAAGAACGAAACTCGTCTAGTTTGTAGGGGGAAACCAGATTGCACTATGGTTGGCCCGCTAGATGGCGCTGCCCTAGGTCAAACGGATATGAACTGCGTTTTGTTTTTAAATAGGAACCCCCATTTTTATTACATATTCGTGTAGTAAATAAGGAATTATGAATGTTTTAGTTGGACCACTTATTTTGCTTTGTGATAGATGGCACTGTAGTAGTCACATAACATTCCACCAATGTGGACGGTATTTGCTTCGTCATACATTACCCTCTTTGAAATGGACCGTTTACCAATTGCGGAAAAGGTCGATATCGTGTTGATGTCTGGCTATTGTGATCAAAATGCCCAAAGGGCGTGTGCTATGTATACTGCTCAGTATCCTGGACGACTTCATCCAAGTGTCCGGATCGTTCGCCGGATAGTTACATTATTTAAGGAAACAGGAAGTGTTCAGCCACATGTGAAACATCAATCACGACCTGCAATAAATGATGATGCCCAAGTAGGTGTTTTAGCTGCTGTTGTGGCTAATCCGCGCCGGCCTGAGTGGCCGAGCGGTTCTAGGCGCAACAGTCTGGAGCCGCGCAACCGATACGGTCGCAAGTCGAATCCTGCTTCAGTCATGGATGTGTGTGGTGTCCTTAGGTTAGTTAGGTTTAAGTAGTTCTAAGGAGGAGGAGGAGATTAGTGTTTAACGTCCCGTCGACAACGAGGTCATTAGAGACGGAGCGCAAGCTCGGGTTAGGGAAGGATGGGGAAGGAAATCGGCCGTGCCCTTTCAAAGGAACCATCCCGGCATTTGCCTGAAGCGATTTAGGGAAATCACGGAAAACCTAAATCAGGATGGCCGGAGACGGGATTGAACCGTCGTCCTCCCGAATGCGAGTCCAGTGTGCTAACCACTGCGCCACCTCGCTCGGTAGTATTTCTAAGTTCAGGAAACTGATGACCTCAGAAGTTAAGTCCCATAGTGCTCAGAGTGATTTTGCTAATCCGCATATCAGCAGCACACAAATTGCGCCAGAATCGGGAATCTCAAAAACGTCGGCGTTGAGAATGCTACATCAACATCGATTGCACCCGTACCATATTTCTATGCACCAGGAATTGCATGGTGACGACTTTGAACGTCGTGTACAGTTCTGCAACTGGGCACAAGAGAAATTAGGGGACGATGACAGATTTTTAGCACGCGTTCTATTTAGCGTCGAAGCGTCATTCACCAACAGCGGTAACGTAAATCGGCATAATATACACTATTGGGAAACGGAAAATACACGATGGCTGCGACAAGTGGAACATCAGTGACCTTGGCGGGTTACTGCATGGTGCGGCATTATGGGAGGAAGGATAATTGGCCCCTATTTTATCGATGGCACTCTAAATGGTGCAATGTATGCCGATTTCCTACATAATGTTCTACCGATGTTACTACAAGATGTTTCACTGCATGACACAATGACGATGTACTTCCAACATGATGGATGTCCGGCACATAGCTCGCGTGCGGTTGAAGCGGTATTGAATAGCATATTTCATGACAGGTGAATGGGTTGTCGAAGCACCATACCATGGCCCACGCTTTCACCGGATCTGACGTCCCCGGATATCTTTCTGTGGGGAAAGTTGAACGATATTTGCTATCGTGATCCACCGACAACGCTTGACAACATGCGTCAGCGCATTGTCACTGCATGTGCGAAAATTACGGAAGGCGAACTACTCGCTGGTGAGAGGAATGTCGTTACACGTATTGCCAATTGCATTGAGGTTGATGGACATCATTTTGAGCATTTATTGCACTGATGTGGTATTTACAGGTAATCACGCTGTAACAGCATGCATTCTCAGTAATGATAAGTTCACAAAGGTACATGTATCACATTGGAACAACCGAGATAAAATGTTCAAACGTACCTATGTTCTGTATTTTAATTTAAAAAACCCACCTGTTATCAACTGTTCGTCTAAAATTGTGAGCTATGTTTGTGACTATTACAGCACCATCTATCACAAAGTGAAAAATGTGGTCGAACTAAAACACTCATATTTCTTTACATACTACACGAATATGTAATTAAAAAAATGGGGGTTCCTATTTAACCAAACGCAGTTGATATCCGTTTGACCTACTGCAGCGCCAACTAGCGGGCCAACCATAGTACCATCTGGTTTCCCCCTTCAAGCTAGACAAGCTTCGTTCTTTGCAGTTTTTTTGTTTGACGCTTATTTCGTGAGATATTTGGACCGATCACGATCAATGGAACACCCTGGATATATATTTTTATTTTCTTTTACTTATTTTTTTAATTTGTAATTTTTTTAAATTAAATTAGTCTATGTACCAGAATTCCAGGAGTCACTAACGCCTTCTGATTGGCGGAACGTCCAAATGTGTCTTCTAGAAAATCTAATGGAGATTCTGTTTGTAGTGGCTTCAGAACATCATTTCGGGAAAAAGGTATCAGCATGTCATGGCTTGGACGTTTCAGCTGGAAGGCGGGTCGTGAAAGGCGCTCCGTAGAAAACTGGAAAAGAACTGCTTGTATCTGAGGTTGTGAACAAGTGTATAGCGTCGATCGTTAAGGTACATTCAATAACCTTGTTCTGAATTCTCGTCAGGGCCAAAAAGACAGCAGACCGTATGGCAGCGTATCCACTTCACAGCAATAGCTTTTGGTGCAGGATAGTTCATCACATCCAGGAATAAAAGCATCAGGAAAATGATCTGAGCAGATGTCTGTTGGCTAAGGAAAGCTAAGTTATGCTGCACGTGACTCCAGACATCAGACAATGGACCACATGAGAACTGATGAGCGTCTATGTCCTCCACACCACAGTGAACGCAGGTGGGTGTGCAGTGAGGCGCTTGTGGTGCAAATGAAACTGGTTGACCTGTTTGCCATTGACGGTGATATACCAGGTACACTGGACGCTGATGTCAAGATAACCAGCATGTTACGCTTTCCACACACGAGGCCATATGACCTGAGGAAACATGTTTAATGGAGTTGGAGGTTCGACACATTTGTAATGTGTTGTCTACAGTCTTTGTCCAGGGTATATGTAAAGGGGTAAGGAGTGCAGGATGTAACTTAATTCAAGAAAGAAGTGCCGAAAGTGAGAAAAGGGGGTGGAATGTTTGATAACATGACTGGGGCTGACATGGAGACCAGTGTGCATACATGCAAAAGTAGTAACGTCAGGCTCGTCAGGCAGCGATGCCAGACTTTCAGTCGGGAGTTAACAAAAAGTGCCATAACTCTGTCTGGCACATGGAATAAGCCCACTGCACCATGCTCCTGTGGGAGGTCAAGGAGGAATACTGAACTTTAAATAACATCCTGATACAGACAAAGGATCCCATCGCCATCAACTTATGACGTGTGACGGTAATTGGGACCAGGAACACTTGTGCCACATGGGGGATGCGTGAGGCGTGGTAAACATTTACGTACTGCCCATGCCGTACAACGTCGAGGGATCCAAACCAGTGCTCCACAAGGCTAGTCCTCATCATTTGGAGGAGTCGTCTACTGTTGGTTGCCGCTGAACACGTGGACAAAGTGTTTATCACTGTGTTTATTGCAGTTGCATGACTATCTCACAATATCTCATAGCCAACCAACACACCCATCTAGTGCCACCTATCCACAGTCCCCATCATTTCCTCCATGCTCATTACCTTGAGATTCCTGCAGAAGCTTGAACATAATTGTGCATCTACTCTGAATGTGGTGAGCTGGTTGCCCATGAAGGTGAATCAATTATACAGATGTCAAAAGAACAGACACCCTGCATTCATTTAACTTATTTACCTCAATGGACAATGAATCCATGTCTTCAGTGTGGATGCACAAGTACATTTGTCCTGCAGAAATCTCAAAGTAGAGATAGAGAGTGTGGAGGCCACGAACAGTGACTGCTGATAGGCTGGTTCTGGTGGGAGTGTGGGTCAGCCACAGAGGAGGGGGAGGGGCGCAAGAAGGTTCGCCCAGTTGCCAGAAACACTGTGTACAGGTGGTGCAGTGGTTAATGCAACTTCCTAGTAAACAGTAGATCCCTGATCGAATCTCGGTGTGGCACACATTTTCACTTGTCACTGCTGATTCTGCATGAACTCCCGATGCAGCTGACATCAATAGTTCTTTCCCTTTCCTTTCCTCTCCCCCTACCTTCAGTTTACATAATATGTATCATAGTGGCATATTCCGCATGGTGTCTGTTCTTTCAGACATGCGCGGTGGTTTTGGTCAGCTGGGAGGCATGGCGAGATAGTCCGTGCAATTGTGGTAAACAGTGTGTCTGGTTGGTGCAGTGGTCAATACAACTACCTCATAAGCAAGAGAGCACAGGTTCAAATCCTGATCTGGCACATGTCTTCACTAGTTGCTACTGGTTCTGCATGAAGTCCTGATGCAGGTGACATCAGTGGATCCTCTCCTTTTCTTTCCTTTCTTCCCCATCCACTTTCAATTTACATAATATCTATGACATATCAATGAACTTCTCAAGTTTTTTGGTACCTCAATATTTTAGAGCTCATACAATTTGCAGATGAAGCTAATTACATAGTAAGGATTAGGTCGTATTTAGAGTAGGGCTATTTATGTGAAAGTGTAGGTGTTGCCAAGCTACATTTCTCTGTGGACTATGTTTCCCTGTTTTGTGAAATAGTTGAGTTCGTTAATACGACATAATAATGTCTATAGCAGACAGCTACCTAAACATCTTTATTAGCATTAATGGGTACTATATGTCCCTCCTAATAGTTGTCAGACACATTTTCTACTGTGCTTTGGGAGATATTTGCTATTTCATTTTGGCAATGTGTAGCTGGCATCAGCACAAAAAAATTCTGCTCATCACATCTTCCATGTGATGCCAAGCGACGACGGATAACGTCGGTTTATTTCCCATTGCAGATAAAATGATTTTTAAAGCGAAATTTTTCATGCACATTGATAGAAAGGTTCCAAATTACACTAATGCGATATTGATACTATCAGTATGTAATATAAGCAACAATATAAGACGACGAATAATTATCCATGCGAGTGCGCATATCAATAATTATTACGCTCACCTATCGTTGTTCAGAGATTTCTTCGACTAGCCTGGCCAGCTCACGGAGGGTCATGGTCAGGTAACGCATTTTAAGAGGCTCCGGTGGCGATGAGAAAGAAGTTCCCGACTATGGACAGTTTTCCTCGTAGCTGATGGCTAATCACAATACTGGTAGACGTCTTTGCCGGTGAAAGTGTGCGAGGGGGCTACAGGGTATAGGCAAAATAATGTGAACAGTGGTAGTAATCAGATGGTTTTGTTTGACGGTCAACAACACAGGTAAGGCACGTGTCACATTGGACTGTGCGCGTTCAGTACGGGCTAGGCATCAGTACAGGTTGTCTACGAATAATGCACACTTCGTATTTGCATTCAAAGGGCGAGTTCGACGTGCAATGAAAGACCTAATAGAGTTCCAAAGAGGGTAGATTGTGGGGGCCTGATTAGCTGGGGCATCAGCAGCCAAGATAGCGAAATTATTGAGTGTTTCAAGGGCAACTGTTTCAACAGTCATGACAGCCTACACAAAACATGGGAAGACATCATCGCGTAGACGCAATAGTAGGCGCAAATCACAACTAAACGACAGAGATCATTGTACTCTAACACGAGTTGTGCCAAAACAACACAAAACTACGGCGGCTAAAGTGACTGCAGAGCTCAATAGCCATCTTAGAGACGCCATATCTATGGATACTGCCCGCCGAGAACTCCATGAAGCAAATATTCATTTACGAGCTGTTATACCGAAATTATTAGTGACGACAATCAACCCAAAGAAGTGTAAAGTATGGCGTCAGGAGCATAAATCCTGGATGGCTGATCAGTAGAAACACATCGTATGGTCTGACGAGTCAGCATTTCCGTTGTTTCCAACATCGGAATGGGTTTATGTCTACAGAACGCCTAAAGAAGCCTACAATCCTGATTGCATGATTCCAACGGTTAAGCATGGAGGTGGAAGTGTGATGGTGTGGGCAGCCATATCATGGTGTTCTATTGGCCCTATCATTATTCTCAAAGGCCCTGTTACAGCCAACGATTATATGAAAATTTTAGGTGATTAGGTGCACCCCATGATTCAAATGTTATTCCCCAACAATGATGCCATTTTTCAGGACTATAATGCACCCATTCACACAGCCAGGACAGAAAAATAGTGTTATGAGGAGCATGCAACTGAACTGCAGTCTTCCCTGGCCAACACAGTTCCCGAACACGAACATTATCGAACCCTTGTGGGCGGTATTGGAGCGCAGAGAGTTAGAAGAGGTTCTGATCAAAGGGTGGGATAACATTCCACTGGAGATTAATCATTATATCTCAGTATTACAAAAAGATCACAGCTGTATTACGGGCACATGGGGCACAATCCCTTGTTAATAAACCATTCCCAAGTAGGTACAGGTGTTCACGTTATTTTGCCTATCCCCTGTAGACTGGCGTTTATTTCCTAGCGGCACTGGCTACACTGAGTGACAAACGTCATGGGATATTTCTGAATATTGCGTCCGACCTCCTTTCTCCCAGCGTAGTGCAGCCACTCGACATAACGTGGACTCAACAAGTCGTTGGAAGCCCTCTGCAGAAATATTGATCCACGTTGCCTTTATAGCCTTCCATAAACGCGGAAGTGGAACCTGTGCAAGATCTTGTGCACGAACCGACCTCTTGATTATTACAATACAGTGCTGTACAGTACAGTAGAGCGTGAGTTTCTGATAATTGTATGGGCTGTCAAATATTTGCGCCCATACTGATTCGGACGAAAATTTAAGATAATCATGGAGCATAAACCACTGGGGTGGTTGGGTAGTATATCTGATCCGTCATCTAGATTGTTAAAACTCCGACTAACGCTAGAGTAGTATGACTACCAGATACTGTACAAAGAACGTAAACAGAATCGAGTAGCGAATGCGCTTTCCTATAATCATAGCGTGTTAGGTGGGGACGCACAACAGAAACAGATTCTGTGGAGCCAGCCAGCAACAGTGACAAGAGTAAAGATAAGCCGGCCGAGGCCACGTCCGTGGAGACGCAAGCTGAGTCAGCTGGAGCAGAGACAACGGCTCCGACACAGAACACTGAAGAACAAACCACTGACATAAGAGAAGAAACACTGGAAACAAGCAAGTAACGAAGAAAACCTGGCAGTGCTAAGGAAAATGCACATATCCCCTATTGGCGGACTTCAGGGGATGGGGAGGACATGTGAGCGGGTAAAACAGTACTTGGCCTGGGATGAAAGCAGACATAGAGAATTTCATAAAGAAGTGTTAGAATTGCCAGAAAAACTAAACAACGCAGATAAAGACGAAGTACCCAATGGAATTAACACCAATCCCATAGTTTATTTTTGAAAGATGCGATATTGACATCGTAGTTCCCTCACCACTAACCTAGTCCGGTAATCACGAAGTTTGTTATAGCCGAGCGAATTGCCCGCCAAGCCGCTGACACGGTCGCGCGTAAGTAGGTAGATAACATAATTCTGAAGTTTCGGATCCCTGCAGCATTACTTAGTGACTTGGGGAGTGATTTTATAAGCTATACTATGAAGCGTTTATGTAAACTATTGAGAATAGATAAAATACAGACGACAGCTTACCATCTACAGTCAAATTGTTCACTGGAGCGTTCACATCGTGCGCTAACTGAAATGTTTCGGCACTACATTAGCCGAGATCAGGACGATTGGGACCACTGAATTTCTTTCGTCACATTTGTGTAACACACAACTCCGCACTGTACAACTGGGTATACACTTTTCGATTTTTTTTTTTTTTTTTTGGTTGGTTACTGAGAAAACCAGCAAACGTAGTTTATAACTACGAGGATTACGTGACAGGTTCGACAACGGATGCAACTGCTGCATCAAGCTGCCCACGAGGCGACCCAGGAAAGCGAGGAGAGGAATAAGGTTAATTATAACCCGACGCAGAACACAAAAGAATTTAGAAGGCGTGACTGGATATTGTTGTATGATGAATGCGTGCGAAGAGGACACAGTAAGAAGCTGGACGGTCAGTGGCAAGAATTGTACGTTATTTTCAATTGAAGGAACTACACGAAAATTTCGAGTGGACGCAAGAATTGCCTGATAGAGAAGTAGCGCATTGTCTCCATAGGTTGCACCAGGCAAAAGTGAACGTTGAGGAGTGTGAGAACGTTCAAAAGACAACAGGATGGTATGTGGGAAAAATTACAGAGGCAAGGGGGTTAACTGAGTAGTGGGCCCAGCATGAGACACCTAGAACTAAGTAGGTTATATTCAACTTTATTGGGGAGACTAGTAAGGTACTAGTTGGCACACTAGATGAAGACGATGCGGCATTTTCAAGGCAAAAATAGATGTATTAGAGGAGCAACAGAGAGAGCTCTTGCGATTGTCCAAGGAGTAACTGACGATAGTCAGGGCGTCATTGATAAGGATTAATCAGACACTAAACAGACAATTAAGAAAGCTCAAATTATTGCAGATGGAATAGCGAAACGAACAGGAAGGTACAACCGGCTTTGATTATGATAACCATCATGGAACAGTTAGTGCAAGTTAGGACAAAATGTGTCCCGTTGAACTCACTAAGGTGAAGGATACCTGTTATTGTGAATAATGGATTTAGACATATTTTTAGCAGATGACACCTTAAGTTATGTATTAAATATACTTTTAGTTGATAGTTATGTATATACACTGTATCAAGTATGGCCATTACCGACTGAGTACGATCTGGTGAAGACATTATTCTCTTATATAGCACCAGAGAAGAAATTCAAATGGCTCTGAGCACTATGGCACTTAAAATCTGAGGTCATCAGTCCCTTAGAACCTAGAACTACTTAAACCTAACTAACCTAAGGATATCACACACATCCATGCCCGAGGCAGGATTCGAACCTACGACCGTAGCCGTCGATCGGTTCCGGAATGAAGCTTCTAGAACCGCTCGGCCACCGCGGCCGGCAGAAGGAATTCCTTATAGTAGATTAAATGAAGCGACAGTATGCGCAACTGTCTAGTGATAAGTTACTTTCTAAAACAGTCACGATGAGAAAACAGATCTGTAAACAAAAATTCCCCCTAATGACCACTTAACGTTCACGAGCGATGTGAAGCTCCAACGTTATAACCAGTTCAAGAATGCAATCTTAAATTCATCATTTTAAACGAAAGTATCCAGACTATGTAATGATTCATCATTCAGCGACATCATTGTGTGAGGGACTGGTAGATTAAATTTCTTAAGTAAGTGTAAGGGTTATGGTGCACATATAAGGTTGCAAGCTGACCATGTCATTCGCATCAACATAGATAAAGCAAACATAGTTCCTAAACTAAACACGGATATAGATTGTTGTATAATAGATGGCCAGTGGAGTGGCCGAGCTGTTCTAGGCGCTTCAGTCTGGAGCCGCGAGACCGCTACGGTCGCACGTTCGAATCTTGCCTCGGGCATGGATGTTTGTGATGTCCTTAGGTTAGTTAGTTTTAAGTAGTTCTAAGTTCTAGGGCACTGATGACCTCAGATGTTAAGTCCCATTGTATTCAGAGCCATTTGAACCATTTTTTATGATAGATGAGAAAGTGCAAAACATGACGCAAATCCTCATACTACTACCATTAGAGCATATAGTTAGACAATTAGACGATTTAAAGATAGCAGGTCGCAAAATGGACGACTTACAAAATGAAATATAGTACCAGCAGAGAAAGCCATTTAAAGTTTGTTCAAGCAGTATGTATTCCTTGTGGGGATACGGGAGTTCAGTGCTGCTTTACACCTGTTGTATGTGTATTTATTTAAATGTTGTAGAATGTGTGGAAGACGGTTTGTGAAGTAGGAGGAAAACGTTGGAGTATCAAATACGGTTGGAACAGATAGCAATCCTAGAAGTATGGCAAGTTATACTCCCTCTCACTAGACTGTACAGTGCGGAGAGGAGGAAGAGATAGTAGAGTATGAATGAGGGCTGTACAACGTACCCCTCATGCTGCCAGAGTGTTATGGAGAGAACGTGGTCAGACACTGCAACACAGCAGAAATATGGACGTAAACACGCCTATGTGGGAGTCACCAATTCTGTGTGCTTACAAAAGATAAGCTAACTCAAGCCCTTTGATATAAACAATGTAGGGAAAATATATGTTAACTTGTCCAAGTCTTGGAAACTCATGTGGTGGAAAGTATATTAAATTTTTGACACAATGGCATCAAAATGCGAGTGTTATAACCATTCCAAAAAGACAGAAAGACTGGAGGTATGTGAGCTCAAATAACGGATTTTTGTGAAATTGTAACTTATGTGATAACTGAAAATGCAAATTCTCTTAATGAACCACGTACTCTCACAGAATATGTCACACAATAAAGAACCTTTAACATATAGGATGTGCAAAGACAAAGTTGACAATAAAAGCTGACAATGTTCACTTGCACACGGTATCAGTTGACGGAAATTTTGCAACCTCTGAGGTCTGAGCTTACAAAATTTATCCTGGGAGATGGGAGGTGTCGTATATGGTAAAATATTCAGTCCTAAGAATAGTAAAATAACTAAGTGTGGAGTATTCAGATCTAGCCAGAATGAAAGTTTATAAACCGCTGCTGAGTGAGAGGCCTGTGAAATATTTGTCTGACACACAGGAAGCCGCTATGCAAAGCTTGTTCTGCTAACAAGGACCAGACCCTGGAGCATCACAAAGTTTGTAGCAAACACAGCTGCCTGACACTTGGATGGCACAGGCACCAGTACAAGGGGAACACTTACAGGAGACATTGAGCAAAATTACGTGCTAGCAGCAAGAAGTGATGCGTTAACCTAACGATGGTCACCAATGTAACAGGCTTCATGGAACATTCCAGAAGGGTGGTATCGATTGCATGATATTCATTGGGAGAGTCCTTAGAAAATGTAGTCCATCAACAAAGAAGGTGGCTTACAAAACACTCGTTCGACCTATACTTGAGTATTGCTGATCAGTGTGGGGTCCGCACCAGGTGGGATTGAAGGAGGAGATAGAGAAGATCCAAAGAAGAGTGGTGCATTTTGTCACAGGGTTATTTGGTAAGCGTGATAGCATTATGGAGATGTTTAGCAAACTCAAGTGGCAGGCTCTGCAAGAGAGGCGCTCTGCATCGCGGTGTAGCTTGCTGTCCGGGTTTCGAGAGGGTGCATTTCTGGATAAGGTATCGAATATATTGCTTCCCCCAACATATACCTCCTGAGGAGATCACGAATTAGAAATTAGAGAGATTCGAGCATGCACAGAGGCTTTCTGGCAGTCGTTCTTCCCGTGAACCATACGCAACTGGAACAGGAAAGGGAGGTAATGACAGTGGCACGTAAAGTGCCCTCCGCCACACACCATTGGGTGGCTTGCAGAGTATAAATGTAGATGTAGATGTAGAAAAGTCAGCAAACTGGCAGGGAGAGCGGTATTGCTGATTGCATGCCTGTCTGCACTGCATCCACATGACACTGCATTACAGAAACAGTTACAGAAGCTGGTCAATATCCTTTGGAACCCTGGGCCTGACTGAGGAGCTGATTTTTTTTATCATGCTCTTGGCATACAGAAAAAAAGTAATTGTTATTCTTGTAATTCGGAATAAGACAGTCAGAGTAATGACAAGGGCTGATAAAATTATAAAGTGTATGATTTTGTTCGTTAATATAAAATCTTAATATTGATCAATTTATACATTTTCGGAGTGTTAATTACATATGTCTTGAACTACCTAACATAATTGTAACAATTAAAAGACATGAGTACAGTGGCAGACCATGTACATCTCTACTCTTACCAGAGAAAATATTAGCAAGACCTAACAACAGCAGAGTTTATACGGCAACTGAAATAGTGCATAAAACACTTTGCTAAATACAAAGAATGGTAATAAAACTGTTAAAGAAAATGCTGCACAGTCTCTCATTAGAAACCCCATTCTATTCATCAGAAGGATTCTAAGAAATGCCCAATATAACATAACCACATCAAACTATTTACATAAAATATTGTATTAAAAAGAATTAATATTTCAAGCATTTAGATGAAACCGTAGTCATTCCAAATGACTACCCTGAAATCTGAATAGTTGAAAAAAAGTATCAGTTATCACATTACTGTCCTCTTAAATGTTTTGAGAGTAACAAAAAGAGCATATTACAGAACATACTGCAAGTTTTCATTCACTAAATTCAGTTGGAAACCCGAAGGAACCTGCTCTTCTTCTCATACTGCCCCCATATGTTTAGAGAGAAGAATATCGAGGGAATAAAATTTGATTAAGTAGAGTTTGGGCAGAAGTATAGTTCATCCAGACGTTCCTTTTGTAAGACAAGCAGCAAGAGTACTTCAGATAAAATCTTACTCTGGCATGCACAGTGAGAGTTACATGTTACGAGTGTTGTTTCTAGTAATCCTGCATATTTGGTTCACTAGTCAAACAGTCAAACAACTCATATTAATGAGTTTTATTTACAACAAGACAAGTACAAATACTTAACTTTGATCTCAGAATTCTTGTAGTGACTGCTGATCTCTAACTGTGCGACACCGAGTTTGCTAATAAAAAGGCTACAATGTGATGGCTAACAAAGTGGCTATTGTTGAAGCTACTATCAAAGTAGTTGCCACCAGTTTGGTGCGGCGCTTATGTTGTCTTCACCTAGTAGCCGCTGCTGTTGTGTTGTCGTCCTGAAGGGAGGTCACTCAGCATGAGATTGGCTGACCTCTTCTCAGAGGCTCCCTTTCTTTGTCGTTTCAGACTGGCATGATGGCACTGAATTTATGCCATAACAACGAGCATCTTCACTAAATGCAGAATGACTTCTTTTCATCTCATCCAGTGCACACATAACAGTGAATCACAGTGCCATGCAGAGAGTGAATAGTACCAATTCTGCAGTAAGATGTACAACAGAGGTGGATACGTTACTGATGATAAAGCTGTGACTAATTGAGTAGTATGGAACTGTAAACAGTTCCTTTTACTCCACAGATATATACAAAACACTATAGTTCACATACAAACTGTTGCTTCTCTCAGACTGGGAAAGCACATAGTGACACTAATACATTGATATAAAGTAACTAATTACGTGCATAATGATCAAGTTTTTAAATTACTAAGAAAGATGCTCAAAATCACTCTGTATTATTTTTTTAATCACTTTGCAGGATTCCTAATGTCTGAAAGACTATAAACTAAGGTGGACTTTGTGGAGCCCTCAGCTATGCACAGCAAAGGATGTTGAGGAAAGTCTCACAGCATCAGAATTTCTACTAATCAAAGCTGCATTCATCACTATCTCTGAAAAATTGTCATTTGAAAACAGCTGACATATTATTCATTGAGTATAACACAATACCGAACTCATATTCAATAGAGGGATCAAAATCTAAGACCAGTCTTCACAGTTTATGGTAACATGGTTTTGTACTCAGCACTCTGCAAGGTACAGTATCGAATGTGGGATATGGTACACAGTATCATTAGAATTCTCTTCTGGCACTCATATGTATAATTATACACAGACACAGATTTAGCAGTTGTTCCTTGTATCTTTACAAGGATTCACTAATGTTGGTAAATTCTGTGTAGCATTTCTTATACATTACGGATTATGTATGTGTGTGTGTGTGTGTGTGTGTGTGTGTGTGTGTGTGTGTGTGTGTGTGTGTGTGTGTGCATGTGAGTGTGTGTAAAGGGGTGGGGGGCTGTTCATAGTTTATTATGATATCCTCTCATAGAAAAGAGTAAGCAATCTTAACAGTATCATTAACTCACCATTCTTTTACCATTTCTTATCAGACCCTGTGAAGAAAGTGTATATTATACACAGTTCTCTTTTAAATTTTATGAGGGAATGACGGGTAACAACAAGTGATAGAGATATGAATAGCTGAACGAATGTTATTTTGATTGAAATGTAAACCTTAATCAGTTTCCTGACAAAGAAGCCATAGAGAAATTTCATAAACACAGGATGAACAACTATATATCACTTAATTATATTTAAGAGCTTTACGTGACTGCAATGGATTCTCATGGTATAGAGAAGCCATGTGGGGCAGAAAATTGGACTGTTTGGAAGTTTGCAGTACAAAATTTATTACATGCATCGGCCGGTGCAAATGAAGTGTTTATTGGCAACGTAGAAAAACCGGCGCTTTTGCCAGCAAATGCAACATCGGCGCAAATAGATGTGTTTACCACTTCTTATTAGGCCCTGTGAAGAAAATGTATATTATACACAATTCTCTTTTAAATTTTACAATGGAATAAGAGGTAACAATAAGTGATGAAGATATGAATAGCTGAAGGAATGTTATTCTGATTGCAATGTAAACCTCAATCAGCTTCCTGACAAAGAAGCCATGGAGAAAATCCATAAGCATAGGATGAACAACTATACATCACATAATTATACTTAAGAGTTACAATTTGAAATGTTGAATGTTCTGATTGTAACAAACCACTGATACTCCACACAGTGATATAATAATCATTATTCAATGAATTGACATTGTCCTTATGACAAACTCATTTATTTAATTAATACATTTTCTTTACATAACATTAAACCACCTTTCAACACAAATTACAAACAAATGACATCAAGGGAAATCTCTTTGCCATTGAACTGACTGATCCATACTAATCCATCAGTAAGTAGATAGATTCCTGTGTACCTGAAACATGAAACAATATTGGAGCTTTCTCATACACAAAGCACTTGTTCTATATTTCCTTTTTAAAAACACACGAATTGCGAAATAGGCAAAAACTGAAGAAACCAGAGCGCCTTACTGAAATTATACTGGCTAAAATGAATGAGTCAAAGTATTATAATGAGGCTATTAATTCTGTAGACCATGAACACTGGAGAAGAGCAATGGAGGAGAAATGACTTCATTGCTCTTCTCCAGTGTTCATGGTCTACAGAATTAAGAGCCTCTGTGTAATTCTTTGGCTCATTTATTTCAGCCAGCATAATTTCAGTAAGGTGCTCTCGTTTTTTCGGTTGTTGCCTATTTCTCAATTCTCCTTCACTACAACATTCTTTTGTTGAAGTGAATTGTTTATATTAATCTCTCGGCTGTGTACTATATCTATGTCTTTGGTTGGTGTCATAAAATAAAGTACATGAGTCTTATTATAGCAACTACGTTGTGTGTATGCTTTATGTAGTGTACTTTAGTTCTTTACTGAAGTTTCTGCAACAGGTTATGGGCCCAGTACACGATTCAAGAAAGGAATTGGGTATTACAATTTTACATTTCGTGACGTGAGAAATGTGTTAGCGTGTGTTGTGTGCTATACATAGTTCGTATTGTATATACGAGAACAACTGCTGCATTTTCCTTTTGTGGAATTTTTTTGGTTGTAAGTCTGAACGTCTTAAGGGACTGCAATGGATTTTCATGGTATAGAGAGGCTGTGTGGGGCTGAAAATTGGACTATTTGGAGGTTTGCAGTTCAAAGTTTTTTTATGTGCATCAGACAGCGCAAGCAAAGTGTGTATTTGCTTTGTCAGTGGATGCAACATCAGCACAGATAGATGTGCTAATGCTCCGCTAAAAACATGGGACAAAGCCGATAGTGCAGCGAATCAGATTATTGTTAGAACTGTGGAAACAAAAGTCATGGCATTGTTGGTTGCATGTGAGACTGCACGGGACAAGCTACATCCCGTGTTTGAATGGAAAACAAAGCAAGCTGCATATTCTGTTCAGTCAGAATTCCTAAATTTTTATATGAGTTCAGGCGATGACATGGTGACACATCTTACTTGCTTTGAAAACTTAGTTCTTCGAATGCAACAACACAATGTGAAACCTGATGAATCATCGTTAATGGTTCGACTACTTGACACACTGCCTGACAGTTATGAGAGTCTGTGACATTCATGGTGAACAAGATCTGAAGATCAACAAACACTAAAGCATTTGATGGACATGTTAACTTCTGATGACAGTTGTCATGCTTGTTGGAGGGAGAAATGAGACAAGGTAGTTGCACTTTTTGTTACCAAAGCAAACATTAAAAATGCAGACTGGACCATTATGAGGAATGTTACTTTGTCAAACAAATACAAAACGTCTACAAACAAAACGAAGCTCAATATTTCAGTTGTGGTGGATTTTGCCATACTAAAAAAATATGTCCAAATGGGAAACACAAGCAAAAAAAAATCATCCACAACCAAAATAAAAGTAATTGCCTAACCAGGCTTTGATTGGTGAAGTAATAAGTGCAGAATAGGGCGAGGGCTCATGGATCGCTGATTGTGGAATGACAAATCACATGCTAAGAAAATTGAGTGGTATACATCATTCACTAAGTTTGCAACACCACTGCAGATATGCATGGGCAAATATTCGACTACGAACACACTAGGAAAAGGGACTATTTATTTTGAAGCTTTTGTCAATGGAAAATGGAAGTTATGCCATATGGATAATGTTTTGTATACTCCAGAAGGGTGAAGAAATCTCTCTTCTGTATCATCTGCTATGGACAAGGAATTGGATTTTTATTCATCGAAAGACAAGTGTGAGTTCCGAAACAATGGCATTGTAAATGCATGTGGCATATGTAGTGGCAACCTATTGAAGATGTTGATTCAAGTGACAAAACAAATTCAGCCTTGTGATCCTGAGGTAAGTCCTGCATCAAAGGACTCTCTGCAAATTTGGCATGAACACTTGGGTCATCGAAACAAATGTCATGTCCAATAGTTCTTGAAGCAGTGTGGTGTTGAAGCTGAAGATGTTGGTGAAGAATTATGTGAGGCATGTGTTAAGGGGAAGCAGCATCACAGCAATTTTCAGTTATGACAGCAGCGTGCCACACAACCTGGAGAAGTGATTCATGCTGATCTGTGTGGACCTATGGAGTGTAAATCGCTGGTAGGAGCAGAATATTTTCTTTGCTTCACTTGTGACATTTCAAGATTACATGTGATATATTTTCTCAAGCAGAAGTCTGAGACTGCAGAGAAGATTGCAGAAATGGTGAGTATTGTGAAGAATTTTTGTGGTCAACTACCAAAAGCTTTTCAATGTGATGGTGGACGAGAATTTGATAATACTGAAGTTAAAGATTTGATGAAATTAAATGGCATACAACTCATCATTACAAATCCTTATACTTAAGAGCAGAATGGATGTGCTGAGTGCACTAACAGAACAGCTGTGGAACTGGCTCGAACCGTGTTGCAAGCTCGGGGCCTGCCTTAGTTTTTGTAGGTAGAAGTAGTAAAAGCAGCTGTTTATGTGTTAAACAAAAGTGGTAAAAGTCATGTGGATGGGAAAACACCTTAGGAGGTATTCACTGGAAAGATGATACAGCTAAATAAACTTCATATTTGTAGAATAAAGTGTTTAGTTCATATTCTGAAGGAAAAGCTAAAGAAATGGTATCCAAAGGGAAAACCAGAAATGTTAGTTGATTATTCTGATGGCATTGATGGCTTTTGAGTGTGGATTGAATGAGAAAAATGGATTATTTGGAGTAAGGATGCCAGCTGGTGTGGCCAAGCAGTTCTAGGCGCTTCAGTCTGGAACCGAGTGACCGCTACGGGACTGATGACCTCAGTTGTTGAGTCCCATAGTGCTCAGAGCCATTTGAACCATTTTTGGCGTAAGGATGTTGTTTCTGAACCTAAGAAAACTGGTACAACAATGGTGTTACTCCCAAGTGAAGCAGGCAATCAAAAATTGAAGAATTATAAGATGCAAATGTGTTTAAGGAACCTACAAAAGAAAGTTCTAGTGAAAGAGATATAGGCAACAATTGAAGAAACCAGAGCACCTTATTGATATTAGGCTGGCTGAAATACATGAGCCAAAGAATTATAAGAGGCTATTAATTCTGTAGACCATGAACACTGGAGAAAAGCAATGGAGGAAGAAATGACTTCATTGAAAGAAAATGCTACATGGACTTTGGAACGTCTGCCACCAGACCATAAGCCTATTACAAACAGTTCGGTTTATAGAATTAAGCATAAGGCAGTTGGTAAAATTGACTATAATGAAATGTTCATTCCTGTTGCTAGATACAATACAATTAGAACAATTTTGAGTGTTTCTGCTAGTGAGCAACTTCAGTTGGCACAATTTGATGTAAAATCTGCTTTTTTGAATGACTTCTTAGAGGAAGAGATATATATGGAGCAGTCTGAGGGATTTAGTGATGGACCAAATCGGGTATGCAAACTTCATAAAATATTATATGGACTAAAACAATCTCCAAGGTGCTGGAACCAACAGTTATAGGACTTCCTAATAAATCTTGGGCTTGTGGAAAGTAAGGCAGACCTGTGTTTGTTCTATTGGGAAAACTGGAATGACAAGTTGATGGTAGTTCTATATGTTGATGGTGGATTAATATCTGCAAGTAAGAAGAAGTATATTGAAGTTTTCCTAAAGGAAATTCAAGATGAGTTTAAAATTACTGTTGAGCCAGTAGGGTATTTCTTAAATATTAATGTTGTATGTCATGATAATGGATTAATAGAGATTAATCAAGAAAGTTATGCTAAAGATATTCTTCGATGGTTTAACATGACACAGGGAAATCCTGTGACAACTCCAATTGAGCAGTATCTGCAGCCAAACGAGTTAACCAGTGATAGTCTAACTACTGCTCCATATCGAGAAGTAGTTGGCTGTCTTACGTATTTATCTGTTGGTACAAGACCCAATATAGCATTTGCAATGAGCTATGTGTCAAAATTTTTAGAGAATCAAGAAAATCACTGGTCTGTGGTAAAAAGAATCCTAAAATATATAAAAGTTTCAGTGTCATTGGGTATAAAGTATGATGCTAGCCATGCAAACAGGAGGCTGGAGATATATACTGATGCTGATTATGCCAGTGATCCAGCAAACTGACACTCAGTTAGTGGAGTGGTTCCAAGATTTTGTAAAGGAGCAGTTACCTGGGCTAGTAGGCGGCAACATTGCATATCAATGTCAACAACATAGTCAGAGTATGTGGCTGCCAATGAAGGGGCAAGAGAAGGAATATGGAAGGGGCAAGAGAAGGAATATGGCTATCTAAGCTCTATGAAGAAATTTCACCACTGGAGAGTGTTTTCTTCTTGTTGATAATGCAAGAACTATTAGACTGGACAAAAATTCTGAATTTCACAAGAGGTCAAAGCATATTGATGTTCACATGCCCTACATCCATCAGAAAATTCTAGAAGACCGGCTAGCCATTGAGCATGAACCAGGCAATCTGCAAGCTGCAGATATTCCCACCAAATTTAAGATCATTATTTGGAATGTGTTAAGTACTGCATTTAGCAAGAAAAACATTTAAGGGACATGTTGAAGCGAAAGGTTTATATTAATTTCTCTTCTGTGTACTATGTCTTTGGTTGGTGTCATATAATAAAATACATGTGTCTTGTTATAGCAACTATGCCATGTGTATGCTTTATGTTGTGCCCCTTAGTTCTTTCTTGAAGTTTCTACGATACTGTACACAGTACCTGTAATACTTGCCAGTAAGAAATTTGGAAAATTTCCAACCCACACATTAAATTTAAACTACTGTTGGTATCTAGTGTCACTGTACCATGCAGATTTTAATCTATGCACAATAATGAGTTTTGAGAATTAGCTGCTTGATATCTTTAGAAATTTTCCTTGTCTGTAATCAAGTCGCAGTATACAAACAATGGATTTTCAGTTTTTGTAGCAAACCTTTGGCAAACGTTCTCCTATAGTCTAGTTACTGCAGATTCGAGTGAGACAATATCATAAGGTCATAAACCCACCCCCAACAAAAAATAGTTCAGTAAATACATTTATATTTTTACATTTACTTATTTTTAAATTTCTTGGAAAACTTTTAGGGAATAAATTAGAATGACAACCAAGCACCTTGAAAATGACAAATAAGGCTAGGGAATGACAAGCTGCATTTAACACAGACTGCTCTTTTGTTGCTAGCCAATAGAGATGGGATGGGGGTTTAACCAGAAGCAGAGAACATTCCAGCTGGATAAACAGGCCCGTTCACAAACTGACTTTACCTGGTGCCAACGTCAAACCCGACATGGTTTGTTAGCACACAAGTAGAGCCAGCCAACTGCAGGAAAGTAAGGAAGGCAAGACAGAAAGGGAAAGGTGCTCCTCTGAGAGAGAGTGTGTGTGTGTGTGTGTGTGTGTGTGTGTGTGTGTGTGTGTGTGTGTGAGAGAGAGAGAGAGAGAGAGAGAGAGAGAGAGAGAGAGAGAGAGACAGAGAGAGAAACACATTGAAACAAATGAAAGAAGCAGCATTCCAATTATTTACATGCCTGTATAGCTATAGTCTCCAGAGTTTTGTTCAAAGTCAAGGTGCTAAGTGAAATACTGTTAATGGTGGGTACAGGCTATAGTTCGATATTACATAAAAAAATCACACTGTTAAAGTTGTGAGATTTTGAAATTGTATCATCAGTGGCATGTAGTGACAGCAATATTGATTTTAATTAAAAAGGTACCACCTGAAATACAAAGCATTTATATTAATATATGACTAGTTTCAATAATTAAAGCACCATCCTCTGAGGTAAAATACTTGACTATCAGTACCCTGTCAATGTGAAATGTAGTATAATATGCATATCATACTATAATTCACATTGCTTTGCTTCTGTCATGTCAAAGACATATATCTTCTCCAGGAAGCAATGTAATGCAAGCTTCCTTTTCAGGTCTGCAAGCAAACTTTGGCCTACCTATGTTTTAAATTATACAGGGTGAGTCAAAAAGAATAATCCGATTAAAAAAAAAAAAAAAAAAAAAAAAAAAAAGCAAAACAAGATGATGACTGTTGTGTTATTTGATATGTATGCATGAGCAACTTACCATTTAAAGGAGCAAATTCTCAAGTTTTACATGGTTACTGCTAGGTAGCAACAGGGTGCCCTCCTACTCCTCCCCCCCCCCCTCCCCCGCCATTCTTCTAAAAATGGTGTCAGGACAACTGAAAGGGTTTTCTGTTCTATGATTTGCGCAGTGCCGGTCAATAATAACGGTTCAACATTACTTTCGTATTATGTATGATGTGGATCCTCCTACAGTACAGAGCATTTGATGATGGCATGAACAATTCCAAGGAACAAACTGTTTGTGTAAACATAAATCACTGGACATCCCCAAGTGTCTGAGACAGATCTCGAACACATCCGACATAGTTTCACAAGAAGTTCATAGAAATCAGTTCACCTTGTACCTCAACAGCTCAACATGCCTCCAATGTCCATCTGGCATGTGTTGTGTTGATGTTTACACATGAAACAAAACAAAATTCAGCAAACTACAAGCCCCTCTTGAAGGTGACAAGGCATTTACTTAACGATTGAGAACAGCATTTTTGCTTATAGTTGTCAGTGCTGACAGACAGGCAACACTGTGTGAAATAACTGCAGAAATGTTTGTGGGATGTACAGTGCAGCAAAATTTGGTGTTAATGGGTTATGGCAACAGCCAACCAACACGAGTGCCTTTGCTAACATCATGACATCACCTGCAGTGCCTCTCCTTGGTTCATGACCACATGAGATTATTGCAAAACTATGATCTGATCAGATGAGTCCCAGTTTCAGTTGGTAAGGGCTGATGGTAGTGTTTGAGTGTGGCATAGATCCCACAGAAACCATGGATCCAAGTTGTCAATAAGGCACCGTGCAAGCTGGACGTGACTCGATAATTCTGTGGGCTGTGTTTACATGGAATGGATTGGGTCCTCTGGTACAACTGAACCGATCATTCACTGGAAATAGTTATGTTTGGCTACTTGGAGGTCATTTGCTACCATTTGTGGACGAATTTTTATGGATAACAATGCACCATGTCATTGGGATACAATTGTTGACAAATGGTTTGAAGAACATTCTGGACAATTTGAGCCAATGATTTGGCCACTCCAATGACTCAACATTAATCCCATCAAAGATTTATGGGACATCATTGAGAAGTCAGACCGTGTATAAAGTCCTACACAGGCAACATTCTCATAATTATGGATGGCTATAGAGGCAGCATGGCTCAATATTTCTGCAGGGGACTTCCTATGAGTTCTTGAGTTCTATGTCATGTTGAGTTGCTCCACTACACAGGGCAAAAGGAGGTCCAACATAGTATTAGGAGGTATATTATGACTTTTGCACCTCAGAATAATTAGCTTCTCATAGTATGGGCTCAGGAATATCTTTTTGAAACACAATGCACCTGAAAGCATGAGACTAAATGTGCACAACTGTTTTTAAAATAAAGAGATCTATGTATACATCTGTGATCTCACTCCCCAAAATGATGTGAAGTACATAACAGAGGGTACTCTCATTATGCCCCGTATCAGGTTCTCCTGCCATTCCTTTCACTTACGTCTCTGTGTGCTCTGTAATAGTCTGCTTTAGGCTATAGAGCCCCACAGGAACAATGCACAGTCCCTGAACTATCTCTCTACATTTTTCACTTAATGCTGTTGCCTGAAACATGATAAGTAGGCTTTTATAGGATAGTTGATGTCTATCTTCAGGCATCTGTCAGGTCAGGTTTTACAGCATTTCCATTATGTAACTTTAAAAAACATTTTAATGGAGAATATAACAGTGATCTACATGGAGCACATTAAAACAGTTTTGACCATAACTGAACATTTTCTAACAAATTTCAACCAGTTTCAATCAAATAGCAATCACCTTCAGATACAATAAAATAGGTACAAGGTATATTTCCTTCTATATTTGAATTGTACTTATGTATCAGTGTATATGGTCTTCAGACTGTCTTTCTTTCAGTCACTTTTTAACTGAAATCAGTTGCAGTCTTTTAATAAATGTTCTATTCTGACCAAAACTGTTTTAAGTTTAATTTTAAGAACTTTTTGTGATTCTCTCTTGTAAGTCAAAAATACCTGGCACAATTAATGCCGTCGTTCTCTGTAAACAATCAGCATTCCCTTATATATGTGAGTGATTTCAGTTGTGACTCATTGAATTTGTTGTTGTAGGATACTATGCTTTTGCATTTCTTATCCCTCCTCCTCTTTCCTTGCCCCCTGCCCCCCCCCCCCCCCTTATATCCTGCCAGAAATTTGCTGTTTCAGGCTAAGCAGGCTGCACAGAATAAAATGACAATTAAGAGCCACACTGCACATACTGGTTCATTTAAAAATCAGTCACCTAACTATAATTTCCTTTCCTATTTTACAAATATTGTAATTCACTTGTACCAAGGCTGGGATTTGAACACAGGTCACCTGCTCGCTAGGCAGACATGCTACCTCTTCACCACCTTGGCACAGTGAGTTTACCCAACTGCGTGGGCAAACCTGCAAGCCTCCCTCCTAAATCCTAATTCCCGTTCACTCCTCAACCACCTTGGTGTTCCTAGTTTAGGGGGAATACTAAATGGGCTGAGGTATGATACGGAACTGGGACTGAGGAGCGAGGCACGCCAGGGTTGTGTGAGCAGCTGTGCAAAGGCACTGTACCAGTGTGGCATAGCGGTAAGTGCATCTGCATAGTGAGGACGAGACCCAGGTTCAAATCCCGACCTCAGTACAAATTTTCATTTGTCACTTCAGTATGTATATGTACACCATAGATGTGAATCTAGTCTGAGCTGCTGGTGGTAGTGGCCATGTGTGTATGTGGTGTGCTTGGTTGTGTGAGTGTGGTTGTATGTGTTTACATTGCTGAAGAACTCTTTGGCCAACAGCTGTAATGTGTAACAGACTTTCTGTTGTGCCTGTCTGAAACTTGATGGGTCATCTTAATGTGTTGCATAAGTTTGTGTGTGCATGTTGTCTCATTCCATTGAAAGCCTAATCGGCCGAACGCTCACTTTCTGACAGTCTTTTTGCTGTGCCTACCTGCGGCTAAGCATCTCCACTATAAGGTGAGTACTGACTATCTTTTTCATAACATTATTACATTCCATCCTGGATATTCTACTGCTTAAAGAACAACAATTATTTTCATTAACAGCTCCACATTTATTTATAAGAAAATAATAATTAGCACACCACCTGGGTTGTGGGAAAACTTTTTGGTAATATTAATAAGCTATATTAGACATAGAATTATTAAGCTGTGTAAAAAAGTGAATCATCTGTTATTATCTTTGATTGAATACTGTTTTGAATACAATTATGTGCCAAACTCTGGAGGGACTATATCAAAGTCCTCTTTCATTTGTACTACAATATTTAAAGTTCTTGACTGCAATAAGTGAAGGCTTCACAGTATATGAATTCTATAGGTGAAACAGAATGTATGATCATGTAGGCATAACTGCTGATTTATGGTGGTTTACATAATCTATAGCATAATGTCCATTTATGATGATGTAATTTTCACAAATTTTTATGTAACAGTCAATGATAAATAGTGCTATAAGTAACAATGATACATGGATATACTGTAGCCATTTTGAAAATTTAAATTTACATCAGTGGAGGCCATTTCTTTCAGTTTTATTTCTATGTTTGTCAAATGAGAAGTTATGTTATGTGTTAAGGATGAGTACGGAGTTTCAAGTATAGGATGAAGTACTGTACAATGTATAGCCTGTAACTGTTTAGAAGTACTTAGTTAGTCTGCAACACACACATATCATGGATAAATAATTATCTCATACAATTTATATTATCATTTCATGATATACTGACAACAGTGTTTAATTAATGTTATGAATAAGATGCCTGTAACAGTCTGGTGTTAAATGACATTGCCCCTACACCACTATCACCTACTTGTATTTTGAAGCTGCTACCCACGTCATCTGTGGGTTTCTGTGATAACCTTGAATTTATGCAATTTTGCATTGGCCAGTGTTAGTTGCAAGCTTCCTAAGAGTGATGGAGGAAACAGTATGGCATCTATAATGTTTGAGGCTGTGTCCAACAATTTTACTGACTGCAATAAATCAAGGAAACTACTAAGTAAATGTTTACATTTCATTTAAACCATTGGAAAATATATTAAATAAGGATACCAGTCATAATATTAAAAATCAGGAAAGGTGTTTTGAAGAGCTGTCATGTGTATATTGGTGTTGAATGAACTGTGTTCCCAATATCACCCATGAAATGGACACTGGTATTACCGCCAGGCGATATTAGGAGCAATTGTTTTAATTTGTTAACCAATAAATGTCATAGTTACTTCTGTCCGTCTGTCCAGAGAAAAAGAAATGGGAATGGTGAGAGCGTTTAAGATGTATGAAGTACCCAGATCAACAATTTGAGAGTGCATTGAAAGATGTGCAAAACGACAAACTGAAAAGGAAACTACAGTTGTTAGACAGAAACTTGGAAGGAAAAATGGAAATGAGCATAAAGCAGTGAGGGCCAGGAGTCCCCCATTTGGGGAAGTTCGGCAGCAGAGGGCAAGTACTTATTGCATTTGATGCCACATTGGGCAACTTGTGTGTCAGAGATGGGGATGAAATGATGATGAAGAGAAAAATCTCCTGCTCCAGAAGGGAATCAAACCCGGGCCCCTTGGCATGGCATTCCACCGCACTGACCACTCCGCTTACGGGGGTGGACACTTGGAAGGAAACATGATGACATGTGAAGTAGAGAACGAATTGATCTAGTACTATACAGAAGGGGAAAAGATTATTTTTGGTTTGACACATAAGGAGTTAAAGCAGATGGTGTATGAGCTTGCCTTAAAGAACAATTTGCCTCACCTCTCTTCTAAACCAGAAAATATTGCAGATTAAAAGTGGATTGACTTATTTTTGAAAAGAAATTGTTCCCAGTTAACAACAGGAACACCACAATCATTGACAAGAGCTGGAAACGTAGGCATTATTCAAGACAATGAGAAGCCATTTTTCTGTATTTTAAAAGCAGAGCTGCTAAATTCAAGGTCAACCCTACCAGAACATTTAACATACATAAAACTGGAATCACAACTGTCCAAAGCAGAAATGTGAAACTTATTTGTGTGAATGGAAAATTGGCAGTTTACAATGTCATAGGCAGAAAGGAGATATCTGAACACCATGTCAGGTTCCAGCTAGTATGTCACTCCAATATAGCTTTCCCGAGAAAAAAGCAGGACTTGAAGCTAATGAAGGGAGTTCCTCCTGGAGCTATTCCAAAATTTTGTCCATGTCTGCATTTCACCTCATACCATGCATAGGATGTAGCCTCTAGATATTGCTTTCATGGAGCCATTTAAAACTTTATATTCAAGAAATTGGAGGTGGATTTACAGTAACTAGGGTAGAATTGTGACACAGTGTGAAGTAGCTGAACTCATGGACAAAGCATACGTTAGAACAGCAATCATGAGAAATGCACTGAATGGTTTTCATGGCACTGGTATCTGTCCTTATAATGACTCAGTATTTACTGAAGCTGACTGTATTCATGAACTGAATGATAACCAATTAAAGCCTATTTGTCAAGCTCAATGTGGGCCTTAAATACTTGCAAATACAAACACATTTGATCTAGCACTTAGGATTATATCACATAGCACTGACAGCCAGATTCAGTCTATTGCATTCCACATCTGATGCCATCACTCTATCCTATAAACTTGCCCAAGGATGTAAAAGATGTTCCAAAATTTCAACCAGTGTCTCAAAACAGAAGGGTCCCGAGAATATGGTGTTGACTAGTTCTTCTTGTAAGAAAAAGCTGGAAATCTTTTATGCTTCTAAAGGCACAAACACTTCAAATGAGGCTTCAAGATGTGGAGCAACATAAGAGTGTAATTCTGCCAACACTAAGAGGAAAGTTAAAAGAAAGTATAAAAGCTCAAGTTCTAACAATGATTTTGCTCACAAACCTTCAAAAGTAGACAAAACAGGTGATATCAATCTGGAACTTGATTACGATTCTGTGGATGCTATCTGTACATGATGTCTTAAGAAGTTTTCTGACAATTTCACTGGAGAAAAGTGACTTATGTGCTCTTTGTGTTTCAACTGGAATCACAAATTTTGTGATGCAGTGAATACTGAATGGAAATGGTACAAATGTTCTTTCTGTCTCAATAACTACTTCTTAAATTTTCAAATTCTAAACTTTTATCTTCTTTTTAATTTAAATCCACTTACAAAAGTTAATCCAATATGTGCTCTTCCATTTTCAAACAGTGTAAGGGAAACATACTCGTCATTGCGGTTCCTGTCAACCACATGTAACCACCACAAGGGAGTATCGCCATATTGTACGTGAAGCACTTCATAACCCTGTCACATTTCACCTGCCATTTGAGAACAAACAAGGGCCTACCTACAACATCCTGAGCCGGCTGAAGTGGCCGCACGGTTCTGGCGCTGCAGTCTGGAACCGCGAGACCGCTACGGTCGCAGGTTCGAATTCTGCCTCGGGCATGGATGTGTGTGATGTCCTTAGGTTAGTTAGGTTTAACTAGTTCTAAGTTCTATGGGACTACTGACCTCAGCAGTTGAGTCCCATAGTGCTCAGAGCCATTTTTTTTTTTACAACATCCTGTGTTATCCTGCACCATTGATGAGAGACTAGTAGCAGTTGGATTAGGCAATTGCTGTCCCATTTTTAGGCTATCAGTAAACATCACAACACAAACAACTGCATTTGGAAAGATGCTGTGCACAGGAAGACTGGAGTGTGGGATCAGCTCGGACATCAGTTCCATACCAGTTCCAGTATCAACAATACCAAGGGCTAGTTGCAACTGATGAATGGCATTGCATTGTGTACAACAATGAATTAGATGTTTTATAGAGTCACAGCAGTGTTATTCCTGGCATCACAGTCTGGAGAGCTATTAGGTATGACTTCTGGTTACAGCTGGTAGTCAGTGAGGGAATTCTGATGTCACAATATTTCATCAAGAACTTCCTGCCTCTTCTAGTTTGTAAATAGGTATTCTTTTCTAGAATAGAAGGAGAAGAAACAATTTAAGTTTATATTGACACTTGATATACCTGTTGTTATGGAGTAAATGGTGAAATAGTTTTATGGCAGCATATTTCAAATGTTTCTGAGCTGTTGAAAGCTTTAGGTGTCAGTAATAAAGTTATACTCTTTCTTGTGGTGATAAAGAAGTTAGTTTTAATATTCATTTCAAGCAGTGATGGATTACTCATGACAGATGCTATTAGTGAATATATGTTAGAAGAGATACCAACAAAATGACAGTTTGTGATCATGTCATATTATATTCACCATTTGCATTAGAGTAATAAACACTTTTATTCTTAAGATATAACTCTTCGTGACATGAGTGCAAAAAATGAAAGTTTGTTTATTAAAACACGTGGCCCATGTGCTTTGTTAATTTGGAAATAGTATACACTACCTGGCAAAAAGTGTAAAGCACCAAGAATGGGAGAAAGAAACAAAATGAAACTTCATGGATTTATACAGTATGAGCTCACTAATCAGTATGAAGTTATATCTCTTTGGCATACATGTATGCATTGGCTATGTTTAGAATAGTGCATAAAACCTGTTATATCTTCTCCTGGGGAGGGCTGGACAACAGTTGCAACTAGCCCTTGGTATTGTTGATACTGGAACTGGTATGGAACTGATGTCCGAGCTGATCCCACACTTGTTCATTGGGGAGAGATCTGGAAGCTTGCTGGCCAAAAGAGTAGCCTACCTTAACATCATGCAGACAGTTCATAGATACATGCTCCATGTGTGAGTGACGAGTGTCCTGTTGAAAATTGGCACCACAAGAGTGTTGCCTGAGAAGTAACAACCACCTTAGAAGAGAAGAGAAATATGAATTTGGTATTGCAATACCTTGATGTTGTTCACTTAAACATGCCATACATACACAAAATTTTACTAAGTGACAAGTCTGAAATGGAAATACAATGAACCAAATATTGCTGAATAAGGCCTTGTTATAAGTTTCAGATTTTTAAACTGGCCTAAGATTATCTTAGGATCTCTGGAAATTTCTGACATTATCAACTCAGCTGAGTATTGGATCAAATGATTGTACAGCTTACTGAAATGCACACTTGAAGCACTTTATGAAATTTCCTTCCTTCTTCATAGCGTTAAAATTAATCATAACATCACTAGAAGAGAAAGTAGGAGGTACAAGAGTTAAGATCATGTTTCTCATTTCTCAGAGTCTGGTACTCCAGGATATATGAAGTTGGTAAGTTGAAGTCTTGCCTTAAACAAGAGACTAAAAACTGAAGGAGTATTTGTGATCAAAATAAATAAAAAAATTAACAGCCTGTCATTGCCTGAGGAGACATCAAACATAGATCTGAAAAGTAACTAGCAATTTAAATTAAATTATACACTTAATGTTGAAAATGACTAATTTCAGAAAAAAGCTTACTACATGAAAGTCACCATCCCTAACACCATCACAGTAGGTGTTATGTAAACCAGATTCAGTAACACTGTAAATTGTTCCTTTTCATTCTGGTCATATATGTGATGGACAACTACTAAGTACGAGGGTCTTTTGATAAGTCAGGTAAATCTCCATGAAAGAATGGAACATTTTTGTTAAGCTTTCATGACTGATAAGCCTGATTATTCCAAGGATTGTATAAAGAAATTCAACAATGTATAGTGTACAGTACTGTTGACATCTGTCTAAATTGGTCAGTGTGTCGATTATAATTAAAAATGGAGAACACTGAGTTTTGTGCTGCTATTAAACACTTCCATTTGATGAGATGGACTGCCACACAAATCAAAACGGGATTGGATGAAGTCATGTAGTCTCTACACCATCATAGGAGACAATATAATTTTGGATTAACGATCTTAAATGTGGTCAAATAAGCACTGAATATGAAGTACACTCCTGCTGTCTAATGGAGGTCGCAACAAAGGAATACACTGATAAAATCCATGATATGGTAATGCAAGACCAACAACTAAAAATTTGTAAGCTTTCTGAGCTTTTAGGCATCTCAACCGAGCAAGTGAATATTGTTCTGTACAGAGAATTGGCTATGAAGAAGCTGTGTGCAAAGTGGACTCCGCAACTGTTCACAGTTGAGCAAAATTGCATTTGGCATTACACCTCAACACAATGTCTGGTGATGTCTGCAAGACTTTTTGTGTTGATGTGTGACTGTTTATGTAACCTGGATCCCAATTTACGCACCAGAGTCAAAACAATGAATGGAGGCTTGTGAAAGTGCATTAAAAAAGGCAAGGACAATTTTGACAGCTTGTATGATGATCGCCACTGTTTTATGGGATTCCCAAGGAATAATCCTTATAGATTAATTGGAAAAAGACATTACCATAACTAGACCCTATTATGATTCATTGTTGGACCATTTGAGTCTTGTTGAGACTGAAAAAAAAAAACAAGGTTGGCATGCACGTTAGTGGTGTTTCAGCAGGATAATGCACCATCCAACACACCAGTGGTAACAACGGCGCAAGTGCATGAATTGGGCTTTGACATAGTTCCTCATCCATCCTGTTCACCAGACTTAGCCACAAGTGACTTCTTCCTATTCCCTAACTTGCAACTTTGGCTTGCTAGGAAGAAATTGTCACCAACAGATGAAGTGATAGTTGTCGTCAATGAGTAATTTGTAGATTTTGACAAAACATATTTTTATTATGGAATAAAAAAGCTGGAGGATCACTGGACCAAGTGTATATCCATCAATGGAGACTAAGTCCAGAAGTACAGTGAGTTGTTTATGAAACAAACATTTTTTCTCATTTTTTTACCAGACATACCAAAACACCATTTCAGATTCTTCTCATATTTTGTAACATGATGAAGTCATTTAGGGTGTAGTGCTACATACTTCTTATCACATTATTTTGGAACAGTTCTATAGTTCAGATGACAGCCCTTTGACATATCCTCAAATGTGGATCCTACAGTTGTATAATGGTCCTGTTGGGTTGTTGAAATATAAACAGAAGTAGATGTACCTTAACCTTTACTAACAGGAGTTTCTTGTGAAGTATATCTCACAGTGCCCTTATTCTGTGCATTTCTCATGATACATTATCCTGTAGGAATATGTTAAGTATGGTAAACGACATTGTTTTTCAGCAGGCTGGTTTTAATATTTGGCAGTTATTTTGTTTTCCACAATCACCTTTTTTACTTTTTTACTTACAGCAGTTTACCTCATTAACACTTAACATTCTTATGACAATAATAGTCTCCAGTTGATGATGATGATCACGATCCCCCATACTCTGTGACAGAGCATAGGGGAACGATGCAGGAGACCCGCACCGCCATACTAGGCAAGGTCCTAGTGGAGGTGGTTTGCCATCGGCTTCCTCCAACCATAAAGGGGTGAATGATGATGATGAAGACAACACAACAATACCCACTCATCTTGAGGCAGGGAAAATCCCTGACCCCGCCAGGACCTGGGACCCCGTGCTCGAGAAGCTAGAATGCTACCGCAAGACTCAGTTATCATTTGCAATGATCATGTGTAAATTATATCTGAGGCTCCAAGTAAACAGGTGCAACTGAAGAACTATTGAACACTGTAGTCTCTGCTGCACCAGTGCTTTCTCATTCATTCATTGTTTATGACTGCGCACCAAGAATAATCTTATTACATTTTTTAAATTATGAAACTGAAGGAAATGTCAAACTACGCTGCTGAAATGCTTCTAAAATATGACTAACGTGACTGCATATCTTGCTGTACCTTATTATTTTAATGTTAACTTTGGCATGACAACCATCCAAGGAACATACAGGGCCCACTCTGAGACTGAAATATCTACACTACTGGCCATTAAAATTGTTACACCAAGAAGAAATGCAGATGATAAACGGGTATTCATTGGACAAATATATTATACTAGAACTGACATGTGATTACATTTTCCTGAGAAATCAGTACCCAGAACAACCACCTCTGGCCACAATAACGGCCTTGATACACCTGGGCATTGAGTCAAACAGAGCTTGGATGGCGTGTACAGGTACAGCTGCCCTTGCAGTTTCAACACGATACCACAGTTCATCAAGAGAAGTGACTGGTGTATTGTGACGAGCCAGTTGCTCGACCACCATTGACCAGACGTTTTCAGTTGCTGAGAGATCTGGAGATTTTGCTGACCAGGGCAGCAGACAAACATTTTCTGTATCCAGAACTGCCCATACAGGACCTGCAACATGCGGTCGTGCATTATCCTGCTGAAATGTAGGGTTTCGCAGGGATCAAATGAAGAATAGAGCCACGGGTCGTAACACATCTGAAATTTATGTCCACTGTTCAAAGTGGCGTCAATGCAAACAAGAGGTGACTGAGACGTGTAACCAATGGCACCCCATAGCATCACGCTGAGTGATACGCCAGTAGAGCTATGATGAATACACACTTCCAATGTGTGTTTACTGAGATGTCGCCAAACATGGATGCAAAAATCATGATGCTGTAAACAGAACATGGATTCATCCGAAAAAATGACGTTTTGCCATTCGTGCACCCAGGTTCATCATTGAGTACACCATCGAAGGCACTCCTGTCTGTGATGCAGCGTCAAGGGTAACCGCAGCCACAGTCTCCAAACTGATAGTCCATGCTGCTGCAAAACGTCGTCAAACTGTTCGCACAGATGGTTTTTGTCTTGCAAACGTCCCCATCTATTGAGTCTGGGATCAAGACGTGGCTGCACGATCCATTACAGCCACGTGGATAAGATGCCTGTCATCTTGACTGCTAGTGATTCTAGGCCATTGAGATCCAGCATGGCGTTTTGTACTACCCTCCTGAACCCACCAATTCCATATTCTGCTAACAGTTGTTGGATCTCGACCAACGCGAGCAGCAATGTCACGATGTGATAAACTGCAATCGCAATATGCTACAATCTGACCTTTATCAAAGTTGGAAACGTGATGGTACACATTTCTCCTCCTTACACAAGGCATCACAACAATGTTTCACCAGGCAATGCCGATCAACTGCTGTTTGTGTATGAGAAATCGGTTGGAAACTTTCCTCATGTCAACACATTGTAGGTGTTGTCACTGGCGCCAACCTTGTGTGAATGCTCTGAAAAGCTAATCATTTGCATATCACAGCATCTTCTTCCTGTCGGTTAAATTTCACACCTGTAGCACGTCATCTTCGTGGTGTAACGATTTTAATGCCCAGTAGTGTAGTACATCAAGTCTTTATCTGTACGAGCATGGTGAGGTAACATTCGCCATACCCCTCATCAAGGAAACTAACATTAGAGTCACAGCAAGAACCTCACTCCATCACTTAAAATCCGATCCCGAGCTTATGATCCTGCCAGCCAACAAAATCTCCACCACTCTGGTTACGAACTGCAGGGATTACCTAGCAGAGGGATTCCACCAGCTGTCTGATATACCCACCTAAAAACCCTGTCACAAAGAGTCTATTCCAGAAATCCAGCATGATCACTAGTCCCTCCTCATATCCTGAAGTCCATCCCAGAGGCTCTCCCTTAAGTCTGTCTCTCTCCTCAACACCACCTCTCCCCACAGTGCTACCTTCTACATGCTTTCTGAAGTCCATAAACCCAACCACTCAGGATGCCCTACTGCCACACCTGTCCTCTCGTGCAGCACTACATGCAGGCTATAACCTGTAACCTACCCTTTAATATAAAAGACACAAACCACATCCACAGCTAACTCTGCACAGTTCCTTTTCCTTTACCACTTAGAGCCCTGCTCATCTACATCAATGCCACCTCCCTCTACAGTAACGTCCCCAATGACAATGGCCCTGCTACCAGTGAACATTAACTTTACCAATGCCAAACCAGCTCCAAACCTACAATCTCCTTTCCAGTCACCGTGATCAGTTTTATTCTCACCCACAATTATTACTCCTTTGAAGGGATCAACTACAAATGAACCTATTGTATAACAATGAGCAATCACAAGTAAGCATCCTATGCCAACCTATTCACAGGCTATCAAGGGGAGTGCATCCTAACCCCCCAGAATCTAAAAACAGTCACCTGGTTCAGATTAACTGATGACATTTTTGTGAGCTGGACCAAGGGTGAAAAAACTCTGTTCACATGCATCTCAACACCACCTCTCCTATCATTTCACCTAGTCCTCCTCAATGCAACATGCCAACTTCCTTGATGTTGACCTTCACCTCAAGGATAAATCAGTACCTCTGTCTCCATCAGATGTGTCAACCACAAACAATACCTCCATTCTCACAGCTGACATCCATTTCATACCAAGAAGTCCCTTCTATACAGCTTCAATACCAATGGTCATTACATCTTTAGTGTCATACAGTCCCTCTCCAAGTATGACAAGAATCTCACTAAGGCATTCACAGACCGAAAGTAATCTCTCAACCTCACCCAGAAACAGATCTCCCATACATGGTCTCTCCACTTACCTAATATATCTCACACATCCATTGTGTATGAGCATGGATCCCATAGTGGAAATAACCATCTACAACTTAAGCACATCAAAATAAATTAACTAACAGACAACAGGTTCAGTAGGGTTTTAAGTAGTATTAGTTGTTGGGTAACTCATTAGAGAATTTTTTGTAGTTTTTTTATTAGCAGACATGGTTGCGGTACTGAAAGAATTAAGTACTAGAAACACATAGTTAATAAATATGTTGCTATTGAAGGAAATGTGATTTGTGTGCCCTATTTTAGTTTTTCAGGTAATAGACTGTAATTATGAAGAAAAATATATCCACTGTCTGGCCATAATGGAGGCTCAATACCACTAAGGGCTGGAGCAAGTCAATCACATTCTCCGCCAGTGTTCTGAATACCTCTAGCCATGACTGGAAACTAGAAATATCCTACTTACTATACTCACCACCCCTTCCTCAGTGGTATCCTGCTGCCCGCCAACCGTACGCAATATCTCTTCCCATCCCTACTCTGTCCCTTGTCCCAAACCCTTGCATCAAGGATCATATCCCTGCAATAGACCTAAACGCAAAACCTATCCCATAAATCCTCCCACTACAACCTACTCCAGTCCTTTCACAGGCATCTTCTGCATCATAAAAGTAAGGACTATTTGTAAAACCAGCCATGTCATTTACAAACTACGCTGCAACCACTCTGCGGCTATCTGCATGGGTGTGAAACTACCAAGTTGTCTGAATGAATGGTCACCGCCAATCTGTGGCTAAGGTGCAGCTGGATCACTTATTTGCTGAGTATTCTGCTCAGTATGATGTGCTTTACTTTAATGACTAATTCACAGTTGGCACCTTCTGAATTATTTCCACCTACTTCAGCTTTTACGAACTGTGCAGCATAATCTCCCCTAAAACATATCCCTTTTCCATGTAAACTCCCTGGCCTCAGTCTCCAGTAGACCCTGTATTAAACCTAGCCATTAACTTCTCCACTTCCAGTCCAATACTGCACATGCTTCCTAATCCACCAATGCAGCTTCCAGCCTTTTCCCCTTCCCTATTTCTCTCCATACCCTTCCCCTCACTCTCCCCCACCCCTGATGAAGCACGGCCACAAAACTCTACACCTAGCAACCCTATCCTGTCCCCACCACATCCCTGCACTCTCCTACAGGTAGCAAAGTGTCTTTCCCCAACCTTTCTTTGCAATCCCTCCTCCTCCTCAGGTTGTGCCTTATCCTAATCCTCACCATCCACACACATCAGACACAGTTGCAGTCATGTCCCTGCACCTGGAGACACTGGCCATGGGTTTGTGAGTTGTGGTAGTGTGCCTGTTTTTTATTTCAGAAGATGGACTCTGTCTGAAAGCTTAATATTTTAGCAGTCTTTTCCATTGTGCTTGTGTGTCACTAAGTGACTCCTTTATGTACATACTTTTCTTTATCAATGTTTCATTTCCCAATGGCTTCCTTGCTCAACAGATGTAGCAGCTGTATAGTTTGTGGTGCTGTAGTGCTAACAAGAAGAGACTCTGACATTTTACGTATCACTCCACGTAAAGCACTAATGGATCCACAGTCTCAGCAACTTAAGAGCAGAGTAATGATTTGTTCAGTCGGAACATGTGCGCAATGTGAAGCCCTTACAGTTGGAAAAATATATAATGTTCACATAGCAAGTTGTGACAATTTATACACTACGCAGCTGAACTCAACTACAAATTTTCTTCTCATTACATTTAATAATTTGTTGCATACTGGTTCATACTTAGACTGTCCATTAATCAGTAATCAGAAGACACTTTACACAAGATAGAAGAAAACTGCGTTTGAAAACATTGCAAACAGTAGTGTCAAAATGTTGTAGAATTTTATCATGAAGACGATACAATACACTTGCCACATGCACTTTATTATTCTGTATCAGAAGAACCAGAAAAAACCAGTTTTCTTCTATTTTCACATATTATTATGGTATTTTTCTTAAAGTGGCAGTTATTACTTACAACAAATTTGGCACAACTACTGCATTATTGTAAATAGTTAAGGATCCTGTATTAATAGACAATGTCTAAAGTATTGTCAGTATTCTATAAATTAAATTAAATCTTAAAATTTTGTTACTAATTTGATTTCAGATAGTGATTGGAGTAAACTACATTGTGAGACATGAGAAAGTGTTTTCATAACTTTAATGAAAGACTGAAATAGACATTAAACTCATTTTTCACTTGGAATCTTCTCCTATACCACATATAACTGAGATTGAACTAAAGATTGACTTATGTAAATGATAAGCATATAGCAATATTTCGACTGTACAAACCTACTTCTCTTTCTACATAATTGGAAATGGTCACCAATATACTCCCAGAACATGCAAATAACTACAAAATACTTCTTCAAGAACCATCTAAAAGATACTCTGAGTGAACCCTCATGTTATGTCACTAGAGCCATTCCTATTTAGAACATGTCTGGTGCCAGGAAAAAGAATTCCTACACATTTAGAAGAAAATCAATGTAGTGGGAATTCCTCTGTGGTATACAATGGGTTTTTATGGATAAACAACTTTAATATATATCTAAGAACTCTTACACTATATGTCAGACATTTTATATCTTTGAATAGAATATCAAAGAGTTTTATGGCTGAGAATTGCATTCCTTCCTGTGCCACAGTTAGGTTCACCAAAGGGAAGTGCAGATCACTTTTTATTCTAGCATTGTATTGGCGAATATCTCTGTTACTTTCAAACTACAGTGAGTTGAGAACGAATATAATGAGTGAATAAATGTGCTGCAAAGATGTGTTTAAAATTCCCTATAACTTAACAGATTCCTCAAAAATTTATATGTGTTGTCATCACATTTAATTCTAATTACTTCCTTTTGTGTAGAGAATACTTGTTGCCTAAGTGGATAGTTATCCAGGGATAAACTGATTAATCACTAACTTTGGACATGAATAGCAATGGGCCCATAATAGAACTCTTTGGATTTATCAGTGTAATTTCTCCCCATGAAGGTAATATGGTGTCCCTGTTTGCAATTTCAATATAACAAATACCCAAAATTGCAAAATATCTCTATTACTTGATCATGTCTAGTTTTGGGTTTTTATTCATAACCCATCCTCAAATCATCCATCCAATCAGAATAAATGTTACTCCAGACACCAAAAATTCATAACAGTCAGTTATCACAGGAGTACAATGAAAGTGATCACAAAACTGGATACACGTTTCATGATCATTTTCACTGTATTCCATTTTGCTAATAATTGTCTTGATCTTTTACTGCGTGGAATAATATTTGTTCTGCTTTGTTGGATGATCTGAGAATGAGCTATGAATACAAGCCTGAAACTGGTAATCATCAAGTAATAAAAAGAGCATTTTGCAACTTTAGCTGTTTGTCATATGGAAATGGTATCACAAGTAGCTGGCCCTTCAACAACCCAGCATGCTGGAAACCTGTGTCCCTCTTTGTATTACCCACAAGCCAAGTGTAACATTTTTCATCCTGATTCACAAATAGGAACTAAATCTGGCATGTGCTGAACAAGCTATCCCATAAAAACTTAATTTCTCTAACGGTACATTGTGATTGAACAATAAAATGTCTTTAATAAGTCAGAGACAATTCCAAGTGATGATCCTTTACCATTTAAAAATTTTACTATCTGTTAAGTGATGATATTATCAGCTTTATCAGTAGAGTGATTCTTTTGAGATCCCAACTGTGATTTTGTAAGTATCCAATTACTATTCAGGTGGATGACAACAATTAAGAATGTTATGTAAGAGGTGAGAGTTGTCAATATTTAGTAACATCTGTGAAGTCAGCTTTCTTATAAAATATGTCCAACAATGGTGTACGTTAACCTGTCTGAGAAAGTTTACTCTGAGCTAATCAAATAACTGCAGATTCAAACCTGAATTATGTATACAATACACAATGGATCAGAAATATACGATTAATACCAAGAGAAAACACTCACCAAATGAAACAACCACACTGACAGTATGGATGGCAACTGAAAATGAGATTTGTTCATGTGTTCAATAACAGATTAACCACATTCTAGGAAAGGGTATGGGCATTTCTGGTATCAGACAGTAAGGGCTACACAACAAAAAACCTATATTTCTAATAATTTGTGAAATTTTAAGAGAGTTCAAGGAGAAAAAGTGATCAAGTAGCTTTCCTTTATAAATTTTGGCAAGAATTAGGATTTGGTAGTGAATATTTGACTAGAGAAAATTCTGTGTTGCAGTACCACAGCTATCATTCTTGCACAGTTGGAGTTTCACATCATGTCATGCAAATAAGTGCTCACACTGATGGGTATACGAGGGTGTCCCTTAAATACCAGAATAACAATACTGTGGGAGGATCTTGTGTCGTATGTATTTCTGCCACTAGGCACGTATAGTGGAACTTATTGCTAGTACAGTGCACCTGTGTTGTCATTTGGCTTGTTCTGTTCATCTGCAGTGATTGTTTTTGCTGGAACTGTTTTGTTCTTGTTTTACTTTTATGATGACAAGTTTAAGTGAACAACACGTAGCTGTGAAATTTTATTTTATACTTGGTAAATATGTTGCTGAAACTGTTTTAATGTTGAAAGCAGCTTACCAAGATAAAGCTATGGGAAAAACTCAAGCGTACGATTAGTTTGCTCAATTTAAAACTGGCAACATGTCAATTGATGTTAAACCTTTTTCTGGACATCAATCAACTGCCCAAATCAATGATAGTTTGTATCATCGGGTCACACCATCAACTAAACCTTTACTTTGAAGTTTTAAACAGAACAGTGTTAGTCAAAAAAGACATGATTTGTGCCGGCCTGGGTGACCGAGCAGTTCTAGGTGCTACAGTCTGGAACCGCGTGACCACTATGGTCGCAGGTTCAAATCCTGCCTCGGGCATGGATGTGTGTGATGTCCTTAGGTTAGTTAAGGTTTAAGTAATTCTACATTTTAGGGGACTGATGACCTCAGAAGTTAAGTCCCATGGCGCTCAGAGCCATTTGAACCATTTTTGAACAGGATTTGTGGAAGACGGGAAATGGTTCTTCCAACACGACAATGCACCTGCACACAGCCATCACTGTTAGACAGTTTTTGGGTAAAAATGGCATGCTCCTTACTCACCTGACTTGAGTCTCTTCGACTTTTTCTTATTTCCATGCATGAAAGGACACCAATCTGACAACATTTAAGAAGTTAAAAAAGGAAGTAGGAGCTGTCAGTCATTTCTAAAGACAACTATAAAAAAAATATTTTGAACAGTGGAAGCGCCAGTGGGAGAAAAGTATTAGTTATAATGGAAAGTATTTTGATGGGGATCAGGTTATTTTGTACACAATTTGAAAATATATAGCTTCTAAAAAATAATTTAAGTTTTTCTTTTTGGGTATCCCATAATATTATGGCAGGTCGACGGTTCAATCCCACGTCCGGCCATCCTGATTTAGGTTTTCCGTGATTTCCCTAAACCACTCCAGGCAAATGCCGGGATGGTTCCTTTCAAAGGGCACGGCCGAGTTCCTTCCTCGTCCTTCCCTAGTCCGATGAGACTGATGACTTCATTGTCTGGTCTTCGCCAAAACAACCCCAGCCTCATAATATTAGACGGAATAAGTATTAACTTGCACTTTGATCATATTTGTTGGATCCTAAGGTTGTTGAGGTTGTTGTCTTTGATATATTTAAGTGAGTTAAAAGGGACATTAACATCCAGCATTTAGGTGTTTGTGTATTTATCTTCAACAAAATATAGAGTTAATAAAGAAATTAGTTTCTGAAATAACACAGTTTTATAAATCACGAAATTAAAGACAAACACAATTCCAAAATATATCTTGTCTCATTATTCTCTAACATTTTACTCTAGTGTATAAGTTGTCATAAATACATTATTTTGTCTTCTGGCATTCAAAACCAAAATAAAACCATATGTTATAGCAAACTCCAGGAAAAGAGAGAGATTTGAGTGCTGAAGGTAGAAGATGAAGCGAGTTCACCCAGGCACCAACATCAGATTAATTCACCTGTAGGAGATCCTCATCATGAGGTCATAGTGACCTGCTGACCTGCCTTTAATTTCTAACCTTCTACATCTACTTTTATTTCACAATCCACTACGGTGGAAGGTACCTTGTACCACAACTAATAATTCCCTTTTGTATCCCACTCACAAATCTAACAAGGGAGAAATGACTACTGTTTTCTTAAAATGAGCACTAATTTCTTTTTTCTTGTCTTCATGATCTTTACTGTTGCAGTAAAGTTGTTCTGTGGTGTGTCACAGGGGCTTATTCTCTAATTTTTTTCAATAGGTGTTTCATGACAAGAACATAATCTTCCCTCCAGAAAATTGCCAGCACTGAGGATATGAATTCCAAAAGTCATTGGAAGTCACATGCAGAAATACTGAGCCATCCTGCCTCTATACCCATTCTTAATTGTAAAAGAGTTGCTGATGCAGGATTTTTGTACATGAACTGACCTCTCAATTACATCCCATAAAAATGTTTGACAGGAGTCATGTCAGGCAGTCTGGGTGGCCAAATCATTTGGTCATATCATCCAGAATGTTCTTAAAATACAAACAACTGTGGCCCAGTGACATGGTGCATTTTCATCCATAAAAATTTTATCATTATTTGGGAACAAGAACTCCACGAATGGCTGCAAATGGTCTGCAAATAGCCAAACAAAACCATTTACATTCAATAATTCGTTCAGTTGTACCAGAGGACCCAGTTAGTTCCATGTATGCCAAGCCCACACCATTATGGAGCCGCCAACAACTTGCACAGTGGCTTGTTGACAACATGGTCCATAGCTTTGAGGGGTCTGTGACACACTCGATCCCTTCCATCAGCTCTTACAAAGTGAAACTGGGACTCATCTGACCAGGCCTTGGTATTCCAGCCATCTAGTGTCCAAGAAGAGGCACTGCAGGTGATTTAGTGCTGTCAGCAAAGGTATTCGCATTTGTCATCTCTCCCACAGCCCAATAATAGCAAATTTCACCACACTGTCCTAACAGATATGTTCATCATATATTCCACATTGATTTCTGCGGTTTTTTTTTTTTTTTTTTTTTTTTTTTTTTTTTTTTTTTTTTTTTTAAATGCAGTTTTGCTTGTCTGATTAGCACTGACACTCTACACAAATGCCACTGCTCTCCATCATTAAGTGAAGGCCATTGGAAACTGTATTGTCTGTCATGAAAGGTGATGCCTGAAATTTGGTATTGCCAGAAAACGCTTGACACTGTGCATCTTGGAATATTGAAGTACACAATGATTTCTGAAATGGAATATCCCATGAGTCCAGCTCCAACTACTCTTCTATGTTCAGTCTCTTAAATCCAGTCATTCAGCCATAATCATGTCGAAACCTTTTCATTTGAATTACATATGACAGCTCCATCAATACACTGCCCTTTTACACCTTGTGTACACGATTCTACTGCCATCTTTACATTTTCATATATTACTATCCCATGACTTTAGTCACCTCAATGTACAACACAATATATTCACAGATCTAACACAAACTGTTATCTACTACCCACGATATGCTCAGATGTTGTGATATGAATGTACAGCTACATCACATTTTTTACATTATGTTCTTACTGCTCATATTTCATTAATTTTAATGTTATTATGGCAATGTCAAAGAGAAACTCCCTGTCAGTTAATAAGATGAAATAAGTATGATTATGTGAATTTTCAGCTGCAGAATTTTTCAGCGTGAGCAGTAGAAAGATTTCCACCCTGGAGCATTAATTAAAAGTTAGTCTCACTTTTTCTTTGTGTTAAATTCAAGCAGCAAAAAGTAATATCTCTTACAAAAATTTCACATAAAAACTTTTGTACATTAATGGTATTCCTAAATTTTTCTCTCAGTTCTTGATCTACTTGTTTCAGGGGTATCCAAAGTTCATTCCAGAACCACTACAGAGCTCCAGGTGTGCCATCATGAGAAATATTGCAGTGTCCAGAGTAGCCTGATAGGCACTGGAAATCACAGGTTTTGTGTGTAGATCTATGCCATAATGTATGGTGGGTATGTTTCGAAAATTTGGCCTGACAAGATTTATAATTTAACGGAACATAGAGTTCTCAAATGTTGTTAAATTAAGTGTTACTCAAGAATGTAATACAATGCCATAAGAAAAGAAAATGTTTACATTTTTTTTATATAGTAGGGAAGAGGGAGTGGTGCGTAAGCTACTATTATTACCATCAAATAATTTGATTTCCAATTCCATGAAAATAAGGATAAATTTGAAGAATTCCATATGAGCTAGGAGATAAGTGATACTTCTACTGTGGTTCTCCCTCATGCTTGCTCCTTATGTGACACCTTTGACTATTCTTGTCAGCTCTCTCAAGAGACTGATAATGCTACAGATCTGGTCCAACCAAACCAGAAGATGAATAACCGCTATTCTCCAGGAATGTTTTTCAGCCTAATCTACTATTTTTTAGACTGTGCCTTACAAGCTGCCCTGCAAGACGGGCATGTTATGTAGGGGTAATTTTGGCCTGTGTTATGAAGATAATTTTCATGGCAGGCTATAAGTAAGAGGCAAGAAAAGGTTTCCCAAGCGTCAGATATGTAGGCTGCCTCACTCACACATTATACGTGTGTTGTGGGAGTAGTATTGACCTGCTCTTTTCACCTGTTATACAGCAGCCATACATGCGGATGGGCACACATAGGGGAATGTCGAAATGAATAGAGGAGGAGATGGACAGAGATAGATAGCAGGAGAGAATAGGTAAGGACAGAGGGAGCAGGAAGGGAGAATGAGGTGGACACAAAGACAGGAGGACGAAAAGTTAGAGATGGGAAGGGGGGTGGAGGAAATGTATGCAATATATGTGTAAAATGCGAACATGTTGAAGGCCACAGGGGAAAGCCTATTCATAAAATACTTTCATTATATTGCTGCAGCTAAAAATCTAAATTTTTAGCAAGTATTGAGGGCAAATGGTGCACCAGAGTAACGTTTACATAACCTTAACACTGATTAGCCAGAACATTATGACCAATAACCCACCATCGATATAAACCCTTCCAGGTGACAGCAGAGTGACGTGTGTGGAATGACTACTAGTCAGTCATATACATGGTGCATGTAGTGTCAGTGAGTGTGCTGTCCATGTGTAGAATGAGTAAGGCACACCACCTGTCTGAGTTTGACCAAGGGCAGATTGTGATAGCCTGGAAGCTCAGCATGAGCATTTCAGAAACTGCATAACGTTCAGGTGTTTGAGGAGTGCTGTGGTGAAAGTCTTCAACATGTGGCAAAACCAAGGTAAAACCACATCCAGACACTGTGTGGTTGTGTGACCACCCCTCATTACAGGTGTCAGATGTCGTAGGCTGGGCATACTGGTAAAATAGGACACATGGTGGACTGTGGCAGAACTAACATCAGACTTTAATACTGGGCAGAATACAAGTGTGACTGAACACACAGTGCACTGGATGCTCCTTCTGATGGGAGTCTGCACCCGACGACACATACATGTGCCAATGTTAACATCATAATGTCGACAACTGAAACTGAAATAGATACGTGATCATTGGTACTGGAAGGTGGGGCAGTGTCAGAGTGGCACAAGGTCTGATGCTGATGAATCCTGATACCTTCTTCATCATGCCAATGGGAGGGCGCAAATCAGTCATCTTCCAGGAGAACAGCTTCTTGACAGCTGTACTGCAGAATCAAGACAGGGCGGTGACAGCCGCATTATGCTCTGGGGAACATTCACATGGGCATCCATGGGTCCAGTTGAGCTGGTGCAAAGCATCAAGATGGCCAAGGATTATTGTACACTGGTTGCAGACCATGCACACAGCTTGATGAGGATAATGTTTCCAGACAGCAGTGGTATTTTCCAGCAAGATAATGTACCATTTCACAATGCCAGAAGTGTGACAGAGTTGTCTGAAGAACACAGTAGCAATTTCCAGTTAGCACGCTGGCCCCCCCAACTTGCCAGATGTGAGCCCGAACAAACACATCCAGGATGTGATTGAACGTGGCGTTGGAGGACATCGCCCCACCCCAGCCCAGTAATTTACGGGAATTAGGTGACTTGCGTGTGCAGATGTGGTGCCAGCTCCCTCCAGCAATCTAGCAAGGCCCCGTTGATTCCATACCATAACGCATAATTGTTGTTATCAATGCCAAAGGTGGCCATACAGGCTTTTAGGTAGGTGGTCATAATGTTCTGACTCATCAGTATATGTCAGTAATGTCAATTTACTTCCAAAATGGGTGCCTAACAAAATTCGCCACTGTAAAAGTAACTTCCATCATAGGATGCACTTCAACTGAACACTTCATAAAAGTGACTCTCAATTTGGAGTACGAATAAAAACGAAATAACTTAACTGCAAGTTGACACATAAAGTTGGTTTTCTAAGTGTTATATCCTAGCCAGTAATGCCACCCGAGCCCGCTGCCAAAAGGTTGGCAGCATCAAAGTCCGGAGGCCGTCCGCATAAGCAGCGCCAGCGAGACATGAAATCGCCGCAAGTCTGCGCGCGCCACCGCTGGCTTCTGGCTTCTTAAGCGCTGGAGTCGCGAGCGCTAGGACAGTTCTGTATTCGCCGCTCAGTTGTATACTCGCCACCGAATTGTGTACTTGCTAGTCAGTTGTGTGTTCATCGCAGCAGAGTTGTTGTTTGTCGTCAGCCGACGCTGACCTAGCCGCTCCGACTCGAACTAGACAGATTTCTGTAGACACAGAGTTCACTACTGTGTTGCTGTATCTTCGTTAATAAAGATAAGTACCGACTTTTATTTAATCAGTGTTTGGGTTTTCATCTTTCTGTTCACTGTTCCAGCGGACCGGTCGGCCCGCTATTAAAAGTGTGGCGGCGACTTCGTAAGCCGTTTCTACAGCGAATTGCTTGTCGCTACGAACTCCGCCACAAAACTAAGTTCAGTCACAGTTAAAAGAAATGATTAAAACCTATGCACTTGTGAAAGTTTGCAAGAATCTGCAGCAATTTCTACACTCTCAAATTAGTCATGTTCGTATTAAAAGATCTAAAGCAGTTTTCATTTACTTTAACATCTTTCATTAGAAAAATTACTAAGAAAATGATAATAAAGCCTCTACCAGATTAATGCATAGTGTACATTGTATCCAGATGAGGCTGACAATGGATAGATGAAATGGGAAAAAGGTTGTTTTAGTGGTGATGCTTTTGTCTCACTGCAAAAAAAATCATGTCTAGTAGTAGATGCGTGAAAATGTGACCAATTATCTGTCTATAATAAATCTGTTTTAGTAAATTTTAAAATTAATTTTCACTCAATATGCCAATAACATACTAAAGTTCCTCACATTACACATCAGTGGGGGACGTGAACATAAAATTTATTCAATTAAACTTTGAACTGATGCGTATAATCATTCATTTCTTTCATAATCTGCCCTAGGCTGGATAAAGAAGGACATTTATCGCTAGGAAGATATTCAGATGTCATAATTCATACAGTAAAGTGTTGAAATCCACACCAATAAAAGAACAATGTCACACCCATATATAAACGGCACATAACTGTGTCACAGCAATAGTTTATTTAGAAAGGACTACTTAAGGAACGTGTAGCAGCATGAATGTAACACAACTGCAGTGAAAACTCCATTTATAGGGTTTAATCAATCTGTCTCATCAAAAATAAATAAGTTAAAACTGTTGATAATTAAATAAACTGACAAAGATTCTGAACATTTCCTTGGGCAGTGTCATCAACACATTGCATTACTTGCTTGAGCAGCACCTACACTAGGTCAGAAGTGCACTTGTTCAATAGTAGATAAGAATGGGGTTTGATTACACGCTACTTACAGCTGAAATTGGTTAGAATTCTCTCACTCCCACTCCTATTAGTGTTGAAAGTAGCCTTTATCATTAACATTAGGCCAATAAAATCATTTATGAAGACACAAATTAGACAGCATCTGATTTTCCATCAGCTTTGAGTGGCATAAAATGGCATTTCTAGCATTCATTTTCCCACATCCATAGGTTAAAACAGGACTGAACATGTAACTGTGGCAAAACTTAGTGGGAAACTTCTATGTCAGTATCTCACACTGAGAAATCCTTCATCCAAGCTATAGTTGATCTGTTTCTCCACGCTTTTACAACTAAGCTGACTCCTCTTCTAAAGAACTTGATGACAGTGGGATGCTAAATTAGCTTCTCAGTGTTAGCTGAAACGCTGTTGAAGATTATTTTAGCAATGTTTTGAAGTAAATGACACATGTCAGATTCCTAAAATGGAGAGTTACAAGTCTGCAAGGTATAGTGCTGCATATTAGAGATGGTGTCTGCCAGGGAGTTATCAGGTAAAAGTGTATTTCCTAAACAGAAATGAATATGTGTGTTTGTTTGTAAGTGTGTGGGACTGGATTGTTCAAAAATAGTTCAAATGGTTCTGAGCACTATGGGACTTAACATATGAGGCCATCAGTCCCCTAAACTTAGAACTACTTAAATATAACTAACCTAAGGACATCACACACATCCATGCCCGAGACCGGATTCGAACCTGTGACCGTAGCAGCATCGCAGTTCCGGACTGAAGCGTTTAGAACCGCTCGGCCGCAGCAGCCAGCTGGGACAGGATGAGTGGTGGTAGTATGTGGTGAGAGAAAACTTTATATGCCATTTATCCCTCACTGAAGGTAGATTCTCATGATATTAAAATACCTCATAAATTGATCTGGATGATCCATATTTGCTCTAACTCCATTGGCTACCTCTGTAAAGCTCACACACTGCTTGGACAGTAAATAAGTGACGAAATATCATAACAGATATTGGACACCAATAATAAATTAATACTTTTCAAGGCAGTTAAAGTAAATCATAACTTTAAATAATAATGGCAGCAGGATCCTGGTTTGTTGGTATCAGTACTGTTATGACAAGAAGTGGCCATTGACATGATCAAGTAGTATTAACTTCCATGTCAGAGACAGTAATGAAAAGATTTTTTTTATATTACTGAACAATTAAACAAAGAAGTGTAAAAACATCTGCATGAAGTTCTCTCCTGCTTTTGATGCACTGCAGCTTACTGGCTGTGAGCCTGGTGTTGCATAGTATTTAATATCTGTAGTTAGATTAAAATTTGCACCTATATATGGGCAGCGGAATTATATGGTACTAAAATTATATTCATACTCTGTAAACGACTGCTAACTGCATGGCAGAGGGTATGTCCCATCATACCAACACCAGTTACTAGGGCTTTTGACTGTTCCACTCACACATGTAATGTGGGAAGAATGACTCTTGAAATGCCACTGTGTGTGCCGTACTTAATCGATAAGTTTGTCCTCACGATCACTATACGAGTGATAAGCAAGGGATTGTAGTATATTCTTCAGGCCATCATTTAAAGCCTCTTCTCAAAACTTTGTAAGCAGACTTCTGTGGGCTAGTTGATGTCTATCCTCAAGGGTCTGCCAGTTCAGTTCTTTCAACATCTCTGTGACATTCATCCAGAGATAAAGCAAATCTGTGACCATTCCTGCTATCATCATCTGTATACATTCATTACTGCCTGTTAGTCCTATTTGGTATACAGGTTCCATACACATGAGTAATATTCTATGATGGGTTACACAAGTGATTTATAAGCTATTAGTGTCTCCTTAGTAGACTGACTGCATTTCCCTAGTATTCTACCAATAACCAAAAGTCTGCCACTCGCTTTGCCCATGATTGAGCTTATGTGATCGTTTAATTTCATGTCCCTACAAAGAGTTACACCCAAGTATTTGTATGAATTGACAGATTCCATCTGTGATTCAGAGATGTTAGTGTCATAAACCGCTTCCAAGATCATGATGAATACATGATGAAACTACAGTTAAACATCTGCAGTAATCAGAAATCCCATAAATCTATATCCTTGACGCTTACGCAACTAGGTGAACATACCTGGCCCTATTTCAAATAGGAAGAGTACTTGAATGTGGGTGAGAAGTACAGCAGAGAATGCTTTACTGACAGGACTGTGTGAACTGTGCGGTTTTTATAGACCTACGTACCTTGCATAGCATAGTAGTAAACGAAAAACTCATTCCCTTTTTTCTTCTTCATTTGGATGTGTGTCTTCTTGAGGCTTTTGGCCCCTTGGCTGACCCAAGAAATATTGGAGAATGATTTTAAATCTTCTGCACGAAAAGAAAACTCCACAAGCAGTGACAAACAAAGCCATTGCGTATATAGTTATTTCCATAAACATCATTCTACGTTACGTAAGTAGCACCTGTCCGAGCACGAGTACCTTAGGCCTACCACTGGAGTGGTGAATGTCGGTTGGAATTTTGAAACAGTTGACAGCAGTCTGGGATAGTAAAGGATCAGAGAAGTAAAAACATTTTGCGCGATCGTTGGGCTCGAAAGAAAATACTGTTTTCTTATTCATTTAATGAAAACCACTCCAGTTGCTGTTGGAAACTATTGCGTCCACATTGCTGCACTGCACAAAATTTTTCCGAAGAACTTAAAACCAGCCTGATGTCAAAAACGAAACCGGTAGTGGACGCAATTAAGTTAGTCATTTAATGAAAACCACTCCAGATGCTGTTGGAAACTACTGCGTCCACGTTGTCCCTCTGCACAGAATTTTTCCGAAGAACTTAAAAATGGCCTGATGCAAAGTACGATACCGGTAGTGGACGCAATAAAGTTCTCAATGCCATCTTGAGCGATATTCATTAAAAAAGGAAGAGGGTTGCGGATTCATCACATCTTCCAAACATGGAGCAACTAATTGTTTTATTAGTGCAGACCCATCTCTCTTTTGATGTACCGGTAACATAGTAATTGTAGCCATCTTCCTGAAGCAGCTGTTTTGTCCATACAGTTTGCTTCCATGGCTATTCAGCTCGAGTTCATGCACAATTGTCCCACATGAATATGAATCAAATGTCACATATAGCATTGTAGCCGTAATTCATAAAACAAGACTCAAATCATCATCCAGTAATGATACGGCGCAAATTTTATCCCGCAACCGAAAATTAGAATTATCGGTACACAATCTATCATTTAGTGTCACGTTTTTCGTTACGGATATGTACGACGTTAATATGAATGAGTGGTGTCTGTTCCTTTGGACATGCATGAAAGAACAGACACCACATAGAATTCGCAGCTGTGATACACATTATGTAAAAGAGAAAGGAAAGGAACTATTGATGTCAGCTGCATTAAGGCCTTATGCGGAATCAGCAATGATGAAAGAAAATGTGTGCCAAACCAAGACTCAGCTGCTTACTAGGCACTTGCTTTAGAAATTGCGCCACCCAGACGCATTGTTCATCGCGATTGCCTGGCTGTCTCAGCACACATACCGGCTGACCCACACTGCCATGGAGTGCCACCTAACTGCAGTCCTCCTCCATGTCATCTATGCTCGCTACTCTTACATTTCCGCAGAAGGTTGAACGTAATTGTGCATCCACACTGAAGGTAGAAGACTCATTACCTATCAAGTGAATCAGTTATATGAATGCATAGTGTCCATTCTTTCGGACACACTGAAAACGACAGACACCACGCGGGATCTGCAGCTATAAAACACATTAATTAAATTAAGGAAAAGGAGGAACTATTGATGTCAGCTGCATTGGAAATTTATGTAGAATCAGAGGCGATGAGCGAAAATATGTGCTGAAAAATTCAACATGGAATTTACTAGGCAGCTGCATTAACAACTGCACACCACACACACGGTGTTTATCACAACTGCACAGACAATCTTGGCCCACCTTTAGCCAACCCACACTCACACCCAGTGCCACTTATATGCAGTCCCCGTCCATGTCCTCCATGCTCGCTATTTTGAGATTCCTGCAGAAGGTTGAGCGTAACTGTGCATCTGCACTGAAGGTGATGGATACGAATCAGTTATATGAACGCATGGTAACTGTTCTTTCAGAAATGACCAAAATGACAAACACTAAGTGGAATCCGCAGCTGTGACAAATATTATGTAAACTGAACGTGGAGGGAGTAGAAAGAAAGAAAAGAAAAGGAACTATTGATGTCAGCTGAAATGGAACTTTATGTAGAATCAGTGGCAATGAGCGAAAATGTGTGCCAAACTGGGATTCGACAAGGGATCTCCTGCTTACTAGGCACTAGTGGTAACAACTGTGGCACCTTCTTTTTTTGTTTTCTTTTCGCCCCTGGACAAGAAAGGGAAAACTACCAAAAAAATCTACTTGCCATCACCACTTGTGTCCTAACAAAAAAAAAAAAAAAAAAAAAAAAAAATGCAGCTCTTCATTCGTTGGCGCCTATCTAGGCCTATCCCAAAACAACTAACCTATTACTACAAGGGTGTAGGACAGTGTAGGAAAAGAAGAGAGTAAGGGGGAAGATAGAGAGTAGCGATGAAAATGAAAGTAGTTGTGTATGGGCTTGTTTTTGTTTAGTTTATTTTATTGCATTTTAATGTTATTTTTTGTTTTCTTTGCGTTTATATACGGGGTGGTCCATTGATAGTGACTGGGCCTAATATCTCACGAAATAAGCGTCAAATGAAAAAAACTACAAAGGACGAAACTCGTCTAGCTTGAAGGGGGAAACCAGATGGCGCTATGGTTGGTCCGCTAGATGGCGCTGCCCTAGGTCAAACGGATATCGACTGCGGTTTTTTTTAAATAGGAACCCCCATTTTTATTACATATTCGTCTAGTACATAAAGAATTACGAATGTTTTAGTTGGACCACTTTTTTCGCTTTGTGATAGATGGCACTGTAATAGTCACAAACGTATAAGTACATGTTATAACATAACAATCCGCCAGTGTGGACGGTATTTGCTTCGTCATACATTACCCGCGTTGAAATGGACCGTTTACCAATTGCACAAAAGGTCGATATCGTGTTGGTGTATGGCTATTGTGAACAAAATGCCCAACGGGCGTGTGCTATGTATACTGCTCAGTATCCTGGACGACTTCATCCAAGTGTCCGGACCGTTCGCCGGACGGTTACGTTATTTAAGGAAACTGGAAGCGTTCAGCCACTTGTGAAACGTCAATCACGACCTGCAATAAATTATGATGCCCAAGTAGGTGTTTTATCTGCTGTTGTGGCTAATCCGCGGCGGCCGGAGTGGCCGAGAGGTTCTAGGCGCTACAGTCTGGAGCCGCCCAACCGCTACGGTTGCAGGTTCGAATCCTGCTTCAGGCATGGATATGTGTGGTGTCCTTAGGTTAGTTAGGTTTAAGTAGTTCTAAGTTCTAGGAGACTGATGACCTCAGAAGTTAAGTCCCGTAGTGCTCAGAGCCATTTTGCTAATCCGCACATCAGCAGCAGACAAATTGCGCCAGAATCGGGAATCTCAAAAACGTCGGTGTTGAGAATGCTACAACAACATCGATTGCACCCGTACCATATTTCTATGCACCAGGGATTGCATGGTGACGACTTTGAACTTCGTGTACAGTTTTGCCACTGGGCAGAAGAGAAATTACAGGACGATGACAGATTTTTTGCGCGCGTTCTATTTAGCGACGAAGCGTCATTCACCATCAGCGGTAACGTAAATCGGCATAATATACACTATTGGGCAACGGAAAATCCACATAGGCTGCGACAAGTGGAACATCAGTGATTTTGGCGGGTTTATGTATGGTGCGGCATTATGGGAGGAAGGACAATTGGCCCCTATTTTATCGATGGCAATCTAAATGGAGCAGTGTATGCTGATTTCCTACATAATGTTCTACCGAAGTTACTACAAGATGTTTCACTGCATGACACAATGACGATGTACTTCCAACACGATGGATGTCCGGCAGATAGCTTGCGTGCGGTTGAAGCGGTATTCAGTAGCATATTTCATGACAGGTGAATTGGTCGTCGAAGCACCATACCATGGCCCGCACGTTCAACGGTTCTGACGGCCCCGGATTTCTTTCTGTGGGGAAAGTTGAAGGATATTTGCTATCGTGAACTACCGACAACGCCTGACAACATGCGTCAGCGCGTTGTCAATTCATGTGCGAAAATTACGGAAGGCGAACTACTCGCTGTTGAGAGGAATGTCGTTACACGTATTGCCAAGTGCATTGAGGTTGATGGACACCATTTTGAGCATTTATCGCATTAATGTGGTATTTACAGGTTATCACGCTGTAACGGCATGCATTCTCAGAAATGAAATGTTCACAAAGGTACATGGATCACATTGGAACAACCGAAATAAAATGTTCAAACGTACCTACGTTCTGTATTTTAATTTAAAAAACCTTCCTGTTATCATCTTCAACTTTTGCAGTCCTGTCTTCCTCAGTTGCATGTAATATTACGGTATATTGGTAATTTTTACTTATGGACCGTCTGACAGCTATGTCAAGCATTCCCTGTCAACGTGTGCAACAGGTTCAAGAAAATACATCTGAAACTCCATAAGACGATACAGCACATAAAATTCAATAAAACATGCAAAAAGAACGATTTAATTCCAAGTTACATTAATGTAAACGTTAAAAACAGTTCTACAGTGGCACAAAAGTCTAAATCATTTGCAGAACGATATTGGTTACTACATGAAATTAAGATGCTCTATTCGAATAAACAGCACCTAAACATGATGCTCTATGAGACTCATCTAGAATTGGGAAAAAACGTAGCTAACGCCGCAGTTTTCATGGCACTAGAAGAAAAAACTGAACACAACACATACACAGCAATGAAACATTTACAAAACAAACATATACAGAAGATAATGAAACTAACAGTAAAAAAGACGCAAAAATACATTAACATTTTAAACGTGAAACCATATGAACACCAACACACATTCCATCCACGCTTAGTTAACCCACCAGGGACAGAATTACACGAAATTGAAAAAAATGCTCTTGGAAAAAGGTTTGAAACACTGCACCAATAGCAAAGTGAACAATCATTTCATAGAAAATCTCATAGTAGAAACTGAACACATCCTTACACGTGAAGAACAACAAAATAATTGTGAAATAAACATAGGACTGACAAGAGAACTAGTAAAAGAAGAAATAAAATGCATAATAAAACAAACACAGCAGACACACAATAAGAACAACCAATCAGAAGCAGCCACTATGAAAAGGTTAAAACAAAAGTTAACAAACGATAACATATTAATAACAAGAGCAGACAAGGGAAATGTAACAGTGCTCATGGATAAAGAGCAATACATCACAAAAACCAAGGAATACATAAACACCAATGCCATACAAAAAATGAAGTCAGATCCAACTGAACGATTCCAGGCAAATGTGAAACGACCACTGAAAAACATTGAACACACACTCACAGACAAACAGAAATACTACTTAACACAGAAGAACCCACAAGCACCAACACTCCGCAGTCAACTGAAAGTACGTAAAGACAGAATGCCAATGAGAGCTGTTGTCAACTTCAAGAAAGCCCCAACATACCGCATAGTCAAACACCTCCAAAAGTTAGTTACAAAACACTATAAAGTAGAAAACAACAGAACAGTGATAAACACAGGAAACCTAATAGAAAACATACAGAACATACAGGTACCACACACAGCATCACTGATTTCATTCGATATAGAAAATATGTATACCTCCACCCCTATCACAGAAACAATAGAAATCATAGAACAAAATCTCTCATCTACATCTACACTTATACTCCGCAAGACACCCAACAGTGTGTGGCGGAGGGCACTTTACGTGCCACTACCTCCCTTTCCTGTTCCAGTCGCGTATGGTTCGCGGGAAGAACGACTGTCTGAAAGCCTCCGTGCGCGCTCTAATCTCTCTAATTTTACATTCGTGATCTCCTCGGGAGGTATAAGTAGGGGGAAGCAATATATTCGATACCTCATCCAGAAACGCACCCTCTCGAAACCTGGCGAGCAAGCTACACCGCGATGCAGAGCGCCTCTCTTGCAGAGTCTGCCACTTGAGTTTGTTAAACATCTCCGTAACGCTATCACGGTTACCAAATAAACCTGTGACGAAACGCGCCGCTCTTCTTTGGATCTTCTCTATCTCCTCCGTCAACCCGATCTGGTACGGATCCCACACTGATGAGCAATACTCAAGTATAGGTCGAACGAGTGTTTTGTAAGCCACCTCCTATGTTGATGGACTACATTTTCTAAGGACTCTCCCAATGAATCTCAACCTGTTACCCGCCTTACCAACGATTAATTTTATATGATCATTCCACTTCAAATCGTTCCGCACGCATACTCCCACATATTTTACAGAAGTAACTGCTACCAGTGTTTGTTCCGCTATCATATAATCATACAATAAGGGATCCTTCTTTCTATGTATTCGCAATACATTACATTTGTCTATGTTAAGGATCAGTTGCCACTCCCTGCACCAAGTGCCTATCCGCTGCAGATCTTCCTGCATTTCGCTACAATGTTCTAATGCTGCAACTTCTCTGTATACTATAGCATCATCCGCGAAAAGCCGCATGGGACTTCCGACACTATCTACTAGGTCATTTATATATATTGTGGAAAGCAATGGTCCCATAACACTCCCCTGTGGCACGCCAGAGCTTACTTTAACGTCTGTAGACGTCTCTCCATTGATAACAACATGCTGTGTTCTGTTTGCTAAAAACTCTTCAATCCAGCCACACAGCTGGTCTGATATTCCGTAGGCTCTTACTTTGTTTATCAGGCGACAGTGCGGAACTGTATCGAACGCCTTCCGGAAGTGAAGAAAAATAGCATCTACCTGGGAGCCTGTATCTAATATTTTCTGGGTCTCATGAACAAATAAAGCGAGTTGGGTCTCACACAATCGCTGTTTCCGGAATCCATGTTGATTCCTACATAGTAGATTCTGGGTTTCCAAAAACGACATGATACTCGAGCAAAAAACATGTTCTAAAATTCTACAACAGATCGACGTCAGAGATATAGGTCTATAGTTTTCCGCATCTGCTCGACGACCCTTCTTGAAGACTGGGACTACCTGTGCTCTTTTCCACTCATTTGGAACCTTCCGTTCCTCTAGGGACTTGCGGTACACGGCTGTTAGAAGGGGGGCAAGTTCTTTCGCGTACTCTGTGTAGAATCGAATTGGTATCCCGTCAGGTCCAGTGGACTTTCCTCTGTTGAGTGATTCCAGTTTCTTTTCTATTCCTTGGACACTTATTTCGATGTCAGCCATTTTCTCGTTTGTGCGAGGATTTAGAGAAGGAACTGCAGTGCGGTCTTCCTCTGTGAAACAGCTTTGGAAAAAGGTGTTTAGTATTTCAGCTTTACGCGTGTCATCCTCTGTTTCAATGCCATCATCATCCCGGAGTGTCTGGATATGCTGTTTCGAGCCACTTACTGATTTAACGTAAGACCAGAACTTCCTAGGATTTTCTGTCAAGTCGGTACATAGAATTTTACTTTCGAATTCACTGAACGCCTCACGCATAGCCCTCCTTACGCTAACTTTGACATCGTTTAGCTTCTGTTTGTCTGAGAGGTTTTGGCTGCGTTTAAACTTGGAGTGAAGCTCTCTTTGCTTTCGCAGTAGTTTCCTAACTTTGTTGTTGTACCACGGTGGGTTTTTCCCGTCCCTCACAGTTTTACTCGGCACGTATCTGTCTAAAACGCATTTTACGATTACCTTGAACTTTTTCCATAAACACTCAACATTGTCAGTGTCTGAACAGAAATTTTCGTTTTGATCTGTTAGGTAGTTTGAAATCTGCCTTCTATTACTCTTGCTAAACAGATAAATCTTCCTCCCTTTTTTTATATTCCTACTAACTTCAATATTCAGGGATGCTGCAACGGCCTTATGATCACTGATTCCTTGTTCTGTACATACAGAGTCGAAAAGTTCGGGTCTGTTTGTTATCAGTAGGTCCAAGATGTTATCTCCACGAGTCGGTTCTCTGTTTAATTGGTCGAGGTAATTTTCGGATGTGCACTCAGTATAATGTCACTCGATGCTCTGTCCCTACCACCCGTCCTAAACATCTGAGTGTCCCAGTCTATACCTGGTAAATTGAAATCTCCACCTAAGACTATAACATGCTGAGAATATTTATGTGAAATGTATTCCAAATTTTCTCTCAGTTGTTCTGCCACTAATGCTGCTGGGACGGGAGGTCGGTAAAAGGAGCCAATTATTAACCTAGCTCGGTTGTTGAGTGTAACCTCCACCCATAATAATTCACAGGAACTATCCACTTCTATTTCACTACAGGATAAACCACTACTAACAGCGACGAACACTCCACCAACGGTAGCATGCAATCTATCCTTTCTAAACACCGTCGGTACCTTTGTAAATATTTCGGCAGAATTTATCTCTGGCTTCAACCAGCTTTCTGTACCTATAACGATTTTGGCTTCGGTGCTTTCTATCAGCGCTTGAAGTTCCGGTACTTTACCAACGCAGCTTCGACAGTTTACAATTACAATACCGATTGCTGCTTGGTCCCCGCATGTCCTGACTTTGCCCTGCACTCGTTGAGGCTGTTGCCTTTTCTGTACTTGCCCAAGGCCATCTAACCTAAAAAAAAACCGCCCAGCCCACGCCACACAACCCCTGCTACCCGTGTAGCCGCTTGTTGCGTGTAGTGGACTCCTGACCTATCCAGCGGAACCCGAAACCCCACCACCCTATCGCGCAAGTCGAGGAATCTGCAGCCCACACGGTCGCAGAACCGTCTCAGCCTCTGATTCAGACCCTCCACTCGGCTCTGTACCAAAGGTCCACAGCAACCTCACCACAGACGCAATAAAGGAAATAACAGATATGCTCAGACTGACAACTGAACAACACTACTCTCAGTTTGAGAAAGAATATTATCTACAAACTGATGGACTGCCCATGGGATCCCCAATATCAGGAACACTAGCAAACATTCTCATCAGTCACCTAGAAAATCAGATACAAGCTGAAAACTTACGAACACACTCAACAAACACACACAATGACAACACCACACGGAAAAGAACCAGATGATACACCATGACCTACACACATAAACTAACACACAGAGTTGCAAACATCCTAAAGAGACAGGGTTTCAAAATAGCATATAAGCCTGGGCAAACCCTTCAATCACACCTAAGCCAGCCAGCTACCAAGAGGGACAAATTCCAACAATCAGGAATATATAAACTTGACTGTCGAAGTTGTGATGCAGTATACATAGGCATGACATGCGGGAATTTTGAAACAAGATACAAAGAACATATCAGATGTTGGAAGTATGAAACAAACCATTCCACTTTTGCAGAGCATTTAAAACATTATAACCATAATCCTACAAACATGGAACAAGAAATGAAAATAATGAGAATAAGCAACCATGACAAACATCTTATACAAATGCAAGAAAACTTCCACATCCAGAAAGCCATAGCAGAAAACAAACATGTGATAAATGAACAAACTCACATCAGCACAGGCTCCCTACTACACTTATAACATAAAACAAAAAAGCTCTTCCCCACACCATCTGGACACACACACACACACACACACACACACACACACACACACACACACACAGCCAACAAAAAAAAATTATACCACACCATTATACACACACACAGCACAAAAAATATAGATCACAACAAAACACACACACACACACACACACACACACACACACACACACACACAGCACAAAAAAAATTAATATCACACCAAAACACACACACACACACACACACACACACACACACACACACACACACAGAAACGCACACACATATGCATACACGAACAGACCACACTACCACAGATACTTCAGTAGTTACACTCATAGGGTTGGCAATAACATTCGATCTTTGGCAAAAACATTTGACAGTCGGCATTAAAACAAGCGTTCAGTTCACAGTGCTGTGGAATGTGGGGAAAAAACCGCAAATTGGCGTTCATAAGAAGAAGAACAACACACAAAATGCAACAGGAGCGTAATATGTAAGAAATTATCCACGCAACCTGTAAGTACAGTTCAAAACATTACTACTTAATAGGAAATACCAACCACCAGAACTGTTTATAACCTATAGGCACAGTGACAAAAATGTAAATTAAATAGCTAACATATGTACATATTCCAGGCCACTGATGATGCCTTGCAGAAAATAAAGGCGAAACGCGTATGGCACTAAAATTGTGTTTTATTCAGTTGCTGTCAGACGGTCCATAAGTAAAAATTACCAATATACCGTAACTTCCTGTTATCAACTTAAGACTATTACAGCACCATCTATCACAAAGCGAAAAAAGTGGTCCAACTAAAACTTTCATATTTCTTTACGTACTACACGAATATGTAATAAAAAATGGGGGTTACTATTTAAAAAAAAAACGCAGTTGAGATCCTTTTGACCTATGGCAGCGCCATCTAGTGGGCCAACCATAGTGCCATCTGGTTTTCCCCTTCAAGCTAGACAAGATTTCGTTCTTTGTAGTTTTCTTCGTTTGACGCTTATTTCGTGAGATATTTGGACCGGTCACGATCAGTGGAACACCCTGTATATATATTTTTATTTTCTTTCACTTATTTACTTTTTTTAATTTTTACGTTTTTAAAATTAAATTAGTCTATGTACCAGAATTCCAGGAGTCAATAACGCCTCTGATTGGCGGAACGTCCAAATGTGTCTTCTTGAAAATTTAATGAAGATTCTGTTTGCAGTGGCTTCAGAACATCATGTCGAGAAAAAGGTATCGGCATCTCATGGCTTGGACGTTTCAGCTGGAAGGCGGGTCATGAAAGGCGCATTGTGCCTTTAGTATTCCATCCCGATGCAATTTCTCTGTTTCAAGGTCAATGTAAAACTCCAAGGGTTACAGTAAGCCTGCAGTGATACATCGGAATATACTAACGGACTCCCAATAAAGGTTCAAGCCACAGGCTGTTTGAAGCGTTACTCTACCTGGACAGAAGTCGGCATTGTGCCCTTTGTATTCAATCCCGAAGCAATTTCTGTGTTTTACCGTCAATGTGAACGTCAAAGGATTACAGTAAGCCTGCTGTGGTGCATCAGAATCGACTACTGGACTCCCAGAAAAGGTTCAAAGCAGAGACCGTTTGAAATGTTACTCCCCCTGGACAGAAGTCGGCATTGTGAAGGTTGTGTTCCATCAGGATGCAATTTCTGTGTTTCATCGTCAATGTGAAGGTCCAACAGTTACAGTAAACCTGCATTAGCCCATCAGACTCTACTACTGGACTCCCAGAAAAGGTTCAAAGCACAGACCCTTTGAAAAGTTACTCCCCCTGGACAAAAGTAGGCATTGTGCTCTTTGTATTCAATCTGGATGCAATTTGAGTGTTTCATCGTCAACGTGAAGATCCAAGGGTAAGACTAAAGTTGCAGTGGTGCATCGGATACTAATACTGTACTCCGTGGAAAAGTTCAAATCACACTTCCCATGGACAGAAGTCGGCATCGTGACATTTTATATTCTATTTCGATGCAATTTCTGTGTTTCAAGGTGAATGTGAAAGTCCAAGGGTTACAGTAACCCTGCAGTGGTGCATCGGAATATACTACTGGACTCCCAATAAAGGTTCAAAGCACAATCAGTAAGCCTGCAGTGGTGCACCTGAATCTACTCCTGGACTCTCAGGTAAGGTTCATGGCACATACGGTTTGAAGCGTTTCTCACTCTATGTGGAAGTCCGCATTGTGCCTTTTGTATTTAATCCTTATGCAGTTTGTGTGTTTCATCGTCAATGTGAAAGTCCAAGGGTAACAGTAAAACTGCTTTGGTGCATCGGCATCTACTGTTGTACACCCAGGAAAAAGCACAGTCTGTTTGAAGCGTTACTCCCCTTGTACTGAAGTCGGCATTGTGACATTTTGTATATAATCCAGATGGAATTTCTGTGTTTCATCGTCAGTGTGAACATCCAAGGGATACAGTAAGCCTACTGTCGTGCATCTGAATGTAATACTGGTCTCCCAGGAAATTTTCATATCACAGACTGTATGAAGCGTTACTCGCCCTGGACAGAAGTCGTCATTGTGCATTTTGTATCCAATCACGATGTAATTCTATGTTTGATCGTCAATGTGAAGGCCCAGGGGTTACAGTAAGCCTGTAGTGGTGCATCGGAATGTACTACTGGTCTGCCAGGAAAGTTTCATATCACAGACTGTATGAAGCGTTACTAACAATTTCTGTGTTTCATTGTCAATGTGAAGGCGCAAGGGTTACAATAAACATGTCGTGGTGAATCATAATCTAATACTGGGCTCCCAGGAAAATTTTTAACACAGGTTGCTTGAGGCGTTACTCCCGCTGGACCCAAGTGTGTATTGTATTCATTCCTAATGCAGTTTCTTTGTTTCATCGTCAGTATGAAGGTCGAAGGTTTACAGTAAACCTGCAGTGGTGCATCGGAATCTAATACTGAACTCCCAGAAATGTTTCAAAGTACACACTGTTTGAAGCGTTAATCCCCCTGAATGGTAGACAGCATTGTGAATTTTGTATTCAATCCCGATGTCATTTCTGTGTTTGATCGTCAATGTGAAGGTACAAGGGTTACAGTAAGCTTGCAGTGATGCATCGTAATCTACTACTGGACTCCCAGGAAATGTTCAAATCACAGACTATTTGAAGTGTTACTCCTCCTGGACAAAAGTTTTCACTGTGCCTTTTGTATATATTCTCGATGCAGTTTCTGTGATTCATCATAAATTTGAATTTTCAAGGGTTGCAGTAAGCTTGCAGTTTTGCAGCGCAATGTAGGCTAGTGCTGGACTTCCAATAAATGTTCAAAACACAGACTGTTTGAAGCGTTACTCCTCCTGGACAGAAGCCGGCATTGTGCCTTTTGTATTCAATCACGATGCATTTTCTGTGCTTCATCGTCAATTTGAAGGTCCAAAGGCTACAGTAAGGCTGCAGTGGTGCTTCGGATTGTATTACTGGACTCCCAATAAATGTTCAAATACAGACTGTTTGAAGCATTCCTCCCCCTTGACAGATGCCGGCATTGGGCCACTTGTATTCAATCCCGATGCAAATTCTGTGTTTCATCGTTAATGTGAAGGTCCAAGGATAACAGAAACGCTGCAGTGGGGCATAGAAATCGTCTATTGTACTGCCAGGAAAAAGCACAGACTGTTTGAAACGTTACTCTCCCTGGCCAAGAGACGGCATTGTGATATCATGTTTTTACTTCCGATGGAATTTTTGTGTTTCATCGTCAGTATGTACGTCGAAGGTTTGCAGTAAAGCTGGAGTGTTGCACCGGAATCTACTACTGGACTCCCAGGTAAGGTTCAATTCACAGACTGTTTGAAGCGTGACTTATTCTGGACGGAAGTCAGCATTGTGCCTTTTGTATTTAATCCCGATGCAATTAATATGTTTCATGGTCTAAGTGAACGTCCCAAGATTCAGTAAGCCTGCAGTGGTGCATCGGAAACTACTACGGGACTCCCAGGAAACTTTCAAAGCACAGACAGTTTGATGCGTTACTCCTCCTGAGCAAAAGTCTGCATTGTCCCTTTTGTATTCATGCCCGTTGCAATTTCTGTCTTTCATCTTCAATGGGAAGGTCCAAGGGTTACAGTAAGACTGCAGTGGTGCATCGGAATGTACTACTGGACTCAAAATAAAGGTTCAAAAGCCCAGACTCTTTGAAGTGTTACTCCTCCTGGACAAAAGTTTGCATTGTGCCTTACTTATTTAATCACGATCCAGTTTCTGTGTTTCGTCATAAATGTGATAGTCCAAGGGTCACAGTAAGGCTGCAAGTGGTGCATCGGAATCTACTACTGGATTCCCAGGGAAGGTTCAAAGTAAGGAGTGTTTGAAAAGTTACTCATGGACGGAAGTCAGCATTGTGTCTTTTGTATTCAATGGGGATTCGGTTTGTGCGTTTCATCGACAATGTGAGGGTCCAAGGGTAACAGTAAAGCTGCAGTTGTGCATCGGAATTTACTATTGAACTACTAGGAAAAAGCAGAGACTGAAGCATTACTCCCCCTGGACAGAAGTCGGCATTGTGATATTTTGTATTCAATTCCGATGGAATTTCTGTGTATAATCGTCAGTATGAAATTCGAAGGATTACAGTAAAGTTGCAGTGGTGAATCGAAATATAATACTGGACTCCCAGGAAAGTTTCGAATTACACTCTGTATGAAGCTTTACTCCCTCTGGACAGGAGTCGGCATTGTGCCTTTTGCATTCAATCCAGATGCAATTTCTGTATTTCATCGTCACTGTGAAGGTCCAAAGGCTACAGTAAATTTGCAGTGGAGCATTGGAATTTACTACTGGACTCCCAGAAAAGGTTCTAAGCACAGACTGTTTGAAGCGTTACTCACTCTGGACGGAAGTCGGCATTGTGCCTTTTGTATTCAATCCGGGTGCGGTTTGAGTGTTTCATTGTCAATGTGAAGATCCAAGAGTAACAGTAAAGCTGCAGTGGTGCATCGGAATCTACTCATGTACTCCCAGGAAAAAGCACAGACTGAAGCGTTACTCCCCCTGGGCAGAAGTCGGAATTGTGATATTTTGTATTGAATCCCGATGGAATTAATGTGTTTCACCGTCAGTATGAAGGTAGAAGGTATACAGCGAAACTGCAGTGGTGCATCGGAATCTAATACTGTACTCCCAGGAAACTTTCAAATTACATACTGTATGAAGCGTTACTCCTCCTGGACAGAAGTCGTCGTTGTCCATTGTGTAATCAATCCCAATGCAATTTCTGTGTATCATCGTCAATGTGAAGGACCAAGGATTACAGTAAATATGTCGTGGTTAATCATAATGTAATACTAGTCTCCCAGGAAAGTTTTTAACACAGACTCTTTGAAGCGTTACTCCTATTGGACACAAGTGTGTATTGTGCCTTTTGTATTCAATCTTAATGCAAATTCTCTGCTTCATCGTCATTGTGAAGGACAAAGGGTTACAGTAAAGCTACAGAGGTGCACCAGAATCTAATACTCGACTCCCAGGAAAGGTTCAAAACACAGACTGTTTCAAGCGTTACCCCCCTGGACAGAAGACAGCATTGTGCCTTATGTATACAATCACGATGCAATCTCTGTGATTTATCGTCAATAAGAAAGTCTAAGGGTTACAGTAAACCTGCAGTGGAGCATCGGAAAGTACTACTGGACTCCCAGGAAAGGTTCAAAGCACAGACAGTTTGATGCCTTGCTCTCCCTGGACAGAAGTCGGCATTGTGCTTTTATATTCAATCCCGATGCAATTACTGAGATTCATCGTCACTGTGAAGGTCGAAAGGCTACGATGGACCTGCAGTGGTGCATTGGGATCTACAACTGGTCTCCCAGAAAAGGTTCTAAGCACATACAGTTCGAAGCATTGCTGTCCCTGGAGAAGAGTTGTAATTGTGTATTTTGTATTCAATCCGAGTGTAATTGGTGTGTTTCATAGTCAAAGTGAAGTTCCAAGGGTAAGTGTAAAGCTGCAGTGGTGCATCGGAATCTACTTTTGTACTCACTCACAGGAGAGGTTCAAAGCAAAGAATGGTTGACGCGTAACCCCCTTGGACAGAAGTAGGAATTGTGATATCTTGTTTCCAATTCCGAAGTAATTTCTGTGTTTCATCGTCTTCATGAAGGTCGAAGGGTTACAATAAACGTGCAGTGATCCATCGGAATCTAGTACTGGACTCCCAGGAAAGTCTCAAAGCACAGACTATTTGAAGAGTTACTCCCTCTGGACAGAAGTCGGCATTGTGCTTTTTGCATTCAAATCCGAAACAATTTCTGTGTTACATTGTCAGTGTGAAGCTCCAAGGGCTACAGTAAGTCTGCAGTGGTGCATAGGAATATACTACTGGATTCCCAATAAGTGTTCCACGCACAGACAGTTTGAAAAGTTACTCCCCCTGGAGAGAAATAGACATTTTGACTTTTGTATTTAACCCAGATGCAATTTCTGTGTTTCATCGTCAATGTGAAGTTACAAGGATTACTATAAACCTGTAGTGGTGCATCGAAATCTACTACTGGACTCCTAGGTAACGTTCAATGCGCAAACGTTTTGAAGCGTTACTCCCCCTGGACAAAAGTTGGCATTGTGCCTTTTGTATTCAATCCGGATGCAGTTTGTGTGTTTCATCGTCAATGTAAAGGTCGAAGGTACACAGTGAACCTGCAGTGGTGCAACGGAATCTAATACTGGTCTCCCAGGAAACTGTCATATCACAGACTATATGAAACGTTACTCTTCCTGGACACAAGTCGTCATTGTGCATTTTGTATCCTATCCCGATGGAGTTTCTGTTTTTCATCGTCAATGTGAAGGTCCAACGGTTACATTAATGCTGCAGTGGTGCATCGCAATCTAATACTGGACTGCCAGGAAAGATTGTTTGAAGCGATACTCACTCTGGACGGAAGTCGGAATTGTCCCTTTTGTATTCAATCCGGATGCTGTTTGCGTGTTTCATCGTCAATGTGAAGGTCCTAGGGTAATAGTAAAGCTGCAGTGGTGCATCGGTATCTACTATTGTACTGCCAGGAAAGGTCACAGACTGTTTGAGGTGTTACTGCCCATGGACAGAAGTCGGCATTGTGGCTTTTATGTTCAATCCCGATGCAATTACTGTGTTTCATCGTCATTGTTAAGATCCAAGGGTTACATTAATGCTGCAATGTTGCATCGAAATCTTATACTGGAATCCCTGGAAAGGTTCAAAGCACAGACTGTTTGGAGCGTTATTCACTCTGGACGGACGTCGGAATGTGCCTTTTGCAATCAATTTGAAGCGTTACTCACTCTGGACGTAAGTAGGAAATCTGCCTTTTGTATTCAATCCCAATGCAATTTCTGTATTTCATGGAGAATGTGAAGGTCCAAGGGTTACGGTAAGCCTGCATTGGTGCATCAGAATTTACTACTGGACTCCCAATAAATGTTAAAAGCACAGACTGTTGTAGCGTTATTCCCCCTTGACAGAAACCGGCATTGTGCATTTTGTATTCAATCCCGATTGAATTTATGTGTTTCATCATCCATGTGGAGGTCCAAGGACTACAGTAAACCTGCAGTGGTGCATCGGAATCTACTGCTGGACTCCCAGAAAAGGTTCAAAGCACAGACTTTTTGAATCGTTACTCCCACTGGAGAAAAGTTGTCATTGTCCCTTTTGCATTCAATCCGAATGCTGTATGTGTGTTTCATCGTCAATGTGGAGGCCCCAGGGATTTCAGTAAGTCGGCATTGTGCCTTTTGTCTTCAATCCCGATTCTGTTTCAGTGTTTCATCGTCACTATGAAGGCCCAAAGGCTACAGTAAATCTGCAGTGGTGCATCGGAATCTAATACTGGACTCAAAGGAAAGTTTCAAATTACATACTGTTTGAAACGTAGCTCCTCCTGGACAGATGTCGGCATTGTGCTTTTTGTATTCAATCCGGATGCAATTTCTGTGTTTCATCGTCAATGAGAAGGCCCAAGGGTTACAGTAAACATGTTGTGGTTAATCATTATCTAATACTGGTCTCCCAGGAAAGTTATTAACAGAGACTCTTTGAATGGTTACTCCCCTGGACACAAGTGTGTATTGTGCCATCTGTATTCAATCCTAATGCAATTTCTGTGTTTCATCGTCTATGTGAAGGTCCAAGGTTTACAGTGAGCCTGCAGTGGCGCATCGCAATTAACTACTGGACTCCCACGAAAGGTTCAAACACAGACTGTTTGATGAGTAACTCCCCCTGAACAGAAGTTGGCATTGTGGCTTTTGTATTCAATCCCGATGCAATTTCTGTGATACATCGTCAATACGAACTTCCAAGGGTTACAGTAAGCCTGCAGTGGTGCATCGGAATCTACAACTGGACTCCCAGGAAAGATTCAATCCAAAGACAGAGTGACGCATTACATCCCCTGGACAGGGGTCGGTATTATGCCTTTTGTATTCAGTGCCTATGCAACTACTGCATTTCATCGTCAAGTTTAAGGCCCAAGGGATACATTAATGCTGCAATGTTGCATCTGGACTCCCAGGAAAGGTAAAACGACAGATTGTTTGAAGCGTTACTCACTCTGGACGTAAGCCAGAATTGTGCATTTTGTATTCAGTTCCGATGCAATTTCTGTATTTCATCGACAATGTGAAGGTCCAAGGGTTACGGTAAGCCTGCATTGGTGCATCAGAATGTACTACTGGACTCCCAATAAATGTTCAAAGCACAGACTGCTGTAGCGTCACTCCCCCTTGACAGAAACCGGCATTGTGCATTTTGTATTCAATCCCGATTCAATTTGTGTGTTTCATCGTCAATGTTAAGATCCAAGGGTTAAATTAATGCTGCAATGTTGCATCGGAATCTTATACTAGACTCCCTGGAAAGGTTCAAAGCACAGAATGCTTTTAACCGTTATTCACTCTGGACGTAAGTCTGCATTGTGACTTTTGTATTCTATCCCGATGCAACATCTGTGTTTCATCGGCAATGTGAACATCCAAGGCTTACAGTTGGCCTGCAGTGGTGCATTGGAATCTACTACTGGACTCCCAGGCAAGGTTCATAGTACATGCTGTTTGAAGCGCTGCTCCCCCTGGACATAAGTTCGCATTGTGGATTTTGAATTCAATCCCGATGCAATTTCTGTATTTAATCCCCAATGTGAAAGTCCAGGGGTTACAGTAAACCTGCAGTGGAGCATCGGAATCCGCTACAAGACTAGCAGGAAAGGTTCAAACACAGACTGTTTTAAGCGTTACTCCCCCTGGACAGAAGTCGGCATTGTGCCTTTGTCTTCAATCCCGATTCATTTTCAGTGTTTCATCGTCACTATGAAGGCCCAAAGGCTACAGTAAACCTGCAGGGGCGCATCGGAATCTAATACTGGACTCAAAGGAAAGCTTCAAATTACATACTGTTTGAAACGTTACTCCTCCTGGACAGAAGTTGGCATTGTGCTTTTTGTATTCAATCCCGATGCAATTTCTGTGTTACATCGTCAGTGTGAACGTCCAAGGGATACAGTAAGAATGCCTTGGTGCATCGGAATGTAATACTGGTCTCCCAGGAAACTTTCATATCACAGACTGTATGAAACGTTACTCCACCTGGACACAAGATGTCATTGTGCATTTTGTATTCAATCCCGGCGCAATTTCAGTGTTTCATTGTCTATATGAAAGTCTAAGGTTTAAATTAAACCTGTAGTGGTGCATCGGAATCTGATACGGTACTCCCAGGAAAGTTTCGAAACACAGACTGTTATAAGATTACTCCCCCTGGACAGAAGTCGCCTTTGTGCCTATTGCAATCAAACCCGTTACATCGTCAGTGTGAACGTCTAAGGGATACACTAAGAATGCCGTGGTGCATCGGAATGTAATACTGGTCTCCCAGGAAACTTTCATGTCACAGACTGTATGAATCGTTAGTCCCCCTGGACTGAAATCGTCATTGCGTATTTTGTATTCAATACCGATGCAATTTCTCTATTTCGTCGTCAATGTGTATGCCCAAGGGTTACAGTGAACATGTCGTGGATAATCATAATCTAATACTTGTCTCCCAGGAATGTTTTTTAGCACAGGCTGTTTGAAGGGTTACTCCCCTGAACACAAGTGTGAATTGTGCTTTCTGCATTCAATCCTAATGCAATTTCTGTGTTTCATCGTCAATATGAAGGTCCAAGGGTTACAGTAAGCCTGCTGTGGTGCATCATAATGTACTACTGGACCCCCAACATAACTTCAAATCAACGACTGTTTGAAGCGTTACTCCCCCTTGATAGAAGCCGGCATTGTGCATTTTGTATTCAATTCCGATTGATTTTGTGTGTTTCATCGTCAATGTGAAGGTAAAAGGGCTACAGTAAACCACCAGTGGTGCACCGGAATCTACTACTGGACTCCCAGAAAAGGTTCAAAGCACAGACTGTTTGATGCGTTACTCCCCCTGGACAAAAGTTGTCATTGTCCCATTTGTATTGAACCCGGATGCAGTTTGTGTGTTTCATTGTCAATGTGAAGGTCCAACGGTTACATTAATGCTGCAATGGTGCATCTGAATCAAATACTGGACTTCATGAAAAGGTTCAAAGCACAGATTGTTTGAAGCGTTACTCACTATGGACGGGAGTCAGGATTGTACCTTTTGTATTCAATGACAATGCAATTTCTGCGATTCAACGTCAATGTGAACCTCCAAGTGTTACAGTAAGCCTACAGTGGTGTATCGGAATCTACTACTGGACTCCTAGGAATGTTTCAAACACAGACTTTTAGAGGAGTTACTCCCACTGGACAGTAGTCGGCAATGTGCCTTTTGTATTCCATGCCGAAGCGATTTCTGTGTTACATCGTCTGTGTGAACGTTCAAGGGGTACAGAAAGCCTGCCATGGTGTATCGGAATCTAACACTGGTCTCCCAGGAAACTTTCGTATCACAAACTGTGTAAATCCTTACTCCCCCTGGACAGAAAACGTCATTGTGCATTTTGTATTCAATCCGGATGCAATTTGTGTGTTTCATCGTCAATGTGAAGGTCCATGGGATACAGGAAAGCTGCAGTGGTGCATCGGAATCTAAATTTGGAGTACGAGAAAGGTTCAAAAAACATACTGTTTGGAACGATACACCCCCTCGACTGAAGACTGCAATGTGCCCTTTTTATTCAATCACGATGCAATCTCTGTGATTTATCGTCAATACGAAGGTCCAAGGGTTACAGTAAACCTACAGTGGTGCATCGGAATCGAGTACTGGACTCCCAGGAAAGGTTCAGAGCAAAGACAGAGTGATGCATTACTCCCCCTGGACAGACGTCCGTATTGTGCCTTTTGTATTCAACGCCTATGCAATTACTGTGTTTCATCGCCAAGTTGAAGGCCCAAGGGTTACATTAATGCTGCAATGTTCCATAGGAATCTAATTCTGGACTCCCAGGAAGGGTTCAAAACACAGATTGTTTGAAGCGTTACTCACTGTGGATGGAAGTCGGCATTGTGCCTTTTGTATTCAATCCCAATGTAATTTCTGTGTTTCACCGTTAATGTGACGGTCCAGTAGTTACAGTAAGCCTGCAATGGTGCATCGCAATCTACTACTGGTCTCCCAGAAATGTTCAAAGCACAGACTGTTTGAAGCCTTATCCCCCGGGACTGAAGTCAGTATTGTGATTTTATGTATTCAATCCCGATGCAATTTCTGTCTCTCATCGCCTATATGAAGGTCGAAGGGTTACAGTAAATCTGCAGTGGTGCATCGTGAACTAATACTGGACTCCCAGGTAAGTTTCAAATCACAGACTGTTAGAAGCGTTACTCCTCCTGGACAGAAGTCGTCATTGTGCCTATTATATTCAATTCCACTGCAATTTCTATGTTTCATCGTAATGTGAAGGCCCAGGGGTACAGTAAATATCCCGAGGTGCATCATAATCTAACACTGGTCTCCCAGAAAAGTTTCATATCACAGACTGATTGGTGCGTTAGTCCCCCTAAACACTATTGTGTATTGTGCCTTTTGTATTTAATTCTAAATTAATTTCTGTGCTAATCGCCGATGTGAAGGTTCAAGGGTTACAGTAAGCTTGCAGTGATGCATCGGAATCTACTACTGGACTCCCAGGTAAGGTTCATAGCACATTCTGTTTGAAACGCTACTCTCCCTGGACATAAGTTCGCATTGTGGATTTTGTATTCAATCCCGATGCCATTTCTGTGTTTAGTCCCCAATGTGAAAGTCCAAGGGTTACAGTAAACCTGCAGTGGTACATCGGAATATACTACAAGACTCGCAGGAAAGGTTCAATCACAGACTGTTTTAATCGTTACTCCCCCTAGACAGAAGTCGGCATTGTGCCTTTTGTCTTCAATCTCGAATCATTTTCAGTGTTTCATCGTCACTATGAAGGCCCAAAGGCTACATTAAACCTGCAGTGGTGCATCGGAATCTAATACTGGACTCCCAGAAAAGGTACAAAGTGCAGACTGTTTGAAGCATCACTTCCTCTGAACACAAGTCGGCTTTGTGCCTTATGTATACAATCACAATGCAATCTCTGTGATTTATTGTCTATAAGAAAGTCCAAGGGTTACAGTAAAAATGCAGTAGTGCATCGGAATCTACTACTGGACTCCCCGAAATGGTTCAAAGCACAGACATTTTGATGCGTTACTCCACCTGGTCAGAAGTAGGCATTGTGGCTTTTCTATTCAATCCCGATGCAATTTTTTTGTTTCAACGTCTATGTGAAGATCGAAGGGTTACCGTATAACCGCAGTGGTGCATCGGAATCTAATACTGGACTCCCAGTAAGGTTTCAAAGCACACACTGTTAGAAGAGTTACTCCCCTGACCAGAAGTCCTCATTGTGCCTTTTGAATTCAATTCCGATGCAATTTGTGTGTTACATCATCAGTGTGAACGTCCAAGCGAGACAGTAAGCCTGTCGCGGTGCATCGGAATCTAATACTGGTCTCCCAGGGAAGCTTTTAACTCAGGCTGTTTGAAGGGTAACTCCCCTGGTCACAAGTTTGTATTGTGCCTTTCGTATTCAATCATAATGCAATTTCAGTCTTTCTTCGTCAATCTGAAGGTCGAAGGGTTACAGTAAGCCTGCAGTGGTCCATAGGAATGTACTACTGGACTCCCAATAAATGTTCAAAGAGCAGACTGTTTGAAGCGTTACTCCCCCTTGACAGAAGCCGGAATTACGCCTTTTGTATTCAGTCCTGATGCTATTTGTGTGTTTCATAGTCAATGTGAAGGTGCAAGCGCTACAGTAAACCTGGAGTGGTGCATCGGAATCCACTACTGGACTCCCAGTAAAGGTTTAAAGGACAGACTGTTTAAAGCGTTACTACACCTGGACAAAAGTTCGCATTGTCCCTTTTGTATTCAATCCGGATGCAGATTGTGTGTTTTATCGTCAATGTGAAGGCCCTAAGGTAACAGTAAAGCTGCAGTTGTGCTTCGGAATCTACTATTGTACTCCCAGGAAAAAACACAGACAGTGATGCGTTACGTCCCTTGGACAAAAGTCGGCATTGTGTTATTTTGTATTCAATTCCGATGGAATTTCTGTGTTTCATTGTCTGCATGAATGTAGAAGGTATACAGTTAACTTGCAGTGGGCATCGGAATTTAACACTGGACTCCCTGGAAAGTTTCGAATTACATAATGTTTGAAGCGTTACTCATCCTGGACAGAAGCCGGCATTGTGTATTTTGTAGTCACTCCAAATGCAAATTTCTGTGCTTCATCGTCAATGTAAGGGTCCAAGGGTTACAGAAATGCTGCAGAGGTGTATGAGAATCTAGTACTGGACTCCCAGGAAAGGTTCAAAGCTCAGACTGTTTGAAGCGTCACTCCCCCTGGACCGAAGTCTGCATTGTGCCTTTTGTATACAATTACGATGCAATCTCTGTGATTTAACGTCAATCTGAAGGTCCAAGGTTTACGGTAGACATGCAGTGGTGCATCGGAATCTAATACTGGCCTCCCAGGAAATGTTCAAAGCACAGAGTGTTTAAAACGCCACTCCCCCTGGACAGAAGTCGGCTTTGTGGCTTTTGTTTTCAATCGCGATAAAATTTTCTGTGTTTCATCGTCTATATGAAGTTCGATGGGTTACAGTAAATCTACAGTGGTGCATCGGAAATTTAATACTGGACTCCCAGAAAAGGTTCAAAGCACCGCCTGTTTGAAGCGTTCCTCCACCTGCACAAAAGTTGGCCTTGTGCATTTTGCATTCAATCCGCATGCAGTTGGTGTGTTTCATTGTCAATGCGAAGGTTTAAGGGTAACAGTAAAGCTGCAATGGTGCATCGGAATATACTATTGTACTCAAAGGAAAAGTTCAAAGCACAGACTGTTTGAAGTATTCCTTCCCCTGGACAGAAGTCGGCATTGTGATATTTTGTATTCAATCGCGATGCAATTTCAGTGTTACATCGTCACTGTGAACGTCAAAGGGATACAGTAAGCTTGCCGTCATGCATCGGAAGCTAATACTTGTCTCTCAGGAATCTTTCATATCACATACTGTATGAATCGTTACTCCCCCTGGACAGAAGTCGTCATTGTGCATTTTGTATTCAATCCCAATGCAATTTCTTTGTTTTATCGTCAATGTGAAGGTCCAACAGTTACGTTAATGATGCAATGGTGCATCGCAATCTAATACTGGACGCCCAGGAAAGGTTCAAACCACAGATTGTTTCAATGGTTACTCACTCTGGACGGAAGTCGGCATTGTGCCTTTTGTATACAATCACGATGCAATCTCTGTGATTTATCGTCAATACGAAGATATAAGGGTTACTGTAAACGTGCAATGGTGCATCGGAATCTACTTCTGGACTCTCAGGAAAGCTTCAAAGCACAAGCAGTTTGATGCGTTACTCCCCCTGGACAGAAGTCATCATTGTGCCTTTTGTATTCAATCCCGATGCAATTTCTGTGTTTGATCGACTATGTGAACGTCCAAGGGTTACATTGATGTTGCAATGGTGCATCGGAATCTAATACTGCACTCACAGGAAAGGTTAAAACCACAGATTGTTTGAAGCATTACTCACTCTGGACGGAAGTCGGCATTGTGCCTTTTGTATTCAATCCCGATGAAATCTCTGTGATTTATCGTCAATACGAAGGTCCAAGGGTTACAGTAAACCTACAGTGGTGCATCGGAATCTACTACTGGACTCCCAGGAAAGGTTCAAACACAGACAGTTTGATGCGTTACTCCCCCTGGACAGAAGTCCAAAGACTACAGTGAACCTGCAGTGGTATATCAGAATCTACTACTGGACTTCCAGAAAAAGTTCAATGCACAGACTGTTTAAAGCATTACTACCACTAGACAGAAGTGGGCATTGCCCCTTTTGTATTCAATCCGGATGCAGTTTGTGTGTTTCATCATCAATGTGAAGGTCCTGGAGTAACAGTAAAGCTGCCATTGTGCCTTGGAATCCACTATTGTACACCCAGGAAAAAGCACAGGCTGATTGATGCGTTACACCCACCGGACATAAGTCGGCTTTGTGATATTTTGTATTCAATCCAGATGGAATTTGTGTGTTTAATTGTCAGTATGAATGTAGAAGGTATACAGTTAACCTGCAGTGGTGCATTGGAATCTAATACTGGACTCCCAGGAAAGTTTCAAATTACACACTGTTTGAAGCGTTACTCCTCCAGGTCAGAAGTCGGCATTTTGTATTTTGTATTCACTAGAGATGCAATTTCCGTGCTTCATCGTCAATGTGAAGGTCCAATTGGTACAGAAATACTGCAGAAGTGTATCAGAATCTAATACTGGGCTCCCAGGAAAGGTTCAAAGCTCAGAGTGTATGAAGCGTCTCTCCCCGTGGACAGAACTCAGCATTGTGCTTTTCGTATACAATCACGATGCAATCTCCTTGATTTATCCTCAATGTGAAGGTCCAAGGGTTTCGGTAGACACGCAGTGGTGCGTCGGAATCTACTACTGGATTCCAATGAAAGGTTCTAATCACAGACAGTTTGAGGCGTTACTCCCCCTGGACAGAACTCGACATTGTGGCTTTTGTTTTCAATCACGATACAATTTCTGTGTTTGATCGTCTATATGAAGTTCGAAGGGTTACAGTAATTCTGCAGTGGTGCATCGGAATCTAATACTGGACTCCCAGAAAAGGTTCAAAGCACAGCTTGTTTGAAGCGTTACTCCCCCTGCACAAAAGTTGGCATTGTGTATTTTGTATTCAATCCACATGCAGTTGGTGTGTTTCATTGTTAATGTGAAGGTTTAAGGGTAACAGTAAAGCTGCAGCGGTGCAACGGAATCTACTATTGTACTCAAAGGGAAGGTTCAAAGCACCGACAGTTTGAAGTGTTACTCCCCCTGGACAGAAGTTGGCATTGTGCCTTTTTCATTCAATCGCAGTGCAATTTCTTTGTTACACCGTCAATGAGAATGCCCAATCGTTGCTGTAAACATGTCGTGGTTAATCAAAATATAATACTGATATCCCAGTAAAGATTTTAACACAGAGTGTTTGAAGGGTTACTCCCCCTTGACACAGGTGTGTATTGTGCCTTTTGTATTCAATCCTAATGCAATTTCTGTGTTTCATCGTCAATGTGAAGGTCCAAGGGTTACAGAAAATCTGCAGAGGTGTGTCAAAATCTGATACTGGACTCCCAGGAAAGGTTCACACCACAGATCGTTTGAAGGGTTACTCACTCTGGACGGAAGATGGCATTGTGCCTTTGATATTCAATCCCGATATAATTTCTGTGTTTCATCGTCAATGTGAAGGTCCCAGGGTTACAGTAAGTCTGCAGAGGTGTATCGGAATATACTACTGGACTCCCAATAAATGTTCTAATCACGAACTGTTTGAAGCGGTCCTCCCCATTGACAGAAGCCAGCATTGGGCCTTTTGTATTCAATCCCGATGCAATTTCTGTGTTTCATCGTCAATATGACGATCTAAGGACTACTGTAAACCTTACAGTGGTATATCGGAATCTACTACCAAACTCCCAGATAAGATTCAAAGCACACACTGTTTAAAGTGTTACTCCCCCTGGACAAAAGTTGGCATTGTCCCTTTTGTATTCAATATGGATGCAGTTTGTGTGTTTCATCGTCAATGTGAAGGTCCAATTGATACAGGAATGCTGCAGAAATTTATCAGAATCTAATTCTGAACTCCCAGAAAAGGTTCAAAGCACAGACTGTTAGAAGAGTTACTCTTCAGGACAGAACTTGACATTGTGCCTTTTCCATTCAATCCCGATGCAATTTCTGTGTTTCATCGTCAATGTGAAGGCCCAAGGGTTACTGTAAACATATCGTGGCTAATCATAATCCAATACTCGTCTCACAGGAAATTTTCATATCACAGACTGATTGAAGCGTCACTTCCCCTGGACACTAGTGTTTATTGTGCTTTTTGTATCCAATCCTAAAGCAATTTCTGTGCTTCATCGTCAATGTGATGGTCCAAGGGTTACAGTAAAGCTGCAGAGGTGTATCAGAATCTAATGCTGGACTCCCAGGAAAGGTTCAAAGCACAGACTGTTTGAAGCGTCACTCCCCCAGGACAGAAGTCGGCATTGTGCTTTTTGGATACAATCACGATGCAATCTCTGTGATTTATCGTCAATAGGGACGTCCAAGGGTTACAGTATACATGCAGTGGTGCATCGGAATCTACTACTGGACTCAGCAACTCTGAAACAAGGAAGATTTTTTAGTTGTGCATGTAACATAACTAGAGAATTATAATGTATTAATATGGCATACTAATAGATTTTTTTAGATTTTGTTATTGTGGGGTGTATAGAAACACCAGAATTCATATGTTGCTATTCACCCCGCAATGTCTATAAACATAACCTAAAAAATTTGAAAATTCACAGACCTGATTTCATTTAAAGTGAATCAAAGCCAGCCATACAGTTTTACATAGATGTTATACCTGGTACTTACAATGACATTAACTGTAATATGTAGAATTCATGTTTACTTGCCAGAGAAGTTCAAAATAGATAGGAAAAAAACTTAAAAACAATCATCACAGACACAAGAATAAACATCAATCTACAATGCTGCCAACCCAGCAAAACATAAATCCCTTGTTAGTCTGAAGTGTTGCCAAACCAAAAACAATAATAGTTCAAATCAATGCCCAGTTCAACCTTATAGTATTCGAACTAATTGTATATATGAAGTTTTGTTTCTGTTCACCCTAATGTTTCTATTAACCCTGTTTTATGGTACTGAGTCTGGCGCAACTGGGGCCTTACTGGCCACACAAGCGTGATTACTGGTGAATGTAAGAATATGACAAGTTTCTGTAATCCTATTCACAGGTCCCCAGTTCAACACCTGGTCTGAGTTTGGATTAATTCATGCCATTCTACTTAGCTGATGTTTATGTGTGTAAATAACAGTCAAATAACGTTTGTAGGTCTCTAGAATTGTTCACAGACGAATCTCTACTGTATAGAGAAAACACATCGTTAAAGGACTGTTACAGATCCAAGAAGACAACACAAAGAAATCTGGTGCGTAAATAAATGAAAAAGCGCGATACTCTTTGACTACAAAATAAGCAATCAGTCACTGCACTCATTGCAGCTCTCTGATATACAGGGTGGTCCATTGACAGTGGCCGAGCCACATATCTCACGAAGTAAGCCACAAACGAAAAAACTACAAAGAACCAAACTTGTCTAGCTTGAAAGGGGAAACCAGATGGCGCTATGGTTGGCCCGCTGGATGGCGCTGCCATAGGTCAAACGGATATCAACTGCGTATTTTTAAATAGGAACCCCCATTTTTATTACATATTCGTATAGTACGTATAGATAAATGAATGTTTTAGTTGGACCACTTTTTTGCTTTGTGATAGGTGGCACTGTAATAGTCACAAACATATAAGTATGTGGTATCACGTAACATTCAACCAGTGCGGACGGTATTTGCTTCGTGATACATTACCCATGTTAAAATGGACCAATTGCGGGAAAGATCGATATTGTGTTGATGTGTGGCTATTGTGATCAATATGCCCAATGGGAGTGTGCTATGTATGCTGCTCGGTATCCTGGACAACATCATCCAAGTGTCTGGACCGTTCGCCGGATAGTTACGTTATTTAAGAAAGCAGGAAGTGTTCAGCCACATGTGAAAGGTCAACCACGACCTGCAACAAATGATGATGCCCAAGTAGGTGTATTAGTTGCCATCGCGGCTAATCCGCACATCGGTAGCAGACAAACTGCGCGAGAATCGGGAATCTCAAAAACGTCGGTTTTGAGAATGCTACGTCAACATTGATTGCACCCGTACCATATTTCTATGTACCAGGAATTGCATGGCGACGACTCTGAACGTCGTGTACAGTTCTGCCACTGGGCACAAGAGAAATTACGGGGTGATTAAAGATTTTTTGCACGCGTTCTATTTAGCGACGAAGCGTCATTCACCAACAGCGGTAACGTAAATCGCCATAATATACACTATTGGGCAACGGAAAATCCACGATGGCTGCGACAAGTGGAACATCAGCGACCTTGGCGGGTTAATTTATAGTGCAGCTTTATGGGAGGAAGGATAATTGGTCCCCATTTTATCGATGGCAATCTAAATGGTGCAATGTATGCTGATTTCCTACATAATGTTCTACCGATGTTACTACAAGATGTTTCACTGCATGACAGAATGGCGATGTACTTCCAACATGATGGATGTCCAGCACATAGCTCGCGTGCGGTTGAAGCGATATTGAATAACATATTTCATGACAGGTGGATTGGTCGTCGAAGCACCATACCATGGCCCGCATGTTCACCGGATCTGACATCACTGGATGTTTTACTGTGGGGAAAGCTGAAGGATATTTCCTATCGTGATCCATCGACAATGCCTGAAAACATGCGTCAGCCCATTGTCAATGCATTTGCGAACATTACGGAAGGCGAACTACTCGCTGTTGAGAGGAATGCGGTTTCACATATTGCCAAATGCATTAAGGTTGATGGACACCATTTTGAGCATTTATTGCATTAATGTGGTATTTACAGGTAATCACGCTATAACAGCATGCATTCTCAGAAATGAAAAGTTCACAAAGGTTCATGTATCACATTGGAACAACCGAAATAAAATGTTCAAACGTACCTACGTTCAGTATTTTAATTTAAATAACCTAGCTGTTACCAACTGTTCGTCTAATATTGTGAACCATATGTTTGTGACTATTACAGCGCCATCTATTACAAATCGAAAAAAGTGGTCCAACTAAAACTTTCATATTTCTTTACTTACTACACGAATATGTAATAAAAAAGGGGGTTCCTATTTTAAAAAACGCAGTTGAGATCCTTTTGACCTATGGCAGCGCCATCTAGCGGGCCAACCATAGTGCATCTGGTTTTCCCCTTCAAGCTAGACAAGTTTCGTTCTTTGTAGTTTTCTTCGTTTGACGCTTATTTAGTGAGATATTTGGCCCGGTCACAATCAATGGACCATCCTGTATATGAGTATCTGTTAGTACTGACTTAAGGGTTAACGACCATATAAACTCGAGCCTTGGGAAGAAAGATACAAGACTGGTATTTAAAGGAAGAATTTCATCGATGCATGGGCGTCCGTAGAAATTTACCTAAGTATGAATGTAAGGGGGGACGAGTTCTATTAATAGACGTTTCAGTTTAGAAGCGAAGAATACCGTCTTCTCTGTGAGAAAATACCGGTAATGAGAGAGTCGAAACAAGGCACTCGATTGTGGAGGGCTGATTTCTTTCCTTTGAGGTTCTTTTCTCTTCATCGTTTTTAAACTGACTGCTGTTTAGCTTAAGGCTAAGGGTAAGGCTATATGGGCGTTTTTCACTGTAGCAGTTTTAGGAAAAATGCCGCAACGTTTTCTTACCGCAGATACGTGGCTATACCATACGTTAAATAACGAGTTTTGTGCAATAAAGGACACAGATTCGGGAGCATACCGGCCACACCATGTATGGTTGACGTACCAGGTGGTTATAATTAAACTTTCCCTACTTAAAACGTTATAACACGTAACTAACTATCAATCTTGGCAGCATTAATGTCAAGTACATGGGAAAGAGAATTAATACAGATTTACTTCAACTGAAACACTTTTAATGTGCTGCTATGTAACGTCATAACATTCGTACCTGTACCATTACTGCTACAAAAGGATCTCAATATTTCGCTATTTCACTGTCACACTTCCCATAATTTGCATTTTTTACGACAAAACTGTAACTTTTTTTCGCTTGATCACTATGAACAACCACACTAGACGCCATCTTGCCTGAGTATGTTGTCAAATAATTTCCAAGTGATTTATTTAACTATTCTGGAGTTTGAGATAAAATATCTCTCAAGTTCATTGTCTATTATATATAAAACTTTATCATATACTAAATATTTGAAACCAGTTGGTTATACAGGTTCCAGACTGTCTTTATTCAGCAAATCACAAACCTATTAATCACGATGTTTTGGCAGCTTTCGAATTCTACCAAGAAAAGCAGAGTCTTTGGGAATATCAGCACCTAGTTTTGTTGCCATATCTCCATCTCTTTCCATACACAAGTGAAACCTAAGCCTGATCTATGCATTTGGTTGAAATGATCACTTGTAGCTTCTACTAAGTTGATTGCAGCAACAATATTACAGTCTTTGCCCTGAAGGAAATCATATACTGATGCACTTTTCTAGAAAACTTGAGAACAGACATAAAAGAAAAAGAAAATAAAAATTGAACTTTGCACAAAACCCTAATGCTTCTAAATCTCGTTCTGAATTTTCTGCCAGAATGTGTATTAGGGTTACAATGGTACCTTCAACTGTCTTATTCATAGCCAAACATAAGCCATAGTAACAAGTCCATCTAGTGTCACAAACTTTTTAATTTCATTTCTCCCCTCTTCAGTTTTCTTGTGCATCAATAAACATTTTCTGCACTGCTCCCCTACTCATAAAAGTTCCTGCAGTGTCATACAAAAAAAAAAATCTGCTGTGTCTTGATCCCTCCACATGTTGCTATTATGATGAAATTCAACTTATGGTTCATACAGCATGTATAAATGGCTTGTGTGACTTCCCTGCTTAAAAGAGCTTGAACAACTACACAAGAACCACTCAGAACTGTAGTTTGTCCAACGCGGTTCTGCACTGAAGCACCTAGAACCGCTCAGCCACCGCAGCTGGCAAACATTATTCAATTACAGTTGATAGTTACTCAGTTTTTGAACAGTCTTTTGACTCATCAACAATTAGGGCAGAATACTGGGCTTGTTTTGCTTCATCTGGGATATGTTCTAGCACGATCATGATTATGGTGCTAAGAATTTCATTTTGTAATAGGATGACCAGAGCGAGTGTCGTGGTTGGGGTTGTAAGGCGTGGCTGGGTAGAAGAATGTGGCTGTTATTAGCTATCTTCCTCTTTATTGTTGGTTCTCCCAATACATTTTCCGATAGCTCAACCCCACCGCTCGTGTCGTAGTGGAGACATGCTGATGCGCGCAGTCCGAGGAATGCGACGCCGCGCTCGGTCAGTGGCTGCGCAGGCGTTCTCATGCTGCATATAGGGAGAATTAAACCCAGTTGCTCTTTTGCAATTACTGAAACACTCACTCATAAAACTAACCAATTCTGTTTTTCTGTCTTCAGTTTGGGCATGCAAAAATCGATACATACAACAAAATGCAGCATCACGTATGATACTATATTCCAGCCATGGACGAATTTCGTACCAACCTGGCGGGAATTTTCATTTGTCTCAGTACAAGTGAAAAGGAAAATGCCATAATAGACGTTGTTTTGATTCATCAGTAGGTTTTGTGGATGTATCACAAACTCAAGCAGATGCTGGGGCTATTGCTAGGAATAGAAAATAAATCGTTAATTTTATTTTCATTTTACAACTGTTTTAATTCTTCTGCTACTGTTTCATGATCATAAAAATGTTTTTATATACTTCATTTCCTGGATCGTGAAATTTAAACTCTTCAGTTACAGACAAAGAGATTGTAATGTCCTAATTTGGTTTAGTAACTTTTCGTTGGCGACTCAAGAAAACTGATATGCTAAGCTGTTCTGTCATGTTACTATGATCACATACAATTCACTACAATAAACAAATCACACGCCATGATGATACTAAATATGATTATATTGTTCACCATTAATGCAAACTATAAAACTTACGTGCCAATAGAAAACAAAAACTGGGGAAGAACTGTTGGTTCGATAGATCGATCGACTGGTTTGTTCACTTGTAGCTCAGCATGTAGGCATCAATATATAGGTTGACGTTAGCTTTTTTCATAAAATTCACTTCAACTATATTTGTTTCGGTTTACAGCTATAATACAGGACAATACAAATCTGTTTGACAAATTGATGGAGTGCTTTACCTGATGCCTATAAATATATACAGTTTATTTTAATTTTAGCTTTTGTCTTTTATTCTGAAATTTGACCATCTTTTTTGTGTACATCAGAAGGTGGGCCAAGAAAATTATAAGTGAGCCTGGGCCCACCCTGGAGCCGCCATTGTTTAAAGTCCAAACAACACAAATCACCACTTGGGGCACCATCATGAGAGAGGTGCCAATGTGGAAGGGGCATCAGAGGCGTCACAACCAAATATTTCTATACACGAAATATCACAATTAGTCCTTTTGCTGTTGCAGACATGCTCTCTCTCCATTATATGGCGAGGGTGGCTTTTTTTATGGCTCTACTACTCACTAAATGTTGGAATGCCCGTGCTGAGAGGTAGCGTTCTGGCCGATACAAAATAGTTACTCTGGTGTAACCGCCAGACGCCACAGTTGCCAGGTGGTAGCCTTTAAATCGGCCGCGGTCCGTTAGTATACGTCGGACTCGCGTGTCGCCACTGTCAGTGATTGAAGACCGAGCGCCGCCACACGGCAGGTCTAGTCTAGAGAGACTCCTTAGCACTCGCCCCAGTTGTACAGCCGACTTTGCTAGCGACGGTTCACTGACTACATACGCTCTCATTTGCAGAGACGACAGTTTAGCACAGCTTTCAGTTACGTCATTTGCTACGACCTAGCAAGGCGCCATATTCAGTCACTATAATTACTGTCTTCAAGTATGTATTCTGAACGGATAATATTGTGAATCATGTAAGTCAAGAGCGACGTTCATCATTAATGGATTAAAGTTAAGTATCAAACTAATTACGTCCGCTTTCTGAATTCTCATTCCTTGTCATTTCCAGACCTCACGTCAGTATAGTTCTTACCTCCTCACGCCAGCCTGCGTGAGCTAAAACGCGTGAATTTCGGCCTCCACTCGTAACACGGTGTTGGCTCTTCTGCTAACACAAAAGTTACCATTCGATATTTCGAAAACAATCAGATGAAAAAAATTGATGTTTGCGCATCTTATAGTCGGATATCTTCACTCAATAAGGATCTGAATTTCTTTTCGCTATCCATCATATTTACTGCGCGACGTCAAATTAAGTAAAACATTGCACAAAGTTTTTAAGAGTCTGCAGAGGTAAAAGTGCATTGCGTCAACGTTGTATGTGGTTAATTTTAGCCCTAAAATTGCTGAGAATGAAATGTGGGTAGAATATCGAAATTTTATTTAAAATTGAGAGGAGAACAATATCTCATTTCGTTCACTAATTATTGGGTTTTATATCCGACGGACGGTCGGGCGCAATGAACTCATTCAGATCCTTGCACATCGGGAATCACGTGGTCATAACAATAGTCATACCTCATAAACGATACAAGATATCGAAACGACGTTTTTTGCGAATGATAACACGCACTAAGGCACATACGTTGTATAATAAATACACCAAACATTTTTATTCAGCAAGACGTGTAAATAACTCGTCCACAGCAGCGGGAACTCAACAGGTCAGGACGCAGAAGTCCACAGCGCAATAGGAAAGTCCAAACGGCGAGCTTATACACGTCCACAGCACCTCGAGATCGGCATAGCAGGATGTGTATACACGTCCTCAGCAGAGAACGGGTTAATAACGAAAACTAACATGGTCAGATGAGTATGAGAGAAAAGGGGAAGTGAGGTGGGGCACCAAATCATGAGTCACTTGTGTGAAAAAATATTCTCAAACCAGAGATGTGTGAGACACACTCATCACGAAGTATCACTACAAGTAAGAATTCTGACATTACTAACATATGATAAAGATCATAGCATTTATGAGTAAATGATTTCTATTCGAAATATCGGTCTTTCATCAATGTGACTGACTCCGTACATATTTTTGTAGTTTATCAACAAAACATTCGTTTCCAGACTAAGTTGTGCAGGTCTCACTACCTTCCTACAAAATTGACAGGTGCAATTCTCTAATACAAGACACTGTATTGAGCTAATAGTGCTAGGGACATCAAAAGTGGAAGTACGTCACTGCATCCACATTCCTGCTCCCCATAGTGGGAACGCAAATTTTGACAGGGACAGGGATTCCGAACAAGGCAACTGAAGTATGTAAAGAAGCATCTCACACCCTCTTGATAGGAAGTTCAAAATAATCCTATAGACCAAATTAGCAACTGTGGATAAAATTTTGGCATGGGCAGGAAAACTCGAAACTAGTTCATGCGTACTTAGTTACAATGGAAGATGACCAATCTCACCAAAACTTATGCCAATGCCTGGGAGGCCCTTGTTCAGTATTAGGTGATAGTATTTTTAAAAATTTTAATTTTTCCTCTATTACCCATGTTTCTGGTATTTAACGAATCGTTACGAATGTCTCCTTATCTCTAACCTATCAGGATTGTTTCTCAAATGATAGATTAGAGTCTCGGTAATGGTATTCTACCTAAATGCTATTGGTGGTCTTAAATTGTAGAGCAAAGCAATTTGTGGGACAAAATTTTTCTTTGTATGTTACATCACGGTCCAAGAAAATGGTAAGCCACGTCCTCTTCCTAAGCCATGTCCAGCTCCCTCCCCCCTCCAATCCCTATCCTTCTCCTCCAACCACTGCCCAGTATTATACTGGCTATTAAAATGGAACAGCCAATGATATCCTAGTATTTTACCAACCATTGTAACGAAATAGCTAGTCCTTATCTTCATTCCCTGTACCTCACAGTGGTCAGTGAGCATAGTTCGATCTTTATACTACTCTTGGTGCAGGGTATACTGAATGCTAAAGTTAAATATTCTCACATCTAAAATATCTTTATAATATATCAAAATGCTTCTGACACTACCACTGATCAAACTTGCAGATTAAGCTACACTTCTCAAAGACCATATTTCGATCACTGCACCTCACTTGGTGTAAGGCACAATGGACCCCCAAATTAAATATTTACACATCTAAATTGTCACCAAATGAGGTAGCGCAGTGATTAGCACACTGGATTCACATTCGGGAGGATGATGGTTCAAACCTGTTTAAGGCCATACTGATATAGATTCTTCATGATTTCCCTAAATCGCTTCAGGAAAATGCCAGAATTGTTCCTTTGAAAGGGCACAGCCAACTTCCTTCCCCATTCCTCCCTAATTTGGTGGGACTGATGACCTCGTTCTTTAGTCCCTTCTCACCGAATCAAACAACCAATCTAAATTGTCAGTATTATTATTCTGTAGCTGTACAAAGCACATGTTAGCTAAAATAATATGCCTATCAAAGGTCATAATGTTAATTTCAAGTCTAAAATATATCTCAAAAATACATAAGCTTCATTAGCAACATAATGTTTATGATAATGTTATTTCCATATCCAAAATGTCTGTCAAAAATACATAAAGTGTGTAACTTGCAGTACTTCCATGTCTTGTAGTATTTATCAATAATGTCTAAGCACAAACAATGATAATGTCAACATTGTTTCCACGTTTATATCATCTGTATTATTGATCTATAAACACATGTTAGTTAAAATGATGTGTCAGTTACTGAAAGAGTGCAGTTATTGTATAACTTACACTTGACACTTAAAAAATGATTACGGTCTCTCAAATTAAGTGTCACAGTGCTATTTCCAAGTCTAAATTGTCTATATTATTAGTCTACAAAACACGTGCTAGCTATTATAATGTGTCAGCTACTGGAAGAGCGCAGTTACTGTGTAACTTGCACCTGACGCATAAAACACGACTGTTGGCTCTAAAATTAAGTTTGCAATGCTATTTCTATGTCTAAATTTTTCGATAATAGTACAAAACACATGTGGCTGAAAATAAAATGCTGCAGTAGCCGTTCACGCTTCATCCTACACCTAATTGAGGCTGTGTTGCAAGTATAAACTGAGCAAGCATCAGTTCAGGAGAAAAGAAAATAATGCACCAAGAAAAATATAATTAATGTTATTACCTGGCTACTATAGCTTTTTCAATTACTTTAGCTTTTCAATTACTTTTGATCTGGGATCTATCTTTGGTAGCATGTTTAGCCACCATTACGTTTTCTGACCCTTGAACATACCATACTGTACCAAAAATGGCACAGTTTAATGAGCTTTTTAATGCGTTGTATAGCTTAAACTGCAACACACAAGTATAACTATGAAAACTGGACAAGGTTCCATATAGAGCGGAAATTTCGTGCCTCAAAAATTCGATTATTGCACCAAAATAAAATGACTTATGAAAATATGTAAAGATTTTTTTATACAAAACACACATGGACTGTATATCATAATATGCAAGTATAAGTGCAGGTCACTGAGCATGGTCGAAAATTCAGTCTTTGGACCAAAATAAAATCGTCTGTTTTATTTATCAAAATATGTAAAGGTTTCGCTTACCAAACATACATGTCAGTACTGTCATACTTTAATTGTTCTATAACATTTTAAAAAATCACATGGTTCACTTATTTGGGCTACTGACATAAGTTATAGGCAAAACTGCGCTTGGCAATGAGTCTAAATCGATTTTTGTACCACACTTTAAAAACACTAAAAATTGTCTATATTATTTATCAAAAAATATTAGGGTTTGTTCCATAATATTACAAAACACACTGTCACTGTTGCTGATCTAACTTATAGCTTAAAGTGTGTACTTGTTGAAAACTGCTGTCTCACAGTGGAAAATACATGACACTTTGATGAACTAGCACACTGAACAGTAATAATAAGACATTCATATAGGTAAAAAAATGATGGTTGTTACGCTGTTGACTACCCACTTTCAACAACTTTTGAGTCATCCAAATATTGTAGTGACTCCAAGTTAGTGTATCAACTTCATTTTGCAGTACAAAATGTTTGGCATCTTCTGCTGATAATGCTAACTTATGTTACTGCACAATGGAGAGTACATGACAATTTGCCCCATACATCGCCATTTTACAGTAAAATAGTAACAAATTGACCCCCTACACTGCTGCGCAGTCAAGGGCGTCTTGCCATGGTTCGCACTGCTCCCTCCGTTGCAGGTTCGAGTCCTCCCTCGGGCATGGGTGCATGTGTTGTCCTTAGCATAAGTTAGAGTAAGTAGTGTGTAAGGCTAGGGACTCCCCCCACGAACCATAGACCTTGCCGTTGGTGGGGAAGCTTGTGTGCCTCAGTGACACAGATAGCCGTACCGTAGGTGCAACCACAACGGAAGGGTACCTGTTGAGAGGCCAGACAAACGTATGGTTCCTAAAGAGTGGCAGCAGCCTTTTCAGTAGTTGCAGGGGCAACAGTCTGGATGATTGACTGATCTGGCCTTGTAACATTAACCAAAACGGCCTTGCTGTGCTGGTACTGCGAACGGCTGAAAGCAAGGGGAAACTACGGCCATAATTTTTCCCAAGGGCATGCGGCTCTACTGTATGGATAAATGATGATGGCGTCCTCTTGGGTAAAATATTCCGGCGGTAAAATAGTCCCCCATTCGGATCTCCGGGCAGGGACTACTCAGGAGGACGTCATTATCAGGAGAAAGAAAACTGACGTTCTACGGATCGGAGCGTGGAATGTCAGATCCCTTAATCGGGCAGGTAGATTAGAAAATTTAAAAAGGGAAATGGATAGGTTAAAGTTAGATATAGTGGGAATTAGCGAAGTTCGGTGGCAGGAGGAACAAGATTTTTGGTCAGGTGAATACAGGGTTATAAATACAAAATCAAATAGGGGTAATGCAGGAGTAGGTTTAATAATGAATAAAAAAATAGGAGTTCGGGTAAGCTACTACAAACAGCATAGTGAACACATTATTGTGGTCAAGATAGACACGAAGCCCACACCCACAACAGTAGTACAAGTCTATATGCCAACTAGCTCTGCAGATGACGAAGAAATTGATGAAATGTATGATGAGATAAAGGAAATTATTCAGGTAGTGAAGGAAGATGAAAATTTAATAGTCATGGATGATTGGAATTCGAGAGTAGGAAAAGGGAGAGAAGGAAACATAGTAGGTGAATATGGATTGGGGCTAAGAAATGAAAGAGGAAGCCGCCTGGTAGAATTTTGCGCAGAGCATAACTTAATCATAGCTAACACTTGGTTCAAGAATCATGAAAGAAGGTTGTATACATGGAAGAACCCTGGAGATACTAGAAGATATCAGATAGATTATATAATGGTAAGACAGAGATTTAGGAAACAGGTTTTAAATTGTAAGACATTTCCAGGGGCAGATGTGGACTCTGACCACAATCTATTGGTTATGAACTGTAGATTAAAACTGAAGAAACTGCAAAAAGGTGGGAATTTGAGGAGATGGGATCTGGATAAACTGAAAGAACCAGAGGTTGTAGAGAGTTTCACGAAGAGCATAAAGGAACAATTGACAAGAATGGGGGAAAGAAATACAGTAGACGAAGAATGGATAGCTTTGAGGGATGAAGTGGTGAAGGCAGCAGAGGATCAAGTCGGTAAAAAGACGAGGGCTAGTAGAAATCCTTGGGTGACAGAAGAAATACTGAATTTAATTGATGAAAGGAGAAAACATAAAAATGCAGTAAATGAAGCAGGAAAAAAGGAATACAAACGTATCAAAAATGAGATCGACAGGAAGTGCAAAATGGCTAAGCAGGGATGGCTAGAGGACAAATGTAAGGATGTAGAGGCTTACCTCACTAGGGGTAAGATAGATACTGCCTACAGGAAAATTAAAGAGACCTTTGGAGAAAAGAGAACCACTTGTATGAATATCAAGGGCTCAGATGGAAACCCAGTTCTAAGCAAAGAAGGGAAAGCAGAAAGGTGGAGGGAGTATATAGAGGGACTATACAAGGGCGATGTTCTTGATGACAATATTATGGAAATCCCCCTGCGGGTCCAGGGTAAGAATAGGCCCGAGGTATTCCTGCCTGTCGTAAGAGGCGACTAAAAGGAGTTTCAACCATTTCGGCCTTTCATGCGATGGTCCCCCTTGGGGTTTGACCTCCATTTTTCAAAATTCTACGGAAGTACGAGCCTTTTGGGGAAGGACGCCTTACGTGGTGTCTCACTGGTCCTCAGTGCACTAAGACCTTGGCACTCAGCATTGTAACGGCGTTGTAACCACATCCACTATTCCTCAAAATTGGCCTAAACGCCTGATGGGTTGCACAAGTTATGCCCATAGTGCGTCCCCATCTGCACCTACGATCATGATGGACTTTCCATGGCACCAGAAATCCAGCATGGTAGCCAGCCCGTTGTGGTGGGGTCGTCATGTACCCTCTAGGTTGTAGCCCCCCGACAACACAGGGATCGTACTGCTGATACCTGAGCTGCACCCTCCCCACGTCGGCCAAGGAGTAGATGCCCGTCCCCTTGGGGCATCAGGATTCCCGGCAACGGTCATCTTACCAGGTGGCCCTTGCAGAGGCTGGGTGGCGCCCATGGGGAGAGCCCCGGGTCGGAGTGGGTGGTATCGGGTCGGACGTTTCGCAGATGAAACGTCGACATGTATCAGGTCGCTCTGCGGCCGAGACTTTTAAAAAGAAAGGTACTGTCTCTGGTTCTGGTTCTCCTGCCCTTTCCCCCTTGGCCACTCCCTGGGAGGAAGGACAGGCCCGCCGGGTTGGGGCGAAGTACTTCCCCCGCTATTTAGTCTGTTCTCGGACCGATGGGGGGACGTTCGCCACCTCCAAGCCCATGTTCTTTGTCCAGCACATCGAGGACATCTTCGGGGAAATCGAGGCTCTCAGTAAAATGCGTTCGGGGTCCGTTCTTATAAAGACCACCTCCGCCACTCAGTCGGCGGCGCTCCAGGCGTGCGACCGACTAGGGGACATCCCAGTGTCCATTGTCCCGCATCTGGCACTGAATAGGACGCAGGGGGTTATTTTTCATCGGGACCTCCTGCTGCAATCTGATGAGGAACTCAGGGCCAACCTGGAGCGCCGAGGCGTGCATTTCTTCCAGCGAGTCCAGCGCGGCCCCAAAGACCGTCGCATCGACAACGGGGCCTTTATCCTCGCCTTCGAGGGGGACGTTCTCCCGGAGAAGGTAAGGGTGATGTGCTACCGGTGCGACGTGCGACCTTACGTCCCGCCTCCTACGCGCTACTTTCGGTGTTTGCGCTTTGGGCACATGTCGTCACGGTGTGAGGCTGAGCCCCTTTGTGGCGATTGTGGATGTCCTCTTCGTGAGGAACATACATGCACCCCAACACCTCGGTGCGTCAATTGTCCTGGCATCCACTCACCTAGATCTTTAGACTGCCCCGCGTATCAGATGGAGAAGAAGATTCAAGAATTAAAAACTTTGGATCTCCTCCCTTATTCTGAGGCTAGGAAGAAGTATGACTGCCTCCATCCCATGACGTTGACAACTTCGTTTGCCTCAGTCGTGTCCACTCCTTCCACAGTATCCTCACCCCTATCCTGTCCCCCCTCCACCTCCTCACCCCAACCGAGGTCTATGCCTCCGCCTCCCAAATCCCTCCCTTCCAAATCCTCCTCCCTCGCGGCCCCTGCCCCCTCTGCCCCAGGGGCCACCCTTCCTCCTCCTCCCCCTCCACCGCCTGAGGAGCGATCTTCTTCTCAGGTGTCCATCGGGGAAACGTTCTGGACCCCGGATTCCGAGGTCCGGCGTTCCAAAACGGACCCCGCGCGTGAGGACCTTCTTCGGGTCCAGCCCACCATCCCCGTGCCTCATCGGACTTCCCAGAAGGCCTCCAAGAAGAAGTCTTTATGCACCTCTCCACCCCGGCGCGTTTCGTCTGACGCTCCATCCGTGAGTCGCTGCTCCCGGCCGTCCTCAGTTTTGCCGGGACGCTCTGCTGCCAGGCGCTTAGCTGGCCTCTCGTCGGCGAATGATGCTGCCCCTCCTACGCAACCCGGCAAAGCGGCCGAACAGGATCCGCCTCCCGCCGATTGTAGCGTTGTTCCCTCGAAACCTGGTCCTCCGTGGCCGTCGAGGTGACCAGCTCTTCACCCGTTTCGTTCCCCCCTTTTTTCTGACTAGCGATGGCTTTGTTACATTGGAACATAACAGGTATTCGATCTAATCGGGAGGAATTACAACTGCTCCTCCGCGTGCACTGCCCGCTGGTCCTTGGTCTCCAGGAAACCAAGTTGCGCCCAACTGACCGTATTGCTTTTCCCCACTATACCTCGGAACGGTCTGACCTCACCCCTGTGGACGGTATTCCAGCTCATTGTGGGGTCATGTTGCTCGTTCGGGACGATGTCTATTACCATCTTATCCCATTGACCACCCCACACCAAGCAATAGCTGTCCGTATTACTCTTTCTGCCTTTACTTTTTCCGTTTGTACCGTCTACACTCCATCGTCATCCGCAGTTAGTCGGACTGACATGATGCACCTGATTGTTCAGCTTCCTCCGTCGTTTTTATTGTTTGGCGACTTCAATGCCCATCATCCCCTTTGGGGCTCTCCTCCATCCTGTCAGAGAGGCTCCCTCTTGGCGGATGTCTTCAACCATCTCAATCTTGTCTGCTTCAATACTGGCGCCCCGACTTTCCTCTCGGACTCTACTCATACCTACTCCCACTTGGACCTCTCGATTTGTTCTACCACTCTTGCCCATCGGTTCGAGTGGTATGTCCTTTCTGACACCTATTCGAGCGGCCACTTCCCCTGTGTCGTTCATCTCCTGCACCACACCCCATCCCCACGTCCTTCGAGCTGGAACATACCGAAAGCTGACTGGGGACTTTACTCCTCCCTGGCGACCTTTCCAGACCACGACCTTCTCAGTTGTGACATTCAGGTCGAATACCTCACGGCTGTTATCATCCATGCTGCCGAACGTTCCATACCTCATACTACCTCTTCTTCACGTCGCGTTCCCGTCCCCTGGTGGAATGAGGCTTGTGGAGACGCTATCCATGCTCAACGACGTGCTTTACGCATCTTTCGCCGCCATCCTACGTTGGCGAATTGTATTGGATACAAACGACTCCGAGCGCAATGCCGTAGAGTCATCAAAGACAGCAAAAAAGCTTGTTGGGCCTCTTTCACCAGCGCCTTTAACAGTTTTACTCCCTCTTCTGTCGTCTGGGGTGGCTTGCGCCGGCTGTCGGGCATTAAGGCCCACTCCTCGGTACCTGGCCTGACTTCAGGTAATGAGGTCCTTGTTGATCCTGTGGATGTCTCCAACGCCTTTGGCCGCTTTTTCGCGGAGGTTTCAAGCTCCGCCCATTACCACCCTGCCTTCCTTCCCAGGAAAGAGGCAGAAGAGGCTCGGCGACCTTCCTTCCACTCGCTGAATCTGGAAAATTATAATGCCCCATTTACTATGCGGGAACTCGAACGTGCACTTGCACTGTCCCGGTCCTCTGCTCCGGGGCCAGATGCCATTCACGCTCAGATGCTGGCCCACGTTTCTCCGGCAGGCAAAAGCTTCCTTCTTCGTACCTACAATCGCGTCTGGACCGAAGGTCAAGTACCCATGCGTTGGCGTGACGCTGTCGTTGTTCCTATACCCAAACCCGGGAAGGATAGACACCTTCCTTCTAGTTACCGCCCCATTTCTCTTACAAGCTGTGTGTGTAAGGTGATGGAGCGCATGGTTAACGCTTGGTTAGTTTGGATTCTTGAATCGTGATGGCTACTTACCAATGTTCAATGCGGCTTTCGTCGCCGCCGCTCCGCTGTTGACCACCTTGTGACCTTGTCGACATTCATCATGAACAACTTTTTGCGAAAGCGCCAAACGGCAGCCGTGTTCTTCGATTTGGAGAAGGCTTATGATACCTGTTGGAGGGGAGCGATCCTCCGCACTACGCACAGGTGGGGTCTACGCGGTCGCCTGCCTCTTTTTATTGATTCCTTTTTAACAGATCGAAAGTTTAGCGTACGTGTGGGTTCCGTATTGTCCGACGTCGTCCTCCAGGAGAACGGAGTGCCTCAGGGCTCCGTCTTGAGCGTAGCCCTTTTTGCCATAGCGATCAATCCGATTATGGATTGCATTTCACCTAATGTCTCAGGCTCTCTTTTTGTCGATGACTTTGCGATTTACTGCAGTGCCCAGAGAACATGCCTCCTGGAGCGCTGCCTTCAGCGTTGTCTAGACAGCCTATACTCATGGAGTGTGGCAAATGGCTTCTGGTTCTCTGAAGAGAAGACGGTTAGCATCAACTTTTGGCGATATAAAGCGTTCCTTCCGCCATCCTTACATCTCGGTCCCGTTGTTCTCCCATTCGTGGACACAACTAAGTTTCTAGGGCTCACACTGGACAGGAAACTTTGTTGGTCTCTGCACATCTCTTATTTGGCTGCCCTTTGTACACGTTCCCTTAATGTCCTTAGAGTACTTATTGGTTCATCTTGGGGAGCGGATCGCACTGTCCTGCTTCGCTTGTATCGGTCCATAGTCCGATCAAAGCTGGATTATAGGAGCCTCGTCTACTCGTCTGCTCGGCCATCCCTCTTACGCCGTCTCAACTCCATCCACCATTGGGGGTTACGTCTTGCGACCGGAGCATTCTACACTAGTCCCATCGAGAGTCTTTATGCTGAAGCTGCCGAATTACCATTGACCTACCGGCGCGACATACTGCTTTGTCGGTATGCCTGCCGGCTGTTGTCAATGCCCGACCACCCCTCTTATCAGTCCTTCTTCGCCGATTCTCTCGACCGTCAGTATAGGTTGTATGTGTCTGCCCTGCTGCCCCCTGGAGTCCGCTTTCGTCGCCTGTTTCGACAATTGGATTTTGCCCTCCCTACCACCTTCAGAGAGGGTGAGAGCCCGACACCACCGTGGCTCCAGGCTCCGGTTCATATTTATCTCGACCTCAGCTCGCTCCCGGAGGAGGGCACTCTGGCTGCAGTGTATTGCTCACGGTTTGTCGAACTTCGTGCGCGACTTGCCAGTCACACCTTTATTTACACTGATGGCTCCAAAACTGACGATGGTGTCAGCTGTGCCTTTGTCGTCGGGGCCGGCACCTTTAAATACTGGCTCCTCGACCAGTGTTCCAGCTTTACGGCCGAGCTTTTTGCTCTCCATCAGGCCGTTCAGTATGCCCACCGCACCGCCATTCATCGTATGTACTCTGCTCTGATTCACTCAGTGCTCTTCAGAGCCTTGGAGCTCCATATCCGGTCCATCCCTTGGTGCAACGGATCCAGCAGTCCCTCCATTCTTCTGCTGCTGATGGCTCTCCTGTCAGCTTTCTGTGGGTTCCCGGCCATGTAGGAGCGCCTGGGAATGAGGCTGCTGATGCTGCAGCCAAGGCTGCAGTCCTCCTGCATCGGCCAGCCTCCCATTGTGTCCGGTCATCTGACATTAGTGGAGTTGTTTGAAAGAGGCTTGTGTCTTTGTGGTGGGATACTTGGTCATCACTTCAAGGAAACAAGCTCCGGGCAGTAGAACCGTTCCCAACTGCTTGGACAACCTCCTCCCGACCATCTCGGCAAGAAGGATCCTTCTGACCAGGTTGCGGATTGGGCATTGCCGGTTTAGCCTACCTGCTCTCCGGTGACCCAGCCCCGCAGTGCCCTTGTGGTCATGCATTAACAGTGCGCCATGTTTTATTGTCATGTCCCCATTTTAGTCAATCTCGTGTTGTCCTGTCTCTGCCATCTACTTTACAGGATATTTTAGCTGATGACGCTCGAGCAGCTGCTCGTGTTCTTCGTTTCATTGCTTTGACTGGCTTGTCCAAAGACATCTAACTCCTTCACTTATTTTATCTGCATCTTTGTAAGAACTTTCTGGGCCCCCCCCCCTTGAGTTTTACTAGATTCTATGTGCTCTAACACTGCGACCTTAAACGCAAAAAAAAAAAAAAAAAAAAAAAAAAAAAAAAAAAAAAAAAAAAAAAAAAAAAAAAAATTATGGAAATGGAAGAGGATGTAGATGAAGATGAAATGGGAGATATGATACTGCGTGAAAAATTTGATAGAGCTCTGAAAGACCTAAGTCGAAACAAGGCCCTGGGAAGTAGACAACATTCCATTACAACTACTGACAGCCTTGGGAGAGCCAGTCCTGACAAAACTCTACCATCTGCTGAGCAAAATGTATCAGACAGGCGAAATACCCTCAGACTTCAAGAAGAATATAATAATTCCAATCCCAAAGAAAGCACGCGTTGACAGATGTCAAAATTACCGAACTGTCAGTTTAATAAGTCACGGATGCAAAGTATTAACGCGAATTCTGTACAGACGAATGGAAAAACTGGTAGAAGCTGACGTCGGGGAAGATCAGTTTGGATTTCGTAGAAATATGGGAACACGTGAGGCAATACTGACCCTACGACTTATCTTAGAAGAAAGATTAAGGAAAGGCAAACCTACGTTTGTAGCATTTGTAGACTTGGAGAAAGCTTTTGACAATGTTGACTGGAATAATCTCTTTCAAATTCTGAAGGTGGCAGGGGTAAAATACAGGGAGCGAAAGGCTATGTACAATTTGTACAGAAACCAGATGGCAGTTATGAGTCGAGGGCCATGAAAGGGAAGCAGTGGTTGGGAAGGGAGTGAGACAGGGTTGTAGCCTCTCCCCAATGTTATTCAATCTGCATATTGAGCAAGCAGTAAAGGAAACAAAAGAAAAATTCGGAGAAGGTATTAAAATCGATGGAGAAGAAATGACGTTGTAATTCTGTCAGAGACAGCAAAGGACTTGGAAGAGCAGTTGAACGGAATGGACAGTGTCTTGAAAGGAGGATATAAATGAACATCAACAAAAGCAAAACGAGGATAATGGAATGTAGTCGAATTAAGTCAGGCGCTGCTGAGGGAATTAGATTAGGAAATGAGACACTTAAAGTAGTAAACGAATTTTGCTATTTGGGGAGGAAAGTAACTGATGATGGTCGAAGTAGAGAGGATATAATATGTAGACTGGCAATGGCAAGGAAAGCGTTTCTGAAGAAGAGAAATTTGTTAACATCGAGTATAGATTTAAGTGTCAGGAAGTTGTCTCTGAAAGTATTTGTATGGAGTGTAGCCATGTATGGAAGTGAAACATGGACGATAAATAGTTTGGACAAGAAGAGAATAGAAGCTTTCGAAATGTGGTGCTACAGAAGAATGCTGAAGATTAGATGGGTAGATCACGTAACTAATGAGGAAGTATTGAATAGGATTGGGGAGAAGAGCAGTTTGTGGCACAACTTGACAAGAAGAAGGGATCCGTTGGCAGGACATGTTCTGAGACATCAAGGGATCACCAATTTAGTATTGGAGAGCAGTGTGGAGGGTAAAAATCGCAGAGGGAGACCAAGCGATGAATACACTAAGCAGATTCAGAAGGGTGTAGGCTGCAGTACGTATTGGGAGGTGAAGAAGCTTGCACAGGATAGAGTAGCATGGAGAGCTGCATCAAACCGGTCTCAGGACTGAAGATCACAACAACAACAAGGCTAGGGACCGATGACCTCTGCAGTTTAGTCCCATAGAACTTGACACAAATTTCCAAATCTACCCCATACACAGGCCTGTTACAGCAAAATGGCAACAAATTGCCCTATGCATCATTATGTTACAGCACATTTGTAGCTGACTGCCACAATACATCACCATGTTACATAAAATTGTAACAAATTCCACCATACCCCAAATCAATGGTGACAGTGTGTGTATGTGATATAACCAGCGCGTGGGTGTCAGCTACTGAATCCCAAATAGTATTCTTAACACTGGCGGCTGCCATTATCCCAATTAAGGTGTCTACCATGAGCTGAAACGCATGTTGGATACTACTGGTGTCATGATAGTAAGTTTACATGATGATTGCTATCATCCTGATCAGTACAACTACCATTACTTGTAATGTATGATTTTACTCAACAATTAAAAAAATAATGCCCTGTCAGTTGGTCTCAGCTACTGGATCTCAAAACTGTATTCTAATACCAAAAGCTTGTAGTGTATGTGGGATAACCTGGCAGTGAGTGTCAGCTACTGGGTCTCAAATAGTATTCTAACAGCAGAAGTTGACACATGTGGCTATAACCCAACAGTGAGTATCAGCTATTGGCTCTGGATCTTATATAGTATCCCAAACACCAAACAAAATTCAAAGAAATGGGTCCATTCATCAGCACTACTTTACAAAATTGTAACAAATTGCCCCATACATCTACGTTGTTGCACGAAAGTGCAAGATATCACAACTCTTACACAAAATTATCAAAAATAGCCACATACATCAACATTCTTGCACAAAACGGTAGTAGACAGCCCTTTTCGTTGTCATTGTTACACAAACTGCTAAGAAATTGTTTCATACATTGTCATTTATGCTGATGTCATTTATACATATTCTTATTTAGCAACATATGGTGCAATTTGTTACAATTTCATGTCACAATGATGACGTACGATACAATTTGTTAGTTCTGTGAAACACGAGGTGTATTGGGGCAATTTGTTATAATTTCGTGTACCAATGACAATGTATGTGGCAATTTGTACAATTACATTTTTGCCTAATCTATAACTGTCTGCCTACATAAGTTACTGGTCAGCATAAATGGTTGGCACACGGAGGACCTGGGTTCAAGTCCTCCATACTGCCAAGGATTTTTCCTTGGTGGAGGACTGGTATGGGAAGTACTCAGCCTTGTGTTGCAACTGAGGAGCTACTTGACTGACTAGTAGTGGCTCCACTGTCCAGAAAATCTGCCAAAAGGCCAAGACAGCAGTGTGCTGATCACACATGTCCCTCAATAACACATCTGCTTGACACTGCAATGCGGAGGATGACACGGTGGCCAGTGGATACCCCTTTGGCATTCACGGCCTGGCCAGGAGCTGGTTTTTTATCTATAACTGTATGTAAAATGGGATAACTGGTTACAATTTTGCTGTATCATGGTGACATACAGGGTATTACAAAAAGATACGGCCAAACTTTCAAGAAACATTTCTCACACACAAAGAAAGAAAATATGTTATGTGGACATGTGTCCGGAAACACTTACTTTCCATGTTAGAGCTCATTTTATTACTTCTCTCGAAATCACATTAATCATGGAATGGAAACACACAGCAACAGAATGTACCAGTGTGACTTCAAACACTTTGTTACAGGAAATGTTCAAAATGTCCTCCGTTAGCATGGATACATGCATCCACCCTCCGTCGCATGGAATCCCTGATGCACCGATGCAGCCCTGGAGAATGGCGTATTGTATCACAGCCGTCCACAATACGAGTACGAAGAGTCTCTACATTTCGTACCGGGGTTATGTAGACAAGAGCTTTCAAATGCCCCCATAAATGAATGTCAAGAGGGTTGAAGTCAGGAGAGAATGGAGGCCATGGAATTGGTCTGCCTCTAGCAATCCATCGGTCACCGAATCTGTTGCTGAGAAGCGTACTTATACTTCGTCTGAAATGTGCAGGAGCTCCATCGTGCATGAACCACATGTTGTGTCGTACTTGTAAAGGCGCATGTTCTAGCAGCACAGGTAGAGTATCCCGTATGAAATCATGATAACGTGCTCCATTGAGCGTAGGTGGAAGAAACTAAAATGAGCTATAACATGGAAATTAAGCGTTTCTGGACACATGTCCACATAAAATCTTTTCTTTATTTGTGTGTGAGAAATGTTTCCTGAAAGTTTGACCATACCTTTTTGTAACACCCTGTATAGGGGCAAAGTGTCAAGTAGCCTCATACCCCAACAGTACCCATCATACATTCAGGGTAATGGTAGTCACCATGTCAAATGACCATCATTATGCTCAGTAGTATCAACCATGGCAGTCACCATAATTAAGGTTGTGGCAGTCACAGTCTACTGTTCAGCATGTTATTTCATCAAAGATTCTTGTAGTCTCCACTATGTAATAGCATAAGTTAGCAATGTCAGCAGAAGATCAAGAACATTTTGTAATACAAGATAAAGTTAATAACTTAGCATGGATGCACTATAATGCCTGGGTGACTTTCTAAAATAGCTGAAAATGGATAGTTCAAAGCATATCAACCCTCATTTCCAACCTGTATGAAGGTGTATCAATGTTGTTTCATTGAGGTGTCATGTAGTTTGAACTGAGTGACAGCATTTTTCAGTCATTGGCAAGTGCACTTATAAGCTGAAAGTTAGGTCAACAGTAATGTTACATGTGTTTCGTAATATATACAACAGATCTTTAAATATTTTGATAAATAATGCACACACATTTTGTTCTCTTTAAAGCATAGTGCAGTAATCAAACTTTGCTTGTTGTGATGTGCACATTAATCTATTACATATATCAGTAGTGCCAATAATCTGTATTTTTTTTTAACAATATTATAGAAGAATGAAATTACTTCAGTAGCATCTTTTATGTTTTGTACTTCAGATACACACATAGTTTGATTGCTTCAAAGACTGAATTTTTGTTAACAATCAGAGACCTGAAGCTATACTTGCATTTTGATAAATAACTTTGTTTTGATAAAAAGATCTCATTTTCAATACCTGGAACTTTCATCTTTGTGTGAAACTTTTTCCATCTTTTTCTTTTACATTATGTATCTGGTACTTTTAACAGAGCAGGAAAAGATAGATTACTACTTGCCATACAGATAACCTGCTAAGTTGCAGATAGGCCCAATTAAAAGACACTTACACATAAGCTTTCGGCCACAGTCAATTGGAAAAAGAGAAACACACACCATTCATTACTACAAGCAAGCACACCTCACGCATAGCCCACCCAGATATCCATGCAGTCTAATGCGCTGTTTCCCGAGTGGGAAGCCTCAGCGATTGAGGGCTGGTTCTCCTTATTCCACCTCAGTTACACTATGTCAAATTCTGTCTCCATGTACACGTAAACCATAATTACTCTATCACGCAAACATTTGGGGGTTACACTTGTCTGGTATGAGATGTTCCCTGAGGGGGGGGGGGGGGGGGGGTCAAATGGGGGCTGAACTGCACAATAAACCTGGGTTAGGTGTGGGGCGGCAGTGGGGTGGGTGGACTGCTGTGGTCTGTTGTGGGGTTGTGAACTGTCAGGGCTATGGCAGGACGAAGCCTCTCCATCGTTTCCTGACTGCCAACTCTGGCAGCACAGGCTGGAGTGCAACTATACTGTGAGATAGAAGCAGTAATTTGAATGGGGTGAGGGAAGGGGAAGTACTAGCAGTGTATAGGTTAGGGAAGAGAGAAGTGTCATCTTGAGAGGTGTGCAGGTACTAGAACGCTAACAGGCACAGCATCATGAGGTTGTGGAGCAGGGAGGTGGGGAAAATGGAATGAAAAAGGAGAGGAGCAGAGAAAGATGGACAGGTGCATTAGCAGAGGATGACAAAGAAAGAGTGTAGGCGATAAGAATGGGGAGGAGGTAATAGGACAGAGAGGGTGGGAAATGTTGGGTGGAGGGTGTGGGGACAGTATGTTACCATAGGTTGAGTCCGGGATAATTACAGGATCACAGAATGTGTTGTAAGGGTAACTGCCATCTGTGCAGTTTAGAAAAGCTGGTGGTGGATGGCTTGGTTGGTGAAGCAGCCATTGCAATCAGGCATGTTATGTTCAGCTGCATGTTGTGCCACAAGGTGGTCTACTTTCCTCTTGGCTATAGTTTGGTAGTGGCCATTCATCCAGGTGGACAGCTGGTAGGTAATCTTCATGTAGATTGTTCTTATTCCTATGACATTTAACTGGTGAATAAATAATGCTGGAACTTGTAGCGCAATGAAAGATAGATAGCTCCATGTCATGCATTTAAAAAATGTATTAGTCATTTACAATAAAATTCAGGTACAATGTGAGATATACAATCACAGCACATTACAATGTGTAAATACACCGATTTCCTAACCATATACAAATTACAGGGTGGTATTTCTGTTGTCACAATAAACTGCCAGCACATACACACACACACACACACATATATATATATATATATATATATATATATATATATATATATATATATATATATATATATATATATATATATATAAAAAAAACCGGGCCAAAGATATAGCTTGTTAGCCACACTTTAAAGTTCTCTGTAGAACATTGTGTGTGAATTCCCAGTTATAATTTAGTTATCAGAGGAAGACTAAATTATTTTTGGATGTATTTACTTTTGCATGGATGGGTACACATACAGCAATCTAGAGCACTTAATACATTACATTACATTACCTGAAATGTCAGCAGCTGTTTCCAAAGTGGTAGCTTCAATGTGAGCAATGTTTGACATTCAACTAAATCAGTTTCCAGAGGATTAGATCAGATGCGGGGAGGAAGGCGGGAAGTATTTGCTTGATTCTGTGAGGAATGTAACGAAAAAGGACATTAGTGGATCATTCTACGTAAACAACACAAAGCAATCCTTTCAAGTTAAACATCTCTGATTTCTGCCACATTTTCTATGTTCAATCACCTTGGTAAGAGATGAACAGCTACCAATCTCTGCCATACACTGTCAGATGGCTTGCGGAGTATGGATGTAGATGTATATGAGAACCCTGTGGAAATTACAGGCCTGCAAAGTGAAACTAAAATTTGCTAGAATTGTGATTCTAATCTATATAGAGCAATGGACTTACCACCAGAAAATTAATTTAGTAGGCCCTTGCATTAATATGCAGTATGACTTCACATCCTCCAATTAATCTTTTCCCTTCCTATCCCAGACTGTCACTAGCCAGCAGTCAAGGTGACCCCGGGTGTAGGGGAACCTTTCTTAACTTAAATGTGTTGTCTCCTAGAGACTTCCATAGAATAACATGAAAGTGTGTATATGTGCCACTTCCATTTTCATTTATCAGTGCAATATAATGAAACTATCAGGTTTCTTTCCATGCGGAAGGAGGTGTGCTTAGTAACTGTACTAATTTCAAGTAGTAAAGGGTACCCCTTACTACTTGACATTGAAACTAAATAACTCAAAATATACCACATACAGAATATATAAATATACTTTTATGAGGATTGGATAGGAAATTTACGCTTGTATTATAGATTTTAATTAAAATTGTACCAACCATCACCGCCTCACACATTATCATTGGCACTTTCGTCAGTGAAATTAATTTCATAATTGCGTTCTTGAATGCGCAATGACAGAACAAGCAGTGGCAATGGCCAACCTAAAGAAGTTTTTTTTTTTGTTGTATTGTTTATGCCTTCTGGCTGGATCAACGGAAGCGTCCGATTCCACCCGTCTGCTTTGACCCGTGACTTAATGGTATTGTGGTGTGTGACGTCACTACGATGCGGAGTTTTTGAGTTGGTTGTGTTTCTAGGTGCCATGTTGTTATATTTGCTGGTGCCCTCTGCTGGTAAATGTAGACGTGCTGAGTTTAACGGGTAACATTGTGTTCATTTGAGTTTGGGTTGTCATCGTGCTAAAGTGGTTTTGAGTTCCTGTAGTTAGTGCGATAACGTGGGTTGTGAAGTATTTTCAGTGAATTATTTAGGCGAATAGCCTAGGAAGAAATTGACTCCTTGCGAGAAAACGTAAAAACTGAAAATTGTGACCGGAGTGTTGCGGCATTTTTTGTAACACAACTAGAAAAAAAAGGAAGACCTTAAAGAATATGGTACCATTGTCTAGGTGAAAGATACGTATGCATGAGACAATACAAATTTAGGCTGAAGTTCTGTAGAAGCCAAACTATTTTATTGTTGCCAGTGCCACATAAGCTTTCTGTATATGTGATTCACACACTTTTAACTTTTGCTGCAGGGTTTTAAAGGTGGAAAGAGAATGTAGCAACGCATCAGGAACATTCGTTATGGTCATATAGTGCAGTATTTGTTTCATGCAGTCCCGCACTGCTAGTATGTTCTTACATCCATGTCTCAATTAATAAAGCACGATAAGATGGGTTGGAATGACACTGACGAAATTACATACAAATAGTGTTTAACAACAGAGATCAAGGTACTGCGGTGTTTGCTACGACTTTAAACAGCTTCTACAACACTAATTTATCACCCAGCAGGAGCTGCAAATCTTTCGGATACTAAAGACGAACGCAAAGTAAAATGATCTCGCGTTCGTAATACGCAGGTATCACAACAGTTCACAGGGAAAAATTCACCCATTACAAATGCAAATACTAATTAAGTCTGTCATATATGGTCATTACACATTTCTACATGATCCCACTCTTTTGCTCTTTAATTTTGGTGAGATGATAACAAATAAATAGGCAAAACGATTTTGGCTTATTTATGCACAGCCTTGACTTATCCGCGTTATTACCGACAGACATTCCTTTACAGAATTAATTATACTAAACGAGTTGATGGAAAATTGCGCTCATTGCAATTAACAAATATCAGATTTTTAAGCTAGACAGAAAAAACACCATGAAACGCGAAAGATAATGTGGATCACAATTTCATTTTTGTTTTTTATGAAAATGTTTTCAATTAACAATTCAGTATTGATATTTTTATTTCTTTAATAATGCGCTATTTCACTAGTGGCATCTGGAAAAATGAAATTCGTACTAATTACTGAATATTTTCGTATTTCTTATTTTTATGACTCACATATCTCCCCTTCTAACATCCTTGATTACGTCTTTGACAGCAGAATACTTCTTTGAACGCTATGCAGAGGAAAACAAAGACGCGTGAATATTTAAGTTTTGGCGGCAGTAGTGTGTTGTTCGCGCATCGTGTAAGGTTTATTGTCGTCGAAGACTAGCAAAATGGCTGGTGTTTTTGGCATTCATGTGGGTAATTCTTCTGCCTGCTTGGCGTATTGTAAGGTTGGTAATGTTTTTCATATTTGTTGTTCACTGAGAACTTCTAATGTGCCAGAAGTGAAGTCATGAACGATTATTTTTCTAGCTCGAATGTATTCGTGAGAAACGTTCTAATAAGATCATATCAATGTAACTTTTACATTATTTTACGTTTTGTTTCTCAGGATGGGAAAGTTGATATTATAGCAGACGACAGTGGCAACAGAATAATGCCTGCAATAGTCGCGTTTGTAGACGGTGAAGAGGTAAGGAAATTTTGTACTAAGCAGCAGTTTATTTGAATAGTGCCCTCTAAGCTGAAATTGCCTGTTACTTCTTAATTTAGTTGGTTTACCACTGTTCCGTAATTCCGCTTCGTGGTCAAAATTTAAGAGATCGAATGTGTTTCAGGCTGTTGGACTCCCAGCGAAGGCAGCTCTTGTTAGAAATGCCACATGTGCTATTGTTCGGAATAAGAAACTCTTAAATGACAGTATTCCTGACGACGAACTTGAGCATCATATAAAGTCAGTGAAATGTAAAATAGTGACCGAAGGAGGCCTGAAATATGAAATCCGAGATGAATACAAGATTGCTGCGTATACCCCAGAAGGAGCCATGACCTGCATATACAAAAAGCTGTTTGGTATGTAGAAATGTTTTTATGCGTAATGCCCCAATCTCATATTCCTACGAGTAGCTAGTATGGTTCAATCCATGTAATCTCACAGGGGGTGAAAATGTGGCTATTTCAGAATTTAATCATATTTGGAACATGGATGCCCACATGTCTCAGTAGTAAAACTGCCAAATAGCACTTTTCTAACTCTTACCATTTTTGATAAATTCAGGTTTGAAGATTCATGGGTGGGTACCCAGTCATTAGTGAGGAACCGGTTTCCGTATTCTCAGACACTTGCTATTCAGTAATGAGGTGACCTACAGACATCAAGTATTTTAGTCATGTACTGTGTGAGTCATTAAGTTGATATATTGCATAAAAAGTAGGATACATCTCTGTTTTTTATGAAAAACGTTGAGAATTGCTCTTTCTCCGTGATGTGCTTTACATGTGTGATTTTTTAAAAATTATAACTTCACAGAGGGAAAAAATGCAGACTTCATCTTACGCACTATAACTCTTTAGTGCTAGCATTAAGTATAAATAACAATGACAAGCTTTTGGCATTTAAATTAGTAGTTCTTACCTTCACTTAAAGATGACTCCATCACAAAAAAAAGGCAAATTTGACGAATTTCAAAGTCCTGTGGGGTACATAGATAATAGAATCGCAATATGATTTTTTGCTGAAATGTTTGTATATCTGTCAGCAATCTTATCTGCAAAGAATACAGGGCATTAATAATAAAAACGTGTATTCCTTGAAAAATTGACCTGTAGGTCAGAACTGTAAACAATTTAGAGCTGAAAACAGTTATGAATCATTTTTCTCAGTTTGTATGTTGTATTTCTCTGTTAAGTGTCTTTCCTGTGTAAAGAATTGAGGGACAATGTGGGTGCACAAATGAGGTGATACATCCATATTCTGTCACTGCAACTTAAAAAGACAAGTTAAATGAAACATAAGAAATGGTGTAAGCAGTAATGAGACACAGTAATAACTTTAAATGTGTACTTATATGTACAGATATAAAAATTTTACAAAGAACATTTTGATAAACAAATTCAAATATAAAGAAGGAAACTAACTTTGAAACCCTTCCACTTTGCATATATCTGTTTTCCTCGACATCTTGATGCAGAAGCAAAATGAGTTCACTTAAATGTGAGAGATATTATTTTTTTCCGAAGTACTTATTGTCATGTTTATACAACTCCTCACTGTGTCTTTGTAATGATGGGAATCTGCCTGACATGTGGCATTGGAGAAGGGGACCCAAACAGCATCTTTCCAAGCTAGCCATGAAGGGAATTGTAAATCAGCAGTAGGCATGCAGTTAATCTCAACATCTTTAAACTCATGTGATGCCTGGGAAATGGGTCCTGTGTGCCAGATTTTGTTGTATTTGAAAGCCACGTTCTGCCTGACTTGCAGCCTTTTCTGCAAACCATTTCATGAGCTCCCATTGTGACACTGCTCCTTTTTTATATGTTGGAAGTCTCTTTATTATAAAGGTGTTAATTATAGTGAGTAGTAATGTGTGGTGCAATCATATTACTGGAAATGTCATTGCTATACTGTACCTGTGTTCTGAGAAACCTTAATGTTATTTGATCTGTGAAGAAGCAGAGCATATTAGCACTCGGTATTGTCTGGAGTGCCCTGTGAACAATGCAACCAATTTTCCGATATAAGGAGCTCCTCACTCAGAAATGTAGAATTCAGCTCGTAGTGGACAGTTTCAAGTTTTTATTATCTGCTCCACCTTTATTGAGTATTGTCAGAGTAACTTCTACTGTTGGTGTCCTAGAGCACATCGGACTTGGAGAAAGAACAATTAAAGAGAGTCATGGTGTAATTGCTGCTCCAGAATGCAGGAGTGGTCAAAAGATGTTACCTGGAATTGTCACAGAAGAAGTAGTGATATCTCACGAAAATGATAATATTTCAAGACTTTGTGCAAGGAATTAAAGACTCCTTCCACTATGGTTCATAACAAGAAGATTCACATAAAATTGCATGAAGGTTTCTTGAAATACAGGTACAGCACAATGACAGTTACAGAAACCCAATTGAAACAAGCATTTCTAGTCATTGCTACTATCACCTTTCTAATGAAGAGACTTCCAATGAATGCAAATGGGAGCACTGTTGCTATGGAAACTCGTGAAAATGCTTTTTGGGAACAATTGCAGGTTGAGCAGAATGTGGCTTTCAAATTCTACAAAATCTGGTACACAAGACACATTTTCCACCAATCACGTGAATTTAAAGATGTTGAGATTAACTATATGCCCCCTACAGATTCACAATTCCTTTCATGGTCCAGTTGGAATGATGCTGTTTGGCTACCCTTTGCCATTGTGACGTCTAAAGCAGATGCCCTATCATTACAAAGACATGGTGCACAGTTTTATAAACATGACAATAAGTGCTTTGGAGAAAAATCATATCTCTCACCTTTAAGTGAACTCATTTCATTTTTGCATCAAGGTATCAAGGAAAACAGTTATATGCAAGGTGTGTGTGTTTTAAAAATGCAGTTTCCATCTTTGTATTTGATTTTTTTATTTTTTTATGAAATTTTTCTTTGTGGAGGTTTTATATCAGCATATACTGGTATATATTCAAAGTTCTTAACGTCTCTCGTTATTGCTTGCTGCTTTTCTTACTTTTCACTGAAGTTTGTTTTTAATTTACAGTAACAGAATAAGAATATATCACCTCATTTGTGCACCAAAGTTATCTATTGTAATTCTTTACACTGAAAAGACAACTAACAATGAAATAATAATAAAAAAATCCCGTGGAGGCCCGGGAAAAGAATAGGCCTCCGGTATGTTGTGCCAGTCGTAAGAGGCGACGAAAAAGAAAAAACCACTAATAGGGCTAACCCCCCTTTTAGTGTGATTAGTTGGTTCAGGATAGAACTAAAGAAGCCTCGGACAAGCGCCGTCATGGTCGGGGATGACGCTTGAACCCTATGCCCGCCCACAATGCTAACGACACTGCTAGCCAACTGGAAAATGATTCAAATCCAAATAGAGGTGTTTTGCAGGATATGCTTCCTGCAACCACCCTAGAAGGAAAACAAAAACAGAGGATGAGATGGTCAGATGAAGTTAATCGACACCTCATGTTCTGTTGTTACCAAGCAACAAACCTAGGAACCAACACAACTGGATACATATCACAAGTATACACAACATTTATCATCAGATACCCAGAATTAAAATTTTTAACAGAACGACGACTAGCTGATCAGATCCGTGTAATAATAAAAAATAACAGGATACCCCAGTCAGAATTAGAAAACATCAAACAACAAGTACAACAAATACTGGAACAAAATGATGTGCAATCAGAAGAAGAAGAAAATACAGTAATGGACTCAAACATCCCAGAGCAAACAAACAAAGGACAACACGCATCAATTAAACAATCAGAGGAAAACTAAATCTTAAGACAGCCAACTGAACAAGCACAAATAGAACACGAAGTGACACACATGTTAGATACAGAAGAAAAAATTCGGCTGACATATATAGAATACAAAGACACAAATACAGACATTAGACCATTCTTGCGTAGACCACCAAATAACCCACAAGTCGAAACAACAATAAAAACTATCAACACAATCATACACAACAAAATAAATGAAAATACAACTATGGAAGAGTTACAACTACTGGTTTATATAGCAGCACTCACTACACTACATATACACACTAGGCAGAGATCAGAACCAACCAACACACAGAAGAAACCCACAAAACCAGCATGGCAACACAGGCTACAGATCAGAATAGAAAAACTGAGAAAAGACATCGGACAGCTAATACAATTTATAAGAAATGAAATGTCAGAAAAAAACGAAAAAGGTTAGGTAAAATCTCACAACAAGATGCGATAGAGCAATTAGATGAAAAGAAGCAGAAATTACAAGCATTGGCCAAACGACTTAGAAGATACAAAAAAAGTGAAAATAGAAGGAAACAAAACCAAACATTCAACACAAACCAAAAGAAATTTTACCAGACAATAGATAACACACACTTTAAAACAGACAATCCACCAAACATAACAGACATGGAACACTTCTGGAGCAACATATGGTCAAACCCCGTACAACATAACAGGCATGCACGGTGGATACAAGCAGAAACAGACACATACAAGATGATGCAACAAATGCCTGAAGTGATAATTTTGCAACATGAAGTCACCCAAGCAATTAATTCTGCTCACAATTGGAAAGCCCCTGGAAAAGATAAAATAGCAAATTTATGGCTAAAGAAGTTCACCTCAACACATTCACATCTAACTAAATTATTTAACAGTTACATTGCAGACCCATACACATTCCCTGATACACTTGCACATGGAATAACTTATCTGAAACCTAAAGATAAAGCAGACACAGCAAACCCAGGTAAATATCGCCCCATAACATGCCTACCAACAATATACAAAATATTAATTTCAGTCATTACACAGAAATTTATGACACATACAACACAGAACAAAATTAGAAATGAAGAACAAAAAGGGTGTTGCACAGGAGCACGAGGATGTAAAGAGCAACCCCCGCAGCAGAGGTGACATATCAAGCTAAAACTAAACAAAGGTCGCTACACTCCACATACATTGATTACCAAAAAGCTTTTGATAGTGTACCCCACTCATGGTTACTACAAATATTGGAAATATACAAAGTAGATCCTAAATTGATACAGTTCCTAAACATAGTAATGAAAAATTGGAAAACCACACTTAATATCCAAACAAATTCAAATAATATCACATCACAGCCAATACAGATTAAGCGTGGAATATACCAAGGAGACTCATTAAGTCCTTTCTGGTTCTGCCTTGCTCTGAACCCACTATCCAACATGCTAAATAATACAAATTATGGATACAATATTACTGGAACATACCCACACAAAATCATACGTTTGCTATACATGGATGATCTAAAACTACTGGCAGCAACAAATCAACAACTCAACCAATTACTAAAGATAGCAGAAGTATTCAGCAATGATATAAATATGGCTTTTGGAACAGACAAATGTAAGAAAAATAGCATTGTCAAGGGAAAACACACTAAACAAGAAGATTACGTATTGGATAACCACAGCGACTGCATAGAAGCGATGGAAAAAACAGATGCCTACAAATATCTAGGATACAGACAAAAAATAGGAATAGATAATACAAATATTAAAGAAGAACTAAAAGAAAAATATAGACAAAGACTAACAAAAATACTGAAAACAGAATTGACAGCAAGAAACAAGACAAAAGCTACAAATACTTATGCTATACCAATATTGACCTACTCATTTGGAGTAGTGAAATGGAGTAACGCAGACCTAGAAGCACTCAATACACTTACACGATCACAATGCCACAAGTATAGAATACATCACATACATTCAGCAACTGAAAGATTCGCATTAAGCAGAAAGGAAGGAGGAAGGGGATTTATCGATATAAAAAAACCTACATTATGGACAGGTAGACAATTTAAGAAAATTCTTTCTAGAATGAGCAGATACTAGCAAAATACACAAGGCAATCACTCATATAAATACATCGGTTACACCACTGCAATTTCATAACCACTTCTACAACCCTTTAGATCACATAACATCAACAGGTACGAAGAAAGTAAATTGGAAAAAGAAAACACTACATGGCAAGCACCCGTATCATCTAACACAGCCACACATCGATCAAGACACATCCAACATCCGAAGAAAAGGCAATATATACAGTGAGACGGAAGGATTCATGATTGCAATACAGGATCAAACAATAAACAACAGATATTACAGCAAGCATATTATTAAAGATCCCAATACCACAACAAATAAATGCAGACTTTGCAAACAACAAATAGAAACAGTAGATCACATCACAAGTGGATGTAAAATACTAGCAAATACAGAATACCCCAGAAGACATGACAATGTAGCAAAAATAATACATCAACAGCTTGGCTTACAACATAAACTTATAAAACATGTTCCCACATACAAGTATGCACCACAAAATGTACTGGAGAATGATGAATACAAATTATACTGGAACGGAACCATAATAACAGACAAAACAACAACACATAACAAACCTGACATCATACTCACCACTAAAAGAAGAAATTAACACAACTAATTGAAATATCCATACCCAATACAACAAATATACGAAAGAAAACAGGAGCAAAAATTGAAAAATACATCCAACTGGCTGAGGAAGTCAAGGACATGTGGCATCAGGATAAAGTTGACATTATACCAAGTATACTATCAACTACAGGAGTCATACCACACAATATCCACCAGTAAATCAATGCAATACAGCTACATCCAGACTTGTATATGCAACTACAGAAATCCGTAATTATTGATACATGTTCAATTACCCGAAAGTTCCTAAATGCGATATAACATACACCGCACAGTTAAAAGGAAGTCACGCTTGATGAAGGTCCGCGTCACTTTCCATTTTTGACCATACATAGCGTCTGAGAAAAGAAAGAAAGAAATAATAACAATAATAATAATAAATTATTATCATTCAGCTCTTACAGCAATAGACAGTCATAAGCGTACATTTCTATATGAACTACTATATCAATGTAATTTAGTTTACATGAAATAGGTAAAACTAGAAATTATATGTTAGAGAGCAGCATTTTCATTTCCAAAACATTTGTCAACTGGGTAAAGAGGTTGTTTACTAGTAGCGTATACAGAAGCGTGTGATTCCACCCGTCTGCTTTGACCCATGAAGTCACAAATATGGCGGAAACGACCGTCCACTATGACTCCAATATGGCGCCTATGACTTCATTACGTACACATAACAAACATGAAAATACATCGAAAAACACATACACACTCTAGGAAATCAATATTGCAATCAAACACTTCCCTTGACCTGTTATCCTTACGACATATCCACATATAGCCATCCCTGGTCAGAGACGCCAAAACTTTAGTAAGTCTCATTGCTTCACAACACACTGAACACTTCACGACTTCAGCCAACAGCCCGCATTGCTGAAGAAATTCTATTAGGGACAATGCACTGTCCCCCATCATCGCAGACAACCAAAAACTGTTGACCTTGTCAGTCATATCCATACCTACCAAAGACATAAGCAAAGAAATTTACCAAAATTTACACATGAACAGAAAAGAAACTACAGTAACGTCAACATAACAAAACCAAAATCATTAATTCATTGAAATATATTCCACTGAAGGCACAGTCACCACTGATACTATACACATGCAATGCTACCACACAAGTGAACCCCATATGCCACATAACACGCTACCCATAAACACACCACCAGAGAGAACCACCGACTGCAACAATACGCCACCTATAAACACGCCACACACGCACACTAAACCAAAAACATCACCTAACATGCAAATACACCACTGGAGACCACCACCGATCACATCAAAACAACACCTACAAACACGCCACTCTCACAAACTAAACTCCGCGCCGTGGTGACATCACACACAACAACAGCCTTATGTCACGAGTCAAAGCCGACAGGTGGGATTGAACGCTTCCGTCGACCCGCTTATACAATTTAGCTTTAAAAATATTAATAGGCAATTCTGTAAAATCTACCCTTGGCCTATTAAACATCCTTAATCCAAAGGCTAGGTAGGAGTTACGTGATTTAGATGATGTGTGGTATGGTATGTCTACATGTGTGCTGTTTCTAGTGTCAAAACTATGTACATCAGTTCTCAGTGTGAAATTAGAAACGTTGTTTCTAACATACAATAAAACATTATAGATGAATAAGTTTACTGTTGTCAGACATTCCAGTTTAATGAACAGAAGTTTACAATGTTCTGTTTTATCAGAATCTGTTATTATTCTTATTACTTTCTTCTGCAACAATAAAATGTCATTTGCTTAACAACTGCTACCCCATTAAAAAATTCCGTATGATATGATATATTGGAAGAAAGCAAAATTTCGTGATCTTGCATAGTTATTTGGAACATATCTTTTTAAATTTGTAGTTATGAATATAATAGAGGGAAACATTCCACGTGGGAAAAATATATCTAAAAACACAGATGATGTGACTTTCCGAACGGAAGTGCTGGCAGGTCGATAGACACGCACACAAACAAACACAAACATACACATGAAATTCAGGCTTTCACAACAAAATGTTGCCTCATCAGGAAAGAGGGAAGGAGAGGGAAAGACGAAAGGATGTGGGTTTTAAGGGAGAGGGTAAGGAGTCATTCCAATCCTGGGAGCGGAAAGACTTACCTTAGGGGGAAAAAAGGACAGGTATACACTCGCGCGCTCTCTCTCTCTCTCTCTCTCTCTCTCTCTCTCTCTGCGCGCGCGCGCGCACACACACACACACACACACACACACACACACACACACACACACACACACACACACACACACACACAGACACGCCTGTGTATGTGGGGATGGATATGTGAGTGTGTGCGAGTGTATACCCCTTTTTTCCCCCTAAGGTAAGTCTTTCCGCTCCCGGGATTGGAATGACTCCTTACCCTCTTCCTTAAAACCCACATCCTTTCGTCTTTCCCTCTCCTTCCCTCTTTCCTGGTGAGGCAACAGTTTGTTGCGAAAGCTTGAATTTCATGTGTATGTTTGTGTGTCTATCGACCTGCCAGCACTTTCGTTCAGTAAGTCACATCATCTGTGTTTTTAGATATAAATTTGTAGTTAAATAAATAACTCTTGAAAAGTCTAGAAAATATATTTTTAATGTGTGGTTTCCAGGCCAATTTATTGTCAGTAAGAACACCTAAAAGTTTTGTAGTTTTTAATTCATGATGGTTAGGAATCTCTTAGAGGCTAAAATTAAGTACCTGTGTTTTACTTTCATTTAGTAAGAAAACATCGCAGTACCCACATCCTGCGAGGCCTCGCTCAGTGAAAACTAACCAATATGCAAAGATGTTTTGTGTTGGCCTTGTAGGTACTGCGATGTTTGCATATGTCTGGTTATGATTAACCAATCATATCCGCTCATCTGGAGATAGATTGAGTCGAAAGTTGATCGAAGGGTAGTGATTTGAAGGGCAAAAGGGAAAAAAGTGCCAAGGCAAGAGCCAAGGGAAAGAAACCTGTGTGATAGTTGGGTCAGATTTTACGAGCAGTAGCAGTTTTCTTGCTGTCTGCAACAGGTCACGCAAGGCTAGATTTTGATTCTAGTGGGTATCTTGCAGGCAGATGCCTTTGATGTTGTGCAGTGGCGTTTCTCGGTGGCTGCAGCTTCTCGGTCAGTGTCAGCATACCAGTAACAGTTAGGTTCATCATCATTTAGTGTCTTGATAGGTTGTATATTGGATTAACAGTGTAGGGCGGTGTTGGCGGTTTCTTTGTGCGATAGTGTGCGAGCTTGTCAGCTTCCCTGTTGTAGCCTGTTGGTCGGCTATAATAGCAACTGGCATATCCAGTCAATGTTGCTGATGATGTCATGTGAGAATTTATAAATAAACACAGATTAGTAATAAAAACAATAAAGGTCTGAACACGGATCCTTGTAGCACTCCAGGCGTAACATAAACCAAATTTGACTTCTCGCTATCAATGCACACAACTTGGTGTGTGCCTCCCTGCGGGTCCGGGGGTTAGAATAGGCCCGAGGTATTCCTGCCTGTCGTAAGAGGCGACTAAAAGGAGTCCCTCCCCCTCAAGGGGGTAGTTAGCGCCTGCGTCCTGAGACGGACGGTTCCACGACCTATATTTGTGGTCATTTTGGTTTTTCACTTCTTCTCATTTCTTCCTTCCATTGTTGGTTCCTTTCTTTGTTCTTCTCCGTCTCACTGTCTTCCTTGCCTCTTTCTCCTTGCCTTCTTCAGTCTCCGTCTCGACGTTTGAGACAGTCTGTCCTCTCTCTCCCTCTCTCCCTTCTTTTTCCTCTTCTTCCTTCCTCCCAGTGCGCGCCTGAAGGCCGACCCACGCGTTCGCACGCATAGCCGGTGACGGGGTAACGCGTAACTCCCCGCCCTGGGTAGACAAGTAAGGCACGCACGTACCCCCTGGTACAGGCCAGGCCCAGGGAGGGGTGATTGCCTGAGCTGATACCTTCTGACCATGCCGATTGGTCCCTCTGTCTGTTTCTCGGGAGGTGTGACCTGAGGTGTAAATATTCACCTAAGGCGGGAGTGCCCTCTGAGAGGGTCCCCACTAGGAAGGAGCGTGCCATCGGAGACGCTGGCAATCATGGGGGATTCCTCCGCAATGGATTTCTCTTCTTCTCTCTCAACTTCTGCCCACAAACGGAAACTTGACCAGCCACCAGTGACAAAAGTACTACCGCCTGCCCCACAGTTTGTGGTAGTTTCTCGATCTGAGGACGGAAAGGATTTTTCCTCTGTCAACCCTTTCGTTATCTAGAAGGGCGTAGATGCCATAGCCGGATCGGTCAAGTGTTGTACCAGGTTGCGTAATGGTACCTTGTTACTAGAAACTGAGAGCGCCTTTCAGGCACAAAAACTGCTTCGGGCCACACTCCTGTACACATTCCCTGTCCGGGTGGAGGCTCACCGCACTTTGAATTCGTCTCATAGTGTTGTTTATACTAGATCACTCGACGGATTGACTGACGAGGAGATTCAGTCTTTCCTCGCTGAGCAGGGCGTGACGGCTGTCCGTAGGGTCATGAAAAATGTCAACAATGACCTTGTACCGACCCGGACACTTTTCTTGACCTTTGATAGTGTTCAGCTGCCGTCGCGCATCAAAGCGGGCTACGAGGTTATTTCTGTTCGCCCCTATGTCCTGACACCTACGCGCTGCTACCAGTGTCAGCATTTTAATCACACTCGCCAGTCTTGTTCCAGTGCGGCTAAATGTGTCACTTGTGGCAGGGATGTCCATGAGGGTGACTGCCCACCTCCGTCTCCTCGTTGTGTGAACTGTCATGGTGACCATGCAGTGTCCTCCTGCAACTGTCCCATCTACAAGGAAGAACGCTGTATCCAAGAAATTCGGGTCAAAGAGAAAGTGTCCACCTCGGCTGCTCGCAAGCTATTTGCTAGTAGGAAACCCACGCTGCTCCCAGCGGGGAGATACAGTACTGTCCTTGCCTCTCCTCAGACTACCAGGGAGGTGGCGACACAGACATGCGATGTGACCTTCAGCACCACGGTCGTCCGTTCGGCCAGTGCTAAGATCGCGCGGTCGATGTCTCCTCTTCCTCCCGTCACCCCTCAGACACAAGCACCTTCATCAGCTTCTGCCAAGACGAAGACCCAGAAGTCAGATGCACAGGCCTTCAAGAAGGAACCGTCCCGTGCAGACTTCCTACGTACCTCGAACTCCCAGCCATCGACCAGTACTTCAACTAAACGACCTTCCAAGAAGGCTCATAGGAAGCACAGTTCTCCTTCTCCGCCACGGCACATTTCTTCTCCTGCGCCACCCAGCAGTTGCCGCCCCAGGCCGTCATCCCTTTCGCCTGGCCGCACCGCTGGTAGCCGAACATCTGGCTGTTCACCTGCAGAGGAAGCTCCCCCTCTTGGCCATCTTGTTAAGATGGCCGATGAACCTATAGAACCAATGGACGACGACTGTCGGCCTACTGATAGCGGCGGCAGAGCTCGCTCGAAGCCAGGCCCTCAGCGGCCTTCAAGGTGACCCCTTCTTTCATCTTCCTTTTCTTCTCACGATGGCACTTATTCACTGGAATATTCGCAGCATTCGCTCGAACCAAGAGGACTTAAAGTTGCTGCTCCGCTTGCACTGTCCGCTCGTCATAGCCCTCCAGGAAACGAAGCTACATCCATGCGATCAAATTGCCTTGGCACACTACACCTCTGTGCGTTTTGACCTACACCCTGTGGTAGGTATTCCGGCTCATGGAGGGGTTATGTTGCTGGTCCGGGATGATATTTACTACGATCCCATCACATTGCACACCGGCCTGCAGGCAGTTGCCATCCGAATTACTCTCCCCACTTTTACATTTTCCATTTGTACCGTTTACACTCCATCGTCGTCTACCGTTACCAGGGCAGACATGATGCAAATTACTGCTCAGCTACCTGCACCATTTTTGTTAATTGCAGACTTCAATGCCCACCATCCCCTTTGGGGCTCTCCAGCATCCTGCCCGAGGGGCTCCCTGTTAGCAGACCTTTTCAACCAGCTCAATCTTGTCTGCCTCAATACTGGCGCCCCTACTTTTCTTTCGGACACATCTCACACCTATTCCCATTTAGACCTCTCTATATGTACTCCCCAACTTGCATGCCGGTTTGAGTGGTATGCACTTTCTGATACATATTCGAGCGACTACTTCCCGTGTGTTATCCATCTCCTGCATCTTACCCCCTCTCCGTGCTCAACTAGTTGGAACATCTCCAAAGCAGACTGGGGGCTCTTCTCTTCCAGGGCGACCTTTCAGGATCAAACCTTCACAAGCTGCGATAGTCAGGTCGCACGCCACATGGAAGTCATTCTCACTGCTGCTGAATATTCCATCCCTCACACTACTTCTTCTCCACATCGCGTACCGGTCCCCTGGTGGACCGCAGCATGTAGAGACGCTTTACATGCTTGTCGACGTGCTTTATGCACCTTTAAACGCCACCCTACAGTGGCGAATTGTATCAATTATAAATGATTACGTGCGCAGTGTCATCGTATTATTAAAGAAAGCAAGAAAGCCAGCTGGGCTGCTTTCACAAGCACCTTCAACAGTTTTACTCCTTCTTCTGTTGTCTGGGGTAGCCTGCGCCGGCTATTTGGCACCAAGGTCCACTCACCAGTTTCTGGCTTGACGGTCGCAAATGACGTCCTTGTGGCCCCTGAGGATGTCTCCAATGCCTTCGGCCGCTTTTTCGCAGAGGTTTCGAGCTCCGCTCATTACCACCCTGTCTTCCTCCCCCGAAAACAGGCAGAGGAGGCTAGGCCACCTAACTTCCGCTCCTCGAATCGTGTAAGTTATAATGCCCCATTCACCATGCGGGAACTCGTAAATGCACGTGCCCGGTCACGGTCCTCCACTCCAGGGCCTGATTCTATTCACATTCAGATGCTGAAGAACCTTTCTCCTGCGGGTAAAGGTTTACTTCTTCATACTTACACTCGCGTCTGGATTGAGGGAGATGTTCCCGCATGCTGGCGCGAGTCTATTGTTGTACCGATTCCTAAGCCGGGGAAGGACAAGCACTTGCCTTCCAGTTATCGACCCATCTCGCTTACCAGCTGTGTCTGTAAGGTGATGGAGCGAATGGTTAACTCTCGTTTGGTTTGGATGCTCGAATCTCGACGCCTACTTACCAATGTACAATTTGGATTTCATAGGCGCCGCTCTGCTGTTGACCATCTGGTTACCTTGTCGACCTTCATTATGAATAACTTCTTGTGGAAGCGCCCGACCACGGCTGTGTTCTTTGATTTGGAGAAGGCTTACGACACCTGTTGGAGGGCGGGCATTCTTCGCACCATTCATACATGGGGCCTTCGCGGTCGCCTCCCACTTTTTATTTGTTCCTTTTTAATGGATCGACAGTTCAGGGTATGTGTGGGTTCTGTCCTGTCAGACACCTTTCGCCAGGAGACTGGGGTGCCACAGGGCTCAGTTTTGAGCGTCGCTCTCTTCGCCATAGCGATCAATCCAATAATGGATTGCCTCCCAGCTGATGTATCAGACTCCCTTTTCGTGGACGATTTTACCATCTATTGCAGCGCGCCGTGTACATGTTTCCTGGAGCGCTGTCTTCAGCGTTCTCTTGACCGTCTTTACTCCTGGAGTGTCGCCAATGGCTTCTGTTTTTCTGCCGAGAAGACGGTCTGTATTAATTTCTGGCGCTACAAAGAATTTCTCCCACCGTCCTTACGACTCGGTCCTGTTGCTCTCCCATTCGTGGAGACAACAAAATTTTTAGGTCTTACATTTGACAGGAAACTTAGCTGGTCTCCACATGTGTCATATTTGGCTGCCCGTTGTACCTGTTCTCTACATGTCCTCCGTGTTCTCAGTGGTATGTCATGGGGAGCGGATCAAACCGTCCTACTTCGCCTATATCGGTCGATCGTCCGCTCCAAGCTGGATTATGGGAGCTTCGTATACTCCTCTGCACGGCCGTCCATCTTATGCCGCCTCAACTCCATACAACATTGGGGTTTACGTCTTGCGATCGGAGCGTTTTATACTAGTCTTGTCGAGAGTCTTCATGCCGAAGCCGGTGAATTGCCACTCACCTACCGGCGCGATATACTACTTTGTCGGTTTGCCTGTCGGCTACTGTCAATGCCCGACCACCTGTCTTATCGTTCCTTTTTTGACGACTCTCTCGACCGTCAATACTGGTTGTATGTCTCTGCCCTGCTACCCCCTGGAGTTCGCTTTCGTCGCCTCCTTCAACACCTTGATTTTTCACTCCCTGCAACCTTTAGAGTGGGCGATAGCCACACGCCACCTTGGCTCCAGGCTCAGGTTCGCGTTCACCTTGACTTCAGCTCGCTCCCAAAGGAGGTTACCCCCGGTTCGGTATACCACTCCCGTTTTGTCGAACTTCATTCGAATTTCATTAATATGACCTTCATTTATACAGGTGACTCTAAGACCAATGATGGGGTCGGGTGTTCTTTTATTGTCGGGGCACAAAGTTTCAAATACCGGCTCCATGGCCATTGTTCGGTCTTCACAGCTGAGCTCTTTGCTGTCTACCAGGCTGTTCTTTACATCTGCCGCCACCGACATTCTGCTTATGTCATCTGCTCCGATTCCCTGAGCGCCATCCAGAGCCTCAGTGATCCATATCCGGTTCATCCTTTCGTGCACCGGATCCAACGCTCTCTTCAGCAGCTGGTGGACGACGGTTCTCCGGTTAGCTTTATGTGGGTTCCTGGCCAGGTCAGTATCCCTGGGAATGAAGCTGCAGATGCCGCAGCCAAGGCTGCGGTCCTCCAGCCTCGGACAGCTTCTTGTTGTGTCCTTTCATCAGATTGTAGCAGGGTCATTTGTCTGCGCATTTTATCGCTGTGGCATGCCGATTGGGCTGCACTTAAGAACTCTTTTGTGGATACGTGCGTAGCGAGCACGGGACCCCGAGCTAATATGGCCCTCCTTCCTTTCCGGGCTGCATACCTTCCTTTTCCGCATCCTTCCCTATCCCCCGTCTTCGCCCCCCCCCCCCCCTCCCCTCACCTCTGGCTCTTTCCTTTCCTTTCTCCCCCTCTGGGAGTATGGTTTGTGCCTACGTCCGGAGATGGACACTCGTAAATGTAATGCATTCTTCGCCTTCTCTGCTTGTATGTCTTCATCCTTCCTTTGTCCTTCTCTTTTCCTTAGCTCTTCTCTTTACCCTTTTCTCCGCTGCGGCATTTGAAACGTCTCTTCTTTCCTTTCCCTTTCTTTGTTTTTCCCTTTCTCTTTCTTCCTCCCTGTGTGTGTCTGAAGGCCGACCCACGCATTTTCGTGCGTAGCCGGTGCCGGGGTAATGCGTAATTCCCCGCCCCGGTTAGACAGGAAGGACACGTACGTACCCCCTGGTAACAGCCAGGTCCAGGGAGGGGTGATTACCCGAGCTGATACCTTCCGAAAGTGCCGATTGGTCTCTCCATCCGTTTGTCGGGAGGTGTGAACAATCACCTAAGGCGGGAGTGCCCTCAGAGAGGGCCCCCACAAGGGAGGAGCGCGCCATCGGAGACGCCGGTAATCGTGGGGAATTCTTCTGCAATGGTTTCCTCACCTTCCACTATGTCTGCTCACAAGCGTAAGTTCACTGAGTCTCAGCCACAGACAGTTCTTCCATCGTTGCCACAGTTCCTTGTTGTTTCTCGGTCTGATGAAGGTCATGACTTCTCCATGGTCAACCCTTTCATTATTCAGAAAGGTGTCGACGCAATTGCGGGTCCTGTAAAGTCTTGTTCCAGATTACGGAATGGCACCTTGTTGTTAGAAACAGTCAGTGCCCTCCAGGCACAAAAATTGCTGCGTACTTCACTTCTCCACACCTTCCCTGTCCACATGGAACCGCACCGTACTTTAAATTCCACGCGTGGAGTCGTTTATACACGCTCCCTCGATGGATTGTCTGACGATGAAATTCAGCACTACCTGTCTGACCAGGGTGTAACGGCTGTTCATAGAGTTATGAAAAGGGTTGACATGAACATCATTCCAACCCGCACTGTCTTCTTGACATTTGACAAAGTTCAACTCCCATCCAAAATCAAAGCAGGCTATGAGATAATTTCCGTTCGCCCTTACGTCCCAAACCCTACGCGTTGCTATCGATGTCAGCGGTTCAATCACACCAGCCAGTCCTGTTCCAATCTGGCCAAATGTGTTACGTGTTGCAAGGATGCCCATGAGGGTGCTTGTCCACGTCCATCCCCTCGCTGCATCAACTGTATGGGTGACCACGCTGCTTCCTCTCGAGATTGCCCCATTTTTAAAGACGAAAAGCTCATCCAGGAAATAAGAGTGAAGGAAAAGCTGTCAACCTTTGCTGCTCGAAAATTATTCGCCAGTCGACAGCCCACCATGCCTCAGACAGGAAAATACAGCACTGTCCTTGCTTATCCTCGGCCAACAAAGGAGGCGGCCACGCAGACTTGCGACCTCACCTTTAGTGCCACGGTCGTCAGATCGGCCAGCGCAAAGATCGCCCGTTCAGCCTCACCACTTTCGCCTGCCCACTCTATGGCTCACTCTTCATCGGGTTCTGCTAAATCTCGAGCCCAAAAGTCAGACACCAAGACTTCGAAAAAAGAGCGTACTCATGAAGATTTTTTACGTACCCCAACTTCACAACCATCGGTTCCTCCTTCATCTAAACATCATATTTCCAAGAAGGCTAATAAGAAACCCAGTTCATCTCTTTCTCCGCCAAGGCGTGTCTCATCTACAGCACCACCTGGCGGAAATCGCTCTCGGCCGTCTTCTGTGTCGCCGAGACGCACTGCTGGCAACCAATCAACCGGCCGATCGCTGGTGGCAGGAGCTGCTACTGAACAACCTATGGATCAGGATCTTCTGCCTTCGGCTGAATGCCATTCCATGCTGTCGGTCGCAAGCTCTGAGCAGTCATTGAGTTGACGGCAACCTTGGTCACATTCCTCCATTTTCTGTTCACCCTATGTCCATTATCCACTGGAATATCCGCAGCATTCGAGCCAATCGGGATGAATTGTCGATCCTCTTACGATCCTACTCGCCGGTCATCTTCTGTCTTCAGGAAACAAAGCTGCGTCCCCATGACCGCTTTGTTCTCCCCCATTTTCAGTCCGTCCGATTTGATCTCCCCTCTGTTGAAGGCACTCCAGCCCATGGAGGACTCCTGATTCTTCTCCATGATACTCTCCATTAATCACCCAATCCACTTAAACACTTCCTTCCAAGCTGTCGCTGTCCGTCTTTTCCTTCCTGGATATACCTTTTCTCTTTGTACTGTATACATTCCATCATCCACACCAATGGCACGAGCTGATCTCCTTCATCTTCTTGGTCAGCTTCCACCTCCCTATTTGCTGGTTGGGGACTTCGATGCCCACCACCCGCTTTGGGGATCTCCACATCCTTGTCCACGTGGCTCACTATTGCTAGATGTCTTCCACCAAGTGGATCTAGTTTGCCTCAACACTGGGGTCCCTACATTTTTGTCTGCCTCCATGACAAATTTCTCTCATTTGGACCTTTCGGTCGGTACTGTTCCGCTAGCTCGGCGCTTCGAATGGTTCGTCCTTGATGATACACACTCGAGTGATCACTTTCCATGTGTCCTTAGACTGCAGCCTCAACTGCCCTATATGCGCCCGCGACGCTGGAAGTTTGCCCAAGCCGATTGGACACTTTTTTCGTCTCTAGCGACATTCGATGACCGTCACTTTCCTAGCGTCGACGATGAGGTCACACATACTATCGACGTTATTCTTACAGCTGCGGAACGTTCAATACCACGCACCTCCGAATTGCCACAGCGCCCCCTAGTTCCTTGGTAGAACGAGGCATGCCGTGACGCAATACGTGAGCGGCGACGTGCTCTTCGCGTTGTCCGCCACCATCCTACTTTGGCCAACTCTATCCGCTATAAGCAGTTCCGTGCGCGATGTCGTTGCGTCATCCGCAATAGCAAGAAGGCAAGCTGGAAATTCTTTATTAGCTCATTTAACACCTTCACTCCCTCCTCGGAAGTTTGGAGTCGGATTCGACGGTTATCAGGCGCGCCTAGTTTCTCCCCGGTCTCTGGGCTCACTGTCGCGTGTGATACGTTAGTGGACCCCGTCGCAATTTCTAGCTCCTTGGGTAAACACTTTGCTGAGATTTCAAGCCCTTCAAATTACCCGCCAGCGTTTTTCCCGAGGAAACATGCAGCGGAAGTGCAACCTCTTGCTTTCTTCTCTCAAAATCACGAAAGCTATAATACTGTTTTGTCCATGCGGGAACTCCAACATGCACTCTATTCTTCTCGCTCCTCCGCCCCAGGACCGGATGGTATCCACATCAAAATATTGCTGCATTTATCAACCCATAGTCTGCGTTACCTCCTTGGCCTTTATAATCGAATTTGGACCGACAGTACTTTTCCCAGACGATGGCGGGAAGCTATCGTCATTCCTGTTCCGAAACCTGGAAAGGACAAACATCTCCCCTCTAGCTATCGCCCCATTTCTCTCACGAGTAGTGTATGTAAGGTTTTGGAGCGTATGGTGAATTGCCCTTTAGCTTGGTGGCTGGAATCCCGCAGTCTTTTAACACCTGCCCAATGCGGTTTCCGAAAGCATCGTTCTGCAGTTGACCATCTTGTTTCTCTCTCCACTTATATCATGAACAATTTTCTCCGGAAACGCCAAACGGTAGCAATATTTTTTGATCCGGAGAGAGCATACGATACCTGTTGGAGGACAGGCATCCTCCGCACACTGTTCTCTTGGGGCTTTCGAGGCCGGCTGCCCCTTTTTCTTCGCGAATTTATGGCAGAGCGCACATTTAGGGTGCGGGTGAACACTACTCTCTCCCGTACTTTCTCCCAAGAAAACGGGGTACCCCAGGGCTCCGTGCTAAGTGTTGTACTGTTTGCTATTGCCATAAATCCAATTATGGATTGTCTCTTTCCTGATGTCTCGGGCTCCCTCTTAGTGGACGATTTTGCGATCTACTGCAGCTCTCAACAGACCAGCCTTCTTGAACGACGTCTTCAAGGATGTCTCGATCGCCTCTACTCTTGGAGCACCGAAACCGGCTTCCGTTTTTCTCCCAGTAAGACCGTTTGTGTTAATTTTTGGCGACATAAGGAGTTTCTTCCACCCTCCTTACATCTAAGACCTGTCTACCTTCCATTTTCGGACGTCGCTAAATTCTTGGGTCTTATGTTTGACAGAAAACTGTGCTGGTCCTCCCACGTTTCCTATCTTTCGGCTCGCTGTCTGCGATCGCTCAACACCCTCCGTGTCCTGAATGGTACGTCCTGGGGAGCAGACCGAGTGATCCTTCTCCGCCTCTATTGCGCCTTAGTGCGCTCGAAATCGGACTATGGAAGCATAGTTTACTCCTCTGCTCGGCCGTCTATTCTTTGTCGTCTCGACTCTGTCCACCACCGAGGATTACGTTTAGTGTCCGGAGCTTTTTACACCAGCCCTGTGGAAAGCCTTTATGCTGAGACTGCTGAACCTCCGCTGTCCAATTGGCGAGCAGTCCTTCTGAGTCGTTATGCTAGCCATCTGTCTTCCATGCCTGCTAATCCAGCCCATGACATTTTTTTCAACACCTCCTTTGATGTAGGGTATGCAGGCCGCCCCTCCTCCCTACTACCACTGGGAGTCCGCTTTCGTCAACTGCTCCATTCTCTTTCCTTCCGCTTTCCTAAAACCTTCCTGACAACTTGGGGTACAGCACCGCCTTGGCTCCGTCCCCGGATCTGCCTGCTCCGTGACCTTTGTCAATTTCCCTAGGATGGTACCCCTTCTCTTGTTTATCGTCGGGCATTTGCTGCTCTATGTGCACAAATGAAGGAAGCCACATTTATTTACACTGATGGCTCGAAAACATCGTTAGGTGTAGGGAGTGCCTATATTGTTGGCGACACCCTAAATCAATTTCGGCTTCCTGACCAGTGTTCGGTTTATACTGCGGAGCTTTACGCTGTTCTCCAGGCTGTCCACTACATCCACCGCCATCAGCGGATACAGTATGTTATCTGCTCAGATTCTCTCAGCTCTCTCCTCAGTCTCCTAGCTCTTTACCCTGTGCATCCTCTGGTCCACTGGATTCAGGACTGTCTGCGCTTGCTCCACCTGGGGTCGTCTCGGTGGCGTTCGTCTGGCTCCCGGGACACGTTGGTATCTGTGGAAATGAGGCGGCTGATATTGCGGGCGAGGCTGCAGTCTCTCTTCTTCGGCCAGCTATTCAATCGATTCCCGTCGCCGATCTACGGAGCGTTTTATGTCATCGTGTTGTTCTTTTATGGCACGCAGATTGGTCGACACTTCTCCATAATAAATTGCGGGACGTGAAAGCTCTTCCTTGTGCTTGGACCTCTTCCTCCCGAACGCATCGTCGGGAGGAGGTAATTTTAACTAGACTCCGGATAGAGCACTGTCTTTTTAGCCATAGACATCTTTTAAGCGGCGATCCCTACGCACTCTGTCCCCACTGCTCTCAGCTTTGGACGGTAAGACACCTTTTAATTGAGTGCCCCCATTTTACTCCGTTACGCGCCTGTCTACAGTTGTCGCCTGATATATCGTCAATTTTAGCAGATGACACGCGCTCGGCCGTTCGCGTTCTCAAGTTTATTAGTGCCAATGAAATGACGTCAGTCATTTGACGCTTTTTTTTGGACAACCAACCCCTTTCTGTAGTGGATTTTTAAGCCTTTCTTCTGCTTTTAATTTCTCCAATTTTTTGAGTTTCGTTCCCACTGCTGCTGGTTTCCATTTTCGGTTTTTACTGTTTCCTAAGTCACGGACCGGGCGCTAATGACCATAGCAGTTTTGCGCCCTAAAAAAAAAAAAAGGCTTCGGCCCTTAAAACCTCTTCCTGCGGCTTGGACGTCCTCCTCACACCCTTCTCGGCAGGAGGAGGTCGTTATGGCCCTGTTACGAATTGGACACTGCCGGTTCAGCCATCGCCATCTGCTGACGGCTGCGCCGGCGCCGTTCTGCCCATGTGGGCAATTGCTGACGGTCCGCCACATTTTAACGTCCTGTCCGGATTTTAATATACTGCGTCTTGATCTTGGCCTGCCATGTAATCTAGATGCCATTTTAGCGAATGACCCAGGAGCAGCTGCTCGCGGTCTTCGTTTTATCAACTTGTCTAAGGGCATTTGATTATGCTGTTTTTTTAATCCTATGCCTGTCAATCTGTGTTTTATCGTGTTTTCCCTTTTAGTTGCTGTTTTAAACTTGTGCCTCGTGGTGCATTCCTAACGTAGTCTGGGCGCTAATGACTATTGACGTTGTGCGCCCTAAAACCACCAAAAAAAAAAAAACTTGGTGTGCAGTTCTCTAGCAAAGATTGAAACATATTTAAGCTGTTGCCATCAAAACCATAGTAGAATAGCTTATTCAACAAAGTATCATGCTCTGTACAGTCAAAGCTCTGCTCAGGTACAGAATGTAGCTTGGGAATACCCCTTAGCCTCGAACAAATTTTACTAGAGAATCCATTCCATCAGTTGTGGATTTACTTTTTCTAAATCCAAATTATCTGTCACTAATTGTATCCAATTTATCCAAGTAAACACTAACTTGGAAGAAAGGACAGATTGCTGCTTACCATAAGGAAGATACATTAAGTTGCAGACAGGCACAGTTAAAAGACAGCCTTCATCAGTAAGAGAGACACACAAACATCGTTCACACACACACAAGGAAGCACACGTGACCGCCAACTCCAACCTCTCGAGCCAGAATGCTGGAGTTGGTGACTGTGTGTGTGTGTGTGTGTGTGTGTGTGTGTGTGTGTGTGTGTGTGTGTGTGTGTGGTTATATATATTCCTACCTGCAGTTTCCATTGTTTGATGATAAACACTAACTTGATCATAAAAAATTTTATAGAGTACAGGGATTATGGATATAGGCCTACGACTAGCGGGACTGTTCTTTTTGCCTTTTTTATATATAGGCACAACTCCAGAAATTTCTAGTAGATCAAGAAACTTACTATCACCTAGACATATATTTTCACAGTAAGTTAGGGGATAAATTATACAGTCAATAACGTCTTTCAACAAATTGCAAGACAGTTTATAGGTATCAACACTAGCTTAGCTTTTGAAATTTTTCACTATTTTCGGAATGGTTTTTGGACATTCTTCCGTGTAAGTAAACATGCCCAGGGGATGCTTTTCGAACCAGTTATCCATTATACTAAGTGCATTTTCATGGAGGTTTGTTTGTGGTACTACTAATATTTTCAATAGATTGGATGCAAAATTTATTAAATTCTTCTTGGGTTATGGCAATATCATTTTGTTTGGTGTGTACAATAGAGTTGATGGCTTTTTATGTTTGTTATGGGACTTTTCAGTTTGCTATATTATGTAGTTCATTTGCTTCATCGATTACCTATCTATACTTGTATATAGGCACAATAAAAAAACACACACAAACACACACACACACACACAAAATTTCGAGCTTTCGCAATCCACGGTTGCTTCGTCAGGAAAGAGTGAAGGAGAGGGAAAGATGAAAGGATATGGGTTTTAAGGGAGAGGGTAAGGAGTCATTCCAATCCCACGAGCGGAAAGACTTACCTTAGGGGGAAAAAAGGACAGGTATACACTCGCGCGCGCGCACACACACACACACACACACACACACACACACACACACACACACACACACACACACACACACACACACACACACATATCCATCCACACATATACAGACACAATCAGACATATTTAAAGGCAAAGAGTATGGGCAGAGATGTCAGTCAGCCTTTAAATATGTCTGCTTGTGTCTGTACATGTGCGGATGGATATATATGTGTGTGTGTGTGTGTGTGTGTGTGTGTGTGTGTGTGTGTGTGTGTGTGTGTGTGTGTGTACCTGTCCTTTTTTCCCCTTAAGGTAAGTCTTTCCGCTCCCGGGATTGGAATGACTCCTTACTCTCTCCCTTAAAACCCACATCCTTTCATCTTTCCCTCTCCTTCCCTCTTTCCTGACGAAGCAACCGTGGGTTGCGAAAGCTTGAAATTTTGTGTGTGTGTTTGTGTGTGTTTTTTTATTGTGCCTATCTACCAGCGTTTTCCCGCTTGGTAAGTCATGGAATCTTTGTTTTTAATATATTTTTCCCATGTGGAATGTTTCTTTCTATTTTATTTATACTTGTATATACCTTTATACCTATATATACCTTTAGCATACAATACTTTATGCAGTTCAGGATAATTTTTATATTTGCACCAGAATACATTATGACAGTATCTTTCAATTGCCCTAACTCTGGAGTACACCATTCCTTTTTTTTAAGCTGCTACTAATATTCCTGTAATTTTTCCAGAGGAATGTTGCTTTCAAACATATTTAAAAATGCAGAGAAAAACTCAGTGAAAACAATATCAGAGGAACAACGTTGAAGCCTACTGAAAAGGGAGTCCCAGTTTTAAAAAGTGAGGGCATGTCTAAACCTATCAATCTTCTCTTTACTAATTGCTCTAGTAGTCACAGTTTTAGATTTTGGTTTGGAGGTGTTGGAAGTTACAATACTACGTCTAATAAATACTGCATCATGATTGAGAAAGAGACACTAATTACATTAGAGGACATAAAAGTTCTCTTAATATTTGTAAATATATTACCAAGACAGGTAGGGCCTCTTGTAGGTTTACAGTTAACATACAAAAGGTTAAATTGTTGAAGCACATGTTTGAGCTCAGTCACAGTTTTTTTGTGCTGCAGTATGTCAAAACTTGAACTGACATCCCCACTGATGAGAATTTGTCTGTTTCCCATTTTGGTATAGTACAGATGTACATTAAGAGGTCATCAGTGGCCTGTACACTACTCCTACATCTAGATCAAGACTCTGTTACTAGATGTGATATTTCCAATTGCATTAATGCATTTCAACACAAAGGGTGTTGAGATATGACCTACCACAGTTTGGCCCAAGAGATGTTTTTATGTGTATTGCTACCTCCTCCTCCCCCCCCCCCCCCACCTCCCCCATGCAAGTGATGAAGACGAGTCCTCTATTATACCAACTAGGTAATGTGTAATCATTCAGTACTTTGTACCTGAGCCCTTCCTTATTACACCAATGTTCACTTAAATATAAAATGTCCAACATGTTTTCATTTGAAAAATCATTAACTATTAGATTTGTATCTGCCATACCTTGAACATTGAGGTAGCCTGTCCTAAACTCTACTTTTGGCATTACTTTTTTCGTATATACTTAATTGACGTAGGCCAATGTTACTATGTAAAAGTTGATCAGGTTGTGTTCATGTGACACTGGAACATCCAACCTGGTCTAATCCTGTAAGTTTCTTATCTCAGTTGAAACATAACCCAGAGTATTGATCTGTCTTCCTACCTAAGTTTATCCAATAATATTCTTAGACTTGCATCACTTAAAACACATTTACCTAGTTTGTTGAGATGTTGGCCATGCTTGGTATGCCAAACTCTGCGGTAACTACTAGTGTTAGGTAAGGAAACATTCCTAAAGTGTTTACAGATAGCTTTGTACTTCTTCTTGGTTTGCTCCACTTCCTTAGTCACACATGACTACTGAGGCAAATCATGTTGATGAAGCACATCGATGATAATCATATTGGTGTGGGTTAACACTTAGTGTCTTCTTCATTGTCAATGTAGCTGTCTTCCTCTCATTTCCACTGATGATGTTCGCTCCAGCCATTACAACTACAAAGTCTTTGTCCTTGGGGGCTGTGCTGTCTTTCTTAATAGATGTTGAAACATCTTGCAAACCAGCCCCTAATTTAACAATTCCTTCTATTTTAAACTCTTCCGGCACAGAAGGTCCACTTTCCATGAACATAACTGATAATCCTTGTGCATGACTGTCTGTGTTAATCTTGATTTTACATTTCTTCTTATATACTAGTTTGCTATTTACTAAGTTTTGAGTGTCTTGCATTGCCTTATCAGATGAGCGTGCTGATGCAATTTCAATATCATCCATGTTTTGCAATGAATTGTGTTTGTTGTTAATTGATAGAACAAAATCCTTCTCATGTTGATGGGTTTGTAAGGACTCCTCTTTGATTTCATAGTTTCCCATGCTCTGCTGGACCTGTTATTGTGAGTTATTAAAGTCCTAACCTTGCTTTCTGGCAATCCTTCTGTTTTAGATATATTGAGACATACCTGATGATTACTCTCTTCCAAGGTATGCTGGAGTCTTTGGTTTTCATCACTCAGTATTTTTAAGTACTCTTGTAGCTCAGCAATAATTCATAACAAAGAATTTTTATCTTCATCAGATAAGTTTTACAATGTTACCTAGGACAAATCCAGTCTGTGCTTTCTTCAGGTTGGTCATTTGTGGTAATGTTTGCACAAGTGAAGTGATTCCAATGATCCCACAAATCACCCAAGATACCATTTCTTACATTTCTGTTACATTTTACACACATTTTGGATCAACCTGTTTTTTACGGTAGCTGAATCACTACCTACTACTTCGATCAGTGCCATGTTGTGCAACATATGTACTGAGAAAATGACTGATAACTGTTTTCAGCTCTGAAGTGTTTACAGTTCTTATCCACAGGTGAACCACACATATATTTAGGAAAAAAAATCAAAGAATACACGTTTTTATTTATCGGTGCCCTGTAGTGTTGAATGTGGATGGCATGTGTAAGTGGCATTTTCATTTTCTTCTTTGCACCTAACGTTGTTACCCGATATGTAAAAATTTCAGCAAAAAATAAAGTTGTGATACAGTTGTCCATTTACCCCACAGGACTTTGAAATTCGTCAAATTTGACTTTTTTTGTGATGGAGTCATCTTTAAGTGAAGGTAAGAACTACCAGTTTCAATTGCCATTTATACTTGATACTAGCACTAAAGAGTTACAGTGCATAAGATGAAGTCTGTACTGTTCCCCTCTGGAATGTTATGATTTTAAGAAATCACAAATGTAAAGTACATCATGGAAAACTGTGTTTCTCAACATTTTTAATAAAAAACTGAAGATGTATCCTACTTTTTATGCAATATATCAACTTACTGACTGGCGTAGTAGATGCCTAAAAAACTTGAGGTCTGTAGGTCACCTCATCAGTGAGTAGCAAGTGTGTGAAATACAGAATTTGGTTCTTTACTAATGACCAGTACACACCATTGTGTCTTCAAACCTGAATTTATCAAAAATGGTTAGTTATAACAGTGCTATTTGGCAGTTTTCTATTAAGATATGTAGGTACCCATGTACTGAATATGACTAAATCCTGTCATGGTCGCCTTAGGAGCTACCAAAATATAATTTTAAAGGAATGACCCGTACTGCTCTTGGATCACAGAGATGTATTAGTTTTCTCATCTTGACATTAAGATTTATAAGAAATATAATTATCAGCTTGAGCTAAATTTTCTTCTAGGTATGGCTGCTTCACACTAATTAATATTAGATCACCAGCTGCTGGCTGGAGTATGGTAGTGCCACCTATCCCGAAACAGTGATTTTCATGACAGGTTTACATTAATTTGGAAGGCTGCAATTTGATCGTGAGCAGGCAAAGTCAACGAATGTGTATCAAACATAAAGATTTTGATAACAGATTGATATATGGTGTAGCCTGATGTGTACATTTCCACCATATCTAATGCACTTTGGCATATTTGACCTTTCTTGTCATGCAAACTAGAACTGGCGGCTGAAGTCTAAATACCTTTATTGAGTAATAGACATATCTTCTCCTAGTATTCTGCTACGTACAGTGTGGGGCAAATAAAAGTAGCTCAGGCAAGAATATATGATTATACGACCATTTGTGGCAGCATTGACAGAGGGAAAAGACATACAGTTACTTCCAGCACGATGGAGCAACTCCCCATACAGCCGGCTGAACCTTTAGAGCACATTTACACAGTCTACATGCCTTACTGAGTTGTTAGGAGAGGTCAGTCTTGTTGCGGCCCTGGCTGGCCAAGCAGGTCACTTGATCTATCATTGTGTGATTAATTTGTGTGGGGAGCCCTCAAGTCTAAGGTGTATTGCCACAACCCTCGTTGTCTTCAAGAACTGCAGCAGAACATATCAGATGATATTGCAGTAATTCCAGCAGATCAGCTTCGATCCATCTTCAGCAACTTGCTGATAAGGGCCCAAAAGTGCCAAGAGATAAATGGTGATTACTTTCAAGATCTGCTGTTTTCTGTTAGTACTGTATTTCCTTTTCTCTGCTGTGTTTCATTGTACACTGGAACTATGTTCCCAGTGCTACTTCTGTTTGGCTCACCCCGTAGATTGTAAATGAAATTTAAAAAAAATTGCAAGAGAAGGGGTAAGTTATGTTTCCTGAAAATTTTTGATCCAGTTTAATTCTAATGCACAGGAAAGGGAGGGAGGGAGGGTGGGTGGGTGGGTATGGGTAATGCCTGACACTGCAAATTTTGTTATACTAGTGATGCCAGTTAAGGGAGATTTGGCGAAGAAAGTTTGATCATAATCAAATCTCTCAAAACTACTAACTGAAGCTTCCCCACATTTGATGGTTAATCAACTGATTCAAAACCATGTGGTGTTCTGGATAATGTATCACTACCACTCCAGTGTCTGCCAGAAAAGTCTTCTATAGTAGCATAGCTAAGTTGGTGGTGAGGAGGGGAAGGTCAGTTCTCCCTGTGCTAATGTCCTCTTCTACATGAATTGCCAATTAGTCGTTTGCGCATCCTCTGACTATGTATGCACACTGTTGCCGCAACTTCATTTTTACAGTGATTGCTATTCAAATATCGCCATAAGGAGACCATGCCTTTCAGTGGCATACTTATGTGACACTACTTCATCTGATTCATACAGCTGTTAGTGGTACAGTTTTAATTATCTGTTGTTGGTGATTCAATCATATGTGTGTAGACTGTTTGCAAGTGTTCTTTTGCTGTGATAGACCAAGTGATTTGAACCACCATCCTCCTGAATGCAGGTCCAGTATTTATTACTGGGAAAGACCAAGTGGAAGTTGAACTTTCTTAATGTCCCAAATTCTCGGTTGATTACAGTTTGCTGCACTTTCTTAAGAGAAAGCTAACTTTCCAAACTTGTTCACGTATTCTATACTGTTTCTTAATTTTGAGTCAGCTTGAATCAGTCCCAAAGGGGGAATCACATAGGAAGTGTATAAATTTATTTATTTATTTTTTATTTTCACCTCAAGCTCCGTATGACCAAATTGAGGAGGAAATCTCCAAGGTCATGGAACATGTCAGTACATGAAATTAAAACATAAAAGTAATAACAGATAAAAATAAATGCTTATGAACCCGAAAAAAGTTAGTCCGTAAATTTGAGTAAACGCAATCAACAATACAACAAGAAGCAGCTTAAGTTTTCAAGGTACTCCTCGACAGAATAGGAGTAGTGACCCACAAGGAAACTCTTCAGTTTTGACTTGAAAGCTCGTGGATCACTGCTAAGATTCTTGAATTCGAGTGGTAGCTTATTGAAAATGGATGCAGCAGTATACTGCACACCCTTCTGCACAACAGTTAAGGAAGTCTGATCCAAATGCAGGTTTGATTTCTGCCAAGTATTAACTGAGTGAAAGCTACTTACTCTTGGGAATAAGCTAATATTGTTAACAAGAAATGACAGTAAGGAATATATATATTGAGAGGCCAATGTCAAAATACCCAGGCTCATGAACAGGGGTTGACAAGAGGTTCGTGAACTTGCACCACTTATTGCCTGAACTGCCCATTTCTGAGCCAAAAATATCCTTTTAGAATGTGAAGAGTTACCCCAAAATATAACATCATACGGCATAAGTGAATGAAAATAAGCAAAGTAGACCAATTTTCGTGTCGAATGATCACTCACTTCAGATACAATTCGAATAGTAAAAATGGCAGCATTAAGTCTTTTAGCAAGATCCTGAGTGTGGGCTTTCCACAACAGCTTACTATCTATCTGAACACCTAGAGATTTGAACTTTTCAGTTTCACTAATCATATGCCCATTCTGTGAAATTAAAACATCAGGTTTAGTTGTATTGTGTGAGTCTTACTGTGATTTGGACATGGTTTATTTTCTACAAGCCATGAACTTACGTCATGAACTGCTCTGTTTGAGACCAAGCCAATGTTGCACACAACATCTTTTACTACCAAGCTAGTGTCATCAGGAAACAGAATTATTTTAGAGTTACTCGCAATATTAGAGGACATATCATTTATATGAATAAGGAACTAGAGTGGCCCCAACACTGATCCCTGGGGCATCCCCACTGAGACCCCACATCACAGCCATTCTCAACATTATGAATAATGACCTTTTACTCACTGTTGCTAAAGTAAGAGGTGAACCAATTGTGAGTTAATCACCGTATTCCATAATGGGCCAACTTCTGGAACAATATTTTGTGATCAACACAGTCAAATGCCGGAGTTAAATAAAAAAATATGCCTGGCATTCGAGACCTTCTGTTTAACCCATCCAGTACCTCATAGAGGAAAGAGAATATAGCATTTTCAGTTGTTAAACAACTTCTAAAGCCGAACTCTACATTTGATAGCAAATCGTGTGATATAAAATGATCAATTATCCTTACATACACAGCCTTTTCAATAACTGTAGCAAACACTGATGGCATAGAAATAGCTCTAAAATTATCTACATTATCCCTTTCTTCCTTCTTATAAAGTGGCTTTACTACTGAGTACTTTAATCGTTCAGGAAACTGACCATTCCTAAAGGAAAAATTACGAATATGGCTAAATACAAGGCTAACATGTGCAGCACAGTATTTAATATTCTGCTAGGCACTCCATCATAACCATGAGAGTCCTTAGTCTTCAGTGATTTAATTACTGACTCAATCTCCCTCTTGTCTGTTTCACAGAGGAGTATTTCAGACATCAATCTCAGAAAGGCATTTGCCAAGAAAGTTATATGATTCCCTATAGGAACTAAATTTTTATTTAATTCACCAGCAATGTGCAGAAAATGATTGTTAAATACCGTACATATATCTGATTTATCAGTAACAGAAATATTTTTACTGCGAACTGACTTAATATTGTCGAGCTTGTGCTGCTGACCGGACGCTTCCTTCACAACTGACCATATGGTTTTAATTTTATCTTGTGAATTAGCTTTTCTGTTTGCATACCACATACTCTTAGCCTTCCTAATAACATTTGTAAGCACCTCACTACTGTCACTTGGTTGTGACTACTTCTAACATTTTCATATAATTCCTGCTTTGTTCTACATGATATCCCACTAGTCAGCACCCAGGCTGCCTATTACTGGTAGTACCCCGTTCAGAACGTTCTAATGGGAAGCCACTCTCAGAGAGCATGAGAAATGTGTTACGGAAAGCATTACATTTATCATCTGTTATTGGCACTATAAACATCCTGCCACACTTGTTCCTTGACAAGGTTTAAAAAACTCTCTAATGCTGTTGGATTAACTTTCCTACATAGTTTGTAATTAAATGTAACATTTGTTTGAGTACTAAAGCCTTTGAGTGTTAGGATTTGTGCATCGTGGTCTGAGAGGCTGTTCACCCTTTTCCTAACAGAATGCTCATCCTAGTAACGAAGAAAGAATAAAAGTATTGTCTATGGCTGTGCTACTGTTCCTCTGCACCCTAGTTGGAAAAGACACAATCTGCATCAGATCCTATTAATTTCGGAGCTCTACAAACAGCCTCTTTTTTTTTTTTCTCCTCACCATCATATACAAAATTTTTATTGAGTCACCACATACAACAAATTTCTGGTACTTCCTACAAAGTGAATCAAGAACACTTTCTAGCTTGAGCTGTCTTTGTGACAGGTAATTCCAGAAGTGTAAAACCCTGTTGGCCCTGCAGATTCTTCCACCAAAAGCATGTGATGTTTTACTTTGAGTAGCTCAGAGAAAATGTGCATAAGCACAGAAACTGGAAATCTGTGATAAAGAAAATGGGTTTCAGTTTTTGAGGATAAACGTTACTGGAAGATGAACTGTTACTGATTTCAACAATTTCCAGTAGGTGGTTTTTCCCAAAACTGTTTTACATTTCTGTAATCACAAGTATTCCATGGAAAAATTGCTACCTGAAAAAATGTATCAAAAGAAAATTCATTTGTGGAGAAAACTGTGGAATTGCCAATGCGTGCCTGAGCATTTGTGAAGGCTTGGAAGGGCTTGCCTTAAAATCTACTAAGCGGTTACGAAATGGTTCCTTATTGGTCGAGCAGAACTTCTTAAGAACTCACAAAAATTGGGTGACTATGACGTAACTCGAGCAAGGGTGTGGTCACATGCAATGATATTATTGTCATAGATATCTCAGAACTAAAATGAGAATGGCATCACAGGAGATAATGGATGTGGAACAAGGACATCAAGGAACAATGGGGCAATTGAGAAGACTGCCACCTCAACTGCAACCTTCATTTCTCCGATGCTGCATTATGGCAAGGTTCCTCCGACTTAGGCATTATGTACCTAACCCTATGTGTTGCAATAAATGGCCATACAATACTGAATTGTGAAGGTTAAGCAACCTGCACTGCCCTGGTCTTGAATTGGTACCCTCCTGGGCTCTGCTGTGCTGTGGCCGGAATGCCCTGGAAGCCAGATCACTGGTGGGAAGGTGTAAAGTCTAAGAAGGTAGACTCGGGGCCTGTAGTCAGACTGATTGTGGTGAAGGCTCAGACTCATGGTGGTTGCTTGTAGAACCATATCACCTCTCTTCATGGTTGGTGCTGCCAGATTAGAACCCTTTGGCTAGAAATACTGGGTGTTTGTACTCGTTAGGTGCTCATTTGTTGAGCCAATGCACTGCTTCTAACCACGTATGGTGTAAAAAGTCCATCACTCAAAGTTGTGGAAACTGCCCAGCCAGTCCTGCAGAAATCCTGTCCTCTTGCTGTGTCATCAGTATTGCAATGCTGAGGCTGGATCGGCCCAGAGTGTATGAACATGCCAGTTGCCACAACTGCCATGACAGTGTTTTGGCTCCCGCCAGCTTAGAAGGCATTTTGTACCTACTGAGGCAGAGCTACTATTTTCATAGTAGTGCCCCAAAAATAGTGGCTGCTCTACATACCTCCCTTCTTCAGTATACCGGGTCTCTGCCTCTGGTTGATCTGCAAAGACTCAATGTACATGAAAAACAGTGTACAATATATTCATTTGCTCCTTATGTGCTCGTCAGCTTGAACCGCAGTGTTCAGCAGCTCTCAACTCAATCTACAATTCTAGCTAACTGGTTTTCAGTTTACGTGTATCTAGTAACGTAGTAACGTGCCTGAAATCTCCACTACAACTGACAGGATAGTGTGCTCAAATGCCCACTCTTGCTTACAGTTACTTGACAGTAAATTCATCTCATGGACTCCTTGTAAAATTGCACAACAGAATTCAACTGTTAGCATTGTTGGCACTTATGCAAAATGTCGTTTGCCATAAAAAAAGAAATAAAAGCCACTTAAGTGTACCATGCTGTTAGGTGCATCAGCATTCTGTCACATAAGTAAAAAATCTGCCGACCATTTTAAATGCTAGGAAACAGATTCCATAGCTTTTGTACATTAAATGCTCACATATAACAGCAATTTTTAACCCTTAATTTCCCACTTTTTTGTGGATTATACATGATTGATAATCCAGTCTGCTGGTAGCTGGTGTAGTGGGGGTTCACATGGATGGGCAGCCCTCCATTTAAGGCAGATGAAGGCTGCACAGAACAGAGTCAGAAGTGTTGTGGTGCTGGGTACTGTGAGACTAATGATCATAATGGTCATAACTGTAAGACACTTTTTCCTGCTACTGCTGCACATGCTGAAGGATTTATTCCACAGATATATACTCCGTCCTGGGTTGCTACGAGTTGGTTCAGGCAGAGGATGAGGTCAGATTCTAATGTACCATTGAGTTAGGTCAGATTTAATGCCGGGAGCACCACTAGTGGTTTGTCCGGCTAGTACAACTGTGTTTATGTTATGTTCATACTGGTGGTCCCCATAACAGTAGCTGTAAGGTGAAATGTAGGCCCCGTTATTTTGTAAATTGTCTCGCTAATTAGCAATCCACAGCCATGTAATCCCAGTCACATTGTTCCTGGGTCATTCCATGTCAGACTGCCAAATTTCAGAATGTTTTCCTGCTCGGGCATCACCTTATGTAAACATTTGTTCATGTCCCTGATGAACACTGGTTAAGTTTAACGGTCCTCGAAGCAATACTGGCTGGGATATAGTCGGAGTGAGTGTGAATTTCTGGCAACTTTGAGCTGTTATATCTTGGACAGCATTTTGTTGGAAGAAATGAAATGTGGCCATATGAAAAGAATTTTAAGAGCCATATTCAGCCAGAAAATTTTAGGCAAATTCGCTCAGAAAGGTCAGCTCCCCCCTAAAATCGCTGGGACCACAATTAATGCTGACAGGTACTGTGTGACTGAAAAAACTCAAACAAGCAATTCAGAACCAGAGAAGAGGAATGTTGAGCAAGGGCGTACACATTCTCCGTGACAATGCTCGCCCACACATCGCTCGGCAAACCGTTGCCCTCCTGCAACAGTTTCAGTGGAACACAATCGCCCACCCACCCTGTAGCCCTGACTTGGCACCCAGTGCCTGTTCGCTGGGTTGAAAGGACATTTGGCTGGAAAGCGATTCAGCTCCAACAATGTGGTGAAAGAAGAGGTTCACAACTTTCTGAACAGCATGGCGGCGAGCTGGTATGACATGGGCATACTAAAACTGCCACAGTGTCTACAAAAATGCATCGACAGAATTGGTGATTATGTCGAAAAATAGCTAAATGTTCAAGCTGTAAACTGATGTAAACTATTGTAGAAATAAACAGGTCTATGTACTTATAAAAAAAATAGGAGACCTTACTTTTGGGATTACCCTCGTACAATATCCCATGTTAGTCGTATTTGGTATGGGTCACAGACATATGAGTGGTATTCTAGAATAGGTTGTAATAGTGATTTGTAAGCAATCTCCTTCATAAACTGGTTGCATTTCTCCAGTATTCTACCAATAAACCAAAGTCTACCACCTGCTTTACCTGTGACTGAGACTATGTGATCATACCAGTTCATAACCATACAAAGTGTTAAAACTCGGCTTTTTGTATTAGTTGGCCAATTCCATCTGTGACTTGTTGATATACCAGTCATAGGATAACGCCCTTTTTTTATCATTTTGTGAAGTACACAATTTTACATTTGTGAACATTTAAATCAAGTTGCCAATCTTTGCATCACATTGAAATCTTACCGAGATCTGACTGAATATTTATACAGCTTCTTTCAGACAGTACTTCATTGTAGGTAACTGAATCATCTGCAAAAAGTCTGAGGTTACTATTAATACTGTCTTCAAGGTCATTAATATAAAACATGAATAGCAAGGACCCCAACACACTTTCCTGGGGCACACCTGAAGTTGCATGTACTACATCTGATGGTGATCTCCATCCATGATAACATGCTGTGTCCTCCCTACCAAAAAATCTTCAATTCAGTCACAAATTTCACTTGACACCCCATATGAACATACATTTGACAATATTCATAGATGTGGTTGTGAGTTGGATGCCTTTCAGAATTCAAGAAATACTGCATCTACCTGACTGCCCTGATCCATAGCTTTCAGTAAGTCACGTGAGAGAAGTGTGAGTTAGGTTTCATATGTTCGAAGTTTTCATTCTGTTTGTAATACCACATTATGTTTGAGCTCAGAACATGTTCTAAGATTCTACAGGAAATGAATCTCAAGGATAATGGACGGTAGTTTTGTGGATCATTTCTACTATCCTCATTGTAAACATATGTGATATGTACTTTCTTCCAACTACTGGACACAGTTTTTTCTTTGTGATATTAGATAGGTTATAGTTAGAAGGGAGGGTAACTCGGCCCCAAATTTGGGATGGACTCTGATAGGGATTCCATCAGGCCATCAGCTTTGTTCAGTTTTCATGCTTTCAGCTGTTTCTCAGCTCCACTAACACTTACTGCGCTCATCTTTTCAGTGGTAGAAAGATTAAACTGGGGCAATTCTCCAGGGTTTTCCTGTGAAAAGGAACATTTGAAAAACAGTTAATCGTTTGTGCTTTTCCTTTGCTACCGTTAATTTCAGTTTGTATCTCATATGCAAGTGACTATACATTAACTTTGGTGCCACTAACAGCCTTTACATACAACCAGAATTTCTTTGAGCTTTATGTAAGATCATTTGACAGTAATCTGCTGCAGTAGTCATTGAAGGCTTCATGCATTCCTTTCTTGACAGCCAAGTATGTTTCACTCGGCATCTCCTATCCATAGCCCTATGCTTTCTTTTACACCTGTTATGTAGTAGTCTCAGTTTCTTTAGAAGTTTCTTTACAGTGACTGTAAATCGTGGAGGTTTCCTCCCATTATGAACTGTTCTACTGGGTACATATCTTTCCAGTGCCTGGCCAACTATTCTTTTAAACTTGAGCCAGAGTTTCTCAACATGCTCCTGCCGTGTGCTGATAGTTTAAAGTTCATCATTGAGATATGGCACTACTGATTTTTTGCCTAGTTTACTGAACATATATACCTTTGTGTTAGTTTACCTTTGTACTTTGGTAATCATTGTTGCAACATTCGTGTCATGATCACTAATACCAGTTTTGATGTAGACATTCTCAAAGAGATCAAGTCCCTTAGTTGCTTTATTGATCCAATATATTTCCATCATGAGTGGGGTTCTGAACTATTTGTTCTAGGTAATTGTCAGCAAAGGTATTTAGTACATGATGTCTGGTCATGTTCACTACTAAGAAAACTGCAAGTCTCCCAATTTATTGTTGGATGATTACTGTGTGATTGGGGAACTTAAGCATAAGTTAACTGAGGTTTGGTTTAAAATTTTCAGTTAAATCAGGAGGGGAATGTGGCAATCGATAGAAGGATCCAATCACCACTTTATGCCCACTCCTGATACTGAGTCTCGCCAAGTCAGCTCTTGGATATGCCCATCATCTACAGCCCCATCACTCTTTTTTTAAAATCCCCATCCCCCAGCATCCAACCAACCACATTTGTGCTGTTGCAAGGTATTTAGTACTACGAGGACATGCCAAAAAGTAATGGCCCCCGAATTTTTTATGTGAAAACTCTTAAAGCTTGCTATATAAAACAGATGTTATTACCATGTCTTCATGTCTAAATATTTGTTTCTCACCATACACACAGGTGATGGACACATTTCCACAAATGAGACAAGTTTGTAATTTAAAAAAAATTTTTTTTTTATTTATAGACACAATCACATGTTTATGACACAGTCATAACCGGTTTCAGCCATGCAATGACCATCTTTAGATTCTAAAGGCGGCATACACTGAACACAGGTTCATGGGTTCGACAACGCATGAACCTGTGTTCAGTGTATGCCGCCTTTAGAATCTGAAAATTGTTATTGTATGGATGAAACTGGTAATGACTGTGTCATAAATATGTGATTGCGTCTACAAATAAACAAAAAAAATTTTACAAAATAATCAGTCACGCATTCCATAGACAAAATGTCCTTTTTTCCAGAGACAAGTTTGTTGATACCGCCACTGTAGAATGTTTGACTTTGTTGATGGAGCTACAACCTCACCTCTGCTTGCAACACTTCATCACTATCAAAGTGAAGGCCTCGAATATGTTCTGTAAGTTATGGAAACAGATGAAAATTGGATGGGACCAAGTTGGACTGTGTGGAGGATGATCAATAACAATGAACTCAAGGCATTAAATTGTTGCAGATGTCGCAGTGCCCATGTGGGGTTTGGCATTGTCATGCTGAAGGAGTGGGTGATTCATGTGTGGACAGGCTCTTCAATTTCAGAACCCGATTACAGCACGCTGTTTCTCGTGCACAGACTTGTTTTATGCTCAACTCAGAGACCTCTAGTGGCAGATGGCTGCAAACATGTAGACATGAATTGTAAAGATGTAGAATATTCATAATTTTCGTTTTATTTAAAAAGTGTTAAGAGTTTTTACATAAAAAAATTCAGAGGCATTATTTTTCAGCACACTCTGGTTCCCTTGCTGTGTTTGCCCCTTAATCATTTGTAGAACGTATGCAATGTGCTGTATTCCCCTATACTTCTCCAAACACATCTTTTTCTTTGCTTTTTGATGTAACATTGATAACATATCCTCCAACCTCCTCACCTTATTCTTCATCTCCCATGCATTAAATGACAGTGTCACCATCAGTCAGTGACTGATGATAACATCCTCTTGGCTGGTAAATACAACTTAACTTTCCAACTGATGATCCTCTGGCACCGCCGTTCCACTCTTGCTGAAGAGATACAGCACTGCCATGATAGGATTCCCCTGATCCCCATCTCTGGTGCCCAGCAATCTGGGAAAAGGAAACTAATTACTCTCCCTCTCTCCCCTTTGAAAGATCTGATGTCTCCTGACACAATTTGTTGAATTTATAAATAATACATCCTTGACACGTTTAACACTTGTGTATTTTCCCCTTTGTTACTATGTGCATTGCTTCTACAATCTTGTAACTGGTGTCCAACCCCAATGCGCTTTTCATACTGAGGCTGATGACATTGACTCTGGACATGCCCTGATCTTCCACACCTGTGACACCTTATGTCAGCAGAAAACGCACTTTGTTTGTTGCACGCCCCTATTGCTATATCAATCTCCTCTAACTGCGTACCAACCTAATGGCAGCTTCCAGGTCTGTCAGACTATCTGTCTGAACCCTCGTAGATATGTTGGGTGGCATGCTCCTGTGGAAGGCATCTAGTGCCCTATTATGTCCAGCTTCTTGGAGTATAATCCTGTGTGTCTCCTCACCCCCCCCCCCCCCCCGCCCTCACCCCACTCCCTCGACCCTCCCCCCTCGCCAGCTCATCTGTGTGTTCACTAACTTTCCAGATTCTCTCAGCATAACTTCCCACTGTCTCATTGTATTCCTTCGCTATTCCACTTCACTGCTCATGTTAAAATCTAACACCATTGTAATTTTTTATAGCATTATTGGAAGCCCTGCCTCCACTCCTCAAATATCGGTGCAATTTTTAAGCGTTTCATACATGTCACACTAGTTCTTGCTTGTATCAACATCCTGCATGCCATTTGCAATAGGTGACTATCCACCCTACCCCAGACCTTTGCTGTGGCTCCCAGGTCATCTAAGAAAGACATCACATCCTCAGCTGAGAAGGGAGTAATCAAATTAATGGCAGCTGAATCTGTTGGAGAACTAGCTGGCTTGGACAGTACCTCCTTTTCCTTCCTAGTGACAAGTTGCCTAGGCAACTCTTCATTATCTGTCGTCATTGCACTACTTGATTAACCAACAACTGAATCGCCTCCTGCTCTGGAACACCTATGTTCCAAATTTGACCATTGCGGAAACCTTACCTGCAGTACATAACCAATTATACAAAACAACATCACTGTAAAACAATGTTTTTCACATTCGTAACCATACTGTATTATTCACACTTTGATGCCTACTCATTAACTTCTATGACTTGGCACACTGGCTAGCAGATGACCATACATTGCCATTGCCACAAAAGTCTGATGAATCAGCTGGTTCTAACAGCTTCACAAGTGCTACCCATAAAACCAGCTGACGTCCTTCCTTGAACCCACCTCCCGTGCACGCGAAAGTAGGGAAAACAAAAATTCTTCACTCACTCCACTGTATGTTGATACTGAGAGTTGCGGCTGTGATGTGATGATGCATGAAGCTGCAAACATCAGCGGTGGTCAACTTTTCCAACACTACGTGGATGGCTTCTATGGTGGTAGGGTTGGATGATAACAGCGGTGGGTGGTTGTCGAGATGTTGGCCATCATTAACATGTGAAAAAAGCATCTCATTAGTCAAATATTTTATTCAGGCTCGAGCTACAACACTCGTAGTGCTGCATCGTACCGACTACGCCCCCTTGTGGCATGTGGTGAGGACAGTGTGTATAGGAGAGCTGAGGCCAGCTGTGATGCAAGTGACCAGAGGAATGCTGACGCCCTGATCTGTGCAGTGGCATATGCACCAACTATGCACGGCGAGGCTGCTTGTGCCAAGGTCTGCTGTGGCAGGGATTGTCCAAGATGAGATCTGGGTCAGTCTTGATCAAAACAGCATCCTCTGCCCAGTCACGGGTGTTACTCACTTGTGACAAGCTGGGGGATGTTTCTGTAATCATCGTGCCCCATAAGCACTTAAATATGGTCCAGGGTATCATAATTCACAGGGACCTTCTTTTGCAGTCCGACGATGAGCTGTGCACCAGTTTAGAACGGCGAAGTGTACATTTCGTTCGACGTGTCCATCAGGGTCCGAGGGATAAGCAGGTTGCCACCGGTGCCTTCATCTTGGTCTTCGAGGGAGATACATTACCTGAGAAGATCAAGGTGATGGTCTACTGCTGTGATGTGAAGCCCTATATCCCTCCCCCAATGTGGTGCTTTCAATGTTGGAAGTTCCGTCGTATGTCCATCCAGGGGGCCGACAGTCCCTTCGTGGGTACGTGTGTGGCGTGCACGGGGCTCCGAGCTATTTGCAGTCTCCTTCCTTTTCCCAGACCTGCATTACCGTCCCTGTTCCTCTCCTTTCCTTTCCTGTCCTTGCTCCTTTCCCCCTGCCCCCTCCTTTCCCTCTTGGTGGAATTCATGTCGACTTGGCTTTCCTCCCGGCTTTGTTTTGGTATGTGGTATTGTTTAGTTTGCTGTATCCATCTCCTTTTCAGCGTTTTGGTCCCCTTGGAGTTTGACCATTTCCAACATTTTCCGTCAGTGTGAGCCATTTGGGGATGAACTCCCTGCCTATTTTCCATGTTGGAGGCTCATCTCACCCTCCCCTCCCCACCCCTCCATTTTCCCCTTGCACCCTGGCCCCCCTTCATGCTAGGTCACCAGCATGGTAGCAAGTCTGTGTGGTGGGGCTGTTAAGTACCCAACTGGCTGAGCCCCCTGACAACACAGGGATCACACTGCTAGTACCTGAGCTGTTAACGGCTCGTGTATGCCAAGGAGTTGATGCTCATCACTTTGGGGCATCAGAACTCCCAGCAATGGCTGCCGTGCCAGATGGCCCTCGCTATGGCGGGGTGGTGCCCACTGGGCGAGCCCCTGGTCAGGGTGGGTGGTACTAGGGCAGACGCCTTGCATATGAAGCGGGAAAGGCTTCAATATCCTGGCCATTCTTTGGCCATTTCTAAGAGTGATAGTAGACATGATAGTCCTTCTGATCCTTTGGCCTTCCCCTCCCTCGCCACCCCATGGGAAGGAGGTCAAGCTTGCCGACTTGGGTTGAAACCTTTCCCTCGGTACCTGGTTTGTATCAGGACAGGTGGTGAGAGTTTTGCCACGACCAAGCCTTTGTTTTTTTGTTGAGGCGATTGAAGATAAGTATCATGGAGTGGAATCCACGAGTAAAATGCAGTCCGGTTCTTTGCTCATAAAGACATATTCTCCTGCCCAGTCTGCAGAGGCTGGCCGGAGTGGCCGAGCGGTTAAAGGCGCTACAGTCTGGAACCGCACAACCGCTACGGTCGCAGGTTCGAATCCTGCCTCGGGCATGGATGTGTGTGATGTCCTTAGGTTAGTTAGGTTTAAGTAGTTCTAAGTTCTAGGGGACTTATGACCACAGCACAGTCTGCGTCGCACCCCACTAATCTTTGAACTCGGTACAGGGTATCATTTTCTACTGGGATCTTCTTCTCCAAACTGACAAGGAGCTCCATGCAAACCTCGAGCGGCAAGGAGTCTGATTTATCCACATTGTTCAGCGAGGCCTTAAAAACAATTACACTGATAGACTCCTTTTTTCTGGCCTTCGAGGGGGATATCCTCCCAGAGAAGGTAAAGGTGGTGGTGTATCGGTGTGATGTAAAACCTTACATTCCACCACCGATGAGATGCTTTAAATGCTTACGGTTTGGACACAGGTCTTCCCGCTCCACCAGTTATCACCTCTGTGGTGACTGTGGGGGGCCCCCTCCATGAGGGGAGTGCCTGTGGTCCCCCGCCTGTGTGCATCAGTTGTGATGCGCAGCATCCTCCGCACTCGCCAGCATGCCTGGTGTATGTGAAAGGAGGACGGATTCAAGAGTACAAGACTTTAGATCGACTTACCTACACCGAGGCTTGTCGAAAGTATGACCGGCTCCATCCTGTGCCTCTAACTTCTGCTTTTGCTTCAGTTACGTCCACTCCCCTTCGTACCCCCTCCTCTTCCAAGCCACGCCCAAATTCACCCTCACCCTCACTCCTTTGGGTGCTAATCCCCCTCCCCCGCCAGAGAAGCGCTCCCCTTCTTCAGCAGCCGATGGTACTGGAGCTCCCTCCCGGGACTCCTCTTCCCGGCACCCCCTGAAAGGCGATCTGCAGCTCCACATAGGCCGCACGATCTGCGGCCGGTGGGGGCCGCTATTGCCAGGTGTAATACTGTGTCGTACCACACTGCAGTCTGCCCTTCTGTTCCATCACAAGAGAAGCAGCAGAAACACAAGAACAAGGGAACAAGCGCAAGGCCCCTCAGGTACCCCCCTGATGTGCCACCTTCCCCTCCTCCAGCCAATGAACCAACAGTCTGACCCCACCTATATGGACATTACTCCATCCTTATCGGTGACGGATGGCGACTCGGTGGCGTGACCGGCTCCGGTCCGTTCGCTTGCCATTTGGACTCCAGCTTGAGAATCCTCCAGTGGAATTGTAATGGCTATTTGCGTCACCTCCCGGAGTTGCAGCCCCTTCTTTCCTCCTACTCTGCTGCTTGTATTGTTCTCCAAGAGACCCATTTTGTCAATTCTTACTCACCCACCCTTCATGGGTTCCATGCTTTCTGTTGAAACCAGATTGGCCCTGTGCAGGCTTCTGGTGGTGTTTGCACCTTGGTGCGCAAAGACATTTTTAGTAAATGGGTTCCCCTCCATACCACTCGGGAAGCAATTGCTGTCAGGGTCAACCTGACCACTACAATCACAATCTGTAATCTCTACCTCCTGCCTGACAGGCTACCTCCTGCCTGACAGGCCACCCACATCCCTTGCCCTAACCACCCTTCAACAACTCCCTTCTCCCTCCCTGCTTGTAGGGGACTTCAGTGCCCACAACCCTCTTTGGGGTAGTCACCCGACTATTGCCCTGGGCAGGACAGTTGAATCTGTTGTGGCAGCGCTTGACCTCTGTAACACCGGTACTCCCACAGACTTTAGTGTGGCACACTGCACTTTCTCTTCCATTGGCCTCATCATCTGCAGTCACAGCCTTCTTCCCTCCATTCAGTGGGGTGTCCACGATGACTTATGTGACAGCGATCATTACCCGATTGTTTTGACCTTCCTTCAGTATGTCTTGCTCCGTCACCCTCCCAGGTGGGCCTTCTCTAAAGCTGATTGGGGTGCCTTCTCCTCTGCTACCATCCCCCCCATACTACCACACCGTAGTATTGATGAGTCTATACAGACTTTAACTGCCACCATTCTTGCCACAGCTGTTTCAGCCATCCCTTCTTCCTCGGGGTTACCCCCTCCCCTGTCAAATGATAGTATGATGGTCCCATAGTGGACTCTGGAAATTGCTGCAATCAAATTTCAGAAACGGATTTGCTGGTAATGGTATGTATCTGCCATAGGACCGCACACCTGCTCTTCACAAGACTGGGCAAGACTCGGGCGAATTTTTGGCTATTGTCCCGTTGCAGGAATTTCTGTGCATGGTGTTGTCCTTCCCATCTGTACTTTGTCGCAGAGTGTTTCGCTCAACACTTTGCCCAAGCCTCTGCGTCGACTCAATATCCGCCCTTGTTCCTCCTCCTCCTCCTCAAACAGCGCTCGTAACGACTGCCTTTGGCTCTCATTTCTCTCTACTTGGAGCCTTATAATGCCCCATTTAGCGAGCGGGAATTCGCCAGAACCCTCACCCTTCGTCCTGACACGTCTCCTGGACCGGATTGGATACGTAACCAAATGCTCCATCACTTACCGGTGGCTGGCCACCGTCGTGTACAGACCCTTTTCAATCATCTGTGGAGTGAGGGGGTATTTCCTACCCAGTGGCAGGAAAGCATTGTTATTCCGGTGTTGAAGCCTGGGCAGCCACCTCTTCAGTTGGATAGCTACTGTCCAATTAGCCTTACCAACACCCTCTGCAAGCTCGTTGAATGCCTGGTGAGTTGGCGGCTGTTTTGGATCCTCGAATTCTGTGACCTTTTGTCAGCGACTCAAGGTGGTTTCTGCCGTGGCCGCTCTACATTGGATAACTTAGTCCACCTGGAGTCTGCTGTCCGGTCGGCTTTTGCCCATTGGCAACACCTCATTGCAGTCTTCTTTGACCTGCATAAAGCCTACGACACCAGCTGGTGCCACCACATCCTCACCACCCTTCACGACTGGGGCCTTTGTGGTGCTCTGCCCATTTTTATCCATAACTTTCTTTCATGTCGCTCTTTCCGGGTCCAAGTTGGTTCCTCCTACAGCACTTCCCGTCGGTAAGAAAATGGGGTTCCACAGAGTTCTGTATTGAGCGTCCCTCTTTTTTTAATCGCCATTAATGGACTGGTAGTGGCTGCTGGGCCGACAGTGTTCGCGTCTTTGTATGTTGACGATTTTTGTACGTATGTCGCTTCCTCTGTCGTGGGCGCTGCAGAAAGCCGTCTACAGGGGGGCAATCTACCAGGTGCAATTTTGGGCTCTCTCCCGTGGCTTTCAGTTTTTGGTGACCATATTGTATGTCACGTATTTCTGCCGTCGCCATATAGTCCATCCACATCCGGACCTGTTCCTCAATGGCCAATCCCTCGAGGTGGTGGACACCCATCTCTTCTTGGGTCTGGTCTTCGATGTCCGGTTGACAGGGCTTCCTCGTCTTCGCCAGCTGAAGATGATGTGCTGGTTACGTCTCAATGTTCTCAGATGTCTGTGCGATACCACCTGAGGTGCAGACCACTCTATTCTCCTGCGATTGTACAAAGCACTGGCCCAGTCTCGTTTAGACTACGGGAGTCTTGTCTATGGTTTTGTGTCACCTTCGACATTGCAGATACTAGATCCCATCCACCATTGTGGGGTCCGACTTGCGACTGGTGCCTTCCGGACTAGCCCTGTGATTAGTCTTCTCACAGAGGCAGGGGATTCCATTTCTGCAAGTTTTGCACCAACAACAGCTGATATCTTATGCGCTCTGCATTTGCTGCACCCCAAAACACCCTAATTATGGTCTCCTTTATCCAGACACTCCAGTGCTGTAATTCAAGAAAAATAAAATACACTATACCTGCCCATCCGTGGCCAGCACCACTGCTTCCACAACCCACCACTTCACAGCCTCTGTACCTTAGAGGCCCCAGTGACCCCAGGTCGCTATAGTATCGTGCACACGTGTGACCACATTCACGTAATCACTAATATGTTGGCCACTACTGACCTTAAGCAGCTAGTTGTTTCTGGGTAGAATCATGTTCTGTGCCAAGTTTATTTCCTAGGTGGCACAAATCACAGATCCCCTAGATCGACTATGCAAGAAGGGTGTCAAATTTGTGTGGTTGACCACCTGCCAATTGACATATCAGAACATTAAGTACAGTTTCAAGGTGGTATTGTGACTGACACTATATGCATTGGACCTGCCCTTGACACTCGAGACAGACACTTCCCGATATGGTATAGCGGTTGTTTTGTCTCATAAGGTGTCGGGTAGTAGTGAATGGCCAGTTGCTTTCACCTCTGGAATGTAGACTGTATGGCAGCAAATTACACCTGTTGAGCGACTGCAAAGCTCAAAGCCTTGATTTTGTTGTTTGTGCATTGTTCTAAACTCCTGGAAAATATGATGCATTGTCTGCAGAATTGGGCATTGTTTTTGATTGGGTATCAATTGAAATCCACTTTCACCCAACTCACCAACGTGAACACCCTACCCCCACTTCCTCTTGGTGCCAATGTGCAGTTCAACCACAAGGAAACAGTTTGTTTCCCCTGGACCAACATCCACAATAAATCCTGGTTCAATTCCTTCTGACTGCACGTGAGGTATCCACTGTGTTGTTTCACGATCCTGTCCTGTTGAAAGTTTTGTCTGAGGTACTGGAGAGGTGTCCAGAGAATGTTTTGAGCCTTACTGATCTAGCCTTTCACAATTATTTCATGTTATGCTACTGATTCAATGCTACAAATGATGTTTTAATGATGGCTGCAGAGGACTCTCGAAAACCTGACCATCATTCTATCCTCGCTCTGTCCCCGCATCCTCCAGCTCCTTTGTGCTTGTCATTGGTGGAGGACATGTATGGAGGCACTAGCCCCACAGCACGTGTACTGGCCCAACATCAATGCAGACATTGAATGCGCATACGGCTCGTGTCATGCCTGATCTCTCAATCACTTGTCCCACGGTCAAGGTTCCTCGTCGTGGCCCCATCCTGATAACTTGTCGGAGAAGGTCCTCGTTGATTTTACCGTGACATTTCAGGTTGTTATGTGGCTTTTGGTGGTGGCCACCCTCTCAAAACTTCCCTTACGTGGCGTGGATGCTGTTCATTACCACCATTTCTACCACTTGTGACCTCATGATGGTATTCTACCTTGAGGGAGTGCCACTTATTCCCTGGTGTTGGATAATTAGCCCCCATTTACGTAGATGCAGCTTTAGGCTTTCTGTGGCTGTAATGCGATCACCACCCTGTTTCACCTTGCTCCTAATGGGGAGATTGAGCAGATGGTCCATACATTTAAAACACAGCTGCTGAAGACCTTGCAGACATCATCTGGCTGAAATACTGCATTTGAGTTGGTATTGTACACCATTAGACCTCCTGCATCCTGTGCTGTGTGCCAAACCTGCATATAGGCCTGCCTGTGGGTGGAATGTCTGTCTGGGCATGCATATGCAGTTGGTGTCTGGGATGGACCCAAGGGGTCATCATTGGTGACAGAGAGCATCAGTGGCTTGATGTTAAGGCCAGACATGACTGTCTGACCCACCAACACGAAACAGCTCTGGCTGTGACCACAATCACATTTGGCACCCTGTCTTCACTTCCGATGCTCAGGCTGGAACTAAGATGACCGCCACCTGTGCCTCGTGTCCCTTATCACTGGAGGATGGTTGAGAGGATAACAGTGTGTGTGCCTGTGGAGGTGGGGGACCAGTCCCTCTGTCCTGACCTTCCATCACTCTTGTTGTAACTGTGCAGTCTGCTGGCCTCTGCTACCCATGCAGTCCTCGGGCCTGGGTTTGTGTCGTAAGAATGAACAAGAAGTAATAATTGCCTTTTGCTACTTTTTTTCCATTTGAAATGGCTGATATGATTACATGTGTTTAATAAAAATGAATCTTTCACTTTACATTGGAGTGTACATGTAATGAAATTTTCCTTCAGAATAAAACTTTTCACTTGACTGAATCTGAGACTTGAACCTATGCCTTTCGTAGTCAATACTTCTACTCCCTGAGCTGTATGACCACAGGTGCAGTGTGTCTCTCACAGTTTGTCTGCAAATACCTATCTGCTCATTCACATGCTGTAATAGTTTAATTTCTGTACCTCGTGCTGTTTCTGTTGAATTTATTTAAATTTACGTAATACACATTTATGGGAAGAAATGTGGAGAACTGCGGGATGAACCACTTAAAGTTTCCAATATTCATTTTGATCAGTTTGTTGACATATTTCTCACAATGTCTTCCAGATCACATGTGTAGCCTCTGACTTTATCAGAGCTTCAGTCACTCACCCCAGATGGTTGAGGAATATTCCATAGTAAATTTGTAAGGATACCACAGTTTTTCAATATTTTACTAATAAACTGAAGCCCACCATGGACTATGATCATGATGGGACCTTCAGATTATTGCTTTGCTTTGCAGTTGTTATCCCCCATGTGACTTGCCGTGAAATGCTTGTTACTGACATAACTCTGGTTAAATATCTGAGATGAATCTGTCTTTTTAAGTATGAGTACAGTAATGAATCAAATAATTACCTTGGGAACTTACTGAATTCAAGCATAATTTATCTGTTCAACAAACAGTTATGATCAGGAGTGGTTTTAGATTTGTACATCAAAAACTGTATAGGGAGTGTAAAGAATAAGATGGAGTTTTACCAAAAGTGTGTGTAGACTTCTTTAGGCTTCACTGATGGAATGTGGTGGTTAGTGATCAAGAATGCTGTTCTTGTATTTTGGAGGAAAGTTGTTTGGATCCCAGTCCAGCCAGCCTGATTTAGGTTTCCTGTGGTCCCCCAAATTCATTTTAGTTGTATACATCCAAGTGTACCATGGAATGGTTGTTGACAGCATCTTTGGCCAAATAAACTAATACTTCAACTTTTATGACACAGAGGGGTGATGACTTTTTAAACTTTCCATTCTTTACAGTAGAGCTCACCAATGCCGTTACTAAACTAAATTCACAGAGATTGTTCGTTTGTTAGAAAGTAGTGCAAACTTGGTTTTCAGTTAGCAAATTTGTTTCTTGATTAAATGTATTAAGCTACTCTAAGAAATGTATCAAACTGCTTTGCTCCAAAGTAGAAAAATTATAATTACAATTTATACTGTCTAATGTTGTAAGAGATGTAACTTGTGTGTGTGTGTGTGTGTGTGTGTGTGTGTGTGTGTGTGTGTACACAACTTGAGTAGGCAATACAGCTTACTCAGACATCACTGATCACTGTCCACCCTACCTTAGACATTATTTTTCCTACTTTTCTTTATCTTTGTCTTAAAACATGGTTGACTGGATTTCCATTATTCACTAATTGCTAGTATAAGCATAAAAACTACAGACAGAAGCTACAGACATTATTAAGAAAAGATACTAAGAGCACTGACCTTCAGGCACTTATATATGTTGTCTGATAGTTGTTTTCAGAAATCTGTAGCAGTATATTTACTCATATTATTATGATTCTTTGTTGGACAGCTGGCCATTGGTGTGCACGGTGTGAATCATCTGAAAGCACAGGGGTCCAGGCTGGAGGAGGGAGCTTTATGGTCTGGGGAATATATTCAAGGCATTACCCGAGTTATTTTGTCATTCTGAAAGGCACAGATGATTGATATAAGTATGCATCTAGCCTTGGTTACCATGTTCACTCATACATGCAGTTCGTGTTTTCCTTCACACAGTGGCATTTACCAGCAGGACAATGTAATGTGTCACAGAGCTCACAGTGTATGTGTGTGGTATGAAGAGCACCAGGATGAATTTACTGTACCCCCCTGGCCACCAGACCCTCTGGATTTAAACCCAGTTGATAATCTGTGGGACCACCTCGATTGAGCTGTTCTCGCGGTGGATTCTCAAGAGAAACCTGTCACTTTCTGGCCATGGCACTGGTGTCTGCATGGCTCCATATCCGTGTCGTTACCCTCCAGAACTTCACTATCACTATTCCTGCATGTCTCGCAGTGGTCTATGCAGCAAAAGGTGGTTATTCAGGCTTTCGACTGATGGTCACATTAATGTGACTGGACAGTGTATATGTAACATGTCAAAATTACAATCTTACTTTGGCTGCTATCTTTGCGAGCAATCTGTACAGAATTGGATCCTGACAAGGCAGCCAATTTGAAGAAGTTTTGGGGTTTAAAATTTTATACACATTTTTTGTGCAGGATAAAAAGACATAGCCACCAAAGAGTGGCTACAGATTTTATCAGGTAGTGCTATGGTTAAATACATCCATCCTGTATTATCACAGATATACTTCTATCTTCTAAATGCTGACTTCCTTTGGTGTAGTGCTTTGACATGTTTTGCTTGTAGAAGCTGTCAAGTGGGAATATGATTGCTGAAATAGAGAGAATGATTTGGTCTCAGTGACTTTTCACTCATTATTTCACACTGTCCTATTACACAAAATGATTAAACTATTAGAGTTTTCCTTTTGAACGTGTAACTAATAAGTACTCTCACAGTGGAATCAATACTTTGCAGTAACAAAACTCTTTGGCCCATTCACTGTGAGTTTTTTAAGTGTTTCAAATTATTTGATGGAAAAGAATAAGCTGTAGGCATTGACTCTACTGACGACCAGCCAGCTAGCTGTCAATCAACAATAAATATAGTGTTTGTAAACAAATATGAAGCTTGTGGTTTGGTAGTAATGTAAAGCATTTCTTTATTTTTTGTTATTTGTTTCAGGCTTTGCTTCCACATGTGTACCTCCAGATACAGATCTGCGCACAGTCCTGTGTGTCCCCTTAAATTTTTCGAAGTGTAGTCGTCAGGCACTGGCACGTGCAGCAGAAGATGCAGGATTCGATGTTCTGCAAGTAATTAGTGAACCTATAGCAGCCTTGCTTGCTCAAGGCTGTGGTGTTGAGTCCCCAGATGAGAGAGGGTGAGTGCTGTAATGCAGTATGTTATTCTTGGTATTGGTGATAAGTTATGAAACAATCTGAATGATCTTTAGCTACTAAATGAGGTGTTCAACATTGTTAACATATATTTTAGGGCGAATATGCTGCTCATTATTGAAATTGTTGTTTCCACTATTGACTAGCCTACATAAGATTGGAGGAATGCATGTTTTCTCCTGAGACTTTACTCTGAGGGCTTTGGCCCCAAAACACTGCATAGCATGTGCACATAGGCTGATGTTTTCATCAATAGAGCTGATAAACATTCCACAGTGATACGTTTCAGTGCTGTGTTTTGTGGGTTACATTTCTCCAAATAAATTATTAATTTCTTATTAACAGATGAAACTTTGATGTTAAGATGTCAGTGGTTCAGTTTGTTGAGGAAATCTGCATAAATAGCAGTAAAATATTATTTTATAGTGAAGTGTATATGAGAAAGACATGTTGACTGTTGTTACATGAGCCCACATCAGTTGCTTTATCTTTTGACCCTGAGGTCAATGATCCTGCATGATCTAGACTACGGTCAGATTGCTCATTATTAGGTGTTCCAATTTAACGCAGATGATGGATCTCCTCTGGAAAATAACAATCAGATCATAAAGGAAGTCCTTTGGATATCCCATATGTTTACTGTGGGAAGGTCTCGTCTGAGATACAGAAGCAGCTCTGCAGCCATCTGTTTAGTGCAATGGTTACAGCTGGTTGTAAGTAATGCTTGTCAACATCTTAGTTCCTTTTGGTGGTGAACAGGGTTACTGTCACTCGTCTAATGGAATCACAGTTCACAATTTGTTATTTCATGCCCAGTATTGATTGGAATCCTTGGTTTGGAGCCAGGTAGATTTAAACTAGAGGCTCCATTGATTTTTTTGGTGATCTTGGGTGCAGATTTCTTGACTTAATCTGTATTGGATGTAGAATTTTAAAGTGCCTCCCTGAATTGGTTAGGCATGCAGTACCCGCAGAAAGGATTTCCTTCAATAGCGCAATATGTATAGTTTGCAGTATAGTTTGCATCCTTTTTTTTTTTTTTTTTTTTTAGATAAATTACTTTGTAAGCCTGTTTACCTTTAGATGTTGAACACCAAAGAGCCATGATCACTTCACATGTATGTCATATTGAGGAGATCAAATAGCCATGTAAGTCAACTGTGAAAATGAAAACTGAATATTAGGTAAGTGGACAAGTATTAAAGGCAAGATCACTGAATTACTGTGACTTGCTTAAACAGCATTGCTTGTGTAGCAAGTGGAACAGAAAATTGGGTAAAACTAGAAACAAAATCTTAAATTCTGACTGGAATATATATGTGACAAGTCTATTTTTGTGTAATGAGATAAATGCAGTCAACAATAGATAATTTGGGTAAAGTTAAGCCTTAAAGGTGGGCCAAAATTTCTTACTAAAACTATCTATTGGTGACACACTACATCAGTTGAGATGGCATGGAATGCTACGGAAGATTTGTGGAAAAATATTTCTGATAAATTACCTGATCGTGTTTTAGCCATAGGAGAGGTTCCTGTTAGCCAGCCATGCATGACACAGATGGCAGGATGGCGGTTCTAGTGAAATTGTACTAAATATCTTATCTGAAAATTATCTTGGACAGCCAACTAAGTAGAATACATACAATGTAAGTATACAATTTATGCTGTCAATAAAAAAATGTGAACTTTTCAATTCAGTGAAAATAAATGGATGAATCAACAAACACAGAGCTACAGCAGCATCATTGATCAGTGGTGTTGAATGAAAAGTTGTGCATGATGTGTCAATAAAATGACAACAAACTATCTGAGCAACTATTTACATCTGGGAAGGAGAATATTGATTAATGGGAGAAATTCACAAGCCTTGTCAGAAACATGCTGGTTGAGTTTGTGTGATGGGATGTAGTGAGATGTGGGGAAGGACCCACCAAGGTTCAATGACAATATTACTCATTTAGCCCCTGAGGGCTCACAACTCTCGTGTCAGTACCTACCTGCTTGGCTACCATGGGGCCCCATGCTTTGCAGCATTACTTCGTTTCTGTCCTGCAAGCTTATACTTCCACTGTCACTTTCTCCCTCTGTCTCTCCATTGTATGGTTTTCTTGATGCAGACCCAGCTCAGATCTCGTTTGTGACTGGGATTAGAGTTTCTGCTTTTTTTTTTTTTGTTTTCTACAACTTTTCATTAAGTAAAGACATAGTCCCCGTTGTTAGGTTTGACCTGCCATCAGTTTTCAGATTCTCCAGAAATGTTTACCATGCAGGGAAGGTCACCCAATGCAGTGTAAACTCCAGCATGGTGGCCATCCTGTCATGGTGGTCATCAAATAGCTGCACAGTGGTAGCCCCCTGGCCACGTGGGTATCGTATTGTTGGTGTGTGAGCTGAAAACTTCCCATGTATGCCAAGGTTTATGTGCATGTGCCCATTGTGACTGGGACACGGGGACTCCGAGCAACGGATTACTGGCCACGTAGCCATTTTCTGAGGCTGGGTGGCGCACATGGCAAGAGCCCCCATTCGAAGTGGGTGGCACCATGGCGGATGAGCCGCAAATGAATCGGATGAAGTTATCTTCCGCCGGCAGCTGTATGATCCCAGCAGTCTCTATGGGAGGAAAGTACGATTTAAGTGCAGAGAGATATGTCCATAAAATGTTTCCTTCCATAGGGCTAAGCGGCAAGCAGAGAAATATCCCCCCCCCCCCCTGTCCCCCCAATAATTAGTTTGCTCAAGGATTGCTGGGGATTCCTTCTTGGCCACAGAACCCTTCTTCTTTGTGGAGAACATAGAAGTCAAGCTTGGGGAAGTGGCAGCCATTTCTAAAATGAAAAGTGGGTCAATTTTGATCAAAACAGTATCCTCTGCCCAATCACGGGTGCTACTAGCTCTTAACAAGGTGGGTGACATACCGGTGACTGTCACTCCCCATAATAGTCTAAATATGGGTCAGGGAATTATTTTCACAGAGACCTGCTCTTACAATCTGATGCTGAGCTACGCACCAACTTGGAGTGCCAGGGTGCACACTTTGTTAGTCATGTACATTGGGGACCAAAGGTCAACAGTGTCGCTACCAGTGCCTTCATGTTGGCCTTTGATGGTGATTCATTACCTGAAAAGGTCAGGGTGACATTATACCAAAGTGATGTGAAAGAAAGCGTCACTCCCATGGACACCTGCCCAGATGGACTCTCAGCTGTGTTGACTGGGATGCTTTTGCCTCTTTTGTTGCCCTTGGCTCCCCACTGCATGGAGATATTGATGAGGCAGTCCAGAATACAACTACAACCATTATTTGAGCAGCTGATTTTGGCGATTCCCTGTTCCTTCTGTGCACCCCGACAGAAGACAATACCTGAATGGTCATCAGAAATTGCAGAGGCCATTAGAGATCGTAGGCGAGCTCTCCAGCACCGTAAGTGGCACCCATCGATGGAGCACGTTATTGCCTTTCAGTGGCTCCATGCCTGGGTCTGTCATCCAATAAAACGATGGAAACAAGAATGCTAGGAACAGTACGCTTCAACCATCAGACCATGAACCTTCCCTTCATAGGTTTGAGCCAAGGTCAGATGTATCTACAGATACCAGACACCTGCAGGTGTACCTGGTGGTGGTACGTTGAATGGTGCCATCTACACTAACACAGATGCCACATTTTTCTCTGTATTATGCTACGGCCTCTGAGTCTGAGAACTGTCAACCCTTTTTTGTGTCCTAAAAAAGTGGGTAGAGCAAAAGCAGTTATCTTTTACTGCACACCACCTGGATCCGTATAATGCTCCATTCAGTGAGTGGGGATTTGTCAGTGTCCTAGCCCACTGCCCCAGGATCGGACCACATCCTCAACCAGATGATCAAGCACCTATCTGTGGATTGTCAGTGTCATATCCTTGCCATCTTTAACTGCATCCTGGAGTGAGGGCGACTTCCCATTGCAACAGCAACAAATCATCGTCATCCCAGTACTGAAACAGGGCAAGCACCCTCTAGAGATGAATAGTTATTACCCAGTTAATCTCACCAGTGTTCTCTACAAGTTGTTTGAATGCATGGTGAGCTGGCGGCTGTGTTGGCTCCTTGAGTCTCGGGGTCTTCTGCCTCCATCCCAGGGCGGTTTTTGCCGAGGTGACTCTGTACTGAAAATCTGGATTGCCTGGAGTCTGCCATCCAAACAGCTTTTGTCCAATATCAACACCTTATAGCCATCTTCTTCGACCTGAAAAAGGCTTAAGACACCACATCCTAGCTACTGTACACATCTTCTTATCCCACCATACTTTGCAGGTTCAACTTGCTGCTTCCCACAATACCACCCCCCCCCCCCCCCTCCTCCCACAATCCGACGAGAGAATGGGGTACCACAGGGCTCTGTTAGTATGGATGTCGCTGAACATCGACTGCAAGGTGCCATAGGAAAGGCGCAGTCATGGGACCTCACCCATGGCTTTCACTTTACAGTGTCGAAACTCATGTTATGCACTTCTGTCAACATTGTAGTGTTCACCCACAACCAGAACTTTACCTCAACAGCCAACTACTCAATGTGGTGGGAACGTTTTGGTTTTTTGGACTGGTCTTAGATCCTAAGTTGACGTGGATTCCCCATCTAAGCTAGATTGATCGAAAGTGTTAGCTGCACCTTAATAGTCTCCACTGCCTGAGTAACACCAGCTGGGATGCAGATCGTACTACCTTTCCACAGCTTTACAAAGCCCTGAAAGAATCCCGTTGAAACACCGCAATCCATCCCCCGCAACAGCAGTCCAGATCGAGGATTACAATCGCAATCCACATCCTGTCTCTCCTCTCTGAACTCCAGTTGTTTCCTCTATCACCTCTCCTCCAGGCCCATTCACTACACATTCATGGTGCATCCCTCGGCCACAGCGTTGTCTTGACCTATCACCAGATCTGAAAGACTCGGTTCCTTCTGAGGCCGTCTGCCACCAATTTTTAGCCATTCTTGTCATATCTTGGGGTTCAGAAGTAGTCTGTACTGATGACTTAATGGGTGCTGGTCACGTGGGCTTTGCTTATACTCGCATGGGACACTGAACTGTGCTCCCTGCCAAATGGTTGTAATGTTTTCACTGCGGAGTTGGTAGCCATCTCTCGTGCTCTTGAACATATTAGTTTCTGCACCGGTGGATCCTCTCTCATCTTCAGCAACTCCTTGTGCAGTTTGCATCCCTTGACCAATGTTACCTTCACTGTCCCTTGGTAATTGCTATCCAGGGTTCCCTGTATGTCTGGACCCCAGGCCACATCAGGATCCTGGGAAATGAACTTGCTGGTAGCCTGGCCAAACTGGCTACCTGTAAACTGATTTGTGATGTTGGTATTCCAGTAATGAACCTCTGATCAGTATTATGCCATGAAGGTTAGGGAATCTGGAATGGCTCACTCTGACTTTGCCAAACAAAGTAGGGTGATTAAGGAGACTACAAATCTGTGGAGGTCCTTCATGTGGGCCTCTCTCAAAGACTTGATCGTCCTTTTGCTGGCTGTGTATTGGCCATACTTGGCTAACTCTTGGTCATCTCTTCTGTCGCAAAGACCCACCTCTCTGTCATTGTGGTTCCCATTTGCTGGTAGTCCACATTTTGCTGGACTGTCCGAACTTAGCCACCATGCAATGGGCTCTTAATCTCCCTCACTCGCTGTCTCTGGTGTTAGGAGACAATGCCTCAGTGGCTGACTTAGTTTTACGTTTTATTCTTGAAGGGAGCTTTCACTGCTCTCTTCAAGGTAGGTCCACTTACCCATATTGGCCCATTGATGGGTTGGCAGAACACTCTTTGCCTCCTCTGCCAAGTCCGTGCTGTGACTATCTGGGCATTGTGGTGCAGCCTGGTCCTCACCTTACCTGCTCTTTTACTCCCCCCCCCCCCCCCCCCCCTTCCATGGTCTGTTAGACTTGTTCGTCTTTTGTCTCTCTGTACTTCTCTCGTCGTGTCCATGTTGCTAGTCTCTTTCCTAGGTGATTTCTGAGTGGGCTACATCTGGTAAGGGGGGGGGGGGGGGGGGGGGAGACTGGGATGTATGTTCCCTCATTGCATTGCACTGTGCTTTCGGAGGCTTCTGGCTGCTCCCTAGAGGGAACACCTTTCTTGTGCTCTCTCTGTCTTTGTTTCTTTCTTTCTTTCTTCTTCTTGTCCATTATCTCACCTTCATAGACCTTGGGGTTTTCCTCCCGTGGGTTTCGTGTGGTAGGCTATCTGATCTACAGGCATGTAGACCTGTCTGTCTGAGGAAAAAGGGACTGATGACGTAGTAGTTTGGTCCCTTTAATCATCCAGTCAACCAACCAACAACTCTTAAGAATGTTATATTCTGAAATATAAACTGCCGATTGAATAGGTCATCATCATGAGTCAGAAATTGTGAATCTAGCATACCTAAAATACATAAAACCATGTTAGTATTATGAAAGGGATAGTGCTACTCTGCATGTAGCAGAAATGTTGAATTGCAGATAGGCATAATTAAAATACTGTCAAACAAGTAAGTTTACACACAGACAGACAGACAGACACAGAGAGAGAGAGAGAGAGAGAGAGAGATTGCGACTCAAAATCTCTGCTATATGGTGATTGGCAATCTATCTTTTTCATAATATTGACATTATTCCATCCTGGATTTTCCATTGTTAGATGTTATAATGTCATCACTAATTAAATAAGAATGGTGGTGTTTTTATTGTAGTCATAATTAAGAACAGATTATTTACAATAGTAATCCACCAGTCACAAGCTGTGAACAGTTGTTACAAACTACTTGCAAAAAGAGAAAAAAGAAATAATTTCTGTTGGCACTCCTGTCCCGCATACAAACTGTAACTTCAACAACACACTAAAGTCATACACGCCCATGTCAGAACCTTTGAACACCAAGATGAAAAAGGAGTTAAATGTGACTGCTCGTTAAGCCCAATCAACGGAAGGAAAGGCAGGTGAAACAAGGACTTACTCTTGGAGAAAGGTACACGAAATATGTCATAGAGACTATGAAGACCATGAATTAAATATTAAATGTCGTTCGCTATATTGCTATGATGGATAAAAAGTAAAACACAATCAACATCCAATGTGCCATTTGCTAAAACGACCGATAACTCAGACAGCAAACATACAGTAGAACGTAAGTGGTTAAAAGAGAGACATTTGGTCAGGAAACAGCTAATGGTCAAAGGTTGATGACAGTGAGCACAAAGTGATGGTGGGTCACCACTTGACAAATGACGATGGCTAAAAAGACAGTACCCAGTACGTAACCTAGCTAAAATCATCTCCTTGCGGCGAAAGGGCTGAGAGAGGAGATCGGCCAAGCTTCTGGGAGATGTTTCATTCCCTGGAGTTTGTTCCCATGAATGGAAGACCAATTGTCATGTCAAAGTGACACCACCTTCTGATAAAAGACAACATGGAGATCATTGGAAGGAATGGAAGAACTAGCTGGATGATGTAGAAGGACTGCAGACTTGGCAACAGTGTCAGCAGCTTTGGCAACAGTGTCAGCAGCTTTGTTTCCTGTCAGACCATCCATCAAGACAGAGCAAGTGGAAGCTTTCTTTGACCTGTTGCACTAAGGGATAGACAGTGTACAGCATACAGAGGCTCAGAAAATCACTGAGAGAATCCAAGCAGATGACGAAATTGAAAAGCCTGTGTCGCTGGATGTACCGTGTGGCCTGATACATAGCAAAGAGCTCTGCTGTTAATACTGAGCAGTGTTCTGGAAGCAGATATCGAAAATGGTCGGTGGCAATGATCAGGCATACCAGACACCATGGTCATTCAGAGAGCCAACAGTGTACACAAAGGTACTATCACCAAGTTCCGTGCAAAGGTTGAGAAACTTACACCGATAGATCGAATCTGGAGAAGTTTCCTAAGGAAGCGAATCAAGTTCAAGGTGAACATGGGCCACCACAGAAAGTCAGGGTGGCGAAGGGTACACATCCATCGGGAAAGTGGCAGATAGCGTGAAGTGAGGTTGCTGGAGCAGTAATCAAAAGCGAACTCCAGGAGGTAACGGAGAAGAGGGACACACCTACTGGCAGTCAAATGAGTCGTTGACGGAGGCGACATAAGATGAGTGGCCAGGTATGGCAGACAAATGGCATGTGTATCTGCTAAGGAGAACATCATATCGTTATGACCACAGTAGTTAGGCAGCTTCTGCATAGAGACTTTCAACTGGGCTGGTGTAAAAGGTGCCAGTGGCCACATGGATTCGATGGTGGTAGATTGTATTTAGACAGTGTAAGATGGATGGATGTGCAGATGCATAAACGGAGCATCCATAGTCTACTTTCAAAAGGCCAAGGGATCTGTACAAACGGAGGAGGGTGGTCCAGACCACTCCCCAGGAAGTACCACTGAGGACCCGTAGAACACTGACGGACAGGGTACAGCGGGCAGCCAGGTAAGACATGTGGGAGGACCAAGAAAGTTTCTATCAATCATGAGCCGCAGGAATTTCATAGTTTCAACAAACGGTAGAGCAACAGGCCCAAGACCGGGTGATCAAAAAGTCAGTATAAATTTGAGAACTGAATAAATCACGGAATAATGTAGATAGAGAGGTACAAGTTGACACACATACTTGGAATGACATGGGGTTTTATTAGAACCAAAAAATACAAAAGTTCAAAAAATGTCAGACAGATTGTGCTTCATCTGATCAGAATAGCAATAATTAGCATAACAAAATAAGACAAATCATAGATGATGTTCTTTACAGGAAATGCTCAATATGTCCACCATCATTCCTCAACAATAGCTGTAGTCGAGGAATAATGTGAACAGCACTACAAAGCATGTCCAGAGTTATGGTGGGGCATTGGCGTCGGATGTGGTCTTTCAGCATCCCTAGAGATGTCGGTCGATCACGATACACTTGCGACTTCAGGTAACCCCAAAGCCAATAATCGCATGGACTGAGGTCTGGGGACCTGGGAGGCCAAGCATGACGAAAGTGGCAGCTGAGCAAACGATCATCACCAAACGACACGCACAAGAGATCTTTCACGCGTCTAGCAAAAGGTTTTTTTTTTTTTCTTCGCTTTTAGTAAAACCCCATGTCATTCCAAGCATGTGTCAATTTTTACCCCTCTATCTACATTATTTCATGGTTTATTAAGTTTTCAAATGTATACTGACTTTTTGATCACCCGGTATAAAGAAGGTGGAAGAAACCCATTGTGCAGCCAGAAGTTCATACAAATGGTTATGTCAGTGGAAAAGCGAAAGCCATTGTTGATGCTGCATGAGTAAAGACAATGAGACAATGCTGAAGACTTCCCTCAAGGAGACAAGTCCATGGGGAACTGCAATAGGTGGCAAAATCGTCAACAAAAAGGGACCCGGAAATACCCAGCGGGAGACAGGCCATAATAGGGTCAATGGCAATAGCAAGGACAACGAATGTCAGGATGGACCCCTGAGGCATCCAATTTTCATGGATAAAAGTGTCCTACAAGTCACATTCCACACGTACTTTGAGAAGTCTGTCTTTTAAAAATTCCTGAAGGAAACGTGGCAGGCAGACTGGAAAGCCCCACATGTAAAGAGTACAGAGGGCACCGGTCCTCCAGCTGGTGTCGAAGGATTTCTCCAGATCAAAAAGCACATCCACAGTCAGTTATTGTTGCAGAAAACAGTTCATGACATGGGTTGCCAAAGTGGTGAGATGGTCAACTTCAGAATGGCACGCCTGAAATCCACACTATGCAGTCGTTAGTAATTTGCGAGACTTGAGTCACCATACCACCCGGGCATTAATCATATGTTCTAAACCTTGCAAACATAGCTAGTGAGGAAAATGGGGTGGTAGCTAGAAGGTAGGTCTTTGTCCTTATTGGGCTGAGGAATGGGTATGATGAAGGCTTCATACCAGCGTCTGGGGAGCATGCCATCTGCCCAGATGTGGTTGTATGTGTTAAGCAGAAAATGTTTGCCCGCAAGAGAAAGGTGCTGCAACATCTGAATGCGAACATCATCCAGCTGTGGGGTGAAAGATAGGGATACAGTGAGAGTGATCAGCTCCCACATAGGAAAGGCTGCATTGTAGCATTTAAAATTCTAAGAGGAGAAGGGTATTACCCAAGCCTCCTCCATTTGTTTCCAATGGAGGAAGGTAGGGCGGTAATGGGTGGAGCTTGAAATATTTGCAAAATAGTGGCCCTAGGTGGTGGATATAGCAATGGGTTCCACAATGACATCATCTGCTCCGTTCAGGCTAGAAATTGGTGAATTGACCTTGGGCCCAGAGAGTCGTTGGAATTTAGCCCACACAATGGAAGACAGAGCGGAACTGTTAAAAGAATTAGTAAATGAAATCCAGCTAGCTCCTTTGGCATCCCAAAGAGGGTGATGACACTGCGCACGCGACTGTTTACATCAAATGCAGTTCTCCAGTGTTAAAAACGCTGAGAGTGTGTCTCTGCACATGAATTGTTACGGTACGCGTCAGTCCACCAAGGACTGTGACATGATGTGGTAAAGTGGAAATGTGAGGAATGGAACATTCTGCAGCAGTAAGGGTAGCGTTTGTAAGGTCATCACAACTGGGGAAATGTCGTTTGTCAAAGGTCACCAGGGAGGAGTAAAGCCTCCAGTCTGCCTTTGAAAGCTGCCAATTAATTTAGTAAGTAGATGAGGGAGGAGTTGGCAAACAGATAGGATGTGGGGAAATGGTTGCTCAAGTATGTCTAAAAGAGAACACACCACTCGAGACGACGGGCAAGCTGGGCAGTGCAGAATGAGAGGTCCAAATGGGAATAAGAGTGTGTCGAGTCTGAAAGGAACGTTGGTGCTCCAGTGTTAAGGCAGAAGAGGTTGAGTTGATCGAGAAGGTCAGCCGAGAGGGCACTTTACGGACAGGTTCACAAAGAGCTGCAAAGGGGGTGATGCGCATCAAAGTCACTGAGCAGCAAAAAGATTTGGGAATTTGCCAACGAGCTAGAGGAAGTCTGCCCTGCTGAAACCGAATGACAGGGATTTAGGCGGTACAAAGAGAAAAGGTGAAGCGAGGAAGGAGAATGCGCACTGCAACAGCTTGCAGCCGGATGTTGAGTGAGAGGGTTTGACTACGAATGTCATCACGAATAAGCAGCTCGACTCCACCACGAGATGGATTGCCGTCCTTGGCCATATGTTCCTTTTTTCATAAATATTTTCTTCTCCGGAGAACCAAAAAAAAAATTACTGATAGAAAGAAAATTGGCTTGATATTGTCTACGTTGTCTCCATAAGTTATAAAGTGATTTTTACCTAATTCATGTTTTAACCTATCTGGAAAGTGAGTGAGTCCCCTGTTCAGCATGTCTTTGAGACAGAGTACCTCTAACATAATTTGTACAGGTCATTTCCAGCCTAATTGATACTTTTTATTTACAGATGAGTCCTTCCACTATTTTAATAACTGATTAAATGTTCATGCTTTTGTTGGGTAGCTGCAGAAAAGAAGGCTGTCTCAAAACACGAACCGTGATGAGATGTAATATGATGAGCAGCCACCTACTACTGTCAAACTTCTTTCACAACTTGCATTATAGTTTTAATTTTGTTCAGAGGTCTACTTACTGTGTTGATGCAATGAATTGTTTTATCCTGTATTTTTGTAGAGCTCTTGCCAGATACGCTCTGCAGTATTAGATTTAAATGCCTATGTTGCAATAGGACCCATATCTCTAAATCTGTGATTTGCTGTTGTGGAATGTGAGTCTGTTTCAGTGTTGGGGCCACTCCTGTTCCTTATTTATATAAATGATATGCCGTCTAGTATTATGGGTAACTCTAAAATATTTCTGTTTGCTGATGACACTAGCTTGGTAGTAAAGGATGTTGTGTCCAACATTGGCTTGGTTTCAAATAGTGCAGTTCATGACCTAAGTTCATGGCTTGTAGAAAATAAATTAACTCCAAATCACAGTAAGACTCAGTTTTTACAGTTTCTAACACACAATTCAACAAAACCTGACCATTTTAATTTCACAGAGTGGACAAATTTAGTGAAACTGAACAGTTAAAATTTCTAGGTGCTCAGATAGATAGTAAACTGTCGTGGGAAGTCCACATTTAGGATCTTGTTCAAAGACTTAATGATGCCATTTTTTTTTATTGGAACAATATCTGAAGTGAGTGATCATTCGACACAAAAATTAGTCTACTTTGCTTATTTTAATTTGCTTGTATCATATGGTGGTATATTTTGGGGTAAGTTCTTGTTGTATTGTAGATTGCATTTACTTAAATTTATGGATTGACTTTTTTTGGGTTCATATACATTTTATTTTTATCTATTATTACTTTTATGTTGTAATTTCATGTACTGACATGTTCCATGACCTGGGAGATTCTCTCCTCAATTTGGTCCTATGGAACTTGACATGTAAATAAAATAAATAAAATTAATTTGAATGTTGATTTTTGTGCATCATTATCTGACAGGCCATTACTAAATTTGATCACAATGTGCTTCTCAATTTGAAGACAAGCTATTGAAAACAATACGTATGATCCTGCGACTATTTCCCCACGCTCTAGTTGGAAAGTGTGACATCTTTATCAGATTGGAAGTTTATTAATGTTATTTTTGCTGTAAATTAGTCAAAAATATAATATTGAAATCTTGACCAAATTAATTTGATGTGTATCTTATAAACTGAGATTGACAAAGTCCTAAGTCTGGAAAGTAAAGTCATCTCACCGAACTGAGAGGTGAAGTGAAAACTATACTGAAAAATAACCCATCTTTAATCCAGTTTCTAAAAATATGGATTGTACCTAGTAAGATGTCCTAGGTCTTTGAGGCATGTGGTTTACAATATATCATGTGAGTTTGGTGTGAATTATTACAACAGTGTAATCACATTATTAATGAACAGTGCAAGAAACACTCCAAAATGTATAACTAAGACGTTGTGAGAAACCATTCATTGCAAAGCAAGGTGTTACCAACACACACAAATTATTATTTGACAACGCTGAAATCCTGGCACACACCTTGTGTTACTGGGATTCATTTATCAAGAAAGCAGTGGAGATCCACAAGTGTCCTAAATTTTTTAATGGAGTTGATGGCGTCACCTGAATCCCAACATGGAGGAAAGATCTAGAAAACAATATAAACCCCATACTAATGCGAGTGGCTGATCTGTTTCCTTATCATTGTTGTGGTATTATTGGTAAAGCGAGCATGAGCATGAGCAGTGCTAAAGAAAGCATGAGAGCTTTAAATCTGACAGATATGTGTTGACTAGAGTTTGTTTACATCTTACAGCTTGTCATACCGAGGTATTAAGGAGACATTTTGGGAACTTGCTTACCTGTGTTACCTGTTTTGGTGAATTTCAGTAGTTGTTTCTGTTCGAGTGAGTGTATGTTCAGTGAATTCTGGAAGTAGTCAAAGTTACAGGTTTTTAGTTATCCCAAGATAGATACCAGAGACTTTATGCTCATTTCATTAATAATGTATCAAGTTACCTCTTCATTTTAATATTTGGTGGCTAAAATCTGCTTCATTTTAAATGATCAAGACTTTTTATTAAAAAAAAAATTACACGGACTTGATCAAATCTGGTAGAAGTAATATTACTGAATATATTGCTGTGTTAGTCTAGAACAAAATTAGGGAAGTAGATCCCAACAACATACAGATACTAACTTTATATAAATGAATCCATCGAGTAGGAGGAGTTGTCAAACAGAAATTATTTCAGTTGTTTTTAAAACTTTTATTATGTGCCTGCACCCTTAATTTGTAGGTGATGTTTTCAAATATTTTTACAGCTGAGTGAGTTAAGTTGTGAATAGTGGAGGCAATTTTTGTTCCAAGTGTTAGACTTACAAACAATACTACTATTTTTAAATTGTGCCTGATGCCTCACAACAAACTTCATAAGAGAGGTTGTTAGGATGCCAAAATTTTTAAACAATTGCCTTCATGAAGTTTGAAGATGACCATCAGATATCCTTACAGAATATTTCTGTATGATGAATACTTAGTGTCTGTGTGTAGAATTGCCTCAAAAAACTATTTCCAGTCACATCAATGAATGACAATGTGCAAAGTAAGCTGGTTTTTAATGCTTTCAGTAAAAAAATCAGCAATTACATGTAGAGAAAATGTTGCTGAATTCAAGCATTTTAAGAAATCTGTAATATGTGATTTTCTATTCAAGTTTTGGTCTATATGTGCACCTAGGAATTTTGAACAATTGATTTTACATGCTTCCTATCTCCCAGTGCTCTATTATTGGTGCTGGTGATACATCTTGCCTTGTACAGATTTCAGTGAAGTGTATGTTTTCTAAGTAATATTCCAAGAATCAATATTTTTTAGCATTTCTTTTATTGATCAGTCTGTTGTCACACCTCTGAAGGACTTGAATGTGATTGTTGCATTATCATCAAAGAACACCATTTCTGAAACTCCGCTGCAGAGTGAAAAATCTCATTCTCAACACCATTTCTGCTTTATTACTGTAAGGTGGAAGATCATTTATACATATCATGAACAGGAGTTTTCCCAGAATTGAACTCTATGGAATGCCTGTAATAATTTGTCCACACTCGGGGGGAGATTCATCATTAAAACTTCATGAGCTATCTAACATGGCCATTTTCTTCCTGTCAGTGCAGTATAAATTCAACCACTTTAAGCATTGTACCTTGAAAACTGAACTTTTTAAGTTTATCCAAAACAATGTTGTGATTTACAAAATCAAATGTCATACATACATCACAAGAACGTCCTGGTAGGTATTGACTCGCTAGTCAGATATTTCAGTATGTGGTCAGTGAAATGGTAGATGCCATATTTAGTGGAGAGACTCATCTGGCATTCAAATTTTGACTGACAGTTTATTTGTAGATAGGCATGACCATTCTTCAATACATTACCTTTTGCAGCAACTTTAGAAAATGAAGTTCATAGTGAAATTAGTCATTAGTTATTAACGTCTGTCCTATTACCTTTCTTAAAAAGTGTTCTAATATTGTTGGGCTCTGGCTGGTCTCGAAAGATACCTTGTGAAAGTGATGCATTAAAAATATGGATGTAAACATCAGCTGTAACTGAAGTACATGCTTTTAATATTTTGCTTGAAATACTATCATCTTTATGAGAAATTCTTACTCTTGAGAGTTAAAATCCTGGTATCTATTGAAGAAGTTGGAGTGATCTGAAATTTATGCTTGTGATACTTGTTATTGCATATGCTGCAATGCTTTTCCTTTCTTGAATTTTATGTGATTGGCTGTTCGAGAACTGACAATAGTAGTGATGATGTATAGGATAGGTGGGCAACCAGTTGCCTGCAGGCCGGATTCGGCCCATCATTGGTTTCAGTTTGACCTGCAGAAGAAATTTTTGGGGAGAGTGTGAAGCGCTCACATTGTACTCCATCCAAGACCTATTTTTGGATATTTCTGCTGATGCTCACCTTGCCTCGGGTTTGCAACTCGTGACACAGACCACTGTCAGTTTTGCTTACTCTGCACATGCATAATGCAATTATACCACCGCTGACTCCCCCCACATGTTACTTATTGCGTACTGCCTACATCTGTGTTACACATTGATGGATTGTAAACATTGGTAACAGGTGACAATGACATGAAAACTACTGACTACTCAGGAAATGTGCTGATTTAAATGGCAGCAGGGTGCCATTTATAGTGGTGTGTCACTCCCATAAACATTGTCACAGGTGCTACAGTTTTCACTTCCTGCACCTGAGGCACTACTATTGCATCACTTGAAAAGTGGTGTGTGAGCTTAAGTAATTATGTGAATTAGGCCTGCAGGTTACCCGTGCCTATCCTACAGCAATGTAGGAGTGTCTGGAGGTGGCACCTAGTAGCTCGAATTCGATTTCCTGTCTATAAGGACGAGAAAATTGAAAGCATGAGTTTCAACTTTTGATTTGTCACAATTAAATAATTTTCATTTCAGGAAAACCTTGTGATCACATGTGCTGTGCAGTTCTACACTGTTGCATAGTAAATAAGCTATATGCTTTTAAAATATCGGAACAGGTATGAAGCAGGATTGAAGACTTGCTTGCAAATAAGAGTCCACTATGTTGTTAGTAAAGGGATCCACAGATAGAAATAAAGTAGCATCCTGTGTACTGAACAGAAGTGCAGTATTAATATCATTAGAACTGGGGGGGGGGGGGGGGTTGCAAGTCGTTTCTGGATAACTCCCTTGGTAGAGCATTTACCCATAAAAGGCAAAGGTTCCTACCAGTTCAGATCTTAATTTGGCACACAGTTTTAATCCACCAAGAAGTTTCAGTAGGATTACTGTTCACTTTATTGTGTTATGTTGTGCCAGATAATACTGACATTAGAAAATTGTTACAAATTCCAGAAAGACTTGTAATTTATCAGTATTTGGTGCAAAGACTGATTACTGACTGTCAGTATAAATAAATCTAATATTGTGCTTCTAGATAAATGAAAAGTATAATAATGTTTGAGTACCCAATCAGTGATCAGTCGTAGAAATCAGGATGTAGAGTTCATGTGCTTAGTGATATAAGGTGGAATAGACACAAAAATCTGACTTTGGGGAAATCAGATGCCAGCCAGGCTTTTATTTATTGAAAGGATTCGTAGGAAGTGCAATTTATTCACAAAGGAGCTCACCTATGAAACCTTCATTTGACCAATTCTTTGGCAGTTTGGTGTCCTTACCAAGTTGGGTTAATGGATGAGATTCAAATAAGAGGTTTACAATTCATCATACATTTGTTTAACCATACCAAGAAAATCACAGAAGTGCTTAATAAATTGTTCCAATACAGGGTTGCCCTCAGGAAGTAGTACTTTTTCATTTGGTTATTATGAAGTTTAGCTTATATTTAGACCAGTATAACTTACAGGTAACTGTTCTACACACGTTTCCATTATTGAAAAGCCAAACAAAAGTTTATTTCATAAAATGTACATCATTGGTGATACATTGCTAAAGAGGTTTGTGAAAGGTCCTTGTTGAATTCTCAACTATTTCTTGAAGAATTTTCTCTGTGTCTTTATGTATCATGGCTTTCAATTGATCAGTATTGTGGAGCCATATAAAAAGCTTTTTTCTTAAGATGATCCCACAGAAAAAAATTTGCTGCCGAAAGATCAGGTGCTCTCACTAGCCATGGGATAACACTGAATCATAATAGTAATCGATGTGGAAAGTGGCACCTCAGTTTAGTAATTGCAAACCATATTGTGTTTAGATGAAAACTTCCCTGCAATGTGTGGACTGAAGAAATTATTGATAAAGGCTGCATACTGCTCAGAACTGACACGTACTGACTTCCCATTGTTGTCAAAAAAATATGGCCCAATGATTCCAGTGAACTGTCAAAAAGCACACCAGATGATGACATGTGGGCTATTCTGCAACTTTTCATGAATGAGCTACAGATTTGTGTCTAGAGTAATATTGAAAGATTGATTTATTGATAAACCTATTCATATGAAAGTTTGCTTCATCAAACATCACGAGATTCATCAGAAATACCTCTTACTGGTCAATTCTATCCAGTAACATTGCGTGGAAATTGTACCAACTCACTTTTGTCTCCCCACTGTAACTGTTGAGCCACTTGCATCTTATAAGGAGGAAACTTCAAATCCTATTTCACAATCCCCAGCAAAGACGTGTGAAGGATCTGTGATGGTCTGGAATGGTGACAGACTGATCACTGTGGGCTTTGTTGCAGAGCTGCATGAAATCATTGGATATTTACTGGCATTCAGATTGTCATTTCAGGTCCCTTATGTTTCACACTGGCTCCACAGTCTGTCTTACACCATTGTTTCATCTGTCTGGAACATGGAAAAGGCAGAGTCTACCATGGAGCATAGACTGCTGCAATGCTCTGCACGTGACATAACTCCCCTATTGCCTCAGTATGCACATGCACTGGCCAGCGTTCCATACTGAACTGAATGGCATATGATGTGGACCTGATTAGATGCAGTAGATGGTGTGAATAATCTACACCTTTGCAGGGTGGCCGATTGAAGATATACTATTTCCTGTGGGCCAACCTTTATAAGTATTTTATAGAAAAAAGAAGTTAAACAAATTTTCTTTAAATATCTGAGCTAGCAGGGGGAAACAAGTGGCTAATATGGTGGTCTGACATTCAAGAGGTCAGTTTTTCAAATCCCCGTGTGGCCATCCAGAGTTTTATTTTCTGTGGCTTCCCTAAATCTCTTAAGACAAATCTCAGGATGGTTCCTTTGAAAAGGACACTGCTGATTGGTGATTTCCTCCTCCCCCCCCGCCCCCCCCCCCCAACCAATCCAAGCTTTTGTTCCTACTCTGATGACTTTGCCCTTAAGAGGACATTAAATCATAATTTTTGGTCCTTTTAAGTATCTTCACAGAGATTAAAAAATGTTACTTGCTCTTTTCATCTCAAAAATTGTGCAGTGGTTGTGGCACTTGAATAGAAGGCATATTTCTTGATTTTTGGAAACTACAATATATTAACAATTTTGCATGTAATGAATAGATGAGATCATGGAATGTGTTTCCAACAATTGTCTTTTCACTTTTCCTCCCTTACGGACATTTCAGCATATTGTACATTTGATGAGTTTATTGGAACATCATTTATTTCTTTCCGTGTGTTTGGTATGTGTGATAAACTGTTTCTGTTTATACTGCACATGAGAATCTCAATAAACAATTTAAGCAGCACTTAGACAGTCCCTTGCTTTGTAGTTTATCAATAAATACTTTCCTTAGAAAATGGAAGTGAAATTGTGTATCTATAGAAGATTATTATTATACACAATGTCTTACGATAGTCTGTAAATGAGGATGAATGGACTGCCTTGAAACATATTGTTGATAAATTCCTGAGTTCAGTTTCCAAATACTGATCTAAGAAGCAGTTTCAGGTAAGAGGGCATATGAAACTACTAGTGTATAAAACAAATTACAGATTGCTATTCATTGAGAGAATATTGAAAGTGTTTATTCGCCAATGGTGAGGCTGGATTTGAAATCCCAGTGCTGCCCATGTCTCATTCTAACCAGCTCTGATAAATGTTTGACAAATTTAGTAATTACTGCCATGTTACAGTATTTGAAGTGGTTGTGCAGTTTGCTTATACTGTAATACAGTGCTAAAATTTGGAGATGTTTTTCTATTGCTTTGTTGAAATTGTCGTGAAATGTACTGCTTTCTCATCCAATACTGTTTAGGGGGAAAAAAATTGGAACACACCAGAAAGCAGGTATCTTACTGTGAATGGTCAGTCCAGTGGAACTATAGAAAGGAACTAAAAATTATCTGCATTCTCAGCCAGTTCATAATGAATCATTTGGTTTTGTTTACCTGGGCTTATAACCAGGGAATGCATATTCGATTGTTGCTGTTTACGCTAGGTATTACCAGAAATAATTGGTAGGCTTTGCTGTATTGTTGAAATTTGCAATATTGCCTGTATTTACTGTGTGGCTTTAAAAGTGATAACTGCACAAACAGTCATGTTGTATATTCCCACAGTTAGTTACTTTAAATTTGCTCACAATTTTCTCAGCCCACAGTTGTGGAGAATATTATATGGGAGGATCAATGCAAAACTGGATGAGCCAAGTATTAAACAATGCATGGTCTTTTGTGTGACTTTACTTCTTGACACAGTCTCTTAAATCTCTTAAATTCAGTGAATATTTCCTGCACTGCTCTTGAACTTCAAATTTTTTGAATGGAAGCTCTTCAAAAGAGTGATGTGCAACAGTCACCAAATTGTAATAGGGCAGAAATGTTTTTAGGAGCTGGGATTTTGTGCAGATTGTGGCACATAACAGGCAAAGGTGAAATTAAATTCAGCATAATGTTGATGCTATAATGGGTTTGTAAACTGAACAGAACAGTAACAAAGTGAGTCCCCACTCTGTGTACACAGCTAAATCATAAGTCTGTTTTGCAAAATCATACTGCTCCTGCCAGATTGTCCCTTTGAATTAGTGGTGATGCAGATGGACCCAAGGAGTGTTCATTTTATATTAACACTATATGTTTTTTTGTTGTTGTTGTGGTCTTCAGTCCAGAGACTGGTTTGATGCAGCTCTCCATGCTATTCTATCCTGCGCAAGCATAATCTCCCTGTACCTACTGCAACCTACATTCTTAACACTATATAGAGTATAGAAATTAATAACTAATATAACTAACACAAGGAACACACACAAGTAGAATATACATTAATCACAGTGAACTTCACTGCACTACTAGGATTCAAATGTCACTGCACTACTGGGATTCCAATACAATTCCAGCATTTTCTGGCATTAGCACCCCCCCCCCCCCCCCCAAAAAAAATTGAGAGTTGAAATAATGGTAACGATGATTGTAATGGCTCAACAGCATCCAAGGGAAATATCTGTAGAGTTTTAAGTGGGCAGTACCAGTGCATATTGTAATGACCGCATTGGTCGACTGTTGAGGTCCCTGGCAGTGATGGGTAGATCAAGGTCAGAAGGTCATTATTAGTCACCCAGGTCAGGGTGGGCAGCTGTGAGGTGAGTGGATACCTGGCAGATTCCTTTTGGGATGTTACAAAAACAGTGTTGACAACGTTAACATTTGTTATTCAGAGAACAACAGTAGTCGGGACTTTGCTCCAGGCCACTAGTGCTTGTAGGTCGAGCAGTGCGCGCCCAGTCGAGGAATGCTATTGTCAGCTCATGGCCAGTGTTGTCGTGGTGATTGATGTCAGAAGCAGCAGGTCATTGTCCCGCTTGTCTGCTGCACTGCCTAGTTGTAGCAGAACATCTCGGCACAGGGTTCGCAGAGGCGTACCAGACCACGTTGCGGCTCCCAAAACAGGAGATGCAATCCCCAGCATTGGAGTCTGCCAACAGAGGCAGAAGTGGGTAACAGGAAGCCCACTTACCCTTGCAATGGTGGAAGTCTGGCTGCAAGTCTCCACGCTCATACTGTAGGCCACCAGGAAACCCGCCGGAAGAGAGGCACTAATATTGTTACATCAGACACGGCACGAATAGTGGCACTGTGACTAGCAGCGGTAGAGTTCCCAGGATGGGATTTGTGATTCTGTAGAAGCTTGCAGACTGTTAGATGAGTAGACAGCAGATCAACATAGGTTGCTCTTCGTAGCTGGGTGTCGGCAGACTTAGCATGTCTGGGAACATCTGAGAATAGGGATCCGATACAGGGGCGGTGAAGGGACTACGAGAGTCTGCTGGTCACTTCAGACAGCGGCACCCCAAGCCTGGAAAAGGCAACAAACCGTAGTAGCCTGACACCACTTTCGACTGGTGATAAATAAATTCGTTCTGCCGTTCTTGTTTTGTCATCTCCTGGAGGAACATAACCAGAGAGGTAATATTAACCAACTTCACTCTTTGGAGGCACTGGCTAACATCTTCTGCTTTGTCAGATCCTTGAATGAATGTTCTTACACTCTGAACAAGTTTTTTTTTCTTCATAGTTTGTGATCAGAGTGCTGCCACGTCTCTCCATATGTTGTCGTTTTACAGAATTGGGGTCAGACTAGGGCATTGCTTAACACTCATGCTTTCTATGGCTTCTTGCAATACCAGGGAAGGTGTCTTAATTTTTACCTGGCTACACCAAGTACAATATTTTGTGGTGCCACACACCCCTCTCCTTTAAAAAGTATGCCCCAGATTTTGTTTAAAGTGCTTCTATAACTCTTGATATATATTCACAAAATGACCTTAGTATATGGGACACTTTGTTTCTTCCTTATTCTAGTCTGGTCTAAATCGCAAGTTCATTGACCATATTCGTAATGGTGAAACATCTTAACTAAGGTCAGTCCTCTGGACAATCTTGTGCCCCCACAAAAATGTCTTCCCACTGAGTTATTTACAAACTAGTACAATCATTTGATCCCTTTCTCACATCTTAACACATTCTCTCAAACATTTTACAATCATCAATCACACTTATTCCTTGTCATTTAAAAAGTAGGTTGTACTTCTATCTTACTTGGGTAATCCTTAATTGCTACCAGTTATCCAGTTGATTGGTGTTTGATGTACTTCTCAGTTCAAGGGTGGTGTTTGGGTTTCTATTTAAGGTAGATATAGAGAACAGAAAATGCTGTCAGAATCAATACAACACTAGAAACTGATGTAGTTAAAACACTGTGGTGTTGGTTATTGCGATGCTCCCATACATACTGTGCCATGTGTTCAGTGGCTGTCTGCCCCCCTTGTGATGCTGTCAACTCATCTAATGAATTGAGGAGATCCTGGGTGTTTCATTCAGAAAGGTTAGGTTCTTAGTAGTCAACATGTCTGGCTGTATCTCCAGCCAATACAATAAATGCTGGGTCAGATTTCTCATCGTTATTCCAGTGATAGTAGCTGGAAGCCGAAACATTGTCCCTGCTACATACCATTGACTAGCATTCCGTCGTCCTGTAACTCTAACCTTGTGATTCCCTTTGGCCTTTCTTGCTCTTAGCAGTTCACTATTGCCACCTGTGGGGGAAAATACAGAGTGAACCTAATTTTGGAAAATATGGGTGCAATGTTAGTGCTCCCTTCTGACATCTGGCTGCTTCTGGCTCCTCTGAAAGTAGTTGTATTTCACATGCCAGCACACTAGCCTGAACCCACCTCTTCAGACATACTGTACCGTTCCTTCTTCAGCATGATCGTATGCCAACATCAGTACGTAGGTTTCCTTCCGGTCTAAGACTAGTGACACTTCCTCTGCTTTACCAATACAAATTGTCCTATGACTCTCCATTTCACTGAGCGCAGATGAACCGTGTATCCCCCCTCAACAGTGGGAACTACACTGATATTTGAACTGTTACCCCATTCTTGTTAATCTCACCAATGCTCGTGGTGCTAAGTCCGTTACCTAATATAACTGTTCTCTCTGTCTCTCATACAAAAGTCATAACCGCTGGTATTCTCCCTGTATTTTTGTTAATACTCCTTTTTCTGCTTCCCAATGCAATTCCACAAATGTTTCCTGCAGTCTTTGTATTTTGTTCCTTATCTCTTGTGCATCACGTCTCAACTTCAGTGGCAAGAGGTTAAAACCCTCGTTTTGAATTGTCAGTTTTGTAATGCGTCCACTACACCTCCCGTGAAGGGATGTGGAATCACAAGGGGTTATTGCACCCGTTTGAATGTTTGTGAAGGAAGCCCCAAAACACAACACGCCCCCACCCACCCCCCAGGAGTGTCGTCATTCTTTGGCGAGTTCATGCTTGGCTACCACGAAGCCCCAGCCTTTGCAGCATCTTTTCCCTTTCGTGCTGCACGTCTATCCTCTTGCTACTCTTTTTCCCCTCCCTTGCGCAGCATGTACGGGATATTTTTGGGAATGTATCCTGCATTTTCAGTAGCCTGATATCAGAACAGTCATTCCACTGTTTTTTTTCCCATTCTCCTATCTTTCCTCCACTTCAGTGTTTGAGAATCCTCTTTTTCTTCTTCCTCTCTGCACTCTCCTGAAGGCTGGCCCATGCATCTGATGCATAACAGATGACTGGCTAATGTGTAATTCCCATCCCCGGGTCGACAGGTAGGGTTCGCACTTATCCCTTGGTACAGGCCGGGCACAGGGAGGGTTGATAGCCTGAGCTGTCACCATCCCAAATTGCCAATTGGCCCCTCTGTCAGGCATTTGGGAGGTGTGAACAATCACCTAAGGTGGACGTGCCCCCCCTCTGAGGAGGGCCACCACAATTGGAAGGAGCGTGCCATCAGAGACGCTGGCAATCGTGGGGTATTTCCTTCAGTGAGCCAACGTCATCATCTCAGTACACAAAACATAAACTGAAAGAATCTAACGATTCAAAGACCCTCCCAGCTGCACTGCAGTTCCTTGTGGTTTCGTGTACTGAAGGCGTCAGTCTTTTGCTACGATTAATTCAGTCATTATTCAGAAAGGTATTGATGCAACCACTGGCCCTGTAAAATCCTGCTCTTGTTTACATAGAGGCACTGTACTTTTGGAGACTACTTGTGATTGTTAAGCACAACTGTGACGAGGCCCGTGGAACACTGAATTCTTCGTTGGTGTTATTTACAGTAGGCTGATCGATGGTCTGCCTGAGGCAGAAATCCAAACTTACCTCTTTGATTAAGGCTTCATTGAAGTCCATTGGGTGATGAAAAAGGGAGACGCATCTTTAGTGCCCGCCCGCTCTCTTTTCCTCGCATTTGATAGGGTTGTGGTTCTATCAAAGATCAAAGCAGGCTATGAAGTTATCACAGTCTGACTGTACATTCCAAACCCAATGCGCTGCTGCCTGTGTCATCGTTACAACCACACTCGACTGTCCTGTCGACACCTGGCCAAATGTTTAACCTGTGGTATGGATGCTCACAAGAACAAGTGTCTGCCTCCTCCTCCTCCTCCTCCTCCTCCTCCTCGCTGTATCATTCCAATGGCTACCACGCAGCCTCCTTCCTTGATTGTCCCACGTATCTTGATGAGTGGGCTATCCAGGAGATCTGGGTGAAGGAAAAAGTACCTTACCCAGTCAGTCGTAAGTTGTTGGCTAGTCAGAAACCCTGCGTTTTACCATCCGGCAGTTAACGATACCATTCCTGCTGCATCTCGTTCCACAAAAGATGTTGTAAAATCGCCCTGTCATGGTAGCATCCCAATCTCTTTCTGCTCCAACTGTGCAACCGGCCACCAAATTTTCACCTCACTCGGCGAAATCACCTGTTCCACAACCAGCAGGCTGGAAAGAACAGAAGGAATACTCCTACAAAGACTTTTCACGTCCCTCCAGCCAACAAACACCTGAATCATCATCTGCCAACCACAAAGACTCCAAGAAGTAAAACAGAGGCAAACGGTCTTCTCCTTCGCCTGCATGGAGATCCTCATCAATGGTTTCACCATGTGGTACCCTCACCTGGCTGACCTCCGTGTCACCAGTGCGCAACACCAAATGTTTTTCTGCCCTGGACTCCACAGAGTGACTGTGGGAGAATGTCGATGCCTCTGTAGATCTCGTGGAGCAAGATCCTCCAGCCTCTGTGCCACTCCCTGTAGCAGAGTATCTTCAAAGGCTGGCACTTGGCAGCTGCGTAGGTGACACCCCTTCACTTTTTCTCCCCTCCCCTTTCCTCATTAAGACCTCTCATCCAGTGGAACATTCATGGCCTTAGATCCAACAAGTAGGAATTATGGATGCTCTTGGAATAGCAGTGTCTTCTTATTCTGTGCTTCCAGGAAACAAAATTGTGTCCTCACAATCACTTTGACCTTTTGCATTTCTTTCTTGTCCGCTTTGACCTCCCCCATGAGGATGGCATTCCATCTCGTAGGAGAGTCATGCTGCTCATCTGGGATGACCTTCATAGTCACATCGGCTCCCTGAACACCTAGCTGCAAGCTGTTGCAGTCCGCATTTTCCTTCCTTGCTTCACCTTTTCTCTTCGTACTGTTTACATTCCTCCATCTTTCGGTGTCACCAGGGCAGACTACCTCCAGCTGATTGGGCAACTCCCTCACCCCTTTTTGCTGCTCGATGACTTTAATGCACATCATCCCCTTTGGGGCTCTTTGCAAACCTGTCCTTGACATGCCATCTTGGCTGACCTCAATTAACTCAACCTCATCTGCCTTAATGCTGGAACACCCATGTTCCTGTCAGACTCGACACCCACTGATTCCCATTTGGACCTCGTATTCCGCACTGCCCAGTTTGCCCGTAGCCTCGAGTGGTCTATTCTCTGTGATAAATACTTGAGTGACCATTTACTACTGTGCGCTATCCATTTGCTGACTCCTACACACTCCCCCCCGCCTGCCCCCCCCCCCTTCGCCCCCTCCCCCCCCCCCCCCCCCCAATGTGCAAACCAAAATGGCTGCTTTTTAAAGCCGACTGGCGGCTTTACTCCCCCCTAGCGACCTTTGGCAAACAACTTTTCCACAATTGTGATGACCAGGTAGAATCCCTTGCCAAAGTTATCCTAACCACCACAAAATATTCCATTCCTCGCACTTCGTCTTCACTACACGATGTCCCTGTCCCATGGTTGACTGAGGTATACTGTGATCCAATTTGCACACGGAGACATGGGCTCCTCGTTTTTGACCATCATCCTATGATGCAGAACTGTAATTGTTATAAACACTTGCATGTGCAGTGTTGTCGTGTTCTTTGGGATGGCAAAAAAGACAGCTGAATACTAGTTCTTTTAACAGTTCCACTCCCTCTTCCATCGTGTGGGCCAAACTCAGGCGGCTCTCTGGGACCAAGGTCCATTCCACAGTTTCCGTCCTGACCATAGCAGATGATGATGTAGTGGATCCTATTGCTATCTTCCAACACCACTATTTTGCGGAGGTGTTGAGCTCCACCCACTGTCACCCTGCCTTCATCCATCGGAAACGAGGGGATGAGGCTCAGGTGATACCCTTCTCTTCCCAGAATTGAGTGTTACAACACTGCTTTTACTATGAGGGAGCTAAATCATGTTCACATTTCATCCCACTCCTCCACCCCAGGGCTGGACGATGTTCACCTTTCTATTTCGGGCAACCACTTTCTCCTTCATATGTACAATCGTATCTGGACAGTGGGCATGTTTCCCAGATGCTTACGTGAAGCCACTGTCATACACGTACCCAAGCCCAGTTAGGACAGACGCCTTCCTTCTCTCTATTGCCCTATTTCTCTCACCAGCTTTGTTTGCAATGTGATGGAATGTACGAGTCATGACAGGCTGGTATCGTGGCTTGAGTCTCGCAATTTACTAACCACTGTACAATGTGGATTTTGAGCACGCCGTTCTGCAATTGACCATCTTATCACTATGTGAACTCATACGATAATGGTTTTCTGTGGAAATGTCAGACTGTGGCCGTGTTTTTTTGATTTGGACGAAGCCTGGGACACCTGCTGGAGGACTGTTATTGTCTCTGCTCAATACATGTTGGGCTTTCAAGGCCACTTGCCCCATTTCCTTCAGGAATTTTCAAAAGGCAGGGTTTTCAAGGTATGTGTGGGTTCTGCCTTGTCGGAGAACTTTATCGAGGAAAACGGTGTGCCTCACGATTCCATCCTGTCGTTCTCATTGGTGTCGCCATTAACCCTGTTATGGGCTGTCTCCCAACAGGCATTTCCTGCTCCCTTTTCGTTGACAATTTTGCCATCTATTGTTATTCTCCATGGACTTGTCTGCTTGTGCAGTGTCTCCAGCACTGTCTCGATCTTCTTTAATCATGGAGTATCGACAATGGCTTTCAGTTTTCCACTGACAAAACTGTTTGTATGAATTTCTGGTGGCACAATGGGTATCTTCCACCATCTTTATATCTTGGGGCTGTTGCTCTTCCATTTGTTGAAACTACGAAATTCTGGGGCTCATGCTCAATTGGAAACTTTCTTGGTCCCCCCCCCCCCCCCCCCCCACGTGACTTACCGGGCTGCCCACTGTACTCTGTCCCTCAGTATCCTGTGTGTTCTCTGTGGTACTTCCTGGGGAACAGATTGGATCACCCTCCTCCATTTGCACCGGTCCCTTGTCCTTTTGAAAGTAGACTATGAATGTTTCATTTATGCATCTGTACATCCATTCATCTTACGCCGTCTAAGCACAATCCATCATGGTGGCATCCGTTTGGCCACTGGCGCCTTTCTCACTACCCTGGTTGAGAGTCTCTATGCAGAAGCTGCCAAACTGTGACTGTCTCACAATACATGACGCTCTCCTCAGTGCCCCCAGGGGCCCAGCATTCATGTGCCTGGTACGGGCTTGGCGACCCTGGGGTTCATGAGCTGCGAACTGGTAAGTGCCGCCAGTTCCGTCACTGTAAGCTGTGGGCATATTTCAGCGACCACCATGCTGTGCGGCAGTGGAATGTTGTGTGTCTCGGGGAATGGGGATCTTGGCTTGACCGCCCGGATCGTGAGGATGGAATGAACCTCTTATAAACAACCCCTCAGTCTCAAGGTGTGCTGCGCGCTTATAAGATGCATGGCTGTTGAGGTGGAACACTCGTTAGTGGACAACCTCTGGGGAACCTGCTGCACCTCAGTTCTATAAGGCTTACCTAGGCACGCGGGGCTCTGTCTAGGTGGACTTCTAGTTCCCTAGCTGCTCATGGGACCGAAATGGATCCTTTGAAATCCTCTTTTCCTCCTCCCAGCAGAAAGGGTGGGCTGCTGGAAGGTTCTAACACCCACTCTCTTAAGATGGCTCGTGCACGCAGTCCCCCTGACTCTGGCACTTCTTTGACATGTAAAGTCTTTGGTAACAGAATGCATTCTGGTAATCAGAATGTGTTTCTCATTGTGAAACAGGAGGAGGGTAGTTTCGAGAAGGTTTCGCCCTTCTATATACAAAAGAGATTGAAGGTAATCTGTGGCTCCTTAAAATCGTTGAAGCGTTTCCGTAATGGGACCTTGCTAGTGGAAACTTCCACTTCCCAACAAGCAACTAACCTCTAATCTGCTAAATGCCTTGGGGAGAATGCCGTAGACACTGAAATGCACAGCGCCTTGAATTATAGCAAAGATGTTGTGACATGCCGGGATCTAGTCGACATTCCCAGGGAAGAACTGCAACGTGAGTGGCCTTCGGAAGGTATCGTTGATGTACAACATATCATGAAGAGAATTGATGGCAATCTTAGCAAATCCAACTCCTTTATTCTGACCTTCAGTAGCACGAAACTTCCTGACCATGTTGAAGCTGGCTTTCTTCGCCTTAGTGTGAGGCCTTATTTCCCGACCCCAATGCACTGTTTTAAATGCCAGCGTTTTGGGCATACCACCTTATGGTGTAAAAGCGAAGCGACATAGGCAACTGCGGTAAGGCTGCTCATGAAGGAGTTGGGTGCTTGTCTCCAACCAAATGTATAAATTGCTCTGGAACCACCCTGTTTGGAGTAGGGACTGCCGAACATTTTTAGAGGAATGCAAAGTCCAGGAAATTAAAACAACTGAGCGTATCTGCTATGGTGAGGCCGAGAAGATGTAAAAGTCAATGCAACCTGCCACATTTGCTACATCTTTTGCATCCATGGTTCAGCAGTCTACTCCAATGGCCGATGCCTCTACGCAGACAGAGGTGGTGAGTGTTAGCACTAACACCTGCAGATGTCAGTGCACGTGCAACGCAGCCAGTGTTTGAGCCTGTAGCCCCTACTTGAACGGCAGACACAGGTACAGTGGCGAACTTGGGCCAGCCCTTGGCGCCTCCGACAGCTGAGGCTGTTCCAAAGCCCAGTACGTCCATTACCATTCCCACGTCGGCTCCCCCAAAGCCCACCAAACCGCAGAAAGTTCCTATACAGCAGCAACAGTGGGTCAGATCATGTGGTAAACCGTCCGACCATGCAGATGTCGTTTTATGTGATGCTTCTTCTCTCTCTTCCCCAGAGCTGATGGAGGAAAACGTATGTGTGGGGCAATCCTCTCGCCTCACTCCTGCTGCTCCACCTGCTGTAGTGTCCCCACCCCATCGGAGAGACAGGATGAAGGTGCTACCACCGTCATAGGTAGCTCCCATACTTCAGTGGAACTTGCAGGGGTTCAGGACGCATGTGGAGGAACGTTGTCTACTCTCTCAGGGTAGACCACTATGTGTGTGTGTGTCCCCAGGAGACTTATTTCCATCCATCATACTCCCTTGAGCTATGAGGCTATACACTCTACGAAAAGGACAGCCTTCGTGGAGAGAGAGCTGGAGGAGGCGTAGGTATTTTCGTCAGGATGGACTACCACTCCTCGCCTCTCCCTCATACGACGACTTTACAGGCCGTCGCTGTGTCTGTGCACGTGCGTCATCCATTGACCGTATGTTCTCTTTACTTGCCTCCACATGATGCACTTGATGAAGCAGCCCTCACTGACCTCCTTACACAGCTCCCCCAGCCGTTCATTATTTGTGGTGATTTTAATGCCCACAATGCACTTTGGGGCTCTGCCATTACCTGTCCCAGGGGTAGAGCAGTTGAGAGGCTTCTCCTGTCATCCTGTGCCTACTTGCTCAATGGAGGACAGAGCACTCACTTCTGCACAGTGACTGGGTCATTCTCTGCCATTGACCTCTCGCTTCGCTCTCCAGCTCTTGCCGCCAGTGCTCAATGGGAAGTGGTCACTGACTTGCACGGCAGTGATCACGTCCCACTCTGGATTCACCTGCGACATGGCGTGGGCCCCGAATGGAGACCACCACGATGGGTGCTCAGTGGGGCCGACTGGACACTTTATAGCCAGTTGGCCCAGTTCGAACACTGTGCGAATGTTGAGGCGTGGGTGGATCATATTACAAAAATGGTCCACCATGCCACTGCAACATCCATTCCACAGTCCACAGGCCACCGGAAGAGGCAACCTGGCCCTTGGTGGAGTGCCGAATGCTGCTCTGCAATCAGGACCAGGCGTGCGGCTCTGCGCCAGTTCGTGTCGACCGACTGCTGAGAATCTTACAACCTTTCAGGTGACGAGGGCAAAATGTCGCTGCATTATTAGAGAGAGCAAGAAGAGGTCGTGGCAACAGTGCCTGAACGCGATTAATCGTTCCACCAAAAGTTCCATTGTGTGGGAGACCATCAGGAGAATTTCTGGGAGAGGAGGGAGGTGAACCATGGCTGCTGTAATGAATAATGGCACTCTCCACACGGATCCACGAGACATTGCCCACGCTATGGCAGCGTATTTTGCCACGGTTACTGCAACAGCCAGTCAGGATCCAGGTTTCCAGTGCCATAGAGCGTTTGCTGAGAGGTATACTCTGGACTTCCAGTCCACCTCTAATGAAATTTACAATTGCCCATTTTCCATGTGGGAGTTGGATTCTGCATTATCGTGACACATCACCTGGTCACGACAGGATCCATTACTGTATGCTACGGCACCTCACAAGGCGCAACAAAGAAATCCTCCTCACACTTTTTAATGCCTGCCCGCATCTCGTGGTCGTGCGGTAGCGTTCTCGCTTCCCACGCCCGGGTTCCCGGGTTCGATTCCCGGCGGGGTCAGGGATTTTCTCTGCCTCGTGATGGCTGGGTGTTGTGTGCTGTCCTTAGGTTAGTTCGGTTTAAGTAGTTCTTAGTTCTAGGGGACTTATGACCACAGCAGTTGAGTCCCATAGTGCTCAGAGCCATTTGAACCATTTTTTTTAATGCCATTTGGGCGTCATGTCACTTTCCTGACTCGTGGCATGAGGCAGTTTTAATTCCCTTTTTAAAACCTGGAAAGACCGCATGAGCCCAAGTAGCTACCATAGTGTTGCCCTCACTAGTTGCACAAGAAAGACCTGGGAGCGGATGGTCAACCGGCGCCTTGTCTGGATGTTAGAATCCCGGCAAGTCCTTAGTCGCTTTCAGTGTGGGTTCAGGAGGGTTTGTTCCACCTTCGATAACCTTGCCCTCCTGGAGCCGGCTATACAGCAAGTTTTCCACCACCATCATCACCTTCTAGGTGCATTTTTTGACATCGAGAAGGCGTACGATACCACTTGGAGGCATCTCATCCTGGAGCAGCTTCATGAATGGGATTTTCGTGGTTGTCTTCCTCTTTTTATTCAGTCTTTCCTCTCGCCACGATATTTTAGATACCAAATTGGTGACGTCCTGTTTGACTGCTTTGAGCAGGAGAACGGTGTCCCTCAGGGTAGTGTTTTAAGTGTGACTGTCTTTGCCATCACTACTAATAGCATTACCTCCATAGTGAAAAGTCCTGTCCAGTGTTCCTTGTTTGTGGATGATTTCTCTTTGTTTTGCTCTTCTTCAAGCCTTGCAACAACAACGCATCAGTTGCAACTTACTCTTAGACATTTGGATGATTGGGCGCAGAAGAGTGGTTTTAAGTTTTCCACTGAGAAGTCCACATGTATTCTTTTTCACCGTTCTCGTTCGTTTTCAACCTTTTACTGAGTTGAGGATGAGGGACACTGTCCTTGCTTTTAAAGACACGGTGAGATTTGTGAGGCCCGTTTTTTGCTCAAAGTTTACATGGTTACCTCATCTTAAAGACCTAAAACGACTGTCACTTAGGCTTTAAGTATTTTAAAATATCTTAGCCACAGTACATGGGTAGCTGACAGGACTTGTCTGCTCCAGTTTTACAGGGCGTTTGTGCTATCTCAGCTCGATTATGGGTGCCTGGTGTATGGGTCTTAGAGGCCTTCTTACTTAAAGATGTTGAACGTTGTGCACCATGAAGGGCTTCGGTTGGCCACTGGGGGGGGGGGGGGGGGGGGGGGGGGGGAGGGGATCCCCCGTTTTGTGATGCTTGTGGTGCGCACATCTCTGTCTGGCACGTTTTAACAGACTGCATTTCATACCGTGATGCAAGGGCAGAAGCACAAGTTGATGGGGATCTGCCCTGTGTTTTAGCTAATGATGAGATGTGTGTGTCTAGGATTTTCAAGTTTTGTGAGGTGTCTGGACTCTGGTCTAAACTTCTAGGCTGGAGGTTTTTGTGTCTTGCAAAGTGGCTGGCTCCTCCCTTTTTTCCTTGTGGTCAGCTAGCCACTCCCATCTGCTATAATGTTTTAGGTCCCTCTACCACTTTCTTCCTGTGTTGTCCAAGTTTTACTGCTGACGGCATGCTTCGTCCCACACTTCGGTGTGGGTAGGCACATATTTTTCCAAGCTTGTTACCTCTATTTTACGTTCTGTTTTATCTTACTATTCTGAGTATTTTCTTGGCACCCATCTTAATCTGTTACTGGGAGAGGGCGCTGAAGACCTTGCTGTCGTGCACCCAAACAACTCACTACATACTGTACATACATGCTCTCCTCAGCAGGTATGCATGCCGTTTGTCTGCCGTGCCTGGCCACTCATCCTATGCCTCCTCCTTTAACCGTCAGTATGGTGCATGTCCCTCTTCTGTTATCTCCTGGAGTTTCCTTTCGGTTATTGCACCAGCAGCTTAACTTAAAACTACCTGCCACTTTTCCTTTGGGTGCGAACCCTTCACCACCTTGGCTTCATGCAGCGGCTCACGTTCACCTTGTACTTCATTTGATTCATAAGGAGACTACTCCAGACTCACTCTATCCCCATAAGATTTTTCGATCTTTGTACGGAACTTTGCGGTAGTACCTTTTTGAATGCTAATGGCTCTCCGACTGGCCATAGTATTGGGTGTGCTTTCGTTATTTCCACAGAGCATTTTTGGTGTCAGCTTTTGGAAGACTGCTCAGTATTTACAGCAGAGCGGGACCCTGTATGAGGCCACATTATACATCCAGCGACACAGGCTGTTCGATTGTGTCATTTGCTGTGACTCTAGACCCTCAGAGCCTATGTGTGACGCACATCATCCATCCCTTAGTGCAGTGGGTCCAGGAAAGCTTTCACTTCCTCACTCTTGATGGGGCCACAGTGATGTTTATGTGGGTTCCTGGTCACATTGGTCTGATGCGAAACGAGGCTGCTGATGCTGCTGCCAAGGTTGCAGTCCTCCTACCTCAGCCAGCTAGTTCTTCCATTCCTTCAGATGATCTGCTTATCGCCATCTGTCAGCAAGTGGTGTCACTTTGGCATTACCACTAGTCTTCCCTTCACAGTAATAAGCTGCGGGGAATTAAACCTCTCCCAGTAGCTTGGACAACCTTCTCTTGGCCCCCTTGGCATGAGGAGATCATTTTAGCTAGGTTGAGTGTTGGGCACTGTCTTTTTAGCCATCATTTGTTAAGTGGTGTTTCCCACCACTTTCTTAATGCTCATTGTCATCAACGTTTAACTGTTCGGCATTTCCTTATGGGATGCCCTTTTTTAACCACTTAAGTTGTACTGTATGTTTGCCGTCCAATTTATCGGCCATTTTAGTGAACAGTGAGAGAGCTGTTGACCGTGTTTTGCTTTTTATCCGTTGTAGCAGTATGGCGAAAGACATTTAATCTTTAGTTCAGGACCTCCATTGTCTTTATGGCTGTTTCTCCAAGAGAGGCTGTCCGTTGATTGGGCTTAACTTGTAGTTGCTTTTAACTCCTTTCTCATCTTTGTGTTCTACTGTTCTGACATGGACGCATATGACCTTACTTGTTTTAATGTCTTAAAACAAAACAAAACAATCATTGTTACTCCTCATTGTGATCTAATTGCGTAAGACACATAATGCACACTTTGCTCATCCTTCTTCCCTTGCTTTCTTAGATTTAGTGCTCTCTACTGGCAGTGATGTCAGCACTTGCAGCAGAGCATCACAGTTCCCTTAGATGGCTTAACATGTCCATCATGAACAATGGGAGTCTTTGTTCGTAATTATAACTTTACATTAATGAGTGACTTCATTTTTATGACCTGCTATGGTCTGTGGCGTCATCAGAAATTTCATTGTTTTGTTCGTAGGTGAGCAGGGATTCATCACTAAGACCCATTGACCAATTCTGAACTGTGGTAATTGGTCTATGTGTGATCCTATTTGCTATTGACTCTCTAGTGCATCTGTGTTTGCTTTCTTTACCTTCTTACAAACATCGTGTAATGTCATTGCAAACTTTGTAACTGATTCCCAGTTTTTCCAATTTTAGGCTTAATCACCACAAAAACAGAAGGCAGATTTGTACCATATATTACCTCATATGGTGATGGACCAACACTACACTAGACATCAGAATTGTAAGCTGACATGACATACAAAAGGTAAATGTACCAATCATTGTGATGGAAGTTCACAACAACAACTCAACATCTTACCAACTGTACAGTGAATGTATTCTGTTTTCCTGATAGACTGAGGGAGCCAAGGGCTAGTCCTGAGTTTGTGAGTGCTTAGTAAATGACACACTCCTGGAAGTGGAAAAAAGAACACATTGACACCGGTGTGTCAGACCCACCATACTTGCTCCAGACACTGCGAGAGGGCTGTACAAGCAATGATCACACGCACGGCACAGCGGACACACCAGGAACCGCGGTGTTGGCCGTCGAATGGCGCTAGCTGCGCAGCATTTGTGCACCGCCGCCGTCAGTGTCAGCCAGTTTGCCGTGGCATACGGAGCTCCATCGCAATCTTTAACACTGGTAGCATGCCGCGACAGCGTGGACGTGAACCGTATGTGCAGTTGACGGACTTTGAGCGAGGGCGTATAGTGGGCATGCGGGAGGCCGGGTAGACGTACCGCCGAATTGCTCAGCACGTGGGGCGTGAGGTCTCCACAGTACATCGATGTTGTCGCCAGTGGTCGGTGGAAGGTGCACGTGCCCGTCGACCTGGGACTGGACCGCAGCGACGCACGGATGCACGCCAAGACCATAGGATCCTACACAGTGCCGTAGGGGACCGCACCGCCACTTCCCAGCAAATTAGGGACACTGTTGCTCCTGGGGTATCGGCGAGGACCATTCGCAACAGTCTCCATGAAGCTGGGCTACGGTCCCGCACACCGTTAGGCCGTCTTCCGCTCACGCCCCAACATCGTGCAGCCCACCTCCAGTGGTGTCGCGACAGGCGTGAATGGAGGGACGAATGGAGACGTGTCGTCTTCAGCGATGAGAGTCGCTTCTGCCTTGGTGCCAATGATGGTCGTATGCGTGTTTGGCGCCGTGCAGGTGAGCGCCACAATCAGGACTGCATACGACCGAGGCACACAGGGCCAACACCCGGCATCATGGTGTGGGGAGCGATCTCCTACACTGGCCGTACACCACTAGTGATCGTCGAGGGGACACTGAATAGTGCACGGTACATCCAAACCGTCATCGAACCCATCGTTCTACCATTCCTAGACCGGCAAGGGAACTTGCTGTTCCAACAGGACAATGCACGTCCGCATGTATCCCGTGCCACCCAACGTGCTGTTGAAGGTGTAAGTCAACTACCCTGGCCAGCAATATCTCCGGATCTGTCCCCCCATTGAGCATGTTTGGGACTGGATGAAGCGTCGTCTCATGCGGTCTGCACGTCCAGCACGAACGCTGGTCCAACTGAGGCGCCAGGTGGAAATGGCATGGCAAGCCGTTCAACAGGACTACATCCAGCATCTCTACGATCGTCTCCATGGGAGAGTAGCAGCCTGCATTGCTGCGAAAGGTGGATATACACTGTACTAGTGCCGACATTGTGCATGCTCTGATGCCTGTGTCTATGTGCCTGTGGTTCTGTCAGTGTGATCATGTGATGTATCTGACCCCAGGAATGTGTCAATAAAGTTTCCCCTTCCTGGGACAACAAATTCATGGTGTTCTTATTTCAATTTCCAGGAGTGTAGGTGCTTAATCATACTGGATATAAAATTAGTGCCCTGATCTGTAATTATTGTATCAGGAACACTAAACTTCAGCAACCAGCTTTTCACCATTGTCTTTGCCACTGTACTTGCTTTAAAATGCATACTGTAACAGTTCTGAGCTTTCCTCATATTTGATACTATGAAACATGCTTTCCATATTTTGGGATGAGGTAGAATGGACCACAACAAGAAAAAATTGTCAGGTAAACGTGGACTCAAAAATGCATATCTTTAATAGCTTTGCTACTGTGAAAGACATCTTTTCTACTGAACAAGGGTTCATAGCTCTTAAGGTATGCATTTTAGAGCCTATGTTTACTACACCATTTTTTCTTGGTTTGGTCCATACTACCCCCTACCAAAATATGGAAAGCAAAGAGCTCATGGTAGAAGAGATTTGGTTCACAGTATCGAATATGAGGTATTCATAGCACTTACGACATGCATTTTGGAGTCCATCTTTACCAGATTTTTTTGCTTCGAATGATCGTTCCTTTAATATCCCTGAATATAGACCATTCGTAATGAAATACCATGTATAAGGTCATATGATAGTCGTTAATCATGTAAAGTGCAGTTGGCACAACACTGGGGCTGTATTTCATCTTCCTACACAACAGGCCATAGTGCTTTGTGGACTGCAGCTGTGCCCTAAATACTAGAAATCAAATCTTCCTTCTTGGGCTCTCAGAATTCTCTTTTTCTTTCCTGATTGGTATGTGCCTTCATAGTTAAATTCACTTGATTTCAGAGCACAATACGTTAACATACTTGGAGCCTCTTGTGGTCCCAGCAATCACTTCAACACAGCATGGTCCTTCACAACTTTAAACTTTTTCGTGTACGAATAACAGTGGAAATACGTAATAGCATAAATAACAGCCAACATTTCCATCTCTGTGGTTGAATAGAAGGAGTGAGTTATGAGGAAACTCTTCGGTTTCGATTTGAAAGAGTTTTGAATTTTTGTGGTAGCTTATTGAAAATGGATGCAGCAGTATACTGCACACCCTTCTGCACAACAGTTAAGGAAGTCTGATCCAAATGCAGGTTTGATTTCTGGCAAGTATTAACTGAGTGAAAGCTACTTATTCTTGGGAATGAGCTAATATTGTTAACAAGAAATGACTTTAAGGAATATATATATTGAGAGGCCAATGTCAAAATACCCAGACTCGTGAACAGGGTTCGACAAGAGGTTCATGAACCTACACCACTTATTGCCTGAACTGCCTCTTTCTGAGCCAAAAATATCGTTTTAGAGTGGGATGAGTTACCCCAAAATATAATACCATATGATATAAGCGAATGAAAATAAGCAAAGTAGGCTAATTTTCATGTCGAATGATCACTCACTTCAGATATCATTCGAATAGTAAAAGTGGCAGCACAAAGTCTTTGAACAAGATCCTGAACTTGGCTTTTCCACAACCGTTTACCATCTATCTGAACACCTAGAAATTTGAACTTTACAGTTTCACTAATCATATGCCCATTCTTTGCAATTAAAATGTCAGGTTTTGTTGAATTGTGTGCTAGAAACTAAAAACTTAGTCTTACTGTGATTTAGCATTAGTTTATTTTCTACAAGCCACAAACTTAGGTCATGAACTGCACTATTTGAATCCGAGCCAATGTTGCACACAACATCCTTTACAACCAAGATATTCATCATACAGAAATATTCTGTAAGGATATCTGGTGGTCATCCTCAAACTTCATGAAGGCAATTGTTTAAAAATTTTGGCATCCTAACAACCTCTCTTATGAAGTTTGTTGTGAGGCATCAGGCACAATTTAAAAATAGTAGTATTGTTTGTAAGTCTAACACTTGGAACAAAAATTGCCTCCACTATTCACAACTTAACTTACTCAGCTGTAAAAATATTTGAAAACATCACCTACAAATTAAGGGTGCAGGCACATAATAAAAGTTTTAAAAGCAACTGAAATAATTTCTGTTTGACAACTCCTCCTACTCGATGGATTAATTTATATAAAGTTAGTATCTGTATGTTGTTGGGTTCTACTTCCCTAATTTTGTTCTAGACTAACACAGCAATATATTCAGTAATATTACTTCTACCAGATTTGATCAAGTCCGTGTAATTTTTTTTTTAATAAAAAGTCTTGATCATTTAAAATGAAGCAGATTTTAGCCACCAAATATTAAAATGAAGAGGTAACTTGATACATTATTAATGAAATGAGCATAAAGTCTCTGGTATCTATCTTGGGATAACTAAAAACCTGTAACTTTGACTACTTCCAGAATTCACTGAACATACACTCACTCGAACAGAAACAACTACTGAAATTCACCAAAACAGGTAACACAGGTAAGCAAGTTCCCAAAATGTCTCCTTAATACCTCGGTATGACAAGCTGTAAGATGTAAACAAACTCTAGTCAACACATATCTGTCAGATTTAAAGCTCTCATGCTTTCTTTAGCACTGCTCATGCTCATGCTCGCTTTACCAATAATACCACAACAATGATAAGGAAACAGATCAGCCACTCGCATTAGTATGGGGTTTATATTGTTTTCTAGATCTTTCCTCCATGTTGGGATTCAGGTGACGCCATCAACTCCATTAAAAAATTTAGGACACTTGTGGATCTCCACTGCTTTCTTGATAAATGAATCCCAGTAACACAAGGTGTGTGCCAGGATTTCAGCGTTGTCAAATAATAATTTGTGTGTGTTGGTAACACCTTGCTTTGCAATGAATGGTTTCTCACAACGTCTTAGTTATACATTTTGGAGTGTTTCTTGCACTGTTCATTAATAATGTGATTACACTGTTGTAATAATTCACACCAAACTCACATGATATATTGTAAACCACATGCCTCAAAGACCTAGGACATCTTACTAGGTACAATCCATATTTTTAGAAACTGGATTAAAGATGGGTTATTTTTCAGTATAGTTTTCACTTCACCTCTCAGTTCGGTGAGATGACTTTACTTTCCAGACTTGGGACTTTGTCAATCTCAGTTTATAAGATACACATCAAATTAATTTGGTCAAGATTTCAATATTATATTTTTGACTAATTTACAGCAAAAATAACATTAATAAACTTCCAATCTGATAAAGATGTCACACTTTCCAACTAGAGCGTGGGGAAATAGTCGCAGGATCATACGTATTGTTTTCAATAGCTTGTCTTCAAATTGAGAAGCACATTGTGATCAAATTTAGTAATGGCCTGTCAGATAATGATGCACAAAGATCAACATTCAAATTAATTTTATTTTATTTACATGTCAAGTTCCATAGGACCAAATTGAGGAGAGAATCTCCCAGGTCATGGAACATGTCAGTACATGAAATTACAACATAAAAGTAATAATAGATGAAAATAAAATGTATATGAACCCAAAAAAAGTCAATCCATAAATTTAAGTAAATGCAATCTACAATACAACAAGAACTTACCCCAAAATATACCACCATATGATACAAGCAAATAAAAATAAGCAAAGTAGACTAATTTCTGTGTCGAATGATCGCTCACTTCAGATATTGTTCCAATAGTAAAAATGGCAGCATTAAGTCTTTGAACAAGATCTTAAATGTGGGCTTCCCACGACAGTTTACTATCTATCTGAGTACCTAGAAATTTTAACTGTTCAGTTTCACTAAATATGCCCACTCTGTGAAATTAAAATGTCAGGTTTTGTTGAATTGTGTGTTAGAAACTGTAAAAACTGAGTCTTACTGTGATTTGGAGTTAATTTATTTTCTACAAGCCATGAACTTAGGTCATGAACTGCACTGAAACCAAGCCAATGTTGGACACAACATCCTTTACTATCAAGCTAGTGTCATCAGCAAACAGAAATATTTTAGTTACCCGTAATACTAGAGGGCATGTCATTTATATAAATAAGGAACAGGAGTGGCACCAACACTGATCCCTGGGTCTGCCCCCACTTGACTGTACCCCACTGAGACCCCCACATCACAGCCATTCTCAACATTGTGAATAATAACCTCTTGCTGTCTATTGCTAAAATAAGAGGTGAACCAGTTGTGAGCTACTCCCCGTATTCCGTAATGGTCCAACTTCTGGAGCAGTATTTTGTGATCTACACAATCAAATGCCTTAGTTAATTTAAAATACATGCCTACTACAGTAGTACAAGTTTATATGCCAGCTAGCTCTGCAGATGACGAAGAAATTTAAGAAATGTATGACGAAATAAAAGAAATTATTCAGATAGTGAAGGGAGACGAAAATTTAATAGTCATGGGTGACTGGAATTCGGTAGTAGGAAAAGGGAGAGAAGGAAACGTAGTAGGTAAACATGGATTGGTGCTAAGAAATGAAAGAGGAAGCCGCCTGGTAGAATTTTGCACAGAGCACAACTTAATCATAGCTAACACTTGGTTCAAGAATCATAAAAGAAGGTCGTATACATGGAAGAAGCCTGGAGAAACTGACAGATTTCAGATAGATTATATAATGGTAAGACAGAGATTTAGGAACCAGGTTTTAAATTGTAAGACATTTCCAGGGGCAGATGTGGGCTCTGACCACAATCTATTGGTTATGAACTGTAGATTAAAACTGAAGAAACTGCAAAAAGGTGAGAATTTAAGGAGATGGGACCTGGATAAACTGACTAAACCAGAGGTTGCACAGAGTTTCAGGGAGAGCGTAAGAGAACAAATGGTAGGAATGGGGGAAAGAAATACAGTAGAAGAAGAATGGGTAGCTTTGAGGGTTGAAGTAGTGAAGGCAGCAAAGGATCAAGTAGGTAAAAAGACGAGGGCTAGTAGAAGTCCTTGGGTAACAGAAGAAATATTGAATTTAATTGATGAGAGGAGAAAATACAAACATGCAGTAAATGAAGCAGGCAAAAAGGAATACAAACGTCTCAAAAATGAGATCGACAGGAAGTGCAAAATGGCTAAGCAGGGGTGGCTAGAGGATAAATGTAAGGATGTAGAGGCTTATCTCACTAGGGGTAAGATAGATACTGCCTACAGGAAAATTAAAGAGACCTTCGGAGAAAAGAGAACCACTTGTATGAATATTAAGAGCTCAGATGGAAACCCAGTTCTAAGCAAAGAAGGGAAAGCAGAAAGGTGGAAGGAGTATATAGAAGGTCTATACAAGGACGATGTACTTGAGGATAATATTATGGAAATGGAAGAGGATGTAGATAAAGATCAAATGGGAGATCTGATACTGCATAAAGAGTTGGACAGAGCACTGAAAGTCCTGAGTCGAAACAAGGCCCCAGGAGTGGATAACATTCCATTAGAACTACTGACGGCCTTGGGAGAGTCAGTCCTGACAAAACTCTACCATCTGGTGAGCAAGATGTATGAGACAGGCGAAATATCCTCAGACTTCAAGAAGAATATAATAATTCCAATCCCAAAGAAAGCAGGTGTTGACAGATGTGAAAATTACCGAACTATCAGTTTAATAAGTCACGGTTGCAAAATACTAATGCGAATTCTTTACAGACGAATGAAAAATCTAGTAGAAGCCGACCTAGGGGAAGATCAGTTTGGATTCCGTAGAAATATTGGAACACGTGAGGCAATACTGACCCTACGACTTATCTTAGAAGAAAGATTAAGGAAAGGCAAACCTACATTTCTAGCATTTGTAGACTTAGAGAAAGCTTTTGACAATGTTGACTGGAATACTCTCTTTCAAATTCTAAAGGTGGCGGGGGTAAGATTTAGGGAGCGAATGGCTATTCTCAATTTGTACAGAAACCAGATGGCAGTTATAAGAGATGAGGGGCATGAAAGGGAAGCAGTGGTTGGGAAAGGAGTGAGACAGGGTTGTAGCCTCTCCCCGATGTTATTCAATCTGTATGTTGAGGAAGCAATGAAGGAAACAAAAGAAAAATTTGGAGTAGGTGTTAAAATACATGGAGAAGTAATAAAAACTTTGAGGTTTGCCGATTACATTGTAATTCTGTCACAGACAGCAAAGGACTTGGAAGAGCAGTTGAACGGAATGGATAGTGTCTTGAAAGGAGGATATAAGATGAATATCAACAAAAGCAAAATGAGGATAATGGAATGTTGTCGAATTAAGTTGGGTGATGCTGAGGGTATTACATTAGGAAATGAGACGCTTAAAGTAGTAAAGGAGTTTTGCTATTTGGGGAGCAAAATAACTGATGATGGTCGAAGTAGAGAGGATATAAAATGTAGACTAGCAGTGGCAAGGAATGCATTTCTGAAGAAGAGAAATTTGTTAACATCGAGTATAGATTTAAGTGTCAGGAAGTCGTTTCTGAAAGTATTTGTGTGGAGTGTAGCCATGTATGGAAGTGAAACATAGACAATAAATAGTTTAGACAAGAAGAGAATAGAAGCGTTCGAAATGTGGTGCTACAGAAGAATGCTTATGATTAGATGGGTAGATCACATAACTAATGAGGAGGTGTTCAATAGGATTGGGGAGAAGAACAGTTTGTGGCACAACTTGACTAGAAGAAGGGATCGGTTGGTAGGACATGTTCTTAGGCATCAAGGGATCACCAATTTAGTATTGGAGGGCAGCGTGGAGGGTAAAAATCGTAGAGGGAGACCAAGAGATGAATACACTAAGCAGATTGACAAGGATGTAGGTTGCAGTAGGTACTGGGAGATGAAGAAGCTTGCACAGGATAGAGTGGCATGGAGAGCTGCATCAAACCAGTGTCAGGACTGAAGACCACAACAACAAGAAGCAACTTCCCCACCCCACAAAGAACTCCTTGAAAAACAGCCAGCTAATCTGTATCCTGGTAAAGGAAGCCCCTGAATTGTCAAATTATTATGTGGTACTCCAATATACCAATAATTCCAGAATCACATCTGTAAGCAGTTGACTAACTTTATCTCTAATACCTTTTATATTTTGATGAAATATGCTAATTCCTTCTCTTCTTGGAAACATGACTTCCTCTGAATACAAGCCTTTAGTTAGAGGGACTTCCTTTTAGCAGGTATACATATCAGCTGTCTTCACTCTAAAATAGGTGCAGCTTCAACATCAACTACTACATGGAATTTTTCCATGAGTGATCCTACCAACACCCACTACACTGTCGTCTACAAGCTTTGCCAGCTTCCCCTTCCCATACCTTCTGAGGTGGAGGCAATGCCTAGTGAAACATGACAGAATAAATTGTCCCTCATAGTTTGGGAATATCAGTACCAGGTTTGTTGTCAATGCTCCCTTCAATTTTTCAAATGCTGTCTAAAAGTTGACTATGGAAATTCCACACCTTTTTTCAACAAATGATTCAATAGCTTAGCAATTTCGGCAAACTCTTCAATGAATTCCCATTAGTAATTACAGAACCATAAAAATGATTGAAATTGCTATGTAGTTTGTGGTGGTAAGAAAGCACATTCTGCAGAAGTTAGGCGTGCGTCAATTTTCACATCTTCCTCTCATTACAGAGTGTTAACTGTGCTGGATTTAGCCTCTTAAAGAATTCCTCTGACCATTGCATGTGCTCTTCCATATCCTTAGAAAATGCAATTATGTTGTTGAGATAAAAAACAGTCTTGATTTTAATCCTCTGAGCACTCCGTCGGATACTAATAGCCTCCGAGATAGCTGGCACATTCTTCAGACCAAATGGCACCCTAAAATATTGATAGTGACTCCAAGGGACAGTAAATGTGGTCTTTGGCCGCTCTTCCAGAACCACTTCCAACAGTGATAACCACTCCTCATACACATTGTGAAGTATTTACATTGACTTAAGTTCTCTCTAATCTCCATTATATTTAGTACAGGATGTCTGTCCATCACCGCTCATGCAGCAAAATCTATGCTTTCTTGTTCCATTCTATGATTTTTTTCAGGACTGTTACAATGGTAGCTGCCCATGGACTGTAACTTGATTCAGTATTGCCCTCAGCCAGCAGTTGATCAATAAATTCTTCCAGTATAGGTTATAGGTGCCTAGGTATCCTGTACGGCTTCTTATACACTAGAGCATTGTTAACCGTTGGTATGGTATGGCGAGTTACCAGTATTGCAGGTAATGATTGACCAGGATTGAATAGGTTGACAAATCATATTAACAAGACTTTCATTGTTGACTTATCTCTTCCCTCCAAATTGTTTTACCTTCTCGCATAATGCAATTGTGTTGATGGTCTGGTTGTGGCAAAGGTCCTCACACGACCTACCCAGATTATACTCGTCCATGATCTCCAAGTTTGCAATCTATAAGGTCAACTTATCAGAGCTAAAATCATCCACACTTTCCAAAACCATACAATCCCCATCTATTTCCTTCACATGTACCAGGCTTCAGTGCACAATATAGTGCAACATGTCCATCTTGTTATTGCATTCCAGTACCTCTGCAACACGCATCATCTGAAGGTCAGTACCCACCCACATTTGTAACACTGAAGTTTTCTGCATTGCTTTTTAACATGGTCCATATGTCCACAGCTGTAGCATTTCACCTTTGTGTAGAAAAAGAAACACACAACCCTTATCTTGTCCTCAGGCCACAATATTGATCTCTTCCACTTGCTTAGCAGCCATAATGGTGGCACCAAAATCCTTCGGGTTTTCCATTGTCGCCCTCCTTGACATGTCTGCTGGAAGTCCTCTTAAAAACACATCTGATTCCTGTTCTCCTCTTCTTGTGGAGTAATTCTGTCTGCTTCTACTTTCTGTGTAAGCTCGTACAAGTTAGCATTGATTTTCCTACTTCTGCCTATGAATGCCTCTACCAACTCGCTTCACTTTTGAGACAACCCATTAAGCTGTTCTCTAAAAAAACTTTGCGATATTCTGCTTCGGCGATAACGTGGTTAGTGGGCCTTCTTAAGCTGCTTAAATGTCTGTGCTTTATCCAGCACTTGATGGTACTGATGTATGCTGCTTGCATCACAACCAACTGTAATTTAGACACATCCAAGGATGTCTTGTCTGACCAACTGCCCAACCTAGTGGCAGCTTCCAGGTCATCACTGAACACTGAGACATCCTCGGTTGCCCTACCCGAAAAAGGAGTTGCTAGATTAGCTGTGACAGGATCCACAGAAGGGATAGGTGAACTAACCAAAGCTTTTGCTTCCACTACATCCACTTGTTTATGCTCATTCTCGCTATTAAAAGTCTCCCTCTCTTTGCAAAGCTTCATTTATCTCCTTTAGCTCGGCAAACTGCCTTGCCAAGAGTTCATCCATTTCCTGGATTGTCATTGTTTCTGTTTTTGGCATTTGTGCGAACTCTTAACACACCACTCTAATGAAAGCATCAACCACAATACACACAGACACGGTTACAAGAACAAACTACACTATTCCTTATGAAGGATAATAGCCCAGTGTTATTCAGAACACTGATGCACTTTGTGGCCATTGCTTCGTCTTGTGCTGCACACAGCTGGCACCACTCACATGCATAGGAAGTCATTCCCAGCCAAATTACAATACTGGCACCTCACTGGTTGTAAGTAACATTCCTTATAATTACCCCTATACAACAGAATCCCAATCCCTGAAAAGGCAGCAGGTCATAGTTATCGGGCAGTGCCATTGGCTGGTGATGACTTCTTTCATTTCTGGTTATTTGGTTTAGTTGGCTCCGGAAGTAACAGTTTAGAATCACAGACAGTCTAGTACCGGCTGTACAGCTGTTCTACATTCTGAGGCTCTGTCTCTTTTGCATTTTATGCTAAGGAAAATTCAGTAACAGGGTGTAATTTTTCAGAACTGTAAAATGCAGATATTTGGTTATGTTATCTATGTAAACCAAAGTGTGTTTGCAGAGACTGTGGTAGATGTTATAGATCTTGATAATGATCTTAAACCTACATAGCAGTGTGAAAAAATACTAATATAATTTAGGTGCAAATCCCCATGTCCTGTATGGGCATCCATTGTTCAGTGTGTTTATGGTGGTGAGGTATATGGATACTTCAGACTTTGAGAGAGAGAGAGAGAGAGAGAGAGAGAGAGAGAGAGAGAGAGAGAGAGAGAGAGAGAGAGAGAGAGAGAGAGCTGCAAAAAGGTACATAATTGAAATGTAATCATCAAATGACTCTCTTAAATTTTTTCAAATTGAGTTGATATAACAAACCAAAATCGGAACTCACTTTCAAGATGAGTGAGGTTCAAATCTCCACCTGGCCATTTTAATTTAAGTTTTCTGTGATTTCCTCTTCTCTCTTCAAAGAAATGCAATAATAATTTGATTCCAGTGCCATGTCCTTCACATCTCCTGATGAGCTAATGTTCTCTTACTAATGTTCTGGGTTGACAAAATGTTAAACTTTTATATTTCTTCCTTTTTATCTGATAAAATAAAGAAACCACATACAGAAATATGTGCATGTGTTATTGTTTCTGCTTGAACTGTGTTATAATGAAATATGTTGTTTTAATGGTGACAGCATCTTTCAAGAACCTAGAGGACAGATGTCATGTGAGAAAATTTATGTATTCTTCTTGTTATTTTGTGTAATCCTTAATTTGCATGGTAGGATGTGGAATCAAACCTGTATACTCCCATATATAAATTAGTCAGTTCTTGTAAATAATTACTGGGTTTAATTTTTTTGTGTTTTTTTTTAATCCAGAAATTGAGTAATCATTGTTTAGTATAACATTGTTTGTAATTATATAATTTGTATTTATAAATAATTTGTGAGTAATGATTACATACCTCCTGCAGGATGTGCCTCGTTTATCGCCTGGGGGGAGCTACAATGGATGTTACAGTTGTATTGTGCTGTGCAGGAATGTACACAGTGAAAGGCCATGTGTATAAAGCAAACTTCGGAGGGGACAAGTTCACAGAGATACTGGCCAACTTTTTCGCCGAAATATTTCACGAGTGAGTTCAATTGGTCTGTTATTACAAGATGTCTCTCTTCTTGACACTGTGTTATTGTAATATTGTTGATAATTACCCTATGTATGATTTGTGATCCAAAAGTAATCGAAATTTTTATTTTCCTAAAAGAATCTTTGTTTATTCATAATCATCAGCCTTTTCCGCTTCAAAGTAATCCCCCTCAGATATGATACACTTACGCCAGCACTTTTTCCAATCTTGGAAGTGCTTCTGAAATTCACTTTTCGTTATGATGTTCAGCTCCTTCAGTGATTCTGTTTTTATCTCATCAGTGGTGGCAAAACAACGTTCTCTCATTGTTCTCATCGACCTCAGGTATAGGAAGAAGTTGCATTTGGCCATGTTTGGTGAGTATGGTGGCTGAGGCGACATAACGTTTTTGGCTTTTGCCAAAAAATCATGATCAAGCATTGAGATGTGAACGGGAGCATTATCGTGGTGCAATTTCCACGAGTAGTTTTGCCACAGTTCTGGCAGGTTTTTTTTTTTTTTTTAGGACTGCTTCACGCAAACAGCACTTAACTTACAGGTAGTGTTCCTTATTGGCTGTACAACCATAAGACAAGAACTCTTGATGCACTATCCAATTGTCATTGAAGAAAACAGTGAGAAGAACCTTGGCATGTGATCGAATTTGTTGAATTTTTTTCAGTCCTGGCTCTTCAGGCAGTTTCCATTGGGACGATTGGGCCTTGGTGTTGGTGTCATACCCGTATACCCATGTTTTGTCACCTGTTTTAATCTTATTTAGAAGTTCTGGATTGTTGTCAACTTTGTTCAGCAATTCCTGAGTGAAGTCTAGGTGGCGACGTTTTTGGTCAAAATTCCACGATTTTGGAGCAAACTTTGCTGCTGGTTCACGTTTAATTCCCAAAACACCCAAAAAAAAAAAAAAAATAAAAATAGCTTGGCGTGAGCCAAAGGATATGCTGACATTATCAGCAACATCTCTGATGGTAATTTGGTGGTTTTCCAGAGCCATTTTCTTTACTACTTCCACTTTATAAGTAATGATGTGCTAGGGCATCCAGAACGGTTACTGTCTTTGTCTTCTCAACCCTCTTTGGAATGTTCATACCCCTCATAAATTCTTGTCTTACTCATAGTAGAGTTGCCAAAAGCCACAGTCAGTATTTCAAATTTTCAATTTTTCAATTTTTTAGCAATGGCCTTCATTGGAAAAATGGAAACACACACCATTCATTCACGCAAGCAAGCACACCTCACGCACACATGACCACCAACTCCAGCATCTTAGGTCTGACCCCAGCTGCCAGAGTTGGCGGTCAGTAGTTCATGAGGTGTGCTTGCTTGTGTGAATGAATGGAGTGTGTGTCTCTTTTTGCAATGAAGGCTGTTGCTGAAAGCGTATTTGTAAGCATCTTTTAATTGTGCCTGTCTGCAACTAACAGTAAGTAGCAGTCTATCTTTTCCTATGTTGGATATTCCTGCCTGGAGTTTCCATTGTTTAAAATTTAGTGTAAATTCTTTGATCCACCTTTTTCGAAAGTAAAACATTTTCCAGGGACTCTGAAAACACGTATAACCTTTTTGACTGTGAACAATAAAATAAATATTTAAAACAGCTGAAAATCCCAAACATGCGATCAGGAACATGTGTATCAACAAGAGAAAAAAAGGAAAGAAATTGAAGATCAGATGTATGAAGCCCACGAAATAAAAAAATTCCCATTACTTTTTTTATCACACTTTGTATTATGTGTAGTGATGATTGTTGTCCCGCTCCTAGTAGTTGGTCGTTTTGACAATATGTGCAAAATGCACCTGTCTCCTTTGAAAATATAACATTTTACTGTTAATTCTTTTCCAAACACTGCAGAAGACTGCCAGTGGTGTATGAAATACAGTAATGTTGTTGTTGTTGTTGTTGTTGTGGTCTTCAGTCCTGAGACTGGTTTGATGCAGCTCTCCATGCTACTCTATCCTGTGCAAGCTTCTTAATCTCCCAGTACCTACTGCAGCCTACATCCTTCTGAATCTGTTAAGTGTATTCATCTCTTGGTCTCCCTCTACGATTTTTACCCTCCACACTGCCCTCCAATACTAAATTGGTGATCCCTCGATTTCTCAGAACATGTCCTACCAATTGATCCCTTCTTTTAGTCAAGTTGTGCCACAAGCTCCTCTTCTCCCCAATTCTATTCAATACCTCCTCTTTAGATATGTGATCTACCCATCTAATCTTCAGCATTCTTCTGTAGCACCACATTTCGAAAGCTTCTATTCTCTTCTTGTCTGAACTATTTATCGTCCACGTTTCACTTCCATACATGGCTACACTCCACAAAGTAATATTAAGAACAGTAACTTACGTTTGTTGTGTAAACTGTGTTACTAAACATCTAACCCACTGTTTGGCATATGGTTCATGATTCCAGTTACAGATTGCCTATCTGATGGCTTCCAAGGGCAACAAAAATTTGAATTTCAGTATTTCATTTAATTATTGGCCAAATTTAAAACATTAAAATTGTCATAATTTACTCGTTAAGAGGTATAAATCTTATGTTAAAAGTCGGGCACAGTAATAAGTCTTATAGTTAGAAATGATGTACGTATCTTGAGGCAGCGTAACTCAGGGCGTGCAAGTTGTCCAGGCTATATTCACCCAGAATTTGAGAATGAGAGCACTTAGCAACTTCCAACTAACTTTACACGTAATTTCAAATCTTTTCTAAACTTTTCTCACTTACATGTTTAATGTCAAATATATTTAACACATTAACTCGTTTGTAGAGCAATCATACAGTCTGAAACTGTTTCATACATGAGTGTTAGATTCTTTAAAGAATCTTCACTGAGGTTTACTGTTAATTACTAGGATGTGATCAGAAAATTGGCTATAGCAGTTGCCAATGCTAGTATTGCAAACCCATGCAAGGTTGCATTTATATGGTGAAATGTATTATAATGTAATGGAGAAAAACTGTGTAGCTTTAATACAGGGTGTACATAAAGTCCGGGAATACTTTCAATTATTTATTGCGTAAGAACCAAACATTGTACAGATATCATACATGTCGTCTTGAAGAGAAACCCTGTAGGTTTTTTTCCATGTATACCATGTAGTTTGGTAATTTGCCGATAGTCAGGGCTAGTCGCAAATGTGGCAGGTTTTCTGTGTGTTGGAGTTTGACAAAAACGAGTGTGCTACAGCTGTTCAATGGATGCTTAGAACCAAGTATGGTAAGAAGCCACCAACAAGGAAGGCCATTTAGCACTGGTACAACAAATTCATTAGAATGGGTTGCTTGTGCCCAGAAAAGAGAAGCATGTATGAGAGACTGGGAAGGCAATTTAATCAACCAAGATAGCATAACTCTTGTTACAGATCCTTACCATTTTGAAATGATGGGAAATATTATCTCAGAAAATAACTGGATATGTAACCAAATATTTGCTAAGTAAATGTTGATAAATATAAATTTAAAGATAGAAGGAACCAGGGCATAAACAGTGGAATTATATCTTGATAGCAAAACGGACAGTGTGTGACATAAACTTGAGCCCTGTGCATGATTACCCGTAAACACTATTTCTAAGTTTTTCTTTGGTTTCCTTCACTGCTTGCTCATTGTACCAGTTGAATAACACCAAGGATAGGCTAGAGCCCTGTCTCTTTCCCTTCTCAATCACTTCTTCCCTTTCATGCCCTTCAACCCTTATAATTGCTATTAATCTTTCCTGGTGTTGGCTTCTACCAGTTTTTCCCTTTTGTAAATAATTTCAGTATTTCGCAACCGTGAATTACTATACTGATATTTTGGTAATAGTCACACCTGTCAGCAACTGCTTCCTTTGGAATTGGAATTAGTTATTCTTCTTGAAGTCTGAAGGTATTTTGCCTGTTGTCTCATATATTTTGCACACCAGGGTGCGTAGTTTTGTCATGACTGGTTCTCAAAAGGACATCAGCAGATGTTACTGATAAAAATGTACCTCAGGGGCCTTGTTTTGGCATAGATCTTTTGGTCCTAGGTCAAATTACTCTTGCAGTATCATAGCTCCCATCTCATCTTCATCTACTTCCTTTTCCCCTTTCTATAATACTGCCTTCAACTTAATTTCCCTTGTATAGCTCATCTATATATTTCTTCCACATTTCTGCTTTCCCCCATTTGCTTGGTACTGGTTCTCCATCTAAGCTCATGATATTCATACAGCTGCTTCTCTTTTTTTCCAAATCCCTCTTAATTTACCCGTAGGCAGTATCATTCCCTTGCAAACATTTGCTCATGTCCTGGTGGAATGTCCGCCTTATAAAAATATCGTAATTTAGTCAGTTACTTTATATTTTAAGATTAAAAAAGAAATATTTATAGATTTTTAATGAATTCTTCTACCAGATTCTGTATTTTCAGTTAAACTTACCCCAAAAATTTAAATCTTAGGATTAGATGTCACTTTCCCAGTGAATGTCATACTAAATATTTTCAGGTTTAGGTCCATACTTGCACATCAGTAACTATTTAAGTAGTATGTTGTAAATAAAAATCTTGATGAAATTTCCATTTCTTAAATTATTTTTATGCCGGGCTTAAAGTAGCACTCATTGATAGCCCACATTACTGAAAGTGCGTTGATATTACTAAGAGTTTGGTAAAAGATATTTTCAGGTTCTGGACCCTACTTACATATTAGTATGTATTTAAAAAGTATGTTGTTGATGCAAGTAAAGAACAAATAATGAATATTTCAGTTTAAAAATTTGTTTTTAGGGCAACTGTCGGGAAAAATGTGTTGGTATTGCTAGAGTTAAACAAATGTCTTCAAGATGATCATGAGTGAAGATTACATAATATTCTGGCCCCACATTTTTGAGCAACGAAGACTTACAAAAGAAAGATGAGTTACCCTAGGACATTATTCCATATGACATTATTGCATTAAAGTATGCAAAATATGTCACCTTACTGATTTGTCTCCCCAAGGTTTACAATGATTCTAAGTGCAAATGCAGCTGAACTAAGCTGTTTTAAGAGTTGCAAAATTAAATCCCTGGAATATATTGCTAGACTTACTAAGTACAACATTCTGCAGTCTTTTGTGTAGCTATGGCATTGATTGGTTGGTTATACCATCAATCCCACCAAACTTCAATTTATCTAAGAGAATGCTGCGATTCACGTAATCAGATGCCTTAGATAAGTTGCAGAAAATACCAGACGGCGCTATTTTATTATTTAGTGCTCGTAAAATTTGGCAAGGGAATATGTAAATGGCATTCTCAGTAGAGCAACTCTTCTGAAACCCAAACTGTGGTTCGTTGACAATATCAGTGCTGCTAAGGTGAGATAATATTCTAGAATACATCACTTTCTCAAACATTTTGGAAAATGGTGTCAGCAGTGAAGCTGGTCGGTAGTTATTGAACTGACATCTCTTTTTATCACCTTTCTTAAAGAGAGGTTTGACAACAGAATATTTCAGTCTCTTTGGAAAAATGAGTTATGTTACTGATACATCACATATTTCAGATAAGACCATGCTTTTTATATTGGAACAAAACTTTATAATATTGTATTGGAAACACTATCTAAACCAGATGAGCTTTTATTTTCAAGAGTATGGATAATTTTCTGAATTTCAGAAGGAGAAGTTGGTAATACATTCATATAATTGAATTTTATGAGAGTTTCAACACACTGCTGTGATTTTCCCCTTTAACTGTTTGTCCCTATACTTTCTACCAATTATTAAATGTACTTACTACCTGTGGCTCATCATTACATCACTGCCATTCAGTTCAGTAGTGGTGATATCCTGTGCCTCGTTGTCCTGTCTCTCGTTTCACTGCATTCCATAAAGCCCCAAGTCTGTTGTCAGAATTACTGATTTCTGACGTGATGTGAAGGTTTCTTGAATTTTTAATAATTTTTCTTAGTAATTTTGAGTAGTTTTGTTGTGTGCAACTACAGCTGGATCAATACTTGCTCTTGCTAATAGGTACATTTTCCTTTTCCTTGAAGATGATATTTTAATCGCTGTAGTGATCCATGGTTTTCATATGGCCATTTAATATTCTTTCTAATTAGCATATATGGAAAGGTATTTTCAAATAATTAAATGAATTTATCATGGAATAGATAAAATTTAATTTAGCATTTGGTTCAGCATAAATTTCATCTCGGGTTATCTCTTGAAAGCTGTTCTTAAAAACATCTGTTGTGGAGGCATTAATTATTCTGATTTCCACTTAAGTGTATCCATACTGTAAGGCACTAGGTAATTTATCCTAACAAACAGTGCATCATGTTCAGAGAGAGCATTTGTTACTGGGTAAACGGTATTTTTCTGGCTTTGAGCTTTAAAACTAATTAGGGTCCTACAGTCTTTATCCATCTGTGTTGGAAAGTTAATTACTGGAATCAAATTGTGTGATCCAAATAAAGTTCCCTATTTTTCCTATCAGGATCCTTTAGAAAATGTGCATTGAAGTCACCACAGACCATTAACTGCTTGCTGCTGCCTGACAGATAGCACAGTAAGGAATCCAGATTCCTTATAAATAGTTTAAAATTTCCTTGTGGGTATCTATATAATTCACAGATACACTTCTCTGTATGCTGATCACTACAAAAACTACTTGCCTTAATGTTTTTGAACTTGTGTTCTGTCTTAATATATGTAACAAATCTTCCTTTTCATATATTATTTCTGCATGAGTAAGCTTCTGGAGTTAATGTTTTATACATAATAATAACAAGGAGCATATTAAGAGTATTAGAAAATAGTCTTGCTGCATATAATGTTAATTTATAGCAGTGCACTTTAGTAGTATCTTAACACACCTTGTGATCACATGGTTTCTTTGTCAATGAAAGTCTCTCTATTGTATAACAGATTTGTTTTCATGACCACTCACACCATTAATCCTCACATAAATCCATATTTTATGATTTTAGTCTCATTTTCCATTTCTTAATAGCTGTACTTTATTTACATGTATCATCTTGAACATGCAAATCTGAATGTCCTCCAGTTTCCCCCGTTCGTGTTCTGTGAAAGCCTACACTCATCTACTTTGTCTTATTTGTTGCTGACAGCCACCTTTACCTGTGCACTCTAATATGCATAACAAGAAGTTACAAGCAGAGGATTTGAACGTAATTTTTAAAATATTAAATGTAAATCACACCATTTCACATAGTTTTACACTAACAATTTTTATCTCTCTTATTCCGTTGTCATTCTATCATTTACAAAATTCAAACGAATAAAGAAATGTGTTGATGAACTGCTATGATAAAAATGTGTCTTTGCTTAGAGTATGAACGTTACAACAGCTACTAGTGATAGTTAGCACTCTAATCGACCTACCATATGTGGCCGATCACTACACACACTCCCCCCTGTGGGCCCAGGGATTACAATAGGCCCGAGGTATTCCTGTCTGTCCTAAGAGGTGACAAAAATGAGTCTCATACGTTTCGGCCTCTATGGGGTGGTCTCCTGTAGGGTTTGACCTCCATTTTTCAAAGTTTTCCCAGAGAGTGAGCCAATTGGGGAAGGGCGCCTTACACGGTTTATCCTGTCCATTGTCTATAGAGATCTTTAGCCCACTTCCTCGCCGTTGCATTGCAGTCCAGCTCATCCTCCATCTCTTGGGCAAGGAACCTTCCTGGATGTGTTTTCCACCATGCACTGTGCAGTGTCGCTTTCTGCACCAACGATGACCATGGACTTCTTTGCACCTCATATCCAGCATGGCAGCCAGTCCGTTGTGGTGGGGCCACCATGTACCCTGTTGGTTGTAGCCCCCTGACAAAACGGGGATGGCTCTGCTGATGCCTGCGCTGTTAACTCCCAACATATGCCAAGGATATGCCTGTCACCCTGGGGCATCAGGACTCCCGGCAATGGCCATCGTGCCAGGTGGCCTTTGCTGTGGCTGGGTGGCGCCCGTGGGGAGGACCCCTGGTCAGAGTGGGTGGCATCGGGGCAGATGATGCGCAATGAAGCGTACCACATCATCACTTGGCAGTGATCAGCCACCAGCAGTCTCTAAGAGTTCCACGTCTCAGTACAATGCAAGAAATTCTGTCCCTAAATCATTCCCCTCCCAGGCCACACCATGGGGAATGCCAGGCTAAGGATGGCAGCGAACCTTATTCACCCCGGTACCTCGTACATATGAGAGCTGATGGGGACTCCTTTGTTTCGATGAAGTCACGGTTTTTTGTAGAGCATTTACAGGACAAGTTTAGGGAGGTGAAGCGCTTGTACAAAATGCGTTCTGGGTCAGTCTTGATAAAAATAGCATCCTCTGCCCAGTCATGGGCTTTACTCACTTGTAAAAAGTTGGGGGATGTTTCTGTTACCATCACACCACATAAGAGCTTAAATATGGTGCAGGGTACTATATTCCACAGAGGCCTTCTTTTACTGTCTGAAGATGAGCTGTGCGCCAATTTAGAGCAGCGAGGTGTACATTTCATCCGGTATGTCCTCCGGGGTCTGAGGGATAATCAGGTTGCCACCGGTGCCTTCATCTTGGCCTTCGAGGGTGATACATTGCCTGAGAAGGTCAAGGTGGTGGTCTACCGCTGTGATGTAAAGCCCTATATCCCTGTCCCGATGCGGTGCTTTAAGTGCTGGAAGTTTGGCCATATGTCTTCCCGCTCTACTTCCAACGTCACATGTTGAGATTATGGATGTCCATCACATCCCAATACTCCATGTGCCCAGCCTCCCATCTGTGTCAATTGGGGTGAGCATCATTCACCTTGCTCGCCAGACTGCAGGATTTTACAGAAAGAGAGGAAAATTATGGAATACAAGACCCTGGACTGAACTGACCTGGACTGAGGCTAAGAGAAAATATGAGCGCCTATATCCTGTGGCTATGACCACCTCACATGCTGCCGCTATGAGAACAGTTGTAGCTCCATCAGTTCCAAGAATTCCACTCGACTCTTGGAGCCAGAAGGGTACACCTGCCCCCTTGATGGTGGGGGTGGGGGTGGGGGGGGCAATTCCCTCCTGTTGCTCCCGCATCGCCTACCTCGGGAGCACTGCCCCACCAACCATCGGGGGCACCAGCCCCACTTCTCAGCTGGAGAAGTGTAAGTCTTCTTCGGCTCCTCTCGCCAGGAAGGGATCCCTTGGGTCACTCCCTTCCCAGCTTTCTGCTAGTGGGAAAGATGATGCCGCCAGTGGCCGAAGTGCCCAAAAGTAGCTGGTTGTAGGGTTTCACAATCATCCTGAGTCCCGGAGACTGAATTAGTGAAACCCTCTCAGCCAGAGACACCCAAGGAGCAGAGAGAAAAGTCCAAAAAGAAGACCTCTATGACCAAGGAAATTGTGGTCGCACCCACACCACCGCTACCTACAAGGTCTGCATCTGAGGATGAGGTGGAGATGCTCGCATCTGCTGAGGACCTACACTACTGGCCATAAAAATTGCTACACCACGAAGATGACGTGCTACAGACCCGAAATTCAACTGACAGGAAGAAGAAGGTGCTGTGATATGCAAATGATAAGCTTTTCAGAGCATTCACACAAGGTTGGCGCCGGTGGTGACACCTACATCATGCTGACATGAGGAAAGTTTCCAGCCAATTTCTCATACACAAACAGCAGTAGACCGGCGTTGCCTGGTGAAACGTTGTTGTGATGCCTCGTGTAAGGAGGAGAAATGCGTACCATCACTTTTCCGACTTTGATAAAGGTCGGATTGTAGCCTATCGCGCTTGCAGTTTATCGTATTACTACATTGCTGCTCGCGTTGGTCGAGATCCAATGACTGTTAGCAGAATATGGAATCGGTGGGTTCAGGAGTGTAATACGGAACGCCGTTCTGGATCCCAGTGGCCTCGTATCACTAGCAATCGAGAAGACAGGCATCTTATCTGCATGGCAGTAACGGATCATGCAGCCATGTCTCGATCCCTGAGTCAACGGATGGGGACGTTTGCAAGACAACAACCATCTGCATGAACAGTTCGATGACGTTTGCAGCAGCATGGACTATCAGCTCGGAGACCATGACTGCGGTTACCCTTGACGCTGCATCACAGACTGGAGCGCCTGCGAATGTGTACTCAACGACAAACCTTGGTGCACGAATCGCAAAACATCATTTTATCCGATGAATTCAGGTTCTGTTTACAGCATCATGATGGTCGCATCCGTGTTTGGCGACATCACGCTGAAAGCACATTGGAAGCGTGTATTCGTCATCGCCATACTGGCGTATCATCCGGGGTGATGGTATGGGCTGCCATTGGTTACACGTCTCGGTCGCACCTTGTTCGCATTGACGGCACTTTGAACAGTGGACGTTACATATCAGATGTGTTACGACCCGTGGCTCTACCCTTCATTCGATCCCTGCAAAACCCCACATTTCAGCAGGATAATGCACAACCGCATGTTGCAGGTTCTGTACAGGCCTTTCTGGATACAGAAAATGTTTGACTGCTGCCCTGGCCAGCACATTCTCCAGATCTCTCATCAATTGAAAACGTCTGGTCAATGGTGGCCAAGCAACTGGCTCGTCACAATACACCAGTCACTACTCTTGATGAACTGTGGTATTGTGTTGAAGCTGCATTGGCAGCTGTACCTGTACATACCATCCAAGCTCTGTTTGACTTAATGCCCAGGCATATCAAGGCCGTTACAACGGCCAGAGGTGATTGTTCTGGGTACTGATTTCCCAGTCTCATGATGTCATCCTTCAGTGGAATCACGGTGACTTTTTCCACCACCTGGCTGAGCTACAGCAACTGTTAAGCTTGACACCTGCTATCTGCATTGCACTCCAGGAAACCTGGTTCCCGGCAGTGCGGACCCCATCCCTCCATGGCTATAAGGGATATTACAGGAACCGTAGCAACTATAATAGTGTGTCAGCTGGAGTTCGCATTTATGTCCTGAACTCAGTCTGTAGTGCAACAGTGCCCCTTCAAACCCCTCTTTAAGCAGTGGCCGTCAGCATAAGGGCGACACAGGAAATAACTGTCTGCAATGTATATCTTCCTCCAGATGGTGCAATACCCCTGAATGTATTAGCTGCACTGATTAATCAACTCCCTAAACCTTTCCTACTTTTTGGATATTTTAACACCCATAACCCCTTGTGGGGTGGCACCGTGCTTAGTGGCCAAGGCAGTGATGTCGAAGCTTTACTGTCTGAGTTCGACCTCTTCCTCGTAAATACTGGGGCCACCACACATTTTATTGTGGCTCATGGTAGATACTCAGCCATTGATTTATCCATTTGCAGCCCAGGACGTCTCCCATCTATCCACTGGAGAGCACATGACGACCTGTGCAGTTGTGACCACTTCCCCATCTTCCTGTCACTGCCCTGGCATCAGGCCAACGGTCACTTATCCGGATGGGTTTTTAAACAAGGTGGACTGGGAAACTTTAACCTCTGTGGGCACCATTGACTCTCCCCCTCAGGGTAACATGGGTGTGATGGTTGAGCAGGTGACTACAACAGTCGTTAATGGAGAGGAAAATGCAATCCCTCGCTCTTTTAGATGCCCCCTTGGTGGTTGACAGAAGTCACTGAGGCAATTAAGGAGCATCAGCGAGCTCTACAGCAGCATAAGTGGCACCCTTCCCTGGATCACCTCATAGCCTTTAAGCGGCTCCTTGTCGGCGTTCGCCAGATTATCAAATTACGGATGGAGGAGTGTTGGGAGAGATAAGTCTCATCCATTGGATGCTGTACGTCACTTTCCCAAGTCTGGACGAAGATCAGACGTCTTTTTTGTACCAGATCCCAACAGGTGTCCCTGGCATTAACATCAATGGTGTGTTGTCAACCGGCGCTAACGCGATTGCTGAGCACTATGCTTGAGGCTCTGCTTCGGCAATCGAACCCCCCCCCCCCCCCCCCCCTTTTGCACCCTTAAACGGTGGATGGAAAGGAAAGCCCTCTCGTTCGCTACACCCCACAGTGAATCCTATAATGCCCCATTTACATAGTGGGAGCTCCTCAGTGCCCTTGCACATTGCCCTGACACAGCTCCTGAGCCAGATCAGATCCATGGTCAGATGATTGAACATCTCTCATGTGACTACAAGTGACATCTGCTTGTCATCTTCAATCGGATCTGGTGCGTCTCGTCTTTCCATCCCAGTGGTGGGAGAGCACCATCATTCCGATGCTTAAACTCGGTAAAAACCCGCTTGAAGTGGATAGCTATCGGACCATCAGCCTCACCAATGTTCTTTGTAAGCTCCTGGAGTGTATGGTGTGTCTGTGGCTGTGTTGGCTCCTGGAGTCACGTGGTCTACTGACTCCATGCCAGGGCGGCTTCCGCCAGGGTTGCTCTAACACTGATAATCTTGTGTCCCAAGAGTCTGCCATCCGAACAGCCTTTTCCAGATGCCAACACCTAGGTGCCGTCTTGTTTGATTTACAAAAAGCATATGACACCACCTGGCAACATCATATCCTTGCCACATTATACAAGTGTGGTCTCAGAGGCCCACTCCTGTTTTTTTTATCCAAAATTTCCTGTCACTTCATACTTTCCGTGTCCAGGTTGATGCCTCCCATAGTTCGCCCCATTTCCAGGAGAGAGGGGTCCCGCAGGGCTCCGTATTGAGTGTATCTCTATTTTTAGTTGCCATTAATGGTGTAGCAGCAGCTGTAGGGCCATCCGTCCCACTGTCTCTGTATGCAGACGACTTCTGAATTTCACACTGTTCCACCAGTATTGGTGTTGCTGAGTGGTGCCTACAGGGTGCCATCCACAAGGTGCAGTCATGGGCTCTAGCCCATGGTTTCCAGTTTTTGGCCGCAAAGTCGTGTATAATGCACTTCTGTTGGTGTCGTATTGTTCATGTGGAACCAGAACTTTACCTTAATGTCGATCCACTCACTGTAGTGGAGACATATCGATTCTTAGAACTGTGTTTTGACACCCGATTGACTTGGCTTTCTCACCTCAGTCACCTTAAGCAGAAATGCTGGCAGCACCTCAATGCCCTTCGCTGCCTGAGCAACACCAATTGGGGTGCAGATCGCTGTACGCTGCTGCAGCTCTACAGAGCCCTTGTTCAATCCCGCCTTGAGTATGGGAGTCTGGTTTATGGTTCGGCTGCACCCTCAGCATTGCGTTTGCTCGACCCAGTGCACCACTGTGGCGTTTGCCTAGTGACAGACGCTTGTAGGACGAGTCTGGTGAATAGTGTCCTGGTGGAGGCCGGAGTCCCTCCATTGCAGGTTAGGCGTGCACAGTTGCTCTCCAGTTACATTGCATACGTTTGTAGTTCTCTTGCGCATCTGAATTTCGGTCTCCTTTTCCTGCCCGTGGCGGTTCATCTCCTGCATCGGCGGCCCAGGTCAGGGCTTACACTTGCAGTTCGTGTTCAAACCCTTCTGTCTGAACTTCAGTTGTTGCCTTCACCACCTACACTTGATGTTCATTCACGAACACCTCAGTCGTGTACATCTAGGCTGCAGCTTCGATTCTCATCACGTACCGGGGCCACGAAGTGGTTTACACCGATGGCTCGATGGCTAATGGTCATGTTGGCTTTGCCTATGGTCACGGAGGACATATAGAGCAGCATTCCTTGCGTGATGGCTGCAGTGTTTTCACTGCAGAGCTGGCAGCCATATCTCGTGCTCTTGAGCACATCCACTCGTGCCCAAGTGAGTCATTTATCCTGTGTACTGATTCCTTGAGCAGCCTACAAGCTACTGACCAGTGCTATCCTCATCATCCTTTGGTAGCGACCATCCAGGAGTCCGTCTATGCCCTGGAATGGTCCAGTCATTCAGTGGTGTTTGTCTGGACCCCAGGTAAAGTAGGAATCCCAGGCAATGAATTTGCCAACAGGTTGGCTAAACGGGCTATGCAGAAACCGCTTATGGAGATCGGCTTCTCTGAAACTGACCTGAGCTCAGTATTACGCCGCAAGGTTTTGTGGCTTTGGGAGACAGAATGGCATAACCTCAGTACGCACAGCAAGCTGCGTGCCCTTGAGGAAACTACGAATGTGTGGAAGACTTCTGTGCGTGCCCTTAAGGAAACTACGAATTTGTGGAAGACCTCTGTGCGTGCCTCTCACAGGGACTCTGTGTTTCTCCGTCGGCTCCGCATTGGCCATACGTGGCTGTCTCATGGTTACCTCCTCCTTCGTGATGACCCACCTCAGTGTCACTGTGGCTCACGAATGACAGTCGTCCATCTCTTGCCGGACTGCTCACTTTCCGCCGCTCTGCAGCGGACTTTTAACCTTCCCAGCACCCTACCTTCAGTGTTGGGCAATAATGCCTCAACAGCAGCTTTAGTTTTACATTTTATTCTTGAGGGTGTGTTTTATCATTTTCTCCAAGTTTTAGCACATGTCCTTCATCCCTGTGTGTCCTCCACCCTCGTGCTTTCAGGGTGGGGGTTTTAATGTGTTGCAGAGTGGCTGGCTTTTCCTTTTTATCCTCATTGTCAGCCAGCCATGGTAACGTGCTTTTTTGATTTAAGATCTTCTACCTGTTTTTTGCGTCTTTGTGGTTTTCTTGTCCCCTTTTGTCCACTTAAGTGTGTTGACCTTCAGTCGTTGTCATTTTTCCTTTCATTCTGTTTGGTCTTGTCTCATTGTCTTACTCTCAGCATTGTGGCATTGTTTCCTTTGGAACAGTGGACCGATGACCTCATAGTTTGGTCCCTTCCTCACTCTTTTAAACCAACCAACTAGGCCACTCTTTGTGCAGTCTGTTGATTACTGGCTTGCCCAGCATTATTTGTGCCAGGTTTACTTAATTGGTACACTACATGGCTATGACAATTGAAACATGATGTCCTCCCTCTCTCTTAAAAAAAAAAAAAGAAGAAGAAGAAGAAGAAAAGACCTCATAGATGTGTGCTGATGGGATGGATGACCATTGAGGCGAAATGGTCGTTAGTGGTAACCTTAGGTGAACCTGCCACACCATAGTTTTATAACACCTACATAGGCAGTCAGTGCTCTCTATCTGGGTGGACTGTACAGAACCCAAGCTGTTTGTGGGAATGCATGTGGATCCCAACTAAGACGAAAGAAATATCTCCACGTTATGGGTGGGTCATTAGCAGTCACCAAAACCCTCTGGAACTGCACCAGGAAATTGAACTTTGATCATTGTTGAAAGGCACAATCTTGTCAGAATGTCTTTGTTGTGGAGTAGAAAAACACGATACCCTCAGCTACCATAAGGCCTTGTAAGTTGTAGGGACGTCATGGACATTGACACTGCTGAACTGAAAAAGTAGTGGGGAATCGGAAGCATAACAGAAGAGAGGAATTTGATGATGTAAGTGAATGGTGAACTGTAGAGAACTGTTGCCTTCACCGTAACATTCAGTTGGCTATCCTAGAACTCATCAAGGTTTTATTTATTATACTAAAAGTAAAACTTTAGGTACCCAATCTAATGTGGTGCTACAAATGCCAATGGTGTGGTAGCACCACAGGAAAGACACCTTCAAAGCCAGGACATTATGTTCAGTGCCAGACTTCTGTCTAAATTGCTCAGATAGTCAGCTGCTAGGAGCAGGCATTGCGTGGTATTTTTAGAAGAAACGAAAATTAAAAAAATTATGTTGGTCATTAAAATTTCCTGTACTGAGAAAGAAATAACATAATACCTTGCAACCTCCTCTGTTCTGCATCTACATACATACTCTGCAGGCCACCTAATGGTGCCTGACAGAGGGTAACTTGTACGAATGTTAGTCATTTTCTTTCCTGTTCCACTTGCGAACAGAGTGAGGGGAAAATGACTGTTCATATGCTACCATACGAGTCCTAATTTCTTTTACATTGTCTGTGCAGTCCATATGTGATGCTATGTTGGTGGCAGTAGAATTGTTCTGCAGTTGGCTGCAGATGCTGATTCTCTAAGTTCTCTCAGTAGTGTTTCGGGAAAAGAATGCCAGCTTTCCTCCGGGGATTACCATGTGGGTTCACGAAGTATCTCTGCAATACTTTCTTGTTGATTGAACCTACTAGTAACAAATCTACTGACACGCTTTTGAATTGCTTTGATGTCTTCCTTTAATCCATCCTGATGTGGATCCCAAACACTCTAGCAGTACTCAATAATGGGTCTCACAAGTGTTCTATACACTATCGCCTGCCCCCCCCCCCCCACCTCCCTTTTCCAGGGAAGAGAATGTTTTTATCACTTATATGAATGATATTCCATAACAGAATATTTGTTTGTAACCTATATAAAATCAGGTCACAGATATCAGGATATTTAGACTCAAAACTAAAGAAAATCCACTTCCGAACAACACTGTCTTCCATGCTCATGTGCAGTCAGGTGTCTGCTTATATGAACATGGTTTCCTATATAACGGACTTGTAAGAACTTTATAGTCAGTTGGCTAGTTTTTGAAGCGATCGTCTCTGAAGCTGGGTGTTTTGCATTGAAATGCAATTTTGGCGTTATTTTTGAATAGACTCGTCATTGATTTTGAAGGATATTATTGCGTTTTACTTAACGTGTACACATTTTATGGAAGCTTTAATGCTGCTTGGAAGTCCATGTTCAAAAGAAATGGACTTGGCTGTCTTTTAATCTAGGTACCTTAAATATCCTGTTAAATCATTGGGTCTTATCAATTGGTATGAGCCTCTTATGGTGGCTGTGAATCAGCACACAATTAAGTTTTTCCATTTCATTTTTTTTTTTTTTCCCCTTTTTGTCATCTCTGCCTTTTGTGGTGCTACAATAAATGCAAGACACCATGTATTAAGAGATACAGTCTAAATGTGTGTATTTTTAAACAGTGGAGACATTGGGCCATAGTGTGTAGATGGAGGGGGGGCGGGGAGGGGAGAGAGAGAGAGAGAGAGAGAGAGAGACAGATTGTCTACATCTGACAAAGGACTTAGTATTTTAGCTTACAATGTCAAACAGTCTTCTTTCAGTGTGCCTGTTTGCCACCAAGCACCTCCCATAAGTGGTGAGTAGTAATCTATCTTTTTGATATGTAATTATCAGTTCCTTTAATTCTACTATAGAGTTTCTTATTGGAACACATCAAAAACTGAGCAGTTGTGGTGAAAAACTACTATAACAACCTTAACTGTTCGCTTTCCAATTTTTTAATAAAAGAAGGAAGACTGACTAGTGATACCATTATTCAATATGTGTGGGCCATTTAAACATAATACTTTCTTCTTATTGCAGAAAATGGAAGCTGGATCCAAATGATAGTCGATGTGCTATGGCTAAATTGTACAACGCTGCAGAGCAGAGCAAACACATTTTGTCCACAATGAGTACAGCTGATTGTTTTATTGAGTCTTTGTGTGAAGGAACAGACTTTAGCTACAATGTTACAAGAGCACGATTTGAAGAGTTAATTAGTGCAGCTGTGAAAATGTGCACTGCCCCCATAGATGCAGCACTGAGCCAAGCAGGTATCGATTGCAGAGACATAAACAAGGTGAGTCATCTGGTAGAGTTACTACCATTTTACAACATTACCCTTTCTCCATCCCTTCCCCAATCCCTCATACCCTTCCATGCCCTCAACCCTCCCTTTTACCATTCCCTTTTGCACTGTGTAACAATTCTGAGTCAGGTGTTTCTTCTTGTGATAATGCTCATGTTCTATTTCTTATTTTTTTTTTAATTTTATTATACTGTATTGCTCTTCTGTGTCAGTGATTCAAGGCTATGACCATAGCATCATACTTTCAGGTGAATTTTCAAGCTCTATGTCTACATACGTACTCGGCAAGCCATCTTACGGTGCATGACAGAAGGTACCTTGTACCAACACTAATCATTTCCTTTCCTGTCCACTTGCAAATAGAGCAAGGGAAAAAGCAACTGTCTACGTGCCTCCATATGAACTGTAATATCTCTTATCTTATTGTCATGGTCCTTAAGCAAAATGCACTACATTGATGGCAGTAGAATCATTCTTCAGTCAGCAGCAAATGCTGATTCATTGACTTTTCTCAATAGTATTTCACAAAAAGAATATGGTCTTCCCTCCAAGGATTTCCATTTCAGTTCACGAAGCACCTCAGTAATAATCATTTGTTGATCGAACCTACTGGTAACAAACCAAGCAGCCTGCCTGTGAATTGCTTCAATGCTTCCTTTTATGCGACCTGGTGGGGATCCCAAACACTCGAGCAGTACTCAAGAATGGGTTGTACTAGTATTCTATACTTGGTCTCCTTTATGGATGAACCACACATTCCACACGATATTAGGCAAGTGTACTAGTTTCTTTGGCTCTTCATTGTATGTCACAGATGCAAGGTGGTGGTGGTGATGATGATGATTTTACATTATTCTCCAGTTCTTTTCACTTACCTATGTTTCCTGTTAGGAAACACTGTGTGTGTGTGTGTGTGTGTGTGTGTGTGTGTGTGTGTGTAAATTCTCAAAATATGTGAATGCATAATGTTTGCCTAAAAGAACAGACACCACGGTGCAGAATCTGCAGCTATGAAAAATTATATATAAATTGAAGGGGGATAACTGCTGTCAGCTGCTGCAGGACGTTAAGTGGAATCAGTGGCGATGAGCGAAAATGTGTACTGGACCGAGACTCAAATCTGGGCTCTCCTGCATACTAGACAGGTGCAGTAACCACTGAACCATCCGGGACACAGTGTGAAATTTAAACTTATGTGATTTCTCCAAATAAATGTAGGCAAATGCCAGAACGGTTCCCTTGAAAAGAATGTGGGCAATTTCGTTCCCGATACCTGCATACACTGAGCTCGTACTCTCACTTCCTTGTCATTGGTGGGCTATAAGACCCTAATCTTCACTTATTCTTTTATTTACCATGAGTATTGCTGTCTAGTGTATACCAGCAGCAAGTGCAAGGCAAATAAATGAGAATATTAGTTCATATGTCTTAGCTGCTTCAGTTCAATTGTCAAGATTTTCAGCTCCGATTAGTCTGTCGCAAGCTGTGCTGCTGTATGTAAGAAAGCAAAATGAGTGAACTCTGGAAGCACTCAGTATTTTTAGATATGTTGGTCACAGAATATGGGAAGTAGGCAGAACTTAAGAGCTCTTTTTTTTTTTTTTATAGTGCGTTTTGCCTGGTCTCAAGTTGATTATGGTTGTGTGATGTGTCAGTATGCTCAGTCATTCTAGATGAAAACCTGTGAAGCAGTCAATCATGCGGAAATAGTGTTAGCCACCAAACCTTTTATGATCAGCTCCACTGTATGCTCTGAGACTAGCAAACCACCTCTTGTAATTGCATAGCAGCTCATCATGGTGTGAGAAGATTATAAAGTTTCCTCAGTGCGGAAGACACAGGCACACCATATCGTCGGTCACCCATTGACAGAAAAACACACTGAATAACAATTTGTGAGCACGTATCGAGCCTTTGGAATACATAGAAGTCAGGGGAAGCTCATGGAGGCCAGATGGATTGAACTTTAAAAAGGTAAGTAGGTTATTAGTAGATGTTACTACATGCGACATAAGAGGGTGAACCTTCCATCTACTAGCCACAATTACAAGAATTGTGCAATTGAACATCTCACGGACAAAGTTGTAACTGCCGCATGTGCCTTTAGAGTTGTTACCAATGCAGAATGTAAAATTTGTTAATCAAACTCTAGAACCTGACCTAATCCATTCCCTGGAATGATTTATTGCTGTGCAGGAAGGGGTCATTTCAGCCAAGCACTTAATGCAACACGTAGAGCATTTCAGAGAAGGATGACGACATATGACAATGATTGTGAGTGCTGCAGTACCAAGTGCCACAGTGGCTCTGACTCTGGTGCGTGTAGCTTTTATTCTTTTGAGGTGGAGAGCCAGTCATGAGCATAAACCACCAATACTCCAGGTTTTAGTAGACTAGATCCATAGAGCATAAGAGAGAGTGAGAGTATAACTTTGTAGTGTGAATGCAGAGTAGGTGTAAATTTAGGATTAAGAGAAAAGGAAGCATTGGGACAAGCCATGAAGGTTTTAATTGCCAGAAGTGAAAACAAGTGCAAAAAGAAGACTTCTAAGCAAATAGCAACAAGCAGCTTAGTAAGAAAGATTTGATGCAGTATCTAACACGTCAGCAACTTGCTAGTTGTTTTGGGTATAAAATTTATTTGTAATTTGTACAAACAAGTAGTGTGATATGAAAATGGTGTGTCTTGTTCGTGTGTGTGTGTGTGTGTGTGTGTGTGTGTGTGTGTGTGTGTGTGAGGGGGGGCGGGCGCTTGTAAAGTAGTAGAACACAATATAGTTAGCCTTACTCAAATTCAAAAAAGCCTTCGTATGTAGTAAAGGCAACTATTTAATATCGGAAGAATTTTTTAATTAATATTGTATTTAACTTTTCTTGCAATATAAGACACACAGATAAGTAACATTTACACTACCAGAAAAAAACTTTAATAATGAATGTAAAGTACATTCTTTTTGAAGCATGCAGAAATTTTTTAGATCTTCACTAATTTCTCAGGTCCTTTCTCTCCTAAATTGTTTCTTAATTTTGACCAAACAAGCCAGTAGGTGGAGAAGATCCTCTCAATGGATGCAGTGCTAGCAGGGCAAGAAAAGGGGCCTAATAAAGTAATTGTAAGAATGGGTTACATTTTGAATAAGTTAATAATAGGAATTTTAATTGAACTATCGTCAATGTGAAAAATAGACAAAACAATAAAACCCACAAAAACTAAATTTGACCCACTGGGTTGGATTTTTTTTTTTTTTTTAAAAAATACCCATGTTTATCTCAACTCTCATGTATGGCCATATTAGAGTAAATCTGAGCAGTGCATTGCCACAGCTATGAAAGCAGGCGAGCACGGGATTTTGTCACTGTAATAATTCAACAAGGCCAGTGCAGTGTTTTGATGTAGGTCAGCTTGTTGAAACAGTGAACTCAGCAGGACTGCATATACTAATGCAGCAAAGGGCAAGGCAGTTGTCCAAACTGACAGTGGCAGTGGATTTTTTGGATACGTGACTGATAGTGCTGCATATGCATGAATGAATGGTGCACTGCTATTGACAATAAGTACAAGTAATTTTTGTAATGGATTTATTCTTAGTCTTGCAGCCGAATTGGGGCGACAGGGTTTTGCCAAATGAGGATACCACGTGGACCTGCCAATAAAAAGTCACTGGTTTGAGGCCACAGATGAACAACAGCTCTATACACTAAGTCCCTCCCCACAATTAGTCCCAATTTGCAGTGGACTACACCAGGTCATCTCCAGTAGCATGGCTGACCACTGCTCAGAGTGCAGCAGGTATCCACACTAGGCATCTTCACATGGTAGGCATCCCCTACTGTGACTCAGCTGGGTGTCAGCCGGGGCCACACAGCATCGTCAAGAACATGCTGCAAACGCTCGGGGCAAAAGCCGCATCAGTATTGTGTGGAATGTGAGCAGCCAGCACAGTGGAATTCAGTGGCCAGCTGGCCACTGATAGTCTATCGAGCAGCTGAGATGCCTCAATGTAAGAACTTGTTAGATTTGCAGCTGCCTTTCCGTGGAACCTCTCGGGCTCCCACCTCGCCTCCGTCGCCTGTTTGCACCGTGCTGGCTCGTAGCCACTCCACCCTGCACCAGGGAACACTGTAGTTAGCACACTGGATTCATATTCAGAAGGACCAGAATTCAAATCGACATCGAGCCATCCACATTTAGGGTTGTCATAGTCCCTCCCTCTCCCCCTCTGAAATAGATATAGCATTTGCTGGGATTGTTCGTTACAGAAAAGCTTGTCCTATTTCCTTCCTCATTTTGATCATATCTGTGCTTGTGTTCTGTCTCTCTAATTACAATGAACGGTACATTGCAATCTATTATCTTCCTTTTCCTTTCTTTGTGGTTTTTGAGGAGGACATTGAGTGCTATTGCATCAGTTGTCACTTCGATTCCATACTAAACTGCAAGCACAAGGTTTCATTTCGTATCAGTTTGATTCAAAGGAAGAATTACACAGTAATTAAATTTCCAGAGATTTCCATGAATTTTGCCTTTAAGCAGGCAAAATATCTGCTTGCCATCTTCTTCCAGGGCAATGATGTGGAGCACATTTGGTAATGCACAATTCATCGGTTGTCATTTATAGAGTCTACTTTTCACAAATTTTTAATCCTGAAAGTGGTTCTTCATGTCAGAAGGTGACACTGGCATTGACAGACAATCTGTCACTCCCTTGCCATTCCAAAAGCAGTTGACCTGATCTTAAACATATTTTATGTTGGCATCTTCTATACTGTTGCTGTTTTCCACAATCTGTAAGACATGGTGTATACGACCCGGGAGATCCGGGAAAAACCCGGGAATTTGTTCATCCGGGAGAAAACCAGGAAAAACCAGGGAATTTTTTAGAATTCTGGAAATTTTTCGTTGTTTTAGTTTCCAGTTAAATTTGTGTAACTTTGACTGGTAAGAACCGATACTCTAACAAAGGATATTACTGTATCCCGCTACTCCAGAATAATACTGCAGCATTAAAACATGAACGAGAGGAAAAAATGAAAATAAAACTTAAATTGCAAAGGAAATGTGCCATATAAAATAACACAGTGTATGTACAAGCGTCTGTCAACAGCAAAATGAGTTACAGGCTGTAGGAAGACTATGCAATGCTTCATAACAACGAATTGCCTCCGATGAGTGTGACGTCACAACTGTTTAAATTAGATTCATTTAAGCAGTTACGAGCGGGCTCATGCACACGCGTATGAGTAATACCTTCTCCTGCATCTGGCTACAGAAATGTGGCTGTTGGCTGTGCAAGCAGCAGTAGCAGCAACCAGCCACATGGGGTACCTGGAAAAATTTTACTGGCGCGCCCAAGCTGCCACATTCACGCGTGCGCAGTAGTCCTGGATCTAGTGGAGGGGGGGGGGGGGGGCGGCGAACAGTAGTATCTGAACCGGGCAACAATTGCGGGGGGAGAGGGCAGATTCATATTCTTGAGGGGAAAAAACCTTCTTTTACAAAGCACCTAGCATCCAGCGCACGTCGGTCTGTCGATTGTTCATATGATTTTGAAATGCACCTCTGCTGGTTTTTGGACATTTTTGAACACATTCTAAGTTGATTTTTGAATGCGTGCATAGTGTACGTGATATCTCTGCCAGGGGAATCCTCATCACATCTAGACATGAACTTTCCTCCAGACAAAACGGGACGGGGCTATACGAGCTGAGCGGAATAAAGCCGAACCGGTGAATGCCAACTGCTGCTTGTTTATGTGGTTGATTTGGTTTGCAAATGTTCAGCGTTGTTATGATTACTAGCGAAATCCATAGATTCAGATTACCAGAGTTGAAATAAATGACTAACAGGAATAACAGGTAAGAAAGATTATGTATTATCTTCTCGGTGTATCCAAGAAAGTGAATTTTGACGGAAAATTTTTGGCCACATCGCTACATTAGACAGGGCCAGTTGTAGTCACGAGCTAGCAGCTGCTTAAGTTCCATTCTGGGAGTAGTGCGGAAAATGCATTGTACGAACAAATACTAACACCTAACCGGAGAATAATCGCTGGATAACTAAACCAGTGATTGTGGCAGGGTTAGTAAAGTTAAACGGAGAATGAGTTTTGACAGTAGTAGGAATAGTTAGAGTTAGTGATGACAAGATTGTTTGTTAGTACGAGGAAGGAGAAGAAATGGGGACATCACACAAATTATGGAAGAATATGACGATTCCAAATTCATACAAAAATTTTATTCTCGTGCATGAAACTGGAGCATATGAATGAAATTTGAAACTAGTTCCTAACATAAAGCTTTTTGATTGTAGTAGGAAAATAGATATTTTGTGTTGCTACTTCGTGAATTATATTGCTGTAATATAAAAATGATCGTTATTGCCAAAACAGTCTTACTTATTTGGTGTGTGTTAAAATTGCTGCAGTATTGGAATGGCCTATTTCGTTTTATCCACGAAACAGTGACAAAATAGATGTAGTTAGATTGAGAAACCACACCATTCTTGGGTACTATTTGTATTAACAGCTTTTTCAGTATTAGACGACATTTCGATTTATCATGCAGCAAAATGTTTGACAAACTTTGATGAGGTAATAGCTCTTTTGCAGAAAGGAAAGCACACCATGTAAAGCTGTAGCAAGATCAGAGAGAAAAACCACTAGGACCTAAGGATTGAAGAAATGTGTACTGTCTTGCATGTCTCTTGTCTTTACTGGTTTTAGGTATCCTATATTTAATTTTATGTCACACAGAAGAGCAAGTTATTAGCTAATAGATAATAAAGAGTCCTGATTTTGTGAAGAGTTCTTGTTCTCCTGGTTACAAATAATCCCATCCAGTATTAATTGCGTGTTTTTTAAAAATAAGAGGGGCAGAATGTCAAACCGGCTGACTGGGAGAAGGAGAGACACTACAGGAATTTTAATTTCCACAGTCCTGAAATAGTTCGATGGGATCCGTTACAAAATATACACCTTTGAATTACACAGAGCGAAATACAGTGATGTGTGGTATAAGAATGTTGTTTGAAGAGGCGTGGCACTGCACTTCGCCACACTTAAGACCAAATAACATCTCTTACATTTCCTCTCAGATATATGTTTTAGGTATCAGACTCTTCAGAAATATGTGCGCTACAAAATGAACTTTCTGGAATTTTTTTTTTTTTATTTTTATTTTTATTTTTTTTTTATATATATGTGTGCAGAGCAGTCTGAGCTATAGTGGAGGGTCTCCACGTGACACGTGTTTACGTTTAGTGATTTTTGTGTTTCGTCTTCGTTTACTGCTCTCACGTCAAATGAAAACAAGACGGATTTCTGTGGTTGGGAGCTATCAAGTGAATTAAAATACATTCACATAATTATGGTAGGCTAAAATGTGTTACTAGTTTCAGAATTTATTTTATTTCCACCTTTCTGACAGTCAAGCATTAATCACCTTGCAGAACAGTGTAGTTATTTTTGTCGGTTTTCTAAAGAAATTTGGCTTTTATTAAGCTTTCCTGCTGAGGCAGTAAATTTATTTGACACACAGTGTTTAATTCCACTCCATTGGCTAGTTTCAACTGTTCACTGCATTTCAAGTGCGCGATTCCATCTTCTAGCACGTACGGAATTATGCCATAATAAAGATCCAAACATGAGATAATACAGTACTGGTACTCCAAGAAAATTTACATCCTGAAAACCACACTGAAAAGCTTAATATGAGGTTGAGGCCCACATCATTGGGAATCTGGACATGCGAATGTGCGCTTTAAGTCAAACTATGCTTTTTAGTATGGTTCACGAACTTCCGATGCTCTTGGTGTGTCCTCTGATGTCTTGTTTCTCTTATGACATAATGTAAGAAAGATCTTTTAATGTTTTACATGTACGAACATACGGGCTTCCTACGTCACCGTAGCTGTGCAAGCGTGGTGATGCCTCTTATCTGGTGCTCTCTGGCAACTGCTGAAATGAATCTATTTCTAACAGGTCGCAGGAAAATATTGAGAATTGCGGTTCGAAAAGCGATATTTTCAAAGTAAATTTCCTTTTACACAAAAGGAACTATGTGCAAGAATGTACAATGAATTTCTTAAATCGCGGAGTGTTTGCTCTAATTTAAAAATCAACTCTTTGATGACGAGCCATTTAGAAGAATTTTGAGCCCAGAAGATCAGAGATTTATGTCGGTATTAAAAATTTTACTGGCGTATTTGTGTGATGTATCTTAAAGTGGAACATGCACTAAACAGATCAACATTATATGTGAAAGCTTAGCTTCTCCTGTAGCTTATTAATATTAGAGACAAATATTCTATGTGAAAGCTTTGCTTTTCGTGTAGCAACACTATGGATATTAACTTAAGCCATCAACTTTTCCTTTGGTGGAATTCGAATTTATACTTTCTTAATACAAAAATATGCAGCATACATGTTGCTGCCCATCAAAGATCTTCCCAGAACGTGTTTTTTTCCCCCCTGAGTTTCATTTTCTAAAGTACTGAGAAATTCTATGCTGCTGTATAAAACCATATCCGTTCAAAGTATTGATAAGTTTTACAGTTCTGACGGAAAGTATAATGTCACTTAACAGGGAAAAAGTGTATTTTCACAGGGGAGAAAATGTATTTTTCACCGGGAGATCCAGGAATTTTTTCTCCTTGTCCCCATATACACCCTGTAAGAGATCTGTGTGTTCCATAATTGTTCTATTCCAATGTTATAAGACTTATTCCACTGTCTACAGTAGATACCCTGTGGAGAGTTTGCTGTGTGAATGCCATGACATATATCAAAATGGTCATGTGCACTGATGTACATCCAGCACACATTGACACTGATATAAAGGAAAATTGGCTGCTCTTTTGGCTAGGCCATGTACCTTTTGTAGCTCATACAGTATATTCTGTATATTGTGTCTTTTGTGATGTACGTAGATTGCTGGGCTTCGTTTAGAAGGAAGATATCAACTCAAACTAACATTTATTTGTCTTGTAAAGTAGTTTTTTCTGTCAGATCTATACTTTTTGTGTTTATATTTTGAGATGTCTTAAACATGAAGCTGTTCTCATCCTTATTGGTAACAGGTATAGTTAATTTGAAATAAATTTGTGATTGACTGTTCAGTGAGTCAAAATATGGGGAAGAGGCATCATACAATTGTTGGTCTTTGTTGCACTGCACATGCTTATTGTGATGCTGTCTCTAGAGAGCATGAGGATTTATGAGTGATACCATACTGCAAATTGTCTAGCATTGCTGCTGCTCCTCCATTGACTTACTTGTGAAACACAAAGCTGTTTCTGTCAAACAAAGTGTGCTCCTTACATATCATTTCACCTCTGTTATGATCTCTTCAGATACTAGTGTCTCCGTTTTCTTGTAATGAAGACGAAATACAAATTGAAGCAAACCGTTCTCTTATTTTTGTACAGCAAGTAAATGAACGATCTCTCATCATCCATTTGCACTTTTTGTACATCATCCACCTTTAATACACGTCCATGATTCTGCCTGATATTTTGTATAATGTTTGTATGAGATTTGTCTTAGTGGACGGCACGCTATTGTTTTCCAGCATTTGTATACAAGAATTCGTTTCCTGATGGATGCATCATTGTAGCACCTGGTTATTGAAATATATTGTTCTGCGTCAGTTTTGGGACAGAATGATCCATAAAGTGAAACAACATGACTCTGTTATAGTTAAGCTAAATAGCTTACAAATTACTGACAGATTGCTACTTACCATAAGCATTGTGGCCCGAGATGCTGGAAATGGTGGCTGTGTGTGTGTGTGTGTGTGTGTGTGTGTGTGTGTGTGTTTGCCTTTTACTTATGAAGCTGTGGCCAAAAGCTATAAGTGAGTGTCTTTTAATTGTGTTGTCTGCAACTTGTTGTTTCGTCTTCACAGTAAGTAGCAATCTGTCTTTTCCTACATTGCTGATATTCTTTTCTGGAGTTTCCATTGTTTGATTACAAATTACTGAATTGTTTAAGAATTACTATATTGACCAGAGTAAGATTTATATTACTAGTTACATAAGCTCCCTCTTGTATGTCTATTTAACTTTTCAGACCTTTTCTTATTTCTACTAATGTTATGAGTGTACTACAGAATTCTGAAATATTTCTTTTAGGTGCTCCTGTGCGGTGGATCTGCGAAAATCCCAGTAATTCAGCAATCTGTGTCAGAAATGTTTCCCAATTCAGAGTTATTATGTAGTGTAAATCCCGATGAACTGATTGCCCTGGGTGCTGCGAAGCATGGTAGTTATCTGAAAGAACCATTTGACCCAGGTTGTGATCATCTATCATATGATATCCCAGTTGTAACAAAATCAATTTTTATGAAGGTAAGGAACTCAGTTAGTGTAGTTCTGATTTAGTCCTATATCATCACATGATCTCCTTGAGAAGATCAGCAGTTAGGAACTTCTTGAGTGGTTTTGAATGGTTGGTGTGCGTAAATACTTTTATTATTATTATTATTATTATTATTATTATTATTATTATTATTATTATTATTTGTAAATTATAGATTGCAGCAATCAGTCATCCTTTTTAAATTTTATTATACAGATCAAGATTTCGTGGGTGAAGCCCGATCAACAGGGACTTACATCCTTTGAGTGAAAATAACAGTGCATTGAGAATGGCTAGCTTCTAGCCGAAATGTAGATCTGCATAATAAAATTTAAAAAGGATGACCAATTGGTGCAGTCTATAATTTACAAGTTAATATAACAGTCCCTGAGTGCAACCGCTTTCCGAATGTAAGGTAACCTGATTATTATTATTATTATTATTATTATTATTATTTCCTGTGTTGGTGTCAGTTCAGATCATGTTAAGCTTTGTTGGCAGTGGGCTTCATTTTCTTCTTTTCTCAAAATTTCTTCATTCAGTTTCTTCCAATTTTGTTGTGGAAATTAAAATTAAACTCCAGTTAGCAGCAACATAGAGTGGTTGATATAATGTTTGCAGGCTTCTTCCTTGTTATACTTTCTGTTTCCTGATAACAGCTGTTTTTCAGATATTAGCATGCTTCACCAAAACCAGTTTCAGATTCAGGATAAGTTGTATAATTTAAATGAAAACTGTGATCCATTTAACATAAACTGAATTTTAAAACTATTGCTCTGGTTCATCATGTAAAGAACATACTGAATTTTTTTCTTTAAGTCAAATAATTTTGAAAGCGTTACGGAGATGATAGATAAACTCCAGTGGAAGACTCTGCGAGAGAGATGCTCAGTAGCTCAGTACAGGCTTTTGTTGAAGTTTCGAGAACAAACCTTCACCAAGGAGTCAAAAAGTATATTGCTCCCTCCTACGTATATCTCGCGAAGAGACCATGAGGATAAAATCAGAGAGATTAGAGCCCACGCAGAGGCATACTGACAATCTTTCTTTCCACGAACAAGAAGAGACTGGAATGGAAGGGAGAACCCAATAGAGGTACTCAAGGTACCCCCCCGCCACACACAATCAGGTGTCTTGCAGAGTATGGATGTAGATGTAGATATTACTATATAACTAATTCCTTGAATATAATAGAGGGAAACATTCCACGTGGGGAAAAATATATTTAAAAACAAAGATGATGTGACTTACCAAACGAAAGCGCTGGCACGTCGATAGACACACAAACAAACACAAACATGCACACAAAATTCTAGCTTTCGCAACCAGCGGTTGCTTCGTCAGGAAAGAGGGAAGGAGAGGGAAAGGCGAAAGGATGTGGGTTTTAAGGGAGAGGGTAAGGAGTCATTCCAATCCCAATCCCAGGAGCGGAAAGACTTACCTTAGGGGGGAAAAAAGGACAGGCACACACCGCACGTACGTACACACACACACACACACACACACACACACACACACACACACACACAAAAAATAGACTAATGGTGCCAATGCTGTTTTGCGGCAGGTGCAGTGGTTGTGATGGGGGTAGAACGTGCTGGGTGCTTGGATTGGGCCTTGGTCTGCCACAGGGATATAATCCCTGTATCATGAGGTTGGGAGTTAGGGTTGGCATAGGGATGGGCTAGGCTGTTCTGTAGTTTGGGTGAGCGACAGAACACCACTTTAGGAGGGATGGGAAGGATCTCTGGTAGGATGTCCCTCATTTCAGAGCAGGATGAGATATAATCATAGCCCTGGCGATGGATATGGTTCCATTGTTCCAGCCAGGGTGATGCAGGTTCACAAGGGAAGTGCTGCTTTGTAACTGACTTGTAGGGATTGTGGTAGGATTGGGGATGTGTGAGGCAATGGCACAGTAAATATGTTTGTGGACTAGGTTTGGGGATGGGGGTTGTATCATGTGTCTGTGAAAACCTTTGTGAAGGCTTCAGCATGTTGAGCAAGGGGGTTCTCACCACTGCAGATATGTCATACTTGGGTGGCTACGCAGCATGCGAGGGATTTTTTCTTGTGGAAGGGATAACAGCTGTTGAAATACAAGTATCGTTGGTGGTTAGTCAGTTTAATGTGGACAGAAGTGTGGATGGAGCCATCAGAGAGGTGGATGTCAGCATGCAGGAAGGGTACACATTTGGTAGAGAAGGACCAGGTGAAACGTAGGGGAGGAAAAGGCGTTAAGGTTGTGAAGGAATGTAGATAAGTTTCAACCCCACCCCCACCCCTCTGAACCTAGTCAATGAACAGATTTCCTGTGCCATATCCTCACACACCCTCAATCCTTCCACCACCCCAAAAATCAGTTACAAAGAACCGCCCCCTGTGTCACCCAGTATCACCTTGGACTGGAACAACTGAAATATACCTTTCCCCGGAGCTTTGATTATCTCTCATCCTACGCTGAAATGAGGGACATTCTATCCAAGATCTTTCCTACCCCTCCTAAAGTAGTGTTCTGTCACCTATCCACCCTACACAACATGCTAGTCCATCCCTATGCCACTCCCAACCACTTGACACAGGGATTATATCCGTGTAGCAGACAAAGCTGCAAAACCTGCCCAATCCATCCACCCTGCACCACCACCTCCTCCAGTCCTGTCACAGGCATTTCCTACCCCATCAGAAGCCAGGCAACCTGTGAAAGCAGCCATTACTCTGCTGCAAACGCAGGACAATCCTTTATGTCAGTATGACTACCAAGCAATAGTTGCAGATGAGTCATCTTGAAAACACATCATCCAGTCCCATAATCATCCTGGCCTCATTATTTGGTAACCCACTGCCCCTGCACATTTCAACTAACATGCCCCAGGGGGCTCAGAATTCTTCCATGAGTTCGTGCATGGTGCTCACAGGGCCCAAAGTTATTGCAGACCATTCTTCCTTCCTGGGCTGCATTTCCTTCCCCGTGTCCTTTCACTGCCTTCTCTCCTTCCCCGCTGCCACCTCCTCCCCCTTCCTCGATTATCTTATTTACGTCGACCTGGCTATCCATCTGGTTTCCTGTATTCCTTGCAGTTTTGTTTCCCTCGCTTTTTCTCTTTCATCCTTTTTGGCGTTATTGGTCCCTCTTTGTGGTTTGACCCCACTTCTAAATTTTCTTATATGAATGTGTAGTGTCTGTTCTTTTGAAGCAACAGACACCACACAGATCTCACAGCTGTGAACACTATATGTAATTGGAAGGGGACATTAAGTGGAATCGGCGGCATCGAGCAAAAATGTGTACTGGATCGGTATTTGAGCCCGGGATCTCCTGCTTACTAGGGAGGTGCGATAACCATTGCGGCATCCAGGACACAGCATTATCGCAACTGCGTGAACTACTTTGGTACGTCTCACGGCCAATCCACACTCCCGCCAAGTGGTACCTATCTGCAGTCCCTGTCAATTATACTCCCGTCGCTACTCAGTTTCCCACAGGAGGTCAGATGTATTTCGTGCATTCACACTGAAGAAAGTGGATCCATTGCCCATCCAGACTTACGTGAATGTGTTGTGTTTGTTCCTTCAAAAGCACACACACCACGTAGCTACTGCAACTGTGAACACTATTTGTAAATGGAAGGGTGGTCACTGCTGTCAGCTACACAGGGACATTAAGATGATTCCACTTAATGTCCCACTGCAGCTGACTCCAGTTATCCTCCTTCCATTTACATCTAAATTTTCTGTTTGTAGTGTGAGCCATTTGGGAAAGAACTCCCTCCTTAGTGTCTATGGCATGGATTCCTCTGCCCGCTTCCCTCCTCTCTTCCCTCCCTGCCGTAGCCCCCCTCCACTTCGATCACCAGCACGTCTAGCCAGCGCGTGTGGTGGGACTGTTATGTACCCATCTGACTGACCCCCTTGACAACACAGGACACACTTCTGATGTCTGAGCTGTTGCCTCCTCATATGTGCCTAGGAGTGGTTGCTTGTTATTCTGGAGAATCAGAACTCACTGCTATGGCCACCATACCAGATGCTTCTTGTTATGGCTGGGTGGCGTCCATGGGGAGAGCCCCTGATCGAAGTGAGTGGTATCGAGGTGAATACTTTGCACAAGAGGCATATCGAGCTCCAAAAACCTGGCTGTTCTCCTATGGCCGTCTCTTAAAGTGGTAATGTATCATTGAATGCTGCTTCTTATAATTCTGCCACCTTCCCTTCCCTGGCCACACCCTGGGAGGAGGTCCAGGCTCGCCGGCTTGGACTGAAACACCTTCCCTGCTACTGGGTCTGCACTAGGATGGACAGGGACACATTCACCCCCACAAATCCGCTATTTTTTGTGGAAAATGCAGTTGGGTTCCCTGTCGATCAGAGGTTCTTCTTCCACCCAATCTGCAGTTATTCTTGCTTGTAATCATTTTGGCAATGTCCCGCTGTCTGTTACACATCACCAGTCTCTGAATATGGTCCAGGGAGTCATTTTCCATAGGGGCCTCATCCTTCAAACTGATGAGGAACTGCAGGCTAATCTGGAACAATGGTGTGTTCATTTTGTTTAACATGTGCAGAATGCTCGTAAAAATGCCCACACCAATATCGCCGCCTTTATTCTGGCTTTTTGGGGAGATACCCTCTCAAGAGGTCAAGGTTATGTGAGATTGGTGTGACGTGAGCCTGTATGACCTGCCACCCATGAGTTGCTTTTGGTTCTTGGGTTTCAGGCACATGCCTTCCCAATGTACAGCAGACCCTCTATGTGGTGGCTGTGGCCACCCACTTCATGGGGGGAGCCCCTGTGTTCTGCTACCCGTGTCCGTAAATTGTCATGACCATCACACTTCATGCTCACTAGATTGCCCAGCTTACAAGAAAGAAAGGAAGATACAAGACTATAAGGTCCTGGATCGACGATGTGTTGATGTCTTCAACTTTTGCCTCTGTTATATCCTTTCGCCCTCTTATGTCTCTCTTATCAGAGTCCTGCCCCCTCTGCTTGGCCCCTCCCCTGTGGTTCTCACGCTCTGCCTTCTGGGTGCCACTCCACCTCCTCGGTCATAGAAGTGCCTCCCTTCTTCAGCACCCAAGAGTGACGGGTGTCCCTCCCGTGACCCCTCCTATCAGCATCAGCTACCACAACTCGGCTACAGGACATACAGTCTGTGTGCCCCAAGGTTGCCTCCTCTTTCTCTGTTCTGGATCTTTCAAATCATGCTCTCCCTCTGTGCTCTGCCCTCCTTAACCTATGAAAGAGAAGAAGAGAAAACACAAATACAAGGACAAGGCCCCCTCCTACAAGGTCTCCTGTAGGTGTCATCTCCCCCGCTCACAACCTGAGTCTGACATCTAATTTATGTGACATGACTGGCTCCAGCCCATTCAACTCCCATTTCGATACCCGCTCAGTGAGGAACTGTAACGAATACTACCTTCGCCTCCCAGAGTTGCAATCCCGTATTGCCTCTCACTCGTCAGCTTGTGTTGTTCTTGAGGAATCTCATTTTACTAATGCTCACTCACTGTCCCTTACTGAGTTCTGTGCTTTCTGTCAGAACCAGGTTGACCCATTGACGGCTTCTGAGGGTGTCTGCATGTTGGTCTGTATGGATATTGTTAGTACATGGGTCTCATTCATACCACATTGGAAGCGGTTGCCGTTTGGGTCCACTTGGACTCTGCCATCACAGTTTGCAATCTCTATCTCACTCCCTGCCAGGCCACCTATATCTGCTGCCCTAAATGCTCTCCGGCAACTCACCCCTCCCTTCCTCCTCCTTGGGATTTTAGTGCCTATCACCCTTTGTGGGGCAGTGCTTCTTCATCTAGTCAGGGGTTCCTCCTCGACCAGTTTCTTGCAGACCATGACCTGTGTCATCTTCATGATGGTTCCCCTACTCTTTTTAGTGCTGCATGTGGCACCTCTGCCACTGATTTCCTCTCTTCCCCTCTCCTCCTTCGTTCCTGGTCGCCACATGATGACCTCTGTGTAGTGACCATTTCCCGTTGGTTCTCTCATTCCCTCCCCACCTCCTGATGACCAGGTTTCCCTGCTGAGATTTCTGTCATTGTCCTCTGTATACCTCCCGTGTCGTGTTTCCACCTTCTTTGTCAGGTTGTCGTCCGTGATGTGTCAGATGAGAAAGTCTGTGCTGCGGGCATTGCTGTTCCCACTTGATGGGCACCAGTCACCATTGGCCAGTTCCATGGCAGAGCATGGCTATTGCCACCACTGTTTGCAATTGTTGTAGCACCTTGCAACATCTGAAGCGGCACCTGTCCTCCGTATTACCTTTGCGCCAAAGCCCGTTACTTACACAACCTGAGCAAACTGGTGTTTTGGGAATGCTCTCTGTACCCTCTGTGTTCTTCTGGCTCTTCATCGTGGGTGTGGGCTACACACCGCACCCTTCAAGGTACACACATACACACATAAGTACACATAACAATATCCAAATTGAAGGAAAATTGCAATATATGAAAGAAAATTACATTTTATAAAATATGGGGCAACTTGTACAGTACATGACATATGAACACTTTCTTACCTCTGTCACAACCAAATTAACTCAATGTAGAAAGACATAGCATTTTGTTTATAATATTTAAACATTTTGTCAAAAACCAATATTGTCAATAATGCACAAAATGCTGGTGCTGCAATCTGCATTCAAGTTGATTCAGAACTACACGTGATGAGACCTTTCAATGCTTAGATAATATTTTTTTGTATTAGGACCCCTTTTCTTCCACCAACTTTGAGGACTCTTTGCTCAGAGAATAAGTACGGCATATTGCTGTGGGGATATCAACTTCACACAGAACATGAGAGAAAGAAACATCACAAATATCATTATCAGGCCAATAGGAGGACGGTGATGCATGAACCTTACTGTAACTTATCCTTCACAAATAACCTTCTCAACAATTCCCAAATACCAAGAAGAGTATCATGCACATGCAGTATAGCAGTTGGGCTGCACAGTGCATTCTGGCCTTAGTGGCAGAAGTGCATCTGAGAAATCATCCACAATACTAAAATCTGTATCACAGCTCAGCCTTTTTGCTCCAATCTTGGTTGGTGATATTGGTACAATGTGATGCATAGATCGTGTTCCAGCAATTGTTTTTGCACTTGGGAAGTGCTGAGAAAGATGTCGTCTTGCTTGTACCATTTCATTTTTTGAAACAAAGAGAACTGAAATGCCTTGCAGGCTCTCGTGACAGAATTCAAATACCTGTGAAGCTGTAAGTATTTGATCTTCATAAACTCTTTGCAAACTTGTTTTTGTGACAAGTCTTTCAACACTGCCACCAGTACAATCACAGGGAGATTTGCCATGGCGGGTAGCAAAAAATGACCCGCTGCACTTTACGTTGAAGTTGTGTTCGTGGTAGCAGATATTTCTGAAATTCTTACAATTTTTATATTGTGTAGTACAGCCATCAGTGAAATATTCAACATACACAAGATGAATTTCAGGAAATTCACACTTAAAAAAATTCTATACAGTTTCTGAGGCTGGTAAACCAAGGCAACATCATGTTCTAGGTCATCAGAAACAATACAAATACTTCTTGCATGCAACTGTTTGTCCTTTTTGTAATATACGTGGACAGTGTGAAGAGTGCAGCTGCCATTGATCCAATGGTACCCCTGAACTTCATCTTTAACAACAAAATTGAGAGTTTCACTGAAATCCATTAAAGTTAACACTGATCCTTCTTCATTTTCATATAATCAGACTGTGATTGAGAAATAAGAGTGTGGAGTAATTTTTCAATTTTCTTAGTTTGTCGCAGGATTCTGATAGAGAAGTGATGTGAACAGTTAGTCATTCTATGAGTTGATACCCATTGACTGTACTGAACCATCTCATCAGGAGCATAGTCTTCTATTTCATTTTCTAGGTGAGTTTGAAGCAATGAACTGGTGGGGCATTTTTCACACAGATGAAGCATAAAGACTCTGTTATTTATATCACATGTTATTATTTTAATTAGATCTTGGTATGTTTCCTAATAGAAATGGAATTTAGAAGCAATTTAACATTTTGGTGGTAAATGCACACACATACGGTATGTGTTCCTGATGATCCTGCAAGCATACATTGTTTTGGTCGAAGAGAAGCAAATTTTGAGAATCATACTTTGCTTTCAGGATAGTTTTTTTTAAATAGAGAGAATGCAGCAAATTTTCTTATGTAGAGAGAATCTGTGCAGGTACTTGTCTTTGTGTTTAAAACACACACACACACACACACACACACACACACACACACACACACACACGAAACACTTAAATCACAGTATGAATGACCATTGCTTCGCCATAATAAAAGCTCTTATTCTTCACTAGTCAGTTCATTCACACAAGTCAGGGCATTATCACATATATCTTGCAGATACTGTCCAAGAAAAGACTGCCTACTTGTACTTTCCATAATGCTTCAGTCATAATACCAATATTTGTCGTAAATAATTCAAAAGGTGATTGGTGTAACCTAAAAAGTAATTAATTAATGAAAAATCATTGTATCCCATTGTTTCATTACAAAAGTATTTCACATTATTATTGTAACATTAGGGGACTTACTTTTGTTTTGGAATGAATAGTTAAAAACTGCAACAATCAAATTTTTAACCAATAATTGTCTCTGTGTACAGCTCGGTACAAGAGCTCAGAACTGCATGCTCAGTGGACACGTGACGCAAAATCAAAGGAACTGGATGATGCAATACTTATAGTGGCAGTAAAACGGTGTTCTCAGATATGATTTGTTCCCAGGGAAATCCAGTGTAGCCAACTCCAGCAATTTAGTGGTGACATTGTAGTCATCAATTAGCAACTTAAGTATTTCTTTTACAGTAATGTTGTTTTTTACACTTCGCATTATTTCTACAAACTGATTCGTTTTGCATGACATAATGGAATATGTAGTGTGTTCATGGTGTTTGTAAATTTTTCAAAAGTATCTGTGAGGAGGCAATACCTTAAAAAAAAAAACTATAATGTCCATGCATGGATTTTGTTTAAAAGAAATTATTTACAATTTTTTCTGAGATGTAGATGATGGATATGTACTGCAGGAAACATGACTATAAAAATATAAACATTCCTCCTTAACCCTTTAACTGCTCTGGACATGTTAATGCGTGTGCCTTTGTACCTGTCCGTGTGTGCTCTGAACGTGTATACACGCGCCACCAGTCCTTCTATCTGGTACTGTGAACGTGTCTACGCGCAGACGTGTTCAGAGTACCAGGTAGGAGGACTGGTGGCGCGCATAAACGCGTCCAGAGCAGTTAAAGGCTTAACTAAAAAAAAATATCAAGTTTCCTCTGCAAAAACTGTACAAACTATTGCATTTTTAAATTATAAAGGAGCTCGTTTATGAAAGCCTGAATTCCTGAATCTATACAACTTCTTTTTGTGATAAGTGAAAAAGTAATTTACCTACAACATTTACATTTTGAAAATGTGAATATATCTAGGTAAACTTCTGCTACCCAAAATTTCAAGGATTTGCTTGACAATGGGTGTCATTTCCTAAAATTTCTGGACGATTTGATGGGGAATGACCCCTATGCAATATTGGGACATGCGTTACCATGAAGTAACAGCACACTTTGTCACACACCATTAGACAACAGTGGTTTTTGACGGACATGCTGCTTCATAAATATTCTTCATTCTCCGATGTGATGTCTACCGGTATGTGTTAAGTGGTAAGTGTTTTTCCGTTGCTAAGAAAAGAAAACCACCACGTTGATCCTGTTTGGACGCATTGGGTAATAATGTCGCCATTGTTTACCTTTCTGCATTTACTGCACGAATGTCAGAAAGACACGAATGCCACACTAATACCTTGCCAACAAATTGGTACTTATATGTCCGCATCAGACTCACCACACACAATTCAACAAAAACTGACATTTGGATTACACAGAATGGGCATATGATTAGTGAGTCTGGACAATTTAAATCTGTAGGTATTCAGATAGATGGTAAGTTGTCATGGAAAGCCCATGGGTAGGATTTTGTTCAAAAATTGAATGCTACTGCTGTTTAAGTTCAACCATTAAAGATGTTTTAGAACCTGTGACTGTTTATTCAATGTAAACACACAGAACTGGAGCCAATAACTGTTTTGCAATAGTTATTTATTCATTCCATGCACCAGTTTTCAAGCCTTTTCAGGCTCATCTTCAGATGGTTTTCAGAAGTTGCATAGCTATTTCAAGCATAATGCTGGGTGCTGGTCTGCAACAGTATGGGCCGCTTTTGTTGTTAGTATCCATCTGTTTGCTTCCATTGTGATGACCAGTTGGTACCACAACACTCACTTTCCCACAATATGTATGCACATGCTAGATGCTGGCAAGGTTTCATTATCACAGTGTATATGCGCAATATTGTGTAAAACTGAGTGATGTGGGATGAACTGGCCATCACAATGGAAGCAGTCAAATAGATACTAACAACAAAAGCTGCCCATACTGTTGCAAACTAGTGCCCAGCATTATGCTTGAAATGGTTATGCGACTTCTGGAAAACCATCTGAAGATGAGCCTCAAAAGTTTTGGAAACCAGTTCATGGAATGAATAAATAAATATTTCAAAAAAGTGACTGGTTGCAGTTTTATGTATTTACTTTTAATGCTGCTCTATTCTCCATTAGAACAGTATTTGAAGTAAGTGATAGCCCAACATGAAAATTAGTCTACGTTGCTTATTTCCATTCACTTGTATTGTAGAGTATTTTTGGCTTAGAAAAGAGAGTTCAATCAATATGTTGTGTAAGTTTGAGAATCTCTTGTTGACCCTGTTCAGGAGCCTTGAAACTTTGACATTGGCATCTCAATATATACACTCATCATAAAAAGTTAAGCATATTTGCAAATTACCTACCAATAATCACTATGAGCATTACTTTTGTGTTTATGTAGAAAGGTGGTTGTGTAAATGTTGTGAACTCATTTGTCGTTGCCACTTTCCCTCATGGGCGTTCCTTTTATGTGTATGTAGGAAGGTGGTTGTGTACATAATGTGAACTCATTTGTCGTTGCCACTTTGCCTCATCAGGAGCAGTGCAATCACGGCTTGTAAACAAATACAGTACACCAGAGCTATGAATGCACAGTTGTCCGTGAGCCTCTAAATGCAGCAGAATGCCTCAGCACAGGCTCTCCATGGCAGACTGTATCAAAATTGTCACATAGATGGGATTAAACACAAGACAAGTTGACATTGTGAATATTGTTCATGTTAATCAAAGTGTTGTCTCCAGACTGTGGAAAAGTTCCAGGAAATGGATTCAATAGTGGATCGACATCGCGAAGACCGTCCACGCAAAACTGCAGCAGCCCAGGACCGGTATGTTATGATATCTGCACAGAGACACCCTATAAGGAGAGTGACTACTCTGTGCCATGAGCTTCAAGAAGCCACGGGGGTTACCGCAAGGACCCAATCTGTGCACAACAGACTTTATGATAGGGGTTCATACAGCTGAAGACCTCTCGAGACTCTAGCACCCCGTCCACATCACAGGGGTGCTTGCGTAAGAGGGGCTAGAGCACGTGAACCTTGGACACGACTCCAATGGACCAAAATGCTGTTAACAGGTGAATTGCAAATAGGCTTGCATCCTGACAACAACTCTATTCGCATATGGAGGCAAAAAGGGGAATATAGACATCTCTAAATGGCTGTGGAATGTCACCAACAATCCGGTGGCTCAATTTTATTATGGCCAGGTATCGTGTAGGGCCACCGCACACCACTCATTCCAATTGAAGGCAACATGACTACTGCAGTGTATGAAAACAACATTCTACAACCCATAGTCAGTTGTTTTGCAGAGACTTCACGGTGTGTGTTGGTATCTGACAGGATGTGAGATCTTAGGAATGGATTGGTTAGCATGCTCCCCTGATATAACTGCATAGAGCATACATGGAGCGTGCTCAAAAGAGCGATTTCTAGTCGTCAGTATCCTCCATTAATGACTGAAGCTCTCAGGAATGCTGCCATTGAGGAGTGGGACAAACGTCCCAAGAGGCCTGCAATGATTTGGTACTGAGCGCGCCCTGTCCCATTCAAGAGTGCCTGAGGGTTCGTTGAGGACCTACGCATTACTGAACAGTGTGCTATACAAATCATTTAATGTTTTTTGATGTTGGAGGTCATTGCAACTTTTTTTCCCAAATGTTCCTTTTTCATTTCATAATTGGTTCCAAGACAATGTATAGCTTTCATTTGCATAATACTCCGTGACATCAAAAAATACAGTATAAGATATCTATCTTATTTTGAGATGCGAGAACCAATTATGTGCTTAACTTTTTTTAATGGGTGTAATTTTCTTTAGTGTCGTTTGTTGTTAACAATATGAGCGTATTCCGAGAATTAGCAACTAGTAGGCAGAAATCGATTCTGCATTTGTATTGCGCCTTGACTCTTGTACAGAAAGGCATGCAGTATTCTGCTGCATTCATTTTCAGTAAGCTGCCACAAGAATTGAAAAATCGTAGCAGTAATCTTTGCACTTTCAAGTCTAAACTGAAGACTTTCCTCGTGGCTCACTCTTTTCAATTTTTCAGGGAGTTCCTGGAAAACAATTAAGTTAATTCTGTATTATATTGTTGATTATGCTAGTATATACTCGCAGCTTGTCATCTGCATGGGATTTGTGTGTATTTTATTTTTTGTGTTATTACTTTTCTGAAGTCAATTTCATATACCGACTTCATTTCATGACCATGGAGATTTGCTACTTAAAATGGTCCTATGCAGTACATGTAAAATACATTATAAATAAATAAATAAATAAATAAAACAAAGAATATGAGCTCAATACCAGGGATGAATTTCAGGCTGAACCGAAAGAAACTTTTGGTGACAATCAACAGAATGTTACAACAACAGAAGAATTCATCAAGTGGTACAAGCACATCAAGGAAAAGCAATAGAAAGGAAGAGGGTTGATTCCTGAAAGTAGTCCCTGTGGAAGTTAGAGAAGACCACCATGATCTCACTACTCTCATATACCAGATTGTAAGAGAAGAGAGACAGCATTTTGTGGCAGCGAGAACTGTCAGACCAAGTACACTCAAGAATTGGTGACCAGTAATGTAGACCCCATACATCAGGAGGTAATAGAAAATGTTGAAGGAGAAGTGTATTGTTCTTTGACACTAATCTCCACCACCTGTGGGATGTGCCATGAAAAATGGACTTGGACTTATGTTGCTGTTGTCAGATGATAATCCAGCATCCAACTAACACAGGTACAACCAACTAATCCACCATGTAAAATGCCCTGCAGAAGAACAGACATTTGAGGGTGGAGGACAACAAACAGTTTGTTTTCACTGTTGGTGGCGTGGATACTTCGTACGCTACTGCAGCGGAAGAAGACTATTAGATGACTATTATGCCACAAGACATCAGCAATCACAACAGTGCTATTCGTACCAGTCAACTGCAAACGATTACAGTCGATCTGTGGACCGAAGCTAATCACTGTATCCACAATGGGTCACTTCCCAACACGCCATAGGCATTTCCTGTCACTGTACGGAGGTATCGGCCACTCGGCTAACCACGGAAAGGCTGCCACAGATGAAAATCGTCTGCGGACAACAGTTATTGAGATGTCAGGAAAACTCACTGACATCATTCACGGCCGACTGTGTCAGGTGCTAGTGAACTCTGGGGCTTCTTTTTCTGTTATGTCAGATGCTTATTGCTAGCTAAAGAGTACTGCATTCTGTGATATGAAAATAATTGTCTGGAAGTCACAAAAAGGAAATATGTGTAGCTGACAGGAACACGTATTGCAGGAATAACTATCGATAACAGAACACAGCCTTTAAAATTTGTCATTTAAACAGAACAAAGTCACGATATTATTTTCAGGGGAAACTTGCTGCAGGCATCACAGTGTGGAAGATCAGAGCTCCAGACTGATAAAGCTACTTCAACAACCACAGATAACAAAGATTGCTTCCGGGCATTTGTTCGCCACCAAAGTCGTCGTTACCCCTTCCTCGACGTCTCGAGACATCTCCCAAAAGAAATCTACAAACCGGTAGTGACAATAAGCATTCTAGATGGGCGAGGAGTGTCACGAGCAGCCACAACTCGTCCCTAAAGGTACGTGCTCAGAGATAGCCGAACCAGTCCAGGAGGGTCAGCTTAGTGACACCGGTGAAGAAACGTGCTCTACTACCACTACAGACGACACAGGGAAGGAAGCTAGTATCGAACTGCCGATAGGACCTGACGTCACCGAGGGACAGTGTCAGTTGTGGTCCTTCTGCATCAGTTTTCGGACGCTTACAAATCCTGAGTGAAGAGCAGCCAGGGAAGCAGCCTACGGTAAAACACCGTATCGACACTAAGGATAATTCACTGATTGGCCAGCACTCGTATAAAGTTTCTCTGGTAGAATGACGGATGGTCCCGGAGGAAGTGGAGATGATGCTGCGAGGTAACATCATTGAATGTTTAGTGTGTCCTCGGTCCTCTTCGATGGTGTTCTCCGACGGTCCTTGTGAAGAGCAAAGATGGCACATGGCATTTCTGTGTCAGATCTCGGGTACTGAACAATATCACAAAGGAAGATGTCTGTCCGTTGCGGTGTGTCGATGACACCCTGGACTTCTTCGACGGAGCAAAGTATTTCTCAGTTACGGACATGCTGACAGAACATTAGAAAATCGAGGCTGACCGGGAAAATCCTGCACGCCTTCCACACGCGAATGGCCTTGCAGTACACTTTAGTAACAGGTTGGCAGGTACGGTCTCGGTGTACGTCGACACGGAACAGAGAGAGTGGGATCGGTACTGCCTGTAGTGACATTCGCACACGACTGAGCGAAGCAAGAAACTGAAAGCTTCTCACTTTTCTTTTTGTTCTGTGGTTGCGAGGCCAAAAAGACTGTGGATACCCTATTCCTGTTTCGGCTGGACGATACTCGGGATGACTAAATGAAACGCATTACAAAGATCGAAGGAGCAAAGCAGCTGGCTCGAATATGAACCCTGTATGCCCAGATTAAATACCGAATGCACTCTTAACGCCGAGCACTGACCGGTGAAGTACAGCCGAGGGGAGTCGGTACGGAGTTTTATACCTGTGCGGATAGTGAGACTATTGAAAATGTTACTGTAGTCCTAGTTTGGGTCTCGTCGTATCCTTAATCGTGTATCGCATAATAACGTACGACATTGAGGACTGTAACCCTTTGTCATGAAGATGAAAGCACGAGTCCTCTGTGTGAAGCCCTGGTACAGTCCAGAGACACACATTGATGGTGGGAGGTTCGAGAAAACTAAAGACCGACTCGAGGATCCTGGAGCTTTGAAGGGAGGCGCTACTTTCGATGCTCGTACTAGTGAAGAGGATATAATGACGTGACCACAACGTGAGAATCCACCAGCACTGCCATACGGAGGACCGTTGACGAGATCTAGATCTAGGGTGCTGTAGTCTGCTCCAGCGAGAACTAATGATGAAGCGAGCTGTGGCACGTGAAGTGTAGTGGTGTGGTGTAGTGGTTAGCATCGTCAGCGGGTGTGCTGTTGGTCAAGAGTTCAGATCCGACCACCAGCAGTTATTTGTAATTTAGTGTTTATCAGTTCTGGGAGGTTCTAGAAATATCTTATGTTTGTAATGTTTTAATAATCTGGAGTATTAAATGTCTGTATAAATAGCTGTAGTCCCTATGCAGGAGGTCAGTTCTGGTCTGGGTACTTTGGTGTCAATAATAAACATGCTTTGAGTTCTAAGTGTCGTGTTTTTGTTTTGATGTGACAATATTTCTCACAGACAGCAGCAGTGATCCACTAAAATTCCAAACTAATGGTGATGGTATGCTGTCTTATATTTAATGAGGTAGGAGTCGCATTCTGTTATCACAGTACATTTACTTGCTTATGAGATGTACAGTTGGCACCATAGCATTGTTTAAAATGAAATGCAGCATCCATGCAGACGGGGGAAAGTTGTGGATGTATTTTTTAATGTTCTATGACTGGGTGTCATTGACAGAAAAACTGGTTTTTCTGGAAACAGCTGCCGGTCATGTTGCAGGAAAATTGTTGGTTCCTGTTTTGAATGCTGACACTAATGACTGAGTTTGCATATTCTTCCAGTATTTTCATTCAATGATTCTTTAGGCAGTAGGTGAAACAGTGAAGGGTTGGCATTGTGTGGTCACCTAGGGCTGATGTCTTATCAGTTTTTTTTCCCTGAGATAAAGAACAGTGTGCAGTAGTACAAACATCAGGTATTAATCTATAAAATTTCTAAACTATGAGCAGTTATATAGGTTTATGACCAAGGAATAATGGATAAAATGATAATGTCCTAATTTCTTCTCATGTATATGACAGAGAGGTGTATGATGCCTTTTGTTAATACATTTGTGCTTAATAGATTTACTGATAGTGGCTGTGTTGGAGAGACAGCATGATTGTAATCAAAACAAATGGAATAATTAGGTATAATGTGATAAGGATGTTGTGAGATCTTCTATTGGTTGTTGGAGTGACAGTTAAGTGCCCTATTACAAGAACAGACAATTTTGCCAGAAAATGCTTCAAAAAGTAATAGAGAGAGAGAATCCTAATTAATAACTGATTTTTAAGTAGACCAAAATAATAATATTTAAATCAATTGAACAAAAAGTGTGAGAATACCTTGAATGCACCACATTTCCTGTATTGCTATTTTAAAGTTCAATTCATTGTGACATAACCTTCATCCACTTTCATGTTTCATTTAAAACTTTTGTCATATTTTTCTGTCAGTTTTCTTCCTAACTTCTTTTGTGTGTTTCATTTTTATCTACTAATTCACTTTGCTGTGGTTCTTATTTCTTTACTGAAATAAATATTAAAAATGTTGAATACTTTAATATGTCATTTGGCTGTTTCATGTGGTCTGTGCATTTCAGGCAAACGATGATAAAGTGTTGGTTATACCAGCACAGACACCTGTTCCGGTCAAAGTCACAAAGGGACTTCCATTGACACTCTCAGGAGAGAGTATAGAAGTTCAGGATGTTGAAGCTAGAGATGATGATGATGATGATGATGATGATGATGATACAGGGAGCTGTAGTTTTGGGAAATGTAAGTAAAAGTTTGTACACATTCCGTCCAATAATTTTAGTAGATTTTTTGTAAAAATTTAGCAGACAATTTAATTTTAATTTATAAAAGTGATAACTTGCATGAGAATATTCCTTAGTGCACCTATAGGCAGTGCCGAACCCCCCCCCCCCCTCCATTCAACACACACACACACACACACACACACACACACACACACACACACACACACACACGCATAGTCGAAGTAATGAAAAAACCCTCTGTTTTAAAATATGAAACTGTGGGTACTAGCAGAGATCGCCCATGAATTTCAACTACCTTAGTTCTATGAGGAGGACACTTGATTCCAAGATGATTGTGTTGCAATTCAAAGAGTGGCATTCTTAAAGAATGGTTTAATCAATATGTGAATAATTTGTTACTCTGCTAAGTTCAACAGGCACCATATTTCAACATCATTGAACACCTTTTGTGACGGGGCCCTCACACACTTAATATGTATGCACAGTAATATTGTGCCAATATATTGCAGGAAAGTGCAAGGCCAAGGACAGCACAATACAATTGCGCAATATTCATGCCTTTGTAGTGAACATGTTGGTGCGCAAAAATGTGGAACTCATATGTATTGTTGCTTGCCTTGCAAAACACAAGCAGAAATTATGCAGAATAGATGAAATTAGCCTGAAAATCTTCCAGTACATGTTTCAATGAGCCACTGGCTCATTCACTGTGTCGCAGCTTCATAAACAACAAAAACTAATTAAAAATTAAACAAGGAAATTGTAAATTATTGTGTACACATGCTGTGTTTTCTGTGTGTCCTCTACTGTAACAACTGTTGCAAAAAAAAAAATTATTTACTGATTACTAATTGAAAGCTTACGTGATCTGATGTCTGTGGAGTGCAAGGAAGAAAAACATTTATGCTGACAGGACAGCTGCCCTGATCCTATTTGCCAATTCTGAAAACTGCTATAAGTAAAATAAACTTTTCTGCTGACTATCATGACACATGGGCTTCAGTTCCCTCTGCCATTTTGGACAATGAGGAATATGGCATCTGAGAAATGAAGTTTGTGACTGTTTACAAAGTACTGCATGATGCTTTAATATACATACTCCAGCACACGCCCTGATCTGTTGTCATCTATTTTTTTCATTTCTCTTCAGAAATTCATTCAGTGTGAATTGAATTTCTCTTGATCTCAGTAGGAACTGCTGTTTATTGCACATCACTGCCCTTACATGGTACAATTTACATTGCCATATAGTGAATGTGTGTCAGAATTGTTTAAAGCTCTCTAGTCTCCTTCAATATATTGTACAGACTGTCAATACTGCTCATAGAGGGTCAGTATTATTGCAAAATAAATATTGAGCATGGGAGGGCTTCTCAAGTTTTTGAGCAGATAATTCAGTACGTGCTTCCTCCTCAGTTAAAGGTTGTGAAATCCCCCTGTGGGTCCGGGGTTTAGAATAGGCCCGAGGTATTCCTGCCTGTCGTACGAAGTGACTGAAAGGAGTTTCACACGTTTCGGCCTTTATGTGATGGTCCTCTGTAGGGTTTGATCTCCATTCTTCGGATTTTCCCGAAGAGCGAGCCAATTGGGGAAGGGTGCCTTATAAGGTGGATCGTGTCCATCGTGCATTGAGATCTTTAGCCTTCTTTCTTGTTGCTGCATTGCAGTCCTGTCCATTCTCCATCTCTTGGGCGAGCACACCTTCCTGGGTTCATTTTCGACCATGCACTACGCAGTGTCAATTTCTACGTCAATGATGACCATGGACTTCTTTGCACCTGATATCCAGCTCGGTAGCCAGTCCGTTGTGGTGGGGCTGCCACATACCCTGTTGGTTGTAGCCCCCCGACCACACAGGGATCGCTCTGCTGATGCCTGCGCCATTATCTCCCTATGTATGCCAAGGGGTAGATGCCCATCCTCTGGGGTATCGGGACTCCCGGCAATGGCCATCCTGCCAGGTGGCCTTTGCTACGGCTGGGTTGCGCCTGTGGGAAGCGCCCTTGGTCAGAGTGGGTGGCATCAGGGCGGATGGCACATGATGAAGCGTAGTCCATCATCTGTTACTGGTGGTGAAACACCAGCAGTCTCTAAGCGATCATGAGCTCAATTCAACGCACAGTAGTATGACCCCAAATTATTCCCCTCCCTGGCCACACCATGGGAAGAATGTCGTGCTAAGGATGGCAGCGGATCTTATTCGCGCCAGTACCTTAGATGTTCGAGAGCTGATGGGGAATCTTTCATGACAATGAAGCCTCAGTTTTTTGTTGAGCATTTAGAGGACAAGTTTGGGAAGGTGGAGGGCTTGTCCAAAATGAGATCTTGGGTCAGTCTTGATCAAAACAGCATCTTCTGCCCAGTCACGGGAGTTACTTGCTTGTGACAAGCTGAGGGATATTTCTGTAACCATCACTTACATGGTCCAGGGTATCATATTTCACAGAGACCTTCTTTTGCAGTCCGATGATGAGCTGCGCACCAATTTAGAGCGGTGAGGTGCACATTTCGTGTGGCGTGTCGACCGGAGTCCGAAGGATAATCAGGTTGCCACCGGTGCCTTCATCTTGGCCTTTGAGGGTGATACATTGCCCGAGAAGGTCAAGGTGATGGTCGACCGGTGTGATGTAAAGCCCTATATCCCTCCCCTGATGCGGTGCTTTAAGTGCTGGAAGTTCGGCCATATGTTTTCCCGCTGTACTTCTAGCGTCACATGCCGAGATTGCGGACGCCCATCACTTCCCAATACTCCATGTGCCCTGCCTCCCATCTGTGTCAGCTGTGGAGAGCACCATTCGCCTTGCTCGCCTGACTGCAGGATTCTCCAGAAAGAAAGGAAAATCGTGGAGTACAAGACGCTGGACAGACTGACCTACACTGAAGCTAAGAGAAAATTTGAATGCCTGCATCCGGTGTGTATGACATAGTCTTAAGCCGCTGCTACAGCAGTGGTGAAGGCTGGAATTTGCATGCCAATACCACAATTGGACATTCACTGAGTGACGATAAATGGCCTTTCCAGATTAATTGGTCAGGTGACCGTTGGTGTGTATGGCATGAAACATCTGAAAGCAAGGGGTATCAGGCTGGAGGTGGGAATGGGGGTGTGGGACATTCCAGCAGAAATGCGATCTATTGGCTGGAGCCCGCTGACATCACGGTGAGGCAGCACAGCATAGCATAGCACAGCAGTCTGATTATTCAGTAGATGTACTGCACCACACTTGCTTTGGGGTGTTATTCATTCATTTTACTTTCAATTTGGTTCAATACATAGTTGAACAAATTAAATAAAGTGGCATGACAGATGTATTACACATTAGGAAATGATAATTAAGATGAAACATAACTCACTCGTTTGGTGTAGAAACAGATGGTAGTGTAGACTGTTCCACATTTCTGTTGCCGTTTATCAGATGAAGGTGAAATCCATAGCAGCTTCCTCCTTGTGCATATCTCTTTATAGTTTCCAATTTTGCTTATTGATTCAGAGACCTAATCCTTAAATGAATGTTCTTGTTCCTACATAAAGAGCAATAACTGTGTGGAAACTGTTTCAAAATAGAGCACAGAGACTTTACAACATTTTTTTGTTTGCGCACCCCGTTTCCATTAAAATCAACAAATTCTCCTTCAAACTGCAACATGTTGTTTTTCCGTGCTCGTATTGGAGAGTAATGATCATCGTGAGATGTAATTGATAGCCAGTCTGCAACAGTCTTCTAATTCACTTTTTGCTACTAGAATACCTAACAATTTATCATTGTTTTGGTACTTAAATGCAGTATAACTTGCAATGTATTTCACTGCATCTGGAAGAACATCCAGAATTGCTGCACAACCACACAGTTTTACCTCATCCATACAAATTATAAAAGTGGGTGTGCGTATATATGTATGCATGTATGGGGCATTCAGAAGCCAAGCTGACTGACTCCATCAAATGAAAATGTTCAATACAAACAATTAGTTATTGAGTTATTTTAAAAAAAAAAGCTCTAAAATTTTTCAGCATATTTAGAATAAACTGATGTTAAGGTTACGTTTTCAGCACTTTATAAATATATAAAAAAATTCAATGGCTATCTCTCCCATAAGAAAAACTGCTTTGTATGGAGTGAGTCACATTGCCGACTGAAAGGTGTTGACAAAATATTGTGAGTGGTTTGAATACAGGCAATTTTATGAAACAAATAAACACAAGCAGGACCATTTTACGTGAAAAAATCACAAGTATCAATGTAACTTGATGTACAAGTAGAAAATGCGGTCCCCCTCCTCCCCCCCCCCCCCCCCCCCCCCCCCACACACACACACACACACACACACACACACACACACACACACACACACCATGGAGATCAGTCTTCATGTACTATAAAGAAGACCATGTGGAACATCAGCTAGACTTTCTAAAGGTCAGTTTCAGTTTTTTGCATTTAATTCTTCAGTAATTGGTGTGTTTCCAGAGAAGGAAGTATCACTTGCATTACCTGGAAATTTGAGGAGACACGCCTCATTTCTCTCTTCAAATACAAAATATTTGTAATCCTCATACCGTAGGAGAAAATTTTTCCAAGCAATCTTCATTTAGTCTGGAAGTTAATATGTAGCTGACCTTCATACTTTTTAGACTTTCAAAAAGTCCAAAGAGAGATGTTATTGACGTAATGAAACCTTTTTCGAAAGGCAACAAACTGTCTCTATCACCACCTTGCACTCGGGAACAAATGTCTAGGAATCTCTTTAGAGTATTCTCCTGAATTGTGACATTCATTCCACATCCCCGTTGCAGAGGTGAACATTCATCTTTTGGAACTCTTAGAGCTCGAGAAATCAAAGACACCAATAACGAATTCATTCTGCTTTGCACGTCCTCTTAGATTTAAGTGTGCTTCAGTAATGTGGTGCGTTATCATTAGGTCACTTTTTTATGTTTAAAAATTTATTTTAAGATAATTTTTTAGCTATAATTAATTGGAGTGTTATTTATGCTCTTGCTTCTTACCTCTTTGCTTACATCCTGGCTTTGTGTAGTTTATTCTCCATGTCAGTTTATGCTGGGGATTGCAGCTTCCTTCTGGAAAGTAACCCTAGAAGTTTGTTTCTTGAATCTCATTCATAATCTTCAGGCCAAAAATGAATTGAACGTGCATGTACAGTTACCACATTCACTTTGGCTGCATGTTTGTGTCGAACTGTTGCTCATCTTTGGGAAATGCGTGATAAATAATGTTTGTTATCTTTTGAGCAATATTAATGCATTGTGCCACAGCCCAATTTCAGTGACCCTTGCTCACAATTGACACAAAACTAGTTATTTTCTTTACACGCACAGCCACAACAATTCTCAAAGCGACATCAAGGCATACAGAGGCATCGAAGAACTTCTTGCTCACCAGGAGCCGGAATGGTTTACCTCCTTATTCTGTTGTCCGTGGGAGGAGGGAACATTATGGTCTGGGGAATGTTTTCATGGCATTCTCTTGATGATCTTATCATTGTGGAAGAGAGAGTGCAGCAATGAAAGTATGCATCTATTCTTGGGGATCATGTTCGCCTTTACTTGCAATTTGTTTTTCCTAGGCACGTTCACATGTACCAGCAGGACAAGGAGCATGTCGCACAGCTCACTTTACACATGTGTAGTTTGAAGAGGGCCAGGATGAGTTGACTGTGCTCTCCTGGCCACCAAACTCCCCAGATTTAAACCCGATCAAGAATCTCTGGGACAACCTCGATCAGGCTGTTTGTGCCATGGATCCTCGACCGTGAAACCTAGCCTAGCTGGCCACAGCACTGGAGCTGGCATGGCTCCACATCCCTGTTGGCACCTTCCAGAACCTTATTGACACTTTCCCTGCATGTCCTGCAGTGGTCCGACACTGTGTGTGTGTGTGTGTGTGTGTGTGTGTGTGTGTGTGTGTGTGTGTGTAAACATTATGTTGAAGTCGGAGAATATGTTTTTAATGAAGCAAGCAGTAGCTTTAAATGTCCTATACAGTAAATGCAATAAATTGTTTCAGCTGACGCTTGATGATGTGTCCGCTTCCAGCAGTTTAACTGCTGAAATAAATGTAAACAGGTATGTAAATTTCATATTTTTGATTGTGAAGAGGGAGGTGGTTGTTGTTATTTTAATGTATGAATAGTCAGCAAAAAAATGTATGCCTACCACATATTTGACCAGTTGACTGACCCGCATTTTTTCTTTTTTATTTATTTTTTTAAATTTTTATTATTTGCTGATGTTCAAAGTTTAAAATTTTAATTTTATGGTATGTGTTGCAACTTTGCTTTGCTACTCTGTTGCCTTTGATATTCATTCACTTTTCTCCCTTTTAGTATTGGAAGTTAGCATGTAAGCATAACTGATACTGCAACATAGAAGAAATCTTCCTTTCGACGAGGTCCTCCGGCATCAGATGGACAAGAATTCTCAAGGAAACTGGTTAAAAACCATAATTTAGGAAAACAAAATTTAACAATGTTGATATTGCCTGTGATATTAAAATAAAATGTTTTCATATACTTATTTTGCCTTCAGCCATCCTTTCCCCTTTCTCTCCTTACTGTTAACAGTAGTAATTAGAGACTGGTTTATATGCATTTGGATGTTGCTTATGCATTGGCATATTTGGCTCCTTCTCACTGGTTACTGCGTATTTTGACTAAAAACTAGTGACGATGCGTATTTTCACCTATGTTTACAATATTTTAAAAATTTAGATAGGCAGTCTCTAGCTCGATCTAGTTTTGATATCTTACAGATTGACCGCAACCTAGAACTGCATGCAATCACTAACCGAGAGGCCACTGCATAGTGAAATCTTTACATAAGAGGAACAGGAACAGGCACACACTCAATGCTCCTGCACTGGCTAATCCAGGTTAATCCCCTCCACTGTCATACCGCACGCGTTGGTAACAGTTGAATTAAACTAATCAAGCTTTCAGTCGCATGTCCGTGGTTTCACTTTAGCTTTCCATTTACACACAGTGGAACGTGTTTACAACATGTTGTGTGCCATGTTGCCTGAAAAAAGAAACGTCATTTCGTGGATAGCTGACCATCCTGAAACATTTACATATGACGAAATTGCTTTATACTGTCGAGTTTGTGAGAGAAACGTTCCGTGCAAAAAAAAAAAAGTTTCAAATAGACCAGCATGTCAAGACAAGTCGTCATATCACAGGAATGCAGAAGAAAGGACCAGCAAGTTGCAGTACCAGGGATTTGTCCAAAGGAAAACAAAAAGTTGGTTGAACATGGATGTGTGTGAAGCATTCACTGCAAGCAACATTCCTCTTCACAAACATACAAACCCTATCCTCAAAGGCTTCCTGCACAAATAATGCTTAAATCATAATATATACCAGATGAATCAACACTGCATAAAAATTACATACCGACAATTTACGTAAATGTTCTGGAAGAAATACACTATGAACTCGAGGACAGCATTATCTGGATTTCAGTTGATGAAACTACAGACACTTGTGGCCTTTACATTGCAAACTTAATTGTTGGTGCTTTAAAAGAAGAGCCTTCTTCTACCTATTTAGCGGCCTGCAAAGAACTTGAAAAAGTAGATCATCCTATGATTGCCAGATTTGTGAATGAGGGTATTAGAAAAATATTTCCAGAATCTTCTGCAGATGAAAGGGTGTTTGTGTTTATTTCAGATGCTGCTCCCTATATGATCAAAGCAGGAAAAGCCCTCAGAGTGTTTTATCCCAATTTGATTCATGGGACGTGCTTTGCTCATTGAGTACATCACCTTGCTGAAGAAGTACGTTCCACATTTGTGAATGTCAATAAACTGATTTCATCCTCAAAGGCTCCTGCTTGCATCAAGACATACAAAGAAAAAAAACACCAAACGTGCCTTGACCTCCCGAACCAGTGGTAACTCGTTGGGGTATGTGGGTTGAAGCTGTGTTTTTTTAAATGAACATTTTGAGGCCATTAGAGGGATAGTAAACAATTTCGATAGTGCAGAGACGTTGGCAGTTTGCCAGTGCAAGGAAGCTTTTAATGATTCCTGTATTAAAAAAGACATTGCTGTGATTAGTTCTCATTTTTCCCATATACCTACAAGTATTAAAAAGCTTGAAACTCAAGGTTTGGCATTGAATGAATCTATTCAGTTAATGAATAAAATTATTCTAGTCAACTCCTCATTGCCGGAGGTATTCCCAAGAGAAGTTCGAAAACATTTTAAACAATAATCCAGGCTTTGAACCCTTGTGCCAATTTGATAGTTTTATTAATGCAACAGGTGAACTTTTACCAGAAACAATAAGTGCCAACATATTGTAACTGTGGGCATGTATAGTGTCAGTATAAGTGGGTATAATTTAGCATCTTACACTTGTAGATATAGGATGGATGAAGGAGTTTCAATTTTCATAAAACAAGGGTTAAATGCAAAACTGTAGAAGTAAGCAAATTTTGTGTTGATCTGCACTTTGAGTTTTGTGCATCTGAACTTCAGCTAGATAATGTAGTATTGATATTAGCAACAGTCTACAGGTCCCCATTAGGAGACTGTGAGCTATTCGTGAAAAAGTCTGTCGGACAAAAAGTAGTAGTTATTAATCTGTGGTGATTTCAATGTAAACTTTCCAAGTAATTCTGATAGGGAAAGTGAACTATAAGTGTTATTAACAACAAATAACTTAGAATCAGTGATCAGTTTCCCTACATGGATAGCGCAGGACAGTAGCTCGCTAATAGATAATGTATTTGTACAGAAAGAGGATGTATAACACACGCTTTCTCTGTGGTATATGGATTGTTAGACCATGATGCACAACTGATTAACTTACAGAACCTAACAGGGTGTAGAGTCCAGAAACCATTAAGTAAAAGTGTGAGCTCGCTCAACCCGGTATCTATAGAGCACTTCAGAGAAAGCTTAAGAAATGTTAATTGGGGAGATGTATATAATGAGCCAAATGCTAATGATAAATGCAACACATTTCTTGATAAATTTATATCCCTTTTTGAACATTGATTCCCAAAGAAAATTACTGAATGTAACACCACACGCTTTTCAAAGAAACCTTGGATTACTACAGGTATTAAAGTGTCTTCATAAAGGGAAAGAAAACTGTGTGAGACAGCAAGAACTAGCAAAGATCCAGCAGTAGTTTTAGACTATAAAAATTATTGTAACATACTAAGAAAAGTTGTAAGGGAATCAAGAAATATATATGTTGGAGAAGAAATTAACAACTTTGTAATAAAATAAAATCAATATGGAATGTTGTTAGGAGGGAGACACGAAAAGTAACTGCTGGGGTAGGTAGTATTACTATTAAAGAGAATGAGAGCATCCTAACCAACAGTACACAAGTAGCTAATGTATTTAACAACCATTTCTTAAGTGTAGGAGAAAAAAATTGGTGAGAGCAGTTCAAAAGAAAAAGCCAGACAGTACATGGAAGAGTCTGTTTTGAAAAAATGTAGTCAGATTAACTTTCACCTAACAGCCTCTTGTGAAATAAGTAAAATTATTAAATCTTTGAAAAATAAATGTTCTGTTGGAGTAGATGAATCTCTAATAAGATATTAAAACAATTGGAGCAATTACAGCTGATGTTCTGATTCACACATGTAATGCATCACTAACTCGAGGTATTTTCCCAGACAGGTTAAAATATGCCATTGTCAGGCCTCTCTACAAAAGGGGGACACCACAGATGACAATAATTATCGGCCAGTATCCTTGCTTAGAGCATTTTCAAAAATCTTCGAGAAAGTAATGTACTCGAGTGGTTAGCCATCTCAGCAGTAATGGGATACATAGTAAATCACAGTTTGGATTTCAAAAATGCTGTTCCACTGAGACAGCAATATACAATTTCATTGTCCACATAATATAGTCTTTAAATAGTAAAATGTCACCAATAGGAATTTTCTGTGACTTTTCCAAAGCATTTGATTGTATGAACCATGACATTATGTTACAGAAATTACAACTATACGGTATAAATGGAATAGCATACGAGTCATACCTACGGAACAGGAAGCAAAAAGTTTCCTTACATAGGTCCAGTGATATAAATAAGTTTGCCACTTCATCTAACTGGGATGAAATTACATTAGGTGTTCCACATGGTTCAATCATGGGTCTCCTTCTGTTCTTGATATATGTGAACGACCTCCCTTCCTATCTGAAACAGGAAGCTGAACTTACACTGTTTGCTGATGATACAGGCATCATTATTAATCCAGTTAAAGAAACTCCAATTGAAAATTATACAAATAAGGTCTTTGGAAAAGTCATTAATTGGTTTTCTGCGAATGGGCTTGCTCTAAACTTTGAAAAAACACAGTAAATCCAATTTTCTGCTGCAAAAAGTACAGTTTCTTCAATAAATATACCACATCAACAGAAGTCAGTAGACAGGGTAGAGCATACTAAGTTTTTGGGTGTACATATAGACGAGAATCTTAATTGGAAAATTCATATTTTGGATCTTCTAAAGCGACCAGGCTCAGCAACTTTTGCAATCAGAATAATTGCCTATTTTGAGGATATAGAAATTAGTAAGCTAACGTGCTTTGCATACTTTCACTTTCTGATGTCATACGGAATAATATTTTGGGGTAACTAAACATTTAGTCAAAAAGTATTCACTGCTCAAAAGAAAGTGGTTAGAATAATTTATGGGGTTCATAGTCGCACATAATGTAGGCATCTTTTTAAAAGATTGGGAATTCTTACAACAGCCTTGCAGTACATTTACTTACTAATGAAATTTGTTCTCAACAACATGCACCACTTTAAAAACTACAGTGACATTCATGATTATAATACCATAAAAAAGAAAGACTTACACTATCCTTTACTCAACCTATCTTTGCCACAGAAAGGGGTAAAATATGCTGCTATAAAAATTTTCGACCAATTACCAGATGAAATAAAGTGTCTGACAGACTGCAGTAATAGCTTCAAAAATAAATTGAAATCATATCTCCTTGACAACTCCTCCTATACCATAGATGAATTCTTGAAGAGGAGTAAATAAATATATAAGTATAGTATATCCATTTTGTGCAATTTAAAGGAATGGGGTAAATAATAGAAATATTACTCTTTAACTTAGTATTGTATTAAAAAATCTTATTTCATATGTGCATTGCTTGTGGACTTGACACGTTCCACATGATAACGGCTACTGTACCGTGCGATTGATCAATGGAACATGTAAAAAAAAAAAAAAACAACAACCACCCAAATTCAAATACTGCTCGGTTATCTCAGTTGATGATGTAGAAAGGTCCTTTTCTGCTTATAAAAATGCTCCGAGTGATCAAAGACACAATCTTACTACCGAACATTTGGAACAGTACGTGGTTGTTTATGTTTACAGTAGTAGAAAAATGTAAAATAAATTGTGAATGATTTGGTCCATTAGTATTAACTAAAAGTTAATGCTGTTCAAAAAAATTTGTGATTGTATGTTGTTTTTTAAATAAAATATTTCGGAGTTTTTGAGCATGCCCCTCTGCACGCGATATATCTCGAAGTTGGTCCTGTACATATCGATTTTTTCGCTGCGACTCACTTGCACCACATCTGCTTGTTACCGATAACAATAGCAAAGAAGGAACAGTTCTTGAAACATGGTATGCATCCCCATTTTGCAAATTTTTATAAAATAATTCCAGAAAGGTCTCCTTCCTAACCTCTACCAGAAAGTATTCGGAAAATGATGTCAGCTTTCTAAATGTACAGATTTTTCGTGTGGCCAGTGCACTTCCTCATAATTGATAGGCACAGGTTCGACTTTGAGATATAATGCACACAGTAACCATGTTTTTTTTTATTATTTGTTCTTGCATATTTCATCAATTTTCATACATTTTTAAGCACGTTTCATGCATATTTTAAGGTTTTTATTATGCATATAATCCGGTCTCTAGAAATAATACTTTAAATTGCAAATTATGTATCAAGAAAGCATAGGTGTGTGTTTGTTGATTCATAGGGTTTTGGTAGAAATGTAATGTACCATTGATCATGTTTCTTGAACACTAGTAAGTGTTACACATATCATGGATTTATTTCAGGATGCGTCAGGATGAGTAGTTACGGGGTGTGGGAACATTAATGCCAATATACGTAATTCAGTTTGTTGTAAAAGTCTTTACTCCTTACCGCTATTACATGTATGTGTGATCACATTGAGCAGAGTGCTGGAAGAATGACTGATAATTACAAGCCTATACATGCTTCCACACTTCTAGTCATTTGCTTGCTATGTCTCTGACATGTTCATTGCTGCTGCCTCTTGCTGATGTTGCAAAGTCAAACTGCGAGGTCATTCACACACTGTAGATAGTTTCACAAGAGCTGAGTGGCAGTATGAACCTTCATGTTGTAAACACAGGATGTATTGTGTGTCCCACACATCATGCCCACTGACAACATAACAACTTCCAATTTTCGCGGTGGTTCGATGAACTGTTTCGAGCTGTACATTCCCCTCAGGGAATTTGCGTCACCATTAGCTCATTAATTATCAGCAATCTGCGTACTTGCTGTAACAAGTTGGAAGTAAAATTGGAAACTTGGTTGCTACTTGTAGAAGACAGTGAGCTCTATTTGAAGATCCAGTGTAACTAATAATACACACCACTTTGGTCCAGAATTGGTACCATTATCTTGAAAAGTGATCTAGAATGCTCAAAATATAATGATTTTCATTTTTTTGATTTTGCTAAAGAACAAGTAATATCCAAATCCACACATTCAAAAAGTTTCTGGGAGTTCTTGTAGAGATCATTTTGTTTTGCCCATATCATTCTGCTTATTCCATAATCATAACATGGAACATAACTGTAAGCATCTGCTTTCCAGTTTGACTGCCAGTAGAGTTGCACTACTCATAGGTTACTTGCTCTTTCGCATCTGTCTTGGGAATGGACTGCCATGACTTTCTGTTAACACTTGTTCTCATAGGCTTTCAGGTACAACAATAAGGTTACATTTATCACTGCTCTTGTAAGGTGTTACACCAACTACTTCAAATTTAGGATCTTGTTTCCAGGGTTGACAGTACATATTGACCTATCACATGTTCATCAATTGTTGTTCTCTGCCTTTTGGGGAGCGTACTCTGACGTTCTTACTTAATTAGTTCACATTACTGTGTAGTTTTCAATGTCGATGAAATAGGTGGTGGTGGTGGTGGTGGTGGTGGTGGTGGTGGTGGTGGTGGTGGTGGTCTTCAGTCCTGAGACTGGTTTGATGCAGATCTCCATGCTACTCTAGCCTGTGCAAGCTTCATCTCCTAGTACCTACTGCAGCCTACATCCTTCTGAATCTGCTTAGTACATTCATCTCTTGGTCTCCCTCTATGATTTTTACCCTCCACGCTGCTCTCCAGTACAAAATTGGTGATCCCTTGATGCCTCAGAACATGTCCTACCAACCGATCCCTTCTTCTGGTCAAGTTGTGCCACAAACTCCTCTTCTCCCCAATTCTATTCAGTACCACCTCATTAGTTATGTGATCTACCCATCTAATCTTCAGCATTCTTCTGTAGCACCACATTTCGAAAGCTTCTATTCTCTTCTTGTCCAAACTATTTATCATCCATGTTTCACTTCCACACATAGCTACACTTCATACAAATACTATCAGAAACGTCTTCCTGACACTTAAATCTATACTAGATGTTAACAAATTTCTCTTCTTCAGAAACGCTTTCCTTGCCATTGCCAGTCTACGTTTTACATCCTCTCCACTTCGACCATCATCAGTTATTTTGCTCCCCAAATAGCAAAACTCCTTTACTACTTTAAGTGTCTCATTTCCTAACCTAATTCCCTCAGCATCACCCGATTTAATTCGACCACATTCCATTATCCTCATTTTGCTTTTGTTGATGTTCATCTTATATCCTCCTTTCAAGACACTGTCCATTCTGTTCAACTGCTCTTCCAAGTCCTTTGCTGTCTGTGACAGAATTACAATGTCATCGGCGAACCTCAAACTTTTTAATTCTTCTCCATGGATTTTAACACCTACTCAAAATTTTTCATTTGTTTCCTTTACTGCTTGCTCAATATACTGATTTGAATAGCATCGGGGAGAGGCTACAACCCTGTCTCACTCCCTTCCCAACCGCTGCTTCCCTTTCATGCCCCTCGACTCTTACAACTGCCATCTGGTTTCTGTACAAATTGTAAATAGCCTTTCGCACCCTGTATTTTACCCCTGCCACCTTCAGAATTTGAAAGAGAGTATTCCAGTCAACATTGTCAAAAGCTTTCTCTAAGTCTACAAATGCTAGAAATGTAGGCTTGCCTTTCCTTAATCTTTCTTCTAAGATAAGTCGTAGGGTCAGTATTGCCTCATGTGTTCCAACATTTCTGCGGAATCCAAACTGATCTTCCCCGAGGTCGGCTTCTACCAGTTTTTCCATTCGTCTGTAAAGAATTTGCGTTAGTATTTTGCAGCTGTGACTTATTAAACTGATAGTTTGGGAATTTTCACATCTGTGAACACCTGCTTTCTTTGGGATTGGAATTATCATATTCTTCTTGAAGTCTGAGGGAATTTCGCCTGTCTCATACATCTTGCTCACCAGATGGTAGAGTTTTGTCAGGACTGGCTCTCCCAAGGCTGTCAGTAGTTCTAATGGAATGTTATCTGCTCCCGGGGCCTTGTTTCTACTTAGGTCTTTCAGTGCTCTGTCAAACTCTTCACGCAGTATCACATTTCCCATTTCATCTTCATCTACCTCCTCTTCCATTTCCATAATATTGTCCTCAAGAACATCGCCCCTGTATAGCCCCTTTATATACTCCTTCCACCTTTCTGCTTTCCCTTCTTTGCTTAGAACTGGGTTTCCATCTGAGCTCTTGATATTCATGCAAGTGGTTCTCTTTTCTCCAAAGGTCTCTTTAATTTTCCTGTAGGCAGTATCTATCTTACCCCTCGTGAGATAAGCCTCTACATCCTTACATTTGTCCTCTAGCCATCCCTGCTTAGCCATTTTACACTTCCTGTCGATCTCATTTTTGAGACGTTTGTATTCCTTTTTGCCTGCTTCACTTACTGCAGTTTCGTATTTTCGCCTTTCATCAATTAAATTCAATATTTCTTCTGTTACCCAAGGATTTCTACTAGCCCTCGTCTTTTTACCTACTTGATCCTTTGCTGCCTTCACTACTTCATCCCTCAGAGCTACCCATTCTTCTTATACTGTACTTCTTTCCCCCATTCCTGTCAATTGTTCCCTTATGCTCTCCCTGAAACTCTGTACAACTTCTGGTTCTTTCAGTTTATCCAGGTCCCATCTACTTAAATTCCCACCTTTTTGCAGTTTCTTCAGTTTTAATCTACGGTTCATAACCAATAGATTGTGGTCAGATTCCACATCTGCCCCTGGAAATGTCTTACAATTTAAAATCTGGTTCCTAAATCTCTGTCTTACCATTATATAATCTATCTGAAACCTTCTAGCATCTCCAGGGTTCTTCCATGTATACAACCTTCTTTCATGATTCTTGAACCAAGTGTTCGCTACGATTAAATTACGCTCGGTGCAAAATTTTACCAGGTGACTTCCTCTTGCGTTTCTTACCCCCAATCCATATTCACCTACTACGTTTCCTTCTCCTCCTTTTCCTACTGTCGAATTCCAGTCACCCATGACTATTAAATTTTCGTTTCCGTTCACTACCTGAGTAATTTCTTTTATCTCATCATACATTTCATCAATTTCTTCATCTGCAAAGCTAGTCGGCATATAAACTTGTACTACTGTAGTAGGCGTGGGCTTCGTGTCTATCTTGACCACAATAATGTGTTCAATATGCTGTTTGTAGTAGCTTAGCCGCATTCCTATTTTTTTATTCATTATTAAAGCTACTCCTGATTTACCCCTATTTGATTTTGTATTTATAACCCTGTATTCACCTGACCAAAAGTCTTGTTTGTCCTGCCACCGAACTTCACTAATTCCCACTATATCTAACTTTAACCTATCCATTTCCCTTTTTAAATTTTCTAACCTACCTGCTCGATTAAGGGATCTCTGATCCGTAGAACGCCAGTTTTCTTTCTCCTGATGACGGCGTCCTCTTGAGTAGTCCCCACCTGGAGATCCGAATGGGGGACTATTTTACCTCCGGAATATTTTACCCAAGAGGATGCCATCATCATTTTTTTTTTCCTCACTAGAAAATGTCAATTGTAATTTATTGCATAGAGAAGCTCACATAGTTCCTTTTTCCATTGTCATTCCGCTCTGTTCAGAAGGTGAGAAGCAAATGCGCTCACATTCAGTCAAATGTGTGTCAATTCGGTATAGCATAACTGTGTTATTTCACAGTTTTGGTATCTGAGCATGGTTAGCTACTGGGAAATCTAACACCAACATGTACTTTTCTCATGTATTTCTCTGTTTATCACTTTTCTGAAGCATATTCATCTTGGTCTGTCAGGAAGTCAAATCACAACTTCCCTTCAGTTGTGCACCCAGATGCCATTTAACCCTTTAGCTGTACAACTTGGCTGCCACCAACTTTCTTCCTTGATTACACAGAACGCATCACAGAAATCTGATCCCCTGTGTTTTCACCATGATAAATTGCATTAATCAGCAGACCTTTGTGCAGTCATTAGTTGAGCTCACAGTAACTTTTGCTTTTTGGTAGGCTGAAGTAATGTTGGTCCTTCCTTTCCCTCTATCATTTAACATACTTCTACCAAAGCCCCCCCCCCCCCCCCCCATTCGTGGCCGTGTCTTCTGTGTCCCCCTTCTTGTAGTTTTGTGAAATGTGTCCTCCACTCTACAGGCAAAACATTGAATTTTGTCTTACATGAAGTTGTACTTTGTTGGCTACTCCTACAATAGTTTGTTTCTGGTTATGGTTTGAAAACAGGATGATCCAGTTTCTCATTAAGTTGAGGCCTCCATAGCTCTTCTATGAATTGAGCTGCTATTTGCATTGTTTCTTCAAATGTCTTGCAGTGTTCCAGTCTAACCGCGCGACCAGCTTTACTGTGTAGACCATTCAAAAATGTATGTTATGCCCTTTGTTCAGCTTCAAACAGTTCTGCCTCATTGCGTGAATTGTTCTCTCTATGGTTCTGTGTGTTAACATTAATTTTCCTATTGATGCTCAGTGGCATTTCTGTCCAAAATATGCATATTTTGGAGTAGCTCCCGTGCTTTTCTTCTTGTTCTGTTGCACAAGTGACTGTTTAAATTGGTCCTATATAGCTTAACAACTGTGTATATTATCACATGTGACAAGACACATTGCACCATCATGGATTCAAAGCTTTGCCATGGTCCTTTTCTGAGAGTCACTCCAGAATCCTAGGCTGCTGCATTCTAGAATTTACCAAAAAGCAGGTGAACATCCCGATCTTATCTTCAGAAAGAAATCGGAACTGTAGGGATCAAAGAAATGTTCTCCAGATCCAGAGTGGTGCACAGTGGCGTGCTTTTGCGACCCAGTCCACCACATACGACACGGCCATTCAGTGCTACGGAGGGGCACGAGCGCTGAGTGACGTGCGTAAGCAGCACGTGTGTCCTGCCATCAGCTACCCTTACTTTTTTGTTCACAGGCACTATGCTCATATTTATGAGATATATTTTAAATGACTACAGTGAGTGTTTCATGATGGCTTCATGTGTTACTTTTGTTACAACATTCTTGATTTTTTGTTCTTATTATTACTCATTGCAGTGGGTCATCAGGCACATTTTTTCTTTTATTTTCAGCAGGTACTTGCAGTTTCGTTCCTGCAATGTGTAGATGGGGTCGACCTGAACAAATACTTCTCATTAAGTCTCTCATGCGACGAGGTCCTGTCAGAAAGTGTCGGCTTCTTTTCTGTTACAAAGAAAATTATTTCTAAATCAGAATTTTACATGCCCATTCAACAGAGTGGTCCCAAATTAGCCTAATGCAATATTCACTGTATAGATATGTATTATTTCTGCTGCATGGTGTTAGCAGTAAGTGGGAATCAGGGCGGTGCTATCACTGCTGGAGTACTGGCTATCTTGTTTTGCTGTCCTTGTTAACACATATTGGTAAAACGAATATCCCACTATACTAATTTGTCATCAGTCTGTCAAATGGGCATGTAAAATTCATTTTGCTTGTAATGGGAAACAAAGCGACGCTTTCCATCAAAGCTGGAAATTGCTTGAAAGACGTGACGGGTACCAAAATATATGCGGAAACAATAGAGAGAATGTGCCTGCTGACTCTCGGGTGAGACACCCTTACAAAAATTACAATCAAGACACTTGTGATTAAAGACATATATTGTTCAAAATACTAACTTCAGATCACAACTCCCCCTGCAGGTCCGGGGGTTAGAATAGGCCCGAGGTATCCCTGCCCGTCGTAAGATACGACTAAAAGGAGTGTCTCACTGTTCAGCCCTATAAGTCCAGGTCCCATGTTACGGGTTGATCTGCCACTTTCCAAATTCTACAGAAGTGTGGGCCATATGGGGAAGGACACCTAAAGTGGCGCATAAGTGCCCTTAGATTCAATCTCCTGAACCTCTTGTCATGGCTCTGCATCTTCACCTGCCATTCAACTATTTAGGTGAGGACACTTTCTGGGATATGTCATCTTCTTCCATTGTTTCCTGTCCTCTTTCACCCCCATGACAGTATTGGATTTCTCTGTACCCAATATCCAGCACGGTAACCAGTCCGTTGTGGTGGGGTCGTCATGTATCCATTTGGTGGTGGTCCCCTGACAACACAGGGATTGCACTACTGATGCCTGAGCTGGAAACGCCCCACGTATGCCAAGGAGTAGATGCCTGTCTTCCTCGTGCATAAGGACTCCCAGCAATGGCCATCATGCTAGGTGGCCTTTGCTGTGGCTGGATGGCGCCCGTGGGGAAAGCCCTTGGTCGGAGTGGGTGGCATCAGGGTGGATGACCCGCAATGAACCGGACTAAGTCATCTCTTCCTGGTGACTGTATTGTGCTGGCAGTCTCCAAGAAGGACAAGATTGAGTACAATGCTGACAGATATGACCCTAAATCATTCCCGTCCCTCGCTATGCCGTGGGAGGAACGTAGGGCTACAGTAAGAAGAGAGCCATATTCACCTCAGTATTTAGTCTGTAGCAGAATGGTCGGGGACTCCTTTCTACCACTGAAGCCTCAATTTTTTGTTGAACATCTTGAGGATAAGTTTGGGAAAGTGACAGCACTGTCCAAGATCAGAAGTGGTGCAGTCTTGATTCGGATTTGTGACCGGCTGGGTGATATTCCTGTTTCTGTCACTCCCCATAAAAGCCTCAACATGGTCCAGGGGATTATTTTCCATCGTGATTACCTCTTGCAGTCTGACAACAAGCTCCGTGCCAATTTAGAACATCAGGGTGTTCATTTCATCTGGCGCGTTTACAGGGAACCCAAAGACAACAGGGTTGCTACCGATTCCTTCATCTTGGCCCTCGAGGGCGATTCATTGCCAGAAAAGGTCAAGGTGATGGTTTACCGCTGTGACGTTTAACCATATGTCCCTCCCCCTATGCGGTGCTTTAAGTGCTGGAAATTTGGGTACATGTCTTCCCGCGGCACTTCCAACGCCACATGTTGAGACTGTGGACGTCCACTGCATCCAGATATTCCCTGTGCACCTCCTCCCACTTGTATCAGCTCCGGAGAGCAGCACTCCCCCTGCCCGCCAGACTGCACAGTACTCCGAAAGGAGCAGAAAGTCGTGAAGTACAATACTTTGGACTGGTTGACTTACCAAGAGGCTGAACAGAAATTTGAACGATTACACCCAGTTTGGTTGACATCCACGTACGCTGCAGCTATGTAAACATCACCATCACAAATAAGTCGTGCCACACTCTGTGCCATGAACAGTTGGCCCTCTGGGCCTCCAGACTACATCTGCCCCCTTGATGGTAGGGGGAAAAATCTCCTTCCGTTTCTCCCAAAGTACCTTCTTTGGGAGCAAGGAGCCCGCATCTCGTGGTCGTGCGGTAGCGTTCTCGCTTCCCACGCCCGGGTTCCCGGGTTCGATTCCCGGCGGGGTCAGGGATTTTCTCTGCCTCGTGATGGCTGGGTGTTGTGTGCTGTCCTTAGGTTAGTTAGGTTTAAGTAGTTCTAAGTTCTAGGGGACTGATGACCGTAGCAGTTAAGTCCCATAGTGCTCAGAGCCATTTGAACCATTTTTTTGGGAGCAAGGCCCTTCCAAATGCAGGGGACATTGGTCCCCTCCACCCAGCTGGAGGAGCAACAGCCTTCTCCGGCTCCTGTCATGTGGAAGGGGTCCCTTGGTATCCTCTCTCCCAAGTTGTCCACTAATGCCACAGTGGACACTCACTAGTGACTAAAGGAGCCAAAAGCTGCTGGACGAAGAGCTTCTTGGTCTTCCTCCATGCCTGAAGCTACTTCAGAGAAGTCCTCCCAGCAAGCCCCTAAAGAGAAGTGAGAGACTGAGCAAACAAAGAAGTCTGCTAAGAAAAAGGACCCTCTGGTGGCCCCAACACCACAACTTCCTACCAATTCTGCACCTGCAGATGAGGTGGAGATCTCACTATCCCCTGTGGACCTGGATCTCACTGATGGCTCATCCACAATAGGAATGGATACAAATACTTAATCGGTGGCAGCAGGTGAACCTGAGGCGCAACCTGCCTCATTGCATGCTTCATGCCTTCCGAGCCTCACGATAATGTCACCCTTCAGTGGAATTGCTGCGGTTTTCTTCACCACCTGGCTGAGCTACGGCAACTGTTAAGCTTCACACCTGCTTTCTGCATTGCCCTCAAGGAAACCTGGTTCCTGGCAATGTAGACCCCTGCCCTTTGCAGCTATAGGGGATATTACAATAACTGCAGCGACTTTAATAGTGTGTCAGGTGGAGTTTATGTCTATGTCCTAAACTCAGTATGCAGTGAACCTGTGCCCCTTCAAACCCCTCTTGAAGCTGTGGCTGTCAGGATAAGGATGATGTAGGAAATAACTGTCTGCAACGTATATCTTCCTCCAGATGGTGCAGTACCCCTGAATGTGTTGGCTGCACTGATTCATCAACTCCCTAAACCTTTCCTGCTTTTTGGAGATTTGAATGCCCATAATCCCTTGTGGGGTGGCACTGTGCTTGCTGACCGACGTAGAGATGTCAGAACTTTCCTATCTCAACTTGACATCTGCCTCTTATATACTGGGGTCCCTACACATTTCAGTGTGCCCTTAACTCGGCCATTGATTTACCCCTCTGCAACACAGGACATCTCCCATCTGTCCACCGGAGAGCCCACGATGACATGTGGTAGTGACCACTTTCACATCTTCCCGTCACTCCCCCAGTGTCATTGCCCCGGACATCTACCAAGATGGGCTTTAAACAAGGCAGACTGGGAAGCTTTTACCTCTGCTGTCACTGTTGAATCTCCTCCACATGGTACCATCGATGTGATAGTTGAGCAGGTCACTAGAACAATTGTGCCTGCGGCAGAAAACACGATCCCGTGTTCCTTAGGGTGCCCCCCCCCCCTCCCCAGTGAAAGTCAGTACCTAAGGCACCTAATAACTTTTAAACGGCTCCGTGCCTGCATTTGCCAGCTTATAAAAAGATGGAAACGGGCATGTTGGGAGAGGTATGTCTCGACCATTGGGTGCCATATGTCACCTTCCCAAGTCTGTACGAAGATCAGGGTACTAGACCCCGACAGGAGTTAGTGGCATTAACATCAATGGCGTCTTATCTGCCGATGCAACTGCTGTTTCCGAATGCTTTGTTGAGCACTATGCTCCAGCCTCTTCATCAGAGAATTATCCCCCAGCGTTTTACACCCTCAAATGGCGGATGAAAAAGAAAGCCATCTCGTTCACTGAACGTCACAGTGACCTCTATAATGCTCCATTTACAGAGTGGGAGCTCCTCAATGTACTCGCACATTGCCCCGACACAGCTCCTGGGCCAGATCAGATCCACAGTCAGATGATCAAACATCTCTCATTGGACTACAAGTGACATCACCTCGTCATCTTCAACCGGACCTGGTGCGATGGCGTCTTTCCATCGCAGTGGCGGGAGATAACCATCATTCCTGTGTTCAAACCTGGTAAAAACCTACTTGGTGTGGATAGCTATTGGCCCATCAGTCTCACCAACGTTCTTTGTAAGCTGCTAGAATGTATGATAAGTCGGTGGTTGTCTAGGGTCCTGGAGTCAAGGGGCCTCCTGGCTCCATGCCAGAGCGGTTTCCGCCAGTATCGCTTTACCATTAATAATCTAGTTTCCCTCTAGTCTGTCATCTGAACAGCCTTTTCCAGTGCCAACAGCTGGTAGCCGTCTCTTTTTATTTACGAAAAGCTTAAGACACAACCTGGCAACAGCATATCCTTGCCACATTATATGAATGGTATCTCCAGGTGCCTCGGCCTGATTTTTATTCCAAATTTCCTATCACTCCATACTTTCTGTGTCAAAGTTGGCGCCTCCCACAGTTCTCCCCATATCCAGGAGAATGGGGTCTCGCAGAGTTCTATATTGAGTGTCTCTCTATTTTTAGTGGCCATTAACGGTCTAGCAGCAGCTGTCGAGCCATCAGTCTCACCTTCTCTGTATGCAGACGACTTCTGTATTTCGTACTGCTCCTCCAGTACTGTTGTTGGTAAGCGGCGTCTACAGAGAGCCATCCACAAGGCGCAATCATGGGCCCTAGCCCACGGCTTCCAGTTTTCAGCTGTGAAGTCATGTGTCATGCACTTCTGTCCGGCATCTTACTGTTCATCCAGAACAAAAACTTTATCTTAATGATGATCCACTTACTGTAGTGAGACATATTGATTCTTACGACTGGTTTTCGACGCCCGATTGACATGGCTTCCTCACCTTCGTCAGCTCAAGCGGAAGTGCTGGCAGCACCTCAATGCCCTCTGCTGCCTGAACAACACCAACTGGGGTGCATATTACTCTATGCTGCTGCAGTTCTACAGAGCCCTTGTTCAATCCCACCTTGGCTATGGGAGTCTGGTTTGTGGTTCAGTGGTGCCCTCAGCATTGCATTTACTCGACCCAGTACACCACTGTGGCAATTGACTGGCAACAGGACCATTTAGGACAAGTCCGGTGACCAGCGTCCTGGTGGAGGCCCAAGTCCCTCCATTAAAGGTTAGGGGTGCACAACTGCTCGCCAGCTACGTTCCGCACATTCATAGTTTTCCTGAGCATCCGAATTACCATCTCATTTTCCCATCCACGGCAGTTCATCTCCTGCATCGGAGGCCCAGATCTGGGCTTAAGATTTCGGTTTGCGTCCAATCTCTTCTGTCTGAAGTGGAGTCCTTCCCTTTACCACCTGTTCTCAGGGTCAATTCACGTACACCTCCATGGTGTACACCCAGGCCAAAGCTATGCCTGGCTCTTTCACATGGTCCTAAGGACTCAGTTAACCCCAGAGCTCTCTGCTGTCACTTCCTCTCAATTCTTGACATGTACCGGGACCATGAAGTGGTTTATACTGACAGCTCAATGCCTGATGGTCACGTTGGCTTCGCATTTGTCCATGGAGGACATACTGAACAGCACTCCTTGCAAGATGGCTGCAGTGGTTTCACTGCGGAGCTGGTGGCCATTTTTCTTGCTCTTGAGTGCATCTGCTTGTGCCCTGACGAGTTGTTTCTTCTCTGTACTGACTCTTTGAAAAGCCTACAAGCTATCGACGCTCGCGATCTTTTGGTAGTGACCATCCAGGAGTCCATCTATGACCTGGAATGGTCCAGTCGTCCTGTGGTGTTGTGGACCCCAAGCCACGTCGGAATCCCAGGAAATGAACTTGCCAACATGCTACATGGAAACAGCTTCTGGAAATCGGCATCCCTGTAACTGACCTATGGTCATTATTACACCGCAAGGTGTTTCACCTCTGGGAGGGGGAATGGCATTGTCTAGGTACGCACAACAAACTGCATGCGATTAAGGAGACTACGAATATGTGGAAGACCTCCATGCGGGCCTCTTGAAGGGACTCTGTGGTTCTCTGCTGACTCCGCATTGGCCATACGTGGGTAACACATGGCTACCTCCTCCGTCGTGTGGACCTCACTTTGGTGTCACAGTGGCTCACATATGACTGTCGTCCACATTTTACTGGATTGCCCACTTTTATCCACTCTGTGGCGGACTTGTAACCTTCCCAGTGCCCTACCTTCGGTGTTGGGTGACAATGTCTCAGCAGCAGATTTAGTTTTGCATTTCATTCGTGAGGGTTTTTTTTATCGTACCATCTAAGGGTGGGCATTTAGCCTTCTCTCTAAGGTCGCCACCCTCCCTCCATTTTAACTCTGTTGCACTTTCTTTTCATTTGTTTGTCTTGGTGGTCATGTTTTCCCTATATATGTTTATCTCGCCTTGTCTTTTTGGGATGGACATTTTAATGCGTTGCAGAGTGGCTGGCGCCTCCTCTTTCATTATTGTGATCAGCCAGCCCAGACTATATGCTCTAAGGTTTTAAGACTTTCTTCTTCTTTTCCTTGTGGTGTATGTTTTCCCTGTTTTTTGTTCGTTCCATTCATTTTCTTTTTAGGTGTGGGGTTGGGTGTTTTTATATCCCAAACAAACAAACCAAACAATCAACCAAAACATGATAAGCTAAGGCTGATGTAAAGCTCCCAACATTGGCCCTGTTGCTCAACAATATTTTGGAAACAAGCTAAGTTTTATTTCATACCAAATAACAAAAGTAATACGAAAAACTGCATATGTAACTCAGATATATGCAGCAAAATGTGCAGTAAACAAAAACCTTTCACCACTACATACAGCAGAAACTGAAGATTAATGTCTGAAAAAAGTTCCAGCATATATTTCACTCATTTGTCTCTGACAGAATTATTATGAATAAAAAGAAGAGCATAAGCACTGTGCGGTTGTAAAAGCGACTGTGGTGTTGAAAATGAAACCAGCAGCAGTAAAATTTCTTTCAGAGTCAGAGGTAGATGCTGGTACGCACAATATTGTGCTGGCGATCTTCTGAAGAGTGAGAAAATTTTGCCTGTTCATTTTCCAATAAGAAGCCACATTTTCTTCAATTTTGCAGCTTTGATTTAAATAGTACGCGTAGACACATTCAGAGTACCAGGTAGGACGAGTGGTGGCACACATAAAGACATTCCTAACACACACGGACAGGTACAAAGGCACGTGCATTAACACATCCAGAGCAGTTAAATGGTTAATGTATGAGTACGCAAATGCAGAACAGACATTGGAAGCAATCATTTCATAAAATATTTGGGAGTATGTGAATGGAGCAATTTAAAGTGAAACAACCACATAAAAGTAATCACAGGAAATGCAGATGTGAGACAGGTTCATTGGAAGAATCTTGGGAAATTTTGTCCGTCAACAAATGAAGTAGTATTTCAAATCATTTGTTCGAAGAATACTTGAATATTACTCATCAGTGTGGGATCTGTACCAGATAGGATTGATAAAGGAAATACAGAAGATCCATTGGAGGACAGCACGCTTTGTTACAGGTTCATTTACTGAGCATGAAAGCATCCTGGAGATGGTCAACTGGCTCCAGTGGCAGATGCTGCTGGAGAGGTGTGGTCTACTGTTGAAGTTCTGAGAGTGTACATTCCTAGAAGAGTCGAGAAATAGATTGCTTCCTCATACATATCTCGTGAAAATACTGTGAAGAAAAAATTAGATGGATTCGGGCCATGTGGAGGCTTACTGGCAGTCATTGTTCCTGTGAACCATTCCTAACTGGAGACAGGAAAAGGGGGAAGTGACAGTGGTACACAAAGCCCTGTGACTTGTGCTACATAGATGTATAACTAACACGGGTAGCAGTACAGGAGTATTTGCATTTGATTGTTGTGTCTACTAAAAATAAAAAAAAAAGAACCATTGCTGTAAACATTGTGAAGGCATTTCTTGTAATCAAGTTTTGGAGCTGAAGGCAACTGTTAATGGATTATGGTTGATGAAAAGAAACAGCTGTGTGTTGTAAAAGCACGAGGTGCTACCCAAAATATCTGGGATTAGTGCTGCCATCTGTTGAAAACCTTACCTTTGGACTAATGGTCACCATCACCCTCGAAGTAGTTCCCGTCCGCACGTACACACCAGTCCCAGCGCTTCTGCCACTGGTCAAATGCTTCCTGGAAGTCCTGTTCTTTGAGAGTGTTTATCACTGCCAGCGATGCTTCTCGAATCCTCTCTAGAGTGTCGAACCGACGGTCTTTCAACTTGAGTTTCAGTTTTGGCAATAGCGCAAAGTCGCAAGGTGCAAAATCTGGCGAGTACGGTGGGTGGCGTAAAAACACCGTGTTGTTTTTTGCCAAAAAAGTTCCTGGTGAGCAAGGACGTGTGACAGGGTGCGTTGTCGTGATGCAACAGCCTGTTCCCTCGACATCAGATTTTGGGCCATCGTCACCGTACGTTTCCACGGAGCCATCGCAAAACGTACCAGTAGTACACGGAATTCACTGATTCGTTGGATGTGACGAATACTTTGTGCACAATTCCCTCGGTATCAAAGTAAACAATGATCACGCTCCTCACCTGTCTCGCTTTTTTGTGTCTTGGAGAGCCTGGGCTCTTCCCCCAAACACTTGTTGAATCATTGCAAGGGTCTCCGTAACACTTTTCCTGAGATTCACACAGAATTTGATACACATGTGATGTTCTGTTCACAGATCCATCATAAAATCACCACACACCAAATGCATAGTATTATGGAAATCACTGTGGGCACACAACACATCCTCCCAGCTTAATGCCACTCCGCACACACTCATGAGATATCGAGCTGTTGCCACTTAGCAGTGCAAAGATCTACTACTCTTACTTTCCAGATGGTAGCACCAGTCCCAAAAATTTTGGATTCCACCCCATGTAGTTTTAAATTACATAGGTTATCACTAATGTCTATTTATCAATACATGTATAATTTTATTCGACCATCATTACCATTCTTCATGCATAAGGAGGTCTGTCTATGGATAGTCATTCCCTGATGACAGAAATCTGGACTGCATGTGGATGTGCCTGTTGGATGATTTGTTGTTACATCATATATACATATATACATATATACATCATATATATATATATATATATATATATATATATATATATATATATATATATATCTCTGTGCACGTACACGTGGGCGTGGGCACCCTGGCGAGGGCGTAGCAGCCTGGACCCTCACATTGTACTTCAGGATAACAGCAAAGTGCGAGCCTGTTCTTGGTGCCCGGCACTTAGGTGGGATGCAGTGGTTCGTGTGGCAGTGGAGGCAAAAGTGTCTGCGTCATCAGCACAGCATGGAGCAGTGGAGTGGTGGCATCACATACTGCCTAGCTGTTCAGTGATGACAAGCTGGTTCGTGCACCCTTAAATACCACAGCCCCATGCTGATTTCACACTAGTAGTGGAATTAGTGTGTTATAAAGAATAGTCTAGAACAGGCAATGGCCCAGTTGTTGCTGTCAGGCAGCAATACTCCCTGTAGGCCGGTGCACTGTCAGCACACGTGACCTATCATCATGGATGGGTTGCAAAGTTGCCAACCACGCTGTCCACTGGCAATCACTGACTGACCTTGGAGGTGTCCATATTTTCATTCTGCACTTCAAAGTCTCGTTTATAGTTGTACCCATTACATTTTCTCCCACCTACAGAGAAAATTTGTCCTCAGATTTTGCAGAAACACAGGTACTGGTTTATTTACAACTATTCACAATTCCACCTCCACTCACAGTATCCCTTTGTCCTTTGCACTATTTACATTATCTGTCTGACTTCACTAGCATTTGGCTCTACATTGAGGTCTTCATTTATGGTTAACTTTGTCCCACGTCAAGTTGCTTCTGGTTGTGACTGGTTTGAACCCATAAGTTGAAGATTGACAGAGATAGGATTTGCTTTTTGTTTGAATTTGTGGTATATGATTCCTGTTTCTGTGAAAATCAGACTTCTGGGGCTGACGATCCCATAACCAGTAATTACAGCTCCCAGAATGAGACTTTCACTCTGCAGCGGAGTGTGCGCCGTTATGAAACTTCCTGGCAGATTAAAACTGTGTGCCGTACTGAGACTCGAACTCGGGACCTTTGCCTTTCGCAGGCAAGTGCTCTACCGACTGAGCCACCCAAGCACGACTCACGCCCCATCCTCACAGCTTTACTTTTGCCAGTACCTCGTCTTCTACTTTTCCAAACTTTACAGAAGCTCTCCTGCAAACCTTGCAGGTCCTGAGTTCAAGTCTCGGTTCGGCACACAGCTTTAATCTGCCAGGAAGTTTCAGTAATTTCAGCTGATTTTTGGTGTTGTATTTCTGTTATATGCTCTAAAAGATGTTCCATCAACATGCGGCCGTGCTACTTGGTTAACATTCAATTAAGGAGGCAAGCAGGGTGAGGTCTAACATGTTATTAAGGAAGGTTGGATTTCCGTGGATAAAACATCAAAGGCAAGATCAGGTACATAAATCAATGTGTGGGTTGTATTCAGGGTGATGGTTCCTGTCACAATGGTGGATAATCAGAACATTGGTCCATTATGTCCCATTGGGTACCATTGATCAACAGTTCTTGACCTTGTAGTTCTGTCTGCTGTGTGCCACTCTGTCGACCCTGCTTGTAATGAGCACAGACACCAGTGTAGACCCACTCTATGGAAACATACTGTTTTTTTTCTGGCATTACTTCTTTTGGGCATTCTGTAGCAGAATTTGAGAGGGGAACAACAAACAGCCACAGGACCTCAGAATGTCCCAGCCCGTCGGGACTCGCAGCAGTGGCAGCATACTGGGATCCTGTCACGCACCTGGTCAGCTTGATGGAGCAGGACAATCAGCTGTTATTGTAGGTTGAAGACACCCAGCCAGCCCCTGACTCCCTGAAGTGCACCGGGGGTCCTAATCAGCATGAGACAGGTCGGTACTGGCCTCTATCATACGCGCCATCGCAGAATATTCCAGTGGTACTGGATGGACAGAGTGAGGATGTAGTGGATGAGAAGATACCAATTAAGTCCTGTGCACCACTACTCTTCTTTTCAGTGTATAATTTAATCGCTAGCGGTTCGAAACGCTTACATATTGGTACAGAAGCAACCACAGACAGAGAGTGGTGTATTCTGATAGAGATTGAGAATGCAGCTAAAAGTATTAAGAGTTCGGTTTATGGAGGTGGAATGGGATGAACTCTGTCGTGCAAAAGCGTATATCATGCAGCAGTTGACCGCCGGCTATCACCCTAGCCGTCCTCCTACGGACACTTACAATACTGCTCTAACCCTATCCATCACAACAGATACAATGAGTCTGCACTCCGTGTGAAATCAGGCAACACATCCATTTATCTACAGCATTCCACCAATCAAAACTTTTTCGATCTACAGATCGTACTATCCAGTGCGTTGGAAAGACTGAACAGATGGCTGCCTCGTGTTAAAGCTGTGTACAGAGATATTGCAGAGTATCTAAGTATGAACAGTGTGCATGTAGACGACTTCGAACAGTGGGTCAGTATAGTGCCGGCGAAAGCTAATGTACCGGCAATAAGTTTGAGAGAAAACCGTGCTGAATTCTATGCTTACAAGAAGGCTTCATTTTTTATATCCTGTAATGGCGTTAAGATAAAGAAAGAACCAGTTCATGTAGTGCATCCTGTGTACGATTACTGAATAAGTAAATGTATATGACCATGTATGTGTTTTTCATTTCTTACCTCTTATTATATTGCAATTACTAAAGCTATTGCCCAACTATTTTCACTGGAAACATGCAACAGCAGAAAGTTATGTCATTTAACTAAATACTCATTAAAACCCCATTGCACGCCAGTACTTGAAATGGTCGGCATCATAGAAAGGGCATTGCACGGCAGCACCTGACGTAGTAGGTATCATGGCAGAGTGGGTGAAGCATCAAGGCTTAGTTGTAAGCGACTGGAGCTGTGACGGTGCGCAAGAAGACCGGATGGAGAAGAATGGCGCACTCCTTCCCCACAACATAGTGCAATACAGTAGAGACCCATTAATCCGAACTAATTGGGACTGGACCTTGTTCGGATTACCGATTTGTTCGGATTAGCTGGAATTATGGTGACGAGTTTCTAGAATGAAGTATACCAAGCAGATAATAGGTACACCATGGTAACAAATGGGAACAAGTGTGGGAACAATGGCTCACTCTCACTCCCTGCCCTTGTTGTTGTGCATTGTTGAGACCTTTGTAGTGTCTGAGGTCAGTGCACTGTCAGCTGGCTCGCAAAGTGCTTGGTTATGTTAGTTATCGATAGCTGGCACGCGTAACAGTTGTATTGTATTCATTCAGGTGTAGTGGTGTACGTATTTTCGTCATGAGTAAACGGGAACATACAACGTTAGCTCTCAAAGAGAAACTGAATACTTTGTAACGGATAGACAAAGGTGATAATGTATCTAAACTGGAAATGGAGGAGTGGCCGAGCGGTTCTAGGCGCTTCAGTCTGGAACCGCGCGACCGCTACGGTCGCAGGTTCGAATCCTGCCTCGGGCATGGATGTGTGTGTTGTCCTTAGGTTAGTTAGGTTTAAGTAGTTCTAAGTTCTACGGGACGTATGACCTCAGATGTTGAGTCCCATAGTGCTCAGAGCCATTTGAACCATTTTGGCAACGGAACTGGGTGTTGGTAAAGCAACCATTTGTGATTGGAAGAAGAACCGAGTGAAGCTTGAACAGTCCTGTGCAACGTCTTCGAGAAAAACACTCCACATTCGGCAGACTTTGAAACAGTCCCAGTACGATAAAGTGGATGAAGCTCTTTTCCTTTGGTTTACGCAGGAAAGAGAAACGACAACTCCGTTGAGAGGAGAAGGCTGTTTACCTGAACAAGTTAATGAAAGGTGATGAGTCTTTTAGTGCGAGTACGGGTTGGCTGGACAGATTCAAAAAACGTCATTGAATCCGCCAGCTAACAATTAGTGGAGAGAAGCTTTCTTCTGACCATGATGCAGTGAAAGAATACTTGGGTGAGTTTGAAAAAATGATAAGAGAAGGAAAGTATTCTCCCCAACAAATTTATAACGCTGACGAGACTGGCCTTAATTGTAGGGCATTGCCAATAAAAAGCCTCGCATCAAAAGCAGAAGACCATGCTCCTGGTTTTAAAATGTACAAAGATCGTGTGACTTTATTAGCGTGCAGCAACGCTGCTGGTAATCACAAACTGCCTTTAATACTGATCGGCAAATCTGCTAGGCCCCGAGCTTTTAAAAACTGCCACATGAAGTTCTTGCCGTATACAACCAGAAAAAAGCACGGATGGATGGTAAGCTGTTCAAAGGATGGTTTCGCGGTCAGTTTGTTCCCTCTGTTCGACTGTTTTCTAAGGAAAATCGTTTGCCTCCCTGTGCAGTTATTTTGATTGATCGAGTGCCATCTCAGCCCAGCACTGAGGAACTATGTGATCGAGAAATTGTGGCGAAGTTTTTGCCGCCGAATGTTACACCACTTCTACAGCCGATGGACCAGGGCGTACTGCTAGCATTAAAACTGATTTACAGAAAACAATTTTTAAGAGTGCTGATCCAAGATGATAGCACTCCTTTACTGGACAAAATGAAAAAGACCAATATGAAGGATGTTGTTTATTGGGCCGCTGAGGCATGGCAGAATATTTCAGAAAATACTCTGAGAAAATCGTGGAGAAAACTGTGGACATCTCTCGAATTTCAGGACAACCTATTTGAAAATGAAGAGGAAGATGTACTACAAATGATACAGACAATGCCTGGATGTGAAGAAGCTAGTGAAGGAGACGTAGATGAGTGGATGGCAGCGGATGGGGCACAACCTTACTGACGCTGATTTAGCTGCTGTTGTGACTCATGACCAGGAAGTAGTGGACTACTGTGACGGAAGTGACAACGAGCCTGAAAGTGATAAAGGAGAGCCGGTGCCACACAGTGACGCAGCAGAAGTTCTCGACCTCGCGTTACGTTATTTGGAGCACCAGCCCACTGATACACCTGCTGATTTCATGTTTAACAGAAGATGGCGCAACTATGTGTCATATAACAAACTGTCTTCATTACGCCAAAAAACAATGAGTTTTTGTCATCTAAAAAGTAGGGATAAAGTGTCCGCTGTATTTTAGTAAGTTTGATAGCTTTTCGTTCATTGTTATGCATTGTTTAAACCTGATGTTTTCTTGCCAATTTTTCTAATACATATTTACTATACTGTGTAAATTACAATAGTGTGTATGTACAGCAGTTTGCTATACTTAGACTAACATTCTTAATGTTCGGATTAAACGAACGTTCGGATTACCAGGGTTCGGATTAGCGGGACTCTGCTGTAATTGTAGGTCCATCCAACTGTGGCAAGACACATGTTCTCATGTCGCTGCTAACACATCCAGATGGAGTCCGCTTTGAGCATGTATGGGTATTTTCAAAAACACTGTTTCAGCCCAAATACCATCTATTACAGGAGATTCTGCAGGGTGTGACATACGCGACATTCAATGAGAGCAAAGATATCCCTCCACCAGAAAAAGTAAAGCCAAATACAGTGTTCATATTTGACGATGTTGTTGTGGGAAACCAAGATCAAGGTAGGCGATATTTCTGTTTCTGTCGCCATATGGCTGTTGATGTATCTTATCTGAGTAAGACATATTCCAGAATCCCAAAACAGCTGGTGAGGGATAATGCAAACCTAATTATAGCATTCAAAGAGGACAATCTGAATTTCAAACACATTTACCAGGCTCATGTAGGAACCGACATGTTGTTCAATGATTTTGTAAAGATATGCGCAGATTGCTGGAACCACAGTATGGGTTTCTCCTTACTGATAAAACAAGAAAACTGAATGATGGTAGGTACAGACGGAACTTCCAGGAGTTGCTATATATACAGCCATGCAAAGACTTTAGTACATCAGTACACGCATCACCATGGATAAATTCGCACGCATGCCGGGAGCTCAGTTTGGTAGGAAGGGTGTACATAGACAAAACATTCGCTTGCACGTGGACGCGAAAATTCAAACTCTCGAACATAAGGTTGGAGCTGTACGCAAGGTACTAGAGACGTATTGTCAAACTCTTCTGAGGCTGAACAATACACTGAATGATCGGGTTAATGCAACCGAGAAGAGAGAAGAAAGTAAACAGTTTAACTGGAGGGGGAATAGCTGTCATTGAGAACGGGACAGTGTACGAACGGGTTAACGCAATTGAAAAGCAGATAGGCAACTTAACTGAAGGGAAAATAGCTGTTGCCGAGAACAGTGACTAGCATAAGAAGAAGAAGAGCGGATATATACAACCTCACGCTGCACAGAAGTCCGATTAGTATACACCGAGAAGTTCACTAAGCATAAAGTCATCGATGCACGGAAGGTCGTTCGCGACAAGTTACGGTTGCTGAGGTTAGGCCATTTGAAGCAAGAGCTGACACTGCGATAAACCTTTAACCCAGTTACTGAATCTGTCGATGAACCCTCAGCGAAATTCCGCTACGACGACGATGACGCTATTGCCGATTTCATTAACCGTCACAGCGACGCTAGGATAGACAAAACATTCGGTATTAGTGGTGAGAAACCATACATGTTCGGCACAAAGCCTATAACTTTAAATGAAAAAACGATACAAATCGACGATAAACAATTTAAAAGAACACCCAGTCTACTGAACCTTATTTTCCTAAGACCCACAAAAACTGTAAATAATTCGCCTTAGATCTGGTAATGTTTCGCGAAATAATGCTTTTAACTGATTTACATAAGAATGCAAAAAGCCGAAGCAATGTGAAATACAGATCCCTTTAAGAACTATTTTGGATGGTGAAAAAATAGCAGTGGCGCATGATACATGCAGCATAAAAGAGTGAGCAATCGACGCCCGCAGTGTATGTATATTACGACGACGCCATTGAGCTAATAGACAGCCTACGACTGCTCATGGCATCAACTGCCGCTTGTAATATAGCTCATTCGAATGAAGTTTTTTCAATAATTTCTGAGCTTAGAGAGACAGGCATCATCGAATAAGTAGTTAGACAACTGCACAAACCAGCAAACGACCTGTGGCAGGCGGATCTTGTCGACATGAGGGAATATTCAAGTGTGAATAACGGATTCAAATATATTTTAATGGTCATTGATACTTAATATAAATATGCCTGGGCATTACCTGTGACAGCGAAAACAGGAAAGGAAGTCGCGCATGTGTTTGATGGAGTGCTGCTGACGGGGACAAATCGAAGCCCAGACAACCTTCCAACAGATCACGGCGCTGAGTTTTTCAATAAATATGTCAAGGCTGTGATGGAATGGTATGGAATACATCACTACTCGATGTTCATCCACCTGAAGGCGAGTATCGTGGAACGTCTGAACATTACAGTGAAAACCCAGATGTGGATGCAATTCATCTTCGTGTTTCACGCAGATGGATCGATATCCACCCGCAAATAATTGCACAGTATAATTGAACCAAACATCGCACAATAACAATGAGACCAATCGATGTTCGTGATATTTTCGTATTTATTTGGCTGCCTGTAGACAACTGTTGTGTTGTATAGGCATCGTTAGATGGTTATACAAATGGTTATACATAAGGTCAGTAGTTACATAGTTATACAGATTCTGGTACAAATGATTACACAAAAGTTAACATATGGTATATGATTATATAAAAGGTCAGTATGGTTGTATGACATAAATTAGTTTCTTTGATCACACTCACATTTATAATAATAGAGAATCATATTTTTTCATTATGTAGGAATTCACTTATGCTATAGAATGTTTTCTCTTTCAACCATGTCTGTACCACCATTTTAAATCTATTCTCATGCAATTCCCTCGTTCCATGTGATGTATTGTTGTAAAATGTTTTGCCACCATGTAAAAAATTAGTCTGGATTTTACTCAAACGTGTCCAAGGAATGTCTAATAAGTTCCTATTTCTGGTTTCATATGAGTGCACATCTGACCTGCTTTCATACATGTGGGCATTCTCTTTGGCATGCATAATTGCTTTAAGTATGTATAGACTGGGAACTGTAAGAATTTTGTGCTCCATGAAGTACTGTCTGCAAGAAGTTAAATTGCTCACACCAAAAATACATCTAATGGCTTTCTTCTTCCAGAGGGAAACATCTTTTGCCCCAGCAGAGTTTCCCCAAAGAGGCATTCCATAATACAGATGAGTATGGAAAAAGGCATGTTATGCCATAAGTATGCACTCCTTACTGACACAATCCTTCAGTTTTCTAAGGAGATATACAGTGTGATACAAAAAGGTACGGCCAAACTTTCAGGAAACATTCCTCACACACAAAGAAAGAAAATATGTTATGTGCACATGTGTACGGAAACACTTACTTTCCATGTTAGAGCTCATTTTATTACTTCTCTTCAAATCACATTAATCACGGAATGGAAACACAGAGCAACAGAACGTACCAGCGTGACTTCAAACACTTTGTTACAGGAAATGTTCAAAATGTCCTCCGTTAGCGAGGATACATGCATCCACCCTCCGTCGGATGGAATTCCTGATGCACTGATGCAGCCCTGGAGAATGGCGTATTGTATCACAGCCGTCCACAATACGAGCACGAAGACTCTCTACATTTGGTACCGGGTGTGCGTAGACAAGAGCTTTCAAATGCCCCCATAAATGAAAGTCAAGAGGGTTGAGGTCAGGAGAGCGTGGAGGCCATGGAATTGGTCCGCCTCTACCAATCCATCGGTCACCGAATCTGTTGTTGAGAAGTGTACAAACACTTCGACTGAAATGTGCAGGAGCTCCATCGTGCATGAACCACATGTTGTGTCGTACTTGTAAAGGCACATGTTCTAGCAGCACAGGTAGAGTATCCCGTATGAAATCATAGTAATGTGCTCCATTGAGCGTAGGTGGAAGAACATACTGACGAAACTAAAATGAGCTCTAACATGGAAAATAAGCGTTTCCGGACACGTGTCCACATAACGTCTTTTCTTTATTTGTGTGTGAGGAATGTTTCCTGAAAGTTTGGCCCTACCTTTTTTCAACACCCTGTAGAACTCTTGCCAACTTACTGCACAGCTTTTCTGTGTGCGTATTCCAGCACAGTTTGGTATCAAGATGAATGCCAAGCAGTTTTACTGAATGCTTGAGTTCATTAGGTCCATCATTAATATCTCTGAGGGAAAAAGAGGATGTGTTCAGTGTTATTGCTATACTATTTTAAGAACTATAAATAAATAATACTACAAATGCTTACCTATTTCATTTCTTTCTTCTGCTTCCACATTTCTCTGTCGGTCTCCGACAAGCGTTTAACATACACTCGTCTATGCATCTTGTTTCTTATAACGATTTTTATAATCAGTGTGGCGAACATCATAAAACAGTTCAGCTTTTCAACCTCCATTATAAGCACTTGACTGTGAATAAACTCCATTGTGAGTATCGGACTACCCACGCGTACTAATGGGAAGGTAAAGCAACCCTCAACAACCGTGGCCACTGGTAGTCGATGGCCACAACACTGTGTTATTTAACGCACATGTAGCCGCTACAAGTTGCGTCTTCAGACGTAAGAAAATGGGCCCGGACCCATCCGTCTGCGGTACGACCTTGGGAACACGCCTATCCTTATATTAAATGCTCTGAGTAACCGGATATCACCCACTGGGATTTTTTGTGATCTCTCAAAGACTTTTGATTGTGTAAATCTTGGAATACTTCTAGATAAGCTCAAGTATTAATGGGACAGCGCTCAAATCGTTTAAATCATACCTAACTGGAAGAGTGAAGAAAGTTCAAATAAGCAGTTCACATAATATGCAAAAATAGGTGACTTCTAGATAAGCTCAAGTATTAATGGGACAGCGCTCAAATCGTTTAAATCATACCTAACTGGAAGAGTGAAGAAAGTTCAAATAAGCAGTTCACATAATATGCAAAAAATAGGTGATTTCTCAAACTGGGGAACAGTCAAGAATGGGGTGCCTCAAGGTTCGGTCTTGGGTCCTCTGCTGTTCTTAACATATATTAATGACTTGCCATTCTATATTCACGAAGATGCAAAGCTGGTACTTTTTGCCGATGATACAATATAGCTATCACACCCAACAGACAAGAATTAACTGGTGAAATTGTAAACGATGTTTTTCAGAAAATCATTAAGTGGTTCTCTGCAAATGGGCTCCATTAAACTTTGACAAAACACAGTATATACAGTTCCATACAGTAAATGGAATGACACCAGTAATAAATATAGACTTCGATCAGAAATTGGTAGCTAAGGTAGAATATTCAAAATTTCTAGCTTTATGCATTGATGAGGGGTTGAACTGGAAAAAGGTCTGCTGAAAAGTTTGAGTTCAGCTGCTTATGCTATTAGGGTCATTGCAAATTTTTGCGATATACATCTCAGTAAATTAGCTTGTTGTTGTTGTTGTTGTGGTCTTCAGTCCTGACACTGGTTTGATGCAGCTCTCCATGCTACCCTATCCTGTGCAAGCTTCTTCATCTCCCAGTACTTACTGCAACCTACATCCTTCTGTATCTGCTTAGTGTATTCATCTCTTGGTCTCCCTCTATGATTTTTACCCTCCACGCTGCCCTCCAATGCTAAATGTGTGATCCCTTGATGCCTCAGAACATGTCCTACTAACTGTTCCCTTCTTTTTGTCAAGTTGTGCCACAAACTCCTCTTCTCCCCAACTCTATTCAATACTTCATCATTAGTTATGTGATCTACCCATCTAATCTTCAGCATTCTTCTGTAGCACCACATTTCGAAAGCTTCTATTCTCTCCTTGTCCAAACTATTTATCGTCCATGTTTCACTTCCATACATGGCTACACTCCATACAAGTACTTTCAGAAACGACTTCCTGACACTTAAATCTATACTCGATGTTAACAAATTCCTCTTCTTCAAAAACGCTTTCCTTGTCATTGCCAGTCTACATTTTATATCCTCTCTACTTCTACCATCATCAGTTATTTTGCTCCCCAAATAGCAAAACTCCTTTATTACTTTAAGTGTCTCATTTCCTAATCTAATCCCCTCAGCATCACCCGATTTAATTTGACTACATTCCATTATCCTCGTTCTGCTTTTGTTGATGTTCATCTTATATCCTCCTTTCAAGAGACTGTCCATTCTGTTCAACTGCTCTTGCAAGTCCTTTGCTGTCTCTGATAGAATTACAATGTCATCGGCAAACCTCAAAGTTTTTATTTCTTCTCCATGGATTTTAATACCTACCCCGAATTATTCTTTTGTTTCCTTTACTGCTTGCTCAATACACAGATTGAATAACATTGGGGAGAGGCTACAACCCTGCCTCACTCTCTTCCCAACCACTGCTTCCCTTTCATGCCCCTCGACTCTTACAACTGCCATCTGGTTTCTGTACAAATTGTAAACAGCCTTTCACTCCCTGTATTTTACCCCCCCCCCCCCCCCCCCCCTCCTTTAGAATTTGAAAGAGAGTATTCCAGTCAACATTGTCAAAAGCTTTCTCTAAGTCTACAAATGCTAGAAATGTAGGTTTGCCTTTCCTTACTCTTTCTTCTAACATAAGTCGTAAGGTCAGTATTGCCTCACGTGTTCCAATATTTCTACGGAATCCAAGCTGATTTTCCCCGAGGTCGGCTTCTACCAGTTTTTCCATTCGTCTGTAAAGAATTCGTGTTAGTATTTTGCAGCTGTGACTTATTAAACTGATTGCTCGGTAATTTTCACATCTGTCAACACCTGCTTTCTTTGGGATGGCAATTATTATATTCTTCTTGAAGTCTGAGGGTATTTCGCCTGTCTCATGCATCTTGCTCACCAGATGGTAGAGTTTTGTCAGGACTGGCTCTCCCAAGGCCGTCAGTAGTTCTAATGGAATGTTGTCTACTCCCTGGGCCTTGTTTCGACTCAGGTCTTTCAGTGCTGTGTGAAACTCTTCACGCAGTATCTTATCTCCCATTTCATCTTCATTTTCATCCTCTTCCATTTCCATAATATTGTCCTCAAGTACATCGCCCTTGTATAGACCCTCTACATACTCCTTCCACCTTTCTTCTTTCCCTTCTTTTCTTATAACTGTGTTTCGATCTGAGCTGTTGATATTCATACAAGTGGTTCTCTTTTCTCCAAAGGTCTCTTTAATTTTCCTGTAGGCAGTATCTATCTTACCCCTCGTGAGATAAGCCTCTACATCCTTACATTTGTCCTCTAGCCATCCCTGCTTAGCCATTTTGCACTTCCTGTCGATCCCATTTTTGAGGCGTTTGTATTCCTTTTTGCCTGCTTCATTTACTGCATTTTTATATTTTCTCCGTTCATCAGTTAAATTCAATATTTCTTCTCTTACCCAAGGATTTCTACTAGCCCTCGTCTTTTTACCTACTTGATCCTGTGCTGCCTTCACTACTTCATCCCTCAGAGCTACCCATTCTTCTTCTACTGTACTTCTTTCCCCCATTCCTGTCAATTGTTCCCTTATGCTCTCCCTGAAACTTTCTACAACCTCTGGTTCTTTCAGTTTATCCAGGTCCCATCTCCTTAAATTCCCACCTTTTTGCAGTTTCTTCAGTTTTAATCTACAGTTCATAACCAATAGATTGTGGTCAGAGTTCACATCTGCCCCTGAGATGTCTTACAATTTAAAACCTGGCTCCTAAATCTCTGTCTTACCATTATATAATCTATCTGATACCTTCTAGTATCTCCAATATTCTTCCATGTATACAACCTTCTTTCATGATTCTTGAACCAAGTGTTGGCTGTGTTTAACTTATGCTCTGTGCAAAACTCTACGAGGCGGCTTCCTCTTTCATTTCTTAGCCCCAATCCATATTCACCTACTACGTTTCCTTCTCTTCCTTTTCCTACTCTCGAATTCCAGTCACCCATGACTATTAAATTTTCGTCTCCCTTCACTACCTGAATAATTTCTTTTATCTCATCATACATTTCATCAATTTCTTCATGATCTGCAGAGCTAGTTGGCATGTAAACTTGTACTACTGTAGTAGGCGTGGGCTTCTTGTCTATCTTGGCCACAATAATGCGTTCACTATGCTGTAAGTAGTAGCTTACCCACACTCCAATTTTTTTTATTCCTTATTAAAGCTACTCCTGATTTACCCCTATTTGATTTTGTATTTATCACCCTGTATTCACCTGACCAAAAGTCTTGTCCCTCCTGCCACCGAACTTAACTAATTCCCACTGTATCTAACTTTAACCTATCCATTTCCCTTTTTAAATTTTCTGACCTACCTGCCCGATTAAGGGATCTGACATTCCACGCTCTGATCTGTAGAACGCCAGTTTTCTTTTTCCTGATAATGACGTCCTCTTGAGTAGTCCCCGCCCAGAGATCCGAATGGGGGACTATTTTACGTCCGGAATGTTTTACCCAAGAGGACGCCATCATCATTTAACCGTACAGTAAAGCTGCATGCCCTCGGGAAAAATTAAGGCCGTAGTTTCCCCTTGCTTTCAGCCGTTCTCAGTACCATCACAGCAAGGCCGTTTTGGTTAGTGTTACAAGGCAGGATTAGTCAGTCATCTAGACTGTTGCTCCTGCAACTACTGAAAAGGCTGCTGCCCCTCTTCAGGAACCACACGTTTGTCTGGCCTCTCAACAAATACCCCTCCATTGTGGTTGCACCTACGGTACGGCCATCTGTATCGCTGAGGCACGTAAGCCTCTCCACCAACGGCAAGGTCTATGGTTCATGGGGGGTAAATTAGCTTACCACGCCTATTTTCATTCTCTGCTTTCGTATGGCATCATATTCTGGGGTAAAAGAGTGTTCATTGCACAAAAGCGTGTAATCAGAATAATTGCTGGAGCGCATCCAAGATCATCCTGCAGACACTTATTTAAAGAGCTAGAGATCCTCACTGTAGCCTCACAATATATATATATATATATATATATATATATATATATATATATATATATATATATATTCACTTACGAAATTTGTTATTAACAGTCCGAACGAATTCAAAAGTAATAGCAGTGTACATGGCTACAACACTAGGACAAAGGATGATCTTCACTACTCAAGGTTAAATCTAACTTTGGCTCAGAAGGAGGTAAAGTATGCTGCCACAAAAGTCTTTGGTCACTTACCATTGCATCATAAGTCTGACAGATAGCCATATAGCAATTCAAAGGAAATTAAAAGAATTTCTTAATGGCAACTCCTTATACTCAATAGATGAATTTATGGGTATAGTAAGTGGGTAATTCCCCCCCCCCCCCCCCCCCACCAGCCCCCCAAAAAAAATAAAAATATTAAGTGTCATGTAATATTTTGTGTAATGTAATATCTTGTATAGATACCTTTTATTAACCTGACACGTTCCACATCATTACGAAGTGTCGTATTCATGATCTATGGAACAAGTACTCATCTAATCTACAATGTGCATTAATATCCGTACCATGTAATCACGTCATATACCACAGCGCTGGGTCCGTATTTCTTGCATTATTTATCGCACGAAAGTTGCGTTAACAATCGCCGATGTACCTGAGCCTAAGGTTACGTTCACAGTGGCAGCGACAACGGTCGTCAGATGCCACGGCCAGAGGTCGCCCGATAACATCGGCCGACAGCCTGGCCACAGCGCGTCCGATCTCCCTCTTCAGTGTTTGATGGGGCCAAGGAGAGGTTTGATTTTAACCTTCAAGGATGAGATGAATACCACAACATCTCTGTGTGCTTGGAGACGAGTGCTACAATGGGGCTTTTGCTATTAAAAAGATGCCGAATGCATGTGCATGAGCTATATATCTGTCTTGAAAAGAACGTGGCGAGTACTGTATCCTCTGCCCTTAGTTTCTGGAATTAACAGACACGTTTTACAAACATATTACATGAATGAGAAATTTTCTGTTACTTACTCCAGATAATTCGTAGTAGCCTTGAAAAGCATAATTAAAACACCCTGTTTTGCTGAATTTATTTTAAGTTGTGCAGACATACGTTAATTAACCTTCAGCGGCTGTCATTCAGAATACTCGTGAAAGACAAACATAAAACTTCGAATAAGATACTCTGAACACCTAAACCACTGAAAAGTGGAAAAGGATATCCCACATTTGCAAACCACTTCATGTAAGAGAATCACCATCCTACTGGCACAAAAACACCACTAAGCTGAAGTAATAATTTCTAGGCAATTAATGTACACCTATTACAACCCACAACAGTTTCACTGCAGCGACTTTAAGACACCATCCCTTTCAAGTGAACAAATTATTTTTGAGGTTAAATTTCCAACACAAATTTTGCCTGCTTGTGATTCGCAATAAACCTGCGATTTCAGTCCATATATTCTGAATTATATCCAGATTATATATGTCATCCTCAGGATAACACAATCTCCTTCTTTGAATGAAATTGTCAGTTTTCACAGTCTATATTTCGTGTTACGTCAGCCAGTATTACTTAAGAAAACGAACTGATTTGAATTTAGGCCGGCCGGAGTGGCCGAGCGGTTCTAGGCGCTACAGTCTGAAACCGCGCGACGCTACGGTCGCAGGTTCGCATCCTGCCTCGGGCATGGATGTGTGTGATGTCCTTAGGTTAGTTAGGTTTAAGTAGTTCTACGTTCAAGGGGACTGATGACCTCAGAAGTTAAGTCCCATAGTGCTCATAGCCATTTGAACCATTTTTTTGATTTGTATTTCATCGGTTTTCGTCCTAAGTCTGTACGTTCGATCAGCTACATTGTGATTGTGCACATAGTAGCGTATTGATTTTAAAAATGGCTCTGAGCACTATGGGACTTAACTTCTGAGGTCATCAGTCTCCTAGAACTTAGAACTACGTAAACCTAACTAACCTAAGGACATCACACACATCCATGCCCGAGGCAGGAGTCGAACCTGCGACCGTAGCGGTAACGCGGTTCCAGACTGTAGCGCCTAGAACCGCACGGCCACCCCGGCCGGCTGATTTTAAAAGATCAGACATATTCGTCCGATGTCGGTAGTCAGCGGAATCCACCGATATCGGCGCCACTGTGATCGCAGCCTAAGGCTAAATGTTCGTCTTTTAATGCAAATTTTGTGCGACAAATAAGGCAAAGCACATGGACCCAGTGTTGTAGTATATGACGTGGCTACACGGTGCGGAAATTAACGCAGAACAGAAATAGTCCAGACAGTAATAGGCGGAAGATGAGCTGACCTGAACAGTATATTGACAGTCTTTTAAATATGTACGTGTAAGTTCATGGACACTGTGGAAGTTGGAAGTGCATCCAGAAGAGCCAGGAAAGTATATATTTTCATAACTTAACGAGAAGAGTCAGAAATATTTTAACCACTTGTGACAGATGTCAACATGTAAAAGTCAACAACAAAACTAGCAGAGGACTCAACAGAATACCATCCCAAAGAAAGAGATGGAACTAGTAGACATTGATTTATATGGGCAAATACCAAATGCAAAATGAGGGTACAGTCATGTCTTTGTTAGGGTAGATCTCTTTTTCAGAATTCATAAACTTCTAATCTATAAGAGAGCAGCCATAAAAGTGTGGGGGGTAGAAACTCCGTGGAGTTGTCCGGAACAGTATCACTGCCCTGAGTTAGCTCATCTAACCTCAACGGACCTTCAATTAGTTCACTCTGATGAGTGTTTGTGACAACATGCTTTGTACCTTGTAGAACAATAAAATATATTTAAATGGAATCATACGACCTGTTAATTGTTATTATATGTAACTACTATCATCATTGCTGTACTTCCTACGTAGTGCCCCAGAAATTTCAACCACGCTGCATTTAAAATGTAAAATTCCCCACACCAGTCTGTTGTCCTACAATGCAGCAGCTCCCTTCAGCTCAACCATTTCCTACTCTGAGGGACATCAATCTCGCCTCATTGTCAAGCCTGTGAATTCCATGAACTTTCCGTGCTTCAGTATGGTACAATTTCGCCAAAACCTGGGCAAAGTATCCAATTCAGCAGTGTGTAGTGAACCGATGACAATGCTTCCATTGTTTCCACATCTACCACGCCAAACTCACGTCACTTCACACCAAATTGGCCAATGAAATATTTTGATTTCCCAGTGTGCCTTATCAGTGACAGCATTGTAATGATGCCAGGTTGCTATTTGCCTAGAAATTCGGCTATGACAGTGAATGTGATTCCAGCTGAAGAATGGCTTCCTGCTGTACCATTTCTTAGTACAAATAGTACTTGAGCTCCCATGTGGGAAATAATGACACTTATCCCCATATACACTCTTTAAGTCCAAACCAATTTACAACAATTTACTGCCTCATGGACAAAATAATATGGGTTCAAGTGATATTCCTGGACATCAAAGCAAACTACCCGACACATACTATGTTTTCATGCAGCATTCGCCCATATCATCTGCATCGCAATTGCTGCCACGTCACCTGAGTAACATCACATCTCCACCCCTCACCCACGTTCACATGTATCCACTAGCGCTACACATGATGCTCACACACTGCAACTACTCTATGCATGTGTAACGTCCAGATTCAACAAACTGCCTTAATAGATTCATTACCTCATGAGCATACCATGTACTCACAGCATCCAGCAGCTCCCGTGCACCTGCCGGTCACGCCCACCTCCACACTTGGCTCATGTCTATTGCAACGCATATTCATTTATCTCCTCATGACACAATCCGTCTGAACGCTTCCATACCTGCCACACATATTGTGCCACATTTCTCTTTCCTATGTTATGATGCGCTGCTTCCCAATGCTTCCATGCCTACTGTGCCTACAGTGCTGTGTATCTCTTTGCCACTTTATGATGTGCTACTCCATGACACCTCTGCTCATGCTGCATCTACCGTGTCAGCCAGTGCTTACCTCATGTTGCTGCCAGCCTCACATAACCATGACCCTTATCATTCTGCATATCCTCAGCAAGACTCCATCTGTTGAACATGGACTCGCCTACGCTGTGGTTCACTCTTAGTGAGTGCATAATGCAGTCCACAGGCATCACTGAGGACATTGACAAATTTGCAGTACTTCTTAAGCACCTCAGTGATAACGCCGATTCCATTAGTGACTTTCTGCTTGATGTCCACACACAAACAAACAAATACAAGCCTGTCAAGGCCCTACTGTTTCAACATCTATCCCACTCAGCAGAGGAACACCTTCATCTAGTGATAACTGAACCTCACTCTATCGCAGAAGGCCTTTCACACTGTGGCACAAGCTTCACCTGGAAACTGATATGAGCCTACCCTGGATTATGCCCTGTGGAATTTGTGACTATTAAAACTGCTGGAGAGCATTCAATCAGCGATGCTCATGTACAAGGATGCTTCACCATATTTCAAACTATGCATGGCTGACAGAATGTTAGCACTTGCACAGAGCTGCCTCTTCATTAATTCTCATTGTAAATGCGCTACAGCTGACAGCATCCCCACCTAAATTGTGGCAACAAAAGAACCCAGCTGAGCCTAGCCAACACACTGCCTGTGATCTTGGTCACCACTGTGCACTTCCTACCACGCAGAAGCCAGCCACCCAACGTCTACTGGACTCGCTGAACCTTACATTCACTACTGCTCCATGAGGTTTTCTGGGTGCCAAACATAAAAAAATGCCTACAGTGCAGACTATCACTGGTGCGCCTCCGCCCAGTCGCTGATCCTTACCTGCCAATAAAAACAGTGCGGGTCGGCTGGGCACTACACACGCTAGCATGCTCTGCCTCTGCTGGTTCCACCCTCACTTTAGCTCTGACACACTACGTTGCATACAGCCTTGTTCATACCCAAACTGATCTCACGGCCTGGTACCAGTGCATCAGGTCACTCGTCCACTTCAGGTCTCCTCAAATAATCACTTTTAACACCATCTGCTGGTCTCATCTACCCAGATGGCTCTCGCCTCTTTGTTTAAGATGCACAACTAAATTCTTTCCTTCTAATCAACAGAGCTGATGTCAGCTGATTACACACTCTCTCACTCCTGCTACATTTTCACCTTCACCCATGCAACTTTGCACAGCTGATGACTGGGATACTGGTGGTTGGCACCACCTCCATCACTCTCGATCTTGGAAACCACACACCTATGCCCTGGAAGTTCTTGGTGGCTGAAATGGTGGAACCCATCTTAGTAGTTGACTTCCTCAGGCCTTACTGTTTACTCCCAGACCTGAACTGTGCTCTGCTCCTGCACCACGATGGCCAACAGCTGATCAGCAGCAAGTCCAGTGACTCGCTTCCTGCGAATGATATGCCATCATGTCCTACTTCACAGTCAGAGACGCCCCTCGATGTTATCTTGAAATGCCAAATGCTTACTGGTGAGCTCCACATGACATATGTCATGCACTCTGAATTGTGGTGTTCCAACTGAGATATGCGAGCAGCCAATGACATTCTCCATTTATGCATCGTCAAGACATTTAGTGAGCATCATACAGCACAACAACAACTCACTGTTCTGCCACATCTACACCCATTGCCTGATGATGAAAACATTGCGTCGGCCTCGAAACAGTTCATTCAAGTTCCATTACCTAAATGTTCTCGCCCAACCACACCCAGTGTTACTGACAGTGCCTCTGCGACCAGGTTGTCTGTTGATGATGGTGTTACAATAACACCTATCACTATGTCCTCAGATCCCACATCACGCCGGTCCATCTGGCCACAGACTATTTGTACCATCTCTGACAGGTTAGTTCACTGCATCAACAACGACCCCAGCCTGCTAGTCTGCCATCATCTTCGTTTCCTACCTCTCAACAAACTGAAAGCGGCAAAAGCCACCATGGACAAACTCTTGCATGCTGGTATTGTACAGAGCCATCCAACAGTGCCTGGGCTTCTCCTATCAAGCTCGCTGTTCGTTTTTGGAACACAACCTACGACCAGCTTAGAGACAGAAGTGATGACACTTTCTGTTGGACGTGACCATTATTTTGCAGGACAATGCTCAAGCACGTACAGTGCAAGCTGTTACTGATTTGTTTGACTGATGGGGCTGCTAAGTGCTGTGCCACCTACTGCATGCCCCTGACTTAAGCCCTCGTAAGTTCAACTCGATTTCTAAACTGGAGGAAACACTTCATAGCATTCACTTCAGAACTGCGACAAATTCGTCAGGTAATAGACTGTGTCGCTCGAGCAGTTAACACAACTGGCACTACTAAGAGTCTCCTACGACTTCCACATCGCTGGCAATGGGTTATACACAATTCTGGTGACTACTCTGAAGGTCAGCAAAACTTTGAAACACGTATCTATTTTGCACGAGCTGTAAATAAATAATTGCCATTATTAAAGTGCCGACCCTCGTACTTGGCGACTGTTTGGCGATTATCTGTACTTCAACGCCCTGATTGTAATAGACAGCTGCCCTGTACTGAACTTACAAGACTTCGCACATGAACTTGCTGGTTCAAAAAAATGGTTCAAATGGCTCTGAGCACTACGCGACTTAACCTCTGAGGTCACACGTCGCCTAGAACTTAGAACTAATTAAACCTAACTAACCTAAGTACATCACACACATCCATGACCGAGGCAGGATTCAAACCTGCGACCGTAGCGGTCGCGCGGTTCCTGACTTTAGCGCCTAGAACCGCACGGCCACTCCAGCCGGCCGAACTTGCTGGTACTACCATAGTCAGTGTTACTGAATGTAAAAGGATCTATTTTCGGATACCTATGGCTGATGAGGATATACCAAAAATTACAATAATCACGTCATTCGGTCGTTTTTATTTTTTATTTATGACTTACAGGTTAAAAAAAGCGGCTCGGACCTGGCAGAGGTTTACTGACAGCCTGCTATTTAATATCTGTTATGCTTACCTAGTTGACGTGATAATTTTCTCGCAGTTTCCTGATGGACATGAGATTCATTTACGCACCATGTTGGGCAAGTTAGTGGCACAATTAATAACAACATACGACAACTGCAGTAACTGTGTCAACTTCGTTCGACATTTGGTTGACACTTTGGGGATATGCCCCACGCTGGAGAAAAGAAACAAATTTGCCTCCTCCCTCATCCCTTGGACCATCAACACCTACAAAGTTTCCTCGGAGTCATTAATTTTTACAGGCATCCCGGCAAACGAGCATGACGTGGACGCCTGAAATGAAAACGGCCTTCGAAAAGTTTAAATCTGACCTCACACAAATTGTCACCCTCGCCCTTCCGTCGCTGGACGCACACCTCGTCATCTACATCTACATCTACATCTACATCTACATGGAGACTTTGCAAATCACATTTAAGTGCCTGGCAGGGGGTTCATCGAACCACCTATACAATTCTCTAGTATTCCAACGTCGTATATTGCGTGGAAAGAACGAACACCTATATCTTTCCGTACGGGCTCTGATTTCCCTTATTTTATCGTGGTGATCGTTTCTCTCTATGTAGGTCGGTGTCAACAAAATATTTTCGCGTTCGGAGGAGAAAGTTGGAGATTGGAATTTCGTGAGAAGATTCCGTCGCAACGAAAAACGCCTTTCTTTTAATGTTGTCCAGCCCAAATCCTGTATCATTTCAGTCACGCTCTCTCCCATATTTCTTGATAATACAAAACGTGCTGCCCGCTTTGAACTTTTTCGATGTACTCCGTCAGTCCTATCTGGTAAGGATCCCACACCGTGCAGCAATATTCTAAAAGAGGAGCGACAAGCGTAGTGTAGGTAGTCTCCTTAGTAGATCTGTTACATTTTCTAAGTGTCCTGCCAATAAAACTCAGTCTTTGGTTAGCCTACCCCACACATTTTCTGTGTGCTCCTTCCAATTGAAGTTGTTCGTAATTGTAATGCCTTGGTATTTAGTTGAATGTACGGCCTTTAGATTTGACTGATTTATCGTGTAACCGAAGTTTAACGAATTCCTTTTAGCACTAATGTGAATGACCTCACACTTTTCGTTATTTAGGGTCAACTGCCAATTTTCGCACCATTCAGATATCTTTTCTAAATCGTTTCGCAATTTTTTTTGATCTTCTGATGACTTTATTAGTCGATAAACGACAGCGTCATCTGCAAACAACCGAAGACGGCTGCTCAGATTGTCTCCCAAACCGTTTATATAAATAAGTAACAGCAAAGGGCCTATAACACAACCTTGTTCAACGCCAGAAATCACTTCTGTTTTACTCGATGACTTTCCGTCAGTTACTACGAACTGTGACCTTTCTGACAGGAAGTCACAAATCCAATCTCATAACTGAGACGATATTCCATAAGAACGCAATTTCACTGCAACCTGCTTGTGTGGTACAGTGTCAAAAGCCTTCCGGAAATTCAGAAATACGGAATCGATTTGAAATCCCTTGTCAATAGCACACAACAATTCATACGAATAAAGAGCTAGTTGTGCTTCACAAGAACGCTGTTTTCTAAACCCATGTTGACTGTGTGTCAATAGACCGTTTTCTTCGAAGTATTCATAATGTTCGAACACAATATATGTTCCAAATCCTGCTGCATATCCACGGTGATGATATGGGCCAGTAATTATGTGAATTACTCCTATTACCTTTCTTGCATATTAGTGTGACCTGTGCAACTTTCCAGTCTTGGGTACTGATCTTTCGTCAAGCGACCGGTTGTGAATGCTTGTTGAGTATGGAGCTAATGCATACTCTGAAAGGAACCTAACTGGTATACAGTCTGGACCAGAAGACTTGCCTTTATTAAGTGATTAAAGTTGCTTCACTATTCCGAGGATATTTACTTCTACGTTACTCATGTTGGCAGCTGTTCTTGATTCGAATTCTGGAATATTTACTTCGTCTTCTTTTGTGAAGGCATTTTGGAAGGTTTTGTGAAGGCATTTAGGAAGGCTGTGTTTAGTAACCCTGCTTTGGCAGCACTGTCTTCGATAGTATCTCCATGGCTATTGCGCAGAGAAGGCTTTGATTGTTTCTTGCCCCTAACATACTTCACATACGAGCAGAATCCCTTTGGATTTTCTGCCAGGTTTCGAGACAAAGTTTCGTTGTGGAAAATGTTATAAGCATCTCGCATTGAAGTCCGCGCTAAATTTCGAGCTTCTGTAAAAGATCGCCAATATTGAGGACTTTGCGTCTGTTTAAATTTGACATGTTTGTTTCGTTGTTTCTTCAACAGTATTCTGACCGGTTTTGTGTACTAATTAGGATCAGCTCCGTCGGTTGTTAATTTATTTGGTATAAATCTCTCAATCGCTGCCGATACTATTTCTTTGAATTCAAGCCACATCTGGTCTACACTTACATTATTAATTTGGAAGGAGTGGACATTGTCTCTCAGGAAGGCGTGAAGTGAATTTTTATCTGCTTTTTTGAATAGGTATATTTTTCGTTTATTTTTGGAGGATTTGGGGGTTACAATATTCAATCTCGCTACGACAACCCTGTGTTCGCTAATCCCTGTATCGGTTTTGATCCTCGTTTTTAGGATTGTTTGTTGCTAAGTGGTCAAGTGTGTTTTCACAACCGTTTGCTATTCGTGTGGGCTCAGGAACTAACTGCTCGAAATAATTTTCAGAGAATGCGTCTAGCACAATTTCCGATGATGTTTTATGTGTACCTCCAGAATTAAAAACGTATTTTCGCCAACATATCGAAGGTAAATTAAAGCCATCACCAACTACAACCGTATGAGTCAGGTGCGAGTTGAAATCCAACTCAAGTTTTCTTTGAATCTTTCAGCAACTGTATCATCTGAATTGGGAGGTCGGTAAAAGAATCCAATTATCATTTCACTCCGGTTGCCAACTCACAGGAACTATCTACTTCAATTTCGCGACAAGATAATCTACTTCTAACGGCAACAAACACGCCACCGCCAATCGTGTTTAGCCTATCCTTTCGGAACACCGTTAGGTTCTTCGCAAAAATTTCGGCTGAGCTTCTTCTCTCGCTTTCAGTGCCTATAACGATTTGAGCATCAGTGCTTTCTATTAGCGCTTGGAGCTCTGGTACTTTCCCAACACAGCTACGACAATTTACAACTGTTATACCTATGGCTCCTTTATCTACGTTCTTCCTGTGTTCACCGTGCACCCTCTGTGACTGAAGCCCTTCTTGTGTCTTCCCGAGACCCTCTAACCTAAAAGACCGCCCAGTCCACGCCACACAACCCCTGCTACCCTGTAGCCGCCTCCTGCGTATAGTGGACACCTGACCTATTCAGTGGAACACAAAACCCAACCATCCTTTGGCGCAAGTCGAGGAATCTGCAGCCTACATGGTCGCAGAACCGCCTGAGTCTCTGATTCAGACCCTCCACTCGGCTCTGTACCAGAGGTCCGCAATCGGTCCTGTCGTCTATGCTGCAAATGTGAGCTCTCCTTTCATCTTTCAAGCAAGACTGGCAGCCTTTACCACTTCTGTCAGCCACTCGAAGCCAGAGAGAATCTCTTCTGATCCAAAATGACACGCATCTTTGGTATTGACGTGAGCAACCACCTGTAGTTTGCTGCATCCTGTGCTCTTCATGTCATCCGGAAATATCCTTTCCACATCTGGAGTCACTCTACCCGGTATGCACACGGAGTGCACATTGGTTCTTTCCCTTCTTGGCAGCCATGTCCCTAAAGGACCCCATAACACGCCTAAAGCCGTCGGCACACGGGCCGTGCATTCCAACGTTGAGCGTTGAGTGTGCCGAGTCCACCGTGCTGCTGAACGCTCACAAACGATGCGACTCGTGCATACGGTACGCGCGACCCAGCGTGCTCACATGCGACGGCAGCGCGCTCCAGCGGCAGTTGTTGACTGCAGTTGACGCGCGCGAGCTAAATAACATATAGACAAGTGTTTACGAAACGAAGACGCCTAAACTGGCTGCTTTAGCTTTACTAGCAACTATCGATGACGAGAGGAGAGGTAGTTGCATTAACCACTGCACCAACCAGACACACTGTTTACCACAATTGCATGGACTGTCTCGCCATGCCTCCCATCTGACCAAAACCCCCGCCCATGTCTAAAAGAACAGACCATGCGGAATATGCCGCTATGATACATATTATGTAAACTGAAGGTAGATGGAGAGGAAAGGAAAGAAAAGGGAAGGAACCATTGATGGCAGCTGTATCGGGAGTTCATGCAGAATCAGCAGCAACAAGTGAAAACGTGTGTCACACAGTGATTCGATCAGGGATCTACTGTTTACTAGGAAATTGCATTAACCACTGCACCACCTGTACACAGTGTTTCTGGCAACTGGGCGAACTATCTTGCCCCCCTCCCCCTCCACCATGGCTGACCCACACTCCCACCAGAACCAGCCTATCAGCAGTCACTGTTCGTGTCCTCCACTCTCTCCATCTCTACTTTGGGATTTCTGCAGGACAAATGTAATTGTGCATCCACACTGAAGATGTGGATTCATTCTCTATTGAGGTAAATAAGTTAAATGAATGTATGGTGTCTGTTCTTTTGACATCTGTATAATTTATTCACCTTGACGGGCAACCAATTCACCACATTCAGAGCAGATGCACAATTATGTTCAAGCTTCTGCAGCAATCTGAAGATAATGTGCATGGAGGATATGATGGGGACTGTGGATAGGTGGTACTAGATGGGTGAGTAGCTTGGCTATGAGATACTGTGAGATAGTCATGCAACTGCAATAAACACTGTGATAAACACTTTGTCCAGGTGTTCAGCGGCAACCAATAGTAGACGTCTTCTCCAAATGATCAGGGTTAACTGTGTGGACCAATGGTTTACATCCCTCGACATTGTACAGCATGGGCAGTAAGTAAATGCTTACCACACCTCACACATCCCCTATGTGGCACAAGTTTCTGGTCCCGATTACCCTCACACGTCATAAGTTGATGACGATGGAATCCTTTGTCTGTACCGGGATGTTATTTAAAGTTCAGTATTCATCCTTGCCCTCCCACAGGAGGATGGTGGAGTAGGCTTATTCCATGTGCCAGACAGAGTTATGACACTTTTTGTTAACTCCCGACTGAAAGTCTGGCGTCTCTGCCTGACGAGCCTGATCGGACTGTTTTTGCATGAATGCACGCCAGTCTCCATGTCAGTCCCAGTCATGTTATAAGACATTACAACCCCATTTTATCACTTTCGACACTTCTTTCTTGAATTAAGTTACATCCTGCACTCCTTACCCCTTTATGTATACTCTGGACAAAGACTGTAGACGACACATTACAAATTTGTCGATCCCCCAACTTCATTGAACACGTTTCCCCAGATCACATGGCGTCGTGTGTGGTAAGCGCAACACGCTGGTTATATTGATATCAGCGTCCAGTCCACCTGGTATATCACCATCAATGGCAAACAGGTCAACCAGTTTCATTTGCACCACATCCGCCTCACTGCACACCCACCTGCGTTTACTGTGGTGTGGAGGACACAGACGCTCCTCAGTTCTCATGTGGTCCATTGTCTGACGTCTGGAGGCTCGTGCAGCATATCTTAGCTTTCCTTACCCAACAGACACCTGCTCAGATCATTTTCCTGATGCTTTTATTCCTGGATGTGATTCACTATCCTGCACCAAAAGCTATTGCTGTGAATTGGATACGCTGCCATACGGTCCGCTACATTTTTGGCCCTGACGAGAATTCAGAACTAGGTTACTGGACGTACCCTAACGATCGACACTGTACACTTGTTCACAACCCCAGATACAACATGTTCTTTTCCAGTTTTCTACGGAGCGCCTTTCATGACCCGCCTTCCAGCCGAAACGTCCAAGCCATGAGATGCTGATACCTTTTTCCCGACATTATGTTCTGAAGCCACTACAAACAGAGTCTCCATTAAATTTTCGAGAAGACACATTTGGACGTTCCGCCAATCAGAAGGCGTTAGTGACTCCTGGAATTCTGGTACATAGACTAACTTAATTTAAAACATTTAAAAATTAAAAAAAGTAAATAAGTAAAAGAAAATAAAAATATATATACAGGGTATTCCATTGATTGTGACCGGTCCAAATATCTCACGAAATAAGCGTCAAACGAAAAAACTGCAAAGAACGAAGCTTGTCTTGCTTGAAGGGGGAAACCAGATGGCACTATGGTTGGCCCGCTAGATGGCGCTGCCATAGGTCAAACGGATATCAACTGCGTTTGTTTAAATAGGAACCCCCATTTTTTTTTATTACATATTCGTGTAATATGTAAAGAAATATGAATGTTTTAGTTGAACCACTTTTTTCGCTTTGTGATAGATGGTGCTGTAATAGTCACAAACATATGGCTCACAATTTTAGACGAACAGTTGAGAACAGGTAGGTTTTTTAAATTAAAATACAGAACGTAGGTACGTTTGAACATTTTATTTCGGTTGTTCCAATGTGATACATGTACCTTTGTGAACTTATCATTTCTGAGAATGCATGCTGTTACAGCGTGATTACCTGTAAATACCACATTAATGCAATAAATGCTCAAAATGATGTCGATCAACCTCAATGCATTTGGCAATACGTGTAACGACATTCCTCTCAACAGCGAGTAGTTCGTCTTCCGTAATTTCACACACGCATTGACAATGCGCTGACGTATGATGTCAGGCGTTGTCGGTGGATCACGGTAGCAAATATCCTACAGCTTTCCCCACAGAAAGAAATCCGGGGACGTCAGATCCTATGAACGTGCGGGCCATGGTATGATGCTTCGACGACCAATCCACCTGTCATGAAACATGCTATTCAATACCGCTTCAACCGCACGCGAGCTATGTGCCGGACATCCATTATGTTGGAAGTACATCGTCATTCTGTCATGCAGTGAAACATCTTGTAGTAACATCGGTAGAACATTATGTAGGAAATCAGCATACATTGCACCATTTAGATTGTCATCGATAAAATAGGGGCCAATTATCCTTCCTCCCATAATGCCGCACCATACATTAACCCCCCAAGGTCACTGATGTTCCACTTGTCGCCGCCATTGTGGATTTTCCGTTGCCCAATAGTGTATATTATGCCGATTTACGTTACCGCTGTTGGTGAATGACGCTTCGTCGCCAAATAGAACGCGTGCAAATATCTGTCATTGTCCCGTAATTTCTCTTCTGCCCAGTGGTAGAACTGTACACGACGTTCAAAGTCGTCACCATGCAATTCCTGGCGCATAGAAATATGGTACGTGTGCAATCGATGTTGATGCAGATGTGCGGATTAGCAAAATGGCTCTGAGCACTATGGGACTTAACTTCTGAGGTCATCAGTCCCCTAGAACGTAGAACTACTTAAACCTAAGTAACCTAAGGACACCACACACATCCATGCCTGAAGCAGGATTCGAACCTGCGACCGTAGCGGTTGCGCGGCTCCAGACTGTAGCGCCCAGAACCGCTCGGCCACTCCGGCCGGCGCGGATTAGCCACAACAGCAGCTAAAACACCTACTTGGGCATCATCATTTATTGCAGGTCGTGATTGACGTTTCACATGTGGCTGAACACTTCCTGTATCCTTAAATAACGTAACTATCTGGCGAACGGTCCAGACACTTGGATGAAGTCGTCTAGGATACCGAGCAGTATACATAGCACACGCCCGTTTGGCATTTTGATCATAATAGCCATACATTAACACGATATAGACCTTTTCTGCAATTGGTAAACGGTCCTTTTCAACGCGAGTAATGTATCACGAAGCAAATACTGTCCACACTGGCGGAATGTTATATGATACCACGTACTTATGCGTTTGTGACTACTACAGTGCCATCTATCACAAAGCGAAAAAAATGGTCCAACTAAAACATTCATAATTCTTTATGTACTACACGAATAAGTAATTAAAATGGGGGTTCCTATTTTTAAAAAAACCAGTTGATGTCCGTTTGACCTAGGGCAGCGGGCCAACCATAGCGCCATCTGGTTTTCCCCTTCAAGCTATACGAGTTTCGTTCTTTGAAGTTTTTTCGTTTGACGCTTATTTCGTGAGATATTTGGCCCGGTCATTATCAATGGACCACCCTGTATCTAAGCATAAAGACAACAAAAAATAACATAAAAATGCAATAAAATAAACAAACAAAAACAAGCCCATACACAACTACTTTCATTTTCATCGCTACTCTCTATGTTCTTCCCCCTTACTTTTTTCTTTTCCTACACCCTTGTAGTAATAGGTTAGTTGTTTTGGGATAGGCCTAGATAGGCGCCAACGCCTGAAGAGGTGCATTTTTGTTTTGTTAGGGACAAGTGGCGATGGTAAGTAGATATTTTTGTAGTTTTCCCTTTCTTGTCCAGGGGCAAAAAAGAAAACAAATAAAGAAGGTGGCCCAGTTGTTACCACAACTGCCTAATAAGCAGGAGATCCCTTGTTGAATCCGAGTCTGGCACACACTTTCGCTCATTACCACTGAATCAACATTAAGTCCCAATTCATCTGACATCAATAGCTCCTTTTCTTTTCTTTGCTTCTACCCCCTCCACCTTCAGTTTACATAATATTTGTTACAGCTGCGGATTCCACTTAGTGTCTGTCATTTTGGTCATTTCTGAAAGAACAGTCACCATGCGTTCATATAACTGATTCGTATCCATCACCTTCAGTGCAGATACACAATTACGCACAACCTTCTGCAGGAATCTCAAAATAGCGAGCATGGAGGACATGGACAGGGACTGCATATAGGTGACACTGGGTGGGAGTGTGGTTTGGCCAGAAGGTGTGCCAAGATAGTCTGTGTCGTCATGATAAACACTGTGTGCGCGTGGTGCAGTTGATAATCCAACTGCCTAGTCAGCAGAACATTCCATGTTGAATTTTTCAGCACATATTTTCGCTCATCGCCTCTGATTCTACATAAATTCCCAATGCAGCTGACATCAAAAGTCCCTTTACCTTCAATTTACATAATGTGTTTTACAGCTGCAGATCCCGCGTGGTGTCTGTCGTTTTCAATGTGTCCGAAAGAATGGAGACTATGCATTCATATAACTGATTCACTTGATAGGTAATGAGTCTTCTACCTTCAGTGTGGATGCACAATTACGTTCAGCCTTCTGCGGAAATCTAAGAGTAGCGAGCAAGGATGACATGGAGGGGGACTGCAGTTAGGTGGCACTCCATGGCAGTGTGGGTCAGCCGGTATACGTGCTGAGACAGCCACGCAATCGCGATGAACAATGCGTCTGGGTGGCGCAATTTCTAAAGCAAGTGCCTAGTAAGCAGCTGAGTCTTGGTTTGACTCACATTTTCTTTCATCACTGCTGATTCCGCATAAACCCCTAATGCAGCTGACATCAATAGTTTCTTTCCTTTCTCTTCTACATAATGTGTTTCACAGCTGCGAATTCTATGTGGTGTCTGTTCTTTCAGACATGTCCAAAGCAGTGTCGTAGCGTGAGGGGAGAATTTGAGACATAGTCTCCCCTGTATTTGTGCTTAAAAAAGATTCAATAGTAATTCATAACAAAAATATAAATAACTTTCTGCTAAGAGCTCTAAATGTGACATCAGTCTTGTAGCCCGCGCCGCACCCTGGGTATTGGCGTATTTGCTTGCTTGAGACTCGACTGCTCTGCCTCCCTTCCCTTACCTTCCATTACCTGGCTGTGTGCGCCTGCGCCCCCTCCACTTCCTCTCTTCCACGAAGACCGGTGCGCTGCACTTGCTAGCAGGCATCGAGACTAGTCTCTGCCGCTTCTATGCAGGATTTTAACACAGAAGTGAACAGTCGCGCGGTTTGTGTTGATAGTCATTCTTGTGAGATTTTAGTGCATAATTTCGTTGTGTCACCAACATGAGTGAGCGTGCAACTGAACACCTTACAGAATTTTTATTAAAAACGCCTTTTTCTACATTAACATACCGTACGAATAAAAGTTCGAATTGAAGGACAAACGACCTACTCCTATACTCAGTGTAGTTTTTAAGTGAAGCCAAACAAAAACTCACTTTTCAGACAGCCTGGTACGAAAAGTATACTTGGCTGACTGCGATTGCAGTTAATAACAGATTATATTGTTATATATGTCTTCTGTTTGGTGGTGAAAAGGAATAGTCCAATGAGGGCATTTGTACAATAAAAAACTTTGACCGGAATGCACCAAAGCACCAGATATCAAAACATCACCTGCAGAACAAAGAATCATTTCTGTTATTGGGCAAAAGTAGAATTGAGCACGCCCTTTCTGAAGCCGCTCGGCTGACAGCAATAAAATACAACGAACAAGTTGTATCCAATAGGAGAGTATTGGCTTGTATTATTCGGGCAATTGTAATTCTTTGTAAACAAGAACTAACCTTTCGCGGCCATCGAGAGGATGAATCCTCCAGCTACAAAGATAACTATCTGGAATTGTTGGATTTACTAGCTCAAGGAGAGCAGTTAATCCAAGACCATTTGTAATCTCTTCAACCTTTAAAGGAACTTCTCCAGATATACAGAATGATGTAATAGAAATGATAACTCTGGCAGTTAATGAGAAAATAAGGTCTGAAATTCAGAACTGCAATTTCATTTCGATTGAAGCTGATGAAATATTAGACATGTCATGCAAGAGTCAAATGAGTATAATATTCAGATACTGTATTGCAGACAAAATTGAGGAAAGATTCGTTGGATTTTACGATGTTTATGGAGATATAACTGCTTTTTTCAGCAAATCATCAAAACGAACTGTATTGCTAAGAGAAAGGATTTAAACTGCCACATGCAAGCAATACTCGCTGGAACTTTCATTCCAGGGCAGTTTGAACAATATCTAGTCATTTCTCAGAGCTATATAGTGTTTTAAATTATACAATTGATGATACAGACTCTCAGTGGGACCCTGAATCTTTGAGTTGTGCTGTGAGAATGAAACGACGGATGGCTGATCCTACGTTTGTCTACTTGCTTTGTTTCTACCGAGACTGCATTGTTTATGTTGTTCAATTCATTAATGTTCTTCAGCCAAAATGTGTCAGTATAACTGCTTGCCACTACGAAATAAGAACTGTTCTGAGAAACTTACGGCAATTAAGAACGAAAACATTCGTTGATGAATGCATTAAATGCAGTTTGTGTTTGAATGGCAACTTATCATTCCGTGACAGTCAAAAGACATCTCTCAGGGCACTAACTTACGAGATACTGCATTTGCAAATTGTTCACATGGAAAGAAGATTTCAAGAGTTTCCCCAAATTCAATTTGTGAACTTTAGAACGAAAAGTGTTTCTCGAACTATCAAAAAGAATTCCCAAAGTTGAAACTGCTTCAGTTATTAGAACAGTACCCTTTTTTCAAACAAGAACAACTTGAAAATGCACTCTGTAAAATATACGCTGATGTGAAAAAACAACTATCTCCAAGAATCCTCTTAAAGTACACTGTCAACAATGATTTAGACTGTGTTTATGAAGAAACAACGAAGTTCCTGCGTTTGATTTTGATCCTACCTGCAACTACAGCAAGCAGTGAACGAAGCATGAGTACTCTTAAACGAGTGAAGAATTATTCAAGGAATTCAATGTCCAACACCCGGCTGTCGTGTTTGAGCAAGTTAGCAATAGAAAAGACACTAATTGGTGAGCTATCCAGTGATCAGATCTTTGTAGACCGAGTTATAGACTCATTTGTGGGAAGAAAAGACAGGCGCATTGCGCTTGTATACAAGAAAATGTAAGTGCTTCTTCTCTTGCTGCTGGAGTTCTACAAATTTGTCATCGTTTCTTGAACAAGTTAGTTATTATTATTATTATTATTATTATTATTGTTATTAGTGGCAGCGGTAGTGGTAGTAGTAGTAGTAGTTGTTGTTGTTTTATTTGATGCATTTTGTTTCATTTGTTTAAATTATAGTTTATTGTACTATTTTGTCTACCTATAATAAATATAGTCTCTCCCCAACCTTTACAACCACGCTACACCACTGGTCCAAAGGAACAGACACCACTCATTCATATTAACGTCGTACATATCCGCAACGAAAAACGTGACACTAAATGACAGAATGTGTACCAATAATTCTAATTTTCGGTTGCGGGATGAAATTTGCGCCGTATCATTAGTGGATGGTGAATTGTGTCTTGTTTCATGAATTACGGCTACAGTGCTATATGTGATATTTGATTCATATTCATGTGGGACAATTGTGCATGAACTCAAGCTGAATGGCCAGGGAAGCAAGCTGTATAGACAAAACAGCTGCTTCAGGAAGATGGCTACAATTACTATGTTACCGGTACATCAAAAGAGAGATGGGTCTGCACTAATAAAACAATTAGTTACTCCATGTTCGGAAGATGTGCTGAATCCGCAACCCTCTTCCTTTTTTTATTGAAGATCGCTCAAGTTGGCATTGAGAACTTTATTGCGTCCACTACTGGTTTCGTATTTTGCAGCAGGCCATTTTTAAGTTCTTCGGAAAAATTTTGTGCAGAGGGACAACGTGCTCGCAGTAGTTTCCAATAGCATCTGGACTGGTTTTCATTAAATGAATGTGAAAACCGTATTTTCTTTCGAGTCCAACGATCGCACAAAATGTTTTTACTTTTCTGACCCTTTACTATCACAGACTGCTGTCAACTGTTTCAAAATTGCCACCGCCATTCACCACTCCAGCGGTAGGCCTTTGGTACTCGTGCTGGGACAGGTGCTACTTGCGTAACGTAGAACCATGTTTATGGAAATAACTATGTACGCAATGGCTTTGTTTGTCACTGCTTGTGGAGTTTTCTTTTCGTGCAGAAGATTTAAAATCGTTCTCCAATATTTCTTGGGTCAGCCAAGGGACCAAAAGCCTCAAGAAGACACACATCCAAATGAAGAAGAAAAAAGGGAATGAGTTTTTCTTTTACTACTACGTTATGCAAGGTATGTAAGTCTATAAAAAACCGCACAATTGACACAGTCCTATCAGTAAAACATTCTGTGCTGTACTTCTCACTCACATTCAAGTACTCTTCCTGTTTGAAATAGGGCCAGGTAAGTTCACCTAGTTGCAGAAGCTTCAAGGATATGTATTTATGGGATTTCTGTTTACTGCAGATGTTTATGTGTAGTTTCATCATGTATTCATCATGATCTTGGAAGCAGTTTATGACACTAACATCCATCAGTCACAGTTGGAATCCGTCAATTCATACAAATACTTGGGTGTAACTCTTTTTAGTGACATGAAATTAAACGACCACGTAAGCTCAGTCATGGGTAAAGCAGGTGGCAGACTTTTGGTTATTGGTAGAATATTAGGGAAATGCAGTAAGTCTACAAAGGAAACACTCGTGTAACCCATCATAGAATATTACTCATGTGTATGGAACTTGTATACCAAATAGGACTAACAGGCGATAATGAACGTATAGAGATGATGGCAGCAGGAATGGTTACAGATTTGCTTTATCTCTGGATGAATGTCACAGAGATGTTGAAAGAACTGAACTGGCAGATCCTTGAGGATAGACATCAAGTAGCCCACAGAAGTCTGCTTACAAAGTTTTGAGAAGAGGCTTTAAATGATGGCCTGAAGAATATACTACAATCCCTTGCTTATCACACCTATAGTGATCGTTAGGACAAACTTATCGTTTAAGTACGGCACACACAGTGGCATTTCAAGAGTCATCCTTCCCACATTACATATGTGAGTGGAACAGTCAAAAGCCCTAGTAACTGGTGTTGGTATGATGGGACATACCCTCTGCCATGCAGTTAGCAGTGGTTTACAGAGTATGAATATAGATTTTAGTACCATACAATTCTGCTGCTCATATATAGGTGCAAATTTTAATCTAACTACAGATATTAAATATTATGCCACAACAGGCTCACAGCCAGTTAGATGCAGTGCATCAAAAGCAGAAGAGAACATCATGCATATGTTTTTACACTTATTTGTTTAATTGTTCAGTAATATAAAAAAAATATTTTCATTACTGTCTTTGACATGGAACTTAATAATATTTGATCGTGTCAATGGCCACTTCTTGTCATAACAGTACTGCTTCCAACACACCAGGATCCTGCTGCCATTATTGTTTAAAGTTATGATTTACTTTAACTGTTTTGAAAAGTTTTAATTTATTATTGGTATCCAATATCTGTTACGATATTTCGTCCCTTATTTACAATCCAAGCAGTGTGTGAGCTTTACAGAGGTACCAATGGAGTTAGAGCAAATATAGATCATCCTGATCAATATACGAGGTATTTTAAGATAATGAGAATCTATCTTCAGTGAGGGGATAAATGGCATATATAGTTTTCTCTCACCACATACTACCACCACTCATCCTGTCCCAGCTGACCCTTGCGGCCGAGCTGTTATAAGCGCTTCAGTCCGGAACCGCGCTGCTGCTAAGGTCACAGGTTCGAATCTTGCCTCAGGCATGGATGTGTGTGATGTCCTTAGGTTAGTTAGGTTTAAGTAGTTCTAACTTTAGGGGGCTGATGGCCTCATATGTTAGGTCCCATAGTGCTCAGAACCATTTGCACTGTTTTTGAACAATCCAGTCCCACACACTTACAAACAAACACACATATTCATTTCTGTTTAAGAAATACACTTTTACATGATAACTCCCTGGCAGACACCATCTCTAATATGCGGCACCATACCTTGCAGACTTGTAACTCTCCATTTTAATAATCTGATATGTGTCATTTACTTCAAAACATTGCTAAAATCATCTTCAACAGCGTTTCAGCTAACACTGAGAAGCTAATTTAGCATCCCACTGTCATTGAGTTCATTAGAAAAGGAGTCATAGCTTAGTTGTAGAAGCGTGGAGAAAGAGAACAATTATAGCTTAGATGAAGGATTTCTCAGTGTGAGATACTGACATAGATGTTTGCCCCTAAGTTTCGCCACAGTTACATGTTCTGTCATATTTTAACCAATGGTTATGGGGAAATGAATGCTAGAAATGTGATTTTATGCCACTCAAAGCTGATGGAAAATCAGATGCTGTCTAATTTGTGTCTTCATTATCGATTTTATAGGCACAATGGTAATGATAAAGGCTACTTTCAACAATACCAGTAGTGGGAGTGAGAGAATTCTTACCAATTTCAGCTATAAGTAGCCTGTAATCAAACCCCATTCATATCTACTATTGAACAAGTGCACTTCTGACCTAGTGTAGGTGCTGCTAAAGCAATTAATGCAATGTGTTGATGACATTGCCCAAGGAAATGTTCAGAATCTCTGTCTGTTTATTTAATTATCAACAGTTTCAACTCATTTATTTTTGATGAGACACACTAATTAAACCTTGTAAATGGAGATTTGACTGCAGTTATGTTACATTCATGCTGCTACATGTTCCTTAAGTAGTCCTTCCTAAATAAACTATTGCTATGACACAGTTATGTGCCTTTTACATATGGGGGTGACATTGTTCTTTTATTGGTATAGACTTCCAACACTTCATTGTATGAATTATGACATCTGAATATCTTCCTAATGATAAATGTCCTTCTTTAGCCAGCTAAGGGCAGATTGTGAAAGAAATGAATGATAATACCCATCACTTCAAAGTTTAATTGAAATAATTTTATGTTCACATCCCCCAACAATGTGTAATGTGAGGAACTTTAGGATGTTATTGGCATATTCAGTGAAAATTAGTTTTAGAATTTACTGAAACAAATTTATTATAGACAGATAATTGGTCACATTTCCATGCATCTACTACTAGACATGATTTTTTTTTTTGCAGGGAAACAAAAGCATCACCACTAAGACAACCTATTTTCCCATTTCATCTATCCATTATCAGCCTCATATGGATACATTGTACACTGTGCAGTAATCTGGTAGAGGCGTCATTATCGTTTTCTTAGCAATTTTTCTAATGAAGGATGTTAAAGTAAATAAAAACTGCTTTACATGTTTTAATATGAACATGACTAATTTGAGAGTGTAGAAATTGCTGCTGAATCTCCAAAACTTTCACAAATACATAGGTTTTTATCATTTCTTTTAACAACGTGATTCTCCAACAGAAAGGGGTTCCTACTCAATGGTCTGAAGATGACCACAGTAGTGGTCAAAACCGGTCACCTTGTAAAATAAATCGTGATCAAGACTGTTTTTAATAGTAATTATTTACAAGACATTGATCACTGCTGTTCCCATAATGCATTCAAAAGTAATTCACTGTATGTGTGTCTGACTAGTAGTCATTCCTTGCGCATCACTTTGCTGTCACCTGGAAGGGTTTATATCGATAGTGAGTTATTGGTCATAATGTTCTGGCTAATCAGTGTTAAGGAATTATGTAAATGTTACTCTGGTGCACCATTTGCACTCAATACTTGATGGAAATGGAAATGTTGTGTGGCTAGGGCCTCCTGTCAGGTAGACCGTTCGCCTGGTGCAAGGCTTTCTAGTTGACGCCACTTCGGCAAATTGCGTGTCTATGGGGATGAAATGATAATTATAAGGACAACACATCACCCAGTCCCTGAGCGGAGAAAATCTCCTACCGAGCCGGGAATCGAACCCGGGCCGTTTGGTATGACATTCCGTCGTGCTGACCACTCAGCTACCAGGGGCGGACTACTCAATACCTGATGAAAAATGCAATGTAATGAAAGTATTTTATGACTAGCCTTTCCCCTGTGGCCTTGACCATATACGCATTTTATACATATATTGCATATATTTCCTCCATCCCCCTTCCCACCTCTAACTCTTCATCCTCCTGTCTTTGTGTCCACCTCATTCTCCCTTCCTGCTCCCTCCGTCCTTACCTATTCTCTCCTGCCATCTCTCTCTGTCCATCTCCTGCTCTATTCATTTCGACATTCTCCCATGTGTGCCCATCCGCATGTATGGCTCCTCTATAACAGGTCAAAAAAGCAGGTCGATACTACTCCCATAACACACCTATCATATGTGAGTGAGACAGCCTAAAAATCTGGGGCTTCGGAAACCTTTTCAGAAATCATTATGGACTTCAATATTCCAAGATCCACAGTGTCAAGTGTTTGCTGGCAATACCAAATTTCAGGCATCACCTTTCAGAAAATGCAATTTCCAATGGCCTTCTTTTAATGATGGAGAGCAGTGGCTTTTGGGTAGAGTGTCAGTGCTAATCAGACAAGCAACACTGCATTAAAAAAAAAAAAACAACGCAGAATTCAGTGTGGAATATATGACAAACGTATCTGTTAGGACAGTGTGGTGAAATTTGCTATAATTGGGCTGTGGCAGAGATGACCAATGTCAATACCTTTGCTGACAGTACTAAATCACCTGCATTGCCTCTTCTGAGCTCATAATCATATCCTTTCGACACTAGATGGCTGGAAAACCAAGGCTTGGTCAGATGAGTCCTAATTTCACTTTGTAAGAGCTGATGGTAGGGATCGAGTGTGTCACAGACCCCTCAAAGCCATGGACCATGTTGTCAACAAGGCACTGTGCAAGCTGTTGGCGGCTCCATAATTGTGAAGGGTGGGTGTACATGGAACAGACTGGGTCCTCTGGTACAACTGAACGAATTATTGAATGTAAATGGTTTTGTTTGGCTATTTTGAGAGCATTTGCAGCCATTCATGGACTTCATGTTCCCAAACAATGATAAATTTGTTATGGATGAAAATGCACCATGTCACTGGGCCACAGTTGTTTGTATTTGAAGAACATTCTGGATGATTTGACCAAATGATTTGGCCACCCAGACTGCTTGATATGAATCCTGTCAAACATTTATGGGACATAATTGAGAGGTCAGTTCATGTACAAAAATCCTGCATCAGCATCTCTTTCACAATTAAGAATGGGAATAGAGGCAGGATGGCTCAGTATTTCTGCATGTGACTTCCAATGACTTGTTGAATTCATATCCTCAATGCTGGCAATTTTCTGGAGGGAAGTTTATGTTCTTGTCATGAAACACCTATTGAAAAAAAATTAGAGAATAAGCGGCTGTGAAAGACCACAGAACAACTTTATTGCCACAGTAAAGATCATGAAAAGAAGAAAAAAGAAATTAGTGTTCATATTTAAGCAAACAGACATTTATTTCTCCATTGTTCGATTTGTGAGTGAGATAGGAAAGGGAATTATTAGTTGTGGTACAAGGTACCTTCCACCATAGTGGATTGTGAAATAAAAGTAGATGTAGAAGGTTAGAAAGTAAAGGCAGGTCACTATGACCTCATGATGAGGATCTCCTACAGGTGAATTAATCTGATGTTGGGGCCTGGGTGAACTGCCTTCCTTTTTTAACCATCAGCACTCAAATCTCTCTCTCTTCCTGGAGTTTGCTATAACATATGGTTTTATTTTGGTTCTGAATGCCAGAAGACAAAATAATGTATTTCTGACAACTTATACACTAGTGACTAGAGTAAAATGTTAGAGAAGAATGAGACAAAATATATTTGGAAATTGTGTTTGTGTTTAATTTCATGATTCATAAAACTGTGTTATTTCAGAAACTTAATTTCCTTATTAGCTCTATATTTTGTTGAAGATAAATGCACAAGTACTTAAATGTTGGATGTTAATGTCTCTTTCAACTCACTTAAATGTATCAAAGACAACAACCTCATCAATCTTAGGATCCAACAAATATGATCAAAGTGCAAGTTAATACTTATTCCATTTAATATTATGGGATACCCAAAAAGAAAAACTGGAATTATTTTTTAGAAGCTATATATTTTCAAACTATGTACAAAATGACCTGATCCCCTTGAAAATACTTTCCATTATAACTAATACTTTTCTCCCACTGGCACTTCCAATGTTCAAAACATTTTTTGTAGTCATCTTTAGAAATAGGCGAAAGCTTCTACCTCCTTTTTTGACTTCTTTAATGTTGTCAGATTGGTGTCCTTTCATGCACCTTTTCATGCATGGAAATAAGAAAAAGTCGAAGAGTGCCAAGTCAGGTGAGTAAGGTGCATGCCATTTTTACCCAAAAACTGTCTAACAGAGATGGCTGTGTGTGCAGGTGCATTGTCGTGTTGGTAGAACCATTTCCTGTCTTCCACAAATCAAGTCTTTTTTGATAAACACTGTTGTGTTTAAAACTTCCAAGTAAAGGTTTAATTGATGGTCTGACCCAATGGCACAAACTATCATTGATTTGGGCAGTTGACTGATGTCCAGAAAAAGGTTTAACATCAATTGACATGTCGCCAGTTTTAAATTGAGCAAACTACTCGTATGCTTGAGTTTTTCCCATAGCTTCATCTTGGTAAGCTGTTTTCAACATTAAAACAGTTTCAGCAACATGTTTACCAAGTAGAAAATAAAATTTCACAGCTAGGTGTTGTTCACTTAAACTTGTCATCATAAAAGTGAAACAAGAATAAAACAGTACCAGCAAAAACAATCACTGCAGATGAACAGTACAAGCCAAATGACAACACAGGTGCACTGTACTAGCAATAAGTTGCACTATACGTGCCTAGTGGCAGAAATACATATGACACAAGATCCGCCCACAGTATTGTTATTCTGGTATTTAAGGGACACCATCGTATACCCATCAGTGTGAGCACTCATTTGCATGACTTGATGTGAAACTCCAACTGTGCAAGAATGATAGCTGTAGTACTGTAACACAGAATTTTCTCTAGTCAAATGTTCACTACCAAATCCTAATTCTTGCCAAAATTCGTAAAGGAAAGCTACTTGTTTACTTTTTCTCCTTGACTCTCTTAAAATTTCACAAACTATTAGAAATATAGGTTTTCTGTTGTGTAGCCCTTACTGTCTGATACCAGAAATACCCATACCCTTTCCTAGAATGTGGTTAATCTGTTATTGAACACATGAACAAATCTCATTTACAGTTTCCATCCATACCATCAGTGTGGTTGTTTCATTTGGTGAGTGTTTTCTCTTTGTATTAATCATATGTTTCTGATCCATTGTGTATTGTGTACATAATTCAGTTTTGTGGCTGCAGTTATTTGATTAGCTCAGAGTGAACTTTCTCATACATGTCAATGTACACCATTGTTGGGCATATTTTATAAGAAAGCTGACTTCACAGATGTTACTAAATATTGACAACTCTTACCTCTTATGTGACTTTCATAATTGTTGTCATCCCTCTGACTAGTAATGAGATACTTACAAAATCACCATTGGGATCTCAAAAGAATCACTCTATTGATAAAGCTGATAATGCCTTCACTTAACAGATAGTAAAATTTTTAAATGGTAAAGGATCATCAGCTGGAATTGTCTCTGACTTATTAAAGAGTTTTTATTGTTCAATCACAATGTACCATAAGAGAAATTAAGTTTTTATGCGATAGCTTGTTCAGCACATGCCAGATTTAGTTCCTATTTATGAATCAGGATGAAAAATGTTACACTAGGCTTGTGGGTAATACAAAGAGGGACACAGGCTTCCAGCATGCTAGGTTGTTGAAGGGCCAGCAACTTGTGATACCATTTCAATATGACAAACAGCTAAAGTTGCAAAATGCTCTTTTTATTACTTGATGATCACCAGTTTTAGGTTTTTATTCATAACTCATTCTCAGATCATCCATCGAAGCAGAACGAATATTATTCCACACAGCAAAAAATCATGACAATTATTAGCAAAATGGAGTGCAGTGCAAATGATCATGAAATGTGTATCCAGTTTTGTGATCACTTTCTTTGTACTTCTGTGCAAACTGACTGTAATGAATTTTTGGTGTCTCGAGTAACATTTATTCTGATTGGATGGATGATTTGAGGATGGGTTATGAATAAAAACCCAAAACTAGACATGATCAAGTAATAGAGATATTTTGCAATTTTGGTTATTTGTTGTATTGAAATTGCAAAGAGGGACACCATTTCACCTTCATGGGGAGAAAATACACTGATTAATCCAAAGAGTTCTATTATGGGTCCATTGCTGTTCACGTCAAATGTTAGTGATTAATCAGTTTATCCCAGGATAACTCACCACTTAGGCAAAAAGTATTCTCTACACAAAAGGAAGTAATTAGAATTAAATGTGATGACAACACATATAAATTTTTGAGGAATCTGTTAAGCAATAGGGAATTTTAAACACATCGTTGCAGCATATTTATTACCTCATTACATTCATTCTCGTGATTGCTACGGTTGCAGGTTCGAATCCTGCCTCGGGCATGGATGTGTGTGATGTCCTTAGGTTAGTTAGGTTTAAGTAGTTCTAAGTTCTACGGGACTGATGGCCACAGATGTTAAGTCCCATAGTGCTCAGAGCCATTTGAACTATTTGAACATTCATTCTCAACTCACTGTAGTTTGAAAGTAACAGAGATATTCGCTAATGCAATGCCAGAATAAAAAGTGATCTGCACTTCCCCTTGGTGAATCTAACTGTGGCACAGAAAGGAATGCAATTCTCAGCCATAAAACTCTTTGATATTCTATACAAAGATATAAAATGTCTGACAGATAGCATAAGTGTTCTTAGATATATATTAGAGTTGTTTATCCATAAAAACCCATTGTATACCGCAGAGGAATTCCCACTACATTGATTTTCTTCTAAATGTGTAGGAATTTTTTTGTACATAATATGACGTCCTGGCACCAGATATATTCTGATTAGGAATGGCTCCAGTGACATAACATGAGTGTTCACTCAGAGCATCTTTTAGATGGTTATTGAAGAAGTATTTTGTAGTTATTTGCATGTTCTAGGAGTATATTGGTGACCATTTCCAATTATATAGAAAGAGAAATAGGTTTGTATAGTCGAAATATTGCTATATGCTCATCATTTACATAAGTCAATCTTTACTTCAATCTCAGTATGTGGTATAGGAGAAGATTCCAAGTGAAAAATGAGTTTAATGTCTATTTCAGTCTTTCATTAGCTGCCAGCACATTTAATTCACAAAGGACTCTCTCAGATATTTTTAGGGCTGCGCATTCCCTCCTTCTGTCCTTGAGTAGGCAAATTTGCTTATAATAAGCGCTACCGGTACTTTTGATCCTACACTTATATTTAAAAATGCTGCCAATTTTTTTTCCCAAAAGTGTTACTGGTTCCTCATACCAAACTTCATATGAGAGAGTAAATGTGCTGAGAGGCTGCTGTTAGTCTGCCCTATCTTCTTAAATGGTTTTATATACAAGGTAAAGTATGGAAACTGGCTAAAAATCATAGCCAGAATTGCCCATAAACCGCATTATTAATATGTGAGGTGGATTTGACATTTAGCTGATGTGCCTTTATGTGTCCTGGAAGTGAGTGCTTTAACATGCTCTTTTATCTGGACAGGTTACAGTGCTCTGAAATGTATTTTAAATGAGCTGTTTGAAGTTATGAAAACACTTTATTATGTCTCACAACATAGTTTACTACTATCACTATCTGAAATCCAATTACTAACTAAATTTTAAGATTTCATTTAATTTATAGAATACTGACAATACTTAAGACATTGCTTATTAATTCAGGATCGTTAACTATTTACAATAATGCAGTAGTTGTGCCAAATTTGTTGTCAGTAATAATTGCCACTTTAAGAATAATATTATAATAATATGTTAAAATAGAAGAAAACTGGTTTTTTCTTGTTCTTCTGATACAGAATAATAAAGTGCATGTGGCAAGTGTATTGTATCATCTTCATGATAAAATTCTACAGCATTTTGACACTACTGTTTGCGATGTTTTCAAATGCAGTTTTCTTCTATCTTGTGTAAAGTTTCTTCTGTTTACTGATAAATGGACAGTCTAAGTATGAACCAGTATGCAACAGAGCCCAGGCAAAACAAATTATTAAATGTAATGAGAAGAAAATTTTTAGTTGACTTCAGCTGCATAGTGTATAAATTGCCACAACTTGTTGTGTGAACATTATTTATTTTTCCTGAACGAATCACTACTCTACTCTTAAGTTCCTGAGACTGAGGATTTATTAGTGCTTTACGTGGAGTGATACGTAAAATGTCAGAGTCTCTTCTTGTTAGCACTACAGCACCACAAACAAATAGGGAAGGGGAGAAGACTGGAAGCTGCATTGGTGGATTAGGAAGCATGTGCAGTATCGGAGGGGAAGCGGAGAAGTTAATTGCTAGGTTTAGGACAGGGACTACTGGAGACTGAGGCCAAGGACTTTATGTGGAAAAGGTATATGTTTTTGGGGGAGGTTATGCTGCACAGTTCCAAAAATCTGTAGTAGGCGGAAATAATTCAGAGGGTGCCAGCTGTGAAGTAGTCATTAAAGTAAATCAAGTCATACTGAGTAGAATACTCAGCAACAAAGTGATCCAGCTGCACATTAGCCACTGATTGGCGGTGGCCATTCATGCAGACAACTTGGTAGTTTCATGCCCATGCAGATAGCCGCAGAGTGGTTGCATCATAGTCTGTAATGAAATGGCTCCTTTTACAAGTAGTCCTTACTTTTAGGATGCAGAAGATGTCTGTGACAGGACTGAAGTAGGTGGTAGAGGGAGGATTTATGGGATAGGTTTTGCATTTAGGTCTATTGCAGGGATATGATCCTTGATGCAAGGGTTTGGGACAAGGGACGGAGTACAGGTGGGCAGAGATATTGTGTAGGTTTGGCACGCAGCAGGATACCACTGTGGAAGGGGTGGTGAGTATAGTAGGTAGGATATTTCTCCTTTCCAGTCATGGCTAGAGGTATTCAGAACACTGGCAGAGAATGTGATTGACTTGCTCCAGCCCTTAGTGGTATTGAGCCTTGAGGATAGCTCTCCATTATGGCCAGACAGTGGATATTTTTTTCTTCATAATTAGAGTATATTACCTGAAAAACTAAAACAGGGCACACAAATCACATTTACTTCAATAGCAATATATTTATTAACTATGTATTTCTAGTACTTAATTCTTTTAGTACCGCAACTAAGTCTGCTAATAAAAAAACTACAAAAAAATCTCTTAATGAGTTACCCAACAACTAATACTACTTTAAACCCTACAGAATCTGTTGTGTGTTCGCTAATTTATTTTGATGTGCTTAAGTTGTAGATGGTTATTTCCACTATGGGATCCATCCTCATACACAATGGATGTGTGAGAGATGTTGGGTAAGTTGAGAGATGACGTATGGGAGATCTGTTTCTGGGTGAGGTTGAGAGATTAATTTCGGTCTGTGAAGGCCTCAGTGAGATTCTTGGCATATTTGGAGAGTGACTGTATGACACTAAGGATGTGAGGACCAGTGGTACTGAAGCTGTATGGAAGGGACTTCTTGGTATGAAATGGATGTCAGCTGTCAGAATGGAGGTATTGGTTGTGGTTGACACATCTGATGGAGACAGAGGCACTGATTTATCGTTGAGGTGAAGATCAACATCAAGGAAGTTGGCATGTTGCATTGAGGAGGACTAGGTGAAATGATTGTAGAGATGGTGTTGAGATTCTGGAAGCATGTGAACAGGGTTTTTTTCACCCTTGGTCCAGATCACAAAAATGTCATCAGTTAATCTGAACCAGGTGACTGTTTTTAGATTCTAAGTGGTTAGGATGCACTCCCCTTGATAGCCTGTGAATAGGTTGGCATAGAATGTTTACTTGTGGTTGCTCATTGCTGTACAACAGGTTCATTTGTAGTTGATCCCTTCAAAGGAGTAATAATTGTGGGTGAGAATAAAATTGATCACGGTGACCGGAAAGGAGATTGCAGGTTTGGAGTTGGTTTGGCATTGGTAAAGTCAATGTTAAATGGTAGCAGGGCCATTGTCATTTGGGATGTTAGTGTAGAGGGAGGTGGCATTGATGGAGATGAGCAGGGCTCTAAGTGGTAAGGGAAAAGGAACTGTGCAGAGTCGGCAGTGGATGTGGTTAGTGTCTTTTATATTAGAGGGTAGGTTACAGGTTATAGGCTGCATGTAGTGCTGCACAAGAGGAGAGGTGCCCTCAGTGTGGTAGTAGGGCATCCTGAGTCGTTGGGTTTATGGACTTCAGAAAGCATGTAGAAGGTAGCACTGTGGGGAGTGGTGGTGTTGAGGAGAGAGACAGACTCAACGGAGAGCCTCTGAGATGGACTTAATGATATGAGGAGGGACTAGTGATCATGCTGGATTTCTGGAATAGACTCTTTGTGACAGGGTTTTTAGGTGGGTATATCAGACAGCTGGTGGAACCCCTCTGCTAGGTAATCCCTGCAGTTCGTAACCAGAGGGGTGGAGCTTTTGTTGGCTGGTAGGATCATAAGCTTGGGATCAGATATTATGTGATGGAGTGAGGTTGTTGCTGTGGATATAATGTTGGTTTCCTTGATGAGGGATATGGTGAATGTTGCCTCACCATGCTCGTACTGATAAAGACTTGATGTACTACACTACTGGCCATTAAAATTGCTACACCACAAAGATGATGTGCCACAGACACGAAATTTATTTGACAGGAAGAAGATGCTGTGATATGCAAATGATTAGATTTTCAGAGCATTCACACAAAATTGGCGCCGGTGGCGACGCCTACAATGTGCTGACATCAGGAAAGTTTACAACCGATTTCTCATACACAAACAGCAGTTGACCGGAGTTGACTGGTGAAATGTTGTTGTGATGCCTCATGTATGGAGGGGAAATGCATACCATCTGGTTTTCGACTTTGATAAAGGTCGGATTGTAGCCTATCGCGATTGTGGTTTATCGTATCGTGACATTGGTGCTCGCGTTGGTCGAGATCCAACAACTGTGAGCAGAATATGGAATCCGTGGGTTCAGGAGGGTAATACAAAATGCCGTGCTGGATCCCAATGGCCTTGTATCACTAGCAGTCGAGATGACAGGCATCTTATACGCAAGGCTGTAACGGATCATGCAGCCACGTCTCGATCCCAAAGTCAATAGATGGGGACGTTCGCATACAACAACCATCTGCACGAAGAGTTCAACGATGTTTGCAGCAGCATGGACTATCAGCTCGGAGACTGTGGCTGCGGTTACCCTTGATGCTGCATCACAGATAGGAGTTCCTGCGATGGTGTACTCAACGACAAACCTGGGTGCAAAATGGCAAAACGTCATTTTTTCAGATGAATCCATGTTCTGTTTACAGCATCATGATGGTCGCATCCGTGTTCGGCGACATCACGGTGAACACACATTGGCAGCATGTATTCGTCATAGCCCTACTGGCGTATCACCCGGTGTGATGGTATGGGGTGCCATTGGTTACACGTCTCATTCACCACTTGTTCGCATTGACGGCACTTTGAACAGTGTTTCAGATGTGTTACAACCTGTGGCATTACCCTTCATTCGATCCCTGCAAAACTGTACATTTCAGCAGGATAATGCACGAATGCATGTTGCTGGTCCTGTATGGGCCTTTCTGGATACAGAAAATGTTCGACTGCTGCCCTGGCGAGCACATTCTCCAGATCTCTCACCAATTGAAAATGACTGGTCAATGGTGGCCGAGCAACTGGCTCGTCACAATACGCCAGTCACTATTCTTGATGAACTGTGGTATCGTGCTGAAGCAGCATGGGCAGCTGTCCCTGTACACGCCATCCTAGTTCTGTTTGACTGAATGCCCAGACGTATCAAGACCGTTATTACAGCCAGAGGTGGTTGTTCTGGGTACTGATTTCTCCGTATCTATGCTCCCAAACTGTGTGAAACTGTAATCACATGTCAGTTCTAGTAAAATATATTTGTCCAATGAATACCCATTTATCATCTGCATTTCTTCTTGGTGTAGCAATTTTAATGGCCAGTAGTGTAGATATTTCAGTCTCATAGTGAGTGTGGGCCCTATATGTTCCTTGGATGCTTGCCATGGCAAAGATAACATTAAAATAATAGGGTACAGCAAGATATGCAGTCAAGTTAGTCATATTTTAGAAGCACTTCAGCAGTGTAGTTTGTCATTTTCTTCAGTTTTATAATTTAAAAAATGTAATAAGACTATTCTTGGTGTGCAGTCATAAACAATGAATGATTGAGAAAGCACTGGAGCAGCAGAGACTACAATGTTCAATAGTTCTTCAGTTGCACCTGTTTACTGGGAGCCTCAGATATAATTTACACATCATCATGTCAAATGATAACTGGAGACTATTATTCTTATAAAAATGCTAAGTGTTAATGAGGTAAACTGCTGTGTACAAGTGGAAAAGGTAATTGTGGAAAACAAAATAACTACCAAATATTAAAACCAGCCTGCTGAAAAAACAATGTTGTTTACCATATTTAACACATTCTTACAGGATAGTGTATCATGAGGAATGTTGAGAGTAAGGGCACTGTGAGATATACTTCACAAGGAACTCCTGTTAGCAATGGTTAAGGTGCATCTACTTCTGTTTATGTTTTAACAACCCAACAGGGCCATTATACAAGTGTAGGATCCACATTTGAGAATATGTCAAAGGGCTGTCATCTGAACTATAGAACTGTTCCAAAATAATCTGATAAGAAGGATGTAGCACTACACCCTAAATGACTTCATCATGTTACAAAATATGAAAAGAATCTGAGATGGTGTTTTGGTATGTCTGGTAAAAAATTGAGAAAAAATGTTTGTTTCATGAGCAACTCACTTTACTTCTGGACTTAGTCTCCTTTGATGGATATACACTTGGTCCAGTGATCCTCCAACTTTTTCATTCCATAATAAAAATATGTTTTGTCAAAATCTGCAAATTACTCACTGACGACAACTATCACTTCTTCAGTTGAAGACAATTTCTCCCTAGCAAACCAAAGTTGCAAGTTAGGGAATAGGAAGAAGTCACTTGTAGCTAAGTCTGGTGGATGAGGAATTATGTCAAAGCCCAATTCAAGCACTTGCGCTATTGTTACCACTGCTGTGTTTGGTGGTGCATTATCCTGGTGAAACACCACTAATGTGCACGCCGACCTTGTTTTTTTTTTTCAGCCTCTACAAGACTCAAATGGTCCAACAATGAATCATAATAGGGTCTAGTTATGGTAATGCCTTTTTACAATTAATCTATAAGGATTATTCCTTGGTAATCCCATAAGATGGAGGCGATCATCATACAAGCTGTCAAAATTGTTTTTGCCTTTTCTGACGCGCTTTCACCAGCCTTCATTCATTGTTTTGATGGTGTGTCATGTGGGATCCAGGTTACATAAACAGTCACAAATCAACACAAAAGATCTTGCAGACATCACCAGACATTGTGTTGAGATGTTGTGGCAAATGCAATTTTGCTCAACTGTGAACAATTGCGGAGTCCACTTCACACACAGCTTCTTCATAGGTAATTCTCTGTACAGAACAATATTCACTTGCTCAGTTGAGATGCCTAAAAGCTCAGAAAGCGTACAAATTTTTAGTAGTTGGTCTTGCCTTACCATATCATGGCTTTTATCAATGTCTTCCTTTGTTGAGACCTCCATTAGACAGCAGGAGCGTACTTCATATTCAGTGCTTATTCGACTGCATTTAAGATAATTAATCCAAAATAAATTGTCTCCTATGATGGTGCAGAAACTACATGACTTCATCCAATCCCGTTTTGATTTGTGCGGCAGTCCATCTCATCAAATGGAAGTGTTTAATAGCAGCACAAAACTCAGTGTTCTCCATTTTTAATTATAGTCGACGCACTGACCAATTTAGACAGATGTCAACAATGTACTGTACACTATAGATTGTTTAATTTCTTTATACAATCCTTGGAATAATCAGGCTTATCAGTCATGAAAGCTCAACAAAAATGTTCCATTCTTTCATGGAGATTTACCTGTCTTGTCAGAAGACCCTTGTACTTAGTAGTTATCTGTTATATATATGACCAGAATGAAAAGGAACAATTTACAGTGTTACTGAATCTGGTTTACATAATACCTACTGTGATGGTGTTAGGGATGGTGACTTTCATGTAGTAAGCTTTTTTCTGAAATTAGTTATTTTCAACATTAAGTGTATAATTTAATTTAAATTGCTAGTTACTTTTCAGATCTATGTTTGATGTCTCCTCAGGCAATGACAGGCTGTTAATTTTTTTATTTATTTCAATCACAAATGCTCCTTCAGTTTTTAGTTTCTTGTATAAGGCAAGACTTTGACTTACCAACTTCATATATCCTTGAGTACCAGACTCTGAGAAATGAGAAACATGTTCTTAACTCTTGTACCTCCTACTTTCTCTTCTAGTGCATGTTATGATTAATTTTAATGCTATGAAGAAGGAGATTGTGTAAAGTGCATCAAGTGTGCATTTCAGTAAGCTGTACAGTCATTTGATCTAATACTCAGCTGAGTTGATAATGTCAGAAATTTCCAGAAAACCTAAGATACTATCAGGCCAGTTTAAAAATCTGAAACTTATAACAAGGCCTTATTCAGCAATATTTGGTTCATTGTATCTCCATTTCAGCCTTGTCATTTAGTAAGTTAGTTTAAGTGAACAACAGCATGGTACTGCAACAACAAATTCATATTTCTCTTCTCTTCCAAGGTGGTTCTAGTTTGTAAATAGATATTCATTTCTAGAATAGAAGGAGAAGAAACAATTTAAGTTTATATTGACACATGATATACCTGTTGTTCTGGTGTAAGTGGTAAAATAGTCTTATGGCATCATATTTCAAATGTTTCAGAGCTGTTGAAAGCTTTAGCTGTCAGTAATAAAGTTGTACTGTTTCTTGTGGTGATGAAGATCTGAGTATTAATATCCATTTCAAACAGTGATGGATTACTTAAGACAGATGTCATTAGTGAATATATGTTATGAAGAGATACCAACAAATTGACAAAAAAATGGTTCAAATGGCTCTGAGCACTATGGGACTTAGCATCTTAGGTCATCAGTCCCGTAGAACTTAGAACTACTTAAACCTAACTAACCTAAGGACAGCACACACATCCGTGACTGAGGCAGGATTCGAACCTGCGACCGTAGCAGTCGTGCGGTTCCAGACTGAAGCGCCTAGAACCGCTCGGCCACATCAGCTGGCTAACAAAATGACAGTTTGTGATCATGATGTATTGTATTCACCATTTGCATTAAAGTAAAAAACACTTTTATTCTTAACATATAACCCTGACATGAGTGCAAAAAATTAAAGATTGCTTATTAAAACACGTGGCCCATGTTCTTTGTTAATTTGGAAACAGTATACACTACCTGACAAAAAGTGTAAAGCACCCAGAATGAGAGAAAGAAACAAAATGAAACTTCATGGATTAATACAGTAAGTGATGTTATTTCAGATATTACAATAGGAGTTCAAATTGATATAGAGCTCACTAATGAGTATGACGTTATATCTCTTCTGGCCTGCATGTATGCATTGACTATGTTTAGAATAGTGCATACAACCTGTTATATCCTCTCCTGGGAAGGGCTGGACAACAGTTGTAACTAGCCTTTGGTATCGTTGATACTGGAACTGGTATGGAACTGATGACCGACCTGATCCCACACTTGTTCGTCGGGCAGAGATCTGGAATCTTGCTGACCAAAAGAGTAGCCTACCACAATATCATGCAGCCAGTTCATAGAGACATGTTCCATGTGTGAGTGATGAGTATCCTGTTGAAAATTGGCACCACAGTAGTGTTGCCTGAGAAGTAACACATGAAGAGGCAGGAAGTTCTTGCTGAAATATTGTGAAATCAGAATTCCCTCACTGACTACCAGCTGTAACCAAAAGTCATACCTAATGGCTCTCCAGACCGTGATGCCAGGAATAACAGTGCTGTGGCTCTATATGAGTAAAACACTTAAAGAAAGTGACCTCTCTCCAGGTTGCCATTATACTCAGTAACAGTGATCATCTAGATTAGTGCAGAACCACAATTCATTGTTGAACACAATTCAATGCTGTTCATCAGTACTCCAGTCTTCCTGTGCACAGCATCATTCCAAATGCAGCTGTTTGTGTTGTGATGTTTACTGACAGCCTAAAAATGGGACAGTAATTGCTTAATCCAGCTGCTACTAGTCTCTGATCAATGGTGCAGGATAACACAGGATGGTGCAGGTAGCCTCTTGCTTGTTCTCAAATGGCAGGTGCATATGTGACAGGGTTATGAAGTGCTTCACGTACAATATGGTGATACTCCCTTGTGGTGGTTACATGTGGTTGACAGGAACCTTGATGATGAGTATGCATTCCCTTACACTCACTCCCATGCAGTCCAACAATGGCCCATTGCCACATCCAAATGCCCCACAAATCTGGATAATCTTCAGCTTACTAAGCTGGCTGGATGAGAACCCACAATGAGACCACATTCTAACTCTGTCAGGTGCTAATAATTCTGTCTTATGTGAGTGGCATCTCCATGTCCTTCACAGGAATAACTAAATCTCTGATGCTGTTCACTCCCCATATATATCCTAGCAGCGTAGGTAACAACACTGAATGTGACAAAACTAATGCACTCTATTAGCCTTTCTGCCTGTTACAGAGAACTACAACTCTAATCACTTACATACCAGCCAATGGTGTTTGTTTGTGCGTATGAAATTACATTTATATTTGACCATATCCTGTGGATGCTTCACTTTTGTTTTATCAAAAAATGGTTCAAATGGCTCTGAGCACTATGGGACTTAACTGCTGAGGTCATCAGTCCCCTATAACTTAGAACTACTTAAACCTAACTAACCTAAGGACATCACACACATCCATGCCCGAGGCAGGATTCGAACCTGCGACTGTAGTGCCTAGAACCGCTCGGACACCCACGCCAGCTTTGTTTTATCAGACTGGATATTTGGTTGACTGCCACTTTATTTATTTCAAGCTGTATTTAGATCTGTGTTACTGTGGTCACATCACTGGATTCATATTTAGTAGCGGTGCAGTTCATATGCCAGCCGTTCTAACCTAGTTTAGGTTTATCTAACTTACTTTCAGGGTTTGTCAAGACATTCCTTTCAGTGAGGCAAATGCTCATTCCTCCTTTCTTTTTGTCCTGCCTAACGTGCATATCCAGTGACTTTTATGTTGTTAGACATTAACCTTTAGTGATCTTTCTTAGTTGTTGCTGTTTTTTGTTGTATTATTAGAACCTGCAAAATAAATCATCATGCATGGAACTGCAATGTTACGAGTCACCGCCCAGTTTATAAATTTAATTTCTGGAAACAATGTTACTGTGGTCTTACAATAAAATATTTTTAATGCAGTTCAGTAGCAATTCTCTGGCAAATTATTTCTACATAGTTTGTCAGGGAAGAAGTGACAGTAAACTAAACATCATTCAGATAGTTGTCTGACTGGAAATAGTCACTATGATTCACAGTAAAATCAAGAAGAAAGATGATTTAAAAGTGTATTGAGCCTCAAATATTGTCTACCATAATTATTACTCTGTTTATCAGCCTCTTGTTTTGTGAAATAGAGGTCAAAAACTTAATGCATATTTCTATAAATTATCCTCCTTTGGATTGCATTAGCCATATTCCTTCTTAAGCTATGCTAGTTTGAATAAACTAGGAAACCGTAATAACCAATAATTTTTCAAGATTGGGTTCTAAATATTATGAATGCACATTCCTACTTTTGCTCCAGGCAATAGGAGCACCTGTTTGAAAATGGAAGAGCACATTTTCAATTAGCTTTTGTAAGTGGATTTAAATAAAAAATAAGACAAAAACTTAGAATTTATTGGAAAATTGATACACGGTTCCTTAATCAGATGAGCTTATTTATGCCAGAATTATGTAAAACAAATTTAAGAGCTAGTCATTCAGACAGAAATAACATGTGTACCATCTCCATTCACTATTCACTGCATCACAAAATTTGTGATTCCAGTTGAAACACAAATAGCACATAAGCCATTGTTCTCCACTGAAATTGTCAGAAAACTTCTTATGGCAAAGTGCACAGATAACATCCACAGAATCGTCATCAAGATCCAGATAGATATCATCTTTGGTGTCTACTTGTGACGGTTCACTAGAAACATAATTGTCAGAACTAGAGATTTTATACTTTGTTATAAATTTCCTCTTAGTGTTCTTGATCTGGTACCGAGCACCATGGGTTTCAAATCCACGCCAGATAGCATTTAACTTGATGCCCACTAGAGGTCTCTGCAGCAGTCGCACCGTAAGCCGTGGCTGTGCGTGTTTCTGGCCCGACTCTAGCGTGAGGGTGCCACTGTAGAGCCCGTGGCCCCAGCGGCCAATATCAACATAACCTGTTGTGTATTTAGGTGGCTTCCTTTCACTTAGTGAGGCAGCCTGGTATTCACCTTGAGTCGGTTGATATCTCGCTTACAGACATCGTGTTAATGTTGTGTGTGCTTACTTCCCATTTACGAGTGGGCATTGCTTTGATTTTGTGAGTTTATCTCTTGTGACCCCATTGCTTACTACTGTGTTCTTGATCTTGGTGTCTTGCTTGGTTGTCTGTCATCATGTTTGTCCTTCCATTCCCGTTCGTACATCTTCTTTGTTCGCAGGCCACTCCCGTTCCGTCCTGCTGCGTTTTTGTTAGCTGCACCCCCGCAACCGTTCCTGTCACAATACAACAGATAGCTTTACTCTTTCATGTTGCTTCATATTTTGAAGCCTCAGTTGAATGGTTTGTGCCGTTAGAAGCATAAAAGATTTCCAACTTTTTCTTATAAGAAATACTAGTCAACACCATCCTCTCAGGATCTTTCATTTTTGAGGCACTGGTTGAAATTTTTGTACAGCTTTTACATCCTTAGGAAAGTTTATAGGATATAGTAATGGCATCAGATGTGGAATGTGACATGATTTGAGGTTGAAAATTTGTACTGAGGCCGGGATTCGAACCTGGGTCTCCTCTTCACTATGCAGATGTACTTACCGCTATGCCACACTGGTACAGTGCCTTTGCACAGCTGCTCACCCAATCCTGGCGTGCCTCCCTCCTCAATCCCAGTTCCCTATCATGCCTCAGCCCACGTAATATTCCCCCTAAACTAGGAACACCAAGGTGGTTGAGGAGTGAACGGGAATTAGGATTGAGGATGGAGGCTTGCAGGGTTGCCCACGCAGTTGTGTAAACTCACTGTGCCGAGGTGGTGAAGTGGTAGCATGTCTGCCTAGTGAGCAGGTGACCTGGGTTCTAATCCCAGCCCTGGTACAAGTGAATTACAGTATTTGTAAAGTAGGAAAGAAAATTATAATTAGGTGACTGATTTTTCAAATGAACCAGTATGTGCAGTGTGGCTCTAAATTGTCATATTATTCTGTGCAGCCAGCTTAGCCTGAAAAAGCAAATTTCTGGCGGGATATGTTGGGGAGGGGGGGGGGGGGGGGAAGCAGGGGGGAAGGAAAGAGGAGGAGAGATAAGAAATGCAAATGCATAGTATCCTATAACAACAAATTCAATGAGTCACAACTGAAATCACTCACATATATATGGGAATACTGATTGTTTACAGAGAAGGATGGCATTAATTGTGCCAGGTATTTTTGACTTACAAGAGTGAATCACAAAAAGTTCTTAAAATTAAACTTAAAACTATTTTGATCAGTATAGAATATTTATTAAAAGACTCTGAATTCAGTCTTAAAGTGACTGAAAGAAAGACAGTCTGACGACCATATACACTGATACATAAGTGCAACTCAGATATAGAAGTAAATATACTTTGTACCTATTTTATTGAATCTGAAGGTGATTGCTATTTGACTGAAACTGGTTGAAGTTTGTTAGAAAATGTTCGGTTATGATCAAAACTGTTTTAACGTGCTCCATGAAAATCACGGTTCTGTTCTCCATTAAAATGTTTTCTATAGTTACATAATGGGAATGCTGTAAAATCTGACCTGACAGATGCCTGAAGATAGACATCAACTATCCTATAAAAGCCTACTTATCATGTTTCAGGCAACAGTATTAAGCGAGAAATGTAGAGAGCTAAAATCTGACCTGACAGATGCCTGAAGGTAGACATCAACTATCCTATAAAAGCCTACTTATCATGTTTCAGGCAACAGTATTAAGCGATAAATGTAGAGAGCTAAAATCTGACCTGACAGATGCCTGAAGATAGACATCAACTATCCTATAAAAGCCTACTTATCATGTTTCAGGCAACAGTATTAAGCGAGAAATGTAGAGAGCTAGTTCAGGGACTGTACATTGTTCCTGTGGGGCCCTATAGCCCAAATCAGACTTATTACAGAGCACTCAGACACGTAAGTGAAAGGAATGGTGGGAGAACCAGATACGGGGCATAATGGGAGAACCCTCTGGTATGTACTTCACAGTATTTTGCGGAGTGAGATTATAGATGTATACATAGATCTCTTTATTTTAAAAACAGTTGTGCACATTTAGTCTCATGCTTTCAGCTGCATTGTGCTTCAAAAAGATATTCCTGGGCCCATACTGTGATAAGCTAATTATTCTAAGGTGACAAAAGTCATAGGATACCTCCTAATACTATGTTGGACCTCCTTTTGCCCTGAGTAGTGCAGCAACTCAACATGACATAGACCTCAAGAACTCATAGAAAGTCCCTTGCAGAAATATTGAGCCATGCTGCCTCTATAGATAGCCATAATTGTCAGAATGTTGCATGTGCAGGACTTTATGCATGGTCTGACCTCTCAATGATGTCCCATAAATCTTTGATGGGATTAATGTTGAGGAATTGGGGTGGCCAAATCATTTGCTCAAATTGTCCAGAATGTTCTTCGTACCGCTTGTGAACAATTGTGGCCCAATGACGTGGTGCATTGTTACCCATAAAAATTCGACCACAAATGGCAGCAAATGACCTCCAACTAGCCAAACATAACCATTTACAGTGAATGATTGGTTCAGTTGTACCAGAGGACTCAATCCATTCCATGTAAACACAGCCCACAGAATTATCGAGTCACCTCCATCTTGCACAGTGCCTTATTGAGAACTTGGATCCATGGTTTCTGTGGGATCTATGTCACACTCAAACACTACCATCAGCGCTTACCAACTGAAACTGGGACTCATCTGATCAGATCATAGTTTTCCAATAATCTGATGTGGTCACAAGCCAAGGAGAGGCACTCCAGTTGATGCCATGCTGTTAGCAAAGGCACTCGTGTTGCTTGTCTGTTGCCATAACCTATTAACACCAAATTTTGCTGCACTGTCCTAACAGATAAGTTTGTTGTACATCCCACAAGCATTACTGCAGTTATTTTGCGCAGTGTTGCTTGTCTGCTAGCACTGACAACTATAAGCAAACAATGCTCTTCTCAATCGTTAAGTAAATGCCTTGTCACCATCAAGAAGGGCTTGTACTTTGCTGAATTTTGTGTGGTTTCATGTGTAAACATCAACGCAACACATGCCAGATGGACATTGGGGGCATGTCGAGCTGTTGAGGTGCAAGGTGAACTGATTTCTATGAACTCCTTGGGAAACTATGACAGGTGTGTTCGAGATCTGTCTCAAACACTTGGGGATATCCAGTGATTTACCTTTACACAAACAGTTTGTTCCTTGGAATTGTTCATGCCATCATCTAATGCTCTGTACTGTAGGAGGATCCACACCATACATAATACAAAAGTCATGCTGAACCGTTATTATTGACCGGCACTGCACAAATCATAGAACAGAAAACACTTGCTGTTGTCGTGACAACATTTTTACAAGAACTGTGGGGGGGGGGGGGGGGGGCACCCTGTTGCTACCTAGCAGGAATCGTGTAAAACTCAAGAATTTGCTCCTTTAAATAGTAAGTTGTCATTGCATACATCTCAAATAACATAACAGTCATGGTTTTTTTTTAATTGGATTATTTTTTTTTACTCACCCTATAAAATTTAAAACATAGGTAGGCCAAAGTTTGCTTGTAGACCTGAAAAGGAAGCTTGCTGGAGAAAATATATGTCTTTCACATGACAGAAGCAAAGCAATGTGAATTATAGTATGATATGCGTATTATACTACAGTTCACATTGACGGGGTACTGATAGTCAAGTATTTTATGTCAGAGTATGGTGCTTTAATTATTGAAACTAGTTATATGTTAATAACAATTCTTTGTATATCAGGTGGTAGCTTTTTAATTAAAATCAATATTGCTGTCACTACATGCCAGTGATGATATTATTTCAAAATCTCACAACTTTAACAGTGTGATATTTTATGTAATATGAAACTATAGCCTGTACCCACCATTAACAGTATTTCACTTAGCACCTTTACTTTGAACAAAACTCTCAAGACTATAGCTATACAGGCATGTAAATAATTGGAATGCTGCTTCTTTCATTTGTTTCAATATGTTCTCTCTCTCGCTCTCTCTCTCTCTCTCTCTCTCTCTCTCTCTCTGTCTGTCTGTCTCTCTCTCACACACACACACTCAGAGGAGCACCTTTCCATTTCTGTCTTGCCTTCCTTACTTTCCTCCAGTTCACTGGCTCTACTTGTGTGCTAACAAACCATGTCAGGTTTCATGTTGGCACCAGGTAAAGTCATTTTGTGAACGCTCCTGTTTATCCAACTGGAATGTTCTCTGCTTCTGGTCAAACCCACATCCCATTTCTATAGGCTAGCAACAAAAGAGCAGTCTGTGTTAAATGAAGCTTGTCATTCCCTAGCCTTATTTGTCATTTTCAAGGTACTTGGTTGTCATTCTAATTTATTCCCTGAAAGTTTCTCAAGAAATTTAGAAATTAGTATAGGTAAAAATATAAATGTCTTTACTGAACTATTTTTTGTGTGGGGGTGGGGGTGGGGGGGGGGGGGGGCGGGGGTGTGTGGGTGTTTATGACCTTATGATATTGTCTCACTTGGATCTGCAGCAACTAGACTATAGGAGAACATTTGCCTAAGGTTTGCTACAAAAGTGAAAATCCATTGTTTGTATACTCCAACTTGCTTGCAGACAAGGAAAATTTCTAAAGATATAAAGCAGCAAATTTTCAATACTCATTATTGTGAATAGATTAAAACCTGCATGGTACAGTGATACTAGATACCAACAGTAGTTTAAATTTAATGTGTGGGTTGGAAATTTTCCAAATTTCAAACTGGTATATATTACAGGTACTGTGTACAGTATTGTAGAAACTTCAAGAAAGGACTAATGAGCACAACATAAAGCATACGCATGACATAGTTGCTATAACAAGAGGCCCGCATCTCGTGGTCGTGCGGTAGCGTTCTCGCTTCCCACGCCCGGGTTCCCGGGTTCGATTCCTGGCGGGGTCAGGGATTTTCTCTGCCTCGTGATAGCTGGGTGTTGTGTGCTGTCCTTAGGTTAGTTAGGTTTAAGTAGTTCTACGTTCTAGGGGACTGATGACCATAGATGTTAAGTCCCATAGTGCTCAGAGCCATTTGAACCATTTTGAGCTATAACAAGACACATGTATTTTATTATATGACACCAACCAAAGACATAGTACACAGAAGAGAGATTAATATAAACCTTTCACTTCAACACTTCCCTTAAATGTTTTTCTTGCTAAATGCAGTACTTAACACATTCCAAATAATGATCTTAAATATTTAAGCTGAACATGTGGCAATGGTTTGGTGGAAATATCTGCACCTTGCTGATTGCCTGGTTCATACCCAATGGCTAGCTGTCCTAGAATTTTCTGAAGGATGTAGTGCACGTGAACGTCAGTATGCTTTGACCTCTTGTGAAATTCAGAATTTTTGGCCAGTTTAATAGTTCTTGCATTATCAACAAGAAGAACAGGAACACTCTCCAGTGGTGAAATTTCTTCATAGAGCTTAGATAGCCATATTCCTTCTCTTGCCCCTTCATTGGCAGCCACATACTTTGACTATGTTGTTGACATTGATATGCAATGTTGCCGCCTACTAGCCCAGGCAACTCCTCCTTCGCAAAATCTTGCAACCACTCGACTAACTGAGTGTCAGGTTGTTGGATCACTGGCATAATCAACATCAGTATATATCCCTAGCTTCTGTTTGCATGGCTAGCATCACATGTTATACCCAGTGTCACTGAAATTTTATATACTTTAGGATTCTTTTTACCACAGACCAGTGATTTTCTCAGGGAGTCTCTAAAAATTTTGACACATAGCTCACTGCAAATGCTATATCGGGCCTTGTACCAACAGATAAATAAAATAGACAGCCAACTGCTTCTCAATATGGAGTGTTAGTTGGTTTATCACTGGTTAACTCATTTGGCTGCAGATACTGCTCAATTGGAGTTGTCACAGGATTTCCCTCTGTCATGTTAAACCGTCTAAGAATATATTTAGCATAACTTTCTTGATTAATCTCTATTGGTCCATTATCATGACATACAACATTAATATTTTTTAAATACCCTACTGGCTCAACAGTAATTTTAAACTCATGTTGAATATCTGTTAGGAAAACTTCAGTATCCTTCTTCTTACTTGCAGATATTAATCCATCATCAACATACAGAACTACCATCAACTTGTCATTGCAGTTTTCTCAATATAACAATCACAGGTCTGCCTTACTTTCCACAAGCCTAAGATTTATTAGGAAGTCCTTGAACTGTTGGTTACAGCACCTTAGAGATTGTTTGAGTTCATATAAACTTTTATGAAATTTGCATACCTGATTTGGTCCATCACTAAATCCCTCAGGCTGCTCCATATATATTTCTTCTTTTAAGAAGTCATTCAAAAAAGCAGATTTTACATTGAATTGTGCCAACTGAAGTTGCTCACTACCAGAAACACTCAAAATTGCTCTAATTGTATTGTATCTAGCAACAGGAATGAACATTTCATTAAAGTCAATTTTACCAACCGTCTTATGATTAATTCTATAAACCGAATGGTTTGTAATAGACTTATGGTCTGGTGGCAGAGGTTCCAAAGTCCACGTAGCATTTTCCTTCAATGAAGGCATTTCTTCCTCCATAGCTTTTCTCCAGTGTTCATGGTCTACAGAATTAATTGTCTTTGTATAATTCTTTGGCTCATTTATTTCAGCCAGCATAATTTCAATAAGACACTCTGGTTTCTACAGTAGTTGCTTGTTTCTCAATTTTCTTTCCCTAGAACTTTCTTTTGTAGGTTCCTTTAACACACTTGTGTCTTCATGATTCTTCAGTCCTTCATTGCTTGCTTCACTTTGGAGTAACACCATTGTCTTACCAGTTTTCTCAGGTTAAGAAATAACATCCTTACTCCAAAAATGGTTCAAATGGCTATGAGCACTATGGGACTCAACATCTGAGGTAATCAGTCCCCTAGAACTTAGATCTTCTTAAACCTAACTAACCTAAGGACATCACACACATCCATGCCCAAGGCAGGATTCGAACCTGCGACTGTAGCGGTCGCGTGGTTACAGATTGAAGTGCCTAGAACCGTTCGGCCACATCGGCCAGCATCCTTACTCCAAATAATCCGTTTTTCTGATTCAATTCACACTCAAAAGCCATCAATGCCATCAGAATAACCAACAAAGATTCCTGTTTTTCCCTTTGGATCCCATTTCTTTAGCTTTTCTATTAGAATATGGACAAAACGCTTCATTCTAAAATATGAAGTTCATTTAGCTGTATTGTCTTTCCAGTGAATACCTCATAAGGTGTTTTGCCATGCACATGACTTGTGCCAGTTTTGTTTAACACATAAACAACTGTTTTTACTGCTTCTGCCCACAAAAACTAAGGCAGGCCCTGAGCTTGCAACACAGTTTGAGCCAGTTCGACAACTGTTCTGTTAGTGCGCTCAGCACATCCATTCTGCTCTGGAGTATAAGGATTTGTGATGATGATTTGTATGCCATTTAATTTCATCAAATCTTAATTTCAGTATTATCAAATTCTCGTCCACCATCACATTGAAATGCTTTAGGTAGTTGACCACAAAAATTTTTCACAATGCTCACCATTTCTGCAATCTTCTCTGCAGTCTCAGACTTCTGCTTGAGAAAATATATCATGCATAATCTTGAAAAGTCACAAGTGAAGCAAAGAAAATATTGTGCTCCTCCCAGCGATTTACACTCCGTAGGTCCACACAGATCAGCATGAATCACTTCTCCAGGTTGTGTGGCACGCTGCTGCCCTAACTGAGAATTGCTGTGATGCTGCTTCCCCTTAACACATGCCTCACAAAATTCTTCACCAACATCTTCAGCTTCAACACCACACTGCTTCAAGAATTGTTGGACATGACATTTGTTTCGATGACCCAAGTGTTCATGCCAAATTTGCAGAGAGTCCTTTGATGCAAGACTTACCTCAGGATCACAAGGCTGAATTTGTTTTGTCACTTGAATCAACTTCTTCAATAGGTTGCCACTACGTATGCCACATGCATTTACAATGCCATTGTTTCGGAACTCACACTTGTCTTTCGATGAATAAAAGTGCAATTCCTTGTCCATAGCAGATGATACAGAAAAGAGATTTCTTCACCCTTCTGGAGTATACAAAACATTATCCATATGGCATAACTTCCATTTTCCATTGACAAAGGCTTCAAAATAAATAGTCCCTTTTCCTAGTGTGTTCATAGTTGAATATTTGCCCATGCATATCTGCAGTGGTGTTGCAAACTTAGTAAATGATGTATACCACTCAATTTTCTTAGCATGTGATTCATCACTCCACAATCAGCGATCCATGAGCCCTCACCCTATTCTGCATTTATTACTTCACCAATCAAAGCCTGGTTAGGCAAATCACCTTTATTTTGGTTGCGGATTTTTTTTTTTTTTTTGCATGTTTTTCCCATTTGGACATATTTTTTTTAATATGGCACAATCCACAACTGAAACATTGAGCTTCTTTTTGTTTGTAGACTTTTCGTATTTGTTTGACAAAGTAACATTCCTCATAATGGTGCAGACTGCATTTTTAATGTTTGCTTTGGTAACAGAAAGTGCAACTACCTTGTCTCATTTCTCCCTCCAACAAGCACGAGGACTGTCATCAGAAGTTAACATGTCCATCAAATGTTTTAGTGTTTGTTGATCTTCAGATCTTGTTCACCATGACTGTCACAGACTTTCATAACTGTCAGGCAGTGTGTCAAGTAGTCAAACCATTAACAATGATTCATCAGGTTTCACATTGTGTTGTTGCATTCGAAGAACCAAGTTTTCATAGCAAGTGAGATGTGTCACCATGTCATCGCCTGAACTCACGTAAAAATTTAGGAATTCTGATGAACAGAATACCCAGCTTGCTTTGTTTTCCATTCAAACATTGGATGTAGCTTGTCCCGTGCAGTCTCACATGCAACCAACAATGCCATGACTTTTTCTTCCACAGTTCTAACAATAACCTGATTCGCTGCACTATCAGCTTTGTCCCATGTTTTTAGTGCAGCATTAAACACATCTATCTGAGCTGATGTTGAATCCACTGGCAAAGCCAATACACACTTTGTATGCACTGTCTGATGCACATAACAAATTTTGAACTGTGAACCTCAAAATAGTAAAATTTTCAGCTCCACACAACTTCTCTATACCATGAAAATCCTTTGCAGTCCCTTAAAACAGTTCAGATTTACAAGCACAAAAATTCCACAAGAGGAAAATGCAGCAGTTGTTCTTGTATATACAATACAAACTATTTATAGCACACAACACACGCTAACACATTTCTCACGCCACGAAATGTAAAATTGTAATACCCAATTCCTTTCTTGGATCATGTACTGGGCCCATAACCTGCTGCAGAAACTTCAGGAAAGAACTAAAGTACGACTGATGACCATAGATGTTAAGTCCCATAGTGCTCAGAGCCAAGAACTAAAGTACACTACATAAAGCATACACATGACGTAGTTGCTGTAATAAGACTCATGTATTTTATTTTATGACACCAATCAAAGACATATATATAGTACACAGCCGAGAGATTAGTATAAACAATTAACTTCAACAAAAGAAAGTTGTAGTGAAGGAGAATTGAGAAATAGGCAACAACTGAAAAAACCAGAGCGCCTTACTGAAATGATACTGGCTGAAATAACACTGGAGAAGAGCAATGAACTCATTTCTTCCTCCGTTGCTCCTCTCCAGTGTTCATGGTCTACAGAATTAATAGCCTCTGTATAATACTTTGACTCATTTATTTTAGCCAGTATCATTTCAGTAAGGCGCTCTGGTTTCTTCAGTTGTTGCCTATTTCCCAATTCTTGTGTTTTTAAAAATGAAATATAGAACAAGTGCTTTGTGTGTGAGAAAGCTCCAATACTGTTTCGTGTTTCAGGTACACAGGAAGCTATCTACTTACTGGTGGATTAGTACAGGTCAATCAGTTCGATGGCAAAGAGATTTCCCTTGATGTCAATTCTATGTAATGTGTGTTGAAAGGTGGTTTAATGTTATGTAAAGAAAATGTAATAATGAAATACATGAGTTTGCCATAAGGACAATGTCAATTCATTGAATAATGCTTATTATATCACTGTGTGGAGTATCAGTGGTTTGTTATAATCAGAACATTCAAAATTTCAAATTGAAACTCTTAAATATAATTATGTGATGTATAGTTGTTCATCCTATGCTTATGGATTCTCTCTACGGCTTCTTTGTCAGGAAGCTGATTGAGGTTTACATTGCAATCACAATAACATTCCTTCACCTATTCATATCTTCATCACTTGTTGTTACCCCTTTTTCCATTGTAAAATTTAAAAGAGAACTGTGTATAATATACATTTTCTTTGCAGTGTCCGATAAGAAGTGGTAAACACATGTATTTGTGCCGATGTTGCATCTGCTGGCAAAGGCGCCGGTTTTTCTACATTGCCAATAAATACTTCATATGCACTGGCCGATGCATGTAATAAATTTTGTACTGCAAACTTCCAAATTGTCCAGTTTTCTGCCTCACACGGCTTCTCTATACCATGAGAACCCATTGCAGTCACGTAAAGCTCTTAAATATAATTAAGTGATATATAGTTGTTCATCTTGTGCTTATGAAATTTCTCTATGGCTTCTTTGTCAGGAAGCTGATTAAAGTTTACATTGCAATCAAAATAACATTCCTTCAGCTATTCATATCTTCATCACTTGTTGTTACCCGTCATTCCCCCATAAAATTTAAAAGGGAACTGAGTATAATATACACTTTCTTCACAAGGTATGATAAAAAATGGTAAAAGAAAGGTGAGTTCATGATACTGTTATGATTGCTTACTTTTTCTACTATGAACAGCCCCCCACCCCTTTACAGACACTCACACACACACACACACACACACACACACACACACACACACACACACACACTCACGCACGCACACGCACACACACACACACACACACACACACACACACACACACACACACACACACACGCGCGCACGCACGCACACACACACACACACACACACACATACATAATCCGTAATGTATAAGAAATGCTACACAGAATTTACCAACATTAGTGAACCCTTGTAAAGATACAAGGAACAACTGCTAATTCTGTGTCTGTGTATAATTATGCATATGAGTGCCAGAAGAGAATTATAATGATACTGTGTACCATATCCCACATTCGATACTGTACCTTGCAGAGTGCTGAGTAGAAAACCATGTTACCATAAACTGTGAAGACTGGTCTTAGATTTTGATCCCTCTACTGAATATGAGTTTGGTATTGTGTTATACTCAATGAATAATATGTCAGCTGTTTTCAAATGACCATTTTTCAGAGATAGTGATGAATGCAGCTTTGATTAGTAGAAATTCTGATGCTGTGAGACTTTCCTCATCATCCTTTGCTGTGCATAGCTGAGGGCCCCACAAAGTCCACCTTAGCTTATAGTCTTTCAGACATTAGTAATCAGCAAAGTGATTAAAAAAATAATACAGAGTGATATTGAGCATCTTTCTTAGTAATTTAAAAACCTGATCATTATGCACGTATATAGTTACATTTGATCAATGTATTAGTGTCACTATGTGCTTTCCCAGTCTGAGAGAAGCAACAGTTTGTATGTGAACTATAATGTTTTGTATATATCTGTGGAGTAAAAGGAACTGTTTACAGTTCCATACTACTCAATTAGTCACAGCATTATCATCAGTAACGTATCCACCTCGGTTGAACATCTTACTGCAGAATTGGTACAATTCACTTTCTGCTTGGCACTGTGATTCACTGCTATGTGTGCACTGGATGAGATGGAAAGAAGTCATTCTGCATTTAGTGAAGATGCTCATTGTTATGGTGTAAATTCAGTGCCAGTCTGAAATGACAATGAAGGGAAGGCTCTGAGAAGAGGTCAGCCAATCTCATGCTGACTGACCTCCCTCCAGGAGGACAATACGACAACAGCGGCTACTAGGTGAAGACAACATAAGCGCCGTGCCCGACTGGTGGCAACTACTTTGATAGTAGCTTCAACATTAGCCACTTTGTCAGCCATCACATTGTAGCCTCTTTATTAGCAAACTCTGTTTCACACAGATAGAGATCAGCAGTCATTACAAGAATTCTCAGATCAAAGTTAAGTATTTGTATTTGTCTTGTTGTAAATAAAACTCATTAATGCAAGTTGTTTGACTGTTTGTCTAGTGAACCGAATATGCAGGATTACTAGACACAACACTCGTAACACGTAACTCTGTCACTGTGCATGCCAGAGTATGATTTATCTGAAGTACTCTTGCTGCTCGTCTTACAAAAGGAACATCTGGATGAACTATACTTCTGCCCAAACTCTACTTAATCAAATTTTATTCCCTCGATATTCTTCTCTCTGAACATATGGGTGCAGTATGAGAAGAGGAGGTGGTTCCTTCGGGTTTCCAACTGAATTTAGTGAATGAAAACTTACAGTATGTTCTGCGATATGCCCTTGCTGTTACTCTCAAAACATTTAAGAGGACAGTAATGTGATAACTGATACTTTTTTCCAACTATTCAGATTTCAGGTTAGTCATTTGGAATAAGTATGGTTTCATGCAAATGCTTGAAATATTAAATCTTTTTAATGCAAAATTTTATGTACATAGTTTGATGTGGTTATGTTGTATTGGGCATTTCTTAGAATTATTCTGGTGAATAGAATGAGGTTTCTAATGAGAGACAGTGCAGCATTTTCTTTAACAGTTTTATTGCCATTCTTTGTATTTAGAAAAAGTGTTTTATGGACTATTTCAGTTGCCGTATAAACTCTGCTGTTGTTAGGTCTTGCTAATATTTTCTGCGGTAAGAGTAGAGATGTACATGATCTGCTACTGCACTCATGTCTTTGAATTGTTACAATTACGTTAGGTAGTTCAAGACATATGTAATTAAAACTCCCAAAATGTATAAATTGATCACTAATAAGATTTTATATTATCGAACAAAATCATACACTTTATAATTTTATCAGCCCTTGTCATTACTCTGACTGTCTTATTCCAAATTACAAGAATATCAATTACTTTTTTGTTGTATGCCAAGAGCATGATTAAAAAAATCAGCTCCTGAGCCAGGCCCTGGGTTCCTAAGGACATTGACCAGTATCTGTAACTGTCTCTGTAATGCAGTTTCATGTGGATGCAGTGCAGACAGGCATGCAATCAGCAATACTGCTCTCCCTGCCAGTTTGCTGACTTTTCTACATCTACATCTACATTTATACTCTGCAAGCCACCCAACGGTGTGTGGCGGAGGGCTTTTTACGTGCCACTGTCATTACCTCCCTTTCCTGTTCCAGGTGCATATGGTTCAAAGGAAAAATGACTGCCAGAAAGCCTCTGTGCGTGCTCGAATATCTCTAATTTTACATTCATGATCTCCTCGGGATGTATTAGTTGGGGGAAGCAATATATTCGATACCTTATCCAGAAATGCACCTTCTCGAAACCTGCACAGCAAGCTACACCTCGATGCAGAGCGCCTCTCTTGCAGAGTCTGCCACTTGAGTTTGTTAAGCATCTCCGTAATGCTATCACACTTACCAAATAACCCTGTGACAAAACGCACCACTCTTCTTTGGATCTTCTCTATCTCCTCTGTCAACCCGACCTGGTACGGATCCCATACTGATGAGCAATACTCAAGTATAGTTCAAACGAGTGTTTCGTATGCCACCTCCTTTATTGATGGACTACATTTTCTAAGGACTCTCCCTATCAATGAATCTCAACCTGGCACCTGCATTACCAACAATTAATTTAATATGATTATTCCACATCAAATCACTCTGTACGCATACTCCCAGATATTTTACAGAAGTAACTGCTACCATTGTTTGTTCCGCTATCATATAATCATACAATAAAGGATCCTTCTTTCTATGTATTCGCAATACACTACATTTGTCTATGTTAAGGGTCAGTTGCCACTCCCTGCACCAAGTGCCTATCCGCTGTAGATCTTCCTGCATTTTGCTGCAATTTTCTAATGCTCCAACTTCTCTGTATACTACATCTTCATCCACTTTTCAGACTGTTGTAACTGACAATTCGAAAGTTGTTACAAAACAACTTTTATTTATGTGAGTCTAAATGGAAATGACTGAATAACAGCTAAAAGACACAATCACAGCCAATGTTTGCCATTGCTTATGCCTTGGGCATAGACAACCTCAGTCCTGTGTGGTGTTAGATGTGCTGCCGGCCTGCATGGGCTACCGTGACGACGGCGTAACACCTGTCCCCCCTTGGAAGATCTGGTGCAGCAGGGGTGACTGTGCGGGAGAGAGCACCAATGTGGCCTGGTGCCATAGGCTGATCGGTAGTAAAGTCGTCCTGACGGAGGCAGTGAAAACCAAGTGCTGGTGAGTAGGACACCGCCTTCTACATGATGCTGAGGGAATGTCAAAGAGGTGGGAGTTGCGAGGCAACAGTGGGCTGGGCAAGCAGCATGGGAACGTCTGTGTTGTCCAACCAGGGCGACGCCGAAGAGGGGCCAGGAAGTGAATCCCGGGGATGGTCTCGGGGTTGTCCCAGGTCCAGAGGAGGCGGTGGCAATGTGGGGCTAGCAGCCCGCGACTGTTGGCCATTTCCTCAAAGATCTCCCACTAACTGAGGAGAGGGCAGCAACATAGGCCTCATGGAAGAGGACGGCAATGGGAGAGAGAGAGAATCCGGTGATTGGGGCTGCGGCTGGTCGAGGAAATGAGGACAGAATTGGTTGCGGTGATGCAAAACCACCCTGTCGTCCAGACAGACATCGAACAGTTGTCGACTACAGGTCCAGAGAATGACCACTGGCAGCCAGCAGGGCTGGGACCCGAAACCGTGTGCCCACACCTTGGAGGCGGATGAATATCTGGAAGCGTCGGGTCGGGCGCAAGGCAGGAGGAGATGGAGTAGGGTTCATGGCTGGTGACCATGGAGCAGTAGGCTGGACTCTTGTCACTCACCAGCGTGGTCCTGTAGAAACTGAGAAATATTGTAAGAGCGTCTTCCGGAGAATGGTCCTCCGTGTACTTCTGCATCTGAGTTTTAAAGGTACAAAAAAGGCTCTCTACCCTGCTATTGGATTGTCGATGAAAAGGCGGGCTAAAGACGTGGTGGATACCATTATCATGACAGAATTTGGCGAACTCTTGACTGCGAAATTGCGGGCCGTTATCAGTGACCAAGGTGACTGGTAGGCCTTCAATGGAAAATATTTTGGACAGGGCCATGATAGTAGTCTCTGTGATGATAGAGGAGCATTGGACAATGAAAGGGAATTGGGCGTAGGCATCCATGATGAGCAACCAGTAAGCGCCAATGAAGTGTCACGCAAGATCCACCTGGATGCGTTATCATGGGAGGGAAGCCACAGGCCAGTATTGGAATGACTAGCACAGAGCGGGAAGGGCCTTGGTACATTGCTGACAACCCCGGACCATGCTCTCCACGTCTACTGTCATGCCAACCCAGAAGATATGGCAAGGTATGAGGGTTTTCATCCGGACAATACCCCATTGACCTTGATGTAAGATGTTGAGAATCTGGGACCACAGGTATGTTGGTACGATGACTTGTGGATAGGTGTCATGTTCCACATGGAGGAGCATGGCTACCGGTTGATGGCAGATGGAGAAAAAGAATCGGAGGTCAGCCTGGGTGTGAGGCAGAGGAAGCGTCAGCCAGCCGCAGAGAATATAGCTCTGCACCAGTTGCAGGAGCGAATCTGTGGCTGTCGTGGGGGCCATCTGTGCAGCTGTGACGGGGAATCCTGGCTGGAGGGGAGCCGAGACAAGGCTTCGACGTTGGCATGCTGGGCAGTGGGCTTGAAGTGGATGGTGTACCTAAAACGTTAAAGGAATAGGACCCATCGCTGCAGACGGTGGGAACTCTTCGTGGGTAACTGGGCTGCTGGTTAAAATAAGGCCACAAGGGGCTTATGGTCAATGATGAAACAAAAATAGGTACCATAAAGGTACAGGCGGAATTTGGTACAGGCAAACAGGATGGCGAGGGCCTCCTCCTCAATTTGGGAATATTTGCTTTGGGCCTCGGTAAGGGATTTAGATATGTACGCCACCGAGCATTCTGATCCATCCGGTAGATGGTGCGAAAGCACAGCCCCAATACCAAAGTCTGAGGTGTCCATAGCCAAGAGAAGAGGAAGAGAGGGGGTATTCAGCATGAGACTCTCTGCCGAGTGCAATCCTCGCTTTAAGGTTCAGAAAGCCGACACAAGCCGAGGACCCATGAAAAGGCACCGTATTTCAGGATAGGCGATAGAAGGTCGCCACAATGTGATCAGTGGAGGGAATGAACTTTCAATAGTACACAATTTTACCCAGGAAAGACCGCAATTGGTGGACATCACTCGGACAAGGAAGGGCCTCTATAGTGGCGACGTGGCAGTAGGTGGGAGATATGCCATTCTGGGAAATGATGTGAGACAGGTAGGACATAGCAGGTTGAAAAAAGGAGCATTTAACGAAGTTGCATTTTAGGCCTGCAGTCCTCAGGCGCAGGAATAATTGTCGCAGATGACTGTGATGTTCATCCACAGTACAGCCGGTGACGATGATGTTGTTGAGGTAGTTGATACATCTGGGAACATCCCGCAAGAGCTGTTCCAAGTAAAGTTGAAAGATGACCGGTGCACTAGTGGTGCCATAGATGAGGCGGTTCAACCGGAACAGCCCCAACTTTCTGTTGAAATAAGTGTTCACACTGTCTGAATTGCCTGCTTTTCTAGTTCCACAACATCCTACTGCACGTAATTACGTATGGAGAAGGGGGATGGGAGTAGGGTAATATGCCCTCTAGTACAGTCATTTTTTTAATTCGGAAGAGAATTTTAAGAGCAAGGTAATATGCTAGCCAAACAGATCCTTGCAAGCCCCTGTTTCAAAAGTTGTCAATCCTCCCACTCCTATCTATGTATATACTAGAAACTTGTAAATATATCAGAAGGAATTTGAAACAAATAAGTAAATATTTTAATATCTAAGAACACAATACAAGGCAGTAAAAAAGGTTTTGTGTTGAGTCCGTAAGGAGATCAGCTTTTAAAACTTCCATTAGAAAAGTGTGATACAAGTTTACAATAGTTTTCTACAGGAGATAATAATTCTTTGTAAAACCATAAGAACAATGTTATTAGATCACTCCCATTCAGCAGCAGAATTTTTGGCATACTTGAAATACAGGAAACTTGAAACAAGACTATGAAAGGTGTGCCACTGAAAGCTCTTGTAATCCTCACTTCTAAGCCAGCAACATTTATTGAGCACAAGCGCCTTGTGTTACAAGAGAAATTATTATAAGCCATAGTTCCAAATAGATATTAATATGTGATTTATCATGACTGAAATTAAAATTAATCCAAGTACTATTAATTTTACTGCATATACATTCTGTAAGTATGATATTCAACAAAATTTCATGAAGCCTGGTGGTGGTGTAAAACCACATGTTCATAAGAAAAGCACTATGTAACATAAATCTAAATCAGTCCAAGTAAACATCAGTAGTGGTCATAGTTCACCTGTGTGAGCAAAGTCTGGTAACAGCAACTGAGAAAAGATCTGTGGTCAGGAGGCCTTACATGTGTCTTGTCAGGAAATCCGTGTAACTAGCTTGTGATATCATCAGTTTTCACATCACAGGCACCACTGCTAGACAAGGGCAATGTTACACATATCAGTATGTCTGTCTGTTCCATTCACACATCTTGTGGGGTTACTGAACAAGTATGTAAATAGTTTATCCAACAATCTGAAAAGACATTTTGGATGAATAAATAATAAATAAATGTAAAAGGTGCGGCTTGATGAGGAACTGGGTAAGTGTCCGAGGTGAAGCTCCAAGGTTCAAACTTCTGCTGGTACTCAGGTTTTTTCTGTTGCTTGCCTCATCTTTAATCTCTGGCAATGAAATGTACATACAAAAATTGCCAAGTTGCAAGGTGTTTTGAAGTCAGTATTGTACTGCAGGTCCCCCTATAACATACTAAGTCACTTTAAAGGTCAGAGGAAGGTAGCAGTTCTAATAGTACCATATTTACCCAGCAAAACACTGTGCTGTTCAAATCAGTTTTCGGATTGATGACATATTGAATTTTTTCTAATAAAACATAGGAAAATTTTCCAATTCATGCTAATTCTAAGGAGAAATATATCAGATGAAATACCTATTATTTATTAATTTATATAATAGAGCTTCAAACAGGTGGTCAATTGCAAATTCATCTTCAGACTCAAGATTTTCAGTCATCTGGTGGGATTTTATTTGTTTCCTCAAATTCAGCTCCCTCTGTTCATTCTTGAAATCCAGAAGATAGAAGTTAATAGTGCTGAGGTTCGTGCCATGTTTCTTGACCTAATAGTTAAACATGAGGCTGTTTGCAGATAACATACTTGTACACACAGAAATGATATTGTTACGAATTTGTTAGACCTATAGATGGTAAGAGATTGATGCGAAAATTATCAGTTGAGTCTCAATGTGAATGAAGCATACTACATGTTAATATGTGAAATATATTGGATACTGTTTCAGTATGAGACTGACATTTAGTCTCTAGAATCAATCAGAGCCATCAGGTGTTTATGTGTACCTCCCTAGAACAGTTTTACTAAACTGTTTAGTCATTGTATTCACATTCATATTTAGACTGAAATTCTTTGCAAACGCCCTGAATCACTTAAAATGAATGCTCAGATGATGACAAGCTAGTATATCTATCCTTCAAATCAATGAGGCAGGTAAACCACCACTTTATCGTTGGGTTGCAACTTCATATAGTATGACAAACATACAAGATGTATTCTATACTCCAGGAACCTTCACACTGTACAACTACGAATGAAGCCTGTTTTGTGTACTGTTTATATACAACATCAGTTGTAAACAGTCCTTTCACTGCTATAGCCTGAGTGAAACACTGAAAGTCTGCTAATAATGGCATTTCTAACTTATAGTATGCCTACAGGTTAACAATTGAAATTGCAACCCCGCTCAGTTTAAAAATTTATTGGCACTTCATTAACTTGAAGAGTTACAGTTAGCAACTTGTTATTGACAGAAAAAATTGAATTCAAGTGACATTCTGTACGTGAAAGTTCTAGAATTTGCACATTTTGTTGTGAACAGTACTTGACGATTGCTATTAGCTACTGCAGCATGCTTGATTTGACATGATGGACCATCAAAAGCTAGACTATTGCATAAAGTGTATTATCTTTTCTGTTTTGTGTTCTTTGAGACTGGATTATGGACACACTATTACATGGGTGTCTCATGTGTGGTGTTTTCTGTATCAGTGTATATAGTGAGTAATTAAATTGTTTGTGTGTGTAATTCGAATGAATAGTATACCACTGGAACGCACAAGTGGTATCATACCTAACGAAGTGTCACAGTGGCTAGCACACTGAACTCTGGAGAACAACGGTTCAGCCGGCCGTTGCAGCCGAGCGGTTCTAGGCACTTCAGTCCGTAACCACACGGCAGCTACGGTCGTAGGTTCGGATCCTGCCTTGGGAACCGATGTGTGTGTTGCTCTTAGGTTAGGTTTAAGTAGTTCTAAGTCTAGGGGACTGATGATCTCAGATGTTAATTCCCATAATGCTTAGAGCCATTTGAACCATTTGAATAACGGTTCAAACCTCCATTGGGCCATCCAGATTTGGGTTTCCCACAATTTCACTAAATCGTTCCAGGCAAAAGCCAGGATGGTTCCTTTAAAAGGACATGGCTGATTTCCTTCGCCATCTTTGATACAATCTGAGCTTGTGCGCCATCTCTAATGAGGACAAAGACGACAGAACCTTAAACCCAATTTTCCTTCCTCCCACAAGTGGTGACCCCAAGTTCAACAGTTTACTTTCTACATGCATTACGATACATACTATGCACCACTGTGGAGCCCACCATCTCTATTAAAGAAGAGCCTGCCAGCCGGAGTGGCCGTGCGGTTCTAGGCGCTACAGTCTGGAACCGCGTGACCGCTAGGGTCGCAAGTTCGAATCCTGCCTCAGACATGGATGTGTGTGATGTCCTTAGGTTAGTTAGGTTTAAGTAGTTCTAAGTTCTAGGGGACTGATGACAACAGCAGTTAAGTCCCATAGTGCTCAGAGCCATTTGAACCATATTTTTGAAAGAAGAGCCTCAGACCTCACAATAGGGATTAACTCAGCCACCAGTTACAGTTGTTGATAACAGTATTCGCATGAGAATCAGGAATATAAAAATTCCACTTTCCTGGCTAACCATCGCACGGTTGTGCTTAATGCACGTCACCGCCATATTTTGCTTCTGCGGTGTCGATTCTGACATGCAGAAATTTATTATTGTTATTTGGCAAGTAGATCTTATGATTATATAGTGAACAACTGGCAGATGTATTTGACAAACAATCTTTTGCCTTTTTTCGGGATGCTAATTTGGAACATGTTATGCCATTTGCAGAATTGCGTTTTACAAAAAAACACGGAGAGTGAGGTAGTAGCTGGTACTTACCCCTTCAAAGTGCTCTGTTCCCTACACACATTGGCAGGACAAGGCCTGAAATCTGAACAATCACTGAAGCCTCTTGGGTTCCAGTATTTGCCTCCACATGTTCGGATAATATTATCAGCTTTTCCCTGACCTTCCCATTGGTGAACTAGCGTGAAAAGCAGACTCTGTGGCGATTGCTTATGCAGATCCAGTTTGTGTGAATGAACTCTGAAGTTATGGTGGGCAGCCCTGAACCAAGCATTGTGGCCTCATTTGTTTCAAGGGTCACTGTTTCTCCGCTGCTATCCACTCTGATGCTGTCTATGGCCCATCTCATCACTGAACTCGCCGGTCTTAACGCCTAGTTGCAGCGACATGAAGATACCACTCGCCCACCTTCTAATAATAGCTGTGTATTCAGGTGGTGCTGGTTTCACAAATGGTTCAGAAAAGCAACTCGACATTGTACCAAACCATATGATTACCCAAACTTCCCAGACGAATGCCAGTAGGTGCACATACTTCTCGAGGTCAGTTAAAGCACCTGCAAGTCAAACACGACGGAAAAGTATCCTAGGTGACAGGATCACAAAGACTTTTCGTAACGGCCAGGTGCACTGGAGACACTTTCTTGATGGATTCAGGCTCTGAAATTAGCGTTTAGCACAAGTCACATACTGTGTGCCATTCTAGTGAACAAGTACCTATTCTCACAGCAGCTAATGGCTCACACATTGGAACATTTGAAAAAGTGCAGTTGACTTTGAATTTCGGCGGTAAGCTACAATCCACCTGGACTTTTGTGGTCGCTGATGTCATAGACGCAATCTTAGGCCCGGGTTTTTAGCGTCATTTTTCTGTCATTCTAGATGTAGTGCATCAATGTCTCTACAAAGTGTCATACTCTCCTCCTACCTCTGCCAAATGAGATTGCATTGTTGAGTGATACCACCAAGCCCCATCACTCGAAGACGACCACAACAACCGCGCCAGTTACCGTTTCCATATCCACTCAGACCACACATCCGCGTGGCATGCAGGAAGGTGTTGATTCGTTCTTCCACTGAGACAACAAAGCTACAGAAGGGCTGTCATATGTGAGTAGCTCAAATATCTGAAATATAATCCCACAGCAATGCCATAATGAGTGCCAGGGCTAGCTTGCGCGACAGTAATGCAGAATTACGCTGCGAATTGCGTGCCGTGGCTGAAGACTTATCGACCACACACGCCTCAATTCGTGACCTTCAGCGTGCAACCGCTATGAGGAACCCTTGCTCCGCTGTCCCTCCCTCGCTTGCCCGCGCGCTGGAGGCCAACGATCTTGGTGTACAGCTGCTAAGCAAGTATCCTGTGCTTACTGATCCAGCGCTGGCCTGAAAAAACCGCTGCCACTCTACACGACATTTCAATCCCTCGACTACTGGGCATCGAGTGGCCGCAAACCCACGATGCCTACCTCCTGATAAATTACAAGCAACCCAGTCTGAGTTCAGTAAAATGCTATCAGATGGTTCAGTATCTAGATCTCAATCCTCATAGGCTTCTACTTTGCACATGCTCGAGACGAAAAACGGAACATCCCACGCAGGTGGTGATTATCAGAGCCTCAGTTCCCATACGGTTCCAGATAGGTACCCAGTGCTGAATGTAATGGACTTGAACTCAAATGTGGTGGGCCCATGTATCTTCAGTGCTATTGACTGTGCAAAAGCCTTCTTGCAGATCAGTGGTGAAGAGGGATTAGTTTAAAACTGTCATAACTACACCATTAGGGATCTTCCATTATAATATGCTGCCTTAAGGCCTCTACAACGCAGCACAAACATTGCACTGTTTTATGCATGAAGTCCTGCAAGACTTGTCGTTTTCATGTTGTTACATGGATTATATTCTGATTTTTCCCCGCGGCCTCGAACACCATTGTCACTATTTACGACAAGTTACAAGATTTTGGAATCATGGTAAATCTGGATAAACGTTTTTTTGCCAAGCAAGAGCTACCATTCCTGGGATACAATGTCTCAAAAGCTGTAATCATACCTCTGTCCAGAAAAGTGAATTACAGCCAACAGCTTCCCCTGCCACGAACGTTGAAAGGACTGTGCCAGTAGTGGGACTACCTTCATTCTGTTCCACTCTGCATTGTTGCCAAATTTATTCAAGATGGCGGCAATGACGTCATCCAATATGGTGGCGTGTAGATTTGGTAATAGTGCATGACGTCATTCAACATGGTGGATTATGGTGGGAAAATAGGTCAGTTGGGGTATTTTCACTAACCTAAACCCCAGAAAAATGGCGATAAATATGAATTTTGGTGGTAAAATAGGTCAGTTGGGTTATGTCCACTAAGGTAGCAAAAATTGGCTCGAAATTCCAACACAATAATGGCGGGAAAACCATAGTTGTCTTTACTATTACCCATTATCATTCATCATCGTTTGTTATCGTTCGTTATTATTCATTATCATTTATTATCATTTATTATTATTATTTACACCATGCACGTGTGTTCACTACTAGGACCAGAGTCCAACTTTGTTAGTTCATACCCCTGCCACCAGAGCGCACTGCCGTGATGTTATTCAAGATGGCGGATTTTGGCAGGGAAAATTGGGCTACATCCACTAACCTAACCCCCACAAAACTGGCGCGTAATTCGAATTTTGGCGGGAAAGTAGGTCAATTGTCCTATGTCCACTAACCAAACCCTCCAGAAAAAATTGGCGCCAAATTCAAATTCCAACTGGATAATGGCTGCAAAACCATACTTATCTTTATTATTATTCGTTATTATTCATTATTGTTTATTATCATTTATTATTATTTATTATTATTATTATTATTATTATTATTATTAGTATTGGTCTACCTCCACTAGAAAATTGGGCCAAATTCAAATTCCAACACGATAATGTCTGGAAAACTGTACTTCTATTTATTATTACCATTTATTATTTACTTAAGATGTCCAATTTCGGCGCGAAGAAAACCATTTGCCTTACATCTATAACAAAAATCTCCAACACCATCATCGATCATGCATATGAAATAGTCCACATCCTACGAACTTTGACCGTCACTTATGTTTTTTCACTGCTAACCTATCAAAATCGCATCAAATAATAATCTGCACTTGTACTAACATAATTCACATCCTCTGATTTTACAGGGAAAAAGGACTGATGTCTTTATTTCAAGCAGTACTGTCATCACTTGTCCTCCAACAGACTTAGTACACTTCTTTGAGATGCCAACATCCAGTGCGCTTGCCACTAGGTCCAAACTCCAACTGACTTGGTTCAAATCGTCGCCAGCAGAGGAGGCTACCCCTGGCGCCACCAGTTGGCGGCAGCCCACGAGCATGTCACTGGTCAAGTGGCCACTAGAACAGCGTGGGTCCAGCGGCGTAAAAATGTTCTGCTCGTTCGAACCTGCCGATTCTGACGTCACAATGGTAGGTTGTCCGTTCATCAAGTGTATTCGTCCCTCTCACATGTTTTGCGCCAAAATTGGTCACCCAAGAGTGGAATCTCCCCCAATGTCACATAACGGTCAGTCTGTTGGTCCAGCATTTGGTGGACAAAAGAACGCCCTGCCACAATTATGGCTCAAAAATTGTTTTCCTGGACAGGTTTGAACCTGCCAATGACGACATCACAGTGGTCGAATAGCGATTCACCGTTTGGTTGCATGGCTGACAAAGAACACACTTGGCGCCAAAGTTGTTTGCTGGAGAGTGGAATCTGCCCAGACGTCACACAACCACTGGTCCACCATGTGGAGTGGTCGACAAAGAAGGCTCTCGCTAAGTTAACTGGCTTGAGATCGTCTTCTCCCTCTCTCTCGCGTGCGCATTATAACCAGACACCTGCCGCGCCGCCACCCTACAGGCGTCCGACCGCTTATGTCACACACCATCAGTTGCCTCCTCCATACATGCGCCGGACATAGTCTTCTGTAAATATGCTAACACCCACATCGTGGATCTAAGCTATCAATTGCCTAAGTACTTAATTGCATTTCAGTTTTAATCATATTAAATAATTCAATTTACAGATTCATATAAGTATGAAAAGGCGTTCAACTACTTTTCAAGGTCCAGACTGCCTCCTCTTCCTAGGAACCAGCGCTGAGTTTTAATTCTGGCAGTAAAGAAAGGTCACTTGCACTTTCTCTGCCAACCTAAGAAAATTGTTGGAAAGAAGGGACACTTGTACTAACCTTAGCCACCCCACCGCCACTTCCGCCTAGGAACCAGCGTCACGTTTGAATTCTGCCAGTAAAGAAAGGTCACTTTCTCTTCTGCCACCAACCTAAGAAAATTGTTGCAAACAAAGCTCATCGCCACTAAACTAAGCCTCCAGGATGCAACATATCCCAAGGGTTTCTGGTAAAAGGACTCAGCCTGCACTAGGCCCATGGATGGTCGAACAAATGTACTTTATTTAGGGATGGAGTAGATGTATCACAGAACACATGCACTGACATGTCCCACACCATACAGACCTGCAAACCACTCCTACATAACTCATGTATAATGCTCTATACACACGCTTGCTAATTGTAAACACTTAAAAATAACGCATCGCACAGCCTACAGACACGCGAACTGCTCGTAAATAATGCAAAACATTTACGTCCAAATAGCCAAACAACTCTTAATTTTCAGAAATAATTTCAGTGCAGACCTGCAAACTGCTCTTAAATAATACAGCACAATGATGCGTAGACATGCTAAGTACTCGTAAACTATTCAAATAGCGCGTATGAAGGCCTACAGACCCATTCCTGAAATAATGCAATCAACACACGCAAGGACAGTCCACAGCCCCCAGTCCATTGAGTACACAGGAGGTAGTGATAAGTGACATATACCTCAGATGTCAAACCACGCACAGCCCCTGCTTGGCTTCTGCAAGGCAGGCCGCACCTCCCATTCATACATAATACCTGGGAAATTCCTATCCAAATACGTGTTCGACTACACACACATGCTGATGTGATTGGGTGGGAGCGCAACCGCGAGCTGCAGCCGAACGTAGGCCAGAGTTGTATGCAGGCGCTGCGAATGACCAGGCGTTTATTTACACAATGCGCACTCCAAGCAGAGCCACATGCAATTGGCCTTCCTTCCTACCCTCAGTCTAACTACGGTCCAGCGAAGACACTTCAGAATTCCATTCCAAAATAACAGAACCTGCTTTCCCCCCTTAGCGATTCTAACGGACCATAAGTGACGATTGACTGACGCTTCATCTTGTGCGCCACAAATCCCCACGAAGGGAGGCAGCCACAGCTCGGGTCCCACCCGCTCCGTCGCATTTGCCAGCCACTGCCACCGAACACCGGTGAAAGTTGCATTCCAAGCAGCGCTTACACCAGTCTCATATTCGAGGCATCTTCAGGCGCCACCTGCCTTTACTATTGAATGCACAAGAGCGTAGAGTGTGTTGACAGATGCGATCAACTGCAAGTACCTGCCCCCCCCCCCCCCCCCCAGCATGACCGACGAAACACCACCAAGTGCACGTGCATAATTACAAACTCATGTAACAACCTTCCCAATCTTATGTCTCATCTCTCCATATATAAAAAAAAAAGAGCCAAGTCTTCCTCTCAGGAATTGTATAGTGTCCCAGAAACAGTTAACGCCCACTTTCATCATGCTTCAGCTTGTATGCACGGAAATTCTCACCCTAACAGAACCTGTTTACCAAAATATCGCCTAATCCAGTCTTCCTCCCGGACATAACGTGATAGCCTTCCTGCTCTCAACATACGCAAATGTTCTCACCGATTCTATATCCCACCACAATCAATCGAGCATTCTCATTTGCTCTTATCGAATTTACCAGGAGAATTACTTATGCCGCAGGTATTGAAGCACCATCCACCTTTCCTTTCTCGGACTTCCAGCGATTATTTTGCAAAGATTGCTGAATTTCACAGACAGTTCCCTCAATCTATACACCCCCAACGTGTTCATTCTTTCTACAGATGCTACACTCAGTGGTAATAAACTATTTTACACTGATCACCATTTTGCACCGACAACTAAACATGGGAAATTTGTCTACGAGTCATCAAATAGGTACTATACTAGCAAGAATACTGGAGCAATTCATATCCCCAACCATATCAAATCACCTCTTTACATCAGCGAACTGAAGGCACTCTCAGAACTGACGTTCAAAGACATGCTCATTTCCCCTTGGCATAAACGCTCTACTCTTTCTGCTTTCTTGCTCGCATTTCTACAGTCATCTCCAGACTAGTTGATTACAATAACACTAGTATTTTAGCCATAATATTACACAATTTCCACCATTCTTCTCGATATCAAGCACACAGCACTAGCCACCCGATCGCTAACGCAACATAATGCGCCAGATGTAGACTGTAAATTATTTCTCCATAAACACCAAACATTAGCGAGGCGCAGTGTGCTGTAAACCATTGACTAACTAGAAACAAGTAGAGTAAACTGATATTCGCACTCTCGCATACCGAAGTCAGTGATTTAACAGATTCCACATGATCAATTTTGTTTACAAACTAATTACGGTCTCTCCCACGTCTAGAGAACAGGCAAACGTGTGTCCAACACACCACAATCCATATTCCCTCAACTAAATAAAGGCAACAAATGTGCAGAAGCAGTCGACTGAACAATTTACTTGAGAGGGAATAACGCTCCACCCCAAACGCGCCATCTTCTCAAAGTTACACTTGATCACGAAAGCATCCTAGCACATACTTAGTTCGCTATTCAGTCGTCTAAAACATGGTAAAGTTAACTATCATACATTCCTACACTCCAACAGGCCTCTGCATCGGAAGACCACTATCAATAACGTGGGAACGCGAATCAGTACCACCACAGACTTTGCATACACGAACAGATTCTAAAAAATGCCTCACATATATCTTCTATCATTATACTTACAATTAAATCTTACGATCTAGGTCTCAAATGTACGGTATTCAGCAATGAACGAAGTATTGGAAATACTCTCTGTTGAATGCTGTGGCTCTGGAAATACCTGTACCTTCCTTAGCACTAGACATACTCTTCCCATCGTTATCACAGTACCCCAAGTCAAATCCACACCCTCCCTACAACAGCACATAGACATTTCCTTTACGCAAACAGATATACTTTATAAACCTGATCCTAAAATGTGGACATATCACACACCCGCCCGATGAATTTTGAAAGTCATTCGGCTAAGGAACGCACCATGTGACCAGTATTTGCAACTCCCTCACGCCGCTAGATAATTATCCAGTATGTGTAACGTATTCTGCCTCGATACCGTGTCAGATGTTCCGTTATATATATCCACTGAGTTAAACGCGATGACTCATTGAGAAGGATCACAGCCACAATTGAATCATACCTCGAAATGAGCTACCTTTCTCGAACCTATCTGCTGCAGTAAAAATCCAACATGGTCTTAGTTAGTCCCTACACATCTTGCAACTGCTCCCATTTATACAGCTTTGCGCATGTGATCATGCCATTTTAAGTCGGAACTGAGCATAAGTCGGACAAAGCCATATCCACTTCCTTCTGCAGCCTGTCTAGAAACAGAGTGAACTGAGTTACTGTGACAGGACTGTGTTTTGACCATGCAGCGGATATGCTCGCATTGTTGTGCGTTCCCAAACTACATACAAGTACTACCGATCCACGTCCATCATTCAAATCTATAAGTCCAACATCCCATCATCGTTATTCTCTATCAATTTCAGTTTTGAGAAACTCCTCTCTCCACTCGCTACTGTCATTGGGAGTGTTAGGAGAATTCTCAGAGCAATGTTAACATTAGGGCAAAAATTATGTCTTCCTATAAACTTTAGAGTCTCTTTTGGACCTATTCCAGGTTTCAACAATGTTGAAAGCACTTTTAGTTCTTCCCTCAACTCCAGTGCATCAATGTCGCTTGACTCATGATCTTGCAAAATCGCTGCGAAGTTTCTACACTTTGTGTCCAGGCTGTCAGGAGGTGCATTCTTCAGCTCGCCGATGTCGTAGAGAAAATCAAAATAATCACGATGAGATTTCAGTTGATTGAACCTTTCATCCAAAGATGTGGTTACTATATCTAAAAGATAATAGTAGAATTCAATCTTGTAACGTTTTGTTGGGTCATCTATTGTCTCATGCCTTCCTTCATAGGTAAAGTGTATTGACTTCTTACTTCATCGCCGGGAAACACTTATCCGTGGTAATGTTAGATCGTCTAGCTCTAACTCTGTAGCCAATTCTTTGGAATCCGTCAAGAAAGACACAAACTTTTCTTCTGTTCTGCAGGTTTCAAAATATGCTTTCGTTTTTTCAAGTTCAGGTTAACTAGTGTGTAAGCTTAGGAACTGATGACCCTAGCAGTTAAGTCCCATAAGATTTCACACACATTTGAACATTTTTGTAAATTCACAAGGCTTATTAAAATAACCTAGATTTCTTCAATCAGGTTTGACTCCATTTTTGAACTGGTGCCCAGCGACTGTTTTTTACAAATCTGTAGAGAATGTCACCAATCAGTCGCAATTTTTGTTTTTATTTTCCAGATCTACATAGATTTCGGGCACAGTGTGGCTATTCTCAATGCTTTGAGTTATGTTTACATCTATACTGTCATGCTGAACGTAACTGTCAACATGACGGTTTGGATGTAAGCACATATTAAAAGGTTTGAGACTGGCCACTGCCGGCCGGTGTGGCCGTGCGGTTAAAGGCGCTTCAGTCTGGAACCGCGTGACCGCTACGGTCCCAGGTTCGAATCCTGCCTCGGGCATGGATGTGTGTGATGCCCTTAGGTTAGTTAGGTTTAATTAGTTCTAAGTTCTAGGCGACTGATGACCTCAGAAGTTAAGTCGTATAGTGCTCGGAGCCATTTGAACCATTTTTAGACTGGCCACATAGTGGCCGAAACCTAGGTAGATCTGAAAAGTACAAACAAAAATTGCTATTGATTGCTGACATTTCCTACAGATTTGTTTAAATAAAATTCCACACACGTTTTGTAAAAAAGAAAAAAAACGGGGGGAGGGGGGCGGCAATTTAGCAGCTCGCACGGAGCGGCACTTGGGCTTGCGTCGGCCCTGCTGAGATCTAACCATGGCTTCTGGGTGCTTCACTATTTTTGTCAGGAATTTTATTTTATGTAACAGTTGTCATCTATCTTGTTATTTGGCAGATCTATAAAGAAACTTATCTTTAGGTGAAGAGTGCCATTTATTATGTCCTAAAAAGTGGTCACTTCGAGGACAGTATCGTGTAACAGTTAGAACAGCAACAAAAACAATGGAACAAGCAAAGCAACAGTTGCAACACCGGGAACAACTGTACGGCAACAGCAGCTGCTACTGTAGGTGCAACACATGAAAGAGATGGGCACGCTGCAGCAGCGGCACTAGGAATGACTATGAACTTATCTGCAAGAGTTGTTCTAGGGAAGTGCGTGCCCAGGCATCCTGCCTGTTGATCGCTCACCAACTGTCAACATCAGTTCTACCTGAGCCACAGTCGTCACCCTGCCTCCACCTGCCTCTGTGGAGATCCGCAAAAATTGAAGGAACTTGATTTGTCCTAGAAAGTCACCATGAACAACATGGAAGATGAGTCGATAATGCCAGGGTTCGTTAAATCTGAGTCTGACATGCTGGGACAATATAGAACTGCTAACAACAGAGCTAGTAACCTGCATAATAACATCTGTCTACAAAACACATAATGCAGACTTCAGTTTCGATGAACCCATTAAATGCAACTCAAAGAGTATCAAGATTGTGTTGGGAGATTTCAATTGCAGACGCTCAAGCTGGGCTTACAGACAACAATGGAGATGAGCTGGAGAGCTGGGTGGAAAGGGAAAGCCTGAGACTCATACATGACCCAAAACTGAGACCTTCTTTTCGAAGTGGAAGATGGCGCAAGGGCTATAATCCGGATAATGTTTTATCAGTGCGCAAGCAGCTCAACTTTTGGTAACAACAGTCGCGGAATGGAAACAAAAAAAAAAATCCAATAAGCCGTACAGTGGCTGGAGTTATCAGCCCAGAAGAAGTTCCTTTAAATGACAGTTTAATTTGAAAAAGGCGCGCTGGGAAACTTTTTGAAAAGGACTCGATAGTGCAGCTCCAAAACTTAAAGCGACTGCTAAATCGAATGAGGGCTTCGCAGCCCTAGTAAAAAAGATCGCTCAGAAACACATATCTCGTGGGTGCCGAACTCAATAACATACAGGCCTTAAACCAGACATACTTAGCCTACTTGAGACCTATCAAGATAAATGTGAAAGATATCCACTAGCTGAAAACACCATTCAACAGGTGAAACAGTTGACATATCACAGAAGGTAAAAAGGGTCAGATCCTTTAGCTGATCTAGATATGGATCAAAACGGTAGGAGGGCATGGAAACTAATTAAAAATCTAAGCAATGATCCTAAAAAGTCACTAGAGGAATTCACGAGAGTAACGCCGAATAAAATAGCTCATCAACTACTTAAGACTGGTGAAACAGAGATGACATGACAAACGCTAAAAGGTAAGAAGAGCTGCTGCAGAAACCAGAAGAGTGGATTACCTAAGGCAGTGTGTGGTCATAGATGCTGCCACCAATTCCTCTCCTGTGCTAACCTCTTCATCTCAGAGTAGCACTTGCAACCTGCATCCTCAATTATTTGCTGGATGTATTACAATCTCTGTCTTCCTCTACAGTTTTTGACCTCTACAGCTCCCTCTAGTACCATGGAAGTCATTCCCTCATGTCTTAACGGATGTCCTATCATCCTGTCCCTTCTCCTTATCCGTGTTTTCCACATGTTCCTTTCTTCTCCGATTCTGCGCAGAACCTCCTCATTCCTTACCTTATCAGTCCACCTAATTTTCAACATTCGTCTGTAGCACCACATCCCAAATGCTTCGATTCAATTCTGTTCCGGTTTTCCCACCGTACATGTTTCACTAACATACAAGTCTGTACTCCAGACGTACATTCTCAGAAATTTCTTCATCCAATTAAGGCCGATATTTCATACTAGTAGACTTCTCTTGGCCAGGAATACCCTTTTTGCCATTGCTAGTCTGCTTTTGATGTCCTCCTTGCTCCGTCCGTCATTGGTTATTTTACTGTCTAGGTACCAGAATTCCTTAGCTGCATCTACTTCGTGACCATCAATCCTAATGTTAAGTTTCTCGCTGTTCTAATTTCTACTACTTCTCATTACCTTCGTCTTTCTTCGATTTACTCTCAAGCCATACGCTGTACTCATTAGACTGTTCAATCCGTTGAGCAGATCAAGTAATTCTTCTTCACTTTCACTCAAGATAGCAATGTCATCAGCGAATAGTGTCATTGATATCCTTTCACCTTGAATTTTGATTCCACTCCTAAACCTTTCTTTTATTTCCATCATTGCTTCCTCGATGTACAGATTGAACAGTACAGGCTTTAGGCTACATTCTTGTCTTACACCGTTTTCAATACGAGCACTTCGTTCTTTGTCGTCCACTCTTATTATTCCCTCTTGGCTGTTGTACATATTGTATATGACCCTTCTCTCGCTATAGCTTACCCCTATTTTTTTGAGAATTTCGAACATCTTGTACCATTTTACATTGTCGAACGCTTTTTCCAAGTCGACAAATCCCATGAACGTGTCTTGGTTTTTCTTTGGTCTTGCTTCCATTATTAACCACAACGTAAGAATTGCCTCTCTCGTGCCTTTTACCTGTCCTAAATCCAAACTGATCGTCATCTAGCGCATCCTCAATTTTCTTTTCCATTCTAATGTATATTATTCTTGTAAGCAACTTGGATGCATGAGCTGTTAAGCTGATTGTGCGATAATTCTCGCTCTTGTCAGCTCTTACCGTCTTCGTAATTGTGTGAATGATGCTTTTTCGAAAGTCAGATGATATGTCGCGAGACTCATACATTCTACACACCAATGTTAATAGTCGTTTTGTTGTCACTTCCCCCAATGATTTTAAGAATTTTGATGGAATGTTATCTATCCCTTGTGCCTTATTTTATATTAAGGGGCTCCGGAACGCTCTATACTTGCAATGTTAAAATAACGCTTATAAATTACATCTTTCCTCACAAAGTATTTGAGGTAGGAAGTTGAACTTTTTACAGATTATTTATTGGAATATGGGCTACAACTTAACACAGGGATTTTACAAAATTTTAGTTCAGTTATTAAAGATGATTTTTTTCAATTGTAATGAAAATTCACAACATTTTTTTGCAATTTTTTATTTATATATTCAAAAATATACAGTTTTTTGGAAAAAGGCTGTGTTAAATTATGCTGAAGGTACTGTGTAACATTTACTGAAAGTTTGAAACAAATATGTTTTAAAGATCCTTAGAAAACATGTAATTAGTATGAGAAAATAAAAGTTTTGGGAATCAAGCGACAAAGATTGGATTAACTTTTTAGTGCATTCCAGGTCCATCTTCATCCTCTGCAAACTCCTCCTCCAGCTTCCTCTTGTTCCTCCTCCTGTTTACTCTTGCTTGTATTTCTAAGCTCTTTGCAGCCCTGTCTGCAGCCCGAAGGCATTCCTTGTCTAAACCAAGCATCGCTCGTTGTTGTGTTCGTAGATTTTGCTACCATTTTCTTCAGTTGCAGTTACTGCAACACTGTTCCAAAAGGTGGTCATGTATGAACACTTATCACATTTCAGTTGTATTTCACTAGCAAGTCCTACGTGCTTTATTATGGAGAGTTCCAGACCAACTTCACTACAATGAATATATCTTACACAGTTTGAAAAAATTCCTTTGAGAACCGACATATCAAATATTTCATTCACATCCGATTCGCCCATAAAACATTCATAGTTTTCACTCATTGAACCAAGCTTCTTCTGTGAAGTATTTTCTTTCCCACTTTGACTGCTATGGGCAGGTGTACTTGAGAGGTTAGGTTCACTCACTTGGTTATCGTCTTTATTGTTTAATGTAATAACACATACCTTTGGCTTTCCAACATTTCTCCTTTTCTTAAAAGCCTTCAGAGGATTTCTAATAACTTTACTTTTACTCATTATTATACTTCAACAAAGCAGAGACTCAAGAAACAGAATTAATTACGAATATTTTCGAGATAAAGACAGAGTAAATAAACATGAAACAATCGACAATCACACCAGCGATATATATTGAACCATCACAGGTTAGCCACAACACATACTTTATCTCACACCACTAAAATGTACCTGATGAACACGGACGTTAATACGAGGGCGGTTCTGAAAGTAACCTCCGATTGGTCACAGTGCGGGTTGTGGGGGGAGTAGCGACGCCATCTGTGCGTTCACGCACTCAACAGGTCAGTTGGCATCAAGCCGTGGTCGAGTGAACGTCGTACCTGCGCTAGTTTAGTTTTTGTGGCAGTTTGAAATGTGTGCTGCAATAGAAAAACCCGCCAAATGTGAAGTGCGTGCTGTCATATGGTTTTTTACAGCCAAAGGATATTCTGCAGCAGCTATTCATCGTGAGCTTTGTGCCGTGTACGGACCAAGAGTTATAAGTGAAGGAGTTGTCCGTGAATGGGTACGTTTATTTAAAAGTGGACGAGAAAACGTTCATGATGAAGAGAGGAGTGGTAGACCATCATTGGTGACTGACGAACTCGTCCAGACAGTTGATGCAAAAGTTCGTGAAAATCGACGTTTCTCAATGTCGGAGTTGTCTACTGGTTTTCCACAGATTTCTAAGACTCTCTTGTACGAGATAGTGACAGCAAGATTGGGTTACCGTAAGTTCTGTGCACGATGGGTGCCCAAAATTCTTACCGACCACCACAAAACTCAAAGAATGGCCTCTGCATTAGACTTTCTGTCACGTTATGAGGACGAAGGAGAACCATTGTTAAACAGAATCGTGACCGGTGACGAAACCTGGATTAAGTACGTGAACCCTGAGACAAAAGAACAATCAAAGATGTGGGCACATTCAAATTCGCCTACCAAACCAAGAAAAGCCTCGCAAGATGTTTCTGCCAGAAAACTAATGGCAACGGTGTTTTGGGATGCCAAAGGGGTGTTGTTGATTGAATTCATGGAACGTGGTACGACCATTAATCAAGACTTGTACTGTGAAACAATAAAAAAGCTACGACGGGCTATACAGAACAAACGCCGTGGTATGCTGACTTCCGGTATCGTTTTTTTGCACGATAACGCCCGTCCTCACTCTGCTCGCAGAACAACGGCCCTTCTTGAGTCCTTCAAGTGGGACGTTATCAACCATCCACCTTACAGCCCAGACCTGGCGCCAAGTGATTATCACCTCTTCATGCATTTGAAGAAATGGCTCGGGTCACAGCGGTTTGATGACGACGAAGAGCTCAAAGATGCGGTCACAGGCTGGCTCCAGGCACAAGCGGATGATTTTTATGCAGAAGGAATTTCAAAGCTTGTGAAGAGATACGATAAGTGCCTCATTCGCTATGGAGACTATGTAGAAAAATAGTGCAAAGATGTAGTTGTAAGATGTATATATTAAAATATTTTATTTAACTTGGTGTATTTTTTTAAATAAACCGGAGGTTACTTTCTGAACGGCCCTCGTAATAACACCATTTGATAGCAGTTTAACAGCGCCACAGTGTGTCACGCCCATGTAGAACACATTTAAAAAAAAATTTAAAAATAGTTGTAGTCTTCGGAATTGAATAAATTATATATCTATTAAAAGGTAATAGTCTGCAGATTCAGAAAACGCAAAAAAGTAAAAATTGAACTTTTCATGATTTTGAGCCTTTCCGGAGCGCCTTAAGTCCTCCAAATCTCTTTTAAATTCTGTTTCTAATACTGAATCCCCTATCTCTTGTAAATCGACTCCTGTATCTTCTTCTATTACATCAGACAAATTTTCCCCTACATAGAGGCTTTCAATGTATTCTTCCCACCTATCCGCTCTCTCCTCTGCATTTAACAGTGGAATTTCCGTTGCACTCTTAATGTTATGACCCTTGATTTTAATGTCACCGAAGGTTGTTTTGACTTTCCTGTATGCTGTGTCTGTCCTTCCGACAATCATTTCTTTTTTGATGTCTTCACATTTTTCCTGCAGCCGTTTCGTCTTAGCATCCCTGCACTTCCTATTTATTTCATTCCTCGGCGACTTGTATTTCTCTATTCCCGAGTTTCCCGGAACATTTTTGTACTTCCTCCTTTCATCGATCAATTGAAGTATTTCTTCTGTTACCCACGGTTTCTTCGCAGTTACCTTCTTTGTACCTCTTCTATTACCCAAGGTTTCTTCGCAGTTACCTTCTTTGTACCTATGTTTTCCTTCCCAACTTCTGTGATGGCCCATTTTAGAGATACACATTCCTCCTCGCCAGACGGTGTGGCCGAGCGGTTCTAGGCGCTTCAGTCTGGAACCGCTCGACCGCTACGGTCGCAGGTTCGAATCCTGCCTCGGGCATGGATGTCCTTAGGTTAGTTAGGTTTAAGTTGTTCTAAGTTCTAGGGGACTGATGACCTCAGATGTTAAGTCTCATAGTGCTCAGAGCCATTTGAACCAACATTCCTCTTCAACTGCACTGCCTACTGAGCTATTCCTTATTGCTGTATCTATAGCCTTAGAGAACTTCAACCATATCTCGTCATTCCTTAGTATTTACGTATCCCACTTCTTTGCCTATAGATTCTTCCTGACTAATGTCTTAAACTTCAGCCTACTCTTCATCACTACTATGTTGTGATCTGAGTCTATATCTGTTCCTGGGTACAGCTTACAATGCAGTATCTGATTTCGGAATCTCTGTCTGACCATGACGTAATCTAACTGAAATATTCCCACGTTACCCGGCCTTTTCCAAGTATACCTCTTCCTCTTGTGATTCTTGAACAGAGTATTCGCTTTTACTAGCTGAAACTTGTTACAGAACTCAATTAGTCTTTCTCCTCTCTCGTTCCTTGTCCAAAGCCCATACTCTCCTGTAACCTTTTCTTCTACTCCTTCCTCTACAACTGCATTCCAGTCCCCCATGACTATTAGATTTTCATCCTCCTTTACATACTGTATTACCCTTTCAATATCCTCATACTCTTTATCTCTTCATCTTCTGCTTGCGACGTCGGCATGTAAACCTAAACTATCATTGTCGGTGTTGGTTTGCTGTCGATTCTGATAAGAAAAACCCTGCCACTGAACTATTCACAGTAACACACTCTCTGCCCTATCTTCTTATTCATAAGGAATCTTACTCCCATTATACCCTTTTCCGGTGCTGTTGTTATTACCCTATACTCATCTGACCAGAAATCCTGGTCTTCTTTCCACTTCACTTCACTGACCCCTACTATATCTAGAGTGAGCCTTTGCATTTCCATTTTCAGATTTTCTAGTTTCCCTACCACGTTCAAGCTTCTGACAATCGACGCCCCAACTCGTAGAACGTTATCCTTTCGTTGATTATTCAGCCCTTTTGTCATGGTAACCTCCTCCTTGGCAGTCCCCTCCCGGAGAGCCGAATGGGGAACTATTCCGGAATCTTTTGCCACTGGAGAGATCATCATGACACTTCTTCAATTACAGGCCACATGTCCTGTGGATACATGTTAGGCGTCTTGAATGCAGTGTTTTCCAATGCCTTCTGCATCCTCATGCCGTTGATCATTGCTGATTGTTCCGACCTTAGCAGCAGTTTCCCATCCCTAGGACAGAGAGTGCTCTGAACCTCTGTCCGCTCTTCCGCCCTCTTTGGTAAGGCCGTTGGCAGAATTAGGGTGACTTCTTATGCCGGAATTCTTCAGCTGTCACTGCTGGTTGTTAATCAGAATTAATGTAGCGGCAGGATTCGAACCCGGGATAGAAGACGTATTTGATTATGAATCAAAGACGCTACGCCTAGACCACAACATCTATACGAATGATCAAATTGCTGGAAACAATATCTACTGTAAAATATGTGGAAGTAACTATCCAGAGCGACCTTAAGTGGAATGAACACAAAAAACAGATCGGAGGAAAAGCAGATGCCACACTGAGATTCACAGGAAAAATCTTAAGGAAATGTAACACATCGACAAAGGAAGTGGCTTACAAGGCGCTTTATCGACCTATTCTTGGGTATTGTTCATCAGTCTGGGATCCTTTGCTGGGTTAGGACTGGTAGAAGAGAGAGAGAAGATCCAACGAAGAGCGGCACGTTTCGTCACGGGATTGTTTGGTCGGTGCAAGAACAATACAGAGATGCTCAAAAAACTCTGGTGGCAGACGCTAAAAGAGAAACGTTGTGCATCACGGAGAAGTTTACCATTGAGATTAGGAGAGACACTTTCCGGGAAAAGTCAGAAAACATATTACTTCGTCCCACAAACATCTCACGAAATGATCACAACAAGAAAATTCGGGAGATTAGAGCAACTACAAAGACTTACCGATAATCATTCTTCCCACACGCCATTCGCGAGTGGAGCAGAGGAGGCGGATCAGTTATTGGTACGAGAAGTACCCTCCGCCACACTCCATTAGGTGGCTTCCGGAGTATGATGCAAATGTAGATCAACAAGACCTTCCAGATCCAAGGCAATTATCTATGAAGATAACAGCTGTGACGACCCAAGGGAGGACCTATGGAAAGTTGAAGTTAAAATAAGCAACGCACTTGAATGGCTGAGAATGGAGAGAATCATCTCAAGCTCAATCTAGAGAACACTCAAGGATGTGCTTTCCACTTAAGAAACAGAGACGCTGAAAGAAAACTGAATATTAAGTGGAGACTATGGGTTATTCAGCCCTGTGAGATCCTAATATGCCTGAGACTTACTCTGAATCGCATCCTTTTTTTTTTATAACGTATTGTACAGGTTTTAAAGCAAAAATCTGCAGCAGAAACAACATCTTGAGACAGTCGACAAGATTTACACAGGTAAAAATTCCCCACATTCTACAGTCAATAGCGCTGGTCTCTGTTTCTTTGTGGGACAATATAGAGCACAGTTTTGTGGACCATCAATCCATACCAGGCATGTGGTCGTTGCATCAAAAAAGTCAGTCTATTTTGTGTGTTAGACCAGTCTTAGTCCCAAAGATCAACCACTCAGTCGGTATTGCATCCCCACCCATAAGACACAGAATGGCGGGAGAAATAGAACAGAAGAAGCAGACTGAACACCCGAAACACTTGATGTACAGTTACACACCTACACTACGGCCACTGAAGTCAAGAAAAAGCTTTTGCAGCGAATTCAACCATTAGATGTCCCATTAGACGTCAAGCCGGACTTTATACATGTGACAGTAAAGTGCTCCTAAGCAAGAGGGCTACACTCAAAGTGAATAAATCAGTTGTGCTCACCACCTACTCTAAATTACTTGGAGAACCCATAATAGATTAAGAACAGGAGTCTCACAGAAAGGAAAATATTTGATCTCATGTGGAATGAGGAAGACGTTATATAGAGCTGCGGAGCATCTACTAGTATGCTAAGACACAGACGCAGCCTGTACTCAGAAATATGTTTTAAATACCACAGTAGATCACACAAAAGTTGTGGAATTCTGGAGAGGAAAAGTGTGATGTCCTTCTCCTGGGCACGGAAAGTAAAGTATCAAAGTCTCTCTCTGTAACTCAAGAGGTGAAGTTCTGCAAGTTGACAGAGATCACGGACAAGGTATCCGGGGCCGCTATTCCTCAGGTGTTTACTGCAACGCCCGCCAGAGACAGGCTGACTCGGCAGGCGGCAGTTACAAGATAGCACGCCATCACATGAACAACACAGCGTGCGCACCTCACTCTCGCCAGACTGGAATGAGTGCTTTTTCCTCTGTCGTTTTAGCGACAGAACACAGAGGTGCAATCGCCGCTTTCCTGGCTAGGAAAAGCGAACTGTAGCCTCACTCGCCTGGCGGGCAATTCTGCCAGCAACATCGGCCCAGGCAACTATCGCAACGTGTATTGATAACAGATAGAACCACTAAGATGCAGTTTCTGGTGGTTACAGTCACAGATATATGTGTGTTTCTCAGGTGCCTGCTGTAGCTAACGTGGTCACGCACAAATGGTTCACTCATACCTACATATGGGTTCGTGACTTTAAATTTGAATATCGATCTACAGAAGTATTTCGAGTGGCAATTTGTAGCTGTAGATGAGACCCACACCACCATCAGGGTGTTTTCCTTGTCTTCCTGTGACCTCAACCATAATGTGAGGAACATGTCTGTTTTGGATCTGGTCACGTAATTGAAAGTTGCATCAGTTACGCAACCCGCCAAAGACGAGTCATTGCCCTCCCTCCCCCCCCCCAAACACACAACCCCCCCCCCCTCCCAGACCCGCCGCCCGCCGCCACACCCCTCAACAGTGCATCACATCAGGACAACGCGAGGGGCCTCCTGTTTTCTCGCGGTCCAAACGACTGGCTCGCAACAAACTCCTCATCACAAAAGCAGAATTCGACACAATGATCCAGGCAGGCACGGCATGACCATCAGACTGGAAATGGGCTTCTCCCTTTCATCTGGTACCAAAGAAACCGAACAGCTGACGCCCCTGTGCCGCCTACACAGGACTTAACGCTTGGACAACTGCCGACCTCTAACCTGTGCACCACATCAAAGATTTTGAGTACCAACTTATTAAAACCCATCTGTGGCAACGAAGACTGCCCATAAAACTTCAGTTACTACATCCATTCCCATAAATGTCATATGGCCTATGCAATACAGCACAGACTTTCTAACACTTTATCGATGAGATTTTGTGGGGACTAGGCTTCTGGTTTGCATACACAGACATCGTCATCGTCAGGAAAATATGAAATCCATCTACTCACACTTTTCCCAAGTTTTGATGACTACAGAATCCACATCAATCTGGGTGCTTGCACCATCGGTGGTAATGCAGTGAAATTTCTGGGATTCTGAGTTTCCGCAACTGGTACGTAAGCCACACTTAAATCCTCCCTGGTCACAAAACTGTTTACAAAGTGCGTCGGTACCTGCAAGATAAACTTGCCCTGACAATTTTTGCCCCACGCTGCTGAGGCCCAAACGCCACTCCATGCCATTATGCCATTCTCACTGGCTCCAAAGTACATGGTACCTCACCTGTTACTTGAACTGATGAATACAAGCACCATCTGAAGCTTACCAAACAAGCCTCATGCAAGTCACGCTCCTTGCACATCCAATTGCCAATGCCCTGCCAGTGATTTTGACAGGCACCTTATTCAGCACTATCAGTGACGCGCTACAGCAGAATGCAAATGGACATTACAACCTCCGAGTCACATTCTCAAAGAACTAACATCCGAGAGACACGATTCTTACATGTATACTTGGGCTTTGTAGGACCAGTCCCAGTTGCACGTAACTGCCGATACTGCCTCGCGATGATTGAAGATACACCAGTTGGGTGAATGTATTCCACTGGAAGTACCAACTGCGATACACACGTTCAGCTGCAGATGGATTTCACATTATTGGCTGCAGACGGATTTCACATTATTGCTGTCCCCAGCAAGAGACTGTCGACCAGGATTGGCAGTGGGATACAGAAATATCCTGTGCAGTGACCCAGCTGTACGGGACAAGAACTTCACTGTATCACACAGCTGCAAAACTGCATTGTGGAGTTCATATACCGTTCCTTGAAAGCCTTTATAACATACCATATGACGGATTCGTGGATTGACACCCTTCCAGTAGTGCTGTTGGGATTGTGCAATGCATTAAAAGAAGACAATCAGCCACATCTGCCCCCTCCACCCTCCCAGGTAAACTGGTGTATTGAGAACCTTTGCCTGTACCAGGAGAGTTTTTCAAAAAACAACCGACCCCTTTGTACTCTACTCAAGATTTCCTCTCCAAAATCTGAAGGCAAATGGAGGCCGTGCAACCGAGTGGAGCTACATGGCACAGAAAACCCAACGCGGCCCACGGTGCAGCATACTGGAGCCGTCCTATCAATGCCTTTACACAGTTGCAGGATGAAATGATAAGACGCTCACTCTCCGCATTAAAGGGGTAGACACAGTGTATTGTGTATTAAACTGGGGATCTAGAATAAGAGGTACCAGCCCACATTCGCCGAGGTAGATGGAAAACCGCCTTAAAAACCATCCACAGGCCGACTGGCACACCGGACCTTGACACTAATCCGCTAGGCGGATTCGTGCTGGGGACCGGCACGCCTTCCCGCTCGGGAAGCAGCGCGTTACACCACGCGGCTAGCCGGGCGGGCTGGTAGACACAGTAGTATTCGTCGACCGGTGCAACCCAGCCTACTTAAGTTCAGAAGACGCCGCAGTAACGCAAGCCACCACAGGTTGTCAAACACCTGGCACATCGCAGCCGCCATTACCGCTACGTTATGGGGAGCAGTGCAGCCTACCTGGAAGTAGATCGGTAGCTGCGCCCCTACATACAGCTGCCACCTCGCAACACCAGCCAACCCACCAGCATCCAGCCACACCGGAAACAAGTTACGGACAAAAAGTTCGATTCCATTTCAGTCCAGCACACAGTTCTTATTTCGAGTCAGTTAATTGTATTTTCTTCTGTGCATTGTTGGAGTGTGGAGCAGCGACCTCAGCTCGTAGGTCACTCCACACCTGTTCGTTAGCAAAGCCGGAAAAACTGTGCTCTCCAGTAGGCAATATACCGCTTCCTGCGTGAGAATCGGAATGTGCGTGGTTATCAGACACTCCTTAAGTAAAACAACCAGTGATACCATTATAGTGTATTATGTGATGGTAGTATCTCGTTATTGCCCAGAACAATAAGGAGTCTTATCTTTAGGTGAACTGCACCTTCTATTAAGGACCTACTGGCCAATTAACTTTCTGAATACAACAAGCACAGTCGCTATCCATTTCCAATTACGTACTTACGTACAACTACTTAAAATCAGTAAAAACTGTACTAACCAAATCAGTCTCAGAGACTAAGTAATAAACAGCAAGCACGCCGCAGAAAGAGCTCTAACTTCCGATCGCCGCGATAAGGGAGGCGCAGATCTACTCTGCTGAAATTATAATGTACGAAAGATAAAACAAGAAAAAAACTTTCTCTAGTGTCCTTTAGAAGGTGCTGAAGGTGATGGTGTTAAATATTATCATAATCATAATCAAAATCACAAGCTACTGTATATACATTAACTCACTGGGCACAATCGCACAGCACACAGGAAGACCGTCAAATTTGGTCTCAAGAGATTTACGGAAATCACGGAAAAACCTAAATCTGAATGGCCGAACAGGTATCTGAAACGACGTTCTCCAGAATTTAGAGGTTCACACAGAAATTCAGTCGTAATCATTTACATGTTATTATGCACCTAGTCCCCGCACCCCTCCCCTATGAACCATGGACCTTGCCATTGGTGGGGAGGCTTGCCTGCCTCAGCGGTACAGATAGCCGTACCGTAGGTGCAATCACTACGGAGGGGTATCTGTTGAGAGGCCAGACAAACGTGTTGTTCCTGAAGAGGGGCAGCAGCCTTTTCAGTAGTTGTAGGGGCAAAAGTCTGGATGATTGACTGATCTGATCTTATAACACTAACCAACCGGCCTTGCTGTGCTGGTACTGCGAACGGCTGAAAGCCCCATTCGGATCTACGGGCAGGGACTACTCAGGAGGACGTCGTTATCAGGAGAAACAAAACAGGCGTTCTACGGATCGGAGCGTGGAATGTCAGATCCCTTAATCTGGCAGGTAGGGTAGAAAATTTAAAAAGTGAAATGGATAGGTTAAAGTTAGATTTAGTGGGAATTAGTGAAGTTCGGTGGCAGGAGGAACAAGACTTCTGGTCAGGTCACTACAGGGTTATAAATACAAGATCAAATAGGGGTAATGCAGGAGTAGGTTTAATAATGAATAAAAAAATAGGAGTGCGGGTAAGCTACTACTTACAGCATAGTGAACGCATTATTGTGGCCAAGACAGGCACGAAGGCCACGCCTAACACAGTAGTACAAGTTTGTACGGTAACCAGCTCCGCAGATTATGAAGAGATCGATGAAATGTATGATGAGATAAAAGAAATTATTCAGATCGTGAAGGGAGACGAAAATTTAATAGTCGTGGGTGACTGGAATCTATAGTAGGAAAAGGAAGAAAAGGAAACGTAGTAGGTGAATATGAAATGGGGGTAAGGAGTGAAAGAGGAAGCCGCGTGCTAGAATTTTGCGCAGAGCATAACTTAATCATAGCAAACACTTGGTTTAATAATCATGAAAGAAAGTTGTTTAAATGGAAGAGGCCTGGAGATACTGGAAGGTTTCAGATAGATTATATAATGGTAAGACAGAGATTTAGGAACCAGGTTTTAAATTGTAAGACATTTCCGGGGGCAGACGCGGACTCTGACCATAAACTATTGGTTATGAACTGTAGATTAAAACTGAAGAGACTGCAAAAAGGTGGGAATTTAAGGAGATGGGGCCTGGATAAACAGACAGAATCAGAGGGTGGAGAGAGTTTCAGGGAGATCATTAGGGAACGATTGAAAAGGATGGGGGAAAGAAATACGGTAGAAGAAGAATGGGTAGCTTTGAGAGATGAAATAGTGAAGGCAGCAGAGGATCGAGTAGGTAAAAAGACGAGGGCTAATAGAAATCCTTGAGTAACATAAGAAATATTGAATTTAATTGATGAAAGGAGAAGATATAGAAATGAAGTAGATGAAGCAGGCCAAAAGGAACACAAACGTCTCAAAAATGAGATCGACAGGAAGTGCAAAACGGCTAAGCAGGGATGGCTAGAGGACAAATGTAAGGATGTAGAGGCATATATCTACAGGGGTAAGATAGATACTGCCTACAGGGAAATTAAAGAGACCTTTGGAGAAAAGAGAACCACTTGTATGAATATCAAGAGCTCAGATGGAAACCCAGTTCTAAGCAAAGAAGGGAAAGCAGAAAGGTGTAAGAAGTTTATAGAGGGGCTATGCACGAGCGATGTACTTGAGGACAATATTATGGAAATGGAAGAGCATGTAACTGAAGATGAAATGGGAGATATGATACTGTGTGAACAGTTTGACAGAGCACTGAAAGACCTAAGTCGAAACTAGGCCCCGGGAGTAGGCAACAATCCATTAGAACTACTGATAGCCTAGGGAGAGCCAGCCCTGACAAAACTCTACCATCTGGTGAGCAAGATGATGAGACCGACGAAATACCCTCAGACTTCAAGAAGAACATAATAATTCCAATTCCAAAGAAAGCGGGTGTTGACAGATGTGAAAATTACCGAACTATCAGTTTAATAAGTCACAGTTGCAAAATACTAAAATGAATTCTTTGCGGACGAATGTAATAACTGGAAGAAGCCGACCCCGGGGAAGATCAGTTTGGATTCCGTAGAAATGTTGGAACACGTGAGGCAATACTGACCCTATGACTTATATTAGAAGATAAATTAAGGAATGTCAAACCTACACTTCTAGCTTTTGTAGATTCAGAGAAAGCTTTTGACAATGTAGGCTGGAATACTCTCTTTCAAATTCTGAAGGTATCAGGGGTAAAATACAGGGAGCGAAAGGCTATTTACAATTTGCACAGAAACCAGATGGCAGTTATAAGAGTCGAGGACCATGAAAATGGAAGCAGTGGTTGGGAAGGGAGTGAGAAGGGTTGTAGCCTATCCCCGATGATATTCAATCAGTATATTGAGCAAGCAGTAAAGGAAACAAAAGAAAAATTCGAAGTAGGTATTAAAATCCATGGAGAAGAAATAAAAGAGACAGTAAAGGACCTGGAAGAGCAGTTGAACCGAATGGACAGTGTCTTGAAAAGAGGATATAAGAAGAAGCATCAACGTAAGCAAAACGAGAATAATGTAATGTAGTCGAATTAAAGCAGGTGATGCTGAGCGAATTAGATTAGAAAATGAGACACTTAAAGTAATAAAGGAGTTTTGCTATTTGGGGAGCAAAATAACTGATGATGGCCGAAGTAGAGAGGATATAAAATGTAGACTGGCAGTGGCAAGGAAAGCGTTTGTGAAGAAGAGAAAGTTGTTAACATCGAGTGTATATTTAAGTGTAAGGAAGTCGCTTCTGAAAGTATTTGTATGGAGAGTAGCCATGTATGGAAGTGAAACATGAACGATAAATAGTTTGGACAAGAAGAGAATGGAAGCATTCGACATGTGGTGTTACAGAAAGTGCTGAAGATTAGATGGGTAGATCACATAACTAAATAGGAGATATTGAATAGAATTGGGGAGAAGAGGAGTTTGTGGCACAACTTGACTAGAAGAAGGGATCGGTTGGTAGGACATGTTCTGAGGCACAAGGTATCACCAATTTAGTATTGGAGGGCAGCATGGAGGGTAAAAATCGTAGACAGAGACCAAGAGATGAATACACTAAGCAGATTCAGAAGGATGTAGGTTGCAGTACGTACTGGGAGACGAAGAAGCTTGCACAGGCTAGAGTAGCATGGAGAGCTGCTGCATTAAACCAGTCTCACGACTGAAGACCACTACAACAACATGCACCTAGTTATTGGGTTAAAGGTTTTTCAGTCACGTATATTCATTTTGCAGTTGCAATTTCAAGAAACGATGGTGTAGGCCTATATTGTGAGCCTTAACAATGCTACGATGCGTTCTTCTATCATCCAGTCGCTGGGATCATATACCGTTATGATCTAAAATGAGATAATCTGCACATCACTGTGTCGAATCAGAGGCAACTGAAATGGTTCTTGGATATGCTTCTACTTACTCCCTACCAGCTACTTCTATCCACGTCCACAGTTCTTTACTTTTAATGTTACGGCTGGCTGACGAGAAAACTGCATAAGATTTAGCTGTCCGACGGACATGCTCAGTAAACCTGTGAGAAGGTACAATTCCCTTTCTGATGTAAAGAAAGCGTGGGAAGTGTAAGAACCATTTTTTAACTCTTCCTTTACAGCTACTCATAGACAACATTACACGATGGGCCGGCCGCTGGTGGCCGAGCGGTTCTAGGCGCTTCAGTCTGGGACCGCGCGACAGCTACGGTCGCACGTTCGAATCCTGCCTCGGGCATGGATGTGTGTGATGTCCTTAGGTTAGTTAGGTTTAAGTAGTTCTAAGTCCTAGGGGACTGATGACCTGAGATGTTAAGTCCCATAGTGCTCAGAGCCATTTGAACCATTTTGAACCATTACACGATGTGAATGCACAAAATGCACATTATTCGTGATAGCATAAATGCAGTCAGTAGTGAAAAGTTGGGAACATGGCGATTCGTCAGACTCATATGGCTTATCTTGTTATATAATGAGGACCAAATGCGCATTAATGGCTGCCATGTTTCTGCATCTACTTTGGAACATCAGACTTGGCGGAGATATGGAGCTGCCATGTCCCTAGGCTCCATAGATACTGTCGGTACTGCTATAAGCTCAGTAGTTGGAAGTGTAGAGTGCAAACAACCTTCTGATCCACATTTCAACACGACACAGTCCCACCACTTCTTTACCAGAATTGAGACTTCTTTTCTGTACAGCAGGTGACACTGTCGCCTTGCCTGGCTCTTGGACAAACATATCACAGGGTTGGAACATCTGAGATAATGTCACATGTAAATAGTCCTACTCATCTAACCAGGAGTAGCTATCAATGAACTGCGGACTCAAACCAAAATGTCATGGCGAATACTAGGTCTACCCCAAAACACTTATCAAACTTTTTTATGGTTTGACGAAAGGAAAGCTCAAAATATTTGGCAAAGGACCCATTAGTTGGATTACTGTTGTTGTATTTGATAAATACCGACTGTTTTTGTATCCCCGTTAGTTACGACTGCCACGAGTATTCTGAACTTCCCATATGAATTGCGCATCTAACTGATTTTTTCCCTCATCACTGTAATACACCACCATGTTAGATTAATATAAACAGTCTAATATCCATTCCATCAGGGAAATATGGCATTAAGTCAGAACGAACGTTTCTATTTTAATAGTACCTGAATATTACGACATGGCTAATACATGTAGTCTGATTCTAGTTTCTCAGTTAAAATAAGACACAGATAGACAGTTCTTGTCACTGATGAATCTTTCAATGACTACCGTCAGAGCAATAGAGAAGAACGACAGGCAATGTGTAACGTGTACAGTTTTCTTTTCTTGTAATAAATAGATACCATTGTTGTCTCATTTTTATATATGCAGTGAAGTTCAAAATAAATCATTAACGTTACTGAGTTGTTGGCTGAAAGAACATTGTCATGTCGTTTGGACTGATAAAGATCAGCTGGTTAACAAGTTTATCTGCATAGCTTATGCAACTCTTAGAATAACTATAGCCTTCCACTTTAAACAGTGCTTAGGACATCTCATTTGAAGATTACGGCGTAAAATTTAGGTATTCCATTGTTGCATTAAGAACTAAACCAGTAACTAATAACCTGTATAAGACACATGGTTTTTCTTCTTTCTTCATTGCTAACGATTACTGACATTTTTTACCATTGATACGGTGCGACTATGGATGGGGACTTTGGCACCAGAAGAAATTTCATGAAACTGATTTGCACAGCTTCCGTACCGTACGGAACTGCGTTCACGCTCAGCGTCTTATTATATCACTACAGGAACTAGTTGCAAGTTTTATCTGACATCAGTAGTGACAATGGAGCGGCCATAGGCAAATGGTGTTACATTCAAGTCCACTAATCACGTATCATCAGTTTTAACATCTCTGAGTTGCAGTGACGGTGACCAACATTGCTGTCAATTGTTTCCGTACTCAAATTCAACCGCCGACGGAGCACTTCGCAATATTATTAGGCGGTTATTGTGTTGAGACAACCGAGACAACGCGGACGGCGCATCTGGGCTCGATAATATAGCATGACGGCAGCAAGGCGTGAAGGAGGCCACGTTAGATTATGAACAATAAAGAGTTTCCCTCGAGAAGCATGCACAGACTACTTTGCCGTTTTCGCCTTCTTCCCATTGCGTTTCAGACATCAGCTTTTCTTTGGTCACTTATATGTGGTTGTTCATCTTGGTAACATTAACACTATCACAGCCTCTGACATTTCTAACCATGCGCTAAAAATACCTTACGATGAACATGTTATAACAAGTTTCCCATCTAACATGGAATCCACCAATTTGAAGTAACTCTAACATAAATAATGGAAACATCAGCAGTTTTTTGGGCGGGGACGTTGCGGGGTGGTTCATCAGTCTTGTGACTGGTCTGATGCGACCTCCCACGAATTCGACGCCTGTGTCGACCTCTCCATCTCAGGGTATAACTCGCATTCTGCATCCTCGATTACTTGTTCGATTTTTCCAGTCTGAGCTTTCCTTCACAGTTTCTAGTATTTCTGATATAAATTTCAGTTTTCGACTCACTCAGTTAATTTAGAGACAGCTCTATGTAATTCTTCCACTGACACGGCGAAAACGAGGGACAAGCAGTTGTGAGTGACGTGTGGCACCATCTGCACCACCCACCTGCAGTCACAGTTTGGGGGCTCTCGCCGTCCGCAGCCAAAGAGTAGCTCCTGCTCCCACTCGTCTACAACGATTCCACACAGCTTGCAATAGATGCTCTGACAGCCCAGGAGTTCGGCAGTTGGGTTTCCAACTAGCAAGACGCCTTCCTGTCTTACGGTGACCATACGACTTTCAGATAATGGCAGAACTGGAACCGCTTATTATACGCACGGGCGGTAACATTCAGGGTGCAATGGATATTCCACTGTCAAATCCATAAGACAGAGCGGTTAGGTGGAACGAATACATGCACACTACTGGCCATTAAAATTGCTGCACCAAAAAGAAATGCTGATGATAAACGGGTATTCATTGGACAAATATATTATACTAGAACTGACATGAGATTACATTTTCACGCAATTTGGGTGCATAGATCCTGAGAAATCAGGACCCAGAACAACCACCTCTGGCTGTAATAACGGCCTTGATACGCGTGGGCATTGAGTCAAACAGAGCTTTGATGGTGTGTACAGGTACAGCTGCCCATGCAGCTTCAACACGATACCACAGTTCATCAACAGAAGTGACTGGCGTATTGTGACGAGCCAGTTGCTCGGTCACCATTGACCAGACATTTTCAATTAGTGAGAGATCTGGAGAACGTGCTGGCCAGGGCAGCAGTCGAACATTTTCTGTATCCAGAAAGGCCCGTACAGGACCTGCAACATGCGGTCGTGCATTATCCTGCTGAAATGTAGGGTTTCCCAGGGATCGAATGAAGGGTAGAGCCACGGGTCGTAACACGTCTGAAATGTAACGTCCACTGTTCAAAGTGCTGTAACGCGAACAAGAGGTGAACAGGACGTGTACCCAATGGCACCGCGTACTATCACGCTGGGTGATACGCCAGTATGACGATGACGAATACACGCTTCCAATGTACGTTCACCGCGATGTCGCCAAACACGGATGCGACCATCAGGATGCTGTAAACGGAACCTGGATTCATCCTAAAAAATGACATTTTGCCATTCGTGCACCCAGGTTCGTCGTTGAGTACACCATCGCTGGCGCTCCTGTCTGTGATGTAGCCTCAAGGGTAACCGCAGCCATGGTCTCCGAGCTGGTAGTCCATGCTGCTGCAAACGTCATCGAACTGCTCGTGCAGATGGTTGTTGTCTTGCAAACGTCCCATCTTTTGACTCAGGGATCGAGACGTGGCTGCACGATCCGTTACAGCCATGCGGATGAAATCCCTGTCATCAAGACTGCTAGTGACACGAGGCCGTTGGGATCCAGCACGGCGTTCCGTATTACCCTCCTGAACCCACCGACTCTATATTCTGCTAACAGTCATTGGATCTCGACCAACGCGAGCAGCAATTTCGCGATACGATAAACCACAATCGCGATAGGCTACAATCCGACCTTTATCAAAGTCGGAAACGTGATGGTACGCATTTCTCCTCCTTACACCAGGCATCACAACAACGTTTCACCAGGCAACGCCGGTCAACTGCTGTTTGTGTATGGGAAATCGGTTGGAAACTTTCCTCATGTCAGCACGTTGTAGGTGTCGCCACCGGCGCCAATCTTTTGTGAATGCTCTGAAAAGCTAATCATTTACATATCACAGCATCTTCTTCCTGTCGGTTAAATTTCGCGTCTGTAGCACGTCATCTTCGTGGTGTAGCAATTTTAATGGCCAGTAGTGTACATGTGAAGCCTCTGTTAGAAGAGGCGGGGGGGGGGGGGGGGGTGGATGACTTGATGAAGTCTTGGATGACTTGAGACAAGTAAGGCAGAAGAGATGGGTAATATTCAATCGGAATTAGTAAAGTCATTGGGGGATGCGGCAACAAAAAAAAATTTCAGGTTCATGAAGAATGTTTGACACTGGTGATGCACTATCAGACTTCCGGGGAAACATCAACCAAACAATTCCGAAGAGTGCTAGAGCCGACATGTGCGAGAATCACCGAAAAATCAGCTCAACAGCTCATGCACCCAAGTTGCTGACAAGCATAATGTACAGAAGGCTCTAAAAGAAAATTATGGATCTGTTAGATGGGGATTAGTATCGTTTTAGAAAAGGTAAAGACACCCGACGTTGCGGTTGATAATGGAACCAAGACTGAAGAAACATCAAGAAACGTTCATAGGATTTGCTGACCTGGATAAAGTTTTCGACAATGTCGAGTGATACAAGATGTTCGAAACTCTGAGAAAAATAGGCGTACACTATAAGGAAAGGTTGGTAACGTGCAATACGTACAAGTGCCAACGGATAGTAACAGTGGAAGACCAAGGAGGATGTGATCGTATTAAAAAGGATCTAAGACAGAGATGTAGCTTTTCGGCCCTACTATTGAATCTATATTGATAAAAAAGTGGAATTAAAATTCAAGGTGAAAGGCCATCGAGTATAACCTTCGCTGATGCATTGCTATCACCAGTGAAAGTGAAGAAGTAATACGGATATTCTCAATGGAATGAACAATCTAACGAGTACAGAATATTGACTGAGAGATAAAAGAAGAAAGTTATGAGAAGTAGGGGAAACGAGAAAACCGAGAAACTTAATACAAGAATTGGTGATCACGAAATAAATGAAATTAAGGAATCCTGATACATATGCAGCAAAATATCCTTCGACGGGCAGAGGAAAGAGGATGTGAAAAGCAAACTAGCACAGGCAAAAAGAGCATTCCTGGCCAAGAGACGTGCGCTAGTGTCAAACATAGGCCTTAATTTGAGGAAGAATTTTCTGAGAATGTACGTTTTTAGCAAAGAATTGCATTGAATGTGTACTGTGGGAAAACCGGAACACAACGGAATCGAGGAATTTTAGATGTCTTGCTACAGGAGAATGCTGAAAATTAGGTGGACTGATAAGGTAAGTAATGAAGAGGTTAGTAGGGGCAACAGGGGCGTCGCCTCAAAGTAGGTCACACCAGACCAGGACGTCACCCTAAAGTAGGTCACCCCAGACCAGGACGTTGCCCCTGAGTAGGTCACCCCAAAGTACCGTTATCCAAGATGGCGGCGATGACGTCACCCCAAAGTACGTCACCCCAGACCAGGACGTCACCCCAAAGTAGGTCACCCCAAGGGAGATCATCACCCCAAAGTAGGTCTTCCGACAGCCACCTCTTCCTAGAAACTGGCGCCAAGTTTGAAATTTGGTGGTAAAGAAACGTCAATTCGCGTAGCTCTACTAAGGTAAGGAAATGGCGCGAAAGAAAGGACACTTGGACTACCTCCACTAACCTAAGACACCCAACCGCCACCTCATCCTAGGAACTGGCGCCAAGTGTGAATTTTGGTGGTAAAGAAAAGCCACTTGGGAATTCTCTTCTGAGCTGAGAAAATGGCACAAAAGAAGGGACACTTGGACTACCTCCAATAACCTAAGTCACCCGTCCGCTACCTCTTCCTAGGGATTGGCAAGACTCAGCCTGCACTGGGCTGGTGGAGAGAGGAAGGAGTGTACTTTATTTATTTTGGAACAATTTATTTAGGGATGGAGTGTATTTATTACACTGATACAAAACACACGCTCTGACATGCTTTGGGTCACGTCGCACAGGCTACAGACATGCGAACCATTGAAGGACTCTACAAACAAGCATGCTAATCGTCAACTGTGGAAATCAAGCACCCATCTTTATTTCAACAATTTGAGCCACTACCACCAACCAGTGTATTCGCCGTGAGAGCCAGAGCCCAACTGAGATAGTACAGAGTACTGGCACCAGAAGGGCCTGTCATCTCTGACATCTGTTCGACCGCTTTCTCTCTATCACCATTCTAACGGGATACATCCGACACGCGATATTGACATCACAGCATCAAACCTGTGCACTCATGCTGACATTACAGATCAGCCTGTTCCACCGCTCGTGACGTGTGTGTGTGAAGCGTATATCTACTTCACAGATCGTGCTATAGAAAAAGTGCTCCACTGTTCGCGACACATGTGTGTGACACGCGTACTGACATCACACATCATGCAATAGAAATCTGCTCACAATTGTCACGGTACTCATGTGACGTGTGTAGCCAGGACGCGCATAGTGATGGCACAGCGTATAGCCTGCATACGTATACAGACGTCACAAATCGTGTAAGAGAAATCTGCCCATGATTGCAACGTAACACGTGGGCGTCTCTGCCCTGGCCCCAACCCCACCCCGGCCGCGGCCGTGCACTCCCCGTTAAGTGACGCGGCCGTTAGCTGTCAAACCACACACAGACGTACATTCGGGTCCGATATACATGAGGTGGCGGCATCCCCATCATACTTGATGCACCTGAGAAATTTCCCTCCAACTACGTGACCACCTAGGCGCCTTTGATGACGCGATCGTACGGTAACAAAGACCTATTTTCAAATTGCAGACTCTCCAAGGTGGCCTGTGCACACGTTCACACTTGCGAAAACCCGCTTAATCACAAGAGCATTCTACTTGGTTGGAAAAAGATCACTGTCTAAGCACAGATGGGGGCGGTCGTTGCAAGCACGTCTAATAATGTTCTCAACCTCGTACTGATGTCACTTGACTGTGTAAAAATAAGAACTGTGTCGGCCTCGCGGAACTTGTATAGTGTCCCAGAAATAGTTAATACTCGCTTTCTTGATGTCTCAGCACGTATGTACGGAAATTAATGCCATAACAGAATCTGTTTACGAAAATAGTGCCGAATAACGTCGAATGCAGTCTTCCTCGCGGACCTAATGAGGCACCCCTTCCATCACGTGTTACCCTTCCTGCTTTCAACACACACAAACGTTCCCTCCGCTATATAGAGACTCCTACATCCCAGCACAAAGGATGTGAATGAATCGAGCATTATGATTGGCTCTTATCGAATTTACCCGCCAAATTACTGATACTGCCGGTATCGAAGCACCATCCACCTTTTCTTTCTTTCTGCAGATGGGACTTTCAGGTGTAAATTTATTTTGCACAGATCGCTAAATCGCATTGACAGCTAAACCCGCATAGTTTTCTACAGATCATAACATACATACAAGATCCACAATAATATTGGAAACCTGAAAGGATTTACCAGTGTAACTACAATTAAATGTTACAATTGCTGCAACAGTCTGACACCAGTCGATGTACAGGTAATGCTCTAGACGACTGTGCTTCTGAAATGAATCTCAGTATCTATAGCGCACATAATTTTCCATGTAAAACATCTCTCTCATACCCTCGCGGTTATCAGTGTGCTGACTCTATACATCCCTCACGATAGGACACACAGTCATCCTCTCTAGTCATGCCACAACATGAACCATAGTAAATTTACAATGCAATATATACACTTTTTACACAACTTAAGCCAAAGTAACTTTACAATTCAATATCTATACATTTTACACAAACAGTGCAGTTATCTTTCATATCTGTACAGCACCCAAACAAAATTATGGTATGCTTACACTCACACCGGTTATATGTCACAATGCTCCTTAGTCCTAGAGAAGTACCATCAGCCCTTTTTTCTTTCTACCGACGAGACACTCAACAGCAATAAACTATTTTACACTGATCACCATATTACACTGACAACTAAATCTCACAAACTACCACGCATATCGTCGGATACTAAAATACTCTTACTCAATTATACTGGTCTCCCACTGAGGACAGGAGCTTGAATATTAGAGCCACCAATAAATCTCTGTGTACCATGTCAATGTAGTAAACATACACTTCATGACCTCCACCATACAGAATCATCCCTTTTACATCAGAGCACCCTCAGCAGACTCAAGTCGCTCTCAGTACTGCTCTACAAATTTGGGATCGTCTCCCCTTGGCACAAATGCGCTACTGTTTCTGCTCCAAACCTGTTTCCTTGCTTGATCACTTTTCTATGCACATCTCCAGGCTTGGGGATTACAAGAACACACGTATTTTCGCCATAATATTATACCACTTTCGCCGTACTTCTTGGTATCAAGACTAGTCAGCATTCTACCGATCGTTAGCGCCACATAATTCCTAAGATGTACATGGGAAATTATTTCTCTACAAACCCCAAACTTTAGCGAGGTACTGCATGCTGTAAACCACTGAGTAACTAGAAACAAATAGAGGAAACTGATATTTCCACTCTCGAATACCAAAGTCGGTGATGTAACAGATTCTAAGTGATCCCTATAATTTACAAGCCAACTAAGGTCTTTCCCACGTCTAGAGAACAGGCAAACGTGTCTTCGACATGCCAGATGCACCAAACACAATCGATCTTCTCTCAACTGAATAGTGGCGCGAAATGTGCTGAAGCAGTCAACTGAACAATTTACATGGGAGGGAATAACTGTCCAGCGCAAACGCACTTCCATACACAGCGTCTAGAGAACAGGCAAACGTGTCTTCGACATGCCAGATGCACCAAACACAATCGATCTTCTCTCAACTGAATAGTGGCGCGAAATGTGCTGAAGCAGTCAACTGAACAATTCACATGGGAGGGAATAACTGTCCAGCGCAAACGCACTTCCATACACAATCTGCTCAGATTCCCACTTTATCACGAAAGCCGTCCAATACATAACATGTATTGGTTCCCTACTCGGTCATCTAGAATACGGCAAAGCTAACTCAGATACATTCCTAAACTCCAACAGGCCTTTGCATTCGGAGAGCTGCTACCGTTAACAGGAAACATGTATCATTCCGACCACATGCCATGCATACACAGAATCATTCCATAAAACCGATCACATGTATGTTTTATCATTTACTTACAATTAAATGTTACGATCACGGTCTCAATTGAACGGCATTCGACAATGAGCGAAATATCGGAAATAGACCCTGCTGTCGCCAGTGGCTCTGGAAATAGAGATATCACTACCTTTCTTATATCTTGATGTACTCTTCCCTTTGCTATCACAGTACTCCCATTCAAATCCATGAACTCCTTCCGACTGGACATAGTCATTTCCATTCCACAAACACATACTTTATAAACTTGATGCTCAAATGCGAACATATCACGCACCCACCACTACTAATAACTATAATACTTCGTCAATAACTGATTGCCTACGATACGAAATAATACTGATCGAAAATCAACGATGGGTGAACATGTCTCTTATGTTTTTCTTCTGAGTGCTACCACTGTGTCTTAGAAACAGAGACATAATCGGCCACATGTTAAAAAAAAAAACAATCCCAACAACTACTGCATGTTACTGTCACAAGCTATCTTGGCTCTACAGGTGCATGCAAGTATCCATGTTAAAAGTTATACCCACTTTGCGAATCGAGGTACGACATTACCTTGTTTTTTCCCGGATAAACCCCGTTACGGTAATCGTAGGAATGTGTATTGTCAGCCCACAATGCAACCTCGTGATGAAATCACTGAACTTTTAAAGTGATTCAGCTAAGGGACGTGGCATGTAAGCGGTATTTGCGACTCCCTCTCACTGCCCCAGCTACATAATTCTATAGTATTTGTAGCGCATTCTGTCTCGAGATCATATCAGAGGTTCTGTGATGTATCCACCGAGTTATAGGCGATGACTGATTGAGAAGGACCACAAACAGTAGTCGGGCAACCTGCACATCACACACACTCCTGTTAAAATTGGTGACACAAGTGGTCTTCTCCCTGGATTTGGAGGAAATTGTTATTGGTAATCGACGGGGATATGTGGCACCTGAGACGGTCAAACATGGATCAGCAACTCCTGCAACATGACAAGAAAGTGCCAATTTTTCTTTTGGTGGTTTGTCTGAACCTGTAGCATAGTCCGTCTTCCCTTCCTGTTTTTCTTTCTGGGCTTACTGTAGTCTTGATTCAAAAATGTTCAAAGGTGTGTGAAATCTTATGGGACTTAACTGCTAAGGTCATCAGTCCCTAAGCTTACACACTACTTAACCTGCCGGCCGGAGTGGCCGAGCGGTTCTAGGCGCTTCAGTCTGGGGCTGCGCGAGCGCTACGGTCGCAGGTTCGAATCCTGCCTCGGGCATGGATATGTGTGATGTCCTTAGGTTAGTTAGGTTTAAGTAGTTCTACGTTCTAGGGGACTGATGACCTCAGAAGTTAAGTCCCATAGTGCTCAGCGCCATTTGAACTACTTAACCTAAATTATCCTAAGGACAAACACACACACACACATGTCTGAAGGAGGACTCGAACCTCCGCCGGGACCAGCCCCACAGTCCGTGAATGCAGCGCCTTATACTGCTCGGCTAATCCCGCGTGGCAGTGGCCGGCCGGCGTGGCCGAGCGGTTAAAGGCGCTACAGTCAGCAATCGCACAACCGCTACGGTCGCAGGTTCGAATCCTGCCTCGGGCATGGATGTGTGTGATGGCCTTAGGTTAGTTAGGTTTAAGTAGTTCTAAGTTCTAGGGGACTTATGACCACAGCAGTTGAGTCCCATAGTGCTCAGAGCCATTTCAACCATTTGAACCGCGTGGCAGTCTTGATTCGATAGCTGATAGTGATTCTTGACAATAACGCTGCGTCGTTGGTCACCCCTTTCTCGGGGAAAGCTGAGGAGGATATTACGACTTTTTTTTTCTTTTTTGAGAACCTTAGCACGGCCGCTAAATTAGGAAATTGGGGTGGAGAAACACTTTTGCATGAGGCTAAGTTGAAAGTAACTGAGGATGCCATAGCGTACGTTACCTGCCATGAAGAATAAAGGGATGCTCGAACATTTGAAGTATTCAAAAAAGGGTTGCTGGAAAAATATCGGAGGAAAAATACGTCTAGACAGTATCGACAACAATTGAATAGAATGTATCAAAGGAATGGGGAATCAATACAAGCTTTTGTAGATCGAATTCGAAAAATTAATGTTAATACCCATGAGCTAACGGATTCCAATAGGATTAATGAAGCCATTCTACAGGCAGCTGAGCAGAGGGCACTACTCGCATTTTTGCGGGGAATACAACCCGAAACCTCCCGCAAGATTCGGATGGAATTCCCTAAGACTCTCAATGAGGCAATCGGAATCGCTGTGGCGTTAGAGGAAGCTGAAACAGTAACAAAGACGCGGGACAGGAAAGCAATGTTTCATACAGAAGTAAAATGTTTCAGATGTGGTCAGATGGGACACATTACACGCGACTGCAAGGAAGTGCAGTGCAAGAAATGCTGACGTTGGGGTCATATGGAGTGTAATTGCAATGGGTCCTGGCAGAAACATGATAGGAAACCGTAAGGTGGGCCTCACCCCCCTCAGTTAAACTGAGCAGGGGGTGGTGTGTCCACTGTGCAACACCCCCGGTAAGGATTAATGCTAGTGCAGAATCAGTGGCAGACTTTTTTCTGACCGGCTTGGTGAGGGGCAGACAGTGCAAATTTTTACTGTATACAGGGTCTCAGGTATCCGTGGTGAGTAGAAATGTACTCGGTAAAGTAGAATTAAAACCACCACGCTGGACGTTAAGTGGAGTGGGTGGAGGACAGGTGAAGTCACTCGGATCAGCGGTGTTAAACTTCCAAGTGGAAATGAGGAACTTCCAGGTGAAGGTAGAAGTTCATCCAGTTGTTGGCAGAAGCTATGATGTCATACTTGGATTGGATTTCCTGGTTGCGCATCACGCAAAAGTTAACCTGGAACGGCGTACAGTGGAACTGGACGGAATACAATGTCGCCTAGGTTCTGCGGCCGAAAAACCATTACTGTCGCAAGGAACCGCCCAGACGTTGCGTGGGCCACCTAAACTGCATACTAGGTCCCTTAGGGTTAACTCACGGGATACTATACCGAAGGGTACAGGGAAAATAATCTGGGCAGATGTTGGAGCTAACGTGCCGGTAAATTCGTTGTGTGTCGTTGAACCTTTGTCTGAGAATGAGCCACTGGATAAAATGAAGTGTTTTACGCGCCGTAGCGTGTCCTACATGCGGGAGATAGAAGGAAAAAAGGTTGTGTCTGTCAGTACTGATAATTTTGGCCTTGAACGGCTGCAGTTAGCACAGGGTACCATAATAGCGAATCTGGAGATAATAGGGGAAGATGAACTGGATACGGATTTCGCAGCAGATTACACAATGCCGGGAGTGTCTTGTCAGCTGGTCCTCACTAAGGGGTAAAGTAGCACATTTAGAAGGGCAAGACAGAGAAGTCATGGAGAACCTTTTGATGGAATATAAAGAGTTATTTAATTCTCATGGTCCACTGCCCGCCACACCGTTAGTTCAGCATCACATGCCCACTGGGAAAGAAGTACCGGTGTATAAACGCCCGTATCGTGTTCCAAAAAGTTTACAGCCTGTCATGGAAGAATTTATTAATCAACAGCTTAGGGATGGGATAATAGTAACCAGTAGTACTCCCTGGTCCGCTCTTGTCGTAATAGTGGGTAAAAAATCACCTGATGGGGGAAAGGCATATTGTTTTTGCTGTGATTAGCGTTTCCTGAATCAAAAAACTGTATCGGATGCATACCCAATGCCTAATATCACTGAAACTCTGGATAATTTGGGTCAGTGTCGGTACTTCACGACCTTGGATCTTCGAAGCGGGTACCACCAGTTGGAGGTCGCCCCAGAAGACCGACCGAAGACAGCTTTTTCAACACCTACAGGTCATTTTCAGTATCGGCGAATGCCTTTCGGACTCAAAAATGCTCCGGCAACCTTTTAACGGTTACTAGATAGCGTGTTACGAGGGCTGAAACCTGATCAGTATATGGTATATTTGGACAACATAATTGTTTCCTCAAGGGGCGTCAAGAACATGTGCGCTGTTCCCGCGACGTTTTCGATCCTCTGAAAGCAGCGTGGTTAACTCTTCAAATGGAAAAATGTCCTTTTTTGTTGCAAGAAGTCCGTTATTTAGGTCATATTATAGGACAGGAGGGTGTCCGCACGGATTCAGAACTCGTAGAGGCGGTAATGATTTTTCCGACACCTACAAAAGTAAAAGAGTTGCAGTCTTATTTAGGTCTCGCCAGTTTTTACACGAGGTTATTCCAAAATTTGCGAAAATTGCAAGGCCCCTCATGCAGTTGTTGAAGAAGGGAGCAAAATTTCACTGGTCAGCAGAATGCGAAGAGGCTTTTCAAAAGTTGAAAAATTTGTTAACACCTAATCCGGTTTTGGCTTTTCCAGATTTTAGTATACAGTTTATATTATCTTGTGACTAGCAATTTGGCTTTGGGTATTGTATTATCTCAGCAAATAGATGGGCAGGAACACCCGATAGCATACGCTTCCACACAGCTAAACAATGCAGAAAAAAATTACTCAACAACTGAGAAGGAGTTATTGACATTAATTTTCGGTTTAACCTATTTCCGGTGTTATTTGTATGGACGACGTTTCAAGGTGATTACTGACCATGCAGCACTTAAGTGGTTGTTAGTGCTTAAAGACCCAACGAGTAGATTAACTAAGTGGGCTTTGCGTCTTAGTGAGTAAGATTTTGAATTGATTCATCGACCGGGTAAATCGCACGGAAACACGGATGGTCTGAGTCGTAAAGTATGCACCATGGAATGGACAGGAATAAATGAGAACGAATGGGTGGAGGCACAAACCGCCGACACAGATTGTCAACGATTTACCTCGCAGCGACAGTTCGTCGTGGAAGATGGGATATTGTACCGTAAAACGAGGAACAGTCCATGCATAGTCGTACCAGAAAAATTGTGAAGCAAAATTTTAAGGCAAGCACATGATTCTATGTTTTCTGGTCATTCAGGTCGAAGAGGAACGGAAAGGAGGATAACACAGAGTTATTGGTGGTCAACAAGTAGGCAAGATGTCGATCAGTACGTAAAGAATTGCATTCCGTGTGCTCAACAGGCGGAATTGAGTCATCAGAAAATTGTGTTGCAATGACTACCGGAAGCGGATAGACCTCTCCAATTACTGGGCATAGACGTCTTGGGACCGTTTGTGCAAACACCAGCGGGTAATAGCTATGTTTTAACAATACTAGATCATTTTTCGCGCTATGTGTCTATGACAGCTATTCCAGACCAGCGAGCCGAAACAGTGGCTCACGCCATGGTACATCAATGGATATTGAAATTCGGAACACCTGAAACTATAATTACAGATCAAGGCTCATACTTTATGTCCGATTTGATGAAACAGTTATGCAAGTTGTTGCATGTAAAGAAATTGAAAACGAGCACGTTACACCCAGAGGCTAATGGTCGGACTGAGAGAGTTCATCGTACAATAGCTAAGATGTTAAGTTATTATGTAAATTCGCAACACAACAATTGGGATACCCAATTGGCTTTTGTAACTGCGGCGTATAACTCACAAGTGCATGAAAGTACAGGATTGTCTCCGTATGAAGTACGGTTCGGTCGGAAGTTGCCATCTCCATTTCAATTGCTCAAGACCCCACCAGGAACCGATATTTCGGCCGTTAAGGATTTATCCACAAGGTTGAAAACAATCTGGCGGCAGGTGAAAAAAATGAACACTAAAGCGTTAGAAAGATAAGACAAAGTTCACAATAGAAAGGCGGCTTTACGCAAATATGTAGGACAATGAGTGATTGTTGACGACTAATCCGTATGCGCCAAAAGGCAAAACGAAAAAATTTGAATCCTGTTATCAAGGTCCTTTCCAGGTGATCGAGATGACATCAGCGGTGAATGTAAAATTACAGCTTCCAACTCGCCCTACTATTGTGCATGTGACCCGAATTAGGCCTTTCATGGGGAATTTTGAGGAGCTTCCTTCATTGTCTGCAGCAACGTTTAGTGGAGAGAAAGATGAATCTAAGAAAAAGAATAAGGAAGGAGTAGATAAACAAAAGAACCAAGTGAATTGTAGAAGCGATCAGACATGCTATTATGCTCTTAGGCCACGCGTAAAAAGGAAGAGCTAATGTGAGTTGTTTTTCATTCGTTTCTCAGGAGGCGTGACGTTCTGGTAAGAACAGCAGTTCCAGCGTCATGGGTTGCGCTTAAGAGGGAAGAGGGAATGTGTGCACTATCTCTCAACATAGTTATTCTGTTTTGCTGTTGCAACTTAGCTGAAGCCTTGAAGGTATGGCCTATACCAAGTGGTGTTTGGTTCTCGCGACAAGTGGACGTAATTATGTCTGGACATAAGGGTGGACTGTAATATTTGGGCGGTTGAAGACGAAATCTGTAAATTAGAGGATACATTTAATGAACTTCATTCCAGATCGGCTAATCAGTCAAGGTTTAATGACACACAGGGGGACTATCAGCTACTACGATGAGCTTTTGCACGCTTACAAGTTCAGTTGCGGCAAACTGCAGGGTTAATCCTGCACGTCCGGAGGAAAAGAGGATCGTTAGACGCAGGTGGCCGTATCCTAAAAGCTGTTTTTGGGACCGCTGACGCGGAAGTTATTAAGAGTATTAATGAAACGCTACAGCAGGTACAGGATAATGTGAATAGCAACCAGGGAATGCTAGATCTTCACACAACCCAATTAGAGAGTTTGGAGAAAGATGTAGTTAATGATACGCGCCAATTGCGAGATTTGGCCTCGACCTTGATGTCCCACATTAAGGCCACATCCGACACAACCAATCACGACATGGGTATAATCAAGTACCGGTTGGATAACATAGATTCACAGCTGACAATCGCGAAGCTGCTACGTTTTCTTGCTGATAGTATTACGGAAACATGCATAGAAGCCACAGAACTACAGGAGGCTTTGTTGCACGCAATACGTGGGCACCTAACGCCGGTACTGTTACCTTTGGAACAACTTCGGGAAGGATTATGGAAAATTCAATTGGAACTGCCCGCATCCCTGGAGCTACTGACGACATTAACAGACGAGCACTTATCTCTGTACTACAAAATGGACACAGTTACCAGTACGCAGACGGGTACGCTGCTGAGAATTCATATCATAATACCATTAACATGTAAGGATTGTAAATTTCAATGTTACGCCTTGCATACGTATCCAGTGAAGTGGGAAATTTTGCAGAAATTCGTACAATTAACCGTACGGGAAATACTGTTAGTGCCACGTAACAGACAAGCTCATGCGTTCCTCACTGCACAAGACTTGCTGTGGTATCGAAGAGGTCCAGTTACCATCTGCCCCGCGAAATTGTTACATACTGTTCCCAAATCTTGTGAGCATTCTCTATTCCGCTCTCAACAACCCGTCGCTGAGTGCCCTAAGGAAATTATAGCAGGCGCGGTGCAGTTCTTTCAGCAAGTGGGTCCACATTGGGTATTTTCAGTAATAGAAAACACGGTCGCTATTTGCGTTTGTTACGAGCAGGGTAAGCAAGGGAGTACACGAAGAATAGAACTGCAGGGGCAGGGACTGTTAATTAACGGCACACAGTGTGACATTTCAGGGCCAACTTTCCGTTTACCAGCCGCGATTACTGGAGCTACAATCAGGAACATTACACGCACATTGATCTATGTACCCAACCAACCGGTGCAATTCGACACGAAAGAAAATCTAACTCTTTTGAATACCACATTAGACCCGACTTTGCTCGCCTCTTTGGACCGGATGCTAGCAGCTCAGGATGGACGTATAACTGAGGAACATGTTTTTCAACGAGTGCATGAGTATCATAATGAGCATAGGCAACGCTTACTAGTTATTGGATCATCAACCACCGCCACCTGTATTTTTATCTTTGTCGTAGGATTAGTGTACTATCTGCTCAAGAGGAAGGTAACCGAAATACCATCCCTTCCAACCTTTAACCTAAGGGTCCAGACAAAATCACTGAACAGTTGTGAGGCACTGCAGCAGAACACTGAGTAATGTTTATGGACAAAGATTAGACTGAGGACAGAAGTGAATGAACACAGTGTAAATAGTGAATCAATCGCATTTTGTGGTGTTTGTGAAGTGAAATGTACTTGTTTTGACTTTTTGGTTGAATTTGGGGACGAATTCTTTTCGTACGAGGGAGGAATTGTTGAGGACAAGGGATTATTTTTAGGAAATACGGTGCAAAATTGTGATTTAGTGTGTTTCAGTGCGCGATGCACCAGCCTCACGGCAGACGGCGGACGAAGGCTGGCCAGCGTGCTATGTAGGTGACACAGTTTTGCAATGAGCATTGGTATGTGTATACGCGCGTGGCAGCCATCAGAAGGCAGCATTAGCAGAATTACGCAGGCGAGGGCCGCGTGTGGCGCGGTAGCGTTAGCCAACTCATCGAGAACCTTCTAATAAACAAGCCGCCGCATAACCGGCGCATTCAGCAGCGGTCTGCACTATTTAAGGGCATCAGAGGTGGGCGTCGGCATTCGGTTCGACCGATTGGGCGTTCGGTCGCTGTCATGTCGTCGTCATCAGTGACGCTGTCCCCGAGGACTGGTCAGCGAAGGGGGTTGCCCGCTGCTGCACTGGCGACTCCCGGCGTCGTCAAGAGCCGCCACATCTGCAGGGGGCGAGCTGGGCCGGGCCTCGTACCGCTAACCACCTACCGCCTGCGCAGCCACTGACCGAGCGTGGCGTCACGTTGTGGCCGAGCGGTTCTAGGTGCTACAGTCTGGAACCACGCGACCTCCACGGTCGCAGGTTCGAATCCTGCCTCGGGCATGGGTGTGTGTGATGTCCTTAGATTAGTTAGGTTTAAGTAGTTCTAAGTTATATGGGACTGATGACCTCAGCTGTTGTCCCACAGTGCTCAGAGCCATTTGAACCATAGAAATATCTCTACCATTCTTGTGACCTGACATACTCCCCCCTCTGCTGTCACAGTATTCCACGTCAAATCCATGTCGGAACACAAACACATACTTTATAAACCTGATGCTGAAGTCTAACCTATCGCACACCCCCTACTACTAAGTATAACACTTCGTCAATAACTGACTGCTGGTGATACGAAATAATACTGACCAAAAATCAGCGATGAGTGAACATGTCTCATAACTTTTTCTTGTGAGTGCTACCACTGTGGCCTAGAAACAGATGCGTAATCGTCTTACAAAGCCCCAGATGTTAAAAAGCCGATCGCAACAACTACTGTATGTTATTGTCACAAGCGGTCTTGGTACTACAGGTGCACACAAGTACCCATGTTAAAAGCTACACTGGCTTTATAAATCTAAGTAGAGAATTACCTCTGAATCAGGTAGTTTCTTGTCCAGAGAAATACCGAGACAGTGATCGCTGGACTGTATATTATCAGACCAGCAGTCCGGTTACACGTAGCCCACGATGCAACCTCGTGATAAAATCGCTGGATTTTGAAGGTGATTCGGATAAGGAACCGCTATTTGCAACTGCCTCACGGCACTAGATATTTCTCCAGCATTTGTAACGTATTCTGTCTCTGTACCATGTCAGAGGATCTGCGATATATCCATTGAGTTATATGCGATGACTGATTGACAAGGATCACAAATACGAGTAGTAGTAGATGATGTGCTGATTGAGGTCGTAATAAATGTACACTACGCCCGCATCTCGTGGTCGTGCGGTAGCGTTCTCGCTTCCCACGCGCGGGTTCCCGGGTTCGATTCCCGGCGGGGTCAGGGATTTTCTCTGCCTCGTGATGGCTGGGTGTTGTGTGCTGTCCTTAGGTTAGTTAGGTTTAAGTAGTTCTAAGTTCTAGGGGACTGATGATCATAGATGTTAAGTCCCATAGTGCTCAGAGCCAAATGTACACTACCTTTTCAGATCTCTAGTGTTACGCTCTCCGCAAGAAATGATGTCAATGATTTGGAATCATGTCTTTCCATTCAACCACATACCTGCATTGTATCCTTTACTGATTACAACCACAAGTGAATCACATTTCTGGCACTCTCATATCTGAAAACGAGTCACCTTTCTTGAACCAATCTGATACAGTAAAATTCCAACGTGGTTTCAGAGAGTCCCTACGCATTTTGCAACTGCTGCTATTTATGCAGCTTTGTGCATGTGAAAGTTCCAATTTAAGTAAGAACTGAGCAGAAGTCGGAGAAAGCCATATCCACCACCTTCTGCAACCTGTGTAGAATCAGAGTGACCTGAATTAGTGGGGCAGGACCGTGTTTTGACCATTCAGTGTAAATGGGTGCAATGTCGTGCGCCCCCAAACTACATACAAGTACTACAGATAGGCATCGATTCACCTCTATCTCCCCAACATGCTGTCATCGTTATTCTGTACCATACAACAGAGAAAAATTACGAAGTGTAGAAGCTCCACTATCTTCATCCGGTATATAATTCGATAAGATTTTTACCGCATCTCTCTCCTCCCATATATCGAAAACAAATACGATCTACATGCCAGCATCAAGGACAAGTGACGATTGTATTAAATATATAGGCATTGATCCGCTGCAGAGGCCAGTTTAGAGTTTAATCACCTGCACTGTAGGAGGATGATCGTATCCCGCAGACTATACTGTAAATCGGAAGAGACGCTTCCTGTGGTCTTGTCTCGTTGTTTGAAACATTGTTTATTTCTGCTGTAAAATGCATTGTACACTGCCATACATTTTGTTTTTCTGCCACAACTTAGAGGTCTCTCTCAGGTTCTAAACTGATATTTCCACTCGCGAATACCGATGTTGGTGATGTGACAGATACCCAATCATTCCTATAATTTACAAAGTCATTTGACGTCATTCAAGAGGGCTGCTGTGACGTTAGCTGATGATGCGAGCACTGTTACCCAAGATACACCTCACACTGTCACGAGATTGACGTCATTCAAGATGACTGCCGTGACGTCACAGCCGCCTGCCAAGCCGCCCTGGCGGCAAGTTTATATTCTGGAGGCAGATAGGCCAATTGGGCTGCCTCTAGATATCACACGGTGTAAATCATGTTGTTACTGCGGCTACCATAACACACCACACATTCTGGATGATTTTAAAGAAAAGACAGTTACAGCATAAGGAAACTGGAAGAGTTTGGCTGCGTTGTGGAGAGTTTTCAAACTACAGTCCGAAGGTGATCCATGAGCTCTACATTTAAACTCATCTGTCACAGTTACGTAATAGCTGATGACTATGCATTCCATTTCGACTGATTCCTCATATTGCAATCATGTACGCGATCACTGTTCCGTTGCTATCCACCAAAGAAGGTGTCACACCTCACAAAACTCTTTTCCAACTCAAACGAGCGATGTCAGTCAATCATTATGTGGTAACCAACAGCGTGCCAGTGGACGGACAGGATTGAAAAGACACCATCGATGTACTCTACTAATAACCATCACAGTTGATAGTGTGAATAATTTTATCAATTTTACAATAATTTCAACACCGACCAATGATGGAACAACATGTTTCCCAATTTCAGCATCATAGCTAAACCACCCCTTCTCCACTTTGCAAGTATCATTGCAAATGTGGTTAGATGACTGTGTAGAACGTCCATTCATTGTTAATTATGGAACACATACATCATCAAAGTATATCAGACATTGCTCTACATATTTCTATAACCTCGAACATAGTGCTGAATTTACAGTCTATCTCTATACATGTGGGAGTCACAGAGTGTTGTAACTGCGACCGGGACAGTCGCGGAGTTGAAATGACGGAAAGCGCGGCGGGACCCGCGGAGAGGCCTGCGAACACCAACACAACGGGAGAGGACGGACACGACCACCGAAGGACCAAATGAACAACAACAAGATCGAACAACGGAGTCACAAGGAAACCTAACAAACACGTCCACTCGTACACAAAACAATAATAAGCTGTGTAACGCGAAGCGATGTGTCCACAGACGTACGCGAGATTACAATGGCTGGCTGAGCCCTTTTTTTTTTTCTTTTCCTTTATTGATTTTCAATTCCCCCCGAAGGGGGCGGGCTGGCAGCAGCGTAGTATGCTGCTCTACAGCCTACAGACTCTTTCAAAAACAGAAGAAGAAAAGAAACAAGAAAAACAGGCGATAAAACGGTGACTTAAAGTGTAAAATGGCGGAAAAATGCGGAAAGTTAAAACAGAAAGCAAAGGGGTTGGCAATGTTAATAAAATAGACAGGAAGCTGGCTGAGCGAGAGGCAGGCGCTTAAGTACTCCATCGGGGGCGCCGCTATTGGCCGCTGGAACCACGTGTTCCTCTCTGGCGCTCTCACACAAAATGCGGGCCAGGAGGCGCGCGCCGCCACAGCTTACGGCGCGATGGTGCAGAGACTTCTAGGGGTGTTCGACGTCTGGCGGGGATTCAAATTCCGCGGCGTGCGGTACCAGACAGAGCATTCTCGCAGTCTTAGGACAAAATAAGAGACAGAAAGACCCCCCTCATACTGTCATTGACCAACCCGCCCTGCAGCACTGTTACCGATTTAATCTACAACCGACCAGAAGGATTTTTATGCATGATGGAGCTCCACACAGATGGAGTTCGAAGCATTTTACGTAAGTTATCAACTCTTAAGTATTGTTCTAGAGTCTAGGAGCAGTACCTGGAAGGTATTGGTAAGAGAGAACATAAACACTCGCACTCCTAAGGCTACAACGTTCTGCACTTGAAACGGGCTATAATGTTAGATCGCTTGGGTTTCCGACCTATGAGTCGTATGGAACGTAGCGCTGTTAATATTCCAGTGTAAGGAATATATTTCAAGTGCATGATATACATCCTTCTACCCGGTCTCTCTACGATAAACTATGTTATCGAACCATAAAACGAAAAAACTACTTCCTTCAAACATTGGACCCGTGTGATACGAGTACAACATTGCTTTCCAGAGATGTATAGCATCCACTGTTTACATCCGATCATGGTTCAGAAATTATACTATGCCTGCATCAGCCCTATATAAAATGATAGTTAGTAATGGAGAATACCTCTTACAAGGAAACAGATAAGCGCATAGCAGCAGCATCCGACATGTGCAAATTAAAAGTCATTCCGCCACTAACTCTGTCAGGGAAATGTATTCACGGGGATCGCTGTGCCTCACAAGCACCTATCGCTAACTTAGTTATGAAGCTGAAGTCTCGATTTGACACCCAAGATGCGACAGGGGGATGGAGTACATCGCATAAATCAAAGCTCGTTTAGAGGAATCTGTCAAGTTTCATCACACATGACATGGAAGTCCTCTGATGACCGACAGGTTTACCGTTAACGATCGCAAGCAGACAGCGCTTTAAATCACATACAGAACAAGTGGCTATATACGTGTCGAACGGAGGCGTGTCACGTGACTGATGCATCCTGACAGAACATTGGAAGAATCGACCTACAGCAACTTCTCCCTCTCTAGAATGCATCCTCAGTCTGCAGTCGTGATCACCAGTCGTGGGACACACATATAAACCAATTTCAGGACATACTGAATGAATTGCCGAACGGGACGATTATGCTTCGTCTTGTTTTGGTGCTCAAAAACAAAGAGCCGCCAAGTAAAGTAGAGGACATGGTTCCTTGGCCTGCTGATCCGAGGTTGGGGAGTACTGAAATTGTGGACTTTCCAACGCGAAACATTAAATGTCCAGCCGAGACAAGAATAAAAGCTTACAAAAAGAACATTGGAAAGGTTCGGTTTCATATTGGGCAATAGGTTTGGATCTGGAACCATAATCTGTCCAACAAGCGATTTTCACCGTGCGATAAATTTTTCAATTTCTACAGTGGTCCACAGCGTGTGAAACGCATCCCTCATGGAAATGGACTGGAAGTGGAGACACTCTGGACATGAAAGTCGAAAGGCCTCCACCACATTTCAAATATTTAACCATTTATTGCGTGAGAAGCGCAGCAAGTATGGTATAGAATAGGGCAACTAACGAATAATTTGATGTTTGAGTATAATAGTGGTCTATCCAGCATTTTAAGTGTTTATTTAAAGTGTAAACTGCTTTTCAATTTTATTTTTTCCTGTAATTTGACTTATGTCAATTTGGTACATAATCTCAGTATGACTCCATGCACAAGGTGTATGAAATTTTTTTGTCTGAATAACCATAAGGCCCGCATCTCGTGGTCGTGCGGTAGCGTTCTCGCTTCCCACGCCCGGGTCCCCGGGTTCGATTCCCGGCGGGGCCAGGGATTTTCTCTGCCTCGTGATGGCTGGGTGTTGTGTGCTGTCCTTAGGTTAGTTAGGTTGAAGTAGTTCTAAGTTCTAGGGGACTGATGACCATAGATGTTAAGTCCCATAGTGCTCAGAGCCATTTGAACCATTTTGAGCCAATAACCATAATTTTTGCTAGATGTTTAAATACAGATGTTTCAGCAGTTTTCATAAATAAGCAGACGTGTACGCGACAGAGGAACAGTCAAACAAACCATGGCAGCACTGGTATTAGGAACCAAAAAAATGGGGTTGATTTGATGGAAGAGACCAATAGAGGGGTCATCGGTCTCACTGGGATAGGGAAGGAAGTCGGCTGTGCACTTTCAAAGGAACCATCCCGGCATTTGCCTAAAGCGATTTAGGGAAATCACGGAAAACCCAAATCAGGGTGGGCGGACGCGGGCCAAAATAGAGGTTATACCTTTACCTCTTTGTTTATATGTGGATATCATAGTGGTTACATCTATTTGTAGTAAATTGTCATAATTCTGTAGATCGTTGTGTATGGAAATGAAGTTAGTGGTAAATAATGCTCTGTGTTTGTAGGCAGCACCGACACCGAATTTTACCAAATCTTGTACAAAATATACCCCGACCAAATTCTCAATATACGTAATATGTTTTATCTGTACTACGCAAGAATTCACTTTATCGCTTAAATTTTGAGTCTCACTTCAGTAATGTTAAAAGAGCTCATACGGGGTGGTCCATTGATAGTGACTGGGCTAAATGTCTCTCGAAATAAGCATCAAGCGAAAAAACTACGAAGAAATGCATTGAGGTTGACGGACACCATTTTGAGCATTTATTGTATTGATGTGGAATTTACAGGTAATCACGCTGTAACAGCATGCGTTCTCAGAAATGATAGGTTTACAAAGGTACATGTATCACATTGGAACAACCGATATAAAATGTTCAAACGTACCTACGTTCTGTATTTTAATTTAAAAAACCTACCTGTTACCAACTGTTCGTCTAAAATTGTGAGCCATATGTTTGTGACTATTACAGCGCCATCTATCACAAAGCGAAAAAAGTGGTCCAACTAAAACATTCATATTTCTTTACGTACTACACGAATATGTAATAAAAAATTGGGGTTCCTATTTAAAAAAACGCAGTTGATATCCGGCTGACCTATGGCAGAGCCATCTAGCAGGTCAACCATAGCGCCATCTGGTTTCCGCCTTCAAGCTAGACGAGTTTCGTTCTTTGCAGTTTTTTCGTTTGACGCTTATTTCGTGAGATATTTGGCCCAGTCACGATCAATGGACCACCCTGTATATGAATGTCGGTAACATATTGCTCATACAAGTAACATTCTGAGAAGTAATTTTTTTTTTCACATTGAAATATTTCTGAAAGCTTGAAAATTTATTCATATAAGTTTTCTTAGTTCCTTCATTTCATTTTGTTAAGAAGGCTCACCTCGTAGAACAGTTTTTGGGTCAGTTTCTCATGTACTAGTAGTAAGTCTAGAAATTTCTTTTGTAAATTGTGTAATGCCTATATGATGTCATCGTGATATGTTTCTCGGTGCAGTTTCAAATGAGCTTCGTGAGCCAGCAGCAATCTGCCGGAGAATCTGCGGTTAAGAGCATGGCATGTGCAGCTAACGACGGATCTCGGCGACAAAAGCAGACCTGCAAGAAGGGCCGCTCGCCCTCCCTACCCCCGCCCCCCTCCCCCCCTCCTGTTTCATCGCGCCGAACGAAGGCGGCAGACTGAAGGGTCGTGACCTTCTGCCGAGCCGGGTGCTACAGTCGAGCCCGTCTACTGACAGACACGCCCACTCAAATTCGGAGCGTTCTGTGCAAAGGGGCCGTGCCGCTCAACGGCGACTTCTGTCAAAGGGCGACTGCACCTCGATCGATGTCTCTGCTGCCGAGGGCGACGCGCAGAAGAGCTAGTTCGTGTCTCCCTTGCGCAGAGAGACCACAGGTGATCGAAGGCGGATTACAATTCGACGTCGCTGATGACGCATGAAGTCGGCGCACCACGCGACCACGAGTTGCCTGATTGATGACGGAGGCGACGGAAGCAGCGAGATCTCACGCAGCAACTGCGTGTATACTTCATGAAACGACGCGATCTTCTCGCTTCGAGCTTCAGTACACTGCAGCGATTGAGTGTAAAAACAGTGCATAAGTATTGCTCACTTCTGGGCGACGTAAACAAAATTTATGTGCAAGTCTTCAATAGAAGCGATGATGAGACAGACATCAAATTTAATGATTCATCAAAAAAGTTATATGTTTTTCATGTATGTCAATTTATTGACACTTTGGGTATGACCAAGGTATATCTTAAAATTTGCTTATAATCTGATCATCATCATCATCATCATTTAAGACTGATTATGCCTTTCAGCGTTCAGTCTGGAGCATAGTCCCCCTTATAAAATTCCTCCATGATCCCCTATTCAGTGCTAACATTGGTGCCTCTTCTGATGTTAAGCCTATTACTTCAAAATCATTCTTAACCGAATCCAGGTACCTTCTCCTTGGTCTACCCTGACTCCTCCTACCCTCTACTGCTGAACCCATGAGTCTCTTGGGTAACCTTGCTTCTCCCATGCGTGTAACATGACCCCACTATCTAAGCCTGTTCTCTCTGACTGCTACATCTATAGAGTACATTCCCAGTTTTTGTTTGATTTCCTCATTGTGGACACCCTCCTGTCATTGTTCCCATCTACTAGTACCTGCAATCATCCTAGCTACTTTTGAAACGTCCCCTTAGAAAAATTATATACGTGACTGGGCTTAAACTGACACACAATATTTTTTTAGCGCAACGCAATCTGACTTTCAAAAATCCCTACAAAAGAATGGCCCTGACTAACATTAACCTATACCTTTCACAAATCACTTACCTCACAGAAATCTTCATTACTCGAACTACTGCAATACAGCGAGCGCCACTACTGCCAGCTAAATAAAAGATTCAAACTACTGAAGGCACTAACTACTAATAGGCATAGTTAGCAAATGAAAGATTTTGATAGAGAACAAAAAATGTATTTACCTCAATAGTGTTCAAAAGTCATAATGTATATAGCAGTTCATGACATCCAGTCTTAGAAATTTCAAAACTCCACCATCTCTCTCCCCACATCCACCATTGCTGGCGGCTCACCTCCAACTGTGCAACGCTACGCGCTGTTAACATCCAGCTGCCCAACACTACAATGGCAGACAACAATGCAAACTAGCCACAGACTGCACACAGCACAGCCAGTGATTTTCATACAGAGCGCTACGTAACGTTGCCAAGAAGAAAACATAAACAGCCTACTAGCACAGCCAGTGATTTTCATACAGAGCGCTACGTAACGTTGCCAATAAGAAAACATAAACAGCCTACTTACATAGCCCCCATGCTCCCCACACAAAATTTTACAAATTGTTTTGGGCAGTGGCCAATAATGATTTGAAAAATTTTTTCATAATTACAATAACAAAGATATCAAATGCACACACTTATTGATACAATGTTGGTCAAAAGCTAAAATTTTCTCACCGTCCATAAAGACAGTCGTGATCATTCATCACAGTAAAATTGTAGTGTTTTTCTCAAAGTCTCAGCAGTAAAAGAAAATGCACACGGAAGTAGTGGATTTCCATGCAGTCATGAAAAAGTAGTGTTGTCCTTCCACCGGAAAGACAGTGCTGACACTTGACATGCAGACAGGTAATGCGCCACAACAGAGCAAACCCACCGCAGAGTCAGTCGAAGTTTTGAAGAATACTGGTAGGTAGGTCATCACAGAGTAGACCCATTCTAGTCCTGGTAGAGATTACAGTATTGGTGGGCCATCAAAGATGCAGACCCACTATAGTCCTTGTAGAGATAATGGTATTGGTGGGCCATCAAACGTGCAGACCCACTGTAGTCCTTGTAGAAATAATGGTACTGGTGGGCCATTAAAGATGCAGACCCACTGTAGTCCTTGTAGAGACGGCCAGCAGCCATCTGTTGCGACTGTGCAGGTGCACAATCACCATCGAACAGTCTTGCGGAGAATATAGCAAGTCCATAAACCACCACTTGTCCACTCACAAAAATTTGTTTGAAATGTCCTTAGAACCAGCAATGCTGTTATCCAGTCCCTTGCTGAATTATTAACACACGTGCAAACACTATCAGTCCCTACTTCTCACATATTGTCCATATACTATGACCAACAGAAACGTGTGCAGAGAAATGGAACCTACAAGTTAATAATATGATGAACTGGTGTCAATTACAATTTTATAACATAAGAATACAATTACAATGATACAGAATACATCTTTAAAGAACATAACAATACAGATAACATTTGTAGTAATAGGGGCTTTACAAAAGAATAGAAATAAACATATACATCAGTGTTACAGGGATTATGACGTAAGAAAATACATAAAAGATCAGAATAACTTTTGAAACATCAACTTCACACATGAGCATTAAAACAAAACAAAATAAATAATGTCTAAACATCTTTGCAAAGTAAGTAACATAGAATTAGAAAATTTCTACAACATAACTCTTATTAGCTAAACACATTAAGACAGGAAAAACACAAATTCACATAGTGTAATAACACAAAAATACAGGACAGGGTTTGTTTTCAGTGTGACATTTGGTACTACAGTCCACCCCAAAACTTCATTCCATATATCTTTCCTCTTATTTCAACATTTGTTTCCACAAAAAAATTCTATCCAAGCATGCTTTCTGTATTTATATGTTCACACATTTCTTACCTCATTATTTATTTTCCATTATCTTACCTCATCATTTATTTCCAAGAAAATCCTACCTAAACCTGTTGTCCCTAAACCCTACTTTTTTGGTTCATATCCTCTTTCAAAATACTTTTTTGGCCAAACCACTTTCTTATAGCTTCTCAATGCATTTCTTCCAATTCATCACAACTTGTTCTCTTATATGGCCTACCCCATCTTAAGCTAACTTAAATCTACTGAGCTCCGATGCTAAACTAAGGGACGAGGCAATGAAGCAGCACAAAACAATTAACACAAACAGCAATGACAAAAAAATGGAAATTGGCAAAGCAAGCTACAGTAAATCTAAATTACCAAGCAAATGCAACATTACAACTAATATGAGCCAATGTGCAGCAACAAGAAAAATAAATCAGTGTTAAAACTAACTTAACAGAGTAATACAAAGTGACATTTAGTAGCACTATGCCTGACAAACAGCAGCAGCAAATGCAATAACTTATATCTATACATGACAAAGTTCAAGCAGAAAAAATATTACAGTAAAAATGGCCATGTTTAATACCTATGTCACATCTTAACACTAGGGTGACGCATCACCTTCACTTACACTAGTAAATAAGTTACCCAGTCATTGACAAAAATTATGTATGCAATTCCTGTGAAGGGAAATGTCTTTTTGTGTTCCCTCGTTTTTTTGAAGTAGATTATAAAGTTGTTATTTACTGGATCTGTAGGCATAAAATATTTATATTAGTACATCCATAAAATTTTATTTTAACCAATGCTGCAGTGCAGCTAGAAACTAGATATTAAACAAAATGAGCAATCTCTCAACTGCAAAGACAATAGATGTAAAATGTTTCTCATCATTTCATTAGGCATTTTCGTAAATATCATAAATTAAGAGCTCCACAGTGTAATCATATGTTTTCAAGTTAGAGCGTGTCGTATTTGGGATGCTTTCGACAAAGAAATGTAAATAGCGAGGATAATGGCCTTTTCTTTCCACCTGATGGCTTTCTTTTGTCAGACGAATGTCTCTCAGCTGGGCGCCCAAAACGCATTACGTCAAGGTCACTTACCTATCTTACTGAAATATTTACGACAGCAGTTTTCGCTACAGTGACAGTCTCATATAAAAATATTTTCACAGGTTGAGAATTTGCGTTACAAATGTGTAGAAAATAAAATCCTATAAATATAACAGTGTCCAAAAAATTTTCAGTGGCATTGTGATACATTCACACATGTACACACATTTCATAATTCTAAAGTACGATTCTTGGTTTCCAACATCCTTTTCCACAAATCAGAGTCCCTAACCACTACTCGTTATTCCTTACCTTATTATACATATACATATTCGTCGACACTTCTTCAATATTTCATCATAAGAAATATGTAGCATAATCAAATTCCTCATATACGGTAGCATCATCTTATTGATCATAAACATACCTCAACAGCATAATACATATCGTCGTCATAATAATATCATAACAGATCAATCACATCTCAAAATCGTCGTAGCTTTCTGAATATTTTAAAACCTAAAAAAAATTCTCTGCTCATTTCAAAAGTGTTATCTACCTCAAATGTACTTTAAAAATCATGATCCCATACCAAATACGTCATTCAAAGCTCTCACAGTATCACAATGGTTCTGAAAAAATACGAAGAGTTCACAAAGTACAGACAAAATACAATTTCATAAGTGTGAAGTTATCCAACGGTGTAATTACGTAAACATCTGTCACTGATGTAGTAAAATAAATGTTTGTCTCTCTCAGTTAAATGATCAGATAGCTGTGTAATTTATGTGTTAGAGAAATATGGCACCGATGTGTAAAGTTGTATAAGCCAATACCATATTAGCTAGGGCTCCTTGTGCTTGCCAAACACATGGTACACAAAGTAGGCGTGTACCCCCCTGAGGATTAATGTAATTATACCCTCAGGTGTTACAGATTACAGGAATGGAATGAAATGTATCACGGAAAACCTTAGTATCATTGTACTTCAAATATCTTTAAAAATAAATGTTTTAAGTACAGAATTAATCACTCGAATACGTGTACTGTAGCGCTAAACTGTGCATCATGTTGTAAGATAATCTCTGTGGAAGTCTCGTAGTTATCGTTCTCCGAAAGCTAAGTTGTGCAGAAGTCAATGTACTTACCTCATGATAAACAAAAGTGAAATGCTTTGCGTATAGATATCTTAGTTATTACGCTTATTGTTGTGATGAAGAAAGTACTGTGCTGTAACGTATTGTTGTGCTACGGAAAAGGCTGTCTCCTTGTAGCTGTACCACAAAAGTTACTACTAAAACATTTTTAACTTTCCAGAATAATTCAGAAAAACTGTGCAGATATAAAACAGAAAAACCCGGCAAAAGCAACATCGTAAATTGTCACTCATTAGTAACGTCATGATATAATCGTGTAGCTGTCACATAAACTAACCACTGTGTCATCTGGTATCTCACAGAAAGTACTTTAAATCCAGAATGTATCTTCAAGTAAACCAAAACGTTGCATTAAAATCTCATTAGCAGTACTGGTAAATGTTCTAAGTATGTGAGCCGTATATTCGTTACGTAATCGTGCAACTAACAGGGAAGAATGTACAAATAACAACACTGTGTCGTCTGTTCACTATAACAATGCATTCGTAATTACTTGTCTAAGTTCCCTAGGTTCTTGAATGGATAGTTAACTTTAAAACATAGTTGCATGTTAACAGTTTGTAAGTGTGACAAAGAGTACCAGTAACGTGAAGTGAAAGATTTTATGGCAAAGACTAAGTTAAAAGGCAGATTATCTCTCAGTAATTGGTTTCACACGTGAAATATGGTGTAAACCTTTACTCTTCCTAGTATGCAGAGTTTCAGTTTCAACGCAATTATCATGTGGTATACGTCATTAAGGAATACTGGAATTTATCTCAAGGTTAGCTTATGTTATTTTTTTGAAGCCCAGCCGACGCACGTGGCTGCCTGCGGTGCGAGTCATTGTCTGTTTCTTTGTTGGCACGCGTCGTTATTGAGAGACCTAACTTCTACAAATTCACTTTGTCGAGAAGGCACTCCCCTGTTTGAATCCCGCCAGTTCTGATGCAATTCAGGTCTGTCGTTATGATTATATCGTCTGTCGTCATGTCGGTAGATTCCACAGTTTCTTTCTTGTCGGTCACATGGTGGAGAATTTCTCCCTGAATCGTAACTGCGCACTGAACTGTTCCATCTGAAATTATTCTGTCTCCCTTGATAATAATAGTTCTGGTTACCATATTGTCTGTTTCTATGATTGTCTCTGTCATATTCATTACTACGGAAATGCGAACTTTCTCTGTAACTATTACTCTGCCAGTGGTTGTCATACGGGTGGTGTCTGTTTTGTTCACGATTTGCGTTGTAAGAATAGCCTTGTCGTGTCCAGTTATTATTTCTTTCATCGCGGAATTGCGACGGATGTGACCTGTAATTGTTGTGTTCCTGTTTTCGCTTTCCGCGATTGTCAATGTCAATTTCCAGTTCTTGTAACAGTCCCTGAAAAGCTTCAATGTCGTCTTTGCAACGTCCTGCTAAAATAATATGTCGTAAATGTTCAGACAATTTGATTAAGCAAATGCAGATGAGTTCTGAGGTGCTGTATGGGTTTGAGAGATACTGATTCTTGTGCAACATGTCTTCAAAATATTTCACAAGACTGGAAAATTCAGATTGTTCGAAACGTTTCATCATTATGATGCTATGTTTTACTCGGCCTTGTGTAGCTTGAGACCAATACGCTGAGAGGAAGGCATGATAAAATTCTCCTTCACTGTGGCAATCGTGAATGAGCGATCACATTCTTAGAGCTGGTTCATTCTCTAAATAGCCACACATAAATTCTAATCGGTGCTCTAATGACCAGTTGGGAGGCAAACAATGAGAGAATTGATGAAGCCACGCTTGTGGATGAATGTCGTTGCCGGAATTCTTAAATGTTTTGAATTTACGTGTAGTAATGAACAGCTTATAGTCAAAATCATCGTGTCGGCGAGTCGCATGTCGGTCATTGTTGCGTCGTTTCGGCGGTTCCATTTCAAAATTCGGTGCACCTTGCCAATTTCTTTCATAATTTCCGAAATGCGCTGTGTTATTATTTTGCGGCTTTTCCGAATTTCTAAGTCCCTCTTCCCGTGTTGGAGCGCGAGTGTCCTCTGAGACACGTAATTCTTGTGTTACCTGTGTCAGCTGATCTGGTACTTCCGGATTTCTCTTTTGTGTTGTGTATTAATTTGATTCTGATTTTGTTTGAATTTCCTAATTTGTTCGTACTCTTCTGTGTCATTAAAGACTACCGGTCTTGCGTCATTCAGATTATCATCTACCTTCGTAGATAAATTATTTAGCTGATCCGAAAGTTCGACCTCTTTCTCTGATAGTGAACTAATTTCCTCCATGTGTCTTTCTGAACCAATTTTCAAAGTATCTACTGTGTCCTTTAAGTTTTCTTGAGTTTTGGCAAGTTGCGTAACCGAATCGGTAGATGCAACTGAGTCAATTTTAGCTTGCAAGGTCTTATCATTTTCATGAACAATAGTTTGCAGTTCTTTTATGGCTGCTTCGTGATTCTGTAATGCATTTTCATGCCGCAAAAAAATAGGTTGAAAATGCTCACAAATCTGTGTTTTTAGCGATATCAAAGATGTGTGTGCTGACTGTGTTGGAGAACAAGTGATGACCGTAATGCTTGAAATAAAGTCTTCAGAACCTTCCACCCTGCAAAATCAAAGGACGTGAATTACGTTACTATAAGAGCAGTTTATTATTTGACGTGATTATGATAGGCTACCAGTGAAAAACGATAAGTGAGGGAGAAAGTTCGTACGTGTGATCAATTATGATGTTGGGGTTTGAACTTGTGATAGATTTTTGTTATGGATGTAAGGAAAATGGCTTTCTCACCGAGAAAATCGGACATCTTGAATAAATAATAAATGATAATAATAAATAGAAGTACAGTTATCGAGACAATATCGTGTTGGAATTTGAATTTGGCGCAATTTTCTAGTGGAGGTAGGCCTATAATAATAAATGATAATGATTCAAAATGGTTCAAATGGCTCTGAGCACTATGGGACTTAACATCTATGGTCATCAGTCCGCTAGGACTTAGAACTACTTAAACCCAACTAACCTAAGGACATCACACAACACCCAGTCATCACGAGGCAGAGAAAATCCCTGACCCCGCCGGGAATCGAACCCGGAAACCCGGGCACGTGAAGTGAGAATGCTACTGCACAACCACGAGTGGCGGACAGATGATAATGAATGATAATAAATGATAATGAATGATAATAAATGACAATGAATGATAATGAACGTTAATAAATGATGATGAATAATAATAAACAAAAGTAAGGTTTTGCAGCCACTATCGTGTTGGAATTTGATTTTGGAGGGAATTTTCTAGTGGAGGCAGGCCAATAATAATAAATGATAATAAATAATAATAAATGATAAATAATAACAATAAATGATAATCAATGTTAATAAATGATAATTAATAATAATAAAGACAAGTACAGTTTTTGCATGCATTATCCTGTTGGAATTCAAACTTCCTGCCATTTTTTCTTCTGGAGGCTCAGGTTAGTGGACGTAGCACAATTGGCCTATTTTCCCCGCCAAAATTCAAACTTCCCGCCAATTTTTCTTGAGGTTAGGTTAGTGGACGTAGCACAATTGGACTATTCTTCTGCCAAAATCCGCTATCTTGTATGACGTCATGCGATGTTGCCAAGTCTACATGCCGCCATCTTGGATGACGTCGTCGCCGCCATCTTGGATGACGTCATCGCCGCCATCTTGTATAAATTTGGCAACAACGTAACATGTGCTGGCACAAACCTTGTCCCCCTACTCACCCGCAATCTATGTCCTCGATTATTTTGACATAGATGAACTGTTTTTCCAAATCGACAAGTTCTGTGAATGTGTATTGCTTTTTCTGTAATTTGCTTCCATTATCAACCGCAATTTCAAAACTGCTTCTCTGGTGTCTGTACCTTTCCCAAAACCAAACTGACAGTCATCTAACACATCCTCAAATTTCTTTTCCATTCTTCTGTATATTACTCTTGTCAGTATCTGGGTTGCATGAGCTGTTAAGTTGATTGTACGATAAACCTCACACTTGTCAGCTCTTACAATTTCGGAATTATGTGCGTGATAGTCAATACAATTTTTCTGGGTTTGTGACAGCATTGTCAATACATGAAACTACAGACGTTTCGGTCACTGTTGCAAGGGTGTTTTTGTTTAGTGCTGAATGAGAAAACTTTGTTTCTAATATGCTTGTAGACGTGGCTGTTATTTAATTGTAATAGGCTGTTAAGGATGAAGGGCAGGGATGTTAGAAATTCTTCATTGGTGTCCATATTGTTTCTTTTCATTGGTGGAAACCCGACGTTTCCACTGGTGTTTCCATTGCTGCTTGTGATTGGTGGAAATCGGTGAATGGAACACCAGGCGGCAGTTGTGGCTCGGCATTGTTCTCCTGCTTTCTAGCGCCGGCTGAGGCGGGCAATTACTCTACGTACCTGCGGCCGCTGCAGCCTCTCGCTCTTCACGTGAGCTGTCGTCCCATTCTGCTGTTATTGCTCGCAGCGAAGACATCGGAAGTCGGTACCCGTCTTCTCTGTTCATATTGGCGGGTTGCTTGGCTATTTCTACTGCCTCCCAAATCTTCCTCCTGAAAGTAAGAGGATGTTTCGCCAGTACGCGAGCTTCAACAATGTCAGTCTGTCTGCCGCACCCATCTTGTGTTCTTCCACCGCTGACTTGGTGTGTTGTCTTAGTCGGATATATCTTTCGTGTTCCGATATCCGTGGTCTGATGGGTGGCCCCGTCTTGCCTACATAAAATAATCGATATTCATACCTGATTTCGTAAACTCCAGCAGCATATAGTTTGTCAACTGCATCTTTCGGTGTGCGAAGAACATTTTTATTCTGCTGCTGCTTCGGAAAATCGGCTTGATGCCTGCACGGCGGAGAATTTTGCCCACCCGTTCAGTGACGTCTTGAACATATGGTAATAAAGCGATTTTTTGTGCTTCCTTCTGCTCTCCTTTATTGCCTTCTTTCTTTGTCGCAGTAGTTTCATTTATTGGTTTCATCCCATAACCATTGGCACTAAAAATGGACGTGAGGTTTTGTAGTTCACCCTTTGGATGTTCCTTATCGCTGATCCTGTGAACACTATGGGTTAAAGTGTGCAGGGCGGATTTCTTCGGCGTAGGGTGTTGATGACAAGAGGCATGTAGGTACTTGTCAGTACTGTTTGGATTCCTATACACTCTATGGCCCAGTTTACCATCAGGCTTTCTGTAAACTTCCACATCTGTAAACTTCCACATCGAGGAAAGGCAGCAACCCATTCTTTTCTATCTCCACAGTGAATTTGATTTTACTGTGCTGCTGGCTGAGATGTTGTGGAAATTTCGTAGCTCTTCCTCCCCATGTGGCCAGATAATAAATGGTATCGTCAACATACCGTAGACAGCACTCAGGGCGTAATGATACGGTCTGGAGCGCTGTTTCTTCAAAGCTTCCATGAAGATGTCTGCTGCAATAGGCGAGAGAGGGAAGCCCATAGCTGCACCATTTGTCTGTTCATAGAATTCCCCTTTCCGCCTGAAATAGGTGGTCGTTAAACAGTGGCGCACTAGTAGATATTGGGTGCCACGCGTTCCCCTTGGATGTTCATGGTGTCTTGTACTGGTACATTCGTGAATGATGACTTCATGTCGAAGCAAATCATCATGTCTGTGGCCGAGATACACTTTTCTTTTAAAACTTCTACAAAATGGGTGAGCCCTTAACATACGAATCTGTGTGGCTATGTGACCGCCACAGTACGTTGAATATGGCCATGAAAGGTTACCCCTTTCACACTGCCCAAACCCATACATACTTCGTCTTCCGCAAATTGATAATACTGCTCGCCACTGTAGCGTACTGCTGAAGCCATCGCAGCCTCTTCTGTATGCCATCCCCTGACCTGGCAAGGAACACGACATCTTCGCCAAAGGCGCAACATCGGAACCTCGCGGTCCGTAATCAAGCGGCTTCCAAGCGTCTTCGAATGGTTCAAATGGCTCTGAGCACTATGGGACTTAACTGCTGTGGTCATCAGTCCCCTAGAACTTAGGACTACTTAAATCTAACTAACCTAAGGACAGACATCACACACATCCATGCCCGAGGCAGTATTCGATCCTGCGACCGTAGCGGTCACGCGGCTCCAGACTGTAGCGCCTAGAACCGCTCGGCCACTCCGGCCGGCTGTCTTCGAATGCCATGCAGCGCTGGCTCGAGAGCTTCTGAAAATAGAATGTTGGACAAGCGGTACCCTTGCCTCACGGAATGCTTGACAGAAATATTGAGTTCTGATGGATAACCGTTCACAATTACCTTCAAATGTGCTCCATTACCGCATGCAGAAAATTAGCATCGCCGCGGTCGAATACGTGGTCGAAATCCGCTGAAACAAGGGCGCCCCGGAGACTGCAGGCCGACATCAGTGCGATCATGTCCCTACACGATCCCAAGGCCGTGTGAACATTCCTGTTTCCACCAAGGTACGTTTGATCGGCATGTATTGCATCCTTGACTGTGGAGTGCAGACGGGTACGGAGGATGCGTGTAAAAAAGCTTATAGTCGTCGTTTAACCAAGTGAGGGGTCTATACTCTTGCGGGCGCTGCCCACAGCCAGGTTTGGGCACAGAGATCATGAAGCCTTCGGTGAGCGTCGTAAGTTCGTTATGAGACTGGAGAAGGAGCGGCAAAACTCAATAGGGAACCCATTAGTGCCAGGTGATTTTCTTCAACGCACCACTAGTCAAAGCCACATCCAGTTTGTCCCTGGTAACGTCTGCCAGACGCATGTCGTCATCCTGCACAGTCCTGGTTGCTTGCATGTCGTGGAGCACGTCTGCCAATCCCACGTCACTTCTTGGGCCCTCGGCATAGAAGTTGTGCTAGTACGGGGTGAACACTCGGGCAATATCTGTTTCTGTCACAAAATGCCTTCCCTCCGCTTTTTTGACTGTTGCAATGAGCGTGCGTTTGCTCTGACGTCTTTCTCATATTATGTAATATAGCAATGTTCGCTCGCCATGAAGACCGTCTCGTATTCTCGGACGGACTCTGACACCTTCCAATCGCACCGCAATGAGTTTGAGCAAGCGGGCTTTGATGCGTTGGACAGCCCGTTGACGGTCTGGTGACGGGCTTACAATACCTGTTCCCTTAATGCCGTTTAGGCAATTTCTGAAGTCATCCGATGCCAACCAGACTTATCTCCGTCATAGCCGATAAATGCCCCCCGTATGGCAGGTTTAACACGACTGATCCACCACAGCAGTGTGAAAATGTAAGCTCCTTGGCGCCGTTGGGAGCGACGACAAGTGTCCTCAATCTCACGGCGACAGGCCTCATCGCAGAAGTGGGAAACATCCACTACTATGTCTTTTCTGTTGTCGAGGCAAGGTATCGGCGAATATCTCAGCGCCAACTGTAGCCTACGTAAACTGCTGCCCGCGTGGCTGGTAAGGTACGTAGACATGCGGTTGTCGCCGTGTTGTAGGCACCAGATGTCTTGCAGCGCGAAGTCCCATACCATTGCTTGCAGAGCTTGGCAGCGGACGAAGTGCGCATATTGGCCATCGGGGCACAGAACACAGTTGAAATCGCCGTCCACTAAGTAATGCACCGCATTTCCTTGAAACAACGAGGTCACCTCCTCGGAGTAGAAGACGTTCCTTTCTAGCCGCTTCGACGAACATGATGACGTATAAGCGTTCACCAAACGGACTGCACCGACCGTCAGCGCGACGCCACGCACCGGCGGAAGGTGGGTCACGTCCGATGCCTCAGTCACTTCCCTTAACAGTATGGCCGTACCACCACTACCGTCGCCAGCCGATAAACTAGACGCGTCCTAACCGTAAAAGTGTAATCTTATGTCACGTTTCACCTCTTGGAGGAAACAATATGCATCTCCACCCCCCGTAGCGTATCCCTTAACATTTGTACCTTTACCAGGGACCAAATTCTGTTGATGTTAACAGTACCTATGCGGTATACTTGTGACATCGCAATTAATTATGTGGGCTAGGAATCGTCGCGACATCGCCGTGACCGTGGTCTAAGTGTCGTCCCGTTAACCGGCGGCCGTCACGCAAGTTAATGGTTACTTTTTGTGCGGGGCCCGTCCGACTAAGCGTCGGGAAGGGGAATCGGTTGACCATGTGTGTCGTGCATCACATTGTTCAACTCGACATCATTAGCCCAGTCTCCCATTTATTACGATGGGACGGGGTCTGTCCGTTGGCGTGCGCTGATAGGGCCCTCCAGCGTGTGGTTCTACCGGCGTACAGCTACCTGTGTGCCACATTTTACTAGATTATGTTTTGTTTTCCGACTAGGGGATAGCAGAAATTTTGCCGTCAGATCTACCCTCTACTCTAAGGGACGACCAAACGAATGTGGTGCGCCGGCCGGAGTGGCGTGCGGTTCTAGGCGCTACAGTCTGGAGCCGGACGACCGCTACGGTCGCAGGTTCGAATCCTGCTTCGGGCATGGATGTGTGTGATGTCCTTAGGTTAGTTAGGTTTAATTAGTTCTAAGTTCTAGGCGACTCATGACCTCAGAAGTTGAGTCGCATAGTGCTCAGAGCCATTTTTGAATGTGGTGCGGTTTTTAAGGTTTCGTGATGTGTCCAATTTGTTTCCGAAAATTTTAGGGACATGTTTTTAATGTGTGACTGATTCACACATCGTTTTTTGCAAGTGGTCAGCCACTTACATTTCCCTGTGATTTCTTTTTAGATCTCTAGTGGTTGTACATCTGTTTTATTCCCAGTTGTAGCATCTCCCACCCTCTCTCAGTTGTCTTTAGGCGTGTGAGATAGACTGATTGTGTGACTCAACGCAAGTGTGGTGGAAGTGAGTGAATGCGTGTCGCGTTACAGATCCTTCCTCACGGTGTGAAACAATTTTAGACATTTTGTCCACATTCGTTTGTTTTAATGAGTGTAAGGGCGCTGATAACCTCGCCGCTGAGCGACCGTAAGCTTCAAACACACACACACACACACACACACACACACACACACACACACACAAACAAGTACCTGTACTAGTCCCCTCAATCGTGGGGACATCCTGTTGCGTAGTAGCCTCCATCTCGTCGCCATGCATTTGGGGCTCCAAGTCGGCCTGTGGCAGCTGTGTGACGGCTTCTGGCAGCGCTCCATCTAGACCACGATTCGTACAGTTCATGAAAGATGAACTGAACGTCGTAGGTACACGTGGCTCTTAGAGGCCAATGAATCTTCCAAAGCAGAGCACTGCATCGACACTGATTACTATATGTAATATGGAAACGTCGAAATTATAACATCGACTTCATCTTTTCGGAACTGGATGGTGAAAGAAGCAGCTGACATTCATTTGCCGAAGAATATGATTCACACAGATAGTAGTTTAAATCGGGAGAAATCATGAAATCCACCGTTTTGTTCAATAATCTCGCAAAGACATCGCTACTATGCAGCTCATAATGATACATCCATATCTGAGCGTGGATCGAACTCGTACCAACAGGTTCAATTTATGCATCCTCTTTGCCACTGATCATTGTTCCAGGGACTTGCGTACCTGTGATTTAAAAACACGGAGCAAGTACCGTAGCATGAGTCTACCGGCTCTCTCTGAAGATGGCCGAAATATTGAAATAATATAATTTATGCAGCTGCACCCCTGAATTTTAATGGGTTAGTTATTTTGCCCTCGAATCATTAAGATACAGGTTACAGTTTGTACAGCAGTGCTAATAAAAGTAAAGCACATTTTTAATTTTGATAGTAACTGAAGGAGCTACGCCTTGTTGACATTCAGAACAAAATATGCACACTTTACAGACACACAAGATAATCTGCTACGTGTCATTTCTGTGGTTTCAGATATGGAATAGGTGCTAAAAGTGCGGCGAAATGTCACAGCATTTCGGTCTATGACTTTGTGGTTGCACGGCACTGTCAACAGTTGTACTTCGTTAATTTGTTTCATCTACAAAAACCACGAAAGTAACAGAAGGATCAGTAACTGGTTCTTAATAAGACTTTTTCGGCCATGAAAAGGGCGCAGTACGTGGTTTCTATATCACTTAATATCCCGTCCAAAGAGCTTCCACTTCAGTGATCACCTGTGTAGAAGGCAGTCTATGAGTCGAGCAATAACTCTCTCATTTAGAATGAAATTTTCACTCTGCAGCGGAGTGTGCGCTGATATGAAACTTCCTGACAGATTAAAACTGGGTGCCGAACCGAGACTCGAACTCGGGACCTTTGCCTTTCGCGGGCAAGTGGTCTACCGTCTGAGCTACCCAAGCACGACTCACGCCCCGTCCTCACAGCCTTACTTCTGCCAGTTTGGAAGGTAGGAGACGAGGTACTGGCAGAAGTAAAGCGGTGAGGACGGGGCGTGAGCCGTGCTTGGGTATCTCAGACGGTAGAGCACTTGCCCGCGAAAGGCAAAGGTCCCGAGTTCGTGTCTCGGTCCGGCACACAGTTTTAATGTGTCAGGAAGTTTCACTCTTTCATTTGCTGCACCTCCCTCCTAGGCAGCTATGGCGACTTTTCAGACGTCATCGCAGGTTTCTGGCGAGGGATCAGACCAATTTTCTCGCTTGGCCTGTTTCGTTTGCACCATTATGTTTCCAGTGGGACTGAAGACTGGGGTGAGAGAAGGCTAGTCGACAAGAGGAGTCATACTCTGTTCCCCGATCCAACCCTGCCGAATAGGTGACCAAGTGTAGGGGATTGATCCTGCTGGTAACGGATTAACTGCTCAGGATATAGCTATCGCACTGGTGTGATAATAACGTTACGCATAATATGAGTATATTGGCAGTATCAAGTCGGCCATCTATCTCGTGAAGCCTCCACGGGAACACATCCTGCCTCGAACTGCAGCAGACAGATGGCCGCTGGCAGATATATTTCAGGACGAAACGGAGGCCATGCGACGTATACACAATTTTCAGGACCATTATTCGCTCTACAAAATACCGATCCCCGAGAAAATTTGGAAATTTGTGATATGTTCATATGAGACCAAATTCCTGAGGTCACCGGTCTCTAGGCTTACACACTACTTAATCTAACTTAAGATAACTTACACTAAGGACAACACACACTCATGCCCGAGGGAAGACTCGAACCTCCGACTGTAGCCGTGCGAACCGTGGCAAGGCGCTCTAAGACCACTCGGCTACCACGAGCGGCACCTCGGAAAAATTGCATTCTAATCAGTCTCAGCAAATGTTTTCCTCATAAAACGCATGTTTGCTGTATAGTCCAGTCACCCGAAGATCGCCCAATTCTCTAAATCGTTTTGGGATACGCAGCAGTATGTTTCAATCGCACCGTGTTTAAAAAAGTATTTAGTCGTCATGTCTCTATAAGTTCATTATCTTGGACTGGTGTTACACGTCAGCGTCCAAATAATACAAGACAACCGAGTTCTCTAGTATCACGATATCATGTCAGTCATCGTTGCGCCATGCAGTTAGGATCGTGCACCGAACCCCAGCCTCCGACGCCGTCAAATTCTCTTCCTTCACAACAGCAACGATCTCGAATAGCCCGTTGATGATTAGGCTGACGAAAAAGTGACTGGACCCAAATCCAGGTGATTCCGATATATGACTTTGTAGTGAGACTGACAACTATAGAACGAGTTTGAGATAAGACATAACTAGCTGCATTAGACTGTCACTTAATGATGATAATATCTGACGTGATAAATCAGTAACCGTACAAGGAAATTAACCAGTTTAGCCTCTCTAAATGTGTGCACACAGTGTAGGTCGCTACGTCTTACTTTTTAGAATAATCTAGGGCAACAGTTACCACTTTTGAGAGCTTTGATACTTCAGGCTGAAACCCTATAGAGCAGTTGCTAACCCACCCAGAAGTCGTGAGTTGAAATCACTGCACTTAACTTTTCTTTAATTTTTACACGTATAATGAGAAGTATTTAACAAAACTGAAGATTAAATTTGAGCAATAGTTACAAGATAACATAATGATATAAAAACGGTAACCCCGCGATCAGGCTCTGAAGACAGTACAAATGTTGACTGACAGCTGGATCATCCACGGTCATTCCTCATTGGATGCGGTATGGAAGGATGAGCACAGTGCACTCCCGGCCGCTGTCGACGTTCAAACTCTACCCTTCCATCAGGTACCTTCTCAAGTCTCATCACGAGGCTGAGTGCACCCTGTTCCAGTCCTCCCACCAATGAAAATCCCCGCCAGTACCGGGAATCGAACGAGAGTCCATAGCATAAGGGTCTGACCCGCTGACCACTCGGCTACGGAGGCGCAAATTATAATAATGTAATATTATTTTATTTATAGCCATTATTTTTCAGCAACTGTACTATATATTAATAAACAAAAATATATTTCCAACCGACAACTGAATTGTATTCTGAAATAACACAACAAAACAGATAGAAATAACACAGTATACATAATCATAACGAATATATAGAAAGAAGGATCCTTTATTGTATGATTATATGATAGCGGAACAAACACTGGTAGCAGTTATTTCTGTAAAATATCTGGGAGTATGCGTGCGGAACGATTTGAAGTGGAATGATCATATAAAATTAATTGTTGGTAAGGCGGGTACCAGGTTGAGATTCATTGGGAGAGTGCTTAGAAAATGTAGTCCATCAACAAAGGAGGTGGCTTACAAAACACTCGTTCGACCTATACTTGAGTATTGCTCATCAGTGTGGGATCCGTACCAGATCGGTTTGACGGAGGAGATAGAGAAGATCCAAAGAAGAGCGGCGCGTTTCGTCACAGGGTTATTTGGTAACCGTGATAGCGTTACGGAGATGTTTAATAAACTCAAGTGGCAGACACTGCAAGAGAGGCGCTCTGCATCGCGGTGTAGCTTGCTCGCCAGGTTTCGAGAGGGTGCGTTTCTGGATGAGGTATCGAATATATTGCTTCCCCCTACTTATACCTCCCGAGGAGATCACGAATGTAAAATTAGAGAGATTAGAGCGCGCACAGAGGCTTTCAGACAGTCGTTCTTCCCGCGAACCATACACGACTGGAACAGGAAAGGGAGGTAATGACAGTGGCACGTAAAGTGCCCTCCGCCACACACCGTTGGGTGGCTTGCGGAGTATAAATGTAGATGTAGATGTATTATCAGATAGGCAGTACTTACATTAACTGATTACACAAAGACGTGTTTTTGTTCATTTGATTCCAGTTTTAGCACACTTCCCGACATAAGCGCCTCTCGCTGACTTACAGCACAAAAACTGTCGTATCTACCGTGGAGAATGAAGTGCATGTCATTAGAATAGAGGTATGTTTCCAACATAGTACGTTTATGTTACAGAAAGAAGAAAAAAAAGGTATTGCAACGTCATGTGTTGTCGAACCGCTACACGCAAAAAGCATAGAGGTTGACCTTTGAACTATACTGACATCCAGAAAAAGTTTCGCTGTTGGGGGTCTAAGTAGATTATCTATCGCAAAACAAAGCAAAGCCCCATGTTTTGGCCCTGATGCGCTAATCAGAACCGACCGAACACCGTCTTACCCTCTCCGAGTGCCGTCATTGGATGCGGAATGGAACGCCATGTGGTCAGTTGTTTCGGACGTTGTTAATTATCTTGGCTTGGGGCCGCTGCTTCACATTCAGGTAGCTATTCAGTCGGCATGACAAGGCTGTGTGAACCTCATTCCACTCCTCCACCAGAAAAAACCACTGGCAGTATCGGGAACCGAACTCATATCCCCTACATGGCAGCCAAATATGTCAACCACAGAGCTGTTGAGGCGGACTATGTAGCATATCTACAGTTAAGAAAAGTATTTTGTGACAGAAAAGCTTGTTGAAATGGGTCTAGGATCGAGATGTGATGATTTTTGTGTAACATTTGAAGTTGTAATTCTTCCGCATGTTGTCTACGAAATACTGAAAAACAGAACGTTATGTTTCAGTCCTGTCAGTGCTGTACTATACTTTGACACTGAGTCCTAACATCCTCTTCCGTTTTTTGTACTGCCAAATGTCACAATGGGCAGTACTACTAATTTCCATTTTTGAGGTACTGAGTAACAATTATTGAACTATATGAATTAGAACCGTCAAAAATTTGCATTGGAACGTTCGAATTTCACAGTCGGCTGCGGGGTATGATGGGAATTAGTATGCGCATGCATGGTTTGGTTTAACGACGAAGCCCACTTTTATTGGGACGGGTTCGTTAATAAGCAAAATGGGCGTATTAAAGGGACTGAGAATCCGCGTTTCGCGATAAAGTAGTCTCGTCACCCTCGACGACTGACTGTGTGGTATGCATTGTCCAGTGACGGAATAATCAGTGTAATAGTCCTTGATGGCGCGGTGACTACCGAACAGCATGTGAAGGTTTTGGAAGAGTATTTCGTTCCCATTATCCAAACTGACCCTGATTTCGACATTATGTGGTTCATGTAAGACGGAACTCGATCCTATCGAAGCATGAGAGTGTGCAAGGTGTCGGGGCTAGCAGTGTATTTCACACTAAATTCTTCTCGAATCTTCATATGGAAATGATGCTCAAATGGTTCAAATGGCTCTGAGCACTATGGGACTTAAGATCTATGGTCATCAGTCCCCTAGAACTTAGAACTACTTAAACCTAACCAACCTAAGTACATCACACAACACCCAGTCATCACGAGGCAGAGAAAATCCCTGACTCCGCCGGGAATCGAACCCGTGAACCCGGGCGCGGGAAGCAAGAAATGATGCTCTAAGCTCCCCCCCCCCCCTTTTCTAACACCTACTTTTGCTGTTGCACATGGATTAAGAAGAAACACGAACTGACTGTAATCGACCATGCAAGTGGAGTAGAAAAGAGTTTGGCACCTGCAATAATTTAATTTGATAGACATTAATTAAATAAAGGAAAGTTTCAGTAATGTAGTGAGAAATGAAAGGGTTGCTCCACCGATTAACATAATGAAAGTTCTGTCCAAGATAACAATTTGATTTATTATTACTAAACTCAAAATCATAAACAAAACACATGAAACATTTACAATACATTAAATTGGATCAAATTCGATACTCAAATAAATGCTGTGAAAGTGAAGTTGTCCATAAACTAGATTGTGACATTTATGACAAAGTGGTATGTGGAGCCAATTCCTTGCAACTCAAATCTTAAGAGAAACACCCAGCCAACTCAACATTAATTGCTGCTACAGTAGTGATAACTCAGACAATGAACACCCAAGACAGAACAAAGTTAGAAAAGACGAACAGGCGCGCTCTGCTGAGCTCTGACTGATTTTAACAAGCGAAGTCACACAGTAACTCCGATACAGTCAACTTTAGCCAAAACTGCCCAAGACAGTCAACATAGGCCACTTGTACACAGAACGCTCAATTGCCAACTGTACTTGGAAAGTTACATTGAAGTCGAAACTTCCGCAACTTCGTTAAACAGTTACAATCAAATAAAAGTATATTAGACAGCCAACGGAAGGCAGGCTGTCCAGAGCAGCGAGAGCTCAGTCTGGTAACCTACTCTGACCGAAAGGCGAGAACTGACTCCCACCAGAGCTCCCGTACAAAACGAACACAGAACATTCCCGCCTCCATGACAGTGGCCGTGGTTAAACATTCCAATCAGCAACTCGAAAACCGGCGGAAAATTCCACTCTATTGCCGAAGCACTAACATTCCACCAATAGAGATTCTTGCCGCCAATTTCTGCGCCGATTTTGCTACGTCACGGAGCTATGCCCTGAGCAAGCCAATCACAGTTACGATTTGGCAGAAAACGCGGGAATTTGCCCGCCAAGACTGCCTGGGGACACAAGTCATTCCCACGCCTCGCTGGTAGCCCGCCAGAAAGTGTTTTCGCAAACTTTCTGCGAAGTAACGGAATCGCTAGCCCAGCCGCTCCTTCAGGCCCCTGCGGGCGTGTCTCCGCCTCTATTATGACAATGTCGGCGTCTGGAAAGCATTCACTCGACTCCCTCACATCCGTCGGCTTAACCCTTTCAAGATCAGCTTAGCCCGCCTGTCACTGGACCACCCGGGTGCCGAGAGACGCTGCATGGGAAGTCCGCGTGTGAAGGAATAGCAACTTTTCACCGCATGCAATTAGAGAGGAAAATCGAATTACTCAGAGTAAGATAGAAATATGAGAGGGGGCTTCTGCCACCTCTCATAGCCCCTACGCCATTTTAGATTGTAATTGGTGAGCAGTTGGCTCACTTAGAGGCAAAGTAGTGAGTCAATCGCCCAAGAACAATCTTGCAAACTGACTCCACGTGCCGCACTCTATAAAAAAAAAAATCACTGCAGCTGAAAAATGCAGCTCATAGAGGAAGGATCATTTATGATGTAGCCAACTTCACCTTCTTAATATGGAACTCTAACACTCACATCTCACATCCATACCCAGGGAGCCCCTTCCAAACACCGATTCACACAGACATTCATGCTCTAAATATGGTCCAGGCACATGAGCCAAATATGGAGCAGTTTATTCTTTACAATCAGAGTTGGAGTGCTCCGCAATTAAATGCCCAAGATGTTACAACAATTGCAATGATTAAACTAACCTGAACTCAATCACACATGAAAATATTTAAGTTAACAATCTCTTTTTGAGCTTTCAGAATCTAATTACAACCTCCAATTCATTCTGTCTCTCTGCAGCAAGAATAACCTTTACAAAATGTTCCCTGAACTGATGGTCAATTCACAATGACAGTGGTGGTATCTGCTTCAGTTTATGGGGACTTCGGGCACACTGTTTGCATACACACAACAAAAAATACAGAATACAAAAAAACGTGGTGTAGAGAACAATACAGTAATTTGTAATTTGTGCACCCTACTCTATCACTTTCATAAGAATTACAGTGCAAATTCACAAACACATACAAGGTATAACATACATCACAAAAACAACACTAGAGAAAGAAATTTAAGAAAAAAAACAAGGTTCATGGGGTGTCAAGTTGTGCTTGCACATTGCACAATGTTCACGACTGTGCTGAGAATGAGGCACTACATCACATTGTTAGAAATATTTGAAGCACTTCACAAATTCGTCAGTTTCTCTGAGGGGGTTGGTATGTTGAGTCATTTGCATTGATGCACGTGGTTCCATGTCTTGAGCATCGGAGGGGGGCTTTTGGGATGGGACCACAGTACTGACATCACATAGGGCTAAACGTGGGGTGTTGTTGCTACGTTGTTGCAACAGCAATAGGGTGTGCTGGTCATCTGCAGCACTCTGTTGAGATTGCAGCAAGACCCATGCATATGATCACGGCAGTACGGTAGGAAGACACAGTGATAGGCTCCCCTCACGTCCATTAATTGTCTCTGAGGTCTACTAGTTGGGATACATCACTAGTCCAGGTCTCTTCTCTCCCTGGACAGTACTTTACGTATCCCAATATTGCAGTTCAACGAGGGATGATGGCACGTGGAGTGACTCCACAAGTGTGTGAGGTCATCCAGACAGGATCGAACTAGGAGCGACGATTGCTACAACTGCTCTCTAAGTGAGAGGAGAAGTTAGAAATGAGACAATTCATTTGTTAGAGTTTGTGGCACGATACTGCTTTGTGTATGCAGATCGGCCAATGTTAGTGAGTTGTAAAAACTCAAATAGGTGATTATATAGCGTCCCTTTCTGTCCTGAGGCACATGAGGCGCAGGTTCTGACACCTTATGTGATCTTCGTGTACTCAGGACAACGTGGTCTGCCGCAGGGAATCCCTCCAAACGGCTGCCACGTCCGGAGAGCTAGCTGGCTGTTGCGTGCTGGTCGCGTGTCAGTGTCAACGGCCAGCCACACTTTTGCTTGTGGCCCGGCGTGGGCTGTCTGCCGCCTAATTCCTCAGGTATACGGCCCGGTGGCTGTCAGCTTGTAGGACCGGACGCTGCCGCACCATTCTCATCAAGCGGCGCGATGACGCTCCCCTTCTTGCAGATAGCCGATGACCTCTTGCTTTTTTGCTCCGGCCGGCCTCTGCATTGCCCCGATTCCCGTCATCTACACAGTTCTGACAAAAATCTCATGCCTAACTTTTTCCCATGACCTTCTATGTTATAATAAATTTACATAACGATACATGAATGGTCTGTCATTTCAGACACTCTGATTTTAATTTTATAGTTATCAATCTATGGCTATCATTATAACAAAATCTTGGTATATCTAATCTAGACATGGAAATAATCTATCTTGATATTTGTGTAGAGACCGATCTCACTACTGTACATGGTGCGTGACGCTATATTGGATGAACAACTAAATGTGCGGGCCCCGCACTAATATTACTATTAATTATATAGATCGACAGTAGACATGCTCAAGAATTAACTACTATCTGCCAACGATCTACATTCTATGTCTTTTGAATAAATTATGTTATTATGCAGGTCGAAGTTTTACTGTGCTATACAGAACATGCAACTATTTTACTTTCGCTCGCCCGTCGTCCCTCCATCTCGGGTCTGTGGTTTGGTGACCTGAAAAATAGCATCCCAACAGGCGCGCGCCAAACACTTGTGGTAGAAAACCCCCACAATATTAAGAATCTAGATATTGTTAAATCCTAAAGTTTAACTTATCCTAGTATATGGTACTCTCTCTCTCTCTCTCTCTCTCTCTCTCTCTCTCTCTCTTTTTCTCCTTTCTCCTTATACAACACTCTTACATAATTCCTGTTACGCTGAGATGTCTCGCTGCTCGCCGCTATTGACGACAGTGATGTGCGCGCCGTACGACATGGAACCGAGTTCTCACTACACCTCACTGAAACTCCAGAGACTGGGTTAGCCATGGCTATACAGGGTGAGTCACCTAACGTTACCGCTGGATATATTTCGTAAACCACATCAAATACTGACGAATCGATTCCACAGACCGAACGTGAGGAGAGGGGCTAGTGTAATTGTTTAATACAAACCATACAAAAATGCGCGCACGGAACTGCCCACATTCATCCTAGAAATCACGCAATATACCACAATCTTGCAGTGCACTGACGCGTGCCTGCAAGCATTGGTATGAACGTCTCACGAACTGGTTGTGGCCGCTATGGAGCGTATCACGACTTCTCAGAACGCTTCTAAGAGCACGTTCTTTTGTATGCACCCGTTTCATCGGCATCTCCTCACTTATCATTATCCCTCAACATGGACACCAGACAGGAAAGGACAAAAACATTGCTCATGGAAAGGTAGTGTCTCCTACTCCATCGACATTGGAAGTCGCGAACATAAACAAAAAAGGATAGCAGCAGTAAATTCTTATGCGAGACAACGCAGCGTGTTAATACTTTAGCAATCTTAATCTATTAATGCAACGATTATTGTTCCCCGAAGAAAGGTTCATACATTTGCGTATTCTACTATGTACACCACTTACACTACTACTATAGCAGGGTTCATGTATTTGCCCATTCTACTATGTACACCACTTACACTACTACTATTCCACGAACTCCATTATGTGAGAGATGTGGTGGAGTCCTATGGACTTCTTTCCTTTCAGCGTCTCCAATTCATAAGCATTGTGGTGAGCTGCTCTACTTACACGGTACGGGACGTTGTAAACAGAATAGAATTTTTGGAATTTCATTTCTTGTTTGTTAGAGAGTCGGAAAGACTTCACGAGCACCCTTCGTCCAATTTGGAAGTGTCGAAGACGAGCTCCCCTGTCGGCACGTCTCTTCCTGACCTCTGCTACAGCCCGTATCCTCTTGAGAGCCAAATCCACTATGGCTCGGTGCTGCGTTCGCGCCCTTGGTGGGAAGTTTACGACCTCGGTTATCAAGTCCTTAGGAATCCGGTTTTTCAGTACTGTAATGGGTGCCAATTTTGTTATCCCATGGGGTGCCTCATTGATCACCTCCTGGAAGTCTTTAAGGAAAACGTCCCATGTCGTGTGCTGTTTGTTACAGTACAACCGGCACAAGTTTCTGAGTTCCTTAATAACCCGTTCTGCAGCATTCGAGCTCGGATGGTGTGAAGATATAAAAATGGGATCAATTTTACATCGACGCAACGTCTCCTTCCATGTTTTTGACTTAAACTGTGGCACGTTATCAGAAATAATTCTACTCACATGACCAACCTGTGGTAGGAAATCCCGGATTAGGGCTCGTGATACAGTTCGTCCTGTCGCTCTCTTCAGTGCCGTAAAGGTAACGTATTTGGACGTAAGTATATCCTCTTCTTGTTCTTGGCAAAGGCCCCATCAAATCTGTTGCTGCTAATTGTCTTAATTTGGTCGGTACGATTGGGTATAATGGTGCCTGCATGCTCACAGTGGTGTGCTTAGCCTTTTGGCAGTCTTTACACACCGACAGTACCCTCCGAATTCGACGCTCCATGTTTCGAAAGTAACACATGGTCCTTAGCTCGAGACTGCACTTGCGTGGTCCGAAGTGTCCATAGCTGAGGTGAGTATGCCATATAACCTTGTTTATTAGGTGTTCAGGGATGCATACCACCCATTCAGTGTCATTGGCATAATTTCAGTGGAAAATTATGCCTTTCCGCAAGAAGTAGAACTGCCTGACGGTGGCTTGTCTTCTGTCTATGCATTTCTATTTCAATAACACTAGGGCAGGGTCCTTGTCTTGCTCCTTCTTAATGTCCTGCATACTACAGGTAATAAAATTTTCAAAGGCTACTTTCTGCATATAGAAAAGGCAGTACTGATTGTCCTCCAGATCTTCTTCCATGTTGTGCTCAAATCCGATCGGTGACCGTGATAAGGCGTCTGCAATAATGTTCTGACTGACGGGGATATATTCTATCGAAAAATTGTACTGCTGCAGATATGATGCCCACCTAATGAGCCGCCTGTGATTAAGCTTTGCAGTCATCAGGAACTCGAGTGCCTTGTGGTCTGTGTAGACCCTCGTCTTGCGACCAAACAGAAGGTATCTGAATTTTTCAAACGCCCATACTATAGCCAGCGCCTCTAACTCGGTTACTGAGTAATTCCTCTCACTCTTGGCTAGTACTCTACATCTACATCTACATCTACATTTATACTCCGCAAGCCACCCAACGGTGTGTGGCGGAGGGCACTTTACGTGCCACTGTCATTACCTCCCTTTCCTGTTCCAGTCGCGTACGGTTCGCTTGAAGAGCGACTGTCTGAAAGCCTCCGTGCGCGCTCTAATCTCTCTAATTTTACATTCGTGATCTCCTCGGGAGGTATAAGTAGAGGGAAGCAATATATTCGATACCTCATCCAGAAATACACCCTCTCGAAACCTGGCGAGCAAGCTACACCGCGATGCAGAGCGCCTCTCTTGCAGAGTCTGCCACTTGAGTTTGTTAAACATCTCCGTAACGCTATCACGGTTACCAAATAACCCTGTGACGAAACGCGCTGCTCTTCTTTGGATCTTCTCTATCTCCTCCGTCAACCCGATCTGGTACAGATCCCACACTGATGAGCAATACTCAAGTATAGGTCGAACGAGTGTTTTGTAAGCCACCTCCTTTGCTGATGGACTACATTTTCTAAGCACTCTCCCAATGAATCTCAACCTGGTACCCGCCTTACCATAATTAATTTTATATGATAATTCAACTTCAAATCGTTCCGCACGCATACTCCCAGATATTTTGCAGAAGTAACTGCTACCAGTGTTTGTTCCGCTATCATATAATCATACAATAATGGATCCTTGTTTCTATGTATTCGCAATACATTACATTTGTCTATGTTAAGGGTCAGTTGCCACTCCCTGCACCAAGTGCCTATCCGTTGCAGATCTTCCTGCATTTCGCTACAATTTTCTAATGCTGCAACTTCTCTGTATACTACAGCATCATCCGCGAAAAGCCGCATGGAACTTCCGACACTATCTACTAGGTCATTTATATATATTGTGAAAAGCAATGGTCCCATAACACTCCCCTGTGGCACGCCAGAGGTTACTTTAACGTCTGTAGACGTCTCTCCATTGATAACAACATGCTGTGTTCTGTTTGCTAAAAACTCTTCAATCCAGCCACACAGCTGGTCTGATATTCCGTTGGCTCTTACTTTGTTTATCAGGCGACAGTGCGGAACTGTATCGAACGCCTTCCGGAAGTCAAGAAAAATAGCATCTACCTGGGAGCCTGTATCTAATATTTTCTGGGTCTCATGAACAAATAAAGCGAGTTGGGTCTCACACGATCGCTGTTTCCGGAATCCATGTTGATTCCTACATAGTAGAGTCTGGGTTTCCAAAAACGACATGATACTCGAGCAAAAAACATGTTCTAAAATTCTACAACAGATCGACGTCAGAGATATAAGTCCATAGTTTTGCGCATCTGCTCGACGACCCTTCTTGAAGACTGGGACTACCTGTGCTCTTTTCCAATCATTTGGAACCCTCCGTTCCTCTAGAGACTTGCGGTACACGGCTGTTAGAAGGGGGGCAAGTTCTTTCGCGTACTCTGTGTAGAATCGAATTGGTATCCCGTCAGCTCCAGTGGACTTTCCTCTATTGAGTGATTCCAGTTGCTTTTCTATTCCTTGGACACTTATTTCGATGTCAGCCATTTTTTCGTTTGTGCGAGGATTTAGAGAAGGAACTGCAGTGCGGTCTTCCTCTGTGAAACAGCTTTGGAAAAAGGTGTTTAGTATTTCAGCTTTACGCGTGTCATCCTCTGTTTCAATGCCATCATCATCCCGGAGTGTCTGGATATGCTGTTTTGAGCCACTTACTGATTTAACATAAGACCAGAACTTCCTAGGATTTTCTGTCAAGTCGGTACATAGAATTTTACTTTCGAATTCACTGAACGCTTCACGCATAGCCCTCCTTACGCTAACTTTGACATCGTTTAGCTTCTGTTTGTCTGAGAGGTTTTGGCTGCGTTTAAACTTTGAATGGAGCTCTCTTTGCTTTCGCAGTAGTTTCCTATCTTTGTTGTTGTACCACGGTGGGTTTTTCCCGTCCCTCACAGTTTTACTCGGCACGTACCTGTCTAAAACGCATTTTACGATTGCCTTGAACTTTTTCCATAAACACTCAACATTGTCAGTGTCGGAACAGAAATTTTCGTTTTGATCTGTTAGGTAGTCTGAAATCTGCCTTCTATTACTCTTGCTAAACAGATAAACCTTCCTCCCTTTTTTTATATTCCTATTAACTTCCATATTCAGGGATGCTGGAACGGCCTTATGATCACTGATTCCCTGTTCTGTACATACACAGTCGAAAAGTTCGGGTCTGTTTGTTATCAGTAGGTCCAAGATGTTATCTCCACGAGTCGGTTCTCTGTTTAATTGCTCGAGGTAATTTTCGGATAGTGCACTCAGTATAATGTCACTCGATGCTCTGTCCCTACCACCCGTCCTAAACATCTGAGTGTCCCAGTCTATATCTGGTAAATTGAAATCTCCACCTAAGACTATAACATGCTGAGAAAATTTAGGTGAAATGTATTCCAAATTTTCTCTCAGTTGTTCTGCCACTAATGCTGCTGAGTCGGGAGGTCGGTAAAAGGAGCCAATTATTAACCTAGTTCGGTTGTTGAGTGTAACCTCCACCCATAATAATTCACAGGAACTATCCACTTCTACTTCACTACAGGATAAACTACTACTAACAGCGACGAACACTCCACCACCAGTTGCATGCAATCTATCCTTTCTAAACACCGTCTGTACCTTTGTAAAAATTTCGGCAGAATTTATCTCTAGCTTCAGCCAGTTTTCTGTACCTATAACGATTTCAGCTTCGGTGCTTTCTATCATCGCTTGAAGTTCCGGTACTTTACCAACGCAGCTTCGACAGTTTACAATTACAATACCGATTGCTGCTTGGTCCCCGCATGTCCTGACTGTGCCCCGCACCCTTTGAGGCTGTTGCCCTTTCTGTACTTGCCGAAGGCCATCTAACCTAAAAAACCGCCCAGCCCACGCCACACAACCCCTGCTACCCGTGTAGCCGCTTGTTGCGTGTAGTGGACTCCTGACCTATCCAGCGGAACCCGAAACCCCACCACGCTATGGCGCAAGTCGAGGAATCTGCAGCACACACGGTCGCAGAACCGTCTCAGCCTCTGATTCAGACCCTCCACTCGGCTCTGTACGAAAGGTCCGCAGTCAGTCCTGGCGACGATGCTGCAGATGGTGAGCTCCGCTTTCATCCCGCTAGCGAGACTGGCAGTCTTCACCAAATCAGATAGACGCCGGAAGCCAGACCGGATTTCCTCCGATCCATCGCGACACACATCATTGGTGCTGACATGAGCGACCACCTGCAGATGGGTGCACCCTGTACCCTTCATGGCATCCGGAAGGACCATTTCCACATCTGGAATGACTCCCCCCGGTATGCACACGGAGTGCACATTGGTTTTCTTCCCCTCTCTTGCTGCCATATCCCTAAGGGGCCCCATTACGCGCCTGTCGTTGGAGCTCCCAACTACCAGTAAGCCCACCCTCTGCGACCGCCCGGATCTTGCAGACTGAGGGGCAACCAAACGCAATTGTCTTCCACACCCTGTTTCCTTCATGTACATAGTCTTGGAACACCATGACACCCAGACCTGAGTATGAACTGTCCGTTACTATGCAAAGCTCTTCTGCTAAATTAGGGTGTGAGAGGATGGGTGCTTGTAATAATGCGAATTTTAATGCTTTCCATTATGATTCGGCCGCCTCATCCCATTCCCAAGGTATCATCTTTCCTGTAAGTTGATGCAACCTATGACTGCTCTGAGTTTTGACATGTAAAAATTTATGATCCCTAAGAACCCCCTTAACTGCTTCTTTGTCGTAGGAATGGGAAACTTTTCAATCGCTTCGATTTTTTCGGGATTCGGCGCAATGCCCTCACCCGTGATGATATGTCCTAGAAATTTGACAGAGGACGTCCCAAAATTCGATTTTCCGATACTGATAGTCACTCCGTATTCCTTGAATGTCACAAGGAGTTTACCGAGGACCGCGTTGTGCTGTCCCCAAGATTTCTCCGCGATCAGCAAATCGTCCATATAGCTGGTGACATGACGTTTCAAATTATCGCTTAGTATGCCGTCCAGCCCCCGAATGAATGCGGCAGACGAAATGTTCAAACCAAATGGTAGACGACGAAACCGGTAACATCTTCCAAATGCTAAAAAGGCTGTTTACTGTCTGCAATTTGGGTGAAGCTCGATCTGCCAGAAACTCGATTTTAGATCAACTGATGAGAAGATAGATATTCCATGGAAGTTTTGTAAGAGTTCCTCTAATCGTTCCGGTCTGTCTGTTTCGGGTTCTATTATGGTATTAATTTGTCGCGAGTTCACGACTAAACGAATACTACCATCTGCCTTCTCGACTACTCTTAACGGGTTATTATAGGCTGAAGCCGTAGGTTCTATTATTCCTTCACTCAGCATTCGCGTAATTTCAGCTGCTACTTTCTGTCGATATGCCAAGGGGTTTGGGTAGGGTGGCACACGAAACTGGTTGTGCGGACGTACACGGAATTCATATTGGAGGTTCTTTATCGATCCTGTCTTGGGAATGAAAACCTCCGCATGTTCTACTAGTAATTTATGAAGTTCTTTGCGGTGGTCGCACCTTGTATTCTTTATTGCTTCCACTTTTTCTCCTATTTTCTCCTTTATTTCTCCCATTATTCCAACTTCATTCTCATCCGTGTCCTCTCCCTTACCCGCAACGTCGACCTGTTCTTCCTTTCTGTCTTTCAGACACGCACAGTTTATCCGTACACAGTTAGACGGTAGTTGAGCTGGGATCAGCTGGTCGTCGAACTTAATGTGGACGGGATTCCCTTTCCTCAAAACCACTTCACCTCGTCCTAGATCAACTATCGCTTCATGCTCATTTAGGAAGTCCGTTCCTATTATCATGTCGATCGCCAGATTTGGCACGATCCAGAAGTTAGACTCTATTTTGTGTCCTTGTCAGGAGAATTCCAGTGACCTCCGTACATTTACCCGCTAATGCCCCTTTTATTTTGGTTTTCTTAACCGATAGGACAGGCCAGTCCACCTCCTGAGAGCACCTCTTGTATGCTACCTCAGATATTGCTGTTATGTAGCTTCCACTATCTATTATCGCATTCATACTCTTTTCAGCTATTGCTACTGTGATAAGAGGCTGCCGATCCTGTCGAGGAGTTGTTTTATGTTCTTCGAGCAGGATTTCTGATAAATCTTCGTAATTTATCATCCGTAGTTGGCCAGGTCCGAGATTACGTGCGAAATTCCGGCGGCCTGCGTTCACACTAGTCTGGCGTCAATCCCTTCTTAAGCTCCCCCTCCTCTGACGTGCATTAGGATTTGCGGGTCTAGTTTCAATCTCCTGGCTCCACTGTTGTCCTTGGTTTCGCTCTCTCCAATTACGGTCGCTTTGCCGTTCGTTATTCCTCCTATCCCAGATTCCTTGTCTAGATTGACCCTGTTCTCTGACGTTCTGGTTTCCGTGTCTTTGGTTTCCATAACCTTGAATAGCGTAACCTTGACTTCCGTAACCCTGGTTTCCTAACTGACCATTGGGATTATGCGATCTGTTGTCGTCTTCCCTTCCTGGCCCGTGGTATTTGTTACTTTGTCCCTTCTTCCTGTCCTTTGCGTTTTGTTTATCAAAGATTACTTCGAGTTCGCGCAATAGACTCTTGAATGCTTCTATGTCAGATCCACACTTCCCGACAAGTGTCTGTTGGTACCTAACTGGCAATTTGGAAAAGCAAAATTTAATGATTTCTCCGTTGCTATATGGACTATCTAAAAATTGATTCTTCTTGAGTAAATCATCAAGAAATTTGGTTGCGCTCCAATGCCCGGACACTTCCAGTGCAGGACAAAATAAAATTTCCTCTTTAATCCTGTCTTGCGTTTCCTTTGACCAGTAGGTCCACAGGAATGCACCAACAAATTCCTGATAAGTTCGACACGTCGCTGCCACACCCCGCATCTTTTCCGCCGCTTGGCCTTCGATGTGTCCACACATGAATTCTAATTTTGCCTGGGTTGGCCATGATGCCGGTAATGAATTTGTAAACTGCATCACCCAGGTCTTCGGATGCATCGACCCTCCATTTTCTTTGAACTTCTGGAATTTTAGTATCGACAGGAAGTGATTGTGATCAAAATCCTGTCTGATCCTCGCACTGGTGTTGTCACTCGTTTCCGATACTTGCACGTCTGCTGAGTGTCCTGTTCTATCTTGCTGATAACTGTGATGTGCTACCTCTGTATCACAGTGGAAGTGGCACTCAGAATTCACTCTCCTAAGTGAGCTACAATTATTGGAGCTATTACTCGCTGTTTCTGCGTGTGCATTCTTAGTTCCGCACTCGGCCATTGGGCTAGAGCACGGCGGGCTTTTCCTCGGAGACACAATTCTGTGTACTCCATCATTGGTATCAGAACGCGCAGTGCTCGTGTGCCCGTTTTGCTCTAGTTTTGCTATCCGACTCTCTACTTCTTCCATTCGTTTCGTGGTGTTCGCAACCGCGATATTACCCTGAGTTTTTAAGTACGCTAGGGATTTTGAGTGGGATTGTGTTGTACGTCGCAAGCGCCCTGCGAGTTTAGAAGTTGCTTCCGCGACTTTCGTTGCCCCTATTGCTGCCGTTTTGGCCAGGCCAGCTACTTTTTGTGCAGCCATTGACAATTGTTTTACTTCTCCTCATTCTTTCTTTATTGTTAGTAATTCCCCTCGAATTTCTCCTATATGCGAAATTATTTCCTGAGTGTCCTTCTTACGCTGTTCATCAGCTTCTTCCTTCTCCTTCTTACGCTGTTCATCAGCTTCTTCCTTCTCCTTCTTACGCTGTTCGTCAGCTTCTTCCTTCTCCTTCTTACGCTGTTTCTCAGCTTCTTCCTTCTCCTTCTTACGCTGTTCGTCACCTTCTTCTTTCATTGATCGTAGGAAGCTCAGTATTGGGTTTATGTCATCTTTTTGATCCTCTTCAAACATGGGCGATGTAACTCTGGACACCTGGGCGCTAGAGCTCTGACGTGACCGAGCTGGCCCCTGTCTGCTCTCGTTCGTTTGATTATAAACTTCTGCTGCCGTCTCGACCTGTGTGCCTGTCTCTGTTTCATCCTCTACCTCACTATCATAATCACGGCCGCGACGTTGCTCTAAGATCGCGTCCAAATCACCGTCCTCATCAATGACCCTGTCGTCCTGTCCTGCTAAAAATGTACCCATCTCATCTCCGAACCTATCCCCGTCAGTAAACTGCCCCTTATCCATTATGCTATCCTCTTTTGTTTTAGCTTCGCTAGATGATAGTCGTGCCTTACTTCTCGTGATCATTCATGAAAAACTAATTTATCTACAATGCACAATAAAAATAATCTACTCCATATATTTTTCCACTTAGACATAAAATTTCAACAACGCCGTTCCAACGCTGTAATTACATGCAAGATTTGTTGTGGTACAGAAACTGCACACAAACCCGACAAAATGTAATGTGGTGCGGACACCATATCAAAGAAACACATAAAACAATGAACAAACAAACAAATATATACGCTGAAAACAAAAACAGTAATCATGCGCCGCTACTTAAGACTAATCACGGAACTACAAGAAAAAGAACTTGGGTATTAATCATTAAAATAAGTAGAGAAAAAAATTTGAATGTTCCTACTAAGAATACTACTTATCAGTAGGGTCGCCATTTTATGCGAGGTGTTAGGGCTAGCAGTGTATTTAACACTAAATTCTTCTCGAATCTTCATATGGAAATGATGCTCTAAGCCCCACCCCCCTTTCTAACTCCTACTTCTGCTGTTGCACATGGATTAAGAAGAAATGCGAACTGACTGTAATCGACCCTGCAAGTGGAATAGAAAAGAGTTTGGCACCTGCAATAATTTAATTTGACAGACATTAATTAAATAAAGGAAAGTTTCAGTAATGTAGTGAGAAATGAAAGGGTTTCTCTACCGATTAACAGAATGAAAGTTATGTCCAAAATAACAATTTGATTTATTATGACTAAACTCAAAATCATAAACAAAACACATGAAACATTTACAATACATTAAATTGGATCAAATTCGATACTCAAATAAATGCTGTGAAAGTGAAGTTGTCCATAAACTAGATTGTGACATTTATGACAAAGTGGTATGTGGAGCCAATTCCTTGCAACTCAAATCTTAAGAGAAACACCCAGCCAACTCAACATTAATTGCTGCTACAGTAGTGATAACTCAGACAATGAACACCCAAGACAGAACAAAGTTAGAAAAGACGAACAGGCGCGCTCTGCTGAGCTCTGACTGATTTTAACAAGCGAAGTCACACAGTAACTCCGATACAGTCAACTTTAGCCAAAACTGCCCAAGACAGTCAACATAGGCCACTTGTACACAGAACGCTCAATTGCCAACTGTACTTGGAAAGTTACATTGAAGTCGAAACTTCCGCAACTTCGTTAAACAGTTACAATCAAATAAAAGTATATTAGACAGCCAACGGAAGGCAGGCTGTCCAGAGCAGCGAGAGCTCAGTCTGGTAACCTACTCTGACCGAAAGGCGAGAACTGACTCCCACCAGAGCTCCCGTACAAAACGAACACAGAACATTCCCGCCTCCATGACAGTGGCCGTGGTTAAACATTCCAATCAGCAACTCGAAAACCGGCGGAAAATTCCACTCTATTGCCGAAGCACTGCCATTCCACCAATGGAGATTCTTGCCGCCAATTTCTGCGCCGATTTTGCTACGTCACGGAGCTATGCCCTGAGCAAGCCAATCACAGTTACGATTTGGCAGAAAACGCGGGAATTTGCCCGCCAAGACTGCCTGGGGACACAAGCCATTCCCACGCCTCGCTGGTAGCCCGTCAGAAAGTGTTTTCGCTAAGTTTCTGCGAAGTAACGGAATCGCTAGCCCAGCCGCTCCTTCAGGCCCCTGCGGGCGTTTGTCCACCGCTGTTATGACAATGTCGGCGTCTGGAAAGCATTCAATCGACTCCCTCACATCCGTCGGCTTAACCCTTTCAAGATCAGCTTAGCCCGCCTGTCACTGGACCACCCGGGTGCCGAGAGACGCTGCATGGGAAGTCCGTGTGTGAAGGAATAGCAACTTTTCACCGCATGCAATTAGAGAGGAAAATCGAATTACTCAGAGTAACATAGAAGTATGAGAGGGGGCTTCTGCCACCTCTCAAGTGTTTGATGTCCTGGAGGAGCACTTTGGGTACCGCATTCTGGCTCTGGGGTGCCCAGAGGCCACTGGCAAGGGCCTCGATGGGCCGCGATATTCTCCCGATCTAAACACATACCACTCGTTTTTGTGAGGCAATATTAAAAGCAAGGTGTACAGCAATAACCCCAAAACAACTGCTCAGCTGAAAACAGTCATTCATGAGGTCATCGACAGCATCAATGATCCGACATTTCAGCAGGTCATGCAGAATTTCGCTGTTCGTCTGCGCCACATCATTGCCATTGACAGCAGGCATATCGAACATGCCATATCCTAAATCCGAATATCTGTAGGGACGTTTACGTGTTGAATTAAGTGTGTGCACGCCGTAGTTTGTAATTAATTTACGTTTTTCTCATATAATTCAATAATGACACCTTGTATATCAGATCACGTTTACACACTGCATGCCCACTGAAACCTATTATCCCGTTCGGTTTGTGTGGGAGGAATATCCCACAGCTGTTACTTACCTGGGGACATTTTTATAAGGGGCAGACAAATGCAAAGGGAACACCGGCCATAATACACAGTTCGCGCGACTATTGGCCCTATTGTTGTTACTGTTCGGTACTGTCATCACTGTGGTAGGGGAACAGCGAAGTACTACATCGCAGGTTCAAGCAGACGTTGGGTTATGACCTTGGTTGTTGGTGGACTGGACTTGTGCGTTCGTCCAGCTGTTGACATAGAGGCAAGCAAAGAACAGCAGAGAGGTGTGGATCGTCTTCTGGTGGCTGGGGGTGCTGCTGTACGCGAAATTCATCGTCACATGTCCGTTGTGTACGGTGAACACTGCATGTGCCCGACGTGTGTGCACGAGTGGCAGAGAAGATTCCGAAAGGGGCGCACATGACTGCAAGAGGTCCGCGCCCACGGCAGTCCCATCGACCCATTATCCTGATGTGATGGGGCGAATTGATGGCCTTATCAGCGGAGTTCGACGAATCACGGAGGATGAAATCCGTGTTCAGGTCGGCATTAGCCATGGCTCCGTGCATGCCATAATCAAAGACTGCTTCCTTTAGCGCAAAATTTGCGAGTAGTGGGCATCGCATCACCTGACGAAGAGGCAAAATAAGGACAGACTAGGGTGAGGTTTGAGACTTTTGTTGCGATATCAGTAGGAAGGGCATGCGTATTTGTCCTCTATCGTCACAGGGACCGAAACATGGTTCCCCCCATTCCGAGCCCATGAGTAAAACGCAAAGCCAATAGTGGAAACATCCCACATCTCCACCGACAAAGAAGTCCAAAGCTGTTCACACAAGTTCCGGTTAAGGTTATGAATACTTTCTTCTTCGACTGAATGCACCCGCTGCCCATAGAGTTCCTCTAACACAGAACTGCAATCAATGTGCAGTGCCATGAAGACATTTTGCAGAAACTGCGACAAGCCAAAAAGTCAAAACGCCCGGGAATGCTGTCGGACGGAACTATCCTGCACGATAACGCCCGCCTACGCACTGCCAATTGGACAAAGGCTACGCTTCAGCAATTTGGTGGTAAACATTGCAACATACTCTTTAGAGCTCGGCTGTTTCACCGCGTGATTTTCACATCTTTGGCTATCTGACGAAAGACGTTAGTGGACATCGGTTTCAGTAGGACGAGGAAGGGCAAGAGTGGGTGCGGTTGTGGATCTGTCAGCCGCTGACTGCGTCCTGTGGAACAGAAACTGATCTTCTCGTCTCCCTGTCTCAATGCCGAATCTCAGTTTGTACAAGAGGTGGCGCAGGTACTCGTGGCTTACACAATCAAAGGCCCTATGGAATTCGAGTGAAAGAACATGATCCCGCACGTGCTATTACGTCTCTGTATACACAGTCGCTTGGATCAAGTTCTTTTGTGGACCGCAGAATTTTTTTTGGAGACTAACGAACTTCTGAACGTCAGACGCGACGCGACGCATAGTGAACCGAATTTTAATGTGCCTTAGGGGAAAGTGTCGGCGAAGATTTGTCGCTACGCTACCAGATGTTTTCTTTGTTAGCAGCAAAATAGTTCCTTCAAGGAATTTTGCAGAAATTTGGACACCAGCAGTTACTTTATTAACGAATTCTGTAAAAGCAGAGCCGGCTGCGGTGGTCTAGCGGTTCTAGGCGCTCAGTCCGGAACCGCGGGACTGCTACGGTCGCAGGTTCGAATCCTGCCTCGGGCATGGATGTTTGTGATGTCCTTAGGTTAGTTAGGTTTAAGTAGTTCTAAGTTCTAGGAGACTGATGACCACAGATGTTAAGTCCCATAGTGCTCAGAGCCATTTGAACCATTTTTTTTTGTAAAAGCAGTTCCTATGCCCAACACAAGGAAATTCAATGGAAATACCGGCGATACCTGAGGATTTATTTTTGGCTCATTCTTTAAGAGTTAAATCGTCAATCTCGAGTGGGTCTTCCAAGCTGTTCCTTTATTCCGAAGCGAATGAGGTTTGCACTTCGGATAGTAGAGATGACACTGCCTAAGGATCAGCTGGTCTTTGCACATAAATATGTGCAAAGAATGAGTAGACATATTTAGCTCTGGCACTTCTCGTTGTTTAGCGATCACCTTTCTCATGTAAAACGTATGAGCGAAATTTATTTTGCGTTTTATGGTTTTGTTTTTGGAAATGGCAGAATGTCAGGCTGTCATCCATAAAATTCCCCGAAGCTCGCCCGCGAATAACAGAGCCTGTGAACTGCTGTTGTTTCATACGCATAAATTTCTCTTTGCTCTGTTTTAGCTGAAAACAGGTATTCCTGTTTCTGTGAACAGAAGCGGCGAGAGAGTTTCCAAATAATTATGCTAAAAGTTGATTTTACACTCTATCCAGAAAACCGTGTCACAATAATAGCGTGTAAAAGCCTTTCGAAGAATAGGCCCGGTATTCCTCGTCTATCTAGTTAAAATGTGCCGTTTTTGTTAACACGTTTCCCTAGCTTCGATGATTTCTAAGAGCAGGTCGTGAAAAGGAAGATAACTAATCTTGAATTTCCAGAGGAAAGGACGTCTACTTGTGCTGGTATTAGGCGTAAGTACACTGGAAGCCACAATGGTTCGTAAAATAACAAGACATAATATCAGCATGAATCACATGGCCTATTTGCACATGTGAAACGTAAATGCGGTCTATTCTGCTCACGCCACTGCTGTAACAGTGTGTGAATTAATTTTGATCTTTACAAAAGACGCACCACACATCAGTCAAACAGTAACCATAATTATATTAGCTGTTACATTTCTGTACACTTATTTGGTGTTGGAATTTGGTCCGCGGTGTCCAACACACATTTAAAATCGCCACCTAATAGGACACTAGCTAGAAATTTCAAGACTGCTTGTGACAGCCTGGTTAATAAAAGTCTGACCGTGCGCTTGTAACGTGAGTGCTTGACGGCGCGTGAACTTTCGAAAGCCCTCGATAGTAAGACCAATTGCACGGGAGGTGGACGGAAATTGGAAATTTTTAATTGTGAAGAAGTCCTTCCAAAGAACAGCCGTTCCGCAATTGTTTTCTGGGTCGATACTGGTAATAGCTAGGAAGCCTGGTAATGTTAGTATTGCTGTCGTACAGGCTTATTGAAAAAATATTATGCCAAACATGTTATACTGCGCAAAATCAGTAGTGAATCCATCAATGATTCGCAACTGCCCATGTATTGGAACTGGGTATACGCCCTAATATCGGGTATCGCTATCAATTGTGACAAGATGTAAATTTCGAATCCTCGTTGCGGTTTCGCCCTTTTTGTGTTCAATACAATAACAAAACTTCAGGACATATAAGTTTTTGTTATTTCATACTACGTGGTAAGAGTATGAACTGGTTTTCTGAACTACCAGTTCGTGAAGGGGCAACATGCAATTTACCATGTGACAACTTTCATTTTTTAAATGCCCCTGCTGTCATATGAGAAAGGAAAAGAAACCGCACATTTTCATAGCATTTTCTTTCTCGAAGTACGTTTTAACAGATAATCTGTACATTGTTATCTAAAAGAATATATATCGCATGTCCGACCAAATGCTTGTTAGAGTATCGAGTAAAAATTTGAAGTAAATCGGCGCAGCACTGTCCCTCACTAGATCCGCAGTAATGTGTGAGCTCCGTTAGGAAAAGAAGAAAAAGAAAAAAGATAGAGCAGTGCGTCGCACCGGAGCCAAACGTGGTTTTCAAAGATCTGACAGACGAGCGTATAGCAAGTCGCATGAATGGGCAAACGCATCCACAGTAAAAGGAAGGAAAAGACTTCAACACCGTGCCTGTGCAGGCGCACCACAGCGATCCATCGCAACTCAAACGTAACGAGCTGAGAAAGTTGAGATCGAAGCTGCCCCAGATAACAGCACATAATGTTCACCTGATATGTCCACCGTGTGCTCAACCTAAATACTACCTTCATCTCAACTTATATTAAAGTCAGTGCGCTTAATCTATTCAAATACACAAGCTCAGCTTCAGTCGCTTAGATTAGATGGTCTGCACACACTTTTAGAGGGATTTTTATATTGTTCACAAATTTCAACAACCTCTAAATTATTCACGTTATTTAAGGCCATAAAATTATAAACTATTCCGAATATACACTCCTGGAAATTGAAATAAGAAAACCGTGAATTCATTGTCCCAGGAAGGGGAAACTTTATTGACACATTCCTGGGGTCAGATACATCACATGATCACACTCACAGAACCACAGGCACATAGACACAGGCAACAGAGCATGCACAATGTCGACACTAGTACAGTGTATATCCACCTTTCGCAGCAATGCAGGCTGCTGTTCTCCCATGGAGACGATCGTAGAGATGATGGATGTAGTCCTGTGGAACGGCTTGCCATGCCATTTCCACCTGGCGCCTCAGTTGGACCAGCGTTCGTGCTGGACGTGCAGACCGCGTGAGACGACGCTTCATCCAGTCCCAAACATGCTCAATGGGGGACAGATCCGGAGATCTTGCTGGCCAGGGTAGTTGACTTACACCTTCTAGAGCACGTTGGGTGGCACGGGATACATGCGGACGTGCATTGTCCTGTTGGAACAGCAAGTTCCCTTGCCGGTCTAGGAATGGTAGAACGATGGGTTCGATGACGGTTTGGATGTACCGTGCACTATTCAGTGTCCCCTCGACGATCACCAGTGGTGTACGGCCAGTGTAGGAGATCGCTCCCCACACCATGATGCCGGGTGTTGGCCCTGTGTGACTCGGTCGTATGCAGTCCTGATTGTGGCGCTCACCTGCACGGCGCCAAACACGCATACGACCATCATTGGCACCAAGGCAGAAGCGACTCTTATCGCTGAAGACGACACGTCTCCATTCGTCCCTCCATTCACGCCTGTCGCGACACCACTGGAGGCGGGCTGCACGATGTTGGGGCGTGAGCGGAAGACGGCCTAACGGTGTGCGGGACCGTAGCCCAGCTTCATGGAGACGGTTGCGAATGGTCCTCGCCGATACCCCAGGAGCAACAGTGTCCCTAATTTGCTGGGAAGTGGCGGTGCGGTCCCCTACGGCACTGCGTAGGATCCTACGGTCTTGGTGTGCATCCGTGCGTCGCTGCGGTCCGGTCCCAGGTCGACGGGCACGTGCACCTTCCGCCGACCACTGGCGACAACATCGATGTGCTGTGGAGACCTCACGCCCCACGTGTTGAGCAATTCGGCGGTACGTCCACCCAGCCTCCCGCATGCCCACTATACGCCCTCGCTCAAAGTCCGTCAACTGCACATACGGTTCACGTCCACGCTGTCGCGGCATGCTACCAGTGTTAAAGACTGCGATGGAGCTCCGTATGCCACGGCAAACTGGCTGACACTGACGGCGGCGGTGCACAAATGCTGCGCAGCTAGCGCCATTCGACGGCCAACACCGCGGTTCCTGGTGTGTCCGCTGTGCCGTGCGTGTGATCATTGCTTGTACAGCCCTCTCGCAGTGTCCGGAGCAAGTATGGTGGGTCTGGCACACCGGTGTCAATGTGTTCTTTTTTCCATTTCCAGGAGTGTACTTCCGGGAAAAAAGCGATTGTGATAACTGGAGTCGGAGATTTTTGTTACTCTTGCCTTTTGAGCTCTTGTGGCAATATTTCCATAGTAACTTTCCTCGCCTATCATATTTGTTTATTTTTAACCAAGAAGTGATAAAACTATTTTCATACATTTAGCTTCAAAATGCTTTTAAATAAGGAATTTTTTTAAAATTTCCATTCTCTATTTCACTCCCTCATGGGCTAAATTTCCAAAACCACTGAAACACGTATTTTTTTAATTTCAAACCGAGAACTCAAAATACCAATTTTGATAGATGTACCTTCAAAAATGTTTTAATAAAACTTAAATAAAGATTTATTTTTGAGAAAATTTCACCCACTATTGTAGCCCCTCATTGGTTGAATTTCCAAAAACACTGAAACACGTATTTTTTTAAATTTCTGACCAAGAAACCATATATCAATTTCCATAGTCTTGGTTTCAAAATTGTCTTAATACTGGCGTATTTTCAAAAAAACATTTGATCTCATACTTCACCTCCTTACAGGTGGAATTTCCAACAGTTCCTTATTAAGCGATTCGTGCAGTACAAGATCAACACAATCTCCAGATTTCAAGTTTCTATCCGTAGCACTTTGGGCTGGGAGATGATGAGTCAGTCACTCAGTCAGGATATTGCCTTTACATTTAGAGAGATAAAAAAGAATGTTGTTTCCGAAAATTTCGAAGAGTTCGAATTTAAGTAAAGAGCAGTCAATGGCGACAATGTCATTAAAACTGCAAGTGGACTGAAACCACTTCTCAACTGTAATTATGTGACAAAATCAAATGCTACACACACATTTTACTGAGGCATTCATGAATAGTTCGAGTTGTCAGTAGTTTTTGCAATTTGTTCCTTATTGCACTACATCACAGCAATAGAGAATCACCAGAATTTATGACTGGAATAGTTCGTATTTCACCTTAGGTGGAAACTTTTACTATGACTAAATGCAAACTCATTCCTGCCTCTGTCGAGATCAATTAATTTCACTTAGCCGAGTAAATGGATACCAACAGAGGCCTTAAGGGGACTGCTTTAGGATAACATTCCGTGATAAACTATTTATGCGATATAATCGACTAGCTGTGACTTATAAGGCTATAGTTCCAAACCAAGGTTTATGCGTCCATCATGGCCATGGTTGAAGTGGCAGAAGTGATATTCTCAGGACGTACACAGGCCCAGGTCGATGTCATCAGTATATAAATGACAATTGCAATACTGTACAGAGAACGGCAAGAGAAGAAGAATTGATCCCTAGAGGACAAAAAAAAAATGGCTCTGAGCACTATGGGACTCAACTGCTGAGGTCATTAGTCCCCTAGAACTTAGAACTAGTTAAACCAAACTAACCTAAGGACATCACAAACATCCATGCCCGAGGCAGGATTCGAACCTGCGACCGTAGCGGTCTTGCGGTTCCAGACTGCAGCGCCTTTAACCGCACGGCCACTTCGGCCGGCCTAGAGGACATCTGAGGCCACATTCAGCATTGAGACTTTTCTGTACCACAGGCGATTAGACGGCATCTGTTTCTCAGACAGCTGTTAAACCGTTTGAGTGCACCGCTTCAGTAACTAAAAAGTTTGATTTTGAAACTCGGAATATCGAAATCAATAGTATGAAAAGTCTTGCTGAAATAAACTGTGTTGTGATGGTCTCTTCTAATTTGTCCACTACTTTTATACTTCTTATTGAAGCGTAGAAAGTGTACTGTGATATCAAGAGCTCTGTTGATATGGCCGTGGTTTTATGTGTTAAAGTAGTAAGAAAACTTACGATTAACATTTTGTGTCGACGCTGGTCTACACGTAGTAAGGTAACGATTTTGGATTCTCATCCTTGGTCACAGATCTAAGTAAGCTTTATTTATATTACGAGAGATACGCTAAAGCTATCTGTAAGAGCAGGATTAATGATTTCGATACTGTTTGTAATCATACATATTTTCAGTCCTACATTACTTAGCGTTTCAGCCACGGCCCTGCATAAAGATTATGATGATGATAATGATGACGGTGATGACGATGATGATGACGAAGACGACGCTGACGATAACATCCAATTCTTTACTCTCAAAATATTATCATGAGCATAAGACAAGCGTTTCTTCATGCATATCACCAAATTTTGGTCTCAGTCGAATATGAATTTTATGTTTTAAGTCAGTGGTTCAAGAGTAGCCACGTACAGCTTTTAGCCCACTTGTAATTGCGGAAATATAAATAAGAAATAAGAAGGAAAACAGTAAAACGTTATTAAAAGTCGTTAACATTTGTTTTTATCGAATAGTTTGAAATCAGTTTTTTAGCGACGGTATAATTGAGCGGCACTACTCTTGTAAAAACCGAACGGAAAAAAGTTATGCCTTCCCCATAATATTGTAGCAACATTGTGTTTGGTTTCTTTGGAATTTCTAGTGCCCGTGAAATGTGCAATCTAATCTTGTCTTGGTCGCTAAATTCTTTTTATTAAGATCGTTATAACGCTTTTCACTTTTACAGTATCATCAGATTTGTGGTACAAAGAAGTAACGTTCGAATTGATGGAGCAGATATTTATAAAGAACGGTCTGCAGCGTAAATGAGATGACACATAAGTTCAATTACATACGGTGCAGAACATAGTATCTAGTCAAAGTTGAACCCCTTACTCATTATCATAGGCCAAACTGGCTTTACAAAGTAAACATGGTCGGCCACCAGGTGTTTCACATTAAAATGACGTGCGAGATCATATCGATACACGCCGTTCACGTCTGCCACCCGGTGGCCGAACGTGTTCACTTTGTAATACGTCGTACTCGCGACAGCCTGTTTGGCCTCTGATAACGAGTTAGGTGTTGGACTTTGACTAGATACTATGTTTCCATAACGTAAAAAATTCAGCTTAAATATCACCGCATTTATTCTAAACAATGTTATTTCATAAGAGTCTGCCGACCGCGGTGGTCTAGCGGTTCTGGCGCTGCAGTCCGGAACCGCGGGACTGCTACGGTCGCAGGTTCGAATCCTGCCTCGGGCATGGGTGTGTGTGATGTCCTTAGGTTAGTTAGGTTTAAGTAGTTCTAAGTTCTAGGGGACTTATGACCTAAGATGTTGAGTCCCATAGTGCTCAGAGCCATTTGAACCATTTTTTTCATAAGAGTCTGTTTCATAAGCTCTAATGTTAGTTCTTTGTATCACAGGTCTGATGAAACGCGCGTTAAGGAGCAATAGTAAAACATTTAGCGGCCCAGACGAAGATATATCATTGATCCTAACGTGATCGCAGACCCAAGGAAGAACTGCGTGTCGTAGGTAATTTTACAGCAATTTGCTTTCAGATTGTGTGTATAGCACAGAAGACACGTGAAGCAGTTCTCATAACTAACACAGCGAATATCAGAGCTGTTAATCATGAATTTTGATGCGTCTTCGGTAGGCCGTGCAGAGTACCTGGCTAGTGGTGTTTCTTGCGACGGCCATAGTGTCCTAGAAAATCGATCTTAAAGTCTCATGTGTGCCGTGTATACCCCTAACTTTAGTCTTGTTTCGACCTATCGAGCGTCGTGCAGAGGCTATCGTTGACGGCCACCATGGTGTCGGTACCTTTCTTTACGTGATTGATTCGTGGGGTGGGCAGACTGATGAAGCACTCTGCAATCAGATCTTTGTAGATAAAAGAAGACTATGTACCTGCACTGTAAGAACTTTCCCATCCCTGGTGGTTTATATTTACAAGCAAGTTAAAATTTTCCCGAAAAAAACTGATAGTGCTCCATAATACATGATCTCATTTAGAAACTATGATTACAGAAGTTAATAAAACAGTCAAGAAGGCTAGGAGAGTGTTCCTGCAAGTTAGAACAGATAAGCAGTTATTAATATCTCACTCAGACAGTGAATCGGTATCACTTAGTTCCAGTAAGGTGGATGTTGAGGAGTTACGGGCAAAGTTGAAGCAGACTGTAAATAGTGGACTGGAGAGCTATGTGCCTAGTAAGTGGATAAAGGATGGGAAGACCCACCATGGTTTAACAAAGAAATTCGGCGGATACTGAGGAAGCATTGGCTGTTGCACACTGAGTTCAAAAGGGAACGCACAAAGGACGACAGGGAAGTTTAGTAGAGATTCGTGCGTCTGTGGAAAGATATATGTACAAAGCATACAATAGCTACCACCGTTACACATTAGCAAGACATCTGGCACACAACCAGAGAAAATCCTGGTCTTACGTAAAGTCGTTAAGGGGGTCCAAGGTTTCAATAAGTTCCTTCTTGACAAGTCTGGTGTGGCAGTTGAAGACAGCAAAAGGAAAATTTCACGTTGGAGAAACCGTTCACACATGAGAATCGTACAAAGATACCGTCATTTGACCATCAGACAGATTCGACTATGGACGACATATTAATAGGCATACCAGGCCTAGAAAAACAACTGAACGGATTGAAAGCAAATTAATCACCGGACCCGGATGGAATCCCAGTACGATTTTACAAAGAGTACTCTACAGCATTGGCCCGTTACCTATGTTGCATTTATCTTGAATATCTCGCCCAGTGAGACTGGAAAAAAGCGTAGGTGACTCCAGATATAAGAAGGTTAAAGGGTCGCACCCCCCCCCCCTCCTCCCCCAATAAAAAAATTACAGACCAATATCCCAAACTTCTGTTTGCTGCAGAATCCTTGAACATATTCTAAGTTCGAATATAATAAATTCATTGAGAATGAGAAGCTTATGTCCACGAAACAGCATGGTTTTAGAAAGCATCGCTCGTGCGAAACTCAGCTTGCCCATTCCTCAAATGATATGCTGAGAACTATGGATGAAAGGCAACAGGCAGATTCCATACTTCTAGATTTCGGGAAAGCGTTTGACACGGTACCCCATTGCAGGCTCTTAACGGAGGTACGAGCATATGGAAAAAATTCACAGATATGTGAATGGCTCGGAGACTACTTATACAATAGAACGCAATCTGTTGTCCTGGACGGCGAGTGTTCATCAGAGAAAAGGGTATCGTCAGGAGTTTCCCGGGGAAGTGCGATATGACTGCTGTTTTTCTCTATGTACAGAAATGATTTGGCGAAGAGGGTGGGTAGAAATCTACGGTTGTTTACTGATGATGCCGTGGTGTACGATAACGTGTCAAAGTAGAGTGACGGTGCGACTTAGACAAAATTTCCAGTTGGTCTACTGAATGGCAGCTAGACCTAAATGTGGAAAAATGTAAGCTAATGCGGATGAGTACAAAGATCAAACCTGTAATCTTCGGATACAGTATTACTAGTGCCCTGGTTGACACAGTCAAGTCATTTAAATATCTGTGCGTATCGTTGCAAAGCGATATGTGAGGGAACGAGCATGTGAGAACTGTGGTAGGAAAGGCGAATGGTCGACTTCGGTTTATTGGGAGAATTTTAGGAAAGAGTGGTTCACCTGAAACGAGACTCCATATAGGACGCTGGTGCGACCTATTCTTGAATGCTTCTCGAGTGTTTGGGATCCGTACCAGATCTGACTGAAGGAAGACATCGAAGTATTTCAGATTCGGTCTGCTAGATTTGTTATCGGTAGGTTCTAATGACACGTCAGTGCTACGGAGATGATTCGGGAACTCAAATGGGAGTATGTGAGTCCCTGGAGGGAAGGCGACATTCTTTTTGTGAAACACCGTTGAGAAAATTGAGAGAACCGTCATTTGAAGCTGACTGCCAAACGATTCTACTGTAAGTAGGCTGTTTAGGTTTTCTCATTGGTAACGCCACGTAGCGCTCTGTATGAAAATCACTGGCTGTGCTGTGTGCAGTCTGTGGCTGTTTTGCATTGTTGTTCGCTATTGTAGTGTTGGGCAGTTGGCTGTTAACAGCGGGTAGCGTTGCGCAGTTGGAGGTGAGCCGCCAGCAGTGATGGATGTGGGGAGAGAGATGGTGGAGTTTTGAGAGCGGATGATCTGGACAGAGACAGTAAATTTGTAAGACTGGATATCATGAACTGATATATATATCTTATGACTTTTGAACACTATTAAGGTAAATACATTGTTTGTTCTCTATCAAAATCTTTCATTTGCTAACTATGCCTATCAGTAGTTAGTGCCTTCAGTAGTTTGAGTCTTTTATTTAGCTGGCAGTAGTGGCGCTCGCTGTATTGCAGTAGCTTGAGTAACGAAGATTTTTGTGAGGTAAGTGATTTGTGAAAGGTATAGGTTAATGTTAGTCAGGGCCATTCTTTTGTGGGGATTATTGAAAGTCAGATTGCGTTGCGCTAAAAAAATATTGTGTGTCAGTGTAGTGTTGATCAGAGTAGGTAAAGAGCGAAATGTCTGAGTATGTTCAGTTTTGCTCAGCTGTTTGAAAATCAAATAATGTAAGAGATTTATCAGCACAGTAATTCAATAATTTTTCTAAGGGGACGTTTCATACTACTGCAGCCAACATAAATTGCGCGTAAAGGCCACGAAGATAAGATATGAGAAATTAGGACTCATACGGAGGTATATAGATAGGCGTTTTTCCATCGCTCTCTTTGCCAGTGGAACGGGAAACGAAATGACAAGCAGTGGTAGAGGGTATCCTCCGCCACGCACCGTACGGTGACTTGCTGAAGTATCTATGGAGATGTAGATGTAGACTTGCTCTTAAGACTAATAGAGAAACCAGTTCCGGGAAGATTCCATAACAATACATTCTTCATCTATTTACTGCACCTATTCCCACAGGAATGATCAAATACGAGTGATTCGCACTGAAGTTGTTTGAAGAAGGAACAGCCTTTTTGAATTTAAATGAACTGAGTTTTACGTAATCGTTGCTGAACAAACACGTCTGCGTTTTATTAAATGTGCGTCGTATTTACCAATTTGTGCTTCGATTGCTTCTACGACAAATACCATCCGGAATTCTGTTCTAGCACACAAAACGATGCAAGCGATAACGAGTAATACGATTCTCTAATTTATTGTGTAACAAATGGAGCGCACATTTGGAGAAATTTTGCTGTAAGGACTCATACGAAGGCATATAGATAGTCGTTTTTCCATCGCTCTCTTTGCGAGTGGAACGGGAAAGGAAATTACTACGTCGAAAATGACTAATTTTGAATAATTTTGCATGACGTATGCCATTTACTGATATTGTGCGATGAAATAAAGATAAAAGAAAAAATTACAGGCGCAGGATTTTAACTGTACCCCCAGCGTGATAGCAGTGAAGCCTAGCCGCTGCGTTACGTTCTCTTGGTTGATGTACACTATGTGATGAAAAGTATCCGGACACCCCTAAAACATACGTTTTTCACATTAGATGCATTGTGCAGCTACCTACTGCCATGCACTCCATACCAGCGACCTCAGTAGTGGGGCGCCCCGCGGAACTCACGGACTTCGAACGTGGTCAGGTGATGGAGTGTCACTTGTGTCTAACGTCTGTACTCGAAGTTTTCACACTCATAAACCCCCCTAGGTCCACTGTTTCCGATGTGGTAATGAAGTAGAAACATGAGAGGACACGTACATCCCAAAGGCGTACAGGCCGACCTCGTCTGTTGACTGACAGACATCGCCGACAGTTGGAGAGGATCGTAATGTGTAACAGGCAGACATCTATCCAGGACATCAAACAGAAATTCCAAACCCGCATCTGGAGCCACTGCAAGTACCATGACAATTAGGCCGGAGGTGACAAAACTTGGATTTCATGGTCGAGCGGCTGCCCATAAGCCGGACATCACTCCGATAAATGCCAAACGACGCCTCGCTTGCTGTAAGGAGCGTAAACATTGGATGATTCAACAGCGGAAAAAGATTGTGTGGAGTGGCGAATCACGGTACACAACGTGGCGATCCGATGGCAGGGTGTGGGTATGGCGAATGCCCGGTAAACGACACCTGCCAGCGTGTGTAGCGGCAACACTAAAATTGGGAGGCGTTGGTGTCGCGTTTTTCATGGCGAGGGCTTAGACTCCTCGTTATTTTAAGTGGCACTATCACAGCACAGGCCTACTTTGATGTTTTGAGCAACTTCTTGATTCCCACTGTTGAAGAGCAATTTGGGGATCGCGATTCCATCTTTCAATACGATCGAGCACCTGTTCATAATTACGGCCTGAGGCGGAGTGGTTACAAGACAGTAACATCCCTGTAATGTACTGGTCTGCACAGAGTCCTGACCTGTATCCTAAAGAACACCTTTGGGATGTTTTGGAACGCCGACTTCGAGCCAGACCTCACCGACAGACATCGATACATCTCTTCAGTACAGTAGTCCCCGAAGAATGGGTTGCCATTAACCAAGAATCCTTCCAGCACCTGATTGAACGTATGCCTTCGAGAGTGGAAGCTGTCATCAGGGCTAAGGGTGGGCCAACACCATACTGAATTGCAGCATTATCGATGCAGGGCGCCACGAACTTGTAAGTCGTTTTTATCCAGGTGTCCGGATACTTTTGATCACATGCTGTATGTCTAACGTCACGATTATAGCAGGTACGCATAAAATTTCAATGTAGATTGTCTCGTAAACTAGAGACCTTCGCATTAAAAGGCGCTAGCCACGCACTCAGCCTAGCTCCACGTACTCAGTCGAAATCCGTAATTAACAGGGCTAATGCTCCCGTTATAGGTTTCGAGACACTCGAAAGGTATTAAGCAGGATTTCCGTAGCTGTCGGGAAGTACTATTAAGAAGTCATATTTGTAACAATTTTAATAGCTGTTGTGACTTTCAGGTGTTTGTGACGAGTGGTCGTATTATTTTTGTCAACCATGTCCTTATAAGGTCACTAACTACGGCTAAAATGGTGCCACGGGTTATCTAAAGCTGGCGCCATACGGGCTCCGTGATTAGAAACATTCTTTAGAAACGACAGCAATGCTATTAGTGATCTTTCTCATACTTTTCACGGTTCTTCTGTGTTTATCTGAGGTATCAATCTTGATCTTTCTGAAATCTTCGCGAACCCTTGTCAGTTTGGGCAAAATGAATTTCACGCCATTCATCAGAGCGGACTGTGGGTAGCAGCTGTCTCCTTGTGTTATTTGCTGCTTATTGCAGCTGGCTCGCCATTATTTACTTTTATGTTTTGCGCGCGCGGGACTGTTAAATAATTGTCGGCAGTTCGTAGTTTTGGATCTCACGGAGCTTTCTCTGATGGACTTCCGACTCGATTTTGTATCACCAATTCACTGATAATTGCAGTAATCTTGCTAGCGTGAACAGGCGAGGAAACGAACATGAAAGTCATTCTTCACCGACTTAAAAATTTCCTTCTAAAAAGGTGTTATATCTTATTGAAGACTGTACTTGTGAGAATGCGTCCAATATTCTGAAACAAAGTTTCTTACGATCTTTTTTCTCATTGTTGGTGTCTCTGTCAGCCAATAGTGGCTCATTGATAGGTAAATTCCTCTCCCAGGTTAATCCACCGATCTCCGTCCAGTGCTACCGTTAGCCAGGGTGGTCCTCCGTAAAATCTCATTTCGCCATACTTGTCTTCACCTGCCCCTTCCTTCCTTCTAAGAGCAAGCATTCCATTGTTTTCTAGTATATGCTTCCTCTGTCATCAGATCATCTCATGACATGTCTCACCGTTACAATTTTAGTGTTGTAGACTGGGTCTGCGCCTCGTTCACTCGCGTTTTCTTTCGTAAGTCTTTATTATCACCGTTTCCCGTCATGTTATATTTAACTGACGAAACCAGCAATGCTCCGCAATTGCTAAATACGTATAAGAATTAGATACTCATCTTAATTGGGAGTATAGCTAGGACACAAAATTCGGTTCCTCGTTGTGATTTCACTCGCTTTGAAGATATGTAGCTCCAAATTGTAATAAATCATATGAAATACGAATGAAAAAGACCCCTTTTAATTTTTACTTTTATCGTTCATAATGATTTTTCAGATATTTTTCTCACACTACATCTACAAAACCTCATTAAATACAACTTCATTTATTTATATTAATAGTATGCGGTTTTGTGAGGTAGCAGTTCGTGAAGAGCAACATGCGAATTACCGTGCGGAAACCAATGTGATCGTAAATCAGTGCCAATGTTTTTAAATGTCTGACCTTGAGCCTTGTTTATAGTTTGTGGCGGCGCGGTTCCTTCCGTCCCTTTACGACGAACCTGCACCTACCTGTGAACATTGTCTCAGCAGATCATCAGTAGGGAAGCCGAGTGAAACCTACTGTACTTCGACGTGAACCAGGCTGCAATTAAAGTCACTAATCTACGTTTCGGGAGAAAGTTTTCACACGAAATGAAAGGTTGGACATTTTGTCCTTAATTAATATATTCTGAAACTTAGGTGAACAAGTATCACTACCAAGCCAGTGCTAGTCCTAACACAGTCACTCACAATACCTTTCACTCACGTTAGCAAGTTTATGGTGTTGTATTTACCGAAAACGTAATAGCTACAAAAATACGGATTGTTTTTGATTGAGAATGCCCGACAAATATTAAGTCTGTTGGTACCAAATGCAGTCACAGTTTTTAGCCACGCGGAATTTGTCTTTTCTCGTCACAAAATTCACTTAAAAATTCCGAAATTTCTACACACCCATCGGAATAATTATGCCGTCACTTTACAACACTTTTGACGTATGGAACACTGCTAGATCCGACAACGTATCATTTCCACCGGAACTACTGCTACACACGTCCGACCAGTTTCATGGCTAGGCTCCGACTCCTTTCTAGAATACTCTGTCTTCTCTACCAGCAGAGAAAGGCACGCAAAGAATATTGCTTCCCGCGTCAGTCCGCGCTTTTCATCAATAACCAATCGCAAAATAGTAAACCTAACGACTGCACTTTTTATCGACGTAATTATCTGATATGCTGAAGTTTTGTTTATGCATAAAGTTATTTACTATTGTTATTTATACCTGAATTAACTTTCCCTTTACCATAAACTTACTTTATAAATCTGTAGTTGTACTACAGGAACGCCTACTTCAAGCCTGAAACGGTGTGGTGGAAAGCCAGCTGAGTTCAACGAATTTAGAAATGCTGGTAGATAATGAACTGCATCTGTAGTAGTGAGTACAGTATCCGTTTATTGGTATTCCTCATGTTCTCCTGTTACTTTTTCCAAAGTAATAATGTTTATTTCTGATGCATAAATGTTCGGGAGTGTTATGATTGCTTTTTCACATAACCAATGGTAGGGATTCTGCAAAAGGTAATTGACATTAGGATTAGTTTTAGAAATTAGAGAATCAGTTTATGTCATAATGTTACCAAGTTTCTCAACGACAGAGATATGACCATGCTCATGATGTATTGTTCCATTTCCAACACAGCGTAAGTGTAATGGGAAGAATATCACCACCTTCAATGTGTACTCTCACGTTACATCTTAAATGCAAATTAATAACAGATGTCCATATAGATCATGATTTAAGACAAGTTTTGATAATCAGCCCTTGTTCGTTCAGGTATTCCTGGCAAATTTCGCTAAAATCACCAGCAAATGCAAAAGTTAAGCTATCCATAAATTGAACACATGAGCCAAGGACTTTGAGAGTATATTTGATAACTTCAACATGAGCTCGATGTGTTATTGCGCATTCGTCCCAGATGAAAAGTTTTACATCTTAGAAAAGTTTAGCAAGACGTCTGTTTTTCGATAGAACAGCCGGCTGGAGTGGCCGAGCGGTTTTTGGCTCTACAGTCTGGAACCGCGCGACCGCTACGGTCGCAGATTCGAATCCTGCCTCGGGCATGGATATGTGTGATGTCCTTAAATGGTACCAGAGGGAGCTGTGGAGGATAAAAACTATAGCGGAAGACAGACATCCAGCAAATTCGTGGAAGGCCGCATCAAACCAACCAGAAGACATGATAACTGTGTAGGAAAGAAGACTCGGAGAAAGCGTTTTATTTTAGTTTTTGCAATATCACTTAGTAGAAACAATGTGTAATTGTTTAATTGTAGTCCTATCGTAATGAAAACGTACTGCAAGGAACGAAACAAAACAACCCATTTTCACGACTCATCTACACTGTTATATATAGTACACTGTTTTCTATACAACGGGTGCTTGAAACGTATGTATCCCAACTCGAAATGGTATAGGGTGTAGCTTTAGTTTTTGGGATACCATATAGTTAGAGTAAGTGAAAGGAACATAAAATTTACCATGGTAAAACAATGATCTTAAATCAGTCCAACCTTGAGCCTTCTTTATTCTTACTGCAAACGAAACTTAGATTTGTTTAAACAGGATGTGTGAAACCTTTGGGGTCATTGGTGTACCAGGTATGAGATACATATTTCCAGCTGCTGTATATGTTGGGATAGTAGCTTTAATGACATCATTTCGCATACTTTTAATGTGCGAATGGGTAGCATTACAAAGTCTAGGGCAGTTCATATTGGGTAGCTGTGTGTAACGTACCGCCTACAAAGAGAATATATGGTAATATTATTAATAAATTTATCATCTTAAAAACTAATAGTTCAATTTGTAATGCATGTAGACGACCTTGCGTAAAAAGAAACTGCAAGTCATCTCGAACAATATTTAAATGACAATATCTGAGAGGCATGCTTTTTTAACAGATGCTACATGTTACGCAACGCACATTAAACAACTTTTGTTTTTGAGCTTTGTACAAGTTACGAAATCGACACATGATTACTTTGGTACAAGTGATTATCCAATAGGTAATATTTGTGGTATTCCACAAGTGCACAAGAAATTTGTAGGAAAAATGTAAGATGAATGCAATGGAAAAATAAAGGAAGACTTTGTGTCTTGAGAGTAAAATTGTATGCTTATAAAGTTGGCGACAAAATAGAGAAAAAATCTAAAGGAGTTATGAAATGTATTGTTAAACATAGAATAAGCTTAGAAGATTATAAAGATTGTTTGTTCAACAATCGAGTTCAGTACAGCAAAATTTATGTTTGGAAGTGAAAAACATGAAGTCTATATAGTTGAAACAAACAAGGGAACATTGAGTTGTCATGTGACAGAAGATATGTTTTCGTAAATAAAATAGATACATTACCATACAGACATTACAAATTATTAAAAAAATCGAATAAAAATGTTTCTATATAAGAGACTCTAATCAATAAGCTCAACAATGCAAGTGTTTCGAAACAGATTAAAACATTAAGTGAATGAGAGATAAATGTTTTATATATTATTGGAGGTATGGAGAAAATATTTGTGTGAAACTTGATAACGATTTTCAGATTATTTTACCACATAGATTACATAATTTAATTACTGATTGGGATTTATAGTTAAATGAAAAAAAAACAGATAAAACTGAAATATAAAGGTATGAAGAAAGTTCAAAATAGGAACAACTAACGTCATGATCTGGAATTCACTCCATGAAAATTTTTTAAAAATTTTGTTTTTCCAATTAAATTTTGCATCTTTTAGATGGACAATATCAAATAATTAAAGCAGTGTGGTGACTGTCTAGAGAAAAAGAATATTAATGAATTTTATAAAGATAAATATCGAAAAGATTGATATTGTATGATTTGTACAGAATGTAAAAAATATAACTCAGAAATTAAAGTTACTTATGAATGTGGTAGAACTGTAAATAAGCCTTCTCTCAAAAAACCTTTACAATTGACAGATCGTAAAAATCTTATAGCTGCTCAAGAAGAAAGAGCTAGGAATATTTTAGGTAGGGAATAAATTTCTTACATCCACCATAATTCGTTTTATTTATTTTCTCACATTCACATTTTATAAAAAAATATTAAATTTATTTTCTTACGTTCACCTTTTGTGATGAAAGATAAATAATTTATAAGTGAGTGTGATAATAAAAAATATAGATTTTTATTGATTTTCTAAGTAATTTAATATAAAATGGACATTTTTTAAACGGAAATATGTGAATTTTGAGCTAGAATTGGAATTAGGTAGTAGATAAAAAATACCGGCCCTGGGTCACTTGGTTCAGTCCTGGTGTGAGCCAGGTCTGAGCCAAATGAACTGGCACTTTTAATTTACTTCCGTGCTGTTTTCTGACACAGCAGAGTTGTTAGTGACTGAGTGGGAAATTTGTTATTTTTATACATTTTCTGTTTACTATCGTCTCTTTGAGAGTTCTGTCTCACTTTCTTAAATATCATTTCAGTTGGGGCGAAACTTTTGTAAGAAAATAGATATTGTTTGGTGGGAGGAGTCAAGGTGCTTAAAGTGGAGTAGCAAATGTTTGTTTCGAAGAAATTAGGTGGGGTGGGTATTCATTTTTGTGTGTTCCTTGGGTTGTATGCTGAATAGTGTTATGTATTCAGTTTCTGATTTTTCGCTAATTTAGATTTTTTGTACGATTGTGCTCTTTAAAGACCAGTGACGTGTTGAGGTCACTATCGAAATATCGTAAACTGTAATACATATATGAGATGAGATTAGCATTGTGGTGATACGTGTATTCTGACTGCATAAATGTACAGCGCTTAGGGAAGAAAAGTTCATTCTCCTGTGGCCACTGAAGCAGTTTTCAACATATACTGTATAAGATAACGCGGTTATAGGAGATTATCATGCCGAGGACATCCAGCGGACATAATCAGCAATGTTACGTTCTCTCCCTCACCGAGAAGGATGCTGCAGTCGACGTCTTGTGTCTTGAAACGGGTTCTGTTACGTACACTGCTCCTCTTCCGACAGACTCACATCTGCTGACTCTGTACTACGAAAACTCTGTACTTGATCTAATATCACATTTACGAAGGTAAAGTGGTCCATAAGAGCACAGTCACTCTAAGTGATGTACAGTGTGAATAAAGCTAAGAAGCTAAAAAAACTAAGAGCTCTGAACTAATCCAATGGATCTGTTCCATTCATAGACCACTGTCAGTCCCAGCCCAAATCATGACGCTCACAAAGCAGGCGTTTGCTCGAAATACGACATTAAAATCAGGAATCACATTACAGTAATGGGTCTCGATGAGAAGACGAAGAGAGCGACAACAGGTAAGAGAAATTAAGTTGTTTCTGATTGTCAGCGGCCTCATAAACCTAAAATATTTCTAGTAATGTTCTATAAAAATTTAGGAATATCTACCATTAAATTAATATTTTTTCTGTGTGCGCCTTTCTAGAAATGTACCATTTCTCTAGAAAGTACATAACACTTACTCAGTAAAATATATTTCTTGCCTTCGTGTGATTAATAATTTAGTTACTACATACAGCTAGACTCATATATTTACTTATATATTTTCTTCCTTTGTGGCAATGAGCAAACCTGCTAGTAAATATAAGGTTTTCGTTGAGATTCACGAGAGTTTTGGAGCACAGAATGTCTCTCACATCGAATATACTGGTAAAGGGCAAAACGTCTTCACTTTGCTCAGGGAGCCCTAAGATAGAATGTTCTCCGCCTGATTCTTAAGATAATTAGCTGGGAAAGATAAATATGTGCAATCCAAACCGACATGAGAGATTATTCAATTTGCAGATCTGATCTGAAAACTACAACCTTTATTTAAATAATACGTAAATAATAGTTGCATTTTCGACTGTTAGTAAACTCTGGAGTCACAGGTTTGTACCCCATGCGCAATATCATTACGATATATCAGTTCAACAACAGTTAAACAGTGCCTACAGCAATTGTAAATTAATTAAAATTTTGATTGTTTTTTGTAACCTGTACGTTCATATATGAATATGAGGCTACGTCTACAGAAGACATTCAGTTATTTACAAATTAACAGGAAATGAGTTTCAGAAGTTGGAGCTGATCTATCAGTACTCGTTCTTCGCAAACTGTTTCAGTTGAGGACATGAAACTTACAATAGTCGCTCTAGCAATTCGGTTTGTTATCTGAAACACGTTTTACAATACTGAGAACAAAGCTAGAAACACTCTACAGCAGAAAAGACTTTCAACCCGCAGGTGGCGCTGTTGCAATGCTGCAGCTTCGATTAGACAACAGCTTGAATCTAAACACATTTCCGCAGTTACGCGAACTAATGAGGATAATTATAACAATTCCTCTTACAACAGTTGAGCCTGAACGTTGTTTTTCAACAATGAACAGGATAAAAACCTTTTTTAGAAACACAATGATAGAGGACAGGCTTTCGGCATTGGCAGTGCTTGCAATTGAGAAAAGTTTGTGAATCATACTAAAGACTTCAATCATAGAGTGATCGAGACGTTTGTGCGATTGAAAAACAGACGCATGGATTTTATTTATAATTAGGCAATGTCAGTCATGTTGCTGTATAATTTTCTCTATTTAATGTGCATCCACAGTGCAGTATAACGTGTATTAATATCAACTTTTGTGTGGATAATACGTAAGGATAGAATATTTCATAAGACGGGATTATGCCGTTTTCCTGCTTCAGAAACTGAGACTTGGTGTGTCATAAGATTTAGTAATATTAATATTTGGATGACGAGACGGAGAATAGTGAAAGCTTATACATTATTTCGTTCTTGCGTAAACTCTACTTAATTATGCACAACACAACAAAATTTCATAAAATCGTATCTTTCCTTCCTCAGACAAGTTATGCTTATTATTATTTCTATTATTATTATTTATTATTATTATTATTATTATTATTATTATTATTGACAGTAGCTACAGTTGTATAAATTTGTTCATAGTCATAGCTGTTCTACAGCAGATGTTATTTCACGTAGTCAGGTTGATCTAAGTCTAAAAATTTGTGAACACCCTAAATGTATACTCACGAGGTACCGCTGGACTTGTCATCTTACATCTTCCAGTTCTGGACAAAATTAGCATACCTAGAGGAACATTAAAATAATTCACAGACCCTGTGGAAAACAAAGTAAATAAAAACCACACCCAACATGAGAATTTAGCCAATAAATATAACAGAAAACATTTTTTATATATTTATAGAAAGTGCAAGCATTTTCATCGGCAGTTTACAATACAATTGTTGTTATGTTTACAGAAGATCCTACGTTTGACTACAGTGTCTACAACAATGAGTCAGTGACTGCAATTACAGCACCTCGACAAATTAGTTCTGACTATGAAAAGTATTATTAGAAGTACGATGGCGTAGGCTACTGTAAATTGCACAACTCACAGGTAACGTGGCCGAAGGCAAAAACTATTTGTGAAGAAGGTGGACATCTGGTAATAGTTAATTCGAAGAAGGAAGAAGAAGTCATTATGAAGATGCTGAACGGGCATTCTTTTGTGTGGGCTGGAGTACGTTACCATCAGCAAAGAGGCTACTGCGGCAAACTTCACGGTAAGCATTACACTTAGCGCACACCATACATCTCTGTAGAATGATTAAATTAATTGTCTTCAGTAATAAGGAACTGTAGATTTATATGAAAATTATGTCTATGAAACTCACCATTGAAACAACTATTGGCCTATACTTAAGGGCCGCACATTCGCTCATAACATTTTTTTGAGCATCCAGCGACATCCGTAGCTCAAATGTTATGTGTATTTCGACTGAGAACGCTACGGAAGTTATTAGGTGGTAACTGTTATTAAGTTGTTATTATTATTGTTTTCCCACGTGCTGATTTGTGAAGTTCAGCAGAGAGTGGTTCACCTGCCATTCTTTATCGAAAGTATATTTAAAATGTGAGTATAATTTTAAAGTAGTTAAATGAAAAATAATAGGAAAAAATTAAGTGTAGTTAGTTAACGATCACGCAGAAAATGGTCAGAGGTCATTTAAAAAAATGTGCCTAAGTCTGTCTTTCTAATGAGAACAATCTGTGGTTTCGGATCAGGACCGTAAGTTGTTACTGGGAGTGTATAATGGTCCTTTGCGAAGAAGTATGACAATACGAGGAGAGTTGGTGTTGGAATGTTTGGATGTGTAAAGCGGGAGAGAGGGTGACAGGAAGCATGCGATTTGGAGCAGACAGAAATACAGCCGAGGCCATATTATGCTCAGGAGTTTTTGTCCAATTTACTTACAAGGGAAACTACCCATTGCACCCCTCTCAGATTTAGTGGTAAAATGGCCCAGTCGGTAGCCCGTCAAAAGCTGGAGATACATAAAGCATAAAAGCAAGAAGTAACAAAATAAAAATAGTGAACGCTCCAAGCTTAAAATGTGCGATATCTAACAAATTGCAAGAACAGCGCCGTTGTGGTTGTGTGTTCATGGTTTGGACTGCTGAGTGGGACATCCGCGTTCAAACTTCCCTTCTACTCAATTTTTTTTTTTTTTTTTCGAAAAGTTATGAGCTTCCGTTCGGTCATTGTCATCTGTTCCCCTTCTGTATTCTGGCAATTGTCGTACTACACACTGGTTATAGAATATGAGTCGTGACGTAAGAATATATTACCGCCCAAAGTGAATGTGATTAATAGCGAAAGCAGCCAAGATCCTGCATAGACATCTCACAGAAATGAAAACGACAAAAAACGGGTGTGAACTACGTTGTAACAAAGTAATTCAAAAGTCAAAACTTCCAAGGCGAAATGTAAGAGCCACAACATGTGGTACTTGTGTAGAACAAATAGAAGGTACGTACATCTGGAGGTCCCTTCCCTACACCTCGCTGTTACAAACGGGTAATTCATGATTTTGTGAAAAAATAAATAGCGGCACCAACGAGATCTGAACACAGATCTCCCTCTTCGGTTTCAGCACCGTCACCACAAAATCTCGACGCCGCGGCTATTCAAATCCTCTCGGTGTTACACATCTCAAGTTTAGACACTTTACTGTTTCTATTTTGCATCTTTTTGCACAGTTCAATACACCTTTTTCCTCTTTTCACGATTGATCTGTGTTCAGTTCTTGACGGGCTATCCGCTGCGCCATCTTACCACTAAATCTGAGGGAGGTGCGACGGGGGGTTTCCCTTGTTAGGGAATTCTACTATAAGTGAAAACTGTGACAGGGAAGGCAAGTGGTCGACTTCGGTTTATTGGGAGAATTTTAGGAAAGAGTGGTTCACCTCTAAAGGAGACCGCATATAGGACGCTGGTGCGACCTATTCTAGAGTACTGCTCGAGTGTTTCGGATCCGTAACATCTACATCTACATACATACTCCGAAATCCACCATACGGTGCGTGGCGTAGGGTACCTCGTACCACAATTAGCATCTTCTCTCCCTGTTCCACTCCCAAACAGAACGAGGGATAAATGACTGTCTATATGCCTCTGTACGAGCTCTAATCTCTCTTATCTTGTCTTAGTGGTCTTTCCGCGAAATGTAAGTTGGCGGCAGTAAAATAGTACTGCAGTCAGCCGCAAATGCTGGTTCTCTAAATTTACTCAACGATTCACGAAAAGAACACGTCCTTTCCTCTAGAGACTCCCACCCGAGTTCCTGAAGCATTTCCGTAACACTCACGTGATAATCAAACCTACTAGTAACAAATCTAGCAGCCCGCCTCTGAACTGCCCCCATGACCTCCCCCAATCCGACCTGATAGGGATCCCAAACGCTCGAGCAGTGCTCAAGAATAGGTCGCACCAGCGTTCTATTAGCGGTCTCCTTTACAGATGAATCACATCTTCCCAAAATTCTGCCAATGAACCGAAGACGACTATCCACCTTCCCCACAACTGCCATTACATGCTTGTCCCACTTCATATCGCTCTGCAATGTTACGCCCAAATATTTAATCGACGTGACTGTGTCAAGCGCTACACTACTAATGGAGTATTCAAACATTACAGGATTCTTTTTCCTATTCATCTGCATTAATTTACATTTATCTATATTTAGAGTTAGCTGTCATTCTGTACACCAATAACAAATCCTGTCCAAGTCATCTTGTATCCTCCTACAGTCACTCAACGACGACACTTTCCCGTACACCACAGCATCATCAGCAAACAGCCGCACATTGCTGTCCACCCCCCCCCCCCCCCAGGGGATCCACAACTCTTTTGTGGATACGTGCGTAGCGAGCACGGGGCCCCGAGCTAATGTGGCCTTCCTTCCTTTCCGGGCTGCATACCTTCCCTTTCCGCATCCTTCCCCATCCCCTGTCTTCGCCCCCCCCCCCCTCACCTCTGGCTCTTTCCTTCACTTTCTCCCCCTCTGGGAGTATGGTTTGCGCCTACGTCCGGAGACGGACGCTTGTAAATGTACCGCATTCTTCGCCTTCCTTGCTTGTATGTCTTCTTCCTTCCTTTGTCCTTCTCTTTTCCTTACCTCTTCTCTTTACCCTTTTCTCCGCTGCGGCGTTTGAGACCCCCTCTTCTTTCCTTTCCCTTTCTCTTTCTTCCTCCCTGTGCGTGTCTGAAGGCCAACCCACGCACTTCCATGCGTAGCCGGTGACGGGGTAACGCGTAATTCCCCGCCCCGGGTAGACAGGTAGGACACGTACGTACCCCCTGGTAACGGCCAGGCCCAGGGAGGTGTGATTACCCGAGCTGATACCTTCCGAAAGTGCCGATTGGTCCCTCCGTCCGTTTGTCGGGAGGTGTGACCTGAGGTGTGAACAATCACCTAAGGCGGGAGTGCCCTCAGAGAGGGCCCCCACAAGGGAGGAGCGCGCCATCGGAGACGCCGGTAATCATGGGGGATTCTTCCGTAATGGTTTCCTCACCTTCCACTTTGTCTGCTCACAAACGTAAGTTCACTGAGTCTCAGCCACAGTCAGTTCTTCCATCGTTGCCACAGTTCCTTGTTGTTTCTCGGTCTGACGAAGGTCACGACTTCTCCACGGTCAACCCTTTCATTATTCAGAAAGGTGTCGACGCAATTGCAGGTCCTGTGAAGTCTTGTTCCAGATTACGGAATGGCACCCTGTTGTTAGAAACAGTCAGTGCCCTCCAGGCACAAAAATTGCTGCGTACCTCACTACTACACACCTTCCCTGTCCGGGTGGAACCGCACCGTACTTTAAATTCCTCGCGTGGAGTCGTTTATACACGCTCCCTCGATGGCTTGTCTGACGAAGAAATTCAGCACTACCTGTCTGACCAGGGCGTAACGGCTGTTCGTAGGGTTATGAAGAGGGTTGACACAAACATCATTCCAACCCGCACTGTCTTCTTGACATTTGACAGAGTTCAACTCCCATCAAAGATCAAGGCAGGCTATGAGATAATTTCCGTTCGCCGTTACGTCCCAAACCCTACGCGTTGCTATCGGTGTCAGCGGTTCAATCACACCAGCCAGTCCTGTTCCAATCCGGCCAAATGTGTTACGTGTGGCAGGGATGCCCATGAGGGTGCTTGTCCACCTCCATCCCCTCGCTGCATCAACTGTATGGGTGACCACGCTGCTTCCTCTCGAGATTGTCCCGTTTTCAAGGACGAAAAGCTCATCCAGGAGATCAGAGTAAAGGAAAAGGTGTCGACCTTTGCTGCTCGAAAATTATTCGCCAGTCGACAGCCCACCGTGCCTCAGAAAGGAAAATACAGCACTGTCCTTGCTTCTCCTCGGCCAACAAAGGAGGCGGCCACGCAGACTTGCGACCTCACTTTTAGTGCCACGGTCGTCAGATCGGCCAGTGCAAAGATCGCCCGTTCAACCTCCCCGCTTTCGCCTGCCCACTCTATGGCTCACCCTTCGTCGGGTTCTGCTAAATGTCGAGCCCACAAGTCAGACACGAAGTCTTTGAAAACAGAGCATACTCGTGAAGAGTTTTTACGTACCGCAACTTCACAACCATCGGTTCCTCCTTCATCTAAACATCATACTTCCAAGAAGGCTACAAAGAAACCCAGTTCCTCTCCTTCTCCGCCAAGGCGTGTCCCATCTACAGCACCACCTGGCGGAAATCGCCCTCGGCAGTCCTCTGTGTCGCCGAGGCGCACTGCTGGCGGCCGGTCAACCGGCCGATCGCTGGTGGCAGGAGCTGCTCCTGACCAACCTATGGATCAGGATCTTCTGCCTTCGGCTGAATGCCATTCCATGCTGTCGGTCGCAAGCTCTGAGCAGTCGTTGAGTTGACAGCGACCTTGGTCACAGTCCTCAATTTTCTGTTCACCCTATGTCCATTATCCACTGGAATATCCTCGGCATTCGAGCCAATCGGGATGAATTGTCGATCCTCTTACGATCCTACTCGCCGGTCATCTTCTGTCTTCAGGAAACAAAGCTGCGTCCCCATGACCGCTTTGTTCTCCCTCATTTTCAGTCCGTCCGATATGACCTCCCCTCTGTTGAAGGCACCCCAGCACACGGAGGACTCATGATTCTTCTCCATGAAACTCTCCATTATCACCCAATCCCCTTAAACAGTTCCTTCCAAGCTGTCGCCGTCCGTCTTTCTCTTTCTGGATACACGTTCTCTCTTTGTACTGTATACATTCCATCGTCCACACCAATGGCATGAGCTGATCTCCTTCATCTTCTTGGTCAGCTTTCACCCCCCTATTTGCTGGTTGGGGACTTCAATGCCCACCACCCGCTTTGGGGATCTCCACATCCTTGTCCACGTGGCTCCCTATTGCTAGACGTCTTCCACCAAGCGGATCTAGTTTGCCTCAACACTGGGGCCCCCACATTTTTGTCTGCCTCCACGACACATTTATCTCATTTGGACCTTGCGGTCGGTACTGTTCCGCTAGCTCGGCGCTTCGAATGGTTCGCCCTTGATTATACACACTCGAGTGATCACTTTCCATGTGTCCTTAGACTGCAGCCTCAACTGCCATATATGCGCCCGCGACGCTGGAAGATTGCCCAAGCCGATTTGACACTTTTTTCGTCTCTAGCGACATTCGATGACCGTCGCTTTCCCAGCGTCGACGATGAGGTCACACATATTACCGCTGTTATTCTTACAGCTGCGGAACATTCAATACCACGCACCTCCGAATTGCCCCGGCGCCCCCCAGTTCCTTGGTGGAACGAGGCATGCCATGACGCAATACGTGAGCGGCGACGTGCTCTTCGCATTTTCCGTCACCATCCTACTTTGGCCAACTGTACCCGCTATAAGCAGCTCCGTGCGCGATGCCGTCGCGTCATCCGCGATAGCAAGAAGGCAAGCTGGAAATTCTTTATTAGCTCATTTAACAACTTCACTCCCTCCTCGGAAGTTTGGAGTCGGCTTCGACGGTTCTCAGGCGCACCTAGTTTCTCCCCGGTCTCTGGGCTCACTGTCGCGCATGATACCTTAGTGGACCCCGTCGCAATTTCTAACTCATTGGGTCAGCACTTTGCTGAGATTTCGAGCTCTTCCAATTACCCGCCAGCATTTCTCCCGAAGAAACGTGCAGCGGAAGTGCGACATCTTGCTTTCTCCTCTCAAAATCACGAAAGCTACAATACTGTTTTCTCCATGCGGGAACTCCAACATCCCCTCTCTTCTTCTCGCTCCTCCGCCCCAGGACCGGATGGTATCCATGTCCAAATGTTGCTGCATTTATCCACCCATAGTCTGCGTTTCCTCCTTGGCCTTTATAATCGAATTTGGACCGACAGTACTTTTCCCAGACAATGGCGGGAAGCTATCGTCGTTCCCGTTCCGAAACCTGGAAAGGACAAACATCTCCCCTCTAGCTATCGCCCCATTTCTCACACGAGTAGTGTCTGTAAGGTTTTAGAGCGTATGGTGAATTACCGTTTAGCTTGGTGGCTGGAATCCCGCAGTCTTTTAACACCTGCCCAATGCGGATTCCGAAAGCATCCTTCTGCAGTTGACCATCTTGTTGCTCTCTCCACTTATATCATGAACAATTTTCTCCGGAAACGCCAAACGGTAGCCATATTTTTTGATCTGGAGAGAGCATACGATACCTGTTGGAGGACAGGCATCCTCCGCACACTGTTCTCTTGGGGCTTTCGAGGCCGGCTGCCCCTTTTTCTTCGCGAATTTATGGCAGAGCGCACATTTAGGGTGCGGGTGAACACTACTCTCTCCCGTACTTTCTCCCAAGAAAACGGGGTACCCCAGGGCTCCGTGCTAAGTGTTGTACTTTTTGCCATCGCAATAAATCCAATTATGGATTGTCTCCTTCCTGATGTCTCGGGCTCCCTCTTTGTGGACGATTTTGCGATCTACTACAGCTCTCAACGGACAAGCCTTATTGAACGACGTCTTCAAGGATGTCTCGATCGCCTCCACTCGTGGAGCATCGAAACCGGCTTCCGTTTCTCACCCAGTAAGACCGTTTGCGTTAATTTTTGGCGACGTAAGGAGTTTCTTCCGCCCTCCTTACATCTAGGTCATGTCAACCTTCCGTTTTCCGACGTCGCTAAATTCTTGGGTCTTATGTTTGACAGAAAACTGTGCTGGTCCTCCCACGTTTCCTATCTTTCGGCTCGCTGTCTGCGTTCCCTTAACACCCTCCGTGTCCTGAATGGTACCTCCTGGGGAGCGGACCGAGTGGTCCTTCTCCGCCTCTATCGCGCCTTAGTGCGCTCGAAATTGGATTATGGAAGCATAGTCTACTCCTCTGCTCGGCCGTCTATTCTTCGGCGTCTCGACTCTATCAACCACCGTGGATTACGTTTAGTGTCTGGAGCTTTTTACACCAGCCCTGTGGAAAGCCTTTATGCTGAGACTGCTGAACCTCCGCTGTCCAATCGGCGGGCAGTCCTTCTGAGTCGTTATGCTAGCCATCTGTCTTCCATGCCTGCTAATCCAGCCGATGACATTTTTTTCGACGCCTCCTTTGATGTAGGGTATGCAGGCCGCTCCTCCTCCCTACTACCCCCGGGAGTCCGCTTCCGTCAACTGCTCCATTCTCTTTCCTTCCGCTTTCCTAAAACCTTCTTGACAACTTGGGGTACAGCACCGCCTTGGCTCCGTCCCCGGATCTGCTTGCTCCGTGACCTATGTCAATTTCCCAAGCATGGTACCCCTACACTTGTTTACCGTCGGGCATTTGCTGCTCTATGTGCACAAATGACTGACGCCACATTTATTTACACCGACGGCTCGAAAACATCGTTAGGTGTAGGGAGTGCCTATATTGTTGGCGACACCCCAAATCACTTTCGGCTTCCCGACCAGTGTTCGGTTTATACTGCGGAGCTTGACGCTGTTCTCCAGGCTGTCCACTACGTCCGCCGCCATCAGCGGATACAGTACGTAATCTGCTCAGATTCTCTCAGCTCTCTCCTCAGTCTCCAAGCTCTTTACCCTGTGCACCCTCTGGTCCACCGGATTCAGGACTGTCTGCGCTTGCTACACCTGGGGGACGTCTCAGTGGCGTTCCTCTGGCTCCCGGGACACGCTGGTATCTGTGGGAATGAGGCGGCCGATATAGCGGCCAAGGCTGCAGTCTCTCTTCTTCGGCCAGCTATTCAGTCGCTTCCCTTCACCGATCTACGGAGCGGTTTATGTCGCCAAGTTGCTCATTTATGGCATGCGCATTGGTCAACACTTCCCCATAATAAATTGCGGGAAGTGAAAGCCCTTCCTTGCGCTTGGACCTCTTCCTCCCGAACGCGTCGTCGGGAGGAGGTAATTTTAGCTAGACTCCGGATAGGGCACTGTCTTTTTAGCCATCGACATCTTTTAAGCGGCGATCCTCCCCCACTCTGTCCCCACTGCTCTCAGCTGTGGACGGTCAGACACCTTTTAATTGAACGCCCCTATTTTAATCAGTTACGCTCTCGTCTACAGCTATCGCCTGATCTATCGTCGATTTTAGCAGATGACACGCGCTCAGCAGACCGCGTTCTCCAGTTTATTAGTGACAGTGAAATGACTTCAGTTATTTGAAGCTTTTTTTTTTGGGGACAACCAACCCCTTTCTGTAGTGGATTTTTAAGCATTCCTTCTGCTTTTAGTTTCTCAAATTTTATGACCTTGTTCCCATTGATGCTGGTTTTAAATTTCTGTTTTTTCCTGTTTCCTAAGTCACGGGCTGGGCGCTAATGACCATAGAAGTTTTGCGCCCTAAAACCACAAACAAAACAAAAAATTGCTGTCCACCCTATCCAAAAGATCATTTATGTAGATAGAAAACAACAGCGGACCTACCCCACTTCCCTGGGGCACTCCAGATGATACCCTCACCTCCGATGAACACTCACCATCGAGGACATCGTACTGGTTTCTATTACTTAAGAAGTCTTCGAACCACTCACATACTTGGGAACCAATCCCATATGCTCGTACCTTAGCTAGGAGTCTGCAGTGGGGCACCGAGTCAAACGCTTTCCGGAAGTCAAGGAATATGGCATCCGGCTGATACCCTTCATCCATGTTTCGCAAAATATCATGTGAAAAAAAGGGCGAGTTGCATTTCGCAGGAGCGATGCTTTCTAAAGCCGTGCTGATGCATGGACAGCAACTTCTCTGTCTCAAGGAAATCCATTATATTCGAACTGAGAATATGTTCGAGAATCCTGCAACAAACCGATGTTAAGGATTTTGGTCTGTAATTTTGAGGGTCCGTCCTTCTACCCTTCTTATATACAGGCGTCACCTGCGCTTTTTTCCAGTCGCTCGGGACCTTACGTTGGGCAAGAGATTCGCGATAAATGCAAGCTAAGTAAGGAGCCAATGCAGTAGAGTACGCTTTGTAAAACCGAATTGGAATCCCATCTGGACCTGGCGATTTATTTATTTTCAACCTATTCAGCTGCTTCACAACCCCAGGGATGTATATCACTATGTCCTCCATACGGGAATCTGTACGAGACTCAAACAGCGGTATGATTGTACGATCCTCCTGCTTCAAAGATTTCTCAAATGCAAAATTTAAAATTTCAGCTTTCGTTTTGCTGTCTTCCGTTGCCAGGCCAGACTGATCAGTGAGTGACTGGATGGAAGCCTTCGACCCGCTTACCGATTTTACGTAAGACCAGAATTTCCTTGGGTTTTCAGCAAAATCTTTTGCTAAGTTATGACGATGGTAGTGGCTGAATGCTTAGCGCATCGCTCTTTTTACAACAGCACGAATCTCTACTAACTTTTGCCTGTCCTCATTCTCCCGATCTTTCTTGTACCACGAGTGCAACTGCCTTTGCTTCCTGAGCATTCTCCGAATTGCGCTGTTAAAGCACGCTGGGTCTTTTCCGTCCGTAACTCACTTTTTCGGCACATACTTGTCCAATGCGTGATTTACAATGTGTTTAAAGTTTGCCCATAATTCTTCCACGTCCATTTGCTTATCTGCTCTTTCTAGTATGAATACTCTCCTAGGCTTCTTGACCGACTTTTTAACTTTCGTAACCATAGTCGTAATGACAACATCATGATCACTAATCCCTGTCTCAACACTGACACCGTCGATGAGGTCTGCTCTGTTCGGGGCTACCAGATCTAAAATATTTCCATTACGCATTGGCTGTCGATTTAGCTGCTCAAGACAGTCGGATTGAAGAAAGGCATCGAAGCAATTCAGAGAAGGGCTGCTATATTTGTTACCGGTAGGTTCGAACAGAACGTAAGTGTTACGGAGATGCTTCGAGAACTCAAATGGGAATCCCTGGAGGGAAGGCTGCGATCCTTTCGGAAAACATTATTGACAAAATTTAGAGAACCGGCACTTGAAGCTGACCGCCGAAAGATTCTGCAACCGCCAACATGCATCGCGCGTAAGGACCACGAAGATAAGATACCAAAAATTAGGGCTCATACGGAGACATACAGACAGTCGTTTCTCCTTCGCTCTATTTACGAGTGAAACAGGAGGGGAAATGGCAAGTAGTGGTACAGGGTGCCCTCTGCCACGCATCTTACGGTGGCTTGCGGCGTATTTATGTAGATGTAGATGTATGAGGGGTAAATTTAGATGTTGATACATGATCATGCCTGCATACAAGGGACTTAATGACCATGGTCTACAATGACGTGAAGCTGGTGAATCACTGTTAGTAGGTCTCTTAAAGTTGTTTGCTACGTGGTATAAATAGAACGATTCGTCAGGTCTCTCAGAATAGAAACCTGCCTCAGTGATGAGTTTTAAAGTGGTGATGAGAAAATAAAAAGGGAAGGAAATCCTTAGGATGTCTATAAATAGCGTAAAAATCACTAGAAAACAAGGTGGTGTTTATTACTACGCAATAATTGATCAGTAATGCTGTGATCAGCATGTTACGGTCCGTTCAAAGAACGTTTACTGTTGATGTGCGAAATAGATCGGAAAGATATATCGAAGCGTTCGTAAACTGTTTGGGACAGAGAGTTACCGAAATGAGAGGTTCATGAGGCATTGCGAAGCTGGTGGCAAAGACTGATGCGGAGTGGGATGCTTTGCTTAGGTTATCAGGTAGTCGGCCGTTACTACTCATGGTTAATTAGTAAGGAGAACTGTTCTGGCAGTGTCACTATGGTAGACCTTTAAGTACTTACAGGATTTCACTAACACAGTGGTGCATAGTTTGGGCCATGTATAGTGTTCAATAGCTTTGTAACGTTTTGCAATATTTTACGATGGTGCATAGGTGTATCATGGTCACGAGTCAGCAGGAGAGAACAACGTAAGTGACTTCACTCGAGGAAGAGGAACAGAGCTCGTGAAGGGACAGTGGGACGATGAGGGTAATTGGAATTTTCGTTGGAGTATGGACACATACAGTATGTGTTCAAAAGTATCCGGACACTTAGCTGAAAATGACTTACAAGTTCATGGCGACCTCCATCGGTAATGCTGGAATTGGCCCACCCTTAACCTTGATAATAGCTTCCACTCACGCAGGCATTCGTTCAGTCAGGTGCTGGAAGGTTTCTTGGGGAATGGCAGGCCATTCTTCACGGAATACTGCACTGAGGAGAGGTATCAATGTCGGTCGGTGAGGTCTGGCACGAAGTCAGCGTTCCAAAACATCCCGAAGGTGTTCTATAGGACTCAGGTGAGGACTCCGTGCAGGCCAGTGCATTACAGGGATGTTATTGTCGTGTAACTGCTCCGCCACAGGCCGTGGAATATGAACAGGTGCTCAATCGTGTTGAAAGATGCAACAACCATCCCCGAATTTCTCTTTAACACTGGAAAGCAAGAAGATGCTTAAAACATCAATGTTGACCTGTGCTGTGATAGTGCCACGATAATCAACAAGGTTTGCAAGCCTCCTCCATGAAAAACACGACCACACCATATCACCACCGCCTCCGAATTTCACTATTGGCACAATACACGCTGGCAGATGACGTTCACCGGGCATTCACCATACCCACACCCTGCCATCAGATCGCCACATTGCGTACCGTGATTCGCTACTTCACACAACATTTTTCCACTGTTCAGTCGTCCAATGTATATGCTCTTTACACCGAGGGAGGCGTCGTTTAGAATTTACTGGCGTGGTGCGTGGCTTATGAGCAGCCGCTCGACCACGAAATCCAAGTTTTCTCACCTCCCGCCTAACTGTCATAGTACTTGCAGTGGATCCTGATGCAGTTTGGAATTCCCGTGTGATGGTGTCGATAGATGCCTGCCTATTACACATTACGACCTTCTTCATCTGTCGGTGGTCTGTGTCAGTCAACAGACGAGGTCGGCCTGTACGCTTTGTGCTGTACGTGTCCCTTAACGTTTCCACTTCAGTAGCACATCGGAAACAGTGGACCTAAGGACGTTTAATAGTGTATATCGCGTACAGACGTATGACACAAGTGCCATCCAATCACCTGACCACGTTCGATGTCCGTGAGTTCCGCGGTGCGTCCCATTCTGCTCTCTCACGATGTCTAATGACTACAGAGGTCGCTGGTATGGAGAACCTGGCAGCAGATGGCAGCACAATGCACCTAATATGAAAAACAAATGTTTTTGTGGGTGTTCGCATACTTTTGATCACATAGTGTACGTCTAATGTAGAAGCCATATGATGCGACTAATATCATAAGAATATCAGAAGGTTATGGAAAGGCAATGTTCAGTTACCAGTGCGTTCTTGTTAGGCCTTCTATTTGATGTCAAACTAATGTTGGAATCATGTGGACGGCCGTTGAGACTGGCTGTGAAGGGAGAGAGATTTGTGTAGTGATTCGTGAGTAAGACAGATCTGCTGGAACATCCAGTCACATCTAGATTTGCCGAGTAACACATCTGCGAATTCGGTGGTGAAGATACTTTCAGGATAGATATGCCGTGGGTTGGGTCCTAGGGTTCTTCCAAGAGTCTGCGCTTTGAGCCTTTCCTGGGAGACCAGTTTTAGATTCCGATGCACCACTGCAGGTTCACTGTATCCCTTCAACCTTCACATTGACGATGTTGTTGTTGTTGTGGTTTTCAGTCCTGAGACTGGTTTGATACAGCTCTCCATGCTACTCTATCCTGTGCAAGCTTCTTCATCTCCCAGTACCTACTGCAACCTACATCCTTCTGAATCTGCTTAGTGTATTGATCTCTTGCTCTCCCTCTACGATTTTTACCCTCCACGCTGCCCTCCAATGCTAAATTTGTGATCCCTTGATGCCTCAAAACATGTCCTACCAACCGATCCCTTCTTCTAGTCAAGTTGTGCCACAAACTTCTCTTCTCCCCAATCCTATTCAATACCTCCTCATTAGTTACGTGATCTACCCACCTTATCTTCAGCATTCTTATGTAGCACCACATTTCGAAAGCTTCTATTCTCTTCTTGTCCAAACTGGTTATCGTCCATGTTTCACTTCCATACATGGCTACACTCCAAACAAATACTTTCAGAAACGACTTCCTGACACTTAAATCTATACTCGATGTTAACAAATTTCTCTTCTTCAGAAACGATTTCCTTGTCATTGCCAGTCTACATTTTATATCCTCTCTACTTCGACCATCATCAGTTATTTTACTCCCTAAATAGCAAAACTCCTTTACTACTCTAAGTGTCTCATTTCCTAATCTAATCCTCTCAGCATCACCCGATTTAATTTGACTACGTTCCATTATCCTCGTTTAGCTTTTGTTGATGTTCATCTTATATGCTCCTTTCAAGACACTGTCCATTCCGTTCAACTGCTCTTCCAAGTCCTTTGCCGTCTCTGACAGAATTACAATGTCATCGGCGAACCTCAAAGTTTTTATTTCTTCTCCGTGGATTTTAATACCTACTCCGAATTTTTCTTTTGTTTCCTTTACTGCTTGCTCAATATACAGATTGAATAACATCGGGGAGAGGCTACAACCCTGTCTCACTCCCTTCCCAACCGCTGCTTCCCTTTCATGCCCCTCGACTCTTACAACTGCCATCTGGTTTCTGTACAAATTGTAAATAGCCTTTCGCTCCCTGTGTTTTACCCCTGCCACCTTCAGAATTTGAAAGAGAGTATTCCAGTTAACGTTGTCAAAAGCTTTCTCTAAGTCTACAAATGCTAGAAACATAGGTTTGCCTTTTCTTAATCTTTCTTCTAAGGTAAGTCGTAAGGTTAGTATTGCCTCACGTGTTCCAACATTTCTACGGATTCCAAACTGATCTTCCCCGAGGTCCGCTTCTACCAGTTTTTCCATTCGTCTGTAAAGAATTCGCGTTATTATTTTGCAGCTGTGACTTATTAAACTGATAGTTCAGTAATTTTCTCATCTGTCAACACCTGCTTTATTTGGGATTGGAATTATTATATTCTTCTTCAAGTCTGTGGGTATTTCGCCTGTCTCATACATCTTGCTCACCAGATGTTAGAGTTTTGTCATGACTGGCTCTCCCAAGGCCATCAGTAGTTCTAATGGAATGTTGTCTACTCCCGGGGCCTTGTTTCGACTCAGGTCTTTCAGTGCTCTGTCAAACTCTTCACGCAGTATCTTATCTCCCATTTCATCTTCATCTACATCCTCTTCAATTTCCGTAATATTGTCCTCAAGTACATCGCCCTTGTATAAACCCTCTATATACTCCTTCCACCTTTCTGCCTTCCCTTCTTTGCTTAGAACTGGGTTTCCATCTGAGCTCTTGATATTCATACAAGTGGTTCTCTTCTCTCCAAAGGTCTCTTTAATTTTCCTGCAGGCAGTATCTATCTTACCCCTAGTGAGACAAGCCTCTACATCCTTACATTTGTCCTCTAGCCATCCCTGCTTAGCCATTTTGCACTTCCTCTCGAGCTCATTTTTGAGACTTTTGTATTCCTTTTTGCCTGCTTCATTTACTGCATTTTTATATTTTCTCCTTTCATCAATTAAATTCAATATTTCTTCTGTTACCCAAGGATTTCTATTAGCCCTCGTCTTTTTACCTACTTGATCCTCTGCTGCCTTCACTACTTCATCCCTCATACATAGGATGTAAAAAAAGTTCCTGCATGGCTTGCTGCTTAACATTTTCAAGGATGAGTGAGGGTATTATGTATCACTGAGATGGAACCGGAAACTCTTTATTTCAGTGTTATAACTCTCTTTTCCATTAATCACGGGAAAAGCACAAGAACAGAACTTACCAGCATTCAGCTTCAAATAATTCTTACACAACTTGTTCAGGATGCCCTCCGTTATCAATGCCACACTCGTTAATCCGTTGCTGCGGTGTATCTCGTATGACCTGCTACACTGTGTACCATGTCGGAGCCTTCTACAGTACTGTCATTAAGATTCCATGGGTCTTGTACAGGAGGCTAATAGACCAGGGCTTTTATTTCCCCCACAAATAAAAAAGCAGACTTCGTTACTGGGAATGTGGAGGGTGGGGAAGTGATCCATGTCTTCCTATACATTCCTCGTGGATTTCTTAGTAAGAAACTTACAGAAACTGAAAATGCTTTAGGTTTTGCTGAACTGAAAAGGGTTCTCCTTGTAGTTCTCGGAAAGCGTTGCCAATTGATCACTGGTTGGTACTGTTTTCGGAGAAAAACACAGGTTGAGTAATATAGGCTTTGAGAGCGTTTAAAAGTCCGTTACGGATACGTGAAGGACTTAGCTGTTACTTACTTTGGAGATTAATCTAGAATTATTGACATCCCAATAGGTAAAGTGACTACATAGCTGGCTGGTCCTTGGATACAGGGGATTATACCATCACATGACACTTTTACGAAGAGGAATCGGTAGAAAAGTCGTGGAAATTCAACATCTTGATTCGCATGTAAACTAAAAAAATATTCTTCTCTCATGGCGTGACGGAACCGTTCATTCAACCAAAGTATATGCCAGCCGTGCGTGGCTCGTGTTCGTGCTATCTCTTATTTAACATCCTTTTGCCGTACTGCCATCTTGTTATGTTACTTTCAATTACTTGTGTCACTGAGTTTCTGCTTATCGATATAAGCCCTGCCGTATGATCTTTGAGGGCTGATATTTCTTCCTGGTCGTCGTGTGTCGTGGAGTCAGCTGGAACGTGCCAGCAGTTAGTTCGGACCTGGCAGTGTTTGAGTTGGCACGCAGCACATGTTCAGTTGGGGCGCGGCAGCAGTGAGGTCTGGAACGCCATGACTCGCCCAACGGTTGCCAACACACATGATTGGAATGGGGACGACTTTGGTTGGTCGTCGGTCGGTCGGTCGGTCGGTCGGTCGGTCGTCTTTCCGGTCGACGTGTAGTTGGCCGACGATCGCTTATGGGTTGGCTGTGTGTGCTGACTCGTGATTCGTCCCTGTTATTGTATAGTCATTGTTGTTAGCATTATCTAGTTCTTCGTGCATGTGTTCATGAAACTGTGTAGTTTGTGTGATTTTGACTGACAAGTTATTTGAAATGTTGTTGGCGTACTGGCTCTGAGCAATCAGTCGGTTGGCGCGGAGCAGTGAGAAATTCTCAGCGGGGCATAGTTTGGCCGGGCCTGCTGGCAATCTCTATGCGGTGTCGGAGTGTGTGGTACTGTTCCCATTGCTACGAGGTCCGTCGCTCACCGACCCTGGACACGAAAGTTGAGTTTTGATTTAACCTACCAGCAAGTCAAGACTGTGCACATTATGTCGTTTGGAGTTCGTTGTCGGCTGTTGGGATATTCCTACAAGCAACAACGTGATTTTCAAGTTGGAAAATTCTAGCCACACTCCGGTCGAGTTTCACTATATTTGCTTATTTGAATTGAAATACACCAGCCGAATCTTCTGACCTGTGTCCGTTAACGTTCCTGTTACCTGCCCTGGCCGTTGACGTAAATTTAAGGCAGTGTAGTTTCCTCATCGTGTTGTTGCTGTCCAGCACAGTGTGTAGTTTGACAGCTCCATGTACCATTGGTTGTAGACGCCAATATCTTCTATGTTGTTCTGTTGAACTCCCTGTTGTGCCCTGGTCAAGTGAAGTGGAAGTTACCTTGTCGGTGGATCCGTTGACTGTCGGTCGGTTGGGTTGTCCTCGGTTCGTGAATGGTTGGCCCGACTCCCTGTCTCACCTAAGCGAGCGCTAGTGTTTGAATTACAGGCCGACCCTCGAACATCTGAGCGCCCTTGAGTGTACTCTATATATATATATATATATATATATATATATATATATATATATATATATAATTTGTTCTCGTTGTTTTTACTTGTATGGCTTCTAGGCGATTTCTTTTAAATTAGAGTTCTTTTGCTCTTAAGGCCTTTGGTATTTAAAAAGAATAATGTTGTTCCATGGATTTCGAATTTGTCTCATAGACGTGTAATTGTTAACCTTGAAGGTGATTCTTTACCATACTCACTTCTCCACGGTCTTCGAACCGCAGCTACATTCTCAAACTTCCAGAACCACTTAATTATCTGCTTCCGGGCTTCAAAGCTCAAACGCACGTCCGCCATGTTGCAGTTACTTCATTGCCACTACTGCCACCCGTTGAAGAAACATAAAATTACTTTCTCACATATATTTAACCTTACAGAACGGGAAATAAATTGTCTATGACAAAGTGTGTATACATTTTTTTGACGCACCCTGTATTTACGAAAGATGAACAAAACATGACCTCACGTCTCATTACTAGAAGAGCAATAGAAAACCCCGGAAACTGCTTATGGCGACCATTAATGTGTGCTCCTTTATGCAACGGTAAAATCGGTCCACAGCCTGAGAAATGGAATAGGAAACATCATGTCTTCCTAGACACGTAATCCTCCAGGTACAGCAGTCTCTTCTATACACATGTAACTTTCCGACTAATCTGTCAAAACTTCATGACATCTATTTAATAACGTGTTGCTCCTCATCTGAAACATGATACAGCAAAGATTCAGTGTGGCATGGATTCAAAAAGCCCTTGGTAGGTTTGCAGAAGTATGTAGCCCCAGGAAGTCTGTGTCCATGCTGCGCAGTTCCCGTAAAATATAGGTCGGTGGCTAGTGGGCGTGGTGCTGCTGCCCGTTAGAGGTAGACAGATTCGGGTCAGGCAAACCTGGTGCCCAAGAGGTCCACGTGAGTTCACTGAATGCTCAGAAAACCACTCTAATAAGGTTCTGGCCTTGTCAGACGGACAGTTACCTCGCTGGAAGATACCACTGCAATCAGGGAAGACATCAGTCACGGAGTGAAGCTGCTGACTCGAAATAATTTTCACGTAGTCGACAGCAGTTAGGTTGCCTTTGATTACTGCCACAGGTCCCATGGAGCCCAGGTCAATGTCCCACACGGAATTTTACGGCCAGTATCTATAGTGCATTGTATTTTCACAGCAGCAGGTCGCCTGGATGACGGCGTAGCCACACACGACAATCGCTGTGATGTAACAAGGAACGCGTTTCGTCTGACTGCGTAACACATTTTCACTGTCCTATATTCATGATCCACTGGAATCGTAATTGATATGTCGTTTGGTCTATGTGGGAGAACGTAGGAGGCGTCTGCTGTGAAGCCTATTTACCGCAAAGTGCGCTGAACCGTGTTCTCACACTTGTGCCTGCATCAGTATTTCACTCTGTCGTCAGAACTACCACAGATCTCGGCTTACACAGTGCCTGGATCACCCGCTGTGTTCGCCGAATTTGACCCTAGTTGACTTCTAGTTGTTCCACAAATTAAAGGAGGCAATGAAAAGGCACCGTTACGACTCAGTTAAGGACGCCCAAGAAACCTGTACTACAGTAATATATGCAGTTCCAAGGAAGGACTACTGTGACACTTCTGAAAATATTTCAACTGTGCACCAATTCAGAGAGAGACTATTTTGAATAAATATGGCGATTTTGTGAACATAATACACGACTTTTATTTTTTCATAGCCATAATCCTAACGGAACTGGGACACGCTGTATACACTGCTTCATAGATAGAGCCAGCCTACGACCTTCAGTTTTTCTGAAGATGCATAAACGTCCAACACCCTCTGGTAGTACCATCGTCCCTCAAACACTGTCCACAGATGCTCGCGAGAGTAGCACGCGAAAAGCTGACCATCTTCGCCATTTCCAAGATGCGCCGGACCCTAGCAGTCTTCCCTTTGTCAAAGCCACTTGTGTCAGTGGATTACCCTTTTTGCTGCCCGAGTCGTCGCTTGAATGATTCCCTAATCGTGTCTGCTCAACCTATATACTTGGCTTACCGAGTCATGTAACTAGAACACTATGTCACTAGATTGTATACAGTTTCTTGCTGCGTTGTGGTCATAATTTTTGGGTCATCACTTTATATCAAATCTGGTCCTCATTAGCTCCCTAGTATTCCATTGTCTGACTGCTCCCTGTTCTGTATCTTCGGGTGCACAGCTCAGCTCCATTGGCTACATGCAGTGGATCGAGACCAAAAAGACACCCCACAATGAATCGTGCGGCTGTGGTGTATTGGGGTTCTCACAAACAGCCACTGTAACAACACAATCTCTTTCGTCTGTGAGCTGCCACCTCAGTCCCACATCTGCAGTGGCTGTTCTTACCTGCTGCTGGCGGATCCTTGTGCTACTGATAAGTATATTGTAATGAGTGGAAAACTTAAGTACTATATTTCTGTGATAATTACATACGGTAACATATATAGCTGTGTACAGGATTTATTGTGTCTTCTATTTCACTCACAGGTGTCAGGACAGGAACGTGTGTGTTCATGGCTGTGTAGTAATGATATGTGCTCGTCCTATCACTAAAATGTCGAGTTGACATTACGTTATCAGAAGAGGAAAGAAAATTCAATACGTATGTATAAGAAAAACACTGCGAAAACAAAACCTGATTGGTGAGAGAGAGATGCCCGGAACAGGCAGCGACCTACACTGCTAAAGCGGGATCCAATGTCGCCGAGATGACATTTGTCTTACTTATTCTAGCAGCGACCGGGTACCTAAAATCAGAGAAAAATAAATAAAAACATCAGATCTCTTCGGAAGACGATGCGTGCAGATGTTGGATGCTAACAACTGCTAGAGAACTTGCGTCGGATACTGCTAACCTGCAATGTATACTTGCATGCTCGCATTTGTGTCAGTCATCTAGTGGGACTGGATGGTCCTTCATAACGTTACGCCTGACAGGTACACCTGTAAGTAGGCTGTTTAGGTTTTTATATTGGTAACGTCACGTAGCGCTCTGTATGAAAATCACTGGCTGTGCTGTGTGCAGTCTGTGGCTGGATGGTATTGTTGTAATATTCGCTATTGTAGTGTTGGGCTGTTGGCTGTTAACAGCGCGTAGCGTTGCGCAGTTCGAGGTGAGCCGCCAGCAGTGGTGGATGTGGGGAAGTGAGATGGCGGATTTTTGAGAGCGGATGATCTGGACGTGTGTCCATCAGAAACAGTACATTTGTAAGAATAGATGTCATGAACTGCTATATACACTCCTGGAAATGGAAAAAAGAACACATTGACACCGGTGTGTCAGACCCACCATACTTGCTCCGGACACTGCGAGAGGGCTGTACAAGCAATGATCACACGCACGGCACAGCGGACACACCAGGAACCGCGGTGTTGGCCGTCGAATGGCGCTAGCTGCGCAGCATTTGTGCACCGCCGCCGTCAGTGTCAGCCAGTTTGCCGTGGCATACGGAGCTCCATCGCAGTCTTTAACACTGGTAGCATGCCGCGACAGCGTGGACGTGAACCGTATGTGCAGTTGACGGACTTTGAGCGAGGGCGTATAGTGGGCATGCGGGAGGCCGGGTGGACGTACCGCCGAATTGCTCAACACGTGGGGCGTGAGGTCTCCACAGTACATCGATGTTGTCGCCAGTGGTCGGCGGAAGGTGCACGTGCCCGTCGACCTGGGACCGGACCGCAGCGACGCACGGATGCACGCCAAGACCGTAGGATCCTACGCAGTGCCGTAGGGGACCGCACCGCCACTTCCCAGCAAATTAGGGACACTGTTGCTCCTGGGGTATCGGCGAGGACCATCCGCAACCGTCTCCATGAAGCTGGGCTACGGTCCCGCACACCGTTAGGCCGTCTTCCGCTCACGCCCCAACATCGTGCAGCCCGCCTCCAGTGGTGTCGCGACAGGCGTGAATGGAGGGACGAATGGAGACGTGTCGTCTTCAGCGATGAGAGTCGCTTCTGCCTTGGTGCCAATGATGGTCGTATGCGTGTTTGGCGCCGTGCAGGTGAGCGCCACAATCAGGACTGCATACGACCGAGGCACACAGGGCCAACACCCGGCATCATGGTGTGGGGAGCGATCTCCTACACTGGCCGTACACCACTGGTGATCGTCGAGGGGACACTGAATAGTGCACGGTACATCCAAACCGTCATCGAACCCATCGTTCTACCATTCCTAGACCGGCAAGGGAACTTGCTGTTCCAACAGGACAATGCACGTCCGCATGTATCCCGTGCCACCCAACGTGCTCTAGAAGGTGTAAGTCAACTACCCTGGCCAGCAAGATCTCCGGATCTGTCCCCCATTGAGCATGTTTGGGACTGGATGAAGCGTCATCTCACGCGGTCTGCACGTCCAGCACGAACGCTGGTCCAACTGAGGCGCCAGGTGGAAATGGCATGGCAAGCCGTTCCACAGGACTACATCCAGCATCTCTACGATCGTCTCCATGGGAGAATAGCAGCCTGCATTGCTGCGAAAGGTGGATATACACTGTACTAGTGCCGACATTGTGCGTGCTCTGTTGCCTGTGTCTATGTGCCTGTGCTTCTGTCAGTGTGATCATGTGATATATCTGACCCCAGGAATGTGTCAATAAAGTTTCCCCTTCCTGGGACAATGAATTCACGGTGTTCTTATTTCAATTTCCAGGAGTGTATATTATGGCTTTTGAACACTATTAAGGTAAATACATTGTTTGTTCTCAATCAAAATCTTTCATTTGCTAACTATGCCTATCAGTAGTTAGTGCCTTCAGCAGTTTGAATCTTTTATTTAGCTGGCAGTAGTGGCGCTCGCTGTATTGCAGTAGTTCGAGTAATGAAGATTTCTGTGAGGTAAGTGATTTGTGAAAGGTATAGGTTAATGTTAGTCAGGGCCATTCTTTTGTAGAGATTATTGAAAGTCGGATTGCGTTGCGCTAAAAAATATTGTATATCATTTTAGTGTTGATCAGAATAGGTAAAAAGCGAAATGTGTGAGTACGTTCAGTTCTGCTCAGCTGTTTGAAAATCAAATAACGTAATGGATTTATCAGCACAGTAATTCACTAATTTTTCTAAGGGGACGTTTCGTATGTCGACCCTTAGCCGAGGATACCTCACTGGAATCTTCTGGTTTTCTTCTTGTAGTTTGTGTATTTAGTGTAGCTATTGTTTATTGCTAGCGCGTAATTATAGAGAGAATTTCCTTTGTAGTTGCAGTTTTTCATTGTTGTACAGTAAAACTGTTGTGGCATGCATGTAGATTTGCACCAAGTATTTCGCAGCTGCGCTTGCAATTAACAAGATATTATTTTCAGTGCTATGTTGATGTGTTTTCTTATTTTGCTCTTCAAATTGTGCTTTTCTGTGTTATCGTGTGAAATATTGTGATAATAATGGCGTGTGAAAACCTAACACTAGGCTCCAAAGTAAACTGAGAAATAATAGTGACGACGAGCGTAGCTTATCAGAACCACTGTGTAATGAATTAACAGACATTCAAAGTGGTAATTTGGTAATTGTGCATAGGGAAATGGAGCGGGCGGCAAATAATGGCGTAGACATTGAAACAATTAGTGAACAGGGAAGCATTATCGATCGATCGCTCGGCAACAGCTCGCCTCAGGAATCCGAAATGACAGGCCACAATCTCGCAAATACTGTAGATTCAGGTTTTGGGTCCGCACCGTTTTCTCAAATAAGTCAAGACACATTTTCTGCTTGTCAAATCTTGAATGTTGCCGGTGCAAATTCACTGCCGAAAAGCACTGAGGAACGTGTTTCAGACACCAGTGCATTGTTATTACAATTAATACAACAAATGGGACAAACACAGCAAAAGCTTCAAAAGTTAGACACAATGGAACAAAATCTTCAAAGGCTAGCCACCACGCTTGAACAAACACGTGAAGATTTAACTACTGAGTTACATAAAATCGAATCGAAATGTCAAAAAGTCTGTAATGACGTAAAAACATAAATTTGTGAGCGAATCCAACCTCTTTTTTCGCGGCATGAAAATACATTACAGAATCACGAGGCAGCCATAAAAGAACTGCAAACTATTGTTCACGAAAATCATGAGACCTTCCAAGCTAAGATTGACTCAGTTGCGTCTACCGATTCGGTTACGCAACTTGTAAAAACTCAGGAAAACTTAAAGGACACAGTAGATACGATTTCAACACAAATGGACACTCTGAAACTTGGTTCAGAAAAACACACTGAGGAGATAAGTTCACTATCGGAGAAAGTAGCCGAACTTTCGGATCAGTTTACTAACGTATCTACAAAGGTGGATGATGATCTGAATGACACAAGACCTGTAGCCTTTACTGACACAGAAGAGTACGAACAAATTAGGAAATTCAAACAAAATCAGAATCAAATTAATACGCAACACCTAAGAGAAATCCGGGAAGTACAAGATCAGTTGACACAGGTAATACAAGAATTACATATTTCAGAGGACACTCGCGCTCCAATACGGGAAGAGGGACATAGAAATACGGAACAGCCACAAAATAATATCACAGGGCACTTCGGAAATTATGAAAGAAATTGGCAAGGTACACCGAATTTTGAGATGGAACCGCCGAAACGACGTAACAATGACCGACATGCGACTCGCCGACATGATGATTTTGACTATAAGCTGTTTATTACTACACGTAAATTCAAAACATTTAAGAATTCCGGCAACAACATTCATCCACAAGCGTGGCTTCATCAATTCTCTCATTGTTTTCCTCCCAACTGGTCATTAGAGCACAGATTAGAATTTGTGTGGCTACTTAGAGAATGAACCAGCTGTAAGAATGCAATCGGTCATTCACGATTGCCACAGTGAAGGAGAATTTTACCATGCCTTTCTCTCAGCATATTGGTCTCAAGCCACACAAGACCGAGTAAAACATAGCATCATAATGATGAAACATTTCGAACAATCTGAATTTTCCAGTCTAGTGAAATATTTTGAAGACATGTTGCACAAGAATCAGTACCTGTCAAACCCTTACAGCCCCTCAGAACTCATCCGCATTTGCTTAATAAAATTTCCTGAACATTTACGACATATTATTTTGGAAAGACGTTGCAAAAACGACACTGAAGCTTCTCAGGGACTCTTGCAAGAATTGGAAATCGACACTGGCAATCGCGGGACGCAAAAACAGGAACACAACAATTACAGGTCACATGCGTCACAATTCTGCGAGGAAAGAAATAATAACTGGACACGACAAGGCTATTCTTACAACGTAAATCGTGACCAAAACTGACACCACCGGTATGACAACCGTTGGCAGAGTAGTAATAATTACAGAGAAAGATCACCTCTCTGTGGTAATGACTATCACAGAGACAATCAGAGAAACAGACAATATGGAAACCAAAATAATTATTATCAAGGGAGACAGAATGTCAGACGTAACGGTCCACCGCACAGTTACGATTCCAGGAAAAATTCTCCACCACATGACCGACAAAAAAGAAACCATGGAGTCTACCGACATGACGACAGACGATATGATCGTAACGACAGACCTGAATTGCATCATAACTGGCGGGATTCAAACAGGGCAGGGCCCTCTTGACAAGGTGAATTTGTAGAAGTTAGGTCTCCAAATCCCAATAACGACGCGCGCCGACAAAGAGACAATAGGCAATGACTCATACCGCTGGCAGCCACAAAATGTCCTTCTGAAACTGACGACGCAGCTGCCGTAGCTAGTAATTACGTAAAAATGGAATACATTAGGGACATCTTACTCCAGGAACACGACGTAAAACATAACAACATTGCATATCCTGTGATCCACATTACAGTAAATGACGTAAAATTTACGGCAGTACTTGACTCCGGCACTCCCATTTCAGTAATTAGTGAAACAGCCTTTAGCAAATGTAACAAATCGAACGATTGCCCCACACTTCCGTTACGTAAGATTAAATTACAAGGTGCAATCGTTGGAAAAAGTGTAGATGTACGCCAACAAACCAACTCAACTTAGAATTCTTTTGTCAAAGCCGCATTTTCTCTATGAACTTTCTTATTGTTCCATTGTTGTCGACGGAAATTATATTGGGAGTAGACTTTTTGAATGAATACAAAGCAATCTTAAACTTTCACGATGCTGAAATAAGTTTAGAGAAAGAAGGTAAGTCAATAGCTTTGAAATTTGAAGATTGACTCTCAAACCATGACGAGGAAATTAATCGGCTTTACCTCCTGTTAGACAACAGTTCGGAATTTTCGACGGAACTTGAAGCTAGCAATCGCTCTGCAAGTACTGACAGGGATGATATCGACGGCGTCCCCCCTGCGGGTCCGGGGTAAGAATAGGCCCGAGGTATTACTGCCTGCTGTAAGAGGCGACTAAAAGGAGTTTCAACCGTTTCGGCCTTCCATGTGATGGTCCCCCTTGGGGTTTGACCTCCATTTTTCAAAATTCTACAGAAGTACCAGCCTTTTGGGGAAGGACACCTTACGAGGTGTACCACTGGTCCTAAGTGCACTAAGACCTTGGCACTCAGCATTGTACCGGCGTTGTAACCATGCCCACTATTCCTCAAATTGGGCCTAAACGCCTGATGGGTTGTACAAGTTACGCCCATAGTGCGTCCCCATCTGCACCAGCGATCATGATGGACTTTCCATGGCACCAGAAATCCAGCACGGTAGCCAGCCCATTGTGGTGGGGTCGTCATGTACCCTCTAGGTTGTAGCCCCCTGACAACACAGGGATCGTACTGCCGATACCTGAGCTCCACCCTCCCCACGTCGGCCAAGGAGTAGATGCCCGTCTCCTTGGGGCATCAGGACTCCCGGCAACGGTCATCCTGCCAGGTGGCCCTTGCTGAGGCTGGGTGGCGCCCGTGGGGAGAGCCCCTGGTCGGAGTGGGTGGTATCGGGGCGGACGTTTCGCAGATGACACGTCAACACGTATCAGGTCGCTCTGCGGCCGAGTCTTTCAAAAGAAAAGGTACCGTTTCTAGTTCTGGTTCTCCTGCCCTTTCCCCCTTGGCCACTCCCTGGGAGGAGGGACAGGCCCACCGGCTTGGGGCGAAGTACTTCCCCCACTATTTGGTCTGTTCTCGAACCGATGGGGGGACGTTCGCCACCTCCAAGCCCATGTTCTTTGTTCAGCACATTGAGGACATCTTCAGGGAAATTGAGGCTCTCAGCAAGATGCGTTCAGGGTCCATTCTTATCAAAACCACCTCCGCCACACAGTGGGCAGCGCTCCAGGCGTGCGACCGCCTAGGGGACATCCCAGTGTCCATGTCCCGCATCTGGCACTAAATAGGACGCAGGGGGTTATTTTTCATCGTGACCTCCTGCTACAATCTGATGAGAGGCTCAGGGCCAACCTGGAGCGCCGAGGCGTGCATTTCGTCCGGCGAGTCCAGCGCGGCCCCAAAGACCGTCGCATCGACACCGGGGCCTTTATCCTTGCCTTCGAGGGGGACGTTCTCCCAGAGAAGGTAAAGGTGATGTGCTACCGGTGCGACGTGCGACCTTACGTCCCGCCTCCTATGTGCTGTTTTCGGTGTCTGCGCTTTGGGCACATGTCGTCACGGTGTGAGGCTGAGCCCCATTGTGGCGATTGCGGACGTCCTCTTCATGAGGAACATACATGCACCCCACCACCTCGGTGCATTAATTGCCCTGACCTCTACTCGCCTAGATCCTCAGACTGCCCCACATATCAGAAGGAGAAGAAGATACAGGAACTCAAACCTTTGGATCGGCTCTCTTATTCTGAGGCCAGGAAGAAGTTTGACCGCCTCCATCCCATGCCGTTGACCACTTCGTTTGCCTCAGTTGTGTCCACTCCTTCCGCGGTATCCTCACCCCTATCCTGTCCCCCCCCCCCACCTCCTCTGCCCATCAGGGGCTCTGCCTCCGCCTCCCAAATCCCTCCCTTCCAAATCCTCCTCCCCGTGGCCCCCGCCCCCTCTGCCCCAGGGGCCATCCTTCCTCCTCCTCCTCTCCCCCCCGCCACCTGAGAAGCGATCCTCTTTTCAGGCGTCCATCGGGGAAACGTTCCGGACCCCAGCTTCCGAGGTCCAGCGTTCCAAAACGGACCCCATGCGTGAGGACCTTCTTCGGGTCCAGCCCACCATCCCTGTGCCTCCTCGGCCTTCCAAGAAGGCCTCAAAGAAGAAGTCTCTATCCCCCTCTCCACCCCGGTGCGTTTCGTCTGACGCTCCATCCGTGAGTCGCTGCTCCCAGCCGTCCTCAGTTTCGCTGGGATGCTTTGCTGCCAGGCGCTCAGCTGGCCTCTCGTCGGCAAATGATGCTGCCCCTCCTACACAACCGGGGACAGCGGCCGCTGCTGGCGACGAGTCGATGGAACCGGATCCGCCTCCTGTCGGTTGTAGCGTTGTTCCCTTGCAACCTGGCCCTCCGCGGCTGTCGAGGTGACCAGCTCTTTCCCGTCTCGTTCCCCCAACTTTTTGACTAGCGATGGGGTTGTTTCATTGGAACATAAGAGGTATTCGATCCAATCGGGAGGAATTACAACTGCTCCTCCGCCTGAACTGTCCGCTCGTCCTTGGTCTCCAGGAAACCAAGTTGCGCCCGACTGACCATATTGCCTTTACCCACTATACCTCAAAGCGGTATGACCTCACCCCTGTGGACGGTATCCCAGCTCATGGTGGGGTCATGTTGCTCGTTCGGGACGATGTCTATTACCATCCCATCCCATTGACCACCCCACTCCAAGCAATAGCTGTCCATATTACTCTTTCTGCTTTTACTTTTTCAGTTTGTACCATCTACACTCCACCGTCATCTGCTGTTAGTCGGGCTGACATGATGCACCTGATCGTTCAGCTTCCCCTGCCGTTTTTATTGTTTGGCGACTTAAATGCCCATCATTCCCTTTGGGGCTCTCCTGCATCCTGTCAAAGAGGCTTACTCTTGGCGGATGTCTTCAACCATCTCCATCTTGTCTGCCTCAATACCGGCGCTCCGACTTTCCTCTCGGACTCTACTCATACCTACTCCCACTTGGACCTCTCGATCTGTTCTACCACTCTTGCCCGTCGGTTCGAGTGGTATGTCCTTTCTGACACCTATTCGAGCGACCACTTCTCCTGTGTCGTTCGTCTCCTGCACCACACCCCATCCCCACGTCCTTCGAGCTGGAACACACCGAAAGCTGACTGGGGACTTCACTCCTCCCTGGCGACCTTTCCGGACCACAATTTTCCCAGTTGTGACAGTCAGGTCGAATACCTCACGGCTGTTATCATCAATGGTGCCGAACGTTCCATTCCTCGTACTACCTCTTCTTCATGTCGCGTTTCCGTCCCCTGGTGGAACGAGGCTTGTAGGGACACTATCCGTGCTCGACGACGTGCTTTACGCACCTTTCGCCGCCATCCTACGTTGGTGAATTGTATTGAATACAAAAGACTCCAAGCGCAATGCCGTAGAGTCATCAAAGAACGCAAAAAAGTTTGTTGGGCCTCTTTCACCAGCTCCTTTAACAGTTTTACTCCCTCTTCCGTCGTTTGGGGTGGCCTGCGCCGGCTGTCGGGCATTAAGGCCCACTCCTCGGTACCTGGCCCGACCTCAGGTAATGAGGTCCTTGTTGATCCTGTGGCTGTCTCCAACGCCTTTGGCCGCTTTTTCGCGGAGGTTTCAAGCTCCGCCCATTACCACCCTGCCTTCCTTCCCAGGAAAGAGGCAGAAGAGGCTCGGCGACCTTCCTTCCACTCGCTGAATCTGGAAACTTATAATGCCCCCTTTACTATGCGGGAACTCGAACGTGCGCTTGCACTGTCCCGGTCCTCTTCTCCGGGGCCAGATGCCATTCACGTTCAGATGCTGGCACACCTTTCTCCGGCGGGCAAAAGCTTCCTTCTTCGTACCTACAATCGGTCCCCATGTGTTGGCGTGATGCCGTCGTTGTTCCTATACCCAAACCCGGGAAGGATAGACGCCTTCCTTCTAGTTACCGCCCCATTTCTCTTACAAGCTGTGTCTGTAAGGTGATGGAGCGCATGGTTAATGCTCGGTTAGTCTGGATTCTTGAATCTCGACAGTTACTTACTAATGTCCAATGCGGCTTTCGTCGCCGCCGCTCCGCTGTTGACCACCTTGTGACCTTGTCGACATTCATCATGAACAACTTTTTGCGAAGGCGCCAAACGGTAGCCGTGTTCTTCGACTTGGAGAAGGCTTATGATACCTGTTGGAGAGGAGGTATCCTCTGCACTATGCACGGGTGGGGCCTACGCGGTCGCCTGCCCCTTTTTATTGATTCCTTTTTAACGGATCGAAAGTTTAGGGTATGTGTGGGTTCCGTATTGTCCGACGTCTTCCTCCAGGAGAATGGAGTGCCTCAGGGCTCCGTCTTGAGCGTAGCCCTTTTTGCCATCGCGATCAATCCAATTATGGATTGCATTCCACCTAATGTCTCAGGCTCTCTCTTTGTCGATGACTTCGCGATCTACTGCAGTGCCCAGAGAACATGCCTCCTGAAGCGCTGCCTTCAGCGTTGTCTAGACAGCCTCTACTCATGGAGCGTGGCAAATGGCTTCCGGTTCTCTGAAGAGAAGACGGTTTGTATCAACTTTTGGCGAAGTAAAGCGTTCCTTCCGCCATCCTTACATCTCGGTCCCGTTGTTCTCCCATTCGTGGAAACAACTAAGTTTCTAGGGCCCACGTTGGACAGGAAACTGTGTTGGTCTCCACATGTCTCTTATTTGGTGGCCCGTTGTACACGTTCCCTTAATGTCCTCAGAGTTCTTAGCGGTTCATCTTGGGGAGCGGATCGCACTGTCCTGCTTCGCTTGTATCGGTCCATAGTCCGATCGAAGCTGGATTATGGGAGCTTCGTCTACTCGTCCGCTCGGCCATCCCTCTTACGCTGGCTCAACTCCATCCACCATCGGGGGATATGTCTTGCGACTGGAGCTTTCTACACTAGTCCTGTCGAGAGTCTTTATGCTGAAGCTGCCGAGTTACCATTGACCTACCAGCGCGACGTACTGCTGTGTCGGTATGCCTGCCGGTTGTTGTCTATGCCCGACCACCCCGCTTACCAGTCCCTCTTCGCTGATTCTCTCGACTGTCAGTACGGGTTGTATGTCTCTGCCCTGCTGACCCCCGGAGTCTGCTTCCGTCGCCTGCTTCGACAATTGGATTTTGCCCTCCCTACCACCTTCAGAGAGGGTGAGAGCCCGAGACCACCTTGGCTCCAGGCTCTGGTTCATATTTATCTTGACCTCAGCTCACTCCCGAAGGAGGGTACTCCGGCTGCAGTGTATTGCTCACGGTTTGTCGAACTTCGTGCTCGACTTGCCGGTCACACGTTTATTTACACTGATAGCTCCAAAACTGACGATGGTGTCGGCTGTGCCTTTGTCGTCGGGGCCGCCACCTTTAAATACCGGCCCCTCGACCAATGTTAGAGCTTTACGGCCGAGCTTTCTGCTCTCCATCAGGCCGTTCAGTATGCCCGCCGCCACCGCCATTCATCGTACGTACTCTGCTCTCTCAGTGCTCTTCAGAGCCTTGGAGCTCCCTATCCGGTCCATCCCTTGATTCAACGGATACAGCAGTCCCTCCATTCTTTCGCTGCTAATGGTTCTCCTGTCAGCTTTCTGTGGGTTCCCGGACATGTAGGAGTGCCTGGGAATGAGGCTGCGGATGCTGCAGCCAAGGCTGCAGTCCTCCTGCCTCGGCCAGCCTCCCATTGTGTCCCGTCATCTGACGTTCGTGGGGATGTGTGTAAGAGGCTTGTGTCGTTGTGGTGGGATGCTTGGTCATGCCTCCAAGGAAACAAGCTCCGGGCAGTCAAACCGCTCCCAACTGCTTGGACAACCTCCTCCCGACCATCTCGGCGAGAGGAGGTCCTTCTGACCAGGTTGCGGATTGGGCGTTGCCGGTTTAGCCACCGCTACCTGCTCTCCGGTGACCCAGCCCCGCAGTGCCCTTGTGGTCAGGCATTAACAGTGTGCCATGTTTTATTGTCGTGTCCCCGTTTTAGTCAATTTCGTGTTGTCCTGTCCCTGCCATCTACTTTACCAGATGTTTTAGCTGACGACGCTCGAGCAGCTGCTCGTATTCTGCGTTTTATAACTTTAACTGGCTTGTCCAAAGACATTTAACCTTTTTCCTTATTTTATCTGCATCCTTGTCAGGTCCTTTTGGTGTCCCCCCCTCCCCTTGAGTTTTACTAGATTCCATGTGCTCTAACAACAGTAACTGGGCGCTAATGACCTCAGCAGTTGAGCGCCCTTAAACCCCACAAAAAAAAAAAATCGACAGCGTGTTTGATACTAATGAGTTAATTCAGAATAAAATTCAAACAATTGAGAATTGTAATGACACTGATAGGCAGGACCTTTTTGAGATTTTACAAGCACATTCCACGGTTTTTACTCATGAAACAGGAACAATCAAGGGATTTCAATACCAATTTCGTGTTCGTGAGCATACTAAATTTTGTGTTACACCATACGTATTTCCGGCACATTATAGGGACCATATTAGAACAGAAATACAATCTATGCTTGACTAGGGCATTATTGAGCCTGCAGTAAGCTCATACAACAATTCATTACATGTTGTTGAGAAGAAAAATGGATCGATCAGGCTTGTCTCAGATTCGAGAAAAATCAATACTATCGTCATTCCTGAAATAGACAGGCCGCAAACGTTGGAAGAACTTCTTCAAAATTTTAATGGTGTAAAAGTGTTGTCTTCTATTGATCTCAGATCCAGCTTTTATCAGATTGAACTTCATCCAGAATGTAGAAAATACACAGCTTTCCTTTGTTTCGGCGTTTATCAGTTTCGGAAACTTCCTTTTGGTTTGAACATTTCTTCGGCAGCATTCATTCGCGGGATATATTCCATATTACCTGAGCTCTTAAAACGTCACATCACCTTGTATGTGGGCGATATTCTGATAGCAGAAGCCTCATGGGAAGAACATAATCGCATCCTCAACAGCGTGTTACATATTTTTGCAGAATCTGGAATTACAGTTAACTTGGAAAAGTCTGAATTCGGTAGGACAAAGGTGAAGTTTTTGGGACATATTATTTCTTCTGAAGGCATTCAGCCGGATCCTGAAAAGTTAGAAGCAGTCAGAGCCATTCCAGTTCCATCCACAAAAAAACAAGTCCGCAGTTTTCTAGGTCTCGTAAATTTTTACCGTCGTTTTCTGAATTCTAGTTACACCAAAACTTTGTTCTCTCACTGAAAAAAATACTATTTGGAACTGGGACGAACAAGCACAGTTGGAATTGAATTCTTTGAAAGAATCGCTACTTAACCCGCCAATACTAGCTCATCCAGATCTGTCACAAGATTTCTGCCTTAGCGCGGATTCTTCTAAAGTCGGTCTTGGTGCCCATTTATTTCAAGAAGCCACAGAAAATGACACTACTGTTCAGAAAACCATTGCTTTTGCTAGCCGAGTGCTAACAAAATCTGAAAAAATTATTCCGTTACTGAATTAGAAGCTTTAGCTATCGTTTGGGCATTTAACAAATTCCGTTTCTTTCTTTCTGGTAAGCACGTAAAAGTATACAGTGATCATCGTGCATTACAATTTCTTATGTCTTCAAACTTATATCATGACAGGTTAAAATGTTGGGCATTGTTTCTGCAAGAATTCCACTTCACAATAGTCTACATTCCCGGCAAGGAGAACATTGTTGCGGACGCACTGTCACGCGCACCGGCTGGCCTTGAGAAAAGTAACACAGAAGGCAACCTCGAGAAAAAAATTCAGTGTTCTTTACATTCAGAAAGTCACCTTTGAAAACTTCATCTCCACATCTTTGAAGGACATTGCGCATGAACAAGATAAAGATCAGGTTTGGAAAGACATCAAAAGTAAATGGCATGAAAAGACACACACTCAGATTCGGCATTATTATCTGGTTAGAAACAACATATTCTTCAAACGCTGCACTGTTGATGACAAGCTATGGGTACTTTGCATTCCAGACGGATTTTGTTAATGAGCTCATTTGGTACATTCATTTCAGCTACGCACATTTTGGTCCACGAAAATGTTATCATATTCTTCGAACGACTTGTTATTTTAACAATATGGAAAAAAGAATTCGAAGAGTCTTGTCTATTTGTAAACTTTGTCAAAAGGTGACCGTCTCTAATGACCTCGTTGTCGACGGGACGTTAAACAGTAATCTCCTCCTCCTCCTCCTCCTCAAAAGGTGAAACCATTTACTATCTCACATCGTGCTCCGTTGTTTCCTATCATTCCTTCTAAATTAAAAGAATTTGCTGCTGTTGATCTCTTGGGACCCCTTGTCAGAACATCGAATGGATTTTCGTACGTTCTAGTCGCTGTTGAACTTAATTCAAAATTTCTTTCTTTCACTCCATTACGTAAAGCCACTGGACGGTCTGTATCCAACGCCTTTGTTAAAAATTTCTTACGTGAAGTTGGATACGTTGGTAAAGTCATTTCAGATAACGGACCACAATTCAGGTCTGCTGTTTGGTCACGCATGCTTCGGAACCATAAAATCAAACCTGTTTTTATTTCATTGTACTCACCACATTGTAACCCGTCTGAACGGATTATGAAAGAAATCAATAAGCTTTGCAGACTTTATTGTCACAGAAAGCATCAGCATTGGGACAGATATTTACACTTATTTCAAAACGTGCTGAATGAAATGCCTCATGACTCCACTGCTTTATCACCTATTCTTGTACTGAAGAATGAAGAACCTCCGAACAGAATCAGAGAGCTTGTACCTTCTCCGAATACACGTAAACTTCGACACAACGTCATAATTGATTTGGCTATTAAAAATACAAAATCTGCAGCAGACAAAAGGAGAAAACTACGTGGTAAAGCAAATGCAAAGAAATTATATATTGGTCAGAAAGTTCTCATTAAAGCTCATTCATTGTCACATAAGAAGAAACACTTGAGTCACAAATTCTTTCTGATTTACAATGGACCTTACAGAATCCGACGTATACCACATGATAATTGCGTTGAAGTTGAAACTCTGCGTACTAGGAAGAGTAAAGGATTGCACCACATTTCACATGTAAAACTGTTTATTGAGAGATAATCTGTTTTTTTAACTTTGTCTTTGCTATAAAATTTTTCGCTTTACATTACTAGTATGGGTTTTCAGACTTAGAATCTGTTAACATGCAACAATGTTTGAAGTTAAATATCCAGTCATGAACCAAGAGAACTTATTTAAACAGGAATTACGAGTCCATTGTTATAGTGAACAGAGGACACGGTGTTATTGTGTGTGTACATTCTTGCTTCTTAATTGCACGATTACGTAACGACTATAAGGCTTACATACTTAGAACATATTCTGCTAATGAGATTTTAATGCAACATTTTGGTTTAGTTGAAAAGACATTCTTTATTTGAAGTACTTTCTGTGAGATTAAAGATGACTTAGTATTTGGTTTCTTTGACAGCTACACGATTATATCACGACGCTACTAATGTGTGACACAATTTACATTTTTGCTTTTGCGGTGTATCTGTTTTATATCTGCACAGTTTTTATGTATTTTTCTGGAAAGTAAAACATGTTTTACTAGTAACTTTTGTGGTACAGCTACAATGGGACAGCCTTTACCGTAGCACAACAATACGTTACAGTACAGTACTTTCTTCATCATGGCAATAAGCATAATAACTACAATATCTATACGCAAAGCATTTCACTTTTGTTTATGATGAGGTGAGTACTTTGACTTGAGCAGAACTTTGCTTACAGAGGACGATAACTAAGACACTTCCACAGAATTATCTTACAGCAAAGCGAACATTTAGCGCTACAGGACACGCATTTGAGTGATTAATTTTGTACTTAAAACATTTATTTTAAAAGATTTTTGAATTACAAAGAAAGTTTTCCGTGATACATTTCATTCCATTGCTGTAATCTGTAACACCTGAGGGTATAATTTCACTAATTCTCGGGGGGGGGGGGGGGAGGGGGGGGTACACGCTTACTTTGTGTACCATGTGTTTGGCATTCACAAGGAGCCCTAGCTAATATGGTATTTGCTTATACAACTTCACACATCGGTACCATATTTTTCTAACACACAAATTACACAGCTATATGACCATTTAACTGAGAGACAAACATTTTTTTTAACTATATCAGTGACACATGTTTACACAATTACACAGTTGAATAACTTCACACTTATGAAATTGTATTTTGTCTGTACTTTGTGAACTGTTCATATTTTTTCGGAACCATTGTGATACTATGAGAGCTCTGAATGATGTATTTGGTATGTGATCATGATTTTTAAAGTACGTTTGAGGTAGATGACACTATTGAAATGAGCAGAGAATTTTTTTAGGTTTTGACATTATTGGAGGAAGCTGCAACGATTTTGAGATTTGACTGAGGTGCTATGATGTTATTATTACGACGACAATGTGTATTATGCTGTTGAGTTACGTTTATGATCAATAAGCTGATGCTATATGAGGAATTTGATTATGCTACATATTTATTATGATGAAATATTGAAGAAGTGTCGACGAATATGTATATGTGTAATAAGGTAAGGAATAATGAGTAGTGGTTAGGGACTCTGACTTGTGAAAAAGGATGTTGGAAACCAAGAATCGTACTTTAAGAGTTATGAAATGTGTGTAAATGCGTGAATGTATCACAATGCCGGCCGACCTGTGAAATTTTTATATGAGACTGTCACTGTAGCGGAAATTGCTGTCGTAAATATTTAGGTAAGAAAGGTAAGTGACCGTGACGTAATGCGTTGTGAGCGGCCAGGTGTGCCAGCCGCCTTGAGAAAAAGCCATTAGGTGGAGAAGAAAGAGGCCATTAACCTCGCTATTGACATTCCTTTGTAGAAAGCATCGCAAATACGACACGCTCATTACGTAGAAACATATTGTACTTTGTGCTACTTACTGAAATGCTTATGAACTGATGGGAAATATTCTTACATCTGATTACACCTGATTATGACAAGTGTCTTTCTACGAGAGTTGAGAGAATTTCTACTAACTTATGAAATGCCACATGACTATTGAATGATATTTTGAAGCTTTGCTTTATATAGTTGCTTATTTCATTTGATATCTGGTTTCCAGCTGTGTTGCAGCATTGGTTATATAAAATAAAATTAAATGCATTTGCTAATGTGAACACTTTCTGTCAACAGATCTATTAAATAATAATTTTATGATCCACATTCTTCGAAAAAGGAGCCCTTGGAAAGGAAAGAACAACAAGAAGGGACAAATAACAGTAACTGCATACATAATTTTCTTTTCAAGTACTTGGTAATTTTTTGTAGAATAAGTTTTTGTGGTGCACGACTTTAGATACATATATGTGTAATTGCATTTGCTGGTGCTGTTTGCCAGGCATAGTGCTACTGAATTTCAGTTTGTATTACTGTGTTAAGCCAGTTTTACTACTGATTTATTTTTTTTGTTGCTGCACATTGGCTCATATTAGTCGTAATGTTGCATTTGCTCTGCTAATTTAGATTTACTGCTGCTAGCTTTCCCAATTTGCACTTTTTGTCATTGCTGTTTGTGTTAATTGTTTTGTGCTGATGCATTGCCTCGTCCCTTAGTTTAGCATCTGAGCTCAGTAGATTTAAGTTACCTTAAGATGGGGTAGGCTATATAAGAGAATGAGTTGTGATGAATTGGAAGAAATGCATTGAGAAGCTATTAGAAAATGGTTTGGCCAAAAAAGGATTTTGAAAGAGGATATGAACAAAAAAGTAAGATTTAGGGACAACAGGTTTAGGTAGGATTTTCTTGGAAATAAATGATGAGGTAAGATAATGGAAAATAAACAATGAGGAAAGAAATATGTGAACATATAAATACAGAAAGCTTGCTTGGATAGTTTTTTTTGGTGGAAACAAATGTTGAAATAAGAGGAAAGATCTATGGGATGAAGTTTCGGGTTGGACTGCAGTACCAAATGTCACACTGAAAACAAACTCTGTCCTGTCCTTTTGTATCATTCCGCTATGTGTTTGTATACCCTTGTGTATTTGTGTTCTTCCTGTCTTTATGTGTTTATCTGATGAGACTTATGTTGTAGAATTTTTCTAGTACTAAGCTACATTCACTATGATGAGGAATACTGTTATCCTCAAATATAATTTGCATTAATAATATGTTATTTTCTTTGTAAAGATGTTTATAGACATTATTAATTCTGTTCTGTTTCAATGCTCATGTGTGAAATTGTTTCGAAAACTATTCTCATTATTTTACATATTTACTTATGTCATAATTCCTGTAACACTGATGTATATGTTTATTTCTATTCTTTTGTAAAGCCTGTGTTACTACAAGTGTTATCTGTACTGTTATGTTCTTTAATGATGTATTTTGTACCTTTATAATTGTATTCTTATGTTGTAAATTTATAATTGTATGGACACCAGTTCTTCAAATTAAGTATCATTTCACTGCACACGTTTCTGTTGGTCATACTATATGCACAGTATGTGAGAAGTTGGGACTGTTAGTGTTTGCATGTGTGTTGATAATTCAGCAAGGGACTGGTTAACAGCATTGCTGGTTCTAATGACAATTCCAAAAACTTTGTGAGTGCACAAGTGGTGGTTTATGGACTTGCTATCTTGTCCGCAAGACTCTTCGATGGTGATTGTGCACCTGCACGGTCGCAACAGATGGCTGCTGGCCGTCTCTACAAGGACAACAGTGCGTCTGTATCTTTGATGGCCCACCAATACCATTATTTCTACAAGGACTGCAGTGGGTCTGCACCTCTGGTGGCCCACCAATACCGTAATGTCTAACAAGACTACAGTGGTCTGCTCTGTGATGACCTACCTACCAATATTCTTCAAAACTTCGAGTGACTCTGCTGTGGGTTTGCTCTGTTGTGGACCATTGCATGTCTGCATGTCAAGAGTCAGCATTATCTTTCCGTTGGAAGGACAACACTACTTCTTCAAGACTGCATGGAAATCCACTACTACATCTACATCTACATTTATACTCCGCAAGCCACCCATCGGTGTGTTGCGGAGGGCACTTTACGTGCCACTGTCATTACCTCCCTTTCCTGTTCCAGTCGCGTATGGTTCGCGGGAAGAACGACTGTCTGAAAGCCTCCGTGCGCGCTCTAATCTAATTTTACATTCGTGATCTCCTCGGGAGGTGTAAGTAGGGGAAAGCAATATATTCGATACCTCATCCAGAAACGAACCCTCTCGAAACCTGGTGAGCAAGCTACACCGCGATGCAGAGCGCCTCTCTTGCAGAGTCTGCCACTTGAGTTTGCTAAACATCTCCGTAACGCTATCACGGTTACCAAATAACCCTGTGACGAAACGCGCCACTCTTCCTTGGATCTTCTCTATCTCCTCCGTCAACCCGATCTTGTACAGATCACACACTGATGAGCAATACTCAAGTATAGGTCGAACGAGTGTTTTGTAAGACACCTCCTTTGTTGATGGACTACATTTTCTAAGGACTCTCCCAATGAATCTCAACCTGGTACCCGCCTTACCAACAATTAATTTTATATAATCATTCCACTTCAAATCGTTCCGCACGCATACTCCCAGATATTTTACAGAAGTAACTGCTACCAGTGTTTGTTCCGCTATCTTATAATCATACAATAAAGGATCCTTCTTTCTATGTATTCGCAATACATTACATTTGTCTATGTTAAGGGTCAGTTGCCACTCCCTGCACAAAGTGCCTATCCGCTGCAGATCTTCCTGCATTTCGCTACAATTTTCTAATGCTGCAACTTCTCTGTGTACTACAGCATCATCCGCGAAAAGCCGAAAGGAACTTCCGACACTATCTACTAGGTCATTTATATATATTGTGAAAAGCAATGGTCTCATAACACTCCCCTGTGGCACGCCAGAGGTTACTTTGTCTGTAGACGTCTCTCCATTGATAACAACATGCTGTGTTCTGTTTGCTAAAAGCTCTTCAATCCAGTCACACAGCTGATCTGACATTCCGTAGGCTCTTACTTTGTTGATCAGGCGACAGTGCGGAACTGCATCGAACGCCTTCCGGACGTCAAGGAAAATAGCATCTAACTAGGAGCCTGTATCTAATATTTTCTGGGTCTCATGAACAAATAAAGCGAGTTGGGTCTCACACGATCGCTGTTTCCGGAATCCATGTTGATTACTACATAGTAGATTCTGGATTTCCAAAAACGACATGATACTCGAGCAAAAACCATGTTCTAAAATTCTACAACAGATCGACGTCAGAGATATAGGTCTACAGTTTTGCGCATCTGCTTGACGACCCTACTTGAAGACTGGGACTACCTGTGCTCTTTTCCAATCATTTGGAACCTTCCGTTCCTCTAGAGACTTGCGGTACACGGCTGTTAGAAGGGGGGCAAGTTCTTTCGCGTACTCTGTCCCAGGTCCAGTGGACTTTCCTCTGTTGAGTGATTCCAGTTGCTTTTCTATTCCTTGGACACTTATTTCGATGTCAGCCATTTTTTCGTCTGTGCGGGGATTTAGAGAAGGAACTGCAGTGCGGTCTTCCTCTGTGAAACAGCTTTGGAAAAAGGTGTTTAGTATTTCAGCTTTACGCATGTCATCCTCTGTTTCAATGCCATCATCATCCCGGAGTGTCTGGATATGCTGTTTCGAGCCACTTACTGATTTAACGTAAGACGAAAACTTCTTAGGATTCTCTATCACGTCGGTACATAGAATTTTACTTTCGAATTCACTGAACGCTTCACGCACAGCCCTCCTTACGCTAATTTTGACATCGTTTAGATTCTGTTTGTCTGAGAGGTTTTGGATGCGTTTAAACTTGGAGTGAAGCTCTCTTTGCTTTCGCAGTAGTTTCCTAACTTTGTTGTTGTACCACGGTGGGTTTTTCCCGTCCCTCACAGTTTTACTCGGCACGTACCTGTCTAAAACGCATTTTACGACTGCCTTGAACTTTTTCCATAAACACTCAACATTGTCAGTGTCGGAACAGAAATTTTCGTTTTGATCTGTTAGGTAGTCTGAAATCTGCCTTCTATTACTCTTGCTAAACAGATAAATCTTCCTCCCTTTTTTTTATATATTACCATTTACTTCCATATTCAGGGATGCTGCAACGGCCTTATGATCACTGATTCCCTGTTCTGCACATACAGAGTCGAAAAGTTCGGATCTGTTTGTTATCAGTAGGTCCTAATGTTATCTCTACGAGTCGGTTCTCTGTTTAATTGCTCGAGGTAATTTTCGGATAGTGCACTCAGTATAATGTCACTCGATGCTCTGTCCCTACCACCCCAGTCTGTATCTGGTAAATTGAAATCTCCACCTAAGACTATAACATGCTGAGAAAATTTATGTGAAATGTATTCCAAATTTTCTCTCAGTTGTTCTGCCACTAATGCTGCTGAGTCGGGAGGTCGACAAAAGGAGCCAATTATTAACCTAGCTCGGTTGTTGAGTGTAACCTCCACCCATGATAATTCACAGGAACTATCCACTTCTACTTCACTACAGGATAAACTACTACTAACAGCGACAAACACGCCACCACCAGTTGCATGCAATCTATCCCTTCTAAACACCGTCTGTGCCTTTGTAAAAATGTTGGCAGAATTTATCTCTGGCTTCAGCTAGCTTTCTGTACCTATAACGATTTCAGCTTCGGTGCTTTCTACCAGCGCTTGAAGTTCCGGTACTTTACCAATGCAGCTTCAACAGTTTACAATTACAATACCGATTGCTGCTTGGTCCCCACATGTCCTGACTTTGCCCCGCGCCCGTTGAGGCTTTTGCCCTTTCTGTACTTGCCCGAGGCCATCTAACCTAAAAAACCACCCAGTCCACGCCACACAACCCCTGCTACCCGTGTGGCCGCTTGCTGCGTGTAGTGGACTCCTGACCTATCCAGCGGAACCCGAAACCCCACCACCCTATGGCGCAAGTCGAGGAATCTTCAGTCCACACAGTCGCAGAACCGTCTCAGCCTCTGATTCGGACCCTCCACTCGGCTCTGTACCAAAGGTCCGCAGTCAGTCCTGTCGACAATGCTGCTGATGGTGAGCTCTGCTTTCATCCCGCTAGCGAGACTGGCAGTCCTCACCAAATCAGATAGCCGCCTGAAGCCAGAGAGGATTTCCTCCGATCCATAGCGACACACATCTTTGGTGCCGACATGAGCGACCACCTGCAGATGGGTGCACCCTGTACCCTTCATGGCATCCGGAAGGACCCTTTCCACATCTGGAATGACTCCCCCCGGTATGCACACGGAGTGCACATTGGTTTTCTTCCCCTCTCTTGCTGCCATCTCCTTAAGGGGCTCCATTACGCGCCTAACGTTGGAGCTCCCAACTACCAGTAACCCCACCCTCTGCGACCGCCCAGATCTTGCAGACTGAGGGGTAACCTCTGGAACAGGACAAGCAGCCATGTCCGGCCGAAGATCAGTATCAGCCTGAGACAGAGCCTGAAACCGGTTCCTCAGACAAACTGGAGAGGCCTTCCGTTCAGCTCTCCGGAAAGTCTTTCGCCCCCCTGCCACACCTTGAGACGACCTCCCACTCTACCACAGGTGAGGGATCAGCCTCAATGTGGACAGTATCCCGGGCAGCCACAGTCGTAGTCCGATCGGGGTATGCATGGGACGAGCTGGTCGCCCCCGACAAACCCCCATCCGGACCCCCACAGTGATGCCCATTGGCAACAGCCTCAAGCTGTGTGACCGAAGCCAACACTGCCTGAAGCTGGGAGCGAAGGGATGCCAACTCAGCCTGCATCCGAACACAGCAGTTGCAGTCCCTATCCATGCTAAAAACTGTTGTGCAAAGAACGTCTGAACTAATCTACAGATAGCACAAACAACTCGACACAAATTTTAAACGGTTATTAAAATACAAGATTGCCTAGTAAATGCAGTAATGCTGCTACTTGCACACTGCCGACACACTGCTCGGCGGCGGAAGGAGACTACGTGATTTTACCCTATTCAGGTACTCAAACGCGATGCTACAACTCTCAAATACTATAATACGCCCGAAATTTATGAATTAAACAATGCAAGTACCAAAAACACGCAAAGAAATTAAGAATTAAACTATGTAACAAATATGTGAGCTAGGAGTATACGACTTTCTGCTGGCAGCTGTTTATCCAACGGCGGCATTCTCTTTTACTGCTCAGACTTTCAGAAAAAAAAAACACTGTAATTTTACTGTGATGAATGATCAGGACTGTCTCTATGGACAGTGAGAAAATTTCAGCTTTTGACCAACATTGTATCAATAAGTGTGCGCATTTGATTTCTTTGTTATTGTAATTATGAAATTTTTTTCAGATCTGTATTGGCCACTGCCCAAAACAATTTGTAAATTTTTTTGTGGGGAGCATGGGGGGCTATGTAAAGGGGCTTTTCAGGTTTTTATATTGGTAACGCCACGTAGCGCTGTGTATGAAAATCACTGGCTGTGCTGTGTGCAGTCTGTAGCTGGGTGGCATTGTAATATTCGCTATTGTAGTGTTGGGCTGTTGGCTGTTAACAGCGCATAGCGTTGCGCAGTTGGAGGTGAGCCGCCAGCAGTGGTGAATGTGGGGAAGTGAGATGGCGGATTTTTGAGAGCGGATGATCTGGACGTGTGTCCATCAGAAACAGTACATTTGTAAGCATGGATGTCATGAACTGCTACATATATTATGATTTTTGAACACTATTAAGGTAAATACATTGCTTGTTCTCTATCAAAATCTTTCATTTCCTAACTATGACTATCAGTAGTTAGTGCCTTCAGTAGTTTGAATCTTTTATTTAGCTGGCAGTAGTGGCGCTCGCTGTATTGCAGTAGTTCGAGCAACGAAGATTTTTGTGAGGTAAGTGATTTGTGAAAGGTATAGATTAATGTTAGCCAGGGCCATTCTTTTGTAGGGATTACTGACAGTCAGATTGCGTTGCGCTAAAAAATATTGTGTGTCAGTTTAAGCACAGTCATGTATAATTTTTCTAAGGGGACATTAATGCTTTATCCAGACATTTTAAGTTTGTTTTCCCAACTCATCCGCATTAAGTTAAATTCTTCTATGTTAAGAGCCAGCGACCATTCATCACCCAAACTAAAAACTTTTTCTTCGTCATCTTGTATCAACGTACAGTCACTTACGTCAGACACCTTCCTGCACACCACACCACACCACAGCATCTGCAGCGAACAACTGCAGATTTCTTCCCACCCTGTCTGCCAGGTGGTTTAAGGACATAGAACAGGTCTTATCACTTCCATGGGGCTAGGCAACAATTCAAGCAAATAACATTGTTTTATTTCAATATCGCAGATTGGAAATGGAAATGAGCGTTTGGCGTCAGTGGCCGGGAGGCCCCTCGCGGGGCAGGTCCGGCCGCCATATCGCAGGTCTTATTACATTCGGCGCCACATTGGGCGACCTGCACGCCGGATGGGGATGAAATGATGATGAACACAGCACAACACCCAGTCCCTGAGCGGAGAAAATCTCCGACCCAGCCGGGAATCGAACCCGGGCCCAGAGGACGGCAATCCGTCACGCTGACCACTCAGCTACTGGGGCGGACAATATCGCAGATTGACAATACTTAACTTTGGAATTACACTGGTGTCGCAAGCGATGGGCAACATGGAACATAAATCAGGGTCCTTGCTATATAAAATGCCCAAACAAGCAATGGATATGGATCACTAATATCTGTTCTCGTAGCACTCTCTGCTAGGCTGTGCTAATACTCTGAGAATCCTGTCCACTAATGTCCGAAGGAGGCTGGCAGGAGTAGCGCTTATATTCACTTCTTGTAAAGGCCTGCTTCTGCTACTGTATCATTTCCAAAATTGACACCAAGCGAGTCGGCGTTCACTTCTTTCCTACACATTGTCATCTTTCATTTTGTTACAGTCATCTTAAGCCCATATTCAGTGCAAAGTACACTGTCTACAGCAGCGGTTCTCAAACTATTCGATATTGTAGATCACCTGTTTTTTGCTATGCTATCTGAAATTTTACAGTGTATTAAAAAATTTACTAATTAGAATTACCACTGGCAAGAAAAATATAAAGAACAATAATGCAATAAGTAATTTCTTCTAAAGATACATGAGAAAATACAGTACTGTACAGTACAGTAAGTACAGTAACTGAAAATCAATGTCTTTTAAGGAAATACACTTGATAAACAATGTTGTCAAATGTGGTGTCACTGATGTGAGGAATGAAATTCTTTGTGTTTTTACATAATTCCATTGAGATCTGGAATAAGTTTTGTCACCATCGGTCCGATTCCGCATTAAGACGATTTCACTGTAGGGTTTTAATATTAAAAAGACCAGAGAAAGTCTGCTCACAGAAGTACGTGGCAGGGCAAGGCATGAAATGTTGCAATATCTATTTAGACAACTCTTCATACTCACAGCGCACATGCAACCAAAAGCTACGAAGTTCATTTTCTTTGAAAACGTTTTTCCATGTAGTATAGCAGGATAGTTCCATTAGCTGTTCTTGTTCTGTCTCAGAGGGATTCACAACCTTATATGTCACGGATTTCTACATTAGTTAAAGGATTGTCAATCCAACAACTACCAGATTGTGGTACAGGGAAATATTCTCAAAAACTTGCAGCTAATGGTCTGAAGTGTCCTACAAGTGTTTAGTGCACTTTAGTAGAAGGTTTTTCGCTTCAATAATCAATTAAGTCCTTGAACACTGGAAATGAAAAATAGCTATTGTTTTACACTCGTACTGCCCAAAAGTGCGTCTTCTTAATCGTAACTTCAACTTTACTCTCAACCTGGAAGATATTACATTTCTTCCTTGCAAGCCTAAGTTAAGTTAGTTGGGAAAGGAGAAAAGATACACCAAGTAGGGCCTTTTACACAAGCAATCAAAATCACACAATTTCTCTTGTTTGTCTAAAAGAAACAAGCGGACTTCATCACGCAGCTCAAAGGAACGACGTAGTACTTTCCCTCTCGATAACCAGCGCATTTCAGTATGTAAAAAAGTACAGTGTGTTCACTACCCATTTCTTCACTTAAAACTGCGAAATGACAAGAATTTAGAGAACGTGACTGAATGAAATTAACAACTTTTGCAATTTCATCCAGAATGCGTTTCAAAATCTCAGGCATTTTTCTCACTGCTATAGCTGCTGCGTATGAAGCAGTGAGTACACTTCACATCTGGTGCTAAAGGTTTCACTCCAGCTATTAGACCTGTCTCCAAACCTGTACAAGTTCGTGCTCCGTCCGTAGTGATAGCTACACATTTAACTCACCTAATATCGTTGTTTATCACGAACTCATTAAGCGCAGAGAACACATCTTCTGCCTTTGAGGAATATCCGTACACAACAACAGCTCCTCACAAACTGCCTTTTTACATTAAAAACGGATGGAAACCAACAGATTTGCTTTTTCATCCATTTCTGTACTTTCATCAAGTTATAAGGAATAAAACCAGTTACCTTGAACTTTTGAAATTAATTTCTCTTTCAGTGTAAGGGATATTGTCAATTCTTCTTTTTAACTTCTTCGTCGGAAAGGAGAACTGAGATTACTTCCTTACGAACTGCATCACTTATTATTACACAGGTAACGTACACAGCTGGTAGGTTTAAAGTTTTTTCGCAGCTGTGTGGAATTTCTTAGATTTACCAATTACCAATGATACATTATATGACTCTGAAGTAACTTTCGCGTTAGTATTATCAAACACTGCAGTCTTTGACATTACAATTTTACTGCGTTTCATCTCCCAGAGTTTGCTTGTAAGAAAATACACTACTTGCCATTAAAATTGCTACACCAAGAAAAAACGCAGATGTTAACGGCTATTCATTGGACAAATATATTATACTAGAACTGACATGTGATTGCATTTTCACGCAATTTGGGTGCATAGATCTTGAGAAATCAGTACCCAGAACAAACACCTCTGCCCGTAATAACGGCCTTGATACGCCTGGGGATTGAGTCAAACACAGCTTGGATGGCGTGTACAGCTGCCCATGCAGCTTCCATACGATACCACAGTCCATCAAGAGTAGTGACTGGCGTATTGTGACGAGCCAGTTGCTCGGCCACCATTGACCACACCTTTTCAATTGGTGAGAGATTTGGAGAATGTGCTGGCCAGGGCAGCAGTCGAACATTCTCTGTGTCCAGAAAGGCCCGTACAGGACCTGCAAAATGCGTTGTGCGTTATCCTGCTGAAATGTTGGATTTCGCAGGGATCGAATGAAGGGTAGAGCCACGAGTCGTAACACATCTGAAATGTAACGTCAACTGTTCAAAGTGCCGTCAATGCGAACAAAATGTGACTGAGACGTGTAACCAATGGTACCCCATACCATCACGCCGGGTGATACGCCAGTATGGCGATGACAAATGCACGCTTCCAATGTGTGTTCACCGCGATGTCGCCAAACACGGATGCGACCATCATGATGCTGTAAACAGAACCTGGATTCATCCGAAAAAATGACGTTTTGCCATTCGTGCACCCAGGTTCGTTGTTAAGTACACGATCGCAGGCGCTCCTGTCTGTGGTGCACCGTCAAGGGTAACCGCAGCCATGGTCTCCGAGCTGATAGTCCATGCAGCTGCAAACGTCGTCGAACTGTTCGTGCAGATGGTTGTTGTCATGCAAACGTCCCTAATTGTTGACTCAGGGATTGAGACGTGACTGCACGATCCGCAACAGCCATGCGCATAAGATGCCTGTTATCTCGACTGCTAGTGTTACGAGGCCGTTGGGATCCAGCATGGCGTTCCGTATTACCCTCCCGAACCCACCGATTCCATATTCTGCTAACAGTCATTGGATCTCGACCAGCGCGAGCAGCAATGTCGTGATACGATAAACCGCAATCGCGATAACAATCCGACTTTGATAAAAGTCGTAAACGTGATGGTACGCATTTCCCCTTCTTACACGAGGCATCACAACAACGTTTCACCAGGCAACGCCGGTCAACTGCTGTTTGTGTATGAGAAACTGGTTGGAAACTTTCCTCATGTCAGCACGTTGTAGGTGTCGCCACCGGCGCCAACCTTGTGTGAATGCTCTGAAAGCTAATCATTTGGATATCACAGCATCTTCTCCCTGCCGGTTAAATTTTGCGTCTGTAGCACGTCATCTTCGTGGTGTATCAATTTGAATGGCCAGTAGTGTAAGTGTACTTACCAACGTGTTCCTCATGTTTCTTCTCCAAATGTCTTCGAAGATTAAAGGTTTCGTGCTTCCGTTACTCAGTACTTCATAACACAAGACACACTGAATCTGCATGGTGTTATTACTGCCTATGTATGTAAACCCATAACGAAATTAGACATCAGAGTACATACATAGTATTCTCTTCTTTCCTTCACGTTCACTTGCAGTAGCTTGCGAACATCAAGGCTCACTTTCTGAAGCATGGTCCGACTTAACATCACCAATAGTCTTTCGTTTCACTGCAGATGATGGCCACATATATATCAATTGTGAACATAACAAATAACGAACGTCGAGTAGCTCAGGCGACGAATGGCTCATGATAAATCATTGTGTATACATCTGCTGTTTATCCCTCTCCACTCATGAACACATGTCGTCTATGACTGTCTCTAACACCGATTTTCTCCAGAAAACTTTCATCCCTCATATATTCCTTGATGAAATGTTGAAGCGAAAAAACATGAATTAACGTCAATGGTTGAGGCTGGAGGTATGTGTGGTAAAATCTCACTAGAGTTAAATTGACATAGAAAGTGGGCGTGATAAAGCTTATTAGTGTATGTAGCTTCAAAAAACACTAGGAATTAAAACTGTAAAGTGGCGATAAAAATTTGAAAAAGTGTGGGGCAATTAAACCGTGTTTTTCTTATCTAATCACGTGATCTTGCTACTGAGGAAAAGAGAACAATATGGAATTCAGTTTCTCTTTGTTGCTTAACAATACAAAATCCCAATTTTTATTGCTTTCTTGTTTTTAATTAATCACTGATGAAAAATGAAAGCAGAAAGTTTTTGCTTCAACAGTAATAAGACCGCTGTGCAATATTATTATTTCAGAGTTGTTTTGTGTGTATGTCATTTTGATATTTTTAATCTGTTTACAAAGTGATAGAACCAACGCAAAGTTCTTATTCCTCTGTTGCGATTCACCTTCCAAGAAAATTTTGCTTTATCTACAACGAATTTGAGTCAAGAGTTACTCGCAGTAGTGGTTTTAGGAACATATTTTGGGAGGGGTTTCTCTTCGATTTTTTTAAAAAATCCCAGAATTTCCAGACTTCCGGAATTGGGGGAGGGGCGGAGGCTTGATGTATTTAAGCACAAGAATGACTAGCATGTATTTTTTTTAAAAAAAAAAAAAAAAAAAAAAAAGAAAGCATGCTGAACACTTGAATTTTGTTACTGGTGGGAGCTTTCCGCCACTGGAAGATGAAATCCGTGAAAATTCGAGGTGTTGTGCAGTTAATGTTCAACTGATTTTGAAAAAGTGTCCTAAAAAAGAAGGGATTCCTCTCACTTGTTGAAGTTCTGTATTACGGTTGACCGGCTTCAGGGCTGAAATCTAATAAAGTAGCAAAATATTTAAACTTACAAAGGCAGGTATAATTTAAAACTGCTTTCTTTTTAGTAACTGAAAAAAAAATACATCTTTCATAACAGCTGTGAGCTCCCTTTTATCAAAACACGTTTGAATTTTTGGGCGTTGCGGACCGCCTGGCTAGGTCGTGTGGACCCATGGGGACCCGCAGGCCCCACTATGAGAAACACTGGTCTACAGAATTATGTTTGTACTCAACGTAACTGGTGATATCTGAACCTTTTCAGAACACCTTTTCTTTGTGCCAAAAGATAGGTAAGTATTACACAACAGTAATTAATTTCCCACACTTAGCAAGTATAAATGAGTGGAACGAATTTGGAAAATTATAAATCTATGTTATGTTTGTTCTCTGTAGACTCCCATGTGCAGAGATGGTTTCCCGATTTTAAAATGATCTGAGGAACATGTGGAAACGAAAGAAGGCTGGAACTGGTTCTGTGTTGTAAGGGCGGTGTGGGAGTCTCAGGTGTGAGAAATGCTGAATTGTATGGAGAAACTATATGCAATTTCTTTTAGTACTCGTTCTTACAGTCAAGGTTATCTATGTTTAAAGTTGTTGCGTTGTTGAAATTGTCATTTAGCAAACAGAACGAGTATGAATGTCGAACTAGAAGAACACAGAATTGAGTTGACGTTTCCTGCAGCAAACTATTCCCGCCCCCCTCCCCCCACCATCACCACCCACACCTTTCCCTTACTCTGCCCTCACGCCTTCTCATGTCGCTTCTATGTACCCACCGGTGAATGTACGTCTGTGCATATAAGCCGGTGGCAGCTGAGAGTTTTGTCAAACTGGAAGGTCTTTAGGGATCCTATGCCGTATTAATCACGCATACGTTGACGTCCACTCTCCCACAGTGGGTTGAAAAACTGAAACACCCTTTACTGCTTCAGATCGCTTTCAGATTCCTTCTAATGCATTTTAACGGTCCCTGGTGGTTCCATTCTTTATGCCAGAACGAAAATTACAGTCACGCTACATTCCATAGGAATCAGATCAGGTTCAATGGGTTTGCAGCCCCACGATGTCCTTAGAGAAGCGTTGAATCGTGCAGTGGTTATCAGCAGTGTCTAAGGTTGTTAATAACGTCCTTCCGCTGCACATCTGAGTGCCAGCTGTTGTTTTCGACCGCCCCAAGAGAAGAGGTGGTCTCATTGATGCCTTCTGTGGGCTCTCTGCAGGTCCTTTTCGTGTCGATTCTGAGTAGGAGTGTATCTGAAAAGGTTTCCTCGGCCACTCATTAGATAACCGCTTAAATTAGCCGCTGGGCGTCGAGTTTCCGTTCTCTGTTCAAATGGCTCTGAGCACTATGGGACTCAACTGCTGTGGTCATAAGTCCCTTAGAACTTAGAACTACTTAAACCTAACTAACCTAAGGACAGCACACAACACCCAGCCATCACGAGGCAGAGAAAATCCCTGACCCCGCCGGGAATCGAACCCGGGAACCCGGGCGTGGGAAGCAAGAACGCTACCGCACGACCATGAGATGCGGGCCGTTCTCTGTCGTAGATGCATTAAGAAATGGGACTACACGCGGTTATCTGGGGCTATGACGGCCTCCCCATCGTGTGACACGTCCACGGTGGCGTTGAGCGGAACTGTGGTGAAATTTGGTGCCAGTGTGACATCATTAACCCACTTTACACCTCACATAAACTTCAGAGTGCTGGCGTGTGTCGACAACTTGTCGTCAGAAGCGTAGCCGGGTCCGAGGGTGACGTCGCAGGGCGCTACACTTCTGTGCTTTTTCAGAGCAACGTCGTAGGCACCTTCGAACCAAATTTCAAACCCCAGCGTCGCAATGGGAGAAAATGATTTTGTTTTAATAAAAGTGAACCTTTAATTTTGGTGCCCAGTGCAGATTGTAAAATATTGAGGTAACTTGGAAAGCCGTTCAATAGCTCATAAGTGAACTGCTGTGGTTAGAGTTTGGATAGGTAAATTGCGTGCATAACAATGTAAACTGACCAAAAGTGAACATGGAAAACCATTTCTAAGATTACAGCAATAGTGAACGTGTTTCAGCAACTCGACTTGTAGTTGGTCACGGTGCGCTGGTGATGTAAATCCCAAATTGTAGCTGTCAGAGTAAAATGTCCAACATTCTGTAGACTCACGTACAGCGTCTCTGCAACTTCTATCAGTGTCACACTCACCTTCTTTACTGCAAACTTCTTGCACCTAAAGGGATGGGCAATAGTCATATTTTTTCTAACTAAGATGTGAAATCTCATGTATTATGATGGATGAGTTTATGCAGACAAAGGTTGCATGTTGCATTATCCTATATGTTAACGTCTGCAGGACATCAGTTACGTTAAGACCGTTAAATAATGAATAAGTGAAAAAGGCAATCTATACGAGAAGTAACGTTTCATACAACTTAATCCAAATGGCTTATAAAATCATTGGAAAGATTAATATAAGCCTTCTTGGTGTAAAGTAACATTTGTCACATGAAATACGGGTACATACTTACGTGAACAATGCACATGACGAAGCACTTATTTACAGATTGGAAGTTATACACGCTGATTGTCATATTTTGCATTTTCGTTCAATGAAGGATGAAGTGCGCCCGTCGGACGCGTCAGATGTGGAGGCCTCGGAAGAGGTTGTCAACATATCGTTGGATGAGTATGTACCGGAGGTTACGTGCTGCACGCCCGCGGCGTTGGACACGCCGACGGACGAATCTAACTAGGCCCATCTTTGGTCGTATGTGTACGTGGCGCACGGAATTCATCCAAACTGACGGTACGCTTTGAGTATGGTAAAATGGTCACTCTTGAGAAGCATGATGAGAAAGCCAAGAATTTTGCAACACTTCAGCATTATGATATTATTGATGAATTTGTTTTTTAGTAACATATATGGGTCAGTAATTATTAATAAAATTGTAGCATATGTGTATAGGGTTAAAGTTAGGATATAACGGCTAACACTTGATGATAAGGCTAACAAGAAGATATTTGAAGACCAAGGCGCATTGGAGAAAGTTCGTATAGCATGTAGTAATAAAATGGGAGCTTTTGATTTAAATCCGCAGAAGGCATCAGGTGTACCTTGGCGTAAATGTACTAGAAGGAATAGATTTAAGTTTGTAACGTATTCTAAGCCAGAGCAAAGTGCTGATATAAGTAAAGTTAAGTCGTGGACAGATCTTTAAAGAGTGTAAAGTTAAAATTAGATTGTTTCAAGGAACCAATCCTTTCCATATTGGTCTACAGATTGCTGGCGATGAAGCGGAACAGACAGATAATGTTCAGAGTGAAGTTAAATATGTCACATTTATTGTAAGAAATAGTGTATATGACTTTTGTAAAAGGAAAGGTAATTTAACATTCTGAATAAAAGTATTTGTTTCAGCTAATGCCTGCGTTGGAGTTTTTTTATGCCAACTGGGGCCATATTCGTAATTTTCCGGACGGCCTACGCCTGGCTTTCCTTGTTCCTAATAGTCAACAAATGATTGATGAACTCGCTATTACCTTTTATGGCAACAAGATTAATTTTTCTGCAGCTGTTCTAGTGCTGGAAGAATTGTGGTATTATAAGCCTAATTTGGAACAATTGGTGCGTCAGTTTAAGGACGCTTACAGAGAATATGTATTTATGCCAAACGGTATAAGGTCTGCAAACAGGTACTTTGATTTCAGGCAAGGCCGGTACAGGCCATTGTGGTACAATTATTAGAACCTCAATAAAATAACCTCAAAAGTCATACCTCAGACGCACAGCCGAAGGCCATCCTAGAAAATGGCCTCACGTGTAGTGAGGTCTCCTGATCAGAGTAGAAAAAAATATAGGCTTGTACACAAGTTATCAAAAGAGAAGCGACATTGACATTGTAAATGTTCTAATGAATTTGACTGCATAACTCGTTGGATTAAGTGACTAAAGTCAGATACTGTAGCAAGCGCTGTGCCTACTGATTTCAAAAAGAAATTAACATTTTGTAGCAGCACGCGGAACACTAGTCCACTTCCACAGTTCACAGCAGTTTCGCGACATGAGTTAGTGGAAATTAGATCATCAGGTGCACGTGCCTCACAAGTGATTATCTAAATAACTTTCCAAATATGTAGTGCCTTAGAAGGAATAACCCCAAAAAATTTAAGCCATCTCACCAAACAGCCGCCCAGCGAATTTCGCACTCTACATGAGTCACCCGTCCATTCGCCACTACACAACCCAGAGGAGTATCTTTGGCAAGATACGTTTCAGCATACTTTGTGGCTAACCACTAATTGTCTCTGACTCCAAGAAGCATATCGCCATTTTTCCACAAGACTCACAGAGACAAACTTACCCTGCATATATAATCATCTCTGCAGTCGCACTGCCATAATTATTTTATGATATAATAGAAATACGGAGAAAATTAAATCAGGCATTGTAAGTGGTGAAAGATCAGCCAACTTTCATTATCCTCTTCCCATTGAATAGTAGATCTGGAATAGTCTTTGAAGAGAGAATTCTACACTGATTACAATACAACCTAAAAGAAAAAAATCACAAAGTTATATGCAGATTGAAGATGTAAGAAAAATGACAATACAAACATAAAAATTGTAATGTGTTCTCTTGGCTGATTCTGAAGACTTAATAGTTTGCAATAATGAGCCATGTATTCAAAGAACAAAAAAATAAAATAAAAGTAATAAAAGCATGTGTAATACAATAAATTACGAGAAAGAGCAAGACAGTTACATATCACCTAATGGTCAGAATCATACTTCCACTGTGAGCACGTAGACCACAACTGCTAAGCATAATGATGAGAAATTACACGCTAACGCTTTACGCTTTAACTTACAAAAATCTGCCAAATGGATGAAAAAGTTCGCCGCACATAAATCATGAAAATATGCTGCTGAGCACATTCCTCAAATGATAATGTCAAAGCTAGTTACAATTGTCGTTGTGGCATTAGCTCAAAAAAATAATTTGCCATGTTAGTGAAATTATGTACTTTGAAAATAATAGGTTGAGTTGATACAAAATAATACAGAACAGAAATAAACAGAAAATGACCTTATTTAGCATCATAACAATCAGATAACTGGTTGTCAATGTCATCACATCGACATCTTATGTAGATAAAAAGACTATAACAAAAATGAAATAGTATTTGTTTCAAATGCTCATGTCAGTAACACAATAAATGAACACACCTAAAATTAATTGACTTCATCTATTAAGTTACAACAACAGGAAAAGTTGCAGTGGTGGAATAATGCTGTCACAAGCCAACTGTCCTAACTTACGCTAAGTCGAAGTCCTCTGCTTGCAGAAATTTATGCTTTTTCCTAATAGTTTGGGTACAAAAGAAATCGCTCCTCGTTATTCTTCATTAATAACAACAGATAAATACCTTTTTCTACTTTGGAGCGAATGATGATGATTATTGACAATGTACTTTTTGTTTGGCATTTGCGCTATGACACACATTGTACATTGTGGATGGCACACTGTGCTTGCGACCTTTTAAAATACAAACTTCTATTTTCGTAAGAATTATGAATGGCAGTCAATTATAATTTAGTAACGAACAATGCGTACAATATGAAAGTTACAAAAAACGCAAATCGAAAATCCACAAAAAGTGGTCGCGAAGATAAAATAATTCAACAAGTGACAAATTGACTGACAATATAGTATAACAATATGTGTCTCAAATTATTTAAGAGACCCATAAGGGCTTAAAGCACAGACACAGATATTTGTGAAAATTAGATTTATAGGCAAACCACCGGGCTCATACATACGAAATTTTTTTTAACCAAGTCTCAACATCCTTTACTTTCGATGAAAAATAATGTACTCACTTTATGTTACGAAATTTTAATTAGTATTTAGGCTTATTATTATTCTTATTGATGTTACTTCACAAAAGTTTTGTATATATGACAGTGATCAGAACGCAAAAACACAGACTAAAGGCAACACGCATCACAATTCTGAACTATCCAACACTTCATGGTTCTCGTTATCATCATTTTCATTAAGCAAATTCTTTGGCGTGACGTTAAGATAAAACTGTCCGTCCATTTCAGGCAAGAAACCTAGTGGTTTTGTTAAATTTTTGTGATGCAGGGTTGATATTTGCCTTCCACCTACCTATTTGGGCACTGTATTCTGCAAGGCATCTATAAACTGTGTGGATATGAAAAATTGTCGTCTCCCTCGATATGACTTTCAGGAAATGGTGACCTCCCACGGCGGCATTGAAACATATATCAGTTTAAACAACAGTACCTCCCAATCTGTTGAAAGCTTCATCATTGTAAAATTTCTGAACTGTATGTTACCATCTACATCAACGTTTGGTTTGGTAATGAAGTTGTTAAGACTCTTAGTGGTTTTGAAATTCTCAGTGTCCATTTCAGACTACAAAAGGTTTGGACAACCTTGCTTTCTGTATAATTTGACACAAAACCACCAGGTGAGAAAATTTAAACACTTCTCCTCTTACTTTTTCCGATTTCATGGAATTCAGCATTACATAACAGAAAAGTGTGCCTGGGAACAAAATAATGCTTTCTGCTTTGGGTCTCTGTGGAAGTGAATATCAGAGAAACGAGTGAGACAGCTTTTTGTGAATGTTCATACATGTATTGTGGGCCTATAACATGGACGAAGCTGGTTCACCGTAAGGTCAACAGATGTCAGGAGCATGTATCAATGCAAAAATCTGAAAATTCATGACAGTGTGCTTTAGGCTCTTGTGATTTTAAGCATCTCATTTAAGTCCCCTCAATCCACATTTACTGAATATATTCCTATAGATAAGATGATCCTGAATTGATATTTATAACCATTCATCATTCTTTTCGTATTAGTGATATTCCACATCATTCTACACAACAAATACTACACCCTACATACTCTTTATCTTATGTCTTATGGTTAGTGTTGCTGCCTCTGGATCGTTGGGTCCCTGGTTCGATTCCCGCCGGGCCTGGGATTATCTCCATCCGTGAACTGGGTGTCAGGGTTGTCCTCCTAGTTTCATCATCATTCGTGGAAAGTGGCAATCCTGGACAATGAAAAGATTGGGAATTTATACGGGTGCTGATAACCACGCAGTTGAGCGCCCCACAAACCAGATATCATCGTCACCATCATCATCATCATCATCATCATCATATCATCATCAACCTGTGGTCGTTTCTTTCACTATAAATATTGCTTCCTGTAGCAACATACAGATTATAATCAAATGCGACACAGTGTAATTAAAAATATTTAAGGTACTGATGAAATTCGAGTCGTAATGCCACAACATGGAAGCGATGAAAATAAATATTCGAAGGAGATGAGCACACCTCCTCGATTGTGGGTGCTTGTGTATCCGATAGGGAGCCCCCTTCTTTCTAAGAAAAACCTCTCCAGAGAAGCCTAAGAAAGGAAGTGTGACCATTGAAGAACGTCATCAGATTCTCGAAAGGTGGTGAAGTGCAGTTACATCCATTATAAATACGTGTCCCAACCCTCTTTGGGGCCACTAAAAGGCGGAAGCACGAGTGAGCGGCTCTCTGCCTTGGATTTGACCACTGCCTTATGTAAGGTGAGTAACATTAATCTTTTAAAAACTGGGTTTTTAGACGGAGCAGCTTAATTTGCTGATGCTGTTGTTGAAAACGCTACTGGAACTGTTGTTGCTGCTGTTGAAACTGCTATTGGAACAACAGGTGCAACTGCTGCTACAGGAGCAGCTGCTTTGTGTTCACGGCACAATACCAATCTTGCAAGACTCTGGTAATAGTAAGTGCCAACGAGGTAGATATCAGGTAATGACTCAAGTAACCTACAGGGACTGGATTACTGGCCTGGATTTCTCACCTCTGGATCACCGACTGTGGATGTAAGACAACACTGGAGAACGGACAACTTGAGAGGGCACGAGAAATAAAAGAATCCAGCGAATAATCCAAAGAGAGTAATCAAGACACAACAAAGTGAGAAAACAATAAATGTGCGTTACGGCTATTGACAAGAGAGTTAGGAGGAAATAGCACTGGAAGCAAAGGTGGTGCGCGACTAGCTTTATACACTGAAGCGCCAAAAAAACTGGTATAGGCATGCGTATTCAAATACAGAAATATGTAAACAGGTAGAATACGGCGCTGCGGTCGGTAACGCCTACGTAAGACAACAAGTGTCTGGCGCAGTTGTTAGATTGGTTACTGCTGCTACAATGTCAGTTTATCAAGATTTAATTGAGTCTGAACGTGGTGTTCTAGACGGCACACGAGCGATGGGACACGGTATCGCTGAGGTAGCGATGAAGTGGGGATTTTCCTGTGCGACCATTCCACGAGTGTAGCGTGAATATCAGGAATCCGGAAAACATCAAATCTCCGACAACGCTGCGACCGGAAAAAGATCCTGCAAGAACGGGACCAACGACGACTGAAGAGAATTGCTCAGCGTGACAACCCTTTCGCAACTCTTCCGCAAATAGTTGCGTATTTCAGTGCTAGACCATCAACAGTTGTCAGCATTCGAAACATTCTACGAAACTTCATCGATATGGGTTTTGGAAGCCGAACGCCCACTCGTGTACTCTTGATGACTGACTGACTCGCTTGGGCCGGCCAACACCGACTATTGACTGTTGATGACTGGAAACATGTTGCCTGGTCGGACGAGTCTCGTTTCAAATTGTATCGAACGGATGAGCGTGTAAGGGTATGGAGACAACTTCATGAATCCATGGACCCTGAATGTCAGCAGGGTATTGTTAAAGCTGCTGGAGTCTCTGTGATGGTGTGGGTCGTGTGCAGTTGGAGTGATATGGGACCCCTCATTCGTCTAGATACGACTCTGACAGGTGACACGTTCGTAAGCATCCTGTTTGATCAGCTGCATCCACTCATGTCCACTGCGCACTGCGATGGACTTGGGCAATTCCAGCAGGATAATGCAACACCCCACATGTCCAGAATTACTACAGAGTGGCTCCAGGAACACTCTTCTGAGTTTACACACTTCCACTGGCCACCAAACTTCCCAGACATTAACATTATTGAGCGCATCTGGGATGCCTTGCAACGCGCTGTTCAGAAGAGTCGCCACCCCCTCGTTCTCTTACAGATTCATGTACAGCCCTGCAGCATTCATGGTGTCAGTCCTCCAGCACTACGTCAGACGCTAGTCGAGTCCATGCCACGTCGTGTTCCGGCACTTCTGCGTGCTGACGTAGGCGCTTCACGATATTAGGCAGGTGTGCCAGTTTCTTTGGATCTTCCGTGTTCTACGACTGTGGGCAATAACTTGGCGGGGCTGTGCGGCACAGCAATCCCAGGGGTGCAAATCGCTGATACTGACACTAGAAAATGTAACAGTGCCGTCTAGTGGACGAATCAAGTTCCACAGTACCTGGAAGTGGATATGCAGAACACAGCATGCTATGGAAGTGAATCGTAGATAATGAGAAAGCCAGCAACGAAGACAACTGAAATATACAATACATGTAATGTAAAGGGAGGGTAAGAAATAAATAACAAAGATAACAAGAAATGCAAATCTCGGTGAAAAATTCTTGCGTGTAAATGTAAAATAGTTGTAGGACGACTATTAGAAAACTTTTGAATATTAAATTGTTGAAATTAGAAGCGAAGCCTGAATATCCGGGATCAGTGAAAGGCTGAGATGTACAGACAAACTGTAGAAGATAATGACAGCAGTAAGATGAGAAAAAGAAAGCACAAGACAGAAAGAGGTGTATGATGGTATCAAACAACTAGAGGACTGAAAATGTTTAAGAAAAGCTGAACATATACTGGTTATGCGCCTCTTTAGTAAGAGAGGTACAATGCTTTGCAGGTTCATCTATCAGCTGTAACAGCATCCACTTCTGACAATAGTGTGCGAGTATACACTGATGGTGACTGTGCCTGATATACACTGATGAGCCAGAACGTTATGACCACCTGCTTAATGGATTGTTTGTCCGTCTTTGGAACGAAAAACATCACTGATTCTGTGTATCAGGGATCCAACAGTTTGTTGGTAGGTTTTTGGAAGTAGGTCTATGTGGCATTAGATATCTACGCGCCAGTCATGTAATACGCGCAAATAACGGACCACTGATTTGCGCATCTGGTGATGGCGCCCGATAGCGATGCGAAAGAGTTCCGTAGGATTTACATAAGGCGATTTTGGTCGCCGAAACGACGTGAGTTCACTGTAATGCTCGTCAAATCACTATAGCACATGTCTGACTCCGACAAACAGACAATTATACTGCTGAAAGATGGCATCGCCGTCGGGAAAGACATCAAGCATGAAGGGACGCAGGTGATTCGCAGCTGTCAGCGTGTCTTCGATTACTACCACATGCCCCAAGCAAGCGCAGTATAATGTCTCCCATAGGATAATACTGCTCCCACCAGTCTGCATCTGTGGCGCACTGCACACTTCGAGCCGCCGTTCACCTCGATGACGGCGTTTGTAGAGACGACCATAGACCTAGTGTTGCAAAGATATGATTCACCCGAAGAACCGACACTTTTCCATTGATCGACGGTCGATTCCCGATGATCCCGTCCCGACTGCAGTCTTAATTGACGATGTCGTTGGGTCAATATGTGAACACACAGGGATTGTCGGCTGTGAAGCTCCATGTTCAAAATGTCCGATGAACGGTGTGTTCCGAAATGCTTGTGTGTGCACCAGCATTGTGCTCTTTCGGCAGAGATGCCACAAATAACCATTTATCCTACTTTACAGAGCCGACAAACCTCGGAACCCCACGTTCTCTGAAGAGTCGTGGACGTCCAACCATTTAGCGACTAGTGGTAGTTATTTTGAAAGTTGAAATTTGAGGTAATGTCTTATGGGACCAAACTACTGAGGTCATCGGTCCCTAAGCTTACACACTACTTAATCTAACTTTAACTAACTGACGCTAAGGATAACACACACCCCCATGCCCGAGGGAGGACTCGAACATCCGACGGGGTGAGCCGCGACGACCGTGACAAGACGCCCTAGACCGTGTGGGGTCCGTGAACTTTTGTCCCGCTTCGCCATTTTCGAGGTACTCATTCACAGGCTCTGCGTAACAATAAGCCTGTCTTTTGTCATAGTCACTTACCTCAATGGATTTTGCCGTTTGCAACCCATATCTTCGCCAGGATGATCCCCCGGCGTGTCTGCTCCGTTTACATACTTTTGTTAGCGCGTCACGTGCCACCAACACCACCAGGCGGCATCCAACGTCACAGGGGGCAGTGGTAAAAATGTTTTCGCTTCTCAGTGTAAGTTTTCTAACAGTCATGAGAATGCAGGATCATCATGAATCGCGTTTCATTAGTATCTGAAGTTTTAAATTTCTTGTTACCTCATTTTGGTCGTCAGCAGAATAAGTAACGCAGATTCCTCATGGAATGTGGGTCACGGTTCGGCAGTGTCCTTACCTGAAGTCTTTCTCTCTGTTCCTGTTGATGACTATTGCACAGCGTTTCTTCTGATATTGAGTTTTCCTTCTCCTCCTCCTAACAGTAGCACTGCTTGATATTTTACTGAAAGGTGGAGCACATAGTATTATAACACAGTAGGATGTATAGACGTAGCTCTCCTCACGTCTATGAGTGCAACATCACGCCCAATAAAACCAGCATACAATTGTAAACAATATTTTATATAACATTCTCAGAAACTTTTATTTCACTGTAATTATTTCACAAAAGAATTTACAATGGTAGTAGCACAAGAATCCGCCAGCAACGAACAAGATGGGCCTTTGCGAATGCAGGACTAGGCTGGCAGCTCGCAGATAAAAGAGCGCGGTATGTCACAACGGACGTTTCTGATCTCCCTCGTGATCCACCACATCGCACCGCACTCTCCATGGATAGACGCCAGACCTTCGGACTTGTCCCAATGGACGTAGCTGGTAAAGTGAGAGGTTCACCTGATGCACAGAAGAAAGAGCAGCAGATCAAGTACTCAGAAGGTGGTGGTGAGCAGAAGTGGCTCTGATACACACTGATGAGCAAAACATTATGACCACTGCCCACCGCGCGACTGAGTGCAGTCTGATGACCTTGTGGCACGTTTCGCGGAAGCAAAGTATGTAAGCAGAGCAGAGTAGAATACGGAGTCATTCTAGCGACCATGCGGGCCGCAAAAGAGGAAATTCTCTGACATAAGCGACTCTGACAAAGCGAAGATTGCTGTAGTCCAGCGCCTGGGTACGTACATGGTGTTTATAAACCAATTATACAAAAGTAGCCTTCAACTGTGAGAAGGGTAATAAATTCACAGAAATGTTTGTTACAGCACTGATATTAGTACATTTTCATGTTTTGTTCCTGCCTAACACTGTTAGTTTCTGTTGTTACCGTTAAGTGACATGCACAAATGAGTTATTCCAACAGTCATCACGGAGTCATATAAGGTTACAGAGAGTGCACAGTGTTGTTTACGGTTTCATAAATCCAAATCCGATACTACAGTTCGGAGAGACTTTACGATTAAATATCGCAGGCCACTATCTCAAAGACGAACTGTTATTAACTCGTATAGATATTTCACCGCAACTGGCTGTGTGTCACATAGGACGCCGTATTAGGGTCAGCCAACAGTCGCTGACATAGCAACCGAACGAGTTCGGTAGTCTTACCCTCCACACGATAATACTAGGCATATTCAATTCTTACCTGGCATATCTCGTTGATTTACCTGGTCAACGAATGTAAAACTGCCGAACTTGTTCAATCGCTGGCTGACCGTGATCCGGCGTCCTATGTGATACATAGCCAGTTTTAGTGAAACGGCCATGCCAGTTATTAACAGTTTGTCTTTGAGGTGGTGCCTTCCGATATTTAGTCCTGAATTGTCTCTGAACTGTAGTAGCGGATCTGGTTTCATGAAACCATAAACAACACTGTGTAAGCTCTACACCCTTGTACGACTCCATGATAACTGTTGGAATAACTCATTCGCACATGCCACCTAGCGAGAACGCAGGGAACTAACTGTGTTAGGTGGGAATAAAACTTGAAGATATACTGCATTCAATGCTGTGTCAAACATTTCTGTAAGTTATTTACCTTTTTCACAATGAGAGATTACTTTTACATGACTAATTTATGAACACTCTGTATGAGTCGCAAACGACGAAGCTTGTCAGCTTTTCGCGTTCTACTGTTGCGGGCATCCGAAGGAAGTGAAGGATGGTGATAACACGAGAGCCAAGAAGGTCTTGGACGTCCATGAACCATCATAGAACTTAAAGGTCGGAGACAGAACCCCTCTGCAAATCAAGATAGGGAGCTACCTATGGCAGTACTGATGCAAAGTACACTGCTGGTACAGGTACGAGTGCTTCGTATCACACGGTTCAGCGCACAACGTTCTACATGGGCATCGAGGCAGTCGACCTCTAAATGTACCCATGGAGACCCTCACGACATTATCTGTTACCTAAGCACATCATCAGGACTGGACTGTCGACCAATGGAAACGTATCGCCTAATCAGGCGGATCACGTTTCCTGTTACCACACGTCGACTTTCATATCTGGATATGCTGTCATCCACGCAAACAGCTGCTCGAAACACTCACCACGCTAAGTATGCAGGCCGGCGGGGTTGGTATCATGCTCCTGGGGAGAGGACATTGATGCTGTCTGCATGACACCTGTGGCAGTATTCTAAGGCACCATGACAGCTTCAGACTACGTTAATATTATTTCGAATCACCGGCATTCCTTCATGACTGATGGCGATGGCATCTTCCATTAAGGTGTTTGGCTGTGGCACAAGGCCATAATCATGAAACAGAGGTTTGAGGAGCATGATAGCGAACTAAAGGTGACGTGCTGGCCACCAAATTCGCCTAATTTGAACTTATCTGACGCTATGAGACAGCAGCTGAGCGTCCTCAAGCCACCAAATCCAAATGTATGAAAAGTATGAGAACTGCGTGACCTCTGCGTAGACATGTTGTGCCGCATACATCCGGAAACCTACTAAGGATTTATCGAATTCATACCAGGCAGGGTGGACCACCACTGTATTTAGGAAATGGTCATAATGTTTTAACTCATCGAAGTAAAAACCCACGACTGATTGTTTCACGCGTATAATATTTTCAGAGGATCTATAAGGGACAGTGAAATAAAAACTAGACAGATCGAAAAATGTTAGTAAACTGTTTATTATTTCAACGTAAACACCAAAAGTGTTAATAAATTTCTCGCGCTATGAGATAATACGGTCAATGTCTTCATGGAAAAATGTTTGCAGTTGACAACGGAACCAAGGTGTTCATCCGTGGCCTAGGGGAGCCGGCACGTTATCTAGTGTGTTCGGTCAGAGGGCTGCCTACTCTTTGTAATAAAAGAAACTGAGTAAATAAGTGAAATACTGAATGATAAAACTCTAATTCATGTCATCTGACGTCCGCCCAGACCGAATGATGACGTAAAGGATGGCTTCTTTGACTAGTAATCAAAACGTCCTGGCATAAGGAACCACCTACGTTCTGCAAACGGCCTTGTCAAGAGGGCGGACGAACGGAGAGAGTTTTAAGGCACCCTCTTCCCTTGTGGGTGACAAATTATTGCCCCTACAAGTCGGAATAATAAGCAATGACCAACGGCATGAAGATGCAGACAGCAATGGCAACCATTCCATTAAAGGCACCTAACGTGTATCCACGGAACATGTGGTCCGCAGTTAAAAAGTGTCATGATGGTCTCTATATTTACAAAAGACTTAGGACCTCCAAGAGAGGCTGTCAAGTGGGAGGGGACTAACAGAAAAAGATACACTAGTTAACAACAGAACAACATTCTACAAGTCGGAGCATACAATTTCAGAGATTTTAACCTAATAAAACAGCTAGATAATCGGATAAGGCAAATGTAAAGGTTCATTCTAGATACAGTAGCAGTCAGTGAAGTAACTGGAAAGGTGATAAGGATTTCTATTCAGGTGAACATGCGGAATGGAGAACAGCAATGGTATAACGGGTCTAGGAGTTGTCTTGAAAAACTGAGTTGCGCAGAGAGTCAGCAGTTGTGTACTGTTCAGTGATAGGGTTGTGTCCATCCGATCTGACAGCAAGTCGTCGCCGACATCGATAGTTCAGTTATACATGCCAATGTCGCAAGCAGAAGATAAAAGGATAGAGAAAGTATATGAGGATACTGAATGGGTAATAAGAAGATGAAAATCTAATAACCATGGGGGATTCGGGCGCAGTTGTAGGGGAAGGAATAGAAAAAAGGATTACGAGAGAATATCAGCTTCGTAGTAAGAAGGAGAGAGAAAAATGTATAAGTGAGTACTGTAATAAATTTAAGATGACAATGATAATAATTATTATAATCATTATTATTATTATCTGTTCAAAATTCTTAAGAAGAGGAGGTATACTTGGAAAAGTCCCAGAGACACAGAAATATCGCAGATGGATTACATCATGGTCAGACAGAAACCTGATATTGGATTGTAAGATACACCAAGGTGCAGATATAGCCTCAGATCATAAGTAATGATGAAGAGGAGACTAAAGTCTGAGAGCGGCTGGAAGGACGTGGCATACCGATGTACTTAGGATTGACGTGACCCGTTTTAACTTCGTTAGGGATGTTGATACTGCGACAAGGAGTACCAGAATAGGCTATTCAGATAAAAGTGGAAATTTTTAAAAAGAGCAATCACATACGTCGGACAAACAGTCATAGATACAAGGAAGGTAACTCAGAAAGAAACTTTGGGTAACAGAAGAAATACTTCACTTGATGGACGAAAGTAAAAACTCCTCTCCAACAGGCCATGAAGGCCCAATGGGACCGACCGGCCGCCGTGTCATCCTCAGCCCACAGGCGTCACTGGATGTTGATATGGAGGGGCATGTGGTCAGCACACCGCCCTCCCAGCCGTACGTCAGTTACCGAGACCGGAGCCATTACTTCGCAATCAAGTAGCTCCTCAGTTTGCCTCACAAGGGCTGAGTGCACCCCGCTTGCCAACAGCACTCTCAGACCGGATGGTCACCCATCCAAGTGCTAGCCCAGCCGGACAGCGCTTAACGTAGGTGATCTGACGGGAACCGGTGTTACCACTGCGGCAAGGCCATTGGCTAGACGAAAGAAGGAATTTAAAAAAAATTCAGTTTAAGATAGAAACTCAGGAATGTAAATCCATCAGGAATGAAATAAACAGGATGAGCAAGGATGAGCAAGGAAGACAAGGCGAAATGGTAGCAGGAAAAATGAAGAAATCGAAAAGAAATGATCGTCGGGAGAATTGACTCAGCATATAGAGTAAAAACAACCTTCGATGAAATTAGAAGCAAAGTCCGTAACATTAAGAGTGCCTCGAATTAAAAAAGAGTGTCAAATAGTGCTGACAATTTCGCCCCTACTGTTCAGACTATACAACGAAGGAACAATGATGGAAGTAAGGTAAAGAATCAAGAGTGAGATCAAAATTCAGGGTGAAAGGACAGCAATGATAATATTTGCTGATGAGATTGCTATCTTCAGTGAGAGTAAAGAAGAATTACAGGATCTATTGAAATGAATGAACTGTCTAACGTCCCGGCGTAGGTTCGACTATTGAAATGAATGAACTGTCTAACGTCCCGGCGGAGGTTCGAGTCCTCCCTCGGGCATGGGTGTGTGTGTGTTTGTCCTTAGGATAATTTAGGATAAGTAGTGTGTAAACTTAGGGACTGATGACCTTAGCAGTTAAGTCCCATAAGATTTGGCACACATTTTTTGAACTTTCTAATGAGTACACAATATTGATTTACAGTAAACCGAAGAAAGACGAACGTGATGAGAAGTAGCGAGACGAGAACAATGAGAAACTTAATATCAAAATTGGTGATCGTGAAGTATACAAATCTCAGGAATTCTGCTACCTTGGAAGCAAAATAACCCGTGACGGACTAAGGAAGGACATTAAAACTTACTAGTGGAGTAATAGAGGGCATTTCTGGCAAAGAGAAGTCTACTGTTATCAAACATAGGACTTTACTTTGAGGAAGAAATTTCTGAGAATGTACATTTGGAGCAAAGCCTGCCGGCCGGTTTGGCCGTGCGGCTCTATGCGCGTCAGTCTGGAACCGCGTCAGGTTCGAATCCTGCCTCGGGCATGGATGTGTGTGATATTCTTAGGTTAGTTAGGTTTAAGTAGTTCTAAGTTCTAGGGGACTGATGACCACAGATGTTAAGTCCCATAGAGCTCAGAGCCATTTTGAGCAAAGCCTAATACGGAAGTGAATCATATATAGTGCGAAAACCGGAACAGAAGTGAAACGAAGCGTTTGATATGTGGTGCTACAGAAGAATATTGCAAATTGGGTGGACTGATGAGGTACGGAATGAGGAGATTCTCCGCAGAATTGGCAAAGAAAGGAGCATTTTGTAAATACAGACAGGGTACAGGATCATATGACGTGTGTAAAGACCTCAGGAGATAACCTCTATGGCACTAGAGTGACCTGTAGAGGTTAAAAACTGTAGGGGAAGGCAGATATACGTCCAGAAAAAATTGAGGACGTATTGTGCAAGCGCAACTCTGAGAAGAAGAGGTTAGCGCAGGAGAGAAATTCGTGGCAGGCTACATCAAACCAGTCAGGAGACTTGAACTCCCGCCCCTTTCCCCACCCACAAAAAGGTGTAAGGGCTTCACAAAGAATCTTCTGCAGCGTAGTCCTATCAACTTTGGCAATATGTGGGCGGGCATTACGTTATAACAATTGGTGGTGTCCATCAACATTCCTGGGCGTTTGGAGTTGATGGTGCGATTCAATTTTTGCAATATATCCACACACTGCTGTGCGTTAATTGTGGATCTGTGTTCCAAGAAGCCACTGACCAGTGAGATCTTGAGGTCAAAGTAAAGTTTAATAACTAACATGGTTGATCCGAGTAGGCTGCAGAAATTTCACTGGGAAGCCCTTACAGATTCTCCACACACCCCCGACTGTCCCCATGTGACTTCCACATTTTTGAGCCCTGACGAAAGGCATTTTTGACCATGAATTTTTTTCAGACGGAGTGATACACTTCTGGGTGCATACATGGTTCCGCTGAACCCTAAACATTTTTCCATGAAGGCACGGACCGTCTTTTCTCACAGTGTGGCAAATGTATTAACAGTTATGATGACTACTTTTTGAAGTGACAAATAGTTAATAAACTTTTTTCCCATTTGTCTAGTTTTCATTTCACTGACCCTTTTAATTATAGGCTATGGTTTTCTTGCATTGAAGGAGATTTTAATTTGAAATTTCTTAAGAAAACGGTAGATGTATGTGTATCATACAACTCGGGCACCTTACGTGCTGTTTAATTAACAGATGCTATTCATTATCAGCAAGATTTTTGCACAAAATGTTTGTTAAGTAAATGTTGGACATGTAAATATTTTAAACGTCGTTTGCTACGGCTCCAATTAAAATAAACAGTCGAGGCTCATGCCAATCGCCTCTAGGTACCCCAGAGGCAAAATGCAGTCCCCAAAGGGCTCCTCCAGGAGCTTCACTGGGGTCGAGCTTCGTCTTACGTGAACCACATTTTGTCGAAATTAGGGTCACTTTGGATAACGGGGATGAAATCATCTTCCAAAGCATTCACCTACCGTTCGGTAATCACCGTGCCATCAAAAAATAACGCACAAATTATTACGTGACTGGACATTGCACACCACACAGCCACCCGTTGAGGGTGAAGAGACTTCTCGATCGCGAATTGCGGATTCTCAGTCCCCCCAAATGCGTCAGTTTTGCTTATCGACGAACCCATCCAAATGACAAAAGGCGGACAACAACAAGGAGCGTGCGCATGCGCATACTAATTCCCATCCAGCCCCGCAGCCAACCGTGCAATTTGAACGTCCTAACGCAAACCGTTCAGAAGTTAAGTAATAGTTCAGTAATAGTTCAGTAATTGTCACTCTATATACAGACGTTTATCCCTGCTTCTGTTTGCTAGTAGAATACGAAAGGAAATGACTAATAGTGATATAAGATATAATGGTACAAGGTACACTCCACCGTGCACCATACAGTGGCTTGCAGAATATATATGCAGATGTAGATAGGAGTGAATCTGTGATCTTATTAGCCATCAGAAGAACACACCTGTTGTCTAATGCCCCAGATAAATAGTCTCACCAGCCACTACGTCGTTATCGTTACAACGAAAACTTACTAATTAACAGGACTAGTAATGCATCCAACCTCAACGTCTGAGACTTTATGAAATCCACATACAGTACATTCTCACCCGACTTAAAAATCAGTTTCGTTCTCAGGCAGAGACGACAGTTTCCTGACAAAATCCAAGCCGATCTAGAATAGCTCACCCGACTCAAGCCCAACCGTCTGTACTCAGATATGGCACTGCAGCTGCGAAATTCTAGAGGGCACTGGCAGGAAATTAAAAATCCAAGATCGAGATGGTTGGTAAACTCAGGAAATCTAGACGATATTGATGGGACAAGAAAATGTAAGGTGGTGGAACTAACAAAGTACCCCAAGCAGGAAATTCAAAATGAACTACAAACAACTGAAAATATCCAAGATGGCAGAAGAAACTCATTTGCACTAGTGGCCATTACAGCATCATGTTCAAAAGTTTTGGATGAACTGAAATTGTCGTCATGTTCAGAGTTATCCGAGTGACACGTATTATTCATAAACACACATAAAGACGTATACAATACTACATACGTTCCAGTTCCAGAACGACTGATATACAGGGTGTTACAAAAAGGTACGGCCAAACTTTCAGGAAACATTCTTCACATACAAATAAAGAAAAGATGTTATGTGGACATGTGTCCGGAAACGCTTAATTTCCATGTTAGAGCTCATTTTAGTTTCTTCCACCTACGCTCAATGGAGCACATTATCATGATATCATAAGGGATACTCTACCTGTGCTGCTAGAACATGTGCCTTTACAAGTACGACACAACATGTGGTTCATGCACGATGGAGCTCCTGCACATTTCAGTTGAAGTGTTCCTACGCTTCTCAACAACAGATTCGGTGACCGATGGATTGGTAGAGGCGGACCAATTCCATGGCCTCCACGCTCTCCTGACCTCAACCCTCTTGACTTTCATTCATGGGAGCATTTAAAAGCTCTTGTCTACGCAACCCCGGTACCAAATGTAGAGACTCTTCGTGCTCGTAAAAAAATTTGTATTACTTACCGAAATACAGGTGACTATGTCGCTCATTGTACTTACAGTTTGAACTGCATAGTATAACGATCATACTTTAATTATTGTACCACACATAATATAAGACACAGTGAAGCACAAAATAAAATATTTCCCCATGTATATAGTTTGTAGTATTGTTCTAAAGAGCACATGATGTTTCTCGAGTATCAACATATTTCTACATATACAATATCTGCGAAAATACGTATGCACACATTCACACAATGTGTATGACAATGTTACTACCAAGTCTAAAATGAAGTATGTACAGATACACATACAATGTTTATGTCAAGTGTCACAGTATTATTTCAGCGTTTAACAGGTCTGGAAAACTGGTGCCTAAACCATGACTGTTGACTTTCAAATTAATTGCCTGAATGCTATTTACACGTCTCAATAGTTCCATAAGAGTGAAAAAATCTCAGGGCAAAATAACATGATAACCAGTCATTTGACAGTACATTTTTCGCGTAAATGAGGTTGTGTACAAAATCGCAAATGACCAGGCCTTCAACTTTATAAAACAACTATTCGCTAAAATACCATGCTAAGTGGCAAGCAGCGATAGTTGATTCAAACAAGTGGGCAAAGCTGAATTACTTTTCGGTAACTGTTTGCTACTGGAAGAGTGCAATTGGTGTGCAGGTTACACATGGCTGTGGAGTCTCAATTTATGTTCCACATTTGCTACTTCCATGCACAAATTATCTGTAGAAGTTATCAAACGCCGGCCGTTGTGGCCGAGCGGTTCTAGGCGCTTCAGTCTGGAACCGCGCGACCGCTACGGTCGCAGGTTCGAATCCTGCCTTGGGAATGGATGTGTGTGATGTCCTTAGTTAGGTTTAAGTAGTTCTAAGATCTAGGGGACTGATGACCTCAGATGTTAAGTCCCATAGTGCTCAGAGCCATAAGTTATCAAAATGAGTAAAGATATTGGTATTTCGATCTTGGGTCTACCAGATGCTGTTAATAATTCTGCAGAGATCGAACTCACCAATCACAACGTTATGAGGGAAGAATAATGCACAAAGTTCTGCACTAGAAAAATATGATCGATGTTTTCAAGTAGATTTACGACATTCGATCTGGATCATACCTGTGATAGCATTTTTATCTGCCAATGTTACTTTTTCTCAACGCTTTAGCACAACAACGTATACTGAAGATATGTAGTTCCGACAAGGTGTTTCATGCATGGTTTCTTTTAAGTTACGTGTCTACGTAGTACACAAGGACAGGTTTGCAATGTTCCAAATACGTGATGTAAACACACAACGTGACCTAAGGCTATGATGCACCAGAGAAAAATTTTGTATATGGAAGATACAACCTAAAGAAAAAAAAGGAGGGAAAAAAGGCACACAACGAAAGAAGCGACGGAAATCGGTACGTGTGATGTAAATGTACAGACAAAGAAATGATTACAACATCAGAAAGATTGGATGATTTATTCAATAGGAAAATCTTCACAAAGCGAGCAAGTCAGTAACACATTGGTCCACCTCTGCCCCTTACGTAAGCAATGACTCAGCTTGGCATTTATTAACACGGTTGCTGGACGTCCTCGTGAGGGACATCACGCAAAATTCTGCCCGGTTGGCGCGTTAGATCGTTAAACTCCCGAGATGGTTGGATGGCCCTGTCCATAATTTTCCATAGGTTCTTAATTGGGAAGAGATCCGGCGATCTTTCTGGCCAAGGTATGGTTTCCCAAGCACGAAAGCAAGAGGTAGAAACTCCCGCTTTGTGCAGGCGGGCATTATGTGGTAGAAATGTAAACAAAGGATGTCTTTTCATGAAGGGCAATAAAACTGGATGTAGATTATCGTTGAATTACCGCTATACGGTAAGTGCGGCACAAATGGCCACCAAAGGGGTATTGACAAGTAATTAAATGGCACCCCAGACTATCACTCCTGGTTGTCGGGCTGAATGGCGGGCGACAGTCATTCTGGTATCCCACCGCTGTCCAGGGCGTCTCCAGACAAATCTTTGGCCTGAAAACTCATTCAATGGGGCAAAATTGTCTTCAGTGATGACGCCCGCCTCGAACAGAGTTCCAATAACCAGCGAATACATTTCTGGAGACGTCCCGGGGAGCGGTGGTATACCAGTTAATTTTTGCTCACCATACGGCTCAACAATGAGGAGTTATGACCTGGGCTGTCATTTCTTTCCATACCAGGACACCTTTGGTTGTTATCCAAGGCATCGTTACATTACAGCGGTGCTTCGGCTATATTCTATTCCCCGTTTTGTTGCCCCTCATGGCAAGCCATCCTGGGCTTGCTTTCAACAAGATAATGCCCGCCTGCACACGGCGAGAGTTTCTACTGCTTGTCTTCATGCTTGACAACTCCTAAATTAACAGCAGGGTCACCAGATCTCTCCCCAACTGAAAACGTTTGGAGTATTATGAGCAAGGCCCTCCAACCATCTCTAACGAGCCACTTAGACAGAATTTGGCACGATATCCCTCCAGATGACGTCCAACAACTCTATCAGTCAATGCCAAGCTGAATAATTATTTGCATAAGGGGCATAGATGGACCAATGCGTCATTGTCTTGCTCAATTTTTTGTGCTCCTTCCGCGAATAAATCAACAAATTCTTCAGAATTTGTAATGCTTTGTTTATCTGTATACGTATATCACATCTACCTGTTTCCAACCCCCGCCCCCTGAAATTATTCATCAAGTACGTAAAAATCTGAAGAACAAAACACTCTCAGGTTGTTTATTATAATACACACAAGTAATTACAGAGTCCTGATTGCAAACGAAAATTCGAGTCTTGAACCAAATGTATTTGGCAGTGTTATACAACAAAATACGTAATGATTCCGTAGAAACATTGCTTACATAGTAGCACTGCTACTCTAACTTAAAGAATTTGTCCACGAGCTTAGTTCAGTGACTACACAGCACTTTACAGGAACCAAGGTATCATATGTATTATTTATCAAAATACATAAAAATATGTTTTAGAACATTAAAGACCACACATGGCACTGCTGATGATCTGATTCACGGGTTTGAGTGCACTTATCAATGAGGAGACTTTGTTCTTTGTACCAAAGGGAACAAAGTTATTCCATGGCTGAATAGTACTATTTGTCAAAAATCCATCTTAGTTCAGCTGCACCAAATATCTAAGATAGCCAAACATTATAATGATCCCAAAACTGGAAAATTAACTTACGCTTCCAGTATCAAACTTTTATTGTATTCAACTGACAATTCTGACTCATGCTGTCACACAGTGGAAATTACGAAACACGTTGATGAAACTGCATACTGAACAGAACTAAAAAGCATCCTTGTGGAGAAGAAACGATGTCTGCTATGCTTTCAACTAGGCACATTCAACTACTTTTCAAAGTAAACCAAATATTATAGATACTCCCTAGCTACGGTATCTACTTTATCTCATAGTACAATATGTTGATCAATTTATGCTGATAATATCAATTTACGCTATTGCACATTGGAGACTTTGCGACTTTGTGACTCCGCCCATACATGGCCATTTTAAAATAAAACTGCAACAAACTGCATCGTATGCGCTATATTACAGCATAATTGTAACATATTACCACGTGCACAAATCACTTACTTTCTGCCGATAATGCTAACTTGTGCTACCACACAGCAGAATTACAATACTAAGTTGGCAAAGCAGTGATAGATCACACAAACAAATAGACATTCAAAACTGAAATAGTGTTCTAACACCAGAAGTTGACAGGGGGTTTCACATACTGACTCTGAAGTAGGAATCTACGCATCATCCAAAATTGCAATAAATAGTCTTTTACATAACAACTACTAAAAAATTGTGACAAATAGCTCAGTACATCGCGATTATTAGACAAAATTACACCAAACTGACATGCTGAGCACATTGAGACTTATTCGGATAAGTTGTGACTTATTCCAACAAGCTATAGTAATTAGTCATCATGTTGATACAAGATGATGCGAGGAAGTCAAAACTTGTTTCAAGAAGCAAAACATCCAGTCAGGAGGTTCAGACTGCTCACTGGACATGTGTATACTCTTCAACATAAAAACTGGCTGGTGGCCAGCCGCCTCGGAGTTTAAGTCTGCACCAATGGCAACATGAGGCAAAAAACATGACTGCTCAGATAATACTAGTCTGGCTATCTGCACAAACTGGCAATGCTGCAGGCTGCGGCAGTTTCTGGAAGAAGGCATGTCTTCTGTTCGAGCAGTTCTGTCATGTCAATGCCCAAGGCTTAACATCAAACCTCATGTAGTCAGAATGCAAAGTCTGGCGATCAAGACCACTTGTTGCCTAAACTTTTATAGTGGCTCTCATCTGAATACTAAAATCATGTTAGCAATTTTGACAAAGACACAGTGTACTGACATACTGCTATTAACAGTTCGCTCCAATAACGTTTTTGTGATACATTTTTTGGCAAATTGTCTGCTTGGAAATTTCGCACGTGCCAGACACTGTGTGATTTGTTAACTGGGAAACGGTAGCAGCTGCAGTGATGGTGCAGCACTCCCTCGTCATCCGTTGAATGCGCCAGCTACTGCTCGTCTCTGTGAACGGTACAAAATGCTGTACTGTCGTTAAGTGATGTTACACGAAATTGGTCTACAACTTGCATTTCACTCTTGATAGCAACGAAGGCAAAAGATCCCTTGTAATATACAAGCAAGACATGAGTATGGCGCAACAGTAATTATATAGATTGTGATCCAATCAGAATACCTCTATAAGTTCTTCAATGTTATAATTAATGCTTTATATCTCTCTTCTTTTTCTTGCAGAAGCGATTTTTCATGGATTTTTTCGTCAGGAATTCGTATGTTTTCTTCACGCCACAGCGAGTAACAGACGTATTGAGTTTTACGTTTTTGTTTGCCTCCTGACACTACATGTGTGCGATAAACTGTGTGAATACCTTGCAGAGCATGCTCTCTAACAATGCAGGCACACTGCGCATTTTGAGATCCATGTATGGATTCATGGAGAAATTAATGCTCATCAAAAGCGATACTTAAGGTATTAAATTAGATTTAAAACAACAGTCTCGCCCATTTTTGAAGCCATGCAGAATGGAACGAATTATGTAGCGCATTTGTCAGCAAACGTATACGGGAGCGTGTAATTAATATTACAGAGATTTAGCACAGAGGAATTATATTAATCATGTGTTCACTTCATAACGTATGGCTCGTCCGTGGCGAACGAAACTAAAATTCGTATCGTTGATTGTTGAGTCGGAGCTCTTCAGAGACGTTTGTATAGTGGTGCAGCTTGGTATCCTTAGGCAGCCACCTATGACCTTTAACACAGTTTACTGAGGCAAGCAAGTGCGAAGACTTAACGTGTAAAGGTTATCTTCGATTTTGTTAGAGAATTTCTTCTAGTATTGTGCTGTTCCATTAAATAAAACGGAAAATAAGAACTTTGAGTGCAGTTGTCTGCACCGCTATAAGACATGACTGCTCACACCACCCTTGCATCGCAAGACATATGCAGAACCACTCATGTAACGAGATGCTGCAGGAAGCAGGTCCTTCTCATGGCATAATGCGTCACTGAGGCTCATAATGCAACGTTAAAGGAAAGAACAGTTGTACGGCCTTCTTGGAGACCAAAAATTAAATTTTCTTTATCAGTGTCTCATCTTACGTGAGAATTATGAAACATAATTCATCGAGGTAGGCCGGCTGGAGTGGCCGAGCGGTTCTAGGCGCTATAGTCTGGAACCGCGCGACCGCTACGGTCGCAGGTTCGAATCCTGCCTCGGGCCTGGATGTGTGTGATGTCCTTAGGTTAGTTAGGTTTAAGTAGTTCTAAGTTCTAGGGGACTGATGACCACAGCAGTTAAGTCTCATAGTGCTCAGAGCCTTTTGAACCATTTAGGTAGAAAGGGAAAGCCAAGTGAATTTAGGTAGAAACGGAAGGCCAATCGAAATGAGCAGAATAGTTCAGGACCCACATGCGGAAGTAAATGCACTGTCATAGAGTTGCCAAATATTTGCAACTGTGTTGCCAAGTCTTACCTGTGCTAGGGGCAGCTATGTAGAGAAATTTTTGTCGTTCACGGCTCATCCTGCCTTTCAAAGGGAAGGCGCGAGAGCGTATGTTCTTTTTGCGGCGATATCTCATGATACTTTTTTAACTTTTCCTTTCAAGCTATGCATGTTAAAGACAGACGATTAGATTTAATCTCGAATTGCTCATTTTTAAAGCTTTCCGGCGTGGTTAGTTGGTTGGTTTGCAGTATACAGGAACCAAACTACAGGGTCATCAGTCCCTTTTTCCTGACGCAAGCCAGGCGCAAGGTACAAAAACACCTGAAGTACGTTTGAGAAACTAAAAGGGGAAAAAGGAATGGGTAACCACACCCAAAAAGATAACGAATGGAACGAACAAAAAAATGGGGAAAACATACACCACAAGGAAAAGTAGAAGGCCTTAAAACCATAAAGCAGATGGTCTGGGCTGGCTGATCACAATAATACTCTGCAACAAATTAAAACGTCCACCTCAAAAAGACAAGGCGAGATGAACACATGCAGGGAAAAGTTGACCACCAAGACAAACAAATGCAAAGAAAGTTCGACAGACTTGGAGGGAGGGTGGCGGCCTCTGGGAGAAGGCTAAATGCCCACCCTTAGAAGGTACGATAACACCCTCCCCCCTCTCACGAATAAAACGTATAACTAAATCTGCTGTTGAGGCATTGTCGCCCATCACCGAAGGTAGGGGTGCTGGTAGGTTAAAAGTCCGCCGCAGAGGGGCTAAAAGCGGGCAGTCCAGCAAGATGTCATATGTGAGCCAGAGTGACATCAAGGTGGGTCCTCGTGACGGAGAAGGTAGCCATGTGTTAGCCACGTATGGCCAATGCGGAGCCAGCAGAGAACCACAGAGTCCCTGCGAGAGGCCCGCATGGAGAACTTCCACACATTCGTAGTCTCCTTAATGGCACGCAATTTGTTGTGCATACTGAGATTATGTCATTCCATCTCCCAAAGCTGAAAAACCTTGCGGCGTAATAATGATCGCAGGTCGGGTATGCAGACCTCCAGAAACGGTTTCTGTGCAGCCTATCGGCAAGTTGATTTCCTGGGATTGCGAGGTGGCCTGCGGTCCACTGCCGGCCGGTGTGGCCGTGCGGTTGTAGGCGCTTCAGTCTGGAACCGCGTGACCGCTACAGTCGCAGGTTCGAATCCTGCCTCGGGCATGGATGTGTGTGATGTCCTTGGTTACTTAGGTTTAAGTAGTTCTAAGTTCTAGGGGACTGATGACCACAGATGTTAAGTCCCATAAGGCTCAGAGCCATTTGAACCATTTGAACCTGCGGTCCACACAAACACCACGGAACGACTGAACCGTTCCAGAGCATACACCGACTCTTGGATGGTCGCTACCAAAGGATGGCGGGGGTAGCACTGGTCAATAGCATGCATACTGCTCAAGGAGTCAGTACAGAGAAGAAACGACTGGTCAGAGCATGACCAGGTGGGCTCAAGAGCACGAGAAATGGCTGCCAGCACTGCAGTGAAAACACTGCAGCCATCTGGCAAGGAGTGCTATGAACGTACGAGAAGCCAACCTGACCATCAGCCATCGAGCAGTCGGTGTAAACTACTTCATGGTCCCAGTACATGTCGAGAATCGAGAGGAAGCGACAGCAGAGAGCCTGAGGGTTAATTGAGTCCTTAGGACCATGTGAAAGGTTCTAGGTGTACACCATGGTGGTGTACGTTAATGGTCCTCGAGTATAGGTGGTAAAGGCAAGGACCCCACTTCAGACAGAAGAGATCAGACTCGAACCGCAATCATAAGCCCTGACCTGAGCCTCCGATGCAGGAGATGAACCGCTGTGGGTGAGAAAAGGAGACAGTAATTCAGACGCTCAGGAGAACTACGAATGTGTGTTACGTAGCTAGAGAGCAGACGTGCATGCCTAACCTTCAATAGAGGGACTCTGGCCTCCACCAGGCCGCTGGTCACCGGACTCGTTCTAAAAGCTCCCGTTGTCAGTCTAACGCCCCAGTGGTGCACTGGGTCGAGTAAACGCAACGCCGAGGGCGCCGCCAAACCATACACTAGACTCCCATAGTCACGGTGGGACTGAACAAGGACTCTGTAGAGCTGCAGCAGAGTAGAGCGATCTGCACCCAGTTGGTGTTGCTCAGGCAGCAGAGGGCATTGAGGTGCTACTAGCATTTCCGCTTCAGCCGACGAAGATGAGGAAGCCACGTCAATCGGGGTTCGAAAACCAGTCGTATGAAGCGATATGTCTCGACTACACTGAGTGGATCGTCATTAAGCTCAGCAACACAAGTACTGGAGAAGCAATACGAAATGCAGAAGTCGTCTGCATACAGAGAAGGTGAGACAGACAGCCCGACAATTGGTGCTAGACCGTTAATGGCCACTAGAAACAGGGATACACTCAATACAGAGCCCTGCAAGCACCATTCTCCTTCATATGGGGGGAACTGTGGGAGGCACCTACTTGGACACAGAAAGTATGGAGCGACAGGAAATTTTGAATAAAAACCGGAAGCGAGCCCTGGAGACTCGACTCATGTAATGTGGCAAGGATGTGATATCGCCAGGTCGTATAGTAAGACTGATGTAAATTTAAAAAAAAGAAGCAACCAGGCGTTGGCGTGTGGAAAAGGCTGTTTGGATGGTAGACTCTAGGGAAACTAGATTATCAGTGGTAGAGCGACCCTGGCGGCAACCGCCCTGGCATGGAGCCAGTAGGCCACATGACTCCAGGACCCAACACAACCGCTGACTTACCATAAATTCTAACAGCTGGCAAACAACGTTGGTGAGGCTGATGGGCCGACAGCTGTCCACATCTAGCAGATATTTGCCGGGTTTGAGCACTGGAATGATGGTGCTCTTTCCCCTTTGCGATGGAAAAACGCCAGCGCATCATATATGGTTGAAGATGACGAGGAGAGGTCGCGTGTAGTCAGACGAAAGATGTTTGATCACCTGACTGTGAATCCTATCTGGCCCAGGAGCTGTGTCGGGCAACGTGCAAGAAAGCTGACGAGCTCCCACTCTGTAAATGGAGCATTATAGGGTTCACTGTGACGTTCAGTGAACGCGAGGGCGTTCCATTCCACCCACTATTTGAGAGTGCGACATGCTGGGGGATAATTCTCTGACACGGAGGATCGAGCATAGTGCTGAGCAAAGTGCCATTGATGTTGATGCCAGTGACATCTGTCAGGGTCTGGTACCCACAAACAAGTCTTATCTTCGTCCAGACTTGTGAAAGTGGCATATGGCATCCAATGGTCGAGACGTACCTCTCCCATCATTCCTGTTTCCGTCTGTTTATAAGCTGGCGAACGTGGGCACGGAGCCATTTAAAAGCTATTAGGTGCTCTAGGGAAGGCTGCCACTTATCTCGCTGTAGAGCTTGCCGACGCTCATTAATGACCTCAGTGCTTTCCGGCGACGACCAAGGTATTGACTTCCGCCGGGGGCACCCTAAAGAACAAGGGATCGTGCTTTGCGCGTCAGAAACGATCGTTCTAGTGAACTGATCAACTACCACATCGATGGTACCATGTGGGGGAGATTCAACGGTGATAGCAGAGTTGGAAGTTTCCCAGTCTGCCTTGTTTAAAGCCCATCTTGGTAAACATCTAGGGGAATGGCACTGGTGGAGTGACAGGAAGATGGGAAAGAGGTCACTACCACACAAGCCATCATAGGCTCTCCAGTGGACAGATGGGAGAAGTCCTGGGCTGCAGAGGGATAAATCAGTGGCGTAGTAAGTGCCATAAGCCACACTGAAATGTGTGGTGGCCCCAGTATTTAAGAGGCAGAGGTCGAGTTGAGACAGGAGAGTTTCGACATCTCTACCTCAGCCAGTAAACACGGTGCCAACCCACAAGGGGTTATGGGCATTAAAATCTCCCAAAAGTAGGGAAGGTTGATGGAGTTGATGAATCAGTGCAGTCAATGCATTCAGGGGTACTTCACCATCTGGAGGAAGATATACGTTGCAGACAGTTATTCCCTGTGTCGTCCTTATTCTGACAGCCACAGCTTCAAGAGGGGTTTGAAGGGGCACTGGTTCACTGCATACTGAGTTTAGGACATAGACACAAACTCCACCTGACGCTATTATAGCCGCTACAGTTCTTATAATATCCCCTATAGCCGTGGAGGGCAGGGGTCTGCATTGCCAGGAACCAGGTTTGCTGGAGGGCAATGAAGAAAGCAGGTGTAAAGCTTAACAGTTGCCATAGCTCATCCAGGTGATAGAAAAATCCGCAGCAATTCCACTGGAGAATGACGTTATCATGATTCTGGGAAGGCATGAAGCATGCAAGGAGGCAGGTTACGCCTCAGGGACACCTGCTGCCACTGATTGAGTATTTGTATCCATTCCTATTGTGGATGAGGCATCAGTCAGATCCAGGTCCTCAGGGGACGGTAAGATCTCCACCTCAACCTTAGGTGCAGAACTGGTAGGAAGTGGCGGAGTTGAGGCCACCAGAGGGTCCTTTTTCTTAGCAGACTTCTGTGTTTGCTTGCCCTCTCGCTTCTCTTTAGGGGCCTCCAGGGAGGACTTCTCCAAAATAGCTTCAGGCATCAAGGAAGACGGCGAAGCTCTTCATCCAGTAGCTTTTGGCTCGTTTAGCCACTGGCGAGTGTCTGCTGTGGCATTAGTGGAGACACTGGGAGACAGGAGCCAGAGGAGGCTGTTGCTTCTCCGGCTGGGAGGAGGGGACTGGTGCCCCCTGTATTTGGGGGGGGGGGGGGGATTTCTCCTGAAGTAGGTACTTTGGGAGCAATGGAAGGAGATTTTCCTCCTACCACCAAGGGGGTGGATGTATTCTGGAGGCCCAAAAGGCCACTGTTTGTGGCACAGAGTGTGGTACGACTGGTACTTGTGACAGCGATGGTAATGTAGCTGCAGCATATGTGGACGTCAACCGAATGGGGTGTAATCGTTCAAATTTATGTTTAGCCTCTTTGTAAGGCAACTGGTCCAGGATTTCGTACACCATGGTTTTATGCTCCTTTTGGAGTACTGTGCAGTCCGACAAGCAGGTGGAATGCTGCTCTCCACAGTTGATACAAGTAGGAAGAGGCGCACATAGAGTATCTGGATGCAGTGGACGTCCGCAGTCTCGACATGTGCATTGGGAAGACATGTCCGAATTTCCAGCACTGAAAGCACTGCAAAGGGGGAGGGACGTATGGTTTAATGTCACAGTGGTAAACCGTCACCTTGACGTTTTCAGGCAATGAATCACCCTCAAAGGCCAAGATGAAGGCACCAGTAACAATCCTGTTGTCTTTGTGTCCCTGCAAACGCGCCAGATGAAACGAACACTCCGCTGTTCTAGATTGGCGCGGAGCCTGTCGTCAGACTGCAAGACTTCTCATCTTGGACAGCCGTGTCACTTTCCCAAACTTATCCTCAAGATGTTCAACAAAAAATTGAGGCTTTGTAGGTAGAAAGAAGACCCCATCCATTCTGCTACAGGCTTCTGAAGCGAATATGACTCTCTTCTTTCCTCCCATGGTGTAGCTATGGAGGGAAACGATTTAGGATCATATCTATCAGCATTGCACTCGATCTTGCCGTTCTTAGAGACTGCTGGCGTCATACGGTCACCAGCAAGAGATGAGTTTGTCCACTTCATTGTGGGTCATCTGCCCTGATGCCATCCGCTCTGATCAGGGGCTCTCCTCACTGGCGCCACCCAGACAGAGCAGAGGCATGATGGCCATTGCTGGGAGTCATGATGTCCCAGTAAGACAGGCAGCTACTCCTTGGCATACATGAGGAGTTTACCGCTCAGGCGTCAGCAGTGCGATCCCTGTGTTGTCAGGGGGGTACCGTCGAATAGGTATATGACGGACTGGCTACCGTGCTGAATATTGGGCGCAGAGAAATCCAGTATCGTCATGGGGGCGAGAGAGGACAGGAGACAACAGAAGAAGACGAAATACCGTGGAAAGTGTCCTCACCCAAATTGCAGGTGGAGATGCAAAGCCATGACAAGAGGTTCAGGAGACCGAATCTGAGGGCACTATGGATGACTCATGCACCACGTAAGGTGTCCTTCCCCATATGGCCCGCACTTCTGTAGAATTTGGAAAGTGGCAGGTCAAACCATAAAATAGGACGTGAATTTACAGGGCCGAAAAGTGTGCGGCTCCTTTTAGTCGCCTCTTACGACGGACAGGGACACCTCGAGCCTATTCTAGCCCTTGGACCCACACGAGTGTTTCCAGCGAGGAAGAGAGCTTTTAACGCCAGAGTTATACAATTTCAGGGCAGCGATAGCGGGGATAGTGATATTAGTTTCCGGTTACGCAGCATACGGCAGAGGAATTACTGAGGTATATAATTTTCCATCATGATTACAATTTAAACAAAGTATAAACCAATAAAAACTTACACTGGCACTTCACAACGAAAGCTTATTTCAGTGGAATAAAAATTAACAGGAAATCAACCTTGCCTCACACGTCACGAGACAGTAGAATATCAAACACTTTGCACATCATAATTAACTATCTGCATGCAGTTTTGTTCACAGACAAACAATATTTCACGACTACAATGAGAACACAGAAGAATGTTGGGTGAGACAGAAGGAAGAAAAACACACAGTTAACTAATTATTCAATGCCATGCAGTAATCACTTCATTTGGGGATTCGGAAGGACCTGAAAATTACGGTTATTGGCACAGAAACTAAACTGTAGATGTGGGAAATTCTCTGTTTTGCACTTTCATTCGTTTTTCCCAGGAAATCTATAAACTGGAAATTTCTGGTAAGTTCCTATGGGACCAAACTGCTGAGGTTATCTGTCCCTAGGCTTACACACTACTTAATCTAACTTAAAGTAACTTACGCTAAGGACAACATACACACACATGCCCTAGGAAGGACTCGAACCTCCGTCGGCGGGAGCCACGCGAACCATGGCAAGGCACCCCAGACCGCACGGCTACCCCGCGCGGCAGATTTATAAATATGATGTATACTAAGTGGCTTGTTCATTGCTTTCGTAATGCCCCCCCCCCCCCCCACCTTTCTTATTACCTAAATAATGAAATGAATCCAAATACATGTCACTGATGGTTTTTTAGAATCTTCCCGGCATCCTTTTTGTGTGGTGACTGTATGTTATTGCTTGGTATCCGTAAAGCAGGCCACTATCTCGGCGAGGAACTGGATCAAGGTTGCCAAGAGGCTTATGAATTCTAGAATGAGATTTTCACTCTGCAGCGGAGTGTGCGCTGATATGAAACTTCCTGGCTGATTAAAACTGTGTGCCGGACCGAGACTCAAACTCTGGACTTTGCCTTTCGCGGGCAAGTGCTCTACCACCTGAGCTACCCAAGCACGACTCACTCCCCGTCCTCAGAGCTTTACTTCTGCCAGTACCTCGTCTCCTACTTTCCAAACTTTACAGAAGCTCTCCTGCAAACCTGCAGAACTAGCACTCCTGAAAGAAAGAATATTGCGGAGACATGGCTTAGCCACAGCCTGGGGAATGTTTCCAGAATGAGATTTTCACTCTGCAGCGGAGAGTGCGCTGATATGAAACTTCCTGGCTGATTAAAACTGTGTGCCGGACCGAGACTCGAACTCGAGTTCGAGTCTCGGTCCGGCACACAGTTTTAATCAGCCAGGAAGTTGTTCTGAATTATTTTCGAAATGGAAAGATACAAGTGAAACACGCACTTTATTACTTATCCTTAATTTCCATGTTAGCTTACGTACTATGTGAATAAAAGCAAGAAGTATCTCTAATTTATCCATGGGCATAACTCATTCGAACAACAGCAGAACAAAGTTATCAAACAAATTCTTCCATTTACATTGTAACACTATAACCAGCAGCTGAGCCAATGGTAAACCATTGTTGCGGTCACAAATTCGTAGCTATCTGTAGCTGTGGTAAACTTTATACTATGTATTGTTTGTGGACTAATGTACTGCGACATGAATTTGTCTGAAGTATTTTCTGTTACGTTAACCCCTTGATGACAGAGCCCTGACAGCTTCATCGGCCTACCGTTGTGTTTTATTATTGTGCTTTCCTATAGCCTAGCAAATGTGATGCACAGCTAAATGTGTGTATTCTGTGTGGTGAAACTTCCAACATTCCAGTGCTCCAGATTCACCGGTGATGTGCATCGGTATGCAACTGGTGAATGGAGAGCTCTTGCGAGGGAAGAAGTAACAATAAAAATTGTTACAACAACAAACTAATATTGAAGGAAGTCTAGTGCACTACAGAAGAAGGTTAATGATTAAAAATAAAAACTGGCTGATTTTTTAGCTGACGCGATTCAAAGGTTTTCTTACTGAATTTCGTTCTGTCTATTTACAGAGAAAAAAGAAAAAAAAAACTGAAGTCATACACATCTTCACCGGCAACTAACCTCACGAGACGAGCATGGCGCCATGGGTCGAAAATGATGCTGATGATACTGCTTCATTTAGCTCCCTACCATTGTTCTGGTGGTGGTTAACGCAAATATTTAATGACAAATACAACACCAGTTGAAATTTGAGAGAGGAATGACCTTCCTAAGGTCAAAAAATTAAGATGACATTCTCGATGTCACATAATCGCAATGACTATTCAGACTACTTCATTAGTATGAAAACAGAATATTACGAGAATTTTACAGGCTCACTCAGCACGAATTCCGAAAGCGGGTGAACGATCACTGTGTGCCAATATCGCCAGCAATATTACCATTCTCAACTGCACCACCAACATTAAGAACTTCATGGACAGCTCACAACGTCCTCATTACTATTCACAGCCTGCTCCAGCCAGCCCCCGGTGGGGCAGCGCTACCAGAAGTCGATCTAAGGAACGACTTCAAACTAAGAGCCGAGAGCAGCATTGAAAAATACAAACGAGTTGCACAATTATGCTGTTCATCTTGCGGCGAAAGCTTATTTGAACAAAAAAAAAAAAGAATGTATACATAAGCCCTTGGCTAAAATGTCAAGAAACTGGAAGATACTACACACTGTGGAGCTCAACGGAATGTATCTTCGTCCAGTCTTGTGTCATACAGAACTAGAATATCAAGAATACCCCAAAACGTGGAGATGATATGGATAAAAGGCTAATACATCGATACCACGGAGTAATAAATCAAATTGTCAATTCACAAGAAAGAATGAATATATTTTGAATCAGCAGCAAATTAGAAGGCATTGGAAAATGTGCAGTAGTGCACATTCATCCATTTTTCATCTCCATATCTACAATATCAAATACATATTAACACGCTAGTTCATTGTTTTCGTAATTTCCTCCCTCCCCCCCTTCCCTTCCCAATTTGTTTGATATCGAGATAACGAACAAAACTCAGATTCTTGTCACTGACAGTTCGTTCGAATCTGCTCAGGCACTTTCTCTTGTTTCATTGTTAATGTCACTTGATATTACGGAAGTACATGACAATGGCTACACCATCTTTCCGGAAGACATGTAACAACGGAGGGTTAAGGTTCGTCGCTTAATTGTGACAATTATCCGCTCATGTAAAGTAGTAGCCTTTGAAACAAAATTGGAACTGATTTTGAAAGCAGCTACCGTTTTAGAAACTGAGCACTGTACAGCTATACGTACAAGACATTGCTTCAGTGAATACTCTCTAAACCACAATCATAGCTGAGGTAGATAGCTCGCAACGTACAATATGATAGTAGGGGTAGCATTAGTGATCTTTACGAGTTCGTGTATAGATGGCTGTTACTCTCGCCTATCTCTTCTCAAAGAATCCTCTGACTTCAGTGGCCGGTGAAGGCGATTTAAGCTGCTCCGTTGGCGAGTAGAAGTTGCCGGCTGCAACGACTACCGACAGTTTTTCTCGTGTCTCCTGGCTGCTTACAACAACGGGAGTAATCCTGTGTGTAAGCCCGCTTGGCAGACTTTGATCTACACTGGTGTTAATTATCAAGCAGCACTAGTTATATGGAACTGTGTCAGAAAGGAGAGCAGCCTGGACTTATTAATGTTGCTCAACTTCTGCAACGAATGAGGACTGGTTTTCTCAGAGAAAAGATAGCATTATGTTGAAGAAAGTGGTTAACAAGGTTGATTTGTAATGCTCGGCATGTCAGATACTTGTAATTACTGTCGCCGGATTACTAAGTTGATTCACCTGCAGTACTGAGTTGCAAAGCAAAAATTAATACTGTATTTCAGCTATCCTGATAGTTCTGTTTTCTTCTGGGTCGAGTTAAGAGGGGAGAGGAAAAAGGGTAAAAGGGGCCCTGGGGAGGGGGGGGGGGACAAGGCAAGGTTACAGTTGGAAGGAAAGGTAGATGTCACGGCGAAGTTCAACATCCGGGAGGGGGAGGTGTGGACACTGTCCTGACGAAGGAGATGGAGGGTGTGGAGATGAAGGGTGTGGAGATGAAGAGAGGGAGGGATACAGCGATAGAGGCGAGCAACAGGCAGCGGGTGGAGAGGAAGGAGGAAACCAAGGGGTGGGGGGGAACAAGCCTGTGGACAGTGTAAAGTATACGGAGATGTTGGAGGAAAAGGAGGAGGTGGGGGAAGGGATGAGGTCATACAGGAGCTGTGTGAGGGAAGGAAGGCAGATGTGGAAGGCAATGTGGAGCACATAGTGTTCGAGGAGTTGGAGGGCCTTGTAAAAGTGGGTGGGGGTGGAGATCCAGACAACACTGGCATAACAGAGGATATGATGGATGAAGGATTTGTAGGTGTGGAGGATGGTGGAAGGATGAAATCCCCATGTCCAGCCAGACAGGAGTTTCAGTAGGCAGAAGTGGGAATGGTCTTCCTGCTGGACGATCAGAAGGTGAGTGGTCCAGGTGAGGTGACGGTCGAGGGTGAGACCAAGGTATCTCAGAGGAGGGGTGAGCTGGATGGGATGGCCATAAATGGTGAGGTAGGAATCATGGAGACAGAAGGAGCAGGTGGTGCAGCCTATGATGATCGCCTGAGTTTTGGAGGAGTTGAGAAGAAGGAACCACTGGCTACACCAACTGGTGAACTGGTCAAGGTTGGTTTGGATGGTGCATTGGGACCATTGAAGGGTAGGACAGAGAGCCAGGAAGGCGGTGTCATCATCAGCATATTGGAGAAGGTGGACACTGGAGGTGGCTTGGGCATATTGGCAGTGTACAGGAGTTAAAGGAAAGGGGAGAGGATAGCCCTGGGTGATACCAGTAGTGGCATAAAAGATACAGGAGTTGATGTTGTGGAGGGTAACATAGGAAGGACAGCGTGAGTGGAAGGAAGTGACCAGATGGACAAAATTGATAGGCGTGCCAGACATGGTCATAGACATTTTGGAGGTCGAGGGAAACAAACATGGTGGACTGACAGGGGTTAAGCTGGAGGTAGAGAAGGTGGACAAGGTTAAGGAGTTGGTCATTGGCAGAGAAGGAGTTCGGAAGCCACACTGAGTAAGAGGGAGGAGGTGGTGTTGATTTAGGTGCTGATGGATATGATGGAAGAGGGTGGATTCAAAGACCTTACTGAAGATGGAGATGAAGAAGCTGGGACAATAGGAAGAGGCGACAGAAAGGGGTTTGTTGGGTTTGAGGAATAAGAGGATGTGGGAAGTCTTCTACAGGTCGGGGTAGAAGCCGATAGAGAGGGTGACGTTATAGAGATTGGCAAGGACAGTCAGGAAGGTGGCAGTAGGTGACACAGTTGTGAGCAGGGGTCGTGTTGCATTTGGACTGGAGGATAAGTTTAACGTCTTGTGCTGTGATTGGAGTGTTGATGTCAGAGGGGGGCAACTGCCCCAAGTACTGGCGTCTAGGAGCATGTGGAGCGACCGAGGCATTTGCGCGTTCCATGATGGTGGGGGAAAGAGAATAATGAAAGTGGAGATCATCATGGATGGAGAAGTCCTCAGGAAGGTAGAAGCAAAGTGGTTCGCCTTACTGAGGTTGTTGGGAAGAGGGCAGTCGTTATGGACAAGGGGGTAATGGGGTGCAGAATGGGAACCAGTAAGGCGATGGAAGGCAGACCATTACTTAGAGGTGTTGATAGGGAGGGTGGCGTTAGAGTCATGTACAGGTTTGGCGCCAGTTCCAGCGGTTCTTTGCTGTAATAAGGTTCCATACATGTCGCTGTATTTGCCGGTGGCGTTTGAGTGTATCCCTGTCATGACTGTGCAGGAAGGAGTGATAGAAGTGGGAGACTTTGCGGAGGAGGAGGAGGACAGCCCATGGAGGGAGAGAGGGATGGGGGAGTTGGACGGTTTTAGTACGAACATGGGCCTCCACAGCCTTGTGAAGGAAGGACGAGGCATGGACGATATAATCAGGATGGTGATAGGTAAGAGGGTGGCTTGCGACCAAGGTGGCGAAGGATTCCCGGTAGGCATCCCAGTTGGCACGACTGAAGTCATGGACGACCTTGGGAGGGGGTGCAGGGCAGAGAGCTGGAGGGAGGTGATGAGCAGACGTTATGGTGAGAAGGACGGGGAGGTGGTCGCTACCTGTGGGGTCAAGAATGTCGACAGTGATACACTCAAGGAGGTTGGCGGAGGCAATGACAACATTGGGGTTGCTGTCGCTTTCGGGACGGGTGTGCTGGGGAAGGAGAACAAGTTCACCTTGGATCATGGAGAGAAACTGATCTGACCGCCGAAGGGCAGCAGGGGATAGGCTGTGGATGTTGATGTCAGCAGCAATCACATAGGTGGAGAAGGTGTGGTCGATGTGGGAGATGATGTTATAGGGGAGAGGAGCAGTGAAGTGGACATAGATGGTGGCGCAGGTAATAGTGATGGAGGGGAAGAAGACGCTGAGGATAAGGTGTTCGGCGGGGTCATTGAGGAGGGGTTGTGGCTGGACAGGGACATGCTTAAGGTGGCCAATGACTCCACCCTGCGCTCGAGGACCAGGAGCATCAGTGTGGTGGAGGATATAGGGAGAGGTGCACATAGCATGGTGGGACTGGAGAAAGGTTTCGTTCTGGAGGATGGTGTCGACCTGGTGGTGGGAGGCCGGGGTAGCTTTTTCTTTTCTTTGTTGTTATTTTAAAACCTGTTGTACAGGCAGGCCTGCAGCAGCATACGATGCCGCTCGTTGGCCGCAGAGAAACGAAGATATACAAATGAAGACATTTAGAGAAAAAACATGGTGGACATATAAACGGAGACAACACATTTTGAAGTACAAGGTGCCGTTCACGGGCGTAGAGTCCAAGATAAAATTGTTCAGACACTTGGACACAGACAGAAACGAAAATTGTCACACGTGAACGCAGGTGCACAAAACGAATAACACTGAACCACTTAAGCATTAAATGATGGCACACACAGAACATGAGGTGTTGATCTCCGGCGCGCGAATGTTCACTAACCGTGTACGAGTCCGGGGACCTGCCAAGAGAGGAGGAGTGGGGGAGGGAGGGAGACGGGAGAGCAGATGCCATGGGCAGGGGAGACAGGGGGAAGGGAGGAAGGGGGAGGGGAAGCCCGGCGGAAGAGGGGTGGAGGGAGGGGACAGGGGAAAAGGAAAAGGAAAGGAGGGAGGGTGCCTAAAGGAAAGGACACAGGAAGTTGGGGGGGGGAGGATCAAAGTTGATAGGAGGGGTAGATGGTGGGGAGGAGGACATCATCAGGAAGGGGGAGCTGGCGGAAGCCACCTTGGGAGAGGGTAAGGAGGGTGGAGAGATGGAGACCGGGAGGGACATGGGAATACAGGCGCGGCTGCGGTCAGGGGTGGGAGAGGATGGGTGAGACAAGCGGATGAGGAGGATCGAGTTTGCGGGAGGTGTACAGGATCTGTATCCTTTCAAGGAAAAGGAGGAGGTGGGTGAAGGGGATGAGATTGTACAGGCTCCATGTGGGGGAGGGGAGACGGATGCGATAGGCGAGGCGGAGAGCATGGCGTTCAAGGATTTGGAGGGATTTATAAAAGGTAGGGGGGGGTCGGAGATCCAGGCCAGATGGGCGTAACAAAGGATAGGGCGGATGAGGGATTTATATGTGTGGAGGATGGTGGAGGGGTCCAGACCCCACGTACGGCCGGAAAGGAGCTTGAGGAGACGGAGTCAGGAGCGTGCCTTGGCTTGGATTGTCCGGAGATGGGGAGTCCAGGAGAGGCGACAGTCGAAGGTGACGCCAAGGTATTTAAGGGTGGGAGTGAGGGCGATAGGACGGCCATAGATGGTGAGATAGAAATCAAGGAGGCGGAAGGAAGGGGTGGTTTTGCCTACAATGATCGCCTGGGTTTTGGAGGGATTGACCTTGAGCAACCACTGGTTGCACCAAGCGGTGAACCGGTCAAGATGGGATTGGAGAAGGTGTTAGGAGCGCTGCAGGGTGGGGGCAAGGGCAAGGGCGGAGCCTTGGGGCACACCGGCGGAGGGGAAAAAGGTGTAGGAATCTGTGTTATGGATGGTGACATAGGAAGGATGGCGGGAGAGAAAGGAGCCGATCAGACGGACGTAGTTAATGGGAAGGGCGAAGGTTTGGAGCTTGAAGAGGAGACTGGAATGCCATACGCGGTCATAAGCTCGTTCGAGGTCCAGGGAGAGGAAGATTGCGGAGCGACGGGAATTAAGCTGTTCGGAAAGGAGATGAGTGAGGTGAAGCAGAAGGTCGTCGGAAGAGAAGGACGGCCGAAAGCCACACTGGGTAACGGGAAGGAAGCAGTGCTGGTGGAGATGCTGGTGGATGCGTCGGGTGAGGATAGATTCCAGGACCTTGCTGAAGACTGAGGTAAGGCTGATGGGACAGTAGGAGGAGACGGCGGACGGCGGTTTGCCAGGTTTGAGGAACATTAGGATACGGGAGGGTTTCCACTGGTCGGGGTAGTAACTGGTGGACAGGACTACATTGTAGAGCCTGGCCAGGGTGGAGAGGAAAGAGACAGGAGCTTCACGAAGGTGTCGGTAGGTGATACGACCGTGACCAGGAGCGGTGTTGCATTTCGTGCGGAGTGTAGCAATGAGATCCTGTGTAGTGATAGGGGCATTGAGTTCCGTGTGTGCAATGTTGTCCACGTACTGGAAACCAGGAGTGAGGGGAGGCACAGAGGTGTCAGTTCGATCACGGACATCCGGGAAGAGGGAGTAATCGAACTGGGAATCATCGGAGATGGAAAAGACAGTGGAGAGGTAAGAGGCAAAGTGATTGGCCTTACTAAGGGAGTCAGGGAAGGGGTGATTGTCATGGAGAAGAGGATAGTAGGGGGAGGGTTTAGTTCCGGTAAGGCGACGGAAGGCTGACCAGAACTTGGATGAGTTGACAGGTAGGGTAGCATTTAAACGGGTGCATGTCTGTCGCCAATCCCGGCGTTTCTTAGCCGCGAGCAAATTACGAATGTGTCGCTGGAGTTGCCGACGGCGTCGTAGTGTGTCCGGGTCACGCGTGCAGAGGAAGGCACGGTAGAGACGGCGGGATTCATGGAGGAGGAGGACGGCCTGTGGGGGTAAGGTAGGACGGTGGGGGTAGATGGCGACAGTAGGGACGTGGGCCTCCACGGCATCAGACAAGGTCTGCTGGAGAAAGGAGGCGGCATGGGTTACATCGTCAGGGTGGTGGTAGGTGAAGGGGTGGTTATCGACCCGGGTGGAAAGGGTATCCCGGTAGGCATTCCAGTTGGCACGGGAATAGTCATGAATGTACTTAGGGGGAGGGTCATTACGAGGGTCAGGGTGGGGGCGACGACCGTCTGAAACGGTGAGGAGGACAGGGAGATGGTCGCTACCAATAGGCTCCAGGACATCCACCGTTATGCGGCCAAGGAGGTTGGGGGAGGAAAGGATAACATCGCGAGTGGAGTTGGATTCGGGACGGGTGTGCTGGGGGATGGGGATCAGGTCGCCTTGAAGGGAGGAGAGGAACCGATGCCACCGCCGTAACTGGGCGGCGGAACGACTATGGATGTTGAGGTCGGCGGTGATCACGTAGGAGCCGGGGCAGCGCTGCGCGGCTTCCTAAATACCTGACCGTGGGAAACGCGATTGGCCGCGGACTTCACGTGGTACGGAGAGTGTCGCACTCGCACGGCGAGGCTAGCGGCGCAGGCGCGCACCAGAGCAGAGAGACTCCTAGTGGGTGTCCAGGTTCATATCCCCTGGCGCGCATTCAACTTCCGCGCCTTCCAGCACCGGACTGACAATCCTTATAACAAGTGTTAACCATGTATATTTTTGTAGAATTTAATTAACAGCTACATCCTCACCATGGAAACCTGTATCATAGTAGGACTTTGGCATCTCAAAAAAAAAGAACAACTGGCCTATGAATTAGAAATCTGTGGGTGTAATGTTGATGGAAGCATTCCTGAAATAAGTAAGTGTATGTGGAGTGCATTCAACTGTCCAACATACAAGCCACAACACTGGCGAGATAAGAGACGCAATTCTTGATTGTCAGTAGTCTCTCGCCAGCGTGCAAGCTAATCTAGAATTTCAATGGACTAGAAATAACAGCCAATTAGTTGCAAAATACAACTTTATTAAACCATGACCGTGGTTTTCACAGTTTTAAAATTGTCTTATCAAGAACAAAATTAATATTACGACACTGTATGTGGAACAGAGATGATGAGATTGCAATAGGCGAAATTACAGGATATATTTACAAATAATTTTGGTGAAGCATACTCATGTAGAATCACATAGTGTCTTTATCTGATGCAGGATTCATTGACTGTCTAGGACTTGCGCGTGTCATCCACTTAATCACCATTTAAAATACATGATTTATAAGTAATAGCTCTCAACTCTAGGGCTTCGTCTTGAAACTTTTTATAATACCACACCTTTGGCAATGGAGCACCATCAACCAGAGGCGACCTTAGGCTAGTGCCTCAACTCTTCAGCCAGTTCTCACTGTCACTAACTCTGTACGTGGCATACTTACGCTCTATGGTATCCGATGCCACGCTTTATGTTTAAGTGTAATATATATACAAATCTTTCAAGTGGCACACTACACAAATGTGTGGCATTTTAAAAAGTTTTAAGACATAGCCTTAGAGTAGATTATGTAGCTGACACGCACATGTACTAAACAGAGTCAACGACCCGTTCATCGGATATACATAATATGTGATTCTGCGTGAGCATGTGCCACTAAAATTATTTGTAAGCACTTCCTGTAATTTTGCTGATTGTAATTATATCATCTCTGGTTCAAAAATGGTTTAAATGGCTCTGAGCATTATGGGACTTAACACATGAGGTCATCAGTCCCCTAGAGCTGAGAACTACTTAAACCTAACTAACCTCAGGACATCACACACATCCACGCCCGAGGCAGGATTCGAACGTGCGACCGTAGCGGTCGCGCGGTTCCATGCTGAAGCGCCTAGAACCGCTAGGCCACACCGGTTGCCTTATCTCTGATCCACACACAATTGTACAGTGCCTCCTGAAAAATACAGTTTTAAAACTGTCCAAAAATAGTCAAGGATTAATGAACGTGTATTTTGCAACTCGATGGTTGTTACTTATTATCCATTGAAGTTCTTGCGTGTACAGTTGCTGAAGTGCAGCTATGTTTAAAATCTTGTAATTTACAATTTTTGCAGAGTAGTTCCCCATCACGTACTAAGTTACTTCGTATTAATACCCATCTTGACCATATCGGTAGTCGGGCACATGGTTTATGGCAGATTACTGCCGACAAAGGAAATGGTTCTGTACTCGAAAGATTACAGGAAACGGTCCGAAAATTGCAACATCGTAACAATTTACTTGAAGACAGGAAGGCATTTGCCATTTCTATAAGGCAGCAAAGAGGTGCATGGGCGGTGGGAGGTGGTGATACTGCGTGTACCAAAAATTTGAGTATCATCTCTTAGTCACAGTACTCAGATTGTGTATTTTCATATCTGTCAGTAGATATGCATCGGTTTTCTGGTTCGCTTATAGTGACTGAAGTTATTTTGCTTCAATTCCGACCTCCTCTGGATAAAGGCCATTTATGAAGTTTTTGAGAATTAGGATTGTTTATCATAATTTGTTGTATAGGTTAAGGAATCAGCTTGTGAATGAAAATTACTTTCATGTTTAAAATTTCCAAGAACCTTTTATTCAGTATGTGGAGAGTACTAAGACGGCTCAGCTTGCCTTTTGTGTTAAGCCTAGTAAAAGGGAGTTGCCCGATAACATTATTCATTGCATGTGATGCTCGCTCTAAAATGACGTTTATTAGCAAACTTACAATTTTTATTGAACTTAGTGAAATCACTCGTGTTATTGATAACATTGTAATGTGAAACATTGCCACCACGTGGCAAGGTTCCCCAGATTGAACCCATAGTACAATGGGAGAGCCAAGAAAAGGTTTCGAACATTTTGAGGCGCTTTGGGTGTGATCAGTCTGGCCATTTTCTACGCAATAATAATACGAGCTGACTGAGGGCTAGGGGTAGTTGGCGGTTTCAGAGACGGCGAGCCCAAAGCAGAGGCCACCCAGAGTCTTCCCGGTCTTCTTTACCCAGTGTTTGTTTGATTCTTAATCGTAAAACCGTGTGTGGTATTTTAGGTTCAGGCAGCAAACTCTCATTAATGTCACATAAACGGTATTTTAAATGTAACAAAATATGCAATTTAGGCCAGTTATAGACCGTTACAAACAACCGACTTACCGTCAGCAGACAGTTTGCCCTTATTAGGAGACTATGGGTTAGTATAACCATTGGGGATTTTCATGGCCGACTCACATGTTACTTGCGAGACATCTCTTTGCCAGTGTCTTGTTGGGAGGAAACTCCATGTTTCTTCGATTATTACACTAACAGGTGGTCATTTGAACTTTTCCCTGAAAATCTTACACATGGTATAGGCATCCTTTTATTCCTGAGGTCAGTGATGCAGTAGTGAGGAGTCCCGTTTTCAAGTGCAACATAAACCTCAGGATCAGGTAGATCAGTTGTTACAGCTGCTTGCTCAATTTCCTGGCGTGTTTACTGATCGCATGGATCTCACCAATTAAACTGACTATGTTATTGGATATGTAGATGGATAACATTCTGTTGATGCATTCTATCTAATATACCCTCCTAAGACGTAGAAGTTAAGAAAGCCAACTGGCAAGTTACTTATAAAGGAAGTGATTAGAAAATCTAAACAACCATACGCATCTCCAATGCTTTTGGTCCCCAAGGGTGACTGGGGAAGCTATAGGCTGTCAGTTGACTAGCGGGCGCTTAATTAGAAGGTGCTGTTGCCATCTGTTCCCCTGTCTGACTTCCGAATGTGTTTCATATGGTTTGCTGGTGCCCGTTATGGTCTACTGCAGCCATTTCGCCTATCCCTCCCTTTTGTTACTACTGACTATCATTTACCACTGCAGGTACGGCCCAAAGCTATGCCTCCTCTCTCAGAAGTCCAACACACTGCCAGTATGTCTAAATCACATCCTTTCGTCAGTCTCCTGAATTCCAGTAAGCTGATGACACCGCTTTCCTAGGCCTGAAAAAGTAACAGCAGACTCTTAAACTCCACGCAAGTCGTTACATGGTGTGGTGCAACTATTGGCTCCTAAACATAAACTCTTACAAAACCCGAGTAATATAGGGTGAACCAACACATGACTTCTAGCCAACCTTTTGTGGTAGGCCTACATATATAACTAACATATATAACCCTAATTTGTAAACTAACAAGGAAACCGCAGCTAACAAACAAAAGAACATCTTCTATACTCTGAATCTACCCTCACGAATCATTATGTAGACTCCATCTGATTTATCTCTATCCCAGCGCCCATGCTCTCTGCCGCCCACTACACATATAAACTTACACTCTCTCTTCGTACTGCCACACTTCTACTCACTGCACCATAATATCCTCCCACTACCAGCTTCTGGTCCAGAAACTAAAGCTTGCTGTCTTTCATTCTAACTGAAAAGACCGTATTCAGAATTCTTTTTTAAAATCAAAATGGCTCTGTGCACCATGGGACTTAACATCTGAGGTCATCAGTACCCTAGATCTTAGAACTACTTAAACCTAACTAACCTAAGGACATCACACACATCCATGCCCGAGGCAGGATTCGAACCTGCGACCGTAGAAGTCGCGCGGTTCCGTACTGAAGCGCCTAGAACCGCTCGGCCACAGCGACCGGCCTTTTTTTAAAATCACTACAGACCTTTTTCAACATCATTGTTACCATAATATGGATATACGTTTTATTTAAGTAGTTTCAAAATGGTTCAAATGGCTCTGAGCATTATGGGACTTAACATCTGTGGTCATCAGTCCTCTAGAACTTAGAACTACTTAAACCTAACTAACCTAAGGACATCACACACATCCATGCCCCAGGCAGGATTCGAATCTGCGACCGTAGCAGTCGCGCGGTTCCGGACTGAGAGCCTAGAACCGCTCGGCCACCGCGGCCGGCAAGTAGTTTCAAACGATCTTTGAATTTTTTAAATATTTTCGATGCGGAGTGGCAAGTGAAACTTTCTTTGCCCTCCGTCACTATTCAGCAAGAGAGAATGTAATTTCAATGGAAATAACAGGTACAACAACAGTAAGTTACCATTAAAAAATGACCGTGTCCCAGTCAATTGAAATCCCTTCATACTTAACTTATGGATGGCGCTGGAGAGGCGAAAACTTTTTTTTGAGGAACTGTTTGTCCTGTAATATGTACTAATACCTGTTTGGGTGGTGAGTTCGAAGGACATAATCTTCATATAAATCTATAATTCTTTATTATTGAGGACAATCACATGGCATAAATCTGCAACAGTCTCAATTCACACACTCTCAGCAACACTGTAAACGGCTATACAGGGTGGTTCAAAATGACTATATGGTTTTAAGGCTTTGCAGTATTTATTATATTCACCTTACAATTATAAGTAATACATCAAATGAAATAGCAACTCAAACAGTTCTGTTTTTGTACCTGTACGCAAAGAGAAGAGAATGTAACGAGCCAGGAGTGACTGAACAACGTGTAGAACGAGTGAGAGCCTTTCACGCGTAGCCCCAAGAAATAAGTTCGGAAGGCTAGTCGTGAATTAGCAGTTCCAGTCACACCTATGTGGAGACTTAGGGACACGCCTACAACTACGCCCTTTTCGTTTGCAGTTATTACAAGTTCCAAAGCCTACAGAGTACGGTTTACGTGCCATCTTTGCAACCGAAACGTTGCAACAATTATACCAGACCCACTGATCAAGGTTGGGGAGAACTCCCATACCGACTCCATGTCAGACGAATGGTGGTCACATTGAACACTTGTAAGAAAAACTGTTTCAGCTGCTCTTACATTTGATATATTATTTACAATTGTAAGTTGAATGTAATAGATGGTACAGAGCCTTAGAACCCGTACATTCATTGTGAAATGCCCTGAATTGTGTACGATAAGCGCTACACTTACCGAGAACTGTCTCATAGTAGCCATTCTGCGGCTGGTAACGAAGTCCAACCCACTCGAGGAACTTCCAGTACATCTTCTCTCTAATGACTTGCTCCTCATCCTTTGAATTAATAATCAGCAGATGGGCACCTTCTTCTTCACAAATCCTGTCTGCCTCTGGCCAGGTTACCAATGACTGATGGTTTTTATAATAGCCAAAGCCATTAAACGTTTCATATTTAGAGGGAATAACACTGGAGCGAAGAATACGTGTTTCTGTTGGCATAACAACTATTTTACAGAAGGATTGAGATTAAATGCTTATACGTTCTATAAATACATGAAAATTTATTTTCTATTACACTATGTGCTAATTCGGAGTTTTGTGCCCTTCCTATCCTAAATTATTTTCTACAGCCTGTATGAACAATTTTGAGGTCCCTATGAGTATGGTAATTTTATCAAAAACTCAAAGCAGTAAGATGACAAATAATTCTCACTTACGTTATTTTCTTTAAATAACTTTTTATTTGTGAAATTTAAATCTTTCCTGACCCACAGATTGTTCCGTAAAATTTATGGAGAAATGCCTCATGTCCGCAACTTCATCCCACACTATTTCGGTGTATAGCCTTCTGGCCATCTTCAAATGATGTTGACAAAAGTCCACTGGATTCAATTATTTAAGTACCCACCGGCACATCCATGGTGCACCTAGTTGGTGTTCAGCGTACGCTGATTTAGTGCATACGCATCTGCGGCAATTCTGTGTGCTGTGCTGTGAGAAACCTGGCCTCGTCAATATCAAATCGATTGTCTTCGTACGGTATAATCGCTACACAGAGCGTAAAGCTTTTCTATGACGGAATTTCATACAGAATTTAACTGGAAGGCACTGTCTCGATTAATAAGGGACACAGACAGTCGTTTCTACACTGAACTGATTCATTGATGATAAAGCGCCAGACGTTCGACACATGGCCACGATTTTCGTTTCATTGTATTTTATCATTCGGAGAGCGTGCAGCACAGCACACAGACATGCAGCAGAAATGTATGCGCTGCAACGCCAACAGGATGCACCGTGCATGTGTCAGTGGGGCCTTAAATACGTGGTCTTAGAGTATTTTCGTCAGTACCGCCTAAAGATGACCAGAAGACTTCCCCGAAATACCGTGGCAGTAAGCTGCAGACACCCGGTAGTTCTCTCGAAATTTTATGGAACAACTTTTTATTTGTTTCTAAACAAACTCCTGTTTTTTAGGTAACAGACTGTAATTATGAAGAAAAAAATATCTACTGTCTGGCCATAAAAGAGAGCTATCCTCGAGGCTCAATACCACTAAGGGCTGGAGCAAGTCAATCACATTCTCCGCCAGTGTTCTGAATACCTCGAGTCATGAGTGGAAAGGAGAAATATCCTACCTACTATACTCACCATCCATTCCACAGTGGTATCCTGCTGCCCACCAACCCTACACAATACCTCTTCCCATCCCTACTCTGTCCCTTGTCCCAAACCCTTGCATCAAGGATCATATCCCTTCAATAGATCTAAATGCAAGACCTATCCCATACATCCTCCCACTACCACCTACTCCAGTTCTGTCACAGGCATCTTCTGCATTATAAAAGTCAGAACTACTTGTAAAAGCATGTCTTCTATAAACTATGCTGCAACAATTCAGCAGCTATCTGCATGGGCATGAAACTACCAAGTTGTCTGTCTGCACAAATGGCCACCGCCAATCTGTAGCTAAGGTGCAGCTGGATCACTTAGTTGCAGAATATTCTGCTCAGTATGATGTGCTTTACTTTAATGACTACTTCACAGCTGGCAGCATCTGAATTATTTCCACCTATTCCAGCTTTTTGTAAATGTGCAGCATAACCTCCCCCTAAAACATATCCCTTTCCCACGTAACCTGACTGGCCTCAGTCTCCAGTAGTCCCTGTCCTAAACCTAGCCATAAACTTCTTCGCTTCCACTCCAATACTGCACATGCTTCCTAATCCACCAATGCAGCTTTCTGTCTTTTCCCCTTCACTATTTCTCTCTACACCCTTATCTCTCAATCTCCCCCACCCCTGACAAAGCACAGCCACAAAACACTACACCTAGCAGCCCTATCCTGTCCCCACCACATCCCTGCACTCTTCTACAGGCTGAAAAGTGTCTTTTCCCAACCTTTCCTTGCAATCCCTCCTCCTCCCCAGTCTGTGCCTTCCCCTAATCCTCACCATCCACACACATCAGACACAGTTGCAGTCATGTCCTTGCACCTGGAGGCAGTGGCCATGGGTTTGTGAGTTGTGGTAGTGTGCCTGTTTTTTATTTCAGAAGAAGGACTCAGTCTGAAAGCTTGATATTTTAGCAGTCTTTTCCATTGTGATTGTGTGTCACTAAGTGACTCCTCTATGTACAAACTTTATGTTATCAATATTTATTTTTAATTTTATTTATTTATTTATTTATTTTATTTATTTATTGTTCTGTGGGACCAAATTAAGGACAAGTCTCCATGGTCATGGAATGAGTCAATACAAGAAATTGTAACACGATAGTAGAAACAGATAAAATGAAATATAAGAAATGTATTCAGGCGACAATTCGTAACTTTAAATAAAGAAAATCAACGATGTAACACTGGAATTTGCTTAATTTTTCAGTTCTTCCAGGAGCTCCTCAACAGAATAGAAGGAGTGAGCCATGAGGAAACTCTTCAGTTTGGACTTAAAAGTGTTTGGGCTACTGCTAAGATTTTTGAGTTCTTGTGGTAGCTTATTGAAAATGGATGCAGCAGAATAGTGCACTCCTTTCTGCACAAGAGTCAAGGAAGTGCATTCGACATGCATATTTGATTTATACCTAGTATTAACTGAGTGAAAGCTGCTAACTCTTGGGAATAAGCTAATATTGCTAACAACAAATGACATTAAAGAAAATATATACTGTGAGGGCAATGTCAGAATTTCCAGACTATTGAATAGTGGTCGACAAGAGGTCCTCGAGCTCACACCACATATAGCTCTAACAGCCCATTTTTGATAAAAAAAATTCCCTGCTTGAATCAGAAGAACTACCCCAAAAAATAATACCATATGACATAAGCATGTGAAAATATGCAAAGTAGACTACTTTTGTGTTGAACTGTCGCTTATTTCAGATACTGTTCTAATGGTAAATAAAGCAGCATTTAGTTTCTGAACAAGATCCTGAAAATGGACTTTCCACAACAGCTTACTATCTATCTGAACGCCTAGGAACTTGAACTGTTCCGTCTCGCTTACAATAAGCCCATTCTGTCTGATCAAAATATCGGTTCTTGTTGAATTGTGAGTTAGAAACTATAAAAACTGAGTCTTACTGTGATTTAGCAACAAATTATTTTCCACAAGCCACGAACTTATTTGATAATGTTTCAATATTACACACAAGATCCTTCACTACCAAACTGGTGTCATCAGCAAACAGAAATATTTTTGAATCACCTGTAATATTAGAAGGCATATCATTTATATAAATAAGATACAGCACTGGCCCCAGCACTGACCCTTGGGAAACGCCCCACTTAACAGTGCCCCATTGGGACTGAACATCACTACCACTCTCAATATTGTGGAGAATTACCTTCTGCTTTCTGTTCTTAAAGTAAGAGGCGAACCAATTGTAAGCTACTCTCCTTACTCCATAATGGTCCAATTCCTGCAGTAATATTTTGTGGTCAACACAGTCAAAAGCCTTCGTTAAATCAAAGAAAACACCTAGCATTCACAACCTTTTATTTAATCTGTCCAAAACCTCACAGAGAAAAGAGAATATAGCATTTTCAGTTGTTAAACCATTTCTAAAACCAAACTGTACATTTGACAGCAAATTATGTGAATTTGAATGCTCCAGTAACCTTGTATATACAATTTTCTCGATAACTTTAGCAAACACCAATGGCATAGAAATAGGTCCTTAATTGCCAACATTATCCCTGTCTCCCTTTTTACAAAGTGGCTTCACTGTAATTTAATCGGTCAGGAAACCAACCACTCCTAAAGGAAAAGTTACAGATATGGCTAAGTACTGGGCTAACATACATAGAACAATACTTCAGTATTCTGCTAGATACCCCGTCATATCCATGAGAGTTCTTGGTCTTTAGTGATTTAATTATTAACTCAATCTCCCTCTTGTCAGTATCAAGGAGGAGCATTTCAGGTAACAGTCTCGGAACACTTTTTTCTACAAGCACTATATGATTCCCTGTTGGGGCTAGGTTTCTATTTAGTTCACCTGCTACATTCAGAAAGTGATTATTAAATACTGTACATATAAGTGACTTATCAGTAACATGGACATACCCACTACGCACTGATTCTATATCCTCGACCTGTCTCTTCAGACCAGCCACTTCCTTTACGACTGACCATATGGTTTTAATTTTATCCTGAGACTTAGCTATTCTATCTGCATACCACATACTTTTTGCATTCCTAATAACTTTTTTAAGCACCTTACAATACTGTTTGTAATGGGCTGCAGCATTTAGATTTTGACTGTTTCTAATGTTTTGATATAACTGCTACTTTGTTCTACAGGATATTCTTATCCCTCTAGTCAGCCACCCAGGCTGCCTGTTTGTGCTAGTACTCTGTTTTGAACGTTCTAATGGAAAGCAACTTTCAAAGAGCACAAGAAAAGTCTTGAGGAAAGGATTATATTTATCGTCTACTGTATCAGCACTATAAACATCTTGCCAGTCTTGTTCCTTGATAAGGTTATAAATAGGTCTCTACAGCAACTAGATCAGCTTTCCTAAAAAGTTGATAGCTATATTTAACATGTGTTGCAGCACAAAAATCTTTTAGAGTTAAAACTTGTGCATCATGATCTGAAAGGCCATTCACCTTTTTGCTAACAGAATGCCCTTCTAGTAAAGAGGAATGAACAAAAATGTTGTCTATGGTTGTTCTATTGTTCCCTTGCACTCTTGTTGGAAAGAATACAGTTTGCATAAGATTATATGAATTAAGGAGGTCTACCAGCATACTTTTCCTTGCACAATCACTTATACAATTAATATTGAAGTCACCACATATAACAAACTTTTTGGATTTCCTATAAAGTGAACCAAGAACCTCCTCTAGCTTTAGCAAAAATGTTGTGAAATCGGAGTCTGGGGATCTATAAATAACAACAGTTAGATGTTTAACTCCACCAAAGTTAACCACACCAGCACAACATGCGAACACCTTTTCAGTGCAGTACTTTGAAACATGAACTGACTCAAATGGAATACCATTTTTCACATACATGGCTACTCCCCCACACCGAAAAGAGCTCCTAGAAAAGCTGCCAGCCAACCTGTATCCTGGTAAAGGAAGCCTCTGAATTATCTCCTTATTTAAGAAGTGTTCAGATATACCAATAATTTCAGAGTCAACATCTATAAGCAGTTCACTAACTTTATCTCTAATACCTTGTATATTTTGATGAAATATACTAATTCCCTCATTACTCGGATACCTAAGCTCTGTCGAAAGCGGTTTCTTTGTTAGAGAGACTTCCCTTAAGCAGGAATACCTATCAGCTGACTTCAATATAAAAAAGGTGCAGCTCTAGCACCCACTAGTACAGGAATTTTCCCATGAGTGATCCCACCACCCCCACCTATGCTGTCACCTATAAGCTTTGCCAGCCTCCCTTTCCATACCTGTTGAGGTGCAGGCCATGTCTAGTAAAACCCGTCCTGCTGATAGACTCCACCAACACCACTGAAATGTGACTCATGTCTTCTGTCATCAGCACACCCCCAAGTCTCATGTTATTATGCTTGATGGCTGTATTAAGATGAGGCCGATCATGACGCTGAAACAGTTCCATGAAATGCACATTCGTGTTGCCAGTCTGAGTGGCTATCTTTTCCAGGTCACCATCCATGTCATACTCCCCATCCCTATCAATACTATTACCAGCCCCACACACAATCACTACCTGATCCTCTTTAGTAAAATCCCTACATAACCCCCCTATGTTAACAGTCACCTGAGCCAATCCTGCATTAGGTTTCACAATGCTGGTGACCTGGTACTCACTCCCCAACACTTCCTGCGACTGTTGGCCTACACTTCTACCATGAGAACTACCAAACAGCAGAACCTTCTTCTTTCTCTTAGACTTTGCAACTGTCCTAGCCGCCATAACTGCTGAGGTCTGCTGCATATTTCCTACATCTACAGCTACTAAAGATTCCTCTCCACTAGACTCTGACAGTTGGTCATATCTATTGCAAACACCAATAGTGAAACTATCTGAAAATCTCCTTCTCCATGCAGATCTCTTGCCAACAGTCAGTTCCCATTCCCCAACCCCCTTCTCCCTCCTCATCCTATCTAGTTCCTCCTGTGCATTTTTCAACTGCACCTGAAGGGCACAGATCTTACGCTCCTGCTCCTCTATCAACTTACTCTTGCTACATGACCTGCAGTTCCAGGAGAGGATCTCACCAGAATGCCCACTGACTTCCCCACTGCATTCCCCCCAGTGGAAATACTTGGAACAAGTCTCACACCGCAATCCACTACTCACGAATCTAAGGCAAAGCCCACACTTCTCACTCATGGTAAAATTTTACACTTATTGAATCACGAAAACTACTTTATCTAAGTTCCGCTACTACAATAAGAAGATGTTAAAAAAAGTGACTACAATAATCACAAACTTACTCTACAAGTGAAGTAACTACTATTATTAACAGTATCAATCAACAGCAAATGAGAATATAACAAAAGACTACCACAGAAAGAAAATCAAATGTCTAATGACACAGTAACGAAATTGAAAATAGTTCCCAAAAATTTCTTCTGAAATTATTTCACCAGAAAACACCAAGAACACCAGTTGAAGACTACTAAAGTTCCTAAATAAACCACTATACACAAACAATTAATTAGTACTTAGCTTTTGATGCACCGCTACAGCTTCAACTGGTCAGTGCGGAATGTAAACACAGGTAAGAAGTTAAGTTGCTCGATACGAAACACTGACAAATATCAGATCACAACACAAGAAAGGCAGAGGTAAATGAAGAGATCACTGATAAGTCACTTATATAGTAAATATTATGACAAAAACCATTAAAATATGTATCTGAAACCTACATATATATGAAAACTTAGAGAGCAATCTCACACGCAGTCACCCGCTTATGACGCTTTCCTTTCCCAATGGCTTTCTTGCACAACAGATCTAGCAGCTGTATAGTTTGTGGTGCTGTAGTACTAACAAGAAGAGACTCTGACATTTTACATATCACTCCATGTAAAGGACTGATGGATCCTCAGTCTCAGCACTCAAGAGTAGAGTAGTGATTTGTTCAGTGGGAACATGTGGGCAATGTAAAGCCCTTACTGTTGGAAAAATATATGATAGTCACATAGCAAGTTGTGACAATTTATACACTATGCAGCTGAAGTCAACTAAAAATTTTCTTCTCATTACATTTAATAATTTGTTTTGCCTGGGCTCTGTTGCATATAGGTTCATTCTTAGACTGTCCATTAATCAGTAAACATAAGAAACTTTACACAAGACAGAAGAAAACTGCATTTGAAAACATTGCAGTCAGCAATGTCAAAATGCTGTAGAAATTTATCATGAAGATAATACAATAAACTTGCAATGTGAACTTTATTATTCTGTATCAGAAGAAACAGAAAAAAACAGTTTTCCTCTATTTTAACACATTATTATGATATTAACCTTAAAGTGGCCATTATTGCTGACAACAAATTTGGCACAACTGCTACACTATTGCAAATAGTTAAGGACCCTGAATTAATAGACAATATCTAAAGTGTTGTCAGTATTCTATAAATTAAATGAAAGCTTAAAATTTTGTTACTAATTTGATTTCAGATAGTGATAGCAGTAAACTACATTGTGAGACATAAGAAAGTGTTTTCATAACTTCAAACAGCTCATTTCAAACACATTTCAGAGCACTGTAACCTGTCCAGATAAATGAGCATGTTAAACCACTCACGTCCAGGACACAGGAAGGCACATGACCTAAATGTTAAATCCACCTCATGGATTAATAATGGGGTTTATGGGCTATTCTGGCTATGATTTTTAGCCAGTTTCCATACTTTCACTTGTATATAAAACCATTTAAGAAGATAGGGCAGACTAACAGCAGCCTCTCAACACATTTACTCTCTCATGTGAAGTTTGGTATGAGGAACCAGTAACACTTTTGGGGAAAAAATGGTGGCATTCTTAAATATAAGTGTAGGAACAAAAGAAGCACTTACTATAAGCAAATTTGCCTACTCCAGGACAGAAGGAGGGAAATCCACAGCCCTAAAAATATCTGAGAAAGTCCTTGGTGAGTTAAATGTGCTGGCAGCTAATGAAAGACTGAAATAGACATTAAACTCATTTTTCACTTGGAATCTTCTCCTATACCACATATAATTGAGATGGAAGTAAAGATTGACTTATGTAAATGACAAGCATATAGCAATATTTCGACTATACAAACCTACTTCTCTTTCTACATAATTGGACATGGTCACCAACATACTCCCAGAACATGCAAATAACTACAAAATACTTCTTCAAGAACCATCTACAAGATACTCTGAGTGAACCCTCATGTTATGTCACTGGAGCCATTCCTAATCATAACATGTCTGGTGGCAGGACGTCATATGATGTACAAAAAAAATCCTACACATTTAGATGAAAATCAATGAAGTGGGCATTCCTCTATGGTATACAATGGCTTTTTATGGATAAACAACTTTAATATATATCTGAGAACACTTTAGCTATCTGTCAGACATTTTATACCTTTGGATAGAATATCAAAGTGTTTTATAGCTGAGAACTGCATTCCTTCCTGTGTCACAGTTAGATTCACCAAAGGGAAGTGCAGATCACTTTTTATTCTAGCATTGTATTGGCGAATATCTGTGTTACTTTCAAACTACAATGAGTTGAGAATGAATTTAATGAGTGAATAAATGTGCTGCAAGGATGTGTTTAAAATTCTTTATTGCTCAACAGATTCCTCGAAAATTTATATGTGGTGTCATCACATTTAATTCTAATTACTTCCTTTTGTGTAGAGAATACTTTTTGCCTAAGTGGAGAGTTATCCTAGGATAAACTGATTAATCACTAACATTGGACATGAACAGCAATGGGCCCATAATAGAACTCTTTGGATTAATCAGTGTAATTTCTCCCCATGAAGGTGATATGGTGTCCCTTTTTGCAATTTCAATACAACAAATAACCAAAGTTGCAAAATATCTGTTTCTATTACTTGATCATGTCTAGTTTTGGGATTTTATTCATAACCCATCCTCAAATCATCCATCCAATCAGAATAAATGTTACTCCTCACACCAAAATTCATTACAGTCAGTTTGCACAGGAGTACAATGAAAGTGATCACAAAACTGGATACATGTTTCATGATCATTTGCACTGTATTCCATTTTGCTAATAATTGTCATGATTTTTTGCTGTGTGGAATAATATTTGTTCCACTTGGATGGATGATCTGAGAATGAGTTATGAATAAAAACCTAAAACTGGTAATCATCAAGTAATAAAAAGAGCATTTTGCAACTTAAGCTGTTTGTCATATGGAAATGGTATCACAAGTTGTTGGCCCTTCAACAACCCAGCATGCTGGAAACCTGTGTCCCTCTTTGTATTACCCACGCACCCTAGTGTAACATTTTTCATCCTGATTCATAAATAGGAACTAAATCTGACATGTGCTGAACAAGCTATCCCATAAAAACTTAATTTCTCTTACAGTACATATTGATTGAACAATAAAATGTCTTTAATAAGTCAGAGACAATTCCAGCTGATGATCCTTTACCATTTAAAAATTTTACTATCTGTTAAGTGAAGATATTATCAGCTTTGTCAGTAGAGTGATTCTTTTGAGATCCCAACTGTGATTGTGTAAGTATCCCATTACTATTCAGGTGGATGACAACAATTAAGAATGTTACCTTCTCAAAGTTATGTAAGAGGTGTGAGTTGTGAATATTTAGTAACATCTGTGAAGTCAGCTTTCCTATAAAATATGCCCAACAATGATGTACATTAACCTGTCTGAGAAAGTTTGCTCTGAACTAATGAAATAACTGCAGCCACAAACCTGAGTAATGTATACAATACACAATGGATCAATAACACGATATGATTAAAACAAAGAGAAAATACTCACCAAATGAAACAACCACACTGACGGTATGGATGGCAATGGAAAATGAGATCTACATCTACATCTAAATCCATACTCCACAAGCCACCTGACGGTGTGTGGCGGAGGGTACTTTGAGTACCTCTATTTGTTCTCCCTTCTATTCCAGTCTCGTATTGTTCGTGGAAAGAAAGATTGTTGCTATCCCTCTGTGTGGGCTCTAATCTCTCTGATTTTATCCTCATGGTCTCTTCCGGAGATATACGTAGGAGGGAGCAATATACTGCTTGACTCCTCGGTGAAGGTATGTTCCCGAAACTTCAACAAAAGCCCATACCGAGCTACTGAGCGTCTCTCCTGCAGAGTCTTCCACTGGAGTTTATCTATCATCTCTGTAACGCTTTCACGATTACTAAATGACCCTGTAATAAAGTGAGCTGCTCTCCATTGGATCTTCTCTATCTACTCAATCAACCCTATCTGGTACTGATCCAACACTGGTGAGCAATATTCAAGCAGTGGATGAACATGTGTACTGTAACCTACTTCCTTTGTTTTCAGATTGCATTTCCTTAGGATTCTTACAATGAATAATAGTCTGGCATCTGCTTTACTGACGGTCAACTTTATATGATCATTCCATTTTAAATCACTCCTAATGCCTACTCCCAGATAATTTATGGAATTAACTGCTTTCAGTTGCTGACTTGCTATATTGTAGCTAAATGATAAAGCATCTTTCTTTCTATGAATTCGCAGCACATTATGCTTGCCTACATTGAGATTCAATTGCCATTCCCTGCAACATGCATCAATTTGTTGCAGATCCTCCTCCATTTCAGTACAATTTTCCATTGTTACAACCTCTCGATATACCACAGCATCATCCGCAAAAAGCCTCAGTGAACTTCTGATGTTATCCACAAGGTCATTTATGTATATTGTGAATAGCAACAGTCCTATGACACTCCCCTGCAGCACACCTGAAATCACTCTTACTTTGGAAGACTTCTCTCCACTGAGAATGACATGCTGCGTTTGTTATCTAGGAACTCTTCAATCCAATCACAAAATTGGTCTGATAGTCCATATGCTGTTACTTTGTTCATTAAATGACTGTGGGGAACTGTATCGAACACCTTGTGGAAGTCAAGAAACATCTACCTGGGAACCCATGTATATGGCCCTCTGGGTCTCGCGGACCAATAGCGCGAGCTGGGTTTCACACAATCGTCTTTTTCGAAACCCATGCTGATTCCTACAGAGTAGATTTCTAGTCTCCAAAAAAAGTCATTATACTCTAACATAATACGTGTTCCAAAATTCTACAACTGATCGACGTTAGAGATATAGGTCTATAGTTCTGCGCATCTGTTTGATGTCCCTTCTTGAAAATGGGGATAACCTGTGCGCTTTTCCAATCCTTTGGAACGCTATGCTCTTCTGGAGACCTACGGTACACTGCTACAAGATGGGGGGCAAGTTTCTTCATGTACTCTGTGTAAAATCGAACTGGTTTCCCGTCAGGTCCAGCGGCCTTTCCTCTTTTGAGTGATTTTAATTGTTTTTCTATTCCTCTGTCATCTATTTTGATATTTACTATTTTGTCATCTGTGCGACAATCTAGAGAAGGAACTACAGTACAGTCTTCCTCTCTGAAACAGCTTTGGAAAAAGACATTTAGTATTTTGGTAATTAGTCTGTCATCCTCCGTTTCAGTACCATTTTGGTCACAGAGTGACTGGACATTTCGTTTTGATCCACCTACCGCTTTGACATAAGACCAGACTTTCTTAGGATTTTCTGCCAAGTCAGTACATAGAACTTTACTGTCAAATTCATCGAATGCCTCTCGCATAGCCCTCCTCACACTACATTTCGCTTTGTGTAATTTTTGTTTGTCTGCAAGGCTTTGGCTACATTTGAGTTTGCTGTGAAGTTCTCTTTGCTTCTGCAGCAGTTTTCTAACTTGGTTGTTGTACCACGGTGGCTCTTTTCCATCTTGCTTGGCACATACTCATCTAATGCATACTGCACGATGGTTTTGAACTTTGTCCAATGATCCTCAACACTATCTATACTTGAGACAAAACTTTTGTGTTGAGGCATCAAGTACTCTGAAATCTGCTTTTTGTCACTTTTGCTAAACAGAAAAATCTTCCTACCTTTTTTAATATTTCTATTTATGCCTTAAATCATCGATGCAGTAACTGCTTTATGATCGCTGATTCCCTGTTCTGTGTTAACTGTTTCGAATAGTTTGGGTCTGTTTGTCACCAGAAGGTCTAATATGTTATCACCATGAGTCGGTTCTCTGTTAAACTGCTCAAGATTTGTTCATGTGTTGATAAGAGATTAATCACATTCTAGGAAAGGGTATAGGCATTTCTGGTATCAGACAGTAAGGGCTACACAACAGAAAACCTATATTTCTAATAATTTATGAAATTTTAAGACAGTTCAAGGAGAAAAAGTAATCAAGTAGCTTACCTTTATTAATCCTTTATGAATTAGGATTTGGTAGTGAACATTTGACTAGAGAAAATTCTGTGTTACAGTACTACAGTTATCATTCTTGCTCAGTTGGAGTTTCACACCATGTCATGCAAATGTGTGCTCACACTCATGGGTATACGAGGGGGTCCCTTAAATACCAGAACAACGTTGCTGTGGGAGGACCTTGTGTAGTATGTATTTCTGCCACTAGGCGTTGTTGTCATTTGGCTTGTTCTGTTCATCTGCAGTGATTGTTTTTGCTAGTACTGTTTTGTTCTTGTTTCATTTTTTTTAATGGCAAGTTTAAGTGAACAGCGTATAGAGGTGAAATTTTATTTTATACATGGCAAATATGTTGCTGAAACTGTTTTAATGTTGAAAACAGCTTACTAAGTTGATGCTATGGAAAAAACTCATCGTATGGAAAGTTCGCTCAATTTAAAAATGGTGACATGTCGATTGATGTTAAACCTTTTTCTGGACATCAATCAACTGCCCAAATCAATGACAGTTTGCGCCATCGGGTCAGACCATCAATTACGTCTCTACTCGGAAGTTTTAAACACAACAGTGTTTGTCAAAAAAGACTTGATTTGTGGAAGACAGGAAATGGTTCATCCAACACAAAAATGCACCTGCACACACAGCCATCTGTGTTAGACAGTTTTTGGGTAAAAATGGCATGCACCTTCCTCACCTGATTTGGCTCTGTTTGACTTTTTCTTATTTCCATGCATGAAAAGGTGCATGAAAGGACACCGATCTGGCAACGTTAAAGAAGTCAAAAAAGGAGGTAGGAGCTGTAAGCAATTTCTAAAGATGACTACAGAAAATGTTTCCAACAGTAGAACCGTGAGTGGGACAAATGTATTAGTTGTAATGGAAAGTATTTTGAAGGGGATCAGGTTATTTTGTACACAACTTGAAAATATGTAGCTTCTAAAAAATAATTCCAGTTTTTTTTTTTTTTTTTTTTTTTTGGGTATCACCTAATATTAGATGGAATAAGTGTTAACTTGCACTTTGAACATATTTGTTGGATCCTAAGGTTGTTGAAGTTGTTGTCTTTGATACATTTAAATGAGTTAAAAGAGACATTAACATCCAACATTTAGGTGTTTGTGCATTTATCTTCAACAAAATATAGAGTTAATAAAGAAATTAGTTTCTGAAATAACACAGTTTTATGAATCATGAAATTAAACACAAACACAATTTCCAAATATATTTTGTCTGATTCTTCGCTAACATTTTACTCTAGTGTATCAGTTGTCCGAAATAAATTATTTTTTCTTCTGGCATTCAAAACCAAAATAAAACCATATGTTACAGCAAATTCCAGGAAGAGAGACAGATTTGAGTGCTGAATATTAAAAAAGGAAGGCAGTTCACCCAGGCCCCAACATCAGAGGAATTCACCTGTAGGAGATCCTCATCATCAGGTCATAGTGACCTGCCTTTAATTTCTATACTTCTACATCTACTTTTATTTCACAATCCACTATGGTGGAAGGTACCTTGTACCACAACTAATAATTCCCTTTCGTATCCCACTCACGAATCGAACAAGGGAGAAATGACTGTCTGTTTGCTTAAATATGAGTACTAATTTCTTTTTTCTTCTCTTCATGATCTTTACTGTGGCAGTAAAGTTGTTCTGTGGTCTGTCACAGGGCTTATTCTCTAAATTTTTTCAATAGGTGTTTCATGACAAGAACATGATCTTCTCTCCAGAAAATTGCCAGCACTGAGGATAGGTATTCAACAAGTCATTGGAAGTCACATGCAGAAATACTGAGCCATCCTGCCTCTATACCCATTCTTAATTGTGAAAGAGTTGCTGATGCAGGATTTTTGTACATCAACTGACCTCTCAATTGCGTCCCATTAATGTTTGACAGAATTCATGTCAGGTAGTCTGGGTGGCCAAATCATTTGGTCAAATCATCCAGAATGTTCTTCAAATGAATCACAAACAACTGGGGCCCAGTGACATGGTGCATTTTCATCCATAAAAATTTTATCGTTGTTTGGGAATGTGAAGTCCATAAATGGCTGCAAATGGTCTCCAAATAGCCAAACAAAACCATTTACATTCAATAGCTGGTTTAGTTGTATCAGAGGACCCAGTCCGTTCCATGTACACCCAGCCTACACCATTATGGAGCCACCAACAGCTTGCACAATGCCTTGTTGACAACTTTAGTCCATGGCTTCAAGGGATTGTAACACACTCGATCCCTACCATCAGCTCTTAGAAACTAAAATTGGGACTCATCTGACCAGGCCTTGGTTTTCCAGCCATCTAGTGTCCAAACGGTATGATTACAAGCCCAGAATAGGCACTGCAGGTGATTTAGTGCTGTCACCAAAGGCATTCCCATTGGTCATCTCTCCCACAGCCCAATAATAGCAAATTTCAGCACACTGTCCTAACAGATACATTCGTCATATGTTCCACATTGATTTCTGCGGTTTTTTTATGCAGTGTTGCTTGCCTGATTAGCACTGGCACTCTACCCCAATGCCACTGCTCTCGGTCATTAAGTGAAGGCCATTTGAAATTGCATTGTCTGTCATGAAAGGTGGTGCCTGAAATTTGGTATTGTCAGCAAACGCTTGACACTGTGAATCTTGGAATATTGAAGTCCATAATGATTTCTGAAATGGAATATCCTATGAGTCCAGCTCCAAGTACTGTTCTATGTTCAGTCTGTTAAGTCCAGTCATTCAGCCATAATCATGTCAGAAACCTTTTCATTTGACTTACCTGAGTACATATGACAGCTCCACCTTTTATACCCTGTGTACATGATTATACTGCCATCTTTATATTTCCATATTGCTATCCCATCACTTTAGTCACGTCAATGTACAACACAATATTCACTGATCTAACACATACTGGTATCTACTACCCATAATATGCTCAGATGTTGTGATATGAATGTGCAGCTACATCATATTTTTTACATGATGTTCTTACTGCTCATATTTCATTAATTTTATTGTTATTACAGCAATGTTGAAGAGAAACTCACTGTCAGTTAATAAGATGAAATAAGTATGATTCTGTGAATTTGCAGCTGCAGAATTTTTCAGCGTGAGTAGTAGAAAGATTTCCACCCTGGAGCATTAATTAAATGTTAGTCTCACTTTTTATTTGTGTTAAATACAAGCAGCAAAAAGTAATAACTCTTACAAATGTCCATTCAATTTTCTTGCTCATGAATATGCTACTTCCCTTTCCAGTTTTGAATTCGATTTACAGTATTCATACAACATGAAAATTTCACATAAAAACTTTTGTACATTAATGGAATTCCTAAGTTTTTCTCTCAGGTCTTGATCTACTTGTTTGAGGGGTATCCAAGGTTCATCCCAGAACCACAACAGAGCTCCAAACGTGCCATCATGAGAAATATTGCAGTGTCCAGAGTAGCCTGATAGGCACTGGAAATCACAGGTTTTGTGTGTAGGTCTATGCCATAATGTATGGTGGGTATGCTTTGGAAATTTGGCCTGACAAGATTTATAATTTAACGAAACATAGAGTTCTCAGATGTTGTTAAATTAAGTGTTACTCAAGAACATATCACAATGCTGTAAGAAAAGAAAATGTTTACATCTTTTTTTATTGGGGAGGAGAGGGTGTGGTGCATAAGCTGCTATTATTACCATCAAATAATCTGATTTCTAATACCATGAAAATAAGGGAAAATTTGAAAAATTCCATATGAGTTAGGAGATAAATGATACTTCTACTGTGGTTCTCCCTCAAGCTTCCTCCTTATGTAACACCTTTGACGATACTTGTCAGCTCGCTCAAGAGACTGACAATGCTGCAGATCTGGTCCAACCAGACCAGAAGATCAAAAACAGCGATTCTCCAGGAATGTTGCTGGAAGGTCTGATGCTGATGAATCCTGATACCTTCTTCATCATGCCAATGGGAGGGTGCAAATCAGTCATCTTCCAGGGCAACAGCTTCTTGACAGCTGTATTGCAGGATCAAGACTGGGTAGTGATGGCTTCATTATGCTCCGGGGAACATTCACATGGGCATCCATGGGTCCAGTTGAGCTGGTGCAAGGCACCATGATGGCCAAGGATTAACGTACACTGGTTGCAGACCATGTACACTGCTTGATGAGGATCATGTTTCCTGACAGCAGTGGCATCTTCCAGCAAGATAATGTGCCATGTCACAATGCTAGGAGTGTGACAGAGTTGTCTGAGGAACACAGTAGCGATTTCCAGTTAGCATGCTGGCCCCCCAACTTGCCAAATCTGAGCCCGAACAAACACATCCAGGATAGGATTGAACGTGGCGTCAGAGGAGATCGCCCCACCCTCTCCCAGTAATTTACGGGAATTAGGTGACTTGCGTGTGCAGACATGGTGCCAGTTCCCTCCAACAATCTACCAAGGCCTTGTTGATTCCATACCACTATGCATCATTGTTGTCATGAGCGGCAAAGGTGGACATATCAGCTTTTAGGTAGGTGATCATAATGTTCTGACTGATCAGTATATGTCAGTAATGTCAATTTACTTCCAAAATGGGTGCCTAACGAAATCCACTACTGTAAAAGTAACTTCCATCATAGGACACACTTCAACTGAACACTTCATAAAAATGACTCTCGATTTGGAGTACCAATAAAAACGAAATAACTTTCTTTAAGTTGACACATAAAGTTGGTTTTCTAAGGTTAGTCACAGTTAAAAGAAATTATGAAAACCTATGTACTTGTGAAAGTTTTGAAGAATCTGCAGCAAATTTCTACACTCTCAAATTAGTCATGTTCATATTAAAAGATGTAAAACAGTTTTTATTTACTTTAACATCCTTCATTAGAAAAGTTGCCAAGAAAGTTATAATGAAGCCTCTAGCAGATTAATGCACAGTGTACACTGTATCCAGATGAGGCTGACAATGGATAGATGAAATGGGAAAAAAGGTTGTTTTAGTGGTGATACTTTTGTTTCCCTGCAGAAAAAAAAATCATGTCAAGTAGTAGATGCATGAAAATGTGACCAATTATCTGTCTATAATAAATCTGTTTCAGTAAATTCTAAAACTAATTTTCGCTGAATATGCCAATAACATCCTAAAGTTCCTCACATTACACATCAGTGGGGGACGTGAACATAAAATTATTTCAATTAAACTTTGAACTGATGCATATTATCATTCATTTCTTTCATAATCTGCCCTAGGCTGGATAAAGGACATTTATTGTTAGGAAGATATTCAGACGTCATAAATCATACAGTGAAGTGTTGAAATCTACACCAATAAAAGAACAATGTCACACCCATATGTAAAAGGCACATTACTGTGTCACAGCAATAGTTTATTTAGGAAGGACTACTTAAGGAACGTGTAGCAGCATGAATGTAACACAACTGCAGTGAAAACTCCATTTACAGGGTTTAATCAATCTGTCTCATCAAAAATAAATAAGTTAAAACTGTTGATCATTAAATAAACTGACAGAGATTCTGAACATTTCCTTGGGCAGTGTCATCAACACATAGCATTTACTTGCTTGAGCAGCAGCTACACTAGGTCAGAAGTGTACTTGTTCAATAAGATAACAATGGGGTTTTATTACAGGCTACTTATAGCTAAAATTGGTTAGAATTCTCTCATTCCCACTACTATTAGTGTTGAAAGTAGCCTTTATCATTACCATTTGGCCTATAAAATCAATTATGAAGACACAAATTAGACAGCATCTGGTTTTCCATCAGCTTTGAGTGGCATAAAATCGCATTTCTAGCATTCATTCCCCACAACCAGTGGTTAAAACGTGGCAGAACACGTAACTGTTGCTAAACTTAGGGGGAAACATCTATGTCAGTATATCACACTGAGAAATCCTTCATCTAAGCTATAGTTGTTCCCTTTCTCCACGCTTCTACAACTAAGCTGACTCCTTTTCTAAAGAACTCAATGACAGTGGGATGCTAAATTAGCTTCTCAGTTGTAGCTGAAACACTCTTGAAGATGATTTTAGCAACGTTTTGAAGTAAATGACACATATCAGATTCCTAAAATGGAGAGTTGCAATTCTGCATGGTATGGTGGTGCATATTAGAGATGGTGTCTGCCAGGGAGTTATCACGTAAAAGTGTATTTCTTAAACAGAAATGAATATGTGTGTTTGTTTGTAAGAGTGTGGAACTGGATGGTTCAAAAATAGTTCAAATGGTTCTGACCACTATGGGACTTAACATATGAGACCATCAGTCCCCTAATCTTAGAACTACTTAAACCTAACTAACATAAGGACATCACGCATATCCATGACCGAGGCAGGATTCGGACCTGTGACCTTAGCAGCAGCGTGGTTCCGGACTGAAGTGCTTAGAACTGCTCGGCCGCAGTGACCAGCTGGGAACGGATGAGTGGTGGTAGTATGTGGTGAGAGAAAACTTTATATGCCATTTATCCCCTCACTGAAGGTAGATTCTCATGATCTTACAATACCCCATATATTGATCTGGATGATCCATATTTGCTCAAACTCCATTGGCTACCTCTGTAAAGCTCACACACTACTTGGAGAGCAAATAAGGGACGACATATCATAACAGATATTGGATACCAATAATAAATTAATATTTTTCAAGGTAGTTAAAGAAAATCATAACTTTAAATAATACTGGCAGCAGGATCCTAATGTGTTGGAAGCAGTACTGTTATGACAATAAGTGGCTATTGACACGATCAAATAGTAATAAGTTCCATGTCAGAGACAGTAATGAAAATAATTTTTTATATTACTAAGCAATTAAACAAATAAGTGTAAAAACATCTGCACAGTGTTCTCTTCTGCTTTTGATGCCGGCCGCGGTGGTCTCGCGGTTCTAGGCGCGCAGTCGGGAACCGCACGATTGCTACGGTCGCAGGTTCGAATCCTGCCTCGGGCATGGATGTGTGTGATGTCCTTAGGTTAGTTAGGTTTAAGCAGTTCTAAGTTCTAGGGGACTGATGACCACAGCTGTTAAGTCCCATAGTGCTCAGAGCCATTTGAACCATTTTTGCTTTTGATGCACTGCACCTATCTGGCTGTGAGCCTGGTGTGGCATCTGTAGTTAGATTAAAATTTACACCTATATATGGGCAGCGGAATTGCATGGTACTAAAATCTATATTCATGCTCTGTAAACCACTGCTAACTGCATGGCAGAGGGTATGTCCCATCATACCAACACCAGTTACTAGGGCTATCGACTGTTCCACTGACACATGTAATGTGGGAAGAATGACTCTTGAAATTCCACTGTGTGTGCCGTACTTAATCGATAAGTTTGTCCTCACTATCACTATTCGAGTGATAAGCAATGGATTGTAGTATATTCTTCAGGCCATCATTTAAAGCCCCTTCTCAAAACTTTGTAAGCAGACTTCTGTCGGCTACTTGATGTCTATCCTCAAGGATCTGCCAGTTCAGTTCTTTCAACATCTCTGTGACATTCATCCAGAGATAAAGCAAATCTGTGACCATTCCTGCTGCCATCATCCGTATACGTTCATTACCACCTGTTAGTCCTGTTTGGTATACAGGTTCCATACACATGAGTAATATTCTATGATGGGTTGCACGAGTACTTTATAAGCTATTAGTGTTTCCTTTATAGACTTACTGCATTTCCCTAGTATTCTACCAATAACCAAAAGCTGCCACCTGCTTTACCCATGACTGAGCTTATGTGATCGTTTAATTTCATGTACCTACAAAGGGTTACACCCAACTATTTGTATGACGTCACGGATTCCAACTTTGATTCATGAATGTTAGTGTCATAAACAGTTTCCAAGACCATGACGAATACATGATGAGACTACACATAAACATCTGAGTAAACAGAAATGACGCTTCTGCAACTAGGTGAACTTACCTGGCCCAATTACAAATAGGAAGAGTACTTGAATGTGGGTGAGAAGTACAGCAGAGAGTGTTTTACTGACAGGACTGTGTGAATTGTGCGGTTTTTTTATGGACCTACGTACCTTGCATAGCATAGTAGTAAAAGAAAAACTCATTCCCTTTTTTTTTCTTCATTTGGATGTGTGTCTTCTTGAGGCTTTTGGTCCCTTGGCTGACCCAAGAAATATTGGAGAACGATTTTAAATCTTCTGCACGAAATGAAAACTCCCCAAGCAGTGAAAAACAAAGCCATTGCGTACATAGTTATTTCCATAAACATCATTCTCTGTTACGTAAGTAGCACCTATCCCAGCATGAGTACCTAAGGACTACCACTGCAGTGGTAAATGTCGGTTGGAATTTTGAAACAGTTAACAGCAGTCTGCGATAGTAAAGGGTCAGGGAAGTAAAAACATTTTGCGCGATCGTTGGACTCGAAAGAAAATACAGTTTTCTTATTCATTTAATGAAAACCACTCCAGTTGCTGTTGGAAACTATTGCGTCCACGTTACCGCACTGCACAAAATTTTTCCGAAGAACTTAAAAATGGCCTAATGCAAAATATGAAACCGGTAGTGGACGCAATAAAGTTCTTAATCCCAACTTGAGCGATCTTCATTAAAAAAGAAAGAGGGGTGTGGATTCAGCACATCTTCCAAACATGGAGCAACTAATTGTTTTATTAGTGCAGACCCATCTCCCTTTTGATGTATCGGTAACATAGTAATTGTAGCCATCTTCCTGAAGCAGCTGTTTTGTCTATACAGCTTGCTTCCATGGCCAGTCAACTTGAGTTCTTGCACAATTGTCCCACAAGAATATGAATCAAATGTCACATATAGCACTGTAGCCGTAATTCACGGAACAAGACACAATTCACCATCCAGTAATGATACGCCGCAATTTTTATCCCGCAACCGAAAATTAGAATTATTGGTACCCAATCTGTCATTTAGTGTCACAATTTATCGTTACGGATATGTACGACGTTAATATGAATGAGTGGTGTCTGTTCCTTAGGACATGTCTGAAAGAACAGACACCACACAGAATTCACAGCTGTGATACACATTATGTAAAAGAGAAAGGAAAGGGAACTATTATTGTCAACTGCATTAGGGCTTTATGCGGAATCAGCAGTGATGAAAGAAAATGTGAGCCAAACCAAGACTCAGCTGCTTACTAGGCACTTGCTTTAGAAATTGAGCCACCCAGGCGCATTGTTCATCGCGACTGCGTGGCTGTCTCAGCACACATACCGGCTGACCCACACTGCCATGGAGTGCCACCTAACTGCAGTCCCCCTCCATGTCATCCATGCTCGCTACTCTTAGATTTCCGCAGAAGGCTGAACGTAATTGTGCATCCACACTGAAGGTAGAAGATTCATTACCCATCAAGTGAATCAGTTATATGAATGCATAGTGTCCATTCTTTCGGACACATTGAAAACGACAGACACCACGCGGGATCTGCAGCTGTAAAACACATTATGTAAATTGAAGGTAAAGGGAGGAGAACAAAAAGGAAAAGGAGGAACTATTGATGTCAGCTGCATTGGGAATTTATGAGCGAAAATATGTGCTGAAAAATTCAACATGGAATGTCCTGCTTACTAGGCAGTTGCATTAACAACTGCACCCTACGCACACAGTGTTTATCACAGCTGCACGGACTATTTCGGCACACCTTCTGGCCTAACCACACTCCCACCAAGTGCCACCTATATGCAGTCCCTGTCCATGTCCTCCATGCTCGCTATTTTGAGATTCCTGCAGAAGGTTGAGCGTAATTGTGCACCTGCACTGAAGGCGACGGATACGAGTCAGTTATATGAACGCATGGTGACTGTTCTTTCAGAAATGACCAAGATGACAGACACTAAGTGGAATCCGCAGCTGTGACAAATATTATGTAAACTGAAGGTGGAGGGGGTAGAAATAAAGAAAAGAAAAACTCAAATTGCTTAATACGGGCAAGATTGTATACCGATTAGGTTCCTTTCAGATTACGCTGATACAATAGCTCCCTACTTATCAATCATATACAACTGCTCGCTCACCGATAGATCTGTACCTACAGATTGGAAAATTGCGCAGGTCGCACCAGTTTTTAAGAAGGGTAGTAGGAGTAATCCATCGAACTACAGACCTATATCATTGACGTCGGTTTGCAGTAGGGTTTTGGAGCATATACTGTATTCAAACATTATGAATCACCTCGAAGGGAATGATCTATTGATACGTAATCAGCATGGCTTCAGAAAGCATCGTTATTGTGCAACGCAGCTGGCTCTTTATTCGCACGAAGTAATGGCCGCTATCGACAGGGGATCGCAAGTTGATTCCGTATTTCTAGATTTCCGGAAAGCTTTTGACACCGTTCCTCACAAGCGACTTCTAATCAAGCTGCGGGCCTATGCGGTATCGTCTCAGTTGTGCGACTGGATTCGTGATTTCCTGTCTGGAAGGTCGCAGTTCATAGTAATAGATGGCAAATCATCGAGTAAAACTGAAGTGATATCAGGTGTTCCCCAGGTAAGCGTCCTGGGACCTTTGCTGTTCCTGATCTATATAAATGACCTGGGTGACAATCTGAGCAGTTCTCTTAGGTTGTTCGCAGATGATGCTGTAATTTACCGTCCAGCAAGGTCATCCGAAGACCAGTATCAGTTGCAAAGCGATTTAGAAAAGAGTGCTGTATGGTGTGGCAGGTGGCAGTTGACGCTAAATAACGAAAAGTGTGAGGTGATACACATGAGTTCCAAAATAAAACCGTTGGAATTCGATTACTCGATAAATAGTAAAATTCTCAAGGCTGTCAATTCAACCAAGTACCTGGGTGTTAAAATTACGAACAACTTCATTTGGAAAGACCACATAGATAATATTGTGGGGAAGGCGAGCCAAAGGTTGCGTTTCATTGCCAGGACACTTAGAAGATGCAACAAGTCCACTAAAGAGACAGCTTACACTACACTTGTTCGTCCTCTGTTAGAATATTGCTGCGCGGTGTGGGATCCTTACCAGGTGGGATTGACGGAGAACATCGAAAGGGTGCAAAAAAGGACAGCTTGTTTTGTATTATTACGTAATAGGGGAGAGAGTGTGGCAGATATGATATGCGAGGTGGGATGGAAGTCATTAAAGCAAAGACGTTTTTCGTCGCGGCAAGATCTATTTACGAAATTTCAGTCACCAACTTTCTCTTCCGAAAGCGAAAATATTTTGTTGAGCCCAACCTACATAGGTAGGAATGATCATCAAAGTAAAATACGAGAAATCAGAGCTCGAACAGAAAGGTTTAGGTGTTCGTTTTTCCAGCGCGCTGTTCGGGAGTGGAATGGTAGAGAGGTAGTATGATTGCGGTTCGATGAACCCTCTGCCAAGCACTTAAATGTGAATTGCAGAGTAATCATGTAGATGTAGATGTAGATGTAGGAACTATTGATGTCAGCTGAATTGGGACTTTATGTGGAAACAGTGGCAATGAGCGAAACTGTGTGCCGGACTTGGATTCGACAAGGGATCTCCTGCTTACTGGGCAGTTGTGGTAACAACTGGGCCACCTTCTTTTTTTGTTTTCTTTTTCGCCCCTGGACAAGAAAGGGAAAACTACCAAAACAATCTACTTGCCATCGCCACTTGTGTCCTAACAAAAAAAATAAAATAAAAAAAATGCAGCTCTTCAGGCGTTGGCGCCTATCTAGGCCTATCCCAAAACAACTAACCTATTACTACAAGGGTGTAGGAAAGTGTAGGAAAAGAAGAAAGTAAGGGGGAAGAACATAGAGAGTAACGATGAAAATGAAAGTAGTTGTGTATGGGCTTGTTTTTGTTTAGTTTATTTTATTGCTTTTTTACCTTAATTTTGGCTGGCCGAAGTGGCCGTGCGGTTAAAGGCGCTGCAGTCTGGAACCGCAAGAGCGCTATGGTCGCAGGTTCGAATCCTGCCTCGGGCATGGATGTTTGTGATGTCCTTAGGTTAGTTAGGTTTAACCAGTTCTAAGTTCTAGGGGACTAATGACCTCATCAGTTGAGTCCCATAGTGCTCAGAGCCATTTGAACCTTAATTTTGGTTTTCTTTGCGTTTATATACAGGGTGGTCCATTGATAGTGACTGGGCCAAATATCTCACGAAATAAGTATCAAACGAAAAAACTGCAAAGAACGAAACTCGTCTAGTTTGTAGGGGGAAACCAGATTGCACTATGGTTGGCCCGCTAGATGGCGCTGCCCTAGGTCAAACGGATATGAACTGCGTTTTTTTTTTAAATAGGAACCCCCATTTTTATTACATATTCGTGTAGTACATAAGGAATTATGAATGTTTTAGTTGGACCACTTATTTTGCTTTGTGATAGATGGCACTGTAGTAGTCACAAACGTATAAGTACGTGGTATCACATAACATTCCACCAATGTGGACGGTATTTGCTTCGTCATACATTACCCTCATTGAAATGGACCGTTTACCAATTGCGGAAAAGGTCGATATCGTGTTGATGTCTGGCTATTGTGATCAAAATGCCCAAAGGGCGTGTGCTATGTATACTGCTCAGTATCCTGGACGACTTCATCCAAGTGTCCGGATCGTTCGCCGGATAGTTACATTATTTAAGGAAACAGGAAGTGTTCAGCCACATGTGAAACATCAATCACGACCTGCAATAAATGATGATGCCCAAGTAGGTGTTTTAGCTGCTGTTGTGGCTAATCCGCGCCGGCCTGAGTGGCCGAGCGGTTCTAGGCGCAACAGTCTGGAGCCGCGCAACCGATACGGTCGCAAGTCGAATCCTGCTTCAGTCATGGATGTGTGTGGTGTCCTTAGGTTAGTTAGGTTTAAGTAGTTCTAAGGAGGAGGAGGAGATTAGTGTTTAACGTCCCGTCGACAACGAGGTCATTAGAGACGGAGCGCAAGCTCGGGTTAGGGAAGGATGGGGAAGGAAATCGGCCGTGCCCTTTCAAAGGAACCATCCCGGCATTTGCCTGAAGCGATTTAGGGAAATCACGGAAAAACCTAAATCAGGATGGCCGGAGACGGGATTGAACCGTCGTCCTCCCGAATGCGAGTCCAGTGTGCTAACCACTGCGCCACCTCGCTCGGTAGTAGTTCTAAGTTCAGGAAACTGATGACCTCAGAAGTTAAGTCCCATAGTGCTCAGAGTGATTTTGCTAATCCGCATATCAGCAGCACACAAATTGCGCCAGAATCGGGAATCTCAAAAACGTCGGCGTTGAGAATGCTACATCAACATCGATTGCACCCGTACCATATTTCTATGCACCAGGAATTGCATGGTGACGACTTTGAACGTCATGTACAGTTCTGCAACTGGGCACAAGAGAAATTAGGGGACGATGACAGATTTTTAGCACGCGTTCTATTTAGCGTCGAAGTGTCATTCACCAACAGCGGTAACGTAAATCGGCATAATATACACTATTGGGAAACGGAAAATACACGATGGCTGCGACAAGTGGAACATCAGTGACCTTGGCGGGTTACTGTATGGTGCGGCATTATGGGAGGAAGGATAATTGGCCCCTATTTTATCGATGGCACTCTAAATGGTGCAATGTATGCCGATTTCCTACATAATGTTCTACCGATGTTACTACAAGATGTTTCACTGCATGACACAATGACGATGTACTTCCAACATGATGGATGTCCGGCACATAGCTCGCGTGCGGTTGAAGCGGTATTGAATAGCATATTTCATGACAGGTGAATGGGTTGTCGAAGCACCATACCATGGCCCACGCTTTCACCGGATCTGACGTCCCCGGATATCTTTCTGTGGGGAAAGTTGAACGATATTTGCTATCGTGATCCACCGACAACGCTTGACAACATGCGTCAGCGCATTGTCAATGCATGTGCGAAAATTACGGAAGGCGAACTACTCGCTGGTGAGAGGAATGTCGTTACACGTATTGCCAATTGCATTGAGGTTGATGGACATCATTTTGAGCATTTATTGCACTGATGTGGTATTTACAGGTAATCACGCTGTAACAGCATGCATTCTCAGTAATGATAAGTTCACAAAGGTACATGTATCACATTGGAACAACCGAGATAAAATGTTCAAACGTACCTATGTTCTGTATTTTAATTTAAAAAACCCACCTGTTATCAACTGTTCGTCTAAAATTGTGAGCTATGTTTGTGACTATTACAGCACCATCTATCACAAAGTGAAAAATGTGGTCGAACTAAAACACTCATATTTCTTTACATACTACACGAATATGTAATTAAAAAAATGGGGGTTCCTATTTAACCAAACGCAGTTGATATCCGTTTGACCTACTGCAGCGCCAACTAGCGGGCCAACCATAGTACCATCTGGTTTCCCCCTTCAAGCTAGACAAGCTTCGTTCTTTGCAGTTTTTTTGTTTGACGCTTATTTCGTGAGATATTTGGACCGATCACGATCAATGGAACACCCTGGATATATATTTTTATTTTCTTTTACTTATTTTTTTAATTTGTAATTTTTTTAAATTAAATTAGTCTATGTACCAGAATTCCAGGAGTCACTAACGCCTTCTGATTGGCGGAACGTCCAAATGTGCCTTCTAGAAAATCTAATGGAGATTCTGTTTGTAGTGGCTTCAGAACATCATTTCGGGAAAAAGGTATCAGCATGTCATGGCTTGGACGTTTCAGCTGGAAGGCGGGTCGTGAAAGGCGCTCCGTAGAAAACTGGAAAAGAACTGCTTGTATCTGAGGTTGTGAACAAGTGTATAGCGTCGATCGTTAAGGTACATTCAATAACCTTGTTCTGAATTCTCGTCAGGGCCAAAAAGACAGCAGACCGTATGGCAGCGTATCCACTTCACAGCAATAGCTTTTGGTGCAGGATAGTTCATCACATCCAGGAATAAAAGCATCAGGAAAATGATCTGAGCAGATGTCTGTTGGCTAAGGAAAGCTAAGTTATGCTGCACGTGACTCCAGACATCAGACAATGGACCACATGAGAACTGATGAGCGTCTATGTCCTCCACACCACAGTGAACGCAGGTGGGTGTGCAGTGAGGCGCTTGTGGTGCAAATGAAACTGGTTGACCTGTTTGCCATTGACGGTGATATACCAGGTACACTGGACGCTGATGTCAAGATAACCAGCATGTTACGCTTTCCACACACGAGGCCATATGACCTGAGGAAACATGTTTAATGGAGTTGGAGGTTCGACACATTTGTAATGTGTTGTCTACAGTCTTTGTCCAGGGTATATGTAAAGGGGTAAGGAGTGCAGGATGTAACTTAATTCAAGAAAGAAGTGCCGAAAGTGAGAAAAGGGGGTGGAATGTTTGATAACATGACTGGGGCTGACATGGAGACCAGTGGGCATACATGCAAAAGTAGTAACGTCAGGCTCGTCAGGCAGCGATGCCAGACTTTCAGTCGGGAGTTAACAAAAAGTGCCATAACTCTGTCTGGCACATGGAATAAGCCCACTGCACCATGCTCCTGTGGGAGGTCAAGGAGGAATACTGAACTTTAAATAACATCCTGATACAGACAAAGGATCCCATCGCCATCAACTTATGACGTGTGACGGTAATTGGGACCAGGAACACTTGTGCCACATGGGGGATGCGTGAGGCGTGGTAAACATTTACGTACTGCCCATGCCGTACAACGTCGAGGGATCCAAACCAGTGTTCCACAAGGCTAGTCCTCATCATTTGGAGGAGTCGTCTACTGTTGGTTGCCGCTGAACACGTGGACAAAGTGTTTATCACTGTGTTTATTGCAGTTGCATGACTATCTCACAATATCTCATAGCCAACCAACACACCCATCTAGTGCCACCTATCCACAGTCCCCATCATTTCCTCCATGCTCATTACCTTGAGATTCCTGCAGAAGCTTGAACATAATTGTGCATCTACTCTGAATGTGGTGAGCTGGTTGCCCATGAAGGTGAATCAATTATACAGATGTCAAAAGAACAGACACCCTGCATTCATTTAACTTATTTACCTCAATGGACAATGAATCCATGTCTTCAGTGTGGATGCACAAGTACATTTGTCCTGCAGAAATCTCAAAGTAGAGATAGAGAGTGTGGAGGCCACGAACAGTGACTGCTGATAGGCTGGTTCTGGTGGGAGTGTGGGTCAGCCACAGAGGAGGGGGAGGGGCGCAAGAAGGTTCGCCCAGTTGCCAGAAACACTGTGTACAGGTGGTGCAGCGGTTAATGCAACTTCCTAGTAAACAGTAGATCCCTGATCGAATCTCGGTGTGGCACACATTTTCACTTGTCACTGCTGATTCTGCATGAACTCCCGATGCAGCTGACATCAATAGTTCTTTCCCTTTCCTTTCCTCTCCCTCTACCTTCAGTTTACATAATATGTATCATAGTGGCATATTCCGCATGGTGTCTGTTCTTTCAGACATGCGCGGTGGTTTTGGTCAGCTGGGAGGCATGGCGAGAGAGTCCGTGCAATTGTGGTAAACAGTGTGTCTGGTTGGTGCAGTGGTCAATACAACTACCTCATAAGCAAGAGAGCACAGGTTCAAATCCTGATCTGGCACATGTCTTCACTAGTTGCTACTGGTTCTGCATGAAGTCCTGATGCAGGTGACATCAGTGGATCCTCTCCTTTTCTTTCCTTTCTTCCCCATCCACTTTCAATTTACATAATATCTATGACATATCAATGAACTTCTCAAGTTTTTTGGTACCTCAATATTTTAGAGCTCATACAATTTGCAGATGAAGCTAATTACATAGTAAGGATTAGGTCGTATTTAGAGTAGGGATATTTATGTGAAAGTGTAGGTGTTGCCAAGCTACATTTCTCTGTGGACTATGTTTCCCTGTTTTGTGAAATAGTTGAGTTCGTTAATACGACATAATAATGTCTATAGCAGACAGCTACCTAAACATCTTTATTAGCATTAATGGGTACTATATGTCCCTCCTAATAGTTGTCAGACACATTTTCTACTGTGCTTTGGGAGATATTTGCTATTTCATTTTGGCAATGTGTAGCTGGCATCAGCACAAAAAAATTCTGCTCATCACATCTTCCATGTGATGCCAAGCGACGACGGATAACGTCGGTTTATTTCCCATTGCAGATAAAATGATTTTTAAAGCGAAATTTTTCATGCTCATTGATAGAAAGGTTCCAAATTACACTAATGCGATATTGATACTATCAGTATGTAATATAAGCAACAATATAAAACGACGAATAATTATCCATGCGAGTGCGCATATCAATAATTATTACGCTCACCTATCGTTGTTCAGAGATTTCTTCGACTAGCCTGGCCAGCTCACGGAGGGTCATGGTCAGGTAACGCATTTTAAGAGGCTCCGGTGGCGATGAGAAAGAAGTTCCCGACTATGGACAGTTTTCCTCGTAGCTGATGGCTAATCACAATACTGGTAGACGTCTTTGCCGGTGAAAGTGTGCGAGGGGGCTACAGGGTATAGGCAAAATAATGTGAACAGTGGTAGTAATCAGATGGTTTTGTTTGACGGTCAACAACACAGGTAAGGCACGTGTCACATTGGACTGTGCGCGTTCAGTACGGGCTAGGCATCAGTACAGGTTGTCTACGAATAATGCACACTTCGTATTTGCATTCAAAGGGCGAGTTCGACGTGCAATGAAAGACCTAATAGAGTTCCAAAGAGGGTAGATTGTGGGGGCCTGATTAGCTGGGGCATCAGCAGCCAAGATAGCGAAATTATTGAGTGTTTCAAGGGCAACTGTTTCAACAGTCATGACAGCCTACACAAAACATGGGAAGACATCATCGCGTAGACGCAATAGTAGGCGCAAATCACAACTAAACGACAGAGATCATTGTACTCTAACACGAGTTGTGCCAAAACAACACAAAACTACGGCGGCTAAAGTGACTGCAGAGCTCAATAGCCATCTTAGAGACGCCATATCTATGGATACTGCCCGCCGAGAACTCCATGAAGCAAATATTCATGGACGAGCTGTTATACCGAAATTATTAGTGACGACAATCAACCCAAAGAAGTGTAAAGTATGGCGTCAGGAGCATAAATCCTGGATGGCTGATCAGTAGAAACACATCGTATGGTCTGACGAGTCAGCATTTCCGTTGTTTCCAATATCGGAATGGGTTTATGTCTACAGAACGCCTAAAGAAGCCTACAATCCTGATTGCATGATTCCAACGGTTAAGCATGGAGGTGGAAGTGTGATGGTGTGGGCAGCCATATCATGGTGTTCTATTGGCCCTATCATTATTCTCAAAGGCCCTGTTACAGCCAACGATTATATGAAAATTTTAGGTGATTAGGTGCACCACATGATTCAAATGTTATTCCCCAACAATGATGCCATTTTTCAGGACTATAATGCACCCATTCACACAGCCAGGACAGAAAAATAGTGTTATGAGGAGCATGCAACTGAACTGCAGTCTTCCCTGGCCAACACAGTTCCCGAACACGAACATTATCGAACCCTTGTGGGCGGTATTGGAGCGCAGAGAGTTAGAAGAGGTTCTGATCAAAGGGTGGGATAACATTCCACTGGAGATTAATCATTATATCTCAGTATTACAAAAAGATCACAGCTGTCTTACGGGCACATGGGGCACAATCCCTTGTTAATAAACCATTCCCAAGTAGGTACAGGTGTTCACGTTATTTTGCCTATCCCCTGTAGACTGGCGTTTATTTCCTAGCGGCACTGGCTACACTGAGTGACAAACGTCATGGGATATTTCTGAATATTGCGTCCGACCTCCTTTCTCCCAGCGTAGTGCAGCCACTCGACATAACGTGGACTCAACAAGTCGTTGGAAGCCCTCTGCAGAAATATTGATCCACGTTGCCTTTATAGCCTTCCATAAACGCGGAAGTGGAACCTGTGCAAGATCTTGTGCACGAACCGACCTCTTGGTTATTACAATACAGTGCTGTACAGTACAGTAGAGCGTGAGTTTCTGATAATTGTATGGGCTGTCAAATATTTGCGCCCATACTGATTCGGACGAAAATTTAAGATAATCATGGAGCATAAACCACTGGGGTGGTTGGGTAGTATATCTGATCCGTCATCTAGATTGTTAAAACTCCGACTAACGCTAGAGTAGTATGACTACCAAGTACTGTACAAAGAAGGTAAACAGAATCGAGTAGACAATGCGCTTTCCTGTATCCGTAGCGTGTTAGGTTTGGACGCACAACAGAAACAGAGTACTGTGGAGCCAGCCAGGAACAATGACAAATGTAAAGATAAGCCGGCCGAGGCCACGTCCGTGGAGACGCAAGCCGAGTCAGCTGGAGCAGAGATAACGGCTCCGACACAGAGCAATGAAGAACAAGCCAGTGACGTAGGAGAAGAAACACTGGAAACAAGCGAGTACCGAAGAAAAGCTGGCAGTGCTAAGGCAAATGCACATATTCACTATCGGCGGAAAAGAGGGGATGGGGAGGACATATGAGCAGTAAAACAATACTGTGCTTGGCCTGGGATGAAGGCAGACATAGAGAATTTCATGAAGAAGTGCAAGAGTAGCCAGAAAAACAAAATAACGCAGATAAAGACGAAGTAGCCAATGGAATTAACACCAACCCCAGAGTTTATTTTTGAAAGATGCGATATTGACATCGTAGTTCCCTCACCACTAACCTAGTCCGGTAATCACGAAGTTTGTTATAGCCGAGCGAATTGCCCGCCAAGCCGCTGACACGGTCGCGCGTAAGTAGGTAGATAACATAATTCTGAAGTTTCGGATCCCTGCAGCATTACTTAGTGACTTGGGGAGTGATTTTATAAGCTATACTATGAAGCGTTTATGTAAACTATTGAGAATAGATAAAATACAGACGACAGCTTACCATCTACAGTCAAATTGTTCACTGGAGCGTTCACATCGTGCGCTAACTGAAATGTTTCGGCACTACATTAGCCGAGATCAGGACGATTGGGACCACTGAATTTCTTTCGTCACATTTGTGTAACACACAACTCCGCACTGTACAACTGGGTATACACTTTTCGATTTTTTTTTTTTTTTTGGTTGGTTACTGAGAAAACCAGCAAACGTAGTTTATAACTACGAGGATTACGTGACAGGTTCGACAACGGATGCAACTGCTGCATCAAGCTGCCCACGAGGCGACCCAGGAAAGCGAGGAGAGGAATAAGGTTAATTATAACCCGACGCAGAACACAAAAGAATTTAGAAGGCGTGACTGGATATTGTTGTATGATGAATGCGTGCGAAGAGGACACAGTAAGAAGCTGGACGGTCAGTGGCAAGAATTGTACGTTATTTTCAATTGAAGGAACTACACGAAAATTTCGAGTGGACGCAAGAATTGCCTGATAGAGAAGTAGCGCATTGTCTCCATAGGTTGCACCAGGCAAAAGTGAACGTTGAGGAGTGTGAGAACGTTCAAAAGACAACAGGATGGTATGTGGGAAAAATTACAGAGGCAAGGGGGTTAACTGAGTAGTGGGCCCAGCATGAGACACCTAGAACTAAGTAGGTTATATTCAACTTTATTGGGGAGACTAGTAAGGTACTAGTTGGCACACTAGATGAAGACGATGCGGCATTTTCAAGGCAAAAATAGATGTATTAGAGGAGCAACAGAGAGAGCTCTTGCGATTGTCCAAGGAGTAACTGACGATAGTCAGGGCGTCATTGATAAGGATTAATCAGACACTAAACAGACAATTAAGAAAGCTCAAATTATTGCAGATGGAATAGCGTAACGAACAGGAATGTACAACCGGCTTTGATTATGATAACCATCATGGAACAGTTAGTGCAAGTTAGGACAAAATGTGTCCCGTTGAACTCACTAAGGTGAAGGATACCTGTTATTGTGAATAATGGATTTAGACATATTTTTAGCAGATGACACCTTAAGTTATGTATTAAATATACTTTTAGTTGATAGTTATGTATATACACTGTATCAAGTATGGCCATTACCGACTGAGTACGATCTGGTGAAGACATTATTCTCTTATATAGCACCAGAGAAGAAATTCAAATGGCTCTGAGCACTATGGCACTTAAAATCTGAGGTCATCAGTCCCTTAGAACCTAGAACTACTTAAACCTAACTAACCTAAGGATATCACACACATCCATGCCCGAGGCAGGATTCGAACCTACGACCGTAGCCGTCGATTGGTTCCGGAATGAAGCTTCTAGAACCGCTCGGCCACCGCGGCCGGCAGAAGGAATTCCTTATAGTAGATTAAATGAAGCGACAGTATGCGCAACTGTCTAGTGATAAGTTACTTTCTAAAACAGTCACGATGAGAAAACAGATCTGTAAACAAAAATTCCCCCTAATGACCACTTAACGTTCACGAGCGATGTGAAGCTCCGACGTTATAACCAGTTCAAGAATGCAATCTTAAATTCATCATTTTAAACGAAAGTATCCAGACTATGTAATGATTCATCATTCAGCGACATCATTGTGTGAGGGACTGGTAGATTAAATTTCTTAAGTAAGTGTAAGGGTTATGGTGCACATATAAGGTTGCAAGCTGACCATGTCATTCGCATCAACATAGATAAAGCAAACATAGTTCCTAAGCTAAACACGGATATAGATTGTTGTATAATAGATGGCCAGTGGAGTGGCCGAGCTGTTCTAGGCGCTTCAGTCTGGAGCCGCGAGACCGCTACGGTCGCACGTTCGAATCTTGCCTCGGGCATGGATGTTTGTGATGTCCTTAGGTTAGTTAGTTTTAAGTAGTTCTAAGTTCTAGGGCACTGATGACCTCAGATGTTAAGTCCCATTGTATTCAGAGCCATTTGAACCATTTTTTATGATAGATGAGAAAGTGCAAAACATGACGCAAATCCTCATACTACTACCATTAGAGCATATAGTTAGACAACTAGACGATTTAAAGATAGCAGGTCGCAAAATGTACGACTTGCAAAATGAAATATAGTACCAGCAGAGAAAGCCATTTAAAGTTTGTTCAAGCAGTATGTATTCCTTGTGGGGATACGGGAGTTCAGTGCTGCTTTACACCTGTTGTATGTGTATTTATTTAAATGTTGTAGAATGTGTGGAAGACGGTTTGTGAAGTAGGAGGAAAACGTTGGAGTATCAAATACGGTTGGAACAGATAGCAATCCTAGAAGTATGGCAAGTTATACTCCCTCTCACTAGACTGTACAGTGCGGAGAGGAGGAAGAGATAGTAGAGTATGAATGAGGGCTGTACAACGTACCCCTCATGCTGCCAGAGTGTTATGGAGAGAACGTGGTCAGACACTGCAACACAGCAGAAATATGGACGTAAACACGCCTATGTGGGAGTCACCAATTCTGTGTGCTTACAAAAGATAAGCTAACTCAAGCTCTTTGATATAAACAATGTAGGGAAAATATATGTTAACTTGTCCAAGTCTTGGAAACTCATGTGGTGGAAAGTATATTAAATTTTTGACACAATGGCATCAAAATGCGAGTGTTATAACCATTCCAAAAAGACAGAAAGACTGGAGGTATGTGAGCTCAAATAACGGATTTTTGTGAAATTGTAACTTATGTGATAACTGAAAATGCAAATTCTCTTAATGAACCACGTACTCTCACAGAATATGTCACACAATAAAGAACCTTTAACATATAGGATGTGCAAAGACAAAGTTGACAATAAAAGCTGACAATGTTCACTTGCACTCGGTATCAGTTGACGGAAATTTTGCAACCTCTGAGGTCTGAGCTTACAAAATTTATCCTGGGAGATGGGAGGTGTCGTATATGGTAAAATATTCAGTCCTAAGAATAGTAAAATAACTAAGTGTGGAGTATTCAGATCTAGCCAGAATGAAAGTTTATAAACCGCTGCTGAGTGAGAGGCCTGTGAAATATTTGTCTGACACACAGGAAGCCGCTATGCAAAGCTTGTTCTGCTAACAATGACCAGACCCTGGAGCATCACAAAGTTTGTAGCAAACACAGCCGCCTGACACTTGGACGGCACAGGCACCAGTACAAGGGGAATACTTACAGGTGACATTGAGCAAAATTACGTGCTAGCAGCAAGAAGTGATGCGTTAACCTAACGATGGTCACCAATGTAACAGGCTTCATGGAACGTTCCAGAAGGGTGGTATCGATTGCATGATGTTCATTGGGAGAGTCCTTAGAAAATGTAGTCCATCAACAAAGAAGGGGGCTTACAAAACACTCGTTCGACCTATACTTGAGTATTGCTCATCAGTGTGGGGTCCGCACCAGGTGGGATTGAAGGAGGAGATAGAGAAGATCCAAAGAAGAGTGGTGCATTTTGTCACAGGGTTATTTGGTAAGCGTGATAGCATTATGGAGATGTTTAGCAAACTCAAGTGGCAGGCTCTGCAAAAGAGGCGCTCTGCATCGCGGTGTAGCTTGCTGTCCGGGTTTCGAGAGGGTGCATTTCTGGATAAGGTATCGAATATATTGCTTCCCCCAACATATACCTCCTGAGGAGATCACGAATTAGAAATTAGAGAGATTCGAGCATGCACAGAGGCTTTCTGGCAGTCGTTCTTCCCGTGAACCATACGCAACTGGAACAGGAAAGGGAGGTAATGACAGTGGCACGTAAAGTGCCCTCCGCCACACACCATTGGGTGGCTTGCAGAGTATAAATGTAGATGTAGATGTAGAAAAGTCAGCAAACTGGCAGGGAGAGCGGTATTGCTGATTGCATGCCTGTCTGCACTGCATCCACATGACACTGCATTACAGAAACAGTTACAGAAGCTGGTCAATATCCTTTGGAACCCTGGGCCTGACTGAGGAGCTGATTTTTTTTATCATGCTCTTGGCATACAGAAAAAAAGTAATTGTTATTCTTGTAATTCGGAATAAGACAGTCAGAGTAATGACAAGGGCTGATAAAATTATAAAGTGTATGATTTTGTTCGTTAATATAAAATCTTAATATTGATCAATTTATACATTTTCGGAGTGTTAATTACATATGTCTTGAACTACCTAACATAATTGTAACAATTAAAAGACATGAGTACAGTGGCAGATCATGTACATCTCTACTCTTACCAGAGAAAATATTAGCAAGACCTAACAACAGCAGAGTTTATACGGCAACTGAAATAGTGCATAAAACACTTTGCTAAATACAAAGAATGGTAATAAAACTGTTAAAGAAAATGCTGCACAGTCTCTCATTAGAAACCCCATTCTATTCATCAGAAGGATTCTAAGAAATGCCCAATATAACATAACCACATCAAACTATTTACATAAAATATTGTATTAAAAAGAATTAATATTTCAAGCATTTAGATGAAACCGTAGTCATTCCAAATGACTACCCTGAAATCTGAATAGTTGAAAAAAAGTATCAGTTATCACATTACTGTCCTCTTAAATGTTTTGAGAGTAACAAAAAGGGCATATTACAGAACATACTGCAAGTTTTCATTCACTAAATTCAGTTGGAAACCCGAAGGAACCTGCTCTTCTTCTCATACTGCCCCCATATGTTTAGAGAGAAGAATATCGAGGGAATAAAATTTGATTAAGTAGAGTTTGGGCAGAAGTATAGTTCATCCAGATGTTCCTTTTGTAAGACAAGCAGCAAGAGTACTTCAGATAAAATCTTACTCTGGCATGCACAGTGAGAGTTACATGTTACGAGTGTTGTTTCTAGTAATCCTGCATATTTGGTTCACTAGTCAAACAGTCAAACAACTCATATTAATGAGTTTTATTTACAACAAGACAAGTACAAATACTTAACTTTGATCTCAGAATTCTTGTAGTGACTGCTGATCTCTAACTGTGCGACACCGAGTTTGCTAATAAAAAGGCTACAATGTGATGGCTAACAAAGTGGCTATTGTTGAAGCTACTATCAAAGTAGTTGCCACCAGTTTGGTGCGGCGCTTATGTTGTCTTCACCTAGTAGCCGCTGCTGTTGTGTTGTCGTCCTGAAGGGAGGTCACTCAGCATGAGATTGGCTGACCTCTTCTCAGAGGCTCCCTTTCTTTGTCGTTTCAGACTGGCATGATGGCACTGAATTTATGCCATAACAACGAGCATCTTCACTAAATGCAGAATGACTTCTTTTCATCTCATCCAGTGCACACATAACAGTGAATCACAGTGCCATGCAGAGAGTGAATAGTACCAATTCTGCAGTAAGATGTACAACAGAGGTGGATACGTTACTGATGATAAAGCTGTGACTAATTGAGTAGTATGGAACTGTAAACAGTTCCTTTTACTCCACAGATATATACAAAACACTATAGTTCACATACAAACTGTTGCTTCTCTCAGACTGGGAAAGCACATAGTGACACTAATACATTGATATAAAGTAACTAATTACGTGCATAATGATCAAGTTTTTAAATTACTAGGAAAGATGCTCAAAATCACTCTGTATTATTTTTTTAATCACTTTGCAGGATTCCTAATGTCTGAAAGACTATAAACTAAGGTGGACTTTGTGGAGCCCTCAGCTATGCACAGCAAAGGATGTTGAGGAAAGTCTCACAGCATCAGAATTTCTACTAATCAAAGCTGCATTCATCACTATCTCTGAAAAATTGTCATTTGAAAACAGCTGACATATTATTCATTGAGTATAACACAATACCGAATTCATATTCAATAGAGGGATCAAAATCTAAGACCAGTCTTCACAGTTTATGGTAACATGGTTTTGTACTCAGCACTCTGCAAGGTACAGTATCGAATGTGGGATATGGTACACAGTATCATTAGAATTCTCTTCTGGCACTCGTATGTATAATTATACACAGACACAGATTTAGCAGTTGTTCCTTGTATCTTTACAAGGGTTCACTAATGTTGGTAAATTCTGTGTAGCATTTCTTATACATTACGGATTATGTATGTGTGTGTGTGTGTGTGTGTGTGTGTGTGTGTGTGTGTGTGTGTGTGTGCATGTGAGTGTGTGTAAAGGGGTGGGGGGCTGTTCATAGTTTATTATGATATCCTCTCATAGAAAAGAGTAAGCAATCTTAACAGTATCATTAACTCACCATTCTTTTACCATTTCTTATCAGACCCTGTGAAGAAAGTGTATATTATACACAGTTCTCTTTTAAATTTTATGAGGGAATGACGGGTAACAACAAGTGATAGAGATATGAATAGCTGAACGAATGTTATTTTGATTGAAATGTAAACCTTAATCAGTTTCCTGACAAAGAAGCCATAGAGAAATTTCATAAACACAGGATGAACAACTATATATCACTTAATTATATTTAAGAGCTTTACGTGACTGCAATGGATTCTCATGGTATAGAGAAGCCATGTGGGGCAGAAAATTGGACTGTTTGGAAGTTTGCAGTACAAAATTTATTACATGCATCGGCCGGTGCAAATGAAGTGTTTATTGGCAACGTAGAAAAACCGGCGCTTTTGCCAGCAAATGCAACATCGGCGCAAATAGATGTGTTTACCACTTCTTATTAGGCCCTGTGAAGAAAATGTATATTATACACAATTCTCTTTTAAATTTTACAATGGAATAAGAGGTAACAATAAGTGATGAAGATATGAATAGCTGAAGGAATGTTATTCTGATTGCAATGTAAACCTCAATCAGCTTCCTGACAAAGAAGCCATGGAGAAAATCCATAAGCATAGGATGAACAACTATACATCACATAATTATACTTAAGAGTTACAATTTGAAATGTTGAATGTTCTGATTGTAACAAACCACTGATACTCCACACAGTGATATAATAATCATTATTCAATGAATTGACATTGTCCTTATGACAAACTCATTTATTTAATTATTACATTTTCTTTACATAACATTAAACCACCTTTCAACACACATTACAAAGAATTGACATCAAGGGAAATCTCTTTGCCATTGAACTGATTGATCCGTACTAATCCATCAGTAAGTAGATAGATTCCTGTGTACCTGAAACATGAAACAATATTGGAGCTTTCTCATACACAAAGCACTTGTTCTATATTTCCTTTTTAAAAACACACGAATTGGGAAATAGGCAAAAACTGAAGAAACCAGAGCGCCTTACTGAAATTATACTGGCTAAAATGAATGAGTCAAAGTATTATAATGAGGCTATTAATTCTGTAGACCATGAACACTGGAGAAGAGCAATGGAGGAGAAATGACTTCATTGCTCTTCTCCAGTGTTCATGGTCTACAGAATTAAGAGCCTCTGTGTAATTCTTTGGCTCATTTATTTCAGCCAGCATAATTTCAGTAAGGTGCTCTCGTTTTTTCGGTTGTTGCCTATTTCTCAATTCTCCTTCACTACAACATTCTTTTGTTGAAGTGAATTGTTTATATTAATCTCTCGGCTGTGTACTATATCTATGTCTTTGGTTGGTGTCATAAAATAAAGTACATGAGTCTTATTATAGCAACTACGTTGTGTGTATGCTTTATGTAGTGTACTTTAGTTCTTTACTGAAGTTTCTGCAACAGGTTATGGGCCCAGTACACGATTCAAGAAAGGAATTGGGTATTACAATTTTACATTTCGTGACATGAGAAATGTGTTAGCGTGTGTTGTGTGCTATACATAGTTCGTATTGTATATACGAGAACAACTGCTGCATTTTCCTTTTGTGGAATTTTTTTGGTTGTAAGTCTGAACGTCTTAAGGGACTGCAATGGATTTTCATGGTATAGAGAGGCTGTGTGGGGCTGAAAATTGGACTATTTGGAGGTTTGCAGTTCAAAGTTTTTTTATGTGCATCAGACAGCGCAAGCAAAGTGTGTATATGCTTTGTCAGTGGATGCAACATCAGCACAGATAGATGTGCTAATGCTCCGCTAAAAACATGGGACAAAGCCGATAGTGCAGCGAATCAGATTATTGTTAGAACTGTGGAAACAAAAGTCATGGCATTGTTGGTTGCATGTGAGACTGCACCAACCGTGTTTGAATGGAAAACAAAGCAAGCTGCATATTCTGTTCAGTCAGAATTCCTAAATTTTTATATGAGTTCAGGCGATGACATGGTGACACATCTTACTTGCTTTGAAAACTTAGTTCTTCGAATGCAACAACACAATGTGAAACCTGATGAATCATCGTTAATGGTTCGACTACTTGACACACTGCCTGACAGTTATGAGAGTCTGTGACATTCATGGTGAACAAGATCTGAAGATCAACAAACACTAAAGCATTTGATGGACATGTTAACTTCTGATGACAGTTGTCATGCTTGTTGGAGGGAGAAATGAGACAAGGTAGTTGCACTTTATGTTACCAAAGCAAACATTAAAAATGCAGACTGCACCATTATGAGGAATGTTACTTTGTCAAACAAATACAAAACGTCTACAAACAAAACGAAGCTCAATATTTCAGTTGTGGTGGATTTTGCCATACTAAAAAAATATGTCCAAATGGGAAACACAAGCAAAAAAAAATCATCCACAACCAAAATAAAAGTAATTGCCTAACCAGGCTTTGATTGGTGAAGTAATAAGTGCAGAATAGGGCGAGGGCTCATGGATCGCTGATTGTGGAATGACAAATCACATGCTAAGAAAATTGAGTGGTATACATCATTCACTAAGTTTGCAACACCACTGCAGATATGCATGGGCAAATATTCGACTACGAACACACTAGGAAAAGGGACTATTTATTTGGAAGCTTTTGTCAATGGAAAATGGAAGTTATGCCATATGTATAATGTTTTGTATACTCCAGAAGGGTGAAGAAATCTCTCTTCTGTATCATCTGCTATGGACAAGGAATTGGATTTTTATTCATCGAAAGACAAGTGTGAGTTCCGAAACAATGGCATTGTAAATGCATGTGGCATATGTAGTGGCAACCTATTGAAGATGTTGATTCAAGTGACAAAACAAATTCAGCCTTGTGATCCTGAGGTAAGTCCTGCATCAAAGGACTCTCTGCAAATTTGGCATGAACACTTGGGTCATCGAAACAAATGTCATGTCCAATAGTTCTTGAAGCAGTGTGGTGTTGAAGCTGAAGATGTTGGTGAAGAATTATGTGAGGCATGTGTTAAGGGGAAGCAGCATCACAGCAATTTTCAGTTATGACAGCAGCGTGCCACACAACCTAGGGAAGTGATTCATGCTGATCTGTGTGGACCTATGGAGTGTAAATCGCTGGTAGGAGCAGAATATTTTCTTTGCTTCACTTGTGACATTTCAAGATTACATGTGATATATTTTCTCAAGCAGAAGTCTGAGACTGCAGAGAAGATTGCAGAAATGGTGAGTATTGTGAAGAATTTTTGTGGTCAACTACCAAAAGCTTTTCAATGTGATGGTGGACGAGAATTTGATAATACTGAAGTTAAAGATTTGATGAAATTAAATGGCATACAACTCATCATTACAAATCCTTATACTTGAGAGCAGAATGGATGTGCTGAGTGCACTAACAGAACAGCTGTGGAACTGGCTCGAACCGTGTTGCAAGCTCGGGGCCTGCCTTAGTTTTTGTAGGTAGAAGTAGTAAAAGCAGCTGTTTATGTGTTAAACAAAAGTGGTAAAAGTCATGTGGATGGGAAAACACCTTAGGAGGTATTCACTGGAAAGATGATACAGCTAAATAAACTTCATATTTGTAGAATAAAGTGTTTAGTTCATATTCTGAAGGAAAAGCTAAAGAAATGGTATCCAAAGGGAAAACCAGAAATGTTAGTTGATTATTCTGATGGCATTGATGGCTTTTGAGTGTGGATTGAATGAGAAAAATGGATTATTCGGAGTAAGGATGCCAGCTGGTGTGGCCAAGCAGTTCTAGGCGCTTCAGTCTGGAACCGAGTGACCGCTACGGGACTGATGACCTCAGTTGTTGAGTCCCATAGTGCTCAGAGCCATTTGAACCATTTTTGGCGTCAGGATGTTGTTTCTGAACCTAAGAAAACTGGTACAACAACGTTGTTACTCCCAAGTGAAGCAGGCAATCAAAAATTGAAGAATTATAAGATGCAAATGTGTTTAAGGAACCTACAAAAGAAAGTTCTAGTGAAAGAGATATAGGCAACAATTGAAGAAACCAGAGCACCTTATTGATATTAGGCTGGCTGAAATACATGAGCCAAAGAATTATAAGAGGCTATTAATTCTGTAGACCATGAACACTGGAGAAAAGCAATGGAGGAAGAAATGACTTCATTGAAAGAAAATGCTACATGGACTTTGGAACGTCTGCCACCAGACCATAAGCCTATTACAAACAGTTCGGTTTATAGAATTAAGCATAAGGCGGTTGGTAAAATTGACTATAATGAAATGTTCATTCCTGTTGCTAGATACAATACAATTAGAACAATTTTGAGTGTTTCTGCTAGTGAGCAACTTCAGTTGGCACAATTTGATGTAAAATCTGCTTTTTTGAATGACTTCTTAGAGGAAGAGATATATATGGAGCAGTCTGAGGGATTTAGTGATGGACCAAATCGGGTATGCAAACTTCATAAAATATTATATGGACTAAAACAATCTCCAAGGTGCTGGAACCAACAGTTATAGGACTTCCTAATAAATCTTGGGCTTGTGGAAAGTAAGGCAGACCTGTGTTTGTTCTATTGGGAAAACTGGAATGACAAGTTGATGGTAGTTCTATATGTTGATGGTGGATTAATATCTGCAAGTAAGAAGAAGTATATTGAAGTTTTCCTAAAGGAAATTCAAGATGAGTTTAAAATTACTGTTGAGCCAGTAGGGTATTTCTTAAATATTAATGTTGTATGTCATGATAATGGATTAATAGAGATTAATCAAGAAAGTTATGCTAAAGATATTCTTCGATGGTTTAACATGACACAGGGAAATCCTGTGACAACTCCAATTGAGCAGTATCTGCAGCCAAACGAGTTAACCAGTGATAGTCTAACTACTGCTCCATATCGAGAAGTAGTTGGCTGTCTTACGTATTTATCTGTTGGTACAAGACCCAATATAGCATTTGCAATGAGCTATGTGTCAAAATTTTTAGAGAATCAAGAAAATCACTGGTCTGTGGTAAAAAGGATCCTAAAATATATAAAAGTTTCAGTGTCATTGGGTATAAAGTATGATGCTAGCCATGCAAACAGGAGGCTGGAGATATATACTGATGCTGATTATGCCAGTGATCCAGCAAACTGACACTCAGTTAGTGGAGTGGTTCCAAGATTTTGTAAAGGAGCAGTTACCTGGGCTAGTAGGCGGCAACATTGCATATCAATGTCAACAACATAGTCAGAGTATGAGGCTGCCAATGAAGGGGCAAGAGAAGGAATATGGAAGGGGCAAGAGAAGGAATATGGCTATCTAAGCTCTATGAAGAAATTTCACCACTGGAGAGTGTTTTCTTCTTGTTGATAATGCAAGAACTATTAGACTGGACAAAAATTCTGAATTTCACAAGAGGTCAAAGCATATTGATGTTCACATGCCCTACATCCATCAGAAAATTCTAGAAGACCGGCTAGCCATTGAGCATGAACCAGGCAATCTGCAAGCTGCAGATATTCCCACCAAATTTAAGATCATTATTTGGAATGTGTTAAGTACTGCATTTAGCAAGAAAAACATTTAAGGGACATGTTGAAGCGAAAGGTTTATATTAATTTCTCTTCTGTGTACTATGTCTTTGGTTGGTGTCATATAATAAAATACATGTGTCTTGTTATAGCAACTATGCCATGTGTATGCTTTATGTTGTGCCCTTTAGTTCTTTCTTGAAGTTTCTACGATACTGTACACAGTACCTGTAATACTTGCCAGTAAGAAATTTGGAAAATTTCCAACCCACACATTAAATTTAAACTACTGTTGGTATCTAGTGTCACTGTACCATGCAGATTTTAATCTATGCACAATAATGAGTTTTGAGAATTAGCTGCTTGATATCTTTAGAAATTTTCCTTGTCTGTAATCAAGTCGCAGTATACAAACAATGGATTTTCAGTTTTTGTAGCAAACCTTTGGCAAACGTTCTCCTATAGTCTAGTTACTGCAGATTCGAGTGAGACAATATCATAAGGTCATAAACCCACCCCCAACAAAAAATAGTTCAGTAAATACATTTATATTTTTACATTTACTTATTTTTAAATTTCTTGGAAAACTTTTAGGGAATAAATTAGAATGACAACCAAGCACCTTGAAAATGACAAATAAGGCTAGGGAATGACAAGCTGCATTTAACACAGACTGCTCTTTTGTTGCTAGCCAATAGAGATGGGATGGGGGTTTAACCAGAAGCAGAGAACATTCCAGCTGGATAAACAGGCCCGTTCACAAACTGACTTTACCTGGTGCCAACGTCAAACCCGACATGGTTTGTTAGCACACAAGTAGAGCCAGCCAACTGCAGGAAAGTAAGGAAGGCAAGACAGAAAGGGAAAGGTGCTCCTCTGAGAGAGTGTGTGTGTGTGTGTGTGTGTGTGTGTGTGTGTGTGTGTGTGTGAGTGTGTGTGTGTGTGTGTGTGAGAGAGAGAGAGAGAGAGAGAGAGAGAGAGAGAGAGAGAGAGAGAGACAGAGAGAGAAACACATTGAAACAAATGAAAGAAGCAGCATTCCAATTATTTACATGCCTGTATAGCTATAGTCTCCAGAGTTTTGTTCAAAGTCAAGGTGCTAAGTGAAATACTGTTAATGGTGGGTACAGGCTATAGTTCGATATTACATAAAAAAATCACACTGTTAAAGTTGTGAGATTTTGAAATTGTATCATCAGTGGCATGTAGTGACAGCAATATTGATTTTAATTAAAAAGGTACCACCTTAAATACAAAGCATTTATATTAATATATGACTAGTTTCAATAATTAAAGCACCATCCTCTGAGGTAAAATACTTGACTATCAGTACCCTGTCAATGTGAAATGTAGTATAATATGCATATCATACTATAATTCACATTGCTTTGCTTCTGTCATGTCAAAGACATATATCTTCTCCAGGAAGCAATGTAATGCAAGCTTCCTTTTCAGGTCTGCAAGCAAACTTTGGCCTACCTATGTTTTAAATTATACAGGGTGAGTCAAAAAGAATAATCCGATTAAAAAAAAAAAAAAAAAAAAAAAAAAAAAAAGCAAAACAAGATGATGACTGTTGTGTTATTTGATATGTATGCATGAGCAACTTACCATTTAAAGGAGCAAATTCTCAAGTTTTACATGGTTACTGCTAGGTAGCAACAGGGTGCCCTCCTACTCCTCCCCCCCCCCCCCCCCCCCCGCCATTCTTCTAAAAATGGTGTCAGGACAACTGAAAGGGTTTTCTGTTCTATGATTTGCGCAGTGCCGGTCAATAATAACGGTTCAACATGACTTTCGTATTATGTATGATGTGGATCCTCCTACAGTACAGAGCATTTGATGATGGCATGAACAATTCCAAGGAACAAACTGTTTGTGTAAACATAAATCACTGGACATCCCCAAGTGTCTGAGACAGATCTCGAACACATCCGACATAGTTTCACAAGAAGTTCATAGAAATCAGTTCACCTTGTACCTCAACAGCTCAACATGCCTCCAATGTCCATCTGGCATGTGTTGTGTTGATGTTTACACATGAAACAAAACAAAATTCAGCAAACTACAAGCCCCTCTTGAAGGTGACAAGGCATTTACTTAACGATTGAGAACAGCATTTTTGCTTATAGTTGTCAGTGCTGACAGACAGGCAACACTGTGTGAAATAACTGCAGAAATGTTTGTGGGATGTACAGTGCAGCAAAATTTGGTGTTAATGGGTTATGGCGACAGCCAACCAACACGAGTGCCTTTGCTAACATCATGACATCACCTGCAGTGCCTCTCCTTGGTTCATGACCACATGAGATTATTGCAAAACTATGATCTGATCAGATGAGTCCCAGTTTCAGTTGGTAAGGGCTGATGGTAGTGTTTGAGTGTGGCATAGACCCCACAGAAACCATGGATCCAAGTTGTCAATAAGGCACCGTGCAAGCTGGACGTGACTCGATAATTCTGTGGGCTGTGTTTACATGGAATGGATTGGGTCCTCTGGTACAACTGAACCGATCATTCACTGGAAATAGTTATGTTTGGCTACTTGGAGGTCATTTGCTACCATTTGTGGACGAATTTTTATGGATAACAATGCACCATGTCATTGGGATACAATTGTTGACAAATGGTTTGAAGAACATTCTGGACAATTTGAGCCAATGATTTGGCCACTCCAATGACTCAACATTAATCCCATCAAAGATTTATGGGACATCATTGAGAAGTCAGACCGTGTATAAAGTCCTACACAGGCAACATTCTCATAATTATGGATGGCTATAGAGGCAGCATGGCTCAATATTTCTGCAGGGGACTTCCTATGAGTTCTTGAGTTCTATGTCATGTTGAGTTGCTCCACTACACAGGGCAAAAGGAGGTCCAACATAGTATTAGGAGGTATATTATGACTTTTGCACCTCAGAATAATTAGCTTCTCATAGTATGGGCTCAGGAATATCTTTTTGAAACACAATGCACCTGAAAGCATGAGACTAAATGTGCACAACTGTTTTTAAAATAAAGAGATCTATGTATACATCTGTGATCTCACTCCCCAAAATGATGTGAAGTACATAACAGAGGGTACTCTCATTATGCCCCGTATCAGGTTCTCCTGCCATTCCTTTCACTTACGTCTCTGTGTGCTCTGTAATAGTCTGCTTTAGGCTATAGAGCCCCACAGGAACAATGCACAGTCCCTGAACTATCTCTCTACATTTTTCACTTAATGCTGTTGCCTGAAACATGATAAGTAGGCTTTTATAGGATAGTTGATGTCTATCTTCAGGCATCTGTCAGGTCAGGTTTTACAGCATTTCCATTATGTAACTTTAAAAAACATTTTAATGGAGAATATAACAGTGATCTACATGGAGCACATTAAAACAGTTTTGACCATAACTGAACATTTTCTAACAAATTTCAACCAGTTTCAATCAAATAGCAATCACCTTCAGATACAATAAAATAGGTACAAGGTATATTTCCTTCTATATTTGAATTGTACTTATGTATCAGTGTATATGGTCTTCAGACTGTCTTTCTTTCAGTCACTTTTTAACTGAAATCAGTTGCAGTCTTTTAATAAATGTTCTATTCTGACCAAAACTGTTTTAAGTTTAATTTTAAGAACTTTTTGTGATTCTCTCTTGTAAGTCAAAAATACCTGGCACAATTAATGCCGTCGTTCTCTGTAAACAATCAGCATTCCCTTATATATGTGAGTGATTTCAGTTGTGACTCATTGAATTTGTTGTTGTAGGATACTATGCTTTTGCATTTCTTATCCCTCCTCCTCTTTCCTTGCCCCCTGCCCCCCCCCCCCTTATATCCTGCCAGAAATTTGCTGTTTCAGGCTAAGCAGGCTGCACAGAATAAAATGACAATTAAGAGCCACACTGCACATACTGGTTCATTTAAAAATCAGTCACCTAACTATAATTTCCTTTCCTATTTTACAAATATTGTAATTCACTTGTACCAAGGCTGGGATTTGAACACAGGTCACCTGCTCGCTAGGCAGACATGCTACCTCTTCACCACCTCGGCACAGTGAGTTTACCCAACTGCGTGGGCAAACCTGCAAGCCTCCCTCCTAAATCCTAATTCCCGTTCACTCCTCAACCACCTTGGTGTTCCTAGTTTAGGGGGAATACTAAATGGGCTGAGGTATGATACGGAACTGGGACTGAGGAGCGAGGCACGCCAGGGTTGTGTGAGCAGCTGTGCAAAGGCACTGTACCAGTGTGGCATAGCGGTAAGTGCATCTGCATAGTGAGGACGAGACCCAGGTTCAAATCCCGACCTCAGTACAAATTTTCATTTGTCACTTCAGTATGTATATGTACACCATAGATGTGAATCTAGTCTGAGCTGCTGGTGGTAGTGGCCATGTGTGTATGTGGTGTGCTTGGTTGTGTGAGTGTGGTTGTATGTGTTTACATTGCTGAAGAACTCTTTGGCCAACAGCTGTAATGTGTAACAGACTTTCTGTTGTGCCTGTCTGAAACTTGATGGGTCATCTTAATGTGTTGCATAAGTTTGTGTGTGCATGTTGTCTCATTCCATTGAAAGCCTAATCGGCCGAACGCTCACTTTCTGACAGTCTTTTTGCTGTGCCTACCTGCGGCTAAGCATCTCCACTATAAGGTGAGTACTGACTATCTTTTTCATAACATTATTACATTCCATCCTGGATATTCTACTGCTTAAAGAACAACAATTATTTTCATTAACAGCTCCACATTTATTTATAAGAAAATAATAATTAGCACACCACCTGGGTTGTGGGAAAACTTTTTGGTAATATTAATAAGCTATATTAGACATAGAATTATTAAGCTGTGTAAAAAAGTGAATCATCTGTTATTATCTTTGATTGAATACTGTTTTGAATACAATTATGTGCCAAACTCTGGAGGGACTATATCAAAGTCCTCTTTCATTTGTACTACAATATTTAAAGTTCTTGACTGCAATAAGTGAAGGCTTCACAGTATATGAATTCTATAGGTGAAACAGAATGTATGATCATGTAGGCATAACTGCTGATTTATGGTGGTTTACATAATCTATAGCATAATGTCCATTTATGATGATGTAATTTTCACAAATTTTTATGTAACAGTCAATGATACATAGTGCTATAAGTAACAATGATACATGGATATACTGTAGCCATTTTGAAAATTTAAATTTACATCAGTGGAGGCCATTTCTTTCAGTTTTATTTCTATGTTTGTCAAATGAGAAGTTATGTTATGTGTTAAGGATGAGTACGGAGTTTCAAGTATAGGATGAAGTACTGTACAATGTATAGCCTGTAACTGTTTAGAAGTACTTAGTTAGTCTGCAACACACACATATCATGGATAAATAATTATCTCATACAATTTATATTATCATTTCATGATATACTGACAACAGTGTTTAATTAATGTTATGAATAAGATGCCTGTAACAGTCTGGTGTTAAATGACATTGCCCCTACACCACTATCACCTACTTGTATTTTGAAGCTGCTACCCACGTCATCTGTGGGTTTCTGTGATAACCTTGAATTTATGCAATTTTGCATTGGCCAGTGTTAGTTGCAAGCTTCCTAAGAGTGATGGAGGAAACAGTATGGCATCTATAATGTTTGAGGCTGTGTCCAACAATTTTACTGACTGCAATAAATCAAGGAAACTACTAAGTAAATGTTTACATTTCATTTAAACCATTGGAAAATATATTAAATAAGGATACCAGTCATAATATTAAAAATCAGGAAAGGTGTTTTGAAGAGCTGTCATGTGTATATTGGTGTTGAATGAACTGTGTTCCCAATATCACCCATGAAATGGACACTGGTATTACCGCCAGGCGATATTAGGAGCAATTGTTTTAATTTGTTAACCAATAAATGTCATAGTTACTTCTGTCCGTCTGTCCAGAGAAAAAGAAATGGGAATGGTGAGAGCGTTTAAGATGTATGAAGTACCCAGATCAACAATTTGAGAGTGCATTGAAAGATGTGCAAAACGACAAACTGAAAAGGAAACTACAATTGTTAGACAGAAACTTGGAAGGAAAAATGGAAATGAGCATAAAGCAGTGAGGGCCAGGAGTCCCCCATTTGGGGAAGTTCAGCAGCAGAGGGCAAGTACTTATTGCATTTGATGCCACATTGGGCAACTTGTGTGTCAGAGATGGGGATGAAATGATGATGAAGAGAAAAATCTCCTGCTCCAGAAGGGAATCAAACCAGGGCCCCTTGGCATGGCATTCCACCGCACTGACCACTCCGCTTACGGGGGTGGACACTTGGAAGGAAACATGATGACATGTGAAGTAGAGAACGAATTGATCTAGTACTATACAGAAGGGGAAAAGATTATTTTTGGTTTGACACATAAGGAGTTAAAGCAGATGGTGTATGAGCTTGCCTTAAAGAACAATCTGCCTCACCCCTCTTCTGAACCAGAAAATATGGCACATTAAAAGTGGATTAACTTATTTTTGAAAAGAAATTGTTCCCAGCTAACAATATGAACACCACAATCATTGACAAGAGCTGGAAAAGTATGCTTTATTCAAGATAATGTGAACTCATTTTTCTGTATTCTAAAAGCAGAGTTGCTAAAATCAAGTTCAACCTTACTAGAACATTTAACAAACACAAAACTGGAATCACAACTGTCCAAAGCAAAAATGTGAAACTTATTTGTGTGAAAGGAAAATGGGCTATTTACAATCTTTCATTGGCAGAAAGGGGATATCTGAACACTGTTATGTCAGGTGCCAGCTAGTATGTCACTCCAATATAGCTTTCTCCAGAAAAAAGCAGGACTTGAAGCTAACGAAGGGAGTTCCTCCTGGAGCTATTCCAAAATTTTGTCCATGTCTGTATTCCAATTCATAGCATGCATAGGAGGTAGCCTCTAGATATTGCTTTCATGGAGCCATTTAAAACTTTATATTCAAGAAATTGGAGGTGGATTTACAGTAACTAGGGTAGAATTGTGACACAGTGTGAAGTAGCTGAACTCATGGACAAAGCATACGTTAGAACAGCAATCATGAGAAATGCACTGAATGGTTTTCATGGCACTGGTATCTGTCCTTATAATGACTCAGTATTTACTGAAGCTGACTGTATTCATGAACTGAATGATAACCAATTAAAGCCTATTTGTCAAGCTCAATGTGGGCCTTAAATACTTGCAAATACAAACACATTTGATCTAGCACTTAGGATTATATCACATAGCACTGACAGCCAGATTCAGTCTATTGCATTCCACATCTGATGCCATCACTCTATCCTATAAACTTGCCCAAGGATGTAAAAGATGTTCAAAAATTTCAACCAGTGTCTCAAAACAGAAGGGTCCCGAGAATATGGTGTTGACTAGTTCTTCTTGTAAGAAAAAGCTGGAAATCTTTTATGCTTCTAAAGGCACAAACACTTCAAATGAGGCTTCAAGATGTGGAGCAACATAAGAGTGTAATTCTGCCAACACTAAGAGGAAAGTTAAAAGAAAGTATAAAAGCTCAAGTTCTAACAATGATTTTGCTCACAAACCTTCAAAAGTAGACAAAACAGGTGATATCAATCTGGAACTTGATTACGATTCTGTGGATGCTATCTGTACATGATGTCTTAAGAAGTTTTCTGACAATTTCACTGGAGAAAAGTGACTTATGTGCTCTTTGTGTTTCAACTGGAATCACAAATTTTGTGATGCAGTGAATACTGAATGGAAATGGTACAAATGTTCTTTCTGTCTCAATAACTACTTCTTAAATTTTCCAATTCTAAACTTTTATCTTCTTTTTAATTTAAATCCACTTACAAAAGTTAATCCAATATGTGCTCTTCCATTTTCAAACAGTGTAAGGGAAACATACTCGTCATTGCGGTTCCTGTCAACCACATGTAACCACCACAAGGGAGTATCGCCATATTGTACGTGAAGCACTTCATAACCCTATCACATTTCACCTGCCATTTGAGAACAAACAAGGGCCTACCTACAACATCCTGAGCCGGCTGAAGTGGCCGCACGGTTCTGGCGCTGCAGTCTGGAACCGCGAGACCGCTACGGTCGCAGGTTCGAATTCTGCCTCGGGCATGGATGTGTGTGATGTCCTTAGGTTAGTTAGGTTTAACTAGTTCTAAGTTCTATGGGACTACTGACCTCAGCAGTTGAGTCCCATAGTGCTCAGAGCCATTTTTTTTTTACAACATCCTGTGTTATCCTGCACCATTGATGAGAGACTAGTAGCAGTTGGATTAGGCAATTGCTGTCCCATTTTTAGGCTATCAGTAAACATCACAACACAAACAACTGCATTTGGAAAGATGCTGTGCACAGGAACACTGGAGTGTGGGATCAGCTCGGACATCAGTTCCATACCAGTTCCAGTATCAACAATACCAAGGGCTAGTTGCAACTGATGAATGGCATTGCATTGTGTACAACAATGAATTCGATGTTTTATAGAGTCACAGCAGTGTTATTCCTGGCATCACAGTCTGGAGAGCTATTAGGTATGACTTCTGGTTACAGCTGGTAGTCAGTGAGGGAATTCTGATGTCACAATATTTCATCAAGAACTTCCTGCCTCTTCATGTGTTACTTCTCAGGCAACACTCTTGTGGTGCCAATTTTCAACAGGACACTCGTCACTCACACATGGAGCATGTATCTATGAACTGTCTGCATGATGTTAAGGTAGGCTACTCTTTTGGCCAGCAAGCTTCCAGATCTCTCCCCAATGAACAAGTGTGGGATCAGCTCGGACATCAGTTCCATACCAGTTCCAGTATCAACAATACCAAGGGCTAGTTGCAACTGTTGTCCAGCCCTCCCCAGGAGAAGATATAACAGGTTTTATGCACTATTCTAAACATAGCCAATGCATACATGTATGCCAAAGAGATATAACTTCATACTGATTAGTGAGCTCATACTGTATAAATCCATGAAGTTTCATTTTGTTTCTTTCTCCCATTCTTGGTGCTTTACACTTTTTGCCAGGTAGTGTATAATATTTCCAAATTAACAAAGCACATGGGCCACATGTTTTAATAAACAAACTTTCATTTTTTGCACTCATGTCACGAAGAGTTATATCTTAAGAATAAAAGTGTTTATTACTCTAATGCAAATGGTGAATATAATATGACATGATCACAAACTGTCATTTTGTTGGTATCTCTTCTAACATATATTCACTAATAGCATCTGTCATGAGTAATCCATCACTGCTTGAAATGAATATTAAAACTAACTTCTTTATCACCACAAGAAAGAGTATAACTTTATTACTGACACCTAAAGCTTTCAACAGCTCAGAAACATTTGAAATATGCTGCCATAAAACTATTTCACCATTTACTCCATAACAACAGGTATATCAAGTGTCAATATAAACTTAAATTGTTTCTTCTCCTTCTATTCTAGAAAAGAATACCTATTTACAAACTAGAACCACCTTAGAAGAGAAGAGAAATATGAATTTGGTATTGCAATACCTTGATGTTGTTCACTTAAACATGCCATACATACAAAAAATTTTACTAAGTGACAAGTCTGAAATGGAAATACAATGAACCAAATATTGCTGAATAAGGCCTTGTTATAAGTTTCAGATTTTTAAACTGGCCTAAGATTATCTTAGGATCTCTGGAAATTTCTGACATTATCAACTCAGCTGAGTATTGGATCAAATGATTGTACAGCTTACTGAAATGCACACTTGAAGCACTTTATGAAATTTCCTTCCTTCTTCATAGCGTTAAAATTAATCATAACATGCACTAGAAGAGAAAGTAGGAGGTACAAGAGTTAAGATCATGTTTCTCATTTCTCAGAGTCTGGTACTCCAGGATATATGAAGTTGGTAAGTTGAAGTCTTGCCTTAAACAAGAGACTAAAAACTGAAGGAGTATTTGTGATCAAAATAAATAAAAAAATTAACAGCCTGTCATTGCCTGAGGAGACATCAAACATAGATCTGAAAAGTAACTAGCAATTTAAATTAAATTATACACTTAATGTTGAAAATGACTAATTTCAGAAAAAAGCTTACTACATGAAAGTCACCATCCCTAACACCATCACAGTAGGTGTTATGTAAACCAGATTCAGTAACACTGTAAATTGTTCCTTTTCATTCTGGTCATATATGTGATGGACAACTACTAAGTACGAGGGTCTTTTGATAAGTCAGGTAAATCTCCATGAAAGAATGGAACATTTTTGTTGAGCTTTCATGACTGATAAGCCTGATTATTCCAAGGGTTGTATAAAGAAATTCAACAATGTATAGTGTATAGTACTGTTGACATCTGCCTAAATTGGTCAGTGTGTCGATTATAATTAAAAATGGAGAACACTGAGTTTTGTGCTGCTATTAAACACTTCCATTTGATGAGATGGACTGCCACACAAATCAAAACGGGATTGGATGAAGTCATGTAGTCTCTACACCATCATAGGAGACAATATAATTTTGGATTAATGATCTTAAATGTGGTCAAATAAGCACTGAATATGAAGTACACTCCTGCTGTCTAATGGAGGTCGCAACAAAGGAATACACTGATAAAATCCATGATATGGTAATGCAAGACCAACAACTAAAAATTTGTAAGCTTTCTGAGCTTTTAGGCATCTCAACCGAGCAAGTGAATATTGTTCTGTACAGAGAATTGGCTATGAAGAAGCTGTGTGCAAAGTGGACTCCGCAACTGTTCACAGTTGAGCAAAATTGCATTTGGCATTACACCTCAACACAATGTCTGGTGATGTCTGCAAGACTTTTTGTGTTGATGTGTGACTGTTTATGTAACCTGGATCCCAATTTACGCACCAGAGTCAAAACAATGAATGGAGGCTTGTGAAAGTGCATTAAAAAAGGCAAGGACAATTTTGACAGCTTGTATGATGATCGCCACTGTTTTATGGGATTACCAAGGAATAATCCTTATAGATTAATTGGAAAAAGACATTACCATAACTAGACCCTATTATGATTCATTGTTGGACCATTTGAGTCTTGTTGAGACTGAAAAAAAAAAACCAAGGTTGGCATGCACGTTAGTGGTGTTTCAGCAGGATAATGCACCATCCAACACACCAGTGGTAACAACGGCGCAAGTGCATGAATTGGGCTTTGACATAGTTCCTCATCCATCCTGTTCACCAGACTTAGCCACAAGTGACTTCTTCCTATTCCCTAACTTGCAACTTTGGCTTGCTAGGAAGAAATTGTCACCAACAGATGAAGTGATAGTTGTCGTCAATGAGTAATTTGTAGATTTTGACAAAACATATTTTTATTATGGAATAAAAAAGCTGGAGGATCACTGGACCAAGTGTATATCCATCAATGGAGACTAAGTCCAGAAGTACAGTGAGTTGTTTATGAAACAAACATTTTTTCTCATTTTTTTACCAGACATACCAAAACACCATTTCAGATTCTTCTCATATTTTGTAACATGATGAAGTCATTTAGGGTGTAGTGCTACATACTTCTTATCACATTATTTTGGAACAGTTCTATAGTTCAGATGACAGCCCTTTGACATATCCTCAAATGTGGATCCTACAGTTGTATAATGGTCCTGTTGGGTTGTTGAAATATAAACAGAAGTAGATGTACCTTAACCTTTACTAACAGGAGTTTCTTGTGAAGTATATCTCACAGTGCCCTTATTCTGTGCATTTCTCATGATACATTATCCTGTAGGAATATGTTAAGTATGGTAAACGACATTGTTTTTCAGCAGGCTGGTTTTAATATTTGGCAGTTATTTTGTTTTCCACAATCACCTTTTTTACTTTTTTACTTACAGCAGTTTACCTCATTAACACTTAACATTTTTATGACAATAATAGTCTCCAGTTGATGATGATGATCACGATCCCCCATACTCTGTGACAGAGCGTAGGGGAACGATGCAGGAGACCCGCACCGCCATACTAGGCAAGGTCCTAGTGGAGGTGGTTTGCCATCGGCTTCCTCCAACCCTAAAGGGGTGAATGATGATGATGAAGACAACACAACAATACCCACTCATCTTGAGGCAGGGAAAATCCCTGACCCCGCCAGGACCTGGGACCCCGTGCTCGAGAAGCTAGAATGCTACCGCAAGACTCAGTTATCATTTGCAATGATCATGTGTAAATTATATCTGAGGCTCCAAGTAAACAGGTGCAACTGAAGAACTATTGAACACTGTAGTCTCTGCTGCACCAGTGCTTTCTCATTCATTCATTGTTTACGACTGCGCACCAAGAATAATCTTATTACATTTTTTAAATTATAAAACTGAAGGAAATGTCAAACTACGCTGCTGAAATGCTTCTAAAATATGACTAACGTGACTGCATATCTTGCTGTACCTTATTATTTTAATGTTAACTTTGGCATGACAACCATCCAAGGAACATACAGGGCCCACTCTGAGACTGAAATATCTACACTACTGGCCATTAAAATTGTTACACCAAGAAGAAATGCAGATGATAAACGGGTATTCATTGGACAAATATATTATACTAGAACTGACATGTGATTACATTTTCATGCAATGTGGGTGCATAGATCCTGAGAAATCAGTACCCAGAACAACCACCTCTGGCCATAATAACGGCCTTGATACACCTGGGCATTGAGTCAAACAGAGCTTGGATGGCGCGTACAGGTACAGCTGCCCTTGCAGTTTCAACACGATACCACAGTTCATCAAGAGAAGTGACTGGTGTATTGTGACGAGCCAGTTGCTCGACCACCATTGACCAGACGTTTTCAGTTGCTGAGAGATCTGGAGATTTTGCTGACCAGGGCAGCAGACAAACATTTTCTGTATCCAGAACTGCCCATACAGGACCTGCAACATGCGGTCGTGCATTATCCTGCTGAAATGTAGGGTTTTGCAGGAATCAAATGAAGAATAGAGCCACGGGTCGTAACACATCTGAAATTTATGTCCACTGTTCAAAGTGGCATCAATGCAAACAAGAGGTGACTGAGACGTGTAACCAATGGCACCCCATAGCATCACGCTGAGTGATACGCCAGTAGAGCTATGATGAATACACACTTCCAATGTGTGTTTACTGAGATGTCGCCAAACATGGATGCAAAAATCATGATGCTGTAAACAGAACATGGATTCATCCGAAAAAATGACGTTTTGCCATTCGTGCACCCAGGTTCATCATTGAGTACACCATCGAAGGCACTCCTGTCTGTGATGCAGCGTCAAGGGTAACCGCAGCCACAGTCTCCAAACTGATAGTCCATGCTGCTGCAAAACGTCGTCAAACTGTTCGCACAGATGGTTTTTGTCTTGCAAACGTCCCCATCTATTGAGTCTGGGATCAAGACGTGGCTGCACGATCCGTTACAGCCACGTGGATAAGATGCCTGTCATCTTGACTGCTAGTGATTCTAGGCCATTGAGATCCAGCATGGCGTTTTGTACTACCCTCCTGAACCCACCGATTCCATATTCTGCTAACAGTTGTTGGATCTCGACCAACGCAAGCAGCAATGTCACGATGTGATAAACTGCAATCGCAATATGCTACAATCTGACCTTTATCAAAGTTGGAAACGTGATGGTACACATTTCTCCTCCTTACACAAGGCATCACAACAATGTTTCACCAGGCAATGCCGATCAACTGCTGTTTGTGTATGAGAAATCGGTTGGAAACTTTCCTCATGTCAACACATTGTAGGTGTTGTCACTGGCGCCAACCTTGTGTGAATGCTCTGAAAAGCTAATCATTTGCATATCACAGCATCTTCTTCCTGTCGGTTAAATTTCACACCTGTAGCACGTCATCTTCGTGGTGTAACGATTTTAATGCCCAGTAGTGTAGTACATCAAGTCTTTATCTGTACGAGCATGGTGAGGTAACATTCGCCATACCCCTCATCAAGGAAACTAACATTAGAGTCACAGCAAGAACCTCACTCCATCACTTAAAATCCGATCCCGAGCTTATGATCCTACCAGCCAACAAAATCTCCACCACTCTGGTTACGAACTGCAGGGATTACCTAGCAGAGGGATTCCACCAGCTGTCTGATATACCCACCTAAAAACCCTGTCACAAAGAGTCTATTCCAGAAATCCAGCATGATCACTAGTCCCTCCTCATATCCTGAAGTCCATCCCAGAGGCTCTCCCTTAAGTCTGTCTCTCTCCTCAACACCACCTCTCCCCACAGTGCTACCTTCTACATGCTTTCTGAAGTCCATAAACCCAACCACTCAGGATGCCCTACTGCCACACCTGTCCTCTCGTGCAGCACTACATGCAGGCTATAACCTGTAACCTACCCTTTAATATAAAAGACACAAACCACATCCACAGCTAACTCTGCACAGTTCCTTTTCCTTTACCACTTAGAGCCCTGCTCATCTACATCAATGCCACCTCCCTCTACAGTAACGTCCCCAATGACAATGGCCCTGCTACCAGTGAACATTAACTTTACCAATGCCAAACCAGCTCCAAACCTACAATCTCCTTTCCAGTCACCGTGATCAGTTTTATTCTCACCCACAATTATTACTCCTTTGAAGGGATCAACTACAAATGAACCTATTGTATAACAATGAGCAATCACAAGTAAGCATCCTATGCCAACCTATTCACAGGCTATCAAGGGGAGTGCATCCTAACCCCCCAGAATCTAAAAACAGTCACCTGGTTCAGATTAACTGATGACATTTTTGTGAGCTGGACCAAGGGTGAAAAAACTCTGTTCACATGCATCTCAACACCACCTCTCCTATCATTTCACCTAGTCCTCCTCAATGCAACATGCCAACTTCCTTGATGTTGACCTTCACCTCAAGGATAAATCAGTACCTCTGTCTCCATCAGATGTGTCAACCACAAACAATACCTCCATTCTCACAGCTGACATCCATTTCATACCAAGAAGTCCCTTCTATACAGCTTCAATACCAATGGTCATTACATCTTTAGTGTCATACAGTCCCTCTCCAAGTATGACAAGAATCTCACTAAGGCATTCACAGACCGAAAGTAATCTCTCAACCTCACCCAGAAACAGATCTCCCATACATGGTCTCTCCACTTACCTAATATATCTCACACATCCATTGTGTATGAGCATGGATCCCATAGTGGAAATAACCATCTACAACTTAAGCACATCAAAATAAATTAACTAACAGACAACAGGTTCAGTAGGGTTTAAAGTAGTATTAGTTGTTGGGTAACTCATTAGAGAATTTTTTGTAGTTTTTTTATTAGCAGACATGGTTGCGGTACTGAAAGAATTAAGTACTAGAAACACATAGTTAATAAATATGTTGCTATTGAAGGAAATGTGATTTGTGTGCCCTATTTTAGTTTTTCAGGTAATAGACTGTAATTATGAAGAAAAATATATCCACTGTCTGGCCATAATGGAGGCTCAATACCACTAAGGGCTGGAGCAAGTCAATCACATTCTCCGCCAGTGTTCTGAATACCTCTAGCCATGACTGGAAACTAGAAATATCCTACTTACTATACTCACCACCCCTTCCTCAGTGGTATCCTGCTGCCCGCCAACCGTACGCAATATCTCTTCCCATCCCTACTCTGTCCCTTGTCCCAAACCCTTGCATCAAGGATCATATCCCTGCAATAGACCTAAACGCAAAACCTATCCCATAAATCCTCCCACTACAACCTACTCCAGTCCTTTCACAGGCATCTTCTGCATCATAAAAGTAAGGACTATTTGTAAAACCAGCCATGTCATTTACAAACTACGCTGCAACCACTCTGCGGCTATCTGCATGGGTGTGAAACTACCAAGTTGTCTGAATGAATGGTCACCGCCAATCTGTGGCTAAGGTGCAGCTGGATCACTTATTTGCTGAGTATTCTGCTCAGTATGATGTGCTTTACTTTAATGACTAATTCACAGTTGGCACCTTCTGAATTATTTCCACCTACTTCAGCTTTTACGAACTGTGCAGCATAATCTCCCCTAAAACATATCCCTTTTCCATGTAAACTCCCTGGCCTCAGTCTCCAGTAGACCCTGTATTAAACCTAGCCATTAACTTCTCCACTTCCAGTCCAATACTGCACATGCTTCCTAATCCACCAATGCAGCTTCCAGCCTTTTCCCCTTCCCTATTTCTCTCCATACCCTTCCCCTCACTCTCCCCCACCCCTGATGAAGCACGGCCACAAAACTCTACACCTAGCAACCCTATCCTGTCCCCACCACATCCCTGCACTCTCCTACAGGTAGCAAAGTGTCTTTCCCCAACCTTTCTTTGCAATCCCTCCTCCTCCTCAGGTTGTGCCTTCCCCTAATCCTCACCATCCACACACATCAGACACAGTTGCAGTCATGTCCCTGCACCTGGAGACACTGGCCATGGGTTTGTGAGTTGTGGTAGTGTGCCTGTTTTTTATTTCAGAAGATGGACTCTGTCTGAAAGCTTAATATTTTAGCAGTCTTTTCCATTGTGCTTGTGTGTCACTAAGTGACTCCTTTATGTACATACTTTTCTTTATCAATGTTTCATTTCCCAATGGCTTCCTTGCTCAACAGATGTAGCAGCTGTATAGTTTGTGGTGCTGTAGTGCTAACAAGAAGAGACTCTGACATTTTACGTATCACTCCACGTAAAGCACTAATGGATCCACAGTCTCAGCAACTTAAGAGCAGAGTAATGATTTGTTCAGTGGGAACATGTGCGCAATGTGAAGCCCTTACAGTTGGAAAAATATATAATGTTCACATAGCAAGTTGTGACAATTTATACACTATGCAGCTGAACTCAACTAAAAATTTTCTTCTCATTACATTTAATAATTTGTTGCATACTGGTTCATACTTAGACTGTCCATTAATCAGTAATCAGAAGACACTTTACACAAGATAGAAGAAAACTGCGTTTGAAAACATTGCAAACAGTAGTGTCAAAATGTTGTAGAATTTTATCATGAAGACGATACAATACACTTGCCACATGCACTTTATTATTCTGTATCAGAAGAACCAGAAAAAACCAGTTTTCTTCTATTTTCACATATTATTATGGTATTTTTCTTAAAGTGGCAGTTATTACTTACAACAAATTTGGCACAACTACTGCATTATTGTAAATAGTTAAGGATCCTGTATTAATAGACAATGTCTAAAGTATTGTCAGTATTCTATAAATAAAATTAAATCTTAAAATTTTGTTACTAATTTGATTTCAGATAGTGATTGGAGTAAACTACATTGTGAGACATGAGAAAGTGTTTTCATAACTTTAATGAAAGACTGAAATAGACATTAAACTCATTTTTCACTTGGAATCTTCTCCTATACCACATATAACTGAGATTGAACTAAAGATTGACTTATGTAAATGATAAGCATATAGCAATATTTCGACTGTACAAACCTACTTCTCTTTCTACATAATTGGAAATGGTCACCAATATACTCCCAGAACATGCAAATAACTACAAAATACTTCTTCAAGAACCATCTAAAAGATACTCTCAGTGAACCCTCATATTATGTCACTAGAGCCATTCCTATTTAGAACATGTCTGGTGCCAGGAAAAAGAATTCCTACACATTTAGAAGAAAATCAATGTAGTGGGAATTCCTCTGTGGTATACAATGGGTTTTTATGGATAAACAACTTTAATATATATCTAAGAACTCTTACACTATATGTCAGACATTTTATATCTTTGAATAGAATATCAAAGAGTTTTATGGCTGAGAATTGCATTCCTTCCTGTGCCACAGTTAGGTTCACCAAAGGGAAGTGCAGATCACTTTTTATTCTAGCATTGTATTGGCGAATATCTCTGTTACTTTCAAACTACAGTGAGTTGAGAACGAATATAATGAGTGAATAAATGTGCTGCAAAGATGTGTTTAAAATTCCCTATAACTTAACAGATTCCTCAAAAATTTATATGTGTTGTCATCACATTTAATTCTAATTACTTCCTTTTGTGTAGAGAATACTTGTTGCCTAAGTGGATAGTTATCCTGGGATAAACTGATTAATCACTAACTTTGGACATGAATAGCAATGGGCCCATAATAGAACTCTTTGGATTTATCAGTGTAATTTCTCCCCATGAAGGTAATATGGTGTCCCTGTTTGCAATTTCAATATAACAAATACCCAAAATTGCAAAATATCTCTATTACTTGATCATGTCTAGTTTTGGGTTTTTATTCATAACCCATCCTCAAATCATCCATCCAATCAGAATAAATGTTACTCCAGACACCAAAAATTCATAACAGTCAGTTATCACAGGAGTACAATGAAAGTGATCACAAAACTGGATACACGTTTCATGATCATTTTCACTGTATTCCATTTTGCTAATAATTGTCTTGATCTTTTACTGCGTGGAATAATATTTGTTCTGCTTTGTTGGATGATCTGAGAATGAGCTATGAATACAAGCCTGAAACTGGTAATCATCAAGTAATAAAAAGAGCATTTTGCAACTTTAGCTGTTTGTCATATGGAAATGGTATCACAAGTAGCTGGCCCTTCAACAACCCAGCATGCTGGAAACCTGTGTCCCTCTTTGTATTACCCACAAGCCTAGTGTAACATTTTTCATCCTGATTCACAAATAGGAACTAAATCTGGCATGTGCTGAACAAGCTATCCCATAAAAACTTAATTTCTCTTACGGTACATTGTGACTGAACAATAAAATGTCTTTAATAAGTCAGAGACAATTCCAAGTGATGATCCTTTACCATTTAAAAATTTTACTATCTGTTAAGTGATGATATTATCAGCTTTATCAGTAGAGTGATTCTTTTGAGATCCCAACTGTGATTTTGTAAGTATCCAATTACTATTCAGGTGGATGACAACAATTAAGAATGTTATGTAAGAGGTGAGAGTTGTCAATATTTAGTAACATCTGTGAAGTCAGCTTTCTTATAAAATATGTCCAACAATGGTGTACGTTAACCTGTCTGAGAAAGTTTACTCTGAGCTAATCAAATAACTGCAGATTCAAACCTGAATTATGTATACAATACACAATGGATCAGAAATATACGATTAATACCAAGAGAAAACACTCACCAAATGAAACAACCACACTGACAGTATGGATGGCAACTGAAAATGAGATTTGTTCATGTGTTCAATAACAGATTAACCACATTCTAGGAAAGGGTATGGGCATTTCTGGTATCAGACAGTAAGGGCTACACAACAAAAAACCTATATTTCTAATAATTTGTGAAATTTTAAGAGAGTTCAAGGAGAAAAAGTGATCAAGTAGCTTTCCTTTATAAATTTTGGCAAGAATTAGGATTTGGTAGTGAATATTTGACTAGAGAAAATTCTGTGTTGCAGTACCACAGCTATCATTCTTGCACAGTTGGAGTTTCACATCATGTCATGCAAATAAGTGCTCACACTGATGGGTATACGAGGGTGTCCCTTAAATACCAGAATAACAATACTGTGGGAGGATCTTGTGTCGTATGTATTTCTGCCACTAGGCACGTATAGTGGAACTTATTGCTAGTACAGTGCACCTGTGTTGTCATTTGGCTTGTTCTGTTCATCTGCAGTGATTGTTTTTGCTGGAACTGTTTTGTTCTTGTTTTACTTTTATGATGACAAGTTTAAGTGAACAACACGTAGCTGTGAAATTTTATTTTATACTTGGTAAATATGTTGCTGAAACTGTTTTAATGTTGAAAGCAGCTTACCAAGATAAAGCTATGGGAAAAACTCAAGCGTACGATTAGTTTGCTCAATTTAAAACTGGCGACATGTCAATTGATGTTAAACCTTTTTCTGGACATCAATCAACTGCCCAAATCAATGATAGTTTGTATCATCGGGTCACACCATCAACTAAACCTTTCCTTTGAAGTTTTAAACAGAACAGTGTTAGTCAAAAAAGACATGATTTGTGCCGGCCTGGGTGACCGAGCAGTTCTAGGTGCTACAGTCTGGAACCGCGTGACCACTATGGCCGCAGGTTCAAATCCTGCCTCGGGCATGGATGTGTGTGATGTCCTTAGGTTAGTTAAGGTTTAAGTAATTCTACATTTTAGGGGACTGATGACCTCAGAAGTTAAGTCCCATGGCGCTCAGAGCCATTTGAACCATTTTTGAACAGGATTTGTGGAAGACAGGAAATGGTTCTTCCAACACGACAATGCACCTGCACACAGCCATCACTGTTAGACAGTTTTTGGGTAAAAATGGCATGCTCCTTACTCACCTGACTTGAGTCTCTTCGACTTTTTCTTATTTCCATGCATGAAAGGACACCAATCTGACAACATTTAAGAAGTTAAAAAAGGAAGTAGGAGCTGTCAGTCATTTCTAAAGACAACTATAAAAAAAATATTTTGAACAGTGGAAGCGCCAGTGGGAGAAAAGTATTAGTTATAATGGAAAGTATTTTGATGGGGATCAGGTTATTTTGTACACAATTTGAAAATATATAGCTTCTAAAAAATAATTTAAGTTTTTCTTTTTGGGTATCCCATAATATTATGGCAGGTCGACGGTTCAATCCCACGTCCGGCCATCCTGATTTAGGTTTTCCGTGATTTCCCTAAACCACTCCAGGCAAATGCCGGGATGGTTCCTTTCAAAGGGCACGGCCGAGTTCCTTCCTCGTCCTTCCCTAGTCCGATGAGACTGATGACTTCATTGTCTGGTCTTCGCCAAAACAACCCCAGCCTCATAATATTAGACGGAATAAGTATTAACTTGCACTTTGATCATATTTGTTGGATCCTAAGGTTGTTGAGGTTGTTGTCTTTGATACATTTAAGTGAGTTAAAAGGGACATTAACATCCAACATTTAGGTGTTTGTGTATTTATCTTCAACAAAATATAGAGTTAATAAAGAAATTAGTTTCTGAAATAACACAGTTTTATAAATTACGAAATTAAAGACAAACACAATTCCAAAATATATCTTGTCTCATTATTCTCTAACATTTTACTCTAGTGTATAAGTTGTCATAAATACATTATTTTGTCTTCTGGCATTCAAAACCAAAATAAAACCATATGTTATAGCAAACTCCAGGAAAAGAGAGAGATTTGAGTGCTGAAGGTAGAAGATGAAGCGAGTTCACCCAGGCACCAACATCAGATTAATTCACCTGTAGGAGATCCTCATCATGAGGTCATAGTGACCTGCTGACCTGCCTTTAATTTCTAACCTTCTACATCTACTTTTATTTCACAATCCACTACGGTGGAAGGTACCTTGTACCACAACTAATAATTCCCTTTTGTATCCCACTCACAAATCTAACAAGGGAGAAATGACTACTGTTTTCTTAAAATGAGCACTAATTTCTTTTTTCTTGTCTTCATGATCTTTACTGTGGCAGTAAAGTTGTTCTGTGGTCTGTCACAGGGGCTTATTCTCTAATTTTTTTCAATAGGTGTTTCATGACAAGAACATAATCTTCCCTCCAGAAAATTGCCAGCACTGAGGATATGAAATCCAAAAGTCATTGGAAGTCACATGCAGAAATACTGAGCCATCCTGCCTCTATACCCATTCTTAATTGTAAAAGAGTTGCTGATGCAGGATTTTTGTACATGAACTGACCTCTCAATTACATCCCATAAAAATGTTTGACAGGAGTCATGTCAGGCAGTCTGGGTGGCCAAATCATTTGGTCATATCATCCAGAATGTTCTTAAAATACAAACAACTGTGGCCCAGTGACATGGTGCATTTTCATCCATAAAAATTTTATCATTATTTGGGAACAAGAACTCCACGAATGGCTGCAAATGGTCTGCAAATAGCCAAACAAAACCATTTACATTCAATAATTCGTTCAGTTGTACCAGAGGACCCAGTTAGTTCCATGTATGCCAAGCCCACACCATTATGGAGCCGCCAACAACTTGCACAGTGGCTTGTTGACAACATGGTCCATAGCTTTGAGGGGTCTGTGACACACTCGATCCCTTCCATCAGCTCTTACAAAGTGAAACTGGGACTCATCTGACCAGGCCTTGGTATTCCAGCCATCTAGTGTCCAAGAAGAGGCACTGCAGGTGATTTAGTGCTGTCAGCAAAGGTATTCGCATTTGTCATCTCTCCCACAGCCCAATAATAGCAAATTTCACCACACTGTCCTAACAGATATGTTCATCATATATTCCACATTGATTTCTGCGTTTTTTTTTTTTTTTTTTTTTTTTTTTTGTTTTTTGTTTTTTTTTTTTTTAAATGCAGTTTTGCTTGTCTGATTAGCACTGACACTCTACACAAATGCCACTGCTCTCCATCATTAAGTGAAGGCCATTGGAAACTGTATTGTCTGTCATGAAAGGTGATGCCTGAAATTTGGTATTGCCAGAAAACGCTTGACACTGTGCATCTTGGAATATTGAAGTACACAATGATTTCTGAAATGGAATATCCCATGAGTCCAGCTCCAACTACTCTTCTATGTTCAGTCTCTTAAATCCAGTCATTCAGCCATAATCATGTCGGAACCTTTTCATTTGAATTACATATGACAGCTCCATCAATACACTGCCCTTTTACACCTTGTGTACACGATTCTACTGCCATCTTTACATTTTCATATATTACTATCCCATGACTTTAGTCACCTCAATGTACAACACAATATATTCACAGATCTAACACAAACTGTTATCTACTACCCACGATATGCTCAGATGTTGTGATATGAATGTACAGCTACATCACATTTTTTACATTATGTTCTTACTGCTCATATTTCATTAATTTTAATGTTATTATGGCAATGTCAAAGAGAAACTCCCTGTCAGTTAATATGATGAAATAAGTATGATTATGTGAATTTTCAGCTGCAGAATTTTTCAGCGTGAGCAGTAGAAAGATTTCCACCCTGGAGCATTAATTAAAAGTTAGTCTCACTTTTTCTTTGTGTTAAATTCAAGCAGCAAAAAGTAATATCTCTTACAAAAATTTCACATAAAAACTTTTGTACATTAATGGTATTCCTAAATTTTTCTCTCAGTTCTTGATCTACTTGTTTCAGGGGTATCCAAAGTTCATTCCAGAACCACTACAGAGCTCCAGGTGTGCCATCATGAGAAATATTGCAGTGTCCAGAGTAGCCTGATAGGCACTGGAAATCACAGGTTTTGTGTGTAGATCTATGCCATAATGTATGGTGGGTATGTTTCGAAAATTTGGCCTGACAAGATTTATAATTTAACGGAACATAGAGTTCTCAAATGTTGTTAAATTAAGTGTTACTCAAGGATGTAATACAATGCCATAAGAAAAGAAAATGTTTACATTTTTTTTTATATAGTAGGGAAGAGGGAGTGGTGCGTAAGCTACTATTATTACCATCAAATAATTTGATTTCCAATTCCATGAAAATAAGGATAAATTTGAAGAATTCCATATGAGCTAGGAGATAAGTGATACTTCTACTGTGGTTCTCCCTCATGCTTGCTCCTTATGTGACACCTTTGACTATTCTTGTCAGCTCTCTCAAGAGACTGATAATGCTACAGATCTGGTCCAACCAAACCAGAAGATGAATAACCGCTATTCTCCAGGAACGTTTTTCAGCCTAATCTACTATTTTTTAGACTGTGCCTTACAGGCTGCCCTGCAAGACGGGCATGTTATGTAGGGGTAATTTTGGCCTGTGTTATGAAGATAATTTTCATGGCAGGCTATAAGTAAGAGGCAAGAAAAGGTTTCCCAAGCGTCAGATATGTAGGCTGCCTCACTCACACATTATACGTGTGTTGTGGGAGAAGTATTGACCTGCTCTTTTCACCTGTTATACAGCAGCCATACATGCGGATGGGCACACATAGGGGAATGTCGAAATGAATAGAGGAGGAGATGGACAGAGATAGATAGCAGGAGAGAATAGGTAAGGACAGAGGGAGCAGGAAGGGAGAATGAGGTGGACACAAAGACAGGAGGACGAAAAGTTAGAGATGGGAAGGGGGGTGGAGGAAATGTATGCAATATATGTGTAAAATGCGAACATGTTGAAGGCCACAGGGGAAAGCCTATTCATAAAATACTTTCATTATATTGCTGCAGCTAAAAATCTAAATTTTTAGCAAGTATTGAGGGCAAATGGTGCACCAGAGTAACGTTTACATAACCTTAACACTGATTAGCCAGAACATTATGACCAATAACCCACCATCGATATAAACCCTTCCAGGTGACAGCAGAGTGACGTGTGTGGAATGACTACTAGTCAGTCATATACATGGTGCATGTAGTGTCAGTGAGTGTGCTGTCCATGTGTAGAATGAGTAAGGCACACCACCTGTCTGAGTTTGGCCAAGGGCAGATTGTGATAGCCTGGAAGCTCAGCATGAGCATTTCAGAAACTGCATAACGTTCAGGTGTTTGAGGAGTGCTGTGGTGAAAGTCTTCAACATGTGGCAAAACCAAGGTAAAACCACATCCAGACACTGTGTGGTTGTGTGACCACCCCTCATTACAGGTGTCAGATGTCGTAGGCTGGGCATACTGGTAAAATAGGACACATGGTGGACTGTGGCAGAACTAACATCAGACTTTAATACTGGGCAGAATACAAGTGTGACTGAACACACAGTGCACTGGATGCTCCTTCTGATGGGAGTCTGCACCCGACGACACATACATGTGCCAATGTTAACATCATAATGTCGACAACTGAAACTGAAATAGATACGTGATCATTGGTACTGGAAGGTGGGGCAGTGTCAGAGTGGCACAAGGTCTGATGCTGATGAATCCTGATACCTTCTTCATCATGCCAATGGGAGGGCGCAAATCAGTCATCTTCCAGGAGAACAGCTTCTTGACAGCTGTACTGCAGAATCAAGACAGGGCGGTGACAGCCGCATTATGCTCTGGGGAACATTCACATGGGCATCCATGGGTCCAGTTGAGCTGGTGCAAAGCATCAAGATGGCCAAGGATTATTGTACACTGGTTGCAGACCATGCACACAGCTTGATGAGGATAATGTTTCCAGACAGCAGTGGTATTTTCCAGCAAGATAATGTACCATGTCACAATGCCAGAAGTGTGACAGAGTTGTCTGAAGAACACAGTAGCAATTTCCAGTTAGCACGCTGGCCCCCCCAACTTGCCAGATGTGAGCCCGAACAAACACATCCAGGATGTGATTGAACGTGGCGTTGGAGGACATCGCCCCACCCCAGCCCAGTAATTTACGGGAATTAGGTGACTTGCGTGTGCAGATGTGGTGCCAGCTCCCTCCAGCAATCTAGCAAGGCCCCGTTGATTCCATACCATAACGCATAATTGTTGTTATCAATGCCAAAGATGGACATACAGGCTTTTAGGTAGGTGGTCATAATGTTCTGACTGATCAGTATATGTCAGTAATGTCAATTTACTTCCAAAATGGGTGCCTAACAAAATTCGCCACTGTAAAAGTAACTTCCATCATAGGATGCACTTCAACTGAACACTTCATAAAAGTGACTCTCAATTTGGAGTACGAATAAAAACGAAATAACTTAACTGCAAGTTGACACATAAAGTTGGTTTTCTAAGTGTTATATCCTAGCCAGTAATGCCACCCGAGCCCGCTGCCAAAAGGTTGGCAGCATCAAAGTCCGGACGCCGTCCGCATAAGCAGCGCCAGCGAGACAGGAAATCGCCGCAAGTCTGCGCGCGCCACCGCTGGCTTCTGGCTTCTTAAGCGCTGGAGTCGCGAGCGCTAGGACAGTTCTGTATTCGCCGCTCAGTTGTATACTCGCCACCGAATTGTGTACTTGCTAGTCAGTTGTGTGTTCATCGCAGCAGAGTTGTTGTTTGTCGTCAGCCGACGCTGACCTAGCCGCTCCGACTCGAACTAGACAGATTTCTGTAGACACAGAGTTCACTACTGTGTTGCTGTATCTTCGTTAATAAAGATAAGTACCGACTTTTATTTAATCAGTGTTTGGGTTTTCATCTTTCTGTTCACTGTTCCAGCGGACCGGTCGGCCCGCTATTAAAAGTGTGGCGGCGACTTCGTAAGCCGTTTCTACAGCGAATTGCTTGTCGCTACGAACTCCGCCACAAAACTAAGTTCAGTCACAGTTAAAAGAAATGATTAAAACCTATGCACTTGTGAAAGTTTGCAAGAATCTGCAGCAATTTCTACACTCTCAAATTAGTCATGTTCGTATTAAAAGATCTAAAGCAGTTTTCATTTACTTTAACATCTTTCATTAGAAAAATTACTAAGAAAATGATAATAAAGCCTCTACCAGATTAATGCATAGTGTACATTGTATCCAGATGAGGCTGACAATGGATAGATGAAATGGGAAAAAGGTTGTTTTAGTGGTGATGCTTTTGTCTCACTGCAAAAAAAATCATGTCTAGTAGTAGATGCGTGAAAATGTGACCAATTATCTGTCTATAATAAATCTGTTTTAGTAAATTTTAAAATTAATTTTCACTCAATATGCCAATAACATACTAAAGTTCCTCACATTACACATCAGTGGGGGACGTGAACATAAAATTTATTCAATTAAACTTTGAACTGATGCGTATAATCATTCATTTCTTTCATAATCTGCCCTAGGCTGGATAAAGAAGGACATTTATCGCTAGGAAGATATTCAGATGTCATAATTCATACAGTAAAGTGTTGAAATCCACACCAATAAAAGAACAATGTCACACCCATATATAAACGGCACATAACTGTGTCACAGCAATAGTTTATTTAGAAAGGACTACTTAAGGAACGTGTAGCAGCATGAATGTAACACAACTGCAGTGAAAACTCCATTTATAGGGTTTAATCAATCTGTCTCATCAAAAATAAATAAGTTAAAACTGTTGATAATTAAATAAACTGACAAAGATTCTGAACATTTCCTTGGGCAGTGTCATCAACACATTGCATTACTTGCTTGAGCAGCACCTACACTAGGTCAGAAGTGCACTTGTTCAATAGTAGATAAGAATGGGGTTTGATTACACGCTACTTACAGCTGAAATTGGTTAGAATTCTCTCACTCCCACTCCTATTAGTGTTGAAAGTAGCCTTTATCATTAACATTAGGCCAATAAAATCATTTATGAAGACACAAATTAGACAGCATCTGATTTTCCATCAGCTTTGAGTGGCATAAAATGGCATTTCTAGCATTCATTTTCCCACATCCATAGGTTAAAACAGGACTGAACATGTAACTGTGGCAAAACTTAGTGGGAAACTTCTATGTCAGTATCTCACACTGAGAAATCCTTCATCCAAGCTATAGTTGATCTGTTTCTCCACGCTTTTACAACTAAGCTGACTCCTCTTCTAAAGAACTTGATGACAGTGGGATGCTAAATTAGCTTCTCAGTGTTAGCTGAAACGCTGTTGAAGATTATTTTAGCAATGTTTTGAAGTAAATGACACATGTCAGATTCCTAAAATGGAGAGTTACAAGTCTGCAAGGTATAGTGCTGCATATTAGAGATGGTGTCTGCCAGGGAGTTATCAGGTAAAAGTGTATTTCCTAAACAGAAATGAATATGTGTGTTTGTTTGTAAGTGTGTGGGACTGGATTGTTCAAAAATAGTTCAAATGGTTCTGAGCACTATGGGACTTAACATATGAGGCCATCAGTCCCCTAAACTTAGAACTACTTAAATATAACTAACCTAAGGACATCACACACATCCATGCCCGAGACCGGATTCGAACCTGTGACCGTAGCAGCATCGCAGTTCCGGACTGAAGCGTTTAGAACCGCTCGGCCGCAGCAGCCAGCTGGGACAGGATGAGTGGTGGTAGTATGTGGTGAGAGAAAACTTTATATGCCATTTATCCCTCACTGAAGGTAGATTCTCATGATATTAAAATACCTCATAAATTGATCTGGATGATCCATATTTGCTCTAACTCCATTGGCTACCTCTGTAAAGCTCACACACTGCTTGGACAGTAAATAAGTGACGAAATATCATAACAGATATTGGACACCAATAATAAATTAATACTTTTCAAGGCAGTTAAAGTAAATCATAACTTTAAATAATAATGGCAGCAGGATCCTGGTTTGTTGGTATCAGTACTGTTATGACAAGAAGTGGCCATTGACATGATCAAGTAGTATTAACTTCCATGTCAGAGACAGTAATGAAAAGATTTTTTTTTATATTACTGAACAATTAAACAAATAAGTGTAAAAACATCTGCATGAAGTTCTCTCCTGCTTTTGATGCACTGCAGCTTACTGGCTGTGAGCCTGGTGTTGCATAGTATTTAATATCTGTAGTTAGATTAAAATTTGCACCTATATATGGGCAGCGGAATTATATGGTACTAAAATTATATTCATACTCTGTAAACCACTGCTAACTGCATGGCAGAGGGTATGTCCCATCATACCAACACCAGTTACTAGGGCTTTTGACTGTTCCACTCACACATGTAATGTGGGAAGAATGACTCTTGAAATGCCACTGTGTGTGCCGTACTTAATCGATAAGTTTGTCCTCACGATCACTATACGAGTGATAAGCAAGGGATTGTAGTATATTCTTCAGGCCATCATTTAAAGCCTCTTCTCAAAACTTTGTAAGCAGACTTCTGTGGGCTAGTTGATGTCTATCCTCAAGGGTCTGCCAGTTCAGTTCTTTCAACATCTCTGTGACATTCATCCAGAGATAAAGCAAATCTGTGACCATTCCTGCTATCATCATCTGTATACATTCATTACTGCCTGTTAGTCCTATTTGGTATACAGGTTCCATACACATGAGTAATATTCTATGATGGGTTACACAAGTGATTTATAAGCTATTAGTGTCTCCTTAGTAGACTGACTGCATTTCCCTAGTATTCTACCAATAACCAAAAGTCTGCCACTCGCTTTGCCCATGATTGAGCTTATGTGATCGTTTAATTTCATGTCCCTACAAAGAGTTACACCCAAGTATTTGTATGAATTGACAGATTCCATCTGTGATTCAGAGATGTTAGTGTCATAAACCGCTTCCAAGATCATGATGAATACATGATGAAACTACAGTTAAACATCTGCAGTAATCAGAAATCCCATAAATCTATATCCTTGACGCTTACGCAACTAGGTGAACATACCTGGCCCTATTTCAAATAGGAAGAGTACTTGAATGTGGGTGAGAAGTACAGCAGAGAATGCTTTACTGACAGGACTGTGTGAACTGTGCGGTTTTTATAGACCTACGTACCTTGCATAGCATAGTAGTAAACGAAAAACTCATTCCCTTTTTTCTTCTTCATTTGGATGTGTGTCTTCTTGAGGCTTTTGGCCCCTTGGCTGACCCAAGAAATATTGGAGAATGATTTTAAATCTTCTGCACGAAAAGAAAACTCCACAAGCAGTGACAAACAAAGCCATTGCGTACATAGTTATTTCCATAAACATCATTCTACGTTACGTAAGTAGCACCTGTCCCAGCACGAGTACCTTAGGCCTACCACTGGAGTGGTGAATGTCGGTTGGAATTTTGAAACAGTTGACAGCAGTCTGGGATAGTAAAGGATCAGAGAAGTAAAAACATTTTGCGCGATCGTTGGGCTCGAAAGAAAATACTGTTTTCTTATTCATTTAATGAAAACCACTCCAGTTGCTGTTGGAAACTATTGCGTCCACATTGCTGCACTGCACAAAATTTTTCCGAAGAACTTAAAACCGGCCTGATGTCAAAAACGAAACCGGTAGTGGACGCAATTAAGTTAGTCATTTAATGAAAACCACTCCAGATGCTGTTGGAAACTACTGCGTCCACGTTGTCCCTCTGCACAGAATTTTTCCGAAGAACTTAAAAATGGCCTGATGCAAAATACGATACCGGTAGTGGACGCAATAAAGTTCTCAATGCCATCTTGAGCGATATTCATTAAAAAAGGAAGAGGGTTGCGGATTCATCACATCTTCCAAACATGGAGCAACTAATTGTTTTATTAGTGCAGACCCATCTCTCTTTTGATGTACCGGTAACATAGTAATTGTAGCCATCTTCCTGAAGCAGCTGTTTTGTCCATACAGTTTGCTTCCATGGCTATTCAGCTCGAGTTCATGCACAATTGTCCCACATGAATATGAATCAAATGTCACATATAGCATTGTAGCCGTAATTCATAAAACAAGACTCAAATCATCATCCAGTAATGATACGGCGCAAATTTTATCCCGCAACCGAAAATTACAATTATCGGTACACAATCTATCATTTAGTGTCACGTTTTTCGTTACGGATATGTACGACGTTAATATGAATGAGTGGTGTCTGTTCCTTTGGACATGTATGAAAGAACAGACACCACATAGAATTCGCAGCTGTGATACACATTATGTAAAAGAGAAAGGAAAGGAACTATTGATGTCAGCTGCATTAAGGCCTTATGCGGAATCAGCAATGATGAAAGAAAATGTGTGCCAAACCAAGACTCAGCTGCTTACTAGGCACTTGCTTTAGAAATTGCGCCACCCAGACACATTGTTCATCGCGACTGCGTGGCTGTCTCAGCACACATACCGGCTGACCCACACTGCCATGGAGTGCCACCTAACTGCAGTCCTCCTCCATGTCATCTATGCTCGCTACTCACAGATTTCCGCAGAACGTTGAACGTAATTGTGCATCCACACTGAAGGTAGAAGACTCAATACCCATCAAGTGAATCAGTTACATGAATGCATAGTGTCCATTCTTTCGGACACACTGAAAACGACAGACACCACGCGGGATCTGCAGCTGTAAAACACATTAATTAAATTAAGGAAAAGGAGGAACTATTGATGTCAGCTGCATTGGAAATTTATGTAGAATCAGAGGCGATGAGCGAAAATATGTGCTGAAAAATTCAACATGGAATTTACTAGGCAGCTGCATTAACAACTGCACACCACACACACGGTGTTTATCACAACTGCACAGACAATCTTGGCCCACCTTTAGCCAACCCACACTCACACCCAGTGCCACTTATATGAAGTCCCCGTCCATGTCCTCCATGCTCGCTATTTTGAGATTCCTGCAGAAGGTTGAGCGTAACTGTGCATCTGCACTGAAGGTGATGGATACGAATCAGTTATATGAACGCATGGTAACTGTTCTTTCAGAAATGACCAAAATGACAAACACTAAGTGGAATCCGCAGCTGTGACAAATATTATGTAAACTGAACGTGGAGGGACTAGAAAGAAAGAAAAGAAAAGGAACTATTGATGTCAGCTGAAATGGAACTTTATGTAGAATCAGTGGCAATGAGCGAAAATGTGTGCCAAACTGGGATTCAACAAGGGATCTCCTGCTTACTAGGCACTAGTGGTAACAACTGTGGCACCTTCTTTTTTTGTTTTCTTTTCGCCCCTGGACAAGAAAGGGAAAACTACCAAAAAAATCTACTTGCCATCACCACTTGTGTCCTAACAAAAAAAAAAAAAAAAAAAAAAAAAATGCAGCTCTTCATTCGTTGGCGCCTATCTAGGCCTATCCCAAAACAACTAACCTATTACTACAAGGGTGTAGGACAGTGTAGGAAAAGAAGAGAGTAAGGGGGAAGATAGAGAGTAGCGATGAAAATGAAAGTAGTTGTGTATGGGCTTGTTTTTGTTTAGTTTATTTTATTGCATTTTAATGTTATTTTTTGTTTTCTTTGCGTTTATATACGGGGTGGTCCATTGATAGTGACTGGGCCTAATATCTCACGAAATAAGCGTCAAATGAAAAAAACTACAAAGGACGAAACTCGTCTAGCTTGAAGGGGGAAACCAGATGGCGCTATGGTTGGTCCGCTAGATGGCGCTGCCCTAGGTCAAACGGATATCGACTGCGGTTTTTTTTAAATAGGAACCCCCATTTTTATTACATATTCGTCTAGTACATAAAGAATTACGAATGTTTTAGTTGGACCACTTTTTTCGCTTTGTGATAGATGGCACTGTAATAGTCACAAACGTATAAGTACATGTTATAACATAACAATCCGCCAGTGTGGACGGTATTTGCTTCGTCATACATTACCCGCGTTGAAATGGACCGTTTACCAATTGCACAAAAGGTCGATATCGTGTTGGTGTATGGCTATTGTGAACAAAATGCCCAACGGGCGTGTGCTATGTATACTGCTCAGTATCCTGGACGACTTCATCCAAGTGTCCGGACCGTTCGCCGGACGGTTACGTTATTTAAGGAAACTGGAAGCGTTCAGCCACTTGTGAAACGTCAATCACGACCTGCAATAAATTATGATGCCCAAGTAGGTGTTTTATCTGCTGTTGTGGCTAATCCGCGCCGGCCGGAGTGGCCGAGAGGTTCTAGGCGCTACAGTCTGGAGCCGCCCAACCGCTACGGTTGCAGGTTCGAATCCTGCTTCAGGCATGGATATGTGTGGTGTCCTTAGGTTAGTTAGGTTTAAGTAGTTCTAAGTTCTAGGAGACTGATGACCTCAGAAGTTAAGTCCCGTAGTGCTCAGAGCCATTTTGCTAATCCGCACATCAGCAGCAGACAAATTGCGCCAGAATCGGGAATCTCAAAAACGTCGGTGTTGAGAATGCTACAACAACATCGATTGCACCCGTACCATATTTCTATGCACCAGGGATTGCATGGTGACGACTTTGAACTTCGTGTACAGTTTTGCCACTGGGCAGAAGAGAAATTACAGGACGATGACAGATTTTTTGCGCGCGTTCTATTTAGCGACGAAGCGTCATTCACCATCAGCGGTAACGTAAATCGGCATAATATACACTATTGGGCAACGGAAAATCCACATAGGCTGCGACAAATGGAACATCAGTGATTTTGGCGGGTTTATGTATGGTGCGGCATTATGGGAGGAAGGACAATTGGCCCCTATTTTATCGATGGCAATCTAAATGGAGCAGTGTATGCTGATTTCCTACATAATGTTCTACCGAAGTTACTACAAGATGTTTCACTGCATGACACAATGACGATGTACTTCCAACACGATGGATGTCCGGCAGATAGCTTGCGTGCGGTTGAAGCGGTATTCAGTAGCATATTTCATGACAGGTGAATTGGTCGTCGAAGCACCATACCATGGCCCGCACGTTCAACGGTTCTGACGGCCCCGGATTTCTTTCTGTGGGGAAAGTTGAAAGATATTTGCTATCGTGAACTACCGACAACGCCTGACAACATGCGTCAGCGCGTTGTCAATTCATGTGCGAAAATTACGGAAGGCGAACTACTCGCTGTTGAGAGGAATGTCGTTACACGTATTGCCAAGTGCATTGAGGTTGATGGACACCATTTTGAGCATTTATCGCATTAATGTGGTATTTACAGGTTATCACGCTGTAACGGCATGCATTCTCAGAAATGAAAAGTTCACAAAGGTACATGGATCACATTGGAACAACCGAAATAAAATGTTCAAACGTACCTACGTTCTGTATTTTAATTTAAAAAACCTTCCTGTTATCATCTTCAACTTTTGCAGTCCTGTCTTCCTCAGTTGCATGTAATATTACGGTATATTGGTAATTTTTACTTATGGACCGTCTGACAGCTATGTCAAGCATTCCCTGTCAACGTGTGCAACAGGTTCAAGAAAATACATCTGAAACTCCATAAGACGATACAGCACATAAAATTCAACAAAACATGCAAAAAGAACGATTTAATTCCAAGTTACATTAATGTAAACGTTAAAAACAGTTCTACAGTGGCACAAAAGTCTAAATCATTTGCAGAACGATATTGGTTACTACATGAAATTAAGATGCTCTATTCGAATAAACAGCACCTAAACATGATGCTCTATGAGACTCATCTAGAATTGGGAAAAAACGTAGCTAACGCCGCAGTTTTCATGGCACTAGAAGAAAAAACTGAACACAACACATACACAGCAATGAAACATTTACAAAACAAACATATACAGAAGATAATGAAACTAACAGTAAAAAAGACGCAAAAATACATTAACATTTTAAACGTGAAACCATATGAACACCAACACACATTCCATCCACGCTTAGTTAACCCACCAGGGACAGAATTACACGAAATTGAAAAAAATGCTCTTGGAAAAAGGTTTGAAACACTGCACCAATAGCAAAGTGAACAATCATTTCATAGAAAATCTCATCGTAGAAACTGAACACATCCTTACACGTGAAGAACAACAAAATAATTGTGAAATAAACATAGGACTGACAAGAGAACTAGTAAAAGAAGAAATAAAATGCATAATAAAACAAACACAGCAGACACACAATAAGAACAACCAATCAGAAGCAGCCACTATGAAAAGGTTAAAACAAAAGTTAACAAACGATAACATATTAATAACAAGAGCAGACAAGGGAAATGTAACAGTACTCATGGATAAAGAGCAATACATCACAAAAACCAAGGAATACATAAACACCAATGCCATACAAAAAATGAAGTCAGATCCAACTGAACGATTCCAGGCAAATGTGAAACGACCACTGAAAAACATTGAACACACACTCACAGACAAACAGAAATACTACTTAACACAGAAGAACCCACAAGCACCAACACTCCGCAGTCAACTGAAAGTACATAAAGACAGAATGCCAATGAGAGCTGTTGTCAACTTCAAGAAAGCCCCAACATACCGCATAGCCAAACACCTCCAAAAGTTAGTTACAAAACACTATAAAGTAGAAAACAACAGAACAGTGATAAACACAGGAAACCTAATAGAAAACATACAGAACATACAGGTACCACACACAGCATCACTGATTTCATTCGATATAGAAAATATGTATACCTCCACCCCTATCACAGAAACAATAGAAATCATAGAACAAAATCTCTCATCTACATCTACACTTATACTCCGCAAGACACCCAACAGTGTGTGGCGGAGGGCACTTTACGTGCCACTACCTCCCTTTCCTGTTCCAGTCGCGTATGGTTCGCGGGAAGAACGACTGTCTGAAAGCCTCCGTGCGCGCTCTAATCTCTCTAATTTTACATTCGTGATCTCCTCGGGAGGTATAAGTAGGGGGAAGCAATATATTCGATACCTCATCCAGAAACGCACCCTCTCGAAACCTGGCGAGCAAGCTACACCGCGATGCAGAGCGTCTCTCTTGCAGAGTCTGCCACTTGAGTTTGTTAAACATCTCCGTAACGCTATCACGGTTACCAAATAAACCTGTGACGAAACGCGCCGCTCTTCTTTGGATCTTCTCTATCTCCTCCGTCAACCCGATCTGGTACGGATCCCACACTGATGAGCAATACTCAAGTATAGGTCGAACGAGTGTTTTGTAAGCCACCTCCTATGTTGATGGACTACATTTTCTAAGGACTCTCCCAATGAATCTCAACCTGTTACCCGCCTTACCAACGATTAATTTTATATGATCATTCCACTTCAAATCGTTCCGCACGCATACTCCCACATATTTTACAGAAGTAACTGCTACCAGTGTTTGTTCCGCTATCATATAATCATACAATAAAGGATCCTTCTTTCTATGTATTCGCAATACATTACATTTGTCTATGTTAAGGATCAGTTGCCACTCCCTGCACCAAGTGCCTATCCGCTGCAGATCTTCCTGCATTTCGCTACAATGTTCTAATGCTGCAACTTCTCTGTATACTATAGCATCATCCGCGAAAAGCCGCATGGGACTTCCGACACTATCTACTAGGTCATTTATATATATTGTGGAAAGCAATGGTCCCATAACACTCCCCTGTGGCACGCCAGAGCTTACTTTAACGTCTGTAGACGTCTCTCCATTGATAACAACATGCTGTGTTCTGTTTGCTAAAAACTCTTCAATCCAGCCACACAGCTGGTCTGATATTCCGTAGGCTCTTACTTTGTTTATCAGGCGACAGTGCGGAACTGTATCGAACGCCTTCCGGAAGTGAAGAAAAATAGCATCTACCTGGGAGCCTGTATCTAATATTTTCTGGGTCTCATGAACAAATAAAGCGAGTTGGGTCTCACACAATCGCTGTTTCCGGAATCCATGTTGATTCCTACATAGTAGATTCTGGGTTTCCAAAAACGACATGATACTCGAGCAAAAAACATGTTCTAAAATTCTACAACAGATCGACGTCAGAGATATAGGTCTATAGTTTTCCGCATCTGCTCGACGACCCTTCTTGAAGACTGGGACTACCTGTGCTCTTTTCCACTCATTTGGAACCTTCCGTTCCTCTAGGGACTTGCGGTACACGGCTGTTAGAAGGGGGGCAAGTTCTTTCGCGTACTCTGTGTAGAATCGAATTGGTATCCCGTCAGGTCCAGTGGACTTTCCTCTGTTGAGTGATTCCAGTTTCTTTTCTATTCCTTGGACACTTATTTCGATGTCAGCCATTTTTTCGTTTGTGCGAGGATTTAGAGAAGGAACTGCAGTGCGGTCTTCCTCTGTGAAACAGCTTTGGAAAAAGGTGTTTAGTATTTCAGCTTTACGCGTGTCATCCTCTGTTTCAATGCCATCATCATCCCGGAGTGTCTGGATATGCTGTTTCGAGCCACTTACTGATTTAACGTAAGACCAGAACTTCCTAGGATTTTCTGTCAAGTCGGTACATAGAATTTTACTTTCGAATTCACTGAACGCCTCACGCATAGCCCTCCTTACGCTAACTTTGACATCGTTTAGCTTCTGTTTGTCTGAGAGGTTTTGGCTGCGTTTAAACTTAGAGTGAAGCTCTCTTTGCTTTCGCAGTAGTTTCCTAACTTTGTTGTTGTACCACGGTGGGTTTTTCCCGTCCCTCACAGTTTTACTCGGCACGTATCTGTCTAAAACGCATTTTACGATTACCTTGAACTTTTTCCATAAACACTCAACATTGTCAGTGTCTGAACAGAAATTTTCGTTTTGATCTGTTAGGTAGTTTGAAATCTGCCTTCTATTACTCTTGCTAAACAGATAAATCTTCCTCCCTTTTTTTATATTCCTACTAACTTCAATATTCAGGGATGCTGCAACGGCCTTATGATCACTGATTCCTTGTTCTGTACATACAGAGTCGAAAAGTTCGGGTCTGTTTGTTATCAGTAGGTCCAAGATGTTATCTCCACGAGTCGGTTCTCTGTTTAATTGGTCGAGGTAATTTTCGGATGTGCACTCAGTATAATGTCACTCGATGCTCTGTCCCTACCACCCGTCCTAAACATCTGAGTGTCCCAGTCTATACCTGGTAAATTGAAATCTCCACCTAAGACTATAACATGCTGAGAATATTTATGTGAAATGTATTCCAAATTTTCTCTCAGTTGTTCTGCCACTAATGCTGCTGGGACGGGAGGTCGGTAAAAGGAGCCAATTATTAACCTAGCTCGGTTGTTGAGTGTAACCTCCACCCATAATAATTCACAGGAACTATCCACTTCTATTTCACTACAGGATAAACCACTACTAACAGCGACGAACACTCCACCAACGGTAGCATGCAATCTATCCTTTCTAAACACCGTCGGTACCTTTGTAAATATTTCGGCAGAATTTATCTCTGGCTTCAACCAGCTTTCTGTACCTATAACGATTTTGGCTTCGGTGCTTTCTATCAGCGCTTGAAGTTCCGGTACTTTACCAACGCAGCTTCGACAGTTTACAATTACAATACCGATTGCTGCTTGGTCCCCGCATGTCCTGACTTTGCCCTGCACTCGTTGAGGCTGTTGCCCTTTCTGTACTTGCCCAAGGCCATCTAACCTAAAAAAAAAACCGCCCAGCCCACGCCACACAACCCCTGCTACCCGTGTAGCCGCTTGTTGCGTGTAGTGGACTCCTGACCTATCCAGCGGAACCCGAAACCCCACCATCCTATCGCGCAAGTCGAGGAATCTGCAGCCCACACGGTCGCAGAACCGTCTCAGCCTCTGATTCAGACCCTCCACTCGGCTCTGTACCAAAGGTCCACAGCAACCTCACCACAGACGCAATAAAGGAAATAACAGATATGCTCAGACTGACAACTGAACAACACTACTCTCAGTTTGAGAAAGAATATTATCTACAAACTGATGGACTGCCCATGGGATCCCCAATATCAGGAACACTAGCAAACATTCTCATCAGTCACCTAGAAAATCAGATACAAGCTGAAAACTTACGAACACACTCAACAAACACACACAATGACAACACCACACGGAAAAGAACCAGATGATACACCATGACCTACACACATAAACTAACACACAGAGTTGCAAACATCCTAAAGAGACAGGGTTTCAAAATAGCATATAAGCCTGGGCAAACCCTTCAATCACACCTAAGCCAGCCAGCTACCAAGAGGGACAAATTCCAACAATCAGGAATATATAAACTTGACTGTCGAAGTTGTGATGCAGTATACATAGGCATGACATGCGGGAATTTTGAAACAAGATACAAAGAACGTATCAGATGTTGGAAGTATGAAACAAACCATTCCACTTTTGCAGAGCATTTAAAACATTATAACCATAATCCTACAAACATGGAACAAGAAATGAAAATAATGAGAATAAGCAACCATGACAAACATCTTATACAAATGCAAGAAAACTTCCACATCCAGAAAGCCATAGCAGAAAACAAACATGTGATAAATGAACAAACTCACATCAGCACAGGCTCCCTACTACACTTATAACATAAAACAAAAAAGCTCTTCCCCACACCATCTGGACACACACACACACACACACACACACACACACACACAGCCAACAAAAAAAAAATTATACCACACCATTATACACACACACAGCACAAAAAATATAGATCACAACAAAACACACACACACACACACACACACACACACACAGCACAAAAAAAATTAATATCACACCAAAACACACACACACACACACACACACACGGAAACGCACACACATATGCATACACGAACAGACCACACTACCACAGATACTTCAGTAGTTACACTCATAGGGTTGGCAATAACATTCGATCTTTGGCAAAAACATTTGACAGTCGGCATTAAAACAAGCGTTCAGTTCACAGTGCTGTGGAATGTGGGGAAAAAACCGCAAATTGGCGTTCATAAGAAGAAGAACAACACACAAAATGCAACAGGAGCGTAATATGTAAGAAATTATCCACGCAACCTGTAAGTACAGTTCAAAACATTACTACTTAATAGGAAATACCAACCACCAGAACTGTTTATAACCTATAGGCACAGTGACAAAAATGTAAATTAAATAGCTAACATATGTACATATTCCAGGCCACTGATGATGCCTTGCAGAAAATAAAGGCGAAACGCGTATGGCACTAAAATTGTGTTTTATTCAGTTGCTGTCAGACGGTCCATAAGTAAAAATTACCAATATACCGTAACTTCCTGTTATCAACTTAAGACTATTACAGCACCATCTATCACAAAGCGAAAAAAGTGGTCCAACTAAAACTTTCATATTTCTTTACGTACTACACGAATATGTAATAAAAAATGGGGGTTACTATTTAAAAAAAAAACGCAGTTGAGATCCTTTTGACCTATGGCAGCGCCATCTAGTGGGCCAACCATAGTGCCATCTGGTTTTCCCCTTCAAGCTAGACAAGATTTCGTTCTTTGTAGTTTTCTTCGTTTGACGCTTATTTCGTGAGATTTTTGGACCGGTCACGATCAGTGGAACACCCTGTATATATATTTTTATTTTCTTTCACTTATTTACTTTTTTTAATTTTTACGTTTTTAAAATTAAATTAGTCTATGTACCAGAATTCCAGGAGTCAATAACGCCTCTGATTGGCGGAACGTCCAAATGTGTCTTCTTGAAAATTTAATGAAGATTCTGTTTGCAGTGGCTTCAGAACATCATGTCGAGAAAAAGGTATCGGCATCTCATGGCTTGGACGTTTCAGCTGGAAGGCGGGTCATGAAAGGCGCATTGTGCCTTTAGTATTCCATCCCGATGCAATTTCTCTGTTTCAACGTCAATGTAAAACTCCAAGGGTTACAGTAAGCCTGCAGTGATACATCGGAATATACTAACGGACTCCCAATAAAGGTTCAAGCCACAGGCTGTTTGAAGCGTTACTCTACCTGGACAGAAGTCGGCATTGTGCCCTTTGTATTCAATCCCGAAGCAATTTCTGTGTTTTACCGTCAATGTGAACGTCAAAGGATTACAGTAAGCCTGCAGTGGTGCATCAGAATCGACTACTGGACTCCCAGAAAAGGTTCAAAGCAGAGACCGTTTGAAGTGTTACTCCCCCTGGACAGAAGTCGGCATTGTGAAGGTTGTGTTCCATCAGGATGCAATTTCTGTGTTTCATCGTCAATGTGAAGGTCCAACAGTTACAGTAAACCTGCATTAGCCCATCAGACTCTACTACTGGACTCCCAGAAAAGGTTCAAAGCACAGACCCTTTGAAAAGTTACTCCCCCTGGACAAAAGTAGGCATTGTGCTCTTTGTATTCAATCTGGATGCAATTTGAGTGTTTCATCGTCAACGTGAAGATCCAAGGGTAAGACTAAAGCTGCAGTGGTGCATCGGATACTAATACTGTACTCCGTGGAAAAGTTCAAATCACACTTCCCATGGACAGAAGTCGGCATCGTGACATTTTATATTCTATTTCGATGCAATTTCTGTGTTTCAAGGTGAATGTGAAAGTCCAAGGGTTACAGTAACCCTGCAGTGGTGCATCGGAATATACTACTGGACTCCCAATAAAGGTTCAAAGCACAATCAGTAAGCCTGCAGTGGTGCACCTGAATCTACTCCTGGACTCTCAGGTAAGGTTCATGGCACATACGGTTTGAAGCGTTTCTCACTCTATGTGGAAGTCCGCATTGTGCCTTTTGTATTTAATCCTTATGCAGTTTGTGTGTTTCATCGTCAATGTGAAAGTCCAAGGGTAACAGTAAAACTGCTTTGGTGCATCGGCATCTACTGTTGTACACCCAGGAAAAAGCACAGTCTGTTTGAAGCGTTACTCCCCTTGTACTGAAGTCGGCATTGTGACATTTTGTATATAATCCAGATGGAATTTCTGTGTTTCATCGTCAGTGTGAACATCCAAGGGATACAGTAAGCCTACTGTCGTGCATCTGAATGTAATACTGGTCTCCCAGGAAATTTTCATATCACAGACTGTATGAAGCGTTACTCGCCCTGGACAGAAGTCGTCAATTTGCATTTTGTATCCAATCACGATGTAATTCTGTGTTTGATCGTCAATGTGAAGGCCCAGGGGTTACAGTAAGCCTGTAGTGGTGCATCGGAATGTACTACTGGTCTGCCAGGAAAGTTTCATATCACAGACTGTATGAAGCGTTACTAACAATTTCTGTGTTTCATTGTCAATGTGAAGGCGCAAGGGTTACAATAAACATGTCGTGGTGAATCATAATCTAATACTGGGCTCCCAGGAAATTTTTTAACACAGGTTGCTTGAGGCGTTACTCCCGCTGGACCCAAGTGTGTATTGTATTCATTCCTAATGCAGTTTCTTTGTTTCATCGTCAGTATGAAGGTCGAAGGTTTACAGTAAACCTGCAGTGGTGCATCGGAATCTAATACTGAACTCCCAGAAATGTTTCAAAGTACACACTGTTTGAAGCGTTAATCCCCCTGAATGGTAGACAGCATTGTGAATTTTGTATTCAATCCCGATGTCATTTCTGTGTTTGATCGTCAATGTGAAGGTACAAGGGTTACAGTAAGCTTGCAGTGATGCATCGTAATCTACTACTGGACTCCCAGGAAATGTTCAAATCACAGACTATTTGAAGCGTTACTCCTCCTGGACAAAAGTTTTCACTGTGCCTTTTGTATATATTCTCGATGCAGTTTCTGTGATTCATCATAAATTTGAATTTTCAAGGGTTGCAGTAAGCTTGCAGTTTTGCAGCGCAATGTAGGCTAGTGCTGGACTTCCAATAAATGTTCAAAACACAGACTGTTTGAAGCGTTACTCCTCCTGGACAGAAGCCGGCATTGTGCCTTTTGTATTCAATCACGATGCATTTTCTGTGCTTCATCGTCAATTTGAAGGTCCAAGGGCTACAGTAAGGCTGCAGTGGTGCTTCGGATTGTATTACTGGACTCCCAATAAATGTTCAAATACAGACTGTTTGAAGCATTCCTCCCCCTTGACAGATGCCGGCATTGGGCCACTTGTATTCAATCCCGATGCAAATTCTGTGTTTCATCGTTAATGTGAAGGTCCAAGGATAACAGAAACGCTGCAGTGGGGCATAGAAATCGTCTATTGTACTGCCAGGAAAAAGCACAGACTGTTTGAAACGTTACTCTCCCTGGCCAAGAGACGGCATTGTGATATCATGTTTTTACTTCCGATGGAATTTTTGTGTTTCATCGTCAGTATGTACGTCGAAGGTTTGCAGTAAAGCTGGAGTGTTGCACCGGAATCTACTACTGGACTCCCAGGTAAGGTTCAATTCACAGACTGTTTGAAGCGTGACTTATTCTGGACGGAAGTCAGCATTGTGCCTTTTGTATTTAATCCCGATGCAATTAATATGTTTCATGGTCTAAGTGAACGTCCCAAGATTCAGTAAGCCTGCAGTGGTGCATCGGAAACTACTACGGGACTCCCAGGAAACTTTCAAAGCACAGACAGTTTGATGCGTTACTCCTCCTGAGCAAAAGTCTGCATTGTCCCTTTTGTATTCATGCCCGTTGCAATTTCTGTCTTTCATCTTCAATGGGAAGGTCCAAGGGTTACAGTAAGACTGCAGTGGTGCATCGGAATGTACTACTGGACTCAAAATAAAAGTTCAAAAGCCCAGACTCTTTGAAGTGTTACTCCTCCTGGACAAAAGTTTGCATTGTGCCTTACTTATTTAATCACGATCCAGTTTCTGTGTTTCGTCATAAATGTGATAGTCCAAGGGTCACAGTAAGGCTGCAAGTGGTGCATCGGAATCTACTACTGGATTCCCAGGGAAGGTTCAAAGTAAGGAGTGTTTGAAAAGTTACTCATGGATGGAAGTCAGCATTGTGTCTTTTGTATTCAATGGGGATTCGGTTTGTGCGTTTCATCGACAATGTGAGGGTCCAAGGGTAACAGTAAAGCTGCAGTTGTGCATCGGAATTTACTATTGAACTACTAGGAAAAAGCAGAGACTGAAGCATTACTCCCCCTGGACAGAAGTCGGCATTGTGATATTTTGTATTCAATTCCGATGGAATTTCTGTGTATAATCGTCAGTATGAAATTCGAAGGATTACAGTAAAGTTGCAGTGGTGAATCGGAATATAATACTGGACTCCCAGGAAAGTTTCGAATTACACTCTGTATGAAGCTTTACTCCCTCTGGACAGGAGTCGGCATTGTGCCTTTTGCATTCAATCCAGATGCAATTTCTGTATTTCATCGTCACTGTGAAGGTCCAAAGGCTACAGTAAATTTGCAGTGGAGCATTGGAATTTACTACTGGACTCCCAGAAAAGGTTCTAAGCACAGACTGTTTGAAGCGTTACTCACTCTGGACGGAAGTCGGCATTGTGCCTTTTGTATTCAATCCGGGTGCGGTTTGAGTGTTTCATTGTCAATGTGAAGATCCAAGAGTAACAGTAAAGCTGCAGTGGTGCATCGGAATCTACTCATGTACTCCCAGGAAAAAGCACAGACTGAAGCGTTACTCCCCCTGGGCAGAAGTCGGAATTGTGATATTTTGTATTGAATCCCGATGGAATTAATGTGTTTCACCGTCAGTATGAAGGTAGAAGGTATACAGCGAAACTGCAGTGGTGCATCGGAATCTAATACTGTACTCCCAGGAAACTTTCAAATTACATACTGTATGAAGCGTTACTCCTCCTGGACAGAAGTCGTCGTTGTCCATTGTGTAATCAATCCCAATGCAATTTCTGTGTATCATCGTCAATGTGAAGGACCAAGGATTACAGTAAATATGTCGTGGTTAATCATAATGTAATACTAGTCTCCCAGGAAAGTTTTTAACACAGACTCTTTGAAGCGTTACTCCTATTGGACACAAGTGTGTATTGTGCCTTTTGTATTCAATCTTAATGCAAATTCTCTGCTTCATCGTCATTGTGAAGGACAAAGGGTTACAGTAAAGCTACAGAGGTGCACCAGAATCTAATACTCGACTCCCAGGAAAGGTTCAAAACACAGACTGTTTCAAGCGTTACCCCCCTGGACAGAAGACAGCATTGTGCCTTATGTATACAATCACGATGCAATCTCTGTGATTTATCGTCAATAAGAAAGTCTAAGGGTTACAGTAAACCTGCAGTGGAGCATCGGAAAGTACTACTGGACTCCCAGGAAAGGTTCAAAGCACAGACAGTTTGATGCGTTGCTCTCCCTGGACAGAAGTCGGCATTGTGCTTTTATATTCAATCCCGATGCAATTACTGAGATTCATCGTCACTGTGAAGGTCGAAAGGCTACGATGGACCTGCAGTGGTGCATTGGGATCTACAACTGGTCTCCCAGAAAAGGTTCTAAGCACATACAGTTCGAAGCATTGCTGTCCCTGGAGAAGAGTTGTAATTGTGTATTTTGTATTCAATCCGAGTGTAATTGGTGTGTTTCATAGTCAAAGTGAAGTTCCAAGGGTAAGTGTAAAGCTGCAGTGGTGCATCGGAATCTACTTTTGTACTCACTCACAGGAGAGGTTCAAAGCAAAGAATGGTTGACGCGTAACCCCCTTGGACAGAAGTAGGAATTGTGATATCTTGTTTCCAATTCCGAAGTAATTTCTGTGTTTCATCGTCTTCATGAAGGTCGAAGGGTTACAATAAACGTGCAGTGATCCATCGGAATCTAGTACTGGACTCCCAGGAAAGTCTCAAAGCACAGACTATTTGAAGAGTTACTCCCTCTGGACAGAAGTCGGCATTGTGCTTTTTGCATTCAAATCCGAAACAATTTCTGTGTTACATTGTCAGTGTGAAGCTCCAAGGGCTACAGTAAGTCTGCAGTGGTGCATAGGAATATACTACTGGATTCCCAATAAGTGTTCCACGCACAGACAGTTTGAAAAGTTACTCCCCCTGGAGAGAAATAGACATTTTGACTTTTGTATTTAACCCAGATGCAATTTCTGTGTTTCATCGTCAATGTGAAGTTACAAGGATTACTATAAACCTGTAGTGGTGCATCGAAATCTACTACTGGACTCCTAGGTAACGTTCAATGCGCAAACGTTTTGAAGCGTTACTCCCCCTGGACAAAAGTTGGCATTGTGCCTTTTGTATTCAATCCGGATGCAGTTTGTGTGTTTCATCGTCAATGTAAAGGTCGAAGGTACACAGTGAACCTGCAGTGGTGCAACGGAATCTAATACTGGTCTCCCAGGAAACTGTCATATCACAGACTATATGAAACGTTACTCTTCCTGGACACAAGTCGTCATTGTGCATTTTGTATCCTATCCCGATGGAGTTTCTGTTTTTCATCGTCAATGTGAAGGTCCAACGGTTACATTAATGCTGCAGTGGTGCATCGCAATCTAATACTGGACTGCCAGGAAAGATTGTTTGAAGCGATACTCACTCTGGACGGAAGTCGGAATTGTCCCTTTTGTATTCAATCCGGATGCTGTTTGCGTGTTTCATCGTCAATGTGAAGGTCCTAGGGTAACAGTAAAGCTGCAGTGGTGCATCGGTATCTACTATTGTACTGCCAGGAAAGGTCACAGACTGTTTGAGGTGTTACTGCCCATGGACAGAAGTCGGCATTGTGGCTTTTATGTTCAATCCCGATGCAATTACTGTGTTTCATCGTCATTGTTAAGATCCAAGGGTTACATTAATGCTGCAATGTTGCATCGAAATCTTATACTGGAATCCCTGGAAAGGTTCAAAGCACAGACTGTTTGGAGCGTTATTCACTCTGGACGGACGTCGGAATGTGCCTTTTGCAATCAATTTGAAGCGTTACTCACTCTGGACGTAAGTAGGAAATCTGCCTTTTGTATTCAATCCCAATGCAATTTCTGTATTTCATGGAGAATGTGAAGGTCCAAGGGTTACGGTAAGCCTGCATTGGTGCATCAGAATTTACTACTGGACTCCCAATAAATGTTAAAAGCACAGACTGTTGTAGCGTTATTCCCCCTTGACAGAAACCGGCATTGTGCATTTTGTATTCAATCCCGATTGAATTTATGTGTTTCATCATCCATGTGGAGGTCCAAGGGCTACAGTAAACCTGCAGTGGTGCATCGGAATCTACTGCTGGACTTCCAGAAAAGGTTCAAAGCACAGACTTTTTGAATCGTTACTCCCACTGGAGAAAAGTTGTCATTGTCCCTTTTGCATTCAATCCGAATGCTGTATGTGTGTTTCATCGTCAATGTGGAGGCCCCAGGGATTTCAGTAAGTCGGCATTGTGCCTTTTGTCTTCAATCCCGATTCTGTTTCAGTGTTTCATCGTCACTATGAAGGCCCAAAGGCTACAGTAAATCTGCAGTGGTGCATCGGAATCTAATACTGGACTCAAAGGAAAGTTTCAAATTACATACTGTTTGAAACGTAGCTCCTCCTGGACAGATGTCGGCATTGTGCTTTTTGTATTCAATCCGGATGCAATTTCTGTGTTTCATCGTCAATGAGAAGGCCCAAGGGTTACAGTAAACATGTTGTGGTTAATCATTATCTAATACTGGTCTCCCAGGAAAGTTATTAACAGAGACTCTTTGAATGGTTACTCCCCTGGACACAAGTGTGTATTGTGCCATCTGTATTCAATCCTAATGCAATTTCTGTGTTTCATCGTCTATGTGAAGGTCCAAGGTTTACAGTGAGCCTGCAGTGGCGCATCGCAATTAACTACTGGACTCCCACGAAAGGTTCAAACACAGACTGTTTGATGAGTAACTCCCCCTGAACAGAAGTTGGCATTGTGGCTTTTGTATTCAATCCCGATGCAATTTCTGTGATACATCGTCAATACGAACTTCCAAGGGTTACAGTAAGCCTGCAGTGGTGCATCGGAATCTACAACTGGACTCCCAGGAAAGATTCAATCCAAAGACAGAGTGACGCGTTACATCCCCTGGACAGGGGTCGGTATTATGCCTTTTGTATTCAGTGCCTATGCAACTACTGCATTTCATCGTCAAGTTTAAGGCCCAAGGGATACATTAATGCTGCAATGTTGCATCTGGACTCCCAGGAAAGGTAAAACGACAGATTGTTTGAAGCGTTACTCACTCTGGACGTAAGTCAGAATTGTGCATTTTGTATTCAGTTCCGATGCAATTTCTGTATTTCATCGACAATGTGAAGGTCCAAGGGTTACGGTAAGCCTGCATTGGTGCATCAGAATGTACTACTGGACTCCCAATAAATGTTCAAAGCACAGACTGCTGTAGCGTCACTCCCCCTTGACAGAAACCGGCATTGTGCATTTTGTATTCAATCCCGATTCAATTTGTGTGTTTCATCGTCAATGTTAAGATCCAAGGGTTAAATTAATGCTGCAATGTTGCATCGGAATCTTATACTAGACTCCCTGGAAAGGTTCAAAGCACAGAATGCTTTTAACCGTTATTCACTCTGGACGTAAGTCTGCATTGTGACTTTTGTATTCTATCCCGATGCAACATCTGTGTTTCATCGGCAATGTGAACATCCAAGGCTTACAGTTGGCCTGCAGTGGTGCATTGGAATCTACTACTGGACTCCCAGGTAAGGTTCATAGTACATGCTGTTTGAAGCGCTGCTCCCCCTGGACATAAGTTCGCATTGTGGATTTTGAATTCAATCCCGATGCAATTTCTGTATTTAATCCCCAATGTGAAAGTCCAGGGGTTACAGTAAACCTGCAGTGGAGCATCGGAATCCGCTACAAGACTAGCAGGAAAGGTTCAAACACAGACTGTTTTAAGCGTTACTCCCCCTGGACAGAAGTCGGCATTGTGCCTTTGTCTTCAATCCCGATTCATTTTCAGTGTTTCATCGTCACTATGAAGGCCCAAAGGCTACAGTAAACCTGCAGGGGCGCATCGGAATCTAATACTGGACTCAAAGGAAAGCTTCAAATTACATACTGTTTGAAACGTTACTCCTCCTGGACAGAAGTTGGCATTGTGCTTTTTGTATTCAATCCCGATGCAATTTCTGTGTTACATCGTCAGTGTGAACGTCCAAGGGATACAGTAAGAATGCCTTGGTGCATCGGAATGTAATACTGGTCTCCCAGGAAACTTTCATATCACAGACTGTATGAAACGTTACTCCACCTGGACACAAGATGTCATTGTGCATTTTGTATTCAATCCCGGCGCAATTTCAGTGTTTCATTGTCTATATGAAAGTCTAAGGTTTAAATTAAACCTGTAGTGGTGCATCGGAATCTGATACGGTACTCCCAGGAAAGTTTCGAAACACAGACTGTTATAAGATTACTCCCCCTGGACAGAAGTCGCCTTTGTGCCTATTGCAATCAAACCCGTTACATCGTCAGTGTGAACGTCTAAGGGATACACTAAGAATGCCGTGGTGCATCGGAATGTAATACTGGTCTCCCAGGAAACTTTCATGTCACAGACTGTATGAATCGTTAGTCCCCCTGGACTGAAATCGTCATTGCGTATTTTGTATTCAATACCGATGCAATTTCTCTATTTCGTCATCAATGTGTATGCCCAAGGGTTACAGTGAACATGTCGTGGATAATCATAATCTAATACTTGTCTCCCAGGAATGTTTTTTAGCACAGGCTGTTTGAAGGGTTACTCCCCTGAACACAAGTGTGAATTGTGCTTTCTGCATTCAATCCTAATGCAATTTCTGTGTTTCATCGTCAATATGAAGGTCCAAGGGTTACAGTAAGCCTGCTGTGGTGCATCATAATGTACTACTGGACCCCCAACATAACTTCAAATCAACGACTGTTTGAAGCGTTACTCCCCCTTGATAGAAGCCGGCATTGTGCATTTTGTATTCAATTCCGATTGATTTTGTGTGTTTCATCGTCAATGTGAAGGTAAAAGGGCTACAGTAAACCACCAGTGGTGCACCGGAATCTACTACTGGACTCCCAGAAAAGGTTCAAAGCACAGACTGTATGATGCGTTACTCCCCCTGGACAAAAGTTGTCATTGTCCCATTTGTATTGAACCCGGATGCAGTTTGTGTGTTTCATTGTCAATGTGAAGGTCCAACGGTTACATTAATGCTGCAATGGTGCATCTGAATCAAATACTGGACTTCATGAAAAGGTTCAAAGCACAGATTGTTTGAAGCGTTACTCACTATGGACGGGAGTCAGGATTGTACCTTTTGTATTCAATGACAATGCAATTTCTGCGATTCAACGTCAATGTGAACCTCCAAGTGTTACAGTAAGCCTACAGTGGTGTATCGGAATCTACTACTGGTCTCCTAGGAATGTTTCAAACACAGACTTTTAGAGGAGTTACTCCCACTGGACAGTAGTCGGCAATGTGCCTTTTGTATTCCATGCCGAAGCGATTTCTGTGTTACATCGTCTGTGTGAACGTTCAAGGGGTACAGAAAGCCTGCCATGGTGCATCGGAATCTAACACTGGTCTCCCAGGAAACTTTCGTATCACAAACTGTGTAAATCCTTACTCCCCCTGGACAGAAAACGTCATTGTGCATTTTGTATTCAATCCGGATGCAATTTGTGTGTTTCATCGTCAATGTGAAGGTCCATGGGATACAGGAAAGCTGCAGTGGTGCATCGGAATCTAAATTTGGAGTACGAGAAAGGTTCAAAAAACATACTGTTTGGAACGATACACCCCCTCGACTGAAGACTGCAATGTGCCCTTTTTATTCAATCACGATGCAATCTCTGTGATTTATCGTCAATACGAAGGTCCAAGGGTTACAGTAAACCTACAGTGGTGCATCGGAATCGAGTACTGGACTCCCAGGAAAGGTTCAAAGCAAAGACAGAGTGATGCATTACTCCCCCTGGACAGACGTCCGTATTGTGCCTTTTGTATTCAACGCCTATGCAATTACTGTGTTTCATCGCCAAGTTGAAGGCCCAAGGGTTACATTAATGCTGCAATGTTCCATAGGAATCTAATTCTGGACTCCCAGGAAGGGTTCAAAACACAGATTGTTTGAAGCGTTACTCACTGTGGATGGAAGTCGGCATTGTGCCTTTTGTATTCAATCCCGATGTAATTTCTGTGTTTCACCGTTAATGTGACGATCCAGTAGTTACAGTAAGCCTGCAATGGTGCATCGCAATCTACTACTGGTCTCCCAGAAATGTTCAAAGCACAGACTGTTTGAAGCGTTATCCCCCGGGACTGAAGTCAGTATTGTGATTTTATGTATTCAATCCCGATGCAATTTCTGTCTCTCATCGCCTATATGAAGGTCGAAGGGTTACAGTAAATCTGCAGTGGTGCATCGTGAACTAATACTGGACTCCCAGGTAAGTTTCAAATCACAGACTGTTAGAAGCGTTACTCCTCCTGGACAGAAGTCGTCATTGTGCCTATTATATTCAATTCCACTGCAATTTCTATGTTTCATCGTAATGTGAAGGCCCAGGGGTACAGTAAATATCCCGAGGTGCATCATAATCTAACACTGGTCTCCCAGAAAAGTTTCATATCACAGACTGATTGGTGCGTTAGTCCCCCTAAACACTATTGTGTATTGTGCCTTTTGTATTTAATTCTAAATTAATTTCTGTGCTAATCGCCGATGTGAAGGTTCAAGGGTTACAGTAAGCTTGCAGTGATGCATCGGAATCTACTACTGGACTCCCAGGTAAGGTTCATAGCACATTCTGTTTGAAACGCTACTCTCCCTGGACATAAGTTCACATTGTGGATTTTGTATTCAATCCCGATGCCATTTCTGTGTTTAGTCCCCAATGTGAAAGTCCAAGGGTTACAGTAAACCTGCAGTGGTACATCGGAATATACTACAAGACTCGCAGGAAAGGTTCAATCACAGACTGTTTTAATCGTTACTCCCCCTAGACAGAAGTCGGCATTGTGCCTTTTGTCTTCAATCTCGAATCATTTTCAGTGTTTCATCGTCACTATGAAGGCCCAAAGGCTACATTAAACCTGCAGTGGTGCATCGGAATCTAATACTGGACTCCCAGAAAAGGTACAAAGTGCAGACTGTTTGAAGCATCACTTCCTCTGAACACAAGTCGGCTTTGTGCCTTATGTATACAATCACAATGCAATCTCTGTGATTTATTGTCTATAAGAAAGTCCAAGGGTTACAGTAAAAATGCAGTAGTGCATCGGAATCTACTACTGGACTCCCCGAAATGGTTCAAAGCACAGACATTTTGATGCGTTACTCCACCTGGTCAGAAGTAGGCATTGTGGCTTTTCTATTCAATCCCGATGCAATTTTTTTGTTTCAACGTCTATGTGAAGATCGAAGGGTTACCGTATAACCGCAGTGGTGCATCGGAATCTAATACTGGACTCCCAGTAAGGTTTCAAAGCACACACTGTTAGAAGAGTTACTCCCCTGACCAGAAGTCCTCATTGTGCCTTTTGAATTCAATTCCGATGCAATTTGTGTGTTACATCATCAGTGTGAACGTCCAAGCGAGACAGTAAGCCTGTCGCGGTGCATCGGAATCTAATACTGGTCTCCCAGGGAAGCTTTTAACTCAGGCTGTTTGAAGGGTAACTCCCCTGGTCACAAGTTTGTATTGTGCCTTTCGTATTCAATCATAATGCAATTTCAGTCTTTCTTCGTCAATCTGAAGGTCGAAGGGTTACAGTAAGCCTGCAGTGGTCCATAGGAATGTACTACTGGACTCCCAATAAATGTTCAAAGAGCAGACTGTTTGAAGCGTTACTCCCCCTTGACAGAAGCCGGAATTACGCCTTTTGTATTCAGTCCTGATGCTATTTGTGTGTTTCATAGTCAATGTGAAGGTGCAAGCGCTACAGTAAACCTGGAGTGGTGCATCGGAATCCACTACTGGACTCCCAGTAAAGGTTTAAAGGACAGACTGTTTAAAGCGTTACTACACCTGGACAAAAGTTCGCATTGTCCCTTTTGTATTCAATCCGGATGCAGATTGTGTGTTTTATCGTCAATGTGAAGGCCCTAAGGTAACAGTAAAGCTGCAGTTGTGCTTCGGAATCTACTATTGTACTCCCAGGAAAAAACACAGACAGTGATGCGTTACGTCCCTTGGACAAAAGTCGGCATTGTGTTATTTTGTATTCAATTCAGATGGAATTTCTGTGTTTCATTGTCTGCATGAATGTAGAAGGTATACAGTTAACTTGCAGTGGGCATCGGAATTTAACACTGGACTCCCTGGAAAGTTTCGAATTACATAATGTTTGAAGCGTTACTTATCCTGGACAGAAGCCGGCATTGTGTATTTTGTAGTCACTCCAAATGCAAATTTCTGTGCTTCATCGTCAATGTAAGGGTCCAAGGGTTACAGAAATGCTGCAGAGGTGTATGAGAATCTAGTACTGGACTCCCAGGAAAGGTTCAAAGCTCAGACTGTTTGAAGCGTCACTCCCCCTGGACCGAAGTCTGCATTGTGCCTTTTGTATACAATTACGATGCAATCTCTGTGATTTAACGTCAATCTGAAGGTCCAAGGTTTACGGTAGACATGCAGTGGTGCATCGGAATCTAATACTGGCCTCCCAGGAAATGTTCAAAGCACAGAGTGTTTAAAACGCCACTCCCCCTGGACAGAAGTCGGCTTTGTGGCTTTTGTTTTCAATCGCGATAAAATTTTCTGTGTTTCATCGTCTATATGAAGTTCGATGGGTTACAGTAAATCTACAGTGGTGCATCGGAAATTTAATACTGGACTCCCAGAAAAGGTTCAAAGCACCGCCTGTTTGAAGCGTTCCTCCACCTGCACAAAAGTTGGCCTTGTGCATTTTGTATTCAATCCGCATGCAGTTGGTGTGTTTCATTGTCAATGCGAAGGTTTAAGGGTAACAGTAAAGCTGCAATGGTGCATCGGAATATACTATTGTACTCAAAGGAAAAGTTCAAAGCACAGACTGTTTGAAGTATTCCTTCCCCTGGACAGAAGTCGGCATTGTGATATTTTGTATTCAATCGCGATGCAATTTCAGTGTTACATCGTCACTGTGAACGTCAAAGGGATACAGTAAGCTTGCCGTCATGCATCGGAAGCTAATACTTGTCTCTCAGGAATCTTTCATATCACATACTGTATGAATCGTTACTCCCCCTGGACAGAAGTCGTCATTGTGCATTTTGTATTCAATCCCAATGCAATTTCTTTGTTTTATCCTCAATGTGAAGGTCCAACAGTTACGTTAATGATGCAATGGTGCATCGCAATCTAATACTGGACGCCCAGGAAAGGTTCAAACCACAGATTGTTTCAATGGTTACTCACTCTGGACGGAAGTCGGCATTGTGCCTTTTGTATACAATCACGATGCAATCTCTGTGATTTATCGTCAATACGAAGATATAAGGGTTACTGTAAACGTGCAATGGTGCATCGGAATCTACTTCTGGACTCTCAGGAAAGCTTCAAAGCACAAGCAGTTTGATGCGTTACTCCCCCTGGACAGAAGTCATCATTGTGCCTTTTGTATTCAATCCCGATGCAATTTCTGTGTTTGATCGACTATGTGAACGTCCAAGGGTTACATTGATGTTGCAATGGTGCATCGGAATCTAATACTGCACTCCCAGGAAAGGTTAAAACCACAGATTGTTTGAAGCATTACTCACTCTGGACGGAAGTCGGCATTGTGCCTTTTGTATTCAATCCCGATGAAATCTCTGTGATTTATCGTCAATACGAAGGTCCAAGGGTTACAGTAAACCTACAGTGGTGCATCGGAATCTACTACTGGACTCCCAGGAAAGGTTCAAACACAGACAGTTTGATGCGTTACTCCCCCTGGACAGAAGTCCAAAGACTACAGTGAACCTGCAGTGGTATATCAGAATCTACTACTGGACTTCCAGAAAAAGTTCAATGCACAGACTGTTTAAAGCATTACTACCACTAGACAGAAGTGGGCATTGCCCCTTTTGTATTCAATCCGGATGCAGTTTGTGTGTTTCATCATCAATGTGAAGGTCCTGGAGTTACAGTAAAGCTGCCATTGTGCCTTGGAATCCACTATTGTACACCCAGGAAAAAGCACAGGCTGATTGATGCGTTACACCCACCGGACATAAGTCGGCTTTGTGATATTTTGTATTCAATCCAGATGGAATTTGTGTGTTTAATTGTCAGTATGAATGTAGAAGGTATACAGTTAACCTGCAGTGGTGCATTGGAATCTAATACTGGACTCCCAGGAAAGTTTCAAATTACACACTGTTTGAAGCGTTACTCCTCCAGGTCAGAAGTCGGCATTTTGTATTTTGTATTCACTAGAGATGCAATTTCCGTGCTTCATCGTCAATGTGAAGGTCCAATTGGTACAGAAATACTGCAGAAGTGTATCAGAATCTAATACTGGGCTCCCAGGAAAGGTTCAAAGCTCAGAGTGTATGAAGCGTCTCTCCCCGTGGACAGAACTCAGCATTGTGCTTTTCGTATACAATCACGATGCAATCTCCTTGATTTATCCTCAATGTGAAGGTCCAAGGGTTTCGGTAGACACGCAGTGGTGCGTCGGAATCTACTACTGGATTCCAATGAAAGGTTCTAATCACAGACAGTTTGAGGCGTTACTCCCCCTGGACAGAACTCGACATTGTGGCTTTTGTTTTCAATCACGATACAATTTCTGTGTTTGATCGTCTATATGAAGTTCGAAGGGTTACAGTAATTCTGCAGTGGTGCATCGGAATCTAATACTGGACTCCCAGAAAAGGTTCAAAGCACAGCTTGTTTGAAGCGTTACTCCCCCTGCACAAAAGTTGGCATTGTGTATTTTGTATTCAATCCACATGCAGTTGGTGTGTTTCATTGTTAATGTGAAGGTTTAAGGGTAACAGTAAAGCTGCAGCGGTGCAACGGAATCTACTATTGTACTCAAAGGGAAGGTTCAAAGCACCGACAGTTTGAAGTGTTACTCCCCCTGGACAGAAGTTGGCATTGTGCCTTTTTCATTCAATCGCAGTGCAATTTCTTTGTTACACCGTCAATGAGAATGCCCAATTGTTGCTGTAAACATGTCGTGGTTAATCAAAATATAATACTGATATCCCAGTAAAGATTTTAACACAGAGTGTTTGAAGGGTTACTCCCCCTTGACACAGGTGTGTATTGTGCCTTTTGTATTCAATCCTAATGCAATTTCTGTGTTTCATCGTCAATGTGAAGGTCCAAGGGTTACAGAAAATCTGCAGAGGTGTGTCAAAATCTGATACTGGACTCCCAGGAAAGGTTCACACCACAGATCGTTTGAAGGGTTACTCACTCTGGACGGAAGATGGCATTGTGCCTTTGATATTCAATCCCGATATAATTTCTGTGTTTCATCGTCAATGTGAAGGTCCCAGGGTTACAGTAAGTCTGCAGAGGTGTATCGGAATATACTACTGGACTCCCAATAAATGTTCTAATCACGAACTGTTTGAAGCGGTCCTCCCCATTGACAGAAGCCAGCATTGGGCCTTTTGTATTCAATCCCGATGCAATTTCTGTGTTTCATCGTCAATATGACGATCTAAGGACTACTGTAAACCTTACAGCGGTATATCGGAAACTACTACCAAACTCCCAGATAAGATTCAAAGCACACACTGTTTAAAGTGTTACTCCCCCTGGACAAAAGTTGGCATTGTCCCTTTTGTATTCAATATGGATGCAGTTTGTGTGTTTCATCGTCAATGTGAAGGTCCAATTGATACAGAAATGCTGCAGAAATTTATCAGAATCTAATTCTGAACTCCCAGAAAAGGTTCAAAGCACAGACTGTTAGAAGAGTTACTCTTCAGGACAGAACTTGACATTGTGCCTTTTCCATTCAATCCCGATGCAATTTCTGTGTTTCATCGTCAATGTGAAGGCCCAAGGGTTACTGTAAACATATCGTGGCTAATCATAATCCAATACTCGTCTCACAGGAAATTTTCATATCACAGACTGATTGAAGCGTCACTTCCCCTGGACACTAGTGTTTATTGTGCTTTTTGTATCCAATCCTAAAGCAATTTCTGTGCTTCATCGTCAATGTGATGGTCCAAGGGTTACAGTAAAGCTGCAGAGGTGTATCAGAATCTAATGCTGGACTCCCAGGAAAGGTTCAAAGCACAGACTGTTTGAAGCGTCACTCCCCCAGGACAGAAGTCGGCATTGTGCTTTTTGGATACAATCACGATGCAATCTCTGTGATTTATCGTCAATAGGGGCGTCCAAGGGTTACAGTATACATGCAGTGGTGCATCGGAATCTACTACTGGACTCAGCAACTCTGAAACAAGGAAGATTTTTTAGTTGTGCATGTAACATAACTAGAGAATTATAATGTATTAATATGGCATACTAATAGATTTTTTTAGATTTTGTTATTGTGGGGTGTATAGAAACACCAGAATTCATATGTTGCTATTCACCCCGCAACGTCTATAAACATAACCTAAAAAATTTGAAAATTCACAGACCTGATTTCATTTAAAGTGAATCAAAGCCAGCCATACAGTTTTACATAGATGTTATACCTGGTACTTACAATGACATTAACTGTAATATGTAGAATTCATGTTTACTTGCCAGAGAAGTTCAAAATAGATAGGAAAAAAACTTAAAAACTATCATCACAGACACAAGAATAAACATCAATCTACAATGCTGCCAACCCAGCAAAACATAAATCCCTTGTTAGTCTGAAGTGTTGCCAAACCAAAAACAATAATAGTTCAAATCAATGCCCAGTTCAACCTTATAGTATTCGAACTAATTGTATATATGAAGTTTTGTTTCTGTTCACCCTAATGTTTCTATTAACCCTGTTTTATGGTACTGAGTCTGGCGCAACTGGGGCCTTACTGGCCACACAAGCGTGATTACTGGTGAATGTAAGAATATGACAAGTTTCTGTAATCCTATTCACAGGTCCCCAGTTCAACACCTGGTCTGAGTTTGGATTAATTCATGCCATTCTACTTAGCTGATGTTTATGTGTGTAAATAACAGTCAAATAACGTTTGTAGGTCTCTAGAATTGTTCACAGACGAATCTCTACTGTATAGAGAAAACACATCGTTAAAGGACTGTTACAGATCCAAGAAGACAACACAAAGAAATCTGGTGCGTAAATAAATGAAAAAGCGCGATACTCTTTGACTACAAAATAAGCAATCAGTCACTGCACTCATTGCAGCTCTCTGATATACAGGGTGGTCCATTGACAGTGGCCGAGCCACATATCTCACGAAGTAAGCCACAAACGAAAAAACTACAAAGAACCAAACTTGTCTAGCTTGAAAGGGGAAACCACATGGCGCTATGGTTGGCCCGCTGGATGGCGCTGCCATAGGTCAAACGGATATCAACTGCGTATTTTTAAATAGGAACCCCCATTTTTATTACATATTCGTATAGTACGTATAGATAAATGAATGTTTTAGTTGGACCACTTTTTTGCTTTGTGATAGGTGGCACTGTAATAGTCACAAACATATAAGTATGTGGTATCACGTAACATTCAACCAGTGCAGACGGTATTTGCTTCGTGATACATTACCCATGTTAAAATGGACCAATTGCGGGAAAGATCGATATTGTGTTGATGTGTGGCTATTGTGATCAATATGCCCAATGGGAGTGTGCTATGTATGCTGCTCGGTATCCTGGACAACATCATCCAAGTGTCCGGACCGTTCGCCGGATAGTTACGTTATTTAAGAAAGCAGGAAGTGTTCAGCCACATGTGAAAGGTCAACCACGACCTGCAACAAATGATGATGCCCAAGTAGGTGTATTAGTTGCCATCGCGGCTAATCCGCACATCGGTAGCAGACAAACTGCGCGAGAATCGGGAATCTCAAAAACGTCGGTTTTGAGAATGCTACGTCAACATTGATTGCACCCGTACCATATTTCTATGTACCAGGAATTGCATGGCGACGACTCTGAACGTCGTGTACAGTTCTGCCACTGGGCACAAGAGAAATTACGGGGTGATTAAAGATTTTTTGCACGCGTTCTATTTAGCGACGAAGCGTCATTCACCAACAGCGGTAACGTAAATCGCCATAATATACACTATTGGGCAACGGAAAATCCACGATGGCTGCGACAAGTGGAACATCAGCGACCTTGGCGGGTTAATTTATAGTGCAGCTTTATGGGAGGAAGGATAATTGGTCCCCATTTTATCGATGGCAATCTAAATGGTGCAATGTATGCTGATTTCCTACATAATGTTCTACCGATGTTACTACAAGATGTTTCACTGCATGACAGAATGGCGATGTACTTCCAACATGATGGATGTCCAGCACATAGCTCGCGTGCGGTTGAAGCGATATTGAATAACATATTTCATGACAGGTGGATTGGTCGTCGAAGCACCATACCATGGCCCGCATGTTCACCGGATCTGACATCACTGGATGTTTTACTGTGGGGAAAGCTGAAGGATATTTCCTATCGTGATCCATCGACAATGCCTGAAAACATGCGTCAGCCCATTGTCAATGCATTTGCGAACATTACGGAAGGCGAACTACTCGCTGTTGAGAGGAATGCGGTTTCACATATTGCCAAATGCATTAAGGTTGATGGACACCATTTTGAGCATTTATTGCATTAATGTGGTATTTACAGGTAATCACGCTATAACAGCATGCATTCTCAGAAATGAAAAGTTCACAAAGGTTCATGTATCACATTGGAACAACCGAAATAAAATGTTCAAACGTACCTACGTTCAGTATTTTAATTTAAATAACCTAGCTGTTACCAACTGTTCGTCTAATATTGTGAACCATATGTTTGTGACTATTACAGCGCCATCTATTACAAATCGAAAAAAGTGGTCCAACTAAAACTTTCATATTTCTTTACTTACTACACGAATATGTAATAAAAAAAGGGGGTTCCTATTTTAAAAAACGCAGTTGAGATCCTTTTGACCTATGGCAGCGCCATCTAGCGGGCCAACCATAGTGCCATCTGGTTTTCCCCTTCAAGCTAGACAAGTTTCGTTCTTTGTAGTTTTCTTCGTTTGACGCTTATTTAGTGAGATATTTGGCCCGGTCACAATCAATGGACCATCCTGTATATGAGTATCTGTTAGTACTGACTTAAGGGTTAACGACCATATAAACTCGAGCCTTGGGAAGAAAGATACAAGACTGGTATTTAAAGGAAGAATTTCATCGATGCATGGGCGTTCGTAGAAATTTACCTAAGTATGAATGTAAGGGGGGACGAGTTCTATTAATAGACGTTTCAGTTTAGAAGCGAAGAATACCGTCTTCTCTGTGAGAAAATACCGGTAATGAGAGAGTCGAAACAAGGCACTCGATTGTGGAGGGCTGATTTCTTTCCTTTGAGGTTCTTTTCTCTTCATCGTTTTTAAACTGACTGCTGTTTAGCTTAAGGCTAAGGGTAAGGCTATATGGGCGTTTTTCACTGTAGCAGTTTTAGGAAAAATGCCGCAACGTTTTCTTACCGCAGATACGTGGCTATACCATACGTTAAATAACGAGTTTTGTGCAATAAAGGACACAGATTCGGGAGCATACCGGCCACACCATGTATGGTTGACGTACCAGGTGGTTATAATTAAACTTTCCCTACTTAAAACGTTATAACACGTAACTAACTATCAATCTTGGCAACATTAATGTCAAGTACATGGGAAAGAGAATTAATACAGATTCACTTCAACTGAAACACTTTTAATGTGCTGCTATGTAACGTCATAACATTCGTACCTGTACCATTACTGCTACAAAAGGATCTCAATATTTCGCTATTTCACTGTCACACTTCCCATAATTTGCATTTTTTACGACAAAACTGTAACTTTTTTTCGCTTGATCACTATGAACAACCACACTAGACGCCATCTTGCCTGAGTATGTTGTCAAATAATTTCCAAGTGATTTATTTAACTATTCTGGAGTTTGAGATAAAATATCTCTCAAGTTCATTGTCTATTATATATAAAACTTTATCATATACTAAATATTTGAAACCAGTTGGTTATACAGGTTCCAGACTGTCTTTATTCAGCAAATCACAAACCTATTAATCACGATGTTTTGGCAGCTTTCGAATTCTACCAAGAAAAGCAGAGTCTTTGGGAATATCAGCACCTAGTTTTGTTGCCATATCTCCATCTCTTTCCATACACAAGTGAAACCTAAGCCTGATCTATGCATTTGGTTGAAATGATCACTTGTAGCTTCTACCAAGTTGATTGCAGCAACAATATTACAGTCTTTGCCCTGAAGGAAATCATATACTGATGCACTTTTCTAGAAAACTTGAGAACAGACATAAAAGAAAAAGAAAATAAAAATTGAACTTTGCACAAAACCCTAATGCTTCTAAATCTCGTTCTGAATTTTCTGCCAGAATGTGTATTAGGGTTACAATGGTACCTTCAACTGTCTTATTCATAGCCAAACATAAGCCATAGTAACAAGTCCATCTAGTGTCACAAACTTTTTAATTTCATTTCTCCCCTCTTCAGTTTTCTTGTGCATCAATAAACATTTTCTGCACTGCTCCCCTACTCATAAAAGTTCCTGCAGTGTCATACAAAAAAAAAATCTGCTGTGTCTTGATCCCTCCACATGTTGCTATTATGATGAAATTCAACTTATGGTTCATACAGCATGTATAAATGGCTTGTGTGACTTCCCTGCTTAAAAGAGCTTGAACAACTACACAAGAACCACTCAGAACTGTAGTTTGTCCAACGCGGTTCTGCACTGAAGCACCTAGAACCGCTCAGCCACCGCAGCTGGCAAACATTATTCAATTACAGTTGATAGTTACTCAGTTTTTGAACAGTCTTTTGACTCATCAACAATTAGGGCAGAATACTGGGCTTGTTTTGCTTCATCTGGGATATGTTCTAGCACGATCATGATTATGGTGCTAAGAATTTCATTTTGTAATAGGATGACCAGAGCGAGTGTCGTGGTTGGGGTTGTAAGGCGTGGCTGGGTAGAAGAATGTGGCTGTTATTAGCTATCTTCCTCTTTATTGTTGGTTCTCCCAATACATTTTCCGATAGCTCAACCCCACCGCTCGTGTCGTAGTGGAGACATGCTGATGCGCGCAGTCCGAGGAATGCGACGCCGCGCTCGGTCAGTGGCTGCGCAGGCGTTCTCATGCTGCATATAGGGAGAATTAAACCCAGTTGCTCTTTTGCAATTACTGAAACACTCACTCATAAAACTAACCAATTCTGTTTTTCTGTCTTCAGTTTGGGCATGCAAAAATCGATACACACAACAAAATGCAGCATCACGTATGATACTATATTCCAGCCATGGACGAATTTCGTACCAACCTGGCGGGAATTTTCATTTGTCTCAGTACAAGTGAAAAGGAAAATGCCATAATAGACATTGTTTTGATTCATCAGTAGGTTTTGTGGATGTATCACAAACTCAAGCAGATGCTGGGGCTATTGCTAGGAATAGAAAATAAATCGTTAATTTTATTTTCATTTTACAACTGTTTTAATTCTTCTGCTACTGTTTCATGATCATAAAAATGTTTTTATATACTTCATTTCCTGGATCGTGAAATTTAAACTCTTCTGTTACAGACAAAGAGATTGTAATGTCCTAATTTGGTTTAGTAACTTTTCGTTGGCGACTCAAGAAAACTGATATGCTAAGCTGTTCTGTCATGTTACTATGATCACATACAATTCACTACAATAAACAAATCACACGCCATGATGATACTAAATATGATTATATTGTTCACCATTAATGCAAACTATAAAACTTACGTGCCAATAGAAAACAAAAACTGGGGAAGAACTGTTGGTTCGATAGATCGATCGACTGGTTTGTTCACTTGTAGCTCAGCATGTAGGCATCAATATATAGGTTGACGTTAGCTTTTTTCATAAAATTCACTTCAACTATATTTGTTTCGGTTTACAGCTATAATACGGGACAATACAAATCTGTTTGACAAATTGATGGAGTGCTTTACCTGATGCCTATAAATATATACAGTTTATTTTAATTTTAGCTTTAGTCTTTTATTCTGAAATTTGACCATCTTTTTTGTGTACATCAGAAGGTGGGCCAAGAAAATTATAAGTGAGCCTGGGCCCACCCTGGAGCCGCCATTGTTTAAAGTCCAAACAACACAAATCACCACTTGGGGCACCATCATGAGAGAGGTGCCAATGTGGAAGGAGCATCAGAGGCGTCACAACCAAATATTTCTATACACGAAATATCACAATTAGTCCTTTTGCTGTTGCAGACATGCTCTCTCTCCATTATATGGCGAGGGTGGCTTTTTTTATGGCTCTACTACTCACTAAATGTTGGAATGCCCGTGCTGAGAGGTAGCGTTCTGGCCGATACAAAATAGTTACTCTGGTGTAACCGCCAGACGCCACAGTTGCTAGGTGGTAGCCTTTAAATCGGCCGCGGTCCGTTAGTATACGTCGGACTCGCGTGTCGCCACTGTCAGTGATTGAAGACCGAGCGCCGCCACACGGCAGGTCTAGTCTAGAGAGACTCCTTAGCACTCGCCCCAGTTGTACAGCCGACTTTGCTAGCGACGGTTCACTGACTACATACGCTCTCATTTGCAGAGACGACAGTTTAGCACAGCTTTCAGTTACGTCATTTGCTACGACCTAGCAAGGCGCCATATTCAGTCACTATAATTACTGTCTTCAAGTATGTATTCTGAACGGATAATATTGTGAATCATGTAAGTCAAGAGCGACGTTCATCATTAATGGATTAAAGTTAAGTATCAAACTAATTACGTCCGCTTTCTGAATTCTCATTCCTTGTCATTTCCAGACCTCACGTCAGTATAGTTCTTACCTCCTCACGCCAGCCTGCGTGAGCTAAAACGCGTGAATTTCGGCCTCCACTCGTAACACGGTGTTGGCTCTTCTGCTAACACAAAAGTTACCATTCGATATTTCGAAAACAATCAGATGAAAAAAATTGATGTTTGCGCATCTTATAGTCGGATATCTTCACTCAATAAGGATCTGAATTTCTTTTCGCTATCCATCATATTTACTGCGCGACGTCAAATTAAGTAAAACATTGCACAAAGTTTTTAAGAGTCTGCAGAGGTAAAAGTGCATTGCGTCAACGTTGTATGTGGTTAATTTTAGCCCTAAAATTGCTGAGAATGAAATGTGGGTAGAATATCGAAATTTTATTTAAAATTGAGAGGAGAACAATATCTCATTTCGTTCACTAATTATTGGGTTTTATATCCGACGGACGGTCGGGCGCAATGAACTCATTCAGATCCTTGCACATCGGGAATCACGTGGTCATAACAATAGTCATACCTCATAAACGATACAAGATATCGAAACGACGTTTTTTGCGAATGATAACACGCACTAAGGCACATACGTTGTATAATAAATACACCAAACATTTTTATTCAGCAAGACGTGTAAATAACTCGTCCACAGCAGCGGGAACTCAACAGGTCAGGACGCAGAAGTCCACAGCGCAATAGGAAAGTCCAAACGGCGAGCTTATACACGTCCACAGCACCTCGAGATCGGCATAGCAGGATGTGTATACACGTCCTCAGCAGAGAACGGGTTAGTAACGAAAACTAACATGGTCAGATGAGTATGAGAGAAAAGGGGAAGTGAGGTGGGGCACCAAATCATGAGTCACTTGTGTGAAAAAATATTCTCAAACCAGAGATGTGTGAGACACACTCATCACTAAGTATCACTACAAGTAAGAATTCTGACATTACTAACATATGATAAAGATCATAGCATTTATGAGTAAATGATTTCTATTCGAAATATCGGTCTTTCATCAATGTGACTGACTCCGTACATATTTTTGTAGTTTATCAACAAAACATTCGTTTCCAGACTAAGTTGTGCAGGTCTCACTACCTTCCTACAAAATTGACAGGTGCAATTCTCTAATACAAGACACTGTATTGAACTAATAGTGCTAGGGACATCAAAAGTGGAAGTACGTCACTGCATCCACATTCCTGCTCCCCATAGTGGGAACGCAAATTTTGACAGGGACAGGGATTCCGAACAAGGCAACTGAAGTATGTAAAGAAGCATCTCACACCCTCTTGATAGGAAGTTCAAAATAATCCTATAGACCAAATTAGCAACTGTGGATAAAATTTTGGCATGGGCAGGAAAACTCGAAACTAGTTCATGCGTACTTAGTTACAATGGAAGATGACCAATCTCACCAAAACTTATGCCAATGCCTGGGAGGCCCTTGTTCAGTATTAGGTGATAGTATTTTTAAAAATTTTAATTTTTCCTCTATTACCCATGTTTCTGGTATTTAACGAATCGTTACGAATGTCTCCTTATCTCTAACCTATCAGGATTGTTTCTCAAATGATAGATTAGAGTCTTGGTAATGGTATTCTACCTAAATGCTATTGGTGGTCTTAAATTGTAGAGCAAAGCAATTTGTGGGACAAAATTTTTCTTTGTATGTTACATCACGGTCCAAGAAAATGGTAAGCCACGTCCTCTTCCTAAGCCATGTCCAGCTCCCTCCCCCCTCCAATCCCTATCCTTCTCCTCCAACCACTGCCCAGTATTATACTGGCTATTAAAATGGAACAGCCAATGATATCCTAGTATTTTACCAACCATTGTAACGAAATAGCTAGTCCTTATCTTTATTCCCTGTACCTCACAGTGGTCAGTGAGCATAGTTCGATCTTTATACTACTCTTGGTGCAGGGTATACTGAATGCTAAAGTTAAATATTCTCACATCTAAAATATCTTTATAATATATCAAAATGCTTCTGACACTACCACTGATCAAACTTGCAGATTAAGCTACACTTCTCAAAGACCATATTTCGATCACTGCACCTCACTTGGTGTAAGGCACAATGGACCCCCAAATTAAATATTTACACATCTAAATTGTCACCAAATGAGGTAGCGCAGTGATTAGCACACTGGATTCACATTCGGGAGGATGATGGTTCAAACCTGTTTAAGGCCATACTGATATAGATTCTTCATGATTTCCCTAAATCGCTTCAGGAAAATGCCAGAATTGTTCCTTTGAAAGGGCACAGCCAACTTCCTTCCCCATTCTTCCCTAATTTGGTGGGACTGATGACCTCGTTCTTTAGTCCCTTCTCACCGAATCAAACAACCAATCTAAATTGTCAGTATTATTATTCTGTAGCTGTACAAAGCACATGTTAGCTAAAATAATATGCCTATCAAAGGTCATAATGTTAATTTCAAGTCTAAAATATATCTCAAAAATACATAAGCTTCATTAGCAACATAATGTTTATGATAATGTTATTTCCATATCCAAAATGTCTGTCAAAAATACATAAAGTGTGTAACTTGCAGTACTTCCATGTCTTGTAGTATTTATCAATAATGTCTAAGCACAAACAATGATAATGTCAACATTGTTTCCACGTTTATATCATCTGTATTATTGATCTATAAACACATGTTAGTTAAAATGATGTGTCAGTTACTGAAAGAGTGCAGTTATTGTATAACTTACACTTGACACTTAAAAAATGATTACGGTCTCTCAAATTAAGTGTCACAGTGCTATTTCCAAGTCTAAATTGTCTATATTATTAGTCTACGAAACACGTGCTAGCTATTATAATGTGTCAGCTACTGGAAGAGCGCAGTTACTGTGTAACTTGCACCTGACGCATAAAACACGACTGTTGGCTCTAAAATTAAGTTTGCAATGCTATTTCTATGTCTAAATTTTTCGATAATAGTACAAAACACATGTGGCTGAAAATAAAATGCTGCAGTAGCCGTTCACGCTTCATCCTACACCTAATTGAGGCTGTGTTGCAAGTATAAACTGAGCAAGCATCAGTTCAGGAGAAAAGAAAATAATGCACCAAGAAAAATATAATTAATGTTATTACCTGGCTACTATAGCTTTTTCAATTACCTTAGCTTTTCAATTACTTTTGATCTGGGATCTATCTTTGGTAGCATGTTTAGCCACCATTACGTTTTCTGACCCTTGAACATACCATACTGTACCAAAAATGGCACAGTTTAATGAGCTTTTTAATGCGTTGTATAGCTTAAACTGCAACACACAAGTATAACTATGAAAACTGGACAAGGTTCCATATAGAGCGGAAATTTCGTGCCTCAAAAATTCGATTATTGCACCAAAATAAAATGACTTATGAAAATATGTAAAGATTTTTTTATACAAAACACACATGGACTGTATATCATAATATGCAAGTATAAGTGCAGGTCACTGAGCATGGTCGAAAATTCAGTCTTTGGACCAAAATAAAATCGTCTGTTTTATTTATCAAAATATGTAAAGGTTTCGCTTACCAAACATACATGTCAGTACTGTCATACTTTAATTGTTCTATAACATTTTAAAAAATCACATGGTTCACTTATTTGGGCTACTGACATAAGTTATAGGCAAAACTGCGCTTGGCAATGAGTCTAAATCGATTTTTGTACCACACTTTAAAAACACTAAAAATTGTCTATATTATTTATCAAAAAATATTAGGGTTTGTTCCATAATATTACAAAACACACTGTCACTGTTGCTGATCTAACTTATAGCTTAAAGTGTGTACTTGTTGAAAACTGCTGTCTCACAGTGGAAAATACATGACACTTTGATGAACTAGCACACTGAACAGTAATAATAAGACATTCATATAGGTAAAAAAATGATGGTTGTTACGCTGTTGACTACCCACTTTCAACAACTTTTGAGTCATCCAAATATTGTAGTGACTCCAAGTTAGTGTATCAACTTCATTTTGCAGTACAAAATGTTTGGCATCTTCTGCTGATAATGCTAACTTATGTTACTGCACAATGGAGAGTACATGACAATTTGCCCCATACATCGCCATTTTACAGTAAAATAGTAACAAATTGACCCCCTACACTGCTGCGCAGTCAAGGGCGTCTTGCCATGGTTCGCACTGCTCCCTCCGTTGCAGGTTCGAGTCCTCCCTCGGGCATGGGTGCATGTGTTGTCCTTAGCATAAGTTAGAGTAAGTAGTGTGTAAGGCTAGGGACTCCCCCCACGAACCATAGACCTTGCCGTTGGTGGGGAAGCTTGTGTGCCTCAGTGACACAGATAGCCGTACCGTAGGTGCAACCACAACGGAAGGGTACCTGTTGAGAGGCCAGACAAACGTATGGTTCCTAAAGAGTGGCAGCAGCCTTTTCAGTAGTTGCAGGGGCAACAGTCTGGATGATTGACTGATCTGGCCTTGTAACATTAACCAAAACGGCCTTGCTGTGCTGGTACTGCGAACGGCTGAAAGCAAGGGGAAACTACGGCCATAATTTTTCCCGAGGGCATGCGGCTCTACTGTATGGATAAATGATGATGGCGTCCTCTTGGGTAAAATATTCCGGCGGTAAAATAGTCCCCCATTCGGATCTCCGGGCAGGGACTACTCAGGAGGACGTCATTATCAGGAGAAAGAAAACTGACGTTCTACGGATCGGAGCGTGGAATGTCAGATCCCTTAATCGGGCAGGTAGATTAGAAAATTTAAAAAGGGAAATGGATAGGTTAAAGTTAGATATAGTGGGAATTAGCGAAGTTCGGTGGCAGGAGGAACAAGATTTTTGGTCAGGTGAATACAGGGTTATAAATACAAAATCAAATAGGGGTAATGCAGGAGTAGGTTTAATAATGAATAAAAAAATAGGAGTTCGGGTAAGCTACTACAAACAGCATAGTGAACACATTATTGTGGTCAAGATAGACACGAAGCCCACACCCACAACAGTAGTACAAGTCTATATGCCAACTAGCTCTGCAGATGACGAAGAAATTGATGAAATGTATGATGAGATAAAGGAAATTATTCAGGTAGTGAAGGAAGATGAAAATTTAATAGTCATGGATGATTGGAATTCGAGAGTAGGAAAAGGGAGAGAAGGAAACATAGTAGGTGAATATGGATTGGGGCTAAGAAATGAAAGAGGAAGCCGCCTGGTAGAATTTTGCGCAGAGCATAACTTAATCATAGCTAACACTTGGTTCAAGAATTATGAAAGAAGGTTGTATACATGGAAGAACCCTGGAGATACTAGAAGATATCAGATAGATTATATAATGGTAAGACAGAGATTTAGGAAACAGGTTTTAAATTGTAAGACATTTCCAGGGGCAGATGTGGACTCTGACCACAATCTATTGGTTATGAACTGTAGATTAAAACTGAAGAAACTGCAAAAAGGTGGGAATTTGAGGAGATGGGATCTGGATAAACTGAAAGAACCAGAGGTTGTAGAGAGTTTCACGAAGAGCATAAAGGAACAATTGACAAGAATGGGGGAAAGAAATACAGTAGACGAAGAATGGATAACTTTGAGGGATGAAGTGGTGAAGGCAGCAGAGGATCAAGTCGGTAAAAAGACGAGGGCTAGTAGAAATCCTTGGGTGACAGAAGAAATACTGAATTTAATTGATGAAAGGAGAAAACATAAAAATGCAGTAAATGAAGCAGGAAAAAAGGAATACAAACGTATCAAAAATGAGATCGACAGGAAGTGCAAAATCGCTAAGCAGGGATGGCTAGAGGACAAATGTAAGGATGTAGAGGCTTACCTCACTAGGGGTAAGATAGATACTGCCTACAGGAAAATTAAAGAGACCTTTGGAGAAAAGAGAACCACTTGTATGAATATCAAGGGCTCAGATGGAAACCCAGTTCTAAGCAAAGAAGGGAAAGCAGAAAGGTGGAGGGAGTATATAGAGGGACTATACAAGGGCGATGTTCTTGATGACAATATTATGGAAATCCCCCTGCGGGTCCAGGGTAAGAATAGGCCCGAGGTATTCCTGCCTGTCGTAAGAGGCGACTAAAAGGAGTTTCAACCGTTTCGGCCTTTCATGCGATGGTCCCCCTTGGGGTTTGACCTCCATTTTTCAAAATTCTACGGAAGTACGAGCCTTTTGGGGAAGGACGCCTTACGTGGTGTCTCACTGGTCCTCAGTGCACTAAGACCTTGGCACTCAGCATTGTAACGGCGTTGTAACCACACCCACTATTCCTCAAAATTGGCCTAAACGCCTGATGGGTTGCACAAGTTATGCCCATAGTGCGTCCCCATCTGCACCTACGATCATGATGGACTTTCCATGGCACCAGAAATCCAGCATGGTAGCCAGCCCGTTGTGGTGGGGTCGTCATGTACCCTCTAGGTTGTAGCCCCCTGACAACACAGGGATCGTACTGCTGATACCTGAGCTGCACCCTCCCCACGTCGGCCAAGGAGTAGATGCCCGTCCCCTTGGGGCATCAGGATTCCCGGCAACGGTCATCTTACCAGGTGGCCCTTGCAGAGGCTGGGTGGCGCCCATGGGGAGAGCCCCGGGTCGGAGTGGGTGGTATCGGGTCGAACGTTTCGCAGATGAAACGTCGACATGTATCAGGTCGCTCTGCGGCCGAGACTTTTAAGAAGAAAGGTACTGTCTCTGGTTCTGGTTCTCCTGCCCTTTCCCCCTTGGCCACTCCCTGGGAGGAAGGACAGGCCCGCCGGGTTGGGGCGAAGTACTTCCCCCACTATTTAGTCTGTTCTCGGACCGATGGGGGGACGTTCGCCACCTCCAAGCCCATGTTCTTTGTCCAGCACATCGAGGACATCTTCGGGGAAATCGAGGCTCTCAGTAAAATGCGTTCGGGGTCCGTTCTTATAAAGACCACCTCCGCCACTCAGTCGGCGGCGCTCCAGGCGTGCGACCGACTAGGGGACATCCCAGTGTCCATTGTCCCGCATCTGGCACTGAATAGGACGCAGGGGGTTATTTTTCATCGGGACCTCCTGCTGCAATCTGATGAGGAACTCAGGGCCAACCTGGAGCGCCGAGGCGTGCATTTCTTCCGGCGAGTCCAGCGCGGCCCCAAAGACCGTCGCATCGACAACGGGGCCTTTATCCTCGCCTTCGAGGGGGACGTTCTCCCGGAGAAGGTAAGGGTGATGTGCTACCGGTGCGACGTGCGACCTTACATCCCGCCTCCTACGCGCTGCTTTCGGTGTTTGCGCTTTGGGCACATGTCGTCACGGTGTGAGGCTGAGCCCCTTTGTGGCGATTGTGGATGTCCTCTTCGTGAGGAACATACATGCACCCCAACACCTCGGTGCGTCAATTGTCCTGGCATCCACTCGCCTAGATCTTTAGACTGCCCCGCGTATCAGATGGAGAAGAAGATTCAAGAATTAAAAACTTTGGATCTCCTCCCTTATTCTGAGGCTAGGAAGAAGTATGACTGCCTCCATCCCATGACGTTGACAACTTCGTTTGCCTCAGTCGTGTCCACTCCTTCCACAGTATCCTCACCCCTATCCTGTCCCCCCTCCACCTCCTCACCCCAACCGAGGTCTATGCCTCCGCCTCCCAAATCCCTCCCTTCCAAATCCTCCTCCCTCGCGGCCCCTGCCCCCTCTGCCCCAGGGGCCACCCTTCCTCCTCCTCCCCCTCCACCGCCTGAGGAGCGATCTTCTTCTCAGGCGTCCATCGGGGAAACGTTCTGGACCCCGGATTCCGAGGTCCGGCGTTCCAAAACGGACCCCGCGCGTGAGGACCTTCTTCGGGTCCAGCCCACCATCCCCGTGCCTCATCGGACTTCCCAGAAGGCCTCCAAGAAGAAGTCTTTATGCACCTCTCCACCCCGGCGCGTTTCGTCTGACGCTCCATCCGTGAGTCGCTGCTCCCGGCCGTCCTCAGTTTTGCCGGGACGCTCTGCTGCCAGGCGCTTAGCTGGCCTCTCGTCGGCGAATGATGCTGCCCCTCCTACGCAACCCGGCAAAGCGGCCGCAGCTGGCGTCGACTCGATGGAACAGGATCCGCCTCCCGCCGATTGTAGCGTTGTTCCCTCGAAACCTGGTCCTCCGTGGCCGTCGAGGTGACCAGCTCTTCACCCGTTTCGTTCCCCCCTTTTTTCTGACTAGCGATGGCTTTGTTACATTGGAACATAACAGGTATTCGATCTAATCGGGAGGAATTACAACTGCTCCTCCGCGTGCACTGCCCGCTGGTCCTTGGTCTCCAGGAAACCAAGTTGCGCCCAACTGACCGTATTGCTTTTCCCCACTATACCTCGGAACGGTCTGACCTCACCCCTGTGGACGGTATTCCAGCTCATTGTGGGGTCATGTTGCTCGTTCGGGACGATGTCTATTACCATCTTATCCCATTGACCACCCCACACCAAGCAATAGCTGTCCGTATTACTCTTTCTGCCTTTACTTTTTCCGTTTGTACCGTCTACACTCCATCGTCATCCGCAGTTAGTCGGACTGACATGATGCACCTGATTGTTCAGCTTCCTCCGTCGTTTTTATTGTTTGGCGACTTCAATGCCCATCATCCCCTTTGGGGCTCTCCTCCATCCTGTCAGAGAGGCTCCCTCTTGGCGGATGTCTTCAACCATCTCAATCTTGTCTGCTTCAATACTGGCGCCCCGACTTTCCTCTCGGACTCTACTCATACCTACTCCCACTTGGACCTCTCGATTTGTTCTACCACTCTTGCCCATCGGTTCGAGTGGTATGTCCTTTCTGACACCTATTCGAGCGGCCACTTCCCCTGTGTCGTTCATCTCCTGCACCACACCCCATCCCCACGTCCTTCGAGCTGGAACATACCGAAAGCTGACTGGGGACTTTACTCCTCCCTGGCGACCTTTCCAGACCACGACCTTCTCAGTTGTGACATTCAGGTCGAATACCTCACGGCTGTTATCATCCATGCTGCCGAACGTTCCATACCTCATACTACCTCTTCTTCACGTCGCGTTCCCGTCCCCTGGTGGAATGAGGCTTGTGGAGACGCTATCCATGCTCAACGACGTGCTTTACGCATCTTTCGCCGCCATCCTACGTTGGCGCATTGTATTGGATACAAACGACTCCGAGCGCAATGCCGTAGAGTCATCCAAGACAGCAAAAAAGCTTGTTGGGCCTCTTTCACCAGCGCCTTTAACAGTTTTACTCCCTCTTCTGTCGTCTGGGGTGGCCTGCGCCGGCTGTCGGGCATTAAGGCCCACTCCTCGGTACCTGGCCTGACTTCAGGTAATGAGGTCCTTGTTGATCCTGTGGATGTCTCCAACGCCTTTGGCCGCTTTTTCGCGGAGGTTTCAAGCTCCGCCCATTACCACCCTGCCTTCCTTCCCAGGAAAGAGGCAGAAGAGGCTCGGCGACCTTCCTTCCACTCGCTGAATCTGGAAAATTATAATACCCCCTTTACTATGCGGGAACTCGAACGTGCACTTGCACTGTCCCGGTCCTCTGCTCCGGGGCCAGATGCCATTCACGCTCAGATGCTGGCCCACGTTTCTCCGGCAGGCAAAAGCTTCCTTCTTCGTACCTACAATCGCGTCTGGACCGAAGGTCAAGTCCCCATGCGTTGGCGTGACGCTGTCGTTGTTCCTATACCCAAACCCGGGAAGGATAGACACCTTCCTTCTAGTTACCGCCCCATTTCTCTTACAAGCTGTGTGTGTAAGGTGATGGAGCGCATGGTTAACGCTTGGTTAGTTTGGATTCTTGAATCTTGATGGCTACTTACCAATGTTCAATGCGGCTTTCGTCGCCGCCGCTCCGCTGTTGACCACCTTGTGACCTTGTCGACATTCATCATGAACAACTTTTTGCGAAAGCGCCAAACGGCAGCCGTGTTCTTCGATTTGGAGAAGGCTTATGATACCTGTTGGAGGGGAGCGATCCTCCGCACTACGCACAGGTGGGGTCTACGCGGTCGCCTGCCTCTTTTTATTGATTCCTTTTTAACAGATCGAAAGTTTAGCGTACGTGTGGGTTCCGTATTGTCCGACGTCGTCCTCCAGGAGAACGGAGTGCCTCAGGGCTCCGTCTTGAGCGTAGCCCTTTTTGCCATAGCGATCAATCCGATTATGGATTGCATTTCACCTAATGTCTCAGGCTCTCTTTTTGTCGATGACTTTGCGATTTACTGCAGTGCCCAGAGAACATGCCTCCTGGAGCGCTGCCTTCAGCGTTGTCTAGACAGCCTATACTCATGGAGTGTGGCAAATGGCTTCTGGTTCTCTGAAGAGAAGACGGTTTGCATCAACTTTTGGCGATATAAAGCGTTCCTTCCGCCATCCTTACATCTCGGTCCCGTTGTTCTCCCATTCGTGGACACAACTAAGTTTCTAGGGCTCACACTGGACAGGAAACTTTGTTGGTCTCTGCACATCTCTTATTTGGCTGCCCTTTGTACACGTTCCCTTAATGTCCTTAGAGTACTTATTGGTTCATCTTGGGGAGCGGATCGCACTGTCCTGCTTCGCTTGTATCGGTCCATAGTCCGATCAAAGCTGGATTATAGGAGCCTCGTCTACTCGTCTGCTCGGCCATCCCTCTTACGCCGTCTCAACTCCATCCACCATTGGGGGTTACGTCTTGCGACCGGAGCATTCTACACTAGTCCCATCGAGAGTCTTTATGCTGAAGCTGCCGAATTACCATTGACCTACCGGCGCGACGTACTGCTTTGTCGGTATGCCTGCCGGCTTTTGTCAATGCCCGACCACCCCTCTTATCAGTCCTTCTTCGCCGATTCTCTCGACCGTCAGTATAGGTTGTATGTGTCTGCCCTGCTGCCCCCTGGAGTCCGCTTTCGTCGCCTGTTTCGACAATTGGATTTTGCCCTCCCTACCACCTTCAGAGAGGGTGAGAGCCCGACACCACCGTGGCTCCAGGCTCCGGTTCATATTTATCTCGACCTCAGCTCGCTCCCGGAGGAGGGCACTCTGGCTGCAGTGTATTGCTCACGGTTTGTCGAACTTCGTGCGCGACTTGCCAGTCACACCTTTATTTACACTGATGGCTCCAAAACTGACGATGGTGTCAGCTGTGCCTTTGTCGTCGGGGCCGGCACCTTTAAATACTGGCTCCTCGACCAGTGTTCCAGCTTTACGGCCGAGCTTTTTGCTCTCCATCAGGCCGTTCAGTATGCCCACCGCACCGCCATTCATCGTATGTACTCTGCTCTGATTCACTCAGTGCTCTTCAGAGCCTTGGAGCTCCATATCCGGTCCATCCCTTGGTGCAACGGATCCAGCAGTCCCTCCATTCTTCTGCTGCTGATGGCTCTCCTGTCAGCTTTCTGTGGGTTCCCGGCCATGTAGGAGTGCCTGGGAATGAGGCTGCTGATGCTGCAGCCAAGGCTGCAGTCCTCCTGCATCGGCCAGCCTCCCATTGTGTCCGGTCATCTGACATTAGTGGAGTTGTTTGAAAGAGGCTTGTGTCTTTGTGGTGGGATACTTGGTCATCACTTCAAGGAAACAAGCTCCGGGCAGTAGAACCGTTCCCAACTGCTTGGACAACCTCCTCCCGACCATCTCGGCAAGAAGGATCCTTCTGACCAGGTTGCGGATTGGGCATTGCCGGTTTAGCCTACCTGCTCTCCGGTGACCCAGCCCCGCAGTGCCCTTGTGGTCATGCATTAACAGTGCGCCATGTTTTATTGTCATGTCCCCATTTTAGTCAATCTCGTGTTGTCCTGTCTCTGCCATCTACTTTACAGGATATTTTAGCTGATGACGCTCGAGCAGCTGCTCGTGTTCTTCGTTTCATTGCTTTGACTGGCTTGTCCAAAGACATCTAACTCCTTCACTTATTTTATCTGCATCTTTGTAAGAACTTTCTGGGGTCCCCCCCCCCCCTTGAGTTTTACTAGATTCTATGTGCTCTAACACTGCGACCTTAAACGCAAAAAAAAAAAAAAAAAAAAAAAAAAAAAAAAAAAAAATTATGGAAATGGAAGAGGATGTAGATGAAGATGAAATGGGAGATATGATACTGCGTGAAAAATTTGATAGAGCTCTGAAAGACCTAAGTCGAAACAAGGCCCTGGGAAGTAGACAACATTCCATTACAACTACTGACAGCCTTGGGAGAGCCAGTCCTGACAAAACTCTACCATCTGCTGAGCAAAATGTATCAGACAGGCGAAATACCCTCAGACTTCAAGAAGAATATAATAATTCCAATCCCAAAGAAAGCACGCGTTGACAGATGTGAAAATTACCGAACTGTCAGTTTAATAAGTCACAGATGCAAAATATTAACGCGAATTCTGTACAGACGAATGGAAAAACTGGTAGAAGCTGACGTCGGGGAAGATCAGTTTGGATTTCGTAGAAATATGGGAACACGTGAGGCAATACTGACCCTACGACTTATCTTAGAAGAAAGATTAAGGAAAGGCAAACCTACGTTTGTAGCATTTGTAGACTTGGAGAAAGCTTTTGACAATGTTGACTGGAATAATCTCTTTCAAATTCTGAAGGTGGCAGGGGTAAAATACAGGGAGCGAAAGGCTATGTACAATTTGTACAGAAACCAGATGGCAGTTATGAGTCGAGGGCCATGAAAGGGAAGCAGTGGTTGGGAAGGGAGTGAGACAGGGTTGTAGCCTCTCCCCAATGTTATTCAATCTGCATATTGAGCAAGCAGTAAAGGAAACAAAAGAAAAATTCGGAGAAGGTATTAAAATCGATGGAGAAGAAATGACATTGTAATTCTGTCAGAGACAGCAAAGGACTTGGAAGAGCAGTTGAACGGAATGGACAGTGTCTTGAAAGGAGGATATAAATGAACATCAACAAAAGCAAAACGAGGATAATGGAATGTAGTCGAATTAAGTCAGGCGCTGCTGAGGGAATTAGATTAGGAAATGAGACACTTAAAGTAGTAAACGAATTTTGCTATTTGGGGAGGAAAGTAACTGATGATGGTCGAAGTAGAGAGGATATAATATGTAGACTGGCAATGGCAAGGAAAGCGTTTCTGAAGAAGAGAAATTTGTTAACATCGAGTATAGATTTAAGTGTCAGGAAGTTGTCTCTGAAAGTATTTGTATGGAGTGTAGCCATGTATGGAAGTGAAACATGGACGATAAATAGTTTGGACAAGAAGAGAATAGAAGCTTTCGAAATGTGGTGCTACAGAAGAATGCTGAAGATTAGATGGGTAGATCACGTAACTAATGAGGAAGTATTGAATAGGATTGGGGAGAAGAGCAGTTTGTGGCACAACTTGACAAGAAGAAGGGATCCGTTGGCAGGACATGTTCTGAGACATCAAGGGATCACCAATTTAGTATTGGAGAGCAGTGTGGAGGGTAAAAATCGCAGAGGGAGACCAAGCGATGAATACACTAAGCAGATTCAGAAGGGTGTAGGCTGCAGTACGTATTGGGAGGTGAAGAAGCTTGCACAGGATAGAGTAGCATGGAGAGCTGCATCAAACCGGTCTCAGGACTGAAGACCACAACAACAACAAGGCTAGGGACCGATGACCTCTGCAGTTTAGTCCCATAGAACTTGACACAAATTTCCAAATCTACCCCATACACAGGCCTGTTACAGCAAAATGGCAACAAATTGCCCTATGCATCATTATGTTACAGCACATTTGTAGCTGACTGCCACAATACATCACCATGTTACATAAAATTGTAACAAATTCCACCATACCCCAAATCAATGGTGACAGTGTGTGTATGTGATATAACCAGCGAGTGGGTGTCAGCTACTGAATCCCAAATAGTATTCTTAACACTGGCGGCTGCCATTATCCCAATTAAGGTGTCTACCATGAGCTGAAACGCATGTTGGATACTACTGGTGTCATGATAGTAAGTTTACATGATGATTGCTATCATCCTGATCAGTACAACTACCATTACTTGTAATGTATGATTTTACTCAACAATTAAAAAAATAATGCCCTGTCAGTTGGTCTCAGCTACTGGATCTCAAAACTGTATTCTAATACCAAAAGCTTGTAGTGTATGTGGGATAACCTGGCAGTGAGTGTCAGCTACTGGGTCTCAAATAGTATTCTAACAGCAGAAGTTGACACATGTGGCTATAACCCAACAGTGAGTATCAGCTATTGGCTCTGGATCTTATATAGTATCCCAAACACCAAACAAAATTCAAAGAAATGGGTCCATTCATCAGCACTACTTTACAAAATTGTAACAAATTGCCCCATACATCTACGTTGTTGCACGAAAGTGCAAGATATCACAACTCTTACACAAAATTATCAAAAATAGCCACATACATCAACATTCTTGCACAAAACGGTAGTAGACAGCCCTTTTCGTTGTCATTGTTACACAAACTGCTAAGAAATTGTTTCATACATTGTCATTTATGCTGATGTCATTTATACATATTCTTATTTAGCAACATATGGTGCAATTTGTTACAATTTCATGTCACAATGATGACGTACGATACAATTTGTTAGTTCTGTGAAACACGAGGTGTATTGGGGCAATTTGTTATAATTTCGTGTACCAATGACAATGTATGTGGCAATTTGTACAATTACATTTTTGCCTAATCTATAACTGTCTGCCTACATAAGTTACTGGTCAGCATAAATGGTTGGCACACGGACGACCTGGGTTCAAGTCCTCCATACTGCCAAGGATTTTTCCTTGGTGGAGGACTGGTATGGGAAGTACTCAGCCTTGTGATTGCAACTGAGGAGCTACTTGACTGACTAGTAGTGGCTCCACTGTCCAGAAAATCTGCCAAAAGGCCAAGACAGCAGTGTGCTGATCACACATGTCCCTCAATAACACATCTGCTTGACACTGCAATGCGGAGGATGACACGGTGGCCAGTGGATACCCCTTTGGCATTCACGGCCTGGCCAGGAGCTGGTTTTTTATCTATAACTGTATGTAAAATGGGATAACTGGTTACAATTTTGCTGTATCATGGTGACATACAGGGTATTACAAAAAGATACGGCCAAACTTTCAAGAAACATTTCTCACACACAAAGAAAGAAAATATGTTATGTGGACATGTGTCCGGAAACACTTACTTTCCATGTTAGAGCTCATTTTATTACTTCTCTCGAAATCACATTAATCATGGAATGGAAACACACAGCAACAGAATGTACCAGTGTGACTTCAAACACTTTGTTACAGGAAATGTTCAAAATGTCCTCCGTTAGCATGGATACATGCATCCACCCTCCGTCGCATGGAATCCCTGATGCACCGATGCAGCCCTGGAGAATGGCGTATTGTATCACAGCCGTCCACAATACGAGTACGAAGAGTCTCTACATTTCGTACCGGGGTTATGTAGACAAGAGCTTTCAAATGCCCCCATAAATGAATGTCAAGAGGGTTGAAGTCAGGAGAGAATGGAGGCCATGGAATTGGTCTGCCTCTAGCAATCCATCGGTCACCGAATCTGTTGCTGAGAAGCGTACTTATACTTCGTCTGAAATGTGCAGGAGCTCCATCGTGCATGAACCACATGTTGTGTCGTACTTGTAAAGGCGCATGTTCTAGCAGCACAGGTAGAGTATCCCGTATGAAATCATGATAACGTGCTCCATTGAGCGTAGGTGGAAGAAACTAAAATGAGCTATAACATGGAAATTAAGCGTTTCTGGACACATGTCCACATAAAATCTTTTCTTTATTTGTGTGTGAGAAATGTTTCCTGAAAGTTTGACCATACCTTTTTGTAACACCCTGTATAGGGGCAAAGTGTCAAGTAGCCTCATACCCTAACAGTACCCATCATACATTCAGGGTAATGGTAGTCACCATGTCAAATGACCATCATTATGCTCAGTAGTATCAACCATGGCAGTCACCATAATTAAGGTTGTGGCAGTCACAGTCTACTGTTCAGCATGTTATTTCATCAAAGATTCTTGTAGTCTCCACTATGTAATAGCATAAGTTAGCAATGTCAGCAGAAGATCAAGAACATTTTGTAATACAAGATAAAGTTAATAACTTAGCATGGATGCACTATAATGCCTGGGTGACTTTCTAAAATAGCTGAAAATGGATAGTTCAAAGCATATCAACCCTCATTTCCAACCTGTATGAAGGTGTATCAATGTTGTTTCATTGAGGTGTCATGTAGTTTGAACTGAGTGACAGCATTTTTCAGTCATTGGCAAGTGCACTTATAAGCTGAAAGTTAGGTCAACAGTAATGTTACATGTGTTTCGTAATTTATACAACAGATCTTTAAATATTTTGATAAATAATGCACACACATTTTGTTCTCTTTAAAGCATAGTGCAGTAATCAAACTTTGCTTGTTGTGATGTGCACATTAATCTATTACATATATCAGTAGTGCCAATAATCTGTATTTTTTTTAACAATATTATAGAAGAATGAAATTACTTCAGTAGCATCTTTTATGTTTTGTACTTCAGATACACACATAGTTTGATTGCTTCAAAGACTGAATTTTTGTTAACAATCAGAGACCTGAAGCTATACTTGCATTTTGATAAATAACTTTGTTTTGATAAAAAGATCTCATTTTCAATACCTGGAACTTTCATCTTTGTGTGAAACTTTTTCCATCTTTTTCTTTTACATTATGTATCTGGTACTTTTAACAGAGCAGGAAAAGATAGATTACTACTTGCCATACAGATAACCTGCTAAGTTGCAGATAGGCCCAATTAAAAGACACTTACACATAAGCTTTCGGCCACAGTCAATTGGAAAAAGAGAAACACACACCATTCATTACTACAAGCAAGCACACCTCACGCATAGCCCACCCAGATATCCATGCAGTCTAATGCACTGTTTCCCGAGTGGGAAGCCTCAGCGATTGAGGGCTGGTTCTCCTTATTCCACCTCAGTTACACTATGTCAAATTCTGTCTCCATGTACACGTAAACCATAATTACTCTATCACGCAAACATTTGGGGGTTACACTTGTCTGGTATGAGATGTTCCCTGAGGGGGGGGGGGGGGGGTCAAATGGGGGCTGAACTGCACAATAAACCTGGGTTAGGTGTGGGGCGGCAGTGGGGTGGGTGGACTGCTGTGGTCTGTTGTGGGGTTGTGAACTGTTAGGGCTATGGCAGGACGAAGCCTCTCCATCGTTTCCTGACTGCCAACTCTGGCAGCACAGGCTGGAGTGCAACTATACTGTGAGATAGAAGCAGTAATTTGAATGGGGTGAGGGAAGGGGAAGTACTAGCAGTGTATAGGTTAGGGAAGAGAGAAGTGTCATCTTGAGAGGTGTGCAGGTACTAGAACGCTAACAGGCACAGCATCATGAGGTTGTGGAGCAGGGAGGTGGGGAAAATGGAATGAAAAAGGAGAGGAGCAGAGAAAGATGGACAGGTGCATTAGCAGAGGATGACAAAGAAAGAGTGTAGGCGATAAGAATGGGGAGGAGGTAATAGGACAGAGAGGGTGGGAAATGTTGGGTGGAGGGTGTGGGGACAGTATGTTACCATAGGTTGAGTCCGGGATAATTACAGGATCACAGAATGTGTTGTAAGGGTAACTGCCATCTGTGCAGTTTAGAAAAGCTGGTGGTGGATGGCTTGGTTGGTGAAGCAGCCATTGCAATCAGGCATGTTATGTTCAGCTGCATGTTGTGCCACAAGGTGGTCTACTTTCCTCTTGGCTATAGTTTGGTAGTGGCCATTCATCCAGGTGGACAGCTGGTAGGTAATCTTCATGTAGATTGTTCTTATTCCTATGACATTTAACTGGTGAATAAATAATGCTGGAACTTGTAGCGCAATGAAAGATAGATAGCTCCATGTCATGCATTTAAAAAATGTATTAGTCATTTACAATAAAATTCAGGTACAATGTGAGATATACAATCACAGCACATTACAATGTGTAAATACACCGATTTCCTAACCATATACAAATTACAGGGTGGTATTTCTGTTGTCACAATAAACTGCCAGCACATACACACACACACACACACATATATATATATATATATATATATATATATATATATATATATATATATATATATATATATATATAAAAACAAAGATGAGGTGACTTACCGAACAAAAGCGCTGGCAGGTCGATAGACACACAAACAAACACAAACACACACACAAAATTCAAGCTTTCGCAACAAACTGTTGCCTCATCAGGAAAGAGGGAAGGAGAGGGGAAGACGAAAGGAAGTGGGTTTTAAGGGAGAGGGTAAGGAGTCATTCCAATCCCGGGAGCGGAAAGACTTACCTTAGGGGGAAAAAAGGACAGGTATACACTCGCACACACGCACATATCCATCCACACATACAGACACAAGCAGACATATTTAATACCCACTTCCTTTCGTCTTCCCCTCTCCTTCCCTCTTTCCTGATGAGGCAACAGTTTGTTGCGAAAGCTTGAATTTTGTGTGTGTGTTTGTGTTTGTTTGTGTGTCTATCGACCTGCCAGCGCTTTTGTTCGGTAAGTCACCTCATCTTTGTTTTTATATATAATTTTTCCCACGTGGTATATTGATATATATATATATATATATATATATATATATAAAAAACCGGGCCAAAGATATAGCTTGTTAGCCACGCTTTAAAGTTCTCTGTAGAACATTGTGTGTGAATTCCCAGTTATAATTTAGTTATCAGAGGAAGACTAAATTATTTTTGGATGTATTTACTTTTGCATGGATGGGTACACATACAGCAATCTAGAGCACTTAATACATTACATTACATTACCTGAAATGTCAGCAGCTGTTTCCAAAGTGGTAGCTTCAATGTGAGCAATGTTTGACATTCAACTAAATCAGTTTCCAGAGGATTAGATCAGATGCGGGGAGGAAGGCGGGAAGTATTTGCTTGATTCTGTGAGGAATGTAACGAAAAAGGACATTAGTGGATCATTCTACGTAAACAACACAAAGCAATCCTTTCAAGTTAAACATCTCTGATTTCTGCCACATTTTCTATGTTCAATCACCTTGGTAAGAGATGAACAGCTACCAATCTCTGCCATACACTGTCAGATGGCTTGCGGAGTATGGATGTAGATGTATATGAGAACCCTGTGGAAATTACAGGCCTGCAAAGTGAAACTAAAATTTGCTAGAATTGTGATTCTAATCTATATAGAGCAATGGACTTACCACCAGAAAATTAATTTAGTAGGCCCTTGCATTAATATGCAGTATGACTTCACATCCTCCAATTAATCTTTTCCCTTCCTATCCCAGACTGTCACTAGCCAGCAGTCAAGGTGACCCCGGGTATAGGGGAACCTTTCTTAACTTAAATGTGTTGTCTCCTAGAGACTTCCATAGAATAACATGAAAGTGTGTATATGTGCCACTTCCATTTTCATTTATCAGTGCAATATAATGAAACTATCAGGTTTCTTTCCATGCGGAAGGAGGTGTGCTTAGTAACTGTACTAATTTCAAGTAGTAAAGGGTACCCCTTACTACTTGACATTGAAACTAAATAACTCAAAATATACCACATACAGAATATATAAATATACTTTTATGAGGATTGGATAGGAAATTTACGCTTGTATTATAGATTTTAATTAAAATTGTACCAACCATCACCGCCTCACACATTATGATTGGCACTTTCGTCAGTGAAATTAATTTCATAATTGCGTTCTTGAATGCGCAATGACAGAACAAGCAGTGGCAATGGCCAACCTAAAGAAGTTTTTTTTTGTTGTATTGTTTATGCCTTCTGGCTGGATCAACGGAAGCGTCCGATTCCACCCGTCTGCTTTGACCCGTGACTTAATGGTATTGTGGTGTGTGACGTCACTACGATGCGGAGTTTTTGAGTTGGTTGTGTTTCTAGGTGCCATGTTGTTATATTTGCTGGTGCCCTCTGCTGGTAAATGTAGACGTGCTGAGTTTAACGGGTAACATTGTGTTCATTTGAGTTTGGGTTGTCATCGTGCTAAAGTGGTTTTGAGTTCCTGTAGTTAGTGCGATAACGTGGGTTGTGAAGTATTTTCAGTGAATTATTTAGGCGAATAGCCTAGGAAGAAATTGACTCCTTGCGAGAAAACGTAAAAACTGAAAATTGTGACCGGAGTGTTGCGGCATTTTTTGTAACACAACTAGAAAAAAAAGGAAGACCTTAAAGAATATGGTACCATTGTCTAGGTGAAAGATACGTATGCATGAGACAATACAAATTTAGGCTGAAGTTCTGTAGAAGCCAAACTATTTTATTGTTGCCAGTGCCACATAAGCTTTCTGTATATGTGATTCACACACTTTTAACTTTTGCTGCAGGGTTTTAAAGGTGGAAAGAGAATGTAGCAACGCATCAGGAACATTCGTTATGGTCATATAGTGCAGTATTTGTTTCATGCAGTCCCGCACTGCTAGTATGTTCTTACATCCATGTCTCAATTAATAAAGCACGATAAGATGGGTTGGAATGACACTGACGAAATTACATACAAATAGTGTTTAACAACAGAGATCAAGGTACTGCGGTGTTTGCTACGACTTTAAACAGCTTCTACAACACTAATTTATCACCCAGCAGGAGCTGCAAATCTTTCGGATACTAAAGACGAACGCAAAGTAAAATGATCTCGCGTTCGTAATACGCAGGTATCACAACAGTTCACAGGGAAAAATTCACCCATTACAAATGCAAATACTAATTAAGTCTGTCATATATGGTCATTACACATTTCTACATGATCCCACTCTTTTGCTCTTTAATTTTGGTGAGATGATAACAAATAAATAGGCAAAACGATTTTGGCTTATTTATGCACAGCCTTGACTTATCCGCGTTATTACCGACAGACATTCCTTTACAGAATTAATTATACTAAACGAGTTGATGGAAAATTGCGCTCATTGCAATTAACAAATATCAGATTTTTAAGCTAGACAGAAAAAACACCATGAAACGCGAAAGATAATGTGGATCACAATTTCATTTTTGTTTTTTATGAAAATGTTTTCAATTAACAATTCAGTATTGATATTTTTATTTCTTTAATAATGCGCTATTTCGCTAGTGGCATCTGGAAAAATGAAATTCGTACTAATTACTGAATATTTTCGTATTTCTTATTTTTATGACTCACATATCTCCCCTTCTAACATCCTTGATTACGTCTTTGACAGCAGAATACTTCTTTGAACGCTATGCAGAGGAAAACAAAGACGCGTGAATATTTAAGTTTTGGCGGCAGTGGTGTGTTGTTCGCTCATCGTGTAAGGTTTGTTGTCGTCGAAGACTAGCAAAATGGCTGGTGTTTTTGGCATTCATGTGGGTAATTCTTCTGCCTGCTTGGCGTATTGTAAGGTTGGTAATGTTTTTCATATTTGTTGTTCACTGAGAACTTCTAATGTGCCAGAAGTGAAGTCATGAACGATTATTTTTCTAGCTCGAATGTATTCGTGAGAAACGTTCTAATAAGATCATATCAATGTGACTTTTACATTATTTTACGTTTTGTTTCTCAGGATGGGAAAGTTGATATTATAGCAGACGACAGTGGCAACAGAATAATGCCTGCAATAGTCGCGTTTGTAGACGGTGAAGAGGTAAGGAAATTTTGTACTAAGCAGCAGTTTATTTGAATAGTGCCCTCTAAGCTGAAATTGCCTGTTACTTCTTAATTTAGTTGGTTTACCACTGTTCCGTAATTCCGCTTCGTGGTCAAAATTTAAGAGATCGAATGTGTTTCAGGCTGTTGGACTCCCAGCGAAGGCAGCTCTTGTTAGAAATGCCACATGTGCTATTGTTCGGAATAAGAAACTCTTAAATGACAGTATTCCTGACGACGAACTTGAGCATCATATAAAGTCAGTGAAATGTAAAATAGTGACCGAAGGAGGCCTGAAATATGAAATCCGAGATGAATACAAGATTGCTGCGTATACCCCAGAAGGAGTCATGACCCGCATATACAAAAAGCTGTTTGGTATGTAGAAATGTTTTTATGCGTAATGCCCCAATCTCATATTCCTACGAGTAGCTAGTATGGTTCAATCCATGTAATCTCACAGGGGGTGAAAATGTGGCTATTTCAGAATTTAATCATATTTGGAACATGGATGCCCACATGTCTCAGTAGTAAAACTGCCAAATAGCACTTTTCTAACTCTTACCATTTTTGATAAATTCAGGTTTGAAGATTCATGGGTGGGTACCCAGTCATTAGTGAGGAACCGGTTTCCGTATTCTCAGACACTTGCTATTCAGTAATGAGGTGACCTACAGACATCAAGTATTTTAGCCATGTACTGTGTGAGTCATTAAGTTGATATATTGCATAAAAAGTAGGATACATCTCTGTTTTTTATGAAAAACGTTGAGAATTGCTCTTTCTCCGTGATGTGCTTTACATGTGTGATTTTTTAAAAATTATAACTTCACAGAGGGAAAAAATGCAGACTTCATCTTACGCACTATAACTCTTTAGTGCTAGCATTAAGTATAAATAACAATGACAAGCTTTTGGCATTTAAATTGGTAGTTCTTACCTTCACTTAAAGATGACTCCATCACAAAAAAAAGGCAAATTTGACGAATTTCAAAGTCCTGTGGGGTACATAGATAATAGAATCACAATATGATTTTTTGCTGAAATGTTTGTATATCTGTCAGCAATCTTATCTGCAAAGAATACAGGGCATTAATAATAAAAACGTGTATTCCTTGAAAAATTGACCTGTAGGTCAGAACTGTAAACAATTTAGAGCTGAAAACAGTTATGAATCATTTTTCTCAGTTTGTATGTTGTATTTCTCTGTTAAGTGTCTTTCCTGTGTAAAGAATTGAGGGACAATGTGGGTGCACAAATGAGGTGATACATCCATATTCTGTCACTGCAACTTAAAAAGACAAGTTAAATGAAACATAAGAAATGGTGTAAGCAGTAATGAGACACAGTAATAACTTTAAATGTGTACTTATATGTACAGATATAAAAATTTTACAAAGAACATTTTGATAAACAAATTCAAATATAAAGAAGGAAACTAACTTTAAAACCCTTCCACTTTGCATATAACTGTTTTCCTCGACATCTTGATGCAGAAGCAAAATGAGTTCACTTAAATGTGAGAGATATTATTTTTTTCCAAAGTACTTATTGTCATGTTTATACAACTCCTCACTGTGTCTTTGTAATGATGGGAATCTGCCTGACATGTGGCATTGGAGAAGGGGACCCAAACAGCATCTTTCCAAGCTAGCCATGAAGGGAATTGTAAATCAGCAGTAGGCATGCAGTTAATCTCAACATCTTTAAACTCATGTGATGCCTGGGAAATGGGTCCTGTGTGCCAGATTTTGTTGTATTTGAAAGCCACGTTCTGCCTGACTTGCAGCCTTTTCTGCAAACCATTTCATGAGCTCCCATTGTGACACTGCTCCTTTTTTATATGTTGGAAGTCTCTTTATTATAAAGGTGTTAATTATAGTGAGTAGTAATGTGTGGTGCAATCATATTACTGGAAATGTCATTGCTATACTGTACCTGTGTTCTGAGAAACCTTAATGTTATTTGATCTGTGAAGAAGCAGAGCATATTAGCACTCGGTATTGTCTGGAGTGCCCTGTGAACAATGCAACCAATTTTCCGATATAAGGAGCTCCTCACTCAGAAATGTAGAATTCAGCTCGTAGTGGACAGTTTCAAGTTTTTATTATCTGCTCCACCTTTATTAAGTATTGTCAGAGTAACTTCTACTGTTGGTGTCCTAGAGCACATCGGACTTGGAGAAAGAACAATTAAAGAGAGTCATGGTGTAATTGCTGCTCCAGAATGCAGGAGTGGTCAAAAGATGTTACCTGGAATTGTCACAGAAGAAGTAGTGATATCTCACGAAAATGATAATATTTCAAGACTTTGTGCAAGGAATTAAAGACTCCTTCCACTATGGTTCATAACAAGAAGATTCACATAAAATTGCATGAAGGTTTCTTGAAATACAGGTACAGCACAATGACAGTTTCAGAAACCCAATTGAAACAAGCATTTCTAGTCATTGCTACTATCACCTTTCTAATGAAGAGAATTCCAATGAATGCAAATGGGAGCACTGTTGCTATGGAAACTCGTGAAAATGCTTTTTGGGAACAATTGCAGGTTGAGCAGAATGTGGCTTTCAAATTCTACAAAATCTGGTACACAAGACACATTTTCCACCAATCACGTGAATTTAAAGATGTTGAGATTAACTATATGCCCCCTACAGATTCACAATTCCTTTCATGGTCCAGTTGGAATGATGCTGTTTGGCTACCCTTTGCCATTGTGACGTCTAAAGCAGATGCCCTATCATTACAAAGACATGGTGCACAGTTTTATATACATGACAATAAGTGCTTTGGAGAAAAATCATATCTCTCACCTTTAAGTGAACTCATTTCATTTTTGCATCAAGATATCAAGGAAAACAGTTATATGCAAGGTGTGTGTGTTTTAAAAATGCAGTTTCCATCTTTGTATTTGATTTTTTTATTTTTTTATGAAATTTTTCTTTGTGGAGGTTTTATATCAGCATATACTGGTAGATATTCAAAGTTCTTAACGTCTCTCGTTATTGCTTGCTGCTTTTCTTACTTTTCACTGAAGTTTGTTTTTAATTTACAGTAACAGAATAAGAATATATCACCTCATTTGTGCACCAAAGTTATCTATTGTAATTCTTTACACTGAAAAGACAACTAACAATGAAATAATAATAAAAAATCCCGTGGAGGCCCGGGAAAAGAATAGGCCTCCGGTATGTTGTGCCAGTCGTAAAAGGCGACGAAAAAGAAAAAACCACTAATAGGGCTAACCCCCCTTTTAGTGTGATTAGTTGGTTCAGGATAGAACTAAAGAAGCCTCGGACAAGCGCCGTCATGGTCGGGGATGACGCTTGAACCCTATGCCCGCCCACAATGCTAACGACACTGCTAGCCAACTGGAAAATGATTCAAATCCAAATAGAGGTGTTTTGCAGGATATGCTTCCTGCAACCACCCTAGAAGGAAAACAAAAACAGAGGATGAGATGGTCAGATGAAGTTAATCGACACCTCATGTTCCGTTGTTACCAAGCAACAAACCTAGGAACCAACACAACTGGATACAGATCACAAGTATACACAACATTTATCATCAGATACCCAGAATTAAAATTTTTAACAGAACGACGACTAGCTGATCAGATCCGTGTAATAATAAAAAATAACAGGATACCCCAGTCAGAATTAGAAAACCTCAAACAACAAGTACAACAAATACTGGAACAAAATAATGTGCAATCAGAAGAAGAAGAAAATACAGTAATGGACTCAAACATCCCAGAGCAAACAAACAAAGGACAACACGCATCAATTAAACAATCAGAGGAAAACTAAATCTTAAGACAGCCAACTGAACAAGCACAAATAGAACACGAAGTGACACACATGTTAGATACAGAAGAAAAAAATCGGCTGACATATATAGAATACAAAGACACAAATACAGACATTAGACCATTCTTGCGTAGACCACCAAATAACCCACAAGTCGAAACAACAATAAAAACTATCAACACAATCATACACAACAAAATAAATGAAAATACAACTATGGAAGAGTTACAACTACTGGTTTATATAGCAGCACTCACTACACTACATATACACACTAGGCAGAGATCAGAACCAACCAACACACAGAAGAAACCCACAAAACCAGCATGGCAACACAGGCTACAGATCAGAATAGAAAAACTGAGAAAAGACATCGGACAGCTAATACAATTTATAAGAAATGAAATGTCAGAAAAAAACGAAAAAGGTTAGGTAAAATCTCACAACAAGATGCGATAGAGCAATTAGATGAAAAGCAGCAGAAATTACAAGCATTGGCCAAACGACTTAGAAGATACAAAAAAAGTGAAAATAGAAGGAAACAAAACCAAACATTCAACACAAACCAAAAGAAATTTTACCAGACAATAGATAACACACACTTTAAAACAGACAATCCACCAAACATAACAGACATGGAACACTTCTGGAGCAACATATGGTAAAACCCGGTACAACATAACAGGCATGCACGGTGGATACAAGCAGAAACAGACACATACAAGATGATGCAACAAATGCCTGAAGTGATAATTTTGCAACATGAAGTCACCCAAGCAATTAATTCTACTCACAATTGGAAAGCCCCTGGAAAAGATAAAATAGCAAATTTATGGCTAAAGAAGTTCACCTCAACACATTCACATCTAACTAAATTATTTAACAGTTACATTGCAGACCCATACACATTCCCTGATACACTTGCACATGGAATAACTTATCTGAAACCTAAAGATAAAGCAGACACAGCAAACCCAGGTAAATATCGCCCCATAACATGCCTACCAACAATATACAAAATATTAATTTCAGTCATTACACAGAAATTTGACACATACAACACAGAACAAAATTAGAAATGAAGAACAAAAAGGGTGTTGCACAGGAGCACGAGGATGTAAAGAGCAACTGATAATAGATGCAGAGGTGACATATCAAGCTAAAACTAAACAAAGGTCGCTACACTCCACATACATTGATTACCAAAAAGCTTTTGATAGTGTACCCCACTCATGGTTACTACAAATATTGGAAATATACAAAGTAGATCCTAAATTGATACAGTTCCTAAACATAGTAATGAAAAATTGGAAAACCACACTTAATATCCAAACAAATTCAAATAATATCACATCACAGCCAATACAGATTAAGCGTGGAATATACCAAGGAGACTCATTAAGTCCTTTCTGGTTCTGCCTTGCTCTGAACCCACTATCCAACATGCTAAATAATACAAATTATGGATACAATATTACTGGAACATACCCACACAAAATCATACGTTTGCTATACATGGATGATCTAAAACTACTGGCAGCAACAAATCAACAACTCAACCAATTACTAAAGATAGCAGAAGTATTCAGCAATGATATAAATATGGCTTTTGGAACAGACAAATGTAAGAAAAATAGCATTGTCAAGGGAAAACACACTAAACAAGAAGATTACGTATTGGATAACCACAGCGACTGCATAGAAGCGATGGAAAAAACAGATGCCTACAAATATCTAGGATACAGACAAAAAATAGGAATAGATAATACAAATATTAAAGAAGAACTAAAAGAAAAATATAGACAAAGACTAACAAAAATACTGAAAACAGAATTGACAGCAAGAAACAAGACAAAAGCTACAAATACTTATGCTATACCAATATTGACCTACTCATTTGGAGTAGTGAAATGGAGTAACGCAGACCTAGAAGCACTCAATACACTTACACGATCACAATGCCACAAGTATAGAATACATCACATACATTCAGCAACTGAAAGATTCGCATTAAGCAGAAAGGAAGGAGGAAGGGGATTTATCGATATAAAAAAACCTACATTATGGACAGGTAGACAATTTAAGAAAATTCTTTCTAGAATGAGCAGATACTAGCAAAATACACAAGGCAATCACTCATATAAATACATCGGTTACACCACTGCAATTTCATAACCACTTCTACAACCCTTTAGATCACATAACATCAACAGGTACGAAGAAAGTAAATTGGAAAAAGAAAACACTACATGGCAAGCACCCGTATCATCTAACACAGCCACACATCGATCAAGACACATCCAACATCCGAAGAAAAGGCAATATATACAGTGAGACGGAAGGATTCATGATTGCAATACAGGATCAAACAATAAACAGATATTACAGCAAGCATATTATTAAAGATCCCAATACCACAACAAATAAATGCAGACTTTGCAAACAACAAATAGAAACAGTAGATCACATCACAAGTGGATGTAAAATACTAGCAAATACAGAATACCCCAGAAGACATGACAATGTAGCAAAAATAATACATCAACAGCTTGGCTTACAACATAAACTTATAAAACATGTTCCCACATACAAGTATGCACCACAAAATGTACTGGAGAATGATGAATACAAATTATACTGGAACGGAACCATAATAACAGACAAAACAACAACACATAACAAACCTGACATCATACTCACCACTAAAAGAAGAAATTAACACAACTAATTGAAATATCCATACCCAATACAACAAATATACGAAAGAAAACAGGAGCAAAAATTGAAAAATACATCCAACTGGCTGAGGAAGTCAAGGACATGTGGCATCAGGATAAAGTTGACATTATACCAAGTATACTATCAACTACAGGAGTCATACCACACAATATCCACCAGTAAATCAATGCAATACAGCTACATCCAGACTTGTATATGCAACTACAGAAATCCGTAATTATTGATACATGTTCAATTACCCGAAAGTTCCTAAATGCGATATAACATACACCGCACAGTTAAAAGGAAGTCACGCTTGATGAAGGTCCGCGTCACTTTCCATTTTTGACCATACATAGCGTCTGAGAAAAGAAAGAAAGAAATAATAACAATAATAATAATAAATTATTATCATTCAGCTCTTACAGCAATAGACAGTCATAAGCGTACATTTCTATATGAACTACTATATCAATGTAATTTAGTTTACATGAAATAGGTAAAACTAGAAATTATATGTTAGAGAGCAGCATTTTCATTTCCAAAACATTTGTCAACTGGGTAAAGAGGTTGTTTACTAGTAGCGTATACAGAAGCGTGTGATTCCACCCGTCTGCTTTGACCCATGAAGTCACAAATATGGCGGAAACGACCGTCCACTATGACTCCAATATGGCGCCTATGACTTCATTACGTACACATAACAAACATGAAAATACATCGAAAAACACACACACACTCTAGGAAATCAATATTGCAATCAAACACTTCCCTTGACCTGTTATCCTTACGACATATCCACATATAGCCATCCCTGGTCAGAGACGCCAAAACTTTAGTAAGTCTCATTGCTTCACAACACACTGAACACTTCACGACTTCAGCCAACAGCCCGCATTGCTGAAGAAATTCTATTAGGGACAATGCACTGTCCCCCATCATCGCAGACAACCAAAAACTGTTGACCTTGTCAGTCATATCCATACCTACCAAAGACATAAGCAAAGAAATTTACCAAAATTTACACATGAACAGGAAAGAAACTACAGTAACGTCAACATAACAAAACCAAAATCATTAATTCATTGAAATATATTCCACTGAAGGCACAGTCACCACTGATACTATACACATGCAATGCTACCACACAAGTGAACCCCATATGCCACATAACACGCTACCCATAAACACACCACCAGAGAGAACCACCGACTGCAACAATACGCCACCTATAAACACGCCACACACGCACACTAAACCAAAAACATCACCTAACATGCAAATACACCACTGGAGACCACCACCGATCACATCAAAACAACACCTACAAACACGCCACTCTCACAAACTAAACTCCGCGCCGTGGTGACATCACACACAACAACAGCCTTATGTCACGAGTCAAAGCCGACAGGTGGGATTGAACGCTTCCGTCGACCCGCTTATACAATTTAGCTTTAAAAATATTAATAGGCAATTCTGTAAAATCTACCCTTGGCCTATTAAACATCCTTAATCCAAAGGCTAGGTAGGAGTTACGTGATTTAGATGATGTGTGGTATGGTATGTCTACATGTGTGCTGTTTCTAGTGTCAAAACTATGTACATCAGTTCTCAGTGTGAAATTAGAAACGTTGTTTCTAACATACAATAAAACATTATAGATGAATAAGTTTACTGTTGTCAGACATTCCAGTTTAATGAACAGAAGTTTACAATGTTCTGTTTTATCAGAATCTGTTATTATTCTTATTACTTTCTTCTGCAACAATAAAATGTCATTTGCTTAACAACTGCTACCCCATTAAAAAATTCCGTATGATATGATATATTGGAAGAAAGCAAAATTTCGTGATCTTGCATAGTTATTTGGAACATATCTTTTTAAATTTGTAGTTATGAATATAATAGAGGGAAACATTCCACGTGGGAAAAATATATCTAAAAACACAGATGATGTGACTTTCCGAACGGAAGTGCTGGCAGGTCGATAGACACGCACACAAACAAACACAAACATACACATGAAATTCAAGCTTTCACAACAAACTGTTGCCTCATCAGGAAAGAGGGAAGGAGAGGGAAAGACGAAAGGATGTGGGTTTTAAGGGAGAGGGTAAGGAGTCATTCCAATCCTGGGAGCGGAAAGACTTACCTTAGGGGGAAAAAGGACAGGTATACACTCGTGCGCGCGCGCTCTCTCTCTCTCTCTCTCTCTCTCTCTCTCTCTCTCTCTCTCTCTCTCTCTCTGCGCGCGCGCCCACACACACACACACACACACACACACACACACACACACACACACAGACACGCTTGTGTATGTGGGGATGGATATGTGAGTGTGTGCGAGTGTATACCCCTTTTTTCCCCCTAAGGTAAGTCTTTCCGCTCCCGGGATTGGAATGACTCCTTACCCTCTTCCTTAAAACCCACATCCTTTCGTCTTTCCCTCTCCTTCCCTCTTTCCTGGTGAGGCAACAGTTTGTTGCGAAAGCTTGAATTTCATGTGTATGTTTGTGTGTCTATCGACCTGCCAGCACTTTCGTTCAGTAAGTCACATCATCTGTGTTTTTAGATATAAATTTGTAGTTAAATAAATAACTCTTGAAAAGTCTAGAAAATATATTTTTAATGTGTGGTTTCCAGGCCAATTTATTGTCAGTAAGAACACCTAAAAGTTTTGTAGTTTTTAATTCATGATGGTTAGGAATCTCTTAGAGGCTAAAATTAAGTACCTGTGTTTTACTTTCATTTAGTAAGAAAACATCGCAGTACCCACATCCTGCGAGGCCTCACTCAGTGAAAACTAACCAATATGCAAAGATGTTTTGTGTTGGCCTTGTAGGTACTGCGATGTTTGCATATGTCTGGTTATGATTAACCAATCATATCCGCTCATCTGGAGATAGATTGAGTCGAAAGTTGATCGAAGGGTAGTGATTTGAAGGGCAAAAGGGAAAAAAGTGCCAAGGCAAGAGCCAAGGGAAAGAAACCTGTGTGATAGTTGGGTCAGATTTTACGAGCAGTAGCAGTTTTCTTGCTGTCTGCAACATGTCACGCAAGGCTAGATTTTGATTCTAGTGGGTATCTTGCAGGCAGATGCCTTTGATGTTGTGCAGTGGCGTTTCTCGGTGGCTGCAGCTTCTCGGTCAGTGTCAGCATACCAGTAACAGTTAGGTTCATCATCATTTAGTGTCTTGATAGGTTGTATATTGGATTAACAGTGTAGGGCGGTGTTGGCGGTTTCTTTGTGCGATAGTGTGCGAGCTTGTCAGCTTCCCTGTTGTAGCCTGTTGGTCGGCTATAATAGCAACTGGCATATCCAGTCAATGTTGCTGATGATGTCATGTGAGAATTTATAAATAAACACAGATTAGTAATAAAAACAATAAAGGTCTGAACACGGATCCTTGTAGCACTCCAGGCATAACATAAACCAAATTTGACTTCTCGCTATCAATGCACACAACTTGGTGTGTGCCTCCCTGCGGGTCCGGGGGTTAGAATAGGCCCGAGGTATTCCTGCCTGTCGTAAGAGGCGACTAAAAGGAGTCCCTCCCCCTCAAGGGGGTAGTTAGCGCCTGCGTCCTGAGACGGACGGTTCCACGACCTATATTTGTGGTCATTTTCGTTTTTCACTTCTTCTCATTTCTTCCTTCCATTGTTGGTTCCTTTCTTTGTTCTTCTCCGTCTCACTGTCTTCCTTGCCTCCTTCTCCTTGCCTTCTTCAGTCTCCGTCTCGACGTTTGAGACAGTCTGTCCTCTCTCTCCCTCTCTCCCTTCTTTTTCCTCTTCTTCCTTCCTCCCAGTGCGCGCCTGAAGGCCGACCCACGCGTTCGCACGCATAGCCGGTGACGGGGTAACGCGTAACTCCCCGCCCTGGGTAGACAAGTAAGGCACGCACGTACCCCCTGGTACAGGCCAGGCCCAGGGAGGGGTGATTGCCTGAGCTGATACCTTCTGACCATGCCGATTGGTCCCTCTGTCTGTTTCTCGGGAGGTGTGACCTGAGGTGTAAATATTCACCTAAGGCGGGAGTGCCCTCTGAGAGGGTCCCCACTAGGAAGGAGCGTGCCATCGGAGACGCTGGCAATCATGGGGGATTCCTCCGCAATGGATTTCTCTTCTTCTCTCTCAACTTCTGCCCACAAACGGAAACTTGACCAGCCACCAGTGACAAAAGTACTACCGCCTGCCCCACAGTTTGTGGTAGTTTCTCGATCTGAGGACGGAAAGGATTTTTCCTCTGTCAACCCTTTCGTTATCTAGAAGGGCGTAGATGCCATAGCCGGATCGGTCAAGTGTTGTACCAGGTTGCGTAATGGTACCTTGTTACTAGAAACTGAGAGCGCCTTTCAGGCACAAAAACTGCTTCGGGCCACACTCCTGTACACATTCCCTGTCCGGGTGGAGGCTCACCGCACTTTGAATTCGTCTCATAGTGTTGTTTATACTAAATCACTCGACGGATTGACTGACGAGGAGATTCAGTCTTTCCTCGCTGAGCAGGGCGTGACGGCTGTCCGTAGGGTCATGAAAAATGTCAACAATGACCTTGTACCGACCCGGACACTTTTCTTGACCTTTGATAGTGTTCAGCTGCCGTCGCGCATCAAAGCGGGCTACGAGGTTATTTCTGTTCGCCCCTATGTCCTGACACCTACGCGCTGCTACCAGTGTCAGCATTGTAATCACACTCGCCAGTCTTGTTCCAGTGCGGCTAAATGTGTCACTTGTGGCAGGGATGTCCATGAGGGTGACTGCCCACCTCCGTCTCCTCGTTGTGTGAACTGTCATGGTGACCATGCAGTGTCCTCCCGCAACTGTCCCATCTACAAGGAAGAATGCTGTATCCAAGAAATTCGGGTCAAAGAGAAAGTGTCCACCTCGGCTGCTCGCAAGCTGTTTGCTAGTAGGAAACCCACGCTGCTCCCAGCGGGGAGATACAGTACTGTCCTTGCCTCTCCTCAGACTACCATGGAGGTGGCGACACAGACATGCGATGTGACCTTCAGCACCACGGTCGTCCGTTCGGCCAGTGCTAAGATCGCGCGGTCGATGTCTCCTCTTCCTCCCGTCACCCCTCAGACACAAGCACCTTCATCAGCTTCTGCCAAGACGAAGACCCAGAAGTCAGATGCACAGGCCTTCAAGAAGGAACCGTCCCGTGCAGACTTCCTACGTACCTCGAACTCCCAGCCATCGACCAGTACTTCAACTAAACGACCTTCCAAGAAGGCTCATAGGAAGCACAGTTCTCCTTCTCCGCCACGGCACATTTCTTCTCCTGCGCCACCCAGCAGTTGCCGCCCCAGGCCGTCATCCCTTTCGCCTGGCCGCACCGCTGGTAGCCGAACATCTGGCTGTTCACCTGCAGAGGAAGCTCCCCCTCTTGGCCATCTTGTTAAGATGGCCGATGAACCTATAGAACCAATGGACGACGACTGTCGGCCTACTGATAGCGGCGGCAGAGCTCGCTCGAAGCCAGGCCCTCAGCGGCCTTCAAGGTGACCCCTTCTTTCATCTTCCTTTTCTTCTCACGATGGCACTTATTCACTGGAATATTCGCAGCATTCGCTCGAACCAAGAGGACTTAAAGTTGCTGCTCCGCTTGCACTGTCCGCTCGTCATAGCCCTCCAGGAAACGAAGCTACATCCATGCGATCAAATTGCCTTGGCACACTACACCTCTGTGCGTTTTGACCTACACCCTGTGGTAGGTATTCCGGCTCATGGAGGGGTTATGTTGCTGGTCCGGGATGATATTTACTACGATCCCATCACATTGCACACCGGCCTGCAGGCAGTTGCCATCCGAATTACTCTCCCCACTTTTACATTTTCCATTTGTACCGTTTACACTCCATCGTCGTCTACCGTTACCAGGGCAGACATGATGCAAATTACTGCTCAGCTACCTGCACCATTTTTGTTAATTGCAGACTTCAATGCCCACCATCCCCTTTGGGGCTCTCCAGCATCCTGCCCGAGGGGCTCCCTGTTAGCAGACCTTTTCAACCAGCTCAATCTTGTCTGCCTCAATACTGGCGCCCCTACTTTTCTTTCGGACACATCTCACACCTATTCCCATTTAGACCTCTCTATATGTACTCCCCAACTTGCATGCCGGTTTGAGTGGTATGCACTTTCTGATACATATTCGAGCGACTACTTCCCGTGTGTTATCCATCTCCTGCATCTTACCCCCTCTCCGTGCTCAACTAGTTGGAACATCTCCAAAGCAGACTGGGGGCTCTTCTCTTCCAGGGCGACCTTTCAGGATCAAACCTTCACAAGCTGCGATAGTCAGGTCGCACGCCACATGGAAGTCATTCTCACTGCTGCTGAATATTCCATCCCTCACACTACTTCTTCTCCACATCGCGTACCGGTCCCCTGGTGGACCGCAGCATGTAGAGACGCTTTACATGCTTGTCGACGTGCTTTATGCACCTTTAAACGCCACCCTACAGTGGCGAATTGTATCAATTATAAATGATTACGTGCGCAGTGTCATCGTATTATTAAAGAAAGCAAGAAAGCCAGCTGGGCTGCTTTCACAAGCACCTTCAACAGTTTTACTCCTTCTTCTGTTGTCTGGGGTAGCCTGCGCCGGCTATTTGGCACTAAGGTCCACTCACCAGTTTCTGGCTTGACGGTCGCAAATGACGTCCTTGTGGCCCCTGAGGATGTCTCCAATGCCTTCGGCCGCTTTTTCGCAGAGGTTTCGAGCTCCGCTCATTACCACCCTGTCTTCCTCCCCCGAAAACAGGCAGAGGAGGCTAGGCCACCTAACTTCCGCTCCTCGAATCGTGTAAGTTATAATGCCCCATTCACCATGCGGGAACTCGTAAATGCACGTGCCCGGTCACGGTCCTCCACTCCAGGGCCTGATTCTATTCATATTCAGATGCTGAAGAACCTTTCTCCTGCGGGTAAAGGTTTACTTCTTCATACTTACACTCGCGTCTGGATTGAGGGACATGTTCCCGCATGCTGGCGCGAGTCTATTGTTGTACCGATTCCTAAGCCGGGGAAGGACAAGCACTTGCCTTCCAGTTATCGACCCATCTCGCTTACCAGCTGTGTCTGTAAGGTGATGGAGCGAATGGTTAACTCTCGTTTGGTTTGGATGCTCGAATCTCGACGCCTACTTACCAATGTACAATTTGGATTTCATAGGCGCCGCTCTGCTGTTGACCATCTGGTTACCTTGTCGACCTTCATTATGAATAACTTCTTGTGGAAGCGCCCGACCACGGCTGTGTTCTTTGATTTGGAGAAGGCTTACGACACCTGTTGGAGGGCGGGCATTCTTCGCACCATTCATACATGGGGCCTTCGCGGTCGCCTCCCACTTTTTATTTGTTCCTTTTTAATGGATCGACAGTTCAGGGTATGTGTGGGTTCTGTCCTGTCAGACACCTTTCGCCAGGAGACTGGGGTGCCACAGGGCTCAGTTTTGAGCGTCGCTCTCTTCGCCATAGCGATCAATCCAATAATGGATTGCCTCCCAGCTGATGTATCAGACTCCCTTTTCGTGGACGATTTTACCATCTATTGCAGCGCGCAGTGTACATGTTTCCTGGAGCGCTGTCTTCAGCGTTCTCTTGACCGTCTTTACTCCTGGAGTGTCGCCAATGGCTTCTGTTTTTCTGCCGAGAAGACGGTCTGTATTAATTTCTGGCGCTACAAAGAATTTCTCCCACCGTCCTTACGACTCGGTCCTGTTGCTCTCCCATTCGTGGAGACAACAAAATTTTTAGGTCTTACATTTGACAGGAAACTTAGCTGGTCTCCACATGTGTCATATTTGGCTGCCCGTTGTACCTGTTCTCTACATGTCCTCCGTGTTCTCAGTGGTATGTCATGGGGAGCGGATCGAACCGTCCTACTTCGCCTATATCGGTCGATCGTCCGCTCCAAGCTGGATTATGGGAGCTTCGTATACTCCTCTGCACGGCCGTCCATCTTATGCCGCCTCAACTCCATACAACATCGGGGTTTACGTCTTGCGATCGGAGCGTTTTATACTAGTCTTGTCGAGAGTCTTCATGCCGAAGCCGGTGAATTGCCACTCACCTACCGGCGCGATATACTACTTTGTCGGTTTGCCTGTCGGCTACTGTCAATGCCCGACCACCTGTCTTATCGTTCCTTTTTTGACGACTCTCTCGACCGTCAATACTGGTTGTATGTCTCTGCCCTGCTACCCCCTGGAGTTCGCTTTCGTCGCCTCCTTCAACACCTTGATTTTTCACTCCCTGCAACCTTTAGAGTGGGCGATAGCCACACGCCACCTTGGCTCCAGGCTCAGGTTCGCGTTCACCTTGACTTCAGCTCGCTCCCAAAGGAGGTTACCCCCGGTTCGGTATACCACTCCCGTTTTGTCGAACTTCATTCGAATTTCATTAATATGACCTTCATTTATACAGGTGACTCTAAGACCAATGATGGGGTCGGGTGTTCTTTTATTGTCGGGGCACAAAGTTTCAAATACCGGCTCCATGGCCATTGTTCGGTCTTCACAGCTGAGCTCTTTGCTGTCTACCAGGCTGTTCTTTACATCTGCCGCCACCGACATTCTGCTTATGTCATCTGCTCCGATTCCCTGAGCGCCATCCAGAGCCTCAGTGATCCATATCTGGTTCATCCTTTCGTGCACCGGATCCAACGCTCTCTTCAGCAGCTGGTGGACGACGGTTCTCCGGTTAGCTTTATGTGGGTTCCTGGCCAGGTCAGTATCCCTGGGAATGAAGCTGCAGATGCCGCAGCCAAGGCTGCGGTCCTCCAGCCTCGGACAGCTTCTTGTTGTGTCCTTTCATCAGATTGTAGCAGGGTCATTTGTCTGCGCATTTTATCGCTGTGGCATGCCGATTGGGCTGCACTTACGAACTCTTTTGTGGATACGTGCGTAGCGAGCACGGGACCCCGAGCTAATATGGCCCTCCTTCCTTTCCGGGCTGCATACCTTCCTTTTCCGCATCCTTCCCTATCCCCCGTCTTCGCCCCCCCCCTCCCCTCACCTCTGGCTCTTTCCTTTCCTTTCTCCCCCTCTGGGAGTATGGTTTGTGCCTACGTCCGGAGATGGACACTCGTAAATGTAATGCATTCTTCGCCTTCTCTGCTTGTATGTCTTCATCCTTCCTTTGTCCTTCTCTTTTCCTTACCTCTTCTCTTTACCCTTTTCTCCGCTGCGGCATTTGAAACGTCTCTTCTTTCCTTTCCCTTTCTTTGTTTTTCCCTTTCTCTTTCTTCCTCCCTGTGTGTGTCTGAAGGCCGACCCACGCATTTTCGTGCGTAGCCGGTGCCGGGGTAATGCGTAATTCCCCGCCCCGGTTAGACAGGAAGGACACGTACGTACCCCCTGGTAACAGCCAGGTCCAGGGAGGGGTGATTACCCGAGCTGATACCTTCCGAAAGTGCCGATTGGTCTCTCCATCCGTTTGTCGGGAGGTGTGAACAATCACCTAAGGCGGGAGTGCCCTCAGAGAGGGCCCCCACAAGGGAGGAGCGCGCCATCGGAGACGCCGGTAATCGTGGGGAATTCTTCTGCAATGGTTTCCTCACCTTCCACTATGTCTGCTCACAAGCGTAAGTTCACTGAGTCTCAGCCACAGACAGTTCTTCCATCGTTGCCACAGTTCCTTGTTGTTTCTCGGTCTGATGAAGGTCATGACTTCTCCATGGTCAACCCTTTCATTATTCAGAAAGGTGTCGACGCAATTGCGGGTCCTGTAAAGTCTTGTTCCAGATTACGGAATGGCACCTTGTTGTTAGAAACAGTCAGTGCCCTCCAGGCACAAAAATTGCTGCGTACTTCACTTCTCCACACCTTCCCTGTCCACATGGAACCGCACCGTACTTTAAATTCCACGCGTGGAGTCGTTTATACACGCTCCCTCGATGGATTGTCTGACGATGAAATTCAGCACTACCTGTCTGACCAGGGTGTAACGGCTGTTCATAGAGTTATGAAAAGGGTTGACATGAACATCATTCCAACCCGCACTGTCTTCTTGACATTTGACAAAGTTCAACTCCCATCCAAAATCAAAGCAGGCTATGAGATAATTTCCGTTCGCCCTTACGTCCCAAACCCTACGCGTTGCTATCGATGTCAGCGGTTCAATCACACCAGCCAGTCCTGTTCCAATCTGGCCAAATGTGTTACGTGTTGCAAGGATGCCCATGAGGGTGCTTGTCCACGTCCATCCCCTCGCTGCATCAACTGTATGGGTGACCACGCTGCTTCCTCTCGAGATTGCCCCATTTTTAAAGACGAAAAGCTCATCCAGGAAATCAGAGTGAAGGAAAAGCTGTCAACCTTTGCTGCTCGAAAATTATTCGCCAGTCGACAGCCCACCATGCCTCAGACAGGAAAATACAGCACTGTCCTTGCTTATCCTCGGCCAACAAAGGAGGCGGCCACGCAGACTTGCGACCTCACCTTTAGTGCCACGGTCGTCAGATCGGCCAGCGCAAAGATCGCCCGTTCAGCCTCACCACTTTCGCCTGCCCACTCTATGGCTCACTCTTCATCGGGTTCTGCTAAATCTCGAGCCCAAAAGTCAGACACCAAGACTTCGAAAAAAGAGCGTACTCATGAAGATTTTTTACGTACCCCAACTTCACAACCATCGGTTCCTCCTTCATCTAAACATCATATTTCCAAGAAGGCTAATAAGAAACCCAGTTCATCTCTTTCTCCGCCAAGGCGTGTCTCATCTACAGCACCACCTGGCGGAAATCGCTCTCGGCCGTCTTCTGTGTCGCCGAGACGCACTGCTGGCAACCAATCAACCGGCCGATCGCTGGTGGCAGGAGCTGCTACTGAACAACCTATGGATCAGGATCTTCTGCCTTCGGCTGAATGCCATTCCATGCTGTCGGTCGCAAGCTCTGAGCAGTCATTGAGTTGACGGCAACCTTGGTCACATTCCTCCATTTTCTGTTCACCCTATGTCCATTATCCACTGGAATATCCGCAGCATTCGAGCCAATCGGGATGAATTGTCGATCCTCTTACGATCCTACTCGCCGGTCATCTTCTGTCTTCAGGAAACAAAGCTGCGTCCCCATGACCGCTTTGTTCTCCCCCATTTTCAGTCCGTCCGATTTGATCTCCCCTCTGTTGAAGGCACTCCTTCCTGGATATACCTTTTCTCTTTGTACTGTATACATTCCATCATCCACACCAATGGCACGAGCTGATCTCCTTCATCTTCTTGGTCAGCTTCCACCCCCCTATTTGCTGGTTGGGGACTTCGATGCCCACCACCCGCTTTGGGGATCTCCACATCCTTGTCCACGTGGCTCACTATTGCTAGATGTCTTCCACCAAGTGGATCTAGTTTGCCTCAACACTGGGGTCCCTACATTTTTGTCTGCCTCCATGACAAATTTCTCTCATTTGGACCTTTCGGTCGGTACTGTTCCGCTAGCTCGGCGCTTCGAATGGTTCGCCCTTGATGATACACACTCGAGTGATCACTTTCCATGTGTCCTTAGACTGCAGCCTCAACTGCCCTATATGCGCCCGCGACGCTGGAAGTTTGCCCAAGCCGATTGGACACTTTTTTCGTCTCTAGCGACATTCGATGACCGTCACTTTCCTAGCGTCGACGATGAGGTCACACATACTATCAACGTTATTCTTACAGCTGCGGAACGTTCAATACCACGCACCTCCGAATTGCCACAGCGCCCCCTAGTTCCTTGGTAGAACGAGGCATGCCGTGACGCAATACGTGAGCGGCGACGTGCTCTTCGCGTTGTCCGCCACCATCCTACTTTGGCCAACTCTATCCGCTATAAGCAGTTCCGTGCGCGATGTCGTTGCGTCATCCGCGATAGCAAGAAGGCAAGCTGGAAATTCTTTATTAGCTCATTTAACACCTTCACTCCCTCCTCGGAAGTTTGGCGTCGGATTCGACGGTTATCAGGCGCGCCTAGTTTCTCCCCGGTCTCTGGGCTCACTGTCGCGTGTGATACGTTAGTGGACCCCGTCGCAATTTCTAGCTCCTTGGGTAAACACTTTGCTGAGATTTCAAGCCCTTCAAATTACCCGCCAGCGTTTTTCCCGAGGAAACATGCAGCGGAAGTGCAACCTCTTGCTTTCTTCTCTCAAAATCACGAAAGCTATAATACTGTCTTGTCCATGCGGGAACTCCAACATGCACTCTATTCTTCTCGCTCCTCCGCCCCAGGACCGGATGGTATCCACATCAAAATATTGCTGCATTTATCAACCCATAGTCTGCGTTACCTCCTTGGCCTTTATAATCGAATTTGGACCGACAGTACTTTTCCCAGACGATGGCGGGAAGCTATCGTCATTCCTGTTCCGAAACCTGGAAAGGACAAACATCTCCCCTCTAGCTATCGCCCCATTTCTCTCACGAGTAGTGTATGTAAGGTTTTGGAGCGTATGGTGAATTGCCCTTTAGCTTGGTGGCTGGAATCCCGCAGTCTTTTAACACCTGCCCAATGCAGTTTCCGAAAGCATCGTTCTGCAGTTGACCATCTTGTTTCTCTCTCCACTTATATCATGAACAATTTTCTCCGGGAACGCCAAACGGTAGCAATATTTTTTGATCCGGAGAGAGCATACGATACCTGTTGGAGGACAGGCATCCTCCGCACACTGTTCTCTTGGGGCTTTCGAGGCCGGCTGCCCCTTTTTCTTCGCGAATTTATGGCAGAGCGCACATTTAGGGTGCGGGTGAACACTACTCTCTCCCGTACTTTCTCCCAAGAAAACGGGGTACCCCAGGGCTCCGTGCTAAGTGTTGTACTGTTTGCTATTGCCATAAATCCAATTATGGATTGTCTCTTTCCTGATGTCTCGGGCTCCCTCTTTGTGGACGATTTTGCGATCTACTGCAGCTCTCAACAGACCAGCCTTCTTGAACGACGTCTTCAAGGATGTCTCGATCGCCTCTACTCTTGGAGCACCGAAACCGGCTTCCGTTTTTCTCCCAGTAAGACCGTTTGTGTTAATTTTTGGCGACGTAAGGAGTTTCTTCCACCCTCCTTACATCTAAGACCTGTCTACCTTCCATTTTCGGACGTCGCTAAATTCTTGGGTCTTATGTTTGACAGAAAACTGTGCTGGTCCTCCCACGTTTCCTATCTTTCGGCTCGCTGTCTGCGATCGCTCAACACCCTCCGTGTCCTGAATGGTACGTCCTGGGGAGCAGACCGAGTGATCCTTCTCCGCCTCTATTGCGCCTTAGTGCACTCGAAATTGGACTATGGAAGCATAGTTTACTCCTCTGCTCGGCCGTCTATTCTTTGTCGTCTCGACTCTGTCCACCACCGAGGATTACGTTTAGTGTCCGGAGCTTTTTACACCAGCCCTGTGGAAAGCCTTTATGCTGAGACTGCTGAACCTCCGCTGTCCAATTGGCGAGCAGTCCTTCTGAGTCGTTATGCTAGCCATCTGTCTTCCATGCCTGCTAATCCAGCCCATGACATTTTTTTCAACACCTCCTTTGATGTAGGGTATGCAGGCCGCCCCTCCTCCCTACTACCACTGGGAGTCCGCTTTCGTCAACTGCTCCATTCTCTTTCCTTCCGCTTTCCTAAAACCTTCCTGACAACTTGGGGTACAGCACCGCCTTGGCTCTGTCCCCGGATCTGCCTGCTCCGTGACCTTTGTCAATTTCCCTAGGATGGTACCCCTTCTCTTGTTTATCGTCGGGCATTTGCTGCTCTATGTGCACAAATGAAGGAAGCCACATTTATTTACACTGATGGCTCGAAAACATCGTTAGGTGTAGGGAGTGCCTATATTGTTGGCGACACCCTAAATCAATTTCGGCTTCCTGACCAGTGTTCGGTTTATACTGCGGAGCTTTACGCTGTTCTCCAGGCTGTCCACTACACCCACCGCCATCAGCGGATACAGTATGTTATCTGCTCAGATTCTCTCAGCTCTCTCCTCAGTCTCCTAGCTCTTTACCCTGTGCACCCTCTGGTCCACTGGATTCAGGACTGTCTGCGCTTGCTCCACCTGGGGTCGTCTCGGTGGCGTTCGTCTGGCTCCCGGGACACGTTGGTATCTGTGGAAATGAGGCGGCCTATATTGCGGGCGAGGCTGCAGTCTCTCTTCTTCGGCCAGCTATTCAATCGATTCCCGTCGCCGATCTACGGAGCGTTTTATGTCATCGTGTTGTTCTTTTATGGCACGCAGATTGGTCGACACTTCTCCATAATAAATTGCGGGACGTGAAAGCTCTTCCTTGTGCTTGGACCTCTTCCTCCCGAACGCATCGTCGGGAGGAGGTAATTTTAACTAGACTCCGGATAGAGCACTGTCTTTTTAGCCATAGACATCTTTTAAGCGGCGATCCCTACGCACTCTGTCCCCACTGCTCTCAGCTTTGGACGGTAAGACACCTTTTAATTGAGTGCCCCCATTTTACTCCGTTACGCGCCTGTCTACAGTTGTCGCCTGATATATCGTCAATTTTAGCAGATGACACGCGCTCGGCCGTTCGCGTTCTCAAGTTTATTAGTGCCAATGAAATGACGTCAGTCATTTGACGCTTTTTTTTGGACAACCAACCCCTTTCTGTAGTGGATTTTTAAGCCTTTCTTCTGCTTTTAATTTCTCCAATTTTTTGAGTTTCGTTCCCACTGCTGCTGGTTTCCATTTTCGGTTTTTACTGTTTCCTAAGTCACGGACCGGGCGCTAATGACCATAGCAGTTTTGCGCCCTAAAAAAAAAAAAAAAAAAAAAAAAGGCTTCGGGCCTTAAAACCTCTTCCCGCGGCTTGGACGTCCTCCTCACACCCTTCTCGGCAGGAGGAGGTCGTTATGGCCCTGTTACGAATTGGACACTGCCGGTTCAGCCATCGCCATCTGCTGACGGCTGCGCCGGCGCCGTTCTGCCCATGTGGGCAATTGCTGACGGTCCGCCACATTTTAACGTCCTGTCCGGATTTTAATATACTGCGTCTTGATCTTGGCCTGCCATGTACTCTAGATGCCATTTTAGCGAATGACCCAGGAGCAGCTGCTCGCGGTCTTCGTTTTATCAACTTGTCTAAGGGCATTTGATTATGCTGTTTTTTTAATCCTATGCCTGTCAATCTGTCTTTTATCGTGTTTTCCCTTTTAGTTGCTGTTTTAAACTTGTGCCTCGTGGTGCATTCCTAACGTAGTCTGGGCGCTAATGACTATTGACGTTGTGCGCCCTAAAACCACCAAAAAAAAAAAACTTGGTGTGCAGTTCTCTAGCAAAGATTGAAACATATTTAAGCTGTTGCCATCAAAACCATAGTAGAATAGCTTATTCAACAAAGTATCATGCTCTGTACAGTCAAAGCTCTGCTCAGGTACAGAATGTAGCTTGGGAATACCCCTTAGCCTCGAACACATCTAGGACAAATTTTACTAGAGAATCCATTCCATCAGTTGTGGATTTACTTTTTCTAAATCCAAATTATCTGTCACTAATTGTATCCAATTTATCCAAGTAAACACTAACTTGGCAGAAAGGACAGATTGCTGCTTACCATAAGGAAGATACATTAAGTTGCAGACAGGCACAGTTAAAAGACAGCCTTCATCAGTAAGAGAGACACACAAACATCGTTCACACACACAAGCAAGCACACGTGACCGCCAACTCCAACCTCTCGAGCCAGAATGCTGGAGTTGGTGACTGTGTGTGTGTGTGTGTGTGTGTGTGTGTGTGTGTGTGTGTGTGTGTGTGTGTGTGTGTGTGTGTGTGTGTGGTTATATATATTCCTACCTGCAGTTTCCATTGTTTGATAAACACTAACTTGATCATAAAAAATTTTATAGAGTACAGGGATTATGGATATAGGCCTACGACTAGCGGGACTGTTCTTTTTGCCTTTTTTATATATAGGCACAACTCCAGAAATTTCTAGTAGATCAAGAAACTTACTATCACCTAGACATATATTTTCACAGTAAGTTAGGGGATAAATTATACAGTCAATAACGTCTTTCAACAAATTGCAAGACAGTTTATAGGTATCAACACTAGCTTAGCTTTTGAAATTTTTCACTATTTTCGGAATGGTTTTTGGACATTCTTCCGTGTAAGTAAACATGCCCAGGGGATGCTTTTCGAACCAGTTATCCATTATACTAAGTGCATTTTCATGGAGGTTTGTTTGTGGTACTACTAATATTTTCAATAGATTGGATGCAAAATTTATTAAATTCTTCTTGGGTTATGGCAATATCATTTTGTTTGGTGTGTACAATAGAGTTGATGGCTTTTTATGTTTGTTATGGGACTTTTCAGTTTGCTATATTATGTAGTTCATTTGCTTCATCGATTACCTATCTATACTTGTATATAGGCACAATAAAAAAACACACACAAACACACACACACACACAAAATTTCGAGCTTTCGCAATCCACGGTTGCTTCGTCAGGAAAGAGTGAAGGAGAGGGAAAGATGAAAGGATATGGGTTTTAAGGGAGAGGGTAAGGAGTCATTCCAATCCCACGAGCGGAAAGACTTACCTTAGGGGGAAAAAAGGACAGGTATACACTCGCGCGCGCGCACACACACACACACACACACACACACACACACACACACACACACACACACACACACACACAGATATCCATCCACACATATACAGACACAATCAGACATATTTAAAGGCAAAGAGTATGGGCAGAGATGTCAGTCAGCCTTTAAATATGTCTGCTTGTGTCTGTACATGTGCGGATGGATATATCTGTGTGTGTGTGTGTGTGTGTGTGTGTGTGTGTGTGTGTGTGTGTGTGTGTGTGTGGGCGCGCGCACACACACACACACACACACACACACACACACACACACACACACACACACACACACACACATATATATATATATATATATATATATATATATATATATATCCATCCGCACATGTACAGACACAAGCAGACATATTTAAAGGCTGACTGACATCTCTGCCCATACTCTTTGCCTTTAAATATGTCTGATTGTGTCTGTATATGTGTGGAGTGTGTACCTGTCCTTTTTTCCCCTTAAGGTAAGTCTTTCCGCTCCCGGGATTGGAATGACTCCTTACTCTCTCCCTTAAAACCCACATCCTTTCATCTTTCCCTCTCCTTCCCTCTTTCCTGACGAAGCAACCGTGGGTTGCGAAAGCTTGAAATTTTGTGTGTGTGTTTGTGTGTGTTTTTTTATTGTGCCTATCTACCAGCGTTTTCCCGCTTGGTAAGTCATGGAATCTTTGTTTTTAATATATTTTTCCCATGTGGAATGTTTCTTTCTATTTTATTTATACTTGTATATACCTTTATACCTATATATACCTTTAGCATACAATACTTTATGCAGTTCAGGATAATTTTTATATTTGCACCAGAATACATTATGACAGTATCTTTCAATTGCCCTAACTCTGGAGTACACCATTCCTTTTTTTTTAAGCTGCTACTAATATTCCTGTAATTTTTCCAGAGGAATGTTGCTTTCAAACATATTTAAAAATGCAGAGAAAAACTCAGTGAAAACAATATCAGAGGAACAACGTTGAAGCCTACTGAAAAGGGAGTCCCAGTTTTAAAAAGTGAGGGCATGTCTAAACCTATCAATCTTCTCTTTACTAATTGCTCTAGTAGTCACAGTTTTAGATTTTGGTTTGGAGGTGTTGGAAGTTACAATACTACGTCTAATAAATACTGCATCATGATTGAGAAAGAGACACTAATTACATTAGAGGACATAAAAGTTCTCTTAATATTTGTAAATATATTACCAAGACAGGTAGGGCCTCTTGTAGGTTTACAGTTAACATACAAAAGGTTAAATTGTTGAAGCACATGTTTGAGCTCAGTCACAGTTTTTTTGTGCTGCAGTATGTCAAAACTTGAACTGACATCCCCACTGATGAGAATTTGTCTGTTTCCCATTTTGGTATAGTACAGATGTACATTAAGAGGTCATCAGTGGCCTGTACACTACTCCTACATCTAGATCAAGACTCTGTTACTAGATGTGATATTTCCAATTGCATTAATGCATTTCAACACAAAGGGTGTTGAGATATGACCTACCACAGTTTGGCCCAAGAGATGTTTTTATGTGTGTTGCTACCTCCTCCTCCCCCCCCCCCCCCCCCACCTCCCCCATGCAAGTGATGAAGACGAGTCCTCTATTATACCAACTAGGTAATGTGTAATCATTCAGTACTTTGTACCTGAGCCCTTCCTTTTTACACCAATGTTCACTTAAATATAAAATGTCCAACATGTTTTCATTTGAAAAATCATTAACTATTAGATTTGTATCTGCCATACCTTGAACATTGAGGTAGCCTGTCCTAAACTCTACTTTTGGCATTACTTTTTTCGTATATACTTAATTGACGTAGGCCAATGTTACTATGTAAAAGTTGATCAGGTTGTGTTCATGTGACACTGGAACATCCAACCTGGTCTAATCCTGTAAGTTTCTTATCTCAGTTGAAACATAACCCAGAGTATTGATCTGTCTTCCTACCTAAGTTTATCCAATAATATTCTTAGACTTGCATCACTTAAAACACATTTACCTAGTTTGTTGAGATGTTGGCCATGCTTGGTATGCCAAACTCTGCGGTAACTACTAGTGTTAGGTAAGGAAACATTCCTAAAGTGTTTACAGATAGCTTTGTACTTCTTCTTGGTTTGCTCCACTTCCTTAGTCACACATGACTACTGAGGCAAATCATGTTGATGAAGCACATCGATGATAATCATATTGGTGTGGGTTAACACTTAGTGTCTTCTTCATTGTCAATGTAGCTGTCTTCCTCTCATTTCCACTGATGATGTTCGCTCCAGCCATTACAACTACAAAGTCTTTGTCCTTGGGGGCTGTGCTGTCTTTCTTAATAGATGTTGAAACATCTTGCAAACCAGCCCCTAATTTAACAATTCCTTCTATTTTAAACTCTTCCGGCACAGAAGGTCCACTTTCTATGAACATAACTGATAATCCTTGTGCATAACTGTCTGTGTTAATCTTGATTTTACATTTCTTCTTATATACTAGTTTGCTATTTACTAAGTTTTGAGTGTCTTGCATTGCCTTATCAGATGAGCGTGCTGATGCAATTTCAATATCATCCATGTTTTGCAATGAATTGTGTTTGTTGTTAATTGATAGAACAAAATCCTTCTCATGTTGATGGGTTTGTAAGGACTCCTCTTTGATTTCATAGTTTCCCATGCTCTGCTGGACCTGTTATTGTGAGTTATTAAAGTCCTAACCTTGCTTTCTGGCAATCCTTCTGTTTTAGATATATTGAGACATACCTGATGATTACTCTCTTCCAAGGTATGCTGGAGTCTTTGGTTTTCATCACTCAGTATTTTTAAGTACTCTTGTAGCTCAGCAATAATTCATAACAAAGAATTTTTATCTTCATCAGATAAGTTTTACAATGTTACCTAGGACAAATCCAGTCTGTGCTTTCTTCAGGTTGGTCATTTGTGGTAATGTTTGCACAAGTGAAGTGATTCCAATGATCCCACAAATCACCCAAGATACCATTTCTTACATTTCTGTTACATTTTACACACATTTTGGATCAACCTGTTTTTTACGGTAGCTGAATCACTACCTACTACTTCGATCAGTGCCATGTTGTGCAACATATGTACTGAGAAAATGACTGATAACTGTTTTCAGCTCTGAAGTGTTTACAGTTCTTATCCACAGGTGAACCACACATATATTTAGGAAAAAAAATCAAAGAATACACGTTTTTATTTATCGGTGCCCTGTAGTGTTGAATGTGGATGGCATGTGTAAGTGGCATTTTCATTTTCTTCTTTGCACCTAACGTTGTTACCCGATATGTAAAAATTTCAGCAAAAAATAAAGTTGTGATACAGTTGTCCATTTACCCCACAGGACTTTGAAATTCGTCAAATTTGACTTTTTTTGTGATGGAGTCATCTTTAAGTGAAGGTAAGAACTACCAGTTTCAATTGCCATTTATACTTGATACTAGCACTAAAGAGTTACAGTGCATAAGATGAAGTCTGTACTGTTCCCCTCTGGAATGTTATGATTTTAAGAAATCACAAATGTAAAGTACATAATGGAAAACTGTGTTTCTCAACATTTTTAATAAAAAACTGAAGATGTATCCTACTTTTTATGCAATATATCAACTTACTGACTGGCGTAGTAGATGCCTAAAAAACTTGAGGTCTGTAGGTCACCTCATTAGTGAGTAGCAAGTGTGTGAAATACAGAATTTGGTTCTTTACTAATGACCAGTACACACCATTGTGTCTTCAAACCTGAATTTATCAAAAATGGTTAGTTATAACAGTGCTATTTGGCAGTTTTCTATTAAGATATGTAGGTACCCATGTACTGAATATGACTAAATCCTGTCATGGTCGCCTTAGGAGCTACCAAAATATAATTTTAAAGGAATGACCCGTACTGCTCTTGGATCACAGAGATGTATTAGTTTTCTCATCTTGACATTAAGATTTATAAGAAATATAATTATCAGCTTGAGCTAAATTTTCTTCTAGGTATGGCTGCTTCACACTAATTAATATTAGATCACCAGCTGCTGGCTGGAGTATGGTAGTGCCACCTATCCCGAAACAGTGATTTTCATGACAGGTTTACATTAATTTGGAAGGCTGCAATTTGATCGTGAGCAGGCAAAGTCAACGAATGTGTATCAAACATAAAGATTTTGATAACAGATTGATATATGGTGTAGCCTGATGTGTACATTTCCACCATATCTAATGCACTTTGGCATATTTGACCTTTCTTGTCATGCAAACTAGAACTGGCGGCTGAAGTCTAAATACCTTTATTGAGTAATAGACATATCTTCTCCTAGTATTCTGGTACGTACAGTGTGGGGCAAATAAAAGTAGCTCAGGCAAGAATATATGATTATACGACCATTTGTGGCAGCATTGACAGAGGGAAAAGACATACAGTTACTTCCAGCACGATGGAGCAACTCCCCATACAGCCGGCTGAACCTTTAGAGCACATTTACACAGTCTACATGCCTTACTGAGTTGTTAGGAGAGGTCAGTCTTGTTGCGGCCCTGGCTGGCCAAGCAGGTCACTTGATCTATCATTGTGTGATTAATTTGTGTGGGGAGCCCTCAAGTCTAAGGTGTATTGCCACAACCCTCGTTGTCTTCAAGAACTGCAGCAGAACATATCAGATGATATTGCAGTAATTCCAGCAGATCAGCTTCGATCCATCTTCAGCAACTTGCTGATAAGGGCCCAAAAGTGCCAAGAGATAAATGGTGATTACTTTCAAGATCTGCTGTTTTCTGTTAGTACTGTATTTCCTTTTCTCTGCTGTGTTTCATTGTACACTGGAACTATGTTCCCAGTGCTACTTCTGTTTGGCTCACCCCGTAGATTGTAAATGAAATTTAAAAAAAATTGCAAGAGAAGGGGTAAGTTATGTTTCCTGAAAATTTTTGATCCAGTTTAATTCTAATGCACAGGAAAGGGAGGGAGGGAGGGTGGGTGGGTGGGTATGGGTAATGCCTGACACTGCAAATTTTGTTATACTAGTGATGCCAGTTAAGGGAGATTTGGCGAAGAAAGTTTGATCATAACCAAATCTCTCAAAACTACTAACTGAAGCTTCCCCACATTTGATGGTTAATCAACTGATTCAAAACCATGTGGTGTTCTGGATAATGTATCACTACCACTCCAGTGTCTGCCAGAAAAGTCTTCTATAGTAGCATAGCTAAGTTGGTGGTGAGGAGGGGAAGGTCAGTTCTCCCTGTGCTAATGTCCTCTTCTACATGAATTGCCAATTAGTCGTTTGCTCATCCTCTGACTATGTATGCACACTGTTGCCGCAACTTCATTTTTACAGTGATTGCTATTCAAATATCGCCATAAGGAGACCATGCCTTTCAGTGGCATACTTATGTGACACTACTTCATCTGATTCATACAGCTGTTAGTGGTACAGTTTTAATTATCTGTTGTTGGTGATTCAATCATATGTGTGTAGACTGTTTGCAAGTGTTCTTTTGCTGTGATAGACCAAGTGATTTGAACCACCATCCTCCTGAATGCAGGTCCAGTATTTATTACTGGGAAAGACCAAGTGGAAGTTGAACTTCCTTTCTGAAAGATTGTGGTTCACACAATCATCCAATCATTCAGATACAGATCTTCTGGGGTTTCCCTAAATTGTTAAAGACAGATGCTTGGGTTGGTCCCTGTAAAAAGGATGTAGCCAACTTCCTTCCCCACCCTTCTACTTCCAAGCTTGTGCTTCATCTCTTCCAAGCTTGTGCTTCATATCTAATGACATTTTATTGTGAGACTTTAAATCCTACTATTTGCACAGAGAGAAAAATGTGTTCCCTCTCTTAATGTCCCAAATTCTCGGTTGATTACAGTTTGCTGCACTTTCTTAAGAGAAAGCTAACTTTCCAAACTTGTTCACGTATTCTATACTGTTTCTTAATTTTGAGTCAGCTTGAATCAGTCCCAAAGGGGGAATCACATAGGAAGTGTATAAATTTATTTATTTATTTTTTATTTTCACCTCAAGCTCCGTATGACCAAATTGAGGAGGAAATCTCCAAGGTCATGGAACATGTCAGTACATGAAATTAAAACATAAAAGTAATAACAGATAAAAATAAATGCTTATGAACCCGAAAAAAGTTAGTCCGTAAATTTGAGTAAACGCAATCAACAATACAACAAGAAGCAGCTTAAGTTTTCAAGGTACTCCTCGACAGAATAGGAGTAGTGACCCACAAGGAAACTCTTCAGTTTTGACTTGAAAGCTCGTGGATCACTGCTAAGATTCTTGAATTCGAGTGGTAGCTTATTGAAAATGGATGCAGCAGTATACTGCACACCCTTCTGCACAACAGTTAAGGAAGTCTGATCCAAATGCAGGTTTGATTTCTGCCAAGTATTAACTGAGTGAAAGCTACTTACTCTTGGGAATAAGCTAATATTGTTAACAAGAAATGACAGTAAGGAATATATATATTGAGAGGCCAATGTCAAAATACCCAGGCTCATGAACAGGGGTTGACAAGAGGTTCGTGAACTTGCACCACTTATTGCCTGAACTGCCCATTTCTGAGCCAAAAATATCCTTTTAGAATGTGAAGAGTTACCCCAAAATATAACATCATACGGCATAAGTGAATGAAAATAAGCAAAGTAGACCAATTTTCGTGTCGAATGATCACTCACTTCAGATACAATTCGAATAGTAAAAATGGCAGCATTAAGTCTTTTAGCAAGATCCTGAGTGTGGGCTTTCCACAACAGCTTACTATCTATCTGAACACCTAGAGATTTGAACTTTTCAGTTTCACTAATCATATGCCCATTCTGTGAAATTAAAACATCAGGTTTAGTTGTATTGTGTGAGTCTTACTGTGATTTGGACATGGTTTATTTTCTACAAGCCATGAACTTACGTCATGAACTGCTCTGTTTGAAACCAAGCCAATGTTGCACACAACATCTTTTACTACCAAGCTAGTGTCATCAGGAAACAGAATTATTTTAGAGTTACTCGCAATATTAGAAGACATATCATTTATATGAATAAGGAACTAGAGTGGCCCCAACACTGATCCCTGGGGCATCCCCACTGAGACCCCACATCACAGCCATTCTCAACATTATGAATAATGACCTTTTACTCACTGTTGCTAAAGTAAGAGGTGAACCAATTGTGAGTTAATCACCGTATTCCATAATGGGCCAACTTCTGGAACAATATTTTGTGATCAACACAGTCAAATGCCGGAGTTAAATAAAAAAATATGCCTGGCATTCGAGACCTTCTGTTTAACCCATCCAGTACCTCATAGAGGAAAGAGAATATAGCATTTTCAGTTGTTAAACAACTTCTAAAGCCGAACTCTACATTTGATAGCAAATCGTGTGATATAAAATGATCAATTATCCTTACATACACAGCCTTTTCAATAACTGTAGCAAACACTGATGGCATAGAAATAGCTCTAAAATTATCTACATTATCCCTTTCTTCCTTCTTATAAAGTGGCTTTACTACTGAGTACTTTAATCGTTCAGGAAACTGACCATTCCTAAAGGAAAAATTACGAATATGGCTAAATACAAGGCTAACATGTGCAGCACAGTATTTAATATTCTGCTAGGCACTCCATCATAACCATGAGAGTCCTTAGTCTTCAGTGATTTAATTACTGACTCAATCTCCCTCTTGTCTGTTTCACAGAGGAGTATTTCAGACATCAATCTCAGAAAGGCATTTGCCAAGAAAGTTATATGATTCCCTATAGGAACTAAATTTTTATTTAATTCACCAGCAATGTGCAGAAAATGATTGTTAAATACCGTACATATATCTGATTTATCAGTAACAGAAATATTTTTACTGCGAACTGACTTAATATTGTCGAGCTTGTGCTGCTGACCGGACGCTTCCTTCACAACTGACCATATGGTTTTAATTTTATCTTGTGAATTAGCTTTTCTGTTTGCATACCACATACTCTTAGCCTTCCTAATAACATTTGTAAGCACCTCACTACTGTCACTTGGTTGTGACTACTTCTAACATTTTCATATAATTCCTGCTTTGTTCTACATGATATCCCACTAGTCAGCACCCAGGCTGCCTATTACTGGTAGTACCCCGTTCAGAACGTTCTAATGGGAAGCCACTCTCAGAGAGCATGAGAAATGTGTTACGGAAAGCATTACATTTATCATCTGTTATTGGCACTATAAACATCCTGCCACACTTGTTCCTTGACAAGGTTTAAAAAACTCTCTAATGCTGTTGGATTAACTTTCCTACATAGTTTGTAATTAAATGTAACATTTGTTTGAGTACTAAAGCCTTTGAGTGTTAGGATTTGTGCATCGTGGTCTGAGAGGCTGTTCACCCTTTTCCTAACAGAATGCTCATCCTAGTAACGAAGAAAGAATAAAAGTATTGTCTATGGCTGTGCTACTGTTCCTCTGCACCCTAGTTGGAAAAAACACAATCTGCATCAGATCATATTAATTTCGGAGCTCTACAAACAGCCTCTTTTTTTTTCCTCCTCACCATCATATACAAAATTTTTATTGAGTCACCACATATAACAAATTTCTGGTACTTCCTACAAAGTGAATCAAGAACACTTTCTAGCTTGAGCTGTCTTTGTGACAGGTAATTCCAGAAGTGTAAAACCCTGTTGGCCCTGCAGATTCTTCCACCAAAAGCATGTGATGTTTTACTTTGAGTAGCTCAGAGAAAATGTGCATAAGCACAGAAACTGGAAATCTGTGATAAAGAAAATGGGTTTCAGTTTTTGAGGATAAATGTTACTGGAAGATGAACTGTTACTGATTTCAACAATTTCCAGTAGGTGGTTTTTCCCAAAACTGTTTTACATTTCTGTAATCACAAGTATTCCATGGAAAAATTGCTACCTGAAAAAATGTATCAAAAGAAAATTCATTTGTGGAGAAAACTGTGGAATTGCCAATGCGTGCCTGAGCATTTGTAAAGGCTTGGAAGGGCTTTCCTTAAAATCTACTAAGCGGTTACGAAATGGTTCCTTATTGGTCGAGCAGAACTTCTTAAGAACTCACAAAAATTGGGTGACTATGACGTAACTCGAGCAAGGGTGTGGTCACATGCAATGATATTATTGTCATAGATATCTCAGAACTAAAATGAGAATGGCATCACAGGAGATAATGGATGTGGAACAAGGACATCAAGGAACAATGGGGCAATTGAGAAGACTGCCACCTCAACTGCAACCTTCATTTCTCCGATGCTGCATTATGGCAAGGTTCCTCCGACTTAGGCATTATGTACCTAACCCTATGTGTTGCAATAAATGGCCATACAATACTGAATTGTGAAGGTTAAGCAACCTGCACTGCCCTGGTTTTGAATTGGTACCCTCCTGGGCTCTGCTGTGCTGTGGCCGGAATGCCCTGGAAGCCAGATCACTGGTGGGAAGGTGTAAAGTCTAAGAAGGTAGACTCGGGGCCTGTAGTCAGACTGATTGTGGTGAAGGCTCAGACTCATGGTGGTTGCTTGTAGAACCATATCACCTCTCTTCATGGTTGGTGCTGCCAGATTAGAACCCTTTGGCTAGAAATACTGGGTGTTTGTACTCGTTAGGTGCTCATTTGTTGAGCCAATGCACTGCTTCTAACCACGTATGGTGTAAAAAGTCCATCACTCAAAGTTGTGGAAACTGCCCAGCCAGTCCTGCAGAAATCCTGTCCTCTTGCTGTGTCATCAGTATTGCAATGCTGAGGCTGGATCGGCCCAGAGTGTATGAACATGCCAGTTGCCACAACTGCCATGACAGTGTTTTGGCTCCCGCCAGCTTAGAAGGCATTTTGTACCTACTGAGGCAGAGCTACTATTTTCATAGTAGTGCCCCAAAAATAGTGGCTGCTCTACATACCTCCCTTCTTCAGTATACCGGGTCTCTGCCTCTGGTTGATCTGCAAAGACTCAATGTACATGAAAAACAGTGTACAATATATTCATTTGCTCCTTATGTGCTCGTCAGCTTGAACCGCAGTGTTCAGCAGCTCTCAACTCAATCTACAATTCTAGCTAACTGGTTTTCAGTTTACGTGTATCTAGTAACGTAGTAACGTGCCTGAAATCTCCACTACAACTGACAGGATAGTGTGCTCAAATGCCCACTCTTGCTTACAGTTACTTGACAGTAAATTCATCTCATGGACTCCTTGTAAAATTGCACAACAGAATTCAACTGTTAGCATTGTTGGCACTTATGCAAAATGTCGTTTGCCATAAAAAAAGAAATAAAAGCCACTTAAGTGTACCATGCTGTTAGGTGCATCAGCATTCTGTCACATAAGTAAAAAATCTGCCGACCATTTTAAATGCTAGGAAACAGATTCCATAGCTTTTGTACATTAAATGCTCACATATAACAGCAATTTTTAACCCTTAATTTCCCACTTTTTTGTGGATTATACATGATTGATAATCCAGTCTGCTGGTAGCTGGTGTAGTGGGGGTTCACATGGATGGGCAGCCCTCCATTTAAGGCAGATGAAGGCTGCACAGAACAGAGTCAGAAGTGTTGTGGTGCTGGGTACTGTGAGACTAATGATCATAATGGTCATAACTGTAAGACACTTTTTCCTGCTACTGCTGCACATGCTGAAGGATTTATTCCACAGATATATACTCCGTCCTGGGTTGCTACGAGTTGGTTCAGGCAGAGGATGAGGTCAGATTCTAATGTACCATTGAGTTAGGTCAGATTTAATGCCGGGAGCACCACTAGTGGTTTGTCCGGCTAGTACAACTGTGTTTATGTTATGTTCATACTGGTGGTCCCCATAACAGTAGCTGTAAGGTGAAATGTAGGCCCCGTTATTTTGTAAATTGTCTCGCTAATTAGCAATCCACAGCCATGTAATCCCAGTCACATTGTTCCTGGGTCATTCCATGTCAGACTGCCAAATTTCAGAATGTTTTCCTGCTCGGGCATCACCTTATGTAAACATTTGTTCATGTCCCTGATGAACACTGGTTAAGTTTAACGTTCCTCGAAGCAATACTGGCTGGGATATAGTCGGAGTGAGTGTGAATTTCTGGCAACTTTGAGCTGTTATATCTTGGACAGCATTTTGTTGGAAGAAATGAAATGTGGCCATATGAAAAGAATTTTAAGAGCCATATTCAGCCAGAAAATTTTAGGCAAATTCGCTCAGAAAGGTCAGCCCCCCCCTAAAATCGCTGGGACCACAATTAATGCTGACAGGTACTGTGAGACTGAAAAAACTCAAACAAGCAATTCAGAACCAGAGAAGAGGAATGTTGAGCAAGGGCGTACACATTCTCCGTGACAATGCTCGCCCACACATCGCTCGGCAAACCGTTGCCCTCCTGCAACAGTTTCAGTGGAACACAATCGCCCACCCACCCTGTAGCCCTGACTTGGCACCCAGTGCCTGTTCCCTGGGTTGAAAGGACATTTGGCTGGAAAGCGATTCAGCTCCAACAATGTGGTGAAAGAAGAGGTTCACAACTTTCTGAACAGCATGGCGGCGAGCTGGTATGACATGGGCATACTAAAACTGCCACAGTGTCTACAAAAATGCATCGACAGAATTGGTGATTATGTCGAAAAATAGCTAAATGTTCAAGCTGTAAACTGATGTAAACTATTGTAGAAATAAACAGGTCTATGTACTTATAAAAAAAATAGGAGACCTTACTTTTGGGATTACCCTCGTACAATATCCCATGTTAGTCGTATTTGGTATGGGTCACAGACATATGAGTGGTATTCTAGAATAGGTTGTAATAGTGATTTGTAAGCAATCTCCTTCATAAACTGGTTGCATTTCTCCAGTATTCTACCAATAAACCAAAGTCTACCACCTGCTTTACCTGTGACTGAGACTATGTGATCATACCAGTTCATAACCATACAAAGTGTTAAAACTCGGCTTTTTGTATTAGTTGGCCAATTCCATCTGTGACTTGTTGATATACCAGTCATAGGATAACGCCCTTTTTTATCATTTTGTGAAGTACACAATTTTACATTTGTGAACATTTAAATCAAGTTGCCAATCTTTGCATCACATTGAAATCTTACCGAGATCTGACTGAATATTTATACAGCTTCTTTCAGACAGTACTTCATTGTAGGTAACTGAATCATCTGCAAAAAGTCTGAGGTTACTATTAATACTGTCTTCAAGGTCATTAATATAAAACATGAATAGCAAGGACCCCAACACACTTTCCTGGGGCACACCTGAAGTTGCATGTACTACATCTGATGGTGATCTCCATCCATGATAACATGCTGTGTCCTCCCTACCAAAAAATCTTCAATTCAGTCACAAATTTCACTTGACACCCCATATGAACATACATTTGACAATATTCATAGATGTGGTTGTGAGTTGGATGCCTTTCAGAATTCAAGAAATACTGCATCTACCTGACTGCCCTGATCCATAGCTTTCAGTAAGTCACGTGAGAGAAGTGTGAGTTAGGTTTCATATGTTCGAAGTTTTCATTCTGTTTGTAATACCACATTATGTTTGAGCTCAGAACATGTTCTAAGATTCTACAAGAAATGAATCTCAAGGATAATGGACGGTAGTTTTGTGGATCATTTCTACTATCCTCATTGTAAACATATGTGATATGTACTTTCTTCCAACTACTGGACACAGTTTTTTCTTTGTGATATTAGATAGGTTATAGTTAGAAGGGAGGGTAACTCGGCCCCAAATTTGGGATGGACTCTGATAGGGATTCCATCAGGCCATCAGCTTTGTTCAGTTTTCATGCTTTCAGCTGTTTCTCAGCTCCACTAACACTTACTGCGCTCATCTTTTCAGTGGTAGAAAGATTAAACTGGGGCAATTCTCCAGGGTTTTCCTGTGAAAAGGAACATTTGAAAAACAGTTAATCGTTTGTGCTTTTCCTTTGCTACCCTTAATTTCAGTTTGTATCTCATATGCAAGTGACTATACATTAACTTTGGTGCCACTAACAACCTTTACATACAACCAGAATTTCTTTGAGCTTTATGTAAGATCATTTGACAGTAATCTGCTGCAGTAGTCATTGAAGGCTTCATGCATTCCTTTCTTGACAGCCAAGTATGTTTCACTCGGCATCTCCTATCCATAGCCCTATGCTTTCTTTTACACCTGTTATGTAGTAGTCTCAGTTTCTTTAGAAGTTTCTTTACAGTGACTGTAAATCGTGGAGGTTTCCTCCCATTATGAACTGTTCTACTGGGTACATATCTTTCCAGTGCCTGGCCAACTATTCTTTTAAACTTGAGCCAGAGTTTCTCAACATGCTCCTGCCGTGTGCTGATAGTTTAAAGTTCATCATTGAGATATGGCACTACTGATTTTTTGCCTAGTTTACTGAACATATATACCTTTGTGTTAGTTTACCTTTGTACTTTGGTAATCATTGTTGCAACATTCGTGTCATGATCACTAATACCAGTTTTGATGTAGACATTCTCAAAGAGATCAAGTCCCTTAGTTGCTTTATTGATCCAATATATTTCCATCATGAGTGGGGTTCTGAACTATTTGTTCTAGGTAATTGTCAGCAAAGGTATTTAGTACATGATGTCTGGTCATGTTCACTACTAAGAAAACTGCAAGTCTCCCAATTTATTGTTGGATGATTACTGTGTGATTGGGGAACTTAAGCATAAGTTAACTGAGGTTTGGTTTAAAATTTTCAGTTAAATCAGGAGGGGAATGTGGCAATCGATAGAAGGATCCAATCACCACTTTATGCCCACTCCTGATACTGAGTCTCGCCAAGTCAGCTCTTGGATATGCCCATCATCTACAGCCCCATCACTCTTTTTTTAAAATCCCCATCCCCCAGCATCCAACCAACCACATTTGTGCTGTTGCAAGGTATTTAGTACTACGAGGACATGCCAAAAAGTAATGCCCCCGAATTTTTTATGTGAAAACTCTTAAAGCTTGCTATATAAAACAGATGTTATTACCATGTCTTCATGTCTAAATATTTGTTTCTCACCATACACACAGGTGATGGACACATTTCCACAAATGAGACAAGTTTGTAATTTAAAAAAAATTTTTTTTTTATTTATAGACACAATCACATGTTTATGACACAGTCATAACCGGTTTCAGCCATGCAATGACCATCTTTAGATTCTAAAGGCGGCATACACTGAACACAGGTTCATGGGTTCGACAACGCATGAACCTGTGTTCAGTGTATGCCGCCTTTAGAATCTGAAAATTGTTATTGTATGGATGAAACTGGTAATGACTGTGTCATAAATATGTGATTGCGTCTACAAATAAACAAAAAAAATTTTACAAAATAATCAGTCACGCATTCCATAGACAAAATGTCCTTTTTTCCAGAGACAAGTTTGTTGATACCGCCACTGTAGAATGTTTGACTTTGTTGATGGAGCTACAACCTCACCTCTGCTTGCAACACTTCATCACTATCAAAGTGAAGGCCTCGAATATGTTCTGTAAGTTATGGAAACAGATGAAAATTGGATGGGACCAAGTTGGACTGTGTGGAGGATGATCAATAACAATGAACTCAAGGCATTAAATTGTTGCAGATGTCGCAGTGCCCATGTGGGGTTTGGCATTGTCATGCTGAAGGAGTGGGTGATTCATGTGTGGACAGGCTCTTCAATTTCAGAACCCGATTACAGCACGCTGTTTCTCGTGCACAGACTTGTTTTATGCTCAACTCGGAGACCTCTAGTGGCAGATGGCTGCAAACATGTAGACATGAATTATAAAGATGTAGAATATTCATAATTTTCGTTTTATTTAAAAAGTGTTAAGAGTTTTTACATAAAAAAATTCAGAGGCATTATTTTTCAGCACACTCTGGTTCCCTTGCTGTGTTTGCCCCTTAATCATTTGTAGAACGTATGCAATGTGCTGTATTCCCCTATACTTCTCCAAACACATCTTTTTCTTTGCTTTTTGATGTAACATTGATAACATATCCTCCAACCTCCTCACCTTATTCATCATCTCCCATGCATTAAATGACAGTGTCACCATCAGTCAGTGACTGATGATAACATCCTCTTGGCTGGTAAATATAACTTAACTTTCCAACTGATGATCCTCTGGCACCGCCGTTCCACTCTTGCTGAAGAGATACAGCACTGCCACGATAGGATTCCCCTGATCCCCATCTCTGGTGCCCAGCAATCTGGGAAAAGGAAACTAATTACTCTCCCTCTCTCCCCTTTGAAAGATCTGATGTCTCCTGACACAATTTGTTGAATTTATAAATAATACATCCTTGACACGTTTAACACTTGTGTATTTTCCCCTTTGTTACTATGTGCATTGCTTCTACAATCTTGTAACTGGTGTCCAACCCCAATGCGCTTTTCATACTGAGGCTGATGACATTGACTCTGGACATGCCCTGATCTTCCACACCTGTGACACCTTATGTCAGCAGAAAACGCACTTTGTTTGTTGCACGCCCCTATTGCTATACCAATCTCCTCTAACTGCGTACCAACCTAATGGCAGCTTCCAGGTCTGTCAGACTATCTGTCTGAACCCTCGTAGATATGTTGGGTGGCATGCTCCTGTGGAAGGCATCTAGTGCCCTATTATGTCCAGCTTCTTGGAGTATAATCCTGTGTGTCTCCTCACCCCCCCCCCCCCCCCCCCCCCCCCCGCCCTCACCCCACTCCCTCGACCCTCCCCCCTCGCCAGCTCATCTGTGTGTTCACTAACTTTCCAGATTCTCTCAGCATAACTTCCCACTGTCTCATTGTATTCCTTCGCTATCCCACTTCACTGCTCATGTTAAAATCTAACACCATTGTAATTTTTTATAGCATTATTGGAAGCCCTGCCTCCACTCCTCAAATATCGGTGCAATTTTTAAGCGTTTCATACATGTCACACTAGTTCTTGCTTGTATCAACATCCTGCATGCCATTTGCAATAGGTGACTATCCACCCTACCCCAGACCTTTGCTGTGGCTCCCAGGTCATCTAAGAAAGACATCACATCCTCAGCTGAGAAGGGAGTAATCAAATTAATGGCAGCTGAATCTGTTGGAGAACTAGCTGGCTTGGACAGTACCTCCTTTTCCTTCCTAGTGACAAGTTGCCTAGGCAACTCTTCATTATCTGTCGTCATTGCACTACTTGATTAACCAACAACTGAATCGCCTCCTGCTCTGGAACACCTATGTTCCAAATTTGACCATTGCGGAAACCTTACCTGCAGTACATAACCAATTATACAAAACAACATCACTGTAAAACAATGTTTTTCACATTCGTAACCATACTGTATTATTCACACTTTGATGCCTACTCATTAACTTCTATGACTTGGCACACTGGCTAGCAGATGACCATACATTGCCATTGCCACAAAAGTCTGATGAATCAGCTGGTTCTAACAGCTTCACAAGTGCTACCCATAAAACCAGCTGACGTCCTTCCTTGAACCCACCTCCCGTGCACACGAAAGTAGGGAAAACAAAAATTCTTCACTCACTCCACTGTATGTTGATACTGAGAGTTGCGGCTGTGATGTGATGATGCATGAAGCTGCAAACATCAGCGGTGGTCAACTTTTCCAACACTACGTGGATGGCTTCTATGGTGGTAGGGTTGGATGATAACAGCGGTGGGTGGTTGTCGAGATGTTGGCCATCATTAACATGTGAAAAAAGCATCTCATTAGTCAAATATTTTATTCAGGCTCGAGCTACAACACTCGTAGTGCTGCATCGTACCGACTACTCCCCCTTGTGGCATGTGGTGAGGACAGTGTGTATAGGAGAGCTGAGGCCAGCTGTGATGCAAGTGACCAGAGGAATGCTGACGCCCTGATCTGTGCAGTGGCATATGCACCAACTATGCACGGCGAGGCTGCTTGTGCCAAGGTCTGCTGTGGCATAGGGAACTCGGTAATTAAAGCAGGGGATATCAGCCCTCAAAAGTGGAACTTGCCCTAGTGGACGAAGGTGCTCAGCACCAGGATACCTGCAGCAGCGTAGGACCCCCCTGTGGTTCCAGGGGTTAGAATAGGCCCAAGGTATTCCTGCCTGTCATAACAGGCAACTAAAAGGAGTCTCAAATGTTTTGGCCTTCAGTGAAGGCCCCCGTAGGGTTTGATCTCCATTCTCCAAAATTCTTGTGAAAAGCGAGCTAATTGGGGAAGGGGGCCTTACATGGTGCATCGTGTCCCTAGTGCACTGAAACCTTCAGCGTTCTTTATCACCGTGACTTTGCAGTTCCACTCATTCTCCATATGTTTCGTGAGGGTATCTTCCCGCGTGCCTTTTCCTCCATCCACTGTGCGGTGTCTCTTTCTGTGCTGACAATGATCATGGACTTCTTTGCACCTCATATCCAACATGGTAGTCAGTCTGTTGCGGTGGGGCTGCAGTGTACCCTATTGGTTGTAGCCCCCTGACAACACAGGGATCACTGTGCTGATGCCTGCGCCGTTAACTCCTCACATATGCCAAGGAGTAGATATCCATCTCCCTGGTGCCTTTGCTGAAGCTGGGTGGTGCCCGTGGTGAGGGCCCCTGGTCGGAGTGGGTGGCATGAGGGTGAATGACATGCCATGACGTGTACTACATCATCTCTTGCTGTGGCTGGATGGCACCTGTGGGGAGCCCCCCTGGTCGGAGTGGGTGGCATCAGGGCAGATGACACCCGATCAAGCGTAGTACATCATCTCTTACTGGTGGTCAAACACCAGTAGTCTTTCAGCGTTCACAGGCTCAATTCAACACACAGAATTAAGACCCCAAATTGTTCCCCTCCCTGGTCACACCATGGGAGGAACATCAGGTTAAGGATGGCAGCAGCTCTTATTCGCCCCGCTACTTCATATGCTTGAGAGCTGATCGGGAATCTTTCATGATAATGAAGCCTCAGTTTTCTGTTGAGCGTTTAGAGGAGAAGTTTGTGGGGGGGGGGGGGGGGTGTTTCAGGGATTGTCCAAGATGAGATCTGGGTCAGTCTTGACCAAAACAGCATCCTCTGCCCAGTCACGGGTGTTACTCACTTGTGACAAGCTGGGGGATGTTTCTGTAATCATCGTGCCCCATAAGCACTTAAATATGGTCCAGGGTATCATAATTCACAGGGACCTTCTTTTGCAGTCCGACGATGAGCTGTGCACCAGTTTAGAACGGCGAAGTGTACATTTCGTTCGACGTGTCCATCAGGGTCCGAGGGATAAGCAGGTTGCCACCGGTGCCTTCATCTTGGCCTTCGAGGGAGATACATTACCTGAGAAGATCAAGGTGATGGTCTACTGCTGTGATGTGAAGCCCTATATCCCTCCCCCAATGTGGTGCTTTCAATGTTGGAAGTTCCGTCGTATGTCCATCCAGGGGGCCGACAGTCCCTTCGTGGGTACGTGTGTGGCGTGCACGGGGCTCCGAGCTATTTGCAGTCTCCTTCCTTTTCCCAGACCTGCATTACCGTCCCTGTTCCTCTCCTTTCCTTTCCTGTCCTTGCTCCTTTCCCCCTGCCCCCTCCTTTCCCTCTTGGTGGAATTCATGTCGACTTGGCTTTCCTCCCGGCTTTGTTTTGGTATGTGCTATTGTTTAGTTTGCTGTATCCATCTCCTTTTCAGCGTTTTGGTCCCCTTGGAGTTTGACCATTTCCAACATTTTCGGTCAGTGTGAGCCATTTGGGGATGAACTCCCTGCCTATTTTCCATGTTGGAGGCTCATCTCACCCTCCCCTCCCCACCCCTCCATTTTCCCCTTGCACCCTGGCCCCCCTTCATGCTAGGTCACCAGCATGGTAGCAAGTCTGTGTGGTGGGGCTGTTAAGTACCCAACTGGCTGAGCCCCCTGACAACACAGGGATCACACTGCTAGTACCTGAGCTGTTAACGGCTCGTGTATGCCAAGGAGTTGATGCTCATCACTTTGGGGCATCAGAACTCCCAGCAATGGCTGCCGTGCCAGATGGCCCTCGCTATGGCGGGGTGGTGCCCACTGGGCGAGCCCCTGGTCAGGGTGGGTGGTACTAGGGCAGACGCCTTGCATATGAAGCGGGAAAGGCTTCAATATCCTGGCCATTCTTTGGCCATTTCTAAGAGTGATAGTAGACATGATAGTCCTTCTGATCCTTTGGCCTTCCCCTCCCTCGCCACCCCATGGGAAGGAGGTCAAGCTTGCCGACTTGGGTTGAAACCTTTCCCTCGGTACCTGGTTTGTATCAGGACAGGTGGTGAGAGTTTTGCCACGACCAAGCCTTTGTTTTTTTGTTGAGGCGATTGAAGATAAGTATCATGGAGTGGAATCCACGAGTAAAATGCAGTCCGGTTCTTTGCTCATAAAGACATATTCTCCTGCCCAGTCTGCAGAGGCTGGCCGGAGTGGCCGAGCGGTTAAAGGCGCTACAGTCTGGAACCGCACAACCGCTACGGTCACAGGTTCGAATCCTGCCTCGGGCATGGATGTGTGTGATGTCCTTAGGTTAGTTAGGTTTAAGTAGTTCTAAGTTCTAGGGGACTTATGACCACAGCACAGTCTGCGTCGCACCCCACTAATCTTTGAACTCGGTACAGGGTATCATTTTCTACTGGGATCTTCTTCTCCAAACTGACAAGGAGCTCCATGCAAACCTCGAGCGGCAAGGAGTCCGATTTATCCACATTGTTCAGCGAGGCCTTAAAAACAATCACACTGATAGACTCCTTTTTTTCTGGCCTTCGAGGGGGATATCCTCCCAGAGAAGGTAAAGGTGGTGGTGTATCGGTATGATGTAAAACCTTACATTCCACCACCGATGAGATGCTTTAAATGCTTACGGTTTGGACACAGGTCTTCCCGCTCCACCAGTTATCACCTCTGTGGTGACTGTGGGGGGCCCCCTCCATGAGGGGAGTGCCTGTGGTCCCCCGCCTGTGTGCATCAGTTGTGATGCGCAGCATCCTCCGCACTCGCCAGCATGCCTGGTGTATGTGAAAGGAGGACGGATTCAAGAGTACAAGACTTTAGATCGACTTACCTACACCGAGGCTTGTCGAAAGTATGACCGGCTCCATCCTGTGCCTCTAACTTCTGCTTTTGCTTCAGTTACGTCCACTCCCCTTCGTACCCCCTCCTCTTCCAAGCCACGCCCAAATTCACCCTCACCCTCACCCCTTTGGGTGCTAATCCCCCTCCCCCTCCCCCGCCAGAGAAGCGCTCCCCTTCTTCAGCAGCCGATGGTACTGGAGCTCCCTCCCGGGACTCCTCTTCCCGGCACCCCCTGAAAGGCGATCTGCAGCTCCACATAGGCCGCACGATCTGCGGCCGGTGGGGGCCGCTATTGCCAGGTGTAATACTGTGTCGTACCACACTGCAGTCTGCCCTTCTGTTCCATCACAAGAGAAGCAGCAGAAACACAAGAACAAGGGAACAAGCGCAAGGCCCCTCAGGTACCCCCCTGATGTGCCACCTTCCCCTCCTCCAGCCAATGAACCAACAGTCTGACCCCACCTATATGGACATTACTCCATCCTTATCGGTGACGGATGGCGACTCGGTGGCGTGACCGGCTCCGGTCCGTTCGCTTGCCATTTGGACTCCAGCTTGAGAATCCTCCAGTGGAATTGTAATGGCTATTTGCGTCACCTCCCGGAGTTGCAGCCCCTTCTTTCCTCCTACTCTGCTGCTTGTATTGTTCTCCAAGAGACCCATTTTGTCAATTCTTACTCACCCACCCTTCATGGGTTCCATGCTTTCTGTTGAAACCAGATTGGCCCTGTGCAGGCTTCTGGTGGTGTTTGCACCTTGGTGCGCAAAGACATTTTTAGTAAATGGGTTCCCCTCCATACCACTCGGGAAGCAATTGCTGTCAGGGTCAACCTGACCACTACAATCACAATCTGTAATCTCTACCTCCTGCCTGACAGGCTACCTCCTGCCTGACAGGCCACCCACATCCCTTGCCCTAACCACCCTTCTTCAACAACTCCCTTCTCCCTCCCTGCTTGTAGGGGACTTCAGTGCCCACAACCCTCTTTGGGGTAGTCACCCGACTATTGCCCTGGGCAGGACAGTTGAATCTGTTGTGGCAGCGCTTGACCTCTGTAACACCGGTACTCCCACAGACTTTAGTGTGGCACACTGCACTTTCTCTTCCATTGGCCTCATCATCTGCAGTCACAGCCTTCTTCCCTCCATTCAGTGGGGTGTCCACGATGACTTATGTGACAGCGATCATTACCCGATTGTTTTGACCTTCCTTCAGTATGTCTTGCTCCGTCACCCTCCCAGGTGGGCCTTCTCTAAAGCTGATTGGGGTGCCTTCTCCTCTGCTACCATCCCCCCCATACTACCACACCGTAGTATTGATGAGTCTATACAGACTTTAACTGCCACCATTCTTGCCACAGCTGTTTCAGCCATCCCTTCTTCCTCGGGGTTACCCCCTCCCCTGTCAAATGATAGTATGATGGTCCCATAGTGGACTCTGGAAATTGCTGCAATCAAATTTCAGAAACGGATTTGCTGGTAATGGTATGTATCTGCCATAGGACCGCACACCTGCTCTTCACAAGACTGGGCAAGACTCGGGCGAATTTTTGGCTATTGTCCCGTTGCAGGAATTTCTGTGCATGGTGTTGTCCTTCCCATCTGTACTTTGTCGCAGAGTGTTTCGCTCAACACTTTGCCCAAGCCTCTGCGTCGACTCAATATCCGCCCTTGTTCCTCCTCCTCCTCCTCAAACAGCGCTCGTAACGACTGCCTTTGTCTCTCATTTCTCTCTACTTGGAGCCTTATAATGCCCCATTTAGCGAGCGGGAATTCGCCAGAACCCTCACCCTTCGTCCTGACACGTCTCCTGGACCGGATTGGATACGTAACCAAATGCTCCATCACTTACCGGTGGCTGGCCACCGTCGTGTACAGACCCTTTTCAATCATCTGTGGAGTGAGGGGGTATTTCCTACCCAGTGGCAGGAAAGCATTGTTATTCCGGTGTTGAAGCCTGGGCAGCCACCTCTTCAGTTGGATAGCTACTGTCCAATTAGCCTTACCAACACCCTCTGCAAGCTCGTTGAATGCCTGGTGAGTTGGCGGCTGTTTTGGATCCTCGAATTCTGTGACCTTTTGTCAGCGACTCAAGGTGGTTTCTGCCGTGGCCGCTCTACATTGGATAACTTAGTCCACCTGGAGTCTGCTGTCCGGTCGGCTTTTGCCCATTGGCAACACCTCATTGCAGTCTTCTTTGACCTGCATAAAGCCTACGACACCAGCTGGTGCCACCACATCCTCACCACCCTTCACGACTGGGGCCTTTGTGGTGCTCTGCCCATTTTTATCCATAACTTTCTTTCATGTCGCTCTTTCCGGGTCCAAGTTGGTTCCTCCTACAGCACTTCCCGTCGGTAAGAAAATGGGGTTCCACAGAGTTCTGTATTGAGCGTCCCTCTTTTTTTCATCGCCATTAATGGACTGGTAGTGGCTGCTGGGCCGACAGTGTTCGCGTCTTTGTATGTTGACGATTTTTGTACGTATGTCGCTTCCTCTGTCGTGGGCGCTGCAGAAAGCCGTCTACAGGGGGGCAATCTACCAGGTGCAATTTTGGGCTCTCTCCCGTGGCTTTCAGTTTTTGGTGACCATATTGTATGTCACGTATTTCTGCCGTCGCCATATAGTCCATCCACATCCGGACCTGTTCCTCAATGGCCAATCCCTCGAGGTGGTGGACACCCATCTCTTCTTGGGTCTGGTCTTCGATGTCCGGTTGACAGGGCTTCCTCGTCTTCGCCAGCTGAAGATGATGTGCTGGTTACGTCTCAATGTTCTCAGATGTCTGTGCGATACCACCTGAGGTGCAGACCACTCTATTCTCCTGCGATTGTACAAAGCACTGGCCCAGTCTCGTTTAGACTACGGGAGTCTTGTCTATGGTTTTGTGTCACCTTCGACATTGCAGATACTAGATCCCATCCACCATTGTGGGGTCCGACTTGCGACTGGTGCCTTCCGGACTAGCCCCGTGATTAGTCTTCTCACAGAGGCAGGGGATTCCATTTCTGCAAGTTTTGCACCAACAACAGCTGATATCTTATGCGCTCTGCATTTGCTGCACCCCAAAACACCCTAATTATGGTCTCCTTTATCCAGACACTCCAGTGCTGTAATTCAAGAAAAATAAAATACACTATACCTGCCCATCCGTGGCCAGCACCACTGCTTCCACAACCCACCACTTCACAGCCTCTGTACCTTAGAGGCCCCAGTGACCCCAGGTCGCTATAGTATCGTGCACACGTGTGACCACATTCACGTAATCACTAATATGTTGGCCATTACTGACCTTAAGCAGCTAGTTGTTTCTGGGTAGAATCATGTTCTGTGCCAAGTTTATTCCCTAGGTGGCACAAATCACAGATCCCCTAGATCGACTATGCAAGAAGGGTGTCAAATTTGTGTGGTTGACCACCTGCCAATTGACATATCAGAACATTAAGTACAGTTTCAAGGTGGTATTGTGACTGACACTATATGCATTGGACCTGCCCTTGACACTCGAGACAGACACTTCCCGATATGGTATAGCGGTTGTTTTGTCTCATAAGGTGTCGGGTAGTAGTGAATGGCCAGTTGCTTTCACCTCTGGAATGTAGACTGTATGGCAGCAAATTACACCTGTTGAGCGACTGCAAAGCTCAAAGCCTTGATTTTGTTGTTTGTGCATTGTTCTAAACTCCTGGAAAATATGATGCATTGTCTGCAGAATTGGGCATTGTTTTTGATTGGGTATCAATTGAAATCCACTTTCACCCAACTCACCAACGTGAACACCCTAGCCCCACTTCCTCTTGGTGCCAATGTGCAGTTCAACCACAAGGAAACAGTTTGTTTCCCCTGGACCAACATCCACAATAAATCCTGGTTCAATTCCTTCTGACTGCACGTGAGGTATCCACTGTGTTGTTTCACGATCCTGTCCTGTTGAAAGTTTTGTCTGAGGTACTGGAGAGGTGTCCAGAGAATGTTTTGAGCCTTACTGATCTAGCCTTTCACAATTATTTCATGTTATGCTACTGATTCAATGCTACAAATGATGTTTTAATGATGGCTGCAGAGGACTCTCGAAAACCTGACCATCATTCTATCCTCGCTCTGTCCCCGCATCCTCCAGCTCCTTTGTGCTTGTCATTGGTGGAGGACATGTATGGAGGCACTAGCCCCACAGCACGTGTACTGGCCCAACATCAATGCAGACATTGAATGCGCATACGGCTCGTGTCATGCCTGATCTCTCAATCACTTGTCCCACGGTCAAGGTTCCTCGTCGTGGCCCCATCCTGATAACTTGTCGGAGAAGGTCCTCGTTGATTTTACCGTGACATTTCAGGTTGTTATGTGGCTTTTGGTGGTGGCCACCCTCTCAAAACTTCCCTTACGTGGTGTGGATGCTGTTCATTACCACCATTTCTACCACTTGTGACCTCATGATGGTATTCTACCTTGAGGGAGTGCCACTTATTCCCTGGTGTTGGATAATTAGCCCCCATTTACGTAGATGCAGCTTTAGGCTTTCTGTGGCTGTAATGCGATCACCACCCTGTTTCACCTTGCTCCTAATGGGGAGATTGAGCAGATGGTCCATACATTTAAAACACAGCTGCTGAAGACCTTGCAGACATCATCTGGCTGAAATACTGCATTTGAGTTGGTATTGTACACCATTAGACCTCCTGCATCCTGTGCTGTGTGCCAAACCTGCATATAGGCCTGCCTGTGGGTGGAATGTCTGTCTGGGCATGCATATGCAGTTGGTGTCTGGGATGGACCCAAGGGGTCATCATTGGTGACAGAGAGCATCAGTGGCTTGATGTTAAGGCCAGACATGACTGTCTGACCCACCAACACGAAACAGCTCTGGCTGTGACCACAATCGCATTTGGCACCCTGTCTTCACTTCCGATGCTCAGGCTGGAACTAAGATGACCGCCACCTGTGCCTCGTGTCCCTTATCACTGGAGGATGGTTGAGAGGATAACAGTGTGTGTGCCTGTGGAGGTGGGGGACCAGTCCCTCTGTCCTGACCTTCCATCACTCTTGTTGTAACTGTGCAGTCTGCTGGCCTCTGCTACCCATGCAGTCCTCGGGCCTGGGTTTGTGTCGTAAGAATGAACAAGAAGTAATAATTGCCTTTTGCTACTTTTTTTTCCATTTGAAATGGCTGATATGATTACATGTGTTTAATAAAAATGAATCTTTCACTTTACATTGGAGTGTACATGTAATTAAATTTTCCTTCAGAATAAAACTTTTCACTTGACTGAATCTGAGACTTGAACCTATGCCTTTCGTAGTCAATACTTCTACTCCCTGAGCTGTATGACCACAGGTGCAGTGTGTCTCTCACAGTTTGTCTGCAAATACCTATCTGCTCATTCACATGCTGTAATAGTTTAATTTCTGTACCTCGTGCTGTTTCTGTTGAATTTATTTAAATTTACGTAATACACATTTATGGGAAGAAATGTGGAGAACTGCGGGATGAACCACTTAAAGTTTCCAATATTCATTTTCATCAGTTTGTTGACATATTTCTCACAATGTCTTCCAGATCACATGTGTAGCCTCTGACTTTATCAGAGCTTCAGTCACTCACCCCAGATGGTTGAGGAATATTCCATAGTAAATTTGTAAGGATACCACAGTTTTCCAATATTTTACTAATAAACTGAAGCCCACCATGGACTATGATCATGATGGGACCTTCAGATTATTGCTTTGCTTTGCAGTTGTTATCCCCCATGTGACTTGCCGTGAAATGCTTGTTACTGACATAACTCTGGTTAAATATCTGAGATGAATCTGTCTTTTTAAGTATGAGTACAGTAATGAATCAAATAATTACCTTGGGAACTTACTGAATTCAAGCATAATTTATCTGTTCAACAAACAGTTATGATCAGGAGTGGTTTTAGATTTGTACATCAAAAACTGTATAGGGAGTGTAAAGAATAAGATGGAGTTTTACCAAAAGTGTGTGTAGACTTCTTTAGGCTTCACTGATGGAATGTGGTGGTTAGTGATCAAGAATGCTGTTCTTGTATTTTGGAGGAAAGTTGTTTGGATCCCAGTCCAGCCAGCCTGATTTAGGTTTCCTGTGGTCCCCCAAATTCATTTTAGTTGTATACATCCAAGTGTACCATGGAATGGTTGTTGACAGCATCTTTGGCCAAATAAACTAATACTTCAACTTTTATGACACAGAGGGGTGATGACTTTTTAAACTTTCCATTCTTTACAGTAGAGCTCACCAATGCCGTTACTAAACTAAATTCACAGAGATTGTTCTTTTGTTAGAAAGTAGTGCAAACATGGTTTTCAGTTAGCAAATTTGTTTCTTGATTAAATGTATTAAGCTACTCTAAGAAATGTATCAAACTGCTTTGCTCCAAAGTAGAAACATTATAATTACAATTTATACTGTCTAATGTTGTAAGAGATGTAACTTGTGTGTGTGTGTGTGTGTGTGTGTGTGTGTGTGTGTGTGTGTGTGTGTGTGTGTGTACACAACTTGAGTAGGCAATACAGCTTACTCAGACATCACTGATCACTGTCCACCCTACCTTAGACATTATTTTTCCTACTTTTCTTTATCTTTGTCTTAAAACATGGTTGACTGGATTTCCATTATTCACTAATTGCTAGTATAAGCATAAAAACTACAGACAGAAGCTACAGACATTATTAAGAAAAGATACTAAGAGCACTGACCTTCAGGCACTTATATATGTTGTCTGATAGTTGTTTTCAGAAATCTGTAGCAGTATATTTACTCATATTATTATGATTCTTTGTTGGACAGCTGGCCATTGGTGTGCACGGTGTGAATCATCTGAAAGCACAGGGGTCCAGGCTGGAGGAGGGAGCTTTATGGTCTGGGGAATATATTCAAGGCATTACCCGAGTTATTTTGTCATTCTGAAAGGCACAGATGATTGATATAAGTATGCATCTAGCCTTGGTTACCATGTTCACTCATACATGCAGTTCGTGTTTTCCTTCACACAGTGGCATTTACCAGCAGGACAATGTAATGTGTCACAGAGCTCACAGTGTATGTGTGTGGTATGAAGAGCACCAGGATGAATTTACTGTACCCCCCTGGCCACCAGACCCTCTGGATTTAAACCCGGTTGATAATCTGTGGGACCACCTCGATTGAGCTGTTCTCGCGGTGGATTCTCAAGAGAAACCTGTCACTTTCTGGCCATGGCACTGGAGTCTGCATGGCTCCATATCCGTGTCGTTACCCTCCAGAACTTCACTATCACTATTCCTGCATGTCTCGCAGTGGTCTATGCAGCAAAAGGTGGTTATTCAGGCTTTCGACTGATGGTCACATTAATGTGACTGGACAGTGTATATGTAACATGTCAAAATTACAATCTTACTTTGGCTGCTATCTTTGCGAGCAATCTGTACAGAATTGGATCCTGACAAGGCAGCCAATTTGAAGAAGTTTTGGGGTTTAAAATTTTATACACATTTTTTGTGCAGGATAAAAAGACATAGCCACCAAAGAGTGGCTACAGATTTTATCAGGTAGTGCTATGGTTAAATACATCGATCCTGTATTATCACAGATATACTTCTATCTTCTAAATGCTGACTTCCTTTGGTGTAGTGCTTTGACATGTTTTGCTTGTAGAAGCTGTCAAGTGGGAATATGATTGCTGAAATAGAGAGAATGATTTGGTCTCAGTGACTTTTCACTCATTATTTCACACTGTCCTATTACACAAAATGATTAAACTATTAGAGTTTTCCTTTTGAACGTGTAACTAATAAGTACTCTCACAGTGGAATCAATACTTTGCAGTAACAAAACTCTTTGGCCCATTCACTGTGAGTTTTTTAAGTGTTTCAAATTATTTGATGGAAAAGAATAAGCTGTAGGCATTGACTCTACTGACGACCAGCCAGCTAGCTGTCAATCAACAATAAATATAGTGTTTGTAAACAAATATGAAGCTTGTGGTTTGGTAGTAATGTAAAGCATTTCTTTATTTTTTGTTATTTGTTTCAGGCTTTGCTTCCACATGTGTACCTCCAGATACAGATCTGCGCACAGTCCTGTGTGTCCCCTTAAATTTTTCGAAGTGTAGTCGTCAGGCACTGGCACGTGCAGCAGAAGATGCAGGATTCGATGTTCTGCAAGTAATTAGTGAACCTATAGCAGCCTTGCTTGCTCAAGGCTGTGGTGTTGAGTCCCCAGATGAGAGAGGGTGAGTGCTGTAATGCAGTATGTTATTCTTGGTATTGGTGATAAGTTATGAAACAATCTGAATGATCTTTAGCTACTAAATGAGGTGTTCAACATTGTTAACATATATTTTAGGGCGAATATGCTGCTCATTATTGAAATTGTTGTTTCCACTATTGACTAGCCTACATAAGATTGGAGGAATGCATGTTTTCTCCTGAGACTTTACTCTGAGGGCTTTGGCCCCAAAACACTGCATAGCATGTGCACATAGGCTGATGTTTTCATCAATAGAGCTGATAAACATTCCACAGTGATACGTTTCAGTGCTGTGTTTTGTGGGTTACATTTCTCCAAATAAATTATTAATTTCTTATTAACAGATGAAACTTTGATGTTAAGATGTCAGTGGTTCAGTTTGTTGAGGAAATCTGCATAAATAGCAGTAAAATATTATTTTATAGTGAAGTGTATATGAGAAAGACATGTTGACTGTTGTTACATGAACCCACATCAGTTGCTTTATCTTTTGACCCTGAGGTCAATGATCCTGCATGATCTAGACTACGGTCAGATTGCTCATTATTAGGTGTTCCAATTTAACGCAGATGATGGATCTCCTCTGGAAAATAACAATCAGATCATAAAGGAAGTCCTTTGGATATCCCATATGTTTACTGTGGGAAGGTCTCGTCTGAGATACAGAAGCAGCTCTGCAGCCATCTGTTTAGTGCAATGGTTACAGCTGGTTGTAAGTAATGCTTGTCAACATCTTAGTTCCTTTTGGTGGTGAACAGGGTTACTGTCACTCGTCTAATGGAATCACAGTTCACAATTTGTTATTTCATGCCCAGTATTGATTGGAATCCTTGGTTTGGAGCCAGGTAGATTTAAACTAGAGGCTCCATTGATTTTTTTGGTGATCTTGGGTGCAGATTTCTTGACTTAATCTGTATTGGATGTAGAATTTTAAAGTGCCTCCCTGAATTGGTTAGGCATGCAGTACCTGCAGAAAGGATTTCCTTCAATAGCGCAATATGTATAGTTTGCAGTATAGTTTGCATCTTTTTTTTTTTAGATAAATTACTTTGTAAGCCTGTTTACCTTTAGATGTTGAACATCAAAGAGCCATGATCACTTCACATGTATGTCATATTGAGGAGATCAAATAGCCATGTAAGTCAACTGTGAAAATGAAAACTGAATATTAGGTAACTGGACAAGTATTAAAGGCAAGATCACTGAATTACTGTGACTTGCTTAAACAGCATTGCTTGTGTAGCAAGTGGAACAGAAAATTGGGTAAAACTAGAAACAAAATCTTAAATTCTGACTGGAATATATATGTGACAAGTCTATTTTTGTGTAATGAGATAAATGCAGTCAACAATAGATAATTTGGGTAAAGTTAAGCCTTAAAGGTGGGCCAAAATTTCTTACTAAAACTATCTATTGGTGACACACTACATCAGTTGAGATGGCATGGAATGCTACGGAAGATTTGTGGAAAAATATTTCTGATAAATTACCTGATCGTGTTTTAGCCATAGGAGAGGTTCCTGTTAGCCAGCCATGCATGACACAGATGGCAGGATGGCGGTTCTAGTGAAATTGTACTAAATATCTTATCTGAAAATTATCTTGGACAGCCAACTAAGTAGAATACATACGATGTAAGTATACAATTTATGCTGTCAATAAAAAAATGTGAACTTTTCAATTCAGTGAAAATAAATGGATGAATCAACAAACACAGAGCTACAGCAGCATCATTGATCAGTGGTGTTGAATGAAAAGTTGTGCATGATGTGTCAATAAAATGACAACAAACTATCTGAGCAACTATTTACATCTGGGAAGGAGAATATTGATTAATGGGAGAAATTCACAAGCCTTGTCAGAAACATGCTGGTTGAGTTTGTGTGATGGGATGTAGTGAGATGTGGGGAAGGACCCACCAAGGTTCAATGACAATATTACTCATTTAGCCCCTGAGGGCTCACAACTCTCGTGTCAGTACCTACCTGCTTGGCTACCATGGGGCCCCATGCTTTGCAGCATTACTTCGTTTCTGTCCTGCAAGCTTATACTTCCACTGTCACTTTCTCCCTCTGTCTCTCCATTGTATGGTTTTCTTGATGCAGACCCAGCTCAGATCTTGTTTGTGACTGGGATTAGAGTTTCTGCTTTTTTTTTTTTTTTGTTTTCTACAACTTTTCATTAAGTAAAGACATAGTCCCCGTTGTTAGGTTTGACCTGCCATCAGTTTTCAGATTCTCCAGAAATGTTTACCATGCAGGGAAGGTCACCCAATGCAGTGTAAACTCCAGCATGGTGGCCATCCTGTCATGGTGGTCATCAAATAGCTGCACAGTGGTAGCCCCCTGGCCACGTGGGTATCGTATTGTTGGTGTGTGAGCTGAAAACTTCCCATGTATGCCAAGGTTTATGTGCATGTGCCCATTGTGACTGGGACACGGGGACTCCGAGCAACGGATTACTGGCCACGTAGCCATTTTCTGAGGCTGGGTGGCGCACATGGCAAGAGCCCCCATTCGAAGTGGGTGGCACCATGGCGGATGAGCCGCAAATGAATCGGATGAAGTTATCTTCCGCCGGCAGCTGTATGATCCCAGCAGTCTCTATGGAAGGAAAGTACGATTTAAGTGCAGAGAGATATGTCCATAAAATATTTCCTTCCATAGGGCTAAGCGGCAAGCAGAGAAATATCCCCCCCCCCCCCCTGTCCCCCCAATAATTAGTTTGCTCAAGGATTGCTGGGGATTCCTTCTTGGCCACAGAACCCTTCTTCTTTGTGGAGAACATAGAAGTCAAGCTTGGGGAAGTGGCAGCCATTTCTAAAATGAAAAGTGGGTCAATTTTGATCAAAACAGTATCCTCTGCCCAATCACGGGTGCTACTAGCTCTTAACAAGGTGGGTGACATACCGGTGACTGTCACTCCCCATAATAGTCTAAATATGGTTCAGGGAATTATTTTCACAGAGACCTGCTCTTACAATCTGATGCTGAGCTACGCACCAACTTGGAGTGCCAGGGTGCACACTTTGTTAGTCATGTACATTGGGGACCAAAGGTCAACAGTGTCGCTACCAGTGCCTTCATGTTGGCCTTTGATGGTGATTCATTACCTGAAAAGGTCAGGGTGACATTATACCAAAGTGATGTGAAAGAAAGCGTCACTCCCATGGACACCTGCCCAGATGGACTCTCAGCTGTGTTGACTGGGATGCTTTTGCCTCTTTTGTTGCCCTTGGCTCCCCACTGCATGGAGATATTGATGAGGCAGTCCAGAATACAACTACAACCATTATTTGAGCAGCTGATTTTGGCGATTCCCTGTTCCTTCTGTGCACCCCGACAGAAGACAATACCTGAATGGTCATCAGAAATTGCAGAGGCCATTAGAGATCGTAGGCGAGCTCTCCAGCACCGTAAGTGGCACCCATCGATGGAGCACGTTATTGCCTTTCAGTGGCTCCATGCCTGGGTCTGTCATCCAATAAAACGATGGAAACAAGAATGCTAGGAACAGTACGCTTCAACCATCAGACCATGAACCTTCCCTTCATAGGTTTGAGCCAAGGTCAGATGTATCTACAGATACCAGACACCTGCAGGTGTACCTGGTGGTGGTACGTTGAATGGTGCCATCTACACTAACACAGATGCCACATTTTTCTCTGTATTATGCTACGGCCTCTGAGTCTGAGAACTGTCAACCCTTTTTTGTGTCCTAAAAAAGTGGGTAGAGCAAAAGCAGTTATCTTTTACTGCACACCACCTGGATCCGTATAATGCTCCATTCAGTGAGTGGGGATTTGTCAGTGTCCTAGCCCACTGCCCCAGGATCGGACCACATCCTCAACCAGATGATCAAGCACCTATCTGTGGATTGTCAGTGTCATATCCTTGCCATCTTTAACTGCATCCTGGAGTGAGGGCGACTTCCCATTGCAACAGCGACAAATCATCGTCATCCCAGTACTGAAACAGGGCAAGCACCCTCTAGAGATGAATAGTTATTACCCAGTTAATCTCACCAGTGTTCTCTACAAGTTGTTTGAATGCATGGTGAGCTGGCGGCTGTGTTGGCTCCTTGAGTCTCGGGGTCTTCTGCCTCCATCCCAGGGCGGTTTTTGCCGAGGTGACTCTGTACTGAAAATCTGGATTGCTTGGAGTCTGCCATCCAAACAGCTTTTGTCCAATATCAACACCTTATAGCCATCTTCTTCGACCTGAAAAAGGCTTAAGACACCACATCCTAGCTACTGTACACATCTTCTTATCCCACCATACTTTGCAGGTTCAACTTGCTGCTTCCCACAATACCACCCCCCCCCCCCCTCCTCCTCCCACAATCCGACGAGAGAATGGGGTACCACAGGGCTCTGTTAGTATGGATGTCGCTGAACATCGACTGCAAGGTGCCATAGGAAAGGCGCAGTCATGGGACCTCACCCATGGCTTTCACTTTACAGTGTCGAAACTCATGTTATGCACTTCTGTCAACATTGTAGTGTTCACCCACAACCAGAACTTTACCTCAACAGCCAACTACTCAATGTGGTGGGAACGTTTTGGTTTTTTGGACTGGTCTTAGATCCTAAGTTGATGTGGATTCCCCATCTAAGCTAGACTGATCGAAAGTGTTAGCTGCACCTTAATAGTCTCCACTGCCTGAGTAACACCAGCTGGGATGCAGATCGTACTACCTTTCCACAGCTTTACAAAGCCCTGAAAGAATCCCGTCGAAACACCGCAATCCATCCCCCGCAACAGCAGTCCAGATCAAGGATTACAATCGCAATCCACATCCTGTCTCTCCTCTCTGAACTCCAGTTGTTTCCTCTATCACCTCTCCTCCAGGCCCATTCACTACACATTCATGGTGCATCCCTCGGCCACAGCGTTGTCTTGACCTATCACCAGATCTGAAAGACTCTGTTCCTTCTGAGGCCGTCTGCCACCAATTTTTAGCCATTCTTGTCATATCTTGGGGTTCAGAAGTAGTCTGTACTGATGACTTAATGGGTGCTGGTCACGTGGGCTTTGCTTATACTCGCATGGGACACTGAACTGTGCTCCCTGCCAAATGGTTGTAATGTTTTCACTGCGGAGTTGGTAGCCATCTCTCGTGCTCTTGAACATATTAGTTTCTGCACCGGTGGATCCTCTCTCATCTTCAGCAACTCCTTGTGCAGTTTGCATCCCTTGACCAATGTTACCTTCACTGTCCCTTGGTAATTGCTATCCAGGGTTCCCTGTATGTCTGGACCCCAGGCCACATCAGGATCCTGGGAAATGAACTTGCTGGTAGCCTGGCCAAACTGGCTACCTGTAAACTGATTTGTGATGTTGGTATTCCAGTAATGAACCTCTGATCAGTATTATGCCATGAAGGTTAGGGAATCTGGAATGGCTCACTCTGACTTTGCCAAACAAAGTAGGGTGATTAAGGAGACTACAAATCTGTGGACGTCCTTCATGTGGGCCTCTCTCAAAGACTTGATCGTCCTTTTGCTGGCTGTGTATTGGCCATACTTGGCTAACTCTTGGTCATCTCTTCTGTCGCAAAGACCCACCTCTCTGTCATTGTGGTTCCCATTTGCTGGTAGTCCACATTTTGCTGGACTGTCCGAACTTAACCACCATGCAATGGGCTCTTAATCTCCCTCACTCGCTGTCTCTGGTGTTAGGAGACAATGCCTCAGTGGCTGACTTAGTTTTACGTTTTATTCTTGAAGGGAGCTTTCACTGCTCTCTTCAAGGTAGGTCCACTTACCCATATTGGCCCATTGATGGGTTGGCAGAACACTCTTTGCCTCCTCTGCCAAGTCCGTGCTGTGACTATCTGGGCATTGTGGTGCAGCCTGGTCCTCACCTTACCTGCTCTTTTACTCCCCCCCCCCCCCCCCCCCCCCCCTTCCATGGTCTGTTAGACTTGTTCGTCTTTTGTCTCTCTGTACTTCTCTCGTCGTGTCCATGTTGCTAGTCTCTTTCCTAGGTGATTTCTGAGTGGGCTACATCTGGTAAGGGGGGGGGGGGGGGGGAGACTGGGATGTATGTTCCCTCATTGCATTGCACTGTGCTTTCGGAGGCTTCTGGCTGCTCCCTAGAGGGAACACCTTTCTTGTGCTCTCTCTGTCTTTGTTTCTTTCTTTCTTTCTTCTTCTTGTCCATTATCTCACCTTCATAGACCTTGGGGTTTTCCTCCCGTGGGTTTCGTGTGGTAGGCTATCTGATCTACAGGCATGTAGACCTGTCTGTCTGAGGAAAAAGGGACTGATGACCTAGTAGTTTGGTCCCTTTAATCATCCAGTCAACCAACCAACAACTCTTAAGAATGTTATATTCTGAAATATAAACTGCCGATTGAATAGGTCATCATCATGAGTCAGAAATTGTGAATCTAGCATACCTAAAATACATAAAACCATGTTAGTATTATGAAAGGGATAGTGCTACTCTGCATGTAGCAGAAATGTTGAATTGCAGATAGGCATAATTAAAATACTGTCAAACAAGTAAGTTTACACACAGACAGACAGACAGACAGACAGACACAGAGAGAGAGAGAGAGAGAGAGAGAGAGAGAGAGAGAGAGAGAGATTGCGACTCAAAATCTCTGCTATATGGTGATTGGCAATCTATCTTTTTCATAATATTGACATTATTCCATCCTGGATTTTCCATTGTTAGATGTTATAATGTCATCACTAATTAAATAAGAATGGTGGTGTTTTTATTGTAGTCATAATTAAGAACAGATTATTTACAATAGTAATCCACCAGTCACAAGCTGTGAACAGTTGTTACAAACTACTTGCAAAAAGAGAAAAAAGAAATAATTTCTGTTGGCACTCCTGTCCCGCATACAAACTGTAACTTCAACAACACACTAAAGTCATACACGCCCATGTCAGAACCTTTGAACACCAAGATGAAAAAGGAGTTAAATGTGACTGCACGTTAAGCCCAATCAACGGAAGGAAAGGCAGGTGAAACAAGGACTTACTCTTGGAGAAAGGTACACGAAATATGTCATAGAGACTATGAAGACCATGAATTAAATATTAAATGTCGTTCGCTATATTGCTATGATGGATAAAAAGTAAAACACAATCAACATCCAATGTGCCGTTTGCTAAAACGACCGATAACTCAGACAGCAAACATACAGTAGAACGTAAGTGGTTAAAAGAGAGACATTTGGTCAGGAAACAGCTAATGGTCAAAGGTTGATGACAGTGAGCACAAAGTGATGGTGGGTCACCACTTGACAAATGACGATGGCTAAAAAGACAGTACCCAGTACGTAACCTAGCTAAAATCATCTCCTTGCGGCGAAAGGGCTGAGAGAGGAGATCGGCCAAGCTTCTGGGAGATGTTTCATTCCCTGGAGTTTGTTCCCATGAATGGAAGACCAATTGTCATGTCAAAGTGACACCACCTTCTGATAAAAGACAACATGGAGATCATTGGAAGGAATGGAAGAACTAGCTGGATGATGTAGAAGGACTGCAGACTTGGCAACAGTGTCAGCAGCTTTGGCAACAGTGTCAGCAGCTTTGTTTCCTGTCAGACCATCCATCAAGACAGAGCAAGTGGAAGCTTTCTTTGACCTGTTGCACTAAGGGATAGACAGTGTACAGCATACAGAGGCTCAGAAAATCACTGAGAGAATCCAAGCAGATGACGAAATTGAAAAGCCTGTGTCGCTGGATGTACCGTGTGGCCTGATACATAGCAAAGAGCTCTGCTGTTAATACTGAGCAGTGTTCTGGAAGCAGATATCGAAAATGGTCGGTGGCAATGATCAGGCATACCAGACACCATGGTCACTCAGAGAGCCAACAGTGTACACAAAGGTACTATCACCAAGTTCCGTGCAAAGGTTGAGAAACTTACACCGATAGATCGAATCTGGAGAAGTTTCCTAAGGAAGCGAATCAAGTTCAAGGTGAACATGGGCCACCACAGAAAGTCAGGGTGGCGAAGGGTACACATCCATCGGGAAAGTGGCAGATAGCGTGAAGTGAGGTTGCTGGAGCAGTAATCAAAAGCGAACTCCAGGAGGTAACGGAGAAGAGGGACACACCTACTGGCGGTCAAATGAGTCGTTGACGGAGGCGACATAAGATGAGTGGCCAGGTATGGCAGACAAATGGCATGTGTATCTGCTAAGGAGAACCTCATATCGTTATGACCACAGTAGTTAGGCAGCTTCTGCATAGAGACTTTCAACTGGGCTGGTGTAAAAGGTGCCAGTGGCCACATGGATTCGATGGTGGTAGATTGTATTTAGACAGTGTAAGATGGATGGATGTGCAGATGCATAAACGGAGCATCCATAGTCTACTCTCAAAAGGCCAAGGGATCTGTACAAACGGAGGAGGGTGGTCCAGACCACTCCCCAGGAAGTACCACTGAGGACCCGTAGAACACTGACGGACAGGGTACAGCGGGCAGCCAGGTAAGACATGTGGGAGGACCAAGAAAGTTTCTATCAATCATGAGCCGCAGGAATTTCGTAGTTTCAACAAACGGTAGAGCAACAGGCCCAAGACCGGGTGATCAAAAAGTCAGTATAAATTTGAGAACTGAATAAATCACAGAATAATGTAGATAGAGAGGTACAAGTTGACACACATACTTGGAATGACATGGGGTTTTATTAGAACCAAAAAATACAAAAGTTCAAAAAATGTCAGACAGATTGTGCTTCATCTGATCAGAATAGCAATAATTAGCATAACAAAATAAGACAAATCATAGATGATGTTCTTTACAGGAAATGCTCAATATGTCCACCATCATTCCTCAACAATAGCTGTAGTCGAGGAATAATGTGAACAGCACTACAAAGCATGTCCAGAGTTATGGTGGGGCATTGGCGTCGGATGTGGTCTTTCAGCATCCCTAGAGATGTCGGTCGATCACGATACACTTGCGACTTCAGGTAACCCCAAAGCCAATAATCGCATGGACTGAGGTCTGGGGACCTGGGAGGCCAAGCATGACGAAAGTGGCAGCTGAGCAAACGATCATCACCAAACGACACGCACAAGAGATCTTTCACGCGTCTAGCAAAAGGTTTTTTTTTTTTTCTTCGCTTCTAGTAAAACCCCATGTCATTCCAAGCATGTGTGTCAATTTTTACCCCTCTATCTACATTATTTCATGGTTTATTAAGTTTTCAAATGTATACTGACTTTTTGATCACCCGGTATAAAGAAGGTGGAAGAAACCCATTGTGCAGCCAGAAATTCATACAAATGGTTATGTCAGTGGAAAAGCGAAAGCCATTGTTGATGCTGCATGAGTAAAGACAATGAGACAATGCTGAAGACTTCCCTCAAGGAGACAAGTCCATGGGGAACTGCAATAGATGGCAAAATCGTCAACAAAAAGGGACCCGGAAATACCCAGCGGGAGACAGGCCATAATAGGGTCAATGGCAATAGCAAGGACAACGAATGTCAGGATGGACCCCTGAGGCATCCAATTTTCATGGATAAAAGTGTCCTACAAGTCACATTCCACACGTACTTTGAGAAGTCTGTCTTTTAAAAATTCCGGAAGGAAACGTGGCAGGCAGACTGGAAAGCCCCACATGTAAAGAGTACAGAGGGCACCGGTCCTCCAGCTGGTGTCGAAGGATTTCTCCAGATCAAAAAGCACATCCACAGTCAGTTATTGTTGCAGAAAACAGTTCATGACATGGGTTGCCAAAGTGGTGAGATGGTCAACTTCAGAATGGCACGCCTGAAATCCACACTATGCAGTCGTTAGTAATTTGCGAGACTTGAGTCACCATACCACCCGGGCATTAATCATATGTTCTAAACCTTGCAAACATAGCTAGTGAGGAAAATGGGGTGGTAGCTAGAAGGTAGGTCTTTGTCCTTATTGGGCTGAGGAATGGGTATGATGAAGGCTTCATACCAGCGTCTGGGGAGCATGCCATCTGCCCAGATGTGGTTGTATGTGTTAAGCAGAAAATGTTTGCCCGCAAGAGAAAGGTGCTGCAACATCTGAATGCGAACATCATCCAGCTGTGGGGTGAAAGATAGGGATACAGTGAGAGTGATCAGCTCCCACATAGGAAAGGCTGCATTGTAGCATTTAAAATTCTAAGAGGAGAAGGGTATTACCCAAGCCTCCTCCATTTGTTTCCAATGGAGGAAGGTAGGGCGGTAATGGGTGGAGCTTGAAATATTTGCAAAATAGTGGCCCTAGGTGGTGGATATAGCAATGGGTTCCACAATGACATCATCTGCTCCGTTCAGGCCAGAAATTGGTGAATTGACCTTAGGCCCAGAGAGTCGTTGGAATTTAGCCCACACAATGGAAGACAGAGCGGAACTGTTAAAAGAATTAGTAAATGAAATCCAGCTAGCTCCTTTGGCATCCCAAAGAGGGTGATGACACTGCGCACGCGACTGTTTACATCAAATGCAGTTCTCCAGTGTTAAAAACGCTGAGAGTGTGTCTCTGCACATGAATTGTCACGGTACGCGTCAGTCCACCAAGGACTGTGACATGATGTGGTAAAGTGGAAATGTGAGGAATGGAACATTCTGCAGCAGTAAGGGTAGCGTTTGTAAGGTCATCACAACTGGGGAAATGTCGTTTGTCAAAGGTCACCAGGGAGGAGTAAAGCCTCCAGTCTGCCTTTGAAAGCTGCCAATTAATTTAGTAAGTAGATGAGGGAGGAGTTGGCAAACAGATAGGATGTGGGGAAATGGTTGCTCAAGTATGTCTAAAAGAGAACACACCACTCGAGACGACGGGCAAGCTGGGCAGTGCAGAATGAGAGGTCCAAATGGGAATAAGAGTGTGTCGAGTCTGAAAGGAACGTTGGTGCTCCAGTGTTAAGGCAGAAGAGGTTGAGTTGATCGAGAAGGTCAGCCGAGAGGGCACTTTACGGACAGGTTCACAAAGAGCTGCAAAGGGGGTGATGCGCATCAAAGTCACTGAGCAGCAAAAAGATTTGGGAATTTGCCAACGAGCTAGAGGAAGTCTGCCCTGCTGAAACCGAATGACAGGGATTTAGGCGGTACAAAGAGAAAAGGTGAAGCGAGGAAGGAGAATGCGCACTGCAACAGCTTGCAGCCGGATGTTGAGTGAGAGGGTTTGACTACGAATGTCATCACGAATAAGCAGCTCGACTCCACCACGAGATGGATTGCCGTCCTTGGCCATATGTTCCTTTTTTCATAAACATCATCTTCTCCGGAGAACCAAAAAAAAAATTACTGATAGAAAGAAAATTGGCTTGATATTGTCTACATTGTCTCCATAAGTTATAAAGTGATTTTTACCTAATTCATGTTTTAACCTATCTGGAAAGTGAGTGAGTCCCCTGTTCAGCATGTCTTTGAGACAGAGTACCTCTAACATAATTTGTACAGGTCATTTCCAGCCTAATTGATACTTTTTATTTACAGATGAGTCCTTCCACTATTTTAATAACTGATTAAATGTTCATGCTTTTGTTGGGTAGCTGCAGAAAAGAAGGCTGTCTCAAAACACGAACCGTGATGAGATGTAATATGATGAGCAGCCACCTACTACTGTCAAACTTCTTTCACAACTTGCATTATAGTTTTAATTTTGTTCAGAGGTCTACTTACTGTGTTGATGCAATGAATTGTTTTATCCTGTATTTTTGTAGAGCTCTTGCCAGATACGCTCTGCAGTATTAGATTTAAATGCCTATGTTGCAATAGGACCCATATCTCTAAATCTGTGATTTGCTGTTGTGGAATGTGAGTCTGTTTCAGTGTTGGGGCCACTCCTGTTCCTTATTTATATAAATGATATGCCGTCTAGTATTATGGGTAACTCTAAAATATTTCTGTTTGCTGATGACACTAGCTTGGTAGTAAAGGATGTTGTGTCCAACATTGGCTTGGTTTCAAATAGTGCAGTTCATGACCTAAGTTCATGGCTTGTAGAAAATAAATTAACTCCAAATCACAGTAAGACTCAGTTTTTACAGTTTCTAACACACAATTCAACAAAACCTGACATTTTAATTTCACAGAGTGGACATATTTAGTGAAACTGAACAGTTAAAATTTCTAGGTGCTCAGATAGATAGTAAACTGTCGTGGGAAGTCCACATTTAGGATCTTGTTCAAAGACTTAATGATGCCATTTTTTTTTATTGGAACAATATCTGAAGTGAGTGATCATTCGACACAAAAATTAGTCTACTTTGCTTATTTTAATTTGCTTGTATCATATGGTGGTATATTTTGGGGTAAGTTCTTGTTGTATTGTAGATTGCATTTACTTAAATTTATGGATTGACTTTTTTTGGGTTCATATACATTTTATTTTTATCTATTATTACTTTTATGTTGTAATTTCATGTACTGACATGTTCCATGACCTGGGAGATTCTCTCCTCAATTTGGTCCTATGGAACTTGACATGTAAATAAAATAAATAAAATTAATTTGAATGTTGATTTTTGTGCATCATTATCTGACAGGCCATTACTAAATTTGATCACAATGTGCTTCTCAATTTGAAGACAAGCTATTGAAAACAATACGTATGATCCTGCGACTATTTCCCCACGCTCTAGTTGGAAAGTGTGACATCTTTATCAGATTGGAAGTTTATTAATGTTATTTTTGCTGTAAATTAGTCAAAAATATAATATTGAAATCTTTACCAAATTAATTTGATGTGTATCTTATAAACTGAGATTGACAAAGTCCTAAGTCTGGAAAGTAAAGTCATCTCACCGAACTGAGAGGTGAAGTGAAAACTATACTGAAAAATAACCCATCTTTAATCCAGTTTCTAAAAATATGGATTGTACCTAGTAAGATGTCCTAGGTCTTTGAGGCATGTGGTTTACAATATATCATGTGAGTTTGGTGTGAATTATTACAACAGTGTAATCACATTATTAATGAACAGTGCAAGAAACACTCCAAAATGTATAACTAAGACGTTGTGAGAAACCATTCATTGCAAAGCAAGGTGTTACCAACACACACAAATTATTATTTGACAACGCTGAAATCCTGGCACACACCTTGTGTTACTGGGATTCATTTATCAAGAAAGCAGTGGAGATCCACAAGTGTCCTAAATTTTTTAATGGAGTTGATGGCGTCACCTGAATCCCAACATGGAGGAAAGATCTAGAAAACAATATAAACCCCATACTAATGCGAGTGGCTGATCTGTTTCCTTATCATTGTTGTGGTATTATTGGTAAAGCGAGCATGAGCATGAGCAGTGCTAAAGAAAGCATGAGAGCTTTAAATCTGACAGATATGTGTTGACTAGAGTTTGTTTACATCTTACAGCTTGTCATACCGAGGTATTAAGGAGACATTTTGGGAACTTGCTTACCTGTGTTACCTGTTTTGGTGAATTTCAGTAGTTGTTTCTGTTCGAGTGAGTGTATGTTCAGTGAATTCTGGAAGTAGTCAAAGTTACAGGTTTTTAGTTATCCCAAGATAGATACCAGAGACTTTATGCTCATTTCATTAATAATGTATCAAGTTACCTCTTCATTTTAATATTTGGTGGCTAAAATCTGCTTCATTTTAAATTATCAAGACTTTTTATTAAAAAAAAAAATTACACGGACTTGATCAAATCTGGTAGACGTAATATTACTGAATATATTGCTGTGTTAGTCTAGAACAAAATTAGGGAAGTAGAACCCAACAACATACAGATACTAACTTTATATAAATTAATCCATCGAGTAGGAGGAGTTGTCAAACAGAAATTATTTCAGTTGCTTTTAAAACTTTTATTATGTGCCTGCACCCTTAATTTGTAGGTGATGTTTTCAAATATTTTTACAGCTGAGTAAGTTAAGTTGTGAATAGTGGAGGCAATTTTTGTTCCAAGTGTTAGACTTACAAACAATACTACTATTTTTAAATTGTGCCTGATGCCTCACAACAAACTTCATAAGAGAGGTTGTTAGGATGCCAAAATTTTTAAACAATTGCCTTCATGAAGTTTGAGGATGACCATCAGATATCCTTACAGAATATTTCTGTGTGATGAATACTTAGTGTCTGTGTGTAGAATTGCCTCAAAAAACTATTTCCAGTCACATCAATGAATGACAATGTGCAAAGTAAGCTGGTTTTTAATGCTTTCAGTAAAAAAATCAGCAATTACATGTAGAGAAAATGTTGCTGAATTCAAGCATTTTAAGAAATCTGTAATATGTGATTTTCTATTCAAGTTTTGGTCTATATGTGCACCTAGGAATTTTGAACAATTGATTTTACATGCTTCCTATCTCCCAGTGCTCTATTATTGGTGCTGGTGATACATCTTGCCTTGTACAGATTTCAGTGAAGTGTATGTTTTCTAAGTAATATTCCAAGAATCAATATTTTTTAGCATTTCTTTTATTGATCAGTCTGTTGTCACACCTCTGAAGGACTTGAATGTGATTGGTGCATTATCATCAAAGAACACCATTTCTGCTTTATTACTGTAAGGTGGAAGATCATTTATACATATCATGAACAGGAGTTTTCCCAGAATTGAACTCTATGGAATGCCTGTAATAATTTGTCCACACTCGGGGGGAGATTCATCATTAAAACTTCATGAGCTATCTAACATGGCCATTTTCTTCCTCTCAGTGCAGTATAAATTCAACCACTTTAAGCATTGTACCTTGAAAACTGAACTTTTTAAGTTTATCCAAAACAATGTTGTGATTTACAAAATCAAATGTCATACATACATCACAAGAACGTCCTGGTAGGTATTGACTCGCTAGTCAGATATTTCAGTATGTGGTCAGTGAAATGGTAGATGCCATATTTAGTGGAGAGACTCATCTGGCATTCAAATTTTGACTGACAGTTTATTTGTAGATAGGCATGACCATTCTTCAATACATTACCTTTTGCAGCAACTTTAGAAAATGAAGTTCATAGTGAAATTAGTCATTAGTTATTAACGTCTGTCCTATTACCTTTCTTAAAAAGTGTTCTAATATTGTTGGGCTCTGGCTGGTCTCGAAAGATACCTTGTGAAAGTGATGCATTAAAAATATGGATGTAAACATCAGCTGTAACTGAAGTACATGCTTTTAATATTTTGCTTGAAATACTATCATCCTTATGAGAAATTCTTACTCTTGAGAGTTAAAATCCTGGTATCTATTGAAGAAGTTGGAGTGATCTGAAATTTATGCTTGTGATACTTGTTATTGCATATGCTGCAATGCTTTTCCTTTCTTGAATTTTATGTGATTGGCTGTTCGAGAACTGACAATAGTAGTGATGATGTATAGGATAGGTGGGCAACCAGTTGCCTGCAGGCCGGATTCGGCCCATCATTGGTTTCAGTTTGACCTGCAGAAGAAATTTTTGGGGAGAGTGTGAAGCGCTCACATTGTACTCCATCCAAGACCTATTTTTGGATATTTCTGCTGATGCTCACCTTGCCTCGGGTTTGCAACTCGTGACACAGACCACTGTCAGTTTTGCTTACTCTGCACATGCATAATGCAATTATACCACCGCTGACTCCCCCCACATGTTACTTATTGCGTACTGCCTACATCTGTGTTACACATTGATGGATTGTAAACATTGGTAACAGGTGACAATGACATGAAAACTACTGACTACTCAGGAAATGTGCTGATTTAAATGGCAGCAGGGTGCCATTTATAGTGGTGTGTCACTCCCATAAACATTGTCACAGGTGCTACAGTTTTCACTTCCTGCACCTGAGGCACTACTATTGCATCACTTGAAAAGTGGTGTGTGAGCTTAAGTAATTATGTGAATTAGGCCTGCAGGTTACCCGTGCCTATCCTACAGCAATGTAGGAGTGTCTGGAGGTGGCACCTAGTAGCTCGAATTCGATTTCCTGTCTATAAGGACGAGAAAATTGAAAGCATGAGTTTCAACTTTTGATTTGTCACAATTAAATAATTTTCATTTCAGGAAAACCTTGTGATCACATGTGCTGTGCAGTTCTACACTGTTGCATAGTAAATAAGCTATATGCTTTTAAAATATCGGAACAGGCATGAAGCAGGATTGAAGACTTGCTTGCAAATAAGAGTCCACTATGTTGTTAGTAAAGGGATCCACAGATAGAAATAAAGTAGCATCCTGTGTACTGAACAGAAGTGCAGTATTAATATCATTAGAACTGGGGGGGGGGGGGGGGGGGTTGCAAGTCGTTTCTGGATAACTCCCTTGGTAGAGCATTTACCCATAAAAGGCAAAGGTTCCTACCAGTTCAGATCTTAATTTGGCACACAGTTTTAATCCACCAAGAAGTTTCAGTAGGATTACTGTTCACTTTATTGTGTTATGTTGTGCCAGATAATACTGACATTAGAAAATTGTTACAAATTCCAGAAAGACTTGTAATTTATCAGTATTTGGTGCAAAGACTGATTACTGACTGTCAGTATAAATAAATCTAATATTGTGCTTCTAGATAAATGAAAAGTATAATAATGTTTGAGTACCCAATCAGTGATCAGTCGTAGAAATCAGGATGTAGAGTTCATGTGCTTAGTGATATAAGGTGGAATAGACACAAAAATCTGACTTTGGGGAAATCAGATGCCAGCCAGGCTTTTATTTATTGAAAGGATTCGTAGGAAGTGCAATTTATTCACAAAGGAGCTCACCTATGAAACCTTCATTTGACCAATTCTTTGGCAGTTTGGTGTCCTTACCAAGTTGGGTTAATGGATGAGATTCAAATAAGAGGTTTACAATTCATCATACATTTGTTTAACCATACCAAGAAAATCACAGAAGTGCTTAATAAATTGTTCCAATACAGGGTTGCCCTCAGGAAGTAGTACTTTTTCATTTGGTTATTATGAAGTTTAGCTTATATTTAGACCAGTATAACTTACAGGTAACTGTTCTACACACGTTTCCATTATTGAAAAGCCAAACAAAAGTTTATTTCATAAAATGTACATCATTGGTGATACATTGCTAAAGAGGTTTGTGAAAGGTCCTTGTTGAATTCTCAACTATTTCTTGAAGAATTTTCTCTGTGTCTTTATGTATCATGGCTTTCAATTGATCAGTATTGTGGAGCCATATAAAAAGCTTTTTTCTTAAGATGATCCCACAGAAAAAAATTTGCTGCCGAAAGATCAGGTGCTCTCACTAGCCATGGGATAACACTGAATCATAATAGTAATCGATGTGGAAAGTGGCACCTCAGTTTAGTAATTGCAAACCATATTGTGTTTAGATGAAAACTTCCCTGCAATGTGTGGACTGAAGAAATTATTGATAAAGGCTGCATACTGCTCAGAACTGACACGTACTGACTTCCCATTGTTGTCAAAAAAATATGGCCCAATGATTCCAGTGAACTGTCAAAAAGCACACCAGATGATGACATGTGGGCTATTCTGCAACTTTTCATGAATGAGCTACAGATTTGTGTCTAGAGTAATATTGAAAGATTGATTTATTGATAAACCTATTCATATGAAAGTTTGCTTCATCAAACATCACGAGATTCATCAGAAATACCTCTTACTGGTCAATTCTATCCAGTAACATTGCGTGGAAATTGTACCAACTCACTTTTGTCTCCCCACTGTAACTGTTGAGCCACTTGCATCTTATAAGGAGGAAACTTCAAATCCTATTTCACAATCCCCAGCAAAGACGTGTGAAGGATCTGTGATGGTCTGGAATGGTGACAGACTGATCACTGTGGGCTTTGTTGCAGAGCTGCATGAAATCATTGGATATTTACTGGCATTCAGATTGTCATTTCAGGTCCCTTATGTTTCACACTGGCTCCACAGTCTGTCTTACACCATTGTTTCATCTGTCTGGAACATGGAAAAGGCAGAGTCTACCATGGAGCATAGACTGCTGCAATGCTCTGCACGTGACATAACTCCCCTATTGCCTCAGTATGCACATGCACTGGCCAGCGTTCCATACTGAACTGAATGGCATATGATGTGGACCTGATTAGATGCAGTAGATGGTGTGAATAATCTACACCTTTGCAGGGTGGCCGATTGAAGATATACTATTTCCTGTGGGCCAACCTTTATAAGTATTTTATAGAAAAAAGAAGTTAAACAAATTTTCTTTAAATATCTGAGCTAGCAGGGGGAAACAAGTGGCTAATATGGTGGTCTGACATTCAAGAGGTCAGTTTTTCAAATCCCCATGTGGCCATCCAGAGTTTTATTTTCTGTGGCTTCCCTAAATCTCTTAAGACAAATCTCAGGATGGTTCCTTTGAAAAGGACACTGCTGATTGGTGATTTCCTCCTCCCCCCCCCCCCCCCCAACCAATCCAAGCTTTTGTTCCTACTCTGATGACTTTGCCCTTAAGAGGACATTAAATCATAATTTTTGGTCCTTTTAAGTATCTTCACAGAGATTAAAAAATGTTACTTGCTCTTTTCATCTCAAAAATTGTGCAGTGGTTGTGGCACTTGAATAGATGGCATATTTCTTGATTTTTGGAAACTACAATATATTAACAATTTTGCATGTAATGAATAGATGAGATCATGGAATGTGTTTCCAACAATTGTCTTTTCACTTTTCCTCCCTTACGGACATTTCAGCATATTGTACATTTGATGAGTTTATTGGAACATCATTTATTTCTTTCCGTGTGTTTGGTATGTGTGATAAACTGTTTCTGTTTATACTGCACATGAGAATCTCAATAAACAATTTAAGCAGCACTTAGACAGTCCCTTGCTTTGTAGTTTATCAATAAATACTTTCCTTAGAAAATGGAAGTGAAATTGTGTATCTGTAGAAGATTATTATTATACACAATGTCTTACGATAGTCTGTAAATGAGGATGAATGGACTGCCTTGAAACATATTGTTGATAAATTCCTGAGTTCAGTTTCCAAATACTGATCTAAGAAGCAGTTTCAGGTAAGAGGGCATATGAAACTACTAGTGTATAAAACAAATTACAGATTGCTATTCATTGAGAGAATATTGAAAGTGTTTATTCGCCAATGGTGAGGCTGGATTTGAAATCCCAGTGCTGCCCATGTCTCATTCTAACCAGCTCTGATAAATGTTTGACAAATTTAGTAATTACTGCCATGTTACAGTATTTGAAGTGGTTGTGCAGTTTGCTTATACTGTAATACAGTGCTAAAATTTGGAGATGTTTTTCTATTGCTTTGTTGAAATTGTCGTGAAATGTACTGCTTTCTCATCCAATACTGTTTAGGGGGAAAAAAATTGGAACACACCAGAAAGCAGGTATCTTACTGTGAATGGTCAGTCCAGTGGAACTATAGAAAGGAACTAAAAATTATCTGCATTCTCAGCCAGTTCATAATGAATCATTTGGTTTTGTTTACCTGGGCTTATAACCAGGGAATGCATATTCGATTGTTGCTGTTTACGCTAGGTATTACCAGAAATAATTGGTAGGCTTTGCTGTATTGTTGAAATTTGCAATATTGCCTGTATTTACTGTGTGGCTTTAAAAGTGATAACTGCACAAACAGTCATGTTGTATATTCCCACAGTTAGTTACTTTAAATTTGCTCACAATTTTCTCAGCCCACAGTTGTGGAGAATATTATATGGGAGGATCAATGCAAAACTGGATGAGCCAAGTATTAAACAATGCATGGTCTTTTGTGTGACTTTACTTCTTGACACAGTCTCTTAAATCTCTTAAATTCAGTGAATATTTCCTGCACTGCTCTTGAACTTCAAATTTTTTGAATGGAGGCTCTTCAAAAGAGTGATGTGCAACAGTCACCAAATTGTAATAGGGCAGAAATGTTTTTAGGAGCTGGGGTTTTGTGCAGATTGTGGCACATAACAGGCAAAGGTGAAATTAAATTCAGCATAATGTTGATGCTATAATGGGTTTGTAAACTGAACAGAACAGTAACAAAGTGAGTCCCCACTCTGTGTACACAGCTAAATCATAAGTCTGTTTTGCAAAATCATACTGCTCCTGCCAGATTGTCCCTTTGAATTAGTGGTGATGCAGATGGACCCAAGGAGTGTTCATTTTATATTAACACTATGTTTTTTTTGTTGTTGTTGTGGTCTTCAGTCCAGAGACTGGTTTGATGCAGCTCTCCATGCTATTCTATCCTGCGCAAGCATAATCTCCCTGTACCTACTGCAACCTACATTCTTAACACTATATAGAGTATAGAAATTAATAACTAATATAACTAACACAAGGAACACACACAAGTAGAATATACATTAATCACAGTGAACTTCACTGCACTACTAGGATTCAAATGTCACTGCACTACTGGGATTCCAATACAATTCCAGCATTTTCTGGCATTAGCACCCCCCCCCCCCCCCCCCCCCCCCCAAAATTGAGAGTTGAAATAATGGTAACGATGATTGTAATGGCTCAACAGCATCCAAGGGAAATATCTGTAGAGTTTTAAGTGGGCAGTACCAGTGCATATTGTAATGACCGCATTGGTCGACTGTTGAGGTCCCTGGCAGTGATGGGTAGATCAAGGTCAGAAGGTCATTATTAGTCACCCAGGTCAGGGTGGGCAGCTGTGAGGTGAGTGGATACCTGGCAGATTCCTTTTGGGATGTTACAAAAACAGTGTTGACAACGTTAACATTTGTTATTCAGAGAACAACAGTAGTCGGGACTTTGCTCCAGGCCACTAGTGCTTGTAGGTCGAGCAGTGCGCGCCCAGTCGAGGAATGCTATTGTCAGCTCATGGCCAGTGTTGTCGTGGTGATTGATGTCAGAAGCAGCAGGTCATTGTCCCGCTTGTCTGCTGCACTGCCTAGTTGTAGCAGAACATCTCGGCACAGGGTTCGCAGAGGCGTACCAGACCACGTTGCGGCTCCCAAAACAGGAGATGCAATCCCCAGCATTGGAGTCTGCCAACAGAGGCAGAAGTGGGTAACAGGAAGCCCACTTACCCTTGCAATGGTGGAAGTCTGGCTGCAAGTCTCCACGCTCATACTGTAGGCCACCAGGAAACCCGCCGGAAGAGAGGCACTAATATTGTTACATCAGACACGGCACGAATAGTGGCACTGTGACTAGCAGTGGTAGAGTTCCCAGGATGGGATTTGTGATTCTGTAGAAGCTTGCAGACTGTTAGATGAGTAGACAGCAGATCAACATAGGTTGCTCTTCGTAGCTGGGTGTCGGCAGACTTAGCATGTCTGGGAACATCTGAGAATAGGGATCCGATACAGGGGCGGTGAAGGGACTACGAGAGTCTGCTGGTCACTTCAGACAGCGGCACCCCAAGCCTGGAAAAGGCAACAAACCGTAGTAGCCTGACACCACTTTCGACTGGTGATAAATAAATTCGTTCTGCCGTTCTTGTTTTGTCATCTCCTGGAGGAACATAACCAGAGAGGTAATATTAACCAACTTCACTCTTTGGAGGCACTGGCTAACATCTTCTGCTTTGTCAGATCCTTGAATGAATGTTCTTACACTCTGAACAAGTTTTTTTTTTCTTCATAGTTTGTGATCAACAGAGTGCTGCCACGTCTCTCCATATGTTGTCGTTTTACAGAATTGGGGTCAGACTAGGGCATTGCTTAACACTCATGCTTTCTATGGCTTCTTGCAATACCAGGGAAGGTGTCTTAATTTTTACCTGGCTACACCAAGTACAATATTTTGTGGTGCCACACACCCATCTCCTTTAAAAAGTATGCCCCAGATTTTGTTTAAAGTGCTTCTATAACTCTTGATATATATTCACAAAATGACCTTAGTATATGGGACACTTTGTTTCTTCCTTATTCTAGTCTGGTCTAAATCGCAAGTTCATTGACCATATTCTTAATGGTGAAACATCTTAACTAAGGTCAGTCCTCTGGACAATCTTGTGCCCCCACAAAAATGTCTTCCCACTGAGTTATTTACAAACTAGTACAATCATTTGATCCCTTTCTCACATCTTAACACATTCTCTCAAACATTTTACAATTATCAATCACACTTATTCCTTGTCATTTAAAAAGTAGGTTGTACTTCTATCTTACTTGGGTAATCCTTAATTGCTACCAGTTATCCAGTTGATTGGTGTTTGATGTACTTCTCAGTTCAAGGGTGGTGTTTGGGTTTCTATTTAAGGTAGATATAGAGAACAGAAAATGCTGTCAGAATCAATACAACACTAGAAACTGATGTAGTTAAAACACTGTGGTGTTGGTTATTGCGATGCTCCCATACATACTGTGCCATGTGTTCAGTGGCTGTCTGCCCCCATTGTGATGCTGTCAACTCATCTAATGAATTGAGGAGATCCTGGGTGTTTCATTCAGAAAGGTTACGTTCTTAGTAGTCAACATGTCTGGCTGTATCTCCAGCCAATACAATAAATGCTGGGTCAGATTTCTCATCGTTATTCCAGTGATAGTAGCTGGAAGCCGAAACATTGTCCCTGCTACATACCATTGACTAGCATTCCGTCGTCCTGTAACTCTAACCTTGTGATTCCCTTTGGCCTTTCTTGCTCTTAGCAGTTCACTATTGCCACCTGTGGGGGAAAATACAGAGTGAACCTAATTTTGGAAAATATGGGTGCAATGTTAGTGCTCCCTTCTGACATCTGGCTGCTTCTGGCTCCTCTGAAAGTAGTTGTATTTCACATGCCAGCACACTAGCCTGAACCCACCTCTTCAGACATACTGTACCGTTCCTTCTTCAGCATGATCGTATGCCAACATCAGTACGTAGGTTTCCTTCCGGTCTAAGACTAGTGACACTTCCTCTGCTTTACCAATACAAATTGTCCTATGACTCTCCATTTCACTGAGCGCAGATGAACCGTGTATCCCCCCTCAACAGTGGGAACTACACTGATATTTGAACTGTTACCCCATTCTTGTTAATCTCACCAATGCTCGTGGTGCTAAGTCCGTTACCTAATATAACTGTTCTCTCTGTCTCTCATACAAAAGTCATAACCGCTGGTATTCTCCCTGTATTTTTGTTAATACTCCTTTTTCTGCTTCCCAATGCAATTCCACAAATGTTTCCTGCAGTCTTTGTATTTTGTTCCTTATCTCTTGTGCATCACGTCTCAACTTCAGTGGCAAGAGGTTAAAACTCTCGTTTTGAATTGTCAGTTTTGTAATGCGTCCACTACACCTCCCGTGAAGGGATGTGGAATCACAAGGGGTTATTGCACCCGTTTGAATGTTTGTGAAGGAAGCCCCAAAACACAACACGCCCCCACCCACCCCCCAGGAGTGTCGTCATTCTTTGGCGAGTTCATGCTTGGCTACCACGAAGCCCCAGCCTTTGCAGCATCTTTTCCCTTTCGTGCTGCACGTCTATCCTCTTGCTACTCTTTTTTCCCCTCCCTTGCGCAGCATGTACGGGATATTTTTGGGAATGTATCCTGCATTTTCAGTAGCCTGATATCAGAACAGTCATTCCACTGTTTTTTTTTCCCATTCTCCTATCTTTCCTCCACTTCAGTGTTTGAGAATCCTCTTTTTCTTCTTCCTCTCTGCACTCTCCTGAAGGCTGGCCCATGCATCTGATGCATAACAGATGACTGGCTAATGTGTAATTCCCATCCCCGGGTCGACAGGTAGGGTTCGCACTTATCCCTTGGTACAGGCCGGGCACAGGGAGCGTGCCATCAGAGACGCTGGCAATCGTGGGGTATTTCCTTCAGTGAGCCAACGTCATCATCTCAGTACACAAAACATAAACTGAAAGAATCTAACGATTCAAAGACCCTCCCAGCTGCACTGCAGTTCCTTGTGGTTTCGTGTACTGAAGACGTCAGTCTTTTGCTACGATTAATTCAGTCATTATTCAGAAAGGTATTGATGCAACCACTGGCCCTGTAAAATCCTGCTCTTGTTTACATAGAGGCACTGTACTTTTGGAGACTACTTGTGATTGTTAAGCACAACTGTGACGAGGCCCGTGGAACACTGAATTCTTCGTTGGTGTTATTTACAGTAGGCTGATCGATGGTCTGCCTGAGGCAGAAATCCAAACTTACCTCTTTGATTAAGGCTTCATTGAAGTCCATTGGGTGATGAAAAAGGGAGACGCATCTTTAGTGCCCGCCCGCTCTCTTTTCCTCGCATTTGATAGGGTTGTGGTTCTATCAAAGATCAAAGCAGGCTATGAAGTTATCACAGTCTGACTGTACATTCCAAACCCAATGCGCTGCTGCCTGTGTCATCGTTACAACCACACTCGACTGTCCTGTCGACACCTGGCCAAATGTTTAACCTGTGGTATGGATGCTCACAAGAACAAGTGTCTGCCTCCTCCTCCTCCTCCTCCTCCTCCTCCTCCTCCTCCTCCTCCTCCTCGCTGTATCATTCCAATGGCTACCACGCAGCCTCCTTCCTTGATTGTCCCACGTATCTTGATGAGTGGGCTATCCAGGAGATCTGGGTGAAGGAAAAAGTACCTTACCCAGTCAGTCGTAAGTTGTTGGCTAGTCAGAAACCCTGCGTTTTACCATCCGGCAGTTAACGATACCATTCCTGCTGCATCTCGTTCCACAAAAGATGTTGTAAAATCGCCCTGTCATGGTAGCATCCCAATCTCTTTCTGCTCCAACTGTGCAACCGGCCACCAAATTTTCACCTCACTCGGCGAAATCACCTGTTCCACAACCAGCAGGCTGGAAAGAACAGAAGGAATACTCCTACAAAGACTTTTCACGTCCCTCCAGCCAACAAACACCTGAATCATCATCTGCCAACCACAAAGACTCCAAGAAGTAAAACAGAGGCAAACGGTCTTCTCCTTCGCCTGCATGGAGATCCTCATCAATGGTTTCACCATGTGGTACCCTCACCTGGCTGACCTCCGTGTCACCAGTGCGCAACACCAAATGTTTTTCTGCCCTGGACTCCACACAGTGACTGTGGGAGAATGTCGATGCCTCTGTAGATCTCGTGGAGCAAGATCCTCCAGCCTCTGTGCCATTCCCTGTAGCAGAGTATCTTCAAAGGCTGGCACTTGGCAGCTGCCTAGGTGACACCCCTTCACTTTTTCTCCCCTCCCCTTTCCTCATTAAGACCTCTCATCCAGTGGAACATTCATGGCCTTAGATCCAACAAGTAGGAATTATGGATGCTCTTGGAATAGCAGTGTCTTCTTATTCTGTGCTTCCAGGAAACAAAATTGTGTCCTCACAATCACTTTGACCTTTTGCATTTCTTTCTTGTCCGCTTTGACCTCCCCCATGAGGATGGCATTCCATCTCGTAGGAGAGTCATGCTGCTCATCTGGGATGACCTTCATAGTCACATCGGCTCCCTGAACACCTAGCTGCAAGCTGTTGCAGTCCGCATTTTCCTTCCTTGCTTCACCTTTTCTCTTCGTACTGTTTACATTCCTCCATCTTTCGGTGTCACCAGGGCAGACTACCTCCAGCTGATTGGGCAACTCCCTCACCCCTTTTTGCTGCTCGATGACTTTAATGCACATCATCCCCTTTGGGGCTCTTTGCAAACCTGTCCTTGACATGCCATCTTGGCTGACCTCAATTAACTCAACCTCATCTGCCTTAATGCTGGAACACCCATGTTCCTGTCAGACTCGACACCCACTGATTCCCATTTGGACCTCTTATTCCGCACTGCCCAGTTTGCCCGTAGCCTCGAGTGGTCTATTCTCTGTGATAAATACTTGAGTGACCATTTACTACTGTGCGCTATCCATTTGCTGACTCCTACACACTCCCCCCCGCCCGCCCCCCCCCCCTTCGCCCCCTCTCCCCCCCCCCCCCCCCCCCCCCCCAATGTGCAAACCAAAATGGCTGCTTTTTAAAGCCGACTGGCGGCTTTACTCCCCCCTAGCGACCTTTGGCAAACAACTTTTCCACAATTGTGATGACCAGGTAGAATCCCTTGCCAAAGTTATCCTAACCACCACAAAATATTCCATTCCTCGCACTTCGTCTTCACCACACGATGTCCCTGTCCCATGGTTGACTGAGGTATACTGTGATCCAATTTGCACACGGAGACATGGGCTCCTCGTTTTTGACCATCATCCTATGATGCAGAACTGTAATTGTTATAAACACTTGCATGTGCAGTGTTGTCGTGTTCTTTGGGATGGCAAAAAAGACAGCTGAATACTAGTTCTTTTAACAGTTCCACTCCCTCTTCCATCGTGTGGGCCAAACTCAGGCGGCTCTCTGGGACCAAGGTCCATTCCACAGTTTCCGTCCTGACCATAGCAGATGATGATGTAGTGGATCCTATTGCTATCTTCCAACACCACTATTTTGCGGAGGTGTTGAGCTCCACCCACTGTCACCCTGCCTTCATCCATCGGAAACGAGGGGATGAGGCTCAGGTGATACCCTTCTCTTCCCAGAATTGAGTGTTACAACACTGCTTTTACTATGAGGGAGCTAAATCATGTTCACATTTCATCCCACTCCTCCACCCCAGGGCTGGACGATGTTCACCTTTCTATTTCGGGCAACCACTTTCTCCTTCATATGTACAATCGTATCTGGACAGTGGGCATGTTTCCCAGATGCTTACGTGAAGCCACTGTCATACACGTACCCAAGCCCAGTTAGGACAGACGCCTTCCTTCTCTCTATTGCCCTATTTCTCTCACCAGCTTTGTTTGCAATGTGATGGAATGTACGAGTCATGACAGGCTGGTATCGTGGCTTGAGTCTCGCAATTTACTAACCACTGTACAATGTGGATTTTGAGCACGCCGTTCTGCAATTGACCATCTTATCACTATGTGAACTCATACGATAATGGTTTTCTGTGGAAATGTCAGACTGTGGCCGTGTTTTTTTGATTTGGACGAAGCCTGGGACACCTGCTGGAGGACTGTTATTGTCTCTACTCAATACATGTTGGGCTTTCAAGGCCACTTGCCCCATTTCCTTCAGGAATTTTCAAAAGGCAGGGTTTTCAAGGTATGTGTGGGTTCTGCCTTGTCGGAGAACTTTATCGAGGAAAACGGTGTGCCTCACGATTCCATCCTGTCGTTCTCATTGGTGTCGCCATTAACCCTGTTATGGGCTGTCTCCCAACAGGCATTTCCTGCTCCCTTTTCGTTGACAATTTTGCCATCTATTGTTATTCTCCATGGACTTGTCTGCTTGTGCAGTGTCTCCAGCACTGTCTCGATCTTCTTTAATCATGGAGTATCGACAATGGCTTTCAGTTTTCCACTGACAAAACTGTTTGTATGAATTTCTGGTGGCACAATGGGTATCTTCCACCATCTTTATATCTTGGGGCTGTTGCTCTTCCATTTGTTGAAACTACGAAATTCTGGGGCTCATGCTCAATTGGAAACTTTCTTGGTCCCCCCCCCCCCCCCCCCCCCCCACCTGACTTACCGGGCTGCCCACTGTACTCTGTCCCTCAGTATCCTGTGTGTTCTCTGTGGTACTTCCTGGGGAACAGATTGGATCACCCTCCTCCATTTGCACCGGTCCCTTGTCCTTTTGAAAGTAGACTATGAATGTTTCATTTATGCATCTGTACATCCATTCATCTTACGTCGTCTAAGCACAATCCATCATGGTGGCATCCGTTTGGCCACTGGCGCCTTTCTCACTACCCTGGTTGAGAGTCTCTATGCAGAAGCTGCCAAACTGTGACTGTCTCACAATACATGACGCTCTCCTCAGTGCCCCCAGGGGCCCAGCATTCATGTGCCTGGTACGGGCTTGGCGACCCTGGGGTTCATGAGCTGGGAACTGGTAAGTGCCGCCAGTTCCGTCACTGTAAGCTGTGGGCATATTTCAGCGACCACCATGCTGTGCGGCAGTGGAATGTTGTGTGTCTCAGGGAATGGGGATCTTGGCTTGACCGCCCGGATCGTGAGGATGGAATGAACCTCTTATAAACAACCCCTCAGTCTCAAGGTGTGCTGCGCGCTTATAAGATGCATGGCTGTTGAGGTGGAACACTCGTTAGTGGACAACCTCTGGGGAACCTGCTGCACCTCAGTTCTATAAGGCTTACCTAGGCACGCGGGGCTCTGTCTAGGTGGACTTCTAGTTCCCTAGCTGCTCATGGGACCGAAATGGATCCTTTGAAATCCTCTTTTCCTCCTCCCAGCAGAAAGGGTGGGCTGCTGGAAGGTTCTAACACCCACTCTCTTAAGATGGCTCGTGCACGCAGTCCCCCTGACTCTGGCACTTCTTTGACATGTAAAGTCTTTGGTAACAGAATGCATTCTGGTAATCAGAATGTGTTTCTCATTGTGAAACAGGAGGAGGGTAGTTTCGAGAAGGTTTCGCCCTTCTATATACAAAAGAGATTGAAGGTAATCTGTGGCTCCTTAAAATCGTTGAAGCGTTTCCGTAATGGGACCTTCCTAGTGGAAACTTCCACTTCCCAACAAGCAACTAACCTCTAATCTGCTAAATGCCTTGGGGAGTATGCCGTAGACACTGAAATGCACAGCGCCTTGAATTATAGCAAAGATGTTGTGACATGCCGGGATCTAGTCGACATTCCCAGGGAAGAACTGCAACGTGAGTGGCCTTCGGAAGGTATCGTTGATGTACAACATATCATGAAGAGAATTGATGGCAATCTTAGCAAATCCAACTCCTTTATTCTGACCTTCAGTAGCACGAAACTTCCTGACCATGTTGAAGCTGGCTTTCTTCGCCTTAGTGTGAGGCCTTATTTCCCGACCCCAATGCACTGTTTTAAATGCCAGCGTTTTGGGCATACCACCTTATGGTGTAAAAGCGAAGCGACATAGGCAACTGCGGTAAGGCTGCTCATGAAGGAGTTGGGTGCTTGTCTCCAACCAAATGTATAAATTGCTCTGGAACCACCCTGTTTGGAGTAGGGACTGCCGAACATTTTTAGAGGAATGCAAAGTCCAGGAAATTAAAACAACTGAGCGTATCTGCTATGGTGAGGCCGAGAAGATGTAAAAGTCAATGCAACCTGCCACATTTGCTACATCTTTTGCATCCATGGTTCAGCAGTCTACTCCAATGGCCGATGCCTCTACGCAGACAGAGGTGGTGAGTGTTAGCACTAACACCTGCAGATGTCAGTGCACGTGCAACGCAGCCAGTGTTTGAGCCTGTAGCCCCTACTTGAACGGCAGACACAGGTACAGTGGCGAACTTGGGCCAGCCCTTGGCGCCTCCGACAGCTGAGGCTGTTCCAAAGCCCAGTACGTCCATTACCATTCCCACGTCGGCTCCCCCAAAGCCCACCAAACCGCAGAAAGTTCCTATACAGCAGCAACAGTGGGTCAGATCATGTGGTAAACCGTCCGACCATGCAGATGTCGTTTTATGTGATGCTTCTTCTGTCTCTTCCCCAGAGCTGATGGAGGAAAACGTATGTGTGGGGCAATCCTCTCGCCTCACTCCTGCTGCTCCACCTGCTGTAGTGTCCCCACCCCATCGGAGAGACAGGATGAAGGTGCTACCACCGTCATAGGTAGCTCCCATACTTCAGTGGAACTTGCAGGGGTTCAGGACGCATGTGGAGGAACGTTGTCTACTCTCTCAGGGTAGACCACTATGTGTGTGTGTCCCCAGGAGACTTATTTCCATCCATCATACTCCCTTGAGCTATGAGGCTATACACTCTACGAAAAGGACAGCCTTCGTGGAGAGAGAGCTGGAGGAGGCGTAGGTATTTTCGTCAGGATGGACTACCACTCCTCGCCTCTCCCTCATACGACGACTTTACAGGCCGTCGCTGTGTCTGTGCACGTGCGTCATCCATTGACCGTATGTTCTCTTTACTTGCCTCCACATGATGCACTTGATGAAGCAGCCCTCACTGACCTCCTTACACAGCTCCCCCAGCCGTTCATTATTTGTGGTGATTTTAATGCCCACAATGCACTTTGGGGCTCTGCCATTACCTGTCCCAGGGGTAGAGCAGTTGAGAGGCTTCTCCTGTCATCCTGTGCCTACTTGCTCAATGGAGGACAGAGCACTCACTTCTGCACAGTGACTGGGTCATTCTCTGCCATTGACCTCTCGCTTCGCTCTCCAGCTCTTGCCGCCAGTGCTCAATGGGAAGTGGTCACTGACTTGCACGGCAGTGATCACGTCCCACTCTGGATTCACCTGCGACATGGCGTGGGCCCCAAAATGGTCCACCATGCCACTGCAACATCCATTCCACAGTCCACAGGCCACCGGAAGAGGCAACCTGGCCCTTGGTGGAGTGCCGAATGCTGCTCTGCAATCAGGACCAGGCGTGCGGCTCTGCGCCAGTTCGTGTCGACCGACTGCTGAGAATCTTACAACCTTTCAGGTGACGAGGGCAAAATGTCGCTGCATTATTAGAGAGAGCAAGAAGAGGTCGTGGCAACAGTGCCTGAACGCCATTAATCGTTCCACCAAAAGTTCCATTGTGTGGGAGACCATCAGGAGAATTTCTGGGAGAGGAGGGAGGTGAACCATGGCTGCTGTAATGAATAATGGCACTCTCCACACGGATCCACGAGACATTGCCCACGCTATGGCAGCGTATTTTGCCACGGTTACTGCAACAGCCAGTCAGGATCCGGGTTTCCAGTGCCATAGAGCGTTTGCTGAGAGGTATACTCTGGACTTCCAGTCCACCTCTAATGAAATTTACAATTGCCCATTTTCCATGTGGGAGTTGGATTCTGCATTATCGTGACACATCACCTGGTCACGACAGGATCCATTACTGTATGCTACGGCACCTCACAAGGCGCAACAAAGAAATCCTCCTCACACTTTTTAATGCCATTTGGGCGTCATGTCACTTTCCTGACTCGTGGCATGAGGCAGTTTTAATTCCCTTTTTAAAACCTGGAAAGACCGCATGAGCCCAAGTAGCTACCATAGTGTTGCCCTCACTAGTTGCACAAGAAAGACCTGGGAGCGGATGGTCAACCGGCGCCTTGTCTGGATGTTAGAATCCCGGCAAGTCCTTAGTCGCTTTCAGTGTGGGTTCAGGAGGGTTTGTTCCACCTTCGATAACCTTGCCCTCCTGGAGCCGGCTATACAGCAAGTTTTCCACCACCATCATCACCTTCTAGGTGCATTTTTTGACATCGAGAAGGCGTACGATACCACTTGGAGGCATCTCATCCTGGAGCAGCTTCATGAATGGGATTTTCGTGGCTGTCTTCCTCTTTTTATTCAGTCTTTCCTCTCGCCACGATATTTTAGATACCAAATTGGTGACGTCCTGTTTGACTGCTTTGAGCAGGAGAACGGTGTCCCTCAGGGTAGTGTTTTAAGTGTGACTGTCTTTGCCATCACTACTAATAGCATTACCTCCATAGTGAAAAGTCCTGTCCAGTGTTCCTTGTTTGTGGATGATTTCTCTTTGTTTTGCTCTTCTTCAAGCCTTGCAACAACAACGCATCAGTTGCAACTTACTCTTAGACATTTGGATGATTGGGCGCAGAAGAGTGGTTTCAAGTTTTCCACTGAGAAGTCCACATGTATTCTTTTTCACCGTTCTCGTTCGTTTTCAACCTTTTACCGAGTTGAGGATGAGGGACACTGTCCTTGCTTTTAAAGACACGGTGAGATTTGTGAGGCCCGTTTTTTGCTCAAAGTTTACATGGTTACCTCATCTTAAAGACCTAAAACGACTGTCACTTAGGCTTTAAGTATTTTAAAATATCTTAGCCACAGTACATGGGTAGCTGACAGGACTTGTCTGCTCCAGTTTTACAGGGCGTTTGTGCTATCTCAGCTCGATTATGGGTGCCTGGTGTATGGGTCTTAGAGGCCTTCTTACTTAAAGATGTTGAACGTTGTGCACCATGAAGGGCTTCGGTTGGCCACTAGGGGGGGGGGGGGGGGGGGGGAGGATCCCCCGTTTTGTGATGCTTGTGGTGCGCACATCTCTGTCTGGCACGTTTTAACAGACTGCATTTCATACCGTGATGCAAGGGCAGAAGCACAAGTTGATGGGGATCTGCCCTGTGTTTTAGCTAATGATGAGATGTGTGTGTCTAGGATTTTCAAGTTTTGTGAGGTGTCTGGACTCTGGTCTAAACTTCTAGGCTGGAGGTTTTTGTGTCTTGCAAAGTGGCTGGCTCCTCCCTTTTTTCCTTGTGGTCAGCTAGCCACTCCCATCTGCTATAATGTTTTAGGTCCCTCTACCACTTTCTTCCTGTGTTGTCCAAGTTTTACTGCTGACGGCATGCTTCGTCCCACACTTCGGTGTGGGTAGGCACATATTTTTCCAAGCTTGTTACCTCTATTTTACGTTCTGTTTTATCTTACTATTCTGAGTATTTTCTTGGCACCCATCTTAATCTGTTACTGGGAGAGGGCGCTGAAGACCTTGCTGTCGTGCACCCAAACAACTCACTACATACTGTACGTACATGCTCTCCTCAGCAGGTATGCATGCCGTTTGTCTGCCGTGCCTGGCCACTCATCCTATGCCTCCTCCTTTAACCGTCAGTATGGTGCATGTCCCTCTTCTGTTATCTCCTGGAGTTTCCTTTCGGTTATTGCACCAGCAGCTTAACTTAAAACTACCTGCCACTTTTCCTTTGGGTGCGAACCCTTCACCACCTTGGCTTCATGCAGCGGCTCACGTTCACCTTGTACTTCATTTGATTCATAAGGAGACTACTCCAGACTCACTCTATCCCCATAAGATTTTTCGATCTTTGTACGGAACTTCGCGGTAGTACCTTTTTGAATGCTAATGGCTCTCCGACTGGCCATAGTATTGGGTGTGCTTTCGTTATTTCCACAGAGCATTTTTGGTGTCAGCTTTTGGAAGACTGCTCAGTATTTACAGCAGAGCGGGACCCTGTATGAGGCCACATTATACATCCAGCGACACAGGCTGTTCGATTGTGTCATTTGCTGTGACTCTAGACCCTCAGAGCCTATGTGTGATGCACATCATCCATCCCTTAGTGCAGTGGGTCCAGGAAAGCTTTCACTTCCTCACTCTTGATGGGGCCACAGTGATGTTTATGTGGGTTCCTGGTCACATTGGTCTGATGCGAAACGAGGCTGCTGATGCTGCTGCCAAGGTTGCAGTCCTCCTACCTCAGCCAGCTAGTTCTTCCATTCCTTCAGATGATCTGCTTATCGCCATCTGTCAGCAAGTGGTGTCACTTTGGCATTACCACTAGTCTTCCCTTCACAGTAATAAGCTGCGGGGAATTAAACCTCTCCCAGTAGCTTGGACAACCTTCTCTTGGCCCCCTTGCCATGAGGAGATCATTTTAGCTAGGTTGAGTGTTGGGCACTGTCTTTTTAGCCATCATTTGTTAAGTGGTGTTTCCCACCACTTTCTTAATGCTCATTGTCATCAACGTTTAACTGTTCGGCATTTCCTTATGGGATGCCCTTTTTTAACCACTTAAGTTGTACTGTATGTTTGCCATCCAATTTATCGGCCATTTTAGTGAACAGTGAGAGAGCTGTTGACCGTGTTTTGCTTTTTATCCGTTGTAGCAGTATGGCGAAAGACATTTAATCTTTAGTTCAGGACCTCCATTGTCTTTATGGCTGTTTCTCCAAGAGAGGCTGTCCGTTGATTGGGCTTAACTTGTAGTTGCTTTTAACTCCTTTCTCATCTTTGTGTTCTACTGTTCTGACATGGACGCATATGACCTTACTTGTTTTAATGTCTTAAAACAAAACAAAACAATCATTGTTACTCCTCATTGTGATCTAATTGCGTAAGACACATAATGCACACTTTGCTCATCCTTCTTCCCTTGCTTTCTTAGATTTAGTGCTCTCTACTGGCAGTGATGTCAGCACTTGCAGCAGAGCATCACAGTTCCCTTAGATGGCTTAACATGTCCATCATGAACAATGGGAGTCTTTGTTCGTAATTATAACTTTACATTAATGAGTGACTTCATTTTTATGACCTGCTATGGTCTGTGGCGTCATCAGAAATTTCATTGTTTTGTTCGTAGGTGAGCAGGGATTCATCACTAAGACCCATTGACCAATTCTGAACTGTGGTAATTGGTCTATGTGTGATCCTATTTGCTATTGACTCTCTAGTGCATCTGTGTTTGCTTTCTTTACCTTCTTACAAACATCGTGTAATGTCATTGCAAACTTTGTAACTGATTCCCAGTTTTTCCAATTTTAGGCTTAATCACCACAAAAACAGAAGGCAGATTTGTACCATATATTACCTCATATGGTGATGGACCAACACTACACTAGACATCAGAATTGTAAGCTGACATGACATACAAAAGGTAAATGTACCAATCATTGTGATGGAAGTTCACAACAACAACAACTCAACATCTTACCAACTGTACAGTGAATGTATTCTGTTTTCCTGATAGACTGAGGGAGCCAAGGGCTAGTCCTGAGTTTGTGAGTGCTTAGTAAATGACACACTCCTGGAAGTGGAAAAAAGAACACATTGACACCGGTGTGTCAGACCCACCATACTTGCTCCAGACACTGCGAGAGGGCTGTACAAGCAATGATCACACGCACGGCACAGCGGACACACCAGGAACCGCGGTGTTGGCCGTCGAATGGCGCTAGCTGCGCAGCATTTGTGCACCGCCGCCGTCAGTGTCAGCCAGTTTGCCGTGGCATACGGAGCTCCATCGCAATCTTTAACACTGGTAGCATGCCGCGACAGCGTGGACGTGAACCGTATGTGCAGTTGACGGACTTTGAGCGAGGGCGTATAGTGGGCATGCGGGAGGCCGGGTAGACGTACCGCCGAATTGCTCAGCACGTGGGGCGTGAGGTCTCCACAGTACATCGATGTTGTCGCCAGTGGTCGGTGGAAGGTGCACGTGCCCGTCGACCTGGGACTGGACCGCAGCGACGCACGGATGCACGCCAAGACCATAGGATCCTACACAGTGCCGTAGGGGACCGCACCGCCACTTCCCAGCAAATTAGGGACACTGTTGCTCCTGGGGTATCGGCGAGGACCATTCGCAACAGTCTCCATGAAGCTGGGCTACGGTCCCGCACACCGTTAGGCCGTCTTCCGCTCACGCCCCAACATCGTGCAGCCCACCTCCAGTGGTGTCGCGACAGGCGTGAATGGAGGGACGAATGGAGACGTGTCGTCTTCAGCGATGAGAGTCGCTTCTGCCTTGGTGCCAATGATGGTCGTATGCGTGTTTGGCGCCGTGCAGGTGAGCGCCACAATCAGGACTGCATACGACCGAGGCACACAGGGCCAACACCCGGCATCATGGTGTGGGGAGCGATCTCCTACACTGGCCGTACACCACTAGTGATCGTCGAGGGGACACTGAATAGTGCACGGTACATCCAAACCGTCATCGAACCCATCGTTCTACCATTCCTAGACCGGCAAGGGAACTTGCTGTTCCAACAGGACAATGCACGTCCGCATGTATCCCGTGCCACCCAACGTGCTGTTGAAGGTGTAAGTCAACTACCCTGGCCAGCAATATCTCCGGATCTGTCCCCCCATTGAGCATGTTTGGGACTGGATGAAGCGTCGTCTCATGCGGTCTGCACGTCCAGCACGAACGCTGGTCCAACTGAGGCGCCAGGTGGAAATGGCATGGCAAGCCGTTCAACAGGACTACATCCAGCATCTCTACGATCGTCTTCATGGGAGAGTAGCAGCCTGCATTGCTGCGAAAGGTGGATATACACTGTACTAGTGCCGACATTGTGCATGCTCTGATGCCTGTGTCTATGTGCCTGTGGTTCTGTCAGTGTGATCATGTGATGTATCTGACCCCAGGAATGTGTCAATAAAGTTTCCCCTTCCTGGGACAACAAATTCACGGTGTTCTTATTTCAATTTCCAGGAGTGTAGGTGCTTAATCATACTGGATATAAAATTAGTGCCCTGATCTGTAATTATTGTATCAGGAACACTAAACTTCAGCAACCAGCTTTTCACCATTGTCTTTGCCACTGTACTTGCTTTAAAATGCATACTGTAACAGTTATGAGCTTTCCTCATATTTGATACTATGAAACATGCTTTCCATATTTTGGGATGAGGTAGAATGGACCACAACAAGAAAAAATTGTCAGGTAAACGTGGACTCAAAAATGCATATCTTTAATAGCTTTGCTACTGTGAAAGACATCTTTTCTACTGAACAAGGGTTCATAGCTCTTAAGGTATGCATTTTAGAGCCTATGTTTACTACACCATTTTTTCTTGGTTTGGTCCATACTACCCCCTACCAAAATATGGAAAGCAAAGAGCTCATGGTAGAAGAGATTTGGTTCACAGTATCGAATATGAGGTATTCATAGCACTTACGACATGCATTTTGGAGTCCATCTTTACCAGATTTTTTTGCTTCGAATGATCGTTCCTTTAATATCCCTGAATATAGACCATTCGTAATGAAATACCATGTATAAGGTCATATGATAGTCGTTAATCATGTAAAGTGCAGTTGGCACAACACTGGGGCTGTATTTCATCTTCCTACACAACAGGCCATAGTGCTTTGTGGACTGCAGCTGTGCCCTAAATACTAGAAATCAAATCTTCCTTCTTGGGCTCTCAGAATTCTGTTTTTCTTTCCTGATTGGTATGTGCCTTCATAGTTAAATTCACTTGATTTCAGAGCACAATACGTTAACATACTTGGAGCCTCTTGTGGTCCCAGCAATCACTTCAACACAGCATGGTCCTTCACAACTTTAAACTTTTTCGTGTACGAATAACAGTGGAAATACGTAATAGCATAAATAACAGCCAACATTTCCATCTCTGTGGTTGAATAGAAGGAGTGAGTTATGAGGAAACTCTTCGGTTTCGATTTGAAAGAGTTTTGAATTTTTGTGGTAGCTTATTGAAAATGGATGCAGCAGTATACTGCACACCCTTCTGCACAACAGTTAAGGAAGTCTGATCCAAATGCAGGTTTGATTTCTGGCAAGTATTAACTGAGTGAAAGCTACTTATTCTTGGGAATGAGCTAATATTGTTAACAAGAAATGACTTTAAGGAATATATATATTGAGAGGCCAATGTCAAAATACACAGACTCGTGAACAGGGTTCGACAAGAGGTTCATGAACCTACACCACTTATTGCCTGAACTGCCTCTTTCTGAGCCAAAAATATCGTTTTAGAGTGGGATGAGTTACCCCAAAATATAATACCATATGATATAAGCGAATGAAAATAAGCAAAGTAGGCTAATTTTCATGTCGAATGATCACTCACTTCAGATATCATTCGAATAGTAAAAGTGGCAGCACAAAGTCTTTGAACAAGATCCTGAACTTGGCTTTTCCACAACCGTTTACCATCTATCTGAACACCTAGAAATTTGAACTTTACAGTTTCACTAATCATATGCCCATTCTTTGCAATTAAAATGTCAGGTTTTGTTGAATTGTGTGCAAGAAACTAAAAACTTAGTCTTACTGTGATTTAGCATTAGTTTATTTTCTACAAGCCACAAACTTAGGTCATGAACTGCACTATTTGAATCCGAGCCAATGTTGCACACAACATCCTTTACAACCAAGATATTCATCATACAGAAATATTCTGTAAGGATATCTGGTGGTCATCCTCAAACTTCATGAAGACAATTGTTTAAAAATTTTGGCATCCTAACAACCTCTCTTATGAAGTTTGTTGTGAGGCATCAGGCACAATTTAAAAATAGTAGTATTGTTTGTAAGTCTAACACTTGGAACAAAAATTGCCTCCACTATTCACAACTTAACTTACTCAGCTGTAAAAATATTTGAAAACATCACCTACAAATTAAGGGTGCAGGCACATAATAAAAGTTTTAAAAGCAACTGAAATAATTTCTGTTTGACAACTCCTCCTACTCGATGGATTAATTTATATAAAGTTAGTATCTGTATGTTGTTGGGTTCTACTTCCCTAATTTTGTTCTAGACTAACACAGCAATATATTCAGTAATATTACGTCTACCAGATTTGATCAAGTCCGTGTAATTTTTTTTTTTAATAAAAAGTCTTGATAATTTAAAATGAAGCAGATTTTAGCCACCAAATATTAAAATGAAGAGGTAACTTGATACATTATTAATGAAATGAGCATAAAGTCTCTGGTATCTATCTTGGGATAACTAAAAACCTGTAACTTTGACTACTTCCAGAATTCACTGAACATACACTCACTCGAACAGAAACAACTACTGAAATTCACCAAAACAGGTAACACAGGTAAGCAAGTTCCCAAAATGTCTCCTTAATACCTCGGTATGACAAGCTGTAAGATGTAAACAAACTCTAGTCAACACATATCTGTCAGATTTAAAGCTCTCATGCTTTCTTTAGCACTGCTCATGCTCATGCTTATGCTCGCTTTACCAATAATACCACAACAATGATAAGGAAACAGATCAGCCACTCGCATTAGTATGGAGTTTATATTGTTTTCTAGATCTTTCCTCCATGTTGAATCTCCACTGCTTTCTTGATAAATGAATCCCAGTAACACAAGGTGTGTGCCAGGATTTCAGTGTTGTCAAATAATAATTTGTGTGTGTTGGTAACACCATGCTTTGCAATGAATGGTTTCTCACAACGTCTTAGTTATACATTTTGGAGTGTTTCTTGCACTGTTCATTAATAATGTGATTACACTGTTGTAATAATTCACACCAAACTCACATGATATATTGTAAACCACATGCCTCAAAGACCTAGGACATCTTACTAGGTACAATCCATATTTTTAGAAACTGGATTAAAGATGGGTTATTTTTCAGTATAGTTTTCACTTCACCTCTCAGTTCGGTGAGATGACTTTACTTTCCAGACTTAGGACTTTGTCAATCTCAGTTTATAAGATACACATCAAATTAATTTGGTCAAGATTTCAATATTATATTTTTGACTAATTTACAGCAAAAATAACATTAATAAACTTCCAATCTGATAAAGATGTCACACTTTCCAACTAGAGCGTGGGGAAATAGTCGCAGGATCATACGTATTGTTTTCAATAGCTTGTCTTCAAATTGAGAAGCACATTGTGATCAAATTTAGTAATGGCCTGTCAGATAATGATGCACAAAGATCAACATTCAAATTAATTTTATTTTATTTACATGTCAAGTTCCATAGGACCAAATTGAGGAGAGAATCTCCCAGGTCATGGAACATGTCAGTACATGAAATTACAACATAAAAGTAATAATAGATGAAAATAAAATGTATATGAACCCAAAAAAAGTCAATCCATAAATTTAAGTAAATGCAATCTACAATACAACAAGAACTTACCCCAAAATATACCACCATATGATACAAGCAAATAAAAATAAGCAAAGTAGACTAATTTTTGTGTCGAATGATCGCTCGCTTCAGATATTGTTCCAATAGTAAAAATGGCAGCATTAAGTCTTTGAACAAGATCTTAAATGTGGGCTTCCCACGACAGTTTACTATCTATCTGAGTACCTAGAAATTTTAACTGTTCAGTTTCACTAAATATGCCCACTCTGTGAAATTAAAATGTCAGGTTTTGTTGAATTGTGTGTTAGAAACTGTAAAAACTGAGTCTTACTGTGATTTGGAGTTAATTTATTTTCTACAAGCCATGAACTTAGGTCATGAACTGCACTATTTGAAACCAAGCCAATGTTGGACACAACATCCTTTACTACCAAGCTAGTGTCATCAGCAAACAGAAATATTTTAGTTACCCGTAATACTAGAGGGCATGTCATTTATATAAATAAGGAACAGGAGTGGCACCAACACTGATCCCTGGGTCTGCCCCCACTTGACTGTACCCCACTGAGACCCCCACATCACAGCCATTCTCAACATTGTGAATAATAACCTCTTGCTGTCTATTGCTAAAATAAGAGGTGAACCAGTTGTGAGCTACTCCCCGTATTCCGTAATGGTCCAACTTCTGGAGCAGTATTTTGTGATCTACACAATCAAATGCCTTAGTTAATTTAAAATACATGCCTACTACAGTAGTACAAGTTTATATGCCAGCTAGCTCTGCAGATGACGAAGAAATTTAAGAAATGTATGACGAAATAAAAGAAATTATTCAGATAGTGAAGGGAGACGAAAATTTAATAGTCATGGGTGACTGGAATTCGGTAGTAGGAAAAGGGAGAGAAGGAAACGTAGTAGGTAAACATGGATTGGTGCTAAGAAATGAAAGAGGAAGCCGCCTGGTAGAATTTTGCACAGAGCACAACTTAATCATAGCTAACACTTGGTTCAAGAATCATAAAAGAAGGTCGTATACATGGAAGAAGCCTGGAGAAACTGACAGATTTCAGATAGATTATATAATGGTAAGACAGAGATTTAGGAACCAGGTTTTAAATTGTAAGACATTTCCAGGGGCAGATGTGGGCTCTGACCACAATCTATTGGTTATGAACTGTAGATTAAAACTGAAGAAACTGCAAAAAAGTGGGAATTTAAGGAGATGGGACCTGGATAAACTGACTAAACCAGAGGTTGTACAGAGTTTCAGGGAGAGCGTAAGAGAACAAATGGTAGGAATGGGGGAAAGAAATACAGTAGAAGAAGAATGGGTAGCTTTGAGGGATGAAGTAGTGAAGGCAGCAAAGGATCAAGTAGGTAAAAAGACGAGGGCTAGTAGAAGTCCTTGGGTAACAGAAGAAATATTGAATTTAATTGATGAGAGGAGAAAATACAAACATGCAGTAAATGAAGCAGGCAAAAAGGAATACAAACGTCTCAAAAATGAGATCGACAGGAAGTGCAAAATGGCTAAGCAGGGGTGGCTAGAGGATAAATGTAAGGATGTAGAGGCTTATCTCACTAGGGGTAAGATAGATACTGCCTACAGGAAAATTAAAGAGACCTTCGGAGAAAAGAGAACCACTTGTATGAATATTAAGAGCTCAGATGGAAACCCAGTTCTAAGCAAAGAAGGGAAAGCAGAAAGGTGGGAGGAGTATATAGAAGGTCTATACAAGGGCGATGTACTTGAGGATAATATTATGGAAATGGAAGAGGATGTAGATGAAGATCAAATGGGAGATCTGATACTGCATAAAGAGTTGGACAGAGCACTGAAAGACCTAAGTCGAAACAAGGCCCCGGGAGTGGATAACATTCCATTAGAACTACTGACGGCCTTGGGAGAGTCAGTCCTGACAAAACTCTACCATCTGGTGAGCAAGATGTATGAGACAGGCGAAATATCCTCAGACTTCAAGAAGAATATAATAATTCCAATCCCAAAGAAAGCAGGTGTTGACAGATGTGAAAATTACCGAACTATCAGTTTAATAAGTCACGGTTGCAAAATACTAATGCGAATTCTTTACAGACGAATGAAAAATCTAGTAGAAGCCGACCTAGGGGAAGATCAGTTTGGATTCCGTAGAAATATTGGAACACGTGAGGCAATACTGACCCTACGACTTATCTTAGAAGAAAGATTAAGGAAAGGCAAACCTACATTTCTAGCATTTGTAGACTTAGAGAAAGCTTTTGACAATGTTGACTGGAATACTCTCTTTCAAATTCTAAAGGTGGCGGGGGTAAAATTTAGGGAGCGAGTGGCTATTCTCAATTTGTACAGAAACCAGATGGCAGTTATAAGAGTTGAGGGGCATGAAAGGGAAGCAGTGGTTGGGAAAGGAGTGAGACAGGGTTGTAGCCTCTCCCCGATGTTATTCAATCTGTATGTTGAGGAAGCAATGAAGGAAACAAAAGAAAAATTTGGAGTAGGTGTTAAAATACATGGAGAAGTAATAAAAACTTTGAGGTTTGCCGATTACATTGTAATTCTGTCACAGACAGCAAAGGACTTGGAAGAGCAGTTGAACGGAATGGATAGTGTCTTGAAAGGAGGATATAAGATGAATATCAACAAAAGCAAAATGAGGATAATGGAATGTTGTCGAATTAAGTTGGGTGATGCTGAGGGTATTACATTAGGAAATGAGACGCTTAAAGTAGTAAAGGAGTTTTGCTATTTGGGGAGCAAAATAACTGATGATGGTCGAAGTAGAGAGGATATAAAATGTAGACTAGCAGTGGCAAGGAATGCATTTCTGAAGAAGAGAAATTTGTTAACATCGAGTATAGATTTAAGTGTCAGGAAGTCGTTTCTGAAAGTATTTGTGTGGAGTGTAGCCATGTATGGAAGTGAAACATGGACAATAAATAGTTTAGACAAGAAGAGAATAGAAGCGTTCGAAATGTGGTGCTACAGAAGAATGCTTATGATTAGATGGGTAGATCACATAACTAATGAGGAGGTGTTGAATAGGATTGGGGAGAAGAGCAGTTTGTGGCACAACTTGACTAGAAGAAGGGATCGGTTGGTAGGACATGTTCTTAGGCATCAAGGGATCACCAATTTAGTATTGGAGGGCAGCGTGGAGGGTAAAAATCGTAGAGGGAGACCAAGAGATGAATACACTAAGCAGATTGACAAGGATGTAGGTTGCAGTAGGTACTGGGAGATGAAGAAGCTTGCACAGGATAGAGTGGCATGGAGAGCTGCATCAAACCAGTGTCAGGACTGAAGACCACAACAACAAGAAGCAACTTCCCCACCCCACAAAGAACTCCTTGAAAAACAGCCAGCTAATCTGTATCCTGGTAAAGGAAGCCCCTGAATTGTCAAATTATTATGTGGTACTCCAATATACCAATAATTCCAGAATCACATCTGTAAGCAGTTCACTAACTTTATCTCTAATACCTTTTATATTTTGATGAAATATGCTAATTCCTTCTCTTCTTGGAAACATGACTTCCTCTGAATACAAGCCTTTAGTTAGAGGGACTTCCTTTTAGCAGGTATACATATCAGCTGTCTTCACTCTAAAATAGGTGCAGCTTCAACATCAACTACTACATGGAATTTTTCCATGAGTGATCCTACCAACACCCACTACACTGTCGTCTACAAGCTTTGCCAGCTTCCCCTTCCCATACCTTCTGAGGTGGAGGCAATGCCTAGTGAAACATGACAGAATAAATTGTCCCTCATAGTTTGGGAATATCAGTACCAGGTTTGTTGTCAATGCTCCCTTCAATTTTTCAAATGCTGTCTAAAAGTTGACTATGGAAATTCCACACCTTTTTTCAACAAATGATTCAATAGCTTAGCAATTTCGGCAAACTCTTCAATGAATTCCCATTAGTAATTACAGAACCATAAAAATGATTGAAATTGCTATGTAGTTTGTGGTGGTAAGAAAGCACATTCTGCAGAAGTTAGGCGTGCGTCAATTTTCACATCTTCCTCTCATTACAGAGTGTTAACTGTGCTGGATTTAGCCTCTTAAAGAATTCCTCTGATCATTGCATGTGCTCTTCCATATCCTTAGAAAATGCAATTATGTTGTTGAGATAAAAAACAGTATTGATTTTAATCCTCTGAGCACTCCGTCGGATACTAATAGCCTCCGAGATAGCTGGCACATTCTTCAGACCAAATGGCACCCTAAAATATTGATAGTGACTCCAAGGGACAGTAAATGTGGTCTTTGGCCGCTCTTCCAGAACCACTTCCAACAGTGATAACCACTCCTCATACACATTGTGAAGTATTTACATTGACTTAAGTTCTCTCTAATCTCCATTATATTTAGTACAGGATGTCTGTCCATCACCGCTCATGCAGCAAAATCTATGCTTTCTTGTTCCATTCTATGATTTTTTTCAGGACTGTTACAATGGTAGCTGCCCATGGACTGTAACTTGATTCAGTATTGCCCTCAGCCAGCAGTTGATCAATAAATTCTTCCAGTATAGGTTATAGGTGCCTAGGTATCCTGTACGGCTTCTTATACACTAGAGCATTGTTAACCGTTGGTATGGTATGGCGAGTTACCAGTATTGCAGGTAATGATTGACCAGGATTGAACAGGTTGACAAATCATATTAACAAGACTTTCATTGTTGACTTATCTCTTCCCTCCAAATTGTTTTACCTTCTCGCATAATGCAATTGTGTTGATGGTCTGGTTGTGGCAAAGGTCCTCACACGACCTACCCAGATTATACTCGTCCATGATCTCCAAGTTTGCAATCTATAAGGTCAACTTATCAGAGCTAAAATCATCCACACTTTCCAAAACCATACAATCCCCATCTATTTCCTTCACATGTACCAGGCTTCAGTGCACAATATAGTGCAACATGTCCATCTTGTTATTGCATTCCAGTACCTCTGCAACACGCATCATCTGAAGGTCAGTACCCACCCACATTTGTAACACTGAAGTTTTCTGCATTGCTTTTTAACATGGTCCATATGTCCACAGCTGTAGCATTTCACCTTTGTGTAGAAAAAGAAACACACAACCCTTATCTTGTCCTCAGGCCACAATATTGATCTCTTCCACTTGCTTAGCAGCCATAATGGTGGCACCAAAATCCTTCGGGTTTTCCATTGTCGCCCTCCTTGACATGTCTGCTGGAAGTCCTCTTAAAAACACATCTGATTCCTGTTCTCCTCTTCTTGTGGAGTAATTCTGTCTGCTTCTACTTTCTGTGTAAGCTCGTACAAGTTAGCATTGATTTTCCTACTTCTGCCTATGAATGCCTCTACCAACTCGCTTCACTTTTGAGACAACCCATTAAGCTGTTCTCTAAAAAAACTTTGCGATATTCTGCTTCGGCGATAACGTGGTTAGTGGGCCTTCTTAAGCTGCTTAAATGTCTGTGCTTTATCCAGCACTTGATGGTACTGATGTATGCTGCTTGCATCACAACCAACTGTAATTTAGACACATCCAAGGATGTCTTGTCTGACCAACTGCCCAACCTAGTGGCAGCTTCCAGGTCATCACTGAACACTGAGACATCCTCGGTTGCCCTACCCGAAAAAGGAGTTGCTAGATTAGCTGTGACAGGATCCACAGAAGGGATAGGTGAACTAACCAAAGCTTTTGCTTCCACTACATCCACTTGTTTATGCTCATTCTCGCTATTAAAAGTCTCCCTCTCTTTGCAAAGCTTCATTTATCTCCTTTAGCTCGGCAAACTGCCTTGCCAAGAGTTCATCCATTTCCTGGATTGTCATTGTTTCTGTTTTTGGCATTTGTGCGAACTCTTAACACACCACTCTAATGAAAGCATCAACCACAATACACACAGACACGGTTACAAGAACAAACTACACTATTCCTTATGAAGGATAATAGCCCAGTGTTAATCAGAACACTGATGCACTTTGTGGCCATTGCTGCACACAGCTGGCACCACTCACATGCATAGGAAGTCATTCCGAGCCAAATTACAATACTGGCACCTCACTGGTTGTAAGTAACATTCCTTATAATTACCCCTATACAACAGAATCCCAATCCCTGAAAAGGCAGCAGGTCATAGTTATCGGGCAGTGCCATTGGCTGGTGATGACTTCTTTCATTTCTGGTTATTTGGTTTAGTTGGCTCCGGAAGTAACAGTTTAGAATCACAGACAGTCTAGTACCGGCTGTACAGCTGTTCTACATTCTGAGGCTCTGTCTCTTTTGCATTTTATGCTAAGGAAAATTCAGTAACAGGGTGTAATTTTTCAGAACTGTAAAATGCAGATATTTGGTTATGTTATCTATGTAAACCAAAGTGTGTTTGCAGAGACTGTGGTAGATGTTATAGATCTTGATAATGATCTTAAACCTACATAGCAGTGTGAAAAAATACTAATATAATTTAGGTGCAAATCCCCATGTCCTGTATGGGCATCCATTGTTCAGTGTGTTTATGGTGGTGAGGTATATGGATACTTCAGACTTTGACATGGTTTGTTAGCACACAAGTAGAGCCAGCCAACTGCAGGAAAGTAAGGAAGGCAAGACAGAAAGGGAAAGGTGCTCCTCTGAGAGTGTGTGTGTGTGTGTGTGTGTGTGTGTGTGTGTGTGTGTGTGTGTGTGTGTGAGAGAGAGAGAGAGAGAGAGAGAGAGAGAGAGAGAGAGAGAGAGAGAGAGAGAGAGAGAGAGAGAGAGAGAGAGAGAGAGAGAGCTGCAAAAAGGTACATAATTGAAATGTAATCATCAAATGACTCTCTTAAATTTTTTCAAATTGAGTTGATATAACAAACCAAAATCGGAACTCACTTTCAAGATGAGTGAGGTTCAAATCTCCACCTGGCCATTTTAATTTAAGTTTTCTGTGATTTCCTCTTCTCTCTTCAAAGAAATGCAATAATAATTTGATTCCAGTGCCATGTCCTTCACATCTCCTGATGAGCTAATGTTCTGTTACTAATGTTCTGGGTTGACAAAATGTTAAACTTTTATATTTCTTCCTTTTTATCTGATAAAATAAAGAAACCACATACAGAAATATGTGCATGTGTTATTGTTTCTGCTTGAACTGTGTTATAATGAAATATGTTGTTTTAATGGTGACAGCATCTTTCAAGAACCTAGAGGACAGATGTCATGTGAGAAAATTTATGTATTCTTCTTGTTATTTTGTGTAATCCTTAATTTGCATGGTAGGATGTGGAATCAAACCTGTATACTCCCATATATAAATTAGACAGTTCTTGTAAATAATTACTGGGTTTAATTTTTTTGTGTTTTTTTTTAATCCAGAAATTGAGTAATCATTGTTTAGTATAACATTGTTTGTAATTATATAATTTGTATTTATAAATAATTTGTGAGTAATGATTACATACCTCCTGCAGGATGTGCCTTGTTTATCGCCTGGGGGGAGCTACAATGGATGTTACAGTTGTATTGTGCTGTGCAGGAATGTACACAGTGAAAGGCCATGTGTATAAAGCAAACTTCGGAGGGGACAAGTTCACAGAGATACTGGCCAACTTTTTCGCCGAAATATTTCACGAGTGAGTTCAATTGGTCTGTTATTACAAGATGTCTCTCTTCTTGACACTGTGTTATTGTAATATTGTTGATAATTACCCTATGTATGATTTGTGATCCAAAAGTAATCGAAATTTTTATTTTCCTAAAAGAATCTTTGTTTATTCATAATCATCAGCCTTTTCCGCTTCAAAGTAATCCCCCTCAGATATGATACACTTACGCCAGCACTTTTTCCAATCTTGGAAGTGCTTCTGAAATTCACTTTTCGTTATGATGTTCAGCTCCTTCAGTGATTCTGTTTTTATCTCATCAGTGGTGGCAAAACAACATTCTCTCATTGTTCTCATCGACCTCAGGTATAGGAAGAAGTTGCATTTGGCCATGTTTGGTGAGTATGGTGGCTGAGGCGACAGAACGTTTTTGGCTTTTGCCAAAAAATCATGATCAAGCATTGAGATGTGAACGGGAGCATTATCGTGGTGCAATTTCCACGAGTAGTTTTGCCACAGTTCTGGCAGGTTTTTTTTTTTTTTTGACTGCTTCACGCAAACAGCACTTAACTTACAGGTAGTGTTCCTTATTGGCTGTACAACCATAAGACAAGAACTCTTGATGCACTATCCAATTGTCATTGAAGAAAACAGTGAGAAGAACCTTGGCATGTGATCGAATTTGTTGAATTTTTTTCAGTCCTGGCTCTTCAGGCAGTTTCCATTGGGACGATTGGGCCTTGGTGTTGGTGTCATACCCGTATACCCATGTTTTGTCACCTGTTTTAATCTTATTTAGAAGTTCTGGATTGTTGTCAACTTTGTTCAGCAATTCCTGAGTGAAGTCTAGGTGGCGACGTTTTTGGTCAAAATTCCACGATTTTGGAGCAAACTTTGCTGCTGGTTCACGTTTAATTCCCAAAACACCCAAAAAAAAAAAAAAAAATAAAAATAGCTTGGCGTGAGCCAAAGGATATGCTGACATTATCAGCAACATCTCTGATGGTAATTTGGTGGTTTTCCAGAGCCATTTTCTTTACTACTTCCACTTTATAAGTAATGATGTGCTAGGGCATCCAGAACGGTTACTGTCTTTGTCTTCTCAACCCTCTTTGGAATGTTCATACCCCTCATAAATTCTTGTCTTACTCATAGTAGAGTTGCCAAAAGCCACAGTCAGTATTTCAAATTTTCAATTTTTCAATATTTTAGCAATGGCCTTCATTGGAAAAATAGAAACACACACCATTCATTCACGCAAGCAAGCACACCTCACGCACACATGACCACCAACTCCAGCATCTTAGGTCTGACCCCAGCTGCCAGAGTTGGCGGTCAGTAGTTCATGAGGTGTGCTTGCTTGTGTGAATGAATGGAGTGTGTGTCTCTTTTTGCAATGAAGGCTGTTGCTGAAAGCGTATTTGTAAGCATCTTTTAATTGTGCCTGTCTGCAACTAACAGTAAGTAGCAGTCTATCTTTTCCTATGTTGGATATTCCTGCCTGGAGTTTCCATTGTTTAAAATTTAGTGTAAATTCTTTGATCCACCTTTTTCGAAAGTAAAACATTTTCCAGGGACTCTGAAAACACGTATAACCTTTTTGACTGTGAACAATAAAATAAATATTTAAAACAGCTGAAAATCCCAAACATGTATCAGGAACATGTGTATCAACAAGAGAAAAAAAGGAAAGAAATTGAAGATCAGATGTATGAAGCCCACGAAATAAAAAAAATTCCCATTACTTTTTTTATCACACTTTGTATAATGTGTAGTGATGATTGTTGTCCCGCTCCTAGTAGTTGGTCGTTTTGACAATATGTGCAAAATGCACCTGTCTCCTTTGAAAATATAACATTTTACTGTTAATTCTTTTCCAAACACTACAGAAGACTGCCAGTGGTGTATGAAATACAGTAATATTGTTGTTGTTGTTGTGGTCTTCAGTCCTGAGACTGGTTTGATGCAGCTCTCCATGCTACTCTATCCTGTGCAAGCTTCTTAATCTCCCAGTACCTACTGCAGCCTACATCCTTCTGAATCTGTTAAGTGTATTCATCTCTTGGTCTCCCTCTACGATTTTTACCCTCCACACTGCCCTCCAATACTAAATTGGTGATCCCTCGATGTCTCAGAACATGTCCTACCAATTGATCCCTTCTTTTAGTCAAGTTGTGCCACAAGCTCCTCTTCTCCCCAATTCTATTCAATACCTCCTCTTTAGATATGTGATCTACCCATCTAATCTTCAGCATTCTTCTGTAGCACCACATTTCGAAAGCTTCTATTCTCTTCTTGTCTGAACTATTTATCGTCCACGTTTCACTTCCATACATGGCTACACTCCACAAAGTAATATTAAGAACAGTAACTTACGTTTGTTGTGTAAACTGTGTTACTAAACATCTAACCCACTGTTTGGCATATGGTTCATGATTCCAGTTACAGATTGCCTATCTGATGGCTTCCAAGGGCAACAAAAATTTGAATTTCAGTATTTCATTTAATTATTGGCCAAATTTAAAACATTAAAATTGTCATAATTTACTCGTTAAGAGGTATAAATCTTATGTTAAAAGTCGGGCACAGTAATAAGTCTTATAGTTAGAAATGATGTACGTATCTTGAGGCAGCGTAACTCAGGGCGTGCAAGTTGTCCAGGCTATATTCACCCAGAATTTGAGAATGAGAGCACTTAGCAACTTCCAACTAACTTTACACGTAATTTCAAATCTTTTCTAAACTTTTCTCACTTACATGTTTAATGTCAAATATATTTAACACATTAACTCGTTTGTAGAGCAATCATACAGTCTGAAACTGTTTCATACATGAGTGTTAGATTCTTTAAAGAATCTTCACTGAGGTTTACTGTTAATTACTAGGATGTGATCAGAAAATTGGCTATAGCAGTTGCCAATGCTAGTATTGCAAACCCATGCAAGGTTGCATTTATATGGTGAAATGTATTATAATGTAATGGAGAAAAACTGTGTAGCTTTAATACAGGGTGTACATAAAGTCCGGGAATACTTTCAATTATTTATTGCGTAAGAACCAAACATTGTACAGATATCATACATGTCGTCTTGAAGAGAAACCCTGTAGGTTTTTTTCCATGTATACCATGTAGTTTGGTAATTTGCCGATAGTCAGGGCTAGTCGCAAATGTGGCAGGTTTTCTGTGTGTTGGAGTTTGACAAAAACGAGTGTGCTACAGCTGTTCAATGGATGCTTAGAACCAAGTATGGTAAGAAGCCACCAACAAGGAAGGCCATTTAGCACTGGTACAACAAATTCATTAGAATGGGTTGCTTGTGCCCAGAAAAGAGAAGCATGTATGAGAGACTGGGAAGGCAATTTAATCAACCAAGATAGCATAACTCTTGTTACAGATCCTTACCATTTTGAAATGATGGGAAATATTATTTCAGAAAATAACTGGATACGTAACCAAATATTTGCTAAGTAAATGTTGATAAATATAAATTTAAAGATAGAAGGAACCAGGGCATAAACAGTGGAATTGTATCTTGATAGCAAAACGGACAGTGTGTGACATAAACTTGAGCCCTGTGCATGATTACCCGTAAACACTATTTCTAAGTTTTTCTTTGGTTTCCTTCACTGCTTGCTCATTGTACCAGTTGAATAACACCAAGGATAGGCTAGAGCCCTGTCTCTTTCCCTTCTCAATCACTTCTTCCCTTTCATGCCCTTCAACCCTTATAATTGCTATTAATCTTTCCTGGTGTTGGCTTCTACCAGTTTTTCCCTTTTGTAAATAATTTCAGTATTTCGCAACCGTGAATTACTATACTGATATTTTGGTAATAGTCACACCTGTCAGCAACTGCTTCCTTTGGAATTGGAATTAGTTATTCTTCTTGAAGTCTGAAGGTATTTTGCCTGTTGTCTCATATATTTTGCACACCAGGGTGCGTAGTTTTGTCATGACTGGTTCTCAAAAGGACATCAGCAGATGTTACTGATAAAAATGTACCTCAGGGGCCTTGTTTTGGCATAGATCTTTTGGTCCTAGGTCAAATTACTCTTGCAGTATCATAGCTCCCATCTCATCTTCATCTACTTCCTTTTCCCCTTTCTATAATATTGCCTTCAACTTAATTTCCCTTGTATAGCTCATCTATATATTTCTTCCACATTTCTGCTTTCCCCCATTTGCTTGGTACTGGTTCTCCATCTAAGCTCATGATATTCATACAGCTGCTTCTCTTTTTTTCCAAATCCCTCTTAATTTACCCGTAGGCAGTATCATTCCCTTGCAAACATTTGCTCATGTCCTGGTGGAATGTCCGCCTTATAAAAATATCGTAATCTAGTCAGTTACTTTATATTTTAAGATTAAAAAAGAAATATTTATAGATTTTTAATGAATTCTTCTACCAGATTCTGTATTTTCAGTTAAACTTACCCCAAAAATTTAAATCTTAGGATTAGATGTCACTTTCCCAGTGAATGTCATACTAAATATTTTCAGGTTTAGGTCCATACTTGCACATCAGTAACTATTTAAGTAGTATGTTGTAAATAAAAATCTTGATGAAATTTCCATTTCTTAAATTATTTTTATGCCGGGCTTAAAGTAGCACTCATTGATAGCCCACATTACTGAAAGTGTGTTGATATTACTAAGAGTTTGGTAAAAGATATTTTCAGGTTCTGGACCCTACTTACATATTAGTATGTATTTAAAAAGTATGTTGTTGATGCAAGTAAAGAACAAATAATGAATATTTCAGTTTAAAAATTTTTTTTTAGGGCAACTGTCGGGAAAAATGTGTTGGTATTGCTAGAGTTAAACAAATGTCTTCAAGATGATCATGAGTGAAGATTACATAATATTCTGGCCCCACATTTTTGAGCAACGAAGACTTACAAAAGAAAGATGAGTTACCCTAGGACATTATTCCATATGACATTATTGCATTAAAGTATGCAAAATATGTCACCTTACTGATTTGTCTCCCCAAGGTTTACAATGATTCTAAGTGCAAATGCAGCTGAACTAAGCTGTTTTAAGAGTTGCAAAATTAAATCCCTGGAATATATTGCTAGACTTACTAAGTACAACATTCTGCAGTCTTTTGTGTAGCTATGGCATTGATTGGTTGGTTATACCATCAATCCCACCAAACTTCAATTTATCTAAGAGAATGCTGCGATTCACGTAATCAGATGCCTTAGATAAGTTGCAGAAAATACCAGACGGCGCTATTTTATTATTTAGTGCTCGTAAAATTTGGCAAGGGAATATGTAAATGGCATTCTCAGTAGAGCAACTCTTCTGAAACCCAAACTGTGGTTCGTTGACAATATCAGTGCTGCTAAGGTGAGATAATATTCTAGAATACATCACTTTCTCAAACATTTTGGAAAATGGTGTCAGCAGTGAAGCTGGTCGGTAGTTATTGAACTGACATCTCTTTTTATCACCTTTCTTAAAGAGAGGCTTGACAACAGAATATTTCAGTCTCTTTGGAAAAATGAGTTATGTTACTGATACATCACATATTTCAGATAAGACCATGCTTTTTATATTGGAACAAAACTTTATAATATTGTATTGGAAACACTATCTAAACCAGATGAGCTTTTATTTTTCAAGAGTATGGATAATTTTCTGAATTTCAGAAGGAGAAGTTGGTAATACATTCATATAATTGAATTTTATGAGAGTTTCAACACACTGCTGTGATTTTCCCCTTTAACTGTTTGTCCCTATACTTTCTACCAATTATTAAATGTACTTACTACCTGTGGCTCATCATTACATCACTGCCATTCAGTTCAGTAGTGGTGATATCCTGTGCCTCGTTGTCCTGTCTCTCGTTTCACTGCATTCCATAAAGCCCCAAGTCTGTTGTCAGACTTACTGATTTCTGACGTGATGTGAAGGTTTCTTGAATTTTTAATAATTTTTCTTAGTAATTTTGAGTAGTTTTGTTGTGTGCAACTACAGCTGGATCAATACTTGTTCTTGCTAATGGGTACATTTTCCTTTTCCTTGAAGATGATATTTTAATCGCTGTAGTGATCCATGGTTTTCATATGGCCATTTAATATTCTTTCTAATTAGCATATATGGAAAGGTATTTTCAAATAATTAAATGAATTTATCATGGAATAGATAAAATTTAATTTAGCATTTGGTTCAGCATAAATTTCATCTCGGGTTATCTCTTGAAAGCTGTTCTTAAAAACATCTGTTGTGGAGGCATTAATTATTCTGATTTCCACTTAAGTGTATCCATACTGTAAGGCACTAGGTAATTTATCCTAACAAACAGTGCATCATGTTCAGAGAGAGCATTTGTTACTGGGTAAACAGTATTTTTCTGGCTTTGAGCTTTAAAACTAATTAGGGTCCTACAGTCTTTATCCATCTGTGTTGGAAAGTTAATTACTGGAATCAAATTGTGTGATCCAAATAAAGTTCCCTATTTTTCCTATCAGGATCCTTTAGAAAATGTGCATTGAAGTCACCACAGACCATTAACTGCTTGCTGCTGCCTGACAGATAGCACAGTAAGGAATCCAGATTCCTTATAAATAGTTTAAAATTTCCTTGTGGGTATCTATATAATTCACAGATACACTTCTCTGTATGCTGATCACTACAAAAACTACTTGCCTTAATGTTTTTGAACTTGTGTTCTGTCTTAATATATGTAACAAATCTTCCTTTTCATATATTATTTCTGCATGAGTAAGCTTCTGGAGTTAATGTTTTATACATAATAATAACAAGGAGCATATTAAGAGTATTAGAAAATAGTCTTGCTGCATATAATGTTAATTTATAGCAGTGCACTTTAGTAGTATCTTAACACACCTTGTGATCACATGGTTTCTTTGTCAATGAAAGTCTCTCTATTGTATAACAGATTTGTTTTCATGACCACTCACACCATTAATCCTCACATAAATCCATATTTTATGATTTTAGTCTCATTTTCCATTTCTTAATAGCTGTACTTTATTTACATGTATCATCTTGAACATGCAAATCTGAATGTCCTCCAGTTTCCCCCGTTCGTGTTCTGTGAAAGCCTACACTCATCTACTTTGTCTTATTTGTTGCTGACAGCCACCTTTACCTGTGCACTCTAATATGCATAACAAGAAGTTACAAGCAGAGGATTTGAACGTAATTTTTAAAATATTAAATGTAAATCACACCATTTCACATAGTTTTACACTAACAATTTTTATCTCTCTTATTCCGTTGTCATTCTATCATTTACAAAATTCAAACGAATAAAGAAATGTGTTGATGAACTGCTATGATAAAAATGTGTCTTTGCTTAGAGTATGAACGTTACAACAGCTACTAGTGATAGTTAGCACTCTAATCGACCTACCGTATGTGGCCGATCACTACACACACTCCCCCCTGTGGGCCCAGGGATTACAATAGGCCCGAGGTATTCCTGTCTGTCCTAAGAGGTGACAAAAATGAGTCTCATACGTTTCGGCCTCTATGGGGTGGTCTCCTGTAGGGTTTGACCTCCATTTTTCAAAGTTTTCCCAGAGAGTGAGCCAATTGGGGAAGGGCGCCTTACACGGTTTATCCTGTCCATTGTCTATAGAGATCTTTAGCCCACTTCCTCGCCGTTGCATTGCAGTCCAGCTCATCCTCCATCTCTTGGGCAAGGAACCTTCCTGGATGTGTTTTCCACCATGCACTGTGCAGTGTCGCTTTCTGCACCAACGATGACCATGGACTTCCTTGCACCTCATATCCAGCATGGCAGCCAGTCCGTTGTGGTGGGGCCACCATGTACCCTGTTGGTTGTAGCCCCCTGACAAAACGGGGATGGCTCTGCTGATGCCTGCGCTGTTAACTCCCAACATATGCCAAGGATATGCCTGTCACCCTGGGGCATCAGGACTCCCGGCAATGGCCATCGTGCCAGGTGGCCTTTGCTGTGGCTGGGTGGCGCCCGTGGGGAGGACCCCTGGTCAGAGTGGGTGGCATCGGGGCAGATGATGCGCAATGAAGCGTACCACATCATCACTTGGCAGTGATCAGCCACCAGCAGTCTCTAAGAGTTCCACGTCTCAGTACAATGCAAGAAATTCTGTCCCTAAATCATTCCCCTCCCAGGCCACACCATGGGGAATGCCAGGCTAAGGATGGCAGCGAACCTTATTCACCCCGGTACCTCGTACATATGAGAGCTGATGGGGACTCCTTTGTTTCGATGAAGTCACAGTTTTTTGTAGAGCATTTACAGGACAAGTTTAGGGAGGTGAAGCGCTTGTACAAAATGCGTTCTGGGTCAGTCTTGATAAAAATAGCATCCTCTGCCCAGTCATGGGCTTTACTCACTTGTAAAAAGTTGGGGGATGTTTCTGTTACCATCACACCACATAAGAGCTTAAATATGGTGCAGGGTACTATATTCCACAGAGGCCTTCTTTTACTGTCTGAAGATGAGCTGTGCGCCAATTTAGAACAGCGAGGTGTACATTTCATCCGGTATGTCCTCCGGGGTCTGAGGGATAATCAGGTTGCCACCGGTGCCTTCATCTTGGCCTTCGAGGGTGATACATTGCCTGAGAAGGTCAAGGTGGTGGTCTACCGCTGTGATGTAAAGCCCTATATCCCTGTCCCGATGCGGTGCTTTAAGTGCTGGAAGTTTGGCCATATGTCTTCCCGCTCTACTTCCAACGTCACATGTTGAGATTATGGATGTCCATCACATCCCAATACTCCATGTGCCCAGCCTCCCATCTGTGTCAATTGGGGTGAGCATCATTCACCTTGCTCGCCAGACTGCAGGATTTTACAGAAAGAGAGGAAAATTATGGCATACAAGACCGTGGACTGAACTGACCTGGACTGAGGCTAAGAGAAAATATGAGCGCCTATATCCTGTGGCTATGACCACCTCACATGCTGCCGCTATGAGAACAGTTGTAGCTCCATCAGTTCCACAAATTCCGCTCGACCCTTGGAGCCAGAAGGGTACACCTGCCCCCTTGATGGTGGGGGTGGGGGGGGGGCGGCAATTCCCTCCTGTTGCTCCCGCATCGCCTACCTCAGGAGCACTGCCCCACCAACCATCGGGGGCACCAGCCCCACTTCTCAGCTGGAGAAGTGTAAGTCTTCTTCGGCTCCTCTCGCCAGGAAGGGATCCCTTGGGTCACTCCCTTCCCAGCTTTCTGCTAGTGGGAAAGATGATGCCGCCAGTGGCCGAAGTGCCCAAAAGTAGCTGGTTGTAGGGTTTCACAATCATCCTGAGTCCCGGAGACTGAATTAGTGAAACCCTCTCAGCCAGAGACACCCAAGGAGCAGAGAGAAAAGTCCAAAAAGAAGACCTCTATGACCAAGGAAATTGTGGTCGCACCCACACCACCGCTACCTACAAGGTCTGCATCTGAGGATGAGGTGGAGATGCTCGCATCTGCTGAGGACCTACACTACTGGCCATAAAAATTGCTACACCACGAAGATGACGTGCTACAGACCCGAAATTCAACTGACAGGAAGAAGAAGGTGCTGTGATATGCAAATGATAAGCTTTTCAGAGCATTCACACAAGGTTGGCGCCAGTGGTGACACCTACATCATGCTGACATGAGGAAAGTTTCCAGCCAATTTCTCATACACAAACAGCAGTAGACCGGCGTTGCCTGGTGAAACGTTGTTGTGATGCCTCGTGTAAGGAGGAGAAATGCGTACCATCACTTTTCCGACTTTGATAAAGGTCGGATTGTAGCCTATCGCGCTTGCAGTTTATCGTATTACTACATTGCTGCTCGCGTTGGTCGAGATCCAATGACTGTTAGCAGAATATGGAATCGGTGGGTTCAGGAGTGTAATACGGAACGCCGTTCTGGATCCCAGTGGCCTCGTATCACTAGCAATCGAGAAGACAGGCATCTTATCTGCATGGCAGTAACGGATCATGCAGCCATGTCTCGATCCCTGAGTCAACGGATGGGGACGTTTGCAAGACAACAACCATCTGCATGAACAGTTCGATGACGTTTGCAGCAGCATGGACTATCAGCTCGGAGACCATGACTGCGGTTACCCTTGACGCTGCATCACAGACTGGAGCGCCTGCGAATGTGTACTCAACGACAAACCTTGGTGCACGAATCGCAAAACATCATTTTATCCGATGAATTCAGGTTCTGTTTACAGCATCATGATGGTCGCATCCGTGTTTGGCGACATCACGCTGAAAGCACATTGGAAGCGTGTATTCGTCATCGCCATACTGGCGTATCATCCGGGGTGATGGTATGGGCTGCCATTGGTTACACGTCTCGGTCGCACCTTGTTCGCATTGACGGCACTTTGAACAGTGGACGTTACATATCAGATGTGTTACGACCCGTGGCTCTACCCTTCATTCGATCCCTGCAAAACCCCACATTTCAGCAGGATAATGCACAACCGCATGTTGCAGGTTCTGTACAGGCCTTTCTGGATACAGAAAATGTTTGACTGCTGCCCTGGCCAGCACATTCTCCAGATCTCTCATCAATTGAAAACGTCTGGTCAATGGTGGCCAAGCAACTGGCTCGTCACAATACACCAGTCACTACTCTTGATGAACTGTGGTATTGTGTTGAAGCTGCATTGGCAGCTGTACCTGTACATACCATCCAAGCTCTGTTTGACTTAATGCCCAGGCATATCAAGGCCGTTACAACGGCCAGAGGTGATTGTTCTGGGTACTGATTTCCCAGTCTCATGATGTCATCCTTCAGTGGAATCACGGTGACTTTTTCCACCACCTGGCTGAGCTACAGCAACTGTTAAGCTTGACACCTGCTATCTGCATTGCACTCCAGGAAACCTGGTTCCCGGCAGTGCGGACCCCATCCCTCCATGGCTATAAGGGATATTACAGGAACCGTAGCAACTATAATAGTGTGTCAGCTGGAGTTTGCATTTATGTCCTGAACTCAGTCTGTAGTGCAACAGTGCCCCTTCAAACCCCTCTTTAAGCAGTGGCCGTCAGCATAAGGGCGACACAGGAAATAACTGTCTGCAATGTATATCTTCCTCCAGATGGTGCAATACCCCTGAATGTATTAGCTGCACTGATTAATCAACTCCCTAAACCTTTCCTACTTTTTGGATATTTTAACACCCATAACCCCTTGTGGGGTGGCACCGTGCTTAGTGGCCAAGGCAGTGATGTCGAAGCTTTACTGTCTGAGTTCGACCTCTTCCTCGTAAATACTGGGGCCACCACACATTTTATTGTGGCTCATGGTAGATACTCAGCCATTGATTTATCCATTTGCAGCCCAGGACGTCTCCCATCTATCCACTGGAGAGCACATGACGACCTGTGCAGTTGTGACCACTTCCCCATCTTCCTGTCACTGCCCTGGCATCAGGCCAACGGTCACTTATCCGGATGGGTTTTTAAACAAGGTGGACTGGGAAACTTTCACCTCTGTGGGCACCATTGACTCTCCCCCTCAGGGTAACATGGGTGTGATGGTTGAGCAGGTGACTACAACAGTCGTTAATGGAGAGGAAAATGCAATCCCTCGCTCTTTTAGATGCCCCCTTGGTGGTTGACAGAAGTCACTGAGGCAATTAAGGAGCATCAGCGAGCTCTACAGCAGCATAAGTGGCACCCTTCCCTGGATCACCTCATAGCCTTTAAGCGGCTCCTTGTCGGCGTTCGCCAGATTATCAAATTACGGATGGAGGAGTGTTGGGAGAGATAAGTCTCATCCATTGGATGCTGTACGTCACTTTCCCAAGTCTGGACGAAGATCAGACGTCTTTTTTGTACCAGATCCCAACAGGTGTCCCTGGCATTAACATCAATGGTGTGTTGTCAACCGGCGCTAACGCGATTGCTGAGCACTATGCTTGAGGCTCTGCTTCGGCAATCGAACCCCCCCCCTTTTGCACCCTTAAACGGTGGATGGAAAGGAAAGCCCTCTCGTTCGCTACACCCCACAGTGAATCCTATAATGCCCCATTTACATAGTGGGAGCTCCTCAGTGCCCTTGCACATTGCCCTGACACAGCTCCTGAGCCAGATCAGATCCATGGTCAGATGATTGAACATCTCTCATCTGACTACAAGTGACATCTGCTTGTCATCTTCAATCGGATCTGGTGCGTCTCGTCTTTCCATCCCAGTGGTGGGAGAGCACCATCATTCCGATGCTTAAACTCGGTAAAAACCCGCTTGAAGTGGATAGCTATCGGACCATCAGCCTCACCAATGTTCTTTGTAAGCTCCTGGAGTGTATGGTGTGTCTGTGGCTGTGTTGGCTCCTGGAGTCACGTGGTCTACTGACTCCATGCCAGGGCGGCTTCCGCCAGGGTTGCTCTAACACTGATAATCTTGTGTCCCAAGAGTCTGCCATCCGAACAGCCTTTTCCAGATGCCAACACCTAGGTGCCGTCTTGTTTGATTTACAAAAAGCATATGACACCACCTGGCAACATCATATCCTTGCCACATTATACAAGTGTGGTCTCAGAGGCCCACTCCTGTTTTTTTTTATCCAAAATTTCCTGTCACTTCATACTTTCCGTGTCCAGGTTGATGCCTCCCATAGTTCGCCCCATTTCCAGGAGAGAGGGGTCCCGCAGGGCTCCGTATTGAGTGTATCTCTATTTTTAGTTGCCATTAATGGTGTAGCAGCAGCTGTAGGGCCATCCGTCCCACTGTCTCTGTATGCAGACGACTTCTGAATTTCACACTGTTCCACCAGTATTGGTGTTGCTGAGTGGTGCCTACAGGGCGCCATCCACAAGGTGCAGTCATGGGCTCTAGCCCATGGTTTCCAGTTTTTGGCCGCAAAGTCGTGTATAATGCACTTCTGTTGGTGTCGTATTGTTCATGTGGAACCAGAACTTTACCTTAATGTCGATCCACTCACTGTAGTGGAGACATATCGATTCTTAGAACTGTGTTTTGACACCCGATTGACTTGGCTTTCTCACCTCAGTCACCTTAAGCAGAAATGCTGGCAGCACCTCAATGCCCTTCGCTGCCTGAGCAACACCAATTGGGGTGCAGATCGCTGTACGCTGCTGCAGCTCTACAGAGCCCTTGTTCAATCCCGCCTTGAGTATGGGAGTCTGGTTTATGGTTCGGCTGCACCCTCAGCATTGCGTTTGCTCGACCCAGTGCACCACTGTGGCGTTTGCCTAGTGACAGACGCTTGTAGGACGAGTCTGGTGAATAGTGTCCTGGTGGAGGCCGGAGTCCCTCCATTGCAGGTTAGGCGTGCACAGTTGCTCTCCAGTTACATTGCATACGTTTGTAGTTCTCTTGCGCATCTGAATTTCGGTCTCCTTTTCCTGCCCGTGGCGGTTCATCTCCTGCATCGGCGGCCCAGGTCAGGGCTTACACTTGCAGTTCGTGTTCAAACCCTTCTGTCTGAACTTCAGTTGTTGCCTTCACCACCTACACTTGATGTTCATTCACGAACACCTCAGTCGTGTACATCTAGGCTGCAGCTTCGATTCTCATCACGTACCGGGGCCACGAAGTGGTTTACACCGATGGCTCGATGGCTAATGGTCATGTTGGCTTTGCCTATGGTCACGGAGGACATATAGAGCAGCATTCCTTGCGTGATGGCTGCAGTGTTTTCACTGCAGAGCTGGCAGCCATATCTCGTGCTCTTGAGCACATCCACTCGTGCCCAAGTGAGTCATTTATCCTGTGTACTGATTCCTTGAGCAGCCTACAAGCTACTGACCAGTGCTATCCTCATCATCCTTTGGTAGCGACCATCCAGGAGTCCGTCTATGCCCTGGAATGGTCCAGTCATTCAGTGGTGTTTGTCTGGACCCCAGGTAAAGTAGGAATCCCAGGCAATGAATTTGCCAACAGGTTGGCTAAACGGGCTATGCAGAAACCGCTTATGGAGATCGGCTTCTCTGAAACTGACCTGAGCTCAGTATTACGCCGCAAGGTTTTGTGGCTTTGGGAGACAGAATGGCATAACCTCAGTACGCACAGCAAGCTGCGTGCCCTTGAGGAAACTACGAATGTGTGGAAGACTTCTGTGCGTGCCCTTAAGGAAACTACGAATTTGTGGAAGACCTCTGTGCGTGCCTCTCACAGGGACTCTGTGTTTCTCCGTCGGCTCCGCATTGGCCATACGTGGCTGTCTCATGGTTACCTCCTCCTTCGTGATGACCCACCTCAGTGTCACTGTGGCTCACGAATGACAGTCGTCCATCTCTTGCCGGACTGCTCACTTTCCGCCGCTCTGCAGCGGACTTTTAACCTTCCCAGCACCCTACCTTCAGTGTTGGGCAATAATGCCTCAACAGCAGCTTTAGTTTTACATTTTATTCTTGAGGGTGTGTTTTATCATTTTCTCCAAGTTTTAGTACATGTCCTTCATCCCTGTGTGTCCTCCACCCTCGTGCTTTCAGGGTGGGGGTTTTAATGTGTTGCAGAGTGGCTGGCTTTTCCTTTTTATCCTCATTGTCAGCCAGCCATGGTAACGTGCTTTTTTGATTTAAGATCTTCTACCTGTTTTTTGCGTCTTTGTGGTTTTCTTGTCCCCTTTTGTCCACTTAAGTGTGTTGACCTTCAGTCGTTGTCATTTTTCCTTTCATTCTGTTTGGTCTTGTCTCATTGTCTTACTCTCAGCATTGTGGCATTGTTTCCTTTGGAACAGTGGACCGATGACCTCATAGTTTGGTCCCTTCCTCACTCTTTTAAACCAACCAACTAGGCCACTCTTTGTGCAGTCTGTTGATTACTGGCTTGCCCAGCATTATTTGTGCCAGGTTTACTTAATTGGTACACTACATGGCTATGACAATTGAAACATGATGTCCTCCCTCTCTCTTAAAAAAAAAAGAAGAAGAAGAAAAGACCTCATAGATGTGTGCTGATGGGATGGATGACCATTGAGGCGAAATGGTCGTTAGTGGTAACCTTAGGTGAACCTGCCACACCATAGTTTTATAACACCTACATAGGCAGTCAGTGCTCTCTATCTGGGTGGACTGTACAGAACCCAAGCTGTTTGTGGGAATGCATGTGGATCCCAACTAAGACGAAAGAAATATCTCCACGTTATGGGTGGGTCATTAGCAGTCACCAAAACCCTCTGGAACTGCACCAGGAAATTGAACTTTGATCATTGTTGAAAGGCACAATCTTGTCAGAATGTCTTTGTTGTGGAGTAGAAAAACACGACACCCTCAGCTACCATAAGGCCTTGTAAGTTGTAGGGACGTCATGGACATTGACACTGCTGAACTGAAAAAGTAGTGGGGAATCGGAAGCATAACAGAAGAGAGGAATTTGATGATGTAAGTGAATGGTGAACTGTAGAGAACTGTTGCCTTCACCGTAACATTCAGTTGGCTATCCTAGAACTCATCAAGGTTTTATTTATTATACTAAAAGTAAAACTTTAGGTACCCAATCTAATGTGGTGCTACAAATGCCAATGGTGTGGTAGCACCACAGGAAAGACACCTTCAAAGCCAGGACATTATGTTCAGTGCCAGACTTCTGTCTAAATTGCTCAGATAGTCAGCTGCTAGGAGCAGGCATTGCGTGGTATTTTTAGAAGAAACGAAAATTAAAAAAATTATGTTGGTCATTAAAATTTCCTGTACTGAGAAAGAAATAACATAATACCTTGCAACCTCCTCTGTTCTGCATCTACATACATACTCTGCAGGCCACCTAATGGTGCCTGACAGAGGGTAACTTGTACGAATGTTAGTCATTTTCTTTCCTGTTCCACTTGCGAACAGAGTGAGGGGAAAATGACTGTTCATATGCTACCATACGAGTCCTAATTTCTTTTACATTGTCTGTGCAGTCCATATGTGATGCTATGTTGGTGGCAGTAGAATTGTTCTGCAGTTGGCTGCAGATGCTGATTCTCTAAGTTCTCTCAGTAGTGTTTCGGGAAAAGAATGCCAGCTTTCCTCCGGGGATTACCATGTGGGTTCACGAAGTATCTCTGCAATACTTTCTTGTTGATTGAACCTACTAGTAACAAATCTACTGACACGCTTTTGAATTGCTTTGATGTCTTCCTTTAATCCATCCTGATGTGGATCCCAAACACTCTAGCAGTACTCAATAATGGGTCTCACAAGTGTTCTATACACTATCGCCTGCCCCCCCCCCCCCCCCACCTCCCTTTTCCAGGGAAGAGAATGTTTTTATCACTTATATGAATGATATTCCATAACAGAATATTTGTTTGTAACCTATATAAAATCAGGTCACAGATATCAGGATATTTAGACTCAAAACTAAAGAAAATCCACTTCCGAACAACACTGTCTTCCATGCTCATGTGCAGTCAGGTGTCTGCTTATATGAACATGGTTTCCTATATAACGGACTTGTAAGAACTTTATAGTCAGTTGGCTAGTTTTTGAAGCGATCGTCTCTGAAGCTGGGTGTTTTGCATTGAAATGCAATTTTGGCGTTATTTTTGAATAGACTCGTCATTGATTTTGAAGGATATTATTGCGTTTTACTTAACGTGTACACATTTTATGGAAGCTTTAATGCTGCTTGGAAGTCCATGTTCAAAAGAAATGGACTTGGCTGTCTTTTAATCTAGGTACCTTAAATATCCTGTTAAATCATTGGGTCTTATCAATTGGTATGAGCCTCTTATGGTGGCTGTGAATCAGCACACAATTAAGTTTTTCCATTTCTTTTTTTTTTTTTCCCCTTTTTGTCATCTCTGCCTTTTGTGGTGCTACAATAAATGCAAAACACCATGTATTAAGAGATACAGTCTAAATGTGTGTATTTTTAAACAGTGGAGACATTGGGCCATAGTGTGTAGATGGAGGGGGGGGCGGGGAGGAGAGAGAGAGAGAGAGAGAGAGAGAGAGAGAGAGAGAGAGAGAGAGAGAGAGAGAGAGAGAGAGAGAGAGAGAGACAGATTGTCTACATCTGACAAAGGACTTAGTATTTTAGCTTACAATGTCAAACAGTCTTCTTTCAGTGTGCCTGTTTGCCACCAAGCACCTCCCATAAGTGGTGAGTGGTAATCTATCTTTTTGATATGTAATTATCAGTTCCTTTAATTCTACTATAGAGTTTCTTATTGGAACACATCAAAAACTGAGCAGTTGTGGTGAAAAACTACTATAACAACCTTAACTGTTCGCTTTCCAATTTTTTAATAAAAGAAGGAAGACTGACTAGTGATACCATTATTCAATATGTGTGGGCCATTTAAACATAATACTTTCTTCTTATTGCAGAAAATGGAAGCTGGATCCAAATGATAGTCGATGTGCTATGGCTAAATTGTACAACGCTGCAGAGCAGAGCAAACACATTTTGTCCACAATGAGTACAGCTGATTGTTTTATTGAGTCTTTGTGTGAAGGAACAGACTTTAGCTACAATGTTACAAGAGCACGATTTGAAGAGTTGATTAGTGCAGCTGTGAAAATGTGCACTGCCCCCATAGATGCAGCACTGAGCCAAGCAGGTATCGATTGCAGAGACATAAACAAGGTGAGTCATCTGGTAGAGTTACTACCATTTTACAACATTACCCTTTCTCCATCCCTTCCCCAATCCCTCATACCCTTCCATGCCCTCAACCCTCCCTTTTACCATTCCCTTTTGCACTGTGTAACAATTCTGAGTCAGGTGTTTCTTCTTGTGATAATGCTCATGTTCTATTTCTTATTTTTTTTTTAATTTTATTATACTGTATTGCTCTTCTGTGTCAGTGATTCAAGGCTATGACCATAGCATCATACTTTCAGGTGAATTTTCAAGCTCTATGTCTACATACGTACTCGGCAAGCCATCTTACGGTGCATGACAGAAGGTACCTTGTACCAACACTAATCATTTCCTTTCCTGTCCACTTGCAAATAGAGCAAGGGAAAAAGCAACTGTCTACGTGCCTCCATATGAACTGTAATATCTCTTATCTTATTGTCATGGTCCTTAAGCAAAATGCACTACATTGATGGCAGTAGAATCATTCTTCAGTCAGCAGCAAATGCTGATTCATTGACTTTTCTCAATAGTATTTCACAAAAAGAATATGGTCTTCCCTCCAAGGATTTCCATTTCAGTTCACGAAGCACCTCAGTAATAATCATTTGTTGATCGAACCTACTGGTAACAAACCAAGCAGCCTGCCTGTGAATTGCTTCAATGCTTCCTTTTATGCGACCTGGTGGGGATCCCAAACACTCGAGCAGTACTCAAGAATGGGTTGTACTAGTATTCTATACTTGGTCTCCTTTATGGATGAACCACACATTCCACACGATATTAGGCAAGTGTACTAGTTTCTTTGGCTCTTCATTGTATGTCACAGATGCAAGGTGGTGGTGGTGGTGGTGATGATGATTTTACATTATTCTCCAGTTCTTTTCACTTACCTATGTTTCCTGTTAGGAAACACTGTGTGTGTGTGTGTGTGTGTGTGTGTGTGTGTGTAAATTCTCAAAATATGTGAATGCATAATGTTTGCCTAAAAGAACAGACACCACGGTGCAGAATCTGCAGCTATGAAAAATTATATATAAATTGAAGGGGGATAACTGCTGTCAGCTGCTGCAGGACGTTAAGTGGAATCAGTGGCGATGAGCGAAAATGTGTACTGGACCGAGACTCAAATCTGGGCTCTCCTGCATACTAGACAGGTGCAGTAACCACTGAACCATCCGGGACACAGTGTGAAATTTAAACTTATGTGATTTCTCCAAATAAATGTAGGCAAATGCCAGAACGGTTCCCTTGAAAAGAATGTGGGCAATTTCGTTCCCGATACCTGCATACACTGAGCTCGTACTCTCACTTCCTTGTCATTGGTGGGCTATAAGACCCTAATCTTCACTTATTCTTTTATTTACCATGAGTATTGCTGTCTAGTGTATACCAGCAGCAAGTGCAAGGCAAATAAATGAGAATATTAGTTCATATGTCTTAGCTGCTTCAGTTCAATTGTCAAGATTTTCAGCTCCGATTAGTCTGTCGCAAGCTGTGCTGCTGTATGTAAGAAAGCAAAATGAGTGAACTCTGGAAGCACTCAGTATTTTTAGATATGTTGGTCACAGAATATGGGAAGTAGGCAGAACTTAAGAGCTCTTTTTTTTTTTTTTATAGTGCGTTTTGCCTGGTCTCAAGTTGATTATGGTTGTGTGATGTGTCAGTATGCTCAGTCATTCTAGATGAAAACCTGTGAAGCAGTCAATCATGCGGAAATAGTGTTAGCCACCAAACCTTTTATGATCAGCTCCACTGTATGCTCTGAGACTAGCAAACCACCTCTTGTAATTGCATAGCAGCTCATCATGGTGTGAGAAGATTATAAAGTTTCCTCAGTGCGGAAGACACAGGCACACCATATCGTCGGTCACCCATTGACAGAAAAACACACTGAATAACAATTTGTGAGCACGTATCGAGCCTTTGGAATACATAGAAGTCAGGGGAAGCTCATGGAGGCCAGATGGATTGAACTTTAAAAAGGTAAGTAGGTTATTAGTAGATGTTACTACATGCGACATAAGAGGGTGAACCTTCCATCTACTAGCCACAATTACAAGAATTGTGCAATTGAACATCTCACAGACAAAGTTGTAACTGCCGCATGTGCCTTTAGAGTTGTTACCAATGCAGAATGTAAAATTTGTTAATCAAACTCTAGAACCTGACCTAATCCATTCCCTGGAATGATTTATTGCTGTGCAGGAAGGGGTCATTTCAGCCAAGCACTTAATGCAACACGTAGAGCATTTCAGAGAAGGATGACGACATATGACAATGATTGTGAGTGCTGCAGTACCAAGTGCCACAGTGGCTCTGACTCTGGTGCGTGTAGCTTTTATTCTTTTGAGGTGGAGAGCCAGTCATGAGCATAAACCACCAATACTCCAGGTTTTAGTAGACTAGATCCATAGAGCATAAGAGAGAGTGAGAGTATAACTTTGTAGTGTGAATGCAGAGTAGGTGTAAATTTAGGATTAAGAGAAAAGGAAGCATTGGGACAAGCCATGAAGGTTTTAATTGCCAGAAGTGAAAACAAGTGCAAAAAGAAGACTTCTAAGCAAATAGCAACAAGCAGCTTAGTAAGAAAGATTTGATGCAGTATCTAACACGTCAGCAACTTGCTAGTTGTTTTGGGTATAAAATTTATTTGTAATTTGTACAAACAAGTAGTGTGATATGAAAATGGTGTGTCTTGTTCGTGTGTGTGTGTGTGTGTGTGTGTGTGTGTGTGTGTGTGTGTGTGTGTGTGTGTGTGTGTGTGAGGGGGGGCGGGCGCTTGTAAAGTAGTAGAACACAATATAGTTAGCCTTACTCAAATTCAAAAAAGCCTTCGTATGTAGTAAAGGCAACTATTTAATATCGGAAGAATTTTTTAATTAATATTGTATTTAACTTTTCTTGCAATATAAGACACACAGATAAATAACATTTACACTACCAGAAAAAAACTTTAATAATGAATGTAAAGTACATTCTTTTTGAAGCATGCAGAAATTTTTTAGATCTTCACTAATTTGTCAGGTCCTTTCTCTCCTAAATTGTTTCTTAATTTTGACCAAACAAGCCAGTAGGTGGAGAAGATCCTCTCAATGGATGCAGTGCTAGCAGGGCAAGAAAAGGGGCCTAATAAAGTAATTGTAAGAATGGGTTACATTTTGAATAAGTTAATAATAGGAATTTTAATTGAACTATCGTCAATGTGAAAAATAGACAAAACAATAAAACCCACAAAAACTAAATTTGACCCACTGGGTTGGATTTTTTTTTTTTTTTTAAATACCCATGTTTATCTCAACTCTCATGTATGGCCATATTAGAGTAAATCTGAGCAGTGCATTGCCACAGCTATGAAAGCAGGCGAGCACGGGATTTTGTCACTGTAATAATTCAACAAGGCCAGTGCAGTGTTTTGATGTAGGTCAGCTTGTTGAAACAGTGAACTCAGCAGGACTGCATATACTAATGCAGCAAAGGGCAAGGCAGTTGTCCAAACTGACAGTGGCAGTGGATTTTTTGGATACGTGACTGATAGTGCTGCATATGCATGAATGAATGGTGCACTGCTATTGACAATAAGTACAAGTAATTTTTGTAATGGATTTATTCTTAGTCTTGCAGCCGAATTGGGGCGACAGGGTTTTGCCAAATGAGGATACCACGTGGACCTGCCAATAAAAAGTCACTGGTTTGAGGCCACAGATGAACAACAGCTCTATACACTAAGTCCCTCCCCACAATTAGTCCCAATTTGCAGTGGACTACACCAGGTCATCTCCAGTAGCATGGCTGACCACTGCTCAGAGTGCAGCAGGTATCCACACTAGGCATCTTCACATGGTAGGCATCCCCTACTGTGACTCAGCTGGGTGTCAGCCGGGGCCACACAGCATCGTCAAGAACATGCTGCAAACGCTCGGGGCAAAAGCCGCATCAGTATTGTGTGGAATGTGAGCAGCCAGCACAGTGGAATTCAGTGGCCAGCTGGCCACTGATAGTCTATCGAGCAGCTGAGATGCCTCAATGTAAGAACTTGTTAGATTTGCAGCTGCCTTTCCGTGGAACCTCTCGGGCTCCCACCTCGCCTCCGTCGCCTGTTTGCACCGTGCTGGCTCGTAGCCACTCCACCCTGCACCAGGGAACACTGTAGTTAGCACACTGGATTCATATTCAGAAGGACCAGAATTCAAATCGACATCGAGCCATCCACATTTAGGGTTGTCATAGTCCCTCCCTCTCCCCCTCTGAAATAGATATAGCATTTGCTGGGATTGTTCGTTACAGAAAAGCTTGTCCTATTTCCTTCCTCATTTTGATCATATCTGTGCTTGTGTTCTGTCTCTCTAATTACAATGAACGGTACATTGCAATCTATTATCTTCCTTTTCCTTTCTTTGTGGTTTTTGAGGAGGACATTGAGTGCTATTGCATCAGTTGTCACTTCGATTCCATACTAAACTGCAAGCACAAGGTTTCATTTCATATCAGTTTGATTCAAAGGAAGAATTACACAGTAATTAAATTTCCAGAGATTTCCATGAATTTTGCCTTTAAGCAGGCAAAATATCTGCTTGCCATCTTCTTCCAGGGCAATGATGTGGAGCACATTTGGTAATGCACAATTCATCGGTTGTCATTTATAGAGTCTACTTTTCACAAATTTTTAATCCTGAAAGTGGTTCTTCATGTCAGAAGGTGACACTGGCATTGACAGACAGTCTGTCACTCCCTTGCCATTCCAAAAGCAGTTGACCTGATCTTAAACATATTTTATGTTGGCATCTTCTATACTGTTGCTGTTTTCCACAATCTGTAAGACATGGTGTATACGACCCGGGAGATCCGGGAAAAACCTGGGAATTTGTTCATCCGGGAGAAAACCAGGAAAAACCAGGGAATTTTTTAGAATTCTGGAAATTTTTCGTTGTTTTAGTTTCCAGTTAAATTTGTGTAACTTTGACTGGTAAGAACCGATACTCTAACAAAGGATATTACTGTATCCCGCTACTCCAGAATAATACTGCAGCATTAAAACATGAACGAGAGGAAAAAATGAAAATAAAACTTAAATTGCAAAGGAAATGTGCCATATAAAATAACACAGTGTATGTACAAGCGTCTGTCAACAGCAAAATGGGTTACAGGCTGTAGGAAGACTATGCAATGCTTCATAACAACGAATTGCCTCCGATGAGTGTGACGTCACAACTGTTTAAATTAGATTCATTTAAGCAGTTACGAGCGGGCTCATGCACACGCGTATGAGTAATACCTTCTCCTGCATCTGGCTACAGAAATGTGGCTGTTGGCTGTGCAAGCAGCAGTAGCAGCAACCAGCCACATGGGGTACCTGGAAAAATTTTACTGGCGCGCCCAAGCTGCCACATTCACGCGTGCGCAGCAGTCCTGGATCTAGTGGAGGGGGGGGGGGGGGGGGGGGGGGGCGGCAAACAGTAGTATCTGAACCGGGCAACAATTGCGGGGGGAGAGGGCAGATTCATATTCTTGAGGGGAAAAAACCTTCTTTTACAAAGCACCTAGCATCCAGCGCACGTCGGTCTGTCGATTGTTCATATGATTTTGAAATGCACCTCTGCTGGTTTTTGGACATTTTTGAACACATTCTAAGTTGATTTTTGAATGCGTGCATAGTGTACGTGATATCTCTGCCAGGGGAATCCTCATCACATCTAGACATGAACTTTCCTCCAGACAAAACGGGACGGGGCTATACGAGCTGAGCGGAATAAAGCCGAACCGGTGAATGCCAACTGCTGCTTGTTTATGTGGTTGATTTGGTTTGCAAATGTTCAGCGTTGTTATAATTACTAGCGAAATCCATAGATTCAGATTACCAGAGTTGAAATAAATGACTAACAGGAATAACAGGTAAGAAAGGTTATGTATTATCTTCTCGGTGTATCCAAGAAAGTGAATTTTGACGGAAAATTTTTGGCCACATCGCTACATTAGACAGGGCCAGTTGTAGTCACGAGCTAGCAGCTGCTTAAGTTCCATTCTGGGAGTAGTGCGGAAAATGCATTGTACGAACAAATACTAACACCTAACCGGAGAATAATCGCTGGATAACTAAACCAGTGATTGTGGCAGGGTTAGTAAAGTTAAACGGAGAATGAGTTTTGACAGTAGTAGGAATAGTTAGAGTTAGTGATGACAAGATTGTTTGTTAGTACGAGGAAGGAGAAGAAATGGGGACATCACACAAATTATGGAAGAATATGACGATTCCAAATTCATACAAAAATTTTATTCTCGTGCATGAAACTGGAGCATATGAATGAAATTTGAAACTAGTTCCTAACATAAAGCTTTTTGATTGTAGTAGGAAAATAGATATTTTGTGTTGCTACTTCGTGAATTATATTGCTGTAATATAAAAATGATCGTTATTGCCAAAACAGTCTTACTTATTTGGTGTGTGTTAAAATTGCTGCAGTATTGGAATGGCCTATTTCGTTTTATCCAGGAAACAGTGACAAAATAGATGTAGTTAGATTGAGAAACCACACCATTCTTGGGTACTATTTGTATTAACAGCTTTTTCAGTATTAGACGACATTTCGATTTATCATGTAGCAAAATGTTTGACAAACTTTGATGAGGTAATAGCTCTTTTGCAGAAAGGAAAGCACACCATGTAAAGCTGTAGCAAGATCAGAGAGAAAAACCACTAGGACCTAAGGATTGAAGAAATGTGTACTGTCTTGCATGTCTCTTGTCTTTACTGGTTTTAGGTATCCTATATTTAATTTTATGTCACACAGAAGAGCAAGTTATTAGCTAATAGATAATAAAGAGTCCTGATTTTGTGAAGAGTTCTTGTTCTCCTGGTTACAAATAATCCCATCCAGTATTAATTGCGTGTTTTTTAAAAATAAGAGGGGCAGAATGTCAAACCGGCTGACTGGGAGAAGGAGAGACACTACAGGAATTTTAATTTCCACAGTCCTGAAATAGTTCGATGGGATCCGTTACAAAATATACACCTTTGAATTACACAGAGCGAAATACAGTGATGTGTGGTATAAGAATGTTGTTTGAAGAGGCGTGGCACTGCACTTCGCCACACTTAAGACCAAATAACATCTCTTACATTTCCTCTCAGATATGTTTTAGGTATCAGACTCTTCAGAAATATGTGCGCTACAAAATGAACTTTCTGGAAATTTTTTTTTTTTTTTTATTTTTATTTTTTTTTATATATATATGTGTGCAGAGCAGTCTGAGCTATAGTGGAGGGTCTCCACGTGACACGTGTTTACGTTTAGTGATTTTTGTGTTTCGTCTTCGTTTACTGCTCTCACGTCAAATGAAAACAAGACGGATATCTGTGGTTGGGAGCTATCAAGTGAATTAAAATACATTCACATAATTATGGTAGGCTAAAATGTGTTACTAGTTTCAGAATTTATTTTATTTCCACCTTTCTGACAGTCAAGCATTAATCACCTTGCAGAACAGTGTAGTTATTTTTGTCGGTTTTCTAAAGAAATTTGGCTTTTATTAAGCTTTCCTGCTGAGGCAGTAAATTTATTTGACACACAGTGTTTAATTCCACTCCATTGGCTAGTTTCAACTGTTCACTGCATTTCAAGTGCGCGATTCCATCTTCTAGCACGTACGGAATTATGCCATAATAAAGATCCAAACATGAGATAATACAGTACTGGTACTCCAAGAAAATTTACATCCTGAAAACCACACTGAAAAGCTTAATATGAGGTTGAGGCCCACATCATTGGGAATCTGGACATGCGAATGTGCGCTTTAAGTCAAACTATGCTTTTTAGTATGGTTCACGAACTTCCGATGCTCTTGGTGTGTCCTCTGATGTCTTGTTTCTCTTATGACATAATGTAAGAAAGATCTTTTAATGTTTTACATGTACGAACATACGGGCTTCCTACGTCACCGTAGCTGTGCAAGCGTGGTGATGCCTCTTATCTGGTGCTCTCTGGCAACTGCTGAAATGAATCTATTTCTAACAGGTCGCAGGAAAATATTGAGAATTGCGGTTCGAAAAGCGATATTTTCAAAGTAAATTTCCTTTTACACAAAAGGAACTATGTGCAAGAATGTACAATGAATTTCTTAAATCGCGGAGTGTTTGCTCTAATTTAAAAATCAACTCTTTGATGACGAGCCATTTAGAAGAATTTTGAGCCCAGAAGATCAGAGATTTATGTCGGTATTAAAAATTTTACTGGCGTATTTGTGTGATGTATCTTAAAGTGGAACATGCACTAAACAGATAAACATTATATGTGAAAGCTTAGCTTCTCCTGTAGCTTATTAATATTAGAGACAAATATTCTATGTGAAAGCTTTGCTTTTCGTGTAGCAACACTATGGATATTAACTTAAGCCATCAACTTTTCCTTTGGTGGAATTCGAATTTATACTTTCTTAATACAAAAATATGCAGCATACATGTTGCTGCCCATCAAAGATCTTCCCAGAACGTGTTTTTTCCCCCCTGAGTTTCATTTTCTAAAGTACTGAGAAATTCTATGCTGCTGTATAAAACCATATCCGTTCAAAGTATTGATAAGTTTTACAGTTCTGACGGAAAGTATAATGTCACTTAACAGGGAAAAAGTGTATTTTCACAGGGGAGAAAATGTATTTTTCACCGGGAGATCCAGGAATTTTTTCTCCTTGTCCCCATATACACCCTGTAAGAGATCTGTGTGTTCCATAATTGTTCTATTCCAATGTTATAAGACTTATTCCACTGTCTACAGTAGATACCCTGTGGAGAGTTTGCTGTGTGAATGCCATGACATATATCAAAATGGTCATGTGCACTGATGTACATCCAGCACACATTGACACTGATATAAAGGAAAATTGGCTGCTCTTTTGGCTAGGCCATGTACCTTTTGTAGCTCATACAGTATATTCTGTATATTGTGTCTTTTGTGATGTACGTAGATTGCTGGGCTTCGTTTAGAAGGAAGATATCAACTCAAACTAACATTTATTTGTCTTGTAAAGTAGTTTTTTCTGTCAGATCTATACTTTTTGTGTTTATATTTTGAGATGTCTTACACATGAAGCTGTTCTCATCCTTATTGGTAACAGGTATAGTTAATTTGAAATAAATTTGTGATTGACTGTTCAGTGAGTCAAAATATGGGGAAGAGGCATCATACAATTGTTGGTCTTTGTTGCACTGCACATGCTTATTGTGATGCTGTCTCTAGAGAGCATGAGGATTTATGAGTGATACCATACTGCAAATTGTCTAGCATTGCTGCTGCTCCTCCATTGACTTACTTGTGAAACACAAAGCTGTTTCTGTCAAACAAAGTGTGCTACTTACATATCATTTCACCTCTGTTATGATCTCTTCAGATACTAGTGTCTCCGTTTTCTTGTAATGAAGACGAAATACAAATTGAAGCAAACCGTTCTCTTATTTTTGTACAGCAAGTAAATGAACGATCTCTCATCATCCATTTGCACTTTTTGTACATCATCCACCTTTAATATACGTCCATGATTCTGCCTGATATTTTGTATAATGTTTGTATGAGATTTGTCTTAGTGGACGGCACGCTATTGTTTTCCAGCATTTGTATACAAGAATTCGTTTCCTGATGGATGCATCATTGTAGCACCTGGTTATTGAAATATATTGTTCTGCGTCAGTTTTGGGACAGAATGATCCATAAAGTGAAACAACATGACTCTGTTATAGTTAAGCTAAATAGCTTACAAATTACTGACAGATTGCTACTTACCATAAGCATTGTGGCCCGAGATGCTGGAAATGGTGGCTGTGTGTGTGTGTGTGTGTGTGTGTGTGTGTGTGTGTGTGTGTTTGCCTTTTACTTATGAAGCTGTGGCCAAAAGCTATAAGTGAGTGTCTTTTAATTGTGTTGTCTGCAACTTGTTGTTTCGTCTTCACAGTAAGTAGCAATCTGTCTTTTCCTACATTGCTGATATTCTTTTCTGGAGTTTCCATTGTTTGATTACAAATTACTGAATTGTTTAAGAATTACTATATTGACCAGAGTAAGATTTATATTACTAGTTACATAAGCTCCCTCTTGTATGTCTATTTAACTTTTCAGACCTTTTCTTATTTCTACTAATGTTATGAGTGTACTACAGAATTCTGAAATATTTCTTTTAGGTGCTCCTGTGCGGTGGATCTGCGAAAATCCCAGTAATTCAGCAATCTGTGTCAGAAATGTTTCCCAATTCAGAGTTATTATGTAGTGTAAATCCCGATGAACTGATTGCCCTGGGTGCTGCGAAGCATGGTAGTTATCTGAAAGAACCATTTGACCCAGGTTGTGATCATCTATCATATGATATCCCAGTTGTAACAAAATCAATTTTTATGAAGGTAAGGAACTCAGTTAGTGTAGTTCTGATTTAGTCCTATATCATCACATGATCTCCTTGAGAAGATCAGCAGTTAGGAACTTCTTGAGTGGTTTTGAATGGTTGGTGTGCGTAAATACTTTTATTATTATTATTATTATTATTATTATTATTATTATTATTATTATTTGTAAATTATAGATTGCAGCAATCAGTCATCCTTTTTAAATTTTATTATACAGATCTAGATTTCGTGGGTGAAGCCCGATCAACAGGGACTTACATCCTTTGAGTGAAAATAACAGTGCATTGAGAATGGCTAGCTTCTAGCCGAAATGTAGATCTGCATAATAAAATTTAAAAAGGATGACCAATTGGTGCAGTCTATAATTTACAAGTTAATATAACAGTCCCTGAGTGCAACCGCTTTCCGAATGTAAGGTAACCTGATTATTATTATTATTATTATTATTATTATTTCCTGTGTTGGTGTCAGTTCAGATCATGTTAAGCTTTGTTGGCAGTGAGCTTCATTTTCTTCTTTTCTCAAAATTTCTTCATTCAGTTTCTTCCAATTTTGTTGTGGAAATTAAAATTAAACTCCAGTTAGCAGCAACATAGAGTGGTTGATATAATGTTTGCAGGCTTCTTCCTTGTTATACTTTCTGTTTCCTGATAACAGCTGTTTTTCAGATATTAGCATGCTTCACCAAAACCAGTTTCAGATTCAGGATAAGTTGTATAATTTAAATGAAAACTGTGATCCATTTAACATAAACTGAATTTTAAAACTATTGCTCTGGTTCATCATGTAAAGAACATACTGAATTTTTTTCTTTAAGTCAAATAATTTTGAAAGCGTTACGGAGATGATAGATAAACTCCAGTGGAAGACTCTGCGAGAGAGATGCTCAGTAGCTCAGTACAGGCTTTTGTTGAAGTTTCGAGAACAAACCTTCACCAAGGAGTCAAAAAGTATATTGCTCCCTCCTACGTATATCTCGCGAAGAGACCATGAGGATAAAATCAGAGAGATTAGAGCCCACGCAGAGGCATACTGACAGTCTTTCTTTCCACGAACAAGAAGAGACTGGAATGGAAGGGAGAACCCAATAGAGGTACTCAAGGTACCCCCCCGCCACACACAATCAGGTGTCTTGCAGAGTATGGATGTAGATGTAGATATTACTATATAACTAATTCCTTGAATATAATAGAGGGAAACATTCCACGTGGGGAAAAATATATTTAAAAACAAAGATGATGTGACTTACCAAACGAAAGCGCTGGCACGTCGATAGACACACAAACAAACACAAACATGCACACAAAATTCTAGCTTTCGCAACCAGCGGTTGCTTCGTCAGGAAAGAGGGAAGGAGAGGGAAAGGCGAAAGGATGTGGGTTTTAAGGGAGAGGGTAAGGAGTCATTCCAATCCCAATCCCAGGAGCGGAAAGACTTACCTTAGGGGGGAAAAAAGGACAGGCACACACCGCACGTACACACACACACACACACACACACACACACACACACACACACACACACACACACACACAAAAAATAGACTAATGGTGCCAATGCTGTTTTGCGGCAGGTGCAGTGGTTGTGATGGGGGTAGAACGTGCTGGGTGCTTGGATTGGGCCTTGGTCTGCCACAGGGATATAATCCCTGTATCATGAGGTTGGGAGTTAGGGTTGGCATAGGGATGGGCTAGGCTGTTCTGTAGTTTGGGTGAGCGACAGAACACCACTTTAGGAGGGATGGGAAGGATCTCTGGTAGGATGTCCCTCATTTCAGAGCAGGATGAGATATAATCATAGCCCTGGCGATGGATATGGTTCCATTGTTCCAGCCAGGGTGATGCAGGTTCACAAGGGAAGTGCTGCTTTGTAACTGACTTGTAGGGATTGTGGTAGGATTGGGGATGTGTGAGGCAATGGCACAGTAAATATGTTTGTGGACTAGGTTTGGGGATGGGGGTTGTATCATGTGTCTGTGAAAACCTTTGTGAAGGCTTCAGCATGTTGAGCAAGGGGGTTCTCACCACTGCAGATATGTCATACTTGGGTGGCTACGCAGCATGCGAGGGATTTTTTCTTGTGGAAGGGATAACAGCTGTTGAATGAAATACAAGTATCGTTGGTGGTTAGTCAGTTTAATGTGGACAGAAGTGTGGATGGAGCCATCAGAGAGGTGGATGTCAGCATGCAGGAAGGGTACACATTTGGTAGAGAAGGACCAGGTGAAACGTAGGGGAGGAAAAGGCGTTAAGGTTGTGAAGGAATGTAGATAAGTTTCAACCCCACCCCCACCCCTCTGAACCTAGTCAATGAACAGATTTCCTGTGCCATATCCTCACACACCCTCAATCCTTCCACCACCCCAAAAATCAGTTACAAAGAACCGCCCCCTGTGTCACCCAGTATCACCTTGGACTGGAACAACTGAAATATACCTTTCCCCGGAGCTTTGATTATCTCTCATCCTACGCTGAAATGAGGGACATTCTATCCAAGATCTTTCCTACCCCTCCTAAAGTAGTGTTCTGTCACCTATCCACCCTACACAACATGCTAGTCCATCCCTATGCCACTCCCAACCACTTGACACAGGGATTATATCTGTGTAGCAGACAAAGCTGCAAAACCTGCCCAATCCATCCACCCTGCACCACCACCTCCTCCAGTCCTGTCACAGGCATTTCCTACCCCATCAGAAGCCAGGCAACCTGTGAAAGCAGCCATTACTCTGCTGCAAACGCAGGACAATCCTTTATGTCAGTATGACTACCAAGCAATAGTTGCAGATGAGTCATCTTGAAAACACATCATCCAGTCCCATAATCATCCTGGCCTCATTATTTGGTAACCCACTGCCCCTGCACATTTCAACTAACATGCCCCAGGGGGCTCAGAATTCTTCCATGAGTTCGTGCATGGTGCTCACAGGGCCCAAAGTTATTGCAGACCATTCTTCCTTCCTGGGCTGCATTTCCTTCCCCGTGTCCTTTCACTGCCTTCTCTCCTTCCCCGCTGCCACCTCCTCCCCCTTCCTCGATTATCTTATTTACGTCGACCTGGCTATCCATCTGGTTTCCTGTATTCCTTGCAGTTTTGTTTCCCTCGCTTTTTCTCTTTCATCCTTTTTGGCGTTATTGGTCCCTCTTTGTGGTTTGACCCCACTTCTAAATTTTCTTATATGAATGTGTAGTGTCTGTTCTTTTGAAGCAACAGACACCACACAGATCTCACAGCTGTGAACACTATATGTAATTGGAAGGGGACATTAAGTGGAATCGGCGGCATCGAGCAAAAATGTGTACTGGATCGGTATTTGAGCCCGGGATCTCCTGCTTACTAGGGAGGTGCGATAACCATTGCGGCATCCAGGACACAGCATTATCGCAACTGCGTGAACTACTTTGGTACGTCTCACGGCCAATCCACACTCCCGCCAAGTGGTACCTATCTGCAGTCCCTGTCAATTATACTCCCGTCGCTACTCAGTTTCCCACAGGAGGTCAGATGTATTTCGTGCATTCACACTGAAGAAAGTGGATCCATTGCCCATCCAGACTTACGTGAATGTGTTGTGTTTGTTCCTTCAAAAGCACACACACCACGTAGCTACTGCAACTGTGAACACTATTTGTAAATGGAAGGGTGGTCACTGCTGTCAGCTACACAGGGACATTAAGATGATTCCACTTAATGTCCCACTGCAGCTGACTCCAGTTATCCTCCTTCCATTTACATCTAAATTTTCTGTTTGTAGTGTGAGCCATTTGGGAAAGAACTCCCTCCTTAGTGTCTATGGCATGGATTCCTCTGCCCGCTTCCCTCCTCTCTTCCCTCCCTGCCGTAGCCCCCCTCCACTTCGATCACCAGCACGTCTAGCCAGCGCGTGTGGTGGGACTGTTATGTACCCATCTGACTGACCCCCTTGACAACACAGGACACACTTCTGATGTCTGAGCTGTTGCCTCCTCATATGTGCCTAGGAGTGGTTGCTTGTTATTCTGGAGAATCAGAACTCACTGCTATGGCCACCATACCAGATGCTTCTTGTTATGGCTGGGTGGCGTCCATGGGGAGAGCCCCTGATCGAAGTGAGTGGTATCGAGGTGAATACTTTGCACAAGAGGCATATCGAGCTCCAAAAACCTGGCTGTTCTCCTATGGCCGTCTCTTAAAGTGGTAATGTATCATTGAATGCTGCTTCTTATAATTCTGCCACCTTCCCTTCCCTGGCCACACCCTGGGAGGAGGTCCAGGCTCGCCGGCTTGGACTGAAACACCTTCCCTGCTACTGGGTCTGCACTAGGATGGACAGGGACACATTCACCCCCACAAATCCGCTATTTTTTGTGGAAAATGCAGTTGGGTTCCCTGTCGATCAGAGGTTCTTCTTCCACCCAATCTGCAGTTGTTCTTGCTTGTAATCATTTTGGCAATGTCCCGCTGTCTGTTACACATCACCAGTCTCTGAATATGGTCCAGGGAGTCATTTTCCATAGGGGCCTCATCCTTCAAACTGATGAGGAACTGCAGGCTAATCTGGAACAATGGTGTGTTCATTTTGTTTAACATGTGCAGAATGCTCGTAAAAATGCCCACACCAATATCGCCGCCTTTATTCTGGCTTTTTGGGGAGATACCCTCTCAAGAGGTCAAGGTTATGTGAGATTGGTGTGACGTGAGCCTGTATGACCTGCCACCCACGAGTTGCTTTTGGTTCTTGGGTTTCAGGCACATGCCTTCCCAATGTACAGCAGACCCTCTATGTGGTGGCTGTGGCCACCCACTTCATGGGGGGAGCCCCTGTGTTCTGCTACCCGTGTCCGTAAATTGTCATGACCATCACACTTCATGCTCACTAGATTGCCCAGCTTACAAGAAAGAAAGGAAGATACAAGACTATAAGGTCCTGGATCGACGATGTGTTGATGTCTTCAACTTTTGCCTCTGTTATATCCTTTCGCCCTCTTATGTCTCTCTTATCAGAGTCCTGCCCCCTCTGCTTGGCCCCTCCCCTGTGGTTCTCACGCTCTGCCTTCTGGGTGCCACTCCACCTCCTCGGTCATAGAAGTGCCTCCCTTCTTCAGCACCCAAGAGTGACGGGTGTCCCTCCCGTGACCCCTCCTATCAGCATCAGCTACCACAACTCGGCTACAGGACATACAGTCTGTGTGCCCCAAGGTTGCCTCCTCTTTCTCTGTTCTGGATCTTTCAAATCATGCTCTCCCTCTGTGCTCTGCCCTCCTTAACCTATGAAAGAGAAGAAGAGAAAACACAAATACAAGGACAAGGCCCCCTCCTACAAGGTCTCCTGTAGGTGTCATCTCCCCCGCTCACAACCTGAGTCTGACATCTAATTTATGTGACATGACTGGCTCCAGCCCATTCAACTCCCATTTCGATACCCGCTCAGTGAGGAACTGTAACGAATACTACCTTCGCCTCCCAGAGTTGCAATCCCGTATTGCCTCTCACTCGTCAGCTTGTGTTGTTCTTGAGGAATCTCATTTTACTAATGCTCACTCACTGTCCCTTACTGAGTTCTGTGCTTTCTGTCAGAACCAGGTTGACCCATTGACGGCTTCTGAGGGTGTCTGCATGTTGGTCTGTATGGATATTGTTAGTACATGGGTCTCATTCATACCACATTGGAAGCGGTTGCCGTTTGGGTCCACTTGGACTCTGCCATCACAGTTTGCAATCTCTATCTCACTCCCTGCCAGGCCACCTATATCTGCTGCCCTAAATGCTCTCCGGCAACTCACCCCTCCCTTCCTCCTCCTTGGGATTTTAGTGCCTATCACCCTTTGTGGGGCAGTGCTTCTTCATCTAGTCAGGGGTTCCTCCTCGACCAGTTTCTTGCAGACCATGACCTGTGTCATCTTCATGATGGTTCCCCTACTCTTTTTAGTGCTGCATGTGGCACCTATGCCACTGATTTCCTCTCTTCCCCTCTCCTCCTTCGTTCCTGGTCGCCACATGATGACCTCTGTGTAGTGACCATTTCCCGTTGGTTCTCTCATTCCCTCCCCACCTCCTGATGACCAGGTTTCCCTGCTGAGATTTCTGTCATTGTCCTCTGTATACCTCCCGTGTCGTGTTTCCACCTTCTTTGTCAGGTTGTCGTCCGTGATGTGTCAGATGAGAAAGTCTGTGCTGCGGGCATTGCTGTTCCCACTTGATGGGCACCAGTCACCATTGGCCAGTTCCATGGCAGAGCATGGCTATTGCCACCACTGTTTGCAATTGTTGTAGCACCTTGCAACATCTGAAGCGGCACCTGTCCTCCGTATTACCTTTGCGCCAAAGCCCGTTACTTACACAACCTGAGCAAACTGGTGTTTTGGGAATGCTCTCTGTACCCTCTGTGTTCTTCTGGCTCTTCATCGTGGGTGTGGGCTACACACCGCACCCTTCAAGGTACACACATACACACATAAGTACACATAACAATATCCAAATTGAAGGAAAATTGCAATATATGAAAGAAAATTACATTTTATAAAATATGGGGCAACTTGTACAGTACATGACATATGAACACTTTCTTACCTCTGTCACAACCAAATTAACTCAATGTAGAAAGACATAGCATTTTGTTTATAATATTTAAACATTTTGTCAAAAACCAATATTGTCAATAATGCACAAAATGCTGGTGCTGCAATCTGCATTCAAGTTGATTCAGAACTACACGTGATGAGACCTTTCAATGCTTAGATAATATTTTTTTGTATTAGGACCCCTTTTCTTCCACCAACTTTGAGGACTCTTTGCTCAGAGAATAAGTACGGCATATTGCTGTGGGGATATCAACTTCACACAGAATATGAGAGAAAGAAACATCACAAATATCATTATCAGGCCAATAGGAGGACGGTGATGCATGAACCTTACTGTAACTTATCCTTCACAAATAACCTTCTCAACAATTCCCAAATACCAAGAAGAGTCTCATGCACATGCAGTATAGCAGTTGGGCTGCACAGTGCATTCTGGCCTTAGTGGCAGAAGTGCATCTGAGAAATCATCCACAATACTAAAATCTGTATCACAGCTCAGCCTTTTTGCTCCAATCTTGGTTGGTGATATTGGTACAATGTGATGCATAGATCGTGTTCCAGCAATTGTTTTTGCACTTGGGAAGTGCTGAGAAAGATGTCGTCTTGCTTGTACCATTTCATTTTTTGAAACAAAGAGAACTGAAATGCCTTGCAGGCTCTCGTGACAGAATTCAAATACCTGTGAAGCTGTAAGTATTTGATCTTCATAAACTCTTTGCAAACTTGTTTTTGTGACAAGTCTTTCAACACTGCCACCAGTACAATCACAGGGAGATTTGCCATGGCGGGTAGCAAAAAATGACCCGCTGCACTTTACGTTGAAGTTGTGTTCGTGGTAGCAGATATTTCTGAAATTCTTACAATTTTTATATTGTGTAGTACAGCCATCAGTGAAATATTCAACATACACAAGATGAATTTCAGGAAATTCACACTTGAAAAAATTCTATACAGTTTCTGAGGCTGGTAAACCAAGGCAACATCATGTTCTAGGTCATCAGAAACAATACAAATACTTCTTGCATGCAACTGTTTGTCCTTTTTGTAATATACGTGGACAGTGTGAAGAGTGCAGCTGCCATTGATCCAATGGTACCCCTGTACTTCATCTTTAACAACAAAATTGAGAGTTTCACTGAAATCCATTAAAGTTAACACTGATCCTTCTTCATTTTCATATAATCAGACTGTGATTGAGAAATAAGAGTGTGGAGTAATTTTTCAATTTTCTTAGTTTGTCGCAGGATTCTGATAGAGAAGTGATGTGAACAGTTAGTCATTCTATGAGTTGATACCCATTGACTGTACTGAACCATCTCATCAGGAGCATAGTCTTCTATTTCATTTTCTAGGTGAGTTTGAAGCAATGAACTGGTGGGGCATTTTTCACACAGATGAAGCATAAAGACTCTGTTATTTATATCACATGTTATTATTTTAATTAGATCTTGGTATGTTTCCTAATAGAAATGGAATTTAGAAGCAATTTAACATTTTGGTGGTAAATGCACACACATACGGTATGTGTTCCTGATGATCCTGCAAGCATACATTGTTTTGGTCGAAGAGAAGCAAATTTTGAGAATCATACTTTGCTTTCAGGATAGTTTTTTTTAAATAGAGAGAATGCAGCAAATTTTCTTATGTAGAGAGAATCTGTGCAGGTACTTGTCTTTGTGTTTAAAACACACACACACACACACACACACACACACACACACACACACACACACACACGAAACACTTAAATCACAGTATGAATGACCATTGCTTCGCCATAATAAAAGCTCTTATTCTTCACTAGTCAGTTCATTCACACAAGTCAGGGCATTATCACATATATCTTGCAGATACTGTCCAAGAAAAGACTGCCTACTTGTACTTTCCATAATGCTTCAGTCATAATACCAATATTTGTCGTAAATAATTCAAAAGGTGATTGGTGTAACCTAAAAAGTAATTAATTAATGAAAAATCATTGTATCCCATTGTTTCATTACAAAAGTATTTCACATTATTATTGTAACATTAGGGGACTTACTTTTGTTTTGGAATGAATAGTTAAAAACTGCAACAATCAAATTTTTAACCAATAATTGTCTCTGTGTACAGCTCGGTACAAGAGCTCAGAACTGCATGCTCAGTGGACACGTGACGCAAAATCAAAGGAACTGGATGATGCAATACTTATAGTGGCAGTAAAACGGTGTTCTCAGATATGATTTGTTCCCAGGGAAATCCAGTGTAGCCAACTCCAGCAATTTAGTGGTGACATTGTAGTCATCAATTAGCAACTTAAGTATTTCTTTTACAGTAATGTTGTTTTTTACACTTCGCATTATTTCTACAAACTGATTCGTTTTGCATGACATAATGGAATATGTAGTGTGTTCATGGTGTTTGTAAATTTTTCAAAAGTATCTGTGAGGAGGCAATACCTTAAAAAAAAAAAAACTATAATGTCCATGCATGGATTTTGTTTAAAAGAAATTATTTACAATTTTTTCTGAGATGTAGATGATGGATATGTACTGCAGGAAACATGACTATAAAAATATAAACATTCCTCCTTAACCCTTTAACTGCTCTGGACATGTTAATGCGTGTGCCTTTGTACCTGTCCGTGTGTGCTCTGAACGTGTATACACGCGCCACCAGTCCTTCTATCTGGTACTGTGAACGTGTCTACGCGTAGACGTGTTCAGAGTACCAGGTAGGAGGACTGGTGGCGCGCATAAACGCGTCCAGAGCAGTTAAAGGCTTAACTTAAAAAAAATATCAAGTTTCCTCTGCAAAAACTGTACAAACTATTGCATTTTTAAATTATAAAGGAGCTCGTTTATGAAAGCCTGAATTCCTGAATCTATACAACTTCTTTTTGTGATAAGTGAAAAAGTAATTTACCTACAACATTTACATTTTGAAAATGTGAATATATCTAGGTAAACTTCTGCTACCCAAAATTTCAAGGATTTGCTTGACAATGGGTGTCATTTCCTAAAATTTCTGGACGATTTGATGGGGAATGACCCCTATGCAATATTGGGACATGCGTTACCATGAAGTAACAGCACACTTTGTCACACACCATTAGACAACAGTGGTTTTTGACGGACATGCTGCTTCATAAATATTCTTCATTCTCCGATGTGATGTCTACCGGTATGTGTTAAGTGGTAAGTGTTTTTCCGTTGCTAAGAAAAGAAAACCACCACGTTGATCCTGTTTGGACGCATTGGGTAATAATGTCGCCATTGTTTACCTTTCTGCATTTACTGCACGAATGTCAGAAAGACACGAATGCCACACTAATACCTTGCCAACAAATTGGTACTTATATGTCCGCATCAGACTCACCACACACAATTCAACAAAAACTGACATTTGGATTACACAGAATGGGCATATGATTAGTGAGTCTGGACAATTTAAATCTGTAGGTATTCAGATAGATGGTAAGTTGTCATGGAAAGCCCATGGGTAGGATTTTGTTCAAAAATTGAATGCTACTGCTGTTTAAGTTCAACCATTAAAGATGTTTTAGAACCTGTGACTGTTTATTCAATGTAAACACACAGAACTGGAGCCAATAACTGTTTTGCAATAGTTATTTATTCATTCCATGCACCAGTTTTCAAGCCTTTTCAGGCTCATCTTCAGATGGTTTTCAGAAGTTGCATAGCTATTTCAAGCATAATGCTGGGTGCTGGTCTGCAACAGTATGGGCCGCTTTTGTTGTTAGTATCCATCTGTTTGCTTCCATTGTGATGACCAGTTGGTACCACAACACTCACTTTCCCACAATATGTATGCACATGCTAGATGCTGGCAAGGTTTCATTATCACAGTGTATATGCGCAATATTGTGTAAAACTGAGTGATGTGGGATGAACTGGCCATCACAATGGAAGCAGTCAAATAGATACTAACAACAAAAGCTGCCCATACTGTTGCAAACTAGTGCCCAGCATTATGCTTGAAATGGTTATGCGACTTCTGGAAAACCATCTGAAGATGAGCCTCAAAAGTTTTGGAAACCAGTTCATGGAATGAATAAATAAATATTTCAAAAAAGTGACTGGTTGCAGTTTTATGTATTTACTTTTAATGCTGCTCTATTCTCCATTAGAACAGTATTTGAAGTAAGTGATAGCCCAACATGAAAATTAGTCTACGTTGCTTATTTCCATTCACTTGTATTGTAGAGTATTTTTGGCTTAGAAAAGAGAGTTCAATCAATATGTTGTGTAAGTTTGAGAATCTCTTGTCGACCCTGTTCAGGAGCCTTGAAACTTTGACATTGGCATCTCAATATATACACTCATCATAAAAAGTTAAGCATATTTGCAAATTACCTACCAATAATCACTATGAGCATTACTTTTGTGTTTATGTAGAAAGGTGGTTGTGTAAATGTTGTGAACTCATTTGTCGTTGCCACTTTCCCTCATGGGCGTTCCTTTTATGTGTATGTAGGAAGGTGGTTGTGTACATAATGTGAACTCATTTGTCGTTGCCACTTTGCCTCATCAGGAGCAGTGCAATCACGGCTTGTAAACAAATACAGTACACCAGAGCTATGAATGCACAGTTGTCCGTGAGCCTCTAAATGCAGCAGAATGCCTCAGCACAGGCTCTCCATGGCAGACTGTATCAAAATTGTCACATAGATGGGATTAAACACAAGACAAGTTGACATTGTGAATATTGTTCATGTTAATCAAAGTGTTGTCTCCAGACTGTGGAAAAGTTCCAGGAAATGGATTCAATAGTGGATCGACATCGCGAAGACCGTCCACGCAAAACTGCAGCAGCCCAGGACCGGTATGTTATGATATCTGCACAGAGACACCCTATAAGGAGAGTGACTACTCTGTGCCATGGGCTTCAAGAAGCCACGGGGGTTACCGCAAGGACCCAATCTGTGCACAACAGACTTTATGATAGGGGTTCATACAGCTGAAGACCTCTCGAGACTCTAGCACCCCGTCCACATCACAGGGGTGCTTGCGTAAGAGGGGCTAGAGCACGTGAACCTTGGACACGACTCCAATGGACCAAAATGCTGTTAACAGGTGAATTGCAAATAGGCTTGCATCCTGACAACAACTCTATTCGCATATGGAGGCAAAAAGGGGAATATAGACATCTCTAAATGGCTGTGGAATGTCACCAACAATCCGGTGGCTCAATTTTATTATGGCCAGGTATCGTGTAGGGCCACCGCACACCACTCATTCCAATTGAAGGCAACATGACTACTGCAGTGTATGAAAACAACATTCTACAACCCATAGTCAGTTGTTTTGCAGAGACTTCACGGTGTGTGTTGGTATCTGACAGGATGTGAGATCTGAGGAATGGATTGGTTAGCATGCTCCCCTGATATAACTGCATAGAGCATACATGGAGCGTGCTCAAAAGAGCGATTTCTAGTCGTCAGTATCCTCCATTAATGACTGAAGCTCTCAGGAATGCTGCCATTGAGGAGTGGGACAAACGTCCCAAGAGGCCTGCAATGATTTGGTACTGAGCGCGCCCTGTCCCATTCAAGAGTGCCTGAGGGTTCGTTGAGGACCTACGCATTACTGAACAGTGTGCTATACAAATCATTTAATGTTTTTTGATGTTGGAGGTCATTGCAACTTTTTTTCCCAAATGTTCCTTTTTCATTTCATAATTGGTTCCAAGACAATGTATAGCTTTCATTTGCATAATACTCCGTGACATCAAAAAATACAGTATAAGATATCTATCTTATTTTGAGATGCGAGAACCAATTATGTGCTTAACTTTTTTTAATGGGTGTAATTTTCTTTAGTGTCGTTTGTTGTTAACAATATGAGCGTATTCCGAGAATTAGCAACTAGTAGGCAGAAATCGATTCTGCATTTGTATTGCGCCTTGACTCTTGTACAGAAAGGCATGCAGTATTCTGCTGCATTCATTTTCAGTAAGCTGCCACAAGAATTGAAAAATCGTAGCAGTAATCTTTGCACTTTCAAGTCTAAACTGAAGACTTTCCTCGTGGCTCACTCTTTTCAATTTTTCAGGGAGTTCCTGGAAAACAATTAAGTTAATTCTGTATTATATTGTTGATTATGCTAGTATATACTCGCAGCTTGTCATCTGCATGGGATTTGTGTGTATTTTATTTTTTGTGTTATTACTTTTCTGAAGTCAATTTCATATACCGACTTCATTTCATGACCATGGAGATTTGCTACTTAAAATGGTCCTATGCAGTACATGTAAAATACATTATAAAAAAATAAATAAATAAATAAAACAAAGAATATGAGCTCAATACCAGGGATGAATTTCAGGCTGAACCGAAAGAAACTTTTGGTGACAATCAACAGAATGTTACAACAACAGAAGAATTCATCAAGTGGTACAAGCACATCAAGGAAAAGCAATAGAAAGGAAGAGGGTTGATTCCTGAAAGTAGTCCCTGTGGAAGTTAGAGAAGACCACCATGATCTCACTACTCTCATATACCAGATTGTAAGAGAAGAGAGACAGCATTTTGTGGCAGCGAGAACTGTCAGACCAAGTACACTCAAGAATTGGTGACCAGTAATGTAGACCCCATACATCAGGAGGTAATAGAAAATGTTGAAGGAGAAGTGTATTGTTCTTTGACACTAATCTCCACCACCTGTGGGATGTGCCATGAAAAATGGACTTGGACTTATGTTGCTGTTGTCAGATGATAATCCAGCATCCAACTAACACAGGTACAACCAACTAATCCACCATGTAAAATGCCCTGCAGAAGAACAGACATTTGAGGGTGGAGGACAACAAACAGTTTGTTTTCACTGTTGGTGGCGTGGATACTTCGTACGCTACTGCAGCGGAAGAAGACTATTAGATGACTATTGTGCCACAAGACATCAGCAATCACAACAGTGCTATTCGTACCAGTCAACTGCAAACGATTACAGTCGATCTGTGGACCGAAGCTAATCACTGTATCCACAATGGGTCACTTCCCAACACGCCATAGGCATTTCCTGTCACTGTACGGAGGTATCGGCCACTCGGCTAACCACGGAAAGGCTGCCACAGATGAAAATCGTCTGCGGACAACAGTTATTGAGATGTCAGGAAAACTCACTGACATCATTCACGGCCGACTGTGTCAGGTGCTAGTGAACTCTGGGGCTTCTTTTTCTGTTATGTCAGATGCTTATTGCTAGCTAAAGAGTACTGCATTCTGTGATATGAAAATAATTGTCTGGAAGTCACAAAAAGGAAATATGTGTAGCTGACAGGAACACGTATTGCAGGAATAACTATCGATAACAGAACACAGCCTTTAAAATTTGTCATTTAAACAGAACAAAGTCACGATATTATTTTCAGGGGAAACTTGCTGCAGGCATCACAGTGTGGAAGATCAGAGCTCCAGACTGATAAAGCTACTTCAACAACCACAGATAACAAAGATTGCTTCAGGACATTTGTTCGCCACCAAAGTCGTCGTTACCCCTTCCTCGACGTCTCGAGACATCTCCCAAAAGAAATCTACAAACCGGTAGTGACAATAAGCATTCTAGATGGGCGAGGAGTGTCACGAGCAGCCACAACTCGTCCCTAAAGGTACGTGCTCAGAGATAGCCGAACCAGTCCAGGAGGGTCAGCTTAGTGACACCGGTGAAGAAACGTGCTCTACTACCACTACAGACGACACAGGGAAGGAAGCTAGTATCGAACTGCCGATAGGACCTGACGTCACCGAGGGACAGTGTCAGTTGTGGTCCTTCTGCATCAGTTTTCGGACGCTTACAAATCCTGAGTGAAGAGCAGCCAGGGAAGCAGCCTACGGTAAAACACCGTATCGACACTAAGGATAATTCACTGATTGGCCAGCACTCGTATAAAGTTTCTCTGGTAGAATGACGGATGGTCCCGGAGGAAGTGGAGATGATGCTGCGAGGTAACATCATTGAATGTTTAGTGTGTCCTCGGTCCTCTTCGATGGTGTTCTCCGACGGTCCTTGTGAAGAGCAAAGATGGCACATGGCATTTCTGTGTCAGATCTCGGGTACTGAACAATATCACAAAGGAAGATGTCTGTCCGTTGCGGTGTGTCGATGACACCCTGGACTTCTTCGACGGAGCAAAGTATTTCTCAGTTACGGACATGCTGACAGAACATTAGAAAATCGAGGCTGACCGGGAAAATCCTGCACGCCTTCCACACGCGAATGGCCTTGCAGTACACTTTAGTAACAGGTTGGCAGGTACGGTCTCGGTGTACGTCGACACGGAACAGAGAGTGGGATCGGTACTGCCTGTAGTGACATTCGCACACGACTGAGTGAAGCAAGAAACTGAAAGCTTCTCACTTTTCTTTTTGTTCTGTGGTTGCGAGGCCAAAAAGACTGTGGATACCCTATTCCTGTTTCGGCTGGACGATACTCGGGATGACTAAATGAAACGCATTACAAAGATCGAAGGAGCAAAGCAGCTGGCTCGAATATGAACCCTGTATGCCCAGATTAAATACCGAATGCACTCTTAACGCCGAGCACTGACCGGTGAAGTACAGCCGAGGGGAGTCGGTACGGAGTTTTATACCTGTGCGGATAGTGAGACTATTGAAAATGTTACTGTAGTCCTAGTTTGGGTCTCGTCGTATCCTTAATCGTGTATCGCATAATAACGTACGACATTGAGGACTGTAACCCTTTGTCATGAAGATGAAAGCACGAGTCCTCTGTGTGAAGCCCTGGTACAGTCCAGAGACACACATTGATGGTGGGAGGTTCGAGAAAACTAAAGACCGACTCGAGGATCCTGGAGCTTTGAAGGGAGGCGCTACTTTCGATGCTCGTACTAGTGAAGAGGATATAATGACGTGACCACAACGTGAGAATCCACCAGCACTGCCATACGGAGGACCGTTGACGAGATCTAGATCTAGGGTGCTGTAGTCTGCTCCAGCGAGAACTAATGATGAAGCGAGCTGTGGCACGTGAAGTGTAGTGGTGTGGTGTAGTGGTTAGCATCGTCAGCGGGTGTGCTGTTGGTCAAGAGTTCAGATCCGACCACCAGCAGTTATTTGTAATTTAGTGTTTATCAGTTCTGGGAGGTTCTAGAAATATCTTATGTTTGTAATGTTTTAATAATCTGGAGTATTAAATGTCTGTATAAATAGCTGTAGTCCCTATGCAGGAGGTCAGTTCTGGTCTGGGTACTTTGGTGTCAATAATAAACATGCTTTGAGTTCTAAGTGTCGTGTTTTTGTTTTGATGTGACAATATTTCTCACAGACAGCAGCAGTGATCCACTAAAATTCCAAACTAATGGTGATGGTATGCTGTCTTATATTTAATGAGGTAGGAGTCGCATTCTGTTATCACAGTACATTTACTTGCTTATGAGATGTACAGTTGGCACCATAGCATTGTTTAAAATGAAATGCAGCATCCATGCAGACGGGGGAAAGTTGTGGATGTATTTTTTAATGTTCTATGACTGGGTGTCATTGACAGAAAAACTGGTTTTTCTGGAAACAGCTGCCGGTCATGTTGCAGGAAAATTGTTGGTTCCTGTTTTGAATGCTGACACTAATGACTGAGTTTGCATATTCTTCCAGTATTTTCATTCAATGATTCTTTAGGCAGTAGGTGAAACAGTGAAGGGTTGGCATTGTGTGGTCACCTAGGGCTGATGTCTTATCAGTTTTTTTTTCCTGAGATAAAGAACAGTGTGCAGTAGTACAAACATCAGGTATTAATCTATAAAATTTCTAAACTATGAGCAGTTATATAGGTTTATGACCAAGGAATAATGGATAAAATGATAATGTCCTAATTTCTTCTCATGTATATGACAGAGAGGTGTATGATGCCTTTTGTTAATACATTTGTGCTTAATAGATTTACTGATAGTGGCTGTGTTGTAGAGACAGCATGATTGTAATCAAAACAAATGGAATAATTAGGTATAATGTGATAAGGATGTTGTGAGATCTTCTATTGGTTGTTGGAGTGACAGTTAAGTGCCCTATTACAAGAACAGACAATTTTGCCAGAAAATGCTTCAAAAAGTAATAGAGAGAGAGAATCCTAATTAATAACTGATTTTTAAGTAGACCAAAATAATAATATTTAAATCAATTGAACAAAAAGTGTGAGAATACCTTGAATGCACCACATTTCCTGTATTGCTATTTTCAAGTTCAATTCATTGTGACATAACCTTCATCCACTTTCATGTTTCATTTAAAACTTTTGTCATATTTTTCTGTCAGTTTTCTTCCTAACTTCTTTTGTGTGTTTCATTTTTATCTACTAATTCACTTTGCTGTGGTTCTTATTTCTTTACTGAAATAAATATTAAAAATGTTGAATACTTTAATATGTCATTTGGCAGTTTCATGTGGTCTGTGCATTTCAGGCAAACGATGATAAAGTGTTGGTTATACCAGCACAGACACCTGTTCCGGTCAAAGTCACAAAGGGACTTCCATTGACACTCTCAGGAGAGAGTATAGAAGTTCAGGATGTTGAAGCTAGAGATGATGATGATGATGATGATGATGATGATGATGATGATACAGGGAGCTGTAGTTTTGGGAAATGTAAGTAAAAGTTTGTACACATTCCGTCCAATAATTTTAGTAGATTTTTTGTAAAAATTTAGCAGACAATTTAATTTTAATTTATAAAAGTGATAACTTGCATGAGAATATTCCTTAGTGCACCTATAGGCAGTGCCGAACCCCCCCCCCCCCCCTCCATTCAAACACACACACACACACACACACACACACACACACACACACACACACACACACACACACACACACACATGCACGCACGCATAGTCGAAGTAATGAAAAAACCCTCTGTTTTAAAATATGAAACTGTGGGTACTAGCAGAGATCGCCCATGAATTTCAACTACCTTAGTTCTATGAGGAGGACACTTGATTCCAAGATGATTGTGTTGCAATTCAAAGAGTGGCATTCTTAAAGAATGGTTTAATCAATATGTGAATAATTTGTTACTCTGCTAAGTTCAACAGGCACCATATTTCAACATCATTGAACACCTTTTGTGACGGGGCCCTCACACACTTAATATGTATGCGCAGTAATATTGTGCCAATATATTGCAGGAAAGTGCAAGGCCAAGGACAGCACAATACAATTGCGCAATATTCATGCCTTTGTAGTGAACATGTTGGTGCGCAAAAATGTGGAACTCATATGTATTGTTGCTTGCCTTGCAAAACACAAGCAGAAATTATGCAGAATAGATGAAATTAGCCTGAAAATCTTCCAGTACATGTTTCAATGAGCCACTGGCTCATTCACTGTGTCGCAGCTTCATAAACAACAAAAACTAATTAAAAATTAAACAAGGAAATTGTAAATTATTGTGTACACATGCTGTGTTTTATGTGTGTCCTCTACTGTAACAACTGTTGCAAAAAAAATAATTATTTACTGATTACTAATTGAAAGCTTGCGTGATCTGATGTCTGTGGAGTGCAAGGAAGAAAAACATTTATGCTGACAGGACAGCTGCCCTGATCCTATTTGCCAATTCTGAAAACTGCTATAAGTAAAATAAACTTTTCTGCTGACTATCATGACACATGGGCTTCAGTTCCCTCTGCCATTTTGGACAATGAGGAATATGGCATCTGAGAAATGAAGTTTGTGACTGTTTACAAAGTACTGCATGATGCTTTAATATACATACTCCAGCACACGCCCTGATCTTTTGTCATCTATTTTTTTCATTTCTCTTCAGAAATTCATTCAGTGTGAATTGAATTTCTCTTGATCTCAGTAGGAACTGCTGTTTATTGCACATCACTGCCCTTACATGGTACAATTTACATTGCCATATAGTGAATGTGTGTCAGAATTGTTTAAAGCTCTCTAGTCTCCTTCAATATATTGTACAGACTGTCAATACTGCTCATAGAGGGTCAGTATTATTGCAAAATAAATATTGAGCATGGGAGGGCTTCTCAAGTTTTTGAGCAGATAATTCAGTACGTGCTTCCTCCTCAGTTAAAGGTTGTGAAATCCCCCTGTGGGTCCGGGGTTTAGAATAGGCCCGAGGTATTCCTGCCTGTCGTACGAAGTGACTGAAAGGAGTTTCACACGTTTCGGCCTTTATGTGATGGTCCTCTGTAGGGTTTGATCTCCATTCTTCGGATTTTCCCGAAGAGCGAGCCAATTGGGGAAGGGTGCCTTATAAGGTGGATCGTGTCCATCGTGCATTGAGATCTTTAGCCTTCTTTCTTGTTGCTGCATTGCAGTCCTGTCCATTCTCCATCTCTTGGGCGAGCACACCTTCCTGGGTTCATTTTCGACCATGCACTACGCAGTGTCAATTTCTACGTCAACGATGACCATGGACTTCTTTGCACCTGATATCCAGCTCGGTAGCCAGTCCGTTGTGGTGGGGCTGCCACATACCCTGTTGGTTGTAGCCCCCCGACCACACAGGGATCGCTCTGCTGATGCCTGCGCCATTATCTCCCTATGTATGCCAAGGGGTAGATGCCCATCCTCTGGGGTATCGGGACTCCCGGCAATGGCCATCCTGCCAGGTGGCCTTTGCTACGGCTGGGTTGCGCCTGTGGGAAGCGCCCTTGGTCAGAGTGGGTGGCATCAGGGCGGATGGCACATGATGAAGCGTAGTCCATCATCTGTTACTGGTGGTGAAACACCAGCAGTCTCTAAGCGATCATGAGCTCAATTCAACGCACAGTAGTATGACCCCAAATTATTCCCCTCCCTGGCCACACCATGGGAAGAATGTCGTGCTAAGGATGGCAGCGGATCTTATTCGCGCCAGTACCTTAGATGTTCGAGAGCTGATGGGGAATCTTTCATGACAATGAAGCCTCAGTTTTTTGTTGAGCATTTAGAGGACAAGTTTGGGAAGGTGGAGGGCTTGTCCAAAATGAGATCTTGGGTCAGTCTTGATCAAAACAGCATCTTCTGCCCAGTCACGGGAGTTACTTGCTTGTGACAAGCTGGGGGATATTTCTGTAACCATCACTTACATGGTCCAGGGTATCATATTTCACAGAGACCTTCTTTTGCAGTCCGATGATGAGCTGCGCACCAATTTAGAGCGGTGAGGTGCACATTTCGTGTGGCGTGTCGACCGGAGTCCGAAGGATAATCAGGTTGCCACCGGTGCCTTCATCTTGGCCTTTGAGGGTGATACATTGCCCGAGAAGGTCAAGGTGATGGTCGACCGGTGTGATGTAAAGCCCTATATCCCTCCCCTGATGCGGTGCTTTAAGTGCTGGAAGTTCGGCCATATGTTTTCCCGCTGTACTTCTAGCGTCACATGCCGAGATTGCGGACGCCCATCACTTCCCAATACTCCATGTGCCCTGCCTCCCATCTGTGTCAGCTGTGGAGAGCACCATTCGCCTTGCTCGCCTGACTGCAGGATTCTCCAGAAAGAAAGGAAAATCGTGGAGTACAAGACGCTGGACAGACTGACCTACACTGAAGCTAAGAGAAAATTTGAATGCCTGCATCCGGTGTGTATGACATAGTCTTAAGCCGCTGCTGCAGCAGTGGTGAAGGCTGGAATTTGCATGCCAATACCACAATTGGACATTCACTGAGTGACGATAAATGGCCTTTCCAGATTAATTGGTCAGGTGACCGTTGGTGTGTATGGCATGAAACATCTGAAAGCAAGGGGTATCAGGCTGGAGGTGGGAATGGGGGTGTGGGACATTCCAGCAGAAATGCGATCTATTGGCTGGAGCCCGCTGACATCACGGTGAGGCAGCACAGCATAGCATAGCACAGCAGTCTGATTATTCAGTAGATGTACTGCACCACACTTGCTTTGGGGTGTTATTCATTCATTTTACTTTCAATTTGGTTCAATACATAGTTGAACAAATTAAATAAAGTGGCATGACAGATGTATTACACATTAGGAAATGATAATTAAGATGAAACATAACTCACTCGTTTGGTGTAGAAACAGATGGTAGTGTAGACTGTTCCACATTTCTGTTGCCGTTTATCAGATGAAGGTGAAATCCATAGCAGCTTCCTCCTTGTGCATATCTCTTTATAGTTTCCAATTTTGCTTATTGATTCAGAGACCTAATCCTTAAATGAATGTTCTTGTTCCTACATAAAGAGCAATAACTGTGTGGAAACTGTTTCAAAATAGAGCACAGAGACTTTACAACATTTTTTTGTTTGCGCACCCCGTTTCCATTAAAATCAACAAATTCTCCTTCAAACTGCAACATGTTGTTTTTCCGTGCTCGTATTGGAGAGTAATGATCATCGTGAGATGTAATTGATAGCCAGTCTGCAACAGTCTTCTAATTCACTTTTTGCTACTAGAATACCTAACAATTTATCATTGTTTTGGTACTTAAATGCAGTATAACTTGCAATGTATTTCACTGCATCTGGAAGAACATCCAGAATTGCTGCACAACCACACAGTTTTACCTCATCCATACAAATTATAAAAGTGGGTGTGCGTATATATGTATGCATGTATGGGGCATTCAGAAGCCAAGCTGACTGACTCCATCAAATGAAAATGTTCAATACAAACAATTAGTTATTGAGTTATTTTAAAAAAAAAGCTCTAAAATTTTTCAGCATATTTAGAATAAACTGATGTTAAGGTTACGTTTTCAGCACTTTATAAATATATAAAAAAATTCAATGGCTATCTCTCCCATAAGAAAAACTGCTTTGTATGGAGTGAGTCACATTGCCGACTGAAAGGTGTTGACAAAATATTGTGAGTGGTTTGAATACAGGCAATTTTATGAAACAAATAAACACAAGCAGGACCATTTTACGTGAAAAAATCACAAGTATCAATGTAACTTGATGTACAAGTAGAAAATGCGGTCCCCCTCCCCCCCCCCCCCCCTCCCCCCCCCCCCCCCCCCCACACACACACACACACACACACACACACACACACACACACACACACACACACACACACACACACCATGGAGATCAGTCTTCATGTACTATAAAGAAGACCATGTGGAACATCAGCTAGACTTTCTAAAGGTCAGTTTCAGTTTTTTGCATTTAATTCTTCAGTAATTGGTGTGTTTCCAGAGAAGGAAGTATCACTTGCATTACCTGGAAATTTAAGGAGACACGCCTCATTTCTCTCTTCAAATACAAAATATTTGTAATCCTCATACCGTAGGAGAAAATTTTTCCAAGCAATCTTCATTTAGTCTGGAAGTTAATATGTAGCTGACCTTCATACTTTTTAGACTTTCAAAAAGTCCAAAGAGAGATGTTATTGACGTAATGAAACCTTTTTCGAAAGGCAACAAACTGTCTCTATCACCACCTTGCACTCGGGAACAAATGTCTAGGAATCTCTTTAGAGTATTCTCCTGAATTGTGACATTCATTCCACATCCCCGTTGCAGAGGTGAACATTCATCTTTTGGAACTCTTAGAGCTCGAGAAATCAAAGACACCAATAACGAATTCATTCTGCTTTGCACGTCCTCTTAGATTTAAGTGTGCTTCAGTAATGTGGTGCGTTATCATTAGGTCACTTTTTTATGTTTAAAAACTTATTTTAAGATAATTTTTTAGCTATAATTAATTGGAGTGTTATTTATGCTCTTGCTTCTTACCTCTTTGCTTACATCCTGGCTTTGTGTAGTTTATTCTCCATGTCAGTTTATGCTGGGGATTGCAGCTTCCTTCTGGAAAGTAACCCTAGAAGTTTGTTTCTTGAATCTCATTCATAATCTTCAGGCCAAAAATGAATTGAACGTGCATGTACAGTTACCACATTCACTTTGGCTGCATGTTTGTGTCGAACTGTTGCTCATCTTTGGGAAATGCGTGATAAATAATGTTTGTTATCTTTTGAGCAATATTAATGCATTGTGCCACAGCCCAATTTCAGTGACCCTTGCTCACAATTGACACAAAACTAGTTATTTTCTTTACACGCACAGCCACAACAATTCTCAAAGCGACATCAAGGCATACAGAGGCATCGAAGAACTTCTTGCTCACCAGGAGCCAGAATGGTTTACCTCCTTATTCTGTTGTCCGTGGGAGGAGGGAACATTATGGTCTGGGGAATGTTTTCATGGCATTCTCTTGATGATCTTATCATTGTGGAAGAGAGAGTGCAGCAATGAAAGTATGCATCTATTCTTGGGGATCATGTTCGCCTTTACTTGCAATTTGTTTTTCCTAGGCACGTTCACATGTACCAGCAGGACAAGGAGCATGTCGCACAGCTCACTTTACACATGTGTAGTTTGAAGAGGGCCAGGATGAGTTGACTGTGCTCTCCTGGCCACCAAACTCCCCAGATTTAAACCCGATCAAGAATCTCTGGGACAACCTCGATCAGGCTGTTTGTGCCATGGATCCTCGACCGTGAAACCTAGCCTAGCTGGCCACAGCACTGGAGCTGGCATGGCTCCACATCCCTGTTGGCACCTTCCAGAACCTTATTGACACTTTCCCTGCATGTCCTGCAGTGGTCCGACACTGTGTGTGTGTGTGTGTGTGTGTGTGTGTGTGTGTGTGTGTGTGTGTGTGTGTGTGTGTGTTCTTGCAATAATTATATCAGTTATCAGCATCACTCAGTTCAGTTTGTGTATATATTGTTTTTTTTGCAATTTGTTTAAACATTATGTTGAAGTCGGAGAATATGTTTTTAATGAAGCAAGCAGTAGCTTTAAATGTCCTATACAGTAAATGCAATAAATTGTTTCAGCTGACGCTTGATGATGTGTCCGCTTCCAGCAGTTTAACTGCTGAAATAAATGTAAACAGGTATGTAAATTTCATATTTTTGATTGTGAAGAGGGAGGTGGTTGTTGTTATTTTAATGTATGAATAGTCAGCAAAAAAATGTATGCCTACCACATATTTGACCAGTTGACTGACCCGCATTTTTTTCTTTTTTATTTATTTTTTTAAATTTTTATTATTTGCTGATGTTCAAAGTTTAAAATTTTAATTTTATGGTATGTGTTGCAACTTTGCTTTGCTACTCTGTTGCCTTTGATATTCATTCACTTTTCTCCCTTTTAGTATTGGAAGTTAGCATGCAAGCATAACTGATACTGCAACATAGAAGAAATCTTCCTTTCGACGAGGTCCTCCGGCATCAGATGGACAAGAATTCTCAAGGAAACTGGTTAAAAACCATAATTTAGGAAAACAAAATTTAACAATGTTGATATTGCCTGTGATATTAAAATAAAATGTTTTCATATACTTATTTTGCCTTCAGCCATCCTTTCCCCTTTCTCTCCTTACTGTTAACAGTAGTAATTAGAGACTGGTTTATATGCATTTGGATGTTGCTTATGCATTGGCATATTTGGCTCCTTCTCACTGGTTACTGCGTATTTTGACTAAAAACTAGTGACGATGCGTATTTTCACCTATGTTTACAATATTTTAAAAATTTAGATAGGCAGTCTCTAGCTCGATCTAGTTTTGATATCTTACAGATTGACCGCAACCTAGAACTGCATGCAATCACTAACCGAGAGGCCACTGCATAGTGAAATCTTTACATAAGAGGAACAGGAACAGGCACACACTCAATGCTCCTGCACTGGCTAATCCAGGTTAATCCCCTCCACTGTCATACCGTACGCGTTGGTAACAGTTGAATTAAACTAATCAAGCTTTCAGTCGCATGTCCGTGGTTTCACTTTAGCTTTCCATTTACACACAGTGGAACGTGTTTACAACATGTTGTGTGCCATGTTGCCTGAAAAAAGAAACGTCATTTCGTGGATAGCTGACCATCCTGAAACATTTACATATGACGAAATTGCTTTATACTGTCGAGTTTGTGAGAGAAACGTTCCGTGCAAAAAAAAAAAGTTTCAAATAGACCAGCATGTCAAGACAAGTCGTCATATCACAGGAATGCAGAAGAAAGGACCAGCAAGTTGCAGTACCAGGGATTTGTCCAAAGGAAAACAAAAAGTTGGTTGAACATGGATGTGTGTGAAGCATTCACTGCAAGCAACATTCCTCTTCACAAACATACAAACCCTATCCTCAAAGGCTTCCTGCACAAATAATGCTTAAATCATAATATATACCAGATGAATCAACACTGCATAAAAATTACATACCGACAATTTACGTAAATGTTCTGGAAGAAATACACTATGAACTCGAGGACAGCATTATCTGGATTTCAGTTGATGAAACTACAGACACTTGTGGCCTTTACATTGCAAACTTAATTGTTGGTGCTTTAAAAGAAGAGCCTTCTTCTACCTATTTAGCGGCCTGCAAAGAACTTGAAAAAGTAGATCATCCTATGATTGCCAGATTTGTGAATGAGGGTATTAGAAAAATATTTCCAGAATCTTCTGCAGATGAAAGGGTGTTTGTGTTTATTTCAGATGCTGCTCCCTATATGATCAAAGCAGGAAAAGCCCTCAGAGTGTTTTATCCCAATTTGATTCATGGGACGTGCTTTGCTCATTGAGTACATCACCTTGCTGAAGAAGTACGTTCCACATTTGTGAATGTCAATAAACTGATTTCATCCTCAAAGGCTCCTGCTTGCATCAAGACATACAAAGAAAAAAAACACCAAACGTGCCTTGACCTCCCGAACCAGTGGTAACTCGTTGGGGTATGTGGGTTGAAGCTGTGTTTTTTTAAATGAACATTTTGAGGCCATTAGAGGGATAGTAAACAATTTCGATAGTGCAGAGACGTTGGCAGTTTGCCAGTGCAAGGAAGCTTTTAATGATTCCTGTATTAAAAAAGACATTGCTGTGATTAGTTCTCATTTTTCCCATATACCTACAAGTATTAAAAAGCTTGAAACTCGAGGTTTGGCATTGAATGAATCTATTCAGTTAATGAATAAAATTATTCTAGTGAACTCCTCATTGCCGGAGGTATTCCCAAGAAAAGTTCGAAAACATTTTAAACAATAATCCAGGCTTTGAACCCTTGTGCCAATTTGATAGTTTTATTAATGCAACAGGTGAACTTTTACCAGAAACAATAAGTGCCAACATATTGTAACTGTGGGCATGTATAGTGTCAGTATAAGTGGGTATAATTTAGCATCTTACACTTGTAGATATAGGATGGATGAAGGAGTTTCAATTTTCATAAAACAAGGGTTAAATGCAAAACTGTAGAAGTAAGCAAATTTTGTGTTGATCTGCACTTTGAGTTTTGTGCATCTGAACTTCAGCTAGATAATGTAGTATTGATATTAGCAACAGTCTACAGGTCCCCATTAGGAGACTGTGAGCTATTCGTGAAAAAAGTCTGTCGGACAAAAAGTAGTAGTTATTAATCTGTGGTGATTTCAATGTAAACTTTCCAAGTAATTCTGATAGGGAAAGTGAACTATAAGTGTTATTAACAACAAATAACTTAGAATCAGTGATCAGTTTCCCTACATGTATAGCGCAGGACAGTAGCTCGCTAATAGATAATGTATTTGTACAGAAAGAAGATGTATAACACACGCTTTCTCTGTGGTATATGGATTGTTAGACCATGATGCACAACTGATTAACTTACAGAACCTAACAGGGTGTAGAGTCCAGAAACCATTAAGTAAAAGTGTGAGCTCGCTCAACCCGGTATCTATAGAGCACTTCAGAGAAAGCTTAAGAAATGTTAATTGGGGAGATGTATATAATGAGCCAAATGCTAATGATAAATGCAACACATTTCTTGATAAATTTATATCCCTTTTTGAACATTGATTCCCAAAGAAAATTACTGAATGTAACACCACACGCTTTTCAAAGAAACCTTGGATTACTACAGGTATTAAAGTGTCTTCATAAAGGGAAAGAAAACTGTGTGAGACAGCAAGAACTAGCAAAGATCCAGCAGTAGTTTTAGACTATAAAAATTATTGTAACATACTAAGAAAAGTTGTAAGGGAATCAAGAAATATATATGTTGGAGAAGAAATTAACAACTTTGTAATAAAATAAAATCAATATGGAATGTTGTTAGGAGGGAGACACGAAAAGTAACTGCTGGGGTAGGTAGTATTACTATTAAAGAGAATGAGAGCATCCTAACCAACAGTACACAAGTAGCTAATGTATTTAACAACCATTTCTTAAGTGTAGGAGAAAAAAATTGGTGAGAGCAGTTCAAAAGAAAAAGCCAGACAGTACATGGAAGAGTCTGTTTTGAAAAAATGTAGTCAGATTAACTTTCACCTAACAGCCTCTTGTGAAATAAGTAAAATTATTAAATCTTTGAAAAATAAATGTTCTGTTGGAGTAGATGAATCTCTAATAAGATATTAAAACAATTGGAGCAATTACAGCTGATGTTCTGATTCACACATGTAATGCATCACTAACTCGAGGTATTTTCCCAGACAGGTTAAAATATGCCATTGTCAGGCCTCTCTACAAAAGGGGGACACCACAGATGACAATAATTATCGGCCAGTATCCTTGCTTAGAGCATTTTCAAAAATCTTCGAGAAAGTAATGTACTCGAGTGGTTAGCCATCTCAGCAGTAATGGGATACATAGTAAATCACAGTTTGGATTTCAAAAATGCTGTTCCACTGAGACAGCAATATACAATTTCATTGTCCACATAATATAGTCTTTAAATAGTAAAATGTCACCAATAGGAATTTTCTGTGACTTTTCCAAAGCATTTGATTGTATGAACCATGACATTATGTTACAGAAATTACAACTATACGGTATAAATGGAATAGCATACGAGTCATACCTACGGAACAGGAAGCAAAAAGTTTCCTTACATAGGTCCAGTGATATAAATAAGTTTGCCACTTCATCTAACTGGGATGAAATTACATTAGGTGTTCCACATGGTTCAATCATGGGTCCCCTTCTGTTCTTGATATATGTGAACGACCTCCCTTCCTATCTGAAACAGGAAGCTGAACTTACACTGTTTGCTGATGATACAGGCATCATTATTAATCCAGTTAAAGAAACTCCAATTGAAAATTATACAAATAAGGTCTTTGGAAAAGTCATTAATTGGTTTTCTGCGAATGGGCTTGCTCTAAACTTTGAAAAAACACAGTAAATCCAATTTTCTGCTGCAAAAAGTACAGTTTCTTCAATAAATATACCACATCAACAGAAGTCAGTAGACAGGGTAGAGCATACTAAGTTTTTGGGTGTACATATAGACGAGAATCTTAATTGGAAAATTCATATTTTGGATCTTCTAAAGCGACCAGGCTCAGCAACTTTTGCAATCAGAATAATTGCCTATTTTGAGGATATAGAAATTAGTAAGCTAACGTGCTTTGCATACTTTCACTTTCTGATGTCATACGGAATAATATTTTGGGGTAACTAAACATTTAGACAAAAAGTATTCACTGCTCAAAAGAAAGTGGTTAGAATAATTTATGGGGTTCATAGTCGCACATAATGTAGGCATCTTTTTAAAAGATTGGGAATTCTTACAACAGCCTTGCAGTACATTTACTTACTAATGAAATTTGTTCTCAACAACATGCACCACTTTAAAAACTACAGTGACATTCATGATTATAATACCATAAAAAAGAAAGACTTACACTATCCTTTACTCAACCTATCTTTGCCACAGAAAGGGGTAAAATATGCTGCTATAAAAATTTTCGACCAATTACCAGATGAAATAAAGTGTCTGACAGACTGCAGTAATAGCTTCAAAAATAAATTGAAATCATATCTCCTTGACAACTCCTCCTATACCATAGATGAATTCTTGAAGAGGAGTAAATAAATATATAAGTATAGTATATCCATTTTGTGCAATTTAAAGGAATGGGGTAAATAATAGAAATATTACTCTTTAACTTAGTATTGTATTAAAAAATCTTATTTCATATGTGCATTGCTTGTGGACTTGACACGTTCCACATGATAACGGCTACTGTACCGTGCGATTGATCAATGGAACATGTAAAAAAAAAAAAAAACAACAACCACCCAAATTCAAATACTGCTCGGTTATCTCAGTTGATGATGTAGAAAGGTCCTTTTCTGCTTATAAAAATGCTCCGAGTGATCAAAGACACAATCTTACTACCGAACATTTGGAACAGTACGTGGTTGTTTATGTTTACAGTAGTAGAAAAATGTAAAATAAATTGTGAATGATTTGGTCCATTAGTATTAACTAAAAGTTAATGCTGTTCAAAAAAATTTGTGATTGTATGTTGTTTTTTAAATAAAATATTTCGGAGTTTTTGAGCATGCCCCTCTGCACGCGATATATCTCGAAGTTGGTCCTGTACATATCGATTTTTTCGCTGCGACTCACTTGCACCACATCTGCTTGTTACCGATAACAATAGCAAAGAAGGAACAGTTCTTGAAACATGGTATGCATCCCCATTTTGCAAATTTTTATAAAATAATTCCAGAAAGGTCTCCTTCCTAACCTCTACCAGAAAGTATTCGGAAAATGATGTCAGCTTTCTAAATGTACAGATTTTTCGTGTGGCCAGTGCACTTCCTCATAATTGATAGGCACAGGTTCGACTTTGAGATATAATGCACACAGTAACCATGTTTTTTTTTATTATTTGTTCTTGCATATTTCATCAATTTTCATACATTTTTAAGCACGTTTCATGCATATTTTAAGGTTTTTATTATGCATATAATCCGGTCTCTAGAAATAATACTTTAAATTGCAAATTATGTATTAAGAAAGCATAGGTGTGTGTTTGTTGATTCATAGGGTTTTGGTAGAAATGTAATGTACCATTGATCATGTTTCTTGAACACTAGTAAGTGTTACACATATCATGGATTTATTTCAGGATGCGTCAGGATGAGTAGTTACGGGGTGTGGGAACATTAATGCCAATATACGTAATTCAGTTTGTTGTAAAAGTCTTTACTCCTTACCGCTATTACATGTATGTGTGATCACATTGAGCAGAGTGCTGGAAGAATGACTGATAATTACAAGCCTATACATGCTTCCACACTTCTAGTCATTTGCTTGCTATGTCTCTGACATGTTCATTGCTGCTGCCTCTTGCTGATGTTGCAAAGTCAAACTGCGAGGTCATTCACACACTGTAGATAGTTTCACAAGAGCTGAGTGGCAGTATGAACCTTCATGTTGTAAACACAGGATGTATTGTGTGTCCCACACATCATGCCCACTGACAACATAACAACTTCCAATTTTCGCGGTGGTTCGATGAACTGTTTCGAGCTGTACATTCCCCTCAGGGAATTTGCGTCACCATTAGCTCATTAATTATCAGCAATCTGCGTACTTGCTGTAACAAGTTGGAAGTAAAATTGGAAACTTGGTTGCTACTTGTAGAAGACAGTGAGCTCTATTTGAAGATCCAGTGTAACTAATAATACACACCACTTTGGTCCAGAATTGGTACCATTATCTTGAAAAGTGATCTAGAATGCTCAAAATATAATGATTTTCATTTTTTTGATTTTGCTAAGGAACAAGTAATATCCAAATCCACACATTCAAAAAGTTTCTGGGAGTTCTTGTAGAGATCATTTTGTTTTGCCCATATCATTCTGCTTATTCCATAATCATAACATGGAACATAACTGTAAGCATCTGCTTTCCAGTTTGACTGCCAGTAGAGTTGCACTACTCATAGGTTACTTGCTCTTTCGCATCTGTCTTGGGAATGGACTGCCATGACTTTCTGTTAACACTTGTTCTCATAGGCTTTCAGGTACAACAATAAGGTTACATTTATCACTGCTCTTGTAAGGTGTTACACCAACTACTTCAAATTTAGGATCTTGTTTCCAGGGTTGACAGTACATATTGACCTATCACATGTTCATCAATTGTTGTTCTCTGCCTTTTGGGGAGCGTACTCTGACGTTCTTACTTAATTAGTTCACATTACTGTGTAGTTTTCAATGTCGATGAAATAGGTGGTGGTGGTGGTGGTGGTGGTGGTGGTGGTGGTGGTGGTCTTCAGTCCTGAGACTGGTTTGATGCAGATCTCCATGCTACTCTAGCCTGTGCAAGCTTCATCTCCTAGTACCTACTGCAGCCTACATCCTTCTGAATCTGCTTAGTACATTCATCTCTTGGTCTCCCTCTATGATTTTTACCCTCCACGCTGCTCTCCAGTACAAAATTGGTGATCCCTTGATGCCTCAGAACATGTCCTACCAACCGATCCCTTCTTCTGGTCAAGTTGTGCCACAAACTCCTCTTCTCCCCAATTCTATTCAGTACCACCTCATTAGTTATGTGATCTACCCATCTAATCTTCAGCATTCTTCTGTAGCACCACATTTCGAAAGCTTCTATTCTCTTCTTGTCCAAACTATTTATCATCCATGTTTCACTTCCACACATAGCTACACTTCATACAAATACTATCAGAAACGTCTTCCTGACACTTAAATCTATACTAGATGTTAACAAATTTCTCTTCTTCAGAAACGCTTTCCTTGCCATTGCCAGTCTACGTTTTACATCCTCTCCACTTCGACCATCATCAGTTATTTTGCTCCCCAAATAGCAAAACTCCTTTACTACTTTAAGTGTCTCATTTCCTAACCTAATTCCCTCAGCATCACCCGATTTAATTCGACCACATTCCATTATCCTCATTTTGCTTTTGTTGATGTTCATCTTATATCCTCCTTTCAAGACACTGTCCATTCTGTTCAACTGCTCTTCCAAGTCCTTTGCTGTCTGTGACAGAATTACAATGTCATCGGCGAACCTCAAACTTTTTAATTCTTCTCCATGGATTTTAATACCTACTCAAAATTTTTCATTTGTTTCCTTTACTGCTTGCTCAATATACTGATTTGAATAGCATCGGGGAGAGGCTACAACCCTGTCTCACTCCCTTCCCAACCGCTGCTTCCCTTTCATGCCCCTCGACTCTTACAACTGCCATCTGGTTTCTGTACAAATTGTAAATAGCCTTTCGCACCCTGTATTTTACCCCTGCCACCTTCAGAATTTGAAAGAGAGTATTCCAGTCAACATTGTCAAAAGCTTTCTCTAAGTCTACAAATGCTAGAAATGTAGGCTTGCCTTTCCTTAATCTTTCTTCTAAGATAAGTCGTAGGGTCAGTATTGCCTCATGTGTTCCAACATTTCTGCGGAATCCAAACTGATCTTCCCCGAGGTCGGCTTCTACCAGTTTTTCCATTCGTCTGTAAAGAATTTGCGTTAGTATTTTGCAGCTGTGACTTATTAAACTGATAGTTTGGGAATTTTCACATCTGTGAACACCTGCTTTCTTTGGGATTGGAATTATCATATTCTTCTTGAAGTCTGAGGGAATTTCGCCTGTCTCATACATCTTGCTCACCAGATGGTAGAGTTTTGTCAGGACTGGCTCTCCCAAGGCTGTCAGTAGTTCTAATGGAATGTTATCTACTCCCGGGGCCTTGTTTCTACTTAGGTCTTTCAGTGCTCTGTCAAACTCTTCACGCAGTATCACATTTCCCATTTCATCTTCATCTACCTCCTCTTCCATTTCCATAATATTGTCCTCAAGAACATCGCCCCTGTATAGCCCCTTTATATACTCCTTCCACCTTTCTGCTTTCCCTTCTTTGCTTAGAACTGGGTTTCCATCTGAGCTCTTGATATTCATGCAAGTGGTTCTCTTTTCTCCAAAGGTCTCTTTAATTTTCCTGTAGGCAGTTTCTATCTTACCCCTCGTGAGATAAGCCTCTACATCCTTACATTTGTCCTCTAGCCATCCCTGCTTAGCCATTTTACACTTCCTGTCGATCTCATTTTTGAGACGTTTGTATTCCTTTTTGCCTGCTTCACTTACTGCAGTTTCGTATTTTCGCCTTTCATCAATTAAATTCAATATTTCTTCTGTTACCCAAGGATTTCTACTAGCCCTCGTCTTTTTACCTACTTGATCCTTTGCTGCCTTCACTACTTCATCCCTCAGAGCTACCCATTCTTCTTATACTGTACTTCTTTCCCCCATTCCTGTCAATTGTTCCCTTATGCTCTCCCTGAAACTCTGTACAACTTCTGGTTCTTTCAGTTTATCCAGGTCCCATCTACTTAAATTCCCACCTTTTTGCAGTTTCTTCAGTTTTAATCTACGGTTCATAACCAATAGATTGTGGTCAGATTCCACATCTGCCCCTGGAAATGTCTTACAATTTAAAATCTGGTTCCTAAATCTCTGTCTTACCATTATATAATCTATCTGAAACCTTCTAGCATCTCCAGGGTTCTTCCATGTATACAACCTTCTTTCATGATTCTTGAACCAAGTGTTCGCTACGATTAAATTACGCTCGGTGCAAAATTTTACCAGGTGACTTCCTCTTGCGTTTCTTACCCCCAATCCATATTCACCTACTACGTTTCCTTCTCCTCCTTTTCCTACTGTCGAATTCCAGTCACCCATGACTATTAAATTTTCGTTTCCGTTCACTACCTGAGTAATTTCTTTTATCTCATCATACATTTCATCAATTTCTTCATCTGCAAAGCTAGTCGGCATATAAACTTGTACTACTGTAGTAGGCGTGGGCTTCGTGTCTATCTTGACCACAATAATGTGTTCAATATGCTGTTTGTAGTAGCTTAGCCGCATTCCTATTTTTTTATTCATTATTAAAGCTACTCCTGATTTACCCCTATATGATTTTGTATTTATAACCCTGTATTCACCTGACCAAAAGTCTTGTTTGTCCTGCCACCGAACTTCACTAATTCCCACTATATCTAACTTTAACCTATCCATTTCCCTTTTTAAATTTTCTAACCTACCTGCTCGATTAAGGGATCTCTGATCCGTAGAACGCCAGTTTTCTTTCTCCTGATGACGGTGTCCTCTTGAGTAGTCCCCACCTGGAGATCCGAATGGGGGACTATTTTACCTCCGGAATATTTTACCCAAGAGGATGCCATCATCATTTTTTTTTTTTCCTCACTAGAAAATGTCAATTGTAATTTATTGCATAGAGAAGCTCACATAGTTCCTTTTTCCATTGTCATTCCGCTCTGTTCAGAAGGTGAGAAGCAAATGCGCTCACATTCAGTCAAATGTGTGTCAATTCGGTATAGCATAACTGTGTTATTTCACAGTTTTGGTATTACCTCACAGACACTAGCATTCGTTTGAGTCTGATTTTTAGAATTTCCATTGCAGCCATAATTGGGAAGACCAAATTGGATTTCTCATTGTGCTACATTGATCTGAGCATGGTTAGCTACTGGGAAATCTGACACCAACATGTACTTTTCTCATGTATTTCTCTGTTTATCACTTTTCTGAAGCATATTCATCTTGGTCTGTCAGGAAGTCAAATCACAACTTCCCTTCAGTTGTGCACCCAGATGCCATTTAACCCTTTAGCTGTACAACTTGGCTGCCACCAACTTTCTTCCTTGATTACACAGAACGCATCACAGAAATCTGATCCCCTGTGTTTTCACCATGATAAATTGCATTAATCAGCAGACCTTTGTGCAGTCATTAGTTGAGCTCACAGTAACTTTTGCTTTTTGGTAGGCTGAAGTAATGTTGGTCCTTCCTTTCCCTCTATCATTTAACATACTTCTACCAAAGCCCCCCCCCCCCCCCCCCCCCCATTCGTGGCCGTGTCTTCTGTGTCCCCCTTCTTGTAGTTTTGTGAAATGTGTCCTCCACTCTACAGGCAAAACATTGAATTTTGTCTTACATGAAGTTGTACTTTGTTGGCTACTCCTACAACAGTTTGTTTCTGGTTATGGTTGGAAAACAGGATGATCCAGTTTCTCATTAAGTTGAGGCCTCCATAGCTCTTCTATGAATTGAGCTGCTATTTGCATTGTTTCTTCAAATGTCTTGCAGTGTTCCAGTCTAACCGCGCGACCAGCTTTACTGTGTAGACCATTCAAAAATGTATGTTATGCCCTTTGTTCAGCTTCAAACAGTTCTGCCTCATTGCGTGAATTGTTCTCTCTATGGTTCTGTGTGTTAACATTAATTTTCCTATTGATGCTCAGTGGCATTTCTGTCCAAAATATGCATATTTTGGAGTAGCTCCCGTGCTTTTCTTCTTGTTCTGTTGCACAAGTGACTGTTTAAATTGGTCCTATATAGCTTAACAACTGTGTATATTATCACATGTGACAAGACACATTGCACCATCATGGATTCAAAGCTTTGCCATGGTCCTTTTCTGAGAGTCACTCCAGAATCCTAGGCTGCTGCATTCTAGAATTTACCAAAAAGCAGGTGAACATCCCGATCTTATCTTCAGAAAGAAATCGGAACTGTAGGGATCAAAGAAATGTTCTCCAGATCCAGAGTGGTGCACAGTGGCGTGCTTTTGCGACCCAGTCCACCACATACGACACGGCCATTCAGTGCTACGGAGGGGCACGAGCGCTGAGTGACGTGCGTAAGCAGCACGTGTGTCCTGCCATCAGCTACCCTTACTTTTTTGTTCACAGGCACTATGCTCATATTTATGAGATATATTTTAAATGACTACAGTGAGTGTTTCATGATGGCTTCATGTGTTACTTTTGTTACAACATTCTTGATTTTTTGTTCTTATTATTACTCATTGCAGTGGGTCATCAGGCACATTTTTTCTTTTATTTTCAGCAGGTACTTGCAGTTTCGTTCCTGCAATGTGTAGATGGGGTCGACCTGAACAAATACTTCTCATTAAGTCTCTCATGCGACGAGGTCCTGTCAGAAAGTGTCGGCTTCTTTTCTGTTACAAAGAAAATTATTTCTAAATCAGAATTTTACATGCCCATTCAACAGAGTGGTCCCAAATTAGCCTAATGCAATATTCACTGTATAGATATGTATTATTTCTGCTGCATGGTGTTAGCAGTAAGTGGGAATCAGGACGGTGCTATCACTGCTGGAGTACTGGCTATCTTGTTTTGCTGTCCTTGTTAACACATATTGGTAAAACGAATATCCCACTATACTAATTTGTCATCAGTCTGTCAAATGGGCATGTAAAATTCATTTTGCTTGTAATGGGAAACAAAGCGACGCTTTCCATCAAAGCTGGAAATTGCTTGAAAGACGTGACGGGTACCAAAATATATGCGGAAACAATAGAGAGAATGTGCCTGCTGACTCTCGGGTGAGACACCCTTACAAAAATTACAATCAAGACACTTGTGATTAAAGACATATATTGTTCAAAATACTAACTTCAGATCACAACTCCCCCTGCAGGTCCGGGGGTTAGAATAGGCCCGAGGTATCCCTGCCCGTCGTAAGATACGACTAAAAGGAGTGTCTCACTGTTCAGCCCTATAAGTCCAGGTCCCATGTTACGGGTTGATCTGCCACTTTCCAAATTCTACAGAAGTGTGGGCCATATGGGGAAGGACACCTAAAGTGGCGCATAAGTGCCCTTAGATTCAATCTCCTGAACCTCTTGTCATGGCTCTGCATCTTCACCTGCCATTCAACTATTTAGGTGAGGACACTTTCTGGGATATGTCATCTTCTTCCATTGTTTCCTGTCCTCTTTCACCCCCATGACAGTATTGGATTTCTCTGTACCCAATATCCAGCACGGTAACCAGTCCGTTGTGGTGGGGTCGTCATGTATCCATTTGGTGGTGGCCCCCTGACAACACAGGGATTGCACTACTGATGCCTGAGCTGGAAGCGCCCCACGTATGCCAAGGAGTAGATGCCTGTCTTCCTCGTGCATAAGGACTCCCAGCAATGGCCATCATGCTAGGTGGCCTTTGCTGTGGCTGGATGGCGCCCGTGGGGAAAGCCCTTGGTCGGAGTGGGTGGCATCAGGGTGGATGACCCGCAATGAACCGGACTAAGTCATCTCTTCCTGGTGACTGTATTGTGCTGGCAGTCTCCAAGAAGGACAAGATTGAGTACAATGCTGACAGATATGACCCTAAATCATTCCCGTCCCTCGCTATGCCGTGGGAGGAACGTAGGGCTACAGTAAGAAGAGAGCCATATTCACCTCAGTATTTAGTCTGTAGCAGAATGGTCGGGGACTCCTTTCTACCACTGAAGCCTCAATTTTTTGTTGAACATCTTGAGGATAAGTTTGGGAAAGTGACAGCACTGTCCAAGATCAGAAGTGGTGCAGTCTTGATTCGGATTTGTGACCGGCTGGGTGATATTCCTGTTTCTGTCACTCCCCATAAAAGCCTCAACATGGTCCAGGGGATTATTTTCCATCGTGATTACCTCTTGCAGTCTGACAACAAGCTCCGTGCCAATTTAGAACATCAGGGTGTTCATTTCATCTGGCGCGTTTACAGGGAACCCAAAGACAACAGGGTTGCTACCGATTCCTTCATCTTGGCCCTCGAGGGCGATTCATTGCCAGAAAAGGTCAAGGTGATGGTTTACCGCTGTGACGTTTAACCATATGTCCCTCCCCCTATGCGGTGCTTTAAGTGCTGGAAATTTGGGTACATGTCTTCCCGCGGCACTTCCAACGCCACATGTTGAGACTGTGGACGTCCACTGCATCCAGATATTCCCTGTGCACCTCCTCCCACTTGTATCAGCTCCGGAGAGCAGCACTCCCCCTGCCCGCCAGACTGCACAGTACTCCGAAAGGAGCAGAAAGTCGTGAAGTACAATACTTTGGACTGGTTGACTTACCAAGAGGCTGAACAGAAATTTGAACGATTACACCCAGTTTGGTTGACATCCACGTACGCTGCAGCTATGTAAACATCACCATCACAAATAACAGTCGTGCCACACTCTGTGCCATGAACAGTTGGCCCTCTGGGCCTCCAGACTACATCTGCCCCCTTGATGGTAGGGGGAAAAATCTCCTTCCGTTTCTCCCAAAGTACCTTCTTTGGGAGCAAGGAGCCCGCATCTCGTGGTCGTGCGGTAGCGTTCTCGCTTCCCACGCCCGGGTTCCCGGGTTCGATTCCCGGTGGGGTCAGGGATTTTCTCTGCCTCGTGATGGCTGGGTGTTGTGTGCTGTCCTTAGGTTAGTTAGGTTTAAGTAGTTCTAAGTTCTAGGGGACTGATGACCGTAGCAGTTAAGTCCCATAGTGCTCAGAGCCATTTGAACCATTTTTTTGGGAGCAAGGCCCTTCCAAATGCAGGGGACATTGGTCCCCTCCACCCAGCTGGAGGAGCAACAGCCTTCTCCGGCTCCTGTCATGTGGAAGGGGTCCCTTGGTATCCTCTCTCCCAAGTTGTCCACTAATGCCACAGTGGACACTCACTAGTGACTAAAGGAGCCAAAAGCTGCTGGACGAAGAGCTTCTTGGTCTTCCTCCATGCCTGAAGCTACTTCAGAGAAGTCCTCCCAGCAAGCCCCTAAAGAGAAGTGAGAGACTGAGCAAACAAAGAAGTCTGCTAAGAAAAAGGACCCTCTGGTGGCCCCAACACCACAACTTCCTACCAATTCTGCACCTGCAGATGAGGTGGAGATCTCACTATCCCCTGTGGACCTGGATCTCACTGATGGCTCATCCACAATAGGAATGGATACAAATACTTAATCGGTGGCAGCAGGTGAACCTGAGGCGCAACCTGCCTCATTGCATGCTTCATGCCTTCCGAGCCTCACGATAATGTCACCCTTCAGTGGAATTGCTGCGGTTTTCTTCACCACCTGGCTGAGCTACGGCAACTGTTAAGCTTCACACCTGCTTTCTGCATTGCCCTCAAGGAAACCTGGTTCCTGGCAATGTAGACCCCTGCCCTTTGCAGCTATAGGGGATATTACAATAACTGCAGCGACTTTAATAGTGTGTCAGGTGGAGTTTATGTCTATGTCCTAAACTCAGTATGCAGTGAACCTGTGCCCCTTCAAACCCCTCTTGAAGCTGTGGCTGTCAGGATAAGGATGATGTAGGAAATAACTGTCTGCAACGTATATCTTCCTCCAGATGGTGCAGTACCCCTGAATGTGTTGGCTGCACTGATTCATCAACTCCCTAAACCTTTCCTGCTTTTTGGAGATTTGAATGCCCATAATCCCTTGTGGGGTGGCACTGTGCTTGCTGACCGACGTAGAGATGTCAGAACTTTCCTATCTCAACTTGACATCTGCCTCTTATATACTGGGGTCCCTACACATTTCAGTGTGCCCTTAACTCGGCCATTGATTTACCCCTCTGCAGCACAGGACATCTCCCATCTGTCCACCGGAGAGCCCACGATGACATGTGGTAGTGACCACTTTCACATCTTCCCGTCACTCCCCCAGTGTCATTGCCCCGGACATCTACCAAGATGGGCTTTAAACAAGGCAGACTGGGAAGCTTTCACCTCTGCTGTCACTGTTGAATCTCCTCCACATGGTACCATCGATGTGATAGTTGAGCAGGTCACTAGAACAATTGTGCCTGCGGCAGAAAACACGATCCCGTGTTCCTTAGGGTGCCCCCCCCCCCCCCCCCCTCCCCAGTGAAAGTCAGTACCTAAGGCACCTAATAACTTTTAAACGGCTCCGTGCCTGCATTTGCCAGCTTATAAAAAGATGGAAACGGGCATGTTGGGAGAGGTATGTCTCGACCATTGGGTGCCATATGTCACCTTCCCAAGTCTGTACGAAGATCAGGGTACTAGACCCCGACAGGAGTTAGTGGCATTAACATCAATGGCGTCTTATCTGCCGATGCAACTGCTGTTTCCGAATGCTTTGTTGAGCACTATGCTCCAGCCTCTTCATCAGAGAATTATCCCCCAGCGTTTTACACCCTCAAATGGCGGATGGAAAAGAAAGCCATCTCGTTCACTGAACGTCACAGTGACCTCTATAATGCTCCATTTACAGAGTGGGAGCTCCTCAATGTACTCGCACATTGCCCCGACACAGCTCCTGGGCCAGATCAGATCCACAGTCAGATGATCAAACATCTCTCATTGGACTACAAGTGACATCACCTCGTCATCTTCAACCGGACCTGGTGCGATGGCGTCTTTCCATCGCAGTGGCGGGAGATAACCATCATTCCTGTGTTCAAACCTGGTAAAAACCTACTTGGTGTGGATAGCTATTGGCCCATCAGTCTCACCAACGTTCTTTGTAAGCTGCTAGAATGTATGATAAGTCGGTGGTTGTCTAGGGTCCTGGAGTCAAGGGGCCTCCTGGCTCCATGCCAGAGCGGTTTCCGCCAGTATCGCTTTACCATTAATAATCTAGTTTCCCTCTAGTCTGTCATCTGAACAGCCTTTTCCAGTGCCAACAGCTGGTAGCCGTCTCTTTTTATTTACGAAAAGCTTAAGACACAACCTGGCAACAGCATATCCTTGCCACATTATATGAATGGTATCTCCAGGTGCCTCGGCCTGATTTTTATTCCAAATTTCCTATCACTCCATACTTTCTGTGTCAAAGTTGGCGCCTCCCACAGTTCTCCCCATATCCAGGAGAATGGGGTCTCGCAGAGTTCTATATTGAGTGTCTCTCTATTTTTAGTGGCCATTAACGGTCTAGCAGCAGCTGTCGAGCCATCAGTCTCACCTTCTCTGTATGCAGACGACTTCTGTATTTCGTACTGCTCCTCCAGTACTGTTGTTGGTAAGCGGCGTCTACAGAGAGCCATCCACAAGGCGCAATCATGGGCCCTAGCCCACGGCTTCCAGTTTTCAGCTGTGAAGTCATGTGTCATGCACTTCTGTCCGGCATCTTACTGTTCATCCAGAACAAAAACTTTATCTTAATGATGATCCACTTACTGTAGTGAGACATATTGATTCTTACGACTGGTTTTCGACGCCCGATTGACATGGCTTCCTCACCTTCGTCAGCTCAAGCGGAAGTGCTGGCAGCACCTCAATGCCCTCTGCTGCCTGAACAACACCAACTGGGGTGCATATTACTCTATGCTGCTGCAGTTCTACAGAGCCCTTGTTCAATCCCACCTTGGCTATGGGAGTCTGGTTTGTGGTTCAGTGGTGCCCTCAGCATTGCATTTACTCGACCCAGTACACCACTGTGGCAATTGACTGGCAACAGGACCATTTAGGACAAGTCCGGTGACCAGCGTCCTGGTGGAGGCCCAAGTCCCTCCATTAAAGGTTAGGGGTGCACAACTGCTCGCCAGCTACGTTCCGCACATTCATAGTTCTCCTGAGCATCCGAATTACCATCTCATTTTCCCATCCACGGCAGTTCATCTCCTGCATCGGAGGCCCAGATCTGGGCTTAAGATTTCGGTTTGCGTCCAATCTCTTCTGTCTGAAGTGGAGTCCTTCCCTTTACCACCTGTTCTCAGGGTCAATTCACGTACACCTCCATGGTGTACACCCAGGCCAAAGCTATGCCTGGCTCTTTCACATGGTCCTAAGGACTCAGTTAACCCCAGAGCTCTCTGCTGTCACTTCCTCTCAATTCTTGACATGTACCGGGACCATGAAGTGGTTTATACTGACAGCTCAATGCCTGATGGTCACGTTGGCTTCGCATTTGTCCATGGAGGACATACTGAACAGCACTCCTTGCAAGATGGCTGCAGTGGTTTCACTGCGGAGCTGGTGGCCATTTTTCTTGCTCTTGAGTGCATCTGCTTGTGCCCTGACGAGTTGTTTCTTCTCTGTACTGACTCTTTGAAAAGCCTACAAGCTATCGACGCTCGCGATCTTTTGGTAGTGACCATCCAGGAGTCCATCTATGACCTGGAATGGTCCAGTCGTCCTGTGGTGTTGTGGACCCCAAGCCACGTCGGAATCCCAGGAAATGAACTTGCCAACATGCTACATGGAAACAGCTTCTGGAAATCGGCATCCCTGTAACTGACCTATGGTCATTATTACACCGCAAGGTGTTTCACCTCTGGGAGGGGGAATGGCATTGTCTAGGTACGCACAACAAACTGCATGCGATTAAGGAGACTACGAATATGTGGAAGACCTCCATGCGGGCCTCTTGAAGGGACTCTGTGGTTCTCTGCTGACTCCGCATTGGCCATACGTGGGTAACACATGGCTACCTCCTCCGTCGTGTGGACCTCACTTTGGTGTCACAGTGGCTCACATATGACTGTCGTCCACATTTTACTGGATTGCCCACTTTTATCCACTCTGTGGCGGACTTGTAACCTTCCCAGTGCCCTACCTTCGGTGTTGGGTGACAATGTCTCAGCAGCAGATTTAGTTTTGCATTTCATTCGTGAGGGTTTTTTTTATCGTACCATCTAAGGGTGGGCATTTAGCCTTCTCTCTAAGGTCGCCACCCTCCCTCCATTTTAACTCTGTTGCACTTTCTTTTCATTTGTTTGTCTTGGTGGTCATGTTTTCCCTATATATGTTTATCTCGCCTTGTCTTTTTGGGATGGACATTTTAATGCGTTGCAGAGTGGCTGGCGCCTCCTCTTTCATTATTGTGATCAGCCAGCCCAGACTATATGCTCTAAGGTTTTAAGACTTTCTTCTTCTTTTCCTTGTGGTGTATGTTTTCCCTGTTTTTTGTTCGTTCCATTCATTTTCTTTTTAGGTGTGGGGTTGGGTGTTTTTATACCCCAAACAAACAAACCAAACAATCAACCAAAACATGATAAGCTAAGGCTGATGTAAAGCTCCCAACATTGGCCCTGTTGCTCAACAATATTTTGGAAACAAGCTAAGTTTTATTTCATACCAAATAACAAAAGTAATACGAAAAACTGCATATGTAACTCAGATATATGCAGCAAAATGTGCAGTAAACAAAAACCTTTCACCACTACATACAGCAGAAACTGAAGATTAATGTCTGAAAAAAGTTCCAGCATATATTTCACTCATTTGTCTCTGACAGAATTATTATGAATAAAAAGAAGAGCATAAGCACTGTGCGGGTGTAAAAGCGACTGTGGTGTTGAAAATGAAACCAGCAGCAGTAAAATTTCTTTCAGAGTCAGAGGTAGATGCTGGTACGCACAATATTGTGCTGGCGATCTTCTGAAGAGTGAGAAAATTTTGCCTGTTCATTTTCCAATAAGAAGCCACATTTTCTTCAATTTTGCAGCTTTGATTTAAATAGTACGCGTAGACACATTCAGAGTACCTGGTAGGACGAGTGGTGGCACACATAAAGACATTCCTAACACACACGGACAGGTACAAAGGCACGTGCATTAACACATCCAGAGCAGTTAAATGGTTAATGTATGAGTACGCAAATGCAGAACAGACATTGGAAGCAATCATTTCATAAAATATTTAGGAGTATGTGAATGGAGCAATTTAAAGTGAAACAACCACATAAAAGTAATCACAGGAAATGCAGATGTGAGACAGGTTCATTGGAAGAATCTTGGGAAATTTTGTCCGTCAACAAATGAAGTAGTATTTCAAATCATTTGTTCGAAGAATACTTGAATATTACTCATCAGTGTGGGATCTGTACCAGATAGGATTGATAAAGGAAATACAGAAGATCCATTGGAGGACAGCACGCTTTGTTACAGGTTCATTTACTGAGCATGAAAGCATCCTGGAGATGGTCAACTGGCTCCAGTGGCAGATGCTGCTGGAGAGGTGTGGTCTACTGTTGAAGTTCTGAGAGTGAACATTCCTAGAAGAGTCGAGAAATAGATTGCTTCCTCATACATATATCTCGTGAAAATACTGTGAAGAAAAAATTAGATGGATTCGGGCCATGTGGAGGCTTACTGGCAGTCATTGTTCCTGTGAACCATTCCTAACTGGAGACAGGAAAAGGGGGAAGTGACAGTGGTACACAAAGCCCTGTGACTTGTGCTACATAGATGTATAACTAACACGGGTAGCAGTACAGGAGTATTTGCATTTGATTGTTGTGTCTACTAAAAATAAAAAAAAAAGAACCATTGCTGTAAACATTGTGAAGGCATTTCTTGTAATCAAGTTTTGGAGCTGAAGGCAACTGTTAATGGATTATGGTTGATGAAAAGAAACAGCTGTGTGTTGTAAAAGCACGAGGTGCTACCCAAAATATCTGGGATTAGTGCTGCCATCTGTTGAAAACCTTACCTTTGGACTAATGGTCACCATCACCCTCGAAGTAGTTCCCGTCCGCACGTACACACCAGTCCCAGCGCTTCTGCCGCTGGTCAAATGCTTCCTGGAAGTCCTGTTCTTTGAGAGTGTTTATCACTGCCAGCGATGCTTCTCGAATCCTCTCTAGAGTGTCGAACCGACGGTCTTTCAACTTGAGTTTCAGTTTTGGCAATAGCGCAAAGTCGCAAGGTGCAAAATCTGGCGAGTACGGTGGGTGGCGTAAAACCACCGTGTTGTTTTTTGCCAAAAAAGTTCCTGGTGAGCAAGGACGTGTGACAGGGTGCGTTGTCGTGATGCAACAGCCTGTTCCCTCGACATCAGATTTTGGGCCATCGTCACCGTACGTTTCCACGGAGCCATCGCAAAACGTACCAGTAGTACACGGAATTCACTGATTCGTTGGATGTGACGAATACTTTGTGCACAATTCCCTCGGTATCAAAGTAAACAATGATCACGCTCCTCACCTGTCTCGCTTTTTTGTGTCTTGGAGAGCCTGGGCTCTTCCCCCAAACACTTGTTGAATCATTGCAAGGGTCTCCGTAGCACTTTTCCTGAGATTCACACAGAATTTGATACACATGTGATGTTCTGTTCACAGATCCATCATAAAATCACCACACACCAAATGCATAGTATTATGGAAATCACTGTGGGCACACAACACATCCTCCCAGCTTAATGCCACTCCGCACACACTCATGAGATATCGAGCTGTTGCCACTTAGCAGTGCAAAGATCTACTACTCTTACTTTCCAGATGGTAGCACCAGTCCCAAAAATTTTGGATTCCACCCCATGTAGTTTTAAATTACATAGGTTATCACTAATGTCTATTTATCAATACATGTATAATTTTATTCGACCATCATTACCATTCTTCATGCATAAGGAGGTCTGTCTATGGATAGTCATTCCCTGATGACAGAAATCTGGACTGCATGTGGATGTGCCTGTTGGATGATTTGTTGTTACATCATATATATATATATATATATATATATATATATATATATATATATATATATATATATATATATATCTGTGCACGTACACGTGGGCGTGGGCACCCTGGCGAGGGCATAGCAGCCTGGACCCTCACATTGTACTTCAGGATAACAGCAAAGTGCGAGCCTGTTCTTGGTGCCCGGCACTTAGGTGGGATGCAGTGGTTCGTGTGGCAGTGGAGGCAAAAGTGTCTGCGTCATCAGCACAGCATGGAGCAGTGGAGTGGTGGCATCACATACTGCCTAGCTGTTCAGTGATGACAAGCTGGTTCGTGCACCCTTAAATACCACAGCCCCATGCTGATTTCACACTAGTAGTGGAATTAGTGTGTTATAAAGAATAGTCTAGAACAGGCAATGGCCCAGTTGTTGCTGTCAGGCTGCAATACTCCCTGTAGGCCGGTGCACTGTCAGCACACGTGACCTATCATCATGGATGCGTTGCAAAGTTGCCAACCACGCTGTCCACTGGCAATCACTGACTGACCTTGGAGGTGTCCATATTTTCATTCTGCACTTCAAAGTCTCGTTTATAGTTGTACCCATTACATTTTCTCCCACCTACAGAGAAAATTTGTCCTCAGATTTTGCAGAAACACAGGTACTGGTTTATTTACAACTATTCACAATTCCACCTCCACTCACAGTATCCCTTTGTCCTTTGCACTATTTACATTATCTGTCTGACTTCACTAGCATTTGGCTCTACATTGAGGTCTTCATGTATGGTTAACTTTGTCCCACGTCAAGTTGCTTCTGGTTGTGACTGGTTTGAACCCATAAGTTGAAGATTGACAGAGATAGGATTTGCTTTTTGTTTGAATTTGTGGTATATGATTCCTGTTTCTGTGAAAATCAGACTTCTGGGGCTGACGATCCCATAACCAGTAATTACAGCTCCCAGAATGAGACTTTCACTCTGCAGCGGAGTGTGCGCCGTTATGAAACTTCCTGGCAGATTAAAACTGTGTGCCGTACTGAGACTCGAACTCGGGACCTTTGCCTTTCGCAGGCAAGTGCTCTACCGACTGAGCCACCCAAGCACGACTCACGCCCCATCCTCACAGCTTTACTTTTGCCAGTACCTCGTCTTCTACTTTTCCAAACTTTACAGAAGCTCTCCTGCAAACCTTGCAGGTCCTGAGTTCAAGTCTCGGTTCGGCACACAGCTTTAATGTGCCAGGAAGTTTCAGTAATTTCAGCTGATTTTTGGTGTTGTATTTCTGTTATATGCTCTAAAAGATGTTCCATCAACATGCGGCCGTGCTACTTGGTTAACATTCAATTAAGGAGGCAAGCAGGGTGAGGTCTAACATGTTATTAAGGAAGGTTAGGTTTCCGTGGATAAAATATCAAAGGCAAGATCAGGTACATAAATCAATGTGTGGGTTGTATTCAGGGTGATGGTTCCTGTTACAATGGTGGATAATCAGAACGTTGGTCCATTATGTCCCATTGGGTACCATTGATTAACAGTTCTTGACCTTGTAGTTCTGTCTGCTGTGTGCCACTCTGTCGACCCTGCTTGTAATGAGCACAGACACCAGTGTAGACCCACTCTATGGAAACATACTGTTTTTTTTCTGGCATTACTTCTTTTGGGCATTCTGTAGCAGAATTTGAGAGGGGAACAACAAACAGCCACAGGACCTCAGAATGTCCCAGCCCGTCGGGACTCGCAGCAGTGGCAGCATACTGGGATCCTGTCACGCACCTGGTCAGCTTGATGGAGCAGGACAATCAGCTGTTATTGTAGGTTGAAGACACCCAGCCAGCCCCTGACTCCCTGAAGTGCACCGGGGGTCCTAATCAGCATGAGACAGGTCGGTACTGGCCTCTATCATACGCGCCATCGCAGAATATTCCAGTGGTACTGGATGGACAGAGTGAGGATGTAGTGGATGAGAAGATACCAATTAAGTCCTGTGCACCACTACTCTTCTTTTCAGTGTATAATTTAATCGCTAGCGGTTCGAAACGCTTACATATTGGTACAGAAGCAACCACAGACAGAGAGTGGTGTATTCTGATAGAGATTGAGAATGCAGCTAAAAGTATTAAGAGTTCGGTTTATGGAGGTGGAATGGGATGAACTCTGTCGTGCAAAAGCGTATATCATGCAGCAGTTGACCGCCGGCTATCACCCTAGCCGTCCTCCTACGGACACTTACAATACTGCTCTAACCCTATCCATCACAACAGATACAATGAGTCTGCACTCCGTGTGAAATCAGGCAACACATCCATTTATCTACAGCATTCCACCAATCAAAACTTTTTCGATCTACAGATCGTACTATCCAGTGCGTTGGAAAGACTGAACAGATGGCTGCCTCGTGTTAAAGCTGTGTACAGAGATATTGCAGAGTATCTAAGTATGAACAGTGTGCATGTAGACGACTTCGAACAGTGGGTCAGTATAGTGCCGGCGAAAGCTAATGTACCGGCAATAAGTTTGAGAGAAAACCGTGCTGAATTCTATGCTTACAAGAAGGCTTCATTTTTTATATCCTGTAATGGCGTTAAGATAAAGAAAGAACCAGTTCATGTAGTGCATCCTGTGTACGATTACTGAATAAGTAAATGTATATGACCATGTATGTGTTTTTCATTTCTTACCTCTTATTATATTGCAATTACTAAAGCTATTGCCCAACTATTTTCACTGGAAACATGCAACAGCAGAAAGTTATGTCATTTAACTAAATACTCATTAAAACCCCATTGCACGCCAGTACTTGAAATGGTCGGCATCATAGAAAGGGCATTGCACGCCAGTACCTGACGTAGTAGGTATCATGGCAGAGTGGGTGAAGCATCAAGGCTTAGTTGTAAGCGACTGGAGCTGTGACGGTGCGCAAGAAGACCGGATGGAGAAGAATGGCGCACTCCTTCCCCACAACATAGTGCAATACAGTAGAGACCCATTAATCCGAACTAATTGGGACTGGACCTTGTTCGGATTACCGATTTGTTCGGATTAGCTGGAATTATGGTGACGAGTTTCTAGAATGAAGTATACCAAGCAGATAATAGGTACACCATGGTAACAAATGGGAACAAGTGTGGGAACAATGGCTCACTCTCACTCCCTGCCCTTGTTGTTGTGCATTGTTGAGACCTTTGTAGTGTCTGAGGTCAGTGCACTGTCAGCTGGCTCGCAAAGTGCTTGGTTATGTTAGTTATCGATAGCTGGCACGCGTAACAGTTGTATTGTATTCATTCAGGTGTAGTGGTGTACGTATTTTCGTCATGAGTAAACGGAAACATACAACGTTAGCTCTCAAAGAGAAACTGAATGCTTTGTAACGGATAGACAAAGGTGATAATGTATCTAAACTGGAAATGGAGGAGTGGCCGAGCGGTTCTAGGCGCTTCAGTCTGGAACCGCGCGACCGCTACGGTCGCAGGTTCGAATCCTGCCTCGGGCATGGATGTGTGTGTTGTCCTTAGGTTAGTTAGGTTTAAGTAGTTCTAAGTTCTACGGGACGTATGACCTCAGATGTTGAGTCCCATAGTGCTCAGAGCCATTTGAACCATTTTGGCAACGGAACTGGGTGTTGGTAAAGCAACCATTTGTGATTGGAAGAAGAACCGAGTGAAGCTTGAACAGTCCTGTGCAACGTCTTCGAGAAAAACACTCCACATTCGGCAGACTTTGAAACAGTCCCAGTACGATAAAGTGGATGAAGCTCTTTTCCTTTGGTTTACGCAGGAAAGAGAAACGACAACTCCGTTGAGAGGAGAAGGCTGTTTACCTGAACAAGTTAATGAAAGGTGATGAGTCTTTTAGTGCGAGTACGGGTTGGCTGGACAGATTCAAAAAACGTCATTGAATCCGCCAGCTAACAATTAGTGGAGAGAAGCTTTCTTCTGACCATGATGCAGTGAAAGAATACTTGGGTGAGTTTGAAAAAATGATAAGAGAAGGAAAGTATTCTCCCCAACAAATTTATAACGCTGACGAGACTGGCCTTAATTGTAGGGCATTGCCAATAAAAAGCCTCGCATCAAAAGCAGAAGACCATGCTCCTGGTTTTAAAATGTACAAAGATCGTGTGACTTTATTAGCGTGCAGCAACGCTGCTGGTAATCACAAACTGCCTTTAATACTGATCGGCAAATCTGCTAGGCCCCGAGCTTTTAAAAACTGCCACATGAAGTTCTTGCCGTATACAACCAGAAAAAAGCACGGATGGATGGTAAGCTGTTCAAAGGATGGTTTCGCGGTCAGTTTGTTCCCTCTGTTCGACTGTTTTCTAAGGAAAATCGTTTGCCTCCCTGTGCAGTTATTTTGATTGATCGAGTGCCATCTCAGCCCAGCACTGAGGAACTATGTGATCGAGAAATTGTGGCGAAGTTTTTGCCGCCGAATGTTACACCACTTCTACAGCCGATGGACCAGGGTGTACTGCTAGCATTAAAACTGATTTACAGAAAACAATTTTTAAGAGTGCTGATCCAAGATGATAGCACTCCTTTACTGGACAAAATGAAAAAGACCAATATGAAGGATGTTGTTTATTGGGCCGCTGAGGCATGGCAGAATATTTCAGAAAATACTCTGAGAAAATCGTGGAGAAAACTGTGGACATCTCTCGAATTTCAGGACAACCTATTTGAAAATGAAGAGGAAGATGTACTACAAATGATACAGACAATGCCTGGATGTGAAGAAGCTAGTGAAGGAGACGTAGATGAGTGGATGGCAGCGGATGGGGCACAACCTTACTGACGCTGATTTAGCTGCTGTTGTGACTCATGACCAGGAAGTAGTGGACTACTGTGACGGAAGTGACAACGAGCCTGAAAGTGATAAAGGAGAGCCGGTGCCACACAGTGACGCAGCAGAAGTTCTCGACCTCGCGTTACGTTATTTGGAGCACCAGCCCACTGATACACCTGCTGATTTCATGTTTAACAGAAGATGGCGCAACTATGTGTCATATAACAAACTGTCTTCATTACGCCAAAAAACAATGAGTTTTTGTCATCTAAAAAGTAGGGATAAAGTGTCCGCTGTATTTTAGTAAGTTTGATAGCTTTTCGTTCATTGTTATGCATTGTTTAAACCTGATGTTTTCTTGCCAATTTTTCTAATACATATTTACTATACTGTGTAAATTACAATAGTGTGTATGTACAGCAGTTTGCTATACTTAGACTAACATTCTTAATGTTCGGATTAAACGAACGTTCGGATTACCAGGGTTCGGATTAGCGGGACTCTGCTGTAATTGTAGGTCCATCCAACTGTGGCAAGACACATGTTCTCATGTCGCTGCTAACACATCCAGATGGAGTCCGCTTTGAGCATGTATGGGTATTTTCAAAAACACTGTTTCAGCCCAAATACCATCTATTACAGGAGATTCTGCAGGGTGTGACATACGCGACATTCAATGAGAGCAAAGATATCCCTCCACCAGAAAAAGTAAAGCCAAATACAGTGTTCATATTTGACGATGTTGTTGTGGGAAACCAAGATCAAGGTAGGCGATATTTCTGTTTCTGTCGCCATATGGCTGTTGATGTATCTTATCTGAGTAAGACATATTCCAGAATCCCAAAACAGCTGGTGAGGGATAATGCAAACCTAATTATAGCATTCAAAGAGGACAATCTGAATTTCAAACACATTTACCAGGCTCATGTAGGAACCGACATGTTGTTCAATGATTTTGTAAAGATATGCGCAGATTGCTGGAACCACAGTATGGGTTTCTCCTTACTGATAAAACAAGAAAACTGAATGATGGTAGGTACAGACGGAACTTCCAGGAGTTGCTATATATACAGCCATGCAAAGACTTTAGTACATCAGTACACGCATCACCATGGATAAATTCGCACGCATGCCGGGAGCTCAGTTTGGTAGGAAGGGTGTACATAGACAAAACATTCGCTTGCACGTGGACGCGAAAATTCAAACTCTCGAACATAAGGTTGGAGCTGTACGCAAGGTACTAGAGACGTATTGTCAAACTCTTCTGAGGCTGAACAATACACTGAATGATCGGGTTAATGCAACCGAGAAGAGAGAAGAAAGTAAACAGTTTAACTGGAGGGGGAATAGCTGTCATTGAGAACGGGACAGTGTACGAACGGGTTAACGCAATTGAAAAGCAGATAGGCAACTTAACTGAAGGGAAAATAGCTGTTGCCGAGAACAGTGACTAGCATAAGAAGAAGAAGAGCGGATATATACAACCTCACGCTGCACAGAAGTCCGATTAGTATACACCGAGAAGTTCACTAAGCATAAAGTCATCGATGCACGGAAGGTCGTTCGCGACAAGTTACGGTTGCTGAGGTTAGGCCATTTGAAGCAAGAGCTGACACTGCCATAAACCTTTAACCCAGTTACTGAATCTGTCGATGAACCCTCAGCGAAATTCCGCTACGACGACGATGACGCTATTGCCGATTTCATTAACCGTCACAGCGACGCTAGGATAGACAAAACATTCGGTATTAGTGGTGAGAAACCATACATGTTCGGCACAAAGCCTATAACTTTAAATGAAAAAACGATACAAATCGACGATAAACAATTTAAAAGAACACCCAGTCTACTGAACCTTATTTTCCTAAGACCCACAAAAACTGTAAATAATTCGCCTTAGATCTGGTAATGTTTCGCGAAATAATGCTTTTAACTGATTTACATAAGAATGCAAAAAGCCGAAGCAATGTGAAATACAGATCCCTTTAAGAACTATTTTGGATGGTGAAAAAATAGCAGTGGCGCATGATACATGCAGCATAAAAGAGTGAGCAATCGACGCCCGCAGTGTATGTATATTACGACGACGCCATTGAGCTAATAGACAGCCTACGACTGCTCATGGCATCAACTGCCGCTTGTAATATAGCTCATTCGAATGAAGTTTTTTCAATAATTTCTGAGCTTAGAGAGACAGGCATCATCGAATAAGTAGTTAGACAACTGCACAAACCAGCAAACGACCTGTGGCAGGCGGATCTTGTCGACATGAGGGAATATTCAAGTGTGAATAACGGATTCAAATATATTTTAATGGTCATTGATACTTAATATAAATATGCCTGGGCATTACCTGTGACAGCGAAAACAGGAAAGGAAGTCGCGCATGTGTTTGATGGAGTGCTGCTGACGGGGACAAATCGAAGCCCAGACAACCTTCCAACAGATCACGGCGCTGAGTTTTTCAATAAATATGTCAAGGCTGTGATGGAATGGTATGGAATACATCACTACTCGATGTTCATCCACCTGAAGGCGAGTATCGTGGAACGTCTGAACATTACAGTGAAAACCCAGATGTGGATGCAATTCATCTTCGTGTTTCACGCAGATGGATCGATATCCACCCGCAAATAATTGCACAGTATAATTGAACCAAACATCGCACAATAACAATGAGACCAATCGATGTTCGTGATATTTTCGTATTTATTTGGCTGCCTGTAGACAACTGTTGTGTTGTATAGGCATCGTTAGATGGTTATACAAATGGTTATACATAAGGTCAGTAGTTACATAGTTATACAGATTCTGGTACAAATGATTACACAAAAGTTAACATATGGTATATGATTATATAAAAGGTCAGTATGGTTGTATGACATAAATTAGTTTCTTTGATCACACTCACATTTATAATAATAGAGAATCATATTTTTTCATCATGTAGGAATTCACTTATGCTATAGAATGTTTTCTCTTTCAACCATGTCTGTACCACCATTTTAAATCTATTCTCATGCAATTCCCTCGTTCCATGTGATGTATTGTTGTAAAATGTTTTGCCACCATGTAAAAAATTAGTCTGGATTTTACTCAAACGTGTCCAAGGAATGTCTAATAAGTTCCTATTTCTGGTTTCATATGAGTGCACATCTGACCTGCTTTCATACATGTGGGCATTCTCTTTGGCATGCATAATTGCTTTAAGTATGTATAGACTGGGAACTGTAAGAATTTTGTGCTCCATGAAGTACTGTCTGCAAGAAGTTAAATTGCTCACACCAAAAATACATCTAATGGCTTTCTTCTTCCAGAGGGAAACATCTTTTGCCCCAGCAGAGTTTCCCCAAAGAGGCATTCCATAATACAGATGAGTATGGAAAAAGGCATGGTATGCCATAAGTATGCACTCCTTACTGACACAATCCTTCAGTTTTCTAAGGAGATATACAGTGTGATACAAAAAGGTACGGCCAAACTTTCAGGAAACATTCCTCACACACAAAGAAAGAAAATATGTTATGTGCACATGTGTACGGAAACACTTACTTTCCATGTTAGAGCTCATTTTATTACTTCTCTTCAAATCACATTAATCACGGAATGGAAACACAGAGCAACAGAACGTACCAGCGTGACTTCAAACACTTTGTTACAGGAAATGTTCAAAATGTCCTCCGTTAGCGAGGATACATGCATCCACCCTCCGTCGGATGGAATTCCTGATGCACTGATGCAGCCCTGGAGAATGGCGTATTGTATCACAGCCGTCCACAATACGAGCACGAAGACTCTCTACATTTGGTACCGGGTGTGCGTAGACAAGAGCTTTCAAATGCCCCCATAAATGAAAGTCAAGAGGGTTGAGGTCAGGAGAGCGTGGAGGCCATGGAATTGGTCCGCCTCTACCAATCCATCGGTCACCGAATCTGTTGTTGAGAAGTGTACAAACACTTCGACTGAAATGTGCAGGAGCTCCATCGTGCATGAACCACATGTTGTGTCGTACTTGTAAAGGCACATGTTCTAGCAGCACAGGTAGAGTATCCCGTATGAAATCATAGTAATGTGCTCCATTGAGCGTAGGTGGAAGAACATACTGACGAAACTAAAATGAGCTCTAACATGGAAATTAAGCGTTTCCGGACACGTGTCCACATAACGTCTTTTCTTTATTTGTGTGTGAGGAATGTTTCCTGAAAGTTTGGCCCTACCTTTTTTCAACACCCTGTAGAACTCTTGCCAACTTACTGCACAGCTTTTCTGTGTGCGTATTCCAGCACAGTTTGGTATCAAGATGAATGCCAAGCAGTTTTACTGAATGTCTGAGTTCATTAGGTCCATCATTAATATCTCTAAGGGAAAAAGAGGATGTGTTCAGTGTTATTGCTATACTATTTTAAGAACTATAAATAAATAATACTACAAATGCTTACCTATTTCATTTCTTTCTTCTGCTTCCACATTTCTCTGTCGGTCTCCGACAAGCATTTAACATACACTCGTCTATGCATCTTGTTTCTTATAACGATTTTTATAATCAGTGTGGCGAACATCATAAAACAGTTCAGCTTTTCAACCTCCATTATAAGCACTTGACTGTGAATAAACTCCATTGTGAGTATCGGACTACCCACGCGTACTAATGGGAAGGTAAAGCAACCCTCAACAACCGTGGCCACTGGTAGTCGATGGCCACAACACTGTGTTATTTAACGCACATGTAGCCGCTACAAGTTGCGTCTTCAGACGTAAGAAAATGGGCCCGGACCCATCCGTCTGCGGTACGACCTTGGGAACACGCCTATCCTTATATTAAATGCTCTGAGTAACCGGATATCACCCACTGGGATTTTTTGTGATCTCTCAAAGACTTTTGATTGTGTAAATCTTGGAATACTTCTAGATAAGCTCAAGTATTAATGGGACAGCGCTCAAATCGTTTAAATCATACCTAACTGGAAGAGTGAAGAAAGTTCAAATAAGCAGTTCACATAATATGCAAAAAATAGGTGACTTCTAGATAAGCTCAAGTATTAATGGGACAGCGCTCAAATCGTTTAAATCATACCTAACTGGAAGAGTGAAGAAAGTTCAAATAAGCAGTTCACATAATATGCAAAAAATAGGTGATTTCTCAAACTGGGGAACAGTCAAGAATGGGGTGCCTCAAGGTTCGGTCTTGGGTCCTCTGCTGTTCTTAACATATATTAATGACTTGCCATTCTATATTCACGAAGATGCAAAGCTGGTACTTTTTGCCGATGATACAATATAGCTATCACACCCAACAGACAAGAATTAACTGGTGAAATTGTAAACGATGTTTTTCAGAAAATCATTAAGTGGTTCTCTGCAAATGGGCTCCATTAAACTTTGACAAAACACAGTATATACAGTTCCATACAGTAAATGGAATGACACCAGTAATAAATATAGACTTCGATCAGAAATTGGTAGCTAAGGTAGAATATTCAAAATTTCTAGCTTTATGCATTGATGAGGGGTTGAACTGGAAAAAGGTCTGCTGAAAAGTTTGAGTTCAGCTGCTTATGCTATTAGGGTCATTGCAAATTTTTGCGATATACATCTCAGTAAATTAGCTTGTTGTTGTTGTTGTGGTCTTCAGTCCTGACACTGGTTTGATGCAGCTCTCCATGCTACCCTATCCTGTGCAAGCTTCTTCATCTCCCAGTACTTACTGCAACCTACATCCTTCTGTATCTGCTTAGTGTATTCATCTCTTGGTCTCCCTCTATGATTTTTACCCTCCACGCTGCCCTCCAATGCTAAATGTGTGATCTCTTGATGCCTCAGAACATGTCCTACTAACTGTTCCCTTCTTTTTGTCAAGTTGTGCCACAAACTCCTCTTCTCCCCAACTCTATTCAATACTTCATCATTAGTTATGTGATCTACCCATCTAATCTTCAGCATTCTTCTGTAGCACCACATTTCGAAAGCTTCTATTCTCTCCTTGTCCAAACTATTTATCGTCCATGTTTCACTTCCATACATGGCTACACTCCATACAAGTACTTTCAGAAACGACTTCCTGACACTTAAATCTATACTCGATGTTAACAAATTCCTCTTCTTCAAAAACGCTTTCCTTGTCATTGCCAGTCTACATTTTATATCCTCTCTACTTCGACCATCATCAGTTATTTTGCTCCCCAAATAGCAAAACTCCTTTATTACTTCAAGTGTCTCATTTCCTAATCTAATTCCCTCAGCATCACGCGACTTAATTCGACTACATTCCATTATCCTCGTTCTGCTTTTGTTGATGTTCATCTTATATCCTCCTTTCAAGAGACTGTCCATTCTGTTCAACTGCTCTTGCAAGTCCTTTGCTGTCTCTGATAGAATTACAATGTCATCGGCAAACCTCAAAGTTTTTATTTCTTCTCCATGGATTTTAATACCTACCCCGAATTATTCTTTTGTTTCCTTTACTGCTTGCTCAATACACAGATTGAATAACATTGGGGAGAGGCTACAACCCTGTCTCACTCTCTTCCCAACCACTGCTTCCCTTTCATGCCCCTCGACTCTTACAACTGCCATCTGGTTTCTGTACAAATTGTAAACAGACTTTCACTCCCTGTATTTTACCCCCCCCCCCCCCCCCCCACCTTTAGAATTTGAAAGAGAGTATTCCAGTCAACATTGTCAAAAGCTTTCTCTAAGTCTACAAATGCTAGAAATGTAGGTTTGCCTTTCCTTAATCTTTCTTCTAACATAAGTCGTAAGGTCAGTATTGCCTCACGTGTTCCAATATTTCTACGGAATCCAAGCTGATTTTCCCCGAGGTCGGCTTCTACCAGTTTTTCCATTCGTCTGTAAAGAATTCGTGTTAGTATTTTGCAGCTGTGACTTATTAAACTGATTGCTCGGTAATTTTCACATCTGTCAACACCTGCTTTCTTTGGGATGGCAATTATTATATTCTTCTTGAAGTCTGAGGGTATTTCGCCTGTCTCATGCATCTTGCTCACCAGATGGTAGAGTTTTGTCAGGACTGGCTCTCCCAAGGCCGTCAGTAGTTCTAATGGAATGTTGTCTACTCCCTGCGCCTTGTTTCGACTCAGGTCTTTCAGTGCTGTGTGAAACTCTTCACGCAGTATCTTATCTCCCATTTCATCTTCATTTTCATCCTCTTCCATTTCCATAATATTGTCCTCAAGTACATCGCCCTTGTATAGACCCTCTACATACTCCTTCCACCTTTCTTCTTTCCCTTCTTTTCTTATAACTGTGTTTCGATCTGAGCTGTTGATATTCATACAAGTGGTTCTCTTTTCTCCAAAGGTCTCTTTAATTTTCCTGTAGGCAGTATCTATCTTACCCCTCGTGAGATAAGCCTCTACATCCTTACATTTGTCCTCTAGCCATCCCTGCTTAGCCATTTTGCACTTCCTGTCGATCCCATTTTTGAGGCGTTTGTATTCCTTTTTGCCTGCTTCATTTACTGCATTTTTATATTTTCTCCGTTCATCAGTTAAATTCAATATTTCTTCTCTTACCCAAGGATTTCTACTAGCCCTCGTCTTTTTACCTACTTGATCCTGTGCTGCCTTCACTACTTCATCCCTCAGAGCTACCCATTCTTCTTCTACTGTACTTCTTTCCCCCATTCCTGTCAATTGTTCCCTTATGCTCTCCCTGAAACTTTCTACAACCTCTGGTTCTTTCAGTTTATCCAGGTCCCATCTCCTTAAATTCCCACCTTTTTGCAGTTTCTTCAGTTTTAATCTACAGTTCATAACCAATAGATTGTGGTCAGAGTTCACATCTGCCCCTGAGATGTCTTACAATTTAAAACCTGGCTCCTAAATCTCTGTCTTACCATTATATAATCTATCTGATACCTTCTAGTATCTCCAATATTCTTCCATGTATACAACCTTCTTTCATGATTCTTGAACCAAGTGTTGGCTGTGTTTAACTTATGCTCTGTGCAAAACTCTACGAGGCGGCTTCCTCTTTCATTTCTTAGCCCCAATCCATATTCACCTACTACGTTTCCTTCTCTTCCTTTTCCTACTCTCGAATTCCAGTCACCCATGGCTATTAAATTTTCGTCTCCCTTCACTACCTGAATGATTTCTTTTATCTCATCATACATTTCATCAATTTCTTCATGATCTGCAGAGCTAGTTGGCATGTAAACTTGTACTACTGTAGTAGGCGTGGGCTTCTTGTCTATCTTGGCCACAATAATGCGTTCACTATGCTGTAAGTAGTAGCTTACCCACACTCCAATTTTTTTTATTCCTTATTAAAGCTACTCCTGATTTACCCCTATTTGATTTTGTATTTATCACCCTGTATTCACCTGACCAAAAGTCTTGTCCCTCCTGCCACCGAACTTAACTAATTCCCACTGTATCTAACTTTAACCTATCCATTTCCCTTTTTAAATTTTCTGACCTACCTGCCCGATTAAGGGATCTGACATTCCACGCTCCGATCTGTAGAACGCCAGTTTTCTTTTTCCTGATAATGACGTCCTCTTGAGTAGTCCCCGCCCAGAGATCCGAATGGGGGACTATTTTACGTCCGGAATATTTTACCCAAGAGGACGCCATCATCATTTAACCGTACAGTAAAGCTGCATGCCCTCGGGAAAAATTAAGGCCGTAGTTTCCCCTTGCTTTCAGCCGTTCTCAGTACCATCACAGCAAGGCCGTTTTGGTTAGTGTTACAAGGCAGGATTAGTCAATCATCTAGACTGTTGCCCCTGCAACTACTGAAAAGGCTGCTGCCCCTCTTCAGGAACCACACGTTTGTCTGGCCTCTCAACAAATACCCCTCCATTGTGGTTGCACCTACGGTACGGCCATCTGTATCGCTGAGGCACGTAAGCCTCTCCACCAACGGCAAGGTCTATGGTTCATGGGGGGTAAATTAGCTTACCACGCCTATTTTCATTCTCTGCTTTCGTATGGCATCATACTCTGGGGTAAAAGAGTGTTCATTGCACAAAAGCGTGTAATCAGAATAATTGCTGGAGCGCATCCAAGATCATCCTGCAGACACTTATTTAAAGAGCTAGAGATCCTCACTGTAGCCTCACAATATATATATATATATATATATATATATATATATATATATATATATATTCACTTACGAAATTTGTTATTAACAGTCCAAACGAATTCAAAAGTAATAGCAGTGTACATGGCTACAACACTAGGACAAAGGATGATCTTCACTACTCAAGGTTAAATCTAACTTTGGCTCAGAAGGAGGTAAAGTATGCTGCCACAAAAGTCTTTGGTCACTTACCATTGCATCATAAGTCTGACAGATAGCCATATAGCAATTCAAAGGAAATTAAAAGAATTTCTTAATGGCAACTCCTTATACTCAATAGATGAATTTATGGGTATAGTAAGTGGGTAATTCCCCCCCCCCCCCCCCACCAGCCCCCCAAAAAAAATAAAAATATTAAGTGTCATGTAATATTTTGTGTAATGTAATATCTTGTATAGATACCTTTTATTAACCTGACACGTTCCACATCATTACGAAGTGTCGTATTCATGATCTATGGAACAAGTACTCATCTAATCTACAATGTGCATTAATATCCGTACCATGTAATCACGTCATATACCACAGCGCTGGGTCCGTATTTCTTGCATTATTTATCGCACGAAAGTTGCGTTAACAATCGCCGATGTACCTGAGCCTAAGGTTACGTTCACAGTGGCAGCGACAACGGTCGTCAGATGCCACGGCCAGAGGTCGCCCGATAACATCGGCCGACAGCCTGGCCACAGCGCGTCCGATCTCCCTCTTCAGTGTTTGATGGGGCCAAGGAGAGGTTTGATTTTAACCTTCAAGGATGAGATGAATACCACAACATCTCTGTGTGCTTGGAGACGAGTGCTACAATGGGGCTTTTGCTATTAAAAAGATGCCGAATGCATGTGCATGAGCTATATATCTGTCTTGAAAAGAACGTGGCGAGTACTGTATCCTCTGCCCTTAGTTTCTGGAATTAACAGACACGTTTTACAAACATATTACATGAATGAGAAATTTTCTGTTACTTACTCCAGATAATTCGTAGTAGCCTTGAAAAGCATAATTAAAACACCCTGTTTTGCTGAATTTATTTTAAGTTGTGCAGACATACGTTAATTAACCTTCAGCGGCTGTCATTCAGAATACTCGTGAAAGACAAACATAAAACTACGAATAAGATACTCTGAACACCTAAACCACTGAAAAGTGGAAAAGGATATCCCACATTTGCAAACCACTTCATGTAAGAGAATCACCATCCTACTGGCACAAAAACACCACTAAGCTGAAGTAATAATTTCTAGGCAATTAATGTACACCTATTACAACCCACAACAGTTTCACTGCAGCGACTTTAAGACACCATCCCTTTCAAGTGAACAAATTATTTTTGAGGTTAAATTTCCAACACAAATTTTGCCTGCTTGTGATTCGCAATAAACCTGCGATTTCAGTCCATATATTCTGAATTATATCCAGATTATATATGTCATCCTCAGGATAACACAATCTCCTTCTTTGAATGAAATTGTCAGTTTTCACAGTCTATATTTCGTGTTACGTCAGCCAGTATTACTTAAGAAAACGAACTGATTTGAATTTAGGCCGGCCGGAGTGGCCGAGCGGTTCTAGGCGCTACAGTCTGAAACCGCGCGACGCTACGGTCGCAGGTTCGCATCCTGCCTCGGGCATGGATGTGTGTGATGTCCTTAGGTTAGTTAGGTTTAAGTAGTTCTACGTTCAAGGGGACTGATGACCTCAGAAGTTAAGTCCCATAGTGCTCATAGCCATTTGAACCATTTTTTTTGATTTGTATTTCATCGGTTTTCGTCCTAAGTCTGTACGTTCGATCAGCTACATTGTGATTGTGCACATAGTAGCGTATTGATTTTAAAAATGGCTCTGAGCACTATGGGACTTAACTTCTGAGGTCATCAGTCTCCTAGAACTTAGAACTACGTAAACCTAACTAACCTAAGGACATCACACACATCCATGCCCGAGGCAGGATTCGATCCTGCGACCGTAGCGGTAACGCGGTTCCAGACTGTAGCGACTAGAACCGCACGGCCACCCCGGCCGGCTGATTTTAAAAGATCAGACATATTCGTCCGATGTCGGTAGTCAGCGGAATCCACCGATATCGGCGCCACTGTGATCGCAGCCTAAGGCTAAATGTTCGTCTTTTAATGCAAATTTTGTGCGACAAATAAGGCAAAGCACATGGACCCAGTGTTGTAGTATATGACGTGGCTACACGGTGCGGAAATTAACGCAGAACAGAAATAGTCCAGACAGTAATAGGCGGAAGATGAGCTGACCTGAACAGTATATTGACAGTCTTTTAAATATGTACGTGTAAGTTCATGGACACTGTGGAAGTTGGAAGTGCATCCAGAAGAGCCAGGAAAGTATATATTTTCATAACTTAACGAGAAGAGTCAGAAATATTTTAACCACTTGTGACAGATGTCAACATGTAAAAGTCAACAACAAAACTAGCAGAGGACTCAACAGAATACCATCCCAAAGAAAGAGATGGAACTAGTAGACATTGATTTATATGGGCAAATACCAAATGCAAAATGAGGGTACAGTCATGTCTTTGTTAGGGTAGATCTCTTTTTCAGAATTCATAAACTTCTAATCTATAAGAGAGCAGCCATAAAAGTGTGGGGGGGTAGAAACTCCGTGGAGTTGTCCGGAACAGTATCACTGCCCTGAGTTAGCTCATCTAACCTCAACGGACCTTCAATTAGTTCACTCTGATGAGTGTTTGTGACAACATGCTTTGTACCTTGTAGAACAATAAAATATATTTAAATGGAATCATACGACCTGTTAATTGTTATTATATGTAACTACTATCATCATTGCTGTACTTCCTACGTAGTGCCCCAGAAATTTCAACCACGCTGCATTTAAAATGTAAAATTCCCCACACCAGTCTGTTGTCCTACAATGCAGCAGCTCCCTTCAGCTCAACCATTTCCTACTCTGAGGGACATCAATCTCGCCTCATTGTCAAGCCTGTGAATTCCATGAACTTTCCGTGCTTCAGTATGGTACAATTTCGCCAAAACCTGGGCGAAGTATCCAATTCAGCAGTGTGTAGTGAACCGATGACAATGCTTCCATTGTTTCCACATCTACCACGCCAAACTCACGTCACTTCACACCAAATTGGCCAATGAAATATTTTGATTTCCCAGTGTGCCTTATCAGTGACAGCATTGTAATGATGCCAGGTTGCTATTTGCCTAGAAATTCGGCTATGACAGTGAATGTGATTCCAGCTGAAGAATGGCTTCCTGCTGTACCATTTCTTAGTACAAATAGTACTTGAGCTCCCATGTGGGAAATAATGACACTTATCCCCATATACACTCTTTAAGTCCAAACCAATTTACAACAATTTACTGCCTCATGGACAAAATAATATGGGTTCAAGTGATATTCCTGGACATCAAAGCAAACTACCCGACACATACTATGTTTTCATACAGCATTCGCCCATATCATCTGCATCGCAATTGCTGCCACGTCACCTGAGTAACATCACATCTCCACCCCTCACCCACGTTCACATGTATCCACTAGCGCTACACATGATGCTCACACACTGCAACTACTCTATGCATGTGTAACGTCCAGATTCAACAAACTGCCTTAATAGATTCATTACCTCATGAGCATACCATGTACTCACAGCATCCAGCAGCTCCCGTGCACCTGCCGGTCACGCCCACCTCCACACTTGGCTCATGTCTATTGCAACGCATATTCATTTATCTCCTCATGACACAATCCGTCTGAACGCTTCCATACCTGCCACACATATTGTGCCACATTTCTCTTTCCTATGTTATGATGCGCTGCTTCCCAATGCTTCCATGCCTACTGTGCCTACAGTGCTGTGTATCTCTTTGCCACTTTATGATGCGCTACTCCATGACACCTCTGCTCATGCTGCATCTACCGTGTCAGCCAGTGCTTACCTCATGTTGCTGCCAGCCTCACATAACCATGACCCTTATCATTCTGCATATCCTCAGCAAGACTCCATCTGTTGAACATGGACTCGCCTACGCTGTGGTTCACTCTTAGTGAGTGCATAATGCAGTCCACAGGCATCACTGAGGACATTGACAAATTTGCAGTACTTCTTAAGCACCTCAGTGATAACGCCGATCCCATTAGTGACTTTCTGCTTGATGTCCACACACAAACAAACAAATACAAGCCTGTCAAGGCCCTACTGTTTCAACATCTATCCCACTCAGCAGAGGAACACCTTCATCTAGTGATAACTGAACCTCACTCTATCGCAGAAGGCCTTTCACACTGTGGCACAAGCTTCACCTGGAAACTGATATGAGCCTACCCTGGATTATGCCCTGTGGAATTTGTGACTATTAAAACTGCTGGAGAGCATTCAATCAGCGATGCTCATGTACAAGGATGCTTCACCATATTTCAAACTATGCATGGCTGACAGAATGTTAGCACTTGCACAGAGCTGCCTCTTCATTAATTCTCATTGTAAATGCGCTACAGCTGACAGCATCCCCACCTAAATTGTGGCAACAAAAGAACCCAGCTGAGCCTAGCCAACACACTGCCTGTGATCTTGGTCACCACTGTGCACTTCCTACCACGCAGAAGCCAGCCACCCAACGTCTACTGGACTCGCTGAACCTTACATTCACTACTGCTCCATGAGGTTTTCTGGGTGCCAAACATAAAAAAATGCCTACAGTGCAGACTATCACTGGTGCGCCTCCGCCCAGTCGCTGATCCTTACCTGCCAATAAAAACAGTGCGGGTCGGCTGGGCACTACACACGCTAGCATGCTCTGCCTCTGCTGGTTCCACCCTCACTTTAGCTCTGACACACTACGTTGCATACAGCCTTGTTCATACCCAAACTGATCTCACGGCCTGGTACCAGTGCATCAGGTCACTCGTCCACTTCAGGTCTCCTCAAATAATCACTTTTAACACCATCTGCTGGTCTCATCTACCCAGATGGCTCTCGCCTCTTTGTTTAAGATGCACAACTAAATTCTTTCCTTCTAATCAACAGAGCTGATGTCAGCTGATTACACACTCTCTCACTCCTGCTACATTTTCACCTTCACCCATGCAACTTTGCACAGCTGATGACTGGGATACTGGTGGTTGGCACCACCTCCATCACTCTCGATCTTGGAAACCACACACCTATGCCCTGGAAGTTCTTGGTGGCTGAAATGGTGGAACCCATCTTAGTAGTTGACTTCCTCAGGCCTTACTGTTTACTCCCAGACCTGAACTGTGCTCTGCTCCTGCACCACGATGGCCAACAGCTGATCAGCAGCAAGTCCAGTGACTCGCTTCCTGCGAATGATATGCCATCATGTCCTACTTCACAGTCAGAGACGCCCCTCGATGTTATCTTGAAATGCCAAATGCTTACTGGTGAGCTCCACATGACATATGTCATGCACTCTGAATTGTGGTGTTCCAACTGAGATATGCGAGCAGCCAATGACATTCTCCATTTATGCATCGTCAAGACATTTAGTGAGCATCATACAGCACAACAACAACTCGCTGTTCTGCCACATCTACACCCATTGCCTGATGATGAAAACATTGCGTCGGCCTCGAAACAGTTCATTCAAGTTCCATTACCTAAATGTTCTCGCCCAACCACACCCAGTGTTACTGACAGTGCCTCTGCGACCAGGTTGTCTGTTGATGATGGTGTTACAATAACACCTATCACTATGTCCTCAGATCCCACATCACGCCGGTCCATCTGGCCACAGACTATTTGTACCATCTCTGACAGGGTAGTTCACTGCATCAACAACGACCCCAGCCTGCTAGTCTGCCATCATCTTCGTTTCCTACCTCTCAACAAACTGAAAGCGGCAAAAGCCACCATGGACAAACTCTTGCATGCTGGTATTGTACAGAGCCATCCAACAGTGCCTGGGCTTCTCCTATCAAGCTCGCTGTTCGTTTTTGGAACACAACCTACGACCAGCTTAGAGACAGAAGTGATGACACTTTCTGTTGGACGTGACCATTATTTTGCAGGACAATGCTCAAGCACGTACAGTGCAAGCTGTTACTGATTTGTTTGACTGATGGGGCTGCTAAGTGTTGTGCCACCTACTGCATGCCCCTGACTTAAGCCCTCGTAAGTTCAACTCGATTTCTAAACTGGAGGAAACACTTCATAGCATTCACTTCAGAACTGCGACAAATTCGTCAGGTAATAGACTGTGTCGCTCGAGCAGTTAACACAACTGGCACTACTAAGAGTCTCCTACGACTTCCACATCGCTGGCAATGGGTTATACACAATTCTGGTGACTACTCTGAAGGTCAGTAAAACTTTGAAACACGTATCTATTTTGCACGAGCTGTAAATAAATAATTGCCATTATTAAAGTGCCGACCCTCGTACTTGGCGACTGTTTGGCGATTATCTGTACTTCAACGCCCTGATTGTAATAGACAGCTGCCCTGTACTGAACTTACAAGACTTCGCACATGAACTTGCTGGTTCAAAAAATGGTTCAAATGGCTCTGAGCACTACGCGACTTAACCTCTGAGGTCACACGTCGCCTAGAACTTAGAACTAATTAAACCTAACTAACCTAAGTACATCACACACATCCATGACCGAGGCAGGATTCAAACCTGCGACCGTAGCGGTCGCGCGGTTCCTGACTTTAGCGCCTAGAACCGCACGGCCACTCCAGCCGGCCGAACTTGCTGGTACTACCATAGTCAGTGTTACTGAATGTAAAAGGATCTATTTTCGGATACCTATGGCTGATGAGGATATACCAAAAATTACAATAATCACGTCATTCGGTCGTTTTTATTTTTTATTTATGACTTACAGGTTAAAAAAGGCGGCTCGGACCTGGCAGAGGTTTACTGACAGCCTGCTATTTAATATCTGTTATGCTTACCTAGTTGACGTGATAATTTTCTCGCAGTTTCCTGATGGACATGAGATTCATTTACGCACCATGTTGGGCAAGTTAGTGGCACAATTAATAACAACATACGACAACTGCAGTAACTGTGTCAACTTCGTTCGACATTTGGTTGACACTTTGGGGATATGCCCCACGCTGGAGAAAAGAAACAAATTTGCCTCGTCCCTCATCCCTTGGACCATCAACACCTACAAAGTTTCCTCGGAGTCATTAATTTTTACAGGCATCCCGGCAAACGAGCATGACGTGGACGCCTGAAATGAAAACGGCCTTCGAAAAGTTTAAATCTGACCTCACACAAATTGTCACCCTCGCCCTTCCGTCGCTGGACGCACACCTCGTCATCTACATCTACATCTACATCTACATCTACATGGAGACTTTGCAAATCACATTTAAGTGCCTGGCAGGGGGTTCATCGAACCACCTATACAATTCTCTAGTATTCCAACGTCGTATATTGCGTGGAAAGAACGAACACCTATATCTTTCCGTACGGGCTCTGATTTCCCTTATTTTATCGTGGTGATCGTTTCTCTCTATGTAGGTCGGTGTCAACAAAATATTTTCGCGTTCGGAGGAGAAAGTTGGAGATTGGAATTTCGTGAGAAGATTCCGTCGCAACGAAAAACGCCTTTCTTTTAATGTTGTCCAGCCCAAATCCTGTATCATTTCAGTCACGCTCTCTCCCATATTTCTTGATAATACAAAACGTGCTGCCCGCTTTGAACTTTTTCGATGTACTCCGTCAGTCCTATCTGGTAAGGATCCCACACCGTGCAGCAATATTCTAAAAGAGGAGCGACAAGCGTAGTGTAGGTAGTCTCCTTAGTAGATCTGTTACATTTTCTAAGTGTCCTGCCAATAAAACTCAGTCTTTGGTTAGCCTACCCCACACATTTTCTGTGTGCTCCTTCCAATTGAAGTTGTTCGTAATTGTAATGCCTTGGTATTTAGTTGAATGTACGGCCTTTAGATTTGACTGATTTATCGTGTAACCGAAGTTTAACGAATTCCTTTTAGCACTAATGTGAATGACCTCACACTTTTCGTTATTTAGGGTCAACTGCCAATTTTCGCACCATTCAGATATCTTTTCTAAATCGTTTCGCAATTTTTTTTGATCTTCTGATGACTTTATTAGTCGATAAACGACAGCGTCATCTGCAAACAACCGAAGACGGCTGCTCAGATTGTCTCCCAAACCGTTTATATAAATAAGTAACAGCAAAGGGCCTATAACACAACCTTGTTCAACGCCAGAAATCACTTCTGTTTTACTCGATGACTTTCCGTCAGTTACTACGAACTGTGACCTTTCTGACAGGAAGTCACAAATCCAATCTCATAACTGAGACGATATTCCATAAGAACGCAATTTCACTACAACCTGCTTGTGTGGTACAGTGTCAAAAGCCTTCCGGAAATTCAGAAATACGGAATCGATTTGAAATCCCTTGTCAATAGCACACAACAATTCATACGAATAAAGAGCTAGTTGTGCTTCACAAGAACGCTGTTTTCTAAACCCATGTTGACTGTGTGTCAATAGACCGTTTTCTTCGAAGTATTCATAATGTTCGAACACAATATATGTTCCAAATCCTGCTGCATATCCACGGTGATGATATGGGCCAGTAATTATGTGAATTACTCCTATTACCTTTCTTGCATATTAGTGTGACCTGTGCAACTTTCCAGTCTTGGGTACTGATCTTTCGTCAAGCGACCGGTTGTGAATGCTTGTTGAGTATGGAGCTAATGCATACTCTGAAAGGAACCTAACTGGTATACAGTCTGGACCAGAAGACTTGCCTTTATTAAGTGATTAAAGTTGCTTCACTATTCCGAGGATATTTACTTCTACGTTACTCATGTTGGCAGCTGTTCTTGATTCGAATTCTGGAATATTTACTTCGTCTTCTTTTGTGAAGGCATTTTGGAAGGTTTTGTGAAGGCATTTAGGAAGGCTGTGTTTAGTAACCCTGCTTTGGCAGCACTGTCTTCGATAGTATCTCCATGGCTATTGCGCAGAGAAGGCTTTGATTGTTTCTTGCCCCTAACATACTTCACATACGAGCAGAATCCCTTTGGATTTTCTGCCAGGTTTCGAGACAAAGTTTCGTTGTGGAAAATGTTATAAGCATCTCGCATTGAAGTCCGCGCTAAATTTCGAGCTTCTGTAAAAGATCGCCAATATTGAGGACTTTGCGTCTGTTTAAATTTGACATGTTTGTTTCGTTGTTTCTTCAACAGTATTCTGACCGGTTTTGTGTACTAATTAGGATCAACTCCGTCGGTTGTTAATTTATTTGGTATAAATCTCTCAATCGCTGCCGATACTATTTCTTTGAATTCAAGCCACATCTGGTCTACACTTACATTATTAATTTGGAAGGAGTGGACATTGTCTCTCAGGAAGGCGTGAAGTGAATTTTTATCTGCTTTTTTGAATAGGTATATTTTTCGTTTATTTTTGGAGGATTTGGGGGTTACAATATTCAATCTCGCTACGACAACCCTGTGTTCGCTAATCCCTGTATCGGTTTTGATCCTCGTTTTTAGGATTGTTTGTTGCTAAGTGGTCAAGTGTGTTTTCACAACCGTTTACTATTCGTGTGGGCTCAGGAACTAACTGCTCGAAATAATTTTCAGAGAATGCGTCTAGCACAATTTCCGATGATGTTTTATGTGTACCTCCAGAATTAAAAACGTATTTTCGCCAACATATCGAAGGTAAATTAAAGCCATCACCAACTATAACCGTATGAGTCAGGTGCGAGTTGAAATCCAACTCAAGTTTTCTTTGAATCTTTCAGCAACTGTATCATCTGAATTGGGAGGTCGGTAAAAGAATCCAATTATCATTTCACTCCGGTTGCCAACTCACAGGAACTATCTACTTCAATTTCGCGACAAGATAATCTACTTCTAACGGCAACAAACACGCCACCGCCAATCGTGTTTAGCCTATCCTTTCGGAACACCGTTAGGTTCTTCGCAAAAATTTCGGCTGAGCTTCTTCTCTCGCTTTCAGTGCCTATAACGATTTGAGCATCAGTGCTTTCTATTAGCGCTTGGAGCTCTGGTACTTTCCCAACACAGCTACGACAATTTACAACTGTTATACCTATAGCTCCTTTATCTACGTTCTTCCTGTGTTCACCGTGCACCCTCTGTGACTGAAGCCCTTCTTGTGTCTTCCCGAGACCCTCTAACCTAAAAGACCGCCCAGTCCACGCCACACAACCCCTGCTACCCTGTAGCCGCCTCCTGCGTATAGTGGACACCTGACCTATTCAGTGGAACACAAAACCCAACCATCCTTTGGCGCAAGTCGAGGAATCTGCAGCCTACATGGTCGCAGAACCGCCTGAGTCTCTGATTCAGACCCTCCACTCGGCTCTGTACCAGAGGTCCGCAATCGGTCCTGTCGTCTATGCTGCAAATGTGAGCTCTCCTTTCATCTTTCAAGCAAGACTGGCAGCCTTTACCACTTCTGTCAGCCACTCGAAGCCAGAGAGAATCTCTTCTGATCCAAAATGACACGCATCTTTGGTATTGACGTGAGCAACCACCTGTAGTTTGCTGCATCCTGTGCTCTTCATGTCATCCGGAAATATCCTTTCCACATCTGGAGTCACTCTACCCGGTATGCACACGGAGTGCACATTGGTTCTTTCCCTTCTTGGCAGCCATGTCCCTAAAGGACCCCATAACACGCCTAAAGCCGTCGGCACACGGGCCGTGCATTCCAACGTTGAGCGTTGAGTGTGCCGAGTCCACCGTGCTGCTGAACGCTCACAAACGATGCGACTCGTGCATACGGTACGCGCGACCCAGCGTGCTCACATGCGACGGCAGCGCGCTCCAGCGGCAGTTGTTGACTGCAGTTGACGCGCGCGAGCTAAATAACATATAGGCAAGTGTTTACGAAACGAAGACGCCTAAACTGGCTGCTTTAGCTTTACTAGCAACTATCGATGACGAGAGGAGAGGTAGTTGCATTAACCACTGCACCAACCAGACACACTGTTTACCACAATTGCATGGACTGTCTCGCCATGCCTCCCATCTGACCAAAACCCCCGCCCATGTCTAAAAGAACAGACCATGCGGAATATGCCGCTATGATACATATTATGTAAACTGAAGGTAGATGGAGAGGAAAGGAAAGAAAAGGGAAGGAACCATTGATGGCAGCTGTATCGGGAGTTCATGCAGAATCAGCAGCAACAAGTGAAAACGTGTGTCACACAGTGATTCGATCAGGGATCTACTGTTTACTAGGAAATTGCATTAACCACTGCACCACCTGTACACAGTGTTTCTGGCAACTGGGCGAACTATCTTGCCCCCCTCCCCCTCCACCATGGCTGACCCACACTCCCACCAGAACCAGCCTATCAGCAGTCACTGTTCGTGTCCTCCACTCTCTCCATCTCTACTTTGAGATTTCTGCAGGACAAATGTAATTGTGCATCCACACTGAAGATGTGGATTCATTCTCTATTGAGGTAAATAAGTTAAATGAATGTATGGTGTCTGTTCTTTTGACATGTGTATAATTTATTCACCTTGATGGGCAACCAATTCACCACATTCAGAGCAGATGCACAATTATGTTCAAGCTTCTGCAGCAATCTGAAGATAATGTGCATGGAGGATATGATGGGGACTGTGGATAGGTGGTACTAGATGGGTGAGTAGCTTGGCTATGAGATACTGTGAGATAGTCATGCAACTGCAATAAACACTGTGATAAACACTTTGTCCAGGTGTTCAGCGGCAACCAATAGTAGACGTCTTCTCCAAATGATCAGGGTTAACTGTGTGGACCAATGGTTTACATCCCTCGACATTGTACAGCATGGGCAGTAAGTAAATGCTTACCACACCTCACACATCCCCTATGTGGCACAAGTTTCTGGTCCCGATTACCCTCACACGTCATAAGTTGATGACGATGGAATCCTTTGTCTGTACCGGGATGTTATTTAAAGTTCAGTATTCATCCTTGCCCTCCCACAGGAGGATGGTGGAGTGGGCTTATTCCATGTGCCAGACAGAGTTATGGCACTTGTTGTTAACTCCCGACTGAAAGTCTGGCGTCGCTGCCTGACGAGCCTGATCGGACTGTTTTTGCATGAATGCACGCCAGTCTCCATGTCAGTCCCAATCATGTTATAAGACATTACAACCCCCTTTTATCACTTTCGACACTTCTTTCTTGAATTAAGTTACATCCTGCACTCCTTACCCCTTTATGTATACTTTGGACAAAGACTGTAGACGACACATTACAAATTTGTCGATCCCCCAACTTCATTGAACACGTTTCCCCAGATCACATGGCGTCGTGTGTGGTAAGCGCAACACGCTGGTTATATTGATATCAGCGTCCAGTCCACCTGGTATATCACCATCAATGGCAAACAGGTCAACCAGTTTCATTTGCACCACATCCGCCTCACTGCACACCCACCTGCGTTTACTGTGGTGTGGAGGACACAGACGCTCCTCAGTTCTCATGTGGCCCATTGTCTGACGTCTGGAGGCTCGTGCAGCATATCTTAGCTTTCCTTACCCAACAGACACCTGCTCAGATCATTTTCCTGATGCTTTTATTCCTGGATGTGATTCACTATCCTGCACCAAAAGCTATTGCTGTGAATTGGATACGCTGCCATACGGTCCGCTACATTTTTGGCCCTGACGAGAATTCAGAACTAGGTTACTGGACGTACCCTAACGATCGACACTGTACACTTGTTCACAACCCCAGATACAACATGTTCTTTTCCAGTTTTCTACGGAGCGCCTTTCATGACCCGCCTTCCAGCCGAAACGTCCAAGCCATGAGATGCTCATACCTTTTTCCCGACATTATGTTCTGAAGCCACTACAAACAGAGTCTCCATTAAATTTTCGAGAAGACACATTTGGACGTTCCGCCAATCAGAAGGCGTTAGTGACTCCTGGAATTCTGGTACATAGACTAATTTAATTTAAAACATTTAAAAATTAAAAAAAAAGTAAATAAGTAAAAGAAAATAAAAATATATATACAGGGTATTCCATTGATTGTGACCGGTCCAAATATCTCACGAAATAAGCGTCAAACGAAAAAACTGCAAAGAACGAAGCTTGTCTTGCTTGAAGGGGGAAACCAGATGGCACTATGGTTGGCCCGCTAGATGGCGCTGCCATAGGTCAAACGGATATCAACTGCGTTTGTTTAAATAGGAACCCCCATTTTCTTATTACATATTCGTGTAATATGTAAAGAAATATGAATGTTTTAGTTGAACCACTTTTTTCGCTTTGTGATAGATGGTGCTGTAATAGTCACAAACATATGGCTCACAATTTTAGACGAACAGTTGAGAACAGGTAGGTTTTTTAAATTAAAATACAGAACGTAGGTACGTTTGAACATTTTATTTCGGTTGTTCCAATGTGATACATGTACCTTTGTGAACTTATCATTTCTGAGAATGCATGCTGTTACAGCGTGATTACCTGTAAATACCACATTAATGCAATAAATGCTCAAAATGATGTCGATCAACCTCAATGCATTTGGCAATACGTGTAACGACATTCCTCTCAACAGCGAGTAGTTCGTCTTCCGTAATTTCACACACGCATTGACAATGCGCTGACGTATGATGTCAGGCGTTGTCGGTGGATCACGGTAGCAAATATCCTACAGCTTTCCCCACAGAAAGAAATCCGGGGACGTCAGATCCTATGAACGTGCGGGCCATGGTATGATGCTTCGACGACCAATCCACCTGTCATGAAACATGCTATTCAATACCGCTTCAACCGCACGCGAGCTATGTGCCGGACATCCATTATGTTGGAAGTACATCGTCATTCTGTCATGCAGTGAAACATCTTGTAGTAACATCGGTAGAACATTATGTAGGAAATCAGCATACATTGCACCATTTAGATTGTCATCGATAAAATAGGGGCCAATTATCCTTCCTCCCATAATGCCGCACCATACATTAACCCGCCAAGGTCACTGATGTTCCACTTGTCGCCGCCATTGTGGATTTTCCGTTGCCCAATAGTGTATATTATGCCGATTTACGTTACCGCTGTTGGTGAATGACGCTTCGTCGCCAAATAGAACGCGTGCAAATATCTGTCATTGTCCCGTAATTTCTCTTCTGCCCAGTGGCAGAACTGTACACGACGTTCAAAGTCGTCACCATGCAATTCCTGGCGCATAGAAATATGGTACGTGTGCAATCGATGTTGATGCAGATGTGCGGATTAGCAAAATGGCTCTGAGCACTATGGGACTTAACTTCTGAGGTCATCAGTCCCCTAGAACGTAGAACTACTTAAACCTAACTAACCTAAGGACACCACACACATCCATGCCTGAAGCAGGATTCGAACCTGCGACCGCAGCGGTTGCGCGGCTCCAGACTGTAGCGCCCAGAACCGCTCGGCCACTCCGGCCGGCGCGGATTAGCCACAACAGCAGCTTAAACACCTACTTGGGCATCATCATTTATTGCAGGTCGTGATTGACGTTTCACATGTGGCTGAACACTTCCTGTATCCTTAAATAACGTAACTATCTGGCGAACGGTCCAGACACTTGGATGAAGTCGTCTAGGATACCGAGCAGTATACATAGCACACGCCCGTTTGGCATTTTGATCATAATAGCCATACATTAACACGATATAGACCTTTTCTGCAATTGGTAAACGGTCCTTTTCAACGCGAGTAATGTATCACGAAGCAAATACTGTCCACACTGGCGGAGTGTTATATGATACCACGTACTTATACGTTTGTGACTACTACAGTGCCATCTATCACAAAGCGAAAAAAATGGTCCAACTAAAACATTCATAATTCTTTATGTACTACACGAATAAGTAATTAAAATGGGGGTTCCTATTTTTAAAAAAACCAGTTGATGTCCGTTTGACCTAGGGCAGCGGGCCAACCATAGCGCCATCTGGTTTTCCCCTTCAAGCTATACGAGTTTCGTTCTTTGAAGTTTTTTCGTTTGACGCTTATTTCGTGAGATATTTGGCCCGGTCATTATCAATGGACCACCCTGTATCTAAGCATAAAGACAACAAAAAATAACATAAAAATGCAATAAAATAAACAAACAAAAACAAGCCCATACACAACTACTTTCATTTTCATCGCTACTCTCTATGTTCTTCCCCCTTACTTTTTTCTTTTCCTACACCCTTGTAGTAATAGGTTAGTTGTTTTGGGATAGGCCTAGATAGGCGCCAACGCCTGAAGAGGTGCATTTTTTTTTTGTTAGGGACAAGTGGCGATGGCAAGTAGATATTTTTGTAATTTTCCCTTTCTTGTCCAGGGGCAAAAAAGAAAACAAATAAAGAAGGTGGCCCAGTTGTTACCACAACTGCCTAATAAGCAGGAGATCCCTTGTTGAATCCGAGTCTGGCACACACTTTCGCTCATTACCACTGAATCAACATTAAGTCCCAATTCATCTGACATCAATAGCTCCTTTTCTTTTCTTTGCTTCTACCCCCTCCACCTTCAGTTTACATAATATTTGTTACAGCTGCGGATTCCACTTAGTGTCTGTCATTTTGGTCATTTCTGAAAGAACAGTCACCATGCGTTCATATAACTGATTCGTATCCATCACCTTCAGTGCAGATACACAATTACGCACAACCTTCTGCAGGAATCTCAAAATAGCGAGCATGGAGGACATGGACAGGGACTGCATATAGGTGACACTGGGTGGGAGTGTGGTTTGGCCAGAAGGTGTGCCAAGATAGTCTGTGTCGTCATGATAAACACTGTGTGCGCGTGGTGCAGTTGTTAATGCAACTGCCTAGTAAGCAGGACATTCCATGTTGAATTTTTCAGCACATATTTTCGCTCATAAATTCCCAATGCAGCTGACATCAATAGTTCCTCCTTTTCCTTTTTGTTCTCCTCCCTTTACCTTCAATTTACATAATGTGTTTTACAGCTGCAGATCCCGCGTGGTGTCTGTCGTTTTCAATGTGTCCGAAAGAATGGACACTATGCATTCATATAACTGATTCACTTGATGGGTAATGAATCTTCTACCTTCAGTGTGGATGCACAATTACGTTCAGCCTTCTGCGGAAATCTAAGAGTAGCGAGCATGGATGACATGGAGGGGGACTGCAGTTAGGTGGCACTCCATGGCAGTGTGGGTCAGCCGGTATGTGTGCTGAGACAGCCACGCAATCGCGATGAACAATGCGTCTGGGTGGCGCAATTTCTAAAGCAAGAGCCTAGTAAGTAATAGATCCTGCGTTTGAGTCTCGGATTGGCACACATTTTCTTTCATCACCGCTGATTCCGCATAAAGCCCTAATGCAGCTGACACCAATAGTTCCTTTCCTTTCTCTTCTACATAATTTGTATCACAGCTGCGAATTCTATGTGGTGTCTGTTCTTTCAGACATGTCCAAAGCAGTGTCGTAGCGTGAGGGGAGAATTTGAGACATAGTCTCCCCTGTATTTGTGCTTAAAAAAGATTCAATAGTAATTCATAACAAAAATAGAAATAACTTTCTGCTAAGAGCTCTAAATGTGACATCAGTCTTGTAGCCCGCGCCGCACCCTGGGTATTGGCGTATTTGCTTGCTTGAGACTCGACTGCTCTGCCTCCCTTCCCTTACCTTCCATTACCTGGCTGTGTGCGCCTGCGCCCCCTCCACTTCCTCTCTTCCACGAAGACCGGTGCGCTGCACTTGCTAGCAGGCATCGAGACTAGTCTCTGCCGCTTCTATGCAGGATTTTAACACAGAAGTGAACAGTCGCGCGGTTTGTGTTGATAGTCATTCTTGTGAGATTTTAGTGCATAATTTCGTTGTGTCACCAACATGAGTGAGCGAGCAACTGAACACCTTACAGAATTTTTATTAAAACGCCTTTTTCTACATTAACATACCGTACGAATAAAAGTTCGAATTGAAGGACAAACGACCTACTCCTATACTCAGTGTAGTTTTTAAGTGAAGCCAAACAAAAACTCACTTTTCAGACAGCCTGGTACGAAAAGAATACTTGGCTGACTGCGATTGCAGTTAATAACAGATTATATTGTTATATATGTCTTCTGCTTGGTGGTGAAAAGGAATAGTGCAATGAGGGCATTTGTACAATAAAAAACTTTGACCGGAATGCACCAAAGCACCAGATATCAAAACATCACCTGCAGAACAAAGAATCATTTCTGTTATTGGGCAAAAGTAGAATTGAGCACGCCCTTTCTGAAGCCGCTCGGCTGACAGCAATAAAATACAACGAACAAGTTGTATCCAATAGGAGAGTATTGGCTTGTATTATTCAGGCAATTGTAATTCTTTGTAAACAAGAACTAACCTTTCGCGGCCATCGAGAGGATGAATCCTCCAGCTACAAAGATAACTATCTGGAATTGTTGGATTTACTAGCTCAAGGAGAGCAGTTAATCCAAGACCATTTGTCATCTCTTCAACCTTTAAAGGAACTTCTCCAGATATACAGAATGATGTAATAGAAATGATAACTCTGGCAGTTAATGAGAAAATAAGGTCTGAAATTCAGAACTGCAATTTCATTTCGATTGAAGCTGATGAAATGTTAGACATGTCATGCAAGAGTCAAATGAGTATAATATTCAGATACTGTATTGCAGACAAAATTGAGGAAAGATTCGTTGGATTTTACGATGTTTATGGAGATATAACTGCTTTTTTCAGCAAATCATCAAAACGAACTGTATTGCTAAGAGAAAGGATTTAAACTGCCACATGCAAGCAATACTCGCTGGAACTTTCATTCCAGGGCAGTTTGAACAATATCTAGTCATTTCTCAGAGCTATATAGTGTTTTAAATTATACAATTGATGATACAGACTCTCAGTGGGACCCTGAATCTTTGACCTGTGCTGTGAGAATGAAACGACGGATGGCTGATCCTACGTTTGTCTACTTGCTTTGTTTCTACAGAGACTGCTTTGTTTATGTTGTTCAATTCTTTAATGTTCTTCAGCCAAAATGTGTCAGTATAACTGCTTGCCACGACGAAATAAGAACTGTTCTGAGAAACTTACGGCAATTAAGAACGAAAACATTCGTTGATGAATGCATTAAATGCAGTTTGTGTTTGAATGGCAACTTATCATTCCGTGACAGTCAAAAGACATCTCTCAGGGCACTAACTTACGAGATACTGCATTTGCAAATTGTTCACATGGAAAGAAGATTTCAAGAGTTTCCCCAAATTCAATTTGTGAACTTTAGAACGAAAAGTGTTTCTCGAACTATCAAAAAGAATTCCCAAAGTTGAAACTGCTTCAGTTATTAGAACAGTACCCTTTTTTCAAACAAGAACAACTTGAAAATGCACTCTGTAAAATATACGCTGATGTGAAAAAACAACTATCTCCAAGAATCCTCTTAAAGTACACTGTCAACAATGATTTAGACTGTGTTTATGAAGAAACAACGAAGTTCCTGCGTTTGGTTTTGATCCTACCTGCAACTACAGCAAGCAGTGAACGAAGCATGAGTACTCTTAAACGAGTGAAGAATTATTCAAGGAATTCAATGTCCAACACCCGGCTGTCGTGTTTGAGCACGTTAGCAATAGAAAAGACACTAATTGGTGAGCTATCCAGTGATCAGATCTTTGTAGACCGAGATATAGACTCATTTGTGGGAAGAAAAGACAGGCGCATTGCGCTTGTATACAAGAAAATGTAAGTGCTTCTTCTCTTGCTGCTGGAGTTCTACAAATTTGTCATCGTTTCTTGAACAAGTTAGTTGTTATTATTATTATTATTATTATTAGTGGCAGCGGTAGTGGTAGTAGTAGTAGTAGTTGTTGTTGTTTTATTTGATGCATTTTGTTTCATTTGTTTAAATTATAGTTTATTGTACTATTTTGTCTACCTATAATAAATACAGTCTCTCCCCAACCTTTACAACCACGCTACGCCACTGGTCCAAAGGAACAGACACCACTCATTCATATTAACGTCGTACATATCCGTAACGAAAAACGTGACACTAAATGACAGAATGTGTACCAATAATTCTAATTTTCGGTTGCGGGATGAAATTTGCGCCGTATCATTAGTGGATGGTGAATTGTGTCTTGTTTCATGAATTACGGCTACAGTGCTATATGTGATATTTGATTCATATTCATGTGGGACAATTGTGCATGAACTGAAGCTGAATGGCCAGGGAAGCAAGCTGTATAGACAAAGCAGCTGCTTCAGGAAGATGGCTACAATTACTATGTTACCGGTACATCAAAAGAGAGATGGGTCTGCACTAATAAAACAATTAGTTCAAATGGCTCTGAGCACTATGGGACTCAACTGCTGAGGTCATTAGTCCCCTAGAACTTAGAACTAGTTAAACGTAACTAACCTAAGGACATCACAAACATCCATGCCCGAGGCAGGATTCGAACCTGCGACCGTAGCGGCCTTGCGGTTCCAGACTGCAGCGCCTTTAACCGCACGGCCACTTCGGCCGGCAAACAATTAGTTACTCCATGTTCGGAAGATGTGCTGAATCCGCAACCCTCTTCCTTTTTTATTGAAGATCGCTCAAGTTGGCATTGAGAACTTTATTGCGTCCACTACTGGTTTCGTATTTTGCAGCAGGCCATTTTTTAAGTTCTTCGGAAAAATTTTGTGCAGAGGGACAACGTGGTCGCAGTAGTTTCCAATAGCATCTGGACTGGTTTTCATTAAATGAATGTGAAAACCGTATTTTCTTTCGAGTCCAACGATCGCGCAAAATGTTTTTACTTTTCTGACCCTTTACTATCACAGACTGCTGTCAACTGTTTCAAAATTCCAACCGACATTCACCACTCCAGCGGTAGGCCTTTGGTACTCGTGCTGGGACAGGTGCTACTTACGTAACGTAGAATGATGTTTATGGAAATAACTATGTACGCAATGGCTTTGTTTGTCACTGCTTGGGGAGTTTTCTTTTCGTGCAGAAGATTTAAAATCGTTCTCCAATATTTCTTGGGTCAGCCAAGGGACCAAAAGCCTCAAGAAGACACACATCCAAATGAAGAAGAAAAAAGGGAATGAGTTTTTCTTTTACTACTACGTAATGCAAGGTATGTAGGTCTATAAAAAACCGCACAATTGACACAGTCCTATCAGTAAAACATTCTGTGCTGTACTTCTCACTCACATTCAAGTACTCTTCCTGTTTGAAATAGGGCCAGGTAAGTTCACCTAGTTGCAGAAGATTCAAGGATATGTATTTATGGGATTTCTGTTTACTGCAGATGTTTATGTGTAGTTTCATCATGTATTCATCATGATCTTGGAAGCAGTTTATGACACTAACATCCATCAGTCACAGTTGGAATCCGTCAATTCATACAAACACTTGGGTGTAACTCTTTGTAGTGACACGTAAGCTCAGTTATGGGTAAAGCAGGTGGCAGACTTTTGGTTATTGGTAGAATATTAGGGAAATGCAGTAAGTCTACAAAGGAAACACTCGTGTAACCCATCATAGAATATTACTCATGTGTATGGAACTTGTATACCAAATAGGACTAACAGGCGATAATGAACGTATAGAGATGATGGCAGCAGGAATGGTTACAGATTTGCTTTATCTCTGGATGAATGTCACAGAGATGTTGAAAGAACTGAAATGGCAGATCCTTGAGGATAGACATCAAGTAGCCCACAGAAGTCTGCTTACAAAGTTTTGAGAAGAGGCTTTAAATGATGGCCTGAAGAATATACTACAATCCCTTGCTTATCACACCTATAGTGATCGTTAGGACAAACTTATCGATTAAGTACGGCACACACAGTGGCATTTCAAGAGTCATCCTTCCCACATTACATATGTGAGTGGAACAGTCAAAAGCCCTAGTAACTGGTGCTGGTATGATGGGACATACCCTCTGCCATGCAGTTAGCAGTGGTTTACAGAGTATGAATATAGATTTTAGTACCATACAATTCTGCTGCTCATATATAGGTGCAAATTTTAATCTAACTACAGATATTAAATATTATGCCACAACAGGCTCACAGCCAGTTAGATGCAGATCAAAAGCAGAAGAGAACATCATGCATGTGTTTTTACACTTATTTGTTTAATTGTTCAGTAATATAAAAAAAATTATTTTCATTACTGTCTTTGACATGGAACTTAATAATATTTGATCGTGTCAATGGCCACTTCTTGTCATAACAGTACTGCTTCCAACACACCAGGATCCTGCTGCCATTATTGTTAAAAGTTATGATTTACTTTAACTGTTTTGAAAAGTTTTAATTTATTATTGGTATCCAATATCTGTTACGATATTTCGTCCCTTATTTACAATCCAAGCAGTGTGTGAGCTTTACAGAGGTAGCCAATGGAGTTAGAGCAAATATGGATCATCCTGATCAATATACGAGGTATTTTAAGATCATGAGAATCTATCTTCAGTGAGGGGATAAATGGCATATATAGTTTTCTCTCACCACATACTACCACCACTCATCCTGTCCCAGCTGACCCTTGCGGCCGAGCTGTTCTAAGCGCTTCAGTCCGGAACCGCGCTGCTGCTAAGGTCACAGGTTCGAATCTTGCCTCAGGCATGGATGTGTGTGATGTCCTTAGGTTAGTTAGGTTTAAGTAGTTCTAAATTTAGGGGGCTGATGGCCTCATATGTTAGGTCCCATAGTGCTCAGAACCATCACACTTACAAACAAACACACATATTCATTTCTGTTTAAGAAATACACTTTTACATGATAACTCCCTGGCAGACACCATCTCTAATATGCGGCACCATACCTTGCAGACTTGTAACTCTCCATTTTAATAATCTGATATGTGTCATTTACTTCAAATCATTTAAATCATCTTCAACAGCGTTTCAGCTAACACTGAGAAGCTAATTTAGCATCCCACTGTCATTGAGTTCATTAGAAAAGGAGTCATAGCTTAGTTGTAGAAGCGTGGAGAAAGAGAACAACTATAGCTTAGATGAAGGATTTCTCAGTGTGAGATACTGACATAGATGTTTGCCCCTAAGTTTCGCCACAGTTACATGTTCTGTCATATTTTAACCAATGGTTGTGGGGAAATGAATGCTAGAAATGTGATTTTATGCCACTCAAAGCTGATGGAAAATCAGATGCTGTCTAATTTGTGTCTTCATTATTGATTTTATAGGCATAATGGTAATGATAAAGGCTACTTTCAACAATACCAGTAGTGGGAGTGAGAGAATTCTTACCAATTTCAGCTATAAGTAGCCTGTAATCAAACCCCATTCTTATCTACTATTGAACAAGTGCACTTCTGACCTAGTGTAGGTGCTGCTAAAGCAATTAATGCAATGTGTTGATGACATTGCCCAAGGAAATGTTCAGAATCTCTGTCAGTTTATTTAATTATCAACAGTTTCAACTCATTTATTTTTGATGAGACACACTAATTAAACCTTGTAAATGGAGATTTGACTGCAGTTATGTTACATTCATGCTGCTACATGTTCCTTAAGTAGTCCTTCCTAAATAAACTATTGCTATGACACAGTTATGTGCCTTTTACATATGGGGGTGACATTGTTCTTTTATTGGTATAGACTTCCAACACTTCATTGTATGAATTATGACATCTGAATATCTTCCTAATGATAAATGTCCTTCTTTAGCCAGCTAAGGGCAGATTATGAAAGAAATGAATGATAATACCCATCAGTTCAAAGTTTAATTGAAATAATTTTATGTTCACATCCCCCAACAATGTGTAATGTGAGGAACTTTAGGATGTTATTGGCATATTCAGTGAAAATTAGTTTTAGAATTTACTGAAACAATTTTATTATAGACAGATAATTGGTCACATTTCCATGCATCTACTACTAGACATGATTTTTTTTTTTTTTTTGCAGGGAAACAAAGCATCACCACTAAGACAACCTATTTTCCCATTTCATCTATCCATTATCAGCCTCATCTGGATACATTGTGCACTGTGCAGTAATCTGGTAGAGGCGTCATTATCGTTTTCTTAGCAATTTTTCTAATGAAGGATGTTAAAGTAAATAAAAACTGCTTTACATGTTTTAATATGAACGTGACTAATTTGAGAGTGTAGAAATTGCTGCTTAATCTCCAAAACTTTCACAAATACATAGGTTTTTATCATTTCTTTTAACTGTGACTGACCTTAGAAAACCAACTTTATGTGTCAACCTACAGTGAGTTACTTTGTTTTTATTGGTACTCCAAATTGAGAGTCATTTTTATGAAGTGTTCAGCTGAAGTGCATCCTATGATGGAAGTTACTTTTACAGTAGTGGATTTTGTTAGGCACCCATTTTGGAAGTAAATTGACATTACTGACATGTACTGATCAGTCAGAACATGATGACCACCTGCCTAAAAGCCGGTATGTCCACCTTTAGCATTGATAACAACAATGATCCATTGTGGTGTGGAATCAACCAGGCCTTGCTACATCGCTGGAGGGAGCTGGCACCACGTTTGCGCACGCAAGTCACCTAATTCCCGTAAATTACTGGGATGGGGTGGGGCGATGTCCTTCGACGCCACATTCAATCACATCCCGGATGTGTTTGATTGGGCTCAGATCTGGCAAGCTGGCAAGTTGCGGAGGAGGGGGGGGGGGGGGGGCAGCATGCTAACTGAAAATCGCTACTGTGTTCCTCAGACAACTCTGTCACACTCCTGGCATTGTGACATGTCACATTATCTTGCCGGAAGATGCCACTGCTGTCAGGAAACATCATCCTCATCAAGCAGTGTGCATGGTCTGCAACCAGTGTACGTTAATCCTTGGCCATCATGCACCAGCTCAACTGTACCCCAGAGCATAATGGAGATCTCACCGCCCTGTCTTGATCCTATGGTACAGCTGTCAAGAAGCTGTTCCCCTGGAAGATGACTGATTTGCACCCTCCAATTGGCATGATGAAGAAGGTATCAGGATTCATCAGCATCAGACCTTGTGGCACTCTGCTACTGCCCCACCATCCAGTACCAATCGTCACGTATCTATGTCAGTTTCAGTTGTAGGCATCATGATGTTAACATTGGCACATGTATGTGTCGTCGGCTGCAGTCTCCCATCATTAGGAGTGTCCAGTGCACTGTGTGTTCAGATACACTTGTATTCTGCCCAGTATTAAAGTCTGATGTTAGTTCCACCACAGTCCACCATGTGTCCTATTTTACCAGTATGCCCAGCCTATGACATCTGACACCTGTAATGAGGGGTGGTCGCACAACTGCACGGTGTCTGGACGTGGTTTTACCTTGGTTTTGCCACATGTTGAAGACACTCACCACAGAACTCCTCAAACACCCGGCAAGTTATGAAATTTCTGAAATGCTCATGCTGAACTTCCAGGCTATCACAATCTGCCCTTGGTCAAACTCAGACAGGTGGTGTGCATTACTCATTCTGAACATGGTCAGCACACTCACTGATACTACATGCACTGTGTGTGTGTCTGACTAGTAGTCATTCCTTGCGCATCACTTTGCTGTCACCTGGAAGGGTTTATATCGATAGTGAGTTATTGGTCATAATGTTCTGGCTAATCAGTGTTAAGGAATTATGTAAATGTTACTCTGGTGCACCATTTGCACTCAATACTTGATGGAAATGGAAATGTCGTGTGGCTAGGGCCTCCTGTCAGGTAGACCGTTCGCCTGGTGCAAGGCTTTCTAGTTGACGCCACTTCGGCAAATTGCGTGTCTATGGGGATGAAATGATAATGATAAGGACAACACAACACCCAGTCCCTGAGCGGAGAAAATCTCCGACCGAGCCGGGAATCGAACCCGGGCCGTTTGGTATGACATTCCGTCGTGCTGACCACTCAGCTACCAGGGGTGGACTACTCAATACTTGATGAAAAATGCAATGTAATGAAAGTATTTTATGACTAGCCTTTCCCCTGTGGCCTTGACCATATACGCATTTTATACATATGTTGCATATATTTCCTCCATCCCCCTTCCCACCTCTAACTCTTCATCCTCCTGTCTTTGTGTCCACCTCATTCTCCCTTCCTGCTCCCTCCGTCCTTACCTATTCTCTCCAGCTATCTCTCTCTGTCCATCTCCTGCTCTATTCATTTCGACATTCTCCCATGTGTGCCCATCCGCATGTATGGCTCCTCTATAACAGGTCAAAAAAGCAGGTCGATACTACTCCCATAACACACCTATCATATGTGAGTGAGACAGCCTAAAAATCTGGGGCTTGGGAAACCTTTTCGGAAATCATTATGGACTTCAATATTCCAAGATCCACAGTGTCAAGTGTTTGCTGGCAATACCAAATTTCAGGCATCACCTTTCAGAAAATGCAATTTCCAATGGCCTTCACTTAATGATGGAGAGCAGTGGCTTTTGGGTAGAGTGTCAGTGCTAATCAGACAAGCAACACTGCATTAAAAAAAAAAAAAAAAAAAAAAAAACAACGCAGAATTCAATGTGGAATATATGACAAACGTATCTGTTAGGACAGTGTGGTGAAATTTGCTATAATTGGGCTGTGGCAGAGATGACCAATGTGAATACCTTTGCTGACAGCACTAAATCACCTGCATTGCCTCTTCTGAGCTCATAATCATATCCTTTCGACACTAGATGGCTGGAAAACCAAGGCTTGGTCAGATGAGTCCTAATTTCACTTTGTAAGAGCTGATGGTAGGGATCGAGTGTGTCACAGACCCCTCAAAGCCATGGACCATGTTGTCAACAAGGCACTGTGCAAGCTGTTGGCGGCTCCATAATTGTGAAGGGTGGGTGTACATGGAACAGACTGGGTCCTCTGGTACAACTGAACGAATTATTGAATGTAAATGGTTTTGTTTGGCTATTTTGAGAGCATTTGCAGCCATTCATGGACTTCATGTTCCCAAACAATGATAAATTTTTTATGGATGAAAATGCACCATGTCACTAGGCCACAGTTGTTTGTATTTGAAGAACATTCTGGATGATTTGACCAAATGATTTGGCCACCCAGACCGCTTGATATGAATCCTGTCAAACATTTATGGGACATAATTGAGAGGTCAGTTCATGTACAAAAATCCTGCATCAGCATCTCTTTCACAATTAAGAATGGGAATAGAGGCAGGATGGCTCAGTATTTCTGCATGTGACTTCCAATGACTTGTTGAATTCATATCCTCAATGCTGGCAATTTTCTGGAGGGAAGTTTATGTTCTTGTCATGAAACACCTATTGAAAAAAATTTAGAGAATAAGCGGCTGTGAAAGACCACAGAACAACTTTATTGCCACAGTAAAGATCATGAAAAGAAGAAAAAAGAAATTAGTGTTCATATTTAAGCAAATAGACATTTATTTCTCCATTGTTCGATTTGTGAGTGAGATAGGAAAGGGAATTATTAGTTGTGGTACAAGGTACCTTCCACCATAGTGGATTGTGAAATAAAAGTAGATGTAGAAGGTTAGAAAGTAAAGGCAGGTCACTATGACCTCATGATGAGGATCTCCTACAGGTGAATTAATCTGATGTTGGGGCCTGGGTGAACTGCCTTCCTTTTTTAACCATCAGCACTCAAATCTCTCTCTCTTCCTGGAGTTTGCTATAACATATGGTTTTATTTTGGTTCTGAATGCCAGAAGACAAAATAATGTATTTCTGACAACTTATGCACTAGTGACTAGAGTAAAATGTTAGAGAAGAATGAGACAAAATATATTTGGAAATTGTGTTTGTGTTTAATTTCATGATTCATAAAACTGTGTTATTTCAGAAACTTAATTTCCTTATTAGCTCTATATTTTGTTGAAGATAAATGCACAAATACTTAAATGTTGGATGTTAATGTCTCTTTCAACTCACTTAAATGTATCAAAGACAACAACCTCATCAATCTTAGGATCCAACAAATATGATCAAAGTGCAAGTTAATACTTATTCCATCTAATATTATGGGATACCCAAAAAGAAAAACTGGAATTATTTTTTAGAAGCTATATATTTTCAAACTATGTACAAAATGACCTGATCCCCTTGAAAATACTTTCCATTATAACTAATACTTTTCTCCCACTGGCACTTCCAATGTTCAAAACATTTTTTGTAGTCATCTTTAGAAATAGCCGAAAGCTTCTACCTCCTTTTTTGACTTCTTTAATGTTGTCAGATTGGTGTCCTTTCATGCACCTTTTCATGCATGGAAACAAGAAAAAGTCGAAGAGAGCCAAGTCAGGTGAGTAAGGTGCATGCCATTTTTACCCAAAAACTGTCTAACAGAGATGGCTGTGTGTACAGGTGCATTGTCGTGTTGGTAGAACCATTTCCTGTCTTCCACAAATCAAGTCTTTTTTGATAAACACTGTTGTGTTTAAAACTTCCAAGTAAAGGTTTAATTGATGGTCTGACCCAATGGCACAAACTATCATTGATTTGGGCAGTTGACTGATGTCTAGAAAAAGGTTTAACATCAATTGACATGTCGCCAGTTTTAAATTGAGCAAACTACTCGTATGCTTGAGTTTTTCCCATAGCTTCATCTTGGTAATCTGTTTTCAACATTAAAACAGTTTCAGCAACATATTTACCAAGTAGAAAATAAAATTTCACAGCTAGGTGTTGTTCACTTAAACTTGTCATCATAAAAGTGAAACAAGAATAAAACAGTACCAGCAAAAACAATCACTGCAGATGAACAGTACAAGCCAAATGACAACACAGGTGCACTGTACTAGCAATAAGTTGCACTATACGTGCCTAGTGGCAGAAATACATATGACACAAGATCCGGCCACAGTATTGTTATTCTGGTATTTAAGGGACACCATCGTATACCCATCAGTGTGAGCACTCATTTGCATGACTTGATGTGAAACTCCAACTTTGCAAGAATGATAGCTGTAGTACAGTAACACAGAATTTTCTCTAGTCAAATGTTCACTACCAAATCCTAATTCTTGCCAAAATTCATAAAGGAAAGCTACTTGTTTACTTTTTCTCCTTGACTCTCTTAAAATTTCACAAACTATTAGAAATATAGGTTTTCTGTTGTGTAGCCCTTACTGTCTGATACCAGAAATACCCATACCCTTTCCTAGAATGTGGTTAATCTGTTATTGAACACATGAACAAATCTCATTTACAGTTGCCATCCATACCATCAGTGTGGTTGTTTCATTTGGTGAGTGTTTTCTCTTTGTATTAATCATATGTTTCTGATCCATTGTGTATTGTGTACATAATTCAGTTTTGTGGCTGCAGTTATTTGATTAGCTCAGAGTGAACTTTCTCATACATGTTAATGTACACCATTGTTGGGCATATTTTATAAGAAAGCTGACTTCACAGATGTTACTAAATATTGACAACTCTTACCTCTTATGTGACTTTCTTAATTGTTGTCATCCCTCTGACTAGTAATGAGATACTTACAAAATCATTGTTGGGATCTCAAAAGAATCACTCTATTGATAAAGCTGATAATGCCTTCACTTAACAGATAGTAAAATTTTTAAATGGTAAAGGATCATCAGCTGGAATTGTCTCTTACTTATTAAAGAGTTTTTATTTTTCAATCACAATGTACCATAAGAGAAATTAAGTTTTTACACGATAGCTTGTTCAGCACATGCCAGATTTAGTTCCTATTTATGAATCAGGATGAAAAATGTTACACTAGGCTTGTGGGTAATACAAAGAGGGACACAGGCTTCCAGCATGCTAGGTTGTTGAAGGGCCAACAACTTGTGATACCATTTCAATATGACAAACAGCTAAAGTTGCAAAATGCTCTTTTTATTACTTGATGATCACCAGTTTTAGGTTTTTATTCATAACTCATTCTCAGATCATCCATCGAAGCAGAACGAATATTATTCCACACAGCAAAAAATCATGACAATTATTAGCAAAATGGAGTGCAGTGCAAATGATCATGAAATGTGTATCCAGTTTTGTGATCACTTTCTTTGTACTTCTGTGCAAACTGACTGTAATGAATTTTTGGTCTCTGGAGTAACATTTATTCTGATTGGATGGATGATTTGAGGATGGGTTATGAATAAAAACCCAAAACTAGACATGATCAAGTAATAGAGATATTTTGCAATTTTGGTTATTTGTTGTATTGAAATTGCAAAGAGGGACACCATTTCACCTTCATGGGGAGAAAATACACTGATTAATCCAAAGAGTTCTATTATGGGTCCATTGCTGTTCACGTCAAATGTTAGTGATTAATCAGTTTATCCCAGGATAACTCACCACTTAGGCAAAAAGTATTCTCTACACAAAAGGAAGTAATTAGAATTAAATGTGATGACAACACATATAAATTTTTGAGGAATCTGTTAAGCAATAGGGAATTTTAAACACATCGTTGCAGCACATTTATTACCTCATTACATTCATTCTCGTGATTGCTACGGTCGCAGGTTCGAATCCTGCCTCGGGCATGGATGTGTGTGATGTCCTTAGGTTAGTTAGGTTTAAGTAGTTCTAAGTTCTATGGGACTGATGACCACAGATGTTAAGTCCCATAGTGCTCAGAGCCATTTGAACTATTTGAACATTCATTCTCAACTCACTGTAGTTTGAAAGTAACAGAGATATTCGCTAATGCAATGCCAGAATAAAAAGTGATCTGCACTTCCCCTTGGTGAATCTAACTGTGGCACAGAAAGGAATGCAATTCTCAGCCATAAAACTCTTTGATATTCTATACAAAGATATAAAATGTCTGACAGATAGCATAAGTGTTCTTAGATATATATTACAGTTGTTTATCCATAAAAACCCATTGTATACTGCAGAGGAATTCCCACTACATTGATTTTCTTCTAAATGTGTAGGAATTTTTTTGTACATAATATGACGTCCTGGCACCAGATATGTTCTGATTAGGAATGGCTCCAGTGACATAACATGAGTGTTCACTCAGAGCATTTTTTAGATGGTTATTGAAGAAGTATTTTGTAGTTATTTGCATGTTCTAGGAGTATATTGGTGACCATTTCCAATTATATAGAAAGAGAAATAGGTTTGTATAGTCGAAATATTGCTATATGCTCATCATTTACATAAGTCAATCTTTACTTCAATCTCAGTATGTGGTATAGGAGAAGATTCCAAGTGAAAAATGAGTTTAATGTCTATTTCAGTCTTTCATTAGCTGCCAGCACATTTAATTCACAAAGGACTCTCTCAGATATTTTTAGGGCTGCGCATTCCCTCCTTCTGTCCTTGAGTAGGCAAATTTGCTTATAATAAGTGCTACCGGTACTTTTGATCCTACACTTATATTTAAAAATGCTGCCAATTTTTTTTCCCAAAAGTGTTACTGGTTTCTCATACCAAACTTCATATGAGAGAGTAAATGTGCTGAGAGGCTGCTGTTAGTCTGCCCTATCTTCTTAAATGGTTTTATATACAAGGTAAAGTATGGAAACTGGCTAAAAATCATAGCCAGAATTGCCCATAAACCGCATTATTAATATGTGAGGTGGATTTGACATTTAGCTGATGCTCCTTTATGTGTCCTGGAAGTGAGTGCTTTAACATGCTCTTTTATCTGGACAGGTTACAGTGCTCTGAAATGTATTTTAAATGAGCTGTTTGAAGTTATGAAAACACTTTATTATGTCTCACAACATAGTTTACTACTATCACTATCTGAAATCCAATTACTAACTGCCGGCCGAAGTGGCCGTGCGGTTAAAGGCGCTGCAGCCTGGAATCGCAAGACCGCTACGGTCGCAGGTTCGAATCCTGCCTCGGGCATGGATGTTTGTGATGTCCTTAGGTTAGTTAGGTTTAACTAGTTCTAAGTTCTAGGGGACTAATGACCTCAGCAGTTGAGTCCCATAGTGCTCAGAGCCATTTGAACCATTTGAACCAATTACTAACTAAATTTTAAGATTTCATTTAATTTATAGAATACTGACAATACTTAAGGCATTGATTATTAATTCAGGATCGTTAACTATTTACAATAATGCAGTAGTTGTGCCAAATTTGTTGTCAGTAATAATTGCCACTTTAAGAATAATATTATAATAATATGTTAAAATAGAAGAAAACTGGTTTTTTCTTGTTCTTCTGATACAGAATAATAAAGTGCATGTGGCAAGTGTATTGTATCATCTTCATGATAAAATTCTACAGCATTTTGACACTACTGTTTGCGATGTTTTCAAATGCAGTTTTCTTCTATCTTGTGTAAAGTTTCTTCTGTTTACTGATAAATGGACAGTCTAAGTATGAACCAGTATGCAACAGAGCCCAGGCAAAACAAATTATTAAATGTAATGAGAAGAAAATTTTTAGTTGACTTCAGCTGCATAGTGTATAAATTGCCACAACTTGTTGTGTGAACATTATTTATTTTTCCTGAACGAATCACTACTCTACTCTTAAGTTCCTGAGACTGAGGATCCATTAGTGCTTTACGTGGAGTGATACGTAAAATGTCAGAGTCTCTTCTTGTTAGCACTACAGCACCACAAACAAATAGGGAAGGGGAAAAGACTGGAAGCTGCATTGGTGGATTAGGAAGCATGTGCAGTATCGGAGGGGAAGCGGAGAAGTTAATTGCTAGGTTTAGGACAGGGACTACTGGAGACTGAGGCCAAGGACTTTACGTGGAAAAGGTATATGTTTTTGGGGGAGGTTATGCTGCACAGTTCCAAAAATCTGTAGTAGGTGGAAATAATTCAGGGGGTGCCAGCTGTGAAGTAGTCATTAAAGTAAAGCAAGTCATACTGAGCAGAATACTCAGCAACAAAGTGATCCAGCTGCACATTAGCCACTGATTGGCGGTGGCCATTCATGCAGACAACTTGGTAATTTCATGCCCATGCAGATAGCCGCAGAGTGGTTGCATCATAGTCTGTAATGAAATGGCTCCTTTTACAAGTAGTCCTTACTTTTACGATGCAGAAGATGTCTGTGACAGGACTGAAGCAGGTGGTAGAGGGAGGATTTATGGGATAGGTTTTGCATTTAGGTCTATTGCAGGGATATGATCCTTGATGCAAGGGTTTGGGACAAGGGACGGAGTACGGGTGGGTAGAGATATTGCGTAGGTTTGGCACGCAGCAGGATACCACTGTGGAAGGGGTGGTGAGTATAGTAGGTAGGATATTTCTCCTTTCCAGTCATGGCTAGAGGTATTCAGAACACTGGCAGAGAATGTGATTGACTTGCTCCAGCCCTTAGTGGTATTGAGCCTTGAGGATAGCTCTCCATTATGGCCAGACAGTGGATATTTTTTTCTTCATAATTACAGTATATTACCTGAAAAACTAAAACAGGGCACACAAATCACATTTACTTCAATAGCAATATATTTATTAACTATGTATTTCTAGTACTTAATTCTTTTAGTACCGCAACGAAGTCTGCTAATAAAAAAACTACAAAAAAATCTCTTAATGAGTTACCCAACAACTAATACTACTTTAAACCCTACAGAATCTGTTGTGTGTTCGCTAATTTATTTTGATGTGCTTAAGTTGTAGATGGTTATTTCCACTGTGGGATCCATCCTCATACACAATGGATGTGTGAGAGATGTTAGGTAAGTTGAGAGATGACGTATGGGAGATCTGTTTCTGGGTGAGGTTGAGAGATTAATTTCGATCTGTGAAGGCCTCAGTGAGATTCTTGGCATATTTGGAGAGTGACTGTATGACACTAAAGATGTGAGGACCAGTGGTACTGAAGCTGTATGGAAGGGACTTCTTGGTATGAAATGGATGTCAGCTGTCAGAATGGAGGTATTGGTTGTGGTTGACACATCTGATAGAGACAGAGGCACTGATTTATCCTTGAGGTGAAGGTCAACATCAAGGAAGTTGGCATGTTGCATTGAGGAGGACTAGGTGAAATGATTGTAGAGATGGTGTTGAGATTCTGGAAGCATGTGAACAGGGTTTTTTTCACCCTTGGTCCAGATCACAAAAATGTCATCAGTTGATCTGAACCAGGTGACTGTTTTTAGATTCTGAGTGGTTAGGATGCACTCCCCTTGATAGCCTGTGAATAGGTTGGCATAGAATGTTTACTTGTGGTTGCTCATTGCTGTACAACAGGTTCATTTGTAGTTGATCCCTTCAAAGGAGTAATAATTGTGGGTGAGAATAAAATTGATCACGGTGACCGGAAAGGAGATTGCAGGTTTGGAGTTGGTTTGGCATTGGTAAAGTCAATGTTAAATGGTAGCAGGGCCATTGTCATTTGGGATGTTAGTGTAGAGGGAGGTGGCATTGATGGAGATGAGCAGGGCTCTAAGTGGTAAGGGAAAAGGAACTGTGCAGAGTCGGCAGTGGATGTGGTTAGTGTCTTTTATATTAGAGGGTAGGTTACAGGTTATAGCCTGCATGTAGTGCTGCACAAGAGGAGAGGTGCCCTCAGTGTGGTAGTAGGGCATCCTGAGTGGTTGGGTTTATGGACTTCAGAAAGCATGTAGAAGGTAGCACTGTGGGGAGTGGTGGTGTTGAGGAGAGAGACAGACTCAACGCAGAGCCTCTGAGATGGACTTAAGGATATGAGGAGGGACTAGTGATCATGCTGGATTTCTGGAATAGACTCTTTGTGACAGGGTTTTTAGGTGGGTATATCAGACAGCTGGTGGAACCCCTCTGCTAGGTAATCCCTGCAGTTCGTAACCAGAGGGGTGGAGCTTTTGTTGGCTGGTAGGATCATGAGCTTGGGATCAGATTTTAAGTGATGGAGTGAGGTTCTTGCTGTGGATATAATGTTGGTTTCCTTGATGAGGGATATGGTGAATGTTGCCTCACCATGCTCGTACTGATAAAGACTTGATGTACTACACTACTGGCCATTAAAATTGCTACACCACAAAGATGATGTGCCACAGACACGAAATTTATTTGACAGGAAGAAGATGCTGTGATATGCAAATGATTAGATTTTCAGAGCATTCACACAAAATTGGCGCCGGTGGCAACGCCTACAATGTGCTGACATCAGGAAAGTTTACAACCGGTTTCTCATACACAAACAGCAGTTGACCGGAGTTGACTGGTGAAATGTTGTTGTGATGCCTCATGTATGGAGGGGAAATGCATACCATCTGGTTTTCGACTTTGATAAAGGTCGGATTGTAGCCTATCGCGATTGTGGTTTATCGTATCGTGACATTGGTGCTCGCGTTGGTCGAGATCCAACAACTGTTAGCAGAATATGGAATCTGTGGGTTCAGGAGGGTAATACAAAATGCCGTGCTGGATCCCAATGGCCTTGTATCACTAGCAGTCGAGATGACAGGCATCTTATACGCAAGGCTGTAACGGATCATGCAGCCACGTCTCGATCCCAAAGTCAATAGATGGGGACGTTCGCATACAACAACCATCTGCACGAAGAGTTCAACGATGTTTGCAGCAGCATGGACTATCAGCTCGGAGACTGTGGCTGCGGTTACCCTTGATGCTGCATCACAGACAGGAGTTCCTGCGATGGTGTACTCAATGACAAACCTGGGTGCAAAATGGCAAAACGTCATTTTTTCAGATGAATCCATGTTCTGTTTACAGCATCATGATGGTCGCATCCGTGTTCGGCGACATCACGGTGAACGCACATTGGCAGCATGTATTCGTCATAGCCCTACTGGCGTATCACCCGGTGTGATGGTATGGGGTGCCATTGGTTATACGTCTCATTCACCACTTGTTCGCATTGACGGCACTTTGAACAGTGTTTCAGATGTGTTACAACCTGTGGCACTACCCTTCATTCGATCCCTGCAAAACTGTACATTTCAGCAGGATAATGCACGAATGCATGTTGCTGGTCCTGTATGGGCCTTTCTGGATACAGAAAATGTTCGACTGCTGCCCTGGCGAGCACATTCTCCAGATCTCTCACCAATTGAAAATGACTGGTCAATGGTGGCCGAGCAACTGGCTCGTCACAATATGCCAGTCACTATTCTTGATGAACTGTGGTATCGTGCTGAAGCAGCATTGGCAGCTGTCCCTGTACACGCCATCCTATTTCTGTTTGACTGAATGCCCAGACGTATCAAGACCGTTATTACAGCCAGAGGTGGTTGTTCTGGGTACTGATTTCTCCGTATCTATGCTCCCAAACTGTGTGAAACTGTAATCACATGTCAGTTCTAGTAAAATATATTTGTCCAATGAATACCCATTTATCATCTGCATTTCTTCTTGGTGTAGCAATTTTAATGGCCAGTAGTGTAGATATTTCAGTCTCATAGTGAGTGTGGGCCCTATATGTTCCTTGGATGCTTGCCATGGCAAAGATAACATTAAAATAATAGGGTACAGCAAGATATGCAGTCAAGTTAGTCATATTTTAGAAGCACTTCAGCAGTGTAGTTTGTCATTTTCTTCAGTTTTATAATTTAAAAAATGTAATAAGACTATTCTTGGTGTGCAGTCATAAACAATGAATGATTGAGAAAGCACTGGAGCAGCAGAGACTACAATGTTCAATAGTTCTTCAGTTGCACCTGTTTACTTGGAGCCTCAGATATAATTTACACATCATCATGTCAAATGATAACTGGAGACTATTATTCTTATAAAAATGCTAAGTGTTAATGAGGTAAACTGCTGTGTACAAGTGGAAAAGGTAATTGTGGAAAACAAAATAACTACCAAATATTAAAACCAGCCTGCTGAAAAAACAATGTTGTTTACCATATTTAACACATTCTTACAGGATAGTGTATCATGAGGAATGTTGAGAGTAAGGGCACTGTGAGATATACTTCACAAGGAACTCCTGTTAGCAATGGTTAAGGTGCATCTACTTCTGTTTATGTTTTAACAACCCAACAGGACCATTATACAAGTGTAGGATCCACATTTGAGGATATGTCAAAGGGCTGTCATCTGAACTATAGAACTGTTCCAAAATAATCTGATAAGAAGGATGTAGCACTACACCCTAAATGACTTCATCATGTTACAAAATATGAAAAGAATCTGAGATGGTGTTTTGGTATGTCTGGTAAAAAATTGAGAAAAAATGTTTGTTTCATGAGCAACTCACTTTACTTCTGGACTTAGTCTCCTTTGATGGATATACACTTGGTCCAGTGATCCTCCAACTTTTTCATTCCATAATAAAAATATGTTTTGTCAAAATCTGCAAATTACTCACTGACGACAACTATCACTTCTTCAGTTGAAGACAATTTCTCCCTAGGAAACCAAAGTTGCAAGTTAGGGAATAGGAAGAAGTCACTTGTAGCTAAGTCTGGTGAGCAGGGTGGATGAGGAATTATGTCAAAGCCCAATTCACGCACTTGCGCCATTGTTACCACGGATGTGTTTCATGGTGCATTATCCTGGTGAAACACCACTAATGTTCATGCCGACCTTGTTTTTTTTTTCAGCCTCTGCAAGACTCAAATGGTCCAACAATGAATCATAATAGGGTCTAGTTATGGTAATGCCTTTTTACAATTAATCTATAAGGATTATTCCTTGGTAATCCCATAAAATGGAGGCGATCATCATACAAGCTGTCAAAATTGTTTTTGCCTTTTCCGACGCACTTTCACCAGCCTTCATTCATTGTTTTGATGGTGTGTCATGTGGGATCCAGGTTACATAAACAGTCACAAATCAACACAAAAGATCTTGCAGACATCACCAGACATTGTGTTGAGATGTTGTGGCAAATGCAATTTTGCTCAACTGTGAACAATTGCGGAGTCCACTTCACACACAGCTTCTTCATAGGTAATTCTCTGTACAGAACATCATGCACTTGCTCAGTTGAGATGCCTAAAAGCTCAGAAAGCGTACAAATTTTTAGTAGTTGGTCTTGCCTTACCATATCATGGCTTTTATCAATGTCTTCCTTTGTTGAGACCTCCATTAGACAGCAGGAGCGTACTTCATATTCAGTGCTTATTCGACTGCATTTAAGATCATTAATCCAAAATAAATTGTCTCCTATGATGGTGCAAAAACTACATGACTTCATCCAATCCCGTTTTGATTTGTGCGGCAGTCCATCTCATCAAATGGAAGTGTTTAATAGCAGCACAAAACTCAGTGTTCTCCATTTTTAATTATAGTCGACGCACTGACCAATTTAGACAGATGTCAACACTGTACTGTACACTATAGATTGTTTAATTTCTTTATACAATCCTTGGAATAATCAGGCTTATCAGTCATGAAAGCTCAACAAAAATGTTCCATTCTTTCATGGAGATTTACCTGTCTTGTCAGAAGACCCTTGTACTTAGTAGTTATCTGTCATATATATGACCAGAATGAAAAGGAACAATTTACAGTGTTACTGAATCTGGTTTACATAATACCTACTGTGATGGTGTTAGGGATGGTGACTTTCACGTAGTAAGCTTTTTTCTGAAATTAGTTATTTTCAACATTAAGTGTATAATTTAATTTAAATTGCTAGTTACTTTTCAGATCTATGTTTGATGTCTCCTCAGGCAATGACAGGCTGTTAATTTTTTTATTTATTTCAATCACAAATGCTCCTTCAGTTTTTAGTTTCTTGTATAAGGCAAGACTTTGACTTACCAACTTCATATATCCTTGAGTACCAGACTCTGAGAAATGAGAAACATGTTCTTAACTCTTGTACCTCCTACTTTCTCTTCTAGTGCATGTTATGATTAATTTTAATGCTATGAAGAAGGAGATTGTGTAAAGTGCATCAAGTGTGCATTTCAGTAAGCTGTACAGTCATTTGATCTAATACTCAGCTGAGTTGATAATGTCAGAAATTTCCAGAAAACCTAAGATACTATCAGGCCAGTTTAAAAATCTGAAACTTATAACAAGGCCTTATTCAGCAATATTTGGTTCATTGTATCTCCATTTCAGGCTTGTCATTTAGTAAGTTAGTTTAAGTGAACAACAGCATGGTACTGCAACAACAAATTCATATTTCTCTTCTCTTCCAAGGTGGTTCTAGTTTGTAAATAGATATTCATTTCTAGAATAGAAGGAGAAGAAACAATTTAAGTTTATATTGACACTTGATATACCTGTTGTTCTGGTGTAAGTGGTAAAATAGTTTTATGGCATCATATTTCAAATGTTTCAGAGCTGTTGAAAGCTTTAGCTGTCAGTAATAAAGTTGTACTGTTTCTTGTGGTGATGAAGATCTGAGTATTAATATCCATTTCAAACAGTGATGGATTACTTAAGACAGATGTCATTAGTGAATATATGTTATGAAGAGGTACCAACAAATTGACAAAAAAATGGTTCAAATGGCTCTGAGCACTATGGGACTTAGCATCTTAGGTCATCAGTCCCGTAGAACTTAGAACTACTTAAACCTAACTAACCTAAGGACAGCACACACATCCGTGACTGAGGCAGGATTCGAACCTGCGACCGTAGCAGTCGTGCGGTTCCAGACTGAAGCGCCTAGAACCGCTCGGCCACATCAGCTGGCTAACAAAATGACAGTTTGTGATCATGATGTATTGTATTCACCATTTGCATTAAAGTAAAAAACACTTTTATTCTTAACATATGACATGAGTGCAAAAAAATTAAAGATTGCTTATTAAAACATGTGGCCCAGGTTCTTTGTTAATTTGGAAACAGTATACACTACCTGACAAAAAGTGTAAAGCACCCAGAATGAGAGAAAGAAACAAAATGAAACTTCATGGATTAATACAGTAAGTGATGTTATTTCAGATATTACAATAGGAGTTCAAATTGATATAGAGCTCACTAATCAGTATGACGTTATATCTCTTCTGGCCTGCATGTATGCATTGACTATGTTTAGAATAGTGCATACAACCTGTTATATCCTCTCCTGGGAAGGGCTGGACAACAGTTGTAACTAGCCTTGGTATCGTTGATACTGGAACTGGTATGGAACTGATGACCGACCTGATCCCACACTTGTTCGTCGGGCAGAGATCTGGAATCTTGCTGACCAAAAGAGTAGCCTACCACAATATCATGCAGCCAGTTCATAGAGACATGTTCCATGTGTGAGTGATGAGTATCCCGTTGAAAATTGGCACCACAGTAGTGTTGCCTGAGAAGTAACACATGAAGAGGCAGGAAGTTCTTGCTGAAATATTGTGAAATCAGAATTCCCTCACTGACTACCAGCTGTAACCAGAAGTCATACCTAATGGTTCTCCAGACCGTGATGCCAGGAATAACAGTGCTGTGGCTCTATATGAGTAAAACACTTAAAGAAAGTGACCTCTCTCCAGGTTGCCATTATACTCAGTAACAGTGATCATCTAGATTAGTGCAGAACCACAATTCATTGTTGAACACAATTCAATGCTGTTCATCAGTACTCCAGTCTTCCTGTGCACAGCATCATTCCAAATGCAGCTGTTTGTGTTGTGATGTTTACTGACAGCCTAAAAATGGGACAGTAATTGCTTAATCCAGCTGCTACTAGTCTCTGATCAATGGTGCAGGATAACACAGGATGGTGCAGGTAGCCTCTTGCTTGTTCTCAAATGGCAGTGCATATGTGACAGGGTTATGAAGTGCTTCACTTACAATATGGTGATACTCCCTTGTGGTGGTTACATGTGGTTGACAGGAACCTTGATGATGATTATGCATTCCCTTACACTCCCATGCAGTCCAACAATGGCCCATTGCCACACTCAAATGCCCCACAAATCTGGATAATCTTCAGCTTACTGAGCTGGCTGGATGAGAACCCACAATGAGACCACATTCTAACTCTGTCAGGTGCTAATAATTCTGTCTAATGTGAGTGGCATCTCCATGTCCTTCACAGGAATAACTAAATCTCTGATGCTGTTCACTCCCCATATATATCCTAGCAGCGTAGGTAACAACACTGAATGTGACAAAACTAATGCACTCTATTGGCCTTTCTGCCTGTTACAGAGAACTACAACTCTAATCACTTACATACCAGGCAATGGTGTTTGTTTGTGCGTATGAAATTACATTTATATTTGACCATATCCTGTGGGTGCTTCACTTTTGTTTTATCAAAAAATGGTTCAAATGGCTCTGAGCACTATGGGACTTAACTGCTGAGGTCATCAGTCCCCTATAACTTAGAACTACTTAAACCTAACTAACCTAAGGACATCACACACATCCATGCCCGAGGCAGGATTCGAACCTGCGACTGTAGTGCCTAGAACCGCTCGGACACCCATGCCAGCTTTGTTTTATCAGACTGGATATTTGGTCGACTGCCACTTTATTTATTTCAAGCTGTATTTAGATCTGTGTTACTGTGGTCACATCACTGGATTCATATTTAGTAGTGGTGCAGTCAATATGCCAGCCGTTCTAACCTAGTTTAGGTTTATATAACTTACTTTCAGGGTTTGTCAAGACATTCCTTTCAGTGAGGCAAATGCTCATTCCTCCTTTCTTTTTGTCCTGCCTAACGTGCATATCCAGTGACTTTTATGTTGTTAGACATTAACCTTTAGTGATCTTTCTTAGTTGTTGCTGTTTTTTGTTGTATTATTAGAACCTCCAAAATAAATCATCATGCATGGAACTGCAATGTTACGAGTCACCGCCCAGTTTATAAATTTAATTTCTGGAAACAATGTTACTGTGGTCTTACAATAAAATATTTTTAATGCAGTTCAGTAGCAATTCTCTGGCAAATTATTTCTACATAGTTTGTCAGGGAAGAAGTGACAGTAAACTAAACATCATTCAGATAGTTGTCTGACTGGAAATAGTCACTATGATTCACAGTAAAATCAAGAAGAAAGATGATTTAAAAGTGTATTGAGCCTCAAATATTGTCTACCATAATTATTACTCTGTTTATCAGCCTCCTGTTTTGTGAAATAGAGGTCAAAAACTTAATGCATATTTCTATAAATTATCCTCCTTTGGATTGCATTAGCCATATTCCTTCTTAAGCTATGCTAGTTTGAATAAACTAGGAAACCGTAATAACCAAAAATTTTTCAAGATTGGGTTCTAAATATTATGAATGCACATTCCTACTTTTGCTCCAGGCAATAGGAGCACCTGTTTGAAAACGGAAGAGCACATTTTCAATTAGCTTTTGTAAGTGGATTTAAATAAAAAATAAGACAAAAACTTAGAATTTATTGGAAAATTAATACACAGTTCCTTAATCAGATGAGCTTATTTATGCCAGAATTATGTAAAACAAATTTAAGAGCTAGTCATTCAAACAGAAATAACATGTGTACCATCTCCATTCACTATTCACTGCATCACAAAATTTGTGATTCCAGTTGAAACACAAATAGCACATAAGCCATTGTTCTCCACTGAAATTGTCAGAAAACTTCTTATGGCAAAGTGCATAGATAACATCCACAGAATCGTCATCAAGATCCAGATAGATATCATCTTTGGTGTCTACTTGTGACGGTTCACTAGAAACATAATTGTCAGAACTAGAGATTTTATACTTTCTTTTAAATTTCCTCTTAGTGTTGGTGATCTGGTACCGAGCACCATGGGTTTCAAATCCACGCCAGATAGCATTTAACTCGATGCCCACTAGAGGTCTCTGCAGCAGTCGCACCGTAAGCCGTGGCTGTGCGTGTTTCAGGCCCGACTCTAGCGTGAGGGTGCCACTGTAGAGCCCGTGGCCCCAGCGGCCAATATCAACATAACCTGTTGTGTATTTAGGTGGCTTCCTTTCACTTAGTGAGGCAGCCTGGTATTCGCCTTGAGTCGGTTGATATCTCTCTTACAGACATCGTGTTAATGTTGCGTGTGCTTACTTCCCATTTACGAGTGGGCATTGCTTTGATTTTGTGAGTTTATCTCTTGTGACCCCATTGCTTACTACTGTGTTCTTGATCTTGGTGTCTTGCTTGGTTGTCTGTCATCATGTTTGTCCTTCCATTCCCGTTCGTACATCTTCTTTGTTCGCGGGCCACTCCCGTTCCGTCCTGCTGCGTTTTTGTTAGCTGCACCCTCGCAACCGTTCCTGTCACAATACAACAGGTAGCATTACTCTTTCATGTTGCTTCATATTTTGAAGCCTCATTTGAACGGTTTGTGCTGTTAGAAGCATAAAAGATTTCCAACTTTTTCTTATAAGAAATACTAGTCAACACCATACTCTCAGGATCTTTCATTTTTGAGGCACTGGTTGAAATTTTTGTACAGCTTTTACATCCTTAGGAAAGTTTATAGGATATAGTGATGGCATCAGATGTGGAATGTGACATGATTTGAGGTTGAAAATTTGTACTGAGGCCGGGATTCGAACCTGGGTCTCCTCTTCACTATGCAGATGTACTTACCGCTATGCCACACTGGTACAGTGCCTTTGCACAGCTGCTCACCCAATCCTGGCGTGCCTCCCTCCTCAATCCCAGTTCCCTATCATGCCTCAGCCCACGTAATATTCCCCCTAAACTAGGAACACCAAGGTGGTTGAGGAGTGAACGGGAATTAGGATTGAGGATGGAGGCTTGCAGGGTTGCCCACGCAGTTGTGTAAACTCACTGTGCCGAGGTGGTGAAGTGGTAGCATGTCTGCCTAGTGAGCAGGTGACCTGGGTTCTAATCCCAGCCCTGGTACAAGTGAATTACAGTATTTGTAAAGTTGGAAAGAAAATTATAATTAGGTGACTGATTTTTCAAATGAACCAGTATATGCAGTGTGGCTCTTAATTGTCATATTATTCTGTGCAGCCTGCTTAGCCTGAAAAGCAAATTTCTGGCGGGATATGTTGGGGAGGGGGGGGGGGGGGGGGGGGAGCAGGGGGGAAGGAAAGAGGAGGAGAGATAAGAAATGCAAATGCATAGTACCCTATAACAACAAATTCAATGAGTCACAACTGAACTCACTCACATATATATGGGAATACTGATTGTTTACAGAGAAGGATGGCATTAATTGTGCCAGGTATTTTTGACTTACAAGAGAGAATCACAAAAAGTTCTTAAAATTAAACTTAAAACTATTTTGATCAGTATAGAATATTTATTAAAAGACTGTGAATTCAGTCTTAAAGTGACTGAAAGAAAGACAGTCTGACGACCATATACACTGATACATAAGTACAACTCAGATATAGAAGTAAATATACTTTGTACCTATTTTATTGAATCTGAAGGTGATTGCTATTTGACTGAAACTGGTTGAAGTTTGTTAGAAAATGTTCGGTTATGATCAAAACTGTTTTAACGTGCTCCATGAAAATCACGGTTCTGTTCTCCATTAAAATGTTTTCTATAGTTACATAATGGGAATGCTGTAAAATCTGACCTGACAGATGCCTGAAGGTAGACATGAACTATCCTATAAAAGCCTACTTATCATGTTTCAGGCAACAGTATTAAGCGAGAAATGTAGAGAGCTAAAATCTGACCTGACAGATGCCTGAAGATAGACATCAACTATCCTATAAAAGCCTACTTATCATGTTTCAGGCAACAGTATTAAGCGAGAAATGTAGAGAGCTAGTTCAGGGACTGTACATTGTTCCTGTGGGGCCCTATAGCCCAAATCAGACTTATTACAGAGCACTCAGACACGTAAGTGAAAGGAATGGTGGGAGAACCAGAAACGGGGCATAATGGGAGAACCCTCTGGTATGTACTTCACAGTATTTTGCGGAGTGAGATTATAGATGTATACATAGATCTCTTTATTTTAAAAACAGTTGTGCACATTTAGTCTCATGCTTTCAGCTGCATTTTGCTCCAAAAAGATATTCCTGAGCCCATACTGTGATAAGCTAATTATTCTAAGGTGACAAAAGTCATAGGATACCTCCTAATACTATGTTGGACCTCCTTTTGCCCTGAGTAGTGCAGCAACTCAACATGACATAGACCTCAAGAACTCATAGAAAGTCCCTTGCAGAAATATTGAGCCATGCTGCCTCTATAGATAGCCATAATTGTCAGAATGTTGCATGTGCAGGACTTTATGCATGGTCTGACCTCTCAATGATGTCCCATAAATCTTTGATGGGATTAATGTTGAGGAATTGGAGTGGCCAAATCATTTGCTCAAATTGTCCAGAATGTTCTTCGAACCACTTGTGAACAATTGTGGCCCAATGATGTGGTGCATTGTTACCCATAAAAATTCGACCACAAATGGCAGCAAATGACCTCCAACTAGCCAAACATAACCATTTACAGTGAATGATTGGTTCAGCTGTACCAGAGGACTCAATCCATTCCATGTAAACACAGCCCACAGAATTATCGAGTCACCTCCATCTTGCACAGTGCCTTATTGAGAACTTCGATCCATGGTTTCTGTGGGATCTATGTCACACTACCATCAGCGCTTACCAACTGAAACTGGGACTCATCTGATCAGATCATAGTTTTCCAATAATCTGATGTGGTCACAAGCCAAGGAGAGGCACTCCAGTTGATGCCATGCTGTTAGCAAAGGCACCCTGTTGCTACCTAGCAGGAATCGTGTAAAACTCAAGAATTTGCTCCTTTAAATAGTAAGTTGTCATTGCATACATCTCAAATAACATAACAGTCATGGTTTTTTTTAATTGGATTATTTTTTTTTTACTCACCCTGTAAAATTTAAAACATAGGTAGGCCAAAGTTTGCTTGTAGACCTGAAAAGGAAGCTTGCTGGAGAAAATATATGTCTTTCACATGACAGAAGCAAAGCAATGTGAATTATAGTATGATATGCGTATTATACTACAGTTCACATTGACGGGGTACTGATAGTCAAGTATTTTATGTCAGAGTATGGTGCTTTAATTATTGAAACTAGTTATATGTTAATAACAATTCTTTGTATATCAGGTGGTAGCTTTTTAATTAAAATCAATATTGCTGTCACTACATGCCAGTGATGATATTATTTCAAAATCTCACGACTTTAACAGTGTGATATTTTATGTAATATGAAACTATAGCCTGTACCCACCATTAACAGTATTTCACTTAGCACCTTTACTTTGAACAAAACTCTCGAGACTATAGCTATACAGGCATGTAAATAATTGGAATGCTGCTTCTTTCATTTGTTTCAATATGTTCTCTCTCTCGCTCTCTCTCTCTCTCTCTCTCTCTCTCTGTCTCTCACACACACACACTCAGAGGAGCACCTTTCCATTTCTGTCTTGCCTTCCTTACTTTCCTCCAGTTCGCTGGCTCTACTTGTGTGCTAACAAACCATGTCAGGTTTCATGTTGGCACCAGGTAAAGTCATTTTGTGAACGCTCCTGTTTATCCAACTGGAATGTTCTCTGCTTCTGGTCAAACCCACATCCCATTTCTATAGGCTAGCAACAAAAGAGCAGTCTGTGTTAAATGAAGCTTGTCATTCCCTAGCCTTATTTGTCATTTTCAAGGTGCTTGGTTGCCATTCTAATTTATTCCCTGAAAGTTTCTCAAGAAATTTAGAAATTAGTATAGGTAAAAATATAAATGTCTTTACTGAACTATTTTTTGTGTGGGGGTGCGGGTGGGGGGGGGGCGGGGGGGGGGGGGGGTTTATGACCTATGATATTGTCTCACTTGGATCTGCAGCAACTAGACTATAGGAGAACATTTGCGTAAGGTTTGCTACAAAAGTGAAAATCCATTGTTTGTATACTCCAACTTGCTTGCAGACAAGGAAAATTTCTAAAGATATAAAGCAGCAAATTTTCAAAACTCATTGTTGTGAATAGATTAAAACCTGCATGGTACAGTGATACTAGATACCAACAGTAGTTTAAATTTAATGTGTGGGTTGGAAATTTTCCAAATTTCTAACTGGTATATATTACAGGTACTGTGTACAGTATTGTAGAAACTTCAAGAAAGGACTAATGAGCACAACATAAAGCATACGCATGACATAGTTGCTATAACAAGACACATGTATTTTATTATATGACACCAACCAAAGACATAGTACACAGAAGAGAGATTAATATAAACCTTTCACTTCAACACTTCCCTTAAATGTTTTTCTTGCTAAATGCAGTACTTAACACATTCCAAATAATGATCTTAAATATTTAAGCTGAACATGTGGCAATGGTTTGGTGGAAATATCTGCAGCTTGCTGATTGCCTGGTTCATACTCAATGGCTAGCTGTCCTAGAATTTTCTGAAGGATGTAGTGCACGTGAACGTCAGTATGCTTTGACCTCTTGTGAAATTCAGAATTTTTGGCCAGTTTAATAGTTCTTGCATTATCAACAAGAAGAACAGGAACACTCTTTAGTGGTGAAATTTCTTCATAGAGCTTAGATAGCCATATTCCTTCTCTTGCCCCTTCATTGGCAGCCACATACTCTGACTATGTTGTTGACATTGATATGCAATGTTGCCACCTACTAGCCCAGGCAACTCCTCCTTCGTAAAATCTTGCAACCACTCGACTAACTGAGCGTCAGGTTGTTGGATCACTGGCATAATGAACATCAGTATATATCCCTAGCTTCTGTTTGCATGGCTAGCATCACATGTTATACCCAGTGTCACTGAAATTTTATATACTTTAGGATTCTTTTTACCACAGACCAGTGCTTTTCTCAGGGAGTCTCTAAAAATTTTGACACATAGCTCACTGCAAATGCTATATCGGGCCTTGTACCAACAGATAAATAAAATAGATAGCCAACTGCTTCTCAATATGGAGTGTTAGTTGGTTTATCACTGGTTAACTCATTTGGCTGCAGATACTGCTCAATTGGAGTTGTCACAGGATATCCCTCTGTCATGTTAAACTGTCTAAGAATATATTTAGCATAACTTTCTTGGTTAATCTCTATTGGTCCATTATCACGACATACAACATTAATATTTTTTAAATACCCTACTGGCTCAACAGTAATTTTAAACTCATGTTGAATTTCTGTTAGGAAAACTTCAGTATCCTTCTTCTTACTTGCAGATATTAATCCATCATCAACATACAGAACTACCATCAACTAGTCATTGCAGTTTTCTCAATATAACAATCACAGGTCTGCCTTACTTTCCACAAGCCTAAGATTTATTAGGAAGTCCTTGTACTGTTGGTTACAGCACCTTGGAGATTGTTTGAGTTCATATAAACTTTTATGAAATTTGCATACCTGATTTGGTCCATCACGAAATCCCTCAGGCTGCTCCATATATATTTCTTCTTTTAAGAAGTCATTCAAAAAAGCAGATTTTACATTGAATTGTGCCAACTGAAGTTGCTCACTAGCAGAAACACTCAAAATTGCTCTAATTGTATTGTATCTAGCAACAGGAATGAACATTTCATTAAAGTCAATTTTACCAACCGTCTTATGTTTAATTCTATAAACCGAATGGTTTGTAATAGACTTATGGTCTGGTGGCAGAGGTTCCAAAGTCCACGTAGCATTTTCCTTCAATGAAGGCATTTCTTCCTCCATAGCTTTTCTCCAGTGTTCATGGTCTACAGAATTAATTGTCTCTGTATAATTATTTGGCTCATTTATTTCAGCCAGCATAATTTCAATAAGAAACTCTGGTTTCTACAGTAGTTGCTTGTTTCTCAATTTTCTTTCCCTAGAACTTTCTTTTGTAGGTTCCTTTAACACACTTGTGTCTTCATGATTCTTCAGTCCTTCATTGCTTGCTTCACTTTGGAGTAACACCATTGTCTTACCAGTTTTCTCAGGTTAAGAAATAACATCCTTACTCCAAAAATGGTTCAAATGGCTATGAACACTATGGGACTCAACATCTGAGGTAATCAGTCCCCTAGAACTTAGATCTTCTTAAACCTAACTAACCTAAGGACATCACACACATCCATGCCCAAGGCAGGATTCGAACCTGCGACTGTAGCGGTCGCGTGGTTACAGATTGAAGTGCCTAGAACTGTTCGGCCACATCGGCCAGCATCCTTACTCCAAATAATCCGTTTTTCTGATTCAATTCACACTCAAAAGCCATCAATGCCATCAGAATAACCAACAAAGATTCCTGTTTTTCCCTTTGGATCCCATTTCTTTAGCTTTTCTATTAGAATATGGACAAAACGCTTCATTCTAAAATATGAAGTTTATTTAGCTGTATTGTCTTTCCAGTGAATACCTCATAAGGTGTTTTGCCATGCACATGACTTGTGCCAGTTTTGTTTAACACATAAACAACTGTTTTTACTGCTTCTGCCCTGAGCTTGCAACACGGTTCGAGCCAGTTCGACAACTGTTCTGTTAGTGCGCTCAGCACATCCATTCTGCTCTGGAGTATAAGGATTTGTGATGATGATTTGTATGCCATTTAATTTCATCAAATCTTAATTTCAGTATTATCAAATTCTCGTCCACCATCACATTGAAATGCTTTAGGTAGTTGACCACAAAAATTTTTCACAATGCTCACGATTTATGCAATCTTCTCTGCAGTCTCAGACTTCTGCTTGAGAAAATATATCATGCATAATCTTGAAAAGTCACAAGTGAAGCAAAGAAAATATTGTGCTCCTCCCAGCGATTTACACTCCGTAGGTCCACACAGATCAGCATGAATCACTTCTCCAGGTTGTGTGGCACGCTGCTGCCCTAACTGAGAATTGCTGTGATGCTGCTTCCCCTTAACACATGCCTCACAAAATTCTTCACCAACATCTTCAGCTTCAACACCACACTGCTTCAAGAATTGTTGGACATGACATTTGTTTCGATGACCCAAGTGTTCATGCCAAATTTGCAGAGAGTCCTTTGATGCAAGACTTACCTCAGGATCACAAGGCTGAATTTGTTTTGTCACTTGAATCAACTTCTTCAATAGGTTGCCACTACGTATGCCACATGCATTTACAATGCCATTGTTTCGGAACTCACACTTGTCTTTCGATGAATAAAAGTGCAATTCCTTGTCCATAGCAGATGATACAGAAAAGAGATTTCTTCACCCTTCTGGAGTATACAACACATTATCCATATGGCATAACTTCCATTTTCCATTGACAAAGGCTTCAAAATAAATAGTCCCTTTTCCTAGTGTGTTCATAGTTGAATATTTGCCCATGCATATCTGCAGTGGTGTTGCAAACTTAGTAAATGATGTATACCACTCAATTTTCTTAGCATGTAATTCGTCACTCCACAATCAGCGATCCATGAGCCCTCACCCTATTCTGCATTTATTACTTCACCAATCAAAGCCTGGTTAGGCAAATCACCTTTATTTTGGTTGCGGATTTTTTTTTTTTTTTTTTTTTTTTTTTGCATGTTTTTCCCATTTGGACATATATTTTTTAATATGGCGCAATCCACAACTGAAACATTGAGCTTCTTTTTGTTTGTAGACTTTTCGTATTTGTTTGACAAAGTAACATTCCTCATAATGGTGCAGACTGCATTTTTAATGTTTGCTTTGGTAACAGAAAGTGCAACTACCTTGTCTCATTTCTCCCTCCAACAAGCACGAGGACTGTCATCAGAAGTTAACATGTCCATCAAATGTTTTAGTGTTTGTTGATCTTCAGATCTTGTTCACCATGACTGTCACAGACTTTCATAACTGTCAGGCAGTGTGTCAAGTAGTCAAACCATTAACAGTGATTCATCAGGTTTCACATTGTGTTGTTGCATTCGAAGAACCAAGTTTTCATAGCAAGTGAGATGTGTCACCATGTCATCGCCTGAACTCACGTAATAATTTAGGAATTCTGACTGAACAGAATACCCAGCTTGCTTTGTTTTCCATTCAAACATTGGATGTAGCTTGTCCCGTGCAGTCTCACGTGCAACCAACAATGCCATGACTTTTTCTTCCACAGTTCTAACAATAACCTGATTCGCTGCACTATCAGCTTTGTGCCATGTTTTTAGTGCAGCATTAAACACATCTATCTGAGCTGATGTTGAATCCACTGGCAAAGCCAATACACACTTTGTATGCACTGTCTGATGCACATAACAAATTTTGAACTGTGAACCTCCAAGTAGTCCAATTTTCAGCTCCACACAACTTCTCTATACCATGAAAATCCTTTGCAGTCCCTTAAAACAGTTCAGATTTACAAGCACAAAAATTCCACAAGAGGAAAATGCAGCAGTTATTCTTGTATATACAATACAAACTATTTATAGCACACAACACACACTAACACATTTCTCACGACACGAAATGTAAAATTGTAATACCCAATTCCTTTCTTGGATCATGTACTGGGCCCATAACCTGCTGCAGAAACTTCAGGAAAGAACTAAAGTACGACTGATGACCATAGATGTTAAGTCCCATAGTGCTCAGAGCCAAGAACTAAAGTACACTACATAAAGCATACACATGACGTAGTTGCTATAATAAGACTCATGTATTTTATTTTATGACACCAATCAAAGACATAGATATAGTACACAGCCGAGAGATTAGTATAAACAATTAACTTCAACAAAAGAAAGTTGTAGTGAAGGAGAATTGAGAAATAGGCAACAACTGAAAAAACCAGAGCGCCTTACTGAAATGATACTGGCTGAAATAAATGAGCCAAAGAATTATACAGAGTTTCTTAATTCTGTAGACCATGAACACTGGAGAAGAGCAATGAACTCATTTCTTCCTCCATTGCTCTTCTCCAGTGTTCATGGTCTACAGAATTAATAGCCTCTGTATAATACTTTGACTCATTTATTTTAGCCAGTATCATTTCAGTAAGGCGCTCTGGTTTCTTCAGTTGTTGCCTATTTCCCAATTCTTGTGTTTTTAAAAATGAAATATAGAACAAGTGCTTTGTGTGTGAGAAAGCTCCAATACTGTTTCGTGTTTCAGGTACACAGGAAGCTATCTACTTACTGGTGGATTAGTACAGGTCAATCAGTTCGATGGCAAAGAGATTTCCCTTGATATCAATTCTATGTAATGTGTGTTGAAAGGTGGTTTAATGTTATGTAAAAAAAAATGTAATAATTAAATACATGAGTTTGCCATAAGGACAATGTCAATTCATTGAATAATACTTATTATATCACTGTGTGGAGTATCAGTGGTTTGTTATAATCAGAACATTCAAAATTTCAAATTGAAACTCTTAAATATAATTATGTGATGTATAGTTGTTCATCCTATGCTTATGGATTCTCTCTATGGCTTCTTTGTCAGGAAGCTGATTGAGGTTTACATTGCAATCACAATAACATTCCTTCACCTATTCATATCTTCATCACTTGTTGTTACCCCTTATTCCATTGTAAAATTTAAAAGAGAACTGTGTATAATATACATTTTCTTTGCAGTGTCTGATAAGAAGTGGTAAACACATGTATTTGTGCCGATGTTGCATCTTCTGGCAAAGGCGCGGGTTTTTCTACATTGCCAATAAATACTTCATATGCACTGGCCGATGCATGTAATAAATTTTGTACTGCAAACTTCCAAATTGTCCAGTTTTCAGCCCCACACGGCTTCTCTATACCATGAGAACCCATTGCAGTCACGTAAAGCTCTTAAATATAATTAAGTGATATATAGTTGTTCATCTTGTGCTTATGAAATTTCTCTATGGCTTCTTTGTCAGGAAGCTGATTAAAGTTTACATTGCAATCAAAATAACATTCCTTCAGCTATTCATATCTTCATCACTTGTTGTTACCCGTCATTCCCCCATAAAATTTAAAAGAGAACTGAGTATAATATACACTTTCTTCACAAGGTATGATAAGAAATGGTAAAAGAAAGGTGAGTTCATGATACTGTTATGATTGCTTACTTTTTCTACTATGAACAGCCCTCCACCCCTTTACAGACACTCACGCACACACGCACGCACACACACACACACACACACACACACACACATACACACACACACTCACGCACGCACACCCACCCACACACACATACACACACACACACACACACACACACACACATGCACACACACACACACACACACACACGCACACACACACACACACACACACACACACACACACACACACACACACACGCGCACACACACACACACACACACACACACACACACACACACACACACACACACACACACATACATAATCCGTAATGTATAAGAAATGCTACACAGAATTTACCAACATTAGTGAACCCTTGTAAAGATACAAGGAACAACTGCTAATTCTGTGTCTGTGTATAATTATGCATATGAGTGCCAGAAGAGGATTATAATGATACTGTGTACCATATCCCACATTTGATACTGTACCTTGCAGAGGGCTGAGTAGAAAACCATGTTACCATAAACTGTGAAGACTGGTCTTAGATTTTGATCCCTCTACTGAATATGAGTTTGGTATTGTGTTATACTCAATGAATAATATGTCAGCTGTTTTCAAATGACCATTTTTCAGAGATAGTGATGAATGCAGCTTTGATTAGTAGAAATTCTGATGCTGTGAGACTTTCCTCATCATCCATTGCTGTGCATAGCTGAGGGCCCCACAAAGTCCACCTTAGCTTATAGTCTTTCAGACATTAGTAATCAGCAAAGTGATTAAAAAAATGATACAGAGTGATATTGAGCATCTTTCTTAGTAATTTAAAAACCTGATCATTATGCACGTATATAGTTACATTTTATCAATGTATTAGTGTCACTATGTGCTTTTCCAGTCTGAGAGAAGCAACAGTTTGTATGTGAACTATAATGTTTTGTATATATCTGTGAAGTAAAAGGAACTGTTTACAGTTCCATACTACTCAATTAGTCACAGCATTATCATCAGTAACGTATCCACCTCGGTTGAACATCTTACTGCAGAATTGGTACAATTCACTTTCTGCATGGCACTGTGATTCACTGCTATGTGTGCACTGGATGAGATGGAAAGAAGTCATTCTGCATTTAGTGAAGATGCTCATTGTTATGGTGTAAATTCAGTGCCAGTCTGAAACGACAATGAAGGGAAGGCTCTGAGAAGAGGTCAGCCAATCTCATGCTGACTGACCTCCCTCCAGGAGGACAATACGACAACAGCGGCTACTAGGTGAAGACAACATAAGCGCCGTGCCCGACTGGTGGCAACTACTTTGATAGTAGCTTCAACATTAGCCACTTTGTTAGCCATCACATTGTAGCCTCTTTATTAGCAAACTCTGTTTCACACAGATAGAGATCAGCAGTCATTACAAGAATTCTCAGATCAAAGTTAAGTATTTGTACTTGTCTTGTTGTAAATAAAACTCATTAATGCAAGTTGTTTGACTGTTTGTCTAGTGAACCGAGTATGCAGGATTACTAGACACAACACTCGTAACACGTAACTCTGTCACTGTACATGCCAGAGTAAGATTTATCTGAAGTACTCTTGCTGCTCGTCTTACAAAAGGAACATCTGGATGAACTATACTTCTGCCCAAACTCTACTTAATCAAATTTTATTCCCTCGATATTCTTCTCTCTGAACATATGGGTGCAGTATGAGAAGAGGAGGTGGTTCCTTCGGGTTTCCAACTGAATTTAGTGAATGAAAACTTACAGTATGTTCTGTTATATGCCCTTGCTGTTACTCTCAAAACATTTAAGAGGACAGTAATGTGATAACTGATACTTTTTTCCAACTATTCAGATTTCAGGTTAGTCATTTGGAATAAGTACGGTTTCATGCAAATGCTTGAAATATTAAATCTTTTTAATGAAAAATTTTATGTACATAGTTTGATGTGGTTATGTTGTATTGGGCATTTCTTAGAATTCTTCTGGTGAATAGAATGAGGTTTCTAATGAGAGACAGTGCAGCATTTTCTTTAACAGTTTTATTGCCATTCTTTGTATTTAGAAAAAGTGTTTTATGGACTATTTCAGTTGCCGTATAAACTCTGCTGTTGTTAGGTCTTGCTAATATTTTCTGCGGTAAGAGTAGAGATGTACATGATCTGCCACTGTACTCATGTCTTTGAATTGTTACAATTATGTTAGGTAGTTCAAGACATATGTAATTAAAACTCCCAAAATGTATAAATTGATCACTAATAAGATTTTATATTATCGAACAAAATCATACACTTTATAATTTTATCAGCCCTTGTCATTACTCTGACTGTCTTATTCCAAATTACAAGAATATCAATTACTTTTTTGTTGTATGCCAAGAGCATGATAAAAAAAAATCAGCTCCTGAGCCAGGCCCTGGGTTCCTAAGGACATTGACCAGTACCTGTAACTGTCTCTGTAATGCAGTGTCATGTGGACGCAGTGCAGACAGGGATGCAATCAGCAATACTGCTCTCCCTGCCAGTTTGCTGACTTTTCTACATCTACATCTACATTTATACTCTGCAAGCCACCCAACGGTGTGTGGCGGAGGGCTTTTTACGTGCCACTGTCATTACCTCCCTTTCCTGTTCCAGTTGCGTATGGTTCAAAGGAAAAATGACTGCCAGAAAGCCTCTGTGCGTGCTCAAATATCTCTAATTTTACATTCATGATCTCCTCGGGATGTATAAGTTGGGGGAAGCAATATATTCGATACCTTATCCAGAAATGCACCTTCTCGAAACCTGCACAGCAAGCTACACCTCGATGCAGAGTGCCTCTCTTGCAGAGTCTGCCACTTGAGTTTGTTAAGCATCTCCGTAATGCTATCACACTTACCAAATAACCCTGTGACAAAACGCACCACTCTTTTTTGGATCTTCTCTATCTCCTCTGTCAACCCGACCTGGTACGGATTCCATACTGATGAGCAATACTCAAGTATAGTTCAAACGAGTGTTTCGTATGCCACCTCCTTTATTGATAGACTACATTTTCTAAGGACTCTCCCTATCAATGAATCTCAACCTGGCACCTGCATTACCAACAATTAATTTAATATGATCATTCCACATCAAATCGTTCTGTACGCATACTCCCAGATATTTTACAGAAGTAACTGCTACCATTGTTTGTTCCGCTATGATATAATCATACAATAAAGGATCCTTCTTTCTATGTATTCGCAATACACTACATTTGTCTATGTTAAGGGTCAGTTGCCACTCCCTGCACCAAGTGCCTATCCGCTGTAGATCTTCCTGCATTTTGCTGCAATTTTCTAATGCTCCAACTTCTCTGTATACTACATCTTCATCCATTTTTCAGACTGTTGTAACTGACAATTCGAAAGTTGTTACAAAACAACTTTTATTTATGTGAGTCTAAATGGAAATGACTGAATATCAGCTAAAAGACACAATCACAGCCAATGTTTGCCATTGCTTATGCCTTGGGCATAGACAACCTCAGTCCTGTGTGGTGTTAGATGTGTTGCCGGCGTGCATGGGCTACCGTGACGACGGCGTAACACCTGTCCCCCCTTGGAAGATCTGGTGCAGCAGGGGTGACTGTGCGGGAGAGAGCACCAATGTGGCCTGGTGCCATAGGCTGATCGGTAGTAAAGTCGTCCTGACGGAGGCAGTGAAAACCAAGTGCTGGTGAGTAGGACACCGCCTTCCACATGATGCTGAGGGAATGTCAAAGAGGTGGCAGTTGCAAGGCAACAGTGGGCTGGGCAAGCAGCATGGGAACGTCTGTGTTGTCCAACCAGGGCGGCGCCGAAGAGGGGCCAGGAAGTGGATCCCGGGGATGGTCTCGGGGTTGTCCCAGGTCCAGACGAGGCGGTGGCAATGTGGGGCTAGCAGCCCGCGACTGTTGGCCATTTCCTCAAAGATCCCCCACTAACTGAGGAGAGGGCGGCAACATAGGCCTCACGGGAGAGGACGGCAATGGGAGAGAGAGAGAATCCGGTGATTGGGGCTGCGGCTGGTCGAGGAAATGAGGACGGAATTGGTTGCGGTGATGCAAAACCACCCTGTCGTCCAGACAGACATCGAACAGTTGTCGACTACAGGTCCAGAGAATGACCACTGGCAGCCAGCAGGGCTGGGACCCAAAACCGTGTGCCCACACCTTGGAGGCGGATGAATATCTGGAAGCGTCGGGTCGGGCGCAAGGCAGGAGGAGATGGAGTAGGGTTCATGGCTGGTGACCATGGAGCAGTAGGCTGGACTCTTGTCACTCACCAGCGTGGTCCTGTAGAAACTGAGAAATATCGTAAGAGCGTCTTCCGGAGAATGGTCCTCCGTGTACTTCTGCATCTGAGTTTTAAAGGTACAAAAAAGGCTCTCTACCCTGCTATTGGATTGTCGATGAAAAGGCGGGGTAAAGACGTGGTGGATACCATTATCGTGACAGAATTTGGCGAACTCTTGACTGCGAAATTGCGGGCCGTTATCAGTGACCAAGGTGATTGGTAGGCCTTCAATGGAAAATATTTTGGACAGGGCCATGATAGTAGTCTCTGTGATGATAGAGGAGCATTGGACAATGAAAGGGAATTGGGTGTAGGCATCCATGATGAGCAACCAGTAAGCGCCAATGAAGTGTCACGCAAGATCCACCTGGATGCGTTATCATGGGAGGGAAGCCGCAGGCCAGTATTGGAATGACTAGCACAGAGCGGGAAGGGCCTTGGTACATTGCTGACAACCCCGGACCATGCTCTCCATGTCTACTGTCATGCCAACCCAGAAGATATGGCAAGGTGTGAGGGTTTTCAGCCGGACAATACCCCATTGACCTTGATGTAAGATGTTGAGAATCTGGGACCACAGGTATGTTGGTACAATGACTTGTGGATAGGTGTTATGTTCCACATGGAGGAGCATGGCTACCGGTTGATGGCAGATGGAGAAAAAGAATCAGAGGTCAGCCTGGGTGTGAGGCAGAGGAAGCGTCAGCCAGCCGCAGAGAATATAGCTCTGCACCAGTTGCAGGAGCGAATCTGTGGCCGTCGTGGGGGCCATCTGTGCAGCTGTGATGGGGAATGCCGCCAACGCTGCCTGTATGTCTTCATCGACTTGAAAAATTAGGATGTCCAATGAATCGAACGTCGAATCCTGGCTGGAGGGGAGCCGAGACAAGGCTTCGACGATGGCATGCTGGGCAGTGGGCTTGAAGTGGATGGTGTACCTAAAACGTTAAAGGAATAGGACCCATCGCTGCAGACGGTGGGAACTCTTCATGGGTAACTGGGCTGCTGGTTAAAATAAGGCCACAAGGGGCTTATGGTCAATGATGAAACAAAAATAGGTACCATAAAGTTACAGGCAGAATTTGGTACAGGCAAACAGGATGGCGAGGGCCTCCTCCTCAATTTGGAAATATTTGCTTTGGGCCTTGGTAAGGGATTTAGATATGTACGCCACCGAGCATTCTGATCCATCCGGTAGATGGTGCGAAAGCACAGCCCCAATACCAAAGTCTGAGGTGTCCATAGCCAAGAGAAGAGGAAGAGAGGGGGTATTCAGCATGAGACTCTCTGCCGAGTGCAATCCTCGCTTTAAGGTTCAGAAAGCCGACACAAGCCGAGGACCCATGAAAAGGTACCGTATTTCAGGATAGGCGATAGAAGGTCGCCGCAATGTGATCAGTGGAGGGAATGAACTTTCGATAGTACACAATTTTACCCAGGAAAGACCGCAATTGGTGGACATCACTCGGACAAGGAAGGGCCTCTATAGTGGCGACGTGGCAGTAGGTAGGAGATATGCCATTCTGGGAAATGATGTGAGACAGGTAGGACATAGCAGGTTGAAAAAAGGAGCATTTAACAAAGTTGCATTTTAGGCCTGCAGTCCACAGGCGCAGGAATAATTGTCGCAGATGACTGTGATGTTCATCCACAGTACAGCCGGTGACGATGATGTTGTTGAGGTAGTTGATACATCTGGGAACATCCCGCAAGAGCTGTTCCAAGTAAAGTTGAAAGATGACCGGTGCACTAGTGGTGCCATAGATGAGGCGGTTCAACCGGAACAGCCCCAACTTTCTGTTGAAATAAGTGTTCACACTGTCTGAATTGCCTGCTTTCCTAGTTCCACAACATCCTACTGCACGTAATTACGTATGGAGAAGGGGGATGGGAGTAGGGTAATATGCCCTCTAGTACAGTCATTTTTTTAATTCGGAAGAGAATTTTAAGAGCAAGGTAACATGCTAGCCAAACAGATCCTTGCAAGCCCCTGTTTCAAAAGTTGTCAATCCTCCCACTCCTATCTATGTATATACTAGAAACTTGTAAATATATCAGAAGGAATTTGAAACAAATAAGTAAATATTTTAATATCTAAGAACACAATACAAGGCAGTAAAAAAGGTTTTGTGTTGAGTCCGTAAGGAGATCAGCTTTTAAAACTTCCATTAGAAAAGTGTGATACAAGTTTACAATAGTTTTCTACAGGAGATAATAATTCTTTGTAAAACTATAAGAACAATGTTATTATATCACTCCCATTCAGCAGCAGAATTTTTGGCATACTTGAAATACAGGAAACTTGAAACAAGACTATGAAAGGTGTGCCACTGAAAGCTCTTGTAATCCTCACTTCTAAGCCAGCAACATTTATTGAGCACAAGCGCCTTGTGTTACAAGAGAAATTATTATAAGCCATAGTTCCAAATAGATATTAATATGTGATTTATCATGACTGAAATTAAAATTAATCCAAGTACTATTAATTTTACTGCATATACATTCTGTAAGTATGATATTCAACAAAATTCCATGAAGCCTGGTGGTGGTGTAAAACCACATGTTCATAAGAAAAGCACTATGTAACATAAATTTAAATCTGTCCAAGTAAACATCAGTAGTGGTCATAGTTCACCTGTGTGAGCAAAGTCTGGTAACAGCAACTGAGAAAAGATCTGTGGTCAGGAGGCCTTACATGTGTCTTGTCAGGAAATCCGTGTAACTAGCTTGTGATATCATCAGTTTTCACATCACAGGCACCACTGCTGGACAAGGGCAATGTTACACATATCAGTATGTCTGTCTGTTCCATTCACACATCTTGTGGGGTTACTGAACAAGTATGTAAATAGTTTATCCAACAATCTGAAAAGACATTTTGGATGAATAAATAAAAAATAAATGTAAAAGGTGCGGCTTGATGAGGAACTGGGTAAGTGTCAGAGGTGAAGCTCCAAGGTTCAAACTTCTGCTGGTACTCAGGTTTTTTCTGTTGCTTGCCTCATCTTTAATCTCTGGCAATGAAATGTACATACAAAAATTGCCAAGTTGCAAGGTGTTTTGAAGTCAGTATTGTACTGCAGGTCCCCCTATAACATACTAAGTCACTTTAAAGGTCAGAGGAAGGTAGCAGTTCTAATAGTACCATATTTACCCAGCAAAACACTGTGCTGTTCAAATCAGTTTTCGGATTGATGACATATTGAATTTTTTCTAATAAAACATAGGAAAATTTTCCAATTCATGCTAATTCTAAGAAGAAATATATCAGATGAAATACCTATTATTTATTAATTTATATAATAGAGCTTCAAACAGGTGGTCAATTGCAAATTCATCTTCAGACTCAAGATTTTCAGTCATCTGGTGGGATTTTATTTGTTTCCTCAAATTCAGCTCCCTCTGTTCATTCTTGAAATCCAGAAGATAGAAGTTAATAGTGCTGAGGTTCGTGCCATGTTTCTTGACCTAATAGTTAAACATGAGGCTGTTTGCAGATAACATACTTGTACACACAGAAATGATATTGTTACGAATTTATTAGACCTATAGATGGTAAGAGATTGATGCGAAAATTATCAGTTGAGTCTCAATGTGAATGAAGCATACTACATGTTAATACGTGAAATATATTGGATACTGTATCAGTATGAGACTGACATTTAGTCTCTAGAATCAGTCAGAGCCATCAGGTGTTTAGGTGTACCTCCCTAGAACAGTTTTACTAAACTGCTTAGTCATTGTATTCACATTCATATTTAGACTGAAATTCTTTGCAAACTCCCTGAATCAATTAAGATGAATGCTCAGATGATGACAAGCTAGTATATCTATCCTTCAAATCAATGAGGCAGGTAAGCCACCACTTTATCGTTAGGTTGCAACTTCATATAGTATGACAAACATACAAGATGTATTCTATACTCCAGGAACCTACACACTGTACAACTACGAATGAAGCCTGTTTTGTGTACTGTTTATATACAACATCAGTTGTAAACAGTCCTTTCACTGCTATAGCCTGAGTGAAACACTGAAAGTCTGCTAATAATGGCATTTCTAACTTATAGTATGCCTACAGGTTAACAATTGAAATTGCCAACCCCGCTCAGTTTAAAAATTTATTGGCACTTCATTAACTTGAAGAGTTACAGTTAGCAACTTGTTATTGACAGAAAAAATTGAATTCAAGTGACATTCTGTACGTGAAAGTTTTAGAATTTGCACATTTTGTTGTGAACAGTACTTGACGATTGCTATTAGCTACTGCAGCATGCTTGATTTGACATGATGGACCATCAAAAGCTAGACTATTGCATAAAGTGTATTATCTTTTCTGTTTTGTGTTCTTTGAGACTGGATTATGGACACACTATTACATGGGTGTCTCATGTGTGGTGTTTTCTGTATCAGTGTATATAGTGAGTAATTAAATTGTTTGTGTGCGTAATTCGAATGAATAGTATACCACTGGAACACACAAGTGGTATCGTACCTAACGACGTGTCACAGTGGCTAGCACACTGAACTCAGGAGAACAACGGTTCAGCCGGCCGTTGCGGCCGAGCGGTTCTAGGCACTTCAGTCCGTAACCACACGACAGCTACGGTCATAGGTTCGGATCCTGCCTTGGGAACCGATGTGTGTGTTGCTCTTAGGTTAGGTTTAAGTAGTTCTAAGTCTAGGGGACTGATGATCTCAGATGTTAATTCCCATAATGCTTAGAGCCATTTGAACCTTTTGAATAACGGTTCAAACCTCCATTGGGCCATCCAGATTTGGGTTTCCCACAATTTCATTAAATCGTTCCAGGCAAAAGCCAGGATGGTTCCTTTAAAAGAGCATGGCTGATTTACTTCGCCATCTTTGACACAATCTGAGCTTGTGCGCCATCTCTAATGAGGACAAAGACGACATAACCTTAAACCCAATTTTCCTTCCTCCCACAAGTGGTGACCCCAAGTTCAACAGTTTACTTTCTACATGCATTACGATACATACTATGCACCACTGTGGAGCCCACCATCTCTATTAAAGAAGAGCCTGCCAGCCGGAGGGGCCATGCGGTTCTAGGCGCTACAGTCTGGAACCGCGTGACCGCTACGGTCACAAGTTCGAATCCTGCCTCAGACATGGATGTGTGTGATGTCCTTAGGTTAGTTAGGTTTAAGTAGTTCTAAGTTCTAGGGGACTGATGACCACAGCAGTTAAGTCCCATAGTGCTCAGAGCCATTTGAACCATATTTTTGAAAGAAGAGCCTCAGACCTCACAATAGGGATTAACTCAGCCACCAGTTACAGTTGTTGATAACAGTATTCGCATGAGAATCAGGAATATAAAAATTCCACTTTTCTGGCTAACCATCACACGGTTAATCTTAATGCACGTCACCGCCATATTTTGCTTCTGCGGTGTCGATTCTGACATGCAGAAATTTATTATTGTTATTTGGCAAGTAGATCTTATGATTATATAGTGAACAACTGGCAGATGTATTTGACAAACAATCTTTTGCCTTTTTTCGGGATGCTAATTTGGAACATGTTATGCCATTTGCAGAATTGCGTTTTACAAAAAAACACGGAGAGTGAGGTAGTAGCTGGTACTTACCCCTTCAAAGTGCTCTGTTCCCTACACACGTTGGCAGGACAAGGCCTGAAATCTGAACAATCACTGAAGCCTCTTGGGTTCCAGTATTTGCCTCCACATGTTCGGATAATATTATCAGCTTTTCCCTGACCTTCCCATTGGTGAACTAGCGTGAAAAGCAGACTCTGTGGCGATTGCTTATGCAGATCCAGTTTGTGTGAATGAACTCTGAAGTTATGGTGGGCAGCCCTGAACCAAGCATTGTGGCCTCATTTGTTTCAAGGGTCACTGTTTCTCCGCTGCTATCCACTCTGATGCTGTCTATGGCCCATCTCATCACTGAACTCGCCGGTCTTAACGCCTAGTTGCAGCGACATGAAGATACCACTCGCCCACCTTCTAATAATAGCTGTGTATTCAGGTGGTGCTGGTTTCACAAATGGTTCAGAAAAGCAACTCGACATTGTACCAAACCATATGATTACCCAAACTTCCCAGACGAATGCCAGTAGGTGCACATACTTCTCGAGGTCAGTTAAAGCACCTGCAAGTCAAACACGACGGAAAAGTATCCTAGGTGACAGGATCACAAAGACTTTTCGTAACGGTCAGGTGCACTGGAGACACTTTCTTGATCGATTCAGGCTCTGAAATTAGCGTTTAGCACAAGTCACATACTGTGTGCCATTCTAGTGAACAAGTACCTATTCTCACAGCAGCTAATGGCTCACACATTGGAACATTTGAAAAAGTGCAGTTGACTTTGAATTTCGGCGGTAAGCTACAATCCACCTGGACTTTTGTGGTCGCTGATGTCATAGACGCAATCTTAGGCCCGGGTTTTTAGCGTCATTTTTCTGTCATTCTAGATGTAGTGCATCAATGTCTCTACAAAGTGTCATACTCTCCTCCTACCTCTGCCAAATGAGATTGCATTGGTGAGTGATACCACGAAGCCCCATCACTCGAAGACAACCTCAACAACCGCACCAGACTTAGTGCATCAACAAGATTCGTTACCGTTTCCATATCCACTCAGACCACACATCCGCGTGGCATGCAGGAAGGTGTTGATTCGTTCTTCCACTGAGACAACAAAGCTACAGAAGGGCTGTCATATGTGAGTAGCTCAAATATCTGAAACATAAACCCACAGCAATGCCATAATGAGTGCCAGGGCTAGCTTGCGCGACAGTAATGCAGAATTACGCTGCGAATTGCGTGCCGTGGCTGAAGACTTATCGACCACACACGCCTCAATTCATGACCTTCAGCGTGCAACCGCTATGAGGAACCCTTGCTCCGCTGTCCCTCCCTCGCTTGCCCGCGCGCTGGAGGCCAACGATCTTGGTGTACAGCTGCTAAGCAAGTATCCTGTGCTTACTGACCCAGCGTTGGCCTGAAAAAACCGCTGCCACTCTACACGACATTTCAATCCCTCGACTACTGGGCATCGAGTGGCCGCAAACCCACGATGCCTACCTCCTGATAAATTACAAGCAACCCAGTCTGAGTTCAGTAAAATGCTATCAGATGGTTCAGTATCTAGATCTCAATCCTCATAGGCTTCTACTTTGCACATACTCGAGACGAAAAACGGAACATCCCGCCCAGGTGGTGATTATCGGAGCCTCAGTTCCCATACGGTTCCAGATAGGTACCCAGTGCTGAATGTAATGGACTTGAACTCAAATGTGGTGGGCCCATGTATCTTCAGTGTTATTGACTGTGCAAAAGCCTTCTTGCAGATCAGTGGTGAAGAGGGATTAGTTTAAAACTGTCATAACTACACCATTAGGGATCTTCCATTATAATATGATGCCTTAAGGCCTCCACAACGCAGCACAAACATTGCACTGTTTTATGCATGAAGTCCTGCAAGACTTGTCGTTTTCATGTTGTTGCATGGATTATATTCTGATTTTTCCCCGCGGCCTCGAACACCATTGTCACTATTTACGACAAGTTACAAGATTTTGGAATCATGGTAAATCTGGATAAACGTTTTTTTGCCAAGCAAGAGCTACCATTCCTGAGATACAATGTCTCAAAAGCTGTAATCATACCTCTGTCCAGAAAAGTGAATTACAGCCAACAGCTTCCCCTGCCACGAACGTTGAAAGGACTGTGCCAGTAGTGGGACTACCTTCATTCTGTTCCACTCTGCATTGTTGCCAAATTTATTCAAGATGGCGGCAATGACGTCATCCGATATGGTGGCGTGTAGATTTGGTAATAGTGCATGACGTCATTCAACATGGTGGATTATGGTGGGAAAATAGGTCAGTTGGGGTATTTTCACTAACCTAAACCCCAGAAAAATGGCGATAAATATGAATTTTGGTGGTAAAATAGGTCAATTGGGTTATGTCCACTAAGGTAGCAAAAATTGGCTCGAAATTCCAACACAATAATGGCGGGAAAACCATAGTTGTCTTTACGATTATCCATTATCATTCATCATCGTTTGTTATCGTTCATTATTATTCATTATCATTTATTATCATTTATTATTATTATTTACACCATGCACGTGTGTTCACTACTAGGACCAGAGTCCAACTGTGTTAGTTCATACCCCTGCCACCAGAGCGCGCTGCCGTGATGTTATTCAAGATGGCGGATTTTGGCAGGGAAAATTGGGCTACATCCACTAACCTAACCCCCACAAAATTGGCGCGTAATTCGAATTTTGGCGGGAAAGTAGGTCACTTGTCCTATGTCCACTAACCAAACCCTCCAGAAAAAATTGGCGCCAAATTCAAATTCCAACTGGATAATGGCTGCAAAACCATACTTATCTTTATTATTATTCGTTATTATTCATTATTGTTTATTATCATTTATTATTATTTATTATTATTATTATTATTATTATTGGTCTACCTCCACTAGAAAATTGGGCCAAATTCAAATTCCAACATGATAATGTCTGGAAAACTGTACTTCTATTTATTATTACCATTTATTATTTACTTAAGATGTCCAATTTCGGCGCGAAGAAAACCATTTGCCTTACATCTATAACAAAAATCTCCAACACCATCATCGATCATGCATATGAAATAGTTCACATCCTACGAACTTTGACCGTCACTTATGTTTTTTCACTGCTAACCTATCAAAATCGCATCAAATAATAATCTGCACTTGTACTAACGTAATTCACATCCTCTGATTTTACAGGGAAAAAGGACTGATGTCTTTATTTCAAGCAGTACTGTCATCACTTGTCCTCCAACAGACTTAGTACACTTCTTTGAGGTGCCAACATCCAGTGCGCTTGCCACTAGGTCCAAACTCCAACTGACTTGGTTCAAATCGTCGCCAGCAGAGGAGGCTACTCCTGGCGCCACCAGTTGGCGGCAGCCCACGAGCATGTCACTGGTCAAGTGGCCACTAGGACAGCGTGGGTCCAGCGGCGTAAAAATGTTCTGCTCGTTCGAACCTGCCGATTCTGACGTCGCAATGGTAGGTTGTCCGTTCATCAAGTGTATTCGTCCCTCCCACATGTTTTGCGCCAAAATTGGTCACCCAAGAGTGGAATCTCCCCCAATGTCACATAACGGTCAGTCTGTTGGTCCAGCACTTGGTGGACAAAAGAACGCCCTGCCACAATTATGGCGCAAAAATTGTTTTCCTGGACAGGTTTGAACCTGCCAATGACGACATCACAGTGGTCGAATAGCGATTCACCGTGTGGTTGCATGGCTGACAAAGAACACACTTGGCGCCAAAGTTGTTTGCTGGAGAGTGGAATCTGCCCAGACTTCACACAACCACTGGTCCACTATGTGGAGTGGTCGACAAAGAAGGCTCTCGCTAAGTTAACTGGCTTGAGATCGTCTTCTCCCTCTCTCTCGTGCGCGCATTATAACCAGACACCTGCCGCGCCGCCACCCTACAGGCATCCGACCGCTTATGTCACACACCATCAGTTGCCTCCTCCATACACGCGCCGGACATAGTCTTCTGTAAATATGCTAACACCCACATCGTGCATCTAAGCTATCAATTGCCTAAGTACTTAATTGCATTTCAGTTTTAATCATATTAAATAATTCAATTTACAGATTCATATAAGTATGAAAAGGCGTTCAACAACTTTTCAAGGTCCAGACTGCCTCCTCTTCCTAGGAACCAGCGCTGAGTTTTAATTCTGGCAGTAAAGAAAGGTCACTTGCACTTTCTCTGCCAACCTAAGAAAATTGTTGGAAAGAAGGGACACTTGTACTAACCTCAGCCACCCCACCGCCACTTCCGCCTAGGAACCAGCGTCACGTTTGAATTCTGCCAGTAAAGAAAGGTCACTTTCTCTTCTGCCACCAACCTAAGAAAATTGTTGCAAACAAAGCTCATCGCCACTAAACTAAGCCTCCAGGATGCAACCTATCCCAAGGGTTTCTGGTAAAAGGACTCAGCCTGCACTAGGCCCATGGATGGTCGAACAAATGTACTTTATTTAGGGATGGAGTAGATGTATCACAGAACACATGCACTGACATGTCCCACACCATACAGACCTGCAAGCCACTCCTGCATAACTCATGTATAATGCTCTATACACACGCTTGCTAATTGTAAACACTTAAAAATAACGCATCGCACAGCCTACAGACACGCGAACTGCTCGTAAATAATGCAAAACATTTACGTCCAAATAGCCAAACAACTCTTAATTTTCAGAAATAATTTCAGTGCAGACCTGCAAACTGCTCTTAAATAATACAGCACAATGATGCGTAGACATGCTAAGTACACGTAAACTATTCAAATAGCGCGTATGAAGGCCTACAGACCCATTCCTGAAATAATGCAATCAACACACGCAAGGACAGTCCACAGCCCCCAGTCCATTGAGTACACAGGAGGTAGTGATAAGTGACATATACCTCAGATGTCAAACCACGCACAGCCCCTGCTTGGCTTCTGCAAGGCAGGCCGCACCTCCCATTCATACATAATACCTGGGAAATTCCTATCCAAATACGTGTTCGACTACACACACATGCTGATGTGATTGGGTGGGAGCGCAACCGCGAGCTGCAGCCGAACGCAGGCCAGAGTTGTATGTAGGCGCTGCGAATGACCAGGCGTTTATTTACACAATGCGCACTCCAAGCAGAGCCACATGCATTTGGCCTTCCTTGCTACCCTCAGTCTAACTACGGTCCAGCGAAGACACTTCAGAATTCCATTCCAGAATAACAGAACCTGCTTTCCCCCCTTAGCGATTCTAACGGACCATAAGTGTCGATTGACTGACGCTTCATCTTGTGCGCCACAAATCCCCACGAAGCGAGGCAGCCACAGCTCGGGTCCCACCCGCTCCGTCGCATTTGCCAGCCACTGCCACCGAACACCGGTGAAAGTTGCATTCCAAGCAGCGCTTACACCAGTCTCATATTCGAGGCATCTTCAGGCGCCACCTGCCTTTACCATTGAATGCACAAGAGCATAGAGTGTGTTGACAGATGCGATCAACTGCAAGTACCTGCCCCCGCCCCCCCCCCCCCCCCCCCAGCATGACCGACGAAACACCACCAAGTGCACGTGCATAATTACAAACTCATGTAACAACCTTCCCAATCTTATGTCTCATCTCTCCGTATAAAAAAAAAAAAAAAGAGCCAAGTCTTCCTCTCAGGAATTGTATAGTGTCCCAGAAACAGTTAACGCCCATTTTCATCATGCTTCAGCTTGTATGCACGGAAATTCTCACCCTAACAGAACCTGTTTACCAAAATATCGCCTAATCCAGTCTTCCTCCCGGACATAACGTGATAGCCTTCCTGCTCTCAACATACGCAAATGTTCTCACCGATTCTATATCCCACCACAATCAATCGAGCATTCTCATTTGCTCTTATCGAATTTACCAGTAGAATTACTTATGCCGAAGGTACTGAAGCACCATCCACCTTTCCTTTCTCGGACTTCCAGCGATTATTTTGCAAAGATTGCTGAATTTCACAGACAGTTCCCTCAATCTATACACCCCCAACGTGTTCATTCTTTCTACAGATGCTACACTCAGTGGTAATAAACTATTTTACACTGATCACCATTTTGCACCGACAACTAAACATGGGAAATTTGTCTACGAGTCATCAAATAGGTACTATACTAGCAAGAATACTGGAGCAATTCATATCCCCAACCATATCAAATCACCTCTTTACATCAGCGAACTGAAGGCACCCTCAGAACTGACGTTCAAAGACATGCTCATTTCCCCTTGACATAAACGCTCTACTCTTTCTGCTTTCTTGCTCGCATTTCTACAGTCATCTCCAGACTAGTCGATTACAATAACACCAGTATTTTAGCCATAATATTATACAATTTCCACCATTCTTCTCGATATCAAGCACACAGCACTAGCCACCCGATCGCTAACGCAACATAATGCGCCAGATGTAGACTGTAAATTATTTCTCCATAAACACCAAACATTAGCGAGGCGCAGTGTGCTGTAAACCATTGACTAACTAGAAACAAGTAGAGTAAACTGATATTCGCACTCTCGCATACCGAAGTCAGTGATTTAACAGATTCCACATGATCAATTTTGTTTACAAACTAATTACGGTCTTTCCCATGTCTAGAGAACAGGCAAACGTGTGTCCAACACACCACAATCCATATTCCCTCAACTAAATAAAGGCAACAAATGTGCAGAAGCAGTCGACTGAACAATTTACTTGAGAGGGAATAACGCTCCACCCCAAACGCGCCATCTTCTCAAAGTTACACTTGATCACGAAAGCATCCTAGCACATACTTAGTTCGCTATTCAGTCGTCTAGAACATCGTATAGTTAACTATCATACATTCCTACACTCCAACAGGCCTCTGCATCGGAAGACCACTATCATTAACGTGGGAACGCGAATCAGTACCACCACAGACTTTGCATACACGAACAGATTCTATAAAATGCCTCACATATTTCTTCTATCATTATACTTACAATTAAATCTTACGATCTAGGTCTCAAATGTACGGTATTCAGCAATGAACGAAGTATTGGAAATACTCTCTGTTGAATGCTGTGGCTCTGGAAATACCTGTACCTTCCTTAGCACTAGACATACTCTTCCCATCGTTATCACAGTACCCCAAGTCAAATCCACACCCTCCCTACAACAGCACATAGACATTTCCTTTACGCAAACAGATATACTTTATAAACCTGATCCTCAAATGTGGACATATCACACACCCGCCCGATGAATTTTGAAAGTCATTCGGCTAAGGAACGCAGCATGTGACCAGTATTTGCAACTCCCTCACGCCGCTAGATATTTATCCAGTATGTGTAACGTATTCTGCCTCGATACCATGTCAGATGTTCCGTTATATATATCCACTGAGTTAAATGCGATGACTCATTGAGAAGGATCACAGCCACAATTGAATCATATCTCGAAATGAGCCACCTTTCTCGAACCTATCTGCTGCAGTAAAAATCCAACATGGTCTTAGTTAGTCCCTACACATCTTGCAACTGCTCCCATTTATACAGCTTTGCGCATGTGATCATGCCATTTTAAGTCGGAACTGAGCATAAGTCGGACAAAGCCATATCCGCCACCTTCTGCAGCCTGTCTAGAAACAGAGTGAACTGAGTTACTGTGACAGGACTGTGTTTTGACCATGCGGCGGATATGCTTGCATTGTTGTGCGTTCCCAAACTACATACAAGTACTACCGATCCACGTCCATCATTCAAATCTATAAGCCCAACATCCCATCATCGTTATTCTCTATCAATTTCAGTTTTGAGAAACTCCTCTCTGCACTCGCTACTGTCATTGGGAGTGTTAGGAGAATTCTCAGAGCAATGTTAACATTAGGGCAAAAATTATGTCTTCCTATAAACTTTAGAGTCTCTTTTGGACCTATTCCAGGTTTCAACAATGTTGAAAGCACTTTTAGTTCTTCCCTCAACTCCAGTGCATCAATGTCGCTTGACTCATGATCTTGCAAAATCGCTGCGAGGTTTCTACACTTTGTGTCCAGGCTGTCAGGAGGTGCATTCTTCAGCTCGCCGATGTCGTAGAGAAAATCAAAATAATCACGATGAGATTTCAATGATTGAACATTTCATCCAAAGATGTGGTTACTATATCTAAAAGATAATAGTAGAATTCAATCTTGTAACGTTTTGTTGGGTCATCTATTGTCTCATGCCTTCCTTCATAGGTAAAGTGTATTGACTTCTTACTTCATCGCCGGGAAACACTTATCCGTGGTAATGTTAGATCGTCTAGCTCTAACTCTGTAGCCAATTCTTTGGAATCCGTCAAGAAAGACACAAACTTTTCTTCTGTCCTGCAGGTTTCAAAATATGCTTTCGTTTTTTCAAGTTCAGGTTAACTAGTGTGTAAGCTTAGGGACTGATGACCCTAGCAGTTAAGTCCCATAAGATTTCACACACATTTGAACATTTTTGTAAATTCACAAGGCTTATTAAAATAACGTAAATTTCTTCAATCAGGTTTTACTCCATTTTTGAACTGGTGCCCAGCGACTGTTTTGTACAAATCTGTAGAGAATGTCACCAATCAGTCGCAATTTTTGTTTTTATTTTCCAGATCTACATAGATTTCGGGCACAGCGTGGCTATTCTCAATGCTTTGAGTTATGTTTACATCTATACTGTCATGCTGAACGTAACTGTCAACATGACGGTTTGGATGTAAGCACATATTAAAAGGTTTGAGACTGGCCACTGCCGGCCGGTGTGGCCGTGCGGTTAAAGGCGCTTCAGTGTGGAACCGCGTGACCGCTACGGTCGCAGGTTCGAATCCTGCCTCGGGCATGGATGTGTGCGATGTCCTTAGGTTAGTTATGTTTAATTAGTTCTAAGTTCTAGGCGACTGATGACCTCAGAAGTTAAGTCGCATAGTGCTAGGAGCCATTTGAACCATTTTTAGACTGGCCACTCAGTGGCCGAAACCTAGGTAGATCTGAAAAGTACAAACAAAAATTGCTATTGATTGCTGACATTTCCTACAGATTTGTTTAAATAAAATTCCACACACGTTTTGTAAAAAAGAAAAAAAACGGGGAGGGTGGGGGGGGCGGCAATTTAGCAGCTCGCACGGAGCGGCACTTGGGCTTGCGTCGGCCCTGCTGAGATCTAACCATGCCTTCTGGGTGCTTCACTATTTTTGTCAGGAATTTTATTTTATGTAACAGTTGTCATCTATCTTGTTATTTGGCAGATCTATAAAGAAACTTATCTTTAGGTGAAGAGTGCCATTTATTATGTCCTAAAAAGTGGTCACTTCGAGGACAGTATCGTGTAACAGTTAGAACAGCAACAAAAACAATGGAACAAGTAAAGCAACAGTTGCAACACCGGGAACAACTGTACGGCAACAGCAGCTGCTACTGTAGGTGCAGCACATGAAAGAGATGGGCACGCTGCAGCAGCGGCACTAGGAACAACTATGAACTTATCTGCAAGAGTTGTTCTAGGGAAGTGCGTGCCCAGGCATCCTGCCTGTTGATCGCTCACCAACTGTCAACATCAGTTCTACCAGAGCCACAGTCGTCACCCTGCCTCCACCTGCCTCTATGGAGATCCGCAAAAATTGAAGGAACTTGATTTGTCCTAGAAAGTCACCATGAACAATATGGAAGATGAGTCTATAATGCCAGGGTTCGTTAAATCTGAAAGTCTGACATGCTGGGACAATATAGAACTGCTAATAACAGAGCTAGTAACCTGCATAATAACATCTGTCTACAAAACACATAATTCAGACTTCAGTTTCGATGAACCCATTAAATGCAATTCGAAGAGTATCAAGATTGTGTTGGGAGATTTCAATTGCAGACGTTCAAGCTGGGCTTACAGACAACAGTGGAGATGAGCTGGAGAGCTGGGTGGAAAGGGAAAGCCTGAGACTCATACATGACCCGAAACTGAGACCTTCTTTTCGAAGTGGAAGATAACGCAAGGGCTATAATCCGGATAATGTTTTATCAGTGCGCAAGCAGCTCAACTTTTGGTAACAACAGTCGAGGAATGGAAACCAAAAAAAATCCCATAATCTGTACAGTGGCTGGAGTTATCAGCCCAGAAGAAGTTCCTTTAAATGACAATTCAATTTGAAAAAGGCGCGCTGGGAAACTTTTTGAAAAGGACTCGATAGTGCAGCTCCAAAACATAAAGCGACTGCTAAAGCGAATGAGGGTTTCGCAGCCCTAGTAAAAAAGATCGCTCAGAAACACATATCTCGTGGGTGCCGAACTCAATAACATACAGGCCTTATACCAGACATACTTAGCCTACTTGAGACCTATCAAGATAAATGTGAAAGATATCCACTAGCTGAAAACACCATTCAACAGGTGAAACTGTTGACATATCACAGAAGGTAAAAAGGGTCAGATCCTTTAGCTGATATGGATCAAAACGGTAGGAGGGCATGGAAACTAATTAAAAATCTAAGCAATGATCCTAAAAAGTCACTAGAGGAATTCACGAGAGTAACGCCGAATGAAATAGCTCATCAACTACTTAAGAATGGTGAAACAGAGATGACATGACAAACGCTAAAAGGTAAGAAGAGCTGCTGCAGAAACCAGAAGAGTGGATTACCTAAGGCAGTGTGTGGTCATAGATGCTGCCACCAATTCCTCTCCTGTGCTAACCTCTTCACCTCAGAGTAGCACTTGCAACCTCCATCCTCAATTATTTGCTGGATGTATTACAATCTCTGTCTTCCTCTACAGTTTTTGACCTCTACAGCTCCCTCTAGTGCCATGGAAGTCATTCCCTCATGTCTTAACGGATATCCTATCATCCTGTCCCTTCTCCTTATCAGTGTTTTCCACATGTTCCTTTCTTCTCCGATTCTGCGCAGAACCTCCTCATTCCTTGCCTTATCAGTCCACCTAATTTTCAACATTCGTCTGTAGCACCACATCCCAAATGCTTCGATTCAATTCTGTTCCGATTTTCCCACCGTACATGTTTCACTACCATACAAGTCTGTACTCCAGACGTACATTCTCAGAAATTTCTTCATCCAATTAAGGCCGATATTTCATACTAGTAGACTTCTCTTGGCCAGGAATACCCTTTTTGCCATTGCTAGTCTGCTTTTGATGTCCTCCTTGCTCCGTCCGTCAGTGGTTATTTTACTGCCTAGGTACCAGAATTCCTTAGCTGCATCTACTTCGTGACCATCAATCCTAATGTTAAGTTTCTCGCTGTTCTCATTTCTACTACTTCTCATTACCTTCGTCTTTCTTCGATTTACTCTCAAGCCATACTCTGTACTCATTAGACTGTTCAATCCGTTGAGCAGATCAAGTAATTCTTCTTCACTTTCACTCAAGATAGCAATGTCATCACCGAATAGTGTCATTGATATCCTTTCACCTTGAATTTTGATTCCACTCCTAAACCTTTCTTTTATTTCCATCATTGCTTCCTCGGTGTACAGATTGAACAGTACAGGCTTTAGGCTACATTCTTGTCTTACACCGTTTTCAATATGAGCACTTCGTTCTTTGTCGTCCACTCTTATTATTCCCTCTTGGCTGTTGTACATATTGTATATGACCCTTCTCTCGCTATAGCTTACCCCAATTTTTTTGAGAATTTCGAACATCTTGTACCATTTTACATTGTGGAACGCTTTTTCCAAGTCGACAAATCCCATGAACGTGTCTTGGTTTTTCTTTGGTCTTGCTTCCATTATTAACCACAACGTAAGAATTGCCTCTCTCGTGCCTTTTACCTGTCCTAAATCCACACTGATCATCTAGCGCATCCTCAATTTTCTTTTCCATTCTAATGTATATTATTCTTGTAAGCAACTTGGATGCATGAGCTGTTAAGCTGATTGTGCGATAATTCTCGCTCTTGTCAGCTCTTACCGTCTTCGTAATTGTGTGAATGATGCTTTTTTCGAAAGTCAGATGATATGTCGCCAGATTCATACATTCTACACACCAATGTTAATAGTCGTTTTGTTGTCACTTCCCCCAACGATTTTAAAAATTTTGATGGAATGTTATCTATCCCTTGTGCCTTATTTTATATTAAGTCCTCCAAATCTCTTTTAAATTCTGTTTCTAATACTGAATCCCCTATCTCTTGTAAATCGACTCCTGTTTCTTCTTCTATTACATCAGACAAATCTTCCCCTTCATAGAGGCTTTCAATGTATTCTTCCCACCTATCCGCTCTCTCCTCTGCATTTAACAGTGGAATTTCCATTGCACTCTTAATGTTATGACCCTTGATTTTAATGTCACCGAAGGTTGTTTTGACTTTCCTGTATGCTGAGTCTGCCCTTCCGACAATCATTTCTTTTTCGATGTCTTCACATTTTTCCTGCAGCCATTTCGTCTTAGCATCCCTGCACTTCCTATTTATTTCATTCCTCGGCGACTTGTATTTCTCTATTCCCGAGTTTCCCGGAACATTTTTGTACTTCCTCCTTTCATCGATCAATTGAAGTATTTCTTCTGTTACCCACGGTTTCTTCGCAGTTACGTTCTTTGTACCTCTTCTATTACCCAAGGTTTCTTCGCAGTTACCTTCTTTGTACCTATGTTTTCCTTCCCAACTTCTGTGATGGCCCATTTTAGAGATACACATTCCTCCTCGCCGGCCGTTGTGGCCGAGCGGTTCTAGGCGCTTCAGTCTGGAACCGCGCGACCGCTACGGTCGCAGGTTCGAATCCTGCCTCGGGCATGGATGTCCTTAGGTTAGTTAGGTTTAAGTTGTTCTAAGTTCTAGGGGACTGATGACCTCAGATGTTAAGTGTCATAGTGCTCAGAGCCATTTGAACCAACATTCCTCTTCAACTGTACTGCCTACTGAGCTATTCCTTATTGCTGTATCTATAGCCTTAGAGAACTTCAACCATATCTCGTCATTCCTTAGTATTTATGTATCCCACTTTTTTGCCTATAGATTCTTCCTGACTAATGTCTTAAACTTCAGCCTACTCTTCATCACTACTATGTTGTGATCTGAGTCTATATCTGCTCCTGGGTACAGCTTACAATGCAGTATCTGATTTCGGAATCTCTGTCTGACCATGACGTAATCTAACTGAAATATTCCCATATTACCCGGCCTTTTCCAAGTATACATATTCCTCTTGTGATTCTTGAACAGAGTATTCGCTGTTACTAGCTGAAACTTGTTACAGAACTCAATTAGTCTTTCTCCTCTCTCGTTCCTTGTCCCAAGCCCATACTCTCCTGTAACCTTTTCTTCTACTCCTTCCTCTACAACCGCATTCCAGTCCCCCATGACTATTAGATTTTCATCCTCCTTTACATCCTGTATTACCCTTTCAATATCCTCATACTCTTTATCTCTTCGTCTTCTGCTTGCGACGTGACGTCGGCATGTAAACCTAAACTATCGTTGTCGGTGTTGGTTTGCTGTCGATTCTGATAAGAAAAACCCTGCCACTGAACTATTCACAGTAACACACTCTCTGCCCTATCTTCTTATTCATAAGGAATCTTACTCCCATTATACCCTTTTCCGGTGCTGTTGATATTACCCTATACTCATCTGACCAGAAATCCTTCTCTTCTTTCCACTTCACTTCACTGACCCCTACTATATCTAGAGTGAGCCTTTGCATTTCCATTTTCAGATTTTCTAGTTTCCCTACCACGTTCAAGCTTCTGACAATCGACGCCCCAACTCGTAGAACGTTATCCTTTCGTTGATTATTCAGCCTTTTTCTCATGGTAACCTCCTCCTTGGCAGTCCCCTCCCGGAGAGCCGAATGGGGAACTATTCCGGAATCTTTTGCCACTGGAGAGATCATCATGACACTTCTTCAATTACAGGCCACATGTCCTGTGGATACATGTTACGCGTCTTGAATGCAGTGGTTTCCAATTCCTTCTGCATCCTCATGCCGTTGATCATTGCTGATTGTTCCGCCTTTAGCAGCAGTTTCCCATCCCTAGGACAGAGAGTGCCCTGAACCTCTGTCCGCTCTTCCGGCCTCTTTGGTAATGCCGTTGGCAGAATTAGGGTGACTTCTTATGCCGGAATTCTTCAGCTGTCACTGCTGGTTGTTAATCAGAATTAATGTAGCGGCAGGATTCGAACCCGGGATAGAAGACGTATTTGATTATGAATCAAAGACGCTACGCCTAGACCACAACATCTATACGAATGATCAAATTGCTGGAAACAATATCTACTGTAAAATATGTGGAAGTAACTATCCAGAGCGACCTTAAGTGGAATGAACACAAAAAACAGATCGGAGGAAAAGCAGATGCCACACTGAGATTCACAGGAAAAATCTTAAGGAAATGTAACACATCGACAAAGGAAGTGGCTTACAAGGCGCTTTATCGACCTATTCTTGGGTATTGTTCATCAGTCTGGGATCCTTTGCTGGGTTAGGACTGGTAGAAGAGAGAGAGAAGATCCAACGAAGAGCGGCACGTTTCGTCACGGGATCGTTTGGTCGGTGCAAGAACAATACAGAGGTGCTCAAATAACTCTGGTGGCAGACGCTAAAAGAGAAACGTTGTGCATCACGGAGAAGTTTACCATTGAAATTAGGAGGGACACTTTCCGGGAAAAGTCGGAAAACATATTACTTCGTCCCACATACATCTCACGAAATGATCACAACAAGAAAATTCGGGAGATTAGAGCAACTACAAAGACTTACCGATAATCATTCTTCCCACACGCCATTCGCGAGTGGAGCAGAGGAGGCGGATCAGTTAGTGGTACGAGAAGTACCCTCCGCCACACTCCGTTAGGTGGCTTGCGGAGTATGATGCAAATGTAGATCAACAAGACCTTCCAGATCCAACGCAATTATCTATGAAGATAACAGCTGTGACGACCCAAGGGAGGACCTATGGAAAGTTGAAGTTAAAATAAGCAACGCACTTGAATGGCTGAGAATGGGGAGAATCATCTCAAGCTCAATCTAGAGAAGACTCAAGGATGTGCTTTCCACTTAAGAAACAGAGACGCTGAAAGAAAACTGAATATTAAGTGGAGACTATGGGTTATTCAGCCCTGTGAGATCCTAATATGCCTGAGACTTACTCTGAATCGCATCCTTTTTTTTCATAACGTACTGTACAGGTTTTAAAGCAAAAATCTGCAGCAGAAACAACATCCTGAGACAGTCGACAAGATTTACACAGGTAAAAATTCCCCACATTCTCCAGTCAATAGCGCTGATCTCTGTTTCTTTGTGGGACAATATAGAGCACAGTTTTGTGGACCATCAATCCATACCAGGCATGTGGTCGTTGCATCAAAAAAGTCAGTCTATTTTGTGTGTTAGACCAGTATTAGTCCCAAAGATCAACCACTCAGTCGGCATTGCATCCCCACCCTTAAGACACAGAATGGCGGGAGAAATAGAACAGAAGAAGCAGACTGAAAACCCGAAACACTTGATGTACAGTTACACACCTACACTACGTCCACTGAAGTCAAGAAAAAGCTTTTGCAGCGAATTCAACCATTAGACGTCAAGCCGGACTTTATACATGTGACAGTAAAGGGCTCCTAAGCAAGAGGGCTACACTCAAAATGAATAAATGAGTTGTGCTCACCACCTACTCTAAATTACTTGGAGAACCCATAATCGATTAAGAACAGGAGTCTCACAGAAAGGAAAAAATTTGATCTCATGTGGAATGAGGAAGACGTTATATAGAGCTGCGGAGCATCTACTAGTATGCTAAGACACAGACGCAGCCTGTACTCAGAAATATGTTTTAAATGCCACAGTAGATCACACAAAGTTTGTGGAATTCTGGAGAGGAAAATTGTGATGTCCTTCTTCTGGGCACCGAAAGTAAAGAATCAAACTCTCTCTCTGTAACTCAAGAGGTGAAGTTCTGCAAGTTGACAGAGATCACGGACAAGGTATCCGGGGCCGCTATTCCTCAGGTGTTTACTGCAACGCCCGCCAGAGACAGGCTGACTCGGCAGGCGGCGGTTACAAGATAGCACGCCATCACATGAACAACACAGCGTGCGCACCTCACTCTCGCCAGACTGGAATGAGTGCTTTTTCCTCTGTCGTTTTGGCGACAGAACACAGAGGTGCAATCGCCGCTTTCCTGGCTAGGAAAAGCGAACTGTAGCCTCACTCGCCTGGCGGGCAATTCTGCCAGCAACATCGGCCCAGGCAACTATCGCAACGTGCATTGATAACAGATAGAACCACTAAGATGCAGTTTCTGGTGGTTACAGTCACAGATATATGTGTGTTTCTCAGGTGCCTGCTGTAGCTAACGTGGTCACGCACAAATGGTTCACTCATACCTACATATGGGTTCGTGACTTTAAATTTGAATATCGATCCATAGAAGTATTTCGAGTGGCGATTTGTAGCTGTAGATGAGACCCACACTACCATCAGGGTGTTTTTCCTGTCTTCCTGTGACTTCAACCAGGATGTGAGGAACATGTCTGTTTTGGATCTGGTCACGTAATTGAAAGTTGCATCAGTTACGCGACCCGCCAAAGACGAGTCATTGCCCTCCCCCCCAAACACACAACCCCCCCCCCTTCCCCGACGCGCCGCCCGCCGCCACACCACTCAACAGTGCATCACATCAGGACAACGCGAGGGGCCTCCTGTTTTCTCGCGGTCCAAACGACTGGCTCGCAACAAACTCCTCATCACAAAAGCAGAATTCGACACAATGATCCAGGCAGGCACGGCATGACCATCAGACTGCAACTGGGCTTCTCCCTTTCATCTGGTACCAAAGAAACCGAACAGCTGACGCCCCTGTGCCGCCTACACAGGACTTAACGCTTGGACAACTGCCGACCTCTAACCTGTGCACCACATCAATGATTTTGAGTACCAACTTATTAAAACCCATCTGTGGCAACGAAGACTGCCCATAAAACTTCAGTTACTACATCCATTCCCATAAATGTCATATGGCCTATGGAATACAGCACAGACTTTCTATCACTTTATCGATGAGATTTTGTGGGGACTAGGCTTCTGGTTTGCATACACAGACATCGTCATCGTCAGGAAAATATGAAAGACATCTACTCACACTTTTCCCAAGTTTTGATGACTACAGAATCCACATCAATCTGGGTGCTTGCACCATCGGTGGTAATGCAGTGAAATTTCTGGGATTCTGAGTTTCCGCAACTGGTACGTAAGCCACACTTAAATCCTCCCTGGTCACAAAACTGTTTACAAAGTGCGTCGGTACCTGCAAGATAAACTTGCCCTGACAATTTTTGCCCCACGCTGCTGAGGCCCAAACGCCACTCTATGCCATTCTCACTGGCTCCAAAGTACATGGTACCTCACCTGTTACTTGAACTGATGAATACAAGCACCATCTGAAGCTTACCAAACAAGCCTCATGCAAGTCACGCTCCTTGCACATCCAATTGCCAATGCCCCGCCAGTGATTTTGACAGGCACCTCATTCAGCACTATCAGTGACGCGCTACAGCAGAATGCAAATGGACATTACAACCTCCGAGTCTCATTCTCAAAGAACTAACATCCGAGAGACATGATTCTTACATGTATACTTGGGCTTTGTAGGACCAGTCCCAGTCGCACGTAACTGCCGATACTGCCTCGCGATGATTGAAGATACACCAGTTGGGTGAATGTATTCCACTGGAAGTACCAACTGCGACACACATGTTCAGCTGCAGATGGATTTCACATTATTGGCTGCAGACGGATTTCACATTATTGCTGTCCCCAGCAAGAGACTGTCGACCAGGATTGGCAGTGGGATACAGAAATATCCTGTGCAGTGACCCAGCTGTACGGGACAAGAACTTCACTGTATCACACAGCTGCAAAACTGCATTGTGGAGTTCATATACCGTTCCTTGAAAGCCTTTACAACATACCATATGACGGATTCGTGGATTGACACCCTTCCAGTAGTGCTGTTGGGATTGTGCAATGCATTAAAAGAAGACAATCAGCCACATCTGCCCCCTCCACCCTCCCAGGTAAACTGGTGTATTGAGAACCTTTGCCTGTACCAGGAGAGTTTTTCAAAAAACAACCGACCCCTTTGTACTCTACTCAAGATTTCCTCTCCAAAATCTGAAGGCAAATGGAGGCCGTGCAACCGAGTGGAGCTACATGGCACAGAAAACCCAACGCGGCCCACGGTGCAGCATACTGGAGCCGTCCTATCAATGCCTTTACACAGTTGCAGGATGAAATGATAAGACGCTCACTCTCCGCATTAAAGGGGTAGACACAGTGTATTGTGTATTAAACTGGGGATCTAGAATAAGAGATACCAGCCCACATTCGCCGAGGTAGATGGAAAACCGCCTTAAAAACCATCCACAGGCTGACTGGCACACCGGACCTTTACACTAATGCGCTAGGCGGATTCGTGTTGGGGACCGGCACGCCTTCCCGCTCGGGAAGCAGCGCATTACACCACGCGGCTAGCCGGGCGGGCTGGTAGACACAGTAGTATTCGTCGACCGGTGCAACCCAGCCTACTTAAGTTCAGAAGACGCCGCAGTAACGCAAGCCACCACAGGTTGTCAAACACCTGGCACATCGCAGCCGCCATTACCGCAACGTTATGGGGAGCAGTGCAGCCTACCTGGAAGTAGATCGGTAGCTGCGCCCCTACATACAGCTGCCACCTCGCAACACCAGCCAACCCACCAGCATCCAGCCACACCGGAAACAAGTTACGGACAAAAAGTTCGATTCCATTTCAGTCCAGCACACAGCTCTTATTTCGAGTCAGTTAATTGTATTTTCTTCTGTGCATTGTTGGAGTGTGGAGCAGCGACCTCAGCTCGTAGGTCACTCCACACCTGTTCGTTAGCAAAGCCGGAAAAACTGTGCTCTCCAGTAGGCAATATACCGCTTCCTGCGTGAGAATCGGAATGTGTGTGGTTATCAGACACTCCTTAAGTAAAACAACCAGTGATACCATTATAGTGTATTATGTGATGGTAGTATCTCGTTATTGCCCAGAACAATAAGGAGTCTTATCTTTAGGTGAACTGCACCTTCTATTAAGGACCTACTGGCCAATTAACTTTCTGAATACAACAAGCGCAGTCGCTATCCATTTCCAATTACGTACTTACGTACAACTACTTAAAATCAGTAAAAACTGTACTAACCAAATCAGTCTCAGAGACTAAGTAATAAACAGCAAGCACGCCGCAGAAAGAGCTCTAACTTCCGATCGCCGCGATAAGGGAGGCGCAAATCTACTCTGCTGAAATTATGATGTACGAAAGATAAAACAAGAAAAAAACTTTCTCTAGTGTCCTTTAGAAGGTGCTGAAGGTGATGCTGTTAAATATTATCATAATCAAAATCACAAGCTACTGTATATACATTAACTCACTGGGCACAATCGCACAGCACACAGGAAGACAGTCAAATTTGGTCTCAAGAGATTTACGGAAATCACGGAAAAACCTAAATCTGAATGGCCGAACAGGTATCTGAAACGACGTTCTCCAGAATTTAGAGGTTCACACAGAAATTCAGTCGTAATCATTTACATGTTATTATGCACCTAGTCCCCGCACCCCTCCCCTATTAACCATGGACCTTGCCATTGGTGGGGAGGCTTGCCTGCCTCAGCGGTACAGATAGCCGTACCGTAGGTGCAACCACTACGGAGGGGTATCTGTTGAGAGGCCAGACAAACGTGTTGTTCCTGAAGAGGGGCAGCAGCCTTTTCAGTAGTTGTAGGGGCAAAAGTCTGGATGATTGACTGATCTGATCTTATAACACTAACCAACCGGCCTTGCTGTGCTGGTACTGCGAACGGCTGAAAGCCCCATTCGGATCTACGGGCAGGGACTACTCAGGAGGACGTCGTTATCAGGAGAAACAAAACAGGCGTTCTACGGATCGGAGCGTGGAATGTCAGATCCCTTAATCGGGCAGGTAGGGTAGAAAATTTAAAAAGTGAAATGGATAGGTTAAAGTTAGATTTAGTGGGAATTAGTGAAGTTCGGTGGCAGGAGGAACAAGACTTCTGGTCAGGTCACTACAGGGTTATAAATACAAGATCAAATAGGGGTAATGCAGGAGTAGGTTTAATAATGAATAAAAAAATAAGAACACGGGTAAGCTACTACAAACAGCATAGTGAACGCATTATTGTGGCCAAGATAGACACGAAGGCCACGCCTAACACAGTAGTACAAGTTTATACGGTAACCAGCTCCGCAGATTATGAAGAGATTGATGAAATGTATGATGAGATAAAATAAATTATTCAGATCGTGAAGGGAGACGAAAATTTAATAGTCGTGGGTGACTGGAATCTATAGTAGGAAAAGGAAGAAAAGGAAACGTAGTAGGTGAATATGAAATGGGGGTAAGGAGTGAAAGAGGAAGCCGCCTGCTAGAATTTTGCGCAGAGCATAACTTAATCATAGCAAACACTTGGTTTAATAATCATGAAAGAAAGTTGTTTAAATGGAAGAGGCCTGGAGATACTGGAAGGTTTCAGATAGATTATATAATGGTAAGACAGAGATTTAGGAACCAGGTTTTAAATTGTAAGACATTTCCGGGGGCAGACGCGGACTCTGACCATAAACTATTGGTTATGAACTGTAGATTAAAACTGAAGAGACTGCAAAAAGGTGGGAATTTAAGGAGATAAACTATTGGTTATGAACTGTAGATTAAAACTGAAGAGACTGCAAAAAGGTGGGAATTTAAGGAGATGGGGCCTGGATAAACTGACAGAATCAGAGGGTGTAGAGAGTTTCAGGGAGATCATTAAGGAACGATTGACAAGGATGGGGGAAAGAAATACGGTAGAAGAAGAATGGGTAGCTTTGAGAGATGAAATAGTGAAGGCAGCAGAGGATCGAGTAGGTAAAAAGACGAGGGCTAATAGAAATCCTTGAGTAACATAAGAAATATTGAATTTAATTGATGAAAGGTGAAGATATAAAAATGAAGTAGATGAAGCAGGCCAAAAGGAATACAAACGTCTCAAAAATGAGATCGACAGGAAGTGCAAAACGGCTAAGCAGGGATGGCTAGAGGACAAATGTAAGGATGTAGAGGCATAAATCACTAGCGGTAAGATAGATACTGCCTACAGGGAAATTAAAGAGACCTTTGGAGAAAAGAGAACCACTTGTATGAATATCAAGAGCTCAGATGGAAACCCAGTTCTAAGCAAAGAAGGGAAAGCAGAAAGGTGTAAGAAGTTTATAGAGGGGCTATGCACGAGCGATGTACTTGAGGACAATATTATGGAAATGGAAGAGCATGTAGCTGAAGATGAAATGGGAGATATGATACTGTGTGAACAGTTTGACAGAGCACTGAAAGACCTAAGTCGAAACTAGGCCCCGGGAGTAGGCAACAATCCATTAGAACTACTGATAGCCTAGGGAGAGCCAGCCCTGACAAAACTCTACCATCTGGTGAGCAAGATGATGAGACAGACGAAATACCCTCAGACTTCAAGAAGAACATAATAATTCCAATTCCAAAGAAAGCAGGTGTTGACAGATGTGAAAATTACCGAACTATCAGTTTAATAAGTCACAGTTGCAAAATACTAAAAAGAATTCTTTGCGGACGAATGTAATAACTGGAAGAAGCCGACCCCGGGGAAGATCAGTTTGGATTCCGTAGAAATGTTGGAACACGTGAGGCAATACTGACCCTATTACTTATATTAGAAGATAAATTAAGGAATGTCAAACCTACACTTCTAGCTTTTGTAGATTCAGAGAAAGCTTTTGACAATGTAGGCTGGAATACTCTCTTTCAAATTCTGAAGGTATCAGGGGTAAAATACAGGGAGCGAAAGGCTATTTACAATTTGCACAGAAACCCGATGGCAGTTATAAGAGTCGAGGGCCATGAAAATGGAAGCAGTGGTTGGGAAGGGAGTGAGAAGGATTGTAGCCTATCCCCGATGATATTCAATCAGTATATTGAGCAAGCAGTAAAGGAAACAAAAGAAAAATTCGAAGTAGGTATTAAAATCCATGGAGAAGAAATAAAAGAGACAGTAAAGGACCTGGAAGAGCAGTTGAACCGAATGGACAGTGTCTTGAAAAGAGGATATAAGAAGAAGCATCAACGTAAGCAAAACGAGAATAATGTAATGTAGTCGAATTAAAGCAGGTGATGCTGAGCGAATTAGATTAGAAAATGAGACACTTAAAGTAATAAAGGAGTTTTGCTATTTGGGGAGCAAAATAACTGATGATGGCCGAAGTAGAGAGGATATAAAATGTAGACTGGCAGTGTCAAAGAAAGCGTTTCTGAAGAAGACAAAGTTGTTAACATCGAGTGTAGATTTCAGTGTAAGGAAGTCGCTTCTGAAAGTATTTGTATGGAGAGTAGCCATGTATGGAAGTGAAACATGAACGATAAATAGTTTGGACAAGAAGAGAATGGAAGCATTCGACATGTGGTGCTACAGAAAGTGCTGAAGATTAGATGGGTAGATCACATAACTAAATAGGAGATATTGAATAGAATTGGGGAGAAGAGGAGTTTGTGGCACCACTTGACTAGAAGAAGGGATCGGTTGGTAGGACATGTTCTAAGGCATCAATGTATCACCAATTTAGTATTGGAGGGCAGCATGGAGGGTAAAAATCGTAGACAGAGACCAAGAGATGAATACACTAAACAGATTCAGAAGGATGTAGGTTGCAGTACGTACTGGGAGACGAAGAAGCTTGCATAGGCTAGAGTAGCATGGAGAGCTGCATTAAACCAGTCTCACGACTGAAGACCACAACAGCAACATGCACCTAGTTATTGGGTTAAAGGTTTTTCAGTCACGTATATTCATTTTGCAGTTGCAATTTCAAGAAACGATGGTGTAGGCCTATATTGTGAGCCTTAACAATGCTACGATGCGTTCTTCTATCATCCAGTCGCTGGCATCATATACCGTTATGATCTAAAATGAGATAATCTGCACATCACTGTGTCGAATCAGAGGCAACTGAAATGGTTCTTGGATATGCTTCTACTTACTCCCTACCAGATACTTCTATCCACGTCCACAGTTCTTTACTTTTAATGTTACGGCTGGCTGACGAGAAAACTGCATAAGATTTAGCTGTCCGACGGACATGCTCAGTAAACCTGTGAGAAGGTACAATTCCCTTTCTGATGTAAAGAAAGCGTGGGAAGTGTAAGAACCATTTTTTAACTCGTCCTTTACAACTACTTATAGACAACATTACGCGATGGGCCGGCCGCTGGTGGCCGAGCGGTTCTAGGCGCTTCAGTCTGGAACCGCGCGACCGCTACGGTCGCACGTTCGAATCCTGCCTCGGGCATGGATGTGTGTGATGTCCTTAGGTTAGTTAGGTTTAAGTAGTTCTAAGTCCTAGGGGACTGATGACCTGAGATGTTAAGTCCCATAGTGCTCAGAGCCATTTGAACCATTTTGAACCATTACACGATGTGAATGCACAAAATGCACATTATTCGTGATAGCATAAATGCAGTCAGTAGTGAAAAGTTGGGAACATGGCGATTCGTCAGACTCATATGGCTTATCTTGTTCTATAATGAGGACCAAATGCGCGTTAATGGCTGCCATGTTTCTGCATCTACTTTGGAACATCAGACTTGGCGGAGATATGGAGCTGCCATGTCCCTAGGCTCCATAGATACTCTCGGTACTGCTATAAGCTCAGTAGTTGGAAGTGTAGAGTGCAAACAACCTTCTGATCCACATTTCAACACGACACAGTCCCACCACTTCTTTACCAGAATTGAGACTTCTTTTCTGTACAGCAGGTGACACTGTCGCCTTGCCTGGCTCTTGGACAAACATATCACAGGATTGGAACATCTGAGATAATGTCACATGTAAATAGTCCTACTCATCTAACCAGGAGTAGCTATCAATGAACTGCGGACTCAAACCAAAATGTCATGGCGAATACTAGGTCTACCCCAAAACACTTATCAAACTTTTTTATGGTTTGACGAAAGGAAAGCTCAAAACATTTGGCAAAGGACCCATTAGTTGGATTACTGTTGTTGTATTTGATAAATACCGACTGATTTTGTATCCCCGTTAGTTACGACTGCCACGAGTATTCTGAACTTCCCATATGAATTGCGCATCCAACTGATTTTTTCCCTCATCACTGTAATACACCACCATGTTAGATTAATATAAACAGTCTAATATCCATTCCATCAGAAAAATATGGCATTAAGTCAGAACGAACGTTTCTAGTTTAATAGTACCTGAATATTACGACATGGCTAATACATGTAGTCTGATTCTAGTTTCTCAGTTAAAATAAGACACAGATAGACAGTTCTTGTCACTGATGAATCTTTCAATGACTACCGTCAGAGCAATAGAGAAGAACGACAGGCAATGTGTAACGTGTACAGTTTTCTTTTCTTGTAATAAATAGATACCATTGTTGTCTCATTTTTATATATGCAGTGAAGTTCAAAATAAATCATTAACGTTACTGAGTTGTTGGCTGAAAGAACATTGTCATGTCGTTTGGACTGATAAAGATCAGCTGGTTAACAAGTTTATCTGCATAGCTTATGCAACTCTTAGAATAACTATAGCCTTCCACTTTAAACAGCGCTTAGGACATCTCATTTGAAGATTACGGCGTAAAATTTAGGTATTCCATTGTTGCATTAAGAACTAAACCAGTAACTAATAACCTGTATAAGACACATGGTTTTTCTTCTTTCTTCATTGCTAACGATTACTGACAGTTTTTACCATTGATACGGTGCGACTATGGATGGGGACTTTGGCACCAGAAGAAACTTCATGAAACTGATTTGCACAGCTTCCGTACCGTACGGAACTGCGTTCACGCTCAGCGTCTTATTATATCACTACAGGAACTAGCTGCAAGTTTTATCTGACATCAGTAGTGACAATGGAGCGGCCATAGGCAAATGGTGTTACATTCAAGTCCACTAATCACGTATCATCAGTTTTAACATCTCTGAGTTGCAGTGACGGTGACCAACATTGGTGTCAATTGTTTCCGTACTCAAATTCAACCGCCGACGGAGCACTTCGCAATATTATTAGGCGGTTATTGTGTTGAGACAACCGAGACAACGCGGACGGCGCATCTGGGCTCGATAATATAGCATGACGGCAGCAAGGCATGAAGGAGGCCACGTTAGATTATGAACAATAAAGAGTTTCCCTCGAGAAGCATGCACAGACTACTTTGCCGTTTTCGCCTTCTTCCCATTGCGTTTCAGACATCAACTTTTCTTTGGTCACTTATATGTGGTTGTTCATCTTGGTAACATTAACACTATCACAGCCTCTGACATTTCTAACCATGCGCTAAAAATACTTTACGATGAACATGTTATAACAAGTCTCCCATCTAACATGGAATCCACCAATTTGAAGTAACTCTAACATAAATAATGGAAACATCAGCAGTTTTTTGGGCGGTGAGGTTGCGGGGTGGTTCATCAGTCTTGTGACTGGTCTGATGCGACCTCCCACGAATTCGACGCCTGTGTCGACCTCTCCATCTCAGGGTATAACTCGCATTCTGCATCCTCGATTACTTGTTCGATTTTTCCAGTCTGAGCTTTCCTTCACAGTTTCTAGTATTTCTGATATAAATTTCAGTTTTCGACTCACTCAGTTAATTTAGAGACAGCTCTATGTAATTCTCCCACTGACACGGCGAAAACGAGGGACAAGCAGTTGTGAGTGACGTGTGGCACCATCTGCACCACCCACCTGCAGTCACAGTTTGGGGGCTCTCGCCGTCCGCAGCCAAAGAGCAGCTCCTGCTCCCACTCGTCTACAACGATTCCACACAGCTTGCAATAGATGCTCTGACAGCCCAGGAGTTCGGCAGTTGGGTTTCCAACTAGCAAGACGCCTTCCTGTTTTACGGTGACCATACGACTTTCAGGTAATGGCAGAACTGGAACCGCTTATTATACGCACGGGCGGTAACATTCAGGGTGCAATGGAAATTCCACTGTCAAATCCATAAGACAGAGCGGATAGGTGGAACGAATACATGCACACTACTGGCCATTAAAATTGCTGCACCAAGAAGAAATGCTGATGATAAACGGGTATTCATTGGACAAATATATTATACTAGAACTGACATGAGATTACATTTTCACGCAATTTGGGTGCATAGATCCTGAGAAATCAGGACCCAGAACAACCACCTCTGGCTGTAATAACGGCCTTGATACGCCTGGGCATTGAGTCAAACAGAGCTTTGATGGTGTGTACAGGTACAGCTGCCCATGCAGCGTCAACACGATACCACAGTTCATCAACAGAAGTGACTGGCGTATTGTGACGAGCCAGTTGCTCGGTCACCATTGACCAGACATTTTCAATTAGTGAGAGATCTGGAGAATGTGCTGGCCAGGGCAGCAGTGGAACATTTTCTGTATCCAGAAAGGCCCGTACAGGACCTGCAACATGCGGTCGTGCATTATCCTGCTGAAATGTAGGGTTTCCCAGGGATCGAATGAAGGGTACAGCCACGGGTCGTAACACGTCTGAAATGTAACGTCCACTGTTCAAAGTGCTGTAATGCGAACAAGAGGTGAACAGGACGTGTACCCAATGGCACCACGTACTATCACGCTGGGTGATACGCCGGTATGACGATGACGAATACACGCTTCCAATGTACGTTCACCGCGATGTCGCCAAACACGGATGCGACCATCAGGATGCTGTAAACGGAACCTGGATTCATCCTAAAAAATGACATTTTGCCATTCGTGCACCCAGGTTCGTCGTTGAGTACACCATCGCAGGCGCTCCTGTCTGTGATGCAGCCTCAAGGGTAACCGCAGCCATGGTCTCCGAGCTGGTAGTCCATGCTGCTGCAAACGTCGTCGAACTGCTCGTGCAGATGGTTGTTGTCTTGCAAACGTCCCATCTTTTGACTCAGGGATCGAGACGTGGCTGCACGATCCGTTACAGCCATGCGGATGAAATCCCTGTCATCAAGACTGCTAGTGACACGAGGCCGTTGGGATCCAGCACGGCGTTCCGTATTACCCTCCTGAACCCACCGACTCTATATTCTGCTAACAGTCATTGGATCTCGACCAACGCGAGCAGCAATGTCGCGATACGATAAACCACAATCGCGATAGGCTACAATCCGACCTTTATCAAAGTCGGAAACGTGATGGTACGCATTTCTCCTCCTTACACCAGGCATCACAACAACGTTTCACCAGGCAACGCCGGTCAACTGTTGTTTGTGTATGGGAAATCGGTTGGAAACTTTCCTCATGTCAGCACGTTGTAGGTGTCGCCACCGGCGCCAATCTTGTGTGAATGCTCTGAAAAGCTAATCATTTACATATCACAGCATCTTCTTCCTGTCGGTTAAATTTCGCGTCTGTAGCACGTCATCTTCGTGGTGTAGCAATTTTAATGGCCAGTAGTGTACATGTGAAGCCTCTGTTAGAAGAGGCGGGGGGTGGATGACTTGATGAAGTCTTGGAAGACTTGAGACAAGTAAGGCAGAAGAGATGGGTAATATTCAATCGGAATTAGTAAAGTCATTGGGGGATGCGGCAACAAAAAAAATTTCAGGTTCATGAAGAATGTTTGACACTGGTGATGCACTATCAGACTTCCGGGGAAACATCAACCAAACAATTCCGAAGAGTGCTAGAGCCGACATGTGCGAGAATCACCGAAAAATCAGCTCAACAGCTCATGCACCCAAGTTGCTGACAAGCATAATGTACAGAAGGCTCTAAAAGAAAATTATGGATCTGTTAGATGGGGATTAGTGTCGTTTTAGAAAAGGTAAAGACACCCGACGTTGCGGTTGATAATGGAACCAAGACTGAAGAAACATCAAGAAACGTTCATAGGATTTGCTGACCTGGATAAAGTTTTCGACAATGTCGAGTGATACAAGATGTTCGAAACTCTGAGAAAAATAGGCGTAAACTATAAGGAAAGGTTGGTAACGTACAATACGTACAAGTGCCAACGGACAGTAACAGTGGAAGACCAAGGAGGATGTGATCGTATTAAAAAGGATCTAAGACAGAGATGTAGCTTTTCGGCCCTACTATTAAATCTATATTGATAATAAAGTGGAATTAAAATTCAAGGTGAAAGGCCATCGAGTATAACCTTCGCTGATGCATTGCTATCACCAGTGAAAGTGAAGAAGTATTACGGATATTCTCAATGGAATGAACAATCTAACGAGTACAGAATATTGACTGAGAGACAAAAGAAGAAAGTTATGAGAAGTAGGGGAAACGAGAAAACCGAGAAACTTAATACAAGAATTGGTGATCACGAAATAAATGAAATTAAGGAATCCTGATACATATGCAGCAAAATATCCTTCGACGGGCAGAGGAAAGAGGATGTGAAAAGCAAACTAGCACAGGCAAAAAGAGCATTCCTGGCCAAGAGACGTGCGCTAGTGTCAAACATAGGCCTTAATTTGAGGAAGAATTTTCTGAGAATGTACGTTTTTAGCAAAGAATTGCATTGAATGTGTACTGTGGGAAAACCGGAACACAACGGAATCGAGGAATTTTAGATGTCTTGCTACAGGAGAATGCTGAAAATTAGGTGGACTGATAAGGTAAGTAATGAAGAGGTTAGTAGGGGCAACAGGGGCGTCGCCTCAAAGTTGGTCACACCAGACCAGGACGTCACCCTAAAGTAGGTCACCCCAGACCAGGACGTTGCCCCTAAGTAGGTCACCCCAAAGCACCGTTATCCAAGATGGCGGCGATGACGTCACCCCAAAGTACGTCACCCCAGACCAGGACGTCACCCCAAAGTAGGTCACCCCAAGGGAGATCATCACCCCAAAGTAGGTCTTCCGACCGCCACCTCATCCGAGAAACTGGCGCCAAGTTTGAACTTTGGTGGTAAAGAAACGTCAATTCGCGTAGCTCTACTAAGGTAAGTAAATGGCGCGAAACAAAGGACACTTGGACTACCTCCACTAACCTAAGACACCCAACCGCCACCTCATCCTAGGAACTGGCGCCAAGTGTGAATTTTGGTGGTAAAGAAAAGCCACTTGGGAATTCTCTTCTGAGCTGAGAAAATGGCACAAAAGAAGGGACACTTGGACTACCTCCAATAACCTAAGTCACCCGTCCGCTACCTCTTCCTAGGGATTGGCAGGACTCAGCCTGCACTGGGCTGGTGGAGAGAGGAAGGAGTGTACTTTATTTATTTTGGAACAATTTATTTAGGGATGGAGTGTATTTATTACACTGATACAAAACACAAGCTCTGACATGCTTTGGGTCACGTCGCACAGGCTACAGACATGCGAACCATTGAAGGACTCTACAAACAAGCATGCTAATCGTCAACTGTGGAAATCAAGCACCCATCTTTATATCAACAATTTGAGCCACTACCACCAACCAGTGTATTCGCCTTGAGAGCCAAAGCCCAACTGAGATAGTACACAGTACTGGCACCAGAAGGGCCTGTCATCTCTGACATCTGTTCGACCGCTTTCTCTCTATCATCATTCTAACGGGATACATCCGACACGCGATATTGACATCACAGCATCAAACCTGTGCACTCATGCTGACATTACAGATCAGCCTGTTCCACCGCTCGTGACGTGTGTGTGTGAAGCGTATATCTACTTCACAGATCGTGCTATAGAAAAAGTGCTCCACTGTTCGCGACATATGTGTGTGACACGCGTACTGACATCACACATCATGCAATAGAAATCTGCTCACAATTGTCACGGTACTCATGTGACTTGTGTAACCAGGACGCGCATAGTGATGGCACAGCGTATAGCCTGCATACGTATACAGACGTCACAAATCGTGTAAGAGAAATCTGCCCATGATTGCAACGTAACACGTGGGCGCCTCTGCCCTGGCCCCAACCCCACCCCGGCCGCGGCCGTGCACTCCCCGTTAAGTGACGCGGCCGTTAACTGTCAAACCACACACAGACGTACATTCGGGTCCCATATACATGAGGTGGCGGCATCCCCATCATACTTGATGCACCTGAGAAATTTCCCTCCAACTACGTGACCACCTAGGCGCCTTTGATGACGCGATCGTACGGTAACAAAGACCTATTTTCAAATTGCAGACTCTCCAAGGTGGCCTGTGCACACGTTCACACTCGCGAAAACCCACTTAATCACAAGAGCATTCTACTTGGTTGGAAAAAGATCACTATCTAAGCACAGATGGGGGCGGTCGTTGCAAGCATGTCTAATAATGTTCTCAACCTCATACTGATGTCACATGACTGTGTAAAAATAAGAACTGTGTCGGCCTCGCGGAACTTGTATAGTGTCCCAGAAATACACTCCTGGAAGTGGAAAAAAGAACATATTGACACCGGTGTGTCAGACCCACCATACTTGCTCTGGACACTGGGAGAGGGCTGTACAAGCAATGATCACACGCACGGCACAGCGGACACACCAGGAACCGCGGTGTTGGCCGTCGAATGGCGCTAGCTGCGCAGCATTTGTGCACCGCCGCCGTCAGTGTCAGCCAGTTTGCCGTGGCATACGGAGCTCCATCGCAGTCTTTAACACTGGTAGCATGCCGCGACAGCGTGGACGTGAACCGTATGTGCAGTTGACGGACTTTGAGCGAGGTCGTATAGTGGGCATGCGGGAGGCCGGGTGGACGTACCGCCGAATTGCTCAACACGTGGGGCGTGAGGTCTCCACAGTACATCGATGTTGTCGCCAGTGGTCGGCGGAAGGTGCACGTGCCCGTCGACCTTGGACCGGACCGCAGCGACGCACGGATGCACGCCAAGACCGTAGGATCCTACGCAGTGCCGCAGGGGACCGCACCGCCACTTCCCAGCAAATTAGGGACACTGTTGCTCCTGGGGTATCGGCGAGGACCATTCGCAACCGTCTCCATGAATCTGGGCTACGGTCCCGCACACCGTTAGGCCGTCTTCCGCTCACGCCCCAACATCGTGCAGCCCGCCTCCAGTGGTGTCGCGACAGGCGTGAATGGAGGGACGAATGGAGACGTGTCGTCTTCAGCGATGAGAGTCGCTTCTGCCTTGGTGCCAATGATAGTCGTATGCGTGTTTGGCGCCGTGCAGGTGAGCGCCACAATCAGGACTGCATACGACCGAGGCACACAGGGCCAACACCCGGCATCATGGTGTGGGGAGCGATCTCCTACACTGGCCGTACACCACTGGTGATCGTCGAGGGGACACTGAATAGTGCACGGTACATCCAAACCGTCATCGAACCCATCGTTCTACCATTCCTAGACCGGCAAGGGAACTGGCTGTTCCAACAGGACAATGCACGTCCGCATGTATCCCGTGCCACCCAACATGCTCTAGAAGGTGTAAGTCAACTACCCTGGCCAGCAAGATCTCCGGATCTGTCCCCCATTGAGCATGTTTGGGACTGGATGAAGCGTCGTCTCACGCGGTCTGCACGTCCAGCACGAACGCTGGTCCAACTGAGGCGCCAGGTGGTAATGGCATGGCAAGCCGTTCCACAGGACTACATCCAGCATCTCTACGATCGTCTCCATGGGAGAATAGCAGCCTGCATTGCTGCGAAAGGTGGATATACACTGTACTAGTGCCGACATTGTGCATGCTCTGTTGCCTGTGCCTATGTGCCTGTGGTTCTGTCAGTGTGATCATGTGATGTATCTGACCCCAGGAATGTGTCAATAAAGTTTCCCCTTCCTGGGACAATGAATTCAAGGTGTTCTTATTTCAATTTCCAGGAGTGTAGTTAATACTCGCTTTCTTGATGTCTCAGCACGTATGTACGGAAATTAATGCCATAACAGAATCTGTTTACGAAAATAGTTCCGAATAACGTCGAATGCAGTCTTCCTCGCGGACCTAATGAGGCACCCCTTCCATCACGTGTTACCCTTCCTGCTTTCAACACACACAAACGTTCCCTCCGCTATATGGAGGCTCCTACATCCCAGCACAAAGGATGTGAATGAATCGAGCATTATGATTGGCTCTTATCGAATTTACCAGCCAAATTACTGATACTGCCGGTATCGAAGCACCATCCACCTTTTCTTTCTTTCTGCAGATGGGACTTTCAGGTGTAAATTTATTTTGCACAGATCGCTAAATCGCATTGACAGCTAAACCCGCAAAGTTTTCTACAGATCATAACATACATACAAGATCCACAATAATATTGGAAACCTGAAAGGATTTACCAGTGTAACTACAATTAAATGTTACAATTGCTGCAACAGTCTGACATCAGTCGATCTACAGGTAATGCTCTAGACGACTGTGCTTCTGAAATGAATCTCAGTATCTATAGCGCACATAATTTTCCATGTAAAACATCTCTCTCATACCCTCGCGGTTATCAATGTGCTGACTCTATACATCCCTCACGATAGGACGCACAGTCATCCTCTCTAGTCATGCCACAACATGAACCATAGTAAATTTACAATGCAATATATACACTTTTTACACAACTTAAGCCAAAGTAACTTTACAATTCAATATCTATACATTTTACACAAACAGTGCAGTTATCTTTCATATCTGTACAGCACCCAAACAAAATTATGGTATGCTTACACTCACACCGGTTATATGTCACAATGCTCCTTAGTCCTAGAGAAGTACCATCAGCCCTTTTTTCTTTCTACCGACGAGACACTCAACAGCAATAAACTATTTTACACTGATCACCATATTACACTGACAACTAAATGTCACAAACTACCATTCATATCGTCGGATACTAAAATGCTCTTACTCAATTATACTGGTCTCCCACTGAGGACAGGAGCTTGAATATTAGAGCCACCAATAAATCTCTGTGTACCATGTCAATGTAGTAAACATACACTTCATGACCTCCACCATACAGAATCATCCCTTTTACATCAGAGCACCCTCAGCAGACTGAAGTCGCTCTCAGTACTGCTCTACAAATTTGGGATCGTCTCCCCTTGGCACAAATGCGCTACTGTTTCTGCTCCAAACCTGTTTCCTTGCTTGATCACTTTTCTATGCACATCTCCAGGCTTGGGGATTGCAAGAACACACGTATTTTCGCCATAATATTATACCACTTTCGCCGTACTTCTTGGTATCAAGACTAGTCAGCATTCTACCGATCGCTAGCGCCACATAATTCCTAAGATGTACATGGGAAATTATTTCTCTACAAACCCCAAACTTTAGCGAGGTACTGCATGCTGTAAACCACTGAGTAACTAGAAACAAATAGAGGAAACTGATATTTCCACTCTCGAATACCAAAGTTGGTGATGTAACAGATTCCAAGTGATCCCTATAATTTACAAGCCAACTAAGGTCTTTCCCACGTCTAGAGAACAGGCAAACGTGTCTTCGACATGCCAGGTGCACCAAACACAATCGATCTTCTCTCAACTGAATAGTGGCGCGAAATGTGCTGAAGCAGTCAACTGAACAATTTACATGGGAGGGAATAACTGTCCAGCGCAAACGCACTTCCATACACAACGTCTAGAGAACAGGCAAACGTGTCTTCGACATGCCAGATGCACCAAACACAATCGATCTTCTCTCAACTGAATAGTGCCGCGAAATGTGCTGAAGCAGTCAACTGAACGATTTACATGGGAGGGAATAACTGTCCAGCGCAAACGCACTTCCATACACAATCTGCTCAGATTCCCACTTTATCACGAAAGCCGTCCAACACATACTATGTATTGGTTCCCTACTCGGTCATCTAGAATACGGCAAAGCTAACTCAGATACATTCCTAAACTCCAACAGGCCTTTGCATTCGGAGAGCTGCTACCGTTAACAGGAAACATGTATCATTCCGACCACATGCCATGCATACACAGAATCATTCCATAAAACCGATCACATGTATGTTTTATCATTTACTTACAATTAAATGTTAGATCACGGTCTCAATTGAACGGCATTCGACAATGAGCGAAATATCGGAAATAGACCCTGCTGTCGCCAGTGGCTCTGGAAAGAGAAATATCACTACCTTTCTTATATCTTGATGTACTCTTCCCTTTGCTATCACAGTACTCCCATTCAAATCCATGAACTCCTTCCGACTGGACATAGTCATTTCCATTCCACAAACACATACTTTATAAACTTGATGCTCAAATGCGAACATATCACGCACCCACCACTACTAATAACTATAATACTTCGTCAATAACTGATTGCCTACGATACGAAATAATACTGATCGAAAATCAACGATGGGTGAACATGTCTCTTATGTTTTTCTTCTGAGTGCTACCACTGTGTCTTAGAAAGAGAGACATAATCGGCCACATGTTAAAAAAAAAACAATCCCAACAACTACTGCATGTTACTGTCACAAGCTATCTTGGCTCTACAGGTGCATGCAAGTATCCATGTTAAAAGTTATACCCACTTTGCGAATCGAGGTACGACATTACCTTGTTTTTTCCCGGATAAACCCCGTTACGGTAATCGTAGGAATGTGTATTGTCAGCCCACAATGCAACCTCGTGATGAAATCACTGAACTTTGAAAGTGATTCAGCTAAGGGACGTGGCATGTAAGCGGTATTTGCGACTCCCTCTCACTGCCCCAGCCACATAATTCTATAGTATTTGTAGCGCATTCTGTCTCGAGATCATATCAGAGGTTCTGTGATGTATCCACCGAGTTATAGGCGATGACTGATTGAGAAGGACCACAAACAGTAGTCGGGCAACCTGCACATCACACACACTCCTGTTAAAATTGGTGACACAAGTGGTCTTCTCCCTGGATTTGGAGGAAATTGTTGCTGGTAATCGACGGGGATATGTGGCACCTGAGACGGTCAAACATGGATCAGCAACTCCTGCAACATGACAAGAAAGTGCCAATTTTTCTTTTGGTGGTTTGTCTGAACCTGTAGCATAGTCCGTCTTCCCTTCCTGTTTTTCTTTCTGGGCTTACTGTAGTCTTGATTCAAAAATGTTCAAAGGTGTGTGAATTCTTATGGGACTTAACTGCTAAGGTCATCAGTCCCTAAGCTTACACACTACTTAACCTGCCGGCCGGAGTGGCCGAGCGGTTCTAGGCGCTTCAGTCTGGGGCTGCGCGAGCGCTACGGTCGCAGGTTCGAATCCTGCCTCGGGCATGGATATGTGTGATGTCCTTAGGTTAGTTAGGTTTAAGTAGTTCTACGTTCTAGGGGACTGATGACCTCAGAAGTTAAGTCCCATAGTGCTCAGCGCCATTTGGACTACTTAACCTAAATTATCCTAAGGACAAACACACACACACACACATGTCTGAGGGAGGACTCGAACCTCCGCCGGGACCAGCCCCACAGTCCGTGAATGCAGCGCCTTATACTGCTCGGCTAATCCCGCGTGGCAGTGGCCGGCCGGCGTGGCCGAGCGGTTAAAGACGCTACAGTCAGCAATCGCACAACCGCTACGGTCGCAGGTTCGAATCCTGCCTCGGGCATGGATGTGTGTGATGGCCTTAGGTTAGTTAGGTTTAAGTATTTCTAAGTTCTAGGGGACTTATGACCACAGCAGTTGAGTCCCATAGTGCTCAGAGCCATTTCAACCATTTGAACCGCGTGGCAGTCTTGATTCGATAGCTGATAGTGATGGAACAGTCTGTGTCAGCCGAGGTGGCTATTCAGCTGCTACTTGAGCGAGTGTCGGAATTAGAGATAGCGCTTGCTCGGTCTAAAGAAGCGAGCAAGGGAAGGTTTCCTGTTAATGCAGTAATTCTTGACAATAGCGCTGCGTCGTTGGTCACCCCTTTCTCGGGGAAAGCTGCGGAGGATATTATGACTTTTTTTTTCTTTTTTGAGAACCTTAGCACGGCCGCTAAATTAGGAAATTGGGGTGGAGAAACACTTTTGCATGAGGCTAAGTTGAAAGTAACTGAGGATGCCATAGCGTACGTTACATGCCATGAAGAATAAAGGGATGCTCGAACATTTGAAGTATTCAAAAAAGGGTTGCTGGAAAGATATCGGAGGAAAAATACGTCTAGATAGTATCGAGAACAATTGAATAGAATGTATCAAAGGAATGGGGAATCAATACAAGCTTTTGTAGATCGAATTCGAAAAATTAATGTTAATACCCATGAGCTAACGGATTCCAATAGGATTAATGAAGCCATTCTACAGGCAGCTGAGCAGAGGGCACTACTCGCATTTTTGCGGCGAATACAACCCGAAACCTCCCGCAAGATTCGGATGGAATTCCCTAAGACTCTCAATGAGGCAATCGGAATCGCTGTGGCGTTAGAGGAAGCTGAAACAGTAACAAAGACGCGGGACAGGAAAGCAGTGTTTCATACAGAAATAAAATGTTTCAGATGTGGTCAGATGGGACACATTACACGCGACTGCAAGGAAGTGCAGTGCAAGAAATGCTGACGTTGGGGTCATATGGAGTGTAATCGCAATGGGTCCTGGCAGAAACATGATAGGAAACCGTAAGGTGGGCCTCACCCCCCTCAGTTAAACTGAGCGGGGGTGGTGTGTCCACTGTGCAACACCCCAGGTAAGGATTAATGCTAGTGCAGAATCAGTGGCAGACTTTTTTCTGACCGGCTTGGTGAGGGGCAGACAGTGCAAATTTTTATTGTATACAGGGTCTCAGGTATCCGTGGTGAGTAGAAATGTACTCGGTAAAGTAGAATTAAAACCACCACGCTGGGCGTTAAGTGGAGTGGGTGGGGGACAGGTGAAGTCACTCGGATCAGCAGTGTTAAACTTCCAAGTGGAAATGAGGAACTTCCAGGTGAAGGTAGAAGTTCTTCCAGTTGTTGGCAGAAGCTATGATGTCATACTTGGATTGGATTTCCTGGTTGCGCATCACGCAAAAGTTAACCTGGAACGGCGTACAGTGGAACTGGACGGAATACAATGTCGCCTAGGTTCTGCGGCCGAAAAACCATTACTGTCGCAAGGAACCGCCCAGACGTTGGGTGGGCCACCTAAACTGCATACTAGGTCCCTTAGGGTTAACTCACGGGATACTATACCGAAGGGTACAGGGAAAATAATCTGGGCAGATGTTGGAGCTAACGTGCCGGTAAATTCGTTGTGTGTCGTTGAACCTTTGTCTGAGAATGAGCCACTGGATAAAATGAAGTGTTTTACGCGCCGTAGCGTGTCCTACATGCGGGAGATAGAAGGAAAAAAGTTTGTGTCTGTCAGTATTGATAATTTTGGCCTTGAACGGCTGCAGTTAGCACAGGGTACCATAATAGCGAATCTGGAGATAATAGGGGAAGATGAACTGGATACGGATTTCGCAGCAGATTACACAATGCCGGGAGTGTCTTGTCAGCTGGTCCTCACTAAGGGGTAAAGTAGCACATTTAGAAGGGCAAGACAGAGAAGTCATGGAGAACCTTTTGATGGAATATAAAGAGTTATTTAATTCTCATGGTCCAGTGCCCGCCACACCGTTAGTTCAGCATCACATGCCCACTGGGAAAGAAGTACCGGTGTATAAACGCCCGTATCGTGTTCCAAAAAGTTTACAGCCTGTCATGGAAGAATTTATTAATCAACAGCTTAGGGATGGGATAATAGTAACCAGTAGTACTCCCTGGTCCGCTCTTGTCGTAATAGTGGGTAAAAAATCACCTGATGGGGGAAAGGCATATTGTTTTTGCTGTGATTAGCGTTTCCTGAATCAAAAAACTGTATCGGATGCATACCCAATGCCTAATATCACTGAAACTCTGGATAATTTGGGTCAGTGTCGGTACTTCACGACCTTGGATCTTCGAAGCGGGTACCACCAGTTGGAGGTCGCCCCAGAAGACCGACCGAAGACAGCTTTTTCAACACCTACAGGTCATTTTCAGTATCGGCGAATGCCTTTCGGACTCAAAAATGCTCCGGCAACCTTTAAACGGTTACTAGATAGCGTGTTACGAGGGCTGAAACCTGATCAGTATATGGTATATTTGGACAACATAATTGTTTCCTCAAAGGACGTCAAGAACATGTGCGCTGTTTCCGCGACGTTTTCGATCGTCTGAAAGCAGCGTGGTTAACTCTTCAAATGGAAAAATGTCCTTGTTTGTTGCAAGAAGTCCGTTATTTAGGTCATATTATAGGACAGGAGGGTGTCTGCACGGATTCAAAACTTGTAGAGGCGGTAATGATTTTTCCGACACCTACAAAAGTAAAAGAGTTGCAGTCTTATTTAGGTCTCGCCAGTTTTTACACGAGGTTATTCCAAAATTTGCGAAAATTGCAAGGCCCCTCATGCAGTTGTTGAAGAAGGGAGCAAAATTTCACTGGTCAGCAGAATGCGAAGAGGCTTTTCAAAAGTTGAAAAATTTGTTAACATCTAATCCGGTTTTGGCTTTTCCAAATTTTAGTATACAGTTTATATTATCTTGTGACTAGCAATTTGGCTTTGGGTATTGTATTATCTCAGCAAATAGATGGGCAGGAACACCCGATAGCATATGCTTCCACACAGCTAAACAATGCAGAAAAAAATTACTCAACAACTGAGAAGGAGTTATTGACATTAATTTTCGGATTAACCTATTTCCGGTGTTATTTGTATGGACGACGTTTCAAGGTGATTACTGACCATGCAGCACTTAAGTGGTTGTTAGGGCTTAAAGACCCAACGTGTAGATTAACTAAGTGGGCTTTGCGTCTTAGTGAGTAAGATTTTGAATTGATTCATCGACCGGGTAAATCACACGGAAACACGGATGGTCTGAGTCATAAAGTATGCACCATGGAATGGACAGGAATAAATGAGAACGAATGGGTGGAGGCACAAACCGCCGACACAGATTGTCAACGATTTACCTCGCAGCGACAGTTCGTCGTGGAAGATGGGATATTGTACCGTAAAACGAGGAAACGTCCATGCATAGTCGTACCAGAAAAATTGTGAAGCAAAATTTTAAGGCAAGCACATGATTCTATGTTTTCTGGTCATTCAGGTCGAAGAGGAACGGAAAGGAGGATAACACAGAGTTATTGGTGGTCAACAAGTAGGCAAGATGTCGATCAGTATGTAAAGTCCGCCCCAGTAGCTGAGTGGTCAGCGTGACGGATTGCCGTCCTCTGGGCCCGGGTTCGATTCCCGGCTGGGTCGGAGATTTTCTCCGCTCAGGGACTGGGTGTTGTGTTGTGTTCATCATCATTTCATCCCCATCCGGCGTGCCGGTCGCCCAATGTGGCGCCGAATGTAATAAGACCTGCGATATGGCGGCCGGACCTGCCCCGCGAGGGGCCTCCCGGCCAATGACGCCAAACGCTCATTTCCATTTCCAGTATGTAAAGAATTGCATTCCGTGTGCTCAACAGGCGGAATTGAGTCATCAGAAAATTGTGTTGCAACGACTACCGGAAGTGGATAGACCTCTCCAATTACTGGGCATAGACGTCTTGGGACCGTTTGTGCAAACACCAGCTGGTAATAGCTATGTTTTAACAATACTAGATCATTTTTCGCGCTATGTGTCTATGACAGCTATTCCAGACCAGCGAGCCGAAACAGTGGCTCACGCCATGGTACATCAATGGATATTGAAATTCGGAACACCTGAAACTATAATTACAGATCAAGGCTCATACTTTATGTCCGATTTGATGAAACAGTTATGCAAGTTGTTGCATGTAAAGAAATTGAAAACGAGCACGTTACACCCACAGGCTAATGGTCGGACTGAGAGAGTTCATCGTACAATAGCTAAGATGTTAAGTTATTATGTAAATTCGCAACACAACAATTGGGATACCCAATTGGCTTATGTAACTGCGGCGTATAACTCACAAGTGCATGAAAGTACAGGATTGTCTCCGTATGAAGTACGGTTCGGTCGGAAGTTGCCATCTCCATTTCAATTGCTCAAGACCCCACCAGGAACCGATATTTCGGCCGTTAAGGATTTATCCACAAAGTTGAAAACAATCTGGCGGCAGGTTCACAATAGAAAGGCGGCTTTACCCAAATATGTAGGACAATGAGTGATTGTTGACGACTAATCCGTATGCGCCAAAAGGCAAAACGAAAAAATTTGAATCCTGTTATCAAGGTCCTTTCCAGGTGATCGAGATGACATCGGCGGTGAATGTAAAATTACAGCATCCAACTCGCCCTACTATTGTGCATGTGACCCGAATTAGGCCTTTCATGGGGAATTTTGAGGAGCTTCCTTCATTGTCTGCAGCAACTTTTAGTGGAGAGAAAGATGAATCTAAGAAAATGAATAAGAAAGGAGTAGATAAACAAAAGAACCAAGTGAATTGTGGAAGCGATCAGACATGCTATTATGCTCTTAGGCCACGCGTAAAAAGGAAGAGCTAATGTGAGTTGTTTTTCATTCGTTTCTCAGGAGGCGTGACGTTCTGGTAAGAACAGCAGTTCCAGCGTCATGGGTTGCGCTTAAGAGGGAAGAGGGAAGGTGTGCACTATCTCTCAACATAGTTATTCTGTTTTGCTGTTGCAACTTAGCTGAAGCCTTGAAGGTATGGCCTATACCAAGTGGTGTTTGGTTCTCGCGACAAGTGGACGTAATTATGTCTGGACATAAGGGTGGACTGTAATATTTGAGCGGTTGAAGACGAAATCTGTAAATTAGAGAATACATTTAATGAACTTCATTCCAGCTCGGCTAATCAGTCAAGGTTTAATGACACACAGGGGGACTATCAGCTACTACGATGAGCTTTTGCACGCTTACAAGTTCAGTTGCGGCAAACTGCAGGGTTAATCCTGCACGTCCGGAGGAAAAGAGGATCGTTAGACGCAGGTGGCCGTATCCTAAAAGCTGTTTTTGGGACCGCTGACGCGGAAGTTATTAAGAGTATTAATGAAACGCTACAGCAGGTACAGGATAATGTGAATAGCAACCAGGGAATGCTAGATCTTCACACAACCCAATTAGAGAGTTTGGAGAAAGATGTAGTTAATGATACGCGCCAATTGCGAGATTTGGCCTCGACCCTGATGTCCCACATTAAGGCCACATCCGACACAACCAATCACGACATGGGTATAATCAAGTACCGGTTGGATAACATAGATTCACAGCTGACAATCGCGAAGCTGCTACGTTTTCTTGCTGATAGTATTACGGAAACATGCATAGAAGCCACAGAACTACAGGAGGCTTTGTTGCACGCAATACGTGGGCACCTAACGCCGGTACTGTTACCTTTGGAACAACTTCGGGAAGGATTATGGAAAATTCAATTGGAACTGCCCGCATCCCTGGAGCTACTGACGACATTAACAGACGAGCACTTATCTCTGTACTACAAAATGGACACAGTTACCAGTACGCAGACGGGTACGCTGCTGAGAATTCATATCATAATACCATTAACATGTAAGGATTGTAAATTTCAATGTTACGCCTTGCATACGTATCCGGTGAAGTGGGAAATTTTGCAGAAATTCGTACAATTAACCGTACGGGAAATACTGTTAGTGCCACGTAACAGACAAGCTCATGCGTTCCTCACTGCACAAGACTTGCTGTGGTATCGGACAGGTCCAGTTACCATCTGCCCCGCGAAATTGTTACATACTGTTCCCAAATCTTGTGAGTATTCTCTATTCCGCTCTCAAGAACCCGTCGCTGAGTGCCCTAAGGAAATTATAGCAGGCGCGGTGCAGTTCTTTCAGCAAGTGGGTCCACATTGGGTATTTTCAGTAATAGAAAACACTGTCGCTATTTGCGTTTGTTACGAGCAGGGTAAGCAAGGGAGTACACGAAGAATAGAACTGCAGGGGCAGGGACTGTTAATTAATGGCACACAGTGTGACATTTCAGGGCCAACTTTCCGTTTACCAGCCGCGATTACTGGAGCTACAATCAGGAACATTACACGCACATTGATCTATGTACCCAACCAACCGGTGCAATTCGACACGAAAGAAAATCTCACTCTTTTGAATACCACATTAGACCCGACTTTGCTCGCCTCTTTGGACCGGATGCTAGCAGCTCAGGATGGACGTATAACTGAGGAACATGTTTTTCAACGAGTGCATGAGTATCATAATGAGCATAGGCAACGCAAACTAGTTATTAGATCATCAACCACCGCCACCTGTATTTTTATCTTTGTCGTAGGATTAGTGTACTATCTGCTCAAGAGGAAGGTAACCGAAATCCCATCCCTTCCAACCTTTAACCTAAGGGTCCAGACAAAATCACTGAACAGTTGTGAGGCACTGCTGCAGAACACTGAGTAATGTTTATGGACAAAGATTAGACTGAGGACAGAAGTGAATGAACACAGTGTAAATAGTGAATCAATCGCATTTTGTGGTGTTTGTGAAGTGAAATGTACTTGTTTTGACTTTTTGGTTGAATTTGGGGACGAATTCTTTTCGTACGAGGGAGGAATTGTTGAGGACAAGGGATTATTTTTAGGAAATACGGTGCGAAATTGTGACTTAGTGTGTTTCAGTGCGCGATGCACCAGCCTCACGGCAGACGGCGGACGAAGGCTGGCCAGCGCGCTATGTAGGTGACACAGTTTTGCAATGAGCATTGGTATGTGTATACGCGCGTGGCAGCCATCAGAAGGCAGCATTAGCAGAATTACGCAGGCGAGGGCCGCGTGTGGCGCGGTAGCGTTAGCCAACTCATCGAGAACCTTCTAATAAGCACGCCGCCGCATAACCGGCGCATTCAGCAGCGGTCTGCACTATTTAAGGGCATCAGAGGTGGGCGTCGGCATTCGGTTCGACCGATTGGGCGTTCGGTCGCTGTCATGTCGTCGTCATCAGTGACGCTGTCCCCGAGGACTGGCCAGCGAAGGGGGTTGCCCGCTGCTGCACTGGCGACTCCCGGCGTCGTCAAGAGCCGCCACATCTGCAGGGGGCGAGCTGGGCCGGGCCTCGTACCGCTAACCACCTACCGCCTGCGCAGCCACTGACCGAGCGGGGCGTCACGTTGTGGCCGAGCGGTTCTAGGAGCTTCAGTCTGGAACCACGCGACCTCCACGGTCGCAGGTTCGAATCCTGCCTCGGGCATGGGTGTGTGTGATGTCCTTAGGTTAGTTAGATTTAAGTAGTTCTATGTTCTATGGGACTGATGACCTCAGCTGTTGTCCCACAGTGCTCAGAGCCATTTGAACCATAGAAATATCTCTACCATTCTTGTGACCTGACATACTCCCCCCTCTGCTGTCACAGTATTCCACGTCAAATCCATGTCGGAACACAAACACATACTTTATAAACCTGATGCTGAAGTCTAACCTATCACACACCCCCTACTACTAAGTATAACACTTCGCCAATAACTGATTGCTGGTGATACGAAATAATACTGACCAAAAATCAGCGATGAGTGAACATGTCCCATAACTTTTTCTTGTGAGTGCTACCACTGTGGCCTAGAAACAGATGCGTAATCGTCTTACAAAGCCCCAAATGTTAAAAAGCCGATCGCAACAACTACTGTATGTTATTGTCACAAGCGGTCTTGGTACTACAAGTGCACACAAGTACCCATGTTAAAAGCTACACTGGCTTTATAAATCTAAGTAGAGCATTACCTCTGTATCAGGTAGTTTCTTGTCCAGAGAAATACCGAGACAGTGATCGCTGGACTGTATATTATCAGACCAGCAGTCCGGTTACACGTAGCCCACGATGCAACCTCGTGATAAAATCGCTGGATTTTGAAAGTGATTCGGATAAGGAACCGCTATTTGCAACTGCCTCACGGCACTAGATATTTCTCCAGCATTTGTAACGTATTCTGTCTCTGTACCACGTCAGAGGTTCTGCGATATATCCACTGAGTTATATGCGATGACTGATTGACAAGGATCACAAATAGTAGTAGATGTTGTGCTGATTGAGGTCGTAATAAATGTACACTACCTTTTCAGATCTCTAGTGTTACGCTCTCCGCAAGAAATGATGTCAATGATTTGGAATCATGTCTTTCCATTCAACCACATACCTGCATTGTATCCTTTACTGATTACAACCACAAGTGAATCACATTTCTGGCACTCTCATATCTGAAAACGAGTCACCTTTCTTGAACCAATCTGATACAGTAAAATTCCAACGTGGTTTCAGAGAGTCCCTACGCATTTTGCAACTGTTGCTATTCATGCAGCTTTGTGCATGTGAAAGTTCCAATTTAAGTAAGAACTGAGCAGAAGTCGGAGAAAGCCATATCCACCACCTTCTGCAACCTGTGTAGAATCAGAGCGACCTGAATTAGTGGGACAGGACCGTGTTTTGACCATTCAGTGTAAATGGGTGCAATGTCGTGCGCCCCCAAACTACATACAAGTACTACAGATAGGCGTCGATTCACCTCTATCTCCCCAACATGCTGTCATCGTTATTCTGTACCATACAACAGAGAAAAGTTACGAAGTGTAGAAGCTCCACTATCTTCATCCGGTATATAATTCGATAAGATTTTTACCGCATCTCTCTCCTCCCATATAGCGAAAACAAATACGATCTACATGCCAGCATCAAGGACAAGTGACGATTGTATTAAATATATAGGTATTGATCCGCTGCAGAGGCCAGTTTAGAGTTTCATCACCTGCACTGTAGGAGGATGATCGTATCCCGCAGACTATACTGTAAATCGGAAGAGGCGCTTCCTGTGGTCTTGTCTCGTTGTTTGAAACATTGTTTATTTCTGCTGTAAAATGCATTGTACACTGCCATACATTTTGTTTTTCTGCCACAACTTAGAGGTCTCTCTCAGGTTCTAAACTGATATTTCCACTCGCGAATACCGATGTTGGTGATGTGACAGATATCCAATCATTCCTATAATTTACAAAGTCATTTGACGTCATTCAAAAGGGCTGCTGTGACGTTAGCTGATGATGCGAGCACTGTTACCCAAGGTACACCTCACACTGTCACAAGATTGACGTCATTCAAGATGACTGCCGTGACGTCACAGCCGCCTGCCAAGCCGCCCTGGCGGCAAGTTTATATTCTGGAGGCAGATAGGCCAATTGGGCTGCCTCTAGATATCACACGGTGTAAATCATGTTGTTACTGCGGCTACCATAACACACCACACATTCTGGATGATTTTAAAGAAAAGACAGTTACAGCATAAGGAAACTGGAAGAGTTTGGCTGCGTTGTGGAGAGTTTTCAAACTACAGTCCGAAGGTGATCCATGAGCTCTACATTTAAACTCATCTGTCACAGTTACGTAATAGCTGATGACTATGCATTCCATTTCGACTGATTCCTCATATTGCAATCATGTACGTGATCACTGTTCCGTTGCTATCCACCAAAGAAGGTGTCACACCTCACAAAACTCTTTTCCAACTCAAACGAGCGATGTCAGTCAATCATTATGTGGTAACCAACAGCGTGCCAGTGGACGGACAGGATTGAAAAGACACCATCGATGTACTCTACTAATAACCATCACAGTTGATAGTGTGAATAATTTTATCAATTTTACAATAATTTCAACACCGACCGATGATGGAACAACATGTTTCCCAATTTCAGCATCATAGCTAAACCACCCCTTCTCCACTTTGCAAGTATCATTGCAAATGTGGTTAGATGACTGTGTAGTACGTCCATTCATTGTTAATTATGGAACACATACATCATCAAAGTATATCAGACATTGCTCTACATATTTCTATAACCTCGGACATAGTGCTGAATTTACAGTCTATCTCTATACATGTGGGAGTCACAGAGTGTTGTAACTGCGACCGGGACAGTCGCGGGGTTGAAATGACGGAAAGCGCAGCGGGACCCGCGGAGAGGCCTGCGAACACCAACACAACGGGAGAGGACGGACACGACCACCGAAGGACCAAATGAACAACAACAAGATCGAACAACGGAGTCACAAGGAAACCTAACAAACACGTCCACTCGTACACAAAACAAGAATAAGCTGTGTAACGCGAAGCGATGTGTCCACAGACGTACGCGAGATTACAATGGCTGGCTGAGCCCTTTTTTTTTTTTTTCCTTTATTGATTTTCAATTCCCCCCGAAGGGGGCGGGCTGGCAGCAGCGTAGTATGCTGCTCTACAGCCTACAGACTCTTTTAAAAACAGAAGAAGAAAAGAAACAAGAAAAACAGGCAATAAAACGGTGACTTAAAGTGTAAAATGGCGGAAAAATGCGGAAAGTTAAAACAGAAAGCAAAGGGGTTGGCAATGTTAATAAAATAGACAGGAAGCTGGCTGAGCGAGAGGCAGGCGCTTAAGTACTCTATCGGGGGCGCCGCTATTGGCCGCTGGAACCACGTGTTCCTCTCTGGCGCTCTCACACAAAATGCGGGCCAGGAGGCGCGCGCCGCCACAGCTTACGGCGCGATGGCGCAGAGACTTCTAGGGGTGTTCGACGTCTGGCGGGGATTCAAATTCCGCGGCGCGCGGTACCAGACAGAGCATTCTCGCAGTCTTAGGACAAAATAAGAGACAGAAAGACACCCTCATACTGTCATTGACCAACCCGCCCTGCAGCACTGTTACCGATTTAATCTACAACCGACCAGACGGATTTTTATGCATGATGGAGCTCCACACAGATGGAGTTCGAAGCATTTTACGTAAGTTATCAACTCTTAAGTATTGTTCTAGAGTCTAGGAGCAGTACCTGGAAGGTATTGGTAAGAGAGAACATAAACACTCGCACTCCTATGGCTACAACGTTCTGCACTTGAAACGGGCTATAATGTTAGATCGCTTGCGTTTCCGACCTATGAGTCGTATGGAATGTAGCGCTGTTAATATTCCAGTGTAAGGAATATATTTCAAGTGCATGATATACATCCTTCTACCCGGTCTCTCTACGATAAACTATGTTATCGAACCGTAAAACGAAAAAACTACTTCCTTGAAACATTGGACCCGTGTGATACGAGTACAACATTGCTTTCCAGAGATGTATAGCATCCACTGTTTACATCCGATCATGGTTCAGAAATTATACTATGTCTGCATCAGCCCTATATAAAATGATAGTTAGTAATGGAGAATACCTCTTACAAGGAAACAGATAAACGCATAGCAGCAGCATCCGACATGTGCAAATTAAAAGTCATTCCGCCACTAACTCTGTCAGGGAAATATATTCACGGGGATCGCTGTGCCTCACAAGCACCTATCGCTAACTTAGTTATGAAGCTGAAGTCTCGATTTGACACCCAAGATGCGACAGGGGTATGGAGTACATCGCATAAATCAAAGCTCGTTTAGAGGAATCTGTCAAGTTTCATCACTCATGACATGGAAGTCCTCTGATGACCGACAGGTTTACCGTTAACGATCGCAAGCAGACAGCGCTTTAAATCACATACAGAACAAGTGGCTATATACGTGTCGAACGGAGGCGTGTCACGTGACTGATGCATCCTGACAGAACATTGGAAGAATCGACCTGCAGCAACTTCTCCCTCTCTAGAATGCATCCTCAGTCTGCAGTCGTGATCACCAGTCGTGGGACACACATATAAACCAATTTCAGGACATACTGAATGAATTGCCGAACGGGACGATTATGCTTCGTCTTGTTTTGGTGCTCAAAAACAAAGAGCCGCCAAGTAAAGTAGAGGACATGGTTCCTTGGCCTGCTGATCCGAGGTTGGGGAGTACTGAAATTATGGACTTTCCAACGCGAAACATTAAATGTCCAGCCGAGACAAGAATCAAAGCTTACAAAAAGAACATTGGAAAGATTCGGTTTCATATTGGGCAATAGGTTTGGATCTGGAACCGTAATCTGTCCAACAAGCGATTTTCACCGTGCGATAAATTTTTCAATTTGTACAGTGGTCCACAGCGTGTGAAACGCATCCCTCATGGAAATGGACTGGAAGTGGAGACACTCTGGACATGAAAGTCGAAAGGCCTCCACCACATTTCAAATGTTTAACCATTTATTGCGTGAGAAGTGCAGCAAGTATGGTATAGAATAGGGCAACTAACGAATAATTTGATGTTTGAGTATAATAGTGGTCTATCCAGCATTTTAAGTGTTTATTTAAAGTGTAAACTGCTTTTCAATTTTATTTTTTCCTGTAATTTGACTTATGTCAATTTGGTACATAATCTCAGTATGACTCCATGCACAAGGTGTATGAAATTTTTTTGTCTGAATAACCATAAGGCCCGCATCTCGTGGTCGTGCGGTAGCGTTCTCGCTTCCCACGCCCGGGTCCCCGGGTTCGATTCCCGGCGGGGTCAGGGATTTTCTCTGCCTCGTGATGGCTGGGTGTTGTGTGCTGTCCTTAGGTTAGTTAGGTTGAAGTAGTTCTAAGTTCTAGGGGACTGATGACCATAGATGTTAAGTCCCATAGTGCTCTGAGCCATTTGAACCATTTTGAGCCAATAACCATAATTTTTGCTAGATGTTTAAATACAGATGTTTCAGCAGTTTTCATAAATAAGCAGACGTGTACGCGACAGAGGAACAGTCAAACAAACCATGGCAGCACTGGTATTAGGAACCAAAAAAATGGGGTTGATTTGATGGAAGAGACCAATAGAGAGGTCATCGGTCTCACTGGGATAGGGAAGGAAGTCGGCTGTGCACTTTCAAAGGAACCATCCCGGCATTTGCCTAAAGCGATTTAGGGAAATCACGGAAAACCCAAATCAGGGTGGGCGGACGCGGGCCAAAATAGAGGTTATACCTTTACCTCTTTGTTTATATGTGGATATCATAGTGGTTACATCTATTTGTAGTAAATTGTCCTAATTCTGTAGATCGTTGTGTATGGAAATGAAGTTAGTGGTAAATAATACTCTGTGTTTGTAGGCAGCACCGACACCGAATTTTACCAAATCTTGTACAAAATATACCCCGACCAAATTCTCAATATACGTAATATGTTTTATCTGTACTACGTAAGAATTCACTTTATCGCTTAAATTTTGAGTCTCACTTCAGTAATGTTAAAAGAGCTCATGCGGGGTGGTCCATTGATAGTGACTGGGCTAAATGTCTCACGAAATAAGCATCAAGCGAAAAAACTACGAAGAAATGCATTGAGGTTGACGGACACCATTTTGAGCATTTATTGTATTGATGTGGTATTTACAGGTAATCACGCTGTAACAGCATGCGTTCTCAGAAATGATAGGTTTACAAAGGTACATGTATCACATTGGAACAACCGATATAAAATTTTCAAACGTACCTACGTTCTGTATTTTAATTTAAAAAACCTACCTGTTACCAACTGTTCGTCTAAAATTGTGAGCCATATGTTTGTGACTATTACAGCGCCATCTATCACAAAGCGAAAAAAGTGGTCCAACTAAAACATTCATATTTCTTTACGTACTACACGAATATGTAATAAAAAATTGGGGTTCCTATTTAAAAAAACGCAGTTGATATCCGGCTGACCTATGGCAGAGCCATCTAGCAGGTCAACCATAGCGCAATCTGGTTTCCGCCTTCAAGCTAGACGAGTTTCGTTCTTTGCAGTTTTTTCGTTTGACGCTTATTTCGTGAGATATTTGGCCCAGTCACGATCAATGGACCACCCTGTATATGAATGTCGGTAACATATTGCCCATACAAGTAACGTTCTGAGAAGTAATTTTTTTTTTCACATTGAAATATTTCTGAAAGCTTGAAAATTTATTCATATAAGTTTTCTTAGTTCCTTCATTTCATTTTGTTAAGAAGGCTCACCTCGTAGAACAGTATCAACTCTGATCCTCAATCCCCCTCCTTTCCTCTGTCCTTTCCCTGGGCTCCCTCTTCCCCCCTCCCTTCCGTCCTGTTTTCTCCCCACTCAACCTCTCCCTACCTCCCTTCTCCCCCCCAGTCCTTTTGTATTCCCCTCCTCTGCCTACCCCACTCCCTGTCGCGTCTGCCCCCCACCCCTCTTATGGGTCCTCATCCTCCTTCAGCTCCTTTCCCGGCTCCCCCCTTCGCTTTTCCTCTCCTTTCCCCCCTTTTTTGTTTTCCCCTCTTCTGTCCAGTTTCCCCCCACCTGCTCTCGACTGTGGTGTCACATTTGCCCACTTTTTAGTGCAGTGTTCCAGTGACTATTCAGTGTTGTTTGTCTTTCTCGTGTTGCGAACAGAAACCATGCTGTCGCTAGGTGTGAATTTTATGTCCTTTGCGAACAGAATCCAGACTGTCGCCGTGTTTTTTAATTGTCTATTGTTTTCCCTGTCTGCTTCGTATGTATTTTTCTTAGCATCATCTTCCCTCTGTTGTTGTTTTAAGTTCCACGATTTCTTTTCGCCTTGTTACTCTCTAAGTCTCCGATTTTATCGCCTGTTGTTTTATTATTTGTTCTCTTGATCTTTGTCACAAAATCTGTCGGCTGAAGAGCGGCATACTAAGCTGCTGCCAGCCCGCCCCCTTCGGGGGGAGTTGAAATTCAATAAATGAAAAAAAAAAAAAAAAAAATTGAACAGTTTTTGGGTCAGTTTCTCATGTACTAGTAGTAAGTCTAGAAATTTCTTTTGTGAGTTGTGTAATGCCTATATGATGTCATCGTGATATGTTTCTCGGTGCAGTTTCAAATGAGCTTCGTGAGCCAGCAGCAATCTGCCGGAGAATCTGCGGTTAAGAGCATGGCATGTGCAGCTAATGACGGATCTCGGCGACAAAAGCAGACCTGCAAGAAGGGCCGCTCGCCCTCCCTACCCCCGCCCCCCCCCCCCCTTCTGCTTCATCGCGCCGAACGAAGGCGGCAGACTGAAGGGTCGTGACCTTCTGCCGAGCCGGGTCCTACAGTCGAGCCCGTCTACTGACAGACACGCCCACTCAAATTCGGAGCGTTCTGTGCAAAGGGGCCGTGCCGCTCAACGGCGACTTCTGTCAAAGGGCGACTGCACCTCGATCGATGTCTCTGCTGCCGAGGGCGACGCGCAGAAGAGCTAGTTCGTGTCTCCCTTGCGCAGAGAGACCACAGGCGATCGAAGGCGGATTACAATTCGACGTCGCTGATGACGCATGAAGTCGGCGCACCACGCGACCACGAGTTGCCTGATTGATGACGGAGGCGACGGAAGCAGCGAGATCTCACGCAGCAACTGCGTGTATACTTCATGAAACGACGCGATCTTCTCGCTTCGAGCTTCAGTACACTGCAGCGATTGAGTGTAAAAACAGTTCATAAGTATTGCTCACTTCTGGGCGACGTAAACAAAATTTATGTGCAAGTCTTCAATAGAAGCGATGATGAGACAGACATCAAATTTAATGATTCATCAAAAAAGTTATATGTTTTTCATGTATGTCAATTTATTGACACTTTGGGTATGACCAAGGTATATCTTAAAATTTGCTTATAATCTGATCATCATCATCATCATCATCATTTAAGACTGATTATGCCTTTCAGCGTTCAGTCTGGAGCATAGTCCCCCTTATAAAATTCCTCCATGATCCCCTATTCAGTGCTAACATTGGTGCCTCTTCTGATGTTAAGCCTATTACTTCAAAATCATTCTTAACCGAATCCAGGTACCTTCTCCTTGGTCTACCCTGACTCCTCCTACACTCTACTGCTGAACCAATGAGTCTCTTGGGTAACCTTGCTTCTCCCATGCGTGTAACATGACCCCACTATCTAAGCCTGTTCTCTCTGACTGCTACATCTATAGAGCACATTCCCAGTTTTTCTTTGATTTCCTCATTGTGGACACTCTCCTGTCATTGTTCCCATCTACTAGTACCTGCAATCATCCTAGCTACTTTTGAAACGTCCCCTTAGAAAAATTATATACGTGACTGGGCTTAAACTGACACACAATATTTTTTTAGCGCAACGCAATCTGACTTTCAAAAATCCCTACAAAAGAATGGCCCTGACTAACATTAACCTATACCTTTCACAAATCACTTACCTCACCAAAAATCTTCGTTACTCGAACTACTGCAATACAGCGAGTGCCACTACTGCCAGCTAAATAAAAGATTCAAACTACTGAAGGCACTAACTACTAATAGGCATAGTTAGCAAATGAAAGATTTTGATAGAGAACAAAAAATGTATTTACCTCAATAGTGTTCAAAAGTCATAATGTATATAGCAGTTCATGACATCCAGTCTTAGAAATTTCAAAACTCCACCATCTCTCTCCCCACATCCACCATTGCTGGCGGCTCACCTCCAACTGTGCAACGCTACGCGCTGTTAACATCCAGCTGCCCAACACTACAATGGCAGACAACAATGCAAACTAGCCACAGACTGCACACAGCACAGCCAGTGATTTTCATACAGAGCGCTACGTAACGTTGCCAAGAAGAAAACATAAACAGCCTACTAGCACAGCCAGTGATTTTCATACAGAGCGCTACGTAACGTTGCCAATAAGAAAACATAAACAGCCTACTTACATAGCCCCCATGCTCCCCACACAAAATTTTACAAATTGTTTTGGGCAGTGGCCAATAATGATTTGAAAAAATTTTTCATAATTACAATAACAAAGATATCAAATGCACACACTTATTGATACAATGTTGGTCAAAAGCTAAAATTTTCTCACAGTCCATAAAGACAGTCGTGATCATTCATCACAGTAAAATTGTAGTGTTTTTCTCAAAGTCTCAGCAGTAAAAGAAAATGCACACGGAAGTAGTGGATTTCCATGCAGTCTTGAAAAAGTAGTGTTGTCCTTCCACCGGAAAGACAGTGCTGACACTTGACATGCAGACAGGTAATGCACCACGACAGAGCAAACCCACCGCAGAGTCAGTCGAAGTTTTGAAGAATACTGGTAGGTAGGTCATCACAGGGTAGACCCATTCTAGTCCTGGTAGAGATTACAGTATTGGTGGGCCATCAAAGATGCAGACCCACTATAGTCCTTGTAGAGATAATGGTATTGGTGGGCCATCAAACGTGCAGACCCACTGTAGTCCTTGTAGAAATAATGGTACTGGTGGGCCATTAAAGATGCAGACCCACTGTAGTCCTTGTACAGACGGCCAGCAGCCATCTGTTGCGACTGTGCAGGTGCACAATCACCATCGAACAGTCTTGCGGAGAATATAGCAAGTCCATAAACCACCACTTGTCCACTCACAAAAATTTGTTTGAAATGTCCTTAGAACCAGCAATGCTGTTATCCAGTCCCTTGCTGAATTATTAACACACGTGCAAACACTATCAGTCCCTACTTCTCACATATTGTCCATATACTATGACCAACAGAAACGTGTGCAGAGAAATGGAACCTACAAGTTAATAAAATGATGAACTGGTGTCAATTACAATTTTATAACATAAGAATACAATTACAATGATACAGAATACATCTTTAAAGAACATAACAATACAGATAACATTTGTAGTAATAGGGACTTTACAAAAGAATAGAAATAAACATATACATCAGTGTTACAGGGATTATGACATAAGTAAATACATAAAAGATCAGAATAACTTTTGAAACATCAACTTCACACAGGAGCATTAAAACAAAACAAAATAAATAATGTCTAAACATCTTTACAAAGTAAGTAACATAGTATTAGAAAATTTCTACAACATAACTCTTATTAGCTAAACACATTAAGATAGGAAAAACACAAATTCACATAGTGTAATAACACAAAAATACAGGACAGGGTTTGTTTTCAGTGTGACATTTGGTACTACAGTCCACCCCAAAACTTCATTCCATATATCTTTCCTCTTATTTCAACATTTGTTTCCACAAAAAAATTCTATCCAAGCATGCTTTCTGTATTTATATGTTCACACATTTCTTATCTCATTATTTATTTTCCATTATCTTACCTCATCATTTATTTCCAAGAAAATCCTACCTAAACCTGTTGTCCCTAAACCCTACTTTTTTGGTTCATATCCTCTTTCAAAATACTTTTTTGGCCAAACCATTTTCTTATAGCTTCTCAATGCATTTCTTCCAATTCATCACAACTTGTTCTCTTATATGGCCTACCCCATCTTAAGCTAACTTAAATCTACTGAGCTCAGATGCTAAACTAAGGGACGAGTCAATGCAGCAGCACAAAACAATTAACACAAACAGCAATGACAAAAAAATGGAAATTGGCAAAGCAAGCTACAGTAAATCTAAATTACCAAGCAAATGCAACATTACAACTAATATGAGCCAATGTGCAGCAACAAGAAAAATAAATCAGTGTTAAAACTAGCTTAACAGAGTAATACAAAGTGACATTTAGTAGCACTATGCCTGGCAAACAGCAGCAGCAAATGCAATAACTTATATCTATACATGACAAAGTTCAAGCAGAAAAAATATTACAGTAAAAATGGCCATGTTTAATACCTATGTCACATCTTAACACTAGGGTGATGCATCACCTTAACTTACACTAGTAAATAAGTTACCCAGTCATTGACAAAAATTATGTATGCAATTCCTGTGAAGGGAAATGTCGTTTTGTGTTCCCTCGTTTTTTTGAAGTAGATTATAAAGTTGTTATTTACTGGATCTGTAGGCATAAAATATTTATATTAGTACATCCATAAAATTTTATTTTAACCAATGCTGCAGTGCAGCTAGAAACTAGATATTAAACAAAATGAGCAATCTCTCAACTGCAAAGACAATAGATGTAAAATGTTTCTCATCATTTCATTAGGCATTTTCGTAAATCTCATAAATTAAGAGCTCCACAGTGTAATCATATGTTTTCAAGTTAGAGCGTGTCGTATTTGCGATGCTTTCGACAAAGAAATGTAAATAGCGAGGATAATGGCCTTTTCTTTCCACCTAATGGCTTTCTTTTGTCAGACGAATGTCTCTCAGCTGGGCGCCCAAAACGCATTACGTCAAGGTCACTTACCTATCTTACTGAAATATTTACGACAGCAGTTTTCGCTACAGTGACAGTCTCATATAAAAATATTTTCACAGGTTGAGAATTTGCGTTACAAATGTGTAGAAAATAAAATCCTATAAATATAACAGTGTCCAAAAAATTTTCAGTGGCATTGTGATACATTCACACATGTACACACATTTCATAATTCTAAAGTACGATTCTTGGTTTCCAACATCCTTTTCCACAAATCAGAGTCCCTTACCACTACTCGTTATTCCTTACCTTATTATACATATACATATTCGTCGACACTTCTTCAATATTTCATCATAAGAAATATGTAGCATAATCAAATTCCTCATATACGGTAGCATCATCTTATTGATCATAAACATACCTCAACAGCATAATACATATCGTCGTCATAATAATATCATAACAGATCAATCACATCTCAAAATCGTCGTAGCTTTCTGAATATTTTAAAACCTGCTCATTTCAAAAGTGTTATCTACCTCAAATGTACTTTAAAAATCATGATCCCATACCAAATACGTCATTCAAAGCTCTCACAGTATCACAATGGTTCTGAAAAAATACGAAGAGTTCACAAAGTACAGACAAAATACAATTTCATAAGTGTGAAGTTATCCAACGGTGTAATTACGTAAACATCTGTCACTGATGTAGTAAAATAAATGTTTGTCTCTCTCAGTTAAATGATCAGATAGCTGTGTAATTTATGTGTTAGAGAAATATGGCACCGATGTGTAAAGTTGCATAAGCCAATACCATATTAGCTAGGGCTCCTTGTGCTTGCCAAACACATGGTACACAAAGTAGGCGTGTACCCCCCTGAGGATTAATGTAATTATACCCTCAGGTGTTACAGATTACAGCAATGGAATGAAATGTATCACGGAAAAACTTAGTATCATTGTACTTCAAATATCTTTAAAAATAAATGTTTTAAGTACAGAATTAATCACTCGAATACGTGTACTGTAGCGCCAAACTGTGCATCATGTTGTAAGATAATCTCTGTGGAAGTCTCGTAGTTATCGTCCTCCGAAAGCTAAGTTGTGCAGAAGTCAATGTACTTACTTCATGATAAACAAAAGTGAAATGCTTTGCGTATAGATATCTTAGTTATTACACTTATTGTTGTGATGACGAAAGTACTGTGCTGTAACGTATTGTTGTGCTACGGAAAAGGCTGTCTCCTTGTAGCTGTACCACAAAAGTTACTACTAAAACATTTTTTACTTTCCAGAATAATTCAGAAAAACTGTGCAGATATAAAACAGAAACACCGCAAAAGCAACATCGTAAATTGTCACTCATTAGTAACGTCGTGATATAATCGTGTAGCTGTCACATAAACTAACCACTGTGTCATCTGGTATCTCACAGAAAGTACTTTAAATCCAGAATGTATCTTCAAGTAAACCAAAACGTTGCATTAAAATCTCATTAGCAGTACTGGTAAATGTTCTAAGTATGTGAGCCGTATATTCGTTACGTAATCGTGCAACTAACAGGGAAGAATGTACAAATAACAACACTGTGTCGTCTGTTCACTATAACAATGCATTCGTAATTACTTGTCTAAGTTCCCTAGGTTCTTGAATGAATAGTTAACTTTAAAACATAGTTGCATGTTAACAGTTTGTAAGTGTGACAAAGAGTACCAGAAACGTGAAGTGAAAGATTTTATGGCAAAGACTAAGTTAAAAGGCAGATTATCTCTCAGTAATTGGTTTCACACGTGAAATATGGTGCAAACCTTTACTCTTCCTAGTATGCAGAGTTTCAGTTTCAACGCAATTATCATGTGGTATACGTCATTAAGGAATACTGGAATTTATCTCAAGGTTAGCTTATGTTATTTTTTTGAAGCCCAGCCGACGCACGTGGCTGCCTGCGGTGCGAGTCATTGTCTGTTTCTTTGTTGGCGCGCGTCGTTATTGGGAGACCTAACTTCTACAAATTCACTTTGTCGAGAAGGCACTCCCCTGTTTGAATCCCGCCAGTTCTGATGCAATTCAGGTCTGTCGTTATGATTATATCGTCTGTCGTCATGTCGGTAGATTCCACAGTTTCTTTCTTGTCGGTCATGTGGTGGAGAATTTCTCCCTGAGTCGTAACTGTGCGCTGAACTGTTGCATCTGAAATTATTCTGTCTCCCTTGATAATAATAGTTCTGGTTACCATATTGTCTGTTTCTATGATTGTCTCTGTCATATTCATTACTACGGAAATGCGAACTTTCTCTGTAACTATTACTCTGCCAGTGGTTGTCATACGGGTGGTGTCTGTTTTGTTCACGATTTGCGTTGTAAGAATAGCCTTGTCGTGTCCAGTTATTATTTCTTTCATCGCGGAATTGCGACGGATGTGACCTGTAATTGTTGTGTTCCTGTTTTCGCTTTCCGCGATTGTCAGTGTCAATTTCCAGTTCTTGTAACAGTCCCTGAAAAGCTTCAATGTCGTCTTTGCAACGTCCTGCTAAAATAATATGTCGTAAATGTTCAGGCAATTTGATTAAGCAAATGCAGATGAGTTCTGAGGTGCTGTATGGGTTTGAGAGATACTGATTCTTGTGCAACATGTCTTCAAAATATTTCACAAGACTGGAAAATTCAGATTGTTCGAAACGTTTCATCATTATGATGCTATGTTTTACTCAGCCTTGTGTAGCTTGAGACCAATACGCTGAGAGGAAGGCATGATAAAATTCTCCTTCACTGTGGCAATCGTGAATGAGCGATCACATTCTTAGAGCTGGTTCATTCCCTAAATAGCCACACATAAATTCTAATCGGTGCTCTAATGACCAGTTGGGAGGCAAACAATGAGAGAATTGATGAAGCCACGCTTGTGGATGAATGTCGTTGCCGGAATTCTTAAATGTTTTGAATTTACGTGTAGTAATGAACAGCTTATAGTCAAAATCATCGTGTCGGTGAGTCGCATGTCGGTCATTGTTGCGTCGTTTCGGCGGTTCCATTTCAAAATTCGGTGCACCTTGCCAATTTCTTTCATAATTTCCGAAATGCGCTGTGTTATAATTTTGCGGCTTTTCCGAATTTCTAAGTCCCTCTTCCCGTGTTGGAGCGCGAGTGTCCTCTGAAACACGTAATTCTTGTATTACCTGTGTCAGCTGATCTGGTACTTCTGGATTTCTCTTTTGTGTTGTGTATTAATTTGATTCTGATTTTGTTTGAATTTCCTAATTTGTTCGTACTCTTCTGTGTCATTAAAGACTACCGGTCTTGCGTCATTCAGATTATCATCTACCTTCGTAGATAAATTATTTAGCTGATCCGAAAGTTCGACTACTTTCTCTGATAGTGAACTAATTTCCTCCATGTGTCTTTCTGAACCAATTTTCAGAGTATCTACTGTGTCCTTTAAGTTTTCTTGAGTTTTGGCAAGTTGCGTAACCGAATCGGTAGATGCAACTGAGTCAATTTTAGCTTGCAAGGTCTTATCATTTTCATGAACAATAGTTTGCAGTTCTTTTATGGCTGCTTCGTGATTCTGTAATGCATTTTCATGCCGCAAAAAAATAGGTTGAAAATGCTCACAAATCTGTGTTTTTAGCGATATCAAAGATGTGTGTGCTGACTGTGTTGGAGAACAAGTGATGGCCGTAATGCTTGAAATAAAGTCTTCAGAACCTTCCACCCTGCAAAATCAAAGGACGTGAATTACGTTGCTATAAGAGCAGTTTATTATTTGACGCGATTATGATAGGCTACCAGTGAAAAAAGATAAGTGAGGGAGAAAGTTCGTACGTGTGATCAATTATGGTGTTGGGGTTTGAACTTGTGATAGATTTTTGTTATGGATGTAAGGAAAATGGCTTTCTCACCGAGAAAATCGGACATCTTGAATAAATAATAAATGATAATAATAAATAGAAGTACAGTTATCGAGACAATATCATGTTGGAATTTGAATTTGGCGCAATTTTCTAGTGGAGGTAGGCCTATAATAATAAATGATAATGATTCAAAACGGTTCAAATGGCTCTGAGCACTATGGGACTTAACATCTATGGTCATCAGTCCGCTAGGACTTAGAACTACTTAAACCCAACTAACCTAAGGACATCACACAACACCCAGTCATCACGAGGCAGAGAAAATCCCTGACCCCGCCGGGATCGAACCCGGGAACCCGGGCGCGTGAAGTGAGAATGCTACCGCACAACCACGAGCGGCGGACAGATGATAATGAATGATAATAAATGATAATGAATGATAATAAATGACAATGAATGATAATGAACGTTAATAAATGATGATGAATAATAATAAACAAAAGTAAGGTTTTGCAGCCACTATCGTGTTGGAATTTGATTTTGGAGGGAATTTTCTAGTGGAGGCAGGCCAATAATAATAAATGATAATAAATAATAATAAATGATAAATAATAACAATAAATGATAATCAATGTTAATAAATGATAATTAATAATAATAAAGACAAGTACAGTTTTTGCATGCATTATCCTGTTGGAATTCAAACTTCCTGCCATTTTTTCTTCTGGAGGCTCAGGTTAGTGGACGTAGCACAATTGGCCTATTTTCCCCGCCAAAATTCAAACGTCCCGCCAATTTTTCTTGAGGTTAGGTTAGTGGACATAGCACAATTGGACTATTCTTCTGCCAAAATCCGCTATCTTGTATGACGTCATGCGATGTTGCCAAGTCTACATGCCGCCATCTTGGATGACGTCATCGCCGCCATCTTGGATGACGTCATCGCCGCCATCTTGTATAAATTTGGCAACAACGTAACATGTGCTGGCACAAACCTTGTCCCCCTACTCACCCGCAATCTATGTCCTCGATTATTTTGACATAGATGAACTGTTTTTCCAAATCGACAAGTTCTGTGAATGTGTATTGCTTTTTCTGTAATTTGCTTCCATTATCAACCGCAATTTCAAAACTGCTTCTCTGGTGTCTGTACCTTTCCCAAAACCAAACTGACAGTTATCTAACACATCCTCAAACTTCTTTTCCATTCTTCTGTATATTACTCTTGTCAGTATCTGGGTTGCATGAGCTGTTAAGTTGATTGTACGATAAACCTCACACTTGTCAGCTCTTACAATTTCGGAATTATGTGCGTGATAGTCAATACAATTTTTCTGGGTTTGTGACAGCATTGTCAATACATGAAACTACAGACGTTTCGGTCACTGTTGCAAGGGTGTTTTTGTTTAGTGCTGAATGAGAAAACTTTGTTTCTTATATGCTTGTAGACGTGGCTGTTATTTAATTGTAATAGGCTGTTAAGGATGAAGGGCAGGGATGTTAGAAATTCTTCATTGGTGTCTATATTGTTTCTTTTCATTGGTGGAAACCCGACGTTTCCATTGGTGTTTCCATTGCTGCTTGTGATTGGTGGAAATCGGTGAATGGAACACCAGGCGGCAGTTGTGGCTCGGCATTGTTCTCCTGCTTCCTAGCGCCGGCTGAGGCGGGCAATTACTCTACGTACCTCCGGCCGCTGCAGCCTCTCGCTCTTCACGTGAGCTGTCGTCCCATTCTGCTGTTATTGCTCGCAGCGAAGACATCGGAAGTCGGTACCCGTCTTCTCTGTTCATATTGGCGGGTTGCTTGGCTATTTCTACTGCCTCCCAAATCTTCCTCCTGAAAGTAAGAGGATGTTTCGCCAGTTCGCGAGCTTCAACAATGTCAGTCTGTCTGCCGCACCCATCTTGTGTTCTTCCACCGCTGACTTGGTGTGTTGTCTTAGTCGGATATATCTTTCGTGTTCCGATATCCGTGGTCTGATGGGTGGCCCCGTCTTGCCTACATAAAATAATCGATATTCATACCTGATTTCGTAAACTCCAGCAGCATATAGTTTGTCAACTGCATCTTTCGGTGTGCGAAGAACATTTTTATTCTGCTGCTGCTTCGGAAAATCGGCTTGATGCCTGCACGGCGGAGAATTTTGCCCACCCGTTCAGTGACGTCTTGAACATATGGTAATAAAGCGATTTTTTGTGCTTCCTTCTGCTCTCCTTTATTGCCTTCTTTCTTTGTCGCAGTAGTTTCATTTATTGGTTTCATCCCATAACCATTGGCACTAAAAATGGACGTGAGGTTTTGTAGTTCACCCTTTGGATGTTCCTTATCGCTGATCCTGTGAACACTATGGGTTAAAGTATGCAGGGCGGATTTCTTCGGCGTAGGGTGTTGATGACAAGAGGCATGTAGGTACCTGTCAGTACTGTTTGGATTCCTATACACTCTATGGCCCAGTTTACCATCAGGCTTTCTGTAAACTTCCACATCTGTAAACTTCCACATCGAGGAAAGGCAGCAACCCATTCTTTTCTATCTCCACAGTGAATTTGATTTTACTGTGCTGCTGGCTGAGATGTTGTGGAAATTTCGTAGCTCTTCCTCCCCATGTGGCCAGATAATAAATGGTATCGTCAACATACCGTAGACAGCACTCAGGGCGTAATGATACGGACTGGAGCGCTGTTTCTTCAAAGCTTCCATGAAGATGTCTGCTGCAATAGGCGAGAGAGGGAAGCCCATAGCTGCACCATTTGTCTGTTCATAGAATTCCCCTTTCCGCCTGAAATAGGTGGTCGTTAAACAGTGGCGCACTAGTAGATATCGGGTGCCACGCGTTCCCCTTGGATGTTCATGGTGTCTTGTACTGGTACATTCGTGAATGATGACTTCATGTCGAAGCAAATCATCATGTCTGTGGCCGAGATACACTTTTCTTTTAAAAGTTCTACAAAATGGGTGGAGCCCTTAACATACGAATCTGTGTGGCTATGTGACCGCCACAGTACGTTGAATATGGCCATGAAAGGTTACCCCTTTCACACTGCCCAAACCCATACATACTTCGTCTTCCGCAAATTGATAATACTGCTCGCCACTGTAGCGTACTGCTGAAGCCATCGCAGCCTCTTCTGTATGCCATCCCCTGGCCTGGCAAGGAACACGACATCTTCGCCAAAGGCGCAACATCGGAACCTCGCGGTCCGTAATCAAGCGGCTTCCAAGCGTCTTCGAATGGTTCAAATGGCTCTGAGCACTATGGGACTTAACTGCTGTGGTCATCAGTCCCCTAGAACTCAGGACTACTTAAATCTAACTAACCTAAGGACAGACATCACACACATCCATGCCCGAGGCAGTATTCGATCCTGCGACCGTAGCGGTCACGCGGCTCCAGACTGTAGCGCCTAGAACCGCTCGGCCACTCCGGCCGGCTGTCTTCGAATGCCATGCAGCGCTGGCTCGAGAGCTTCTGAAAATAGAATGGTGGACAAGCGGTACCCTTGCCTCACGGAATGCTTGACAGAAATATTGAGTTCTGATGGATAACCGTTCACAATTACCTTCAAATGTGCCCCATTACCGCATGCAGAAAATTAGGATCGCCGCGGTCGAAACGTGGTCGAAATCCGCTGCAACAAGGGCACCCCGGAGACTGCAGGCCGACATCAGTGCGATCATGTCCCTACACGATCCCAAGGCCGTGTGAACATTCCTGTTTCCACCAAGGTACGTTTGATCGGCATGTATTGCAGCCTTGACTGTGGAGTGCAGACGGGTACGGAGGATGCGTGTAAAAAAGCTTATAGTCGGCGTTTAACCAAGTGAGGGGTCTATACTCTAGCGGGCGCTGCCCACAGCCAGGTTTGGGCACAGAGATCATGAAGCCTTCGGTGAGCGTCGTAAGTTCGTTATGAGACTGGAGAAGGAGCGGCAAAACTCAATAGGGAACCCATTAGGGCCAGGTGATTTTCTTCAGCGCACCACTAGTCAAAGCCACATCCAGTTTGTCCCTGGTAACGTCTGCCAGACGCATGTCGTCATCCTGCACAATCCTGGTTGCTTGCATGTCGTGGAGCTCGTCTGCCAATCCCACGTCACTTCTTGGGCCCTCGGCATAGAAGTTGTGCTAGAACGGGGTGAACACTCGGGCAATATCTGTTTCTGTCACAAAATGCCTTCCCTCCGCTTTTTTGACTGTTGCAATGAGCGTGCGTTTGCGCTGACGTCTTTCTCATATTATGTAATATAGCAATGTTCGCTTGCCATGAAGACCGTCTCGTATTCTCGGACGGACTCTGACACCTTCCAATCGCACCGCAATGAGTTTGAGCAAGCGGGCTTTGATGCGTTGGACAGCCCGTTGACGGTCTGGTGACGGGCTTACAATACCTGTTCCCTTAATGCTGTTTAAGCAATTTCTGAAGTCATCCGATGCCAACCAGACTTATCTCCGTCATAGCCGATAAATGCCCCGCGTATGGCAGGTTTAACACGACTGATCCACCACAGCAGTGTGAAAATGTAAGCTCCTTGGCGCCGTTGGGAGCGGCGACAAGTATCCTCAATCTCACGGCGACAGGCCTCATCGCAGAAGTGGGAAACATCCACTACTATGTCTTTTCTGTTGTCGAGGCAAGGTATCGGCGAATATCTCAGCGCCAACTGTAGCCTACGTAAACTGCTGCCCGCGTGGCTGGTAAGGTACGTAGACATGCGGTTGTCGCCGTGTTGTAGGCACCAGATGTCTTGCAGCGCGAAGTCCCATACCATTGCTTGCAGAGCTTGGCAGCGGACGAAGTGCGCATATTGGCCATCGGGGCACAGAACACAGTTGAAATCGCCGTCCACTAAGTAATGCACCGCATTTCCTTGAAACAACGAGGTCACCTCCTCGGAGTAGACTACGTTCCTTTCTAGCCGCTTCGACGAACATGATGACGTATAAGCGTTCACCAAACGAACTGCACCGACCGTCAGCGCGACGCCACGCACCGGCGGAAGGTGGGTCACGTCCGATGCCTCAGTCACTTCCCTTAACAGTATGGCCGTACCACCACTACCGTCGCCAGCCGATAAACTAGACGCGTCCTAACCGTAAAAGTGTAATCTTATGTCACGTTTCACCTCTTGGAGGAAACAATATGCATCTCCACCCCCCGTAGCGTATCCGTTAACATTTGTACCTTTACCAGGGAGCAAATTCTGTTGATGTTAACAGTACCTATGCGGTATACTTGTGACATCGCAATTAATTATGTGGGCTAGGAATCGTCGCGACATCGCCGTGACCGTGGTCTAAGTGTCGTCCCGTTAACCGGCGGCCGTCACGCAAGTTAATGGTTACTTTTTGTGCGGGGCCCGTCCGACTAAGCGTCGGGAAGGGGAATCGGTTGACCATGTGTGTCGTGCATCACATTGTTCAACTCGACATCATTAGCCCAGTCTCCCATTTATTACGATGGGACGGGGTCTGTCCGTTGGCGTGCGCTGATAGGACCCTCCAGCGTGTGGTTCTACCGGCGTACAGGTACTTGTGTGCCACATTTTACTAGATTATGTTTTGTTTTCCGACTAGGGGATAGCAGAAATTTTGCCGTCAGATCTACCCTCTACTCTAAGGGACGACCAAACGAATGTGGTGGGCCGGTCGGAGTGGCCATGCGGTTCTAGGCGCTACAGTCTGGAGCCGGACGACCGCTACGGTCGCAGGTTCGAATCCTGCTTCGGGCATGGATGTTTGTGATGTCCTTAGGTTAGTTAGGTTTAATTAGTTCTAAGTTCTAGGCGACTCATGACCTCAGAAGTTAAGTCGCATAGTGCTCAGAGCCATTTTTGAATGTGGTGCGGTTTTTAAGGTTTCGTGATGTGTCCAATTTGTTTCCGAAAATTTTAGGGACATGTTTTTAATGTGTGACTGATTCACACATCGTTTTTTGCAAGTGGTCAGCCACTTACATTTCCCTGTGTTTTCTTTTTAGATCTCTAGTGGTTGTACATCTGTTTTATTCCCAGTTGTAGCATCTCCCACCCTCTCTCAGTTGTCTTTAGGCGTGTGAGATAGACTGATTGTGTGACTCAACGCAAGTGTGGTGGAAGTGAGTGAATGCGTGTCGTTTTACAGATCCTTCCTCACGGTGTGAAACAATTTTAGAGATTTTGTCCACATTCGTTTGTTTTAATGAGTGTAAGGGCGCTGATAACCTCGCCGCTGAGCGACCGTAAGCTTCAAACACACACACACACACACACACACACACACACACACACACACACACACACAAACAAGTACCTGTACTAGTCCCCTCAATCGTGGGGCCATCCTGTTGCGTAGTAGAAATGGTTCAAATGGCTTTGAGCACTATGCGACTTAACTTCTGAGGTCATCAGTCGCCTAGAACTTAGAACTAATTAAACCTAACTAACCTAAGGACATCACACACATCCATGCCCGAGGCAGGATTCGAACCTGCGACCGTAGCGGTCGCTCGGTTCCAGACTGCAGCGCCCAGAACCGCGCGGCCACTTCGGCCGGCTGTTGCGTAGTAGCCTCCATCTCGTCGCCATGCATTTGGGGCTCCAAGTCGGCCTGTGGCAGCTGTGTGACGGAAGAGGGTGCATCTAATCCCGCTGGTAGTGACGTGTGACGTGTTGGAGTCGTCCTCGTCTTCTGGCAGCGCTCCATCTAGACCACGATTCGTACAGTTCATGAAAGATGAACTGAACGTCGTAGGTACACGTGGCTCTTAGAGGCCAAAGAATCTTCCAAAGCAGAGCACTGCATCGACACTGATTACTATATGTAATATGGAAACGTCGAAATTATAACATCGACTTCATCTTTTCGGAACTGGATGGCGAAAGAAGCAGCTGACATTCATTTGGCGAAGAATATGATTCACACAGATAGTAGTTTAAATCTGGAGAAATCATGAAATCCACCGTTTTGTTCAATAATCTCGCAAAGACATCGCTACTATGCAGCTCATAATGATACATCCATATCTGAGCGTGGATCGAACTCGTACCAACAGGTTCAATTTATGCATCCTCTTTGCCACTGATCATTGTTCCAGGGACTTGCGTACCTGTGATTTAAAAACACGGAGCAAATACCGTAGCATGAGTCTACCGGCTCTCTCTGAAGATGGCCGAAATATTGAAAAAATATAATTTATGCAGCTGCACCCCTGAATTTTAATGGGTTAGTTATTTTGCCCTCGAATCATTAAGATACAGGTTACAGTTTGTACAGCAGTGCTAATAAAAGTAAAGCACATTTTTAATTTTGATAGTAACTGAAGGAGCTACGCCTTGTTGACATTCAGAACAAAATATGCACACCTTACAGACACACAAGGTAATCTGCTACGTGTCATTTCTGTGGTTTCAGATATGGAATAGGTGCTAAAAGTGCGGCGAAATGTCACAGCATTTCGGTCTATGACTTTGTGGTTACACGGCACTGTCAACAGTTGTACTTCGTTAATTTGTTTCATCTACAGAAACCACGAAAGTAACAGAAGGATCAGTAACTGGTTCTTAATAAGACTTTTTCGGCCATGAAAAGGGCACAGTATGTGGTTTCTATATCACTTAATATCCCGTCCAAAGAGCTTCCACTTCAGTGATCACCTGTGTAGAAGGCAGTCTATGAGTCGAGCAATAACTCTCTCATTTAGAATGAAATTTTCACTCTGCAGCGGAGTGTGCGCTGATATGAAACTTCCTGACAGATTAAAACTGGGTGCCGGACCGAGACTCGAACTCGGGACCTTTGCCTTTCGCGGGCAAGTGGTCTACCGTCTGAGCTACCCAAGCACGACTCACGCCCCGTCCTCACAGCCTTACTTCTGCCAGCTTGGAAGGTAGGAGACGAGGTACTGGCAGAAGTAAAGCGGTGAGGACGGGGCGTGAGTCGTGCTTGGGTATCTCAGACGGTAGAGCACTTGCCCGCGAAAGGCAAAGGTCCCGAGTTCGTGTCTCGGTCCGGCACACAGTTTTAATCTGTCAGGAAGTTTCACTCTTTCATTTGCTGCACCTCCCTCCTAGGCAGCTATGGCGACTTTTCAGACGTCATCGCAGGTTTCTGGCGAGGGATCAGACCAATTTTCTCGCTTGGCCTGTTTCGTTTGCACCATTATGTTTCCAGTGGGACTGAAGACTGGGGTAAGAGAAGGCTAGTCGACAAGAGGAGTCATACTCTGTTCCCCGGTTCAACCCTGCCGAATAGGTGACCAAGTGTAGGGGATTGATCCTGCTGGTAACGGATTAACTGCTCAGGATATAGTTATCGCACTGGTGTGATGATAACGTTACGCATAATATGAGTATATTGGCAGTATCAAGCCGGCCATCTATCTCGTGAAGCCTCCATGGGAACACATCCTGCCTCGAACTGCAGCAGACAGATGGCCGCTCGCAGATATATTTCAGGACGAAACGGAGGCCATGCGACGTATACACAATTTTCAGGACCATTATTCGCTCTACAAAATACCGATCCCCGAGAAAATTTGGAAATTTGTGGTATGTTCATATGAGACCAAATTCCTGAGGTCACAGGTCTCTAGGGTTACACACTACTTAATCTAACTTAAGATAACTTACACTAAGGACAACACACACTCGTGCCCGAGGGAAGACTCGAACCTCCGACTGTAGCCGTGCGAACCGTGGCAAGGCGCTCTAAGACCACTCGGCTACCACGAGCGGCACCTCGGAAAAATTGCATTCTATCAGTCTCAGCAAATGTTTTCCTCATAAAACGCATGTTTGCTGTATAGTCCAGTCACCCGAAGATCGCCCAATCCTCTAAATCGTTTTGGGATACGCAGCAGTATGTTTCAATCGCACCGTGTTTAAAAAAGTATTTAGTCGTCATGTCTCTATAAGTTCATTATCTTGGACTGGTGTTACACGTCAGCGTCCAAATAATACAAGACAACCGAGTTCTCTAGTATCACGATATCATGTCAGTCATCGTTGCGCCATGCACTTAGGATCGTGCACCGAACCCCAGCCTCCGACGCCGTCAAATTCTCTTCCTTCACAACAGCAACGATCACGAATAGCCCGTTGATGATTAGGCTGACGAAAAAGTGACTGGACCCAAATCCAGGTGATTCCGATATATGACTTTGTAGTGAGACTGACAACTATAGAACGAGTTTGAGATAAGACATAACTAGCTGCATTAGACTGTCACTTAATGATGATAATATCTGACGTGATAAATCAGTAACCGTACAAGGAAATTAACCAGTTTAGCCTCTCTAAATGTGTGCACACAGTGTAGGTCGCTACGTCTTACTTTTTAGAATAATCTAGGGGAACAGTTACCACTTTTGAGAGCTTTGATACTTCAGGCTGAAACGCTATAGAGCAGTTGCTAACCCACCCAGAAGTCGTGAGTTGAAATCACTGCACTTAACTTTTCTTTAATTTTTACACGTATAATGAGAAGTATTTAACAAAACTGAAGATTAAATTTGAGCAATAGTTACAAGATAACATAATGATATAAAAACGGTAACCCCGCGATCAGGCTCTGAAGACAGTACAAATGTTGACTGACAGCTGGGTCATCCACGGTCATTCCTCATTGGATGCGGTATGGAAGGATGAGCACAGCGCACTCCCGGCCGCTGTCGACGTTCAAACTCTACCCTTCCATCAGGTACCTTCTCAAGTCTCATCACGAGGCTGAGTGCACCCTGTTCCAGTCCTCCCACCAATGAAAATCCCCGCCAGTGCCGGGAATCGAACGAGAGTCCATAGCATAAGGGTCTGACCCGCTGACCACTCGGCTACGGAGGCGCAAATTATAATAATGTAATATTATTTTATTTATAGCCATTATTTTTCAGCAACTGTACTATATATTAATAAACAAAAATATATTTCCAACCGACAACTGAATTGTATTCTGAAATAACACAACAAAACAGATAGAAATAACACAGTATACATAATCATAACGAATATATAGAAAGAAAGATCCGTTATTGTATGATTATATGATAGCGGAACAAACATTGGTAGCAGTTACTTCTGTAAAATATCTGGGAGTATGCGTGCGGAACGATTTGAAGTGGAATGATCATATAAAATTAATTGTTGGTAAGGCGGGTACCAGGTTGAGATTCATGGGGAGAGTGCTTAGAAAATGTAGTCCATCAACAAAGGAGGTGGCTTACAAAACACTCGTTCGACCTATACTTGAGTATTGCTCATCAGTGTGGGATCCGTACCAGATCGGTTTGACGGAGGAGATAGAGAAGATCCAAAGAAGAGCGGCGCGTTTCGTCACAGGGTTATTTGGTAACCGTGATAGCGTTACGGAGATGTTTAATAAACTCAAGTGGCAGACTCTGCAAGAGAGGCGCTCTGCATCGCAGTGTAGCTTGCTCGCCAGGTTTCTAGAGGGTGCGTTTCTGGATGAGGTATCGAATATATTGCTTCCCCCTACTTATACCTCCCGAGGAGATCACGAATGTAAAATTAGAGAGATTAGAGCGCGCACAGAGGCTTTCAGACAGTAGTTCTTCCCGCGAACCATACACGACTGGAACAGGAAAGGGAGGTAATGACAGTGGCACGTAAAGTGCCCTCCGCCACACACCGTTGGGTGGCTTGCGGAGTATAAATGTAGATGTAGATGTAGATGTATTATCAGATAGGCAGTACTTACATTAACTGATTACACAAAGACGTGTTTTTGTTCATTTGATTCCAGTTTTAGCACACTTCCCGACATAAGCGCCTCTCGCTGACTTACAGCACAAAAACTGTCGTATCTACTGTGGAGAATGAAGTGCATGTCATTAGAATAGAGCTATGTTTCCAACATAGTACGTTTATGTTACAGAAAGAAGAAAAAAAAAGGTATTGCAACGTTATGTGTTGTCGAACCGCTACACGCAAAAAGCATAGAGGTTGACCTTTGAACTATACTGACATCCAGAAAAAGTTTCGCTGTTGGGGGTCTAAGTAGATTATCTATCGCAAAACAAAGCAAAGCCCCACGTTTTGGCCCTGATGCGCTAATCAGAACCGACCGAAGACCGTCTTACCCTCTCCGAGTGCCGTCATTGGATGCGGAATGGAACGCCATGTGGTCAGCTGTTTCGGACGTTGTTAATTATCTTGGCTTGGGGCCGCTGCTTCACATTCAGGCAGTTATTCAGTCGGCATGACAAGGCTGTGTGAACCTCATTCCACTCCTCCACCAGAAAAAACCACTGGCAGTATCGGGAACCGGACTCAGATCCCCTACATGGCAGCCAAATATGTCAACCACAGAGCTGTTGAGGCGGACTATGTAACATATCTACAGTTAAGAAAAATATTTTGTGACAGAAAAGCTTGTTGAAATGGGTCTAGGATCGAGATGTGATGATTTTAGTGTAACATTTGAAGTTGTAATTCTTCCGCATGTTGTCTACGAAATACTGAAAAACAGAACGTTATGTTTCAGTCCTGTCAGTGCTGTACTATACTTTGACACTGAGTCCTAACATCCTCTTCAGTTTTTTGTACTGCCAAATGTCACAATGGGCAGTACTACTAATTTCCATTTTTGAGGTACAGAGTAACAATTATTGAACTATATGAATTAGAACCGTCAAAAATTTGCATTGGAACGTTCGAATTTCACAGTCGGCTGCGGGGTATGATGGGAATTAGTATGCGCATGCATGGTTTGGTTTAACGACGAAGCCCACTTTTATTGGGACGGGTTTGTCAATAAGCAAAATGGGCGTATTAAAGGGACTGAGAATCCGCGTTTCGCGATCGAGTAGTCTCGTCACCCTCGACGACTGACTGTGTGGTATGCATTGTCCAGTGACGGAATAATCAGTGTAATAGTCCTTAATGGCGCGGTGACTACCGAACAGCACGTGAAGGTTTTGGAAGAGTATTTCGTTCCCATTATCCAAACTGACCCTGATTTCGACATTATGTGGTTCATGTAAGACGGAACTCGATCCTATCGAAGCATGAGAGTGTGCAAGGTGTCGGGGCTAGCAGTGTATTTCACACTAAATTCTTCTCGAATCTTCATATGGAAATGATGCTCAAATGGTTCAAATGGCTCTGAGCACTATGGGACTTAAGATCTATGGTCATCAGTCCCCTAGAACTTAGAACTACTTAAACCTAACCAACCTAAGGACATCACACAACACCCAGTCATCACGAGGCAGAGAAAGTCCCTGACTCCGCCGGGAATCGAACCCATGAACCCGGGTGCGGGAAGCAGGAAATGATGCTCTAAGCCCCCCCCCCTTTTCTAATACCTACTTTTGCTGTTGCACATGGATTAAGAAGAAACGCGAACTGACTGTAATCGACCCTGCAAGTGGAGTAGAAAGGAGTTTGGCACCTGCAATAATTTAATTTGATAGACATTAATTAAATAAAGGAAAGTTTCAGTAATGTAGTGAGAAATGAAAGGGTTGCTCCACCGATTAACAGAATGAAAGTTCTGTCCAAGATAACAATTTGACTTATTATGACTAAACTCAAAATCATAAACAAAACACATGAAACATTTACAATACATTAAATTGGATCAAATTCGATACTCAAATAAATGCTGTGAAAGTGAAGTTGTCCATAAACTAGATTGTGACATTTATGACAAAGTGGTATGTGGAGCCAATTCCTTGCAACTCAAATCTTAAGAGAAACACCCAGCCAACTCAACATTAATTGCTGCTACAGTAGTGATAACTCAGACAATGAACACCCAAGACAGAACAAAGTTAGAAAAGACGAACAGGCGCGCTCTGCTGAGCTCTGACTGATTTTAACAAGCGAAGTCACACAGTAACTCCGATACAGTCAACTTTAGCCAAAACTGCCCAAGACAGTCAACATAGGCCACTTGTATGCAGAACGCTCAATTGCCAACTGTACTTGGAAAGTTACATTGAAGTAGAAACTTCTGGAACTTCGTTAAACAGTTACAGTCAAATAAAAGTATATTAGACAGCCAACGGAAGGCAGGCTGTCCAGAGCAGCGAGAGCTCAGTCTGGTAACCTACTTCGACCGAAAGGCGAGAACTGACTCCCACCAGAGCAAACGTACAAACTGAACACAGAACATTCTCGCCCCCACGACAGTGGCTGTGGTTAAACGTCCCAATCAGCAACTCGAAAACCGGCGGAAAATTCCGCTCTATTGCCGAAGCACTACCATTCCACCAATGGAGATTCTTGCCGCCAATTTCTGCGCCGATTTTGCTACGTCACGGAGCTATGCCCTGAGCAAGCCAATCACAGTTACGATTTGGCAGAAAACGCGGGAATTTGCCCGCCAAGACTGCCTGGGGACACAAGTCATTCCCACGCCTCGCTGGTAGCCCGCCAGAAAGTGTTTTCGCTAAGTTTCTGCGAAGTAACGGAATCGCTAGCCCAGCCGCTCCTTCAGGCCCCTGCGAGCGTGTCTCCGCCTCTATTATGACAATGTCGGCGTCTGGAAAGCATTCACTCGACTCCCTCACATCCGTCGGCTTAACCCTTTCAAGATCAGCTTAGCCTGCCTGTCACTGGACCACCTGGGTGCCGAGAGACGCTGCATGGGAAGTCCGCGTGTGAAGGAATAGCAACTTTTCACTGCATGCAGTTAGAGAGGAAAATCGAATTACTCAGAGTAAGATAGAAATATGAGAGGGGGCTTCTGCCACCTCTCATAGCCCCTACGCCATTTTAGATTGTAATTGGTGAGCAGTTGGCTCACTTAAGAGCAAAGTAGTGAGTCAATCGCCCAAGAACAATCTTGCAAACTGACTCCACGTGCCGCACTCTATAAAAAAAAATCACTGCAGCTGAAAAATGCAGCTCATAGAGGAAGGATTATTTATGATGTAGCCAACTTCACCTTCTTCATATGGAACTCTAACACTCACATCACACATCCATACCCAGGGCGCCCCTTCCAAACACCGATTCACACAGACATTCATGCTCTAAATATGGCCCGGGCACATGAGCCAAATATGGAGCAGTTTATTCTTTACAATCAGAGTTGGAGTGCTCCGCAATTAAATGCCCAAGATGTTACAACAATTGCAATGATTAAACTAACCTGAACTCAATCACACATGAAAATATTTAACTTAACAATCTCTTTTTGAGCTTTCAGAATCTAATTACAACCTCCAATTCATTCTGTCTCTCTGCAGCAAGAATAACCTTTACAAAATGTTCCCTGAACTGATGGTCAATTCACAATGACAGTGGTGGTATCTGCTTCAGTTTATGGGGACTTCGGGCACACAGTTTGCATACACACAACAAAAAATACAGAATACAAAAAAATGTGGTGTAGAGAACAATACAGTAATTTGTAATTTGTGCGCCCTACTCTATCACTTACATAAGAATTACAGTGCAAATTCACAAACACATACAAGGTACAACATAAATCACAAAAACAACACTAGAGAAAGAAATTTAAGAAAAAAAAAACAAGGTTCATGGGGTGTCAAGCTGTGCTTGCACATTGCACAATGTTCACGACTGTGCTGAGAATGAGGCACTACATCACATTGTTAGAAATATTCGAAGCACTTCACAAATTCGTCAGTTTCTCTGAGGGGGTTGGTATGTTGAGTCATATGCATTGATGCACGTGGTTCCATGTGTTGAGCATCGGAGGGGGGCTTTTGGGATGGGGCCACAGTACTGACATCACATAGGGCTAAACGTGGGGTGTTGTTGCTACGTTGTTGCAACAGCAATAGGGTGTGCTGGTCTTCTGCAGTACTCTGTTGAGATTGCAGCAAGACCCATGCATATGATCACGGCAGTACGGTAGGAAGACACAGTGATAGGCTCCCCTCACGTCCATTAATTGTCTCTGAGGTCTACTAGTTGGGATACATCACTAGTCCAGGTCTCTTCTCTCCCTGGACAGTACTTTACGTTTCCCAATATTGCAGTTCGACGAGGGATGATGGCACGTGGAGTGACTCCACAAGTGTGTGAGGTTATCCAGACAGGATCGAACTAGGAGCGACGATTGCTACAACTGCTCTCTAAGTGAGCGGAGAAGTTAGAAATGAGACAATTCATTTGTTAGAGTTTGTGGCACGATACTGCTTTGTGTATGCAGATCGGCCAATGCTAGTGAGTTGTAAAAACTCAAATAGGTGATTATATAGCGTCCCTTTCTGTCCTGAGGCACATGAGGCGCAGGTTCTGACACTTTATGTGATCTTTGTGTACTCACGACAACGTGGTCTGCCGCAGGGAATCCCTCCAAACGGCTGCCACATCCGGAGAGCTAGCTGGCTGTTGCGTGCTGGTCGCGTGTCAGTTCAAAAAATGGCTCTGAGCACTATGGGACTTAACATCTATGGTCATCAGTCCCCTAGAACTTAGAACTACTTAAACCTAACTAACCTAAGGACATCACACAACACCCAGCCATCACGAGGCAGAGAAAATCCCTGACCCCGCCGGGAATCGAACCCGGGAACCCGGGCGTGGGAAGCGAGAACGCTACCGCACGACCACGAGATGCACGTGTCAGTGTCAGTGGCCAGCCACTTTTGCTTGTGGCCCGGCGTGGGCTGTCTGCCGCCTAATCCCTCAGGTATACGGCCCGGTGGCTGTCAGCTTGTAGGACCGGACGCTGCCGCACCATTCTCGTCAAGTGGCGCGCTGATGCTCCCCTTCTTGCAGATAGCCGATGACCTCTTGCTTTTTTGCTCCGGCCGGCCTCTGCATTGCCCCGATTCCCGTCATCTGCACAGTTCTGACAAAAATCTTATGCCTAACTTTTTCCCATGACCTTCTATGCTATAATAAATTTACATAACGATACATTAATGGTCTGTCATTTCAGACACTCTGATTTTAATTTTATAGTTATCAATCTATGGCTATCGTTATAACAAAATCTTGGTATATCTAATCTAGACATGGAAATAATCTATCTTGATATTTGTGTAGAGACCGATCTCACTACTGTACATGATGCGTGACGCTATATTGGATGAACAACTAAATGTGCGGGCCCCGCACTAATATTGCTATTAATTATATAGATCGACAGTAGACATGCTCAAGAATTAACTACTATCTGCCAACGATCTACATTCTATGTCTTTGGAATAAATTATGTTATTATGCAGGTCGACGTTTTACTGTGCTATACAGAACATGCAACTATTTTACTTTCGCTCGCTCGTCGTCCCTCCATCTCGGGTCTGTGGTTTGGTGACCTGAAAAATAGCATCCCAACAGGCGCGCGCCAAACACTTGTGGTAGAAAACCCCCACAATATTATGGATCTAGATATTGTTAAACCCTAAAGTTTAACTTATCCTAGTATATGGTACTCTCTCTCTCTCTCTCTCTCTCTCTCTCTTTTTCTCCTTTCTCCTTATACAACACTCTTACATAATTCCTGTTACGCTGAGATGTCTCGCTGCTCGCCGCTATTGACGACAGTGATGTGCGCGCCGTACGACATGGAACCGAGTTCTCACTACACCTCACTGAAACTCCAGAGACTGGGTTAGCCATGGCTATACAGGGTGAGTCACCTAACGTTACCGCTGGATATATTTCGTAAACCACATCAAATACTGACGAATCGATTCCACAGACCGAACGTGAGGAGAGGGGCTAGTGTAATTGTTTAATACAAACCATACAAAAATGCACGCACGGAAGTATGTTTTTTAACAGAAACCTACGTTTTTTTAAATGGAACCACGTTAGTTTTGTTAGTACATTTGAACATATAAACAAATACGTAATCAGTGCCGTTTGTTGCATTGTAAAATGTTAGTTACATCCGGAGATATTGTAACCTAAAGTTGAGGCTTGAAACCTCCGACGTTCAGTTGCGTGTTGTAACAAACACGGGCCACGGTCGGCGAGCAGCATCTGCAGGGACATGTTTACGATGACAACCGTGTTTACGTGTGTGGCTGTAGTGCACTGTTGTGGTTTGGTCTGGCTGTCAGTGTCCGCATGTAGCGCTTGCTGCTATTGTTATTCTGCATCGGAAAATGGCTCTGAGCACTATGGGACTTAACTACTGTGGTCATCAGTCCCCTAGAACTTAGAACTACTTCAACCTAACTAACCTAAGGACATCACACACATCCATGCCCGAGGCAGGATTCGAACCTGCGACCGTAGCGGTCACGCGGTTCCAGACTGTAGCGCCTATAACCGCACGCCACTCCGGGCGGCATTCTGCAATCGTCTCCGCACGCAGACCAACTGTATTACACCGTGTTACCAGACGTCTGTGATAGTGTAGTGTTGTAGGAACTGTGACCATGGTGTATTCGAATGCGGAGATGATACTCATGCGGAGATGATACTCATCTATGACGAGTGTCGACGAAATGCAGCTGAAGCCTGCATGGTGTATGCAGAACGGCACCCGGACAGAGAGCATCCAACGTGCCGCACATTGCAGAACATCTACCGCCAACTGTATGCAACAGGTATGGTCGTAGCACGCAAACGGGTCCGTAACAGGCCCGTCACAGGAGAAGCGGGTGCAGTTGGCGTGTTAGCTGCTGTTGCCATGAACCCACACGAGTACACGGGACATTGCGAGAGCCGGTGGACTGAGTCAAAGTAGTGTCATGCGCTTTCACCCGTCTCATGTGTCGCTACATCAGCAGTTACATGGTGATGACTTTAATCATCGAGTGCAATTCTGTCAATGGGCATTAACAGAGAATGCGTTGCAGTTCTACCTGTTTACCGATGAAGCGGGTTTCACAAACCACGGGGCAGTGAATCTACGGAACATGCATTACTGGTCCGTGGACAATCCTCGCTGGCTCAGACAGGTAGAGCGACAGCGACCGTGGACTGTAAATGTATGGTGCGGAATCATTGGCGACCACCTCATTGGTCCTCACTTCATTGCAGGGGCCCAAACACCTGCAACATACATCGCGTTTCTACAGAATGATCTGCCAACTTTGCTCGAAAATGTCCCACTGGAAACGCGTCGACGTATGTGGTATCAGCATGATGGTGCACCTGCTCATTCCGCAATTAACACTAGGCTGACCCTTGACAGGATGTTCGACGGGCGTTTCATAGGATGTAGAGTACGCATAAACTGGTCATCCCGTTCTCCTGATCTTACACCTCTGGACTTCTTTCTGTGGGGTACGTTAAAGGAGAATGTGTACCGTGATGTGCCTACAACCCCAGAGGATATGAAACAACGTATTGTGGCAGCCTGCGGCGACATTACACCAGATGTACTGCGGCGTGTACAACATTCATTAGCCAGAGATTGCAATTGTGTGCAGCAAATGATGGCCACCACATTGAACATCTATTGGCCTGACATGTCGGGACACACTCTGTTCCACTCCGTAATTGAAAACGGAAACCACGTGTGTACGTGTACCTCACCCCTCATGGTAATGTACATGTGCGTCAGTGAAAAAGACCAATAAAAAGGTGTTAGCATGTGCGCTGTTCCAGTCTCTTCTGTACCTAAGGTCCACCACCGTTCCCTTTGGATCCCTACGTATTTCGGTGCTCTCCGATACACACGATCGAACAGCGGAGGAGTGGTACTCAAGCGTCAACTTTAGGTTACAATATCTCCGGATGTAATTAACATTTTACAATGCAACAAACGGCACTGATTACGTATTTGTTTATATGTTCAGATGTGCTAACAAAACTAACGGGGTTCCATTTAAAAAACGTAGGTTTGTGTTAAAAAACATACCTCCGTGAATTTTTTTATGGTTTGTATTAACCAATTATACTAGCCCCTCTCCTCACGTTCGGGCTGTGGAATCGATTCGTCAGTATTTGATGTGGTTTACGAAATATATCCAGCGGTAATGTTAGGTGACTCACCATGTACAAGACAATAAATTTATAGTTGCAACTTCTTCTTCTATCTGATGCGATTTTCGCGATTAAAGCACACCTTTCCAGAGGCAATGTAATATGACCAAGCCAGGACTGGTTCCTGTTAAGGATTCCGTCGCCCACCACACACCAGCTACACAGTATGTCACGAATCTCCAAGTATAATTCCTTGATTATTCATCTGTGACAGTAGGGCACCACTGGAGTCAAACGCTCACAGGTTCACACCGACTAACAAGACAACGATGCTGGCGCGTCACTGTAAAAACTATACTGCCCATATTCATCCTAGGAATCACGCAATATACTACAATCTTGCAGTGCACTGACGCGTGCCTGCAAGCATTGGTATGAACGTCTCACGAACTGGTTGTGGCCGCTATGGAGCGTATCACGACTTCTCAGAACGCTTCCAAGAGCACGTTCTTTTGTATGCACCCGTTTCTGCGGCATCTCCTCACTTATCATTATCCCTCAACATGGACACCAGACAGGAAACGACAAAAACATTGCTAATGGAAAGGTAGTGTCTCCTACTCCATCGACATTTGAAGTCGCGAACATAAACAAAAAAGATAGCAGCAGTAAATTCTTATGCGAGACAACGCAGCGTGTTAATACTTTAGCAATCTTAATCTATTAATGCAACGATTATTGTTCCCCGAAGAAAGGTTCATATATTTGCCTATTCTACTATGTACACCACTTACACTACTACTATTCCACGAACTCCTTTATGTGAGAGATGTGGTGGAGTCCTATGGACTTCTTTCCTTTCAGCGTCTCCAATTCATAAGCATTGTGGTGAGCTGCTCTGCTTGTACGGTACGGGACGTTGTAAACAGAATAGAATTTTTGGCATTTCATTTTTTGTTTGTTAGAGAGTCGGAAAGACTTCACGAGCACCCTTTGTCCAATTTGGAAGTGTCGTAGACGAGCTCCCCTGTCGGCACGTCTCTTCCTGACCTCTGCTGCAGCCCGTATCCTCTTGAGAGCCAAATCCACTATGGCTCGGTGCTGCGTTCGCGCCCTTGGTGGGAAGTTTACGACCTCGGTTATCAAATCCTTAGAAATCCGGTTTTTCAGTACTGTAATGGGTGCCAATTTTGTTATCCCATGGGGTGCCTCATTGATCACCTCCTGGAAGTCTTTAAGGAAAACGTCCCATGTCGTGTGCTGTTTGTTACAGTACAACCGGCACAAGTTTCTGAGTTCCTTAATAACCCGTTCTGCAGCATTCGAGCTCGGATGGTGTGAAGATATAAAAATGGGATCAATTTTACATCGACGCAACGTCTCCTTCCATGTTTTTGACTTAAACTGTGGCCCGTTATCAAAAATAATTCTACTCACATGACCAACCTGTGGTAGGAAATCCCGGATTAGGGCTCGTGATACAGTTCGTCCTGTCGCTCTCTTCAGTGCCGTAAAGGTAACGTATTTGGACATTAGTTCAACAAACACTAATACGTAAGTATATCCTCTTCTTGTTCTTGGCAAAGGCCCCATCAAATCTGTTGCTGCTAATTGTCTTAATTTGGTCGGTACGATTGGGTATAATGGTGCCTGCATGCTCACAGTGGTGTACTTAGCCTTTTGGCAGTCTTTACACACCGACAGTACCCTTCGAATTCGACGCTCCATGTTTCGAAAGTAACACATGGTCCTTAGCTCGAGATTGCACTTGCGTGGTCCGAAGTGTCCATAGCTGAGGTGAGTATGCCATATAACCTTGTTTATTAGGTGTTCAGGGATGCATACCACCCATTCAGTGTCATTGGCATAATTTCAGTGGAAAATTATGCCTTTCCGCAAGAAGTAGAACTGCCTGACGGTGGCGTGTCTTCTGTCTATCCATTTCTGTTTCAATAACACTAGGGCAGGGTCCTTGTCTTGCTCCTTCTTGATGTCCTGCATACTACAGGTAATAAAATTTTCAAAGGCTACTTTCTGCATATAGAAAAGGCAGTACTGATTGTCCTCCAGATCTTCTTCCATGTTGTGCTCAAATCCGATCGGTGACCGTGATAAGGCGTCTGCAATAATGTTCTGATTGCCGGGGATATTTTCTATCGAAAAATTGCACTGCTGCAGATATGATGCCCACCTAATGAGCCGCCTGTGATAAATCTTTGCAGTCATTAGGAACTCGAGTGCCTTGTGGTCTGTGTAGACCCTCGTCTTGCGACCAAACAGAAGGTATCTGAATTTTTCAAACGCCCATACTATAGCCAGCGCCTCTAACTCGGTTACTGAGTAATTCCTCTCACTCTTGGCTAGTACTCTACATCTACATCTACATCTACATTTATACTCCGCAAGCCACCCAACGGTGGGTGGCGGAGGTTACTTAACGTGCCACTGTCATTACCTCCCTTTCCTGTTCCAGTCGTGTATGGTTCGCTTGAAGAACGACTGTCTGAAAGCCTCCGTGCGCGCTCTAATCTCTCTAATTTTACATTCGTGATCTCCTCGGGAGGTATAAGTAGGGGGAAGCAATATATTCGATACCTCATCCAGAAACGCACCCTCTCGAAACCTGGCGAGCAAGCTATACCGCGATGCAGAGCGCCTCTCTTGCAGAGTCTGCCACTTGAGTTTGTTAAACATCTCCGTAACGCTATCACGGTTACCAAATAACCCTGTGACGAAACGCGCCACTCTTCCTTGGATCTTCTCTATCTCCTCCGTCAACCTGATCTGGTACGGATCCCACACTGATGAGGAATACTCAAGTATAGGTCGAACGAGTGTTTTGTAAGCCACCTCCTTTGTTGATGGACTACATTTTCTAAGGACTCTCCCAATGAATCTCAACCTGGTACCCGCCTTACCAACAATTAATTTTATATAATCATTCCACTTCAAATCGTTCCGCACGCATACTCCCAGATATTTTACAGAAGTAACTGCTACCAGTGTTTGTTCCGCTATCATATAATCATACAATAAAGGATCCTTCTTTCTATGTATTCGCAATACATTACATTTGTCTATGTTAAGGGTCAGTTGCCACTCCCTGCACCAAGTGCCTATCCGCTGCAGATCTTCCTGCATTTCGCTACAATTCTCTAATGCTGCAACTTCTCTGTATACTACAGCATCATCCGCGAAAAGCCGCATGGAACTTCCGACACTATCTACTAGGTCATTTATATTTATTGTGAAAAGCAATGGTCCCATAACACTCCCCTGTGGCACGCCAGAGGTTACTTTAACGTCTGTAGACGTCTCTCCATTGATAACAACATGCTGTGCTCTGTTTGCTAAAAACTCTTCAATCCAGCCACGCAGCTGGTCTGATATTCCGTAGGCTCTTACTATGTTCATCAGGCGACAGTGCGGAACTGTATCGAACGCCTTCCGGAAGTCAAGAAAAACAGCATCTACCTGGGAGCCTGTATCTAATATTTTCTGGGTCTCATGAACAAATAAAGCGAGTTGAGTCTCACACGATCGCTGTTTCCGGAATCCATGTTGATTACTACATAGTAGATTCTGGATTTCCAAAAACGACATGATACTCGAGCAAGAAACATGTTCTAAAATTCTACAACAGATCGACGTCAGAGATATAGGTCTACAGTTTTGCGCATCTGCTCGACGACCCTTCTTGAAGACTGGGACTACCTGTGCTCTATTCCAATCATTTGGAACCTTCCGTTCCTCTAGAGACTTGCGGTACACGGCTGTTAGAAGGGGGGCAAGTTCTTTCGCGTACTCTGTGTAGAATCGAAATGGTATCCCGTCAGGTCCAGTGGACTTTCCTCTGTTGAGTGATTCCAGTTGCTTTTCTATTCCTTGGACACTTATTTCGATGTCAGCCATATTTTCGTTTGTGCGAGGATTTAGAGAAGGAACTGCAGTGCGGTCTTCCTCCGTGAAACAGCTTTGGAAAAAGGTGTTTAGTATTTCAGCTTTACGCGTGTCATCCTCTGTTTCAATGCCATCATCATCCCGGAGTGTCTGGATATGCTGTTTCGAGCCACTTACTGATTTAACGTAAGACCAGAACTTCCTAGGATTTTCTGTCAAGTCGGTACATAGAATTTTACTTTCGAATTCACTGACCGCTTCACGCTAACCCTCCTTACGCTAACGTTGACATCGTTTAGCTTCTGTTTGTCTGAGAGGTTTTGGATGCGTTTAATCTTGGAGTGAAGCTCTCTTTCCTTTCGCAGTAGTTTCCTAACTTTGTTGTTGTACCACGGTGGGTTTTTCCCGTCCCTCACAGTTTTACTCGGCACGTACCTGTCTAAAACGCATTTTACGATTTCCTTGAACTTTTTCCATAAACACTCAACATTGTTATTGTCGGAACAGAAAGTTTCGTTTTCATCTGTTAGGTAGTCTGAAATCTGCCTTCTATTACTCTTGCTAAACAGATAAACCTTCCTCCCTTCTTTTATAATCCTATTAACTTCCATATTCAGGGATGCTGCAACGGCCTTATGATCACTGATTCCCTGTTCTGCACATATAGAGTCGAAAAGTTCGGGTCTGTTTGTTATCAGTAGGTCCAAGATGTTATCTCCACGAGTCAGTTCTCTGTTTAATTGCTCGAGGTAATTTTCGGATAGTGCACTCAGTATAATGTCACTCGATGCTCTGTCTCTACCACCCGTCCTAAACATCTGAGTGTCCCAGTCTATATCTGGTAAATTGAAATCTCCACCTAAGACTATAACATGCTGAGAAAATTTATGTGAAATGTATTCCAAATTTTCTCTCAGTTGTTCTGCCACTAATGCTGCTGAGTCGGGAGGTCGGTAAAAGGAGCCAATTATTAACCTAGCTCGGTTTTTGAGTGTAACCTCCACCCATAACAATTCACAGGAACGATCCACTTCTACTTCACTACAGGATAAACTACTACTAACAGCGACGAACACTCCACCACCGGTTGCATGCAATCTATCCTTTCTAAACACCGTCTGTACCTTTGTAAAAATTTTGGCAGAATTTATCTCTGGCTTCAGCAAGTTTTCTGTACCTATAACGATTTCAGCTTCGGTGCTTTCTATCAGCGCTTGAAGTTCCGGTACTTTACCAACGCAGCTTCAACAGTTTACAATTACAATACCGATTGCTGCTTGGTCCCTGCATGTCTTGACTTTGCCCCGCACCCGTTGAGGCTGTTGCCCTTTCTGTACTTGCCGAAGGCCATCTAACCTAAAAAACCGCCCAGCCCACGCCACACAACCCCTGCTACCCGTGTGGCCGCTTGTTGCGTGTAGTGGACTCCTGACCTATCCAGCGGAACCCGAAACCCCACTACGCTATGGCGCAAGTCGAGGAATCTGCAGCCCACACGGTCGCAGAACCGTCTCAGCCTCTGATTCAGACCCTCCACTCGGCTCTGTACGAAAGGACTGCAGTCAGTCCTGGCGGCGATGCTGCAGATGGTGAGCTCTGCTTTCATCCAGCTAGCGAGACTGGCAGTCTTCACCAAATCAGATAGCCGCCGGAAGCCAGAGAGGATTTCCTCCGATCCATAGCGACACACATCATTGGTGCCGACATGAGCGACCACCTGCAGATGGGTGCACCCTGTACCCTTCATGGCATCCGGAAGGACCTTTTCCACGTCTGGAATGACTCCCCCCGATATGCACACGGAGTGCACATTGGTTTTCTTCCCCTCTCTTGCTGCCATATCCCTAAGGGGCCCCATTACGCGCCTGACGTTGGAGCTCCCAACTACCAGTAAGCCCACCCTCTGCGACCGCCCGGATCTTGCAGACTGAGGGACAACCAAACGCAATTGTCTTCCACACCCTGTTTCCTTCATGTACATAGTCTTGGAACACCATGACACCCAGACCTGAGTATGAACTGTCCGTTACTATGCAAAGCTCTTCTGCTAAATTAGGGTGTGAGAGGATGGGTGCTTGTAATAATGCGAATTTTAATGCTTTCCATTATGATTCGGCCGCCTCATCCCATTCCCAAGGAATCATCTTTCCTGTAAGTTGATGCAACCTAGGACTGCTCTGAGTTTTGACATGTATAAAGCGGTTGTAAAAATTTATGATCCCTAAGAACCCCCTTAACTGCTTCTTTGTCGTAGGAATGGGAAACTTTTCAATCGCTTCGATTTTTTCGGGATTCGGTGCAATGCCCTCACCCGTGATGATATGTCCTAGAAATTTGACAGAGGACGTCCCAAAATTCGATTTTCCGATACTGATAGTCACTCCGTATTCCTTGAATGTCACAAGGAGTTTACCGAGGACCGCACTGTGCTGTCCCCAAGATTTCTCCGCGATCAGCAAATCGTCCACATAGCTGGTGACATGACGTTTCAAATTATCGCTTAGTATGCCGTCCAGCCCCCGAATGAATGCGGCAGACGAAATGTTCAAACCAAATGGTAGACGACGAAACCGGTAACATCTTCCAAATGCTAAAAAGGCTGTGTACTGTCTGCAATTTGGGTGAAGCTCGATCTGCCAGAAACTCGATTTTAGATCAACTGATGAGAAGATTGATATTCCATGGAAGTTTTGTAAGAGTTCCTCTAATCGTTCCGGTCTGTCTGTTTCGGGTTCTATTATGGTATTAATTTGTCGCGAGTTCACGACTAAACGAATACTACCATCTGCCTTCTCGACTACTCTTAACGGGTTATTATAGGCTGAAGCCGTAGGTTCTATTATTCCTTCACTCAGCATTCGCGTAATTTCAGCTGCTACTTTCTGTCGATATGCCAAGGGGATTGGGTAGGGTGGCACACGAAACTGATTGTGCGGACGTACACGGAATTCATATTGGAAGTTCTTTATTGATCCTGTCTTGGGAATGAAAACCTCCGCATGTTCTACTAGTAATTTATGAAGTTCTTTGCGGTGGTCGCACCTTATATTCTTTATTGCTTCCACTTTTTCTCCTATTTTCTCCTTTATTTCTCTCATTTTTCAGACTTCATTCTCATCCGTGTCCTCTCCCTTACCCGCAACGTCGACCTGTTCTTCCTTTCTGTCTTTCAGACACGCATAGTTTATCCGTACACAGTTAGACGGTAGTTGAGCTGTGATCAGCTGGTCGTCGAACTTAATGTGGACGGGATTCCCTTTCCTCAAAACCACTTCACCTCGTCCTAGATCAACTATCGCTTCATGCTCATTTAGGAAGTCCGTTCCTATTATCATGTCGATCGCCAGATTTGGCACGATCCAGAAGTTAGACTCTATTTTGTGTCCTTGGCAGGAGAATTCCAGTCTTGTTTGTTGGGTGACCTCCGTACATTTACCCGCTAATGCCCCTTTTATTTTGGTTTTCTTAACCGATAGGACAGGCCAGTCCACCTCCTGAGAGCACCTCTTGTATGCTGCCTCAGATATTGCTGTTATGTAGCTTCCACTATCTATTATCGCATTCATACTCTTTTCAGCTATTGCTACTGTGATAAGAGGCTGCCGATCCTGTCGAGGAGTTGTTTTATGTTCTTCGAGCAGGATTTCTGATAAATCTTCGTAGTTTATCATCCGTAGTTGGCCAGGTCCGAGATTACGTGCGAAATTCCGGCGGCCTGTGTTCGCACTAGTCTGGCGTCAATCCCTTGTTAAGCTCCCCCTCCTCTGACGTGCATTAGGATTTGCGGGTCTAGTTTCAATCTCCTGGCTCCACTGTTGTCCTTGGTTTCGCTCTCTCCAATTACGGTCGCTTTGCCGTTTGTTATTCTTCCTATCCCAGATTCCTTGTCTAGATTGACCCTGTTCTCTGACGTTCTGGTTTCCGTGTCTTTGGTTTCCAAAACCTTGAATAGCGTAACCTTGACTTCCGTAACCCTGGTTTCCTAACTGACCAGTGGGATTATGCGATCTATTGTCGTCTTGCCTTCCTGGCCCGTGGTATTTGTTACTTTGTCCCTTCTTCCTGTCCTTTGCGTTTTGTTTATCAAAGATTACTTCGAGTTCGCGCAATAGACTCTTGAATGCTTCTATGTCAGATCCACACTTCCCGACAAGTGTCTGTTGGTACCTAACTGGCAATTTGGAAAAGCAAAATTTAATGATTTCTCCGTTGCTATATGGACTATCTAAAAATTGATTCTTCTTGAGTAAATCATCAAGAAATTTGGTTGCGCTCCTATGCCCGGACACTTCCAGTGCAGGACAAAATATAATTTCCTCTTTAATCCTGTCTTGCGTTTCCTTTGACCAGTAGGTCCCCAGGAATGCACCAACAAATTCCTGATAAGTCCGACACGTCGCTGCCACACCCCGCATCTTTTCCGCGGCTTGGCCTTCGATGTGTCCACACATGAATTCTAATTTTGCCTGGGTTGGCCATGATGCCGGAAATGAATTTGCAAACTGCATCACCCAGGTCTTCGGATGCATCGACCCTCCATTTTCTTTGAACTTCTGGAATTTTAGTATCGACAGGAAGTGATTGTGATCAAAATCCTGTCTGATCCTCGCACTGGTGTTGTCACTCGTTTCCGATACTTGCACGTCTGCTGAGTGTCCTGTTCTATCTTGCTGATAACTGTGATGTGCTACCTCTGTATCACAGTGGAAGTGGCACTCAGAATTCACTCTCCTAAGTGAGCTACAATTATTGGAGCTATTACTCGCTGTTTCTGCGTGTGCATTCTTAGTTCCGCACTCGGCCATTGGGCTAGAGCACGGCGGGCTTTTCCTCGGAGACACAATTCTGTGTACACCATCATTGGTATCCGAACGCGCAGTGCTCGTGTGCCCGTTTTGCTCTAGTTTTGCTATCCGACTCTCTACTTCTTCCATTCGTTTCGTGGTGTTCGCAACCGCGAGATTACCCTGAGTTTTTAAGAACGCTAGGGATTTTGAGTGGGATTGTGTTGTACGTCGCAAGCGCCCTGCGAGTTTAGAAGTTGCTTCCGCAACTTTCATTGCCCCTATTGCTGCCGTTTTGGCCAGGCCAGCTACTTTTTGTGCAGCCATTGACAATTGTTTTACTTCTCCGCATTCTTTCTTTATTGTTAGTAATTCCCCTCGAATTTCTCCAATATGCGAAATTATTGCCTGAGTGTCCTTCTTACGCTGTTCGTCAGCTTCTTCCTTCTCCTTCTCACGCTGTTCGTCAGCTTCTTCCTTCTCCTTCTTACGCTGTTCGTCAGCTTCTTCCTTCTCCTTCTTACGCTGTTCATCAGCTTCTTCCTTCTCCTTCTTACGCTGTTCGTCAGCTTCTTCCTTCTCCTTCTTACGCTGTTTCTCAGCTTCTTCCTTCTTCTTCTTACGCTGTTCGTCACCTTCTTCTTTCATTGATCGTAGGAAGCTCAGTATTCGGTTTATGTTATCTTTTTGATCCTCTTCAATCATGGGCGATGTAACTCTGGACACCTGGTCGCTAGAGCTCTGACGTGACCGAGCTGGCCCCTGTCTGCTCTCGTTCGTTTGATTATAAACTTCTTCTGCCGTCTCGACCTGTGTGCCTGTCTCTGTCTCATCCTCTACCTCACTATCATAATCACGGCCGCGTCGTTGCTCTAAGATCGAGTCCAAATCACCGTCCTCATCAATGACCCTGTCGTCCTGTCCTGCTAAAAATGTACCCATCTCATCTCCGAACCTATCCCCGTCAGTAAACTGCCCCTTATCCATTATGCATCCTCTTTTGTTTTAGCTTCGCTAGATAATAGTCGTGCCTTACTTCTCGTGATCATTCATGAAAAATTAATTTATCTACAATGCACAATAAAAATAATCTACTCCATATATTTTTCCACATAGACATAAAATTTCAACAACGCCGTTCCAACGCTGTAATTACATGCAAGATTTGTTGTGGTACAGAAACTGCACACAAACCTGACAAAATGTGATGTGGTGCGGAGACCATATCAAAGAAACACGTAAAACAATGAACAAACAAACAAATATATACGCTGAAAACAAAAACAGTAATCATGCGCCGCTACTTAAAACTAATCACGGAACTACAAGAAAAAGAACTTGGGTATTAATCATTAAAAAAAGTAGAGAAAAAAATTTGAATGTTCCTACTAAGAATACTGTTTGCTTATCAGTAGGGTCGCCATTTTATGCGAGGTGCCGGGCCTAACAGTGTATTTAACACTAAATTCTTCTCGAATCTTCATATGGAAATGATGCTCTAAGCCCCACCCCCCTTTCTAACTCCTACTTTTGCTGTTGCACATGGATTAAGAAGAAACGCGAACTGACTGTAATCGACCCTGCAAGTGGAATAGAAAAGAGTTTGGCACCTGCAATAATTTAATTTGATAGACATTAATTAAATAAAGGAAAGTTTCAGTAATGTAGTGAGAAATGAAAGGATTGCTCTACCGATTAACAGAATGAAAGTTCTGTCCAAAATAACAATTTGATTTATTATGACTAAACTCAAAATCATAAACAAAACACATGAAACATTTACAATACATCAAATTGGATCGAATTCGATACTCAAATAAATGCTGTGAAAGTGAAGTTGTCCATAAACTAGATTGTGACATTTATGACGAAGTGGTATCTGGAGCCAATTGCTTGCAACTCAAATCTTAAGAGAAACACCCGGCCAACTCAACATTAATTGCTGCTACGGTAGTGATAACTCAGACAATGAACACCCAAGACAGAACAAAGTTAGAAAAGACGAACAGGCGCGCTCTGCTGAGCTCTGACTGATTTTAACAAGCGAAGTCACACAGTAACTCCATACAGTCAACTTTAGCCAAAACTGCCCAAGACAGTCAACATAGGCCACTTGTACACAGAACGCTCAATTGCCAACTGTACTTGGAAAGTTACATTGAAGTCGAAACTTCCGCAACTTCGTTAATCAGTTACAATCAAATAAAAGTATATTAGACAGCCAACGGAAGGCAGGCTGTCGAGAGCAGCGAGAGCTCAGTCTTGTAGCCTGCTCCGATCGAAAGGCGAGAACTGACTCCCACCTGAGCACCCATACAAACCGAACACAGAACATTCCAGTCCCCACGACAGTGGCCGTGGTTAAACATTCCAATCAGCAACTCGAAAACCGGCGGAAAATTCCACTCTATTGCCGAAGCACTACCATTCCACCAATGGAGATTCTTGCCGCCAATTTCTGCGCCGATTTTGCTACGTCACGGAGCTATGCCCTGAGCAAGCCAATCACAGTTACGATTTGGCAGAAAACGCGGGAATTTGCCCGCCAAGACTGCCTGGGGACACAAGTCATTCCCACGCCTCGCTGGTAGCCCGCCAGAAAGTGTTTTCGCTAAGTTTCTGCGAAGTAACGGAATCTCTAGCCCAGCCGCTCCTTCAGGCCCCTGCGAGCGTGTCTCCACCGCTATTATGACAATGTCAGCGTCTGGAAAGCACTCACTCGACTCCCTCACACCCGTCAGCTTAACCCTTTCATGATCAGCAGACCCTGCCTGTCACCGTACCAACCGGGTGCCGAGAGACGCTGCGTGGGAAGTCCGCGTGTGAAGGAATAGCAACTTTTCACCGCATGCAATTAGAGAGGAAAATCGAATTACTCAGAGTAACATAGAAGTATGAGAGGGGGCTTCTGCCACCTCTCAAGTGTTTGATGTCCTGGAGGAGCACTTTGGGTACCGCATTCTGGCTCTGGGGTGCCCAGAGGCCACTGGCAAGGGCCTCGATGGGCCGCGATATTCTCCCGATCTAAACACATACCACTCGTTTTTGTGAGGCAATATTAAAAGCAAGGTGTACAGCAATAACCCCAAAACAACTGCTCAGCTGAAAACAGTCATTCATGAGGTCATCGACAGCATCAATGATCCGACATTTCAGCGGGTCATGCAGAATTTCGCTGTTCGTCTGCGCCACATCATCGCCAATGACAGCAGGCATATCGAACATGCCATAACCTAAATCCGAATATCTGTAGTGACGTTTACATGTTGAATTAAGTGTGTGCGCGCCGTAGTTTGTAATTTACGTTTTTTTCATATAATTCAATAATGACACCTTGTATATCAGATCACGTTCACACACTGCATGCCCACTGAAACCTATTATCCCGTTCGGTTTGTGTGGGAGGAATATCCCACAGCTGTTACTTACCTGGGGACATTTTTATAAGGGGCAGACAAATGCAAAGGGAACACCGGCCATAATACACAGTTCGCGCGACTATTGGCCCTATTGTTGTTACTTTTCGGTACTGTCATCACTGTGGTAGGGGAACAGCTAAGTACTACATCGCAGGTTCAAGCAGACGTTGGGTTATGACCTTGGTTGTTGGTGGACTGGACTTGTGCGTTCGTCCAGCTGTTGACACAGAGGCAAGCAAAGAACAGCAGAGAGGTGTGGTTCGTCTTCTGGTGGCTGGGGGTGCTGCTGTACGCGAAATTCATCGTCACATGTCCGTTGTGTACGGTGAACACTGCATGTGCCCGACGTGTGTGCACGAGTGGCAGAGAAGATTCCGAAAGGGGCGCACATGACTGCAAGAGGTCCGCGCCCACGGCAGTCCCATCGACCCATTATCCTGATGTGATGGGGCGAATTGATGGCCTTATCAGCGGAGTTCGACGAATCACGGAGGATGAAATCCGTGTTCAGGTCGGCATTAGCCATGGCTCCGTGCATGCCATAATCAAAGACTGCTTCCTTTAGCGCAAAATTTGCGAGTTGTGGGTATCGCATCACCTGACGAAGAGGCAAAATAAGGACAGACTAGGGTGAGGTTTGAGACTTTCGTTGCGATATCAGTAGGAAGGGCATACGTATTTGTCCTCTATCGTCACAGGGACCGAAACATGGTTCCCCCCATTCCGAGCCCATGAGTAAAACGCAAAGCCAATAGTGGAAACATCCCACATCTCCACCGACAAAGAAGTCCAAAGCTGTTCACACAAGTTCCGGTTAAGGTTATGAATACTTTCTTCTTCGACTGAATGCACCCGCTGCCCATAGAGTTCCTCTAACACAGAACTGCAATCAATGTGCAGTGCCATGAAGACATTTTGCAGAAACTGCGACAAGCCAAAAAGTCAAAACGCCCGGGAATGCTGTCGGACGGAACTATCCTGCACGATAACGCCCGCCTACGCACTGCCAATTGGACAAAGGCTACGCTTCAGCAATTTGATGGTAAACACTGCAACATACTCTTTAGAGCTCGGCTGTTTCACCGCGTGATTTTCACATCTTTGGCTATCTGACGAAAGACGTTAGTGGACATCGGTTTCAGTAGGACGAGGAAGGGCAACAGTGGGTGCGGTTGTGGATCTGTCAGCCGCTGACTGCGTCCTGCGGAACAGAAACTGATCTTCTCGTCTCCCTGTCTCAATGCCGAATCTCAGTTTGTACAAGAGGTGGCACAGGTACTCGTGGCTTACACAATCAAAGGCCCTATGGAATTCGAGTGAAAGAACATGATTCCGCACGTGCTATCACGTCTCTGTATACACAGTCGCTTGGGTCAAGTTCTTTTGTGGACCGCAGAATTTTTTTTGGAGACTAACAAACTTCTGAATGTCAGACGCGACGCGACGCATAGTGAACCGAATTTTTAATGTGCCTTAGGGGAAGGTGTCGGCGAAGATTTGTCGCTACGCTACCAGATGTTTTCTTTGTTAGCAGCAAAATAGTTCCTTCAAGGAATTTTGCAGAAATTTGGACACCAGCAGTTACTTTATTAACGAATTCTGTAAAAGCAGAGCCGGCCGCGGTGGTCTAGCGGTTCTGGGCGCTCAGTCCGGAACCGCGGGACTGCTACGGTCGCAGGTTCGAATCCTGCCTCGGGCATGGATGTTTGTGATGTCCTTAGGTTAGTTAGGTTTAAGTAGTTCTAAGTTCTAGGAGACTGATGACCACAGATGTTAAGTCCCATAGTGCTCAGAGCCATTTGAACCATTTTTTTTGTAAAAGCAGTTCCTATGCCCAACACAAGGAAATTCAATGGAAATGCCGGCGATACCTGAGGATTTATTTTTGGCTCATTCTTTAAGAGTTAAATCGTCAATGTCGAGTGGGTCTTCCAAGCTGTTCCTTTATTCCGAAGCGAATGAGGTTTACACTTCGGATAGTAGAGATGACACTGCCTAAGGATCAGCTGGTCTTTGCACATAAATATGTGCAAAGAATGAGTAGACATATTTAGCTGTGGCACTTCTCGTTGTTTAGCGATCACCTTTCTCATGTAAAACGTATGAGCGAAATTTATTTTGCGTTTTATGGTTTTGTTTTTGGAAATGGCAGAATGTCAGGCTGTCATCCATAAAATTCCCCGAAGCTCGCCCGCGAATAACAGAGCCTGTGAACTGCTGTTGTTTCGTACGCATAAATTTCTCTTTGCTCTGTTTTAGGTGAAAACAGGTATTCCTGTTTCTGCGAACAGAAGCGGCGAGAGAGTTTCCAAATAATTATGCTAAAAGTTGATTTTACACTCTATCCAGAAAACCGTGTCACAATAATAGCGTGTAAAAGCCTTTCGAAGAATAGGCCCGGTATTCCTCGTTTATCTATTTAAAATGTGCCGTTTTTGTTAACACGCTTCCCTGGCTTCGATGATTTCTAAGAGCAGGTCGTGAAAAGGAAGATAACTAATCTTGAATTTCCAGAGGAAAGGACGTCTACTTGTGCTGGTATTAGGCGTGAGTACACTGGAAGCCACAATGGTTCGTAAAATAACAAGACATAATATCAGCATGAATCACATGGCCTATTTGCACATGTGAAACGTAAATGCGGTCTATTCTGCTCACGCCACTGCTGTAACAGTGTGTGAATTAATTTTGGTCTTTACAAAGGACGCACCACACATCAGTCAAACAGTAACCATAATTATATTAGCTGTTACATTTCTGTACACTTATTTGGTGTTGGAATTTGGTCTGCGGTGTCCAACACACATTTAAAATCGCCTCCTAATAGGACACTAGCTAGAAATTTCAAGACTGCTTGTGACAGCCTGGTTAATAAAAGTCTGACCGTGCGCTTGTAACGTGAGTGCTTGACGGCGCGTGAACGTTCGAAAGCCCTCGATAGTAAGAGCAATTGAATGGGAGGTGGACGGGAATTGGAAATTTTTAATTGTGAAGAAGTCCTTCCAAAGAACAGCCGTTCCGCATTTGTTTTCTGGGTCGATACTGGTAATAGCTAGGAAGCCTGGTAATGTTAGTATTGCTGTCGTACAGGCTTATTGTAAAAAATATTATGCCAAACATGTTATACTGCACAAAATCAGTAGTGAATCCATCAATGATTCGCAACTGCCCATGTATTGGAACTGGGTATACGCCCTAATATCGGGTATCGTTATCAATTGTGACAAGATGTAAATTTCGAATCCTCGTTGCGGTTTCGCCCTTTTTGTGTTCAATACAATAACAAAACTTCAGGACATATAAGTTTTTGTTATTTCATACTACGTGGTAAGAGTATGAACTGGTTTTCTGAACTACCAGTTCGTGAAGGGGCAACATGCAATTTATCATGCGACAACTTTCATTTTTTAAATGCCCCTGCTGTCATATGAGAAAGGAAAAGAAACCGCACATTTTCATAGCATTTTATTTCTCGAAGTACGTTTTAACAGATAATCTGTACATTGTTATCTAAAAGAATATATATCGCATGTCCGACCAAATGCTTGTTAGAGTATCGAGTAAAAATTTGAAGTAAATCGGCGCAGCACTGTCCCTCACTAGATCCGCAGTAATGTGTGAGCTCTGTTAGGAAAAGAAGAAAAAGAAAAAAGATAGAGCAGTGCGTCGCACCGGAGCCAAACGAGGTTTTCAAAGGTCTGACAGACGAGAGTATAGCAAGTCGCATGAATGGGCAAACGTATCCACAGTAAAAGGAAGGAAAAGACCTCAACACCGTGACTGTGCAGGCGCACCACAGCGATCCATCGCAACTCAAACGTAACGAGCTGAGAAAGACGAGATCGAAGCTGCCCCAGATAACAGCACATAATGTTCACCTGATATGTCCACCGTGTGCTCACCCTAAATACTACCTTCATCTCAACTTATATTAAAGTCAGTGCGCTTAATCTATCCAAATACACAAGCTCAGCTTCAATCGCTTAGATTAGATGGTCTGCACACATTTTTAGACGGATTTTTATATTGTTCACAAATTTCAACAACCTCTAAATTATTCACGTTATTTAAGGCCATAAAAGTATAAACTATTCCGAATATACTTCCGAGAAAAAAGCGATTGTGATAACTGGAGTCGGAGATTTTTGTTACTCTTGCCTTTTGAGCTCTTGTGGCGATATTTGCATAGTAAATTTCCTCGCCTATCATATTTGTTTATTTTTAACCAAGAAGTGATTTTCATACATTTAGCTTCAAAATGCGTTTAAATAAGGAATTTTTTTAAAATTTTCATTCTCTATTTCACTCCCTCATGGGCTAAATTTCCAAAACCACTGAAACACGTATTTTTTAATTTCAAACCGAGAACTCAAAATACCAATTTTGATAGATGTACCTTCAAAAATGTTTTAATAAAACTTAAATAAAGATTTATTTTTGAGAAAATTTCACCCACTATTGTAGCCCCTCATTGGTTGAATTTCCAAAAACACTGAAACACGTATTTTTTTAAATTTCTGACCAAGAAACCAAATATCAATTTTCATAGTCTTGGTTTCAAAATTGCCTTAATAGTGACGTATTTTCAAAAAAACATTTCATCTCATACTTCACCTCCTTACAGGTGGAATTTCCAACAGTTCCTTATTACGCGATTCGTGCAGTACAAGATCAACACAATCTCCAGATTTCAAGTTTCTATCCGTAGCACTTTGGGCTGGGCGATGATGAGTCAGTCACTCAGTCAGGATATTGCCTTTACATATAGAGAGATAAAAAAGAATGTTGTTTCCGAAAATTTCGAAGAGTTCGAATTTAAGTAAAGAGCAGTCAATGGAGAAAATGTCATTAAAACTGCAAGTGGACTGAAACCACTTCTCAACTGTAATTATGTGACAAAATCAAATGCTACACACACATTTTACTGAGGCATTCATGAATAGTTCGAGTTGTCAGTAGTTTTTGCAATTTGTTCCTTATTGCACTACATCACAGTAATAGAGAATCACCAGAATTTATGACTGGAATAGTTCGTATTTCACCTTAGGTGGAAACTTTTACTATGACTAAAGGCAAACTCATTCCTGCCTCTGTCGAGATCAATTAATTTCACTTAGCCGAGTAAATGGATACCAACAGAGGCCTTAAGGGGACTGCTTTAGGATAACATTCCGTGATAAACTATTTATGCGATATAATCGACTAGCTGTGACTTATTAGGCTATAGTTCCAAACCAAGGTTTATGCGTCCATCATGGCCATGGTTGAAGTGGCAGAAGTGATATTCTCAGGACGTACACAGGCACAGGTCGATGTCATCAGTATATAAATGACAATTGCAATACTGTACAGAGAACGGCAAGAGAAGAAGGATTGATCCCTAGAGGACATCTGAGGCCACATTCAGCATTGAGACTTTTCTGTACCACGGGCGATTAGACGGCATCTGTTTCTCAGACAGCTGTTAAACCGTTTGAGTGCACCGCTTCAGTAACTAAAAAGTTAGATTTTTAAACTCGGAATATCGAAATCAATAGTATGAAAAGTCTTGCTGAGATAAACTGTGTTGTGATGGTCTCTTCTAATTTGTCCACTACTTTTATACTTCTTATTGAAGCGTAGAAAGTGTACTGTGATATCAAGAGCTCTGTTGATATGGCCGTGGTTTTATGTATTAAAGTAGTAAGAAAACTTACGATTAACATTTTGTTTCGACGCTGGTCTACACGTAGTAAGCTAACGATTTTGGATTCTCATCCTTGGTCACAGATCTAAATAAGCTTTATTTATATTACGAGAGATACGCTAAAGCTATCTGTAAGAGCAGGATTAATGATTTCTGTGGTGTCACCGCCAGACACCACACTTGCTAGGTGGTAGCTTAAATCGGCCGCGGTCCATTTAGTACATGTCGGACCCGCGTGTCGCCACTGTGTGATCGCAGACCTAGCGCCACCACAAGGCAGGTCTCGATATACGATAGAGCACTCGCCCCAGTTGTACGACGACATTGCTAGCGACAGTACGGACGAAGCCTTCCTCTCATTTGCCGAGAGTCAGTTAGAATAGCCTTCTGCTAAGTCCATGGCTACGACCTAGCAAGGCGCCAATTGTAACAGTGCATGTACCTTACGAGTCGCATTTGTATAGTCAAGAGAGATGTATCACAAGGAGTCATTAAAGTTAAGTATAAAGCAGCTACGTACTTTTCTTGCTACCATTCAATAGTTATCCTGTTCCAGACTTCACGCCCGTCTGCGTTAGATAGCGTGCCTATCGGCCCCCTCCAAATAACACTGTGTCGGCACATCTGTTGACACATCATTTGGCGACGATTTAAAGTGTTCTTTCTGATTGCTTACATTTATTTGTGTCATGGCTTCGCCAGATGTACTGTCCGAATTTTATCGCTTGCAGAATCAGTAGACGCAGGCGTTATTGGATGCCCTTGGACAGCTCGTCCAGGGTCAACATGCCATTCAAACCGATGCGGCAGCCGCCGCTTCACCGCTACCGCCGCCACAACATTCAGCTGCACCGCAGTTTCGCCAGTTTAATCAAAACCACGAGACTTGGACAGAATGGTCCCGACAGTTCGGCTTCCATCTGGCCGCCTACAGAATTCAAGGTAATGAGCGGCAGCCGTTTTTGCTTTCTTGTGTCGGTGTGTCCACCTACCGTGTGATAGTGAAATTGTTTCCCCGACGCGACGTAGCAACTCTGTCCTACGAAGAAATTTTGTCTGCTTTGGATGCCTATTTTATAGAAACAGTTAATGTGGTTGCAAAACGGTATACGTTTTTTTTCGTACAAAACGTACGGCCGGTCAAACTAATAGGGAGTGGGTAGCAACATTGCAAGGACTTACTAGGGACTGTGCCTTTGAATGTGACTGTGGCCTTTCTTATTCAGATACAATGGTACGTGATGCAATTGCACAGAACGTTTCTGATGTTCGCATACGGGAGCAAATTTTGAAACTAGTAAATCCCTCCCTTCAACAAGTGATAGACATATTGGATAGACAAGACACACTTGACTGTGCTCAGGAATCTTTTGAAACTTCGCCAGCCGTGTGTAACATTAACCGGCCCGCTGGACGCGCTGCGCGGCCCGGTAACCGGGCCTCGCGCACTTCGACCCAGCTGCCGCCGCGCTCTAAGCCAGGTGTGCCGCGCCAGCACACAAATGTAGTGAAATCATGCCCGCGGTGTGCTACTCGACATTCGCGTGAACATTGCCCGTCACGCCAAGCTATTTGCTTTTTCTGCAATAGGAAAGGACATGTTCAAAGTGTTTGCCAGAAAAAGCTCAGATCAGACAATCACAATCATTCCAGGCCCTTTGCTTCGCGCCGGAATCGAACCAAGGACACTCAGGCTCGTGGACCTTCGCCCATGGACATTCATGTCGTTAATTCCACTTCGTCCACTGACACTTTCTCTAACAGTGCCTGTGTTCGTCCCACAAAAACTGTGCGTCGACGTCGCCGGAAATCACGTCAATTAGCAAGTGATTCTGTACCAGTGTCTGTTCAAATTGCACGAGACAGTCGCTCTTGTCGTCAGCAGGACAATAAACTTTTTGTAGATTTGGACTTTAATGGCAAGGTCATACCATTCCAGCTCGATACCGGAGCTGCAGTTTCATTGCTCAATCATGACACGTACAAACAACTGGGCAAACCTCCGTTGCGTGCCGCAAATGTTCAGTTAAAAAGTTATTCAGGACAGAAAATTCCTGTGTTAGGACAGTGCAGCGTTCTTGCAACATACAAGGGACAAACAAAACTTTTGTCATTTTACGTACTTCGTTCTTCTGCAGTGAACTTGTTTGGTTTAGATTTATTTCAGTTGTTTAACATGTCTATAGTAAATCAGGTCCTATCAGTGAATCAGACTGTGCCTTCAGACAGTGTTTCTCGCTTATGTGAAGAATTTGCAGACATTTTTGCACCGGGCTTAGGTTGCGCTAAAAACTATGAAGCACATTTGGAACTGAACGTAAACGCGCAACCGAAAATTTTCAGAGCGCGCAATGTTCCTCACGCATTGCGTGATGAGGTCGCAAGAACATTAAACGATTTAGCATCACAAGGCGTGAGTGAATGTGGGCAATGCCTCTTCCATCTCAGCTCCGCTTCATCGCTTACGCCGTACAGGTGTTCCGTTTCTCTGGACGACGGAATGCGAACGCGCTGTTCGCCAGTTGTAATCGGCGTTGCTTTCTAATACTTGCCTTACGCCTTTCGATCCCCAGAAACCCCTTTTGTTGATGGTAGATGCATCGGATTTCGGGATCGGTGCTGTGCTTGCGCACAAAGTTGGCTCCCATGATCGCCCTATTGCCTTTGCGTCCAAATTGCTCTCGTCTGCGCAAAGAAATTACTCGCAGATAGAGAAAGAAGCTTTGGCTCTGGTGTTTGGTGTTACTAAGTTCCATGATTTCTTGTATGGTCGTCACTTCACCATCACAGACCACAAACCTTTGACATCGCTTTTTCATCCGACCAAGCCTGTACCTCCACGTACAGCGCAGAAATTCATTCGCTGGTCTATTTTCCTCTCGCAGTACCGCTACGATATCTTGTATCGGTCCACTGCTAAGCACGGAAACGCCGATGCGTTGTCCCGTTTGCCTGTTGCTGAGGATAGAGCATTCGATTCTTCTGAACTTGCTTGCATGTTCATTGATTCGGAAACCGATGAAGTGGTCGAATCGTTTCCGATTGATTTTCGTCGTGTAGCTAAAGCCACAGCTGCTGACCCTGTCCTTGCTACCGTTTTGCGTTTTGTTGCTACGCAATGGCCTTTGTCTAAGTCTCGGATCGAGGATCCGTTGGTTCGCCGATTTTTTGCTCACAAGGAGACTTTTTGTTCGACGTGGTGTTTTGTTGTTGCGTTCTGATAATGATCAGTCCAGAGTCGTAGTACCACGTTCGTTACAGTCCTCTGTTTTACGGCTTCTTCACCAAGGACATTGGGGTATAGTGCGAACGAAACAACTTGCTCGTCAGCACTGTACTTGGTTCGGAATCGATGCTGCGATTACGAATATGTGTTCTTCTTGCATGGCGTGTGCCGAACAACAATCCGCACCGCCGCGGAAAGTCTTTGCATGGCCAAAAGCCACTTCCCCTTGGCAACGCTTGCACATTGATTTTGCTGGTCCGTTCTGGAATGGTCGATGGTTGGTTCTGGTAGATGCCTTCAGTAATTTTCCTTTTGTTGTCCGGATGTCTTCCACGACGTCATCTGCCACCATCCAAGCGTTGTCTGCTATCTTTTGCATTGAAGGTCTACCGCAGACTATAGTTTCCGACAATGGCCCACAATTCATGTCCGCAGAATTTGTCATTCTGCCAGGCCAATGGTATTCAACATCTGACATCCGCGCCGTTTTCGCCTCAGTCAAACGGTGCCGCTGAACGATTGGTCCGGACTTTCAAGTCACAGATGTTGAAGTTGAGTCGCATTCTCGGGAGGACGCGTTGTTGCTCTTTTTGTCGTCGTATCGCTCTCAGCCCCGAGATGGTCGCTCGCCGGCTGAGTTGCTCCACGGTCGTCCTCATCGAACCCTGATGTCTTTGCTGCATCCGCCGCATAAGGTTCCTGTGCAGCGGCAGACTCCTGCTTTTGCTCCAGGCGACGTTGTATTCTATCGCAACTATCGCGGTTCACGGCGTTGGCTCGCAGGGCGCATTCTTCGCTGCCTCGGCCGCGCGATGTATTTGGTTTTGGGGGCCTCTGGTGAGGTGCGTCGGCATCTCAATCAGCTGCGCCTCTGTCGTCGCACGGGTTCTGCCGCTCCCCGTCTGCTTTCAGCGACGGTGCCGTCCGGTCAGCGCCCTGGGGACCCATCTACTAGCTCGCCTCATCCCCAGGTGTTACCGACGATGCCTTCCATTTTGCCCCATGGCGACGCGCCGCCGCAGCAGCAGCAGCCGCCGCCGCCGCCGCCGCCGCCTGTTCTCCCGCCGGCGCCGCCCGCATTCGACGCTTCGCTGCAGCCGCCAAGCGCCTCCCTGGCTCACGCGCCGCCGCTCGCTTCCCGTGACCAGCTGTCCTCCACCTTGAACCTCTTGCCCGCTCCGGACCACATGACGTCATCGCGCGTCGGGTAACCCGACGCAATGGAGGTCAACCCTTCGGCCCCTCCTGTCTCATTACGGGCGCATACACCGCATGTTGACGTGCACCCTGGACTAGGTTTTCAGGCGTTTCCTAGATCCCCTCGTACCGAATGGCCGGGTGCGGGTGGCACAGCCTCGCCTATTGTTAGGCTCCCCACCTCATCGCATACGTCAACATGGGGTCCTCCCCACGGCGGGCGGAAGCCTTATCTCACGACCGTTCGCCGATTTGCGGGGGAGGAATGTGGTGTCACCGCCAGACACCACACTTGCTAGGTGGTAGCTTAAATCGGCCGCGGTCCATTTAGTACATGTCGGACCCGCGTGTCGCCACTGTGTGATCGCAGACCTAGCGCCACCACAAGGCAGGTCTCGATATACGATAGAGCACTCGCCCCAGTTGTACGACGACATTGCTAGCGACAGTACGGACGAAGCCTTCCTCTCATTTGCCGAGAGTCAGTTAGAATAGCCTTCTGCTAAGTCCATGGCTACGACCTAGCAAGGCGCCAATTGTGACAGTGCATGTACCTTACGAGTCGCATTTGTATAGTCAAGAGAGATGTATCACAAGGAGTCATTAAAGTATAAAGCAGCTACGTACTTTTCTTGCTACCATTCAATAGTTATCCTGTTCCAGACTTCACGCCCGTCTGCGTTAGATAGCGTGCCTATCGGCCCCCTCAAAATAACACTGTGTCGGCACATCTGTCGACACATCAATTTCGACACTGTTTGTAATCATACATGTTTTCAGTCCTACATTACCTAGCGTTTCAGCCACGGCCCTGCATAAAGATTATGATGATGATGACGGTGATGACGATGATGACGAAGACGACGCTGACGATAACATCCAATTCTTTACTCTCATCAGTCTCCTAGAACTTAGAACTACTTAAACCTAACTAACCTAAGGACATCACAAACATCCATGCCGGATTCGAACCTGTGACCGTAGCAGTGCCGCGGTTTCGGACTGAGCGCCTAGAACCGCTAGACCACCGCGGCCGGCTCTGCTTTTACAGAATTCGTTAATAAAGTAACTGCTGGTGTCCAAATTTCTGCATAAGACAAGCGTTTCTTCATGCATATCACCAAATTTTGGTCTCGGTCAAATATCAATTTTATGTTTTAAGTCAGTGGTTCAAGAGTAGCCACGAACAGCTTTTAGCCCACTTGTAATTTCGGAAAAGTAAATAAGAAATAAGAAGGAAAACAGTAAAACGTTGTTAAAAGTCGTTAACATTTGTTTTTATCGAATAGTTTGAAATCAGTTTTTTATCGACGATATAATTGAGCGGCACTACTCTTGTAAAAACCGAACGGAAAAAAGTTATGCCTTCCCCATAATATTGTAGCAACATTGTGTTTGGTTTCTTTGGAATTTCTAGTGCCCGTGAAATGTGCAATCTAATCTTGTCTTGATCGCTAAATTCTTTTTATTAAGATCGTTATAACGCTTTCACTTTTACAGTATCATCAGATTTGTGGTACAAAGAAGTAACGTTCGAATTGATGGAACAGATTTTTATAAAGAACGGTCTGCAGAGTAAATGAGATGACACATAAGTTCAATTACATACGGTGCAGAACATAGTATCTAGTCAAAGTTGAACACCTTACTCATTATCATAGGCCAAACTGGCTTTACAAAGTAAACATGGTCGGCCACCAGGTGTTTCACATTAAAATGACGTGCGAGATCATATCGATACACGCCGTTCACTTCTGCCACCCGGTGGCCGAACGTGTTCACTTTGTAATACGTCGTACTCGCGAGAGCCTGTTTGGCCTCTGATAACGAGTTAGGTGTTGGACTTTGACTAGATACTATGTTTCCATAACGTAAATAATTCAGCTTAAATATCACCGCATTTATTCTAAACAATGTTATTTCATAAGAGTCTGTTTCATAAGCTCTAATGTTAGTTCTTTGTATCACAGGTCTGATGAAACGCCCGTTAAGGAGCAATAGTAAAACATTTAGCGGCCCAGACGAAGATATATCATTGATCCTAACGTGATCGCAGACCCAAGGAAGAACTGCGTGTCGTAGGTAATTTTAGAGCAATTTCCTTTTAGATTGTGTGTATAGCACAGAAGACACGTGAAGCAGTTCTCATAACTAACACACGGAATATCAGACCTGTTAATCATGAATTTTGATGCGTCTTCGGTAGGCCGTGCAGAGTACCTGGCTAGTGGTGTTTCTTGCGACGGCCATAGTGTCCTAGAAAATCGATCTTAAAGTCTCATGTGTGCCGTGTACACCCCTAACTTTAGTCTTGTTTCGACCAATCGAGCGTCGTGCACAGCCTATCGTTGACGGCCACCATGGTGTCGGTACCTTTCTTTACGTGATTGATTCGTGGTGTGGGCAGACTGATGAGGCACTCTGCAATCAGATCTTTGTAGATAAAAGAAGACTATGTACCTGCACTGTAAGAACTTTCCCATCCCTGGTGGTTTATATTTACAAGCAAGTTAAAATTTTCACGAAAAAAACTGATAATGCTCCATAATACATGATCTCATTTAGCAACTATGATTACAGAAGTTAATAAAACAGTCAAGAAGGCTAGGAGAGTGTTTCTGCAAGTTAGAACAGATAAGCAGTTATTAATATCTCACTCAGACAGTGAATCGGTATCACTTAGTTCCAGTAAGGTGGATGTAGAGGAGTTACGGGCAAAGTTAAAGCAGACTGTAAATAGTGGACTGGAGAGCTATGTGCCTAGTAAGTGGTTTAACAAAGAAATTCGGCGGATACTGAGGAAGCATTGGCTGTTGCACACTGAGTTCAAAAGGGAACGCACAAAGGACGACAGGGAAGTTTAGTAGAGATTCGTGCGTCTGTGGAAAGATATATGTACAAAGCATACAATAGCTACCACCGTTACACATTAGCAAGACATCTGGCACACAACCAGAGAAAATCCTGGTCTTACGTAAAATCGTTAAGGGGGTCCAAGGTTTCAATAAGTTCCTTCTTGACAAGTCTGGTGTGGCAGTTGAAGACAGCAAAACGAAAATTTCACGTTGGAGAAACCGTTCACACATGAGAATCGTACAGATACCGTCATTTGACCATCAGACAGATTCGACTATGGACGACATATTAATAGGCATACCAGGCCTAGAAAAACAACTGAACGGATTGAAAGCAAATTAATCACCGGACCCGGATGGAATCCCAGTACGATTTTACAAAGAGTACTCTACAGCATTGGCCCGTTACCTATGTTGCATTTATCTTGAATATCTCGCCCAGTGAGACTGGAAAAAAGCGTAGGTGACTCCAGATATAAGAAGATTAAAAGGTCGCACCCGCCCCCCCCCCCCTCCTCCCCCAATAAAAATATTACAGACCAATATCCCTAACTTCTGTTTGCTGCAGAATCCTTGAACATATTCTAAGTTCGAATATAATAAATTCATTGAGAGTGAGAAGCTTATGTCCACGAAACAGCATGGTTTTAGAAAGCATCGCTCGTGCGAAACTCAGCTTGCCCATTCCTCAAATGATATGCTGAGAACTATGGATGAAAGGCAACAGGCAGATTCCATATTTCTAGATTTCGGGAAAGCATTTGACACGGTACCCCATTGCAGGCTGTTAACGGAGGTACGAGCATATGGAAAAAATTCAGATATGCGAATGGCTCGGAGACTACTTATATAATAGAACGCAGTCTGTTGTCCTGGACGGCGAGTGTTCATCAGAGAAAAGGGTATAGTCAGGAGTTTGCCGGGGAAGTGCGATATGACTGCTGTTTTTCTCTACGTACAGAAATGATTTGGCGAAGAGGGTGGGTAGAAATCTACGGTTGTTTACTGATGATGCCGTGGTGTACGATAACGTGTCGAAGTAGAGTGACAAAATTTCCAGTTGGTCTACTGAATGGCAGCTAGACCTAAATGTGGAAAAATGTAAGCTAATGCGGATGAGTACAAAGATCAAACCTCTAATCTTCGGATACAGTATTACTAGTGCCCTGGTTGACACAGTCAAGTCATTTAAATATCTGTGCGTAACTTTGCAAAGCGATATGTGAGGGAACGGGCATGTGAGAACTGTGGTAGGAAAGGCGAATGGTCGACTTCGGTTTATTGGGAGAATTTTAGGAACGAGTGGTTCACCTGAAACGACACTCCATATAGGACGCTGGTGCGACCGTTTCTTGAATGCTTCTCGAGTATTTGGGATCCGTACCAGATCTGACTGAAGGAAGACATCGAAGTATTTCAGATTCGGTCTGCTAGATTTGTTATCGGTAGGTTCTAACGACACGTCAGTGCTACGGAGATGATTCGGGAACTCAAATGGGAGTATGGGAGTCCCTGAAGGGAAGGCGACATTCTTTTTGTGAAACACCGTTGAGAAAATTTAGAGAACCGTCATTTGAAGCTGACTGCCAAACGATTCTACTGTAAGTAGGCTGTTTAGGTTTTCTCATTGGTAACGCCACGTAGCGCTCTGTATGAAAATCACTGGCTGTGCTGTGTGCAGTCTGTGGCTGTTTTGCATTGTTGTTCGATATTGTAGTGTTGGGCAGTTGGCTGTTAACAGCGGGTAGCGTTGCGCAGTTGGAGGTGAGCCGCCACCAGTGATGGATGTGGGGAGAGAGATGGCGGAGTTTTGAGAGCGGTTGATCTGGACAGAGACAGTAAATTTGTAAGACTGGATATCATGAACTGATATATATATCTTATGACTTTTGAACACTATTAAGGTAAATACATTGTTTGTTCTCTATCAAAATCTTTCATTTGCTAACTATGCCTATCAGTAGTTAGTGCCTTCAGTAGTTTGAGTCTTTTATTTAGCTGGCAGTAGTGGCGCTCGCTGTATTGCAGTAGCTTGAGTAACGAAGATTTTTGTGAGGTAAGTGATTTGTGAAAGGTATAGGTTAATGTTAGTCAGGGCCATTCTTTTGTGGGGATTATTGAAAGTCAGATTGCGTTGCGCTAAAAAAATATTGTGTGTCAGTGTAGTGTTGATCAGAGTAGGTAAAGAGCGAAATGTCTGAGTACGTTCAGTTTTGCTCAGCTGTTTGAAAATCAAATAAAGTAAGAGATTTATCAGCACAGTAATTCAATAATTTTTCTAAGGGGACGTTTCATACTACTGCCGCCAACATAAATTGCGCGTAAAGGCCACGAAGATAAGATATGAGAAATTAGGACTCATACGGAGGTATATAGATAGGCGTTTTTCCATCGCTCTCTTTGCCAGTGGAACGGGAAACGAAATGACAAGAAGTGCTAGAGGGTATCCTCCGCCACGCACCGTACGGTGACTTGCTGAAGTATCTATGCAGATGTAGATGTAGACTTGCTCTTAAGACTAATAGAGAAACCAGTTCCGGGAAGATTCCATAACAATACATACTTCATCTATTTACTGCACCTATTCCCACAGGAATGATCAAATACGCGTGATTCGCACTGAAGTTATTTGAAGAAGGAACAGCCTTTTTGAATTTAAATGAACTGAGTTTTACGTAATCGCTGCTGAACAAACACGTCTGCGTTTTATTAAATGTGCGTCGTATTTACCAATTTGTGCTTCGATTGCTTCTACGACAAATACCATCCGGAATTCTGTTCTAGCACACAAAACGATGCAAGCGATAACGAGCAATACGGTTCTCTAATTTATTGTGTAACAAATGGAGCGCACATTTGGAGAAATTTTGCTGTAAGGACTCATACGAAGGCATATAGATAGTCGTTTTTCCATCGCTCTCTTTGCGAGTGGAACGGGAAAGGAAATTACTACGCCGAAAATGACTAATTTTGAATAATTTTGCATGACGTATGCCATTTACTGATATTGTGCGATGAAATAAAGATAAAAGAAAATATTACAGGCGCAGGATTTTAACTGTACCCCCAGCGTGATAGCAGTGAAGCCTAGCCGCTGCGTTGCGTCCTCTTGGTTGATGTACACTATGTGATCAAAAGTATCCGGACACCCCTAAAACATACGTTTTTCACATTAGATGCATTGTGCAGCTACCTACTGCCATGCACTCCATACCAGCGACCTCAGTAGTGGGGCGCCCCGCGGAACTCACGGACTTCGAACGTGGTCAGGTGATGGAGTGTCACTTCTGTCATACGTCTGTACTCGAAGTTTTCACACTCATAAACACCCCTAGGTCCACTGTTTCCGATGTGGTAATGAAGTAGAAACATGAGGGGACACGTACATCCCAAAGGCGTACAGGCCGACCTCGTCTGTTGACCGACAGACATCGCCGACAGTTGGAGAGGATCGTAATGTGTAACAGGCAGACATCTATCCAGGACATCAAACAGAAATTCCAAACCCGCATCTGGAGCCACTGTAAGTACCATGACAATTAGGCCGGAGGTGACAAAACTTGGATTTCATGGTCGAGCGGCTGCCCATAAGCCGGACATCACTCCGGTAAATGCCAAACGACGCCTCGCTTGCTGTAAGGAGCGTAAACATTGGATGATTCAACAGCGGAAAATCATTGTGTGGAGTGGCGAATCACGGTACACAATGTGGCGATCCGATGGCAGGGTGTGGGTATGGCGAATGCCAGGTAAACGACACCTGCCAGCGTGTGTAGTGGCAACACTAAAATTGGGAGGCGTTGGTGTCGTGTTTTTCATGGCGAGGGCTTAGACTCCTCGTTATTTTAAGTGGCACTATCACAGCACAGGCCTACTTTGATGTTTTGAGCAACTTCTTGATTCCCACTGTTGAAGGGCAATTTGGGGATCGCGATTCCATCTTTCAATACGATCGAGCACCTGTTCATAATTACGGCCTGTGGCGGAGTGGTTACAAGACAGTAACATCCCTGTAATGTACTGGTCTGCACAGAGTCCTGACCTGTATCCTAAAGAACACCTTTGGGATGTTTTGGAACGCCGACTTCGAGCCAGACCTCACCGACCGACATCGATACATCTCTTCAGTACAGCAGTCCCTGAAGAATGGGTTGCCATTAACCAAGAATCCTTCCAGCACCTGATTGAACGTATGCCTTCGAGAGTGGAAGCTGTCATCAAGGCTAAGGGTGGGCCAACACCATACTGAATTGCAGCATTATCGATGCAGGGCGCCACGAACTTGTAAGTCGTTTTTATCCAGGTGTCCGGATACTTTTATCACATGCTGTATGTCTAACGTCACGATTATAGCAGGTACGCATAAAATTTCAATGTAGATTGTCTCGTAAACTAGAGACCTTCGCATGAAAAGGCGCTAGCCACGCACTCAGCCTAGGTCCACGTACTCAGTCTAAATCCGTAATTAACAGGGCTAATGCTCCCGTTATAGGTTTAATGACACTCGAAAGGTATTAAGCAGGATTCCCGTAGCTGTCGGGAAGTACTATTAAGAAGTCATATTTGTAACAATTTTAATAGCTGTTGTGACTTTCAGGTGTTTGTGACGAGTGGTCGTATTATTTTTGTCAACCATGTCCTTATAAGGTCACTAACTACGGCTAAGATGGTGCCACGTGTGGCGTGAAAACCCTATTTCGGTTATCTAAAGCTGGCGCCATACGGGCTCCGTGATTAGAAACATTCTTTAGAAACGACAGCAATGCTATTAGTGATCTTTCTCATACTTTTCACGGTTCTTCTGTGTTTATCTGAGGTATCAATCTTGATCTTTCTGAAATCTTCGCGAACCCTTGTCAGTTTGGGCAAAATGAATTTCACGCCATTCATCAGAGCGGACTGTGGGTAGCAGCTGTCTCCTTGTGTTATTTGCTGCTTATTGCAGCTGGCTCGCCATTATTTACTTTTATGTTTTGCGCGCGCGGGACTGTTAAATAATTGTCGGCAGTTCGTAGTTTTGGATCTCACGGAGCTTTCTCTGATGGACTTCCGACTCGATTTTGTATCACCAATTCACTGATAATTGCAGTAATCTTGCTAGCGTGAACAGGCGAGGAAACGAACATGAAAGTCATTCTTCACCGAGTTAAAAATTTCCTTCTACAAAGGTGTTATATCTTATTGAAGACTGTACTTGTGAGAATGCGTCCAATATTCTGAAACAAAGTTTCTTACGATCTTTTTTCTCATTGTTGGTGTCTCTGTCAGCCAATAGTGGCTCATTGATAGGTAAATTCCTCTCCCAGGTTAATCCACCGATCTCCGTCCAGTGCTACCGTTAGCCTGGGTGGTCCTCCGTAAAATCTCATTTCGCCATACTTGTCTTCACCTGCCCCTTCCTTCCTTCTAAGAGCAAGCATTCCATTGTTTTCTAGTATATGCTTCCTCTGTCATCAGATCATCTCATGACATGTCTCACCGTTACAATTTTAGTGTTGTAGACTGGGTCTGCGCCTCGTTCACTCGCGTTTTCTTTCGTAAGTCTTTATTATCACCGTTTCCCGTCATGTTATATTTAACTGACGAAACCAGCAATGCTCCGCAATTGCTAAATACGTATAAGAATTAGATACTCATCTTAATTGGGAGTATAGCTAGGACACAAAATTCGGTTCCTCGTTGCGATTTCACTCGCTTTGAAGATATGTAGCTCCAAATTGTAATAAATCATATGAAATACGAATGAAAAAGACCCCTTTTAATTTTTACTTTTATCGTTCATAATGATTTTTCAGATATTTTTCTCACACTACATCTACAAAACCTCATTAAATACAACTTCATTTATTTATTTTAATAGTATGCGGTTTTGTGAGGTAGCAGTTCGTGAAGAGCAACATGCGAATTACCGTGCGGAAACCAATGTGATCGTAAATCAGTGCCAATGTTTTTAAATGTCTGACCTTGAGCCTTGTTTATAGTTTGTGGCGGCGCGGTTCCTTCCGTCCTTTTACGACGAACCTGCACCTACCTGTGAACATTGTCTCAGCAGATCATCAGTAGGGAAGCCGAGCGAAACCTACTGTACTTCGACGTGAACCAGGCTGCAATTAAAGTCACTAATCTACGTTTCGGGAGAAAGTTTTCACACGAAATGAAAGGTTGGAAATTTTGTCCTTAATTAATATATTCTGAAACTTAGGTGAACAAGTATCACTACCAAGCCAGTGCTAGTCCTAACACAGTCACTCACAATACCTTTCACTCACGTTAGCAAGTTTATGGTGTTGCAATTACCGAAAACGTAATAGCTACAAAAATACGGATTGTTTTTGATTGAGAATGCCCGACAAATATTAAGTCTGTCGGTACCAAATGCAGTCACAGTTTTTAGCCACGCGGAATTTGTCTTTTCTCGTCACAAAATTCACTTAAAAATTCCGAAATTTCTACACACCCATCGGAATAATTATGCCGTCACTTTACAACACTTTTGACGTATGGAACACTGCTAGATCCGACAACGTATCATTTCCACCGGAACTACTGCTACACACGTCCGAACAGTTTCATGGCTAGGCTCCGACTCCTAGAATACTCTAAGTCTTCTCTACCAGCAGAGAAAGGCACGCAAAGAATATTGCTTCACCATTGGTCAGTTTACTCAACAGCCAATAGCAAAACAACATTCTCCCGCGTCAGGCCGCGCTTTTCATCAATAACCAATCGCAAAATAGTAAACCTAACGACTGCACTTTTTATCGACGTAATTATCTGATATACTGAAGTTTTGTTTATGCATAAAGTTATTTACTATTGTTATTTATACCTGAATTAACTTTCCCTTTACCATAAACTTACTTTACAAATCTGTTTTACAAAAATCCCCTTTGTCGACATCCATACTTCTTCGAAATGTTCCCACACTAAATCCCACTACATAACTCGTTAAACAATTAACTTCATATTAACCTTAAACCACACTCACGCATCATTCATACTTCTAAATCACATTTATAACATTTTACATACACAAAAAGACATAATAACACTTTATGAAAATACTAGAACAGTTTACGAAAAGTATTCTATTACTTTAGTGCACTCTAGTAGACACAATTGAAACTAAATCACAGCCCCCTATCCAATACTGTCCTCTGTCGGCTGATACGTAAACTACGTGCGTGTCCAGTCTCGCGTCACCATCTAAAAATGGCTCTGAGCACTATGGGACTCAACTGCTGAGGTCATTAGTCCCCTAGAACTTAGAACTAGTTAAACCTAACTAACCTAAGGACATCACAAACATCCATGCCCGAGGCAGGATTCGAACCTGCGACCGTAGCGGTCTTGCGGTTCCAGACTGTAGCGCCTTTAACCGCACGGCCACTTCGGCCGGCCGTCACCATCTGTCACTGTCCAGCTCTGAGATACATCTCCCACTTAACCGCCTCCAAGGCAGGATCGGTATATGGCGCAACGCCTCAAGTTGTTGTCAACGAGATCATGACTGGGAAGTGAAGTCGCTTCTAATGAAAACGGTAAATCGATAGGGACTTTTGGTATACGGGGTATGAGATGGTTCTCTACAGTTGCTGAATCTGTGAAAATGACTGCTTCAATGACATTACTTCTCACTGGTTTAATTTGCAGTCGGGTACAGTTACAATGTTTCGGAGGATTGAGGTTCCGTAGTTGTACTACAGGAACGCCTACTTCAAGCCTGAAACGGTGTGGTGGAAAGCCAGCTGAGTTCAACGAATTTAGAAATGCTGGTAGATAATGAACTGCATCTGTAGTAGTGAGTACAGTATCCATTTATTGGTATTCCTCATGTTCTCCTGTTACTTTTTCCAAAGTAATAATGTTTATTTCTGATGCATAAATGTTCGGGAGTGTTATGATTGCTTTTTCACATAACCAATGGTAGGGATTCTGCAAAAGGTAATTGACATTAGGATTAGTTTTAGAAATTAGAGAATCAGTTTATGTCATAATGTTACCAAGTTTCTCAACGACAGAGATATGACCATGCTCATGATGTATTGTTCCATTTCCAACACAGCGTAAGTGTAATGGGAAGAATATCACCACCTTCAATGTGTACTCTCACGTTACATCTTAAATGCAAATTAATAACAGATGTCCATATAGATCATGATTTAAGACAAGTTTTGATAATATCAGCCCTTGTTCGTTCAGGTATTCCTGGCAAATTTCGCTAAAATCACCAGCAAATGCAAAAGTTAAGCTATCCATAAATTGAACACATGAGCCAAGGACTTTGAGAGTATATTTGATAACTTCAACATGAGCTCGATGTATTATTGCGCATTCGTACCAGATGAACAGTTTTACATCTTGGAAAAGTTTAGCAAGACGTCTGTTTTTCGATAGAACAGCCGGCTGGAGTGGCCGAGCGGTTTTTGGCTCTACAGTCTGGAACCGCGCGACCGCTACGGTCGCAGATTCGAATCCTGCCTCGGGCATGGATATGTGTGATGTCCTTAAATGGTACCAGAGGGAGCTGTGGAGGATAAAAACTATAGCGGAAGACAGACATCCAGCAAATTCGTGGAAGGCCGCATCAAACCAACCAGAAGACATAATGACAACTGTGTAGGAAAGAAGACTCGGAGAAAGCGTTTTATTTTAGTTTTTGTAATATCACTTAGTAGAAACAATGTGTAATTGTTTAATTGTAGCCCTATCGTAATGAAAACGTACTGCAAGGAAGGAAACAAAACAACCCATTTTCACGACTCATCTACACTGTTATATATAGTACACTGTTTTCTATACAACTGGTGCTTGAAACGTATGTATCCCAACTCGAAATGGTATAGGGTGTAGCTTTAGTTTTTGGGATACCATATAGTTAGAGTAAGTGAAAGGAACATAAAATTTACCATGGTAAAACAATGATCTTAAATCAGTCCAATCTTGAGCCTTCTTTATTCTTACTTCAAACGAAACTTAGATTTGTTTAAACAGGATGTGTGAAACCTTTGGGGTCATTGGTGTACCAGGTATGAGATACATATTTCCAGCTGCTGTATATGTTGGGATAGTAGCTTTAATGACATCATTTCGCATACTTTTAATGTGCGAATGGGTAGCATTACAAAGTCTAGGGCAGTTCATATTGGGTAGCTGTGTGTAACGTACTGCCTACAAAGAGAATATATGGTAATATTATTAATAAATTTATCATCTTAAAAACTAATAGTTCAATTTGTAATGCATGTAGACGACCTTGCGTAAAAAGAAACTAACTGCAAGTCATCTCGAACAATATTTAAATGACAATATCTGAGAGGCATGCTTTTTTAACAGATGCTACATGTTACGCAACGCACATTAAACAACTTTTGTTTTTGAGCTTTGTACAAGTTACGAAATCGACGCATGATTACTTTGATACAAGTGATTATCCAATAGATAATATTTATGGTATTCCACAAGTGCACAAGAAATTTGTAGGAAAAATGTAAGATGAATGCAATGGAAAAATAAAGGAAGACTTTGTGTCTTGAGAGTAAAACTGTATGCTTATAAAGTTGGCGACAAAATAGAGAAAAAATCTAAAGGAGTTATGAAATGTATTGTTAAACATAGAATAAGCTTAGAAGATTATAAAGATTGTTTGTTCAACAATCGAGTTCAGTACAGCAAAATTTATATGTTTGGAAGTGAAAAACATGAAGTCTATATAGTTGAAACAAACAAGGGAACATTGAGTTGTCATGTGACAGAAGATATGTTTTCGTAAATAAAATAGATACATTACCATACAGACATTACAAATTATTAAAAAAATCGAATAAAAATGTTTCTATATAAGAGACTCTAATCAATAAGCTCAACAATGCAAGTGTTTCGAAACAGATTAAAACATTAAGTGAATGAGAGATAAATGTTTTATATAATATTACTGGAAGTATGGAGAAAATATTTGTGTGAAACTTGATAACGATTTTCAGATTATTTTACCACATAGATTACATAATTTAATTACTGATTGGGATTTATAGTTAACTGAAAAAAAACAGATAAAACTGAAATATAAAGGTATGAAGAAAGTTCAAAATAGGAACAACTAACGTCGTGATCTGGAATTCACTCCATGAAAATTTTTTAAAAATTTTGTTTTTTCCAATTAAATTTTGCATCTTTTAGATGGACAATATCAAATAATTAAAGCAGTGTGGTGACTGCCTAGAGAAAAAGAATATTAATGAATTTTATAAAGATAAATATCGAAAAGATTGATATTGTATGATTTGTACAGAATGTAAAAAATATAACTCAGAAATTAAAGTTACTTATGAATGTGGTAGAACTGTAAATAAGCCTTCTCTCAAAAAACCTTTACAATTGACAGATCGTAAAAATCTTATAGCTGCTCAAGAAGAAAGAGCTAGGAATATTTTAGGTAGGGAATAAATTTCTTACATCCACCATAATTCGTTTTATTTATTTTCTCACATTCACATTTTATAAAAAAATATTAAATTTATTTTCTTACGTTCACCTTTTGTGATGAAAGATAAATAATTTATAAGTGAGTGTGATAATAAAAAATATAGATTTTTATTGATTTTCTAAGTAATGTAATATAAAATGGACATTTTTTAAACGGAAATATGTGAATTTTGAGCTAGAATTGGAATTAGGTAGTAGATAAAAAATACCGGCCCTGGGTCACTTGGTTCAGTCCTGGTGTGAGCCAGGTCTGAGCCAAATGAACTGGCACTTTTAATTTACTTCCGTGCTGTTTTCTGACCACAGCAGAGCTGTTAGTGACTGAGTGGGAAATTTGTTATTTTTATACATTTTCTGTTTACTATCGTCTCTTTGAGAGAAGTTCTGTCTCACTTTCTTAAATATCATTTCAGTTGGGGCGAAACTTTTGTAAGAAAATAGATATTGTTTGGTGGGAGGAGTCAAGTTGCTTAAAGTGGAGTCGCAAATGCGTTTGTTTCGAAGAAATTAGGTGGGGTGGGTATTCATTTTTGTGTGTTCCTTGGGTTGTATGCTGAATAGTGTTATGTATTCAGTTTCTGATTTTTCGCTAATTTAGATTTTTTGTACGATTGTGCTCTTTAAAGACCAGTGACGTGTTGAGGTCACTGTCGAAGTATCGTAAACTGTAATACATATATGAGATGAGATTAGCATTGTGTTGATACGTGTATTCTGACTGCATAAATGTACAGCGCTTAGGGAAGAAAAGTTCATTCTCCTGTGGCCACTGAAGCAGTTTTCAACATATACTGTATAAGATAACGCGGTTATAGGAGATTATATCATGCCGAGGACATCCAGCGGACATAATCAGCAATGTTACGTTCTCTCCCTCACCGAGCAGGATGCTGCAGTCGACGTCTTGTGTCTTGAAACGGGTTCTGTTACGTACACTGCTCCTCTTCCGACAGACTCACATCTGCTGACTCTGTACTACGAAAACTCTGTACTTGATCTAATATCACATTTACGAAGGTAAAGTGGTCCATAAGAGCACAGTCACTCTAAGTGATGTACAGTGTGAATAAAGCTAAGAAGCTAAAAAAACTAAGAGCTCTGAACTAATCCAATGGATCTGTTCCATTCATAGACCACTGTCAGTCCCAGCCCAAATCATGACGCTCACAAAGCAGGCGTTTGCTCGAAATACGACATTAAAATCAGGAATCACATTACAGTAATGGGTCTCGATGAGAAGACGAAGAGAGCGACAACGGGTAAGAGAAATTAAGTTGTTTCTGATTGTCAGCGGCCTCATAAACCTAAAATATTTCTAGTAATGTTCTATAAAAATTTAGGAATATCTACCATTAAATTAATATTTTTTCTGTGTACGCCTTTCTAGAAATGTACCATTTCTCTAGAAAGTACATAACACTTACTCAGTAAAATATATTTCTTGCCTTCGTGTGATTAATAATTTAGTTACTACATACAGCTAGACTCATATATTTACTTATATATTTTCTTCCTTTGTGGCAATGAGCAAACCTGCTAGTAAATATAATAAGGTTTTCGTTGAGATTCACGAGAGTTTTGGAGCACAGAATGCCTCTCACATCGAATATACTGGTAAAGGGCAAAACGTCTTCACTTTGCTCAGGGAGCCCTAAGATAGAATGTTCTCCGCCTGATTCTTAAGATAATTAGCTGGGAAAGATAAATATGTGCAATGCAAACCGACATGAGAGATTATTCAATTTGCAGATCTGATCTGAAAACTACAACCTTTATTTAAATAATACGTAAATAATAGTTGCATTTTCGACTGTTAGTAAACTCTGGAGTCACAGATTTGCACCCCATGCGCAATATCATTACGATATATCAGTTCAACAACAGTTAAACAGTGCCTACAGCAATTGTAAATTAATTAAAATTTTGATTGTTTTTTGTAACCTGTACGTTCATATATACTTATATGAATATGAGGCTACGTCTACAGAAGACATTCAGTTATTTACAAATTAGCAGGAAATGATTTTCAGAAGTTGGAGCTGATCTATCAGTACTCGTTCTTCGCAAACTGTTTCGGTTGAGGACATGAAACTTACAATAGTCGCTCTAGCAATTCGGTTTGTTATCTGAAACACGTTTTACAATACTGAGAACAAAGCTAGAAACACTCTACAGCAGAAAAGACTTACAACCCGCAGGTGGCGCTGTTGCAATGCTGCAGCTTCGATTAGACAACAGCTTGAATCTAAACACATTTCCGCAGTTACGCGAACTAATGAGGATAATTATAACAATTCCTCTTACAACAGTTGAGCCTGAACGTTGTTTTTCAACAATGAACAGGATAAAAACCTTTTTTAGAAACACAATGATAGAGGACAGGCTTTCGGCATTGGCAGTGCTTGCAATTGAGAAAAAGTTTGTGAATCATACTAAAGACTTCAATCATAGAGTGATCGAGACGTTTGTGCGATTGAAAAACAGACGCATGGATTTTATTTATAATTAGGCAATGTCAGTCATGTTGCTGTATAATTTTCTCTATTTAATGTGCATCCACAGTGCAGTATAACGTGTATTAATATCAACTTTTGTGTGGATAATACGGAAGGATAGAATATTTCATAAGACGGGATTATGCCGTTTTCCTGCTTCAGAAACTGAGACTTGGTGTGTCATAAGATTTAGTAATATTAATATTTGGATGACGAGACGGAGAATAGTGAAAGCTTATACATTATTTCGTTCTTGCGTAAACTCTACTTAATTATGCACAACACAACAAAATTTCATAAAATCGTATCTTTCCTTCCTCAGACAACTTATGCTTATTATTATTTCTATTATTATTATTTATTATTATTATTATTATTGACAGTAGCTACAGTTGTATAGATTTGTTCATAGTCATAGCTGTTCTACAGCAGATGTTATTTCACGTAGTCAGGTTGATCTAAGTCTAAAAATTTGTGAACACCCTAAATGTATACTCACGAGGTACCGCTGGACTTGTCATCTTACATCTTCCAGTTCTGGACAAAATTACCATACCTAGAGGAACATTAAAATAATTCACAGACCCTGTGGAAAACAAAGTAAATAAAAACCACACCCAACATGAGAATTTAGCCAATAAATATAACAGAAAACATTTTTTTATATATTTATAGAAAGTGCAAGCATTTTCATCGGCAGTTTACAATAAAATTGTTGTTATGTTTACAGAAGATCCTACGTCTGACTACAGTGTCTACAACAATGAGTCAGTGACTGCAATTACAGCACCTCGACAAATTAGTTCTGACTATGAAAAGTATTATTAGAAGTACGATGGCGTAGGCTACTGTAAATTGCACAACTCACAGGTAACCTGGCCGAAGGCAAAAACTATTTGTGAAGAAGAAGGTGGACATCTGGTAATGGTTAATTCGAAGAAGGAAGAAGAAGTTATTATGAAGATGCTGAACGGGCATTCTTTTGTGTGGGTTGGAGTACGTTACCATCAGCAAAGAGGCTACTGTGGCAAACTTCACGGTAAGCATTACACTTAGCGCACACCATACATCTCTGTAGAATGATTAAATTAATTGTCTTCAGTAATAAGGAACTGTAGATTTATATGAAAATTATGTCTATGAAACTCACCATTTAAACAACTATTGGCCTATACTTAAGGGCCGCACATTCGCTCATAAAATTTTTTTGAGCATCCAGCGACATCCGTAGCTCAAATGTTATGTGTATTTCGACTGAGAACGCTACGGAAGTTATTAGGTGGCAACTTTTATTAAGTTGTTATTATTATTGTTTTCCCACGAGCTGATTTGTGAAGTTCAGCAGAGAGTGGTTCACCTGCCATTCTTTATCGAAACTATATTTAAAATGTGAATATAATTTTAAAGTAGTTAAATGAAAAATAATAGGAAAAAATTAAGTTTAGTTAGTTAACGATCAAGCAGAAAATGGTTAGAGGTCATTTAAAAAAATGTGCCTAAGTCTGTCTTTCTAATGAGAACAATCTGTGGTTTCGGATCAGGACCGTAAGTTGTTACTGGGAGTGTATAATGGTCCTTTGCGAAGAAGTATGACAATACGAGGAGAGTTGGTGTTGGAATGTTTGGATGTGTAAAGCGGGAGAGAGGGTGACAGGAAGCATGCGATTTGGAGCAGACAGAAATACAGCCGAGGCCATATTATGCTCAGGAGTTTTTGTCCAATTTACTTACAAGGGAAACTACCCATTGCACCCCTCTCAGATTTAGTGGTAAAATGGCCCAGTCGGTAGCCCGTCAAAAGCTGGAGATACATAAAGCATAAAAGCAAGAAGTAACAAAATAAAAATAGTGAACGCTCCAAGCTTAAAATGTGCGATATCTAACAAATTGCAAGAACAGCGCCGTTGCGGTTGTGTGTTCATGGTTTGGACTGCTGAGTGGGACATCCGCGTTCAAACTTCCCTTCTACTCAATTTTTTTTTTTTTCCGAAAAGTTATGAGCTTCCGTTCGGTCATTGTCATCTGTTCCCCTTCTGTAGTCTGTCAATTGTCGTACTACACACTGGTTATAGAATATGAGTCGTGACGTAAGAATATATTACCGCCCAAAGTGAATGTGATTAATAGCGAAAGCAGCCAAGATCCTGCATAGACATCTCACAGAAATGAAAACGACAAAAAACGGGTGTGAACTATGTTGTAACAAAGTAATTCAAAAGTCAAAACTTCCAAGGCGAAATGTAAGAGCCACAACATGTGGTACTTGTGTAGAACAAATAGAAGGTACGTACATCTGGAGGTCCCTTCCCTACACCTCGATGTTACAAACGGGTAATTCATAATTTTGTGAAAAAATAAATAGCTGCACCAACGAGATCTGAACACAGATCTCCCTCTTCGGTTTCAGCACCGTCACCACAAAATCTCAACGCCGCGGCTATTCAAATCCTCTCGGTGTTACACATCTCAAGTTTAGACACTTTACTGTTTCTATTTTGCATCTTTTTGCACAGTTCAATACACCTTTTTCCTCTTTTCACGATTGATCTGTGTTCAGTTTTTGACGGGCTATCCGCTGCGCCATCTTACCACTAAATCTGAGGGAGGTGCGACGGGGAGTTTCCCTTGTTAGGGAATTCTACTATAAGTGAAAACTGTGACAGGGAAGGCAAATGGTCGACTTCGGTTTATTGGGAGAATTTTAGGAAAGAGTGGTTCACCTCTGAAGGAGACCGCATATAGGACGCTGGTGCGACCTATTCTAGAGTACTGCTCGAGTGTTTCGGATCCGTAACATCTACATCTACATACATACTCCGAAATCCACCATACGGTGCGTGGCGTAGGGTACCTCGTACCACAATTAGCATCTTCTCTCCCTGTTCCACTCCCAAACAGAACGAGGGATAAATGACTGTCTATATGCCTCTGTACGAGCTCTAATCTCTCTTATCTTGTCTTAGTGGTCTTTCCGCGAAATGTAAGTTGGCGGCAGTAAAATAGTACTGCAGTCAGCCGCAAATGCTGGTTCTCTAAATGTACTCAACGATTCACGAAAAGAACACCTCCTTTCCTCTAGAGACTCCCACCCGAGTTCCTGAAGCATTTCCGTAACACTCACGTGATCATCAAACCTACTAGTAAGAAATCTAGCAGCCCGCCTCTGAACTGCCCCCATGACCTCCCACAATCCGACCTGATAGGGATCCCAAACGCTCGAGCAGTGCTCAAGAATAGGTCGCACCAGCGTTCTATTAGCGGTCTCCTTTACAGATGAATCACATCTTCCCAAAATTCTGCCAATGAACCGAAGACGACTATCCACCTTCCCCACAACTGCCATTACATGCTTGTCCCACTTCATATCGCTCTGCAATGTTACGCCCAAATATTTAATCGACGTGACTGTGTCAAGCGCTACACTACTAACGGAGTATTCAAACATTACAGGATTCTTTTTCCTATTCATCTGCATTAATTTACATTTATCTATATTTAGAGTTAGCTGTCATTCTGTACACCAATCACAAATCCTGTCCAAGTCATCTTGTATCCTCCTACAGTCACTCAACGACGACACTTTCCCGTACACCACAGTATCATCAGCAAACAGCCACACATTGCTGTCCACCCTATCCAAAAGATCATTTATGTAGATAGAAAACAACAGCGGACCTACCCCACTTCCCTGGGGCACTCCAGATGATACTCTCACCTCCGATGAACACTCACCATCGAGGACATCGTACTGGTTTCTATTACTTAAGAAGTCTTCGAACCACTCACATACTTGGGAACCAATCCCATGTGCTCGTACCTTAGCTAGGAGTCTGCAGTGGGGCACCGAGTCAAACGCTTTCCGGAAGTCAAGGAATATGGCATCCGGCTGATACCCTTCATCCATGGTTCGCAAGATATCATGTGAAAAAAAGGGCGAGTTGCATTTCGCAGGAGCGATGCTTTCTAAAGCCGTGCTGATGCATGGACAGCAACTTCTCTGTCTCAAGGAAATCCATTATATTCGAACTGAGAATATGTTCGAGAATACTGCAACAAACCGATGTTAAGGATATTGGTCTGTAATTTTGAGGGTCCGTCCTTCTACCCCTCTTATATACAGGCGTCACCTGCGCTTTTTTCCAGTCGCTCAGGACCTTACGTTGGGCAAGAGATTAGCGATAAATGCAAGCTAAGTAAGGAGCCAATGCAGTAGAGTACGCTTTGTAAAACCGAATTGGAATCCCATCAGGACCTGGCGATTTATTTATTTTCAACCCATTCAGCTGCTTCACAACCCCAGGGATGTATATCACTATGTCCTCCATACGGGAATCTGTACGAGACTCAAACAGCGGTATGATTGTACGATCCTCCTGCTTGAAAGATTTCTCAAATGCTAAATTTAAAATTTCAGCTTTCGTTTTGCTGTCTTCCGTTGCCAGGCCAGACTGATCAGTGAGTGACTGGATGGAAGCCTTCGACCCGCTTACCGATTTTACGTAAGATCAGAATTTCCTTGGGTTTTCAGCAAAATCTTTTGCTAAGTTATAACGATTGTAGTGGCTGAATGCTTCGCGCATCGCTCTTTACAACAGCACGAATCTCTACTAACTTTTGCCTGTCCTCATTCTCCCGATCTTTCTTGTACCGCGAGTGCAACTGCCTTTGCTTCCTGAGCATTCTCCGAATTGCGCTGTTAAAGCACGCTGGGTCTTTTCCGTCCGTAACTCACTTTTACGGCACATACTTGTCCAATGCGTGATTTACAATGTGTTTAAAATTTGCCCATAATTCTTCCACGTCCATTTGCTTATCTGCTCTTTCTAGTAGGAATACTCTCCTAGGCTCCTTGACCGACTTTTTAACTTTCGTAACCATAGTCGTAATGACAACATCATGATCACTAATCCCTGTCTCAACACTGACACCGTCGATGAGGTCTGCTCTGTTCGGGGCTACCAGATCTAAAATATTTCCATTACGCGTTGGCTGTCGATTTAGCTGCTCAAGACAGTCCGATGAAGGAAGGCATCGAAGCAATTCAGAGAAGGGCTGATAGATTTGTTACCGGTAGGTTCGAACAGAACGTAAGTGTTACGGAGATGCTTCGAGAACTCAAATGGGAATCCCTGGAGGGAAGGCTGCGATCCTTTCGGAAAACATTATTGACAAAATTTAGAGAACCGGCACTTGAAGCTGACCGCCGAAAGATTCTGCAACCGCCAACATACATCGCGCGTAAGGACCACGAAGATAAGATACCAAAAATTAGGGCTCATACGGAGACATACAGACAGTCGTTTCTCCTTCGCTCTATTTACGAGTGACACAGGAGGGGAAATGGCAAGTAGTGGTACAGGGTGCCCTCTGCCACGCATCTTACGGTGGCTTGCGGCGTATTTATGTAGATGTAGATGTATGAGGGGTAAATTTAGATGTTGATACATGATCATGCCTGCATACAAGGGACTTAATGACCATGGTCTACAATGACGTGAGGCTGGTGAATCACTGTTAGTAGGTCTCTTAAAGTTGTTTGCTACGTGGTATAAATAGAACGATTCGCCAGGTCTCTCAGAATAGAAACCTGCCTCAGTGATGAGTTTTAAAGTGGTGATATGAAAATAAAAAGGAAAGGAAATCCTTAGGATGTCTATAAATAGCGTAAAAATCACCAGAAAACAAGGTGGTGTTTTTTACTACGGAATAATTGATCAGTAATGCTGTGATCAGCATGTTACGGTACGTTCATAGAACGTTTACTGTTGATGTGCGAAATAGATCGGAAAGATATATCGAAGCATTCGTAAACTGTTTGGGACAGAGAGTTACCGAAATGAGAGGTTCACGAGGCATTGCGAAGCTGGTGGCAAAGACTGATGCGGAGTGGGATGCTTTGCTTAGGTTATCAGGTAGTCGGCCGTTACTACGCATGGTTAATTAGTAAGGAGTACTGTTCTGGCAGTGTCACTATGGTAGACCTTTAAGTACTTACAGGATTTCACTAACACAGTGGTGCATAGTTTGGGCCATGTATAGTGTTCAATAGCTTTGTAACGTTTTGCAATATTTTACGATGGTGCATAGGTGTATCATGGTCACGAGTCAGCAGGAGAGAACAACGTAAGTGGCTTCACTCGAGGAAGAGGAACAGCGCTCGTGAAGGGACAGTGGGAAGATGAGGGTAATTGGAATTTTCGTTGGAGTATGGACACATACAGTACGTGTTCAAAAGTATCCGGACACTTAGCTGAAAATGACTTACAAGTTCATGGCGACCTCCATCGGTAATGCTGGAATTGGCCTACCCTTAACCTTGATAATAGCTTCCTCTCACGCAGGCATACGTTCAGTCAGGTGCTGGAAGGTTTCTTGGGGAATGGCAGGCCATTCTTCACGGAATACTGCACTGAGGAGAGGTATCAATGTCGGTCGGTGAGGTCTGGCACGAAGTCGGCGTTCCAAAACATCCCGAAGGTGTTCTATAGGACTCAGGTGAGGACTCCGTGCAGGCCAGTGCATTACAGGGATGTTATTGTCGTGTAACCGCTCCGCCACAGGCCGTGCAATATGAACAGGTGCTCAATCGTGTTGAAAGATGCAACAACCATCCCCGAATTTCTCTTTAACAGTGGAAAGCAAGAAGATGCTTAAAACATCAATGTTGACCTGTGCTGTGATAGTGCCACGAAAATCAACAAGGTTTGCAAGCCTCCTCCATGATAAACACGACCACACCATATTACCACCGCCTCCGAATTTCACTATTGGCACAATACACGCTGGCAGATGACGTTCACCGGGCATTCACCATACTCACACCCTGCCATCAGATCGCCACATTGCGTACCGTGATTCGCTACTTCACACAACATTTTTCCACTGTTCAGTCGTCCAATGTATACGCTCTTTACACCGAGCGAGGCGTCGTTTAGAATTTACTGGCGTGATGCGTGGCTTATGAGCAGCCGCTCGACCACGAAATCCAAGTTTTCTCACCTCCCGCCTAACTGTCACAGTACTTGCAGTGGATCCTGATGCAGTTTGGAATTCCCGTGTGATGGTGTAGATAGATGCCTGCCTATTACACATTACGACCTTCTTCATCTGTCGGTGGTCTGTGTCAGTCAACAGACGACGTCGGCCTGTACGCTTTGTGCTGTACGTGTCCCTTAACGTTTCCACTTCAGTAGCACATCGGAAACAGTGGACCTAAGGACGTTTAGCAGTGTATATCGCGTACAGACGTATGACGCAAGTGCCATCCAATCACCTGACCACGTTCGATGTCCGTGAGTTCCGCGGTGCGTCCCATTCTGCTCTCTCACGATGTCTAATGACGACAGAGGTCGCTGGTATGGAGAACCTGGCAGCAGATGGCATCACAATGCACCTAATATGAAAAACATATGTTTTTGTGGGTGTTCGCATACTTTTGATCACATAGTGTACGTCTAATGTAGAAGCCATGTGATGCGACTAATATCATAAGAATATCAGAAGGTTATGGAAAGCCAATGTTCAGTTATCAGTGCGTTCTTGTTAGGCCTTCTATTTGATGTCAAACTAATGTTGGAATCATGTGGACGGCCGTTGAGACTGGCTGTGAAGGGAGAGAGATTTGTGTAGTGATTCGTGAGTAAGACAGATGTGCGGGAACATCCAGTCACATCTAGATTTGCCGAGTAACACATCTGCGAATTCGGTAGTGAAGATACTTTCAGGATAGATATGCTGTGGGTTGGGTCCTAGGGCTCTTCCAAGAGTCTGCGCTTTGAGCCTTTCCTGGGAGACCAGTTTTAGATTCCGATGCACCACTGCAGGTTCACTGTATCCCTTAAACCTTCACATTGACGATGTTGTTGTTGTTGTTGTGGTCTTCAGTCCTGAGACTGGTTTGATACAGCTCTCCATGCTACTCTATCCTGTGCAAGCTTCTTCGTCTCCCAGTACCTACTGCAACCTACATCCTTCTGAATCTGCTTAGTGTATTGATCTCTTGCTCTCCCTCTACGATTTTTACCCTCCTCGCTGCCCTCCAATGCTAAATTTGTGATCCCTTGATGCCTCAAAACATGTCCTACCAACCGATCCCTTCTTCTAGTCAAGTTGTGCCACAAACTTCTCTTCTCCCCAATCCTATTCAATACCTCCTGATTAGTTACGTGATCTACCCACCTTATCTTCAGCATTCTTATGTAGCACCACATTTCGAAAGCTTCTATTCTCTTCTTGTCCAAACTGGTTATCGTCCATGTTTCACTTCCATACATGGCTACACTCCATACAAATACTTTCAGAAACGACTTCCTGACACTTAAATCTACACTCGATGTTAACAAATTTCTCTTCTTCAGAAACGATTTCCTTGTCATTGCCAGTCTACATTTTATATCCTCTCTACTTCGACCATCATCAGTTATTTTACTCCCTAAATAGCAAAACTCCTTTACTACTTTAAGTGTCTCATTTCCTAATCTAATCCCCTCACCATCACCCGATTTAATTGGACTACATTCCATTATCCTCGTTTTGCTTTTGTTGATGTTCATCTTATATGCTCCTTTCAAGACACTGTCCATTCCGTTCAACTGCTCTTCCAAGTCCTTTGCTGTCTCTGACAGAATTACAATGTCATCGGCGAACCTCAAAGTTTTTATTTCTTCTCCGTGGATTTTAATACCTACTCCGAATTTTTCATTTGTTTCCATTACTGCTTGCTCAATATACAGATTGAATAACATCGGGGAGAGGCTACAACCCTGTCTCACTCCTTTCCCAACCACTGCTTCCCTTTCATGCCCCTCGACTCTTATAACTGCCATCTGGTTTCTGTACAAATTGTAAATAGCCTTTCGCTCCCTGTATTTTACCCCTGCCACCTTCAGAATTTGAAAGAGAGTATTCCAGTTAACGTTGTCAAAAGCTTTCTCTAAGTCTACAAATGCTAGAAACGTAGGTTTGCCTTTTCTTAATCTTTCTTCTAAGATAAATCGTAAGGTTAGTATTGCCTCACGTGTTCCAACATTTCTACGGAATCCAAACTGATCTTCCCCGAGGTCCGCTTCTACCAGTTTTTCCATTCGTCTGTAAAGAATTCGCGTTAGTATTTTGCAGCTGTGACTTATTAAACTGATAGTTCGGTAATTTTCTCATCTGTCAACACCTGCTTTCTTTGGGATTGGAATTATTATATTCTTCTTGAAGTCTGTGGGTATTTCGCCTGTCTCATACATCTTGCTCACCAGATGTTAGAGTTTTGTCATGACTGGCTCTCCCAAGGCCATCAGTAGTTCTAATGGAATGTTGTCTACTCCCGGGGCCTTGTTTCGACTCAGGTCTTTCAGTGCTCTGTCAAACTCTTCACGCAGTATCTTATCTCCCATTTCATCTTCATCTACATCCTCTTCAATTTCCGTAATATTGTCCTCAAGTACATCGCCCTTGTATAAACCCTCTATATACTCCTTCCACCTTCCTGCCTTCCCTTCTTTGCTTAGAACTGGGTTTCCATCTGAGCTCTTGATATTCATACAAGTGGTTCTCTTCTCTCCAAAGGTCTCTTTAATTTTCATGTAGGCAGTATCTATCTTACCCCTAGTGAGACAAGCCTCTACATCCTTACATTTGTCCTCTAGCCATCCCTGCTTAGCCATTTTGCACTTCCTCTCGAGCTCGTTTTTGAGACGTTTGTATTCCTTTTTGCCTGCTTCATTTACTGCATTTTTATATTTTCTCCTTTCATCAATTAAATTCAGTATTTCTTCTGTTACCCAAGGATTTCTATTAGCCCTCGTCTTTTTACCTACTTGATCCTCTGCTGCCTTCACTACTTCATCCCTCATACATAGGATGTAAAAAAAGTTCCTGCATGACTTGCTGCTTAACATTTTCAAGGATGAGTGAGGGTATTATGTATCACTGAGATGGAACCGGAAACTCTTTATTTCAGTGTTATAACTCTCTTTTCCATTAATCACGGGAAAAGCACAAGAACAGAACTTACCAGCATTCAGCTTCAAATAATTCTTACACAACTTGTTCAGGATGCCCTCCGTTATCAATGCCACACTCGTTAATCCGTTGCTGCGGTGTATCTCGTATGACCTGCTACACTGTGTACCATGTCGGAGCCTTCCACAGTACTGTCATTAAGACTCCATGGGTCTTGTACAGGAGGCTAATAGACTAGGGCTTTTATTTCCCCCCACAAATAAAAAAGCAGACTTCGTTACTGGGAATGTGGAGGGTGGGGAAGTGATCCATGTCTTCCTATACATTCCTTGTGGATTTCTTAGTAAGAAACTTACAGAAACTGAAAATGCTTTAGGTTTTGCTGAACTGAAAAGGGTTCTCCTTGCAGTTCTCGGAAAGCGTTGCCAATTGATCACTGGTTGGTACTGTTTTCGGAGAAAAACACAGGTTAAGTAATATAGGCTTTGAGAGCGTTTAAAAGTCCATTACGGATACGTGAAGGACTTAGCTGTTACTTACTTTGGAGATTAATCTAGAATTATTGACATCCCAATAGGTAAAGTGACTACATAGCTGGCTGGTCCTTGGATACAAGGGATTACACCATCACATGACACTTTTACGAAGAGGAATCGGTAGAAAAATCGTGGAAATTCAACATCTTGAATCGCATGTAAACTAAAAAAATATTCTTCTCTCATGGCGTGACGGAACCGTTCATTCAACCAAAGTATATGCCAGCCGTGCGTGGCTCGTGTTCGTGCTATCTCTTATTTAACATCCTTTTGCCGTACTGCCATCTTGTTATGTTAGTTTCAATTACTTGTGTCACTGAGTTTCTGCTTATCGATATAAGCCCTGCCGTATGATCTTTGAGGGCTGCTATTTCTTCCTGGTCGTCGTGTGTCGTGGAGTCAGTTGGAACGTGCCAGCAGTTAGTTCGGACCTGGCAGTGTTTGAGTTGGCACGCAGCACAAGTTCAGTTGGGGCGCGGCAGCAGTGAGGTCTGGAACGCCATGACTCGCCCAACGGTTGCCAACACACATGATTGGAATGTGGACGACTTTGGTCGGTCGGTCGGTCGGTCGGTCGGTCGTCTTTCCGGACGACGTGTAGTTGGCCGACGATCGCTTATGGGTTGGCTGTGTGTGCTGACTCGTGATTCGTCCCTGTTATTGTATAGTCATTGTTGTTAGCATTGTCTAGTTCTTCGTGCATGTGTTCATGAAACTGTGTAGTTTGTGTGATTTTGACTGACAAGTTATTTGAAATGTTGTTGGCGTACTGGCTCTGAGCAATCAGTCGGTTGGCGCGGAGCAGTGAGAAATTCTCAGCGGGGCGTAGTTTGTCCGGGCCTGCTGGCAATCTCTATGCGGTGTCGGAGTGTGTGGTACTGTTCCCATTGCTACGAGGTCCGTCGCTCACCGACCCTGGACACGAAAGTTGAGTTTTGATTTAACCTACCAGCAAGTCAAGACTGTGCACATTATGTCGTTTGGAGTTCGTTGTCGGCTGTTGGGATATTCCTACAAGCAACAACGTGATTTTCAAGTTGGAAAATTCTAGCCACACTCCGGTCGAGTTTCACTATATTTGCTTATTTGAATTGAAATACACCAGCCGAATCTTCTGACCTGTGTCCGTTAACGTTCCTGTTACCTGCCCTGGCCGTTGACGTAAATTTAAGGCAGTGTAGTTTCCTCATCGTGTTGTTGCTGTCCAGCACAGTGTGTAGTTTGACAGCTCCATGTATCATTGGTTGTAGACGCCAATATCTTCTATGTTGTTCTGTTGAACTCCCTGTTGTGCCCTGGTCAAGTGAAGTGGAAGTTACCTTGTCGGTGGATCCGTTGACTGTCGGTCGGTTGGGTTGTCCTGGGTTCGTGAATGGTTGGCCCGACTGCCTGTCTCACCTAAGCGAGCGCTAGTGTTTGAATTACAGGCCGACCCTCGAACATCTGAGCGCCCTTGAGTGTACTCTATATATATTTGTTCTCGTTGTTTTTACTTTATGGCTTCTAGGCGATTTCTTTTAAATTAGAGTTCTTTTGCTCTTAAGGCCTTCAGCAGAAATTAAAGAACTGGTTCACGTAAGGCCTTCGGTATTTAAAAAAAATAATGTTATTGAGCTTTAAGTGTTAAGCCTTCAGCCGATTAGAATTTAATTGGTTTACTTCAGCCTAATTAAAGAACTGCTTTAAGATAAGGCTTGCCTGTTAAATTTCTGATTATGCTTGCGTTTTAAGTTATTGGCCTTCAGCCATTTTTTAATTAAAGTGGCTTTCAGCTGGTAATTAAGTCCCAAGGATTAAAGCTGTCTTTTTTTAAAAAAAAAAAAAATTGGGGTCTTGTAATACTTGATCAAATAATAAAGTTGTATGTTTGAGTATAATTGACAGCCACTATTTTGGTCCCTTTCCACAATTTATACTATCTGCCCTGTCCTGCGGGATTACCAGGGCGTCTCAAAATGTCTGTTTTGTTTTGTGTACACTGAAGTGCAGTATATCACCAATTTTAAAGTACTTTACATTATGACTCACTGCGTATCACAGTAAAAATTTTTATTCATCCATAAATTATAATTTACAATAATTATTTATGAGTAATCAATTTATCGCTGGCCATTATTGCAAGAAAGTAAATTCGCGTCAACAGATAGTTGTGCCCCCAACTACAGCAATGCAAGTTAGGACCTGCAGGCTGCTAGCTCTACAGCTACAAGTACGAAGCGATGTACACCTGTCAACATTCTAGCTCTATTATTTATATGCAAAAAGATTTCAGATATCTGTTCTATGCCCATCTTTTTCTTAATATATCTTTGCAGAATTTGCGATACTGAAATATTTCTGGCAATTAAATCTTACTTAGTGTCTGCTACATACCTATGGCTGCCCGCAGCTCGTGGTCGTGCGGTAGCGTTCTCGCTTCCCGCGCCCGGGTTCCCGGGTTCGATTCCCGGCGGGGTCAGGGATTTTCTCTGCCTCGTGATGGCTGGGTGTTGTGTGATGTCCTTAGGTTAGTTAGGTTTAAGTAGTTCTAAGTTCTAGGGGACTGATGACCATAGATGTTAAGTCCCATAGTGCTCAGAGCCATTTGAACCATTTGAACATACCTATGGCTATTAATAAAATTCACATCAGTAAAGTGTACAGGAGATTAGGTATGCAGTCGGTTAGTCAGTTGTCTTGTGTTATTACTGTTAGGCTTCAATACGTTTAATAAGCATGGTGTGCTATTTCATTTTAACCGTCTACTGTAGGAGTTACAAAGTGATGTAGTAGTTATTTATGGCGCTTTTCTGGGACTTACTGCTCAAGAACTTCTCCAATGCACGAAACCCTAGTCTGTAAATAGTCTCTGAAACCAGTAGAGGACACTTTCGCCTCTAGCCAGGCTTCTAATAGACGTTTGACATATTTTCTTATTGCATTATGAAATGACAGCATTCACTTTTCGTGTGCTGTTAGTCTTTTTGTGAAGTTACGAAAATATTCCAGAAAGGTAACGTATTTCCAAATGTGAAAAATAGTTGCACGGTTCGCGGTAGATGCCCCTGGGACCACACATTCTAGACAATTTAAAAATGTTGCAACAGAGAAAAGCGTGTCAGTATTATATATTTAATAGTCTGTGTGTTACTTTATTTGCCGGCCGGTGTGGCCGTGCGGTTAAAGGCGCTTCAGTCTGGAACGGCGTGACCGCTACGGTCGCAGGTTCGAATCCTGCCTCGGGCATGGATGTGTGTGATGTCCTTAGGTTAGTTAGGTTTAATTAGTTCTAAGTTCTAGGCGACTGATGACCTCAGAAGTTGAGTCGCATAGTGCTCAGAGCCATTTGAACCATTTTTGTTACTTTATTACTCTACCACACACCAATAATCAGTGAATGAAATCAGATTAAGGAGAACCAGTTACAACCTAAAAATTTTGCGAGAATGATGACATCGGCCATTAATACTTCCACAGCAGGGAAAATTTTTAAGTCGTTAAGTAGATTCGGTTCATTTGCAGATGTCACGCGTTCCACAGCAGTAGACCTCCTCTTTGAAACTACACCGTGGCGCGCTACTGACGTATTATGGCTCAGCCATCCGCAAGTTATTTAAAAAGTTTAAAAAATGTCTAAAATTTTATTCGGCACACAACTCTGTAACTGAATGAACGACAACATCCAGTAACTAGCTTAAATGTATTGTACAGCACTGAAATATGTAGACCTCGTAATACAGGGTGCGTCAAAAAATGTATACATACTTTGAAGCGTCATAGAAAATTTATTTCCCGTTCTACAATGTTAAATTTTTGGAAATGGAAAGCTTTAAGTCTAATTGGAAAATAAATGTACTTTGCAAATGTGATTAATGTTCAAACTGGTGGCCTTCAGCATCAATACACTTCTGAGTACGAGTCGCCACTGATTCCATACATTGTACCAAAGTGTCCAATGAGATTTCTGCGCACACTGCCTGAATCTCATTCCAAAGTGTGTCCAGGTTACGTGGTTTGCGTTTGTACACCTCATCATTTACTGTGCCGCATAAGAAGAAATCCAGTGGCGTGAGGTCTGGAGAGCGTGCAGGAAACTCGATTGGTCCCCTGCGTCCTATCCACTGGCCTGGCACATTGTGATCCACATATGCTCGTACGTCCCTAAGATAGTGCGGTGGGGTATCATCTTGTTGGAAATAAAACTCATCATTACCGTATAATGCACGAATGGCAGGAAATATGGAGTCAGCAAGCATTGTTAGGTACGTTTCTCCAGTAACAGTACCTTGAAAGCGGAAAGGCCCAATGAGTCCCCTTGCAGACAAACCACACCACACATTTACACCAGGCAAATTCACAGCCTTTTCAACTGTAATGTGAGGATTATCTTCAGCCCAGAACACACAATTGTGCCTATTGACAGTTCCATTGAGTTTGAATTGGGCATCATCTGACCAAATTATGCTACCCATAAATCCCGGTTCACGTCTCACCATCTCCTGAACCCATTCACAAAATTCTAACCTTCGATATGGATCGTCGTCACTTAGCTGTTGCACCAGCCTTGGAATGTACGCACGAAACTTGCCTTTCTTCAGAATGCGTAGCACACTACTAGCACTTACAGTACTCTCAAGTGCCGCTTGCCTTGAAGACTTTTGAGGCGAACGCTGAAACAGTTCAAAGGCCGCAATTGTGGAATCATCACTTGTAGCTGTACGAGGTCACCTTGATCGACCTTTATGCACATCATACACTGTTCCATGAATTTCGAATTTGTCTCATAGACGTGTAATTGTTAACCTTGAAGGTGATTCTTTACCATACTCACTTCTCCACGGTCTTCGAACCGCAGCTACATTCTCAAACTTCCAGAACCACTTAATTATCTGCTTCCGGGCTTCAAAGCTCAAACGCACGTCCGCCATGTTGCAGTTACTTCATTGCCACTACTGCCACCTGTTGAAGAAACATAAAATTACTTTCTCACAGATATTTAACCTTACAGAACGGGAAATAAATTGTCTATGACAAAGTGTGTATACATTTTTTTGACGCACCCTATATTTACGAAAGATGAACAAAACATGACCTCACGTCTCATTACTAGAAGAGCAATAGAAAACCCCGGAAACTGCTTATGGCGACCATTAATGTGTGCTCCTTTATGCAACGGTAAAATCGGTCCACAGCCTGAGAAATGGAATAGGAAACATCATGTCTTCCTAGACATGTAATCCTCCAGGTACAGCAGTCTCTTCTACACACATGTAACTTTCCGACTAATCTGTCAAAACTTCATGACATCTATTTAATAACGTGTTGCTCCTCATCTGAAACACGATACAGCAAAGATTCAGTGTGGCATGGATTCAAAAAGCCCTTGGTAGGTTTGCAGAAGTATGTAGCCCCAGGAAGTCTGTGTCCATGCTGCGCAGTTCCCGTAAAATATAGGTCGGTGGCTAGTGGGCGTGGTGCTGCTGCCCGTTAGCGGTAGACAGATTCGGGTCAGGCAAACCTGGTGCCCAAGACGTCCACGTGAGTTCACTGAATGCTCAGAAAACCACGCTAATAAGGTTCTGGCCTTGTCAGACGGACAGTTACCTCGCTGTAAGATACCACTGCAATCAGGGAAGACATCAGTCACGGAGTGAAGCTGCTGACTCGAAATAATTTTCACGTAGTCGACAGCAGTTAGGTTGCCTTTGATTACTGCCACAGGTCCCATGGAGCCCAGGTCAATGTCCCACACGGAATTTTACGGCCAGTATCTATGGTGCATTGTATTTTCACAGCAGCAGGTCGCCTGGATGACGGCGTAGCCACACACGACAATCGCTGTGATGTAACAAGGAACGCGTTTCGTCTGACTGCGTAACACATTTTCACTGTCCTATATTCATGATCCACTGGAATCGTAATTGATATGTCGTTTGGTCTATGTGGAAGAACGTAGGAGGCGTCTGCTGTGAAACCTATTTACCGCAAAGTGCGCTGAACCGTGTTCTCACACTTGTGCCTGCATCAGTATTTCACTCTGTCGTCAGAACTACCACAGATCTCGGCTTACACAGTGCCTGGATCACCCGCTGTGTTCGCCGAAATTGACCCTAGTTGACTTCTAGTTGTTACACAAATTAAAGGAGGCAATGAAAAGGCACCTTTACGACGCAGTTAAGGACGCCCAAGAAACCAGTACTACAGTAATATATGCAGTTCCAAGAAAGGACTACTGTGACACTTCTGAAAATATTTCAACTGTGCACCAATTCAGAGAGAGACTATTTTGAATAAATATGGCGATTTTGTGAACATTATACACGACTTTTATTTTTCATAGCCATAATCCTAACGGAACTGGGACACGCTGTATACACTGCTTCATAGATAGAGCCAGCCTACGACCTTCAGTTTTTTTGAAGATGCATAAACGTCCAACACCCTCTGGTAGTACCATCGTCCCTCAAACACTGTCCACAGATGCTCGCGAGAGTAGCACGCGAAAAGCTGACCATCTTCGCCATTTCCAAGATGCGCCGGACCCTAGCAGTCTTCCCTTTGTCAAAGCCACTTGTGTCAGTGGATTACCCTTTTTGCTGCCCGAGTCGTCGCTTGAATGATTCCCTAATCGTGTCTGCTCAACCTATATACTTGGCTTACCGAGTCATGTAACTAGAACACTATGTCACTAGATTGTATACAGTTTCTTGCTGCGTTGTGGTCACAATTTTTGGGTCATCACTTTATATCAAATCTGGTCCTCATTAGCTCCCTAGTATTCCATTGTCTGACTGCTCCCTGTTCTGTATCTTCGGGTGCACAGCTCAGCTCCATTGGCTACATGCAGTGGATCGAGACCAAAAAGACACCCCACAATGAATCGTGCGGCTGTGGTGTATTGGGGTTCTCACAAACAGCCACTGTAACAACACAATCTCTTTCGTCTGTGAGCTGCCACCTCAGTCCCACATCTGCAGTGGCTGTTCTTACCTGCTGCTGGCGGATCCTTGTGCTACTGATAAGTATATTGTAATGAGTGGAAAACTTAAGTACTATATTTCTGTGATAATTACATACGGTAACATATATAGCTGTGTACAGGATTTATTGTGTCTTCTATTTCACTCACAGGTGTCAGGACAGGAACGTGTGTGTTCATGGCTGTGTAGTAATGATATGTGCTCGTCCTATCACTAAAATGTCGAGTTGACATTACATTATCAGAAGAGGAAAGAAAATTCAATACGTATGTATAAGAAAAACACTGCGAAAACAAAACCTGATTGGGGAGAGAGAGATGCCCGGAACAGGCAGCGACCTACACTGCTAAAGCGGGATCCAATGTCGCCGAGATGACATAAATAAAAACATCAGATCTCTTCGGAAGACGATGCGTGCAGATGTTGGATGCTAACAACTGCTAGAGAACTTGCGTCGGATACTGCTAACCTGCAATGTATACTTGCATGCTCGCATTTGTGTCAGCCATCTAGTGGGACTGGATGGTCCTTCATAACGTTACGCCTGACAGGTACACCTGTAAGTAGGCTGTTTAGGTTTTTACATTGGTAACGTCACGTAGCGCTCTGTATGAAAATCACTGGCTGTGCTGTGTGCAGTCTGTGGCTGGATGGTATTGTTGTAATATTCGCTATTGTAGTGTTGGGCTGTTGGCTGTTAACAGCGCGTAGCGTTGCGCAGTTGGAGGTGAGCCGCCAGCAGTGGTGGATGTGGGGAAGTGAGATGGCGGATTTTTGAGAGCGGATGATCTGGACGTGTGTCCATCAGAAACAGTACATTTGTAAGAATAGATGTCATGAACTGCTATATACACTCCTGGAAATGGAAAAAAGAACACATTGACACCGGTGTGTCAAACCCACCATACTTGCTCCGGACACTGCGAGAGGGCTGTACAAGCAATGATCACACGCACGGCACAGCGGACACACCAGGAACCGCGGTGTTGGCCGTCGAATGGCGCTAGCTGCGCAGCATTTGTGCACCGCCGCCGTCAGTGTCAGCCAGTTTGCCGTGGCATACGGAGCTCCATCGCAGTCTTTAGCACTGGTAGCATGCCGCGACAGCGTGGACGTGAACCGTATGTGCAGTTGACGGACTTTGAGCGAGGGCGTATAGTGGGCATGCGGGAGGCCGGGTGGACGTACCGCCGAATTGCTCAACACGTGGGGCGTGAGGTCTCCACAGTACATCGATGTTGTCGCCAGTGGTCGGCGGAAGGTGCACGTGCCCGTCGACCTGGGACCGGACCGCAGCGACGCACGGATGCACGCCAAGACCGTAGGATCCTACGCAGTGCCGTAGGGGACCGCACCGCCACTTCCCAGCAAATTAGGGACACTGTTGCTCCTGGGGTATCGGCGAGGACCATCCGCAACCGTCTCCATGAAGCTGGGCTACGGTCCCGCACAACGTTAGCCCGTCTTCCGCTCACGCCCCAACATCGTGCAGCCCGCCTCCAGTGGTGTCGCGACAGGCGTGAATGGAGGGACGAATGGAGACGTGTCGTCTTCAGCGATGAGAGTCGCTTCTGCCTTGGTGCCAATGATGGTCGTATGCGTGTTTGGCGCCGTGCAGGTGAGCGCCACAATCAGGACTGCATACGACCGAGGCACACAGGGCCAACACCCGGCATCATGGTGTGGGGAGCGATCTCCTACACTGGCCGTACACCATTGGTGATCGTCGAGGGGACACTGAATAGTGCACGGTACATCCAAACCGTCATCGAACCCATCGTTCTACCATTCCTAGACCGGCAAGGGAACTTGCTGTTCCAACAGGACAATGCACGTCCGCATGTATCCCGTGCCACCCAACGTGCTCTAGAAGGTGTAAGTCAACTACCCTGGCCAGCAAGATCTCCGGATCTGTCCCCCATTGAGCATGTTTGGGACTGATGAAGCGTCGTCTCACGCGGTCTGCACGTCCAGCACGAACGCTGGTCCAACTGAGGCGCCAGGTGGAAATGGCATGGCAAGCCGTTCCACAGGACTACATCCAGCATCTGTACGATCGTCTCCATGGGAGAATAGCAGCCTGCATTGCTGCGAAAGGTGGATATACACTGTACTAGTGCCGACATTGTGCGTGCTCTGTTGCCTGTGTCTATGTGCCTGTGGTTCTGTCAGTGTGATCATGTGATATATCTGACCCCAGGAATGTGTCAATAAAGTTTCCCCTTCCTGGGACAATGAATTCACGGTGTTCTTATTTCAATTTCCAGGAGTGTATATTATGGCTTTTGAACACTATTAAGGTAAATACATTGTTTGTTCTCAATCAAAATCTTTCATTTGCTAACTATGCCTATCAGTAGTTAGTGCCTTCAGTAGTTTGAATCTTTTATTTAGCTGGCAGTAGTGGAGCTCGCTGTATTGCAGTAGTTCGAGTAATGAAGATTTCTGTGAGGTAAATGATTTGTGAAAGGTATAGGTTAATGTTAGTCAGGGCCATTCTTTTGTAGAGATTATTGAAAGTCGGATTGCGTTGCGCAAAAAAATATTGTATATCACTTTAGTTTTGCTCAGAATAGGTAAAGAGCGAAATGTGTGAGTACGTTCAGTTCTGCTCAGCTGTTTGAAAATCAAATAACGTAATGGATTTACCAGCACAGTAATTCACTAATTTTTCTAAGGGGACGTTTCGTATGTCGACCCTTAGCCGAGGATACCTCACTGGAATCTTCTGATTTTCTTCTTGTAGTTTGTGTATTTAGTGTAGCTATTGTTTATTGCTAGCGCGTAATTATAGAGAGAATTTCCTTTGTAGTTGCAGTTTTTCATTGTTGTACAGTAAAACAGTTGTGGCATGCATGTAGATTTGCACCAAGTATTTCGCAGCTGCGCTTGCAATTAACAAGATATTATTTTCAGTGCTATGTTGATGTGTTTTCTTATTTTGCTCTTCAAATTGTGCTTTTCTGTGTTATCGTGTGAAATATTGTGATAATAATGGCGTGTGAAAAACCTAACACTAGGCTCCAAAGTAAACTGAGAAATAATAGTGACGACGAGCGTAGCTTATCAGAACCACTGTGTAATGAATTAACAGACATTCAAAGTGGTAATTTGGTAATTGTGCATAGGGAAATGGAGCGGGCGGCAAATAATGGCGTAGACATTGAAACAATTAGTGAACAGGGAAGCATTATCGATCGATCGCTCGGCAACAGCTCGCCTCAGGAATCCGAAATGACAGGCCACAATCTCGCAAATACTGTAGATTCTGGTTTTGGGTCCGCACCGTTTTCTCAAATAAGTCAAGACACATTTTCTGCTTGTCAAATCTTGAATGTTGCCGGTGCAAATTCACTGCCGAAAAGCACTGAGGAACATGTTTCAGACACCAGTGCATTGTTATTACAATTAATACTACAAATGGGACAAACACAGCAAAAGCTTCAAAAGTTAGACACAATGGAACAAAATCTTCAAAGGCTAGACACCACGCTTGAATAAACACGTGAAGATTTAACTACTGAGTTACATAAAATCGAATCGAAATGTCAAAAAGTCTGTAATGACGAAAAAACATAAATTTGTGAGCAAATCCAACCTCTTTTTTCGCGGCATGAAAATACATTACAGAATCACGAGGCAGCCATAAAAGAACTGCAAACTATTGTTCACGAAAATCATGAGACCTTCCAAGCTAAGATTGACTCAGTTGCATCTACCGATTCGGTTACGCAACTTGTAAAAACTCAGGAAAACTTAAAGGACACAGTAGATACGATTTCAACACAAATGGACACTCTGAAACTTGGTTCAGAAAAACACACTGAGGAAATAAGTTCACTATCGGAGAAAGTAGCCGAACTTTCGGATCAGTTTACTAACGTATCTACAAAGGTGGATGGTGATCTGAATGACACAAGACCTGTAGCCTTCACTGACACAGAAGAGTACGAACAAATTAGGAAATTCAAACAAAATCAGAATCAAATTAATACGCAACACCTAAGAGAAATCCGGGAAGTACAAGATCAGTTGACACAGGTAATACAAGAATTACATATTTCAGAGGACACTCGCGCTCCAAAACGGGAAGAGGGACATAGAAATACGGAACAGCCACCAAATAATATCACAGGGCACTTCGGAAATTATGAAAGATATTGGCAAGGTACACCGAATTTTGAGATGGAACCGACGAAACGACGTAACAATGACCGACATGCGACTCGCCGACATGATGATTTTGACTATAAGCTGTTTATTACTACACGTAAATTCAAAACATTTAAGAATTCCGGCAACGACATTCATCCACAAGCGTGGCTTCATCAATTCTCTCATTGTTTTCCTCCCAACTGGTCATTAGAGCACAGATTACAATTTGTGTGGCTACTTAGAGAATGAACCAGCTGTAAGAATGCGATCGGTCATTCACGATTGCCACAGCGAAGGAGAATTTTGCCATGCCTTTCTCTCAGCATATTGGTCTCAAGCCACACAAGACCGGGTAAAACATAGCATCATAATGATGAAACATTTCGAACAATCTGAATTTTCCAGTCTTGTGAAATATTTTGAAGACATGTTGCACAAGAATCAGTACCTGTCAAACCCTTACAGCCCCTCAGAACTCATCCGCATTTGCTTAATCAAATTTCCTGAACATTTACGACATATTATTTTGGAAGGACGTTGTAAAGACGACACTGAAGCTTCTCAGGGACTCTTGCAAGAATTGGAAATCGACACTGGCAATCGCGGGACGCAAAAACAGGAACACAACAATTACAGGTCACATGCGTCACAATTCTGCGAGGAAAGAAATAATAACTGGACACGACAAGGCTATTCTTACAACGTAAATCGTGACCAAACCTGACACCACCGGTATGACAACCGTTGGCAGAGTAGTAATAATTACAGGGAAAGATCACCTCTCTGTGGTAATGACTATCACAGAGACAATCAGAGAAACAGACAATATGGAAACCAAAATAATTATTATCAAGGGAGACAGAATGTCAGACGTAACGGTCCACCGCACAGTTACGATTCCGGGAAAAATTCTCCACCACATGACCGACAAAAAAGAAACCACGGAATCTACCGACATGACGACAGACGATATGATCGTAACGACAGACCTGAATTGCATCAGAACTGGCGGGATTCAAACAGGGCAGGGCCCTCTTGACAAGGTGAATTTGTAGAAGTTAGGTCTCCAAATCCCAATAACGACGCGCGCCGACAAAGAGACAATAGGCAATGACTCATACCGCTGGCAGCCACAAAATGTCCTTCTGAAACTGACGACGCAGCTGCCGTAGCTAGTAATTACGTAAAAATGGAAGACATTAGGGACATCTTACTCCAGGAACACGACGTAAAACATAACAACATTGCATATCCTGTGATTCACATTACAGTAAATGACGTAAAATTTACGGCAGTACTTGACTCCGGCACTCCCATTTCAGTAATTAGTGAAACAGCCTCTAGCAAATGTAACAAATCGAACGATTGCCCCACACTTCCGTTACGTAAGATTAAATTACAAGGTGCAATCGTTGGAAAAAGTGTAGATGTACGCCAACAAACCAACTCAACTTAGAATTCTTTTGTCATAGCCGCATTTTCTCTATGAACTTTCTTGTTGTTCCATTGTTGTCGACGGAAATTATATTGGGAGTAGACTTTCTGAATGAATACAAAGCAATCTTAAACTTTCACGATGCTGAAATAAGTTTAGAGAAAGAAGGCAAGTCAATAGCTTTGAAATTTGAAGATTGACTCTCAAACCATGACGAGGAAATTAATCGGCTTTACCTCCTGTTAGACAACAGTTCGGAATTTTCGACGGAACTTGACACTAGCAATCACTCTGCAAGTACTGACAGGGATGATATCGACGGCGTCCCCCCCTGCGGGTCCGGGGTAAGAATAGGCCCGAGGTATTCCTGCCTGTCGTAAGAGGCGACTAAAAGGAGTTTCAACCGTTTCGGCCTTCCATGTGATGGTCCCCCTTGGGGTTTGACCTCCATTTTTCAAAATTCTACAGAAGTACCAGCCTTTTGGGGAAGGACACCTTACGTGGTGTACCACTGGTCCAAAGTGCACTAAGACCTTGGCACTCAGCATTGTACCGGCGTTGTAACCATGCCCGCTATTCCTCAAATTGGGCCTAAACGCCTGATGGGTTGTACAAGTTACGCCCATAGTGCGTCCCCATCTGCACCAGCGATCATGATGGACTTTCCATGGCACCAGAAATCCAGCATGGTAGCCAGCCCGTTGTGGTGGGGTCGTCATGTACCCTCTAGGTTGTAGCCCCCTGACAACACAGGGATCGTACTGCCGATACCTGAGCTCCACCCTCCCCACGTCGGCCAAGGAGTAGATGCCCCATCTCCTTGGGGCATCAGGACTCCCGGCAACGGTCATCCTGCCAGGTGGCCCTTCCTGAGGCTGGGTGGCGCCCGTGGGGAGAGCCCCTGGTCGGAGTGGGTGGTATCGGGGCGGACGTTTCGCAGATGACACGTCAACACGTATCAGGTCGCTCTGTGGCCGAGTCTTTCAAAAGAAAAGGTACCGTTTCTAGTTCTGGTTCTCCTGCCCTTTCCCCCTTGGCCACTCCCTGGGAGGAGGGACAGGCCCACCGGCTTGGGGCGAAGTACTTCCCCCACTATTTGGTCTGTTCTCGAACCAATGGGGGGACGTTCGCCACCTCCAAGCCCATGTTCTTTGTTCAGCACATTGAGGACATCTTCGGGGAAATTGAGGCTCTCAGCAAGATGCGTTCAGGGTCCGTTCTTATCAAGACCACCTCCGCCACACAGTCGGCAGCGCTCCAGGCGTGCGACCGCCTAGGGGACATCCCAGTGTCCATTGTCCCGCATCTGGCACTTAATAGGACGCAGGGGGTTATTTTTCATCGTGACCTCCTGCTACAATCTGATGAGAAGCTCAGGGCCAACCTGGAGCGCCGAGGCGTGCATTTCGTCCGGCGAGTCCAGCGCGGCCCCAAAGACCGTCGCATCGACACCGGGGCCTTTATCCTCGCCTTTGAGGGGGACGTTCTCCCGGAGAAGGTACAGGTGATGTGCTACCGGTGCGACGTGCGACCTTACGTCCCGCCTCCTATGTGCTGTTTTCGGTGTCTGCGCTTTGGGCACATGTCGTCACGGTGTGAGGCTGAGCCCCTTTGTGGCGATTGCGGACGTCCTCTTCATGAGGAACATACATGCACCCCACCACCTCGGTGCATTAATTGCCCTGACCTCCACTCGCCTAGATCCTCAGACTGCCCCGCATATCAGAAGGAGAAGAAGGTACAGGAACTCAAACCTTTGGATCGGCCCTCTTATTCTGAGGCCAGGAAGAAGTTTGACCGCCTCCATCCCGTGCCGTTGACCACTTCGTTTGCCTCAGTTGTGTCCACTCCTTCCGCGGTATCCTCACCCCTATCCTGTCCCCCCTCCACCTCCTCCGCCCATCAGGGGCTCTGCCTCCGCCTCCCAAATCCCTCCCTTCCAAATCCTCCTCCCCCGTGGCCCCCTCCCCCTCTGCCCCAGGGGCCACCCTTCCTCCTCCTCCTCTCCCCCCGCCACCTGAGAAGCGATCCTCTTCTCAGCCGTCCATCGGGGAAACGTTCCGGACCCCAGCTTCCGAGGTCCGGCGTTCCAAAACGGACCCCGCGCGTGAGGACCTTCTTCGGGTCCAGCCCACCATCCCTGTCCCTCCTCGGCCTTCCAAGAAGGCCTCAAAGAAGAAGTCTCTATCCCCCTCTCCACCCCGGTGCGTTTCGTCTGACGCTCCATCCATGAGTCGCTGCTCCCGGCCGTCCTCAGTTTCGCTGGGACGCTCTGCTGCCAGGCGCTCAGCTAGCCTCTCGTCGGCAAATGATGCTGCCCCTCCTACACAACCAGGGACAGCGGCCGCAGCTGGCGACGAGTCGATGGAACCGGATCCGCCTCCTGTCGGTTGTAGCGTTGTTCCCTTGCAACCTGGCCCTCCGCGGCCGTCGAGGTGACCAGCTCTTCCCCGTCTCGTTCCCCCAACTTTTTGACTAGCGATGGGGTTGTTTCATTGGAACATAAGAGGTATTCCATCTAATCGGGAGGAATTACAACTGCTCCTCCGCCTGCACTGTCCACTCGTCCTTGGTCTCCAGGAAACCAAGTTGCGCCCGACTGACCGTATTGCCTTTACCCACTATACCTCGGAGCGGTATGACCTCACCCCTGTGGACGGTATCCCAGCTCATGGTAGGGTCATGTTGCTCGTTTGGGACGATGTCTATTACCATCCCATCCCATTGACCACCCCACTCCAAGCAATAGCTGTCCGTATTACTCTTTCTGCTTTTACTTTTTCAGTTTGTACCATCTACACTCCACCGTCATCTGCTGTTAGTCAGGCTGACATGATGCACCTGATCCTTCAGCTTCCCCCGCCGTTTTTATTGTTTGGCGACTTAAATGCCCATCATCCCCTTTGGGGCTCTCCTGCATCCTGTCAAAGAGGCTCACTCTTGGCGGATGTCTTCAACCATTTCAATCTTGTCTGCCTCAGTACTGGCGCCCTGACTCTCCTCTCGGACTCTACTCATACCTACTCCCACTTGGACCTCTCAATCTGTTCTACCACTCTTGCCCGTCGGTTCGAGTGGTATGTCCTTTCTGACACCTATTCGAGCGACCACTTCCCCTGTGTCGTTCGTCTCCTGCACCACACCCCATCCCCACGTCCTTCGAGCTGGAACATACCGAAAGCTGACTGGGGACTTTACTCCTCCCTGGCGACCTTTCCGGACCACAATTTTCCCAGTTGTGACAGTCAGGTCGAATACCTCACGGCTGTTATCATCAATGGTACCGAACGTTCCATTCCTCGTACTACCTCTTCTTCACGTCGCGTTTCCGTCCCCTGGTGGAACGAGGCTTGTAGGGACACTATCCGTGCTCGACGACGTGCTTTACGCACCTTTCGCCGCCATCCTACGTTGGTGAATTGTATTGAATACAAAAGACTCCGAGCGCAATGCCGTAGAGTCATCAAAGAACGCAAAAAAGTTTGTTGGGCCTCTTTCACCAGCTCCTTTAACAGTTTTACTCCCTCTTCCGTCGTTTGGGGTGGCCTGCGCCGGCTGTCGGGCATTAAGGCCCACTCCTCGGTACCTGGCCCGACCTCAGGTAATGAGGTCCTTGTTGATCCTGTGGCTGTCTCCAACGCCTTTGGCCGCTTTTTCGTGGAGGTTTCAAGCTCTGCCCATTACCACCCTGCCTTCCTTCCCAGGAAAGAGGCAGAAGAGGCTGAGCGACCTTCCTTCCACTCGCTGAATCTGGAAACTTATAATGCCCCCTTTACTATGCGGGAACTCGAACGTGCGCTTGCACTGTCCCGGTCCTCTGCTCCGGGGCCAGATGCCATTCACGTTCAGATGCTGGCACACCTTTCTCCGGCGGGCAAAAGCTTCCTTCTTCGTACCTACAATCGCGTCTGGACCGAAGGTCCGGTCCCCATGTGTTGGCGTGATGCCGTCGTTGTTCCTATACCCAAACCCGGGAAGGATAGACACCTTCCTTCTAGTTACCGCCCCATTTCTCTTACAAGCTGTGTCTGTAAGGTGATGGAGCGCATGGTTAAAGCTCGGTTAGTCTAGATTCTTGAATCTCGGCGGCTACTTACTAATGTCCAATGCGGCTTTCGTCGCCGCCGCTCCGCTGTTGACCACCTTGTGACCTTGTCGACATTCATCATGAACAACTTTTTGCGAAGGCGCCAAACGGTAGCCGTGTTCTTCGACTTGGAGAAGGCTTATGATACCTGTTGGAGAGGAGGTATCCTCCGCACTATGCACGGGTGGGGCCTACGCGGTCGCCTGCCCCTTTTTATTGATTCCTTTTTAACGGATCGAAAGTTTAGGGTACGTGTGGGTTCCGTATTGTCCGACGTCTTCCTCCAGGAGAACGGAGTGCCTCAGGGCTCCGTCTTGAGCGTAGCCCTTTTTGCCATCGCGATCAATCCAATTATGGATTGCATTCCACCTAATGTCTCAGGCTCTCTCTTTGTCGATGACTTCGCGATCTACTGCAGTGCCCAGAGAACATGCCTCCTGAAGCGCTGCCTTCAGCGTTGTCTAGACAGCCTCTACTCATGGAGCGTGGCAAATGGCTTCCGGTTCTCTGAATAGAAGACGGTTTGTATCAACTTTTGGCGATATAAAGCGTTCCTTCCGCCATCCTTACATCTCGGTCCCGTTGTTCTCCCATTCGTGGAAACAACTAAGTTTCTAGGGCTCACGTTGGACAGGAAACTGTGTTGGTCTCCACATGTCTGTTATTTGGTGGCCCGTTGTACACGTTCCCTTAATGTCCTCAGAGTTCTTAGCGGTTCATCTTGGGGAGCGGATCGCACTGTCCTGCTTCGCTTGTATCAGTCCATAGTCCGATCGAAGCTGGATTATGGGAGCTTCGTCTACTCGTCCGCTCAGCCATCCCTCTTATGCCGGCTCAACTCCATCCACCATTGGGGGATACGTCTTGCGACTGGAGCCTTCTACACTAGTCCTGTCGAGAGTCTTTATGCTGAAGCTGCCGAGTTACCATTGACCTACCGGCGCGACGTACTGCTGTGTCGGTATGCCTGCCGGTTGTTGTCTATGCCCGACCACCCCGCTTACCAGTCCTTCTTCGCCGATTCTCTCGACCGTCAGTCGACCGTCAGTACGGGTTGTATGTCTCTGCCCTGCTGACCCCCGGAGTCCGCTTCCGTCGCCTGCTTCGACAATTGGATTTTGCCCTCCCTACCACCTTCAGAGAGGGTGAGAGCCCGACACCACCTTGGCTCCAGGCTCTGGTTCATATTTATCTTGACCTCAGCTCACTCCCGAAGGAGGGTACTCCGGCTGCAGTGTATTGCTCACGGTTTGTCGAACTTCGTGCTCGACTTGCCGGTCACACGTTTATTTACACCGATGGCTCCAAAACTGACGATGGTGTCGGCTGTGCCTTTGTCGTCGGGGCCGCCACCTTTAAATACCGGCTCCTCGACCAATGTTCGAGCTTTACGGCCGAGCTTTCTGCTCTCCATCAGGCCGTTCAGTATGCTCGCCGCCACCGCCATTCATCGTACGTACTCTGCTCTGACTCAGTGCTCTTCAGAGCCTTGGAGCTCCCTATCCGGTCCATCCCTTGATTCAACGGATACAGCAGTCCCTCCATTCTTTCGCTGCTAATGGTTCTCCTGTCAGCTTTCTGTGGGTTCCCGGACATGTAGGAGTGCCTGGGAATGAGGCTGCGGATGCTGCAGCCAAGGCTGCAGTCCTCCTGCCTCGGCCAGCCTCCCATTGTGTCCCGTCATCTGACGTTCGTGGGGATGTGTGTAAGAGGCTTGTGTCGTTGTGGTGGGATGCTTGGTCATGCCTCCAAGGAAACAAGCTCCGGGCAGTCAAACCGCTCCCAACTGCTTGGACAACCTCCTCCCGACCATCTCGGCGAGAGGAGGTCCTTCTGACCAGGTTGCGGATTGGGCATTGCCGGTTTAGCCACCGCTACCTGCTCTCCGGTGACCCAGCCCCGCAGTGCCCTTGTGGTCAGGCATTAACAGTGTGCCATGTTTTATTGTCGTGTCCCCGTTTTAGTCAATTTCGTGTTGTCCTGTCCCTGCCATCTACTTTACCAGATGTTTTAGCTGATGACGCTCGAGCAGCTGCTCGTATTCTGCGTTTTATAACTTTAACTGGCTTGTCCAAAGACATTTAACCTTTTTCCTTATTTTATCTGCATCCTTGTCAGGTCCTTCTGGTGTCCCCCCCTCCCCTTGAGTTTTACTAGATTCCATGTGCTCTAACAACAGTAACTGGGCGCTAATGACCTCAGCAGTTGAGCGCCCTTAAACCCCACAAAAAAAAAAAAAAAAAAAAAAAAAAAATCGACGGCGTATTTGGTACTAATGAGTTAATTCAAAATAAAATTCAAACAATTGAGAATTGTAATGACACTGATAGGCAGGACCTTTTTGAGATTTTACAAGCACATTCCACGGTTTTTACTCATAAAACAGGAACAATCAAGGGATTTCAATACCAATTTCGTGTTCGTGAGCATACTAAATTTTGTGTTACACCATACATATTTCCGGCACATTATAGGGACCGTATTAGAACAGAAATACAATCTATGCTTGACTAGGGCATTATTGAGCCTGCAGTAAGCTCATACAATAATTCATTACATGTTGTTGAGAAGAAAAATGGATCGATCAGGCTTGTCTCAGATTCGAGAAAAATCAATACTATCGTCATTCCTGAAATAGACAGGCCGCAAACGTTGGAAGAAGTTCTTCAAAATTTTAATGGTGTAAAAGTGTTGTCTTCTATTGATCTCAGATCCAGCTTTTATCAGATTGAACTTCATCCAGAATGTAGAAAATACACAGCTTTCCTTTGTTTCGGCGTTTGTTATCAGTTTCGGAAACTTCCTTTTGGTTTGAACATTTCTTCAGCAGCATTCATTCGCGGGCTATATTCCATATTACCTGAGCTCTTAAAATGTCACATCACCTTATATGTGGGCGATATTCTGATAGAAGAAGCCTCATGGGAACAACATAATCGCATCCTCAACAGCGTGTTACATATTTTTGCAGAATCTGGAATTACAGTTAACTTGGAAAAGTCTGAATTCGGTAGGACAAAGGTGAAGTTTTTGGGACATATTATTTCTTCTGAAGGCATTCAGCCGGATCCTGAAAAGTTAGAAGCAGTCAGAGCCATTCCAGTTCCATCCACAAAAAAACAAGTCCGCAGTTTTCTAGGTCTCGTAAATTTTTACCGTCGTTTTCTGAATTCTAGTTACACCAAAACTTTGTTCTCTCACTGGAAAAAATACTATTTGGAACTGGGACGAACAAGCACAGTTGGAATTGAATTCTTTGAAAGAATCGCTACTTAACGCGCCAATACTAGCTCATCCAGATCTGTCACAAGATTTCAGCCTTAGCGCGGATTCTTCTAAAGTCGGTCTTGGTGCCCATTTATTTCAAGAAGCCACAGAAAATGGCACTACTGTTCAGAAAACCATTGCTTTTGCTAGCCGAGTGCTAACAAAATCTGAAAAAATTATTCCGTTACTGAATTAGAAGCTTTAGCTATCGTTTGGGCATTTAACAAATTCCGTTTCTTTCTTTCTGGTAAGCACGTAAAAGTATACAGTGATCATCGTGCATTACAATTTCTTATGTCTTCAAACTTATATCATGACAGGTTAAAATGTTGGGCATTGTTTCTGCAAGAATTCCACTTCACAATAGTCTACATTCCCGGCAAGGAGAACATTGTTGCGGACGCACTGTCACGCGCACCGGCTGGCCTTGAGAAAAGTAGCACAGAAGGCAACCTCCAGAAAAAAATTCAGTGTTCTTTACATTCAGAAAGTCGCCTTTGAAAACTTCATCTCCACATCTTTAAAGGACATTGCGTATGAACAAGATAAAGATCAGGTTTGGAAAGACATCAAAAGTAAATGGCATGAAAAGACACACACTCAGATTTGGCATTATTATCTGGTTAGAAACAACATATTCTTCAAACGCTGCACTGTTGATGACAAGCTATGGGTACTTTGCATTCCAGACGGATTTTGTTAATGAGCTCATTTGGTACATTCATTTCAGCTACGCACATTTTGGTCCACGAAAATGTTATCATATTCTTCGAACGACTTGTTATTTTAACAATATGGAAAAAAGAATTCGAAGAGTCTTGTCTATTTGTAAACTTTGTCAAAAGGTGAAACCATTTACTATCTCACATCGTGCTCCGTTGTTTCCTATCATTCCTTCTAAATTAAAAGAATTTGCTGCTGTTGATCTCTTGGGACCCCTTGTCAGAACATCGAATGGATTTTCGTACGTTCTAGTCGCTGTTGAACTTAATTCAAAATTTCTTTCTTTCACTCCATTACGTAAAGCCACTGGACGGTCCGTATCCAACACGCTTACTTTGTGTACCATGTGTTTGGCATTCACAAGGAGCCCTAGCTAATATGGTATTTGCTTATACAACTTCACACATCGGTACCATATTTTTCTAACACACAAATTACACAGCTATGTGACCATTTAACTGAGAGACAAACATTTTTTTTTTACTATATCAGTGACACATGTTTACACAATTACACAGTTGAATAACTTCACACTTACGAAACTGTATTTTGTCTGTACTTTGTGAACTGTTCATATTTTTTCGGAACCATTGTGATACTATGAGAGCTCTGAATGATGTATTTGGTATGTGATCATGATTTTTAAAGTACGTTTGAGGTAGATGACACTATTGAAATGAGCAGAGAATTTTTTTAGGTTTTGACATTATTGGAGGAAGCTGCAACGATTTTGAGATTTGACTGAGGTGCTATGATGTTATTATTACGATGACGATGTGTATTATGCTGTTGAGTTACGTTTATGATCAATAAGCTGATGCTATATGAGGAATTTGATTATGCTACATATTTATTATGATGAAATATTGAAGAAGTGTCGACGAATATGTATATGTGTAATAAGGTAAGGAATAATGAGTAGTGGTTAGGGACTCTGACTTGTGAAAAAGGATGTTGGAAACCAAGAATTGTACTTTAAGAGTTATGAAATGTGTGTAAATGCGTGAATGTATCACAATGCCGGCCGACCTGTGAAATTTTTATATGAGACTGTCACTGTAGCGGAAACTGCTGTCGTAAGTATTTAGGTAAGAAAGGTAAGTGACCGTGACGTAATGCGTTGTGAGGTGCCAGGTGTGCCAGCCGCCTTGAGAAAAAGCCATTAGGTGGAGAAGAAAGAGGCCATTAACCTCGCTATTGACATTCCTTTGTAGAAAGCATCGCAAATACGACACGCTCATTACGTAGAAACATATTGTACTTTGTGCTACTTACTGAAATGCTTATGAACTGATGGGAAATATTCTTACATCTGATTACACCTGATTATGACAAGTGTCTTTCTACGAGAGTTGAGAGAATTTCTACTAACTTATGAAATGCCACATGACTATTGAATGATATTTTTAAGCTTTGCTTTATATAGTTGCTTATTTCATTTGATATCTGGTTTCCAGCTGTGTTGCAGCATTGGTTATATAAAATAAAATTAAATGCATTTGCTAATGTGAACACTTTCTGTCAACAGATCTATTAAATAATAATTTTATGATCCACATTCTTCGAAAAAGGAGCCCTTGGAAAGGAAAGAACAACAAGAAGGGACTAATAACAGTAACTGCATACATAATTTTCTTTTCAAGTACTTGGTAATTTTTTGTAGAATAAGTTTTTGTGGTGCACGACTTTAGATACATATATGTGTAATTGCATTTGCTGGTGCTGTTTGCCAGGCATAGTGCTACTGAATTTCAGTTTGTATTACTGTGTTAAGCCAGTTTTACTACTGATTTATTTTTTTTGTTGCTGCACATTGGCTCATATTAGTCGTAATGTTGCATCTGCTCTGTTAATTTAGATTTACTGCTGCTAGCTTTCCCAATTTGCACTTTTTGTCATTGCTGTTTGTGTTAATTGTTTTGTGCTGCTGCATTGCCTCGTCATTTAGTTTAGCATCTGAGCTCAGTAGATTTAAGTTACCTTAAGATGGGGTAGGCTATATAAGAGAATGAGTTGTGATGAATTGGAAGAAATGCATTGAGAAGCTATAAGAAAATAGTTTGGCCAAAAAAGGATTTTGAAAGAGGATATGAACAAAAAAGTAAGATTTAGGGACAACAGGTTTAGGTAGGATTTTCTTGGAAATAAATGATGAGGTAAGATAATGAAAAAAAAAAATGAGGAAAGAAATATGTGAACATATAAATACAGAAAGCTTGCTTGGATAGTTTTTTTTGGTGGAAACAAATGTTGAAATAAGAGGAAAGATCTATGGAATGAAGTTTCGGGTTGGACTGCAGTACCAAATGTCACACTGAAAACAAACCCTGTCCTGTCCTTTTGTATCATTCCGCTATGTGTTTGTATACCCTTGTGTATTTGTGTTCTTCCTGTCTTTATGTGTTTATCTGATGAGACTTATGTTGTAGAATTTTTCTAGTACTAAGCTACATTCACTATGATGAGGAATACTGTTATCCTCAAATATAATTTGCATTAATAATATGTTATTTTCTTTGTAAAGATGTTTATAGACATTATTAATTCTGTTCTGTTTCAATGCTCATGTGTGAAATTAATGTTTCGAAAACTATTCTCATTATTTTACATATTTACTTATGTCATAATTCCTGTAACACTGATGTATATGTTTATTTCTATTCTTTTGTAAAGCCTGTGTTACTACAAGTGTTATCTGTACTGTTATGTTCTTTAATGATGTATTTTGTACCTTTGTAATTGTATTCTTATGTTGTAAATTTATAATTGTATGGACACCAGTTCTTCAAATTATCATTTCACTGCACACGTTTCTGTTGGTCGTAATATATGCACAGTATGTGAGAAGTTGGGACTGTTAGTGTTTGCATGTGTGTTGATAATTCAGCAAGGGACTGGTTAACAGCATTGCTGGTTCTAATGACAATTCCAAAAACTTTGTGAGTGCACAAGTGGTGGTTTATGGACTTGCTATCTTGTCCGCAAGACTCTTCGATGGTGATTGTGCACCTGCACGGTCGCAACAGATGGCTGCTGGCCGTCTCTACAAGGACTACAGTGGGTCTGCATCTTTGATGGCCCACCAATACCATTATTTCTACAAGGACTGCAGTGGGTCTGCACCTCTGGTGGCCCACCAATACCGTAATGTCTAACAAGACTACAGTGGTCTGCTCTGTGATGACCTACCTACCAATATTCTTCAAAACTTCGAGTGACTCTGCTGTGGGTTTGCTCTGTTGTGGACCATTGCATGTCTGCATGTCAAGAGTCAGCATTATCTTTCCGTTGGAAGGACAACACTACTTCTTCAAGACTGCATGGAAATCCACTACTACATCTATATCTACATTTATACTCCGCAAGCCACCCATCAGTGTGTTGCGGAGGGCACTTTACGTGCCACTGTCATTACCTCCCTTTCCTGTTCCAGTCGCGTATGGTTCGCGGGAAGAACGACTGTCTGAAAGCCTCCGTGCGCGCTCTAATCTAATTTTACATTCGTGATCTCCTCGGGAGGTGTAAGTAGGGGAAAGCAATATATTCGATACCTCATCCAGAAACGAACCCTCTCGAAACCTGGCGAGCAAGCTACACCGCGATGCAGAGCGTCTCTCTTGCAGAGTCTGCCACTTGAGTTTGCTAAACATCTCCGTAACGCCATCACGCTTACCAAATAACCCTTTGGACCTTCTCTATCTCCTCCGTCAACCCCATCTGGTGCGGATCCCACACTGATGAGCAATACTCAAGTATAGGTCGAACGAGTGTTTTGTAAGCCACCTCCTTTGTTGATGGACTACATTTTCTAAGGACTCTCCCAATGAATCTCAACCTGGTACCCGCCTTACCAACAATTAATTTTATATAATCATTCCACTTCAAATCGTTCCGCATGCATACTCCCAGATATTTTACAGAAGTAACTGCTACCAGTGTTTGTTCCGCTATCTTATAATCATACAATAAAGGATCCTTCTTTCTATGTATTCGCAATACATTTGTCTATGTTAAGGGTCAGTTGCCACTCCCTGCACAAAGTGCCTATCCGCTGCAGATCTTCCTGCATTTCGCTACAATTTTCTAATGCTGCAACTTCTCTGTGTACTACAGCATCATCCGCGAAAAGCCGAATGGAACTTCCGACACTATCTACTAGGTCATTTATATATATTGTGAAAAGCAATGGTCTCGTAACACTCCCCTGTGGCACGCCAGAGGTTACTTTAACGTCTGTAGACGTCTCTCCATTGATAACAACATGCTGTGTTCTGTTTGCTAAAAACTCTTCAATCCAGCCACACAGCTGATCTGATATTCTGTAGGCTCTTACTTTGTTGATCAGGCGACAGTGCGGAACTGCATCGAACGCCTTCCGGACGTCAAGGAAAATAGCATCTACCTAGGAGCCTGTATCTAATATTGTCTGGGTCTCATGAACAAATAAAGCGAGTTGGGTCTCACACGATCGCTGTTTCCGGAATCCATGTTGATTCCTACAGAGTAGATTCTGGGTTTCCAAAAACGACATGATACTCGAGCAAAAACCATGTTCTAAAATTCTACAACAGATCGACGTCAGAGATATAGGTCTACAGTTTTGCGCATCTGCTTGACGACCCTACTTGAAGACTGGGACTACCTGTGCTCTTTTCCAATCATTTGGAACCTTCCGTTCCTCTAGAGACTTGCGGTACACGGCTGTTAGAAGGGGGGCAAGTTCTTTCGCGTACTCTGTCCCAGGTCCAGTGGACTTTCCTCTGTTGAGTGATTCCAGTTGCTTTTCTATTCCTTGGACACTTATTTCGATGTCAGCCATTTTTTCGTCTGTGCGAGGATTTAGAGAAGGAACTGCAGTGCGGTCGTCCTCAGTGAAACAGCTTTGGAAAAAGGTGTTTAGTATTTCAGCTTTACGCATGTCATCCTCTGTTTCAATGCCATCATCATCCCGGAGTGTCTGGATATGCTGTTTCGAGCCACTTACTGATTTAACGTAAGACGAGAACTTCTTAGGATTCTCTATCGCGTCGGTACATAGAATTTTACTTTCGAATTCACTGAACGCTTCACGCATAGCCCTCCTTACGCTAATTTTGACATCGTTTAGCTTCTGTTTGTCTGAGAGGTTTTGGCTGCGTTTAAACTTAGAGTGAAGCTCTCTTTGCTTTCGCAGTAGTTTCCTAACTTTGTTGTTGTACCACGGTGGGTTTTTCCCGTCCCTCACAGTTGTACTCGGCACGTATCTGTCTAAAACGCATTTTACGATTGCCTTGAACTTTTTCTATAAACACTCAACATTGTCAGTGTCTGAACAGAAATTTTCGTTTTGATCTGTTAGGTAGTCTGAAATCTGCCTTCTATTACTCTTGCTAAACAGATAAATCTTCCTCCCTTTTTTTTATATATTACCATTAACTTCCATATTCAGGGATGCTGCAACGGCCTTATGATCACTGATTCCCTGTTCTGCACATACAGAGTCGAAAAGTTCGGATCTGTTTGTTATCAGTAGGTCTTAATGTTATCTCTACGAGTCGGTTCTCTGTTTAATTGCTCGAGGTAATTTTCAGATAGTGCACTCAGTATAATGTCACTCGATGCTCTGTCCCTACCACCCCAGTCTGTATCTGGTAAATTGAAATCTCCACCTAAGACTATAACATGCTGAGAAAATTTATGTGAAATGTATTCCAAATTTTCTCTCAGTTGTTCTGCCACTAATGCTGCTGAGTCGGGAGGTCGATAAAAGGAGCCAATTATTAACCTAGCTCGGTTGTTGAGTGTAACCTCCACCCATGATAATTCACAGGAACTATGCACTTCTACTTCACTACAGGATAAACTACTACTAACAGCGACAAACACGCCACCACCAGTTGCATGCAATCTATCCTTTCTAAACACCGTCTGTGCCTTTGTAAAAATGTTGGCAGAATTTATCTCTGGCTTCAGCTAGCTTTCTGTACCTATAACGATTTCAGCTTCGGTGCTTTCTACCAGCGCTTGAAGTTCTGGTACTTTACCAACGCAGCTTCGACAGTTGACAATTACAATACCGATTGCTGCTTGGTCCCCGCATGTCCTGACTTTGCCCCGCGCCCTTTGAGGCTTTTGCCCTTTCTGTACTTGCCCGAGGCCATCTAACCTAAAAAACCACCCAGTCCACGCCACACAACCCCTGCTACCCGTGTAGCCGCTTGCTGCGTGTAGTGGACTCCTGACCTATCCAGCGGAACCCGAAACCCCACCACCCTATGGCGCAAGTCGAGGAATCTTCAGTCCACACAGTCGCAGAACCGTCTCAGCCTCTGATTCGGACCCTCCACTCGGCTCTGTACCAAAGGTCCGCAGTCAGTCCTGTCGACAATGCTGCAGATGGTGAGCTCTGCTTTCATCCCACTAGCGAGACTGGCAGTTCTCACCAAATCAGATAGCCGCCGGAAGCCAGAGAGGATTTCCTCCGATCCATAGCGACACACATCTTTGGTGCCGACATGAGCGACCACCTGCAGATGGGTGCACCCTGTACCCTTCATGGCATCCGGAAGGACCCTTTACACATCTGGAATGACTCCCCCCGGTATGCACACGGAGTGCACATTGGTTTTCTTCCCCTCTCTTGCTGCCATCTCCCTAAGGGGCTCCATTACGCGCCTAACGTTGGAGCTCCCAACTACCAGTAACCCCACCCTCTGCGACCGCCCAGATCTTGCAGACTGAGGGGTAACCTCTGGAACAGGACAAGCAGCCATGTCCGGCCGAAGATCAGTATCAGCCTGAGACAGAGCCTGAAACCGGTTCCTCAGACAAACTGGAGAGGCCTTCCGTTCAGCTCTCCGGAAAGTCTTTCGCCCCCCTGCCACACCTTGAGACGACCTCCCACTCTACCACAGGTGAGGGATCAGCCTCAATGTGGACAGTATCCCGGGCAGCCACAGTCGTAGTCCGATCGGGGGATGCATGGGACGAGCTGGTCGCCCCCGACAAACCCCCATCTGGACCCCCACAGTGATGCCCATTGGCAACAGCCTCAAGCTGTGTGACCGAAGCCAACACTGCCTGAAGCTGGGAGCGAAGCGATGCCAACTCAGCCTGCATCCGAACACAGCTGTTGCAGTCCCTATCCATGCTAAAAACTGTTGTGCAAAGAACGTCTGAACTAATCTACAGATAGCACAAACAACTCGACACAAATTTTAAACGGTTATTAAAATACAAGATTGCCTAGTAAATGCAGTAATGCTGCTACTTGCACACTGCCGACACACTGCTCGGCGGCGGAAGGAGACTACGTGATTTTACCCTATTCAGGTACTCAAACGCGATGCTACAACTCTCAAATACTATAATACGCCCGAAATTTATGAATTAAACAATGCAAGTACCAAAAACACGCAAAGAAATTAAGAATTAAACTATGTAACAAATATGTGAGCTAGGAGTATACGACTTTCTGCTGGCAGCTGTTTATCCAACGGCGGCAGGGAGCACAGTACCGTGTGCATTCTCTTTTACTGCTCAGACTTGCAGAAAAAAAAACTGTAATTTTACTGTGATGAATGATCAGGACTGTCTCTATGGACAGTGAGAAAATTTCAGCTTTTGACCAACATTGTATCAATAAGTGTGCGCATTTGATTTCTTTGTTATTGTAATTCTGAAATTTTTTTTCAGATCTGTATTGGCCACTGCCCAAAACAATTTGTAAGTTTTTTTGTGGGGAGCATGGGGGGCTATGTAAGGGGGCTTTTTAGGTTTTTATATTGGTAACGCCACGTAGCGCTGTGTATGAAAATCACTGGCTGTGCTGTGTGCAGTCTGTAGCTGGGTGGCATTGTAATATTCGCTATTGTAGTGTTGGGCTGTTGGCTGTTAACAGCGCATAGCGTTGCGCAGTTGGAGGTGAGCCGCCAGCAGTGGTGAATGTGGGGAAGTGAGATGGCGGATTTTTGAGAGCGGATGATCTGGACGTGTGTCCATCAGAAACAGTACATTTGTAAGCATGGATGTCATGAACTGCTACATATATTATGATTTTTGAACACTATTAAGGTAAATACATTGCTTGTTCTCTATCAAAATCTTTCATTTCCTAACTATGACTATCAGTAGTTAGTGCCTTCAGTAGTTTGAATCTTTTATTTTGCTGGCAGTAGTGGCGCTCGCTGTATTGCAGTAGTTCGAGCAACGAAGATTTTTGTGAGGTAAGTGATTTGTGAAAGGTATAGATTAATGTTAGCCAGGGCCATTCTTTTGTAGGGATTACTGACAGTCAGATTGCGTTGCGCTAAAAAATATTGTGTGTCAGTTTAAGCACAGTCATGTATAATTTTTCTAAGGGGACACTAATGCTTTATCCAGACATTTTAAGTTTGTTTTCCCAACTCATCCGCATTAAGTTAAATTCTTCTATGTTAAGAGCCAGCGACCATTCATCACCCAAACTAAAAACTTTTTCTTCGTCATCTTGTATCAACGTACAGTCACTTACGTCAGACACCTTCCTGCGCACCACACCACACCACAGCATCTGCAGCGAACAACTGCAGATTTCTTCCCACCCTGTCTGCCAGGTGGTTTAAGGACATAGAACAGGTCTTATCACTTCCATGGGGCTAGGCAACAATTCAAGCAAATAACATTAATTGTTTTATTTCAATATCGCAGATTGACAATACTTAACTTTGGAATTACACTGGTGTCGCAAGCGATGGGCAACATGGAACATAAATCAGGGTCCTTGCTATATAAAATGCCCAAACAAGCAATGGTTATGGATCACTAATATCTGTTCTCGTAGCACTCTCTGCTAGGCTGTGCTAATACTCTGAGAATCCTGTCCACTAATGTCCGAAGGAGGCTGGCAGGAGTAGCGCTTATATTCACTTCTTGTAAAGGCCTGCTTCTGCTACTGTATCATTTCCAAAATTGACACCAAGCGAGTCGGCGTTCACTTCTTTCCTACACATTGTCATCTTTCATTTTGTTACAGTCATCTTAAGCCCATATTCAGTGCAAAGTACACTGTCTGCAGCAGCGGTTCTCAAACTTTTCGATATTGTAGATCACCTGTTTTTTGCTATGCTATCTGAAATTTTACAGTGTATTAAAAAATTTACTAATTAGAATTACCACTGGCAAGAAAAATATAAAGAACAATAATGCAATAAGTAATTTCTTCTAAAGATACATGAGAAAATACAGTACTGTACAGTACAGTAAGTACAGTAACTGAAAATCAATGTCTTTTAAGGAAATACACTTGATAAACAATGTTGTCAAATGTGGTGTCACTGATGTGAGGAATGAAATTCTTTGTGTTTTTACATAATTCCATTGAAATCTGGAATAAGTTTTGTCACCATCGGTCCGATTCCGCATTAAGACGATTTCACTGTAGGGTTTTAATATTAAAAAGACCAGAGAAAGTCTGCTCACAGAAGTACGTGGCAGGGCAAGGCATGAAATGTTGCAATATCTATTTAGACAACTCTTCATACTCACAGCGCACATGCAACCAAAAGCTACGAAGTTCATTTTCTTTGAAAACGTTTTTCCATGTAGTATAGCAGGATAGTTCCATTAGCTGTTCTTGTTCTGTCTCAGAGGGATTCACAACCTTATATGTCACGGATTTCTACATTAGTTAAAGGATTGTCAATCCAACAACTACCAGATTGTGGTACAGGGAAATATTCTCAAAAACTTGCAGCTAATGGTCTAAAGTGTACTACAAGTGTTTAGTGCACTTTAGTAGAAGGTTTCTCGCTTCAATAATCAATTAAGTCCTTGAACACTGGAAATGAAGAATAGCTATTGTTTTACACTCGTACTGCCCAAAAGTGCGTTTTCTTAATCGTAACTTCAACTTTACCCTCAACCTGGAAGATATTACATTTCTTCCTTGCAAGCCTAAGTTAAGTTAGTTGGGAAAGGAGAAAAGATACACCAAGTAGGGCCTTTTACACAAGCAATCAAAATCACACAATTTCTCTTGTTTGTCTAAAAGAAACAAGCGGACTTCATCACGCAGCTCAAAGGAACGACGTAGTACTTTCCCTCTCGATAACCAGCGCATTTCAGTATGTAAAAAAGTACAATGTGTTCACTACCCATTTCTTCACTTAAAACTGCGAAATGACAAGAATTTAGAGAACGTAACTGAATGAAATTAACAACTTTTGCAATTTCATCCAGAATGCGTTTCAAAATCTCAGGCATTTTTCTCACTGCTGTAGCTGCTGCGTGTGAAGCAGAGAGTACACTTCACATCTGGTGCTAAAGGTTTCACTCCAGCTATTAGACCTGTCTCGAAACCTGTACAAGTTCGTGCTCCGTCCGTAGTGATAGCTACACATTTAACTCACCTAATATCGTTGCTTATCACGAACTCATTAAGTGCAGAGAACACATCTTCTGCCTTTGAGGAATATCCGTACACAACAACAGCTCCTCACAAACTGCCTTTTTACATTCAAAACGGATGGAAACCAACAGATTTGCTTTTTCATCCATTTCTGTACTTTCATCAAGTTGTAAGGAATAAAACCAGTTACCTTGAACTTTTGAAATTAATTTCTCTTTCAGTGTAAGGGATATTGTCAATTCTTCTTTTTAACTTCTTCGTCGGAAAGGAGAACTGAGTTTACTTCCTTACGAACTGCATCACTTATCATTATTACACAGGTAACGTACACACCTGTGTGGAATTTCTTAGATTTACCAATTACCAATGATACATGATATGACTCTGAAGTAACTTTCGCGTTAGTATTATCAAACACTGCAGTCTTTGACATTACAATTTTACTGCGTTTCATCTCCCAGAGTTTGCTTGTAAGAAAATACACTACTTGCCATTAAAATTGCTACACCAAGAAAAAACGCAGATGTTAACGGGTATTCATTGGACAAATATATTATACTAGAACTGACATGTGATTGCATTTTCACGCAATTTGGGTGCATAGATCTTGAGAAATCAGTACCCAGAACAAACACCTCTGCCCGTAATAACAGCCTTGATACGCCTGGGCATTGAGTCAAACACAGCTTGAATGGCGTGTACAGCTGCCCATGCAGCTTCCATACGATACCACAGTCCATCAAGAGTAGTGACTGGCGTATTGTGACGAGCCAGTTGCTCGGGCACCATTGACCATACCTTTTCAATTGGTGAGAGATTTGGAGAATGTGCTGGCCAGGGCAGCAGTCGAACATTCTCTATGTCCAGAAAGGCCCGTACAGGACCTGCAAAATGCGTTGTGCGTTATCCTGCTGAAATGTTGGATTTCGCTGGGATCGAATGAAGGGTAGAGCCACGAGTCGTAACACATCTGAAATGTAACGTCAACTGTTCAAAGTGCCGTCAACGCGAACAAAATGTGACTGAGACGTGTAACCAATGGTACCCCATACCATCACGCCGGGTGATACGCCAGTATGGCGATGACAAATACACGCTTCCAATGTGTGTTCACCGCGATGTCGCCAAACACGGATGCGACCATCATGATGCTGTAAACAGAACCTGGATTCATCCGAAAAAATGACGTTTTGCCATTCGTGCACCCAGGTTCGTCGTTAAGTACACGATCGCAGGCGCTCCTGTCTGTGGTGCACCGTCAAGGGTAACCGCAGCCATGGTCTCCGAGCTGATAGTCCATGCAGCTGCAAACGTCGTCGAACTGTTCGTGCAGATGGTTGTTGTCATGCAAACGTCCCTAATTGTTGACTCAGGGATTGAGACGTGACTGCACGATCCGCAACAGCCATGCGCATAAGATGCCTGTTATCTCGACTGCTAGTGTTACGAGGCCGTTGGGATCCAGCACGGCGTTCCGTATTACCCTCCCGAACCCACCGATTCCATATTCTGCTAACAGTCATTGGATCTCGACCAGCGCGAGCAGCAATGTCGTGATACGATAAACCGCAATCGCGATAGGCTACAATCCGACTTTGATAAAAGTCGTAAACGTGATGGTACGCATTTCTCCTTACACGAGGCATCACAACAACGTTTCACCAGGCAACGCCGGTCAACTGCTGTTTGTGTATGAGAAACTGGTTGGAAACTTTCCTCATGTCAGCACGTTGTAGGTGTCGCCACCGGCGCCAACCTTGTGTGAATGCTCTGAAAGCTAATCATTTGGATATCACAGCATCTTCTCCCTGCCGGTTAAATTTTGCGTCTGTAGCACGTCATCTTCGTGGTGTATCAATTTGAATGGCCAGTAGTGTAAGTGTACTTACCAACGTGTTCCTCATGTTTCTTCTCCAAATGTCTTCGAAGATTAAAGGTTTCGTGCTTCCGTTACTCTGTACTTCATAACACAAGACACACTGAATCTGCATGGTGTTATTACTGCCTATGTATGTAAACCCATAACGAAATTAGACATCAGAGTACATACATAGTTTTCTCTTCTTTCCTTCACGTTCACTTGCAGTAGCTTGCGAACATGAAGGCTCACTTTCTGAAGCATGGTCCGACTTAACATCACCAATAGTCTTTCGTTTCACTGCAGATGATGGCCACATATATATCAATTGTGAACATAACAAATAACGAACGTCGAGTAGCTCAGGCGACGAATGGCTCATGATAAATCATTGTGTATACATCTGCTGTTTATCCCTCTCCACTCATGAACACATGTCATCTATGACTGTCTCTAACACCGATTTTCTCCAGAAAACTTTTATCCCTCATATATTCCTTGATGAAATGTTGAAGCGAAAAAACATGAATTAACGTCAATGGTTGAGGCTGGAGGTATGTGTGGTAAAATCTCACTAGAGTTAAATTGACATAGAAAGTGGGCGTGATAAAGCTTATTAGTGTATGTAGCTTCAAAAAACACTAGGAATTAAAACTGTAAAGTGGCGATAAAAATTTGAAAAAGTGTGGGGCAATTAAACCGTGTTTTTCTTATCTAATCACGTGATCTTGCTACTGAGGAAAAGAGAACAATATCGAATTCAGTTTCTCTTTGTTGCTTAACAATACAAAATCCCAATTTTTATTGCTTTCTTGTTTTTAATTAATCACTGATGAAAAATGAAAGCAGAAAATTTTTGCTTCAACAGTAATAAGACCGCTGTGCAATATTATTATTTCAGAGTTGTTTTGTGTGTATGTCATTTTGATATTTTTAATCTGTTTACAAAGTGATAGAACCAACGCAAAGTTCTTATTCCTCTGTTGCGATTCACCTTCCAAGAAAATTTTGCTTTATCTACAACGAATTTGAGTCAAGAGTTACTCGCAGTAGTGGTTTTAGGAACATATTTTGGGAGGGGTTTCTCTTCGATTTTTTTAAAAAATCCCAGAATTTCCAGACTTCCGGAACTGGGGGAGGGGCGGAGGCTTGATGTATTTAAGCACAAGAATGACTAGCATGTATTTTTTAAAAAAAAAAAAAAAAAGCATGCTGAACACTTGAATTTTGTTACTGGTGGGAGCTTTCCGGCACTGGAAGATGAAATCCCTGAAAATTCGAGGTGTTGTGCAGTTAATGTTCAACTGATTTTGAAAAAGTGTCCTAAAAAAGAAGGGATTCCTCTCACTTGTTGAAGTTCTGTGTTATGGTTGACCGGCTTCAGGGCTGAAATCTAATAAAGTAGCAAAATATTTAAACTTACAAAGGCAGGTATAATTTAAAACTTTCTTTTTAGTAACTGAAAAAAAATACATCTTTCATAACCGCTGTGAGCTCCCTTTTATCAAAACACGTTTGAATTTTTGGGCGTCGCGGACCGCCTGGCTAGGTCGTGTGGACCCATGGGGACCCGCAAGCCCCACTATGAGAAACACTGGTCTACAGAATTATGTTTGCACTCAACGTAACTGGTGATATCTGAACCTTTTCAGAACACCTTTTCTTTGTGCCAAAAGATAGGTAAGTATTACACAACAGTAATTAATTTCTCACACTTAGCAAGTATAAATGAGTGGAACGAATTTGGAAAATTATAAATCTATGTTATGTTTGTTCTCTGTAGACTCCCATGTGCAGAGATGGTTTCCCGATTTTAAAATGATCTGAGGAACATGTGGAAACGAAAGAAGGCTGGAACTGGTTCTGTGTTGTAAGGGCGGTGTGGGAGTCTCAGGTGTGAGAAATGCTGAATTGTGTAGAGAAACTATATGCAATTTCTTTTAGTACTCGTTCTTACAGTCAAGGTTATCTATGTTTAAAGTTGTTGCGTTGTTGAAATTGTCATTTAGCAAACAGAACGAGTATGAATGTCGAACTAGAAGAACACAGAATTGAGTTGATGTTTCCTGCAGCAAACTATTCCTGCAGTCGCTTTGTCGCCGAAGATAAGTAGTACATTTTTAACATAGAAGAAAACTCCGAAAATTGTCAAACCAACTCCGTAATTTTAGCATAGCAACAGAAAAAAGTGAACGAGTAAATAGAACCTGTCCACACTATGCTACATACCATCACAAATGGCTCTAGGAGATTAACTTATATACGAGGGCTATTCGGAAAGTCAGGCCTGATCTGTCGTAAAATGGAAACCACGGTGGAGATAAAAATGAGACACTTACGATAGGAGTGCTAGAGACAATGACCAATAAATCTGTGCAAAGCTTTACACTGGCGTTTCCATTTCGTGACCTACTGGACCTAACTTTCCGAACAGCCTTCGTATTATTTGCGTTAATTCCAGAAAAATGTACATCTACACTGCACAACACAATAATTTTCTAGGATTGCAACGCAGTAGTTCTAAATGTGACTCTAACCTTCCAGTGTAATAGTCCAAAAGCGTGGCGCCCTGCGACGTCACCATTGGGCTAGGAGACGCTTCGAACAGCAAGGTGTCGACACTCGTTGGAAAAAAGGACGGAACTCAGAAGTTCGTGGGTTAATGATGTCACGTTGGCATCAAATTTCACTAAAATTCTACCCAACGCCACTGTCTAAGTCTCCACGATCGGAAGGTTTTCAACCGCCCCCCTCCCCCCACCATCACCACCCACACCTTTCCCTTACTCTGCCCTCACGCCTTCTCATGTCGCTTCTATGTAGTCACCGGTGAATGTACGTCTGTGCATGTAAGCCGGTGGCAGCTGAGAGTTTTGTCAAACTGGAAGGTCTTTAGGGATCCTATGCCGTATTAATCACGCATGCGTTGACGTCCACTCTCCCACAGTGGGTTGAAAAACTTAAACACCCTTTACTGCTTCAGATCGCTTTCAGATTCCTTCTAATGCATTTTAACGGTCCCTGGTGGTTCCATTCTTTATGCCAGAACGAAAATTACAGTCACGCTACATTCCATAGGAATCAGATCAGGTTCAATGGGTTTGCAGCCCCACGATGTCCTTAGAGAAGCGTTGAATCGTGCAGTGGTTATCAGCAGTGTCTAAGGTTGTTAATAACGTCCTTCCGCTGCACATCTGAGTGCCAGCTGTTGTTTTCGACCGCCCCAAGAGAAGAGGTGGCCTCATTGATGCCTTCTGTGGGCTCTCTGCAGGTCCTTTTCGTGTCGATTCTGAGTAGGAGTGTATCTGAAAAGTTTTCCTCGGCCACTCATTAGATAACCGCTTAAATTAGCCGCTGGGCGTCGAGTTTCCGTTCTCTGTTCAAATGGTTCAAATGGCTCTGAGCACTATGGGACTCAACTGCTGTGGTCATAAGTCCCTTAGAATTTAGAACTGCTTAAACCTAACTAACCTAAGGACAGCACACAACACCCAGCCATCACGAGGCAGAGAAAATCCCTGACCCCGCCGGGAATCGAACCCGGGAACCCGGGCGTGGGAAGCAAGAACGCTACCGCACGACCACGAGATGCGGGCCGTTCTCTGTCGTAGATGCATTAAGAAATGGGACTACACGCGGTTATCTGGGGCTATGACGGCCTCCCCATCGTGTGACACGTCCACGGTGGCGTTGAGCGGAACTGTGGTGAAATTTGGTGCCAGTGTGACATCATTAACCCACTTTACACCTCACATAAACTTCAGAGTGCTGGCGTGTGTCGACAACTTGTCAGAAGCGTAGCCGAGTCCGAGGGTGACGTCGCAGGGCGCTACACTTCTGTGCTATTTCAGAGCAACGTCGTAGGCACCTTCGAACCAAATTTCAAACCCCAGCGTCGCAATGGGAGAAAATGATTTTGTTTTAATAAAAGTGAACCTTTAATTTTGGTGCCCAGTGGAGATTGTAAAATATTGAGGTAACTTGGAAAGCCGTTCAATAGCTCATAAGTGAACTGCTGTGGTTAGAGTTTGGATAGGTAAATTGCGTGCATAACAATGTAAACTGACCAAAAGTGAACATGGAAAACCATTTCTAAGATTACAGCAATAGTGAACGTGTTTCAGCAACTCGACTTGTAGTTGGTCACGGTGCGCTGGTGATGTAAATCCCAAATTGTAGCTGTCAGAGTAAAATGTCCAACATTCTGTAGACTCACGTACAGCGTCTCTGCAACTTCTATCAGTGTCACACTCACCTTCTTTACTGCAAACTTCTTGCACCTAAAGGGATGGGCAATAGTCATATTTTTTCTAACTAAGATGTGAAATCTCATGTATTATGATGGATGAGTTTATGCAGACAAAGGTTGCATGTTGCATTATCCTATATGTTAACGTCTGCAGGACATCAGTTACGTTAAGACCGTTAAATAATGAATAAGTGAAAAAGGCAATCTATACGAGAAGTAACGTTTCATACAACTTAATCCAAATGGCTTATAAAATCATTGGAAAGATTAATATAAGCCTTCTTGGTGTAAAGTAACATTTGTCACATGAAATACGGGTACATACTTACGTGAACAATGCACATGACGAAGCACTTATTTACAGATTGGAAGTTATACACGCTGATTGTCATATTTTGCATTTTCGTTCAATGAAGGATGAAGTGCGCCCGTCGGACGCGTCAGATGTGGAGGCCTCGGAAGAGGTTGTCAACATATCGTTGGATGAGTATGTACCGGAGGTTACGAGCTGCACGCCCGCGGCGTTGGATACGCCGACGGACGAATCTAACTAGGCCCATCTTTGGTCGTATGTGTACGTGGCGCACGGAATTCATCCAAACTGACGGTACGCTTTGAGTATGGTAAAATGGTCACTCTTGAGAAGCATGATGAGAAAGCCAAGAATTTTGCAACACTTCAGCATTATGATATTACTGATGAATTAGTTTTTTAGTAACATATATGGGTCAGTAATTATTAATAAAATTGTAGCATATGTGTATAGGGTTAAAGCTAGGATAGAACGGCTAACACTTGATGATAAGGCTAATAAGAAGATATTTGAAGACCAAGGCGCATTGGAGAAAGTTCGTATAGCATGTAGTAATAAAATGGTAGCTTTTGATTTAAATCCGCAGAAGGCATCAGGTGTACCTTGGCGTAAATGTACTAGAAGGAATAGATTTAAGTTTGTAACGTATTCTAAGCCAGAGCAAAGTGCTGATATAAGTAAAGTTAAGTCGTGGACAGATCTTTAAAGAGTGCAAAGTTAAAAATAGATTGTTTCAAGGAACCAATCCTTTCCATATTGGTCTACAGATTGCTGGCGATGAAGCGGAACAGACAGATAATGTTCAGAGTGAAGTTAAATATGTCACATTTATTGTAAGAAATAGTGTATATGACTTTTGTAAAAGGAAAGGTAATTTAACATTCTGAATAAAAGTATTTGTTTCAGCTAATTCCTGCGTTGGAGTTTTTTTATGCCAACTGGGGCCATATTCGTAATTTTCCGGACGGCCTACGCCTGGCTTTCCTTGTTCCTAATAGTCAACAAATGATTGATGAACTCGCTATTACCTTTTATGGCAACAAGATTAATTTTTCTGCAGCTGTTCTAGTGCTGGAAGAATTGTGGTATTATAAGCCTAATTTGGAACAATTGGTGCGTCAGTTTAAGGACGCTTACAGAGAATATGTATTTATGCCAAACGGTATAAGGTGTGCAAAGAGGTACTTTGATTTTAGGCAAGGCCGGTATAGGCCATTGTGGTACAATTATTAGAACCTCAATAAAATAACCTCAAAAGTCATACCTCAGACGCACAGCCGAAGGCCATCCTAGAAAATGGCCTCACGTGTAGTGAGGTCTCCTGATCAGAGTAGAAAAAAATATAGGCTTGTACACAAGTTATCAAAAGAGAAGCGACATTTACATTGTAAATGTTCTAATGAATTTGACTGCATAACTCGTTGGATTAAGTGACTAAAGTCAGATACCGTAGCAAGCGCTGTGCCTACTGATTTCAAAAAGAAATTAACATTTTGTAGCAGCACGCGGAACACTAGTCCACTTCCACAGTTCACAGCAGTTTCGCGACATGAGTTAGTGGAAATTAGATCATCAGGTGCACGTGCCTCACAAGTGATTATCTAAATAACTTTCCAAATATGTAGTGCCTTAGAAGGAATAACCCCAAAAAATTTAAGCCATCTCACCAAACAGCCGCCCAGCGAATTTCGCATTCTACATGAGTCACCCGTCCATTCGCCACTACACAACCCAGAGGAGTATCTTTGGCAAGATACGTTTCAGCATACTTTGTGGCTAACCACTAATTGTCTCTGACTCCAAGAAGCATATCGCCATTTTTCCGCAAGACTCACAGAGATGAACTTACCCTGCATATATAATCATCTCTGCAGTCGCACTGCAATAATTATTTTATGATATAATAGAAATACGGAGAAAATTAAATCAGGCGTTGTAAGTGGTGAAAGATCAGCCAACTTTCATTATCCTCTTCCCATTGAATAGTAGATCTGGAATAGTCTTTGAAGAGAGAATTCTACACTGATTACAATACAACCTAAAAGAAAAAAATCACAAAGTTACATGCAGATTGAAGATGTAAGAAAAATGACAATACAAACATAAAAATTGTAATGTGTTCTCTTGGCTGATTCTGAAGACTTAATAGTTTGCAATAATGAGCCATGTATTCAAAGTACAAAAAAATAAAATAAAAGTAATAAAAGCATGTGTAATACAATAAATTACGAGAAAGAGCAAGACAGTTATATATCACCTAATGGTCAGAATCATACTTCCACTGTGAGCACGTAGACCACAACTGTTAAGCATAATGATGAGAAATTACACGCTAACGCTTTACGCTTTAACTTACAAAAATCTGCCAAATGGATGAAAAAGTTCACCGCACATAAATCATGAAAATATGCTGCTGAGCACATTCCTCAAATGATAAAGTCAAAGCTAGTTACAATTGTCGTTGTGGCATTAGCTCAAAAAAATAATTTGCCATGTTAGTGAAATTATGTACTTTGAAAATAATAGGTTGAGTTGATACAAAATAATACAGAACAGAAATAAACAGAAAATGACCTTATTTAGCATCATAACAATTAGATAACTGGTTGTCAATGTCATAACATCGACTCTTATGTAGATAAAAAGACTATCACAAAAATGAAAAAGTATTTGTTTCAAATGCTCATGTCAGTAACACAATAAATGAACACACCTAAAATTAATTGACTTCATCTATTAAGTTACAACAACAGGAAAAGTTGCAATGGTGGAATAATGCTGTCACAAGCCAACTGTCCTAACTTAAGCTAAGTCGAAGTCCTCTGCTTGCAGAAATTTATGCTTTTTCCTAATAGTTTGGGTACAAAGAAATCGCTCCTCGTTATTCTTCATTAATAACAACAGATAAATACCTTTTTCTACTTTGGAGCGAATGATGATGATTATAGACAATGTACTTTTTGTTTGGCATTTGCGCTATGACACACATTGTACATTGTGGATGGCACACTGTGCTTGCGACCTTTTAAAATACAAACTTCTATTTTCGTAAGAATTATGAATGGCAGTCAATTATAATTTAGTAACGAACAATGCGTACAATATGAAAGTTACAAAAAACGCAAATCGAAAATCCACAAAAAGTGGTCGCGAAGATAAAATAATTCAGCAAGTGACACATTGACTGACAATATAGTATAACAATATGTCTCTTAAATTATTTAAGAGACCCATAAGGGCTTAAAGCACAGACACAGATATTTGTGAAAATTAGATTTATAGGCAAACCACCGGGCTCATACATACGAAATTTTTTTTAACCAAGTCTCAACATCCTTTACTTTCTATGAAAAATAATGTACTCACTTTATGTTACGAAATTTTAATTAGTATTTAGGCTTATTATTATTCTTATTGATGTTACTTCACAAAAGTTTTGTATATATGACAGTGATCAGAACGCAAAAACACAGACTAAAGGCAACACGCATCACAATTCTGAACTATCCAACACTTCATGGTTCTCGTTATCATCATTTTCATTAAGCAAATTCTTTGGCGTGACGTTAAGATAAAACTGTCCGTCCATTTCAGGCATGAAACCTAGTGGTTTTGTTAAATTTTTGTGATGCAGGGTTGATATTTGCCTTCCACCTACCTATTTGGGCACTGTATTCTGCAAGGCATCTATAAACTGTGTGGATATGAAAAATTGTCGTCTCCCTCGATATGACTTTCAGGAAATGGTGACCTCCCACGGCGGCATTGAAAAATATATCAGTTTAAACAACAGTACCTCCCAATCTGTTGAAATCTTCATCATTGTAAAATTTCTGAACTGTATGTTACCATCTACATCAACATTTGGTTTGGTAATGAAGTTGTTAAGACTCTTAGTGGTTTTGAAACTCTCAGTGTCCATTTCAGACTACAAAAGGTTTCTACAACCTTGCTTTCTGTATAATTTGACACAAAACCACCAGGTGAGAAAATTTAAACACTTCTCCTCTTACTTTTTCCGCATTACATAACAGAAAAGTGTGCCTGGGAACAAAATAATGCTTTCTGCTTTGGGTCTCTGTGGAAGTGAATATCAGAGAAATGAGTGAGACAGCTTTTTGTGAATGTTCATACATGTATTGTGGGCCTATAACATGGACGAAGCTGGTTCACCGTAAGGTCAACAGATGTCAGGAGCATGTATCAATGCAAAAATCTGAAAATTCATGACAGTGTGCTTTAGGCTCTTGTGTTTTTAAGCATCTCATTTAAGTCCCCTCAATCCACATTTACTGAATATATTCCTATAGATAATATGATCCTGAATTGATATTTATAACCATTCATCATTCTTTTCGTATTAGTGATATTCCACATCATTCTACACAACAAATACTACACCCTACATACTCTTTATCTTATGTCTAATGGTTAGTGTTGCTGCCTCTGGATCGTTGGGTCCCTGGTTCGATTCCCGCCGGGCCTGGGATTATCTCCATCCGTGAACTGGGTGTTAGGGTTGTCCTCCTAGTTTCATCATCATTCGTGGAAAGTGGCAATCCTGGACAATGAAAAGATTGGGAATTTATACGGGTGCTGATAACCACGCAGTTGAGCGCCCCACAAACCAGATATCATCGTCACCATCATCATCATCATCATCATCATATCATCATCAACCTGTGGTCGTTTCTTTCACTATAAATATTGCTTCCTGTAGCAACATACAGATTATAATCAAATGCGACACAGTGTAATTAAAAATATTTAAGGTACTGATGAAATTCGAGTCGTAATGCCACAACATGGAAGCGATGCAAATAAATATTCGAAGGAGATGAGCACACCTCCTCGATTGTGGCTGCTTGTGTATCCGATAGGGAGCCCCCTTCTTTCTAAGAAAAATCTCTCCAGAGAAGCCTAAGAAAGGAAGTGTGACCATTGAAGAACGTCATCAGAGTCTCGAAAGGTGGTGAAGTGCAGTTACATCCATTATAAATACGTGTCCCAACCCTCTTTGGGGCCACTAAAAGGCGGAAGCACGAGTGAGCGGCTCTCTGCCTTGGATTTAACCACTGCCTTATGTAAGGTGAGTAACATTAATCTTTTAAAAACTGGGTTTTTAGACGGAGCAGCTTAATTTGCTGGTGCTGTTGTTGAAAACGCTACTGGAACTGTTGTTGCTGCTGTTGAAACTGCTATTGGAACAACAGGTGCAACTGCTGCTACAGGAGCAGCTGCTTTGTGTTCACGGCACAATACCAATCTTGCAAGACTCTGGTAATAGTAAGTGCCAACGAGGTAGATATCAGGTAATGACTCAAGTAACCTACAGGGACTGGATTACTGGCCTGGATTTCTCACCTGTGGATCACCGACTGTGGATGTAAGACAACACTGGAGAACGGACAACTTGAGAGGGCACGAGAAATAAAAGAATCCAGCGAATAATCCGAAGAGAGTAATCAAGACACAACAAAGTGAGAAAACAATAAATGTGCGTTACGGCTATTGACAAGAGAGTTAGGAGGAAATAGCACTGGAAGCAAAGGTGGTGTGCGACTAGCTTTATACACTGAAGCGCCAAAAAAACTCGTATAGGCATGCGTATTCAAATACAGAAATATGTAAACAGGTAGAATACGGCGCTGCGGTCGGTAACGCCTACGTAAGACAACAAGTGTCTGGCGCAGTTGTTAGATTGGTTACTGCTGCTACAATGTCAGTTTATCAAGATTTAATTGAGTCTGAACGTGGTGTTCTAGACGGCACACGAGCGATGGGACACGGTATCGCTGAGGTAGCGATGAAGTGGGGATTTTCCTGTGCGACCATTCCACGAGTGTAGCGTGAATATCAGGAATCCGGAAAACATCACATCTCCGACAACGCTGCGACCGGAAAAAGATCCTGCAAGAACGGGACCAACGACGACTGAAGAGAATTGCTCAGCGTGACAACCCTTTCGCAACTCTTCCGCAAATAGTTGCGTATTTCAGTGCTAGACCATCAACAGTTGTCAGCATTCGAAACATTCTACGAAACTTCATCGAAATGGGTTTTGGGAGCCGAACGCCCACTCGTGTACTCTTGATGACTGACTGACTCGCTTGGGCCGGCCAACACCGACTATTGACTGTTGGTGACTGGAAACATGTTGCCTGGCCGGACGAGTCTCGTTTCAAATTGTATCGAACGGATGAGCGTGTAAGGGTATGGAGACAACTTCATGAATCCATGGACCCTGAATGTCAGCAGGGGATTGTTAAAGCTGCTGGAGTCTCTGTGATGGTGTGGGTCGTGTGCAGTTGGAGTGATATGGGACCCCTCATTCGTCTAGGTACGACTCTGACAGGTGACACGTTCGTAAGCATCCTGTTTGATCAGCTGCATCCACTCATGTCCACTGCGCACTGCGATGGACTTGGGCAATTCCAGCAGGATAATGCAACACCCCACATGTCCAGAATTACTACAGAGTGGCTCCAGGAACACTCTTCTGAGTTTAAACACTTCCAATGGCCACCAAACTTCCCAGACATTAACATTATTGAGCACATCTGGGATGCCTTGCAACGCGCTGTTCAGAAGAGTCGCCACCCCCTCGTTCTCTTACAGATTCATGGACAGCCCTGCAGGATTCATGGTGTCAGTCCTCCAGCACTACGTCAGACGTTATTCGAGTCCATGCCACGTCGTGTTCCGGCACTTCTGCGTGCTGACGTAGGTGCTTCACGATATTAGGCAGGTGTACCAGTTTCTTTGGATCTTCCGTGTTCTACGACTGTGGGCAATAACTTGGCGGGGCTGTGCGGCACAGCAATCCCAGGGGCGCAAATCGCTGATACTGACACTACAAAATGTAACAGTGCCGTCTAGTGGACGAATCAAGTTCCACAGTACCTGGAAGTGGATATGCAGAACACAGCATGCTATGGAAGTGAATCGTAGATAATGAGAAAGCCAGCAACGAAGACAACTGAAATATACAATACATGTAATGTAAAGGGAGGGTAAGAAATAAATAACAAAGATAACAAGAAATGCAAATCTCGGTGAAAAATTCTTGCGTGTAAATGTAAAATAGTTGTAGGACGACTATTAGAAAACTTTTGAATATTAAATTGTCGAAATTGGAAGCGAAGCCTGAATATCCGGGATCAGTGAAAGGCTGAGATGTACAGACAAACTGTAGAAGATACTGACAGCAGTAAGGTGAGAAAAAGAAAGCACAAGACAGAAAGAGGTGTATGATGGTATCAAACAACTAGAGGACTGAAAATGTTTAAGAAAAGTTAAACATATACTGGGTATGCGCCTCTTTAGTAAGAGAGGTACAATGCTTTGCAGGTTCATCTATCAGCTGTAACAGCATCCACTTCTGACAATAGTGTGCGAGTATACACTGATGGTGACTCTGCCTGATATACACTGATGAGCCAGAACGTTATGACCACCTGCTTAATGGATTGTTTGTCCGTCTTTGGACATCACTGATTCTGTGTATCAGGGATCCAACAGTTTGTTGGTAGGTTTTTGGAAGTAGGTCTATGTGGCATTAGATATCTACGCGCCAGTCATGTAATACGCGCAAATAACGGACCACTGATTTGCGCATCTGGTGATGGCGCCCGATAGCGATGCGAAAGAGTTCCGTAGGATTTACATCAGGCGATTTTGGTCGCCGAAACGACGTGAGTTCACTGTAATGCTCGTCAAATCACTATAGCACATGTCTGACTCCGACAAACAGACAATTATACTGCTGAAAGATGGCATCGCCGTCGGGAAAGACATCAAGCATGAAGGGACGCAGGTGATTCGCAGCTGTCAGCGTGTCTTCGATTACTACCACATGCCCCAAGCAAGCGCAGTATAATGTCTCCCATAGGATAATACTGCTCCCACCAGTCTGCATCTGTGGCGCACTGCACACTTCGAGCCGCCGTTCACCTCGATGACGGCGTTTGTAGAGACGACCATAGACCTAGTGTTGCAAAGATATGATTCACCCGAAGAACCGACACTTTTCCATTGATCGACGGTCGATTCCCGATGATCCCGTCCCGACTGCAGTCTTAATTGACGATGTCGTTGGGTCAATATGTGAACACACAGGGATTGTCGGCTGTGAAGCTCCATGTTCAAAATGTCCGATGAACGGTGTGTTCCGAAATGCTTGTGTGTGCACCAGCATTGTGCTCTTTCGGCAGAGATGCCACAAATAACCATTTATCCTACTTTACAGAGCCGACAAACCTCGGAACCCCACGTTCTCTGAAGAGTCGTGGACGTCCAACCATTTAGCGACTAGTGGTAGTTATTTTGAAAGTTGAAATTTGAGGTAATGTCTTATGGGACCAAACTACTGAGGTCATCGGTCCCTAAGCTTACACACTACTTAATCTAACTTTAACTAACTGACGCTAAGGATAACACACACCCCCATGCCCGAGGGAGGACTCGAACATCCGACGGGGTGAGCCGCGACGACCGTGACAAGACGCCCTAGACCGTGTGGGGTCCGTGAACTTTTGTCCCGCTTCGCCATTTTCGAGGTACTCATTCACAGGCTCTGCGTAACAATAAGCCTGTCTTTTGTCATAGTCACTTACCTCAATGGATTTTGCCGTTTGCAACCCATATCTTCGCCAGGATGATCCCCCGGCGTGTCTGCTCCGTTTACATACTTTTGTTAGCGCGTCACGTGCCACCAACACCACCAGGCGGCATCCAACGTCACAGGGGGCAGTGGTAAAAATGTTTTCGCTTCTCAGTGTAAGTTTTCTAACAGTCATGAGAATGCAGGATCACCATGAATCGCGTTTCATTAGTATCTGAAGTTTTAAATTTCTTGTTACCTCATTTTGGTCGTCAGCAGAATAAGTAACGCAGATTCCTCATGGACTGTGGGTCACGGTTCGGCAGTGTCCTTACCTGAAGTCTTTCTCTCTGTTCCTGTTGATGACTATTGCACAGCGTTTCTTCTGATATTGAGTTTTCCTTCTCCTCCTCCTAACAGTAGCACTGCTTGATATTTTACTGAAAGGTGGAGCACATAGTATTATAACACAGTAGGATGTATAGACGTAGCTCTCCTCACGTCTATGAGTGCAACATCACGCCCAATAAAACCAGCATACAATTGTAAACAATATTTTATACAACATTCTCAGAAACTTTTATTTCACTGTAATTATTTCACAAAAGAATTTACAATGGTAGTAGCACAAGAATCCGCCAGCAACGAACAAGATGGGCCTTTGCGAATGCAGGACTAGGCTGGCAGCTCGCAGATAAAAGAGCGCGGTATGTCACAACGGACGTTTCTGATCTCCCTCGTGATCCACCACATCGCACCGCACTCTCCATGGATAGACGCCAGACCTTCGGACTTGTCCCAATGGACGTAGCTGGTAAAGTGAGAGGTTCACCTGATGCACAGAAGAAAGAGCAGCAGATCAAGTACTCAGAAGGTGGTGGTGAGCAGAAGTGGCTCTGATACACACTGATGAGCAAAACATTATGACCACTGCCCACTGCGCGACTGAGTGCGGTCTGATGACCTTGTGGCACGTTTCGCGGAAGCAAAGTATGTAAGCAGAGCAGAGTAGAATACGGAGTCATTCTAGCGACCATGCGGGCCGCAAAAGAGGAAATTCTCTGACATAAGCGACTCTGACAAAGCGAAGATTGCTGTGGTCCAGCGCCTGGGTACGTACATGGTGTTTATAAACCAATTATACAAAAGTAGCCTTCAACTGTGAGAAGGGTAATAAATTCACAGAAATGTTTGTTACAGCACTGATATTAGTACATTTTCATGTTTTGTTCCTGCCTAACACTGTTAGTTTCTGTTGTTACCGTTAAGTGACATGCACAAATGAGTTATTCCAACAGTCATCACGGAGTCATATAAGGTTACAGAGAGTGCACAGTGTTGTTTACGGTTTCATAAATCCAAATCCGATACTACAGTTCGGAGAGACTTTACGACTAAATATCGCAGGCCACTATCTCAAAGACGAACTGTTATTAACTCGTATAGATATTTCACCGCAACTGGCTGTGTGTCACATAGGACGCCGTATTAGGGTCAGCCAACAGTCGCTGACATAGCAACCGAACGAGTTCGGTAGTCTTACCCTCCACACGATAATACTGGGCATATTCAATTCTTACCTGGCATATCTCGTTGATTTACCTGGTCAACGAATGTAAGACTGCCGAACTTGTTCAATCGCTGGCTGACCGTGATCCGGCGTCCTATGTGATACATAGCCAGTTTTAGTGAAACGGCCATGCCAGTTATTAACAGTTTGTCTTTGAGGTGGTGCCTTCCGATATTTAGTCCTGAATTGTCTCTGAACTGTAGTAGCGGATCTGGTTTCATGAAACCATAAACAACACTGTGTAAGCTCTACACCCTTGTACGACTCCATGATAACTGTTGGAATAACTCATTCGCACGTGCCACCTAGCGAGAACGCAGGGAACTAACTGTGTTAGGTGGGAATAAAACTTGAAGATATACTGCATTCAATGCTGTGTCAAACATTTCTGTAAGTTATTTACCTTTTTCACAATGAGAGATTACTTTTACATGACTAATTTATGAACACTCTGTATGAGTCGCAAACGACGAAGCTTGTCAGCTTTTCGCGTTCTACTGTTGCGGGCATCCGAAGGAAGTGAAGGATGGTGATAACACGAGAGCCAAGAAGGTCTTGGACGTCCATGAACCATCATAGAACTTAAAGGTCGGAGACAGAACCCCTTTGCAAATCAAGATAGGGAGCTACCTATGGCAGTCCTGATGCAAAGTACACTGCTGGTACAGGTACGAGTGCTTCGTATCACACGGTTCAGCGCACAACGTTCTACATGGGCATCGAGGCAGTCGACCTCTAAATGTACCCATGGAGACCCTCACGACATTATCTGTTACCTAAGCACATCATCAGGACTGGACTGTCGACCAATGGAAACGTATCGCCTAATCAGGCGGATCACGTTTCCTGTTACCACACGTCGACTTTCATGTCTGGATATGCTGTCATCCACGCAAACAGCTGCTCGAAACACTCACCACGCTAAGTATGCAGGCCGGCGGGGTTGGTATCATGCTCCTGGGGAGAGGACATTGATGCTGTCTGCATGACACCTGTGGCAGTATTCTAAGGCACCATGACAGCTTCAGACTACGTTAATATTATTTCGAATCACCGGCATTCCTTCATGACTGATGGCGATGGCATCTTCCATTAAGGTGTTTGGCTATGACACAAGGCCATAATCATGAAACAGAGGTTTGAGGAGCATGATAGCGAACTAAAGGTGACGTGCTGGCCACCAAATTCGCCTAATTTGAACTTATCTGACGCTATGAGACAGCAGCTGAGCGTCCTCAAGCCACCAAATCCAAATGTATGAGAAGTATGAGAACTGCGTGACCTCTGCGTAGACATGTTGTGCCGCATACATCCGGGAACCTACTAAGGATTTGTCGAATTCATACCAGGCAGGGTGGACCACCACTGTATTTAGGAAATGGTCATAATGTTTTAACTCATCGAAGTAAAAACCCACGACTGAATGTTTCACGCGTATAATATTTTCAGAGGATCTATAAGGGACAGTGAAATAAAAACTAGACAGATGGAAAAATGTTAGTAAACTGTTTATTATTTCAACGTAAACACCAAAAGTGTTAATAAATTTCTCGCGCTATGAGATAAGACGGTCAATGTCTTCATGGAAAAATGTTTGCAGTTGACAACGGAACCAAGGTGTTCATCCGTGGCCTAGGGGAGCCGGCACGTTATCCAGTGTGTTCGGTCAGAGGGCTGCCTACTCTTTGTAATAAAAGAAACTGAGTAAATAAGTGAAGTACTGAATGATAAAACTCTAATTCATGTCACGTCCGCCCAGACCGAATGATGACGTAAAGGATGGCTTCTTTGACTAGTAATCAAAACGTCCTGGCATAAGGAACCACCTACGTTCTGCAAACGGCCTTGTCAAGAGGGCGGACGAACGGAGAGAGTTTTAAGGCACCCTCTTCCCTTGTGGGTGACAAATTATTGCCCCTACAAGTCGGAATAATAAGCAATGACCAACGGCATGAAGATGCAGACAGCAATGGCAACCATTCCATTAAAGGCACCTAACGTGTATCCACGGAACATGTGGTCCGCAGTTAAAAAGTGTCATGATGGTCTCTATATTTACAAAAGACTTAGGACCTCCAAGAGAGGCTGTCAAGTGGGAGGGGACTAACAGAAAAAGATACACTAGTTAACAACAGAACAACATTCTACAAGTCGGAGCATACAATTTCAGAGATTTGAACCTAATAAAACAGCTAGAAAATCGGATAAGGCAAATGTAAAGGTTCATTCTAGATACAGTAGCAGTCAGTGAAGTAACTGGAAAGGTGATAAGGATTTCTATTCAGGTGAACATGCGGAATGGAGAACAGCAATGGTATAACGGGTCTAGGAGTTGTCTTGAAAAACTGAGTTGCGCAGAGAGTCAGCAGTTGTGTACTGTTCAGTGATAGGGTTGTGTCCATCCGATCTGACAGCAAATCTTCGCCGACATCGATAGTTCAGTTATACATGCCAATGTCGCAAGCAGAAGATAAAAGGATAGAGAAAGTATATGAGGATACTGAATGGGTAATAAGGAGATGAAAATCTAATAACCATGGGGGATTCGGGCGCAGTTGTAGGGGAAGGAATAGAAAAAAGGATTACGAGAGAATATCAGCTTCGTAGTAAGAAGGAGAGAGAAAAATGTATAAGTGAGTACTGTAATAAATTTAAGATGACAATGATAATAATTATTATAATCATTATTATTATTATTATCTGTTCAAAATTCTTAAGAAGAGGAGGTATACTTGGAAAAGTCCCAGAGACACAGAAATATCCCAGATGGATTACATCATGGTCAGACAGAAACCTGATATTGGATTGTAAGATATACCAAGGTGCAGATATAGCCTCAGATCATAAGTAATGATGAAGAGGAGACTAAAGTCTGAGAGCGGCTGGAAGGAAGTGGCATACCGATGTACTTAGGATTGACGTGACCCGTTTTAACTTCGTTAGGGATGTTGATACTGCGACAAGGAGTACCAGAATAGGCTATTCAGATAAAAGTGGAAATTTTTAAAAAGAGCAATCACATACGTCGGACAAACAGTCATAGATACAAGGAAGGTAACTCAGAAAGAAACTTTGGGTAACAGAAGAAATACTTCACTTGATGGACGAAAGTAAAAACTCCTCTCCAACAGGCCATGAAGGCCCAATGGGACCGACCGGCCGCCGTGTCATCCTCAGCCCACAGGCGTCACTGGATGTTGTGGATGTTGATATGGAGGGGCATGTGGTCAGCACACCGCCCTCCCAGCCGTACGTCAGTTACCGAGACCGGAGCCATTACTTCGCAATCAAGTAGCTCCTCAGTTTGCCTCACAAGGGCTGAGTGCACCCCGCTTGCCAACAGCACTCTCAGACCGGATGGTCACCCATCCAAGTGCTAGCCCAGCCGGACAGCGCTTAACGTAGGTGATCTGACGGGAACCGGTGTTACCACTGCGGCAAGGCCGTTGGCTAGACGAAAGAAGGAATTTAAAAAAAAATTCAGTTTAAGATAGAAACTCAGGAATGTAAATCCATCAGGAATGAAATAAACAGGATGAGCAAGGAAGACAAGGCGAAATGGTAGCAGGAAAAATGAAGAAATCGAAAAGAAATGATCGTCGGGAGAATTGACTCAGCATATAGAGTAAAAACGACCTTCGATGAAATTAGAAGCAAAGTCCGTAACATTAAGAGTGCCTCGAATTAAAAAAGAGTGTCAAATAGTGCTGACAATTTCGCCCCTACTGTTCAGACTATACAACGAAGGAACAATGATGGAAGTAAGGTAAAAAATCAAGAGTGAGATCAAAATTCAGGGTGAAAGGACAGCAATGATAATATTTGCTGATGAGATTGCTATCTTCAGTGAGAGTAAAGAAGAATTACAGGATCTATTGAAATGAATGAACTGTCTAACGTCCCGGCGGAGGTTCGACTATTGAAATGAATGAACTGTCTAACGTCCCGGCGGAGGTTCGAGTCCTCCCTCGGGCATGGGTGTGTGTGTGTTTGTCCTTAGGATAATTTAGGATAAGTAGTGTGTAAACTTAGGGACTGATGACCTTAGCAGTTAAGTCCCATAAGATTTCGCACACATTTTTTGAACTTTCTAATGAGTACACAATATTGATTTACAGTAAACCGAAGAAAGACGAACGTGATGAGAAGTAGCGAGACGAGAACAATGAGAAACTTAATATCAAAATTGGTGATCGTGAAGTATACAAAGCTCAGGAATTCTGCTACCTTGGAAGCAAAATAACCCGTGACAGACTAAGGAAGGACATTAAAACTTACTAGTGGAGTAATAGAGGGCATTTCTGGCAAAGAGAAGTCTACTGTTATCAAACATAGGACTTTACTTTGAGGAAGAAATTTCTGAGAATGTACATTTGGAGCAAAGCCTGCCGGCCGGTTTGGCCGTGCGGCTCTATGCGCGTCAGTCTGGAACCGCGTCAGGTTCGAATCCTGCCTCGGGCATGGATGTGTGTGATACTCTTAGGTTGGTTAGGTTTAAGTAGTTCTAAGTTCTAGGGGACTGATGACCACAGGTGTTAAGTCCCATAGAGCTCAGAGCCATTTTGAGCAAAGCCTAATACGGAAGTGAATCATATATAGTGCGAAAACCGGAACAGAAGTGAAACGAAGCGTTTGATATGTGGTGCTACAGAAGAATATTGCAAATTGGGTGGACTGATGAGGTACGGAATGAGGAGATTCTCCGCAGAATTGGCAAAGAAAGGAGCATTTTGTAAACACAGACAGGGTACAGGATCATATGACGTGTCTAAAGACCTCAGGAGATAACCTCTATGGTACTAGAGTGACCTGTAGAGGTTAAAAACTGTAGGGGAAGGCAGATATACGTCCAGAAAAAATTGAGGACGTATTGTGCAAGCGCAACTCTGAGAAGAAGAGGTTAGCGCAGGAGAGAAATTCGTGGCAGGCTACATCAAACCAGTCAGGAGACTTGAACTCCCGCCCCTTTCCCCACCCACAAAAAGGTGTAAGGGCTTCACAAAGAATCTTCTGCAGCGTAGTCCTATCAACTTTGGCAATATGTGGGCGGGCATTACGTTATAACAATTGGTGGTGTCCATCAACATTCCTGGGCGTTTGGAGTTGATGGTGCGATTCAATTTTTGCAATATATCCACACACTGCTGTGCGTTAATTGTGGATCTGTGTTCCAAGAAGCCACTGACCAGTGAGATCTTGAGGTCAAAGTGAAGTTTAATAACTAACATGGTTGATCCGAGTAGGCTGCAGAAATTTCACTGGGAAGCCCTTACAGATTCTCCACACACCCCCGACTGTCCCCATGTGACTTCCACATTTTTGAGCCCTGACGATAGGCATTTTTGACCATCAATTTTTTTCAGACGGAGTGATACACTTCTGGGTGCATACATGGTTCCGCTGAACCGTAAACATTTTTCCATGAAGGCACGGACCGTCTTTTCTCACAGTGTGGCAAATGTATTAACAGTTATGATGACTACTTTTTGAAGTGACAAATAGTTAATAAACTTTTTTCCCATTTGTCTAGTTTTCATTTCACTGACCCTTTTAATTATAGGCTATGGTTTTCTTGCATTGAAGGAGATTTTAATTTGAAATTTCTTAAGAAAACGGTAGATGTATGTGTATCATACAACTCGGGCACCTTACGTGCTGTTTAATTAACAGATGCTATTCATTATCAGCAAGATTTTTGCACAAAATGTTTGTTAAGTAAATGTTGGACATGTAAATATTTTAAACGTCGTTTGCTACGGCTCCAATTAAAATAAACAGACGAGGCTCATGCCAATCGCCTCTAGGTACCCCAGAGGCAAAATGCAGTCCCCAAAGGGCTCCTCCAGGAGCTTCACTGGGGTCGAGCTTCGTCTTACGTGAACCACATTTTGTCGAAATTAGGGTCACTTTGGATAACGGGGATGAAATCATCTTCCAAAGCATTCACGTACCGTTCGGTAATCACCGTGCCATCAAAAAATAACGCACAAATTATTACGTGACTGGACATTGCACACCACACAGTCACCCGTTGAGGGTGAAGAGACTTCTCGATCGCGAATTGCGGATTCTCAGTCCCCCCAAATGCGTCAGTTTTGCTTATCGACGAACCCATCCAAATAACAAAAGGCGGACAACAACAAGGAGCGTGCGCATGCGCATACTAATTCCCATCCAGCCCCGCAGCCAACCGTGCAATTTGAACGTCTTAACGCAAACCGTTCAGAAGTTAAGTAATAGTTCAGTAATAGTTCAGTAATTGTCACTCTATATACAGACGTTTATCCCTGCTTCTGTTTGCTAGTAGAATACGAAAGGAAATGACTAATAGTGATATAAGATATAATGGTACAAGGTACACTCCACCGTGCACCATACAGTGGCTTGCAGAATATATATGCAGATGTAGATAGGAGTGAATCTGTGATCTTATTAGCCATCAGAAGAACACACCTGTTGTCTAATGCCCCAGATAAATAGTCTCACCAGCCACTACGTCGTTATCGTTACAACGAAAACTTACTGATTAACAGGACTAGTAATGCATCCAACCTCAACGTCTGAGACTTTATGAAATCCACATACAGTACACTCTCACCCGACTTAAAAATCAGTTTCGTTCTCAGGCAGAGACGACAGTTTCCTGACAAAATCCAAGCCGATCTAGAATAGCTCACCCGACTCAAGCCCAACCGTCTGTACTCAGATATGGCACTGCAGCTGCGAAATTCTAGAGGGCACTGGCAGGAAATTAAAAATCCAAGATCGAGATGGTTGGTAAACTCAGGAAATCTAGACGATATTGATGGGACAAGAAAATGTAAGGTGGTGGAACTAACAAAGTACCCCAAGCAGGAAATTCAAAATGAACTACAAACAACTGAAAATATCCAAGATGGCAGAAGAAACTCATTTGCACTAGTGGCCATTACAGCATCATGTTCAAAAGTTTTGGATGAACTGAAATTGTCGTCATGTTCAGAGTTATCCGAGTGACCCGTATTATTCATAAACACACATAAAGACGTATACAATACTACATACGTTCCAGTTCCAGAACGACTGATATACAGGGTGTTACAAAAAGGTACGGCCAAACTTTCAGGAAACATTCTTCACATACAAATAAAGAAAAGATGTTATGTGGACATGTGTCCGGAAACGCTTAATTTCCATGTTAGAGCTCATTTTAGTTTCTTCCACCTACGCTCAATGGAGCACATTATCATGATTTCATAAGGGATACTCTATCTTTGCTGCTAGAACATGTGCCTTTACAAGTACGACACAACATGTGGTTCATGCACGATGGAGCTCCTGCACATTTCAGTTGAAGTGTTCCTACGCTTCTCAACAACAGATTCGGTGACCGATGGATTGGTAGAGGCGGACCAATTCCATGGCCTCCACGCTCTCCTGACCTCAACCCTCTTGACTTTCATTCATGGGAGCATTTAAAAGCTCTTGTCTACGCAACCCCGGTACCAAATGTAGAGACTCTTCGTGCTCGTAAAAAAATTTGTATTACTTACCGAAATACAGGTGACTATGTCGCTCATTGTACTTACAGTTTGAACTGCATAGTATAACGATCATACTTTAATTATTGTACCACACATAATATAAGACACAGTGAAGCACAAAATAAAATATTTCCCCATGTATATAGTTTGTAGTATTGTTCTAAAGAGCACATGATGTTTCTCGAGTATCAACATATTTCTACATATACAATATCTGCGAAAATACGTATGCACACATTCACACAATGTGTATGACAATGTTACTACCAAGTCTAAAATGAAGTATGTACAGATACACATACAATGTTTATGTCAAGTGTCACAGTATTATTTCAGCGTTTAACAGGTCTGGAAAACTGGTGCCTAAACCATGACTGTTGACTTTCAAATTAATTGCCTGAATGCTATTTACACGTCTCAATAGTTCCATAAGAGTGAAAAAATCTCAGGGCAAAATAACATGATAACCAGTCATTTGACAGTACATTTTTGGCGTAAATGAGGTTGTGTACAAAATCGCAAATGACCAGGCCTTCAACTTTATAAAACAACTATTCGCTAAAATACCATGCTAAGTGGCAAGCAGCGATAGTTGATTCAAACAAGTGGGCAAAGCTGAATTACTTTTCGGTAACTGTTTGCTACTGGAAGAGTGCAATTGGTGTGCAGGTTACACATGGCTGTGGAGTCTCAATTTATGTTCCACATTTGCTACTTCCATGCACAAATTATCTGTAGAAGTTATCAAACGCCGGCCGTTGTGGCCGAGCGGTTCTAGGCGCTTCAGTCTGGAACCGCGCGACCGCTACGGTCGCAGGTTCGAATCCTGCCTTGGGAATGGATGTGTGTGATGTCCTTAGTTAGGTTTAAGTAGTTCTAAGATCTAGGGGACTGATGACCTCAGATGTTAAGTCCCATAGTGCTCAGAGCCATAAGTTATCAAAATGAGTAAAGATATTGGTATTTCGATCTTGGGTCTACCAGATGCTGTTAATAATTCTGCAGAGATCGAACTCACCAATCACAACGTTATGAGGGAAGAATAATGCACAAAGTTCTGCACTAGAAAAATATGATCGATGTTTTCAAGTAGATTTACGACATTCGATCTGGATCATACCTGTGATAGCATTTTTATCTGCCAATGTTACTTTTTCTCAACGCTTTAGCACAACAACGTATACTGAAGATATGTAGTTCCGACAAGGTGTTTCATGCATGGTTTCTTTTAAGTTACGTGTCTACGTAGTACACAAGGACAGGTTTGCAATGTTCCAAATACGTGATGTAAACACACAACATGACCTAAGGCTATGATGCACCAGAGAAAAATTTTGTATATGGAAGATACAACCTAAAGAAAAAAAAGGAGGGAAAAAAGGCACACAACGAAAGAAGCGACGGAAATCGGTACGTGTGATGTAAATGTACAGACAAAGAAATGATTACAACATCAGAAAGATTGGATGATTTATTCAATAGGAAAATCTTCACAAAGCGAGCAAGTCAGTAACACATTGGTCCACCTCTGCCCCTTACGTAAGCAATGACTCAGCTTGGCATTTATTAACACGGTTGCTGGACGTCCTCGTGAGGGACATCACGCAAAATTCTGCCCGGTTGGCGCGTTAGATCGTTAAACTCCCGAGATGGTTGGATGGCCCTGTCCATAATTTTCCATAGGTTCTTAATTGGGAAGAGATCCGGCGATCTTTCTGGCCAAGGTATGGTTTCCCAAGCACGAAAGCAAGAGGTAGAAACTCCCGCTTTGTGCAGGCGGGCATTATGTGGTAGAAATGTAAACAAAGGATGTCTTTTCATGAAGGGCAATAAAACTGGATGTAGATTATCGTTGAATTACCGCTATACGGTAAGTGCGGCACAAATGGCCACCAAAGGGGTATTGACAAGTAATTAAATGGCACCCCAGACTATCACTCCTGGTTGTCGGGCTGAATGGCGGGCGACAGTCATTCTGGTATCCCACCGCTGTCCAGGGCGTCTCCAGACAAATCTTTGGCCTGAAAACTCATTCAATGGGGCAAAATTGTCTTCAGTGATGACGCCCGCCTCGAACAGAGTTCCAATAACCAGCGAATACATTTCTGGAGACGTCCCGGGGAGCGGTGGTATACCAGTTAATTTTTGCTCACCATACGGCTCAACAATGAGGAGTTATGACCTGGGCTGTCATTTCTTTCCATACCAGGACACCTTTGGTTGTTATCCAAGGCATCGTTACATTACAGCGGTGCTTCGGCTATATTCTATTCCCCGTTTTGTTGCCCCTCATGGCAAGCCATCCTTGGCTTGCTTTCAACAAGATAATGCCCGCCTGCACACGGCGAGAGTTTCTACTGCTTGTCTTCATGCTTGACAACTCCTAAATTAACAGCAGGGTCACCAGATCTCTCCCCAACTGAAAACGTTTGGAGTATTATGAGCAAGGCCCTCCAACCATCTCTAACGAGCCACTTAGACAGAATTTGGCACGATATCCCTCCAGATGACGTCCAACAACTCTATCAGTCAATGCCAAGCTGAATAATTATTTGCATAAGGGGCATAGATGGACCAATGCGTCATTGTCTTGCTCAATTTTTTGTGCTCCTTCCGCGAATAAATCAACAAATTCTTCAGAATTTGTAATGCTTTGTTTATCTGTATACGTATATCACATCTACCTGTTTCCAACCCCCGCCCCCTGAAATTATTCATCAAGTACGTAAAAATCTGAAGAACAAAACACTCTCAGGTTGTTTATTATAATACACACAAGTAATTACAGAGTCCTGATTGCAAACGAAAATTCGAGTCTTGAACCAAATGTATTTGGCAGTGTTATACAACAAAATACGTAATGATTCCGTAGAAACATTGCTTACATAGTAGCACTGCTACTCTAACTTAAAGAATTTGTCCACGAGCTTAGTTCAGTGACTACACAGCACTTTACAGGAACCAAGGTATCATATGTATTATTTATCAAAATACATAAAAATATGTTTTAGAACATTAAAGACCACACATGGCACTGCTGATGAGCTGATTCACGGGTTTGAGTGCACTTATCAATGAGGAGACTTTGTTCTTTGTACCAAAGGGAACAAAGTTATTCCATGGCTGAATAGTACTATTTGTCAAAAATCCATCTTAGTTCAGCTGCACCAAATATCTAAGATAGCCAAACATTATAATGATCCCAAAACTGGAAAATTAACTTACGCTTCCAGTATCAAACTTTTATTGTATTCAACTGACAATTCTGACTCATGCTGTCACACAGTGGAAATTACGAAACACGTTGATGAAACTGCATACTGAACAGAACTAAAAAGCATCCTTGTGGAGAAGAAACGATGTCTGCTATGCTTTCAACTAGGCACATTCAACTACTTTTCAAAGTAAACCAAATATTATAGATACTCCCTAGCTACGGTATCTACTTTATCTCATAGTACAATATGTTGATCAATTTATGCTGATAATATCAATTTACGCTATTGCACATTGGAGACTTTGCGACTTTGTGACTCCGCCCATACATGGCCATTTTAAAATAAAACTGCAACAAACTGCATCGTATGCGCTATATTACAGCATAATTGTAACATATTACCACGTGCACAAATCACTTACTTTCTGCCGATAATGCTAACTTGTGCTACCACACAGCAGAATTACAATACTAAGTTGGCAAAGCAGTGATAGATCACACAAACAAATAGACATTCAAAACTGAAATAGTGTTCTAACACCAGAAGTTGACAGGGGGTTTCACATACTGACTCTGAAGTAGGAATCTACGCATCATCCAAAATTGCAATAAATAGTCTTTTACATAACAACTACTAAAAAATTGTGACAAATAGCTCAGAACATCGCGATTATTAGACAAAATTACACCAAACTGACATGCTGAGCACATTGAGACTTATTCGGATAAGTTGTGACTTATTCCAACAAGCTATAGTAATTAGTCATCATGTTGATACAAGATGATGCGAGGAAGTCAAAACTTGTTTCAAGAAGCAAAACATCCAGTCAGGAGGTTCAGACTGCTCACTGGACATGTGTATACTCTTCAACATAAAAACTGGCTGGTGGCCAGCCGCCTCGGAGTTTAAGTCTGCACCAATGGCAACATGAGGCAAAAAACATGACTGCTCAGATAATACTAGTCTGGCTATCTGCACAAACTGGCAATGCTGCAGGCTGCGGCAGTTTCTGGAAGAAGGCATGTCTTCTGTTCGAGCAGTTCTGTCATGTCAATGCCCAAGGCTTAACATCAAACCTCATGTAGTCAGAATGCAAAGTCTGGCGATCAAGACCACTTGTTGCCTAAACTTTTATAGTGGCTCTCATCTGAATACTAAAATCATGTTAGTAATTTTGACAAAGACACAGTGTACTGACATACTGCTATTAACAGTTCGCTCCAATAACATTTTTGTGATACATTTTTTGGCAAATTGTCTGCTTGTAAATTTCGCATGTGCCAGACACTGTGTGATTTGTTAACTGGGAAACGGTAGCAGCTGCAGTGATGGTGCAGCACTCCGTCGTCATCCGTTGAATGCGCCAGCTACTGCTCGTCTCTGTGAACGGTACAAAATGCTGTACTGTCGTTAAGTGATGTTACACGAAATAGGTCTACAACTTGCATTTCACTCTTGATAGCAACAAAGGCAAAAGATCCCTTGTGATATACAAGCAAGACATGAGTATGGCGCAACAGTAATTATATAGATTGTGATCCAATCGGAATACCTCTATAAGTTCTTCAATGTTATAATTAATGCTTTATATCTCTCTTCTTTTTCTTGCAGAAGCGATTTTTCATGGATTTTTTCGTCAGGAATTCGTATGTTTTCTTCACGCCACAGCGAGTAACAGACGTACTGAGTTTTACGTTTTTGTTTGCCTCCTGACACTACATGTGTGCGATAAACTGTGTGAATACCTTGCAGAGCATGCTCTCTAACAATGCAGGCACACTGCGCATTTTGAGATCCATGTATGGATTCATGGAGAAATTAATGCTCATCAAAAGCGATACTTAAGGTATTAAATTAGATTTAAAACAACAGTCTCGCCCATTTTTGAAGCCATGCGGAATGGAACGAATTATGTAGCGCATTTGTCAGCAAACGTATACGGGAGCGTGTAATTAATATTACAGAGATTTAGCACAGAGGAATTATATTAATCATGTGTTCACTTCATAACGTATGGCTCGTCCGTGGCGAACGAAACTAAAATTCGTATCGTTGATTGTTGAGTCGGAGCTCTTCAGAGACGTTTGTATAGTGGTGCAGCTTGGTATCCTTAGGCAGCCACCTATGACCTTTAACACAGTTTACTGAGGCAAGCAAGTGCGAAGACTTAACGTGTAAAGGTTATCTTCGATTTTGTTAGAGAATTTCTTCTAGTATTGTGCTGTTCCATTAAATAAAACGGAAAATAAGAACTTTGAGTGCAGTTGTCTGCACCGCTATAAGACATGACTGCTCACACCACCCTTGCATCGCAAGACATATGCAGAACCACTCATGTAACGAGATGCTGCAGGAAGCAGGTCCTTCTCATGGCATAATGCGTCACTGAGGCTCATAATGCAACGTTAAAGGAAAGAACAGTTGTACGGCCTTCTTGGAGACCAAAAATTAAATTTTCTTTATCAGTGTCTCATCTTACGTGAGAATTATGAAACATAATTCATCGAGGTAGGCCGGCTGGAGTGGCCGAGCGGTTCTAGGCGCTATAGTCTGGAACCGCGCGACCGCTACGGTCGCAGGTTCGAATCCTGCCTCGGGCCTGGATGTGTGTGATGTCCTTAGGTTAGTTAGGTTTAAGTAATTCTAAGTTCTAGGGGACTGATGACCACAGCAGTTAAGTCTCATAGTGCTCAGAGCCTTTTGAACCATTTAGGTAGAAAGGGAAAGCCAAGTGAATTTAGGTAGAAACGGAAGGCCAATCGAAATGAGCAGAATAGTTCAGGACCCACATGCGGAAGTAAATGCACTGTCATAGAGTTGCCAAATATTTGCAACTGTGTTGCCAAGTCTTACCTGTGCTAGGGGCAGCTATGTAGAGAAATGTTTGTCGTTCACGGCTCATCCTGCCTTTCAAAGGGAAGGCGCGAGAGCGTATGTTCTTTTTGCGGCGATATCTCATGATACTTTTTTAACTTTTCCTTTCAAGCTATGCATGTTAAAGACAGACGATTAGATTTAATCTCGAATTGCTCATTTTTAAAGCTTTCCGGCGTGGTTAGTTGGTTGGTTTGCAGTATACAGGAACCAAACTACAGGGTCATCAGTCCCTTTTTCCTGACGCAAGCCAGGCGCAAGGTACAAAAACACCTGAAGTACGTTTGAGAAACTAAAAGGGGAAAAAGGAATGGGTAACCACACCCAAAAAGATAACGAATGGAACGAACAAAAAAATGGGGAAAACATACACCACAAGGAAAAGTAGAAGGCCTTAAAACCATAAAGCAGATGGTCTGGGCTGGCTGATCACAATAATAATAAAAGAGGAAGAGCCAGCTACTCTGCAACAAATTAAAACGTCCACCTCAAAAAGACAAGGCGAGATGAACACATGCAGGGAAAAGTTGACCACCAAGACAAACAAATGCAAAGAAAGTTCGACAGACTTGGAGGGAGGGTGGCGGCCTCTGGGAGAAGGCTAAATGCCCACCCTTAGAAGGTACGATAACCCCCTCCCCCCTCTCACGAATAAAACGTATAACTAAATCTGCTGTTGAGGCATTGTCGCCCATCACCGAAGGTAGGGGTGCTGGTAGGTTAAAAGTCCGCCGCAGAGGGGCTAAAAGCGGGCAGTCCAGCAAGATGTCATATGTGAGCCAGAGTGACATCAAGGTGGGTCCTCGCGACGGAGAAGGTAGCCATGTGTTAGCCACGTATGGCCAATGCGGAGCCAGCAGAGAACCACAGAGTCCCTGCGAGAGGCCCGCATGGAGAACTTCCACACATTCGTAGTCTCCTTAATGGCACGCAATTTGTTGTGCATACTGAGATTATGTCATTCCATCTCCCAAAGCTGAAAAACCTTGCGGCGTAATAATGATCGCAGGTCGGGTATGCAGACCTCCAGAAACGGTTTCTGTGCAGCCTATCGGCAAGTTGATTTCCTGGGATTGCGAGGTGGCCTGCGGTCCACTGCCGGCCGGTGTGGCCGTGCGGTTGTAGGCGCTTCAGTCTGGAACCGCGTGACCGCTACAGTCGCAGGTTCGAATCCTGCCTCGGGCATGGATGTGTGTGATGTCCTTGGTTACTTAGGTTTAAGTAGTTCTAAGTTATAGGGGACTGATGACCACAGATGTTAAGTCCCATAAGGCTCAGAGCCATTTGAACCATTTGAACCTGCGGTCCACACAAACACCACGGAACGACTGAACCGTTCCAGAGCATACACCGACTCTTGGATGGTCGCTACCAAAGGATGGCGGGGGTAGCACTGGTCAATAGCATGCATACTGCTCAAGGAGTCAGTACAGAGAAGAAACGACTGGTCAGAGCATGACCAGGTGGGCTCAAGAGCACGAGAAATGGCTGCCAGCACTGCAGTGAAAACACTGCAGCCATCTGGCAAGGAGTGCTATGAACGTACGAGAAGCCAACCTGACCATCAGCCATCGAGCAGTCGGTGTAAACTACTTCATGGTCCCAGTACATGTCGAGAATCGAGAGGAAGCGACAGCAGAGAGCCTGAGGGTTAATTGAGTCCTTAGGACCATGTGAAAGGTTCTAGGTGTACACCATGGTGGTGTACGTTAATGGTCCTCGAGTATAGGTGGTAAAGGCAAGGACCCCACTTCAGACAGAAGAGATCAGACTCGAACCGCAATCATAAGCCCTGACCTGAGCCTCCGATGCAGGAGATGAACCGCTGTGGGTGAGAAAAGGAGACAGTAATTCAGACGCTCAGGAGAACTACGAATGTGTGTTACGTAGCTAGAGAGCAGATGTGCATGCCTAACCTTCAATAGAGGGACTCTGGCCTCCACCAGGCCGCTGGTCACCGGACTCGTTCTAAAAGCTCCCGTTGTCAGTCTAACGCCCCAGTGGTGCACTGGGTCGAGTAAACGCAACGCCGAGGGCGCCGCCAAACCATACACTAGACTCCCATAGTCACGGTGGGACTGAACAAGGACTCTGTAGAGCTGCAGCAGAGTAGAGCGATCTGCACCCAGTTGGTGTTGCTCAGGCAGCAGAGGGCATTGAGGTGCTACTAGCATTTCCGCTTCAGCAGACGAAGATGAGGAAGCCACGTCAATCGGGGTTCGAAAACCAGTCGTATGAAGCGATATGTCTCGACTACACTGAGTGGATCGTCATTAAGCTCAGCAACACAAGTACTGGAGAAGCAATACGAAATGCAGAAGTCGTCTGCATACAGAGAAGGTGAGACAGACAGCCCGACAATTGGTGCTAGACCGTTAATGGCCACTAGAAACAGGGATACACTCAATACAGAGCCCTGCAAGCACCATTCTCCTTCATATGGGGGGAACTGTGGGAGGCACCTACTTGGACTCAGAAAGTATGGAGCGACAGGAAATTTTGAATAAAAACCGGAAGCGAGCCCTGGAGACTCGACTCATGTAATGTGGCAAGGATGTGATATCGCCAGGTCGTATAGTAAGACTGATGTAAATTTAAAAAAAGAAGCAACCAGGCGTTGGCGTGTGGAAAAGGCTGTTTGGATGGTAGACTCTAGGGAAACTAGATTATCAGTGGTAGAGCGACCCTGGCGGCAACCGCCCTGGCATGGAGCCAGTAGGCCACATGACTCCAGGACCCAACACAACCGCTGACTTACCATAAATTCTAACAGCTGGCAAACAACGTTGGTGAGGCTGATGGGCCGACAGCTGTCCACATCTAGCAGATATTTGCCGGGTTTGAGCACTGGAATGATGGTGCTCTTTCCCCTTTGCGATGGAAAAACGCCAGCGCATCATATATGGTTGAAGATGACGAGGAGAGGTCGCGTGTAGTCAGACGAAAGATGTTTGATCACCTGACTGTGAATCCTATCTGGCCCAGGAGCTGTGTCGGGCAACGTGCAAGAAAGCTGACGAGCTCCCACTCTGTAAATGGAGCATTATAGGGTTCACTGTGACGTTCAGTGAACGCGAGGGCGTTCCATTCCACCCACTATTTGAGAGTGCGACATGCTGGGGGATAATTCTCTGACACGGAGGATCGAGCATAGTGCTGAGCAAAGTGCCATTGATGTTGATGCCAGTGACATCTGTCAGGGTCTGGTACCCACAAACAAGTCTTATCTTCGTCCAGACTTGTGAAAGTGGCATATGGCATCCAATGGTCGAGACGTACCTCTCCCATCATTCCTGTTTCCGTCTGTTTATAAGCTGGCGAACGTGGGCACGGAGCCATTTAAAAGCTATTAGGTGCTCTAGGGAAGGCTGCCACTTATCTCGCTGTAGAGCTTGCCGACGCTCATTAATGACCTCAGTGCTTTCCGGCGACGACCAAGGTATTGACTTCCGCCGGGGGCACCCTAAAGAACAAGGGATCGTGCTTTGCGCGTCAGAAACGATCGTTCTAGTGAACTGATCAACTACCACATCGATGGTACCATGTGGGGGAGATTCAACGGTGATAGCAGAGTTGGAAGTTTCCCAGTCTGCCTTGTTTAAAGCCCATCTTGGTAGACATCTAGGGGAATGGCACTGGTGGAGTGACAGGAAGATGGGAAAGAGGTCACTACCACACAAGCCATCATAGGCTCTCCAGTGGACAGATGGGAGAAGTCCTGGGCTGCAGAGGGATAAATCAGTGGCGTAGTAAGTGCCATAAGCCACACTGAAATGTGTGGTGGCCCCAGTATTTAAGAGGCAGAGGTCGAGTTGAGACAGGAGAGTTTCGACATCTCTACCTCAGCCAGTAAACACGGTGCCAACCCACAAGGGGTTATGGGCATTAAAATCTCCCAAAAGTAGGGAAGGTTGATGGAGTTGATGAATCAGTGCAGTCAATGCATTCAGGGGTACTTCACCATCTGGAGGAAGATATACGTTGCAGACAGTTATTCCCTGTGTCGTCCTTATTCTGACAGCCACAGCTTCAAGAGGGGTTTGAAGGGGCACTGGTTCACTGCATACTGAGTTTAGGACATAGACACAAACTCCACCTGACGCTATTATAGCCGCTACAGTTCTTATAATATCCCCTATAGCCGTGGAGGGCAGGGGTCTGCATTGCCAGGAACCAGGTTTGCTGGAGGGCAATGAAGAAAGCAGGTGTAAAGCTTAACAGTTGCCATAGCTCATCCAGGTGATAGAAAAATCCGCAGCAATTCCACTGGAGAATGACGTTATCATGATTCTGGGAAGGCATGAAGCATGCAAGGAGGCAGGTTACGCCTCAGGGACACCTGCTGCCACTGATTGAGTATTTGTATCCATTCCTATTGTGGATGAGGCATCAGTCAGATCCAGGTCCTCAGGGGACGGTAAGATCTCCACCTCAACCTTAGGTGCAGAACTGGTAGGAAGTGGCGGAGTTGAGGCCACCAGAGGGTCCTTTATCTTAGCAGACTTCTGTGTTTGCTTGCCCTCTCGCTTCTCTTTAGGGGCCTCCAGGGAGGACTTCTCCAAAATAGCTTCAGGCATCAAGGAAGACGGCGAAGCTCTTCATCCAGTAGCTTTTGGCTCGTTTAGCCACTGGCGAGTGTCTGCTGTGGCATTAGTGGAGACACTGGGAGACAGGAGCCAGAGGAGGCTGTTGCTTCTCCGGCTGGGAGGAGGGGACTGGTGCCCCCTGTATTTGGGGGGGGGGGGGGGATTTCTCCTGAAGTAGGTACTTTGGGAGCAATGGAAGGAGATTTTCCTCCTACCACCAAGGGGGTGGATGTATTCTGGAGGCCCAAAAGGCCACTGTTTGTGGCACAGAGTGTGGTACGACTGGTACTTGTGACAGCGATGGTAATGTAGCTGCAGCATATGTGGACGTCAACCGAATGGGGTGTAATCGTTCAAATTTATGTTTAGCCTCTTTGTAAGGCAACTGGTCCAGGATTTCGTACACCATGGTTTTATGCTCCTTTTGGAGTACTGTGCAGTCCGACAAGCAGGTGGAATGCTGCTCTCCACAGTTGCTACAAGTAGGAAGAGGCGCACATAGAGTATCTGGATGCAGTGGACGTCCGCAGTCTCGACATGTGCATTGGGAAGACATGTCCGAATTTCCAGCACTGAAAGCACTGCAAAGGGGGAGGGACGTATGGTTTAATGTCACAGTGGTAAACCGTCACCTTGACGTTTTCAGGCAATGAATCACCCTCAAAGGCCAAGATGAAGGCACCAGTAACAATCCTGTTGTCTTTGTGTCCCTGCAAACGCGCCAGATGAAACGAACACCCCGCTGTTCTAGATTGGCGCGGAGCCTGTCGTCAGACTGCAAGACTTCTCATCTTGGACAGCCGTGTCACTTTCCCAAACTTATCCTCAAGATGTTCAACAAAAAATTGAGGCTTTGTAGGTAGAAAGAAGACCCCATCCATTCTGCTACAGGCTTCTGAAGCGAATATGACTCTCTTCTTTCCTCCCATGGTGTAGCTATGGAGGGAAACGATTTAGGATCATATCTATCAGCATTGCACTCGATCTTGCCGTTCTTAGAGACTGCTGGCGTCATACGGTCACCAGCAAGAGATGAGTTTGTCCACTTCATTGTGGGTCATCTGCCCTGATGCCATCCGCTCTGATCAGGGGCTCTCCTCCCAGACAGAGCAGAGGCATGATGGCCATTGCTGGGAGTCATGATGTCCCAGTAAGACAGGCAGCTACTTCTTGGCATACATGAGGAGTTCACCGCTCAGGCATCAGCAGTGCGATCCCTGTGTTGTCAGGGGGGTACCATCGAATAGGTATATGACGGACTGGCTACCGTGCTGAATATTGGGCGCAGAGAAATCCAGTATCGTCATGGGGGCGAGAGAGGACAGGAGACAACAGAAGAAGACGAAATACCGTGGAAAGTGTCCTCACCCAAATTGCAGGTGGAGATGCAAAGCCATGACAAGAGGTTCAGGAGACCGAATCTGAGGGCACTATGGATGACTCATGCACCACGTAAGGTGTCCTTCCCCATATGGCCCACACTTCTGTAGAATTTGGAAAGTGGCAGGTCAAACCATAAAATAGGACGTGAATTTACAGGGCCGAAAAGTGTGCGGCTCCTTTTAGTCGCCTCTTACGACGGACAGGGACACCTCGAGCCTATTCTAGCCCTTGGACCCACACGAGTGTTTCCAGCGAGGAAGAGAGCTTTTAACGCCAGAGTTATACAATTTCAGGGGAGCGATAGCGGGGATAGTGATATTAGTTTCCGGTTACGCAGCATACGGCAGAGGAATTACTGAGGTATATAATTTTCCATCATGATTACAATTTAAACAAAGTATAAACCAATAAAAACTTACACTGGCACTTCACAACGAAAGCTTATTTCAGTGGAATAAAAATTAACAGGAAATCAACCTTGCCTCACACGTCACGAGACAGTAGAATATCAAACACTTTGCACATCATAATTAACTATCTGCATGCAGTTTTGTTCACAGACAAACAATATTTCACGACTACAATGAGAACACAGAAGAATGTTGGGTGAGACAGAAGGAAGAAAAACACACAGTTAACTAATTATTCAATGCCATGCAGTAATCACTTCATTTGGGGATTCGGAAGGACCTGAAAATTACGGTTATTGGCACAGAAACTAAACTGTAGATGTGGGAAATTCTCTGTTTTGCACTTTCATTCGTTTTTCCCAGGAAATCTATAAATTGGAAATTTCTGGTAAGTTCCTATGGGACCAAACTGCTGAGGTTATCTGTCCCTAGGCTTACACACTACTTAATCTAACTTAAAGTAACTTACGCTAAGGACAACATACACACACATGCCCTAGGAAGGACTCGAACCTCCGTCGGCGGGAGCCACGCGAACCATGGCAAGGCACCCCAGACCGCACGGCTACCCCGCGCGGCAGATTTATAAATATGATGTATACTAAGTGGCTTGTTCATTGCTTTCGTATTGCCCCCCCCCCCCCCCCCCCACCTTTCTTATTACCTAAATAATGAAATGAATCCAAATACATGCCACTGATGGTTTTTTAGAATCTTCCCGGCATCCTTTTTGTGTGGTGACTGTATGTTATTGCTTGGTATCCGTAAAGCAGGCCACTATCTCGGCGAGGAACTGGATCAAGGTTGCCAAGAGGCTTATGAATTCTAGAATGAGATTTTCACTCTGCAGCGGAGTGTGCGCTGATATGAAACTTCCTGGCTGATTAAAACTGTGTGCCGGACCGAGACTCAAACTCTGGACCTTTGCCTTTCGCGGGCAAGTGCTCTACCACCTGAGCTACCCAAGCACGACTCACTCCCCGTCCTCAGAGCTTTACTTCTGCCAGTACCTCGTCTCCTACTTTCCAAACTTTACAGAAGCTCTCCTGCAAACCTGCAGAACTAGCACTCCTGAAAGAAAGAATATTGCGGAGACATGGCTTAGCCACAGCCTGGGGAATGTTTCCAGAATGAGATTTTCACTCTGCAGCGGAGAGTGCGCTGATATGAAACTTCCTGGCTGATTAAAACTGTGTGCTGGACCGAGACTCGAACTCGAGTTCGAGTCTCGGTCCGGCACACAGTTTTAATCAGCCAGGAAGTTGTTCTGAATTATTTTCGAAATGGAAAGATACAAGTGAAACACGCACTTTATTACTTATCCTTAATTTCCATGTTAGCTTACGTACTATGTGAATAAAGCAAGAAGTATCTCTAATTTATCCATGGGCATAACTCATTCGAACAACAGCAGAACAAAGTTATCAAACAAATTCTTCCATTTACATTGTAACACTATAACCAGCAGCTGAGCCAATGGTAAACCATTGTTGCGGTCACAAATTCGTAGCTATCTGTAGCTGTGGTAAACTTTATACTATGTATTGTTTGTGGACTAATGTACTGCGACATGAATTTGTCTGAAGTATTTTCTGTTACGTTAACCCCTTGATGACAGAGCCCTGACAGCTTCATCGGCCTACCGTTGTGTTTTATTATTGTGCTTTCCTATAGCCTACCAAATGTGATGCACAGCTAAATGTGTGTATTCTGTGTGGTGAAACTTCCAACATTCCAGTGCTCCAGATTCACCGGTGATGTGCATCGGTATGCAACTGGTGAATGGAGAGCTCTTGCGAGGGAAGAAGTAACAATAAAAATTGTTACAACAACAAACTAATATTGAAGGAAGTCTAGTGCACTACAGAAGAAGGTTAATGATTAAAAATAAAAACTGGCTGATTTTTTAGCTGACGCGATTCAAAGGTTTTCTTACTGAATTTCGTTCTGTCTATTTACAGAGAAAAAAGAAAAAAAAACTGAAGTCATACACATCTTCACCGGCAACTAACCTCACGAGACGAGCATGGCGCCATGGGTCGAAAATGATGCTGATGATACTGCTTCATTTAGCTCCCTACCATTGTTCTGGTGGTGGTTAACGCAAATATTTAATGACAAATACAACACCAGTTGAAATTTAAGAGAGGAATGACCTTCCTAAGGTCAAAAAATTAAGATGACATTCTCGATGTCACATAATCGCAATGACTATTCAGACTACTTCATTAGTATGAAAACAGAATATTACGAGAATTTTACAGGCTCACTCAGCACGAATTCCGAAAGCGGGTGAACGATCACTGTGTGCCAATATCGCCAGCAATATTACCATTCTCAACTGCACCACCAACATTAAGAACTTCAAGGACAGCTCACAACGTCCTCATTACTATTCACAGCCTGCTCCAGCCAGCCCCCGGTGGGGCAGCGCTACCAGAAGTCGATCTAAGGAACGACTTCAAACTAAGAGCCGAGAGCAGCATTGAAAAATACAAACGAGTTGCACAATTATGCTGTTCATCTTGCGGCGAAAGCTTATTTGAACAAAAAAAAAAAGAATGTATACATAAGCCCTTGGCTAAAATGTCAAGAAACTGGAAGATACTACACACTGTGGAGCTCAACGGAATGTATCTTCGTCCAGTCTTGTGTCATACAGAACTAGAATATCAAGAATACCCCAAAACGTGGAGATGATATGGATAAAAGGCTAATACATCGATACCACGGAGTAATAAATCAAATTGTCAATTCACAAGAAAGAATGAATATATTTTGAATCAGCAGCAAATTAGAAGGCATTGGAAAATGTGCAGTAGTGCACATTCATCCATTTTTCATCTCCATATCTACAATATCAAATACATATTAACACGCTAGTTCATTGTTTTCGTAATTTCCTCCCTCCCCCCCTTCCCTTCCCAATTTGTTTGATATCGAGATAACGAACAAAACTCAGATTCTTGTCACTGACAGTTCGTTCGAATCTGCTCAGGCACTTTCTCTTGTTTCATTGTTAATGTCACTTGATATTACGGAAGTACATGACAATGGCTACACCATCTTTCCGGAAGACATGTAACAACGGAGGGTTAAGGTTCGTCGCTTAATTGTGACAATTATCCGCTCATGTAAAGTAGTAGCCTTTGAAACAAAATTGGAACTGATTTTGAAAGCAGCTACCGTTTTACAAACTGAGCACTGTACAGCTATACGTACAAGACATTGCTTCAGTGAATACTCTCTAAACCATAATCATAGCTGAGGTAGATAGCTCGCAACGTACAATATGATAGTAGGGGTAGCATTAGTGATCTTTACGAGTTCGTGTATAGATGGCTGTTACTCTCGCCTATCTCTTCTCAAAGAATCCTCTGACTTCAGTGGTCGGTGAAGGCGATTTAAGCTGCTCCGTTGGCGAGTAGAAGTTGCCGGCTGCAACGACTACCGACAGTTTTTCTCGTGTCTCCTGGCTGCTTACAACAACGGGAGTAATCCTGTGTGTAAGCCCGCTTGGCAGACTTTGATCTACACTGGTGTTAATTATCAAGCAGCACTAGTTATATGGAACTGTGTCAGAAAGGAGAGCAGCCTGGACTTATTAATGTTGCTCAACTTCTGCAACGAATGAGGACTGGTTTTCTCAGAGAAAAGATAGCATTATGTTGAAGAAAGTGGTTAACAAGGTTGATTTGTAATGCTCGGCATGTCAGATACTTGTAATTACTGTCGCCGGATTACTAAGTTGATTCACCTGCAGTACTGAGTTGCAAAGCAAAAATTAATACTGTATTTCAGCTATCCTGATAGTTCTGTTTTCTTCTGGGTCGAGTTAAGAGGGGAGAGGAAAAAGGGTAAAAGGGGCCCTGGGGTGGGGGGGGGGGGACAAGGCAAGGTTACAGTTGGAAGGAAAGGTAGATGTCACGGCGAAGTTCAACATCCGGGAGGGGGAGGTGTGGACACTGTCCTGACGAAGGAGATGGAGGGTGTGGAGATGAAGGGTGTGGAGATGAAGAGAGGGAGGGATACAGCGATAGAGGCGAGCAACAGGCAGCGGGTGGAGAGGAAGGAGGAAACCAAGGGGTGGGGGGGAACAAGCCTGTGGACAGTGTAAAGTATACGGAGATGTTGGAGGAAAAGGAGGAGGTGGGGGAAGGGATGAGGTCATACAGGAGCTGTGTGAGGGAAGGAAGGCAGATGTGGAAGGCAATGTGGAGCACATAGTGTTCGAGGAGTTGGAGGGCCTTGTAAAAGTGGGTGGGGGTGGAGATCCAGACAACACTGGCATAACAGAGGATATGATGGATGAAGGATTTGTAGGTGTGGAGGATGGTGGAAGGATGAAATCCCCATGTCCAGCCAGACAGGAGTTTCAGTAGGCAGAAGTGGGAATGGTCTTCCTGCTGGACGATCAGAAGGTGAGTGGTCCAGGTGAGGTGACGGTCGAGGGTGAGACCAAGGTATCTCAGAGGAGGGGTGAGCTGGATGGGATGGCCATAAATGGTGAGGTAGGAATCATGGAGACAGAAGGAGCAGGTGGTGCAGCCTATGATGATCGCCTGAGTTTTGGAGGAGTTGAGAAGAAGGAACCACTGGCTACACCAACTGGTGAACTGGTCAAGGTTGGTTTGGATGGTGCATTGGGACCATTGAAGGGTAGGACAGAGAGCCAGGAAGGCGGTGTCATCATCAGCATATTGGAGAAGGTGGACACTGGAGGTGGCTTGGGCATATTGGCAGTGTACAGGAGTTAAAGGAAAGGGGAGAGGATAGCCCTGGGTGATACCAGTAGTGGCATAAAAGATACAGGAGTTGATGTTGTGGAGGGTAACATAGGAAGGACAGCGTGAGTGGAAGGAAGTGACCAGATGGACAAAATTGATAGGCGTGCCAGACATGGTCATAGACATTTTGGAGGTCGAGGGAAACAAACATGGTGGACTGACAGGGGTTAAGCTGGAGGTAGAGAAGGTGGACAAGGTTAAGGAGTTGGTCATTGGCAGAGAAGGAGTTCGGAAGCCACACTGAGTAAGAGGGAGGAGGTGGTGTTGATTTAGGTGCTGATGGATATGATGGAAGAGGGTGGATTCAAAGACCTTACTGAAGATGGAGATGAAGAAGCTGGGACAATAGGAAGAGGCGACAGAAAGGGGTTTGTTGGGTTTGAGGAATAAGAGGATGTGGGAAGTCTTCTACAGGTCGGGGTAGAAGCCGATAGAGAGGGTGACGTTATAGAGATTGGCAAGGACAGTCAGGAAGGTGGCAGTAGGTGACACAGTTGTGAGCAGGGGTCGTGTTGCATTTGGACTGGAGGATAAGTTTAACGTCTTGTGCTGTGATTGGAGTGTTGATGTCAGAGGGGGGCAACTGCCCCAAGTACTGGAGTCTAGGAGCATGTGGAGCGACCGAGGCATTTGCGCGTTCCATGATGGTGGGGGAAAGAGAATAATGAAAGTGGAGATCATCATGGATGGAGAAGTCCTCAGGAAGGTAGAAGCAAAGTGGTTCGCCTTACTGAGGTTGTTGGGAAGAGGGCAGTCGTTATGGACAAGGGGGTAATGGGGTGCAGAATGGGAACCAGTAAGGCGATGGAAGGCAGACCATTACTTAGAGGTGTTGATAGGGAGGGTGGCGTTAGAGTCATGTACAGGTTTGGCGCCAGTTCCAGCGGTTCTTTGCTGTAATAAGGTTCCATACATGTCGCTGTATTTGCCGGTGGCGTTTGAGTGTATCCCTGTCAGGACTGTGCAGGAAGGAGTGATAGAAGTGGGAGACTTTGCGGAGGAGGAGGAGGACAGCCCATGGAGGGAGAGAGGGATGGGGGAGTTGGACGGTTTTAGTACGAACATGGGCCTCCACAGCCTTGTGAAGGAAGGACGAGGCATGGACGATATAATCAGGATGGTGATAGGTAAGAGGGTGGCTTGCGACCAAGGTGGCGAAGGATTCCCGGTAGGCATCCCAGTTGGCACGACTGAAGTCATGGACGACCTTGGGAGGGGGTGCAGGGCAGAGAGCTGGAGGGAGGTGATGAGCAGACGCTATGGTGAGAAGGACGGGGAGGTGGTCGCTACCTGTGGGGTCAAGAATGTCGACAGCGATACACTCAAGGAGGTTGGCGGAGGCAATGACAACATTGGGGTTGCTGTCGCTTTCGGGACGGGTGTGCTGGGGAAGGAGAACAAGTTCACCTTGGATCATGGAGAGAAACTGATGTGACCGCCGAAGGGCAGCAGGGGATAGGCTGTGGATGTTGATGTCAGCAGCAATCACATAGGTGGAGAAGGTGTGGTCGATGTGGGAGATGATGTTATAGGGGAGAGGAGCAGTGAAGTGGACATAGATGGTGGCGCAGGTAATAGTGATGGAGGGGAAGAAGACGCTGAGGATAAGGTGTTCGGCGGGGTCATTGAGGAGGGGTTGTGGCTGGACAGGGACATGCTTAAGGTGGCCAATGACTCCACCCTGCGCTCGAGGACCAGGAGCATCAGTGTGGTGGAGGATATAGGGAGAGGTGCACATAGCATGGTGGGACTGGAGAAAGGTTTCGTTCTGGAGGATGGTGTCGACCTGGTGGTGGGAGGCCGGGGTAGCTTTTTCTTTTCTTTATTGTTATTTTAAAACCTGTTGTACAGGCAGGCCTGCAGCAGCATACGATGCCGCTCGTTGGCCGCAGAGAAACGAAGATATACAAATGAAGACATTTAGAGAAAAAACATGGTGGACATATAAACGGAGACAACACATTTTGAAGTACAAGGTGCCGTTCACGGGCGTAGAGTCCAAGATAAAATTGTTCAGACACTTGGACACAGACAGAAACGAAAATTGTCACACGTGAACGCAGGTGCACAAAACGAATAACACTGAACCACTTAAGCATTAAATGATGGCACACACAGAACATGAGGTGTTGATCTCCGGCGCGCGAATGTTCACTAACCGTGTACGAGTCCGGGGACCTGCCAAGAGAGGAGGAGTGGGGGAGGGAGGGAGACGGGAGAGCAGATGCCATGGGCAGGGGAGACAGGGGGAAGGGAGGAAGGGGGAGGGGAAGCCCGGCGGAAGAGGGGTGGAGGGAGGGGACAGGGGAAAAGGAAAAGGAAAGGAGGGAGGGTGCCTAAAGGAAAGGACACAGGAAGTTGGGGGGGGGGGAGGATCAAAGTTGATAGGAGGGGTAGATGGTGGGGAGGAGGACATCATCAGGAAGGGGGAGCTGGCGGAAGCCACCTTGGGAGAGGGTAAGGAGGGTGGAGAGATGGAGACCGGGAGGGACATGGGAATACAGGCGCGGCAGCGGTCAGGGGTGGGAGAGGATGGGTGAGACAAGCGGATGAGGAGGATCGAGTTTGCGGGAGGTGTACAGGATCTGTATCCCTTCAAGGAAAAGGAGGAGGTGGGTGAAGGGGATGAGATCGTACAGGCTCCATGTGGGGGAGGGGAGACGGATGCGATAGGCGAGGCGGAGAGCATGGCGTTCAAGGATTTGGAGGGATTTATAAAAGGTAGGGGGGGGGGGTCGGAGATCCAGGCCAGATGGGCGTGACAAAGGATAGGGCGGATGAGGGATTTATATGTGTGGAGGATGGTGGAGGGGTCCAGACCCCACGTACGGCCGGAAAGGAGCTTGAGGAGACGGAGTCAGGAGCGTGCCTTGGCTTGGATTGTCCGGAGATGGGGAGTCCAGGAGAGGCGACAGTCGAAGGTGACGCCAAGGTATTTAAGGGTGGGAGTGAGGGCGATAGGATGGCCATAGATGGTGAGATAGAAATCAAGGAGGCGGAAGGAAGGGGTGGTTTTGCCTACAATGATCGCCTGGGTTTTGGAGGGATTGACCTTGAGCAACCACTGGTTGCACCAAGCGGTGAACCGGTCAAGATGGGATTGGAGAAGGTGTTAGGAGCGCTGCAGGGTGGGGGCAAGGGCAAGGGCGGAGCCTTGGGGCACACCGGCGGAGGGGAAAAAGGTGTAGGAATCTGTGTTATGGATGGTGACATAGGAAGGACGGCGGGAGAGAAAGGAGCCGATCAGACGGACGTAGTTAATGGGAAGGGCGAAGGTTTGGAGCTTGAAGAGGAGACTGGAATGCCATACGCGGTCATAAGCTCGTTCGAGGTCCAGGGAGAGGAAGATTGCGGAGCGACGGGAATTAAGCTGTTCAGAAAGGAGATGAGTGAGGTGAAGCAGAAGGTCGTCGGAAGAGAAGGACGGCCAAAGCCACACTGGGTAACGGGAAGGAAGCGGTGCTGGTGGAGATGCTGGTGGATGCGTCGGGTGAGGATAGATTCCAGGACCTTGCTGAAGACTGAGGTAAGGCTGATGGGACAGTAGGAGGAGACGGCGGACGGCGGTTTGCCAGGTTTGAGGAACATTAGGATACGGGAAGGTTTCCACTGGTCGGGGTAGTAACTGGTGGACAGGACTACATTGTAGAGCCTGGCCAGGGTGGAGAGGAAAGAGACAGGAGCTTCACGAAGGTGTCGGTAGGTGATACGACCGTGACCAGGAGCGGTGTTGCATTTCGTGCGGAGTGTAGCAATGAGATCCTGTGTAGTGATAGGGGCATTGAGTTCCGTGTGTGCAATGTTGTCCACGTACTGGAAACCAGGAGTGAGGGGAGGCACAGAGGTGTCAGTTCGATCATGGACATCCGGGAAGAGGGAGTAATCGAACTGGGAATCATCGGAGATGGAAAAGACAGTGGAGAGGTAAGAGGCAAAGTGATTGGCCTTACTAAGGGAGTCAGGGAAGGGGTGATTGTCATGGAGAAGAGGATAGTAGGGGGAGGGTTTAGTTCCGGTAAGGCGACGGAAGGCTGACCAGAACTTGGATGAGTTGACAGGTAGGGTAGCATTTAAACGGGTGCATGTCTGTCGCCAATCCCGGCGTTTCTTAGCCGCGAGCAAATTACGAATGTGTCGCTGGAGTTGCCGACGGCGTCGTAGTGTGTCCGGGTCACGCGTGCAGAGGAAGGCACGGTAGAGACGGCGGGATTCATGGAGGAGGAGGACGGCCTGTGGGGGTAAGGTAGGACGGTGGGGGTAGATGGCGACAGTAGGGACGTGGGCCTCCACGGCATCAGACAAGGTCTGCTGGAGAAAGGAGGCGGCATGGGTTACATCGTCAGGGTGGTGGTAGGTGAAGGGGTGGTTATCGACCCGGGTGGAAAGGGTATCCCGGTAGGCATTCCAGTTGGCACGGGAATAGTCATGAATGTACTTAGGGGGAGGGTCATTACGAGGGTCAGGGTGGGGGCGACGACCGTCTGAAACGGTGAGGAGGACAGGGAGATGGTCGCTACCAATAGGCTCCAGGACATCCACCGTTATGCGGCCAAGGAGGTTGGGGGAGGAAAGGATAACATCGCGAGTGGAGTTGGATTCGGGACGGGTGTGCTGGGGGATGGGGATCAGGTCGCCTTGAAGGGAGGAGAGGAACCGATGCCACCGCCGTAACTGGGCGGCGGAACGACTATGGATGTTGAGGTCGGCGGTGATCACGTAGGAGCCGGGGCAGCGCTGCGCGGCTTCCTAAATACCTGACCGTGGGAAACGCGATTGGCCGCGGACTTCACGTGGTACGGAGAGTGTCGCACTCGCACGGCGAGGCTAGCGCCGCAGGCGCGCACCAGAGCAGAGAGACCCCTAGTGGGTGTCCAGGTTCATACCCCCTGGCGCGCATTCAACTTCCGCGCCTTCCAGCACCGGACTGACAATCCTTATAACAAGTGTTAACCATGTATATTTTTCTAGAATTTAATTAACAGCTACATCCTCACCATGGAAACCTGTATCATAGTAGGACTTTGGCATCTCAAAAAAAAAAGAACAACTGGCCTATGAATTAGAAATCTGTGGCTGTAATGTTGATGGAAGCATTCCTGAAATAAGTAAGTGTATGTGGAGTGCATTCAACTGTCCAACATACAAGCCACAACACTGGCGAGATAAGAGACGCAGTTCTTGATTGTCAGTAGTCTCTCGCCAGCGTGCAAGCTAATCTAGAATTTCAATGGACTAGAAATAACAGCCAACTAGTTGCAAAATACAACTTTATTAAACCATGACCGTGGTTTTCACAGTTTTAAAATTGTCTTATCAAGAACAAAATTAATATTACGACACTGTATGTGGAACAGAGATGATGAGATTGCAATAGGCGAAATTACAGGATATATTTACAAATAATTTTGGTGAAGCATACTCATGTAGAATCACATAGTGTCTTTATCTGATGCAGGATTCATTGACTGTCTAGGACTTGCGCGTGTCATCCACTTAATCACCATTTAAAATACATGATTTATAAGTAATAGCTCTCAACTCTAGGGCTTCGTCTTGAAACTTTTTATAATACCACACCTTTGGCAATGGAGCACCATCAACCAGAGGCGACCTTAGGCTAGTGCCTCAACTCTTCAGCCAGTTCTCACTGTCACTAACTCTGTACGTGGCATACTTACGCTCTATGGTATCCGATGCCACGCTTTATGTTTAAGTGTAATATATATACAAATCTTTCAAGTGGCACACTACACAAATGTGTGGCATTTTAAAAAGTTTTAAGACATAGCCTTAGAGTAGATTATGTAGCTGACACGCACATGTACTAAACAGAGTCAACGACCCGTTCATCGGATATAGATAATATGTGATTCTGCGTGAGCATGTGCCACTAAAATTATTTGTAAGCACTTCCTGTAATTTTGCTGATTGTAATTATATCATCTCTGGTTCAAAAATGGTTTAAATGGCTCTGAGCATTATGGGACTTAACACATGAGGTCATCAGTCCCCTAGAACTGAGAACTACTTAAACCTAACTAACCTCAGGACATCACACACATCCACGCCCGAGGCAGGATTCGAACGTGCGACCGTAGCGGTCGCGCGGTTCCATGCTGAAGCGCCTAGAACCGCTAGGCCACACCGGTTGCCTTATCTCTGATCCACACACAATTGTACAGTGCCTCCTGAAAAATACAGTTTTAAAACTGTCCAAAAATAGTCAAGGATTAATGAACGTGTATTTTGCAACTCGATGGTTGTTACTTATTATCCATTGAAGTTCTTGCGTGTACAGTTGCTGAAGTGCAGCTATGTTTAAAATCTTGTAATTTACAATTTTTGCAGAGTAGTTCCCCATCACGTACTAAGTTACTTCGTATTAATACCCATCTTGACCATATCGGTAGTCGGGCACATGGGTTATGGCAGATTACTGCCGACAAAGGAAATGGTTCTGTACTCGAAAGATTACAGGAAACGGTCCGAAAATTGCAACATCGTAACAATTTACTTGAAGACAGGAAGGCATTTGCCATTTCTATAAGGCAGCAAAGAGGTGCATGGGCGGTGGGAGGTGGTGATACTGCGTGTACCAAAAATTTGAGTATCATCTCTTAGTCACAGTACTCAGATTGTGTATTTTCATATCTGTCAGTAGATATGCATCGGTTTTCTGGTTCGCTTATAGTGACTGAAGTTATTTTGCTTCAATTCCGACCTCCTCTGGATAAAGGCCGTTTATGAAGTTTTTGAGAATTAGGATTGTTTATCATAATTTGTTGTATAGGTTAAGGAATCAGCTTGTGAATGAAAATTACTTTCATGTTTAAAATTTCCAAGAACCTTTTATTCAGTATGTGGAGAGTACTAAGACGGCTCAGCTTGCCTTTTGTGTTAAGCCTAGTAAAAGGGAGTTGCCCGATAACATTATTCATTGCATGTGATGCTCGCTCTAAAATGACGTTTATTAGCAAACTTACAATTTTTATTGAACTTAGTGAAATCACTCGTGTTATTGATAACATTGTAATGTGAAACATTGCCACCACGTGGCAAGGTTCCCCAGATTGAACCCATAGTACAATGGGAGAGCCAAGAAAAGGTTTCGAACATTTTGAGGCGCTTTGGGTGTGATCAGTCTGGCCATTTTCTACGCAATAATAATACGAGCTGACTGAGGGCTAGGGGTAGTTGGCGGTTTCAGAGACGGCGAGCCCAAAGCAGAGGCCACCCAGAGTCTTCCCGGTCTTCTTTACCCAGTGTTTGTTTGATTCTTAATCGTAAAACCGTGTGTGGTATTTTAGGTTCAGGCAGCAAACTCTCATTAATGTCACATAAACGGTATTTTAAATGTAACAAAATATGCAATTTAGGCCAGTTATAGACCGTTACAAACAACCGACTTACCGTCAGCAGACAGTTTGCCCTTATTAGGAGACTATGGGTTAGTATAACCATTGGGGATTTTCATGGCCGACTCACATGTTACTTGCGAGACATCTCTTTGCCAGTGTCTTGTTGGGAGGAAACTCCATGTTTCTTCGATTATTACACTAACAGGTGGTCATTTGAACTTTTCCCTGAAAATCTTACACATGGTATAGGCATCCTTTTATTCCTGAGGTCAGTGATGCAGTAGTGAGGAGTCCCGTTTTCAAGTGCAACATAAACCTCAGGATCAGGTAGATCAGTTGTTACAGCTGCTTGCTCAATTTCCTGGCGTGTTTACTGATCGCATGGATCTCACCAATTAAACTGACTATGTTATTGGATATGTAGATGGATAACATTCTGTTGATGCATTCTATCTAATATACCCTCCTAAGACGTAGAAGTTAAGAAAGCCAACTGGCAAGTTACTTATAAAGGAAGTGATTAGAAAATCTAAACAACCATACGCATCTCCAATGCTTTTGGTCCCCAAGGGTGACTGGGGAAGCTATAGGCTGTCAGTTGACTAGCGGGCGCTTAATTAGAAGGTGCTGTTGCCATCTGTTCCCCTGTCTGACTTCCGAATGTGTTTCATATGGTTTGCTGGTGCCCGTTATGGTCTACTGCAGCCATTTCGCCTATCCCTCCCTTTTGTTACTACTGACTATCATTTACCACTGCAGGTACGGCCCAAAGCTATGCCTCCTCTCTCAGAAGTCCAACACACTGCCAGTATGTCTAAATCACATCCTTTCGTCAGTCTCCTGAATTCCAGTAAGCTGATGACACCGCTTTCCTAGGCCTGAAAAAATAACAGCAGACTCTTAAACTCCACGCAAGTCGTTACATGGTGTGGTGCAACTATTGGCTCCTAAACATAAACTCTTACAAAACCCGAGTAATATAGGGTGAACCAACACATGACTTCTAGCCAACCTTTTGTGGTAGGCCTACATATATAACTAACATATATAACCCTAATTTGTAAACTAACAAGGAAACCGCAGCTAACAAACAAAAGAACATCTTCTATACTCTGAATCTACCCTCACGAATCATTATGTAGACTCCATCTGATTTATCTCTATCCCAGCGCCCATGCTCTCTGCCGCCCACTACACATATAAACTTACACTCTCTCTTCATACTGCCACACTTCTACTCACTGCACCATAATATCCTCCCACTACCAGCTTCTGGTCCAGAAACTAAAGCTTGCTGTCTTTCATTCTAACTGAAAAGACCGTATTCAGAATTCTTTTTTAAAATCAAAATGGCTCTGTGCACCATGGGACTTAACATCTGAGGTCATCAGTACCCTAGATCTTAGAACTACTTAAACCTAACTAACCTAAGGACATCACACACATCCATGCCCGAGGCAGGATTCGAACCTGCGACCGTAGAAGTCGCGCGGTTCCGTACTGAAGCGCCTAGAACCGCTCGGCCACAGCGACCGGCCTTTTTTTAAAATCACTACAGACCTTTTTCAACATCATTGTTACCATAATATGGATATACGTTTTATTTAAGTAGTTTCAAAATGGTTCAAATGGCTCTGAGCATTATGGGACTTAACATCTGTGGTCATCAGTCCTCTAGAACTTAGAACTACTTAAACCTAACTAACCTAAGGACATCACACACATCCATGCCCCAGGCAGGATTCGAATCTGCGACCGTAGCAGTCGCGCGGTTCCGGACTGAGAGCCTAGAACCGCTCGGCCACCGCGGCCGGCAAGTAGTTTCAAACGATCTTTGAATTTTTTAAATATTTTCGATGCGGAGTGGCAAGTGAAACTTTCTTTGCCCTCCGTCACTATTCAGCAAGAGAGAATGTAATTTCAATGGAAATAACAGGTACAACAACAGTAAGTTACCATTAAAAAATGACCGTGTCCCAGTCAATTGAAATCCCTTCATACTTAACTTATGGATGGCGCTGGAGAGGCGAAAACTTTTTTTTGAGGAACTGTTTGTCCTGTAATATGTACTAATACCTGTTTGGGTGGTGAGTTCGAAGGACATAATCTTCATATAAATCTATAATTCTTTATTATTGAGGACAATCACATGGCATAAATCTGCAACAGTCTCAATTCACACACTCTCAGCAACACTGTAAACGGCTATACAGGGTGGTTCAAAATGACTATATGGTTTTAAGGCTTTGCAGTATTTATTATATTCACCTTACAATTATAAATAATACATCAAATGAAATAGCAACTCAAACAGTTCTGTTTTTGTACCTGTACGCAAAGAGAAGAGAATGTAACGAGCCAGGAGTGACTGAACAACGTGTAGAACGAGTGAGAGCCTTTCACGCGTAGCCCCAAGAAATCAGTTCGGAAGGCTAGTCGTGAATTAGCAGTTCCAGTCACACCTATGTGGAGACTTAGGGACACGCCTACAACTACGCCCTTTTCGTTTGCAGTTATTACAAGTTCCAAAGCCTACAGAGTACGGTTTACGTGCCATCTTTGCAACCGAAACGTTGCAACAATTATACCAGACCCACTGATCAAGGTTGGGGAGAACTCCCATACCGACTCCATGTCAGACGAATGGTGGTCACATTGAACACTTGTAAGAAAAACTGTTTCAGCTGCTCTTACATTTGATATATTATTTACAATTGTAAGTTGAATGTAATAGATGGTACAGAGCCTTAGAACCCGTACATTCATTGTGAAATGCCCTGAATTGTGTACGATAAGCGCTACACTTACCGAGAACTGTCTCATAGTAGCCATTCTGCGGCTGGTAACGAAGTCCAACCCACTCGAGGAACTTCCAGTACATCTTCTCTCTAATGACTTGCTCCTCATCCTTTGAATTAATAATCAGCAGATGGGCACCTTCTTCTTCACAAATCCTGTTTGCCTCTGGCCAGGTTACCAATGACTGATGGTTTTTATAATAGCCAAAGCCATTAAACGTTTCATATTTAGAAGGAATAACACTGGAGCGAAGAATACGTGTTTCTGTTGGCATAACAACTATTTTACAGAAGGATTGAGATTAAATGCTTATACGTTCTATAAATACATGAAAATTTATTTTCTATTACACTATGTGCTAATTCGGAGTTTTGTGCCCTTCCTATCCTAAATTATTTTCTACAGCCTGTATGAACAATTTTGAGGTCCCTATGAGTATGGTAATTTTATCAAAAACTCAAAGCAGTAAGATGACAAATAATTCTCACTTACGTTATTTTCTTTAAATAACTTTTTATTTGTGAAATTTAAATCTTTCCTGACCCACAGATTGTTCCGTAAAATTTATGGAGAAATGCCTCATGTCCGCAACTTCATCCCACACTATTTCGGTGTATAGCCTTCTGGCCATCTTCAAATGATGTTGACAAAAGTCCACTGGATTCAATTATTTAAGTACCCACCGGCACATCCATGGTGCACCTAGTTGGTGTTCAGCGTACGCTGATTTAGTGCATACGCATCTGCGGCAATTCTGTGTGCTGTGCTGTGAGAAACCTGGCCTCGTCAATATCAAATCGATTGTCTTCGTACGGTATAATCGCTACACAGAGCGTAAAGCTTTTCTATGACGGAATTTCATACAGAATTTAACTGGAAGGCACTGTCTCGATTAATAAGGGACACAGACAGTCGTTTCTACACTGATTCATTGATGATAAAGCGCCAGACGTTCGACACATGGCCACGATTTTCGTTTCATTGTATTTTATCATTCGGAGAGCGTGCAGCACAGCACACAGACATGCAGCAGAAATGTATGCGCTGCAACGCCAACAGGATGCACCGTGCATGTGTCAGTGGGGCCTTAAATACGTGGTCTTAGAGTATTTTCGTCAGTACCGCCTAAAGATGACCAGAAGACTTCCCCGAAATACCGTGGCAGTAAGCTGCAGACACCCGGTAGTTCTCTCGAAATTTTATGGAACAACTTTTTATTTGTTTCTAAACAAACTCCTGTTTTTTAGGTAACAGACTGTAATTATGAAGAAAAAAATATCTACTGTCTGGCCATAAAAGAGAGCTATCCTCGAGGCTCAATACCACTAAGGGCTGGAGCAAGTCAATCACATTCTCCGCCAGTGTTCTGAATACCTCGAGTCATGAGTGGAAAGGAGAAATATCCTACCTACTATACTCACCATCAATTCCACAGTGGTATCCTGCTGCCCACCAACCCTACACAATACCTCTTCCCATCCCTACTCTGTCCCTTGTCCCAAACCCTTGCATCAAGGATCATATCCCTTCAATAGATCTAAATGCAAGACCTATCCCATACATCCTCCCACTACCACCTACTCCAGTTCTGTCACAGGCATCTTCTGCATTATAAAAGTCAGAACTACTTGTAAAAGCATGTCTTCTATAAACTATGCTGCAACAATTCAGCAGCTATCTGCATGGGCATGAAACTACCAAGTTGTCTGTCTGCACAAATGGCCACCGCCAATCTGTAGCTAAGGTGCAGCTGGATCACTTAGTTGCAGAATATTCTGCTCAGTATGATGTGCTTTACTTTAATGACTACTTCACAGCTGGCAGCATCTGAATTATTTCCACCTACTCCAGCTTTTTGTAAATGTGCAGCATAACCTCCCCCTAAAACATATCCCTTTCCCACGTAACCTGACTGGCCTCAGTCTCCAGTAGTCCCTGTCCTAAACCTAGCCATTAACTTCTTCGCTTCCACTCCAATACTGCACATGCTTCCTAATCCACCAATGCAGCTTTCTGTCTTTTCCCCTTCACTATTTCTCTCTACACCCTTATCTCTCAATCTCCCCCACCCCTGACAAAGCACAGCCACAAAACACTACACCTAGCAGCCCTATCCTGTCCCCACCACATCCCTGCACTCTTCTACAGGCTGAAAAGTGTCTTTTCCCAACCTTTCCTTGCAATCCCTCCTCCTCCCCAGTCTGTGCCTTCCCCTAATCCTCACCATCCACACACATCAGACACAGTTGCAGTCATGTCCTTGCACCTGGAGGCAGTGGCCATGGGTTTGTGAGTTGTAGTAGTGTGCCTGTTTTTTATTTCAGAAGAAGGACTCTGTCTGAAAGCTTGATATTTTAGCAGTGTTTTCCATTGTGATTGTGTGTCACTAAGTGACTCCTCTATGTACAAACTTTATGTTATCAATATTTATTTTTATTTTTATTTATTTATTTATTTATTTTATTTATTTATTGTTCTGTGGGACCAAATTAAGGACAAGTCTCCATGGTCATGGAATGAGTCAATACAAGAAATTGTAACACGATAGTAGAAACAGATAAAATGAAATATAAATAATGTATTCTGGCGACAATTCGTAACTTTAAATAAAGAAAATCAACGATGTAACACTGGAATTTGCTTAATTTTTCAGTTCTTCCAGGAGCTCCTCAACAGAATAGAAGGAGTGAGCCATGAGGAAACTCTTCAGTTTGGACTTAAAAGTGTTTGGGCTACTGCTAAGATTTTTGAGTTCTTGTGGTAGCTTATTGAAAATGGATGCAGCAGAATAGTGCACTCCTTTCTGCACAAGAGTCAAGGAAGTGCATTCGACATGCATATTTGATTTATGCCTAGTATTAACTGAGTGAAAGCTGCTAACTCTTGGGAATAAGCTAATATTGCTAACAACAAATGACATTAAAGAAAATATATACTGTGAGGGCAATGTCAGAATTTCCAGACTATTGAATAGGGGTCGACAAGAGGTCCTCGAGCTCACACCACATATAGCTCTAACAGCCCATTTTTGATAAAAAAAATTCCCTGCTTGAATCAGAAGAACTACCTCAAAAAATAATACCATATGACATAAGCATGTGAAAATATGCAAAGTAGACTACTTTTGTGTTGAACTGTCGCTTATTTCAGATACTGTTCTAATGGTAAATAAAGCAGCATTTAGTTTCTGAACAAGATCCTGAAAATGGACTTTCCACAACAGCTTACTATCTATCTGAACGCCTAGGAACTTGAACTGTTCCGTCTCGCTTACAATAAGCCCATTCTGTCTGATCAAAATATCGGTTCTTGTTGAATTGTGAGTTAGAAACTATAAAAACTGAGTCTTACTGTGATTTAGCAACAAATTATTTTCCACAAGCCACGAACTTATTTGATAATGTTTCAATATTACACACAAGATCCTTCACTACCAAACTGGTGTCATCAGCAAACAGAAATATTTTTGAATCACCTGTAATACTAGAAGGCATATCATTTATATAAATAAGATACAGCACTGGCCCCAGCACTGACCCTTGGGAAACGCCCCACTTAACAGTGCCCCATTGGGACTGAACATCACTACCACTCTCAATATTGTGGAGAATTACCTTCTGCTTTCTGTTCTTAAAGTAAGAGGCGAACCAATTGTAAGCTACTCTCCTTACTCCATAATGGTCCAATTCCTGCAGTAATATTTTGTGGTCAACACAGTCAAAAGCCTTCGTTAAATCAAAGAAAACACCTAGCATTCACAACCTTTTATTTAATCTGTCCAAAACCTCACAGAGAAAAGAGAATATAGCATTTTCAGTTGTTAAACCATTTCTAAAACCAAACTGTACATTTGACAGCAAATTATGTGAATTTGAATGCTCCAGTAACCTTGTATATACAATTTTCTCGATAACTTTAGCAAACACCAATGGCATAGAAATAGGTCCTTAATTGCCAACATTATCCCTGTCTCCCTTTTTACAAAGTGGCTTCACTGTAATTTAATCGGTCAGGAAACCAACCACTCCTAAAGGAAAAGTTACAGATATGGCTAAGTACTGGGCTAACATACATAGAACAATACTTCAGTATTCTGCTAGATACCCCGTCATATCCATGAGAGTTCTTGGTCTTTAGTGATTTAATTATTAACTCAATCTCCCTCTTGTCAGTATCAAGGAGGAGCATTTCAGGTAACAGTCTCGGAACACTTTTTTCTACAAGCACTATATGATTCCCTGTTGGGACTAGGTTTCTATTTAGTTCACCTGCTACATTCAGAAAGTGATTATTAAATACTGTACATATAAGTGACTTATCAGTAACGTGGACATACCCACTACGCACTGATTCTATATCCTCGACCTGTCTCTTCAGACCAGCCACTTCCTTTACGACTGACCATATGGTTTTAATTTTATCCTGAGACTTAGCTATTCTATCTGCATACCACATACTTTTTGCATTCCTAATAACTTTTTTAAGCACCTTACAATACTGTTTGTAATGGGCTGCAGCATTTAGATTTTGACTGTTTCTAATGTTTTGATATAACTGCTACTTTGTTCTACAGGATATTCTTATCCCTCTAGTCAGCCACCCAGGCTGCCTGTTTGTGCTAGTACTCTGTTTTGAACGTTCTAATGGAAAGCAACTTTCAAAGAGCACAAGAAAAGTCTTGAGGAAAGGATTATATTTATCGTCTACTGTATCAGCACTATAAACATCTTGCCAGTCTTGTTCCTTGATAAGGTTATAAATAGGTCTCTACAGCAACTAGATCAGCTTTCCTAAAAAGTTGATAGCTATATTTAACATGTGTTGCAGCACAAAAATCTTTTAGAGTTAAAACTTGTGCATCATGATCTGAAAGGCCATTCACCTTTTTGCTAACAGAATGCCCTTCTAGTAAAGAGGAATGAACAAAAATGTTGTCTATGGTTGTTCTATTGTTCCCTTGCACTCTTGTTGGAAAGAATACAGTTTGCATAAGATTATATGAATTAAGGAGGTCTACCATCATCCTTTTCCTTGCACAATCACTTATACAATTAATATTGAAGTCACCACATATAACAAACTTTTTGGATTTCCTATAAAGTGAACCAAGAACCTCCTCTAGCTTTAGCAAAAATGTTGTGAAATCGGAGTCTGGGGATCTATAAATAACAACAGTTAGATGTTTAACTCCACCAAAGTTAACCACACCAGCACAACATGCGAACACCTTTTCAGTGCAGTACTTTGAAACATGAACTGACTCAAATGGAATACCATTTTTCACATACATGGCTACTCCCCCACACCAAAAAGAGCTCCTAGAAAAGCTGCCAGCCAACCTGTATCCTGGTAAAGGAAGCCTCTGAATTATCTCCTTATTTAAGAAGTGTTCAGATATACCAATAATTTCAGAGTCAACATCTATAAGCAGTTCACTAACTTTATCTCTAATACCTTGTATATTTTGATGAAATATACTAATTCCCTCATTACTCGGATACCTAAGCTCTGTCGAAAGCGGTTTCTTTGTTAGAGAGACTTCCCTTAAGCAGGAATACCTATCAGCTGACTTCAATATAAAAAAGGTGCAGCTCTAGCACCCACTAGTACAGGAATTTTCCCATGAGTGATCCCACCACCCCCACCTATGCTGTCACCTATAAGCTTTGCCAGCCTCCCTTTCCATACCTGTTGAGGTGCAGGCCATGTCTAGTAAAACCCGTCCTGCTGATAGACTCCACCAACACCACTGAAATGTGACTCATGTCTTCTGTCATCAGCACACCCCCAAGTCTCATGTTATTATGCTTGATGGCTGTATTAAGATGAGGCCGATCATGACGCTGAAACAGTTCCATGAAATGCACATTCGTGTTGCCAGTCTGAGTGGCTATCTTTTCCAGGTCACCATCCATGTCATACTCCCCATCCCTATCAATACTATTACCAGCCCCACACACAATCACTACCTGATCCTCTTTAGTAAAATCCCTACATAACCCCCCTATGTTAACAGTCACCTGAGCCAATCCTGCATTAGGTTTCACAATGCTGGTGACCTGGTACTCACTCCCCAACACTTCCTGCGACTGTTGGCCTACACTTCTACCATGAGAACTACCAAACAGCAGAACCTTCTTCTTTCTCTTAGACTTTGCAACTGTCCTAGCCGCCATAACTGCTGAGGTCTGCTGCATATTTCCTACATCTACAGCTACTAAAGATTCCTCTCCACTAGACTCTGACAGTTGGTCATATCTATTGCAAACACCAATAGTGAAACTATCTGAAAATCTCCTTCTCCATGCAGATCTCTTGCCAACAGTCAGTTCCCATTCCCCAACCCCCTTCTCCCTCCTCATCCTATCTAGTTCCTCCTGTGCATTTTTCAACTGCACCTGAAGGGCACAGATCTTACGCTCCTGCTCCTCTATCAACTTACTCTTGCTACATGACCTGCAGTTCCAGGAGAGGATCTCACCAGAATGCCCACTGACTTCCCCACTGCATTCCCCCCAGTGGAAATACTTGGAACAAGTCTCACACCGCAATCCACTACTCACGAATCTAAGGCAAAGCCCACACTTCTCACTCATGGTAAAATTTTACACTTATTGAATCACGAAAACTACTTTATCTAAGTTCCGCTACTACAATAAGAAGATGTTAAAAAAAGTGACTACAATAATCACAAACTTACTCTACAAGTGAAGTAACTACTATTATTAACAGTATCAATCAACAGCAAATGAGAATATAACAAAAGACTACCACAGAAAGAAAATCAAATGTCTAATGACACAGTAACGAAATTGAAAATAGTTCCCAAAAATTTCTTCTGAAATTATTTCACCAGAAAACACCAAGAACACCAGTTGAAGACTACTAAAGTTCCTAAATAAACCACTATACACAAACAATTAATTAGTACTTAGCTTTTGATGCACCGCTACAGCTTCAACTGGTCAGTGCGGAATGTAAACACAGGTAAGAAGTTAAGTTGCTCGATACGAAACACTGACAAATATCAGATCACAACACAAGAAAGGCAGAGGTAAATGAAGAGATCACTGATAAGTCACTTATATAGTAAATATTATGACAAAAACCATTAAAATATGTATCTGAAACCTACATATATATGAAAACTTAGAGAGCAATCTCACACACAGTCACCCGCTTATGACGCTTTCCTTTCCCAATGGCTTTCTTGCACAACAGATCTAGCAGCTGTATAGTTTGTGGTGCTGTAGTACTAACAAGAAGAGACTCTGACATTTTACATATCACTCCATGTAAAGGACTGATGGATCCTCAGTCTCAGCACTCAAGAGTAGAGTAGTCATTTGTTCAGTGGGAACATGTGGGCAATGTAAAGCCCTTACTGTTGGAAAAACATGTGATAGTCACATAGCAAGTTGTGACAATTTATACACTATGCAGCTGAAGTCAACTAAAAATTTTCTTCTCATTACATTTAATAATTTGTTTTGCCTGGGCTCTGTTGCATATAGGTTCATTCTTAGACTGTCCATTAATCAGTAAACATAAGAAACTTTACACAAGACAGAAGAAAACTGCATTTGAAAACATTGCAGTCAGCAATGTCAAAATGCTGTAGAAATTTATCATGAAGATAATACAATAAACTTGCAATGTGAACTTTATTATTCTGTATCAGAAGAAACAGAAAAAAACAGTTTTCCTCTATTTTAACACATTATTATGATATTAACCTTAAAGTGGCCATTATTGCTGACAACAAATTTGGCACAACTGCTACACTATTGCAAATAGTTAAGGACCCTGAATTAATAGACAATATCTAAAGTGTTGTCAGTATTCTATAAATTAAATGAGAGCTTAAAATTTTGTTACTAATTTGATTTCAGATAGTGATAGCAGTAAACTACATTGTGAGACATAAGAAAGTGTTTTCATAACTTCAAACAGCTCATTTCAAACACATTTCAGAGCACTGTAACCTGTCCAGATAAATGAGCATGTTAAAGCACTCACGTCCAGGACACAGGAAGGCACATCACCTAAATGTTAAATCCACCTCATGGATTAATAATGGGGTTTATGGGCTATTCTGGCTATGATTTTTAGCCAGTTTCCATACTTTCACTTGTATATAAAACCATTTAAGAAGATAGGGCAGACTAACAGCAGCCTCTCAACACATTTACTCTCTCATGTGAAGTTTGGTATGAGGAACCAGTAACACTTTTGGGGAAAAAATGGTGGCATTCTTAAATATAAGTGTAGGAACAAAAGAAGCACTTACTATAAGCAAATTTGCCTACTCCAGGACAGAAGGAGGGAAATCCACAGCCCTAAAAATATCTGAGAAAGTCCTTGGTGAGTTAAATGTGCTGGCAGCTAATGAAAGACTGAAATAGACATTAAACTCATTTTTCACTTGGAATCTTCTCCTATACCACATATAATTGAGATGGAAGTAAAGATTGACTTATGTAAATGACAAGCATATAGCAATATTTCGACTATACAAACCTACTTCTCTTTCTACATAATTGGACATGGTCACCAACATACTCCCAGAACATGCAAATAACTACAAAATACTTCTTCAAGAACCATCTACAAGATACTCTGAGTGAACCCTCATGTTATGTCACTGGAGCCATTCCTAATCATAACATGTCTGGTGGCAGGACGTCATATGATGTACAAAAAAAATCCTACACATTTAGATGAAAATCAATGAAGTGGGCATTCCTCTATGGTATACAATGGCTTTTTATGGATAAACAACTTTAATATATATCTGAGAACACTTTAGCTATCTGTCAGACATTTTATACCTTTGGATAGAATATCAAAGTGTTTTATAGCTGAGAACTGCATTCCTTCCTGTGTCACAGTTAGATTCACCAAAGGGAAGTGCAGATCACTTTTTATTCTAGCATTGTATTGGCGAATATCTGTGTTACTTTCAAACTACAATGAGTTGAGAATGAATTTAATGAGTGAATAAATGTGCTGCAAGGATGTGTTTAAAATTCTTTATTGCTCAACAGATTCCTCGAAAATTTATATGTGGTGTCATCGCATTTAATTCTAATTACTTCCTTTTGTGTAGAGAATACTTTTTGCCTAAGTGGAGAGTTATCCTAGGATAAACTGATTAATCACTAACATTGGACATGAACAGCAATGGGCCCATAATAGAACTCTTTGGATTAATCAGTGTAATTTCTCCCCATGAAGGTGATATGGTGTCCCTTTTTGCAATTTCAATACAACAAATAACCAAAGTTGCAAAATATCTGTTTCTATTACTTGATCATGTCTAGTTTTGGGATTTTATTCATAACCCATCCTCAAATCATCCATCCAATCAGAATAAATGTTACTCCTCACACCAAAATTCATTACAGTCAGTTTGCACAGGAGTACAATGAAAGTGATCACAAAACTGGATACATGTTTCATGATCATTTGCACTGTATTCCATTTTGCTAATAATTGTCATGATTTTTTGCTGTGTGGAATAATATTTGTTCCACTTGGATGGATGATCTGAGAATGAGTTATGAATAAAAACCTAAAACTGGTAATCATCAAGTAATAAAAAGAGCATTTTGCAACTTAAGCTGTTTGTCATATGGAAATGGTATCACAAGTTGTTGGCCCTTCAACAACCCAGCATGCTGGAAACCTGTGTCCCTCTTTGTATTACCCACACACCCTAGTGTAACATTTTTCATCCTGATTCATAAATAGGAACTAAATCTGACATGTGCTGAACAAGCTATCCCATAAAAACTTAATTTCTCTTACAGTACATATTGATTGAACAATAAAATGTCTTTAATAAGTCAGAGACAATTCCAGCTGATGATCCTTTACCATTTAAAAATTTTACTATCTGTTAAGTGAAGATATTATCAGCTTTGTCAGTAGAGTGATTCTTTTGAGATCCCAACTGTGATTGTGTAAGTATCCCATTACTATTCAGGTGGATGACAACAATTAAGAATGTTACCTTCTCAAAGTTATGTAAGAGGTGTGAGTTGTGAATATTTAGTAACATCTGTGAAGTCAGCTTTCCTATAAAATATGCCCAACAATGATGTACATTAACCTGTCTGAGAAAGTTTGCTCTGAACTAATGAAATAACTGCAGCCACAAACCTGAGTAATGTATACAATACACAATGGATCAATAACACGATATGATTAAAACAAAGAGAAAATACTCACCAAATGAAACAACCACACTGACGGTATGGATGGCAATGGAAAATGAGATCTACATCTACATCTAAATCCATACTCCACAAGCCACCTGACGGTGTGTGGCGGAGGGTACTTTGAGTACCTCTATTTGTTCTCCCTTCTATTCCAGTCTCGTATTGTTCGTGGAAAGAAAGATTGTCGCTATCCCTCTGTGTGGGCTCTAATCTCTCTGATTTTATCCTCATGGTCTCTTCCGGAGATATACGTAGGAGGGAGCAATATACTGCTTGACTCCTCGGTGAAGGTATGTTCCCGAAACTTCAACAAAAGCCCATACCGAGCTACTGAGCGTCTCTCCTGCAGAGTCTTCCACTGGAGTTTATCTATCATCTCTGTAACGCTTTCACGATTACTAAATGACCCTGTAATAAAGTGAGCTGCTCTCCATTGGATCTTCTCTATCTACTCAATCAACCCTATCTGGTACTGATCCAACACTGGTGAGCAATATTCAAGCAGTGGATGAACATGTGTACTGTAACCTACTTCCTTTGTTTTCAGATTGCATTTCCTTAGGATTCTTACAATGAATAATAGTCTGGCATCTGCTTTACTGACGGTCAACTTTATATGATCATTCCATTTTAAATCACTCCTAATGCCTACTCCCAGATAATTTATGGAATTAACTGCTTTCAGTTGCTGACTTGCTATATTGTAGCTAAATGATAAAGCATCTTTCTTTCTATGAATTCGCAGCACATTATGCTTGCCTACATTGAGATTCAATTGCCATTCCCTGCAACATGCATCAATTTGTTGCAGATCCTCCTCCATTTCAGTACAATTTTCCATTGTTACAACCTCTCGATATACCACAGCATCATCCGCAAAAAGCCTCAGTGAACTTCTGATGTTATCCACAAGGTCATTTATGTATATTGTGAATAGCAACAGTCCTATGACACTCCCCTGCAGCACACCTGAAATCACTCTTACTTTGGAAGACTTCTCTCCACTGAGAATGACATGCTGCGTTTGTTATCTAGGAACTCTTCAATCCAATCACAAAATTGGTCTGATAGTCCATATGCTGTTACTTTGTTCATTAAATGACTGTGGGGAACTGTATCGAACACCTTGTGGAAGTCAAGAAACATCTACCTGGGAACCCATGTATATGGCCCTCTGGGTCTCGCGGACCAATAGCGCGAGCTGGGTTTCACATGATCGTCTTTTTCGAAACCCATGCTGATTCCTACAGAGTAGATTTCTAGTCTCCAAAAAAAGTCATTATACTCTAACATAATACGTGTTCCAAAATTCTACAACTGATCGACGTTAGAGATATAGGTCTATAGTTCTGCGCATCTGTTTGATGTCCCTTCTTGAAAATGGGGATAACCTGTGCGCTTTTCCAATCCTTTGGAACGCTATGCTCTTCTGGAGACCTACGGTACACTGCTACAAGATGGGGGGCAAGTTTCTTCATGTACTCTGTGTAAAATCGAACTGGTTTCCCGTCAGGTCCAGCGGCCTTTCCTCTTTTGAGTGATTTTAATTGTTTTTCTATTCCTCTGTCATCTATTTTGATATTTACTATTTTGTCATCTGTGCGACAATCTAGAGAAGGAACTACAGTACAGTCTTCCTCTCTGAAACAGCTTTGGAAAAAGACATTTAGTATTTTGGTAATTAGTCTGTCATCCTCCGTTTCAGTACCATTTTGGTCACAGAGTGACTGGACATTTCGTTTTGATCCACCTACCGCTTTGACATAAGACCAGACTTTCTTAGGATTTTCTGCCAAGTCAGTACATAGAACTTTACTGTCAAATTCATCGAATGCCTCTCGCATAGCCCTCCTCACACTACATTTCGCTTTGTGTAATTTTTGTTTGTCTGCAAGGCTTTGGCTACATTTGAGTTTGCTGTGAAGTTCTCTTTGCTTCTGCAGCAGTTTTCTAACTTGGTTGTTGTACCACGGTGGCTCTTTTCCATCTTGCTTGGCACATACTCATCTAATGCATACTGCACGATGGTTTTGAACTTTGTCCAATGATCCTCAACACTATCTATACTTGAGACAAAACTTTTGTGTTGAGGCGTCAAGTACTCTGAAATCTGCTTTTTGTCACTTTTGCTAAACAGAAAAATCTTCCTACCTTTTTTAATATTTCTATTTATGCCTTAAATCATCGATGCAGTAACTGCTTTATGATCGCTGATTCCCTGTTCTGTGTTAACTGTTTCGAATAGTTTGGGTCTGTTTGTCACCAGAAGGTCTAATATGTTATCACCATGAGTCGGTTCTCTGTTAAACTGCTCAAGATTTGTTCATGTGTTGATAAGAGATTAATCACATTCTAGGAAAGGGTATAGGCATTTCTGGTATCAGACAGTAAGGGCTACACAACAGAAAACCTATATTTCTAATAATTTATGAAATTTTAAGACAGTTCAAGGAGAAAAAGTAATCAAGTAGCTTACCTTTATTAATCCTTTATGAATTAGGATTTGGTAGTGAACATTTGACTAGAGAAAATTCTGTGTTACAGTACTACAGTTATCATTCTTGCTCAGTTGGAGTTTCACACCATGTCATGCAAATGTGTGCTCACACTCATGGGTATACGAGGGGGTCCCTTAAATACCAGAACAACGTTGCTGTGGGAGGACCTTGTGTAGTATGTATTTCTGCCACTAGGCGTTGTTGTCATTTGGCTTGTTCTGTTCATCTGCAGTGATTGTTTTTGCTAGTACTGTTTTGTTCTTGTTTCATTTTTTTTAATGGCAAGTTTAAGTGAACAGCGTATAGAGGTGAAATTTCATTTTATACATGGCAAATATGTTGCTGAAACTGTTTTAATGTTGAAAACAGCTTACTAAGTTGATGCTATGGAAAAAACTCATCGTATGGAAAGTTCGCTCAATTTAAAAATGGTGACATGTCGATTGATGTTAAACCTTTTTCTGGACATCAATCAACTGCCCAAATCAATGACAGTTTGCGCCATCGGGTCAGACCATCAATTACGTCTCTACTCGGAAGTTTTAAACACAACAGTGTTTGTCAAAAAAGACTTGATTTGTGGAAGACAGGAAATGGTTCATCCAACACAAAAATGCACCTGCACACACAGCCATCTGTGTTAGACAGTTTTTGGGTAAAAATGGCATGCACCTTCCTCACCTGATTTGGCTCTGTTTGACTTTTTCTTATTTCCATGCATGAAAAGGTGCATGAAAGGACACCGATCTGGCAACGTTAAAGAAGTCAAAAAAGGAGGTAGGAGCTGTAAGCAATTTCTAAAGATGACTACAGAAAATGTTTCCAACAGTAGAACCGTGAGTGGGACAAATGTATTAGTTGTAATGGAAAGTATTTTGAAGGGGATCAGGTTATTTTGTACACAACTTGAAAATAAGTAGCTTCTAAAAAATAATTCCAGTTTTTTTTTTTTTTTTTTTTTTGGGTATCACCTAATATTAGATGGAATAAGTGTTAACTTGCACTTTGAACATATTTGTTGGATCCTAAGGTTGTTGAAGTTGTTGTCTTTGATACATTTAAATGAGTTAAAAGAGACATTAACATCCAACATTTAGGTGTTTGTGCATTTATCTTCAACAAAATATAGAGTTAATAAAGAAATTAGTTTCTGAAATAACACAGTTTTATGAATCATGAAATTAAACACAAACACAATTTCCAAATATATTTTGTCTGATTCTTCGCTAAAATTTTACTCTAGTGTATCAGTTGTCCGAAATAAATTATTTTTTCTTCTGGCATTCAAAACCAAAATAAAACCATATGTTACAGCAAATTCCAGGAAGAGAGACAGATTTGAGTGCTGAATATTAAAAAAGGAAGGCAGTTCACCCAGGCCCCAACATCAGAGGAATTCACCTGTAGGAGATCCTCATCATCAGGTCATAGTGACCTGCCTTTAATTTCTATACTTCTACATCTACTTTTATTTCACAATCCACTATGGTGGAAGGTACCTTGTACCACAACTAATAATTCCCTTTCGTATCCCACTCACGAATCGAACAAGGGAGAAATGACTGTCTGTTTGCTTAAATATGAGTACTAATTTCTTTTTTCTTCTCTTCATGATCTTTACTGTGGCAGTAAAGTTGTTCTGTGGTCTGTCACAGGGCTTATTCTCTAAATTTTTTCAATAGGTGTTTCATGACAAGAACATGATCTTCTCTCCAGAAAATTGCCAGCACTGAGGATAGGTATTCAACAAGTCATTGGAAGTCACATGCAGAAATACTGAGCCATCCTGCCTCTATACCCATTCTTAATTGTGAAAGAGTTGCTGATGCAGGATTTTTGTACATCAACTGACCTCTCAATTGCGTCCCATTAATGTTTGACAGAATTCATGTCAGGTAGTCTGGGTGGCCAAATCATTTGGTCAAATCATCCAGAATGTTCTTCAAATGAATCACAAACAACTGGGGCCCAGTGACATGGTGCATTTTCATCCATAAAAATTTTATCGTTGTTTGGGAATGTGAAGTCCATAAATGGCTGCAAATGGTCTCCAAATAGCCAAACAAAACCATTTACATTCAATAGCTGGTTTAGTTGTATCAGAGGACCCAGTCCGTTCCATGTACACCCAGCCTACACCATTATGGAGCCACCAACAGCTTGCACAATGCCTTGTTGACAACTTTAGTCCATGGCTTCAAGGGATTGTAACACACTCGATCCCTACCATCAGCTCTTAGAAACTAAAATTGGGACTCATCTGACCAGGCCTTGGTTTTCCAGCCATCTAGTGTCCAAACGGTATGATTACAAGCCCAGAATAGGCACTGCAGGTGATTTAGTGCTGTCACCAAAGGCATTCCCATTGGTCATCTCTCCCACAGCCCAATAATAGCAAATTTCAGCACACTGTCCTAACAGATACATTCGTCATATGTTCCACATTGATTTCTGTGGTTTTTTTATGCAGTGTTGCTTGCCTGATTAGCACTGGCACTCTACCCCAATGCCACTGCTCTCGGTCATTAAGTGAAGGCCATTTGAAATTGCATTGTCTGTCATGAAAGGTGGTGCCTGAAATTTGGTATTGTCAGCAAACGCTTGACACTGTGAATCTTGGAATATTGAAGTCCATAATGATTTCTGAAATGGAATATCCTATGAGTCCAGCTCCAAGTACTGTTCTATGTTCAGTCTGTTAAGTCCAGTCATTCAGCCATAATCATGTCAGAAACCTTTTCATTTGACTTACCTGAGTACATATGACAGCTCCACCTTTTATACCCTGTGTACATGATTATACTGCCATCTTTATATTTCCATATTGCTATCCCATCACTTTAGTCACGTCAATGTACAACACAATATTCACTGATCTAACACATACTGGTATCTACTACCCATAATATGCTCAGATGTTGTGATATGAATGTGCAGCTACATCATATTTTTTACATGATGTTCTTACTGCTCATATTTCATTAATTTTATTGTTATTACAGCAATGTTGAAGAGAAACTCACTGTCAGTTAATAAGATGAAATAAGTATGATTCTGTGAATTTGCAGCTGCAGAATTTTTCAGCGTGAGTAGTAGAAAGATTTCCACCCTGGAGCATTAATTAAATGTTAGTCTCACTTTTTATTTGTGTTAAATACAAGCAGCAAAAAGTAATAACTCTTACAAATGTCCGTTCAATTTTCTTGCTCATGAATATGCTACTTCCCTTTCCAGTTTTGAATTCGATTTACAGTATTCATACAACATGAAAATTTCACATAAAAACTTTTGTACATTAATGGAATTCCTAAGTTTTTCTCTCAGGTCTTGATCTACTTGTTTGAGGGGTATCCAAGGTTCATCCCAGAACCACAACAGAGCTCCAAACGTGCCATCACGAGAAATATTGCAGTGTCCAGAGTAGCCTGATAGGCACTGGAAATCACAGGTTTTGTGTGTAGGTCTATGCCATAATGTATGGTGGGTATGCTTTGGAAATTTGGCCTGACAAGATTTATAATTTAACGAAACATAGAGTTCTCAGATGTTGTTAAATTAAGTGTTACTCAAGAACATATCACAATGCTGTAAGAAAAGAAAATGTTTACATCTTTTTTTATTGGGGAGGAGAGGGTGTGGTGCATAAGCTGCTATTATTACCATCAAATAATCTGATTTCCAATACCATGAAAATAAGGGAAAATTTGAAAAATTCCATATGAGTTAGGAGATAAATGATACTTCTACTGTGGTTCTCCCTCAAGCTTCCTCCTTATGTAACACCTTTGACGATACTTGTCAGCTCGCTCAAGAGACTGACAATGCTGCAGATCTGGTCCAACCAGACCAGAAGATCAAAAACAGCGATTCTCCAGGAATGTTGCTGGAAGGTCTGATGCTGATGAATCCTGATACCTTCTTCATCATGCCAATGGGAGGGTGCAAATCAGTCATCTTCCAGGGCAACAGCTTCTTGACAGCTGTATTGCAGGATCAAGACTGGGTAGTGATGGCTTCATTATGCTCCGGGGAACATTCACATGGGCATCCATGGGTCCAGTTGAGCTGGTGCAAGGCACCATGATGGCCAAGGATTAACGTACACTGGTTGCAGACCATGTACACTGCTTGATGAGGATCATGTTTCCTGACAGCAGTGGCATCTTCCAGCAAGATAATGTGCCATGTCACAATGCTAGGAGTGTGACAGAGTTGTCTGAGGAACACAGTAACGATTTCCAGTTAGCATGCTGGCCCCCCAACTTGCCAAATCTGAGCCCGAACAAACACATCCAGGATAGGATTGAACGTGGCGTCAGAGGAGATCGCCCCACCCTCTCCCAGTAATTTACGGGAATTAGGTGACTTGCGTGTGCAGACATGGTGCCAGTTCCCTCCAACAATCTACCAAGGCCTTGTTGATTCCATACCACTATGCATCATTGTTGTCATGAGCGGCAAAGGTGGACATATCAGCTTTTAGGTAGGTGATCATAATGTTCTGACTGATCAGTATATGTCAGTAATGTCAATTTACTTCCAAAATGGGTGCCTAACGAAATCCACTACTGTAAAAGTAACTTCCATCATAGGACACACTTCAACTGAACACTTCATAAAAATGACTCTCGATTTGGAGTACCAATAAAAACGAAATAACTTTCTTTAAGTTGACACATAAAGTTGGTTTTCTAAGGTTAGTCACAGTTAAAAGAAATTATGAAAACCTATGTACTTGTGAAAGTTTTGAAGAATCTGCAGCAAATTTCTACACTCTCAAATTAGTCATGTTCATATTAAAAGATGTAAAACAGTTTTTATTTACTTTAACATCCTTCATTAGAAAAGTTGCCAAGAAAGTTATAATGAAGCCTCTAGCAGATTAATGCACAGTGTACACTGTATCCAGATGAGGCTGACAATGGATAGATGAAATGGGAAAAAAGGTTGTTTTAGTTGTGATACTTTTGTTTCCCTGCAGAAAAAAAAATCATGTCAAGTAGTAGATGCATGAAAATGTGACCAATTATCTGTCTATAATAAATCTGTTTCAGTAAATTCTAAAACTAATTTTCGCTGAATATGCCAATAACATCCTAAAGTTCCTCACATTACACATCAGTGGGGGACGTGAACATAAAATTATTTCAATTAAACTTTGAACTGATGCATATTATCATTCATTTCTTTCATAATCTGCCCTAGGCTGGATAAAGGACATTTATTGTTAGGAAGATATTCAGACGTCATAAATCATACAGTGAAGTGTTGAAATCTACACCAATAAAAGAACAATGTCACACCCATATGTAAAAGGCACATTACTGTGTCACAGCAATAGTTTATTTAGGAAGGACTACTTAAGGAACGTGTAGCAGCATGAATGTAACACAACTGCAGTGAAAACTCCATTTACAGGGTTTAATCAATCTGTCTCATCAAAAATAAATAAGTTAAAACTGTTGATCATTAAATAAACTGACAGAGATTCTGAACATTTCCTTGGGCAGTGTCATCAACACATAGCATTTACTTGCTTGAGCAGCAGCTACACTAGGTCAGAAGTGTACTTGTTCAATAAGATAACAATGGGGTTTTATTACAGGCTACTTATAGCTAAAATTGGTTAGAATTCTCTCATTCCCACTACTATTAGTGTTGAAAGTAGCCTTTATCATTACCATTTGGCCTATAAAATCAATTATGAAGACACAAATTAGACAGCATCTGGTTTTCCATCAGCTTTGAGTGGCATAAAATCGCATTTCTAGCATTCATTCCCCACAACCAGTGGTTAAAACGTGGCAGAACACGTAACTGTTGCTAAACTTAGGGGGAAACATCTATGTCAGTATCTCACACTGAGAAATCCTTCATCTAAGCTATAGTTGTTCCCTTTCTCCACGCTTCTACAACTAAGCTGACTCCTTTTCTAAAGAACTCAATGACAGTGGGATGCTAAATTAGCTTCTCAGTTGTAGCTGAAACACTCTTGAAGATGATTTTAGCAACGTTTTGAAGTAAATGACACATATCAGATTCCTAAAATGGAGAGTTGCAATTCTGCATGGTATGGTGGTGCATATTAGAGATGGTGTCTGCCAGGGAGTTATCACGTAAAAGTGTATTTCTTAAACAGAAATGAATATGTGTGTTTGTTTGTAAGAGTGTGGAACTGGATGGTTCAAAAATAGTTCAAATGGTTCTGAGCACTATGGGAATTAACATATGAGACCATCAGTCCCCTAATCTTAGAACTACTTAAACCTAACTAACATAAGGACATCACGCATATCCATGACCGAGGCAGGATTCGGACCTGTGACCTTAGCAGCAGCGTGGTTCCGGACTGAAGTGCTTAGAACTGCTCGGCCGCAGTGACCAGCTGGGACCGGATGAGTGGTGGTAGTATGTGGTGAGAGAAAACTTTATATGCCATTTATCCCCTCACTGAAGGTAGATTCTCATGATCTTACAATACCCCATATATTGATCTGGATGATCCATATTTGCTCAAACTCCATTGGCTACCTCTGTAAAGCTCACACACTACTTGGAGAGCAAATAAGGGACGACATATCATAACAGATATTGGATACCAATAATAAATTAATATTTTTCAAGGTAGTTAAAGAAAATCATAACTTTAAATAATACTGGCAGCAGGATCCTAATGTGTTGGAAGCAGTACTGTTATGACAATAAGTGGCTATTGACACGATCAAATAGTAATAAGTTCCATGTCAGAGACAGTAATGAAAATAATTTTTTATATTACTAAGCAATTAAACAAATAAGTGTAAAAACATCTGCACAGTGTTCTCTTCTGCTTTTGATGCCGGCCGCGGTGGTCTCGCGGTTCTAGGCGCGCAGTCGGGAACCGCACGATTGCTACGGTCGCAGGTTCGAATCCTGCCTCGGGCATGGATGTGTGTGATGTCCTTAGGTTAGTTAGGTTTAAGTAGTTCTAAGTTCTAGGGGACTGATGACCACAGCTGTTAAGTCCCATAGTGCTCAGAGCCATTTGAACCATTTTTGCTTTTGATGCACTGCACCTATCTGGCTGTGAGCCTGGTGTGGCATCTGTAGTTAGATTAAAATTTACACCTATATATGGGCAGCGGAATTGCATGGTACTAAAATCTATATTCATGCTCTGTAAACCACTGCTAACTGCATGGCAGAGGGTATGTCCCATCATACCAACACCAGTTACTAGGGCTATCGACTGTTCCACTGACACATGTAATGTGGGAAGAATGACTCTTGAAATTCCACTGTGTGTGCCGTACTTAATCGATAAGTTTGTCCTCACTATCACTATTCGAGTGATAAGCAATGGATTGTAGTATATTCTTCAGGCCATCATTTAAAGCCCCTTCTCAAAACTTTGTAAGCAGACTTCTGTCGGCTACTTGATGTCTATCCTCAAGGATCTGCCAGTTCAGTTCTTTCAACATCTCTGTGACATTCATCCAGAGATAAAGCAAATCTGTGACCATTCCTGCTGCCATCATCTGTATACGTTCATTACCACCTGTTAGTCCTGTTTGGTATACAGGTTCCATACACATGAGTAATATTCTATGATGGGTTGCACGAGTACTTTATAAGCTATTAGTGTTTCCTTTATAGACTTACTGCATTTCCCTAGTATTCTACCAATAACCAAAAGCTGCCACCTGCTTTACCCATGACTGAGCTAATGTGATCGTTTAATTTCATGTACCTACAAAGGGTTACACCCAACTATTTGTATGACGTCACGGATTCCAACTTTGATTCATGAATGTTAGTGTCATAAACAGTTTCCAAGACCATGACGAATACATGATGAGACTACACATAAACATCTGAGTAAACAGAAATGACGCTTCTGCAACTAGGTGAACTTACCTGGCCCAATTACAAATAGGAAGAGTACTTGAATGTGGGTGAGAAGTACAGCAGAGAGTGTTTTACTGACAGGACTGTGTGAATTGTGCGGTTTTTTTATGGACCTACGTACCTTGCATAGCATAGTAGTAAAAGAAAAACTCATTCCCTTTTTTTTTTCTTCATTTGGATGTGTGTCTTCTTGAGGCTTTTGGTCCCTTGGCTGACCCAAGAAATATTGGAGAACGATTTTAAATCTTCTGCACGAAATGAAAACTCCCCAAGCAGTGAAAAACAAAGCCATTGCGTACATAGTTATTTCCATAAACATCATTCTCTGTTACGTAAGTAGCACCTATCCCAGCATGAGTACCTAAGGCCTACCACTGCAGTGGTAAATGTCGGTTGGAATTTTGAAACAGTTAACAGCAGTCTGCGATAGTAAAGGGTCAGGGAAGTAAAAACATTTTGCGCGATCGTTGGACTCGAAAGAAAATACAGTTTTCTTATTCATTTAATGAAAACCACTCCAGTTGCTGTTGGAAACTATTGCGTCCACGTTGCCGCACTGCACAAAATTTTTCCGAAGAACTTAAAAATGGCCTAATGCAAAATACGAAACCGGTAGTGGACGCAATAAAGTTCTTAATCCCAACTTGAGCGATCTTCATTAAAAAAGAAAGAGGGGTGTGGATTCAGCACATCTTCCAAACATGGAGCAACTAATTGTTTTATTAGTGCAGACCCATCTCCCTTTTGATGTATCGGTAACATAGTAATTGTAGCCATCTTCCTGAAGCAGCTGTTTTGTCTATACAGCTTGCTTCCATGGCCAGTCAACTTGAGTTCTTGCACAATTGTCCCACAAGAATATGAATCAAATGTCACATATAGCACTGTAGCCGTAATTCACGGAACAAGACACAATTCACCATCCAGTAATGATACGCCGCAATTTTTATCCCGCAACCGAAAATTAGAATTATTGGTACCCAATCTGTCATTTAGTGTCACAATTTATCGTTACGGATATGTACGACGTTAATATGAATGAGTGGTGTCTGTTCCTTAGGACATGTCTGAAAGAACAGACACCACACAGAATTCACAGCTGTGATACACATTATGTAAAAGAGAAAGGAAAGGGAACTATTATTGTCAACTGCATTAGGGCTTTATGCGGAATCAGCAGTGATGAAAGAAAATGTGAGCCAAACCAAGACTCAGCTGCTTACTAGGCACTTGCTTTAGAAATTGCGCCACCCAGGCGCATTGTTCATCGCGACTGCGTGGCTGTCTCAGCACACATACCGGCTGACCCACACTGCCATGGAGTGCCACCTAACTGCAGTCCCCCTCCATGTCATCCATGCTCGCTACTCTTAGATTTCCGCAGAAGGCTGAACGTAATTGTGCATCCACACTGAAGGTAGAAGATTCATTACCCATCAAGTGAATCAGTTATATGAATGCATAGGGTCCATTCTTTCGGACACATTGAAAACGACAGACACCACGCGGGATCTGCAGCTGTAAAACACATTATGTAAATTGAAGGTAAAGGGAGGAGAACAAAAAGGAAAAGGAGGAACTATTGATGTCAGCTGCATTGGGAATTTATGAGCGAAAATATGTGCTGAAAAATTCAACATGGAATGTCCTGCTTACTAGGCAGTTGCATTAACAACTGCACCCTACGCACACAGTGTTTATCACAGCTGCACGGACTATTTCGGCACACCTTCTGGCCTAACCACACTCCCACCAAGTGCCACCTATATGCAGTCCCTGTCCATGTCCTCCATGCTCGCTATTTTGAGATTCCTGCAGAAGGTTGAGCGTAATTGTGCACCTGCACTGAAGGCGACGGATACGAGTCAGTTATATGAACGCATGGTGACTGTTCTTTCAGAAATGACCAAGATGACAGACACTAAGTGGAATCCGCAGCTGTGACAAATATTATGTAAACTGAAGGTGGAGGGGGTAGAAATAAAGAAAAGAAAAACTCAAATTGCTTAATACGGGCAAGATTGTATACCGATTAGGTTCCTTTCAGATTACGCTGATACAATAGCTCCCTACTTATCAATCATATACAACTGCTCGCTCACCGATAGATCTGTACCTACAGATTGGAAAATTGCGCAGGTCGCACCAGTTTTTAAGAAGGGTAGTAGAAGTAATCCATCGAACTACAGACCTATATCATTGACGTCGGTTTGTAGTAGGGTTTTGGAGCATATACTGTATTCAAACATTATGAATCACCTCGAAGGGAATGATCTATTGATACGTAATCAGCATGGCTTCAGAAAGCATCGTTATTGTGCAACGCAGCTGGCTCTTTATTCGCACGAAGTAATGGCCGCTATCGACAGGGGATCGCAAGTTGATTCCGTATTTCTAGATTTCCGGAAAGCTTTTGACACCGTTCCTCACAAGCGACTTCTAATCAAGCTGCGGGCCTATGCGGTATCGTCTCAGTTGTGCGACTGGATTCGTGATTTCCTGTCTGGAAGGTCGCAGTTCATAGTAATAGATGGCAAATCATCGAGTAAAACTGAAGTGATATCAGGTGTTCCCCAGGTAAGCGTCCTGGGACCTTTGCTGTTCCTGATCTATATAAATGACCTGGGTGACAATCTGAGCAGTTCTCTTAGGTTGTTCGCAGATGATGCTGTAATTTACCGTCCAGCAAGGTCATCCGAAGACCAGTATCAGTTGCAAAGCGATTTAGAAAAGAGTGCTGTATGGTGTGGCAGGTGGCAGTTGACGCTAAATAACGAAAAGTGTGAGGTGATACACATGAGTTCCAAAATAAAACCGTTGGAATTCGATTACTCGATAAATAGTAAAATTCTCAAGGCTGTCAATTCAACCAAGTACCTGGGTGTTAAAATTACGAACAACTTCATTTGGAAAGACCACATAGATAATATTGTGGGGAAGGCGAGCCAAAGGTTGCGTTTCATTGCCAGGACACTTAGAAGATGCAGCAAGTCCACTAAAGAGACAGCTTACACTACACTTGTTCGTCCTCTGTTAGAATATTGCTGCGCGGTGTGGGATCCTTACCAGGTGGGATTGACGGAGAACATCGAAAGGGTGCAAAAAAGGACAGCTTGTTTTGTATTATTACGTAATAGGGGAGAGAGTGTGGCAGATATGATATGCGAGGTGGGATGGAAGTCATTAAAGCAAAGACGTTTTTCGTCGCGGCAAGCTCTATTTACGAAATTTCAGTCACCAACTTTCTCTTCCGAAAGCGAAAATATTTTGTTGAGCCCAACCTACATAGGTAGGAATGATCATCAAAGTAAAATACGAGAAATCAGAGCTCGAACAGAAAGGTTTAGGTGTTCGTTTTTCCAGCGCGCTGTTCGGGAGTGGAATGGTAGAGAGGTAGTATGATTGCGGTTCGATGAACCCTCTGCCAAGCACTTAAATGTGAATTGCAGAGTAATCATGTAGATGTAGATGTAGATGTAGGAACTATTGATGTCAGCTGAATTGGGACTTTATGTGGAAACAGTGGCAATGAGCGAAACTGTGTGCCGGACTTGGATTCGACAAGGGATCTCCTGCTTACTGGGCAGTTGTGGTAACAACTGGGCCACCTTCTTTTTTTGTTTTCTTTTTCGCCCCTGGACAAGAAAGGGAAAACTGCCAAAACAATCTACTTGCCATCGCCACTTGTGTCCTAACAAAAAAAATAAAATAAAAAAAATGCAGCTCTTCAGGCGTTGGCGCCTATCTAGGCCTATCCCAAAACAACTAACCTATTACTACAAGGGTGTAGGAAAGTGTAGGAAAAGAAGAAAGTAAGGGGGAAGAACATAGAGAGTAACGATGAAAATGAAAGTAGTTGTGTATGGGCTTGTTTTTGTTTAGTTTATTTTATTGCTTTTTTACCTTAATTTTGGCTGGCCGAAGTGGCCGTGCAGTTAAAGGCGCTGCAGTCTGGAACCGCAAGAGCGCTATGGTCGCAGGTTCGAATCCTGCCTCGGGCATGGATGTTTGTGATGTCCTTAGGTTAGTTAGGTTTAACCAGTTCTAAGTTCTAGGGGACTAATGACCTCAGCAGTTGAGTCCCATAGTGCTCAGAGCCATTTGAACCTTAATTTTGGTTTTCTTTGCGTTTATATACAGGGTGGTCCATTGATAGTGACTGGGCCAAATGTCTCACGAAATAAGTATCAAACGAAAAAACTGCAAAGAACGAAACTCGTCTAGTTTGTAGGGGGAAACCAGATTGCACTATGGTTGGCCCGCTAGATGGCGCTGCCCTAGGTCAAACGGATATGAACTGCGTTTTTTTTTTAAATAGGAACCCCCATTTTTATTACATATTCGTGTAGTACATAAGGAATGATGAATGTTTTAGTTGGACCACTTATTTTGCTTTGTGATAGATGGCACTGTAGTAGTCACAAACGTATAAGTACGTGGTATCACATAACATTCCACCAATGTGGACGGTATTTGCTTCGTCATACATTACCCTCATTGAAATGGACCGTTTACCAATTGCGGAAAAGGTCGATATCGTGTTGATGTCTGGCTATTGTGATCAAAATGCCCAAAGGGCGTGTGCTATGTATACTGCTCAGTATCCTGGACGACTTCATCCAAGTGTCCGGTTCGTTCGCCGGATAGTTACATTATTTAAGGAAACAGGAAGTGTTCAGCCACATGTGAAACATCAATCACGACCTGCAATAAATGATGATGCCCAAGTAGGTGTTTTAGCTGCTGTTGTGGCTAATCCGCGCCGGCCTGAGTGGCCGAGCGGTTCTAGGCGCAACAGTCTGGAGCCGCGCAACCGATACGGTCGCAAGTCGAATCCTGCTTCAGTCATGGATGTGTGTGGTGTCCTTAGGTTAGTTAGGTTTAAGTAGTTCTAAGGAGGAGGAGGAGATTAGTGTTTAACGTCCCGTCGACAACGAGGTCATTAGAGACGGAGCGCAAGCTCGGGTTAGGGAAGGATGGGGAAGGAAATCGGCCGTGCCCTTTCAAAGGAACCATCCCGGCATTTGCCTGAAGCGATTTAGGGAAATCACGGAAAACCTAAATCAGGATGGCCGGAGACGGGATTGAACCGTCGTCCTCCCGAATGCGAGTCCAGTGTGCTAACCACTGCGCCACCTCGCTCGGTAGTAGTTCTAAGTTCAGGAAACTGATGACCTCAGAAGTTAAGTCCCATAGTGCTCAGAGTGATTTTGCTAATCCGCATATCAGCAGCACACAAATTGCGCCAGAATCGGGAATCTCAAAAACGTCGGCGTTGAGAATGCTACATCAACATCGATTGCACCCGTACCATATTTCTATGCACCAAGAATTGCATGGTGACGACTTTGAACGTCGTGTACAGTTCTGCAACTGGGCACAAGAGAAATTAGGGGACGATGACAGATTTTTAGCACGCGTTCTATTTAGCGTCGAAGCGTCATTCACCAACAGCGGTAACGTAAATCGGCATAATATACACTATTGGGAAACGGAAAATACACGATGGCTGCGACAAGTGGAACATCAGTGACCTTGGCGGGTTACTGTATGGTGCGGCATTATGGGAGGAAGGATAATTGGCCCCTATTTTATCGATGGCACTCTAAATGGTGCAATGTATGCCGATTTCCTACATAATGTTCTACCGATGTTACTACAAGATGTTTCACTGCATGACACAATGACGATGTACTTCCAACATGATGGATGTCCGGCACATAGCTCGCGTGCGGTTGAAGCGGTATTGAATAGCATATTTCATGACAGGTGAATGGGTTGTCGAAGCACCATACCATGGCCCACGCTTTCACCGGATCTGACGTCCCCGGATATCTTTCTGTGGGGAAAGTTGAACGATATTTGCTATCGTGATCCACCGACAACGCTTGACAACATGCGTCAGCGCATTGTCAATGCATGTGCGAAAATTACGGAAGGCGAACTACTCGCTGGTGAGAGGAATGTCGTTACACGTATTGCCAATTGCATTGAGGTTGATGGACATCATTTTGAGCATTTATTGCACTGATGTGGTATTTACAGGTAATCACGCTGTAACAGCATGCATTCTCAGTAATGATAAGTTCACAAAGGTACATGTATCACATTGGAACAACCGAGATAAAATGTTCAAACGTACCTATGTTCTGTATTTTAATTTAAAAAACCCACCTGTTATCAACTGTTCGTCTAAAATTGTGAGCTATGTTTGTGACTATTACAGCACCATCTATCACAAAGTGAAAAATGTGATCGAACTAAAACACTCATACTTCTTTACATACTACACGAATATGTAATTAAAAAAATGGGGGTTCCTATTTAACCAAACGCAGTTGATATCCGTTTGACCTACTGCAGCGCCAACTAGCGGGCCAACCATAGTACCATCTGGTTTCCCCCTTCAAGCTAGACAAGCTTCGTTCTTTGCAGTTTTTTTGTTTGACGCTTATTTCGTGAGATATTTGGACCGATCACGATCAATGGAACACCCTGGAAATATATTTTTATTTTCTTTTACTTATTTTTTTAATTTGTAATTTTTTTAAATTAAATTAGTCTATGTACCAGAATTCCAGGAGTCACTAACGCCTTCTGATTGGCGGAACGTCCAAACGTGTCTTCTAGAAAATCTAATGGAGATTCTGTTTGTAGTGGCTTCAGAACATCATTTCGGGAAAAAGGTATCAGCATGTCATGGCTTGGACGTTTCAGCTGGAAGGCGGGTCGTGAAAGGCGCTCCGTAGAAAACTGGAAAAGAACTGCTTGTATCTGAGGTTGTGAACAAGTGTATAGCGTCGATCGTTAAGGTACATTCAATAACCTTGTTCTGAATTCTCGTCAGGGCCAAAAAGACAGCAGACCGTATGGCAGCGTATCCACTTCACAGCAATAGCTTTTGGTGCAGGATAGTTCATCACATCCAGGAATAAAAGCATCAGGAAAATGATCTGAGCAGATGTCTGTTGGCTAAGGAAAGCTAAGTTATGCTGCACGTGACTCCAGACATCAGACAATGGACCACATGAGAACTGATGAGCGTCTATGTCCTCCACACCACAGTGAACGCAGGTGGGTGTGCAGTGAGGCGCTTGTGGTGCAAATGAAACTGGTTGACCTGTTTGCCATTGACGGTGATATACCAGGTACACTGGACGCTGATGTCAAGATAACCAGCATGTTACGCTTTCCACACGCGAGGCCATATGACCTGAGGAAACATGTTTAATGGAGTTGGAGGTTCGACACATTTGTAATGTGTTGTCTACAGTCTTTGTCCAGGGTATATGTAAAGGGGTAAGGAGTGCAGGATGTAACTTAATTCAAGAAAGAAGTGCCGAAAGTGAGAAAAGGGGGTGGAATGTTTGATAACATGACTGGGGCTGACATGGAGACCAGTGGGCATACATGCAAAAGTAGTAACGTCAGGCTCGTCAGGCAGCGATGCCAGACTTTCAGTCGGGAGTTAACAAAAAGTGCCATAACTCTGTCTGGCACATGGAATAAGCCCACTGCACCATGCTCCTGTGGGAGGTCAAGGAGGAATACTGAACTTTAAATAACATCCTGATACAGACAAAGGATCCCATCGCCATCAACTTATGACGTGTGACGGTAATTGGGACCAGGAACACTTGTGCCACATGGGGGATGCGTGAGGCGTGGTAAACATTTACGTACTGCCCATGCCGTACAACGTCGAGGGATCCAAACCAGTGCTCCACAAGGCTAGTCCTCATCATTTGGAGGAGTCGTCTACTGTTGGTTGCCGCTGAACACGTGGACAAAGTGTTTATCACTGTGTTTATTGCAGTTGCATGACTATCTCACAATATCTCATAGCCAACCAACACACCCATCTAGTGCCACCTATCCACAGTCCCCATCATTTCCTCCATGCTCATTACCTTGAGATTCCTGCAGAAGCTTGAACATAATTGTGCATCTACTCTGAATGTGGTGAGCTGGTTGCCCATGAAGGTGAATCAATTATACAGATGTCAAAAGAACAGACACCCTGCATTCATTTAACTTATTTACCTCAATGGACAATGAATCCATGTCTTCAGTGTGGATGCACAAGTACATTTGTCCTGCAGAAATCTCAAAGTAGAGATAGAGAGTGTGGAGGCCACGAACAGTGACTGCTGATAGGCTGGTTCTGGTGGGAGTGTGGGTCAGCCACAGAGGAGGGGGAGGGGCGCAAGAAGGTTCGCCCAGTTGCCAGAAACACTGTGTACAGGTGGTGCAGTGGTTAATGCAACTTCCTAGTAAACAGTAGATCCCCGATCGAATCTCGGTGTGACACACATTTTCACTTGTCACTGCTGATTCTGCATGAACTCCCGATGCAGCTGACATCAATAGTTCTTTCCCTTTCCTTTCCTCTCCCTCTACCTTCAGTTTACATAATATGTATCATAGTGGCATATTCCGCATGATGTCTGTTCTTCCAGACATGGGCGGGGGTTTTGGTCAGCTGGGAGGCATGGCGAGAGAGTCCGTGCAATTGTGGTAAACAGTGTGTCTGGTTGGTGCAGTGGTCAATACAACTACCTCATAAGCAAGAGAGCACAGGTTCAAATCCTGATCTGGCACATGTCTTCACTAGTTGCTACTGGTTCTGCATGAAGTCCTGATGCAGGTGACATCAGTGGATCCTCTCCTTTTCTTTCCTTTCTTCCCCATCCACTTTCAATTTACATAATATCTATGACATATCAATGAACTTCTCAAGTTTTTTGGTACCTCAATATTTTAGAGCTCATACAATTTGCAGATGAAGCTAATTACATAGTAAGGATTAGGTCGTATTTAGAGTAGGGCTATTTATGTGAAAGTGTAGGTGTTGCCAAGCTACATTTCTCTGTGGACTATGTTTCCCTGTTTTGTGAAATAGTTGAGTTCGTTAATACGACATAATAATGTCTATAGCAGACAGCTACCTAAACATCTTTATTAGCATTAATGGGTACTATATGTCCCTCCTAATAGTTGTCAGACACATTTTCTACTGTGCTTTGGGAGATATTTGCTATTTCATTTTGGCAATGTGTAGCTGGCATCAGCACAAAAAAATTCTGCTCATCACATCTTCCATGTGATGCCAAGCGACGACGGATAACGTCGGTTTATTTCCCATTGCAGATAAAATGATTTTTAAAGCGAAATTTTTCATGCTCATTGATAGAAAGGTTCCAAATTACACTAATGCGATATTGATACTATCAGTATGTAATATAAGCAACAATATAAGACGACGAATAATTATCCATGCGAGTGCGCATATCAATAATTATTACGCTCACCTATCGTTGTTCAGAGATTTCTTCGACTAGCCTGGCCAGCTCACGGAGGGTCATGGTCAGGTAACGCATTTTAAGAGGCTCCGGTGGCGATGAGAAAGAAGTTCCCGACTATGGACAGTTTTCCTCGTAGCTGATGGCTAATCACAATACTGGTAGACGTCTTTGCCGGTGAAAGTGTGCGAGGGGGCTACAGGGTATAGGCAAAATAATGTGAACAGTGGTAGTAATCAGATGGTTTTGTTTGACGGTCAACAACACAGGTAAGGCACGTGTCACATTGGACTGTGCGCGTTCAGTACGGGCTAGGCATCAGTACAGGTTGTCTACGAATAATGCACACTTCGTATTTGCATTCAAAGGGCGAGTTCGACGTGCAATGAAAGACCTAATAGAGTTCCAAAGAGGGTAGATTGTGGGGGCCTGATTAGCTGGGGCATCAGCAGCCAAGATAGCGAAATTATTGAGTGTTTCAAGGGCAACTGTTTCAACAGTCATGACAGCCTACACAAAACATGGGAAGACATCATCGCGTAGACGCAATAGTAGGCGCAAATCACAACTAAACGACAGAGATCATTGTACTCTAACACGAGTTGTGCCAAAACAACACAAAACTACGGCGGCTAAAGTGACTGCAGAGCTCAATAGCCATCTTAGAGACGCCATATCTATGGATACTGCCCGCCGAGAACTCCATGAAGCAAATATTCATGGACGAGCTGTTATACCGAAATTATTAGTGACGACAATCAACCCAAAGAAGTGTAAAGTATGGCGTCAGGAGCATAAACCCTGGATGGCTGATCAGTAGAAACACATCGTATGGTCTGACGAGTCAGCATTTCCGTTGTTTCCAATATCGGAATGGGTTTATGTCTACAGAACGCCTAAAGAAGCCTACAATCCTGATTGCATGATTCCAACGGTTAAGCATGGAGGTGGAAGTGTGATGGTCTGGGCAGCCATATCATGGTGTTCTATTGGCCCTATCATTATTCTCAAAGGCCCTGTTACAGCCAACGATTATATGAAAATTTTAGGTGATTAGGTGCACCCCATGATTCAAATGTTATTCCCCAACAATGATGCCATTTTTCAGGACTATAATGCACCCATTCACACAGCCAGGACAGAAAAATAGTGTTATGAGGAGCATGCAACTGAACTGCAGTCTTCCCTGGCCAACACAGTTCCCGAACACGAACATTATCGAACCCTTGTGGGCGGTATTGGAGCGCAGAGAGTTAGAAGAGGTTCTGATCAAAGGGTGGGATAACATTCCACTGGAGATTAATCATTATATCTCAGTATTACAAAAAGATGACAGCTGTATTACGGGCACATGGGGCACAATCCCTTGTTAATAAACCATTCCCAAGTAGGTACAGGTGTTCACGTTATTTTGCCTATCCCCTGTAGACTGGCGTTTATTTCCTAGCGGCACTGGCTACACTGAGTGACAAACGTCATGGGATATTTCTGAATATTGCGTCCGACCTCCTTTCTCCCAGCGTAGTGCAGCCACTCGACATAACGTGGACTCAACAAGTCGTTGGAAGCCCTCTGCAGAAATATTGATCCACGTTGCCTTTATAGCCTTCCATAAACGCGGAAGTGGAACCTGTGCAAGATCTTGTGCACGAACCGACCTCTTGATTATTACAATACAGTGCTGTACAGTACAGTAGAGCGTGAGTTTCTGATAATTGTATGGGCTGTCAAATATTTGCGCCCATACTGATTCGGACGAAAATTTAAGATAATCATGGAGCATAAACCACTGGGGTGGTTGGGTAGTATATCTGATCCGTCATCTAGATTGTTAAAACTCCGACTAACGCTAGAGTAGTATGACTACCAAGTACTGTACAAAGAAGGTAAACAGAATCGAGTAGACAATGCGCTTTCCTGTATCCGTAGCGTGTTAGGTTTGGACGCACAACAGAAACAGAGTACTGTGGAGCCAGCCAGGAACAATGACAAATGTAAAGATAAGCCGGCCGAGGCCACGTCCGTGGAGACGCAAGCCGAGCCAGCTGGAGCAGAGACAACGGCTCCGACACAGAACACTGAAGTACAAACCACTGACATAAGAGAAGAAACACTGGAAACAAGCAAGTAACGAAGAAAACCTGGCAGTGCTAAGGAAAATGCACATATCCCCTATTGGCGGACTTCAGGGGATGGGGAGGATATGTGAGCGGGTAAAACAGTACTTGGCCTGGGATGAAAGCAGACATAGAGAATTTCATAAAGAAGTGTTAGAATTGCCAGAAAAACTAAACAACGCAGATAAAGACGAAGTACCCAATGGAATTAACACCAATCCCATAGTTTATTTTTGAAAGATGCGATATTGACATCGTAGTTCCCTCACCACTAACCTAGTCCGGTAATCACGAAGTTTGTTATAGCCGAGCGAATTGCCCGCCAAGCCGCTGACACGGTCGCGCGTAAGTAGGTAGATAACATAATTCTGAAGTTTCGGATCCCTGCAGCATTACTTAGTGACTTGGGGAGTGATTTTATAAGCTATACTATGAAGCGTTTATGTAAACTATTGAGAATAGATAAAATACAGACGACAGCTTACCATCTACAGTCAAATTGTTCACTGGAGCGTTCACATCGTGCGCTAACTGAAATGTTTCGGCACTACATTAGCCGAGATCAGGACGATTGGGACCACTGAATTTCTTTCGTCACATTTGTGTAACACACAACTCCGCACTGTACAACTGGGTATACACTTTTCGATTTTTTTTTTTTTTTTGGTTGGTTACTGAGAAAACCAGCAAACGTAGTTTATAACTACGAGGATTACGTGACAGGTTCGACAACGGATGCAACTGCTGCATCAAGCTGCCCACGAGGCGACCCAGGAAAGCGAGGAGAGGAATAAGGTTAATTATAACCCGACGCAGAACACAAAAGAATTTAGAAGGCGTGACTGGATATTGTTGTATGATGAATGCGTGCGAAGAGGACACAGTAAGAAGCTGGACGGTCAGTGGCAAGAATTGTACGTTATTTTCAATTGAAGGAACTACACGAAAATTTCGAGTGGACGCAAGAATTGCCTGATAGAGAAGTAGCGCATTGTCTCCATAGGTTGCACCAGGCAAAAGTGAACGTTGAGGAGTGTGAGAACGTTCAAAAGACAACAGGATGGTATGTGGGAAAAATTACAGAGGCAAGGGGGTTAACTGAGTAGTGGGCCCAGCATGAGACACCTAGAACTAAGTAGGTTATATTCAACTTTATTGGGGAGACTAGTAAGGTACTAGTTGGCACACTAGATGAAGACGATGCGGCATTTTCAAGGCAAAAATAGATGTATTAGAGGAGCAACAGAGAGAGCTCTTGCGATTGTCCAAGGAGTAACTGACGATAGTCAGGGCGTCATTGATAAGGATTAATCAGACACTAAACAGACAATTAAGAAAGCTCAAATTATTGCAGATGGAATAGCGTAACGAACAGGAATGTACAACCGGCTTTGATTATGATAACCATCATGGAACAGTTAGTGCAAGTTAGGACAAAATGTGTCCCGTTGAACTCACTAAGGTGAAGGATACCTGTTATTGTGAATAATGGATTTAGACATATTTTTAGCAGATGACACCTTAAGTTATGTATTAAATATACTTTTAGTTGATAGTTATGTATATACACTGTATCAAGTATGGCCATTACCGACTGAGTACGATCTGGTGAAGACATTATTCTCTTATATAGCACCAGAGAAGAAATTCAAATGGCTCTGAGCACTATGGCACTTAAAATCTGAGGTCATCAGTCCCTTAGAACCTAGAACTACTTAAACCTAACTAACCTAAGGATATCACACACATCCATGCCCGAGGCAGGATTCGAACCTACGACCGTAGCCGTCGATCGGTTCCGGAATGAAGCTTCTAGAACCGCTCGGCCACCGCGGCCGGCAGAAGGAATTCCTTATAGTAGATTAAATGAAGCGACAGTATGCGCAACTGTCTAGTGATAAGTTACTTTCTAAAACAGTCACGATGAGAAAACAGATCTGTAAACAAAAATTCCCCCTAATGACCACTTAACGTTCACGAGCGATGTGAAGCTCCGACGTTATAACCAGTTCAAGAATGCAATCTTAAATTCATCATTTTAAACGAAAGTATCCAGACTATGTAATGATTCATCATTCAGCGACATCATTGTGTGAGGGACTGGTAGATTAAATTTCTTAAGTAAGTGTAAGGGTTATGGTGCACATATAAGGTTGCAAGCTGACCATGTCATTCGCATCAACATAGATAAAGCAAACATAGTTCCTAAGCTAAACACGGATATAGATTGTTGTATAATAGATGGCCAGTGGAGTGGCCGAGCTGTTCTAGGCGCTTCAGTCTGGAGCCGCGAGACCGCTACGGTCGCACGTTCGAATCTTGCCTCGGGCATGGATGTTTGTGATGTCCTTAGGTTAGTTAGTTTTAAGTAGTTCTAAGTTCTAGGGCACTGATGACCTCAGATGTTAAGTCCCATTGTATTCAGAGCCATTTGAACCATTTTTTATGATAGATGAGAAAGTGCAAAACATGACGCAAATCCTCATACTACTACCATTAGAGCATATAGTTAGACAACTAGACGATTTAAAGATAGCAGGTCGCAAAATGGACGACTTACAAAATGAAATATAGTACCAGCAGAGAAAGCCATTTAAAGTTTGTTCAAGCAGTATGTATTCCTTGTGGGGATACGGGAGTTCAGTGCTGCTTTACACCTGTTGTATGTGTATTTATTTAAATGTTGTAGAATGTGTGGAAGACGGTTTGTGAAGTAGGAGGAAAACGTTGGAGTATCAAATACGGTTGGAACAGATAGCAATCCTAGAAGTATGGCAAGTTATACTCCCTCTCACTAGACTGTACAGTGCGGAGAGGAGGAAGAGATAGTAGAGTATGAATGAGGGCTGTACAACGTACCCCTCATGCTGCCAGAGTGTTATGGAGAGAACGTGGTCAGACACTGCAACACAGCAGAAATATGGACGTAAACACGCCTATGTGGGAGTCACCAATTCTGTGTGCTTACAAAAGATAAGCTAACTCAAGCTCTTAGATATAAACAATGTAGGGAAAATATATGTTAACTTGTCCAAGTCTTGGAAACTCATGTGGTGGAAAGTATATTAAATTTTTGACACAATGGCATCAAAATGCGAGTGTTATAACCATTCCAAAAAGACAGAAAGACTGGAGGTATGTGAGCTCAAATAACGGATTTTTGTGAAATTGTAACTTATGTGATAACTGAAAATGCAAATTCTCTTAATGAACCACGTACTCTCACAGAATATGTCACACAATAAAGAACCTTTAACATATAGGATGTGCAAAGACAAAGTTGACAATAAAAGCTGACAATGTTCACTTGCACACGGTATCAGTTGACGGAAATTTTGCAACCTCTGAGGTCTGAGCTTACAAAATTTATCCTGGGAGATGGGAGGTGTCGTATATGGTAAAATATTCAGTCCTAAGAATAGTAAAATAACTAAGTGTGGAGTATTCAGATCTAGCCAGAATGAAAGTTTATAAACCGCTGCTGAGTGAGAGGCCTGTGAAATATTTGTCTGACACACAGGAAGCCGCTATGCAAAGCTTGTTCTGCTAACAATGACCAGACCCTGGAGCATCACAAAGTTTGTAGCAAACACAGCCGCCTGACACTTGGACGGCACAGGCACCAGTACAAGGGGAATACTTACAGGTGACATTGAGCAAAATTACGTGCTAGCAGCAAGAAGTGATGCGTTAACCTAACGATGGTCACCAATGTAACAGGCTTCATGGAACGTTCCAGAAGGGTGGTATCGATTGCATGATGTTCATTGGGAGAGTCCTTAGAAAATGTAGTCCATCAACAAAGAAGGGGGCTTACAAAACACTCGTTCGACCTATACTTGAGTATTGCTCATCAGTGTGGGGTCCGCACCAGGTGGGATTGAAGGAGGAGATAGAGAAGATCCAAAGAAGAGTGGTGCATTTTGTCACAGGGTTATTTGGTAAGCGTGATAGCATTATGGAGATGTTTAGCAAACTCAAGTGGCAGGCTCTGCAAAAGAGGCGCTCTGCATCGCGGTGTAGCTTGCTGTCCGGGTTTCGAGAGGGTGCATTTCTGGATAAGGTATCGAATATATTGCTTCCCCCAACATATACCTCCTGAGGAGATCATGAATTAGAAATTAGAGAGATTCGAGCATGCACAGAGGCTTTCTGGCAGTCGTTCTTCCCGTGAACCATACGCAACTGGAACAGGAAAGGGAGGTAATGACAGTGGCACGTAAAGTGCCCTCCGCCACACACCATTGGGTGGCTTGCAGAGTATAAATGTAGATGTAGATGTAGAAAAGTCAGCAAACTGGCAGGGAGAGCGGTATTGCTGATTGCATGCCTGTCTGCACTGCATCCACATGACACTGCATTACAGAAACAGTTACAGAAGCTGGTCAATATCCTTTGGAACCCTGGGCCTGACTGAGGAGCTGATTTTTTTTATCATGCTCTTGGCATACAGAAAAAAAGTAATTGTTATTCTTGTAATTCGGAATAAGACAGTCAGAGTAATGACAAGGGCTGATAAAATTATAAAGTGTATGATTTTGTTCGTTAATATAAAATCTTAATATTGATCAATTTATACATTTTCGGAGTGTTAATTACATATGTCTTGAACTACCTAACATAATTGTAACAATTAAAAGACATGAGTACAGTGGCAGACCATGTACATCTCTACTCTTACCAGAGAAAATATTAGCAAGACCTAACAACAGCAGAGTTTATACGGCAACTGAAATAGTGCATAAAACACTTTGCTAAATACAAAGAATGGTAATAAAACTGTTAAAGAAAATGCTGCACAGTCTCTCATTAGAAACCCCATTCTATTCATCAGAAGGATTCTAAGAAATGCCCAATATAACATAACCACATCAAACTATTTACATAAAATATTGTATTAAAAAGAATTAATATTTCAAGCATTTAGATGAAACCGTAGTCATTCCAAATGACTACCCTGAAATCTGAATAGTTGAAAAAAAGTATCAGTTATCACATTACTGTCCTCTTAAATGTTTTGAGAGTAACAAAAAGGGCATATTACAGAACATACTGCAAGTTTTCATTCACTAAATTCAGTTGGAAACCCGAAGGAACCTGCTCTTCTTCTCATACTGCCCCCATATGTTTAGAGAGAAGAATATCGAGGGAATAAAATTTGATTAAGTAGAGTTTGGGCAGAAGTATAGTTCATCCAGATGTTCCTTTTGTAAGACAAGCAGCAAGAGTACTTCAGATAAAATCTTACTCTGGCATGCACAGTGAGAGTTACATGTTACGAGTGTTGTTTCTAGTAATCCTGCATATTTGGTTCACTAGTCAAACAGTCAAACAACTCATATTAATGAGTTTTATTTACAACAAGACAAGTACAAATACTTAACTTTGATCTTAGAATTCTTGTAGTGACTGCTGATCTCTAACTGTGCGACACCGAGTTTGCTAATAAAAAGGCTACAATGTGATGGCTAACAAAGTGGCTATTGTTGAAGCTACTATCAAAGTAGTTGCCACCAGTTTGGTGCGGCGCTTATGTTGTCTTCACCTAGTAGCCGCTGCTGTTGTGTTGTCGTCCTGAAGGGAGGTCACTCAGCATGAGATTGGCTGACCTCTTCTCAGAGGCTCCCTTTCTTTGTCGTTTCAGACTGGCATGATGGCACTGAATTTATGCCATAACAACGAGCATCTTCACTAAATGCAGAATGACTTCTTTTCATCTCATCCAGTGCACACATAACAGTGAATCACAGTGCCATGCAGAGAGTGAATAGTACCAATTCTGCAGTAAGATGTACAACAGAGGTGGATACGTTACTGATGATAAAGCTGTGACTAATTGAGTAGTATGGAACTGTAAACAGTTCCTTTTACTCCACAGATATATACAAAACACTATAGTTCACATACAAACTGTTGCTTCTCTCAGACTGGGAAAGCACATAGTGACACTAATACATTGATATAAAGTAACTAATTACGTGCATAATGATCAAGTTTTTAAATTACTAAGAAAGATGCTCAAAATCACTCTGTATTATTTTTTTAATCACTTTGCAGGATTCCTAATGTCTGAAAGACTATAAACTAAGGTGGACTTTGTGGAGCCCTCAGCTATGCACAGCAAAGGATGTTGAGGAAAGTCTCACAGCATCAGAATTTCTACTAATCAAAGCTGCATTCATCACTATCTCTGAAAAATTGTCATTTGAAAACAGCTGACATATTATTCATTGAGTATAACACAATACCGAATTCATATTCAATAGAGGGATCAAAATCTAAGACCAGTCTTCACAGTTTATGGTAACATGGTTTTGTACTCAGCACTCTGCAAGGTACAGTATCGAATGTGGGATATGGTACACAGTATCATTAGAATTCTCTTCTGGCACTCGTATGTATAATTATACACAGACACAGATTTAGCAGTTGTTCCTTGTATCTTTACAAGGGTTCACTAATGTTGGTAAATTCTGTGTAGCATTTCTTATACATTACGGATTATGTATGTGTGTGTGTGTGTGTGTGTGTGTGTGTGTGTGTGTGTGTGTGCATGTGAGTGTGTGTAAAGGGGTGGGGGGCTGTTCATAGTTTATTATGATATCCTCTCATAGAAAAGAGTAAGCAATCTTAACAGTATCATTAACTCACCATTCTTTTACCATTTCTTATCAGACCCTGTGAAGAAAGTGTATATTATACACAGTTCTCTTTTAAATTTTATGAGGGAATGACGGGTAACAACAAGTGATAGAGATATGAATAGCTGAACGAATGTTATTTTGATTGAAATGTAAACCTTAATCAGTTTCCTGACAAAGAAGCCATAGAGAAATTTCATAAACACAGGATGAACAACTATATATCACTTAATTATATTTAAGAGCTTTACGTGACTGCAATGGATTCTCATGGTATAGAGAAGCCATGTGGGGCAGAAAATTGGACTGTTTGGAAGTTTGCAGTACAAAATTTATTACATGCATCGGCCGGTGCAAATGAAGTGTTTATTGGCAACGTAGAAAAACCGGCGCTTTTGCCAGCAAATGCAACATCGGCGCAAATAGATGTGTTTACCACTTCTTATTAGGCCCTGTGAAGAAAATGTATATTATACACAATTCTCTTTTAAATTTTACAATGGAATAAGAGGTAACAATAAGTGATGAAGATATGAATAGCTGAAGGAATGTTATTCTGATTGCAATGTAAACCTCAATCAGCTTCCTGACAAAGAAGCCATGGAGAAAATCCATAAGCATAGGATGAACAACTATACATCACATAATTATACTTAAGAGTTACAATTTGAAATGTTGAATGTTCTGATTGTAACAAACCACTGATACTCCACACAGTGATATAATAATCATTATTCAATGAATTGACATTGTCCTTATGACAAACTCATTTATTTAATTATTACATTTTCTTTACATAACATTAAACCACCTTTCAACACACATTACAAAGAATTGACATCAAGGGAAATCTCTTTGCCATTGAACTGATTGATCCGTACTAATCCATCAGTAAGTAGATAGATTCCTGTGTACCTGAAACATGAAACAATATTGGAGCTTTCTCATACACAAAGCACTTGTTCTATATTTCCTTTTTAAAAACACACGAATTGGGAAATAGGCAAAAACTGAAGAAACCAGAGCGCCTTACTGAAATTATACTGGCTAAAATGAATGAGTCAAAGTATTATAATGAGGCTATTAATTCTGTAGACCATGAACACTGGAGAAGAGCAATGGAGGAGAAATGACTTCATTGCTCTTCTCCAGTGTTCATGGTCTACAGAATTAAGAGCCTCTGTGTAATTCTTTGGCTCATTTATTTCAGCCAGCATAATTTCAGTAAGGTGCTCTCGTTTTTTCGGTTGTTGCCTATTTCTCAATTCTCCTTCACTACAACATTCTTTTGTTGAAGTGAATTGTTTATATTAATCTCTCGGCTGTGTACTATATCTATGTCTTTGGTTGGTGTCATAAAATAAAGTACATGAGTCTTATTATAGCAACTACGTTGTGTGTATGCTTTATGTAGTGTACTTTAGTTCTTTACTGAAGTTTCTGCAACAGGTTATGGGCCCAGTACACGATTCAAGAAAGGAATTGGGTATTACAATTTTACATTTCGTGACATGAGAAATGTGTTAGCGTGTGTTGTGTGCTATACATAGTTCGTATTGTATATACGAGAACAACTGCTGCATTTTCCTTTTGTGGAATTTTTTTGGTTGTAAGTCTGAACGTCTTAAGGGACTGCAATGGATTTTCATGGTATAGAGAGGCTGTGTGGGGCTGAAAATTGGACTATTTGGAGGTTTGCAGTTCAAAGTTTTTTTATGTGCATCAGACAGCGCAAGCAAAGTGTGTATATGCTTTGTCAGTGGATGCAACATCAGCACAGATAGATGTGCTAATGCTCCGCTAAAAACATGGGACAAAGCCGATAGTGCAGCGAATCAGATTATTGTTAGAACTGTGGAAACAAAAGTCATGGCATTGTTGGTTGCATGTGAGACTGCACCAACCGTGTTTGAATGGAAAACAAAGCAAGCTGCATATTCTGTTCAGTCAGAATTCCTAAATTTTTATATGAGTTCAGGCGATGACATGGTGACACATCTTACTTGCTTTGAAAACTTAGTTCTTCGAATGCAACAACACAATGTGAAACCTGATGAATCATCGTTAATGGTTCGACTACTTGACACACTGCCTGACAGTTATGAGAGTCTGTGACATTCATGGTGAACAAGATCTGAAGATCAACAAACACTAAAGCATTTGATGGACATGTTAACTTCTGATGACAGTTGTCATGCTTGTTGGAGGGAGAAATGAGACAAGGTAGTTGCACTTTATGTTACCAAAGCAAACATTAAAAATGCAGACTGCACCATTATGAGGAATGTTACTTTGTCAAACAAATACAAAACGTCTACAAACAAAACGAAGCTCAATATTTCAGTTGTGGTGGATTTTGCCATACTAAAAAAATATGTCCAAATGGGAAACACAAGCAAAAAAAAATCATCCACAACCAAAATAAAAGTAATTGCCTAACCAGGCTTTGATTGGTGAAGTAATAAGTGCAGAATAGGGCGAGGGCTCATGGATCGCTGATTGTGGAATGACAAATCACATGCTAAGAAAATTGAGTGGTATACATCATTCACTAAGTTTGCAACACCACTGCAGATATGCATGGGCAAATATTCGACTACGAACACACTAGGAAAAGGGACTATTTATTTGGAAGCTTTTGTCAATGGAAAATGGAAGTTATGCCATATGTATAATGTTTTGTATACTCCAGAAGGGTGAAGAAATCTCTCTTCTGTATCATCTGCTATGGACAAGGAATTGGATTTTTATTCATCGAAAGACAAGTGTGAGTTCCGAAACAATGGCATTGTAAATGCATGTGGCATATGTAGTGGCAACCTATTGAAGATGTTGATTCAAGTGACAAAACAAATTCAGCCTTGTGATCCTGAGGTAAGTCCTGCATCAAAGGACTCTCTGCAAATTTGGCATGAACACTTGGGTCATCGAAACAAATGTCATGTCCAATAGTTCTTGAAGCAGTGTGGTGTTGAAGCTGAAGATGTTGGTGAAGAATTATGTGAGGCATGTGTTAAGGGGAAGCAGCATCACAGCAATTTTCAGTTATGACAGCAGCGTGCCACACAACCTAGGGAAGTGATTCATGCTGATCTGTGTGGACCTATGGAGTGTAAATCGCTGGTAGGAGCAGAATATTTTCTTTGCTTCACTTGTGACATTTCAAGATTACATGTGATATATTTTCTCAAGCAGAAGTCTGAGACTGCAGAGAAGATTGCAGAAATGGTGAGTATTGTGAAGAATTTTTGTGGTCAACTACCAAAAGCTTTTCAATGTGATGGTGGACGAGAATTTGATAATACTGAAGTTAAAGATTTGATGAAATTAAATGGCATACAACTCATCATTACAAATCCTTATACTTGAGAGCAGAATGGATGTGCTGAGTGCACTAACAGAACAGCTGTGGAACTGGCTCGAACCGTGTTGCAAGCTCGGGGCCTGCCTTAGTTTTTGTAGGTAGAAGTAGTAAAAGCAGCTGTTTATGTGTTAAACAAAAGTGGTAAAAGTCATGTGGATGGGAAAACACCTTAGGAGGTATTCACTGGAAAGATGATACAGCTAAATAAACTTCATATTTGTAGAATAAAGTGTTTAGTTCATATTCTGAAGGAAAAGCTAAAGAAATGGTATCCAAAGGGAAAACCAGAAATGTTAGTTGATTATTCTGATGGCATTGATGGCTTTTGAGTGTGGATTGAATGAGAAAAATGGATTATTCGGAGTAAGGATGCCAGCTGGTGTGGCCAAGCAGTTCTAGGCGCTTCAGTCTGGAACCGAGTGACCGCTACGGGACTGATGACCTCAGTTGTTGAGTCCCATAGTGCTCAGAGCCATTTGAACCATTTTTGGCGTCAGGATGTTGTTTCTGAACCTAAGAAAACTGGTACAACAACGTTGTTACTCCCAAGTGAAGCAGGCAATCAAAAATTGAAGAATTATAAGATGCAAATGTGTTTAAGGAACCTACAAAAGAAAGTTCTAGTGAAAGAGATATAGGCAACAATTGAAGAAACCAGAGCACCTTATTGATATTAGGCTGGCTGAAATACATGAGCCAAAGAATTATAAGAGGCTATTAATTCTGTAGACCATGAACACTGGAGAAAAGCAATGGAGGAAGAAATGACTTCATTGAAAGAAAATGCTACATGGACTTTGGAACGTCTGCCACCAGACCATAAGCCTATTACAAACAGTTCGGTTTATAGAATTAAGCATAAGGCGGTTGGTAAAATTGACTATAATGAAATGTTCATTCCTGTTGCTAGATACAATACAATTAGAACAATTTTGAGTGTTTCTGCTAGTGAGCAACTTCAGTTGGCACAATTTGATGTAAAATCTGCATTTTTGAATGACTTCTTAGAGGAAGAGATATATATGGAGCAGTCTGAGGGATTTAGTGATGGACCAAATCGGGTATACAAACTTCATAAAATATTATATGGACTAAAACAATCTCCAAGGTGCTGGAACCAACAGTTATAGGACTTCCTAATAAATCTTGGGCTTGTGGAAAGTAAGGCAGACCTGTGTTTGTTCTATTGGGAAAACTGGAATGACAAGTTGATGGTAGTTCTATATGTTGATGGTGGATTAATATCTGCAAGTAAGAAGAAGTATATTGAAGTTTTCCTAAAGGAAATTCAAGATGAGTTTAAAATTACTGTTGAGCCAGTAGGGTATTTCTTAAATATTAATGTTGTATGTCATGATAATGGATTAATAGAGATTAATCAAGAAAGTTATGCTAAAGATATTCTTCGATGGTTTAACATGACACAGGGAAATCCTGTGACAACTCCAATTGAGCAGTATCTGCAGCCAAACGAGTTAACCAGTGATAGTCTAACTACTGCTCCATATCGAGAAGTAGTTGGCTGTCTTACGTATTTATCTGTTGGTACAAGACCCAATATAGCATTTGCAATGAGCTATGTGTCAAAATTTTTAGAGAATCAAGAAAATCACTGGTCTGTGGTAAAAAGAATCCTAAAATATATAAAAGTTTCAGTGTCATTGGGTATAAAGTATGATGCTAGCCATGCAAACAGGAGGCTGGAGATATATACTGATGCTGATTATGCCAGTGATCCAGCAAACTGACACTCAGTTAGTGGAGTGGTTCCAAGATTTTGTAAAGGAGCAGTTACCTGGGCTAGTAGGCGGCAACATTGCATATCAATGTCAACAACATAGTCAGAGTATGAGGCTGCCAATGAAGGGGCAAGAGAAGGAATATGGAAGGGGCAAGAGAAGGAATATGGCTATCTAAGCTCTATGAAGAAATTTCACCACTGGAGAGTGTTTTCTTCTTGTTGATAATGCAAGAACTATTAGACTGGACAAAAATTCTGAATTTCACAAGAGGTCAAAGCATATTGATGTTCACATGCCCTACATCCATCAGAAAATTCTAGAAGACCGGCTAGCCATTGAGCATGAACCAGGCAATCTGCAAGCTGCAGATATTCCCACCAAATTTAAGATCATTATTTGGAATGTGTTAAGTACTGCATTTAGCAAGAAAAACATTTAAGGGACATGTTGAAGCGAAAGGTTTATATTAATTTCTCTTCTGTGTACTATGTCTTTGGTTGGTGTCATATAATAAAATACATGTGTCTTGTTATAGCAACTATGCCATGTGTATGCTTTATGTTGTGCCCTTTAGTTCTTTCTTGAAGTTTCTACGATACTGTACACAGTACCTGTAATACTTGCCAGTAAGAAATTTGGAAAATTTCCAACCCACACATTAAATTTAAACTACTGTTGGTATCTAGTGTCACTGTACCATGCAGATTTTAATCTATGCACAATAATGAGTTTTGAGAATTAGCTGCTTGATATCTTTATAAATTTTCCTTGTCTGTAATCAAGTCGCAGTATACAAACAATGGATTTTCAGTTTTTGTAGCAAACCTTTGGCAAACGTTCTCCTATAGTCTAGTTACTGCAGATTCGAGTGAGACAATATCATAAGGTCATAAACCCACCCCCAACAAAAAATAGTTCAGTAAATACATTTATATTTTTACATTTACTTATTTTTAAATTTCTTGGAAAACTTTTAGGGAATAAATTAGAATGACAACCAAGCACCTTGAAAATGACAAATAAGGCTAGGGAATGACAAGCTGCATTTAACACAGACTGCTCTTTTGTTGCTAGCCAATAGAGATGGGATGGGGGTTTAACCAGAAGCAGAGAACATTCCAGCTGGATAAACAGGCCCGTTCACAAACTGACTTTACCTGGTGCCAACGTCAAACCCGACATGGTTTGTTAGCACACAAGTAGAGCCAGCCAACTGCAGGAAAGTAAGGAAGGCAAGACAGAAAGGGAAAGGTGCTCCTCTGAGAGTGTGTGTGTGTGTGTGTGTGTGTGTGTGTGTGTGTGTGTGTGTGTGTGTGTGTGTGTGTGAGTGTGTGTGTGTGTGTGAGATAGAGAGAGAGAGAGAGAGAGAGAGAGAGAGAGAGAGAGAGAGAGAGAGAGAGACAGAGAGAGAAACACATTGAAACAAATGAAAGAAGCAGCATTCCAATTATTTACATGCCTGTATAGCTATAGTCTCCAGAGTTTTGTTCAAAGTCAAGGTGCTAAGTGAAATACTGTTAATGGTGGGTACAGGCTATAGTTCGATATTACATAAAAAAATCACACTGTTAAAGTTGTGAGATTTTGAAATTGTATCATCAGTGGCATGTAGTGACAGCAATATTGATTTTAATTAAAAAGGTACCACCTTAAATACAAAGCATTTATATTAATATATGACTAGTTTCAATAATTAAAGCACCATCCTCTGAGGTAAAATACTTGACTATCAGTACCCTGTCAATGTGAAATGTAGTATAATATGCATATCATACTATAATTCACATTGCTTTGCTTCTGTCATGTCAAAGACATATATCTTCTCCAGGAAGCAATGTAATGCAAGCTTCCTTTTCAGGTCTGCAAGCAAACTTTGGCCTACCTATGTTTTAAATTATACAGGGTGAGTCAAAAAGAATAATCCGATTAAAAAAAAAAAAAAAAAAAAAAAAAGAAAGCAAAACAAGATGATGACTGTTGTGTTATTTGATATGTATGCATGAGCAACTTACCATTTAAAGGAGCAAATTCTCAAGTTTTACATGGTTACTGCTAGGTAGCAACAGGGTGCCCTCCTACTCCTCCCCTCCCCCCCCCCCCCCCCCCCCCGCCATTCTTCTAAAAATGGTGTCAGGACAACTGAAAGGGTTTTCTGTTCTATGATTTGCGCAGTGCCGGTCAATAATAACGGTTCAACATGACTTTCGTATTATGTATGATGTGGATCCTCCTACAGTACAGAGCATTTGATGATGGCATGAACAATTCCAAGGAACAAACTGTTTGTGTAAACATAAATCACTGGACATCCCCAAGTGTCTGAGACAGATCTCGAACACATCCGACATAGTTTCACAAGAAGTTCATAGAAATCAGTTCACCTTGTACCTCAACAGCTCAACATGCCTCCAATGTCCATCTGGCATGTGTTGTGTTGATGTTTACACATGAAACAAAACAAAATTCAGCAAACTACAAGCCCCTCTTGAAGGTGACAAGGCATTTACTTAACGATTGAGAACAGCATTTTTGCTTATAGTTGTCAGTGCTGACAGACAGGCAACACTGTGTGAAATAACTGCAGAAATGTTTGTGGGATGTACAGTGCAGCAAAATTTGGTGTTAATGGGTTATGGCGACAGCCAACCAACACGAGTGCCTTTGCTAACATCATGACATCACCTGCAGTGCCTCTCCTTGGTTCATGACCACATGAGATTATTGCAAAACTATGATCTGATCAGATGAGTCCCAGTTTCAGTTGGTAAGGGCTGATGGTAGTGTTTGAGTGTGGCATAGACCCCACAGAAACCATGGATCCAAGTTGTCAATAAGGCACCGTGCAAGCTGGACGTGACTCGATAATTCTGTGGGCTGTGTTTACATGGAATGGATTGGGTCCTCTGGTACAACTGAACCGATCATTCACTGGAAATAGTTATGTTTGGCTACTTGGAGGTCATTTGCTACCATTTGTGGACGAATTTTTATGGATAACAATGCACCATGTCATTGGGATACAATTGTTGACAAATGGTTTGAAGAACATTCTGGACAATTTGAGCCAATGATTTGGCCACTCCAATGACTCAACATTAATCCCATCAAAGATTTATGGGACATCATTGAGAAGTCAGACCGTGTATAAAGTCCTACACAGGCAACATTCTCATAATTATGGATGGCTATAGAGGCAGCATGGCTCAATATTTCTGCAGGGGACTTCCTATGAGTTCTTGAGTTCTATGTCATGTTGAGTTGCTCCACTACACAGGGCAAAAGGAGGTCCAACATAGTATTAGGAGGTATATTATGACTTTTGCACCTCAGAATAATTAGCTTCTCATAGTATGGGCTCAGGAATATCTTTTTGAAACACAATGCACCTGAAAGCATGAGACTAAATGTGCACAACTGTTTTTAAAATAAAGAGATCTATGTATACATCTGTGATCTCACTCCCCAAAATGATGTGAAGTACATAACAGAGGGTACTCTCATTATGCCCCGTATCAGGTTCTCCTGCCATTCCTTTCACTTACGTCTCTGTGTGCTCTGTAATAGTCTGCTTTAGGCTATAGAGCCCCACAGGAACAATGCACAGTCCCTGAACTATCTCTCTACATTTTTCACTTAATGCTGTTGCCTGAAACATGATAAGTAGGCTTTTATAGGATAGTTGATGTCTATCTTCAGGCATCTGTCAGGTCAGGTTTTACAGCATTTCCATTATGTAACTTTAAAAAACATTTTAATGGAGAATATAACAGTGATCTACATGGAGCACATTAAAACAGTTTTGACCATAACTGAACATTTTCTAACAAATTTCAACCAGTTTCAATCAAATAGCAATCACCTTCAGATACAATAAAATAGGTACAAGGTATATTTCCTTCTATATTTGAATTGTACTTATGTATCAGTGTATATGGTCTTCAGACTGTCTTTCTTTCAGTCACTTTTTAACTGAAATCAGTTGCAGTCTTTTAATAAATGTTCTATTCTGACCAAAACTGTTTTAAGTTTAATTTTAAGAACTTTTTGTGATTCTCTCTTGTAAGTCAAAAATACCTGGCACAATTAATGCCGTCGTTCTCTGTAAACAATCAGCATTCCCTTATATATGTGAGTGATTTCAGTTGTGACTCATTGAATTTGTTGTTGTAGGATACTATGCTTTTGCATTTCTTATCCCTCCTCCTCTTTCCTTGCCCCCTGCCCCCCCCCCCCCTTATATCCTGCCAGAAATTTGCTGTTTCAGGCTAAGCAGGCTGCACAGAATAAAATGACAATTAAGAGCCACACTGCACATACTGGTTCATTTAAAAATCAGTCACCTAACTATAATTTCCTTTCCTATTTTACAAATATTGTAATTCACTTGTACCAAGGCTGGGATTTGAACACAGGTCACCTGCTCGCTAGGCAGACATGCTACCTCTTCACCACCTCGGCACAGTGAGTTTACCCAACTGCGTGGGCAAACCTGCAAGCCTCCCTCCTAAATCCTAATTCCCGTTCACTCCTCAACCACCTTGGTGTTCCTAGTTTAGGGGGAATACAAAATGGGCTGAGGTATGATACGGAACTGGGACTGAGGAGCGAGGCACGCCAGGGTTGTGTGAGCAGCTGTGCAAAGGCACTGTACCAGTGTGGCATAGCGGTAAGTGCATCTGCATAGTGAGGACGAGACCCAGGTTCAAATCCCGACCTCAGTACAAATTTTCATTTGTCACTTCAGTATGTATATGTACACCATAGATGTGAATCTAGTCTGAGCTGCTGGTGGTAGTGGCCATGTGTGTATGTGGTGTGCTTGGTTGTGTGAGTGTGGTTGTATGTGTTTACATTGCTGAAGAACTCTTTGGCCAACAGCTGTAATGTGTAACAGACTTTCTGTTGTGCCTGTCTGAAACTTGATGGGTCATCTTAATGTGTTGCATAAGTTTGTGTGTGCATGTTGTCTCATTCCATTGAAAGCCTAATCGGCCGAACGCTCACTTTCTGACAGTCTTTTTGCTGTGCCTACCTGCGGCTAAGCATCTCCACTATAAGGTGAGTACTGACTATCTTTTTCATAACATTATTACATTCCATCCTGGATATTCTACTGCTTAAAGAACAACAATTATTTTCATTAACAGCTCCACATTTATTTATAAGAAAATAATAATTAGCACACCACCTGGGTTGTGGGAAAACTTTTTGGTAATATTAATAAGCTATATTAGACATAGAATTATTAAGCTGTGTAAAAAAGTGAATCATCTGTTATTATCTTTGATTGAATACTGTTTTGAATACAATTATGTGCCAAACTCTGGAGGGACTATATCAAAGTCCTCTTTCATTTGTACTACAGTATTTAAAGTTCTTGACTGCAATAAGTGAAGGCTTCACAGTATATGAATTCTATAGGTGAAACAGAATGTATGATCATGTAGGCATAACTGCTGATTTATGGTGGTTTACATAATCTATAGCATAATGTCCATTTATGATGATGTAATTTTCACAAATTTTTATGTAACAGTCAATGATACATAGTGCTATAAGTAACAATGATACATGGATATACTGTAGCCATTTTGAAAATTTAAATTTACATCAGTGGAGGCCATTTCTTTCAGTTTTATTTCTATGTTTGTCAAATGAGAAGTTATGTTATGTGTTAAGGATGAGTACGGAGTTTCAAGTATAGGATGAAGTACTGTACAATGTATAGCCTGTAACTGTTTAGAAGTACTTAGTTAGTCTGCAACACACACATATCATGGATAAATAATTATCTCATACAATTTATATTATCATTTCATGATATACTGACAACAGTGTTTAATTAATGTTATGAATAAGATGCCTGTAACAGTCTGGTGTTAAATGACATTGCCCCTACACCACTATCACCTACTTGTATTTTGAAGCTGCTACCCACGTCATCTGTGGGTTTCTGTGATAACCTTGAATTTATGCAATTTTGCATTGGCCAGTGTTAGTTGCAAGCTTCCTAAGAGTGATGGAGGAAACAGTATGGCATCTATAATGTTTGAGGCTGTGTCCAACAATTTTACTGACTGCAATAAATCAAGGAAACTACTAAGTAAATGTTTACATTTCATTTAAACCATTGGAAAATATATTAAATAAGGATACCAGTCATAATATTAAAAATCAGGAAAGGTGTTTTGAAGAGCTGTCATGTGTATATTGGTGTTGAATGAACTGTGTTCCCAATATCACCCATGAAATGGACACTGGTATTACCGCCAGGCGATATTAGGAGCAATTGTTTTAATTTGTTAACCAATAAATGTCATAGTTACTTCTGTCCGTCTGTCCAGAGAAAAAGAAATGGGAATGGTGAGAGCGTTTAAGATGTATGAAGTACCCAGATCAACAATTTGAGAGTGCATTGAAAGATGTGCAAAACGACAAACTGAAAAGGAAACTACAGTTGTTAGACAGAAACTTGGAAGGAAAAATGGAAATGAGCATAAAGCAGTGAGGGCCAGGAGTCCCCCATTTGGGGAAGTTCGGCAGCAGAGGGCAAGTACTTATTGCATTTGATGCCACATTGGGCAACTTGTGTGTCAGAGATGGGGATGAAATGATGATGAAGAGAAAAATCTCCTGCTCCAGAAGGGAATCAAACCCGGGCCCCTTGGCATGGCATTCCACCGCACTGACCACTCCGCTTACGGGGGTGGACACTTGGAAGGAAACATGATGACATGTGAAGTAGAGAACGAATTGATCTAGTACTATACAGAAGGGGAAAAGATTATTTTTGGTTTGACACATAAGGAGTTAAAGCAGATGGTGTATGAGCTTGCCTTAAAGAACAATCTGCCTCACCCCTCTTCTGAACCAGAAAATATGGCACATTAAAAGTGGATTAACTTATTTTTGAAAAGAAATTGTTCCCAGCTAACAATATGAACACCACAATCATTGACAAGAGCTGGAAAAGTATGCTTTATTCAAGATAATGTGAACTCATTTTTCTGTATTCTAAAAGCAGAGTTGCTAAAATCAAGTTCAACCTTACTAGAACATTTAACAAACACAAAACTGGAATCACAACTGTCCAAAGCAAAAATGTGAAACTTATTTGTGTGAAAGGAAAATGGGCTATTTACAATCTTTCATTGGCAGAAAGGGGATATCTGAACACTGTTATGTCAGGTGCCAGCTAGTATGTCACTCCAATATAGCTTTCTCCAGAAAAAAGCAGGACTTGAAGCTAACGAAGGGAGTTCCTCCTGGAGCTATTCCAAAATTTTGTCCATGTCTGTATTCCAATTCATAGCATGCATAGGAGGTAGCCTCTAGATATTGCTTTCATGGAGCCATTTAAAACTTTATATTCAAGAAATTGGAGGTGGATTTACAGTAACTAGGGTAGAATTGTGACACAGTGTGAAGTAGCTGAACTCATGGACAAAGCATACGTTAGAACAGCAATCATGAGAAATGCACTGAATGGTTTTCATGGCACTGGTATCTGTCCTTATAATGACTCAGTATTTACTGAAGCTGACTGTATTCATGAACTGAATGATAACCAATTAAAGCCTATTTGTCAAGCTCAATGTGGGCCTTAAATACTTGCAAATACAAACACATTTGATCTAGCACTTAGGATTATATCACATAGCACTGACAGCCAGATTCAGTCTATTGCATTCCACATCTGATGCCATCACTCTATCCTATAAACTTGCCCAAGGATGTAAAAGATGTTCCAAAATTTCAACCAGTGTCTCAAAACAGAAGGGTCCCGAGAATATGGTGTTGACTAGTTCTTCTTGTAAGAAAAAGCTGGAAATCTTTTATGCTTCTAAAGGCACAAACACTTCAAATGAGGCTTCAAGATGTGGAGCAACATAAGAGTGTAATTCTGCCAACACTAAGAGGAAAGTTAAAAGAAAGTATAAAAGCTCAAGTTCTAACAATGATTTTGCTCACAAACCTTCAAAAGTAGACAAAACAGGTGATATCAATCTGGAACTTGATTACGATTCTGTGGATGCTATCTGTACATGATGTCTTAAGAAGTTTTCTGACAATTTCACTGGAGAAAAGTGACTTATGTGCTCTTTGTGTTTCAACTGGAATCACAAATTTTGTGATGCAGTGAATACTGAATGGAAATGGTACAAATGTTCTTTCTGTCTCAATAACTACTTCTTAAATTTTCCGATTCTAAACTTTTATCTTCTTTTTAATTTAAATCCACTTACAAAAGTTAATCCAATATGTGCTCTTCCATTTTCAAACAGTGTAAGGGAAACATACTCGTCATTGCGGTTCCTGTCAACCACATGTAACCACCACAAGGGAGTATCGCCATATTGTACGTGAAGCACTTCATAACCCTGTCACATTTCACCTGCCATTTGAGAACAAACAAGGGCCTACCTACAACATCCTGAGCCGGCTGAAGTGGCCGCACGGTTCTGGCGCTGCAGTCTGGAACCGCGAGACCGCTACGGTCGCAGGTTCGAATTCTGCCTCGGGCATGGATGTGTGTGATGTCCTTAGGTTAGTTAGGTTTAACTAGTTCTAAGTTCTATGGGACTACTGACCTCAGCAGTTGAGTCCCATAGTGCTCAGAGCCATTTTTTTTTTTACAACATCCTGTGTTATCCTGCACTATTGATGAGAGACTAGTAGCAGTTGGATTAGGCAATTGCTGTCCCATTTTTAGGCTATCAGTAAACATCACAACACAAACAACTGCATTTGGAAAGATGCTGTGCACAGGAACACTGGAGTGTGGGATCAGCTCGGACATCAGTTCCATACCAGTTCCAGTATCAACAATACCAAGGGCTAGTTGCAACTGATGAATGGCATTGCATTGTGTACAACAATGAATTCGATGTTTTATAGAGTCACAGCAGTGTTATTCCTGGCATCACAGTCTGGAGAGCTATTAGGTATGACTTCTGGTTACAGCTGGTAGTCAGTGAGGGAATTCTGATGTCACAATATTTCATCAAGAACTTCCTGCCTCTTCATGTGTTACTTCTCAGGCAACACTCTTGTGGTGCCAATTTTCAACAGGACACTCGTCACTCACACATGGAGCATGTATCTATGAACTGTCTGCATGATGTTAAGGTAGGCTACTCTTTTGGCCAGCAAGCTTCCAGATCTCTCCCCAATGAACAAGTGTGGGATCAGCTCGGACATCAGTTCCATACCAGTTCCAGTATCAACAATACCAAGGGCTAGTTGCAACTGTTGTCCAGCCCTCCCCAGGAGAAGATATAACAGGTTTTATGCACTATTCTAAACATAGCCAATGCATACATGTATGCCAAAGAGATATAACTTCATACTGATTAGTGAGCTCATACTGTATAAATCCATGAAGTTTCATTTTGTTTCTTTCTCCCATTCTTGGTGCTTTACACTTTTTGCCAGGTAGTGTATAATATTTCCAAATTAACAAAGCACATGGGCCACGTGTTTTAATAAACAAACTTTCATTTTTTGCACTCATGTCACGAAGAGTTATATCTTAAGAATAAAAGTGTTTATTACTCTAATGCAAATGGTGAATATAATATGACATGATCACAAACTGTCATTTTGTTGGTATCTCTTCTAACATATATTCACTAATAGCATCTGTCATGAGTAATCCATCACTGCTTGAAATGAATATTAAAACTAACTTCTTTATCACCACAAGAAAGAGTATAACTTTATTACTGACACCTAAAGCTTTCAACAGCTCAGAAACATTTGAAATATGCTGCCATAAAACTATTTCACCATTTACTCCATAACAACAGGTATATCAAGTGTCAATATAAACTTAAATTGTTTCTTCTCCTTCTATTCTAGAAAAGAATACCTATTTACAAACTAGAACCACCTTAGAAGAGAAGAGAAATATGAATTTGGTATTGCAATACCTTGATGTTGTTCACTTAAACATGCCATACATACACAAAATTTTACTAAGTGACAAGTCTGAAATGGAAATACAATGAACCAAATATTGCTGAATAAGGCCTTGTTATAAGTTTCAGATTTTTAAACTGGCCTAAGATTATCTTAGGATCTCTGGAAATTTCTGACATTATCAACTCAGCTGAGTATTGGATCAAATGATTGTACAGCTTACTGAAATGCACACTTGAAGCACTTTATGAAATTTCCTTCCTTCTTCATAGCGTTAAAATTAATCATAACATGCACTAGAAGAGAAAGTAGGAGGTACAAGAGTTAAGATCATGTTTCTCATTTCTCAGAGTCTGGTACTCCAGGATATATGAAGTTGGTAAGTTGAAGTCTTGCCTTAAACAAGAGACTAAAAACTGAAGGAGTATTTGTGATCAAAATAAATAAAAAAATTAACAGCCTGTCATTGCCTGAGGAGACATCAAACATAGATCTGAAAAGTAACTAGCAATTTAAATTAAATTATACACTTAATGTTGAAAATGACTAATTTCAGAAAAAAGCTTACTACATGAAAGTCACCATCCCTAACACCATCACAGTAGGTGTTATGTAAACCAGATTCAGTAACACTGTAAATTGTTCCTTTTCATTCTGGTCATATATGTGATGGACAACTACTAAGTACGAGGGTCTTTTGATAAGTCAGGTAAATCTCCATGAAAGAATGGAACATTTTTGTTGAGCTTTCATGACTGATAAGCCTGATTATTCCAAGGGTTGTATAAAGAAATTCAACAATGTATAGTGTATAGTACTGTTGACATCTGCCTAAATTGGTCAGTGTGTTGATTATAATTAAAAATGGAGAACACTGAGTTTTGTGCTGCTATTAAACACTTCCATTTGATGAGATGGACTGCCACACAAATCAAAACGGGATTGGATGAAGTCATGTAGTCTCTACACCATCATAGGAGACAATATAATTTTGGATTAATGATCTTAAATGTGGTCAAATAAGCACTGAATATGAAGTACACTCCTGCTGTCTAATGGAGGTCGCAACAAAGGAATACACTGATAAAATCCATGATATGGTAATGCAAGACCAACAACTAAAAATTTGTAAGCTTTCTGAGCTTTTAGGCATCTCAACCGAGCAAGTGAATATTGTTCTGTACAGAGAATTGGCTATGAAGAAGCTGTGTGCAAAGTGGACTCCGCAACTGTTCACAGTTGAGCAAAATTGCATTTGGCATTACACCTCAACACAATGTCTGGTGATGTCTGCAAGACTTTTTGTGTTGATGTGTGACTGTTTATGTAACCTGGATCCCAATTTACGCACCAGAGTCAAAACAATGAATGGAGGCTTGTGAAAGTGCATTAAAAAAGGCAAGGACAATTTTGACAGCTTGTATGATGATCGCCACTGTTTTATGGGATTACCAAGGAATAATCCTTATAGATTAATTGGAAAAAGACATTACCATAACTAGACCCTATTATGATTCATTGTTGGACCATTTGAGTCTTGTTGAGACTGAAAAAAAAAAACCAAGGTTGGCATGCACGTTAGTGGTGTTTCAGCAGGATAATGCACCATCCAACACACCAGTGGTAACAACGGCGCAAGTGCATGAATTGGGCTTTGACATAGTTCCTCATCCATCCTGTTCACCAGACTTAGCCACAAGTGACTTCTTCCTATTCCCTAACTTGCAACTTTGGCTTGCTAGGAAGAAATTGTCACCAACAGATGAAGTGATAGTTGTCGTCAATGAGTAATTTGTAGATTTTGACAAAACATATTTTTATTATGGAATAAAAAAGCTGGAGGATCACTGGACCAAGTGTATATCCATCAATGGAGACTAAGTCCAGAAGTACAGTGAGTTGTTTATGAAACAAACATTTTTTCTCATTTTTTTACCAGACATACCAAAACACCATTTCAGATTCTTCTCATATTTTGTAACATGATGAAGTCATTTAGGGTGTAGTGCTACATACTTCTTATCACATTATTTTGGAACAGTTCTATAGTTCAGATGACAGCCCTTTGACATATCCTCAAATGTGGATCCTACAGTTGTATAATGGTCCTGTTGGGTTGTTGAAATATAAACAGAAGTAGATGTACCTTAACCTTTACTAACAGGAGTTTCTTGTGAAGTATATCTCACAGTGCCCTTATTCTGTGCATTTCTCATGATACATTATCCTGTAGGAATATGTTAAGTATGGTAAACGACATTGTTTTTCAGCAGGCTGGTTTTAATATTTGGCAGTTATTTTGTTTTCCACAATCACCTTTTTTACTTTTTTACTTACAGCAGTTTACCTCATTAACACTTAACATTTTTATGACAATAATAGTCTCCAGTTGATGATGATGATCACGATCCCCCATACTCTGTGACAGAGCGTAGGGGAACGATGCAGGAGACCCGCACCGCCATACTAGGCAAGGTCCTAGTGGAGGTGGTTTGCCATCGGCTTCCTCCAACCATAAAGGGGTGAATGATGATGATGAAGACAACACAACAATACCCACTCATCTTGAGGCAGGGAAAATCCCTGACCCCGCCAGGACCTGGGACCCCGTGCTCGAGAAGCTAGAATGCTACCGCAAGACTCAGTTATCATTTGCAATGATCATGTGTAAATTATATCTGAGGCTCCAAGTAAACAGGTGCAACTGAAGAACTATTGAACACTGTAGTCTCTGCTGCACCAGTGCTTTCTCATTCATTCATTGTTTACGACTGCGCACCAAGAATAATCTTATTACATTTTTTAAATTATAAAACTGAAGGAAATGTCAAACTACGCTGCTGAAATCCTTCTAAAATATGACTAACGTGACTGCATATCTTGCTGTACCTTATTATTTTAATGTTAACTTTGGCATGACAACCATCCAAGGAACATACAGGGCCCACTCTGAGACTGAAATATCTACACTACTGGCCATTAAAATTGTTACACCAAGAAGAAATGCAGATGATAAACGGGTATTCATTGGACAAATATATTATACTAGAACTGACATGTGATTACATTTTCATGCAATGTGGGTGCATAGATCCTGAGAAATCAGTACCCAGAACAACCACCTCTGGCCATAATAACGGCCTTGATACACCTGGGCATTGAGTCAAACAGAGCTTGGATGGCGCGTACAGGTACAGCTGCCCTTGCAGTTTCAACACGATACCACAGTTCATCAAGAGAAGTGACTGGTGTATTGTGACGAGCCAGTTGCTCGACCACCATTGACCAGACGTTTTCAGTTGCTGAGAGATCTGGAGATTTTGCTGACCAGGGCAGCAGACAAACATTTTCTGTATCCAGAACTGCCCATACAGGACCTGCAACATGCGGTCGTGCATTATCCTGCTGAAATGTAGGGTTTTGCAGGGATCAAATGAAGAATAGAGCCACGGGTCGTAACACATCTGAAATTTATGTCCACTGTTCAAAGTGGCGTCAATGCAAACAAGAGGTGACTGAGACGTGTAACCAATGGCACCCCATAGCATCACGCTGAGTGATACGCCAGTAGAGCTATGATGAATACACACTTCCAATGTGTGTTTACTGAGATGTCGCCAAACATGGATGCAAAAATCATGATGCTGTAAACAGAACATGGATTCATCCGAAAAAATGACGTTTTGCCATTCGTGCACCCAGGTTCATCATTGAGTACACCATCAAAGGCACTCCTGTCTGTGATGCAGCGTCAAGGGTAACCGCAGCCACAGTCTCCAAACTGATAGTCCATGCTGCTGCAAAACGTCGTCAAACTGTTCGCACAGATGGTTTTTGTCTTGCAAACGTCCCCATCTATTGAGTCTGGGATCAAGACGTGGCTGCACGATCCGTTACAGCCACGTGGATAAGATGCCTGTCATCTTGACTGCTAGTGATTCTAGGCCATTGAGATCCAGCATGGCGTTTTGTACTACCCTCCTGAACCCACCGATTCCATATTCTGCTAACAGTTGTTGGATCTCGACCAACGCGAGCAGCAATGTCACGATGTGATAAACTGCAATCGCAATATGCTACAATCTGACCTTTATCAAAGTTGGAAACGTGATGGTACACATTTCTCCTCCTTACACAAGGCATCACAACAATGTTTCACCAGGCAATGCCGATCAACTGCTGTTTGTGTATGAGAAATCGGTTGGAAACTTTCCTCATGTCAACACATTGTAGGTGTTGTCACTGGCGCCAACCTTGTGTGAATGCTCTGAAAAGCTAATCATTTGCATATCACAGCATCTTCTTCCTGTCGGTTAAATTTCACACCTGTAGCACGTCATCTTCGTGGTGTAACGATTTTAATGCCCAGTAGTGTAGTACATCAAGTCTTTATCTGTACGAGCATGGTGAGGTAACATTCGCCATACCCCTCATCAAGGAAACTAACATTAGAGTCACAGCAAGAACCTCACTCCATCACTTAAAATCCGATCCCGAGCTTATGATCCTACCAGCCAACAAAATCTCCACCACTCTGGTTACGAACTGCAGGCATTACCTAGCAGAGGGATTCCACCAGCTGTCTGATATACCCACCTAAAAACCCTGTCACAAAGAGTCTATTCCAGAAATCCAGCATGATCACTAGTCCCTCCTCATATCCTGAAGTCCATCCCAGAGGCTCTCCCTTAAGTCTGTCTCTCTCCTCAACACCACCTCTCCCCACAGTGCTACCTTCTACATGCTTTCTGAAGTCCATAAACCCAACCACTCAGGATGCCCTACTGCCACACCTGTCCTCTCGTGCAGCACTACATGCAGGCTATAACCTGTAACCTACCCTTTAATATAAAAGACACAAACCACATCCACAGCTAACTCTGCACAGTTCCTTTTCCTTTACCACTTAGAGCCCTGCTCATCTACATCAATGCCACCTCCCTCTACAGTAACGTCCCCAATGACAATGGCCCTGCTACCAGTGAACATTAACTTTACCAATGCCAAACCAGCTCCAAACCTACAATCTCCTTTCCAGTCACCGTGATCAGTTTTATTCTCACCCACAATTATTACTCCTTTGAAGGGATCAACTACAAATGAACCTATTGTATAACAATGAGCAATCACAAGTAAGCATCCTATGCCAACCTATTCACAGGCTATCAAGGGGAGTGCATCCTAACCCCCCAGAATCTAAAAACAGTCACCTGGTTCAGATTAACTGATGACATTTTTGTGAGCTGGACCAAGGGTGAAAAAACTCTGTTCACATGCATCTCAACACCACCTCTCCTATCATTTCACCTAGTCCTCCTCAATGCAACATGCCAACTTCCTTGATGTTGACCTTCACCTCAAGGATAAATCAGTACCTCTGTCTCCATCAGATGTGTCAACCACAAACAATACCTCCATTCTCACAGCTGACATCCATTTCATACCAAGAAGTTCCTTCTATACAGCTTCAATACCAATGGTCATTACATCTTTAGTGTCATACAGTCCCTCTCCAAGTATGACAAGAATCTCACTAAGGCATTCACAGACCGAAAGTAATCTCTCAACCTCACCCAGAAACAGATCTCCCATACATGGTCTCTCCACTTACCTAATATATCTCACACATCCATTGTGTATGAGCATGGATCCCATAGTGGAAATAACCATCTACAACTTAAGCACATCAAAATAAATTAACTAACAGACAACAGGTTCAGTAGGGTTTAAAGTAGTATTAGTTGTTGGGTAACTCATTAGAGAATTTTTTGTAGTTTTTTTATTAGCAGACATGGTTGCGGTACTGAAAGAATTAAGTACTAGAAACACATAGTTAATAAATATGTTGCTATTGAAGGAAATGTGATTTGTGTGCCCTATTTTAGTTTTTCAGGTAATAGACTGTAATTATGAAGAAAAATATATCCACTGTCTGGCCATAATGGAGGCTCAATACCACTAAGGGCTGGAGCAAGTCAATCACATTCTCCGCCAGTGTTCTGAATACCTCTAGCCATGACTGGAAACTAGAAATATCCTACTTACTATACTCACCACCCCTTCCTCAGTGGTATCCTGCTGCCCGCCAACCGTACGCAATATCTCTTCCCATCCCTACTCTGTCCCTTGTCCCAAACCCTTGCATCAAGGATCATATCCCTGCAATAGACCTAAACGCAAAACCTATCCCATAAATCCTCCCACTACAACCTACTCCAGTCCTTTCACAGGCATCTTCTGCATCATAAAAGTAAGGACTATTTGTAAAACCAGCCATGTCATTTACAAACTACGCTGCAACCACTCTGCGGCTATCTGCATGGGTGTGAAACTACCAAGTTGTCTGAATGAATGGTCACCGCCAATCTGTGGCTAAGGTGCAGCTGGATCACTTATTTGCTGAGTATTCTGCTCAGTATGATGTGCTTTACTTTAATGACTAATTCACAGTTGGCACCTTCTGAATTATTTCCACCTACTTCAGCTTTTACGAACTGTGCAGCATAATCTCCCCTAAAACATATCCCTTTTCCATGTAAACTCCCTGGCCTCAGTCTCCAGTAGACCCTGTATTAAACCTAGCCATTAACTTCTCCACTTCCAGTCCAATACTGCACATGCTTCCTAATCCACCAATGCAGCTTCCAGCCTTTTCCCCTTCCCTATTTCTCTCCATACCCTTCCCCTCACTCTCCCCCACCCCTGATGAAGCACGGCCACAAAACTCTACACCTAGCAACCCTATCCTGTCCCCACCACATCCCTGCACTCTCCTACAGGTAGCAAAGTGTCTTTCCCCAACCTTTCTTTGCAATCCCTCCTCCTCCTCAGGTTGTGCCTTCCCCTAATCCTCACCATCCACACACATCAGACACAGTTGCAGTCATGTCCCTGCACCTGGAGACACTGGCCATGGGTTTGTGAGTTGTGGTAGTGTGCCTGTTTTTTATTTCAGAAGATGGACTCTGTCTGAAAGCTTAATATTTTAGCAGTCTTTTCCATTGTGCTTGTGTGTCACTAAGTGACTCCTTTATGTACATACTTTTCTTTATCAATGTTTCATTTCCCAATGGCTTCCTTGCTCAACAGATGTAGCAGCTGTATAGTTTGTGGTGCTGTAGTGCTAACAAGAAGAGACTCTGACATTTTACGTATCACTCCACGTAAAGCACTAATGGATCCACAGTCTCAGCAACTTAAGAGCAGAGTAATGATTTGTTCAGTGGGAACATGTGCGCAATGTGAAGCCCTTACAGTTGGAAAAATATATAATGTTCACATAGCAAGTTGTGACAATTTATACACTATGCAGCTGAACTCAACTAAAAATTTTCTTCTCATTACATTTAGTAATTTGTTGCATACTGGTTCATACTTAGACTGTCCATTAATCAGTAATCAGAAGACACTTTACACAAGATAGAAGAAAACTGCGTTTGAAAACATTGCAAACAGTAGTGTCAAAATGTTGTAGAATTTTATCATGAAGACGATACAATACACTTGCCACATGCACATTATTATTCTGTATCAGAAGAACCAGAAAAAACCAGTTTTCTTCTATTTTCACATATTATTATGGTATTTTTCTTAAAGTGGCAGTTATTACTTACAACAAATTTGGCACAACTACTGCATTATTGTAAATAGTTAAGGATCCTGTATTAATAGACAATGTCTAAAGTATTGTAAGTATTCTATAAATAAAATTAAATCTTAAAATTTTGTTACTAATTTGATTTCAGATAGTGATTGGAGTAAACTACATTGTGAGACATGAGAAAGTGTTTTCATAACTTTAATGAAAGACTGAAATAGACATTAAACTCATTTTTCACTTGGAATCTTCTCCTATACCACATATAACTGAGATTGAACTAAAGATTGACTTATGTAAATGATAAGCATATAGCAATATTTCGACTGTACAAACCTACTTCTCTTTCTACATAATTGGAAATGGTCACCAATATACTCCCAGAACATGCAAATAACTACAAAATACTTCTTCAAGAACCATCTAAAAGATACTCTGAGTGAACCCTCATGTTATGTCACTAGAGCCATTCCTATTTAGAACATGTCTGGTGCCAGGAAAAAGAATTCCTACACATTTAGAAGAAAATCAATGTAGTGGGAATTCCTCTGTGGTATACAATGGGTTTTTATGGATAAACAACTTTAATATATATCTAAGAACTCTTACACTATATGTCAGACATTTTATATCTTTGAATAGAATATCAAAGAGTTTTATGGCTGAGAATTGCATTCCTTCCTGTGCCACAGTTAGGTTCACCAAAGGGAAGTGCAGATCACTTTTTATTCTAGCATTGTATTGGCGAATATCTCTGTTACTTTCAAACTACAGTGAGTTGAGAACGAATATAATGAGTGAATAAATGTGCTGCAAAGATGTGTTTAAAATTCCCTATAACTTAACAGATTCCTCAAAAATTTATATGTGTTGTCATCACATTTAATTCTAATTACTTCCTTTTGTGTAGAGAATACTTGTTGCCTAAGTGGATAGTTATCCTGGGATAAACTGATTAATCACTAACTTTGGACATGAATAGCAATGGGCCCATAATAGAACTCTTTGGATTTATCAGTGTAATTTCTCCCCATGAAGGTAATATGGTGTCCCTGTTTGCAATTTCAATATAACAAATACCCAAAATTGCAAAATATCTCTATTACTTGATCATGTCTAGTTTTGGGTTTTTATTCATAACCCATCCTCAAATCATCCATCCAATCAGAATAAATGTTACTCCAGACACCAAAAATTCATAACAGTCAGTTATCACAGGAGTACAATGAAAGTGATCACAAAACTGGATACACGTTTCATGATCATTTTCACTGTATTCCATTTTGCTAATAATTGTCTTGATCTTTTACTGCGTGGAATAATATTTGTTCTGCTTTGTTGGATGATCTGAGAATGAGCTATGAATACAAGCCTGAAACTGGTAATCATCAAGTAATAAAAAGAGCATTTTGCAACTTTAGCTGTTTGTCATATGGAAATGGTATCACAAGTAGCTGGCCCTTCAACAACCCAGCATGCTGGAAACCTGTGTCCCTCTTTGTATTACCCACAAGCCTAGTGTAACATTTTTCATCCTGATTCACAAATAGGAACTAAATCTGGCATGTGCTGAACAAGCTATCCCATAAAAACTTAATTTCTCTTACGGTACATTGTGACTGAACAATAAAATGTCTTTAATAAGTCAGAGACAATTCCAAGTGATGATCCTTTACCATTTAAAAATTTTACTATCTGTTAAGTGATGATATTATCAGCTTTATCAGTAGAGTGATTCTTTTGAGATCCCAACTGTGATTTTGTAAGTATCCAATTACTATTCAGGTGGATGACAACAATTAAGAATGTTATGTAAGAGGTGAGAGTTGTCAATATTTAGTAACATCTGTGAAGTCAGCTTTCTTATAAAATATGTCCAACAATGGTGTACGTTAACCTGTCTGAGAAAGTTTACTCTGAGCTAATCAAATAACTGCAGATTCAAACCTGAATTATGTATACAATACACAATGGATCAGAAATATACGATTAATACCAAGAGAAAACACTCACCAAATGAAACAACCACACTGACAGTATGGATGGCAACTGAAAATGAGATTTGTTCATGTGTTCAATAACAGATTAACCACATTCTAGGAAAGGGTATGGGCATTTCTGGTATCAGACAGTAAGGGCTACACAACAAAAAACCTATATTTCTAATAATTTGTGAAATTTTAAGAGAGTTCAAGGAGAAAAAGTGATCAAGTAGCTTTCCTTTATAAATTTTGGCGAGAATTAGGATTTGGTAGTGAATATTTGACTAGAGAAAATTCTGTGTTGCAGTACCACAGCTATCATTCTTGCACAGTTGGAGTTTCACATCATGTCATGCAAATAAGTGCTCACACTGATGGGTATACGAGGGTGTCCCTTAAATACCAGAATAACAATACTGTGGGAGGATCTTGTGTCGTATGTATTTCTGCCACTAGGCACGTATAGTGGAACTTATTGCTAGTACAGTGCACCTGTGTTGTCATTTGGCTTGTTCTGTTCATCTGCAGTGATTGTTTTTGCTGGAACTGTTTTGTTCTTGTTTTACTTTTATGATGACAAGTTTAAGTGAACAACACGTAGCTGTGAAATTTTATTTTATACTTGGTAAATATGTTGCTGAAACTGTTTTAATGTTGAAAGCAGCTTACCAAGATAAAGCTATGGGAAAAACTCAAGCGTACGATTAGTTTGCTCAATTTAAAACTGGCGACATGTCAATTGATGTTAAACCTTTTTCTGGACATCAATCAACTGCCCAAATCAATGATAGTTTGTATCATCGGGTCACACCATCAACTAAACCTTTCCTTTGAAGTTTTAAACAGAACAGTGTTAGTCAAAAAAGACATGATTTGTGCCGGCCTGGGTGACCGAGCAGTTCTAGGTGCTACAGTCTGGAACCGCGTGACCACTATGGTCGCAGGTTCAAATCCTGCCTCGGGCATGGATGTGTGTGATGTCCTTAGGTTAGTTAAGGTTTAAGTAATTCTACATTTTAGGGGACTGATGACCTCAGAAGTTAAGTCCCATGGCGCTCAGAGCCATTTGAACCATTTTTGAACAGGATTTGTGGAAGACAGGAAATGGTTCTTCCAACACGACAATGCACCTGCACACAGCCATCACTGTTAGACAGTTTTTGGGTAAAAATGGCATGCTCCTTACTCACCTGACTTGAGTCTCTTCGACTTTTTCTTATTTCCATGCATGAAAGGACACCAATCTGACAACATTTAAGAAGTTAAAAAAGGAAGTAGGAGCTGTCAGTCATTTCTAAAGACAACTATAAAAAAAATATTTTGAACAGTGGAAGCGCCAGTGGGAGAAAAGTATTAGTTATAATGGAAAGTATTTTGATGGGGATCAGGTTATTTTGTACACAATTTGAAAATATATAGCTTCTAAAAAATAATTTAAGTTTTTCTTTTTGGGTATCCCATAATATTATGGCAGGTCGACGGTTCAATCCCACGTCCGGCCATCCTGATTTAGGTTTTCCGTGATTTCCCTAAACCACTCCAGGCAAATGCCGGGATGGTTCCTTTCAAAGGGCACGGCCGAGTTCCTTCCTCGTCCTTCCCTAGTCCGATGAGACTGATGACTTCATTGTCTGGTCTTCGCCAAAACAACCCCAGCCTCATAATATTAGACGGAATAAGTATTAACTTGCACTTTGATCATATTTGTTGGATCCTAAGGTTGTTGAGGTTGTTGTCTTTGATACATTTAAGTGAGTTAAAAGGGACATTAACATCCAACATTTAGGTGTTTGTGTATTTATCTTCAACAAAATATAGAGTTAATAAAGAAATTAGTTTCTGAAATAACACAGTTTTATAAATCACGAAATTAAAGACAAACACAATTCCAAAATATATCTTGTCTCATTATTCTCTAACATTTTACTCTAGTGTATAAGTTGTCATAAATACATTATTTTGTCTTCTGGCATTCAAAACCAAAATAAAACCATATGTTATAGCAAACTCCAGGAAAAGAGAGAGATTTGAGTGCTGAAGGTAGAAGATGAAGCGAGTTCACCCAGGCACCAACATCAGATTAATTCACCTGTAGGAGATCCTCATCATGAGGTCATAGTGACCTGCTGACCTGCCTTTAATTTCTAACCTTCTACATCTACTTTTATTTCACAATCCACTACGGTGGAAGGTACCTTGTACCACAACTAATAATTCCCTTTTGTATCCCACTCACAAATCTAACAAGGGAGAAATGACTACTGTTTTCTTAAAATGAGCACTAATTTCTTTTTTCTTGTCTTCATGATCTTTACTGTGGCAGTAAAGTTGTTCTGTGGTCTGTCACAGGGGCTTATTCTCTAATTTTTTTCAATAGGTGTTTCATGACAAGAACATAATCTTCCCTCCAGAAAATTGCCAGCACTGAGGATATGAATTCCAAAAGTCATTGGAAGTCACATGCAGAAATACTGAGCCATCCTGCCTCTATACCCATTCTTAATTGTAAAAGAGTTGCTGATGCAGGATTTTTGTACATGAACTGACCTCTCAATTACATCCCATAAAAATGTTTGACAGGAGTCATGTCAGGCAGTCTGGGTGGCCAAATCATTTGGTCATATCATCCAGAATGTTCTTAAAATACAAACAACTGTGGCCCAGTGACATGGTGCATTTTCATCCATAAAAATTTTATCATTATTTGGGAACAAGAACTCCACGAATGGCTGCAAATGGTCTGCAAATAGCCAAACAAAACCATTTACATTCAATAATTCGTTCAGTTGTACCAGAGGACCCAGTTAGTTCCATGTATGCCAAGCCCACACCATTATGGAGCCGCCAACAACTTGCACAGTGGCTTGTTGACAACATGGTCCATAGCTTTGAGGGGTCTGTGACACACTCGATCCCTTCCATCAGCTCTTACAAAGTGAAACTGGGACTCATCTGACCAGGCCTTGGTATTCCAGCCATCTAGTGTCCAAGAAGAGGCACTGCAGGTGATTTAGTGCTGTCAGCAAAGGTATTCGCATTTGTCATCTCTCCCACAGCCCAATAATAGCAAATTTCACCACACTGTCCTAACAGATATGTTCATCATATATTCCACATTGATTTCTGCGTTTTTTTTTTGTTTTTTTTTTTTTTTTTTTTTTTTTTTTTTTTTTTTTTTTAAATGCAGTTTTGCTTGTCTGATTAGCACTGACACTCTACACAAATGCCACTGCTCTCCATCATTAAGTGAAGGCCATTGGAAACTGTATTGTCTGTCATGAAAGGTGATGCCTGAAATTTGGTATTGCCAGAAAACGCTTGACACTGTGCATCTTGGAATATTGAAGTACACAATGATTTCTGAAATGGAATATCCCATGAGTCCAGCTCCAACTACTCTTCTATGTTCAGTCTCTTAAATCCAGTCATTCAGCCATAATCATGTCGGAACCTTTTCATTTGAATTACATATGACAGCTCCATCAATACACTGCCCTTTTACACCTTGTGTACACGATTCTACTGCCATCTTTACATTTTCATATATTACTATCCCATGACTTTAGTCACCTCAATGTACAACACAATATATTCACAGATCTAACACAAACTGTTATCTACTACCCACGATATGCTCAGATGTTGTGATATGAATGTACAGCTACATCACATTTTTTACATTATGTTCTTACTGCTCATATTTCATTAATTTTAATGTTATTATGGCAATGTCAAAGAGAAACTCCCTGTCAGTTAATAAGATGAAATAAGTATGATTATGTGAATTTTCAGCTGCAGAATTTTTCAGCGTGAGCAGTAGAAAGATTTCCACCCTGGAGCATTAATTAAAAGTTAGTCTCACTTTTTCTTTGTGTTAAATTCAAGCAGCAAAAAGTAATATCTCTTACAAAAATTTCACATAAAAACTTTTGTACATTAATGGTATTCCTAAATTTTTCTCTCAGTTCTTGATCTACTTGTTTCAGGGGTATCCAAAGTTCATTCCAGAACCACTACAGAGCTCCAGGTGTGCCATCATGAGAAATATTGCAGTGTCCAGAGTAGCCTGATAGGCACTGGAAATCACAGGTTTTGTGTGTAGATCTATGCCATAATGTATGGTGGGTATGTTTCGAAAATTTGGCCTGACAAGATTTATAATTTAACGGAACATAGAGTTCTCAAATGTTGTTAAATTAAGTGTTACTCAAGGATGTAATACAATGCCATAAGAAAAGAAAATGTTTACATTTTTTTTTATATAGTAGGGAAGAGGGAGTGGTGCGTAAGCTACTATTATTACCATCAAATAATTTGATTTCCAATTCCATGAAAATAAGGATAAATTTGAAGAATTCCATATGAGCTAGGAGATAAGTGATACTTCTACTGTGGTTCTCCCTCATGCTTGCTCCTTATGTGACACCTTTGACTATTCTTGTCAGCTCTCTCAAGAGACTGATAATGCTACAGATCTGGTCCAACCAAACCAGAAGATGAATAACCGCTATTCTCCAGGAATGTTTTTCAGCCTAATCTACTATTTTTTAGACTGTGCCTTACAGGCTGCCCTGCAAGACGGGCATGTTATGTAGGGGTAATTTTGGCCTGTGTTATGAAGATAATTTTCATGGCAGGCTATAAGTAAGAGGCAAGAAAAGGTTTCCCAAGCGTCAGATATGTAGGCTGCCTCACTCACACATTATACGTGTGTTGTGGGAGTAGTATTGACCTGCTCTTTTCACCTGTTATACAGCAGCCATACATGCGGATGGGCACACATAGGGGAATGTCGAAATGAATAGAGGAGGAGATGGACAGAGATAGATAGCAGGAGAGAATAGGTAAGGACAGAGGGAGCAGGAAGGGAGAATGAGGTGGACACAAAGACAGGAGGACGAAAAGTTAGAGATGGGAAGGGGGGTGGAGGAAATGTATGCAATATATGTGTAAAATGCGAACATGTTGAAGGCCACAGGGGAAAGCCTATTCATAAAATACTTTCATTATATTGCTGCAGCTAAAAATCTAAATTTTTAGCAAGTATTGAGGGCAAATGGTGCACCAGAGTAACGTTTACATAACCTTAACACTGATTAGCCAGAACATTATGACCAATAACCCACCATCGATATAAACCCTTCCAGGTGACAGCAGAGTGACGTGTGTGGAATGACTACTAGTCAGTCATATACATGGTGCATGTAGTGTCAGTGAGTGTGCTGTCCATGTGTAGAATGAGTAAGGCACACCACCTGTCTGAGTTTGACCAAGGGCAGATTGTGATAGCCTGGAAGCTCAGCATGAGCATTTCAGAAACTGCATAACGTTCAGGTGTTTGAGGAGTGCTGTGGTGAAAGTCTTCAACATGTGGCAAAACCAAGGTAAAACCACATCCAGACACTGTGTGGTTGTGTGACCACCCCTCATTACAGGTGTCAGATGTCGTAGGCTGGGCATACTGGTAAAATAGGACACATGGTGGACTGTGGCAGAACTAACATCAGACTTTAATACTGGGCAGAATACAAGTGTGACTGAACACACAGTGCACTGGATGCTCCTTCTGATGGGAGTCTGCACCCGACGACACATACATGTGCCAATGTTAACATCATAATGTCGACAACTGAAACTGAAATAGATACGTGATCATTGGTACTGGAAGGTGGGGCAGTGTCAGAGTGGCACAAGGTCTGATGCTGATGAATCCTGATACCTTCTTCATCATGCCAATGGGAGGGCGCAAATCAGTCATCTTCCAGGAGAACAGCTTCTTGACAGCTGTACTGCAGAATCAAGACAGGGCGGTGACAGCCGCATTATGCTCTGGGGAACATTCACATGGGCATCCATGGGTCCAGTTGAGCTGGTGCAAAGCATCAAGATGGCCAAGGATTATTGTACACTGGTTGCAGACCATGCACACAGCTTGATGAGGATAATGTTTCCAGACAGCAGTGGTATTTTCCAGCAAGATAATGTACCATGTCACAATGCCAGAAGTGTGACAGAGTTGTCTGAAGAACACAGTAGCAATTTCCAGTTAGCACGCTGGCCCCCCCAACTTGCCAGATGTGAGCCCGAACAAACACATCCAGGATGTGATTGAACGTGGCGTTGGAGGACATCGCCCCACCCCAGCCCAGTAATTTACGGGAATTAGGTGACTTGCGTGTGCAGATGTGGTGCCAGCTCCCTCCAGCAATCTAGCAAGGCCCCGTTGATTCCATACCATAACGCATAATTGTTGTTATCAATGCCAAAGGTGGACATACAGGCTTTTAGGTAGGTGGTCATAATGTTCTGACTCATCAGTATATGTCAGTAATGTCAATTTACTTCCAAAATGGGTGCCTAACAAAATTCGCCACTGTAAAAGTAACTTCCATCATAGGATGCACTTCAACTGAACACTTCATAAAAGTGACTCTCAATTTGGAGTACGAATAAAAACGAAATAACTTAACTGCAAGTTGACACATAAAGTTGGTTTTCTAAGTGTTATATCCTAGCCAGTAATGCCACCCGAGCCCGCTGCCAAAAGGTTGGCAGCATCAAAGTCCGGACGCCGTCCGCATAAGCAGCGCCAGCGAGACAGGAAATCGCCGCAAGTCTGCGCGCGCCACCGCTGGCTTCTGGCTTCTTAAGCGCTGGAGTCGCGAGCGCTAGGACAGTTCTGTATTCGCCGCTCAGTTGTATACTCGCCACCGAATTGTGTACTTGCTAGTCAGTTGTGTGTTCATCGCAGCAGAGTTGTTGTTTGTCGTCAGCCGACGCTGACCTAGCCGCTCCGACTCGAACTAGACAGATTTCTGTAGACACAGAGTTCACTACTGTGTTGCTGTATCTTCGTTAATAAAGATAAGTACCGACTTTTATTTAATCAGTGTTTGGGTTTTCATCTTTCTGTTCACTGTTCCAGCGGACCGGTCGGCCCGCTATTAAAAGTGTGGCGGCGACTTCGTAAGCCGTTTCTACAGCGAATTGCTTGTCGCTACGAACTCCGCCACAAAACTAAGTTCAGTCACAGTTAAAAGAAATGATTAAAACCTATGCACTTGTGAAAGTTTGCAAGAATCTGCAGCAATTTCTACACTCTCAAATTAGTCATGTTCGTATTAAAAGATCTAAAGCAGTTTTCATTTACTTTAACATCTTTCATTAGAAAAATTACTAAGAAAATGATAATAAAGCCTCTACCAGATTAATGCATAGTGTACATTGTATCCAGATGAGGCTGACAATGGATAGATGAAATGGGAAAAAGGTTGTTTTAGTGGTGATGCTTTTGTCTCACTGCAAAAAAAATCATGTCTAGTAGTAGATGCGTGAAAATGTGACCAATTATCTGTCTATAATAAATCTGTTTTAGTAAATTTTAAAATTAATTTTCACTCAATATGCCAATAACATACTAAAGTTCCTCACATTACACATCAGTGGGGGACGTGAACATAAAATTTATTCAATTAAACTTTGAACTGATGCGTATAATCATTCATTTCTTTCATAATCTGCCCTAGGCTGGATAAAGAAGGACATTTATCGCTAGGAAGATATTCAGATGTCATAATTCATACAGTAAAGTGTTGAAATCCACACCAATAAAAGAACAATGTCACACCCATATATAAACGGCACATAACTGTGTCACAGCAATAGTTTATTTAGAAAGGACTACTTAAGGAACGTGTAGCAGCATGAATGTAACACAACTGCAGTGAAAACTCCATTTATAGGGTTTAATCAATCTGTCTCATCAAAAATAAATAAGTTAAAACTGTTGATAATTAAATAAACTGACAAAGATTCTGAACATTTCCTTGGGCAGTGTCATCAACACATTGCATTACTTGCTTGAGCAGCACCTACACTAGGTCAGAAGTGCACTTGTTCAATAGTAGATAAGAATGGGGTTTGATTACACGCTACTTACAGCTGAAATTGGTTAGAATTCTCTCACTCCCACTCCTATTAGTGTTGAAAGTAGCCTTTATCATTAACATTAGGCCAATAAAATCATTTATGAAGACACAAATTAGACAGCATCTGATTTTCCATCAGCTTTGAGTGGCATAAAATGGCATTTCTAGCATTCATTTTCCCACATCCATAGGTTAAAACAGGACTGAACATGTAACTGTGGCAAAACTTAGTGGGAAACTTCTATGTCAGTATCTCACACTGAGAAATCCTTCATCCAAGCTATAGTTGATCTGTTTCTCCACGCTTTTACAACTAAGCTGACTCCTCTTCTAAAGAACTTGATGACAGTGGGATGCTAAATTAGCTTCTCAGTGTTAGCTGAAACGCTGTTGAAGATTATTTTAGCAATGTTTTGAAGTAAATGACACATGTCAGATTCCTAAAATGGAGAGTTACAAGTCTGCAAGGTATAGTGCTGCATATTAGAGATGGTGTCTGCCAGGGAGTTATCAGGTAAAAGTGTATTTCCTAAACAGAAATGAATATGTGTGTTTGTTTGTAAGTGTGTGGGACTGGATTGTTCAAAAATAGTTCAAATGGTTCTGAGCACTATGGGACTTAACATATGAGGCCATCAGTCCCCTAAACTTAGAACTACTTAAATATAACTAACCTAAGGACATCACACACATCCATGCCCGAGACCGGATTCGAACCTGTGACCGTAGCAGCATCGCAGTTCCGGACTGAAGCGTTTAGAACCGCTCGGCCGCAGCAGCCAGCTGGGACAGGATGAGTGGTGGTAGTATGTGGTGAGAGAAAACTTTATATGCCATTTATCCCTCACTGAAGGTAGATTCTCATGATATTAAAACACCTCATAAATTGATCTGGATGATCCATATTTGCTCTAACTCCATTGGCTACCTCTGTAAAGCTCACACACTGCTTGGACAGTAAATAAGTGACGAAATATCATAACAGATATTGGACACCAATAATAAATTAATACTTTTCAAGGCAGTTAAAGTAAATCATAACTTTAAATAATAATGGCAGCAGGATCCTGGTTTGTTGGTATCAGTACTGTTATGACAAGAAGTGGCCATTGACATGATCAAGTAGTATTAACTTCCATGTCAGAGACAGTAATGAAAAGATTTTTTTTATATTACTGAACAATTAAACAAATAAGTGTAAAAACATCTGCATGAAGTTCTCTCCTGCTTTTGATGCACTGCAGCTTACTGGCTGTGAGCCTGGTGTTGCATAGTATTTAATATCTGTAGTTAGATTAAAATTTGCACCTATATATGGGCAGCGGAATTATATGGTACTAAAATTATATTCATACTCTGTAAACCACTGCTAACTGCATGGCAGAGGGTATGTCCCATCATACCAACACCAGTTACTAGGGCTTTTGACTGTTCCACTCACACATGTAATGTGGGAAGAATGACTCTTGAAATGCCACTGTGTGTGCCGTACTTAATCGATAAGTTTGTCCTCACGATCACTATACGAGTGATAAGCAAGGGATTGTAGTATATTCTTCAGGCCATCATTTAAAGCCTCTTCTCAAAACTTTGTAAGCAGACTTCTGTGGGCTAGTTGATGTCTATCCTCAAGGGTCTGCCAGTTCAGTTCTTTCAACATCTCTGTGACATTCATCCAGAGATAAAGCAAATCTGTGACCATTCCTGCTATCATCATCTGTATACATTCATTACTGCCTGTTAGTCCTATTTGGTATACAGGTTCCATACACATGAGTAATATTCTATGATGGGTTACACAAGTGATTTATAAGCTATTAGTGTCTCCTTAGTAGACTGACTGCATTTCCCTAGTATTCTACCAATAACCAAAAGTCTGCCACTCGCTTTGCCCATGATTGAGCTTATGTGATCGTTTAATTTCATGTCCCTACAAAGAGTTACACCCAAGTATTTGTATGAATTGACAGATTCCATCTGTGATTCAGAGATGTTAGTGTCATAAACCGCTTCCAAGATCATGATGAATACATGATGAAACTACAGTTAAACATCTGCAGTAATCAGAAATCCCATAAATCTATATCCTTGACGCTTACGCAACTAGGTGAACATACCTGGCCCTATTTCAAATAGGAAGAGTACTTGAATGTGGGTGAGAAGTACAGCAGAGAATGCTTTACTGACAGGACTGTGTGAACTGTGCGGTTTTTATAGACCTACGTACCTTGCATAGCATAGTAGTAAACGAAAAACTCATTCCCTTTTTTCTTCTTCATTTGGATGTGTGTCTTCTTGAGGCTTTTGGCCCCTTGGCTGACCCAAGAAATATTGGAGAATGATTTTAAATCTTCTGCACGAAAAGAAAACTCCACAAGCAGTGACAAACAAAGCCATTGCGTACATAGTTATTTCCATAAACATCATTCTACGTTACGTAAGTAGCACCTGTCCCAGCACGAGTACCTTAGGCCTACCACTGGAGTGGTGAATGTCGGTTGGAATTTTGAAACAGTTGACAGCAGTCTGGGATAGTAAAGGATCAGAGAAGTAAAAACATTTTGCGCGATCGTTGGGCTCGAAAGAAAATACTGTTTTCTTATTCATTTAATGAAAACCACTCCAGTTGCTGTTGGAAACTATTGCGTCCACATTGCTGCACTGCACAAAAATTTTCCGAAGAACTTAAAACCGGCCTGATGTCAAAAACGAAACCGGTAGTGGACGCAATTAAGGGGATACGGAATCACCTATCCCCGCAATGTTAATATATGCCTACTATAGGGAACATTTTCTCACAAACTACTGGAGACAGAGAGGTAAAAATTTTACTGTATGTGCATTCATATGTTACAACAATACTGAAACAACAGTTTATTGTCAAAGTATTTTCTTACAGAGATATTGTACATTTATTTTTAAGTAAATTTTTTCCATCGCTTTTTACTAGACTATCACCCCTAAGTCTTTTGTAAATCAAGTAATTAAAAAATCGTTGTTTCAGTATGTAATAGGGACCTATGTCACTACGTCATAAAAATTTCAGACTTCTAGGTTGACCAGTACCTGAGATAATGTTCCTAGATGAAGTAAAAAGTAAACTTACGGGAAACGGAGAAAGAAGATTAAAACATTCCTGATCCGTAGCTAATACCCCCTTCACAGTCTTCATAATCATCTTCAAGTCTTCTTTTGGCACCCCTCTGCACCTGTCTTGCTTTTTTCACTAATGTCTTGATTATATTATCAGCATGCCTTAGTCTGTGCTGATCTAAAAAGAACATAGCACGTACCGTACGGGAACCAACACACATACCCAACTTTTGAAGGACCTGGCATTTAGTTATATTTCCAAGATTGAAGGTTGCCACAGCATCATACACACCAAAATGTAGTGTATTAATTCCGACAAACACTGTTTTTGGGAGACGATGCCATATCACACTATTCAAGCACTCGTTGGGGTTCTGCGTTTTTCCGTGAAGACATTTCATCAGAAGACTTCTGTCAGCCAGATCTCTGAAAATGGGCTTTATTTCTGCCATGATGGCTGATGGTAGACTGTGGTGGTGAATGTATTTCTCTCCTGTTGTTAGTCCCCTATTGTATTTACACCAGCTGTTTTCACCTTTGGGGCACAAACCATGTTGTGGATGCTCATCCGTGGATGCGGTGTGGAAATATAAAGCCCATATAGCTCTCCTCATTTCTTCAAGATTGCCTGTATTTTGCCTGATTGCAAGGCCATAGCAGTTCTGAATGTGGTCTATTATGGAATCAGTCAATCTTCCTCTGCCATCCAAGGTTTTCCCATCATCTAGTTTTTTCCCTTTCATAACTGATTTTAACCTTCTCAGCCTGGCACCCATTCTCTTCTGCACATGTCCTATACATTCAAGTTTGCTTATATTTACACTGTTCCCATATGGTTTGCTTTCCAAAACTTCTTTGAATGCTTTAGAGTCACCATCTCCCAGATATTTGACATAGCGAACATTATACCACTGTGAAGAGCGATGAAAAATTTTCTTCACCCCAGCAACCTCCATGCTACCACTACTACCATAATAATTAGCAATACAGTCATCACTGTGTTCATTTTTCAGCCTGCCTGTGCACCTACAGTATTTAGACATTATTGCAACATCAATAACCTTGCCAGTATCAACACTAGTTGCTGTTACAACACCATTGTTGGAGGTGTGGCCCCTTTTCTGCCACGTGCCATCAAACGCCACTGTGAGGTCACGACTGCCGTCATTTTCTTCCACTGCTTCTTCCACAGCAACCTGCATTGACTTCTGTGCTACATCTTCAACTGCAGATCCTAGTACATAATTGTAAGCTTCAAACCTTGAAGGTGCACTTGGAAGATTTAGAACACCACATAGCATATCACCAGCTGCTTTGCCCTTACCAATTGCTCGCAATCCATAAACTAACCTAATATTTACACTATAAAGTTCAGTTTTCTTGTATCCATTATTTACAGTTACTGAAACCGAACTTGGAAACTTACAGCTGTATTTACAAACACTGCATATTAAATTAAACTGGGCAGCCAGGCCAACATGGGATTCTACTTTCAGAGAAACGTTTCCATGACATTTTTTGCAGCACAAACTGTTTTCAAGAGCTTCACACAATATATTCGTATCAATGTGTTCAAAAACTTCATTCCCTCTATCAAGTAAATTATATTTCTCTTCCAAATCTCTTAGTTTTTTATGAGAAGCACTGTTTTCATTTGGTGTAAGTTCGTTCGGCAAATCAGTAATAAGTGGATTCACATTTTCCAACAGTGATGATGATGAACTGCTTTGCTTTGCTAATGAATCATTATTTCTTTTCTTTTGCCAGTTCACACGCTTTTTAAATACTTTTGCTTTAGCTCTAGGCATTTTCACTGCGAAAAATGAAGCACTAAATACGAAATAACTCAACAACAACTACTTTCTTATATAACACTGTTTACAAAACAGTCCCGCCACAAAGTCAAAGAGTAACTTGAGGAAACCAGAGAGAAACATTTTCGGGCAACTAGTGTATAAATAGTCGCTGGAAACCGGGATATTTGAATTCATGTCACTTTAAAGGTACTGCCAAAAAGTTCATGGTCAGCCACGAGAGACGTGTATAACTAAAGCGCAATACCCGATCTCACAAATATATAAAAATAAAATAGTTATAATTGTAGTAGAGCTATGTATGATACGTCATTTTAAAGAGGAAACATGGCAGAATATAATACGCCAATAAAAAAAAATTCGATTTTTTAACCCAAAATCCGATTCCGTATCCCCTTAAGTTAGTCATTTAATGAAAACCACTCCAGATGCTGTTGGAAACTACTGCGTCCACGTTGTCCCTCTGCACAGAATTTTTCCGAAGAACTTAAAAATGGCCTGATGCAAAATACGATACCGGTAGTGGACGCAATAAAGTTCTCAATGCCATCTTGAGCGATATTCATTAAAAAAGGAAGAGGGTTGCGGATTCATCACATCTTCCAAACATGGAGCAACTAATTGTTTTATTAGTGCAGACCCATCTCTCTTTTGATGTACCGGTAACATAGTAATTGTAGCCATCTTCCTGAAGCAGCTGTTTTGTCCATACAGTTTGCTTCCATGGCTATTCAGCTCGAGTTCATGCACAATTGTCCCACATGAATATGAATCAAATGTCACATATAGCATTGTAGCCGTAATTCATAAAACAAGACTCAAATCATCATCCAGTAATGATACGGCGCAAATTTTATCCCGCAACCGAAAATTACAATTATCGGTACACAATCTATCATTTAGTGTCACGTTTTTCGTTACGGATATGTACGACGTTAATATGAATGAGTGGTGTCTGTTCCTTTGGACATGTATGAAAGAACAGACACCACATAGAATTCGCAGCTGTGATACACATTATGTAAAAGAGAAAGGAAAGGAACTATTGATGTCAGCTGCATTAAGGCCTTATGCGGAATCAGCAATGATGAAAGAAAATGTGTGCCAAACCAAGACTCAGCTGCTTACTAGGCACTTGCTTTAGAAATTGCGCCACCCAGACACATTGTTCATCGCGACTGCGTGGCTGTCTCAGCACACATACCGGCTGACCCACACTGCCATGGAGTGCCACCTAACTGCAATCCTCCTCCATGTCATCTATGCTCGCTACTCACAGATTTCCGCAGAACGTTGAACGTAATTGTGCATCCACACTGAAGGTAGAAGACTCAATACCCATCAAGTGAATCAGTTACATGAATGCATAGTGTCCATTCTTTCGGACACACTGAAAACGACAGACACCACGCGGGATCTGCAGCTGTAAAACACATTAATTAAATTAAGGAAAAGGAGGAACTATTGATGTCAGCTGCATTGGAAATTTATGTAGAATCAGAGGCGATGAGCGAAAATATGTGCTGAAAAATTCAACATGGAATTTACTAGGCAGCTGCATTAACAACTGCACACCACACACACGGTGTTTATCACAACTGCACAGACAATCTTGGCCCACCTTTAGCCAACCCACACTCACACCCAGTGCCACTTATATGAAGTCCCCGTCCATGTCCTCCATGCTCGCTATTTTGAGATTCCTGCAGAAGGTTGAGCGTAACTGTGCATCTGCACTGAAGGTGATGGATACGAATCAGTTATATGAACGCATGGTAACTGTTCTTTCAGAAATGACCAAAATGACAAACACTAAGTGGAATCCGCAGCTGTGACAAATATTATGTAAACTGAACGTGGAGGGACTAGAAAGAAAGAAAAGAAAAGGAACTATTGATGTCAGCTGAAATGGAACTTTATGTAGAATCAGTGGCAATGAGCGAAAATGTGTGCCAAACTGGGATTCAACAAGGGATCTCCTGCTTACTAGGCACTAGTGGTAACAACTGTGGCACCTTCTTTTTTTGTTTTCTTTTCGCCCCTGGACAAGAAAGGGAAAACTACCAAAAAAATCTACTTGCCATCACCACTTGTGTCCTAACAAAAAAAAAAAAAAAAAAAAAAAATGCAGCTCTTCATTCGTTGGCGCCTATCTAGGCCTATCCCAAAACAACTAACCTATTACTACAAGGGTGTAGGACAGTGTAGGAAAAGAAGAGAGTAAGGGGGAAGATAGAGAGTAGCGATGAAAATGAAAGTAGTTGTGTATGGGCTTGTTTTTGTTTAGTTTATTTTATTGCATTTTAATGTTATTTTTTGTTTTCTTTGCGTTTATATACGGGGTGGTCCATTGATAGTGACTGGGCCTAATATCTCACGAAATAAGCGTCAAATGAAAAAAACTACAAAGGACGAAACTCGTCTAGCTTGAAGGGGGAAACCAGATGGCGCTATGGTTGGTCCGCTAGATGGCGCTGCCCTAGGTCAAACGGATATCGACTGCGGTTTTTTTTAAATAGGAACCCCCATTTTTATTACATATTCGTCTAGTACATAAAGAATTACGAATGTTTTAGTTGGACCACTTTTTTCGCTTTGTGATAGATGGCACTGTAATAGTCACAAACGTATAAGTACATGTTATAACATAACAATCCGCCAGTGTGGACGGTATTTGCTTCGTCATACATTACCCGCGTTGAAATGGACCGTTTACCAATTGCACAAAAGGTCGATATCGTGTTGGTGTATGGCTATTGTGAACAAAATGCCCAACGGGCGTGTGCTATGTATACTGCTCAGTATCCTGGACGACTTCATCCAAGTGTCCGGACCGTTCGCCGGACGGTTACGTTATTTAAGGAAACTGGAAGCGTTCAGCCACTTGTGAAACGTCAATCACGACCTGCAATAAATTATGATGCCCAAGTAGGTGTTTTATCTGCTGTTGTGGCTAATCCGCGCCGGCCGGAGTGGCCGAGAGGTTCTAGGCGCTACAGTCTGGAGCCGCCCAACCGCTACGGTTGCAGGTTCGAATCCTGCTTCAGGCATGGATATGTGTGGTGTCCTTAGGTTAGTTAGGTTTAAGTAGTTCTAAGTTCTAGGAGACTGATGACCTCAGAAGTTAAGTCCCGTAGTGCTCAGAGCCATTTTGCTAATCCGCACATCAGCAGCAGACAAATTGCGCCAGAATCGGGAATCTCAAAAACGTCGGTGTTGAGAATGCTACAACAACATCGATTGCACCCGTACCATATTTCTATGCACCAGGGATTGCATGGTGACGACTTTGAACTTCGTGTACAGTTTTGCCACTGGGCAGAAGAGAAATTACAGGACGATGACAGATTTTTTGCGCGCGTTCTATTTAGCGACGAAGCGTCATTCACCATCAGCGGTAACGTAAATCGGCATAATATACACTATTGGGCAACGGAAAATCCACATAGGCTGCGACAAGTGGAACATCAGTGATTTTGGCGGGTTTATGTATGGTGCGGCATTATGGGAGGAAGGACAATTGGCCCCTATTTTATCGATGGCAATCTAAATGGAGCAGTGTATGCTGATTTCCTACATAATGTTCTACCGAAGTTACTACAAGATGTTTCACTGCATGACACAATGACGATGTACTTCCAACACGATGGATGTCCGGCAGATAGCTTGCGTGCGGTTGAAGCGGTATTCAGTAGCATATTTCATGACAGGTGAATTGGTCGTCGAAGCACCATACCATGGCCCGCACGTTCAACGGTTCTGACGGCCCCGGATTTCTTTCTGTGGGGAAAGTTGAAGGATATTTGCTATCGTGAACTACCGACAACGCCTGACAACATGCGTCAGCGCGTTGTCAATTCATGTGCGAAAATTACGGAAGGCGAACTACTCGCTGTTGAGAGGAATGTCGTTACACGTATTGCCAAGTGCATTGAGGTTGATGGACACCATTTTGAGCATTTATCGCATTAATGTGGTATTTACAGGTTATCACGCTGTAACGGCATGCATTCTCAGAAATGAAAAGTTCACAAAGGTACATGGATCACATTGGAACAACCGAAATAAAATGTTCAAACGTACCTACGTTCTGTATTTTAATTTAAAAAACCTTCCTGTTATCATCTTCAACTTTTGCAGTCCTGTCTTCCTCAGTTGCATGTAATATTACGGTATATTGGTAATTTTTACTTATGGACCGTCTGACAGCTATGTCAAGCATTCCCTGTCAACGTGTGCAACAGGTTCAAGAAAATACATCTGAAACTCCATAAGACGATACAGCACATAAAATTCAACAAAACATGCAAAAAGAACGATTTAATTCCAAGTTACATTAATGTAAACGTTAAAAACAGTTCTACAGTGGCACAAAAGTCTAAATCATTTGCAGAACGATATTGGTTACTACATGAAATTAAGATGCTCTATTCGAATAAACAGCACCTAAACATGATGCTCTATGAGACTCATCTAGAATTGGGAAAAAACGTAGCTAACGCCGCAGTTTTCATGGCACTAGAAGAAAAAACTGAACACAACACATACACAGCAATGAAACATTTACAAAACAAACATATACAGAAGATAATGAAACTAACAGTAAAAAAGACGCAAAAATACATTAACATTTTAAACGTGAAACCATATGAACACCAACACACATTCCATCCACGCTTAGTTAACCCACCAGGGACAGAATTACACGAAATTGAAAAAAATGCTCTTGGAAAAAGGTTTGAAACACTGCACCAATAGCAAAGTGAACAATCATTTCATAGAAAATCTCATCGTAGAAACTGAACACATCCTTACACGTGAAGAACAACAAAATAATTGTGAAATAAACATAGGACTGACAAGAGAACTAGTAAAAGAAGAAATAAAATGCATAATAAAACAAACACAGCAGACACACAATAAGAACAACCAATCAGAAGCAGCCACTATGAAAAGGTTAAAACAAAAGTTAACAAACGATAACATATTAATAACAAGAGCAGACAAGGGAAATGTAACAGTACTCATGGATAAAGAGCAATACATCACAAAAACCAAGGAATACATAAACACCAATGCCATACAAAAAATGAAGTCAGATCCAACTGAACGATTCCAGGCAAATGTGAAACGACCACTGAAAAACATTGAACACACACTCACAGACAAACAGAAATACTACTTAACACAGAAGAACCCACAAGCACCAACACTCCGCAGTCAACTGAAAGTACATAAAGACAGAATGCCAATGAGAGCTGTTGTCAACTTCAAGAAAGCCCCAACATACCGCATAGCCAAACACCTCCAAAAGTTAGTTACAAAACACTATAAAGTAGAAAACAACAGAACAGTGATAAACACAGGAAACCTAATAGAAAACATACAGAACATACAGGTACCACACACAGCATCACTGATTTCATTCGATATAGAAAATATGTATACCTCCACCCCTATCACAGAAACAATAGAAATCATAGAACAAAATCTCTCATCTACATCTACACTTATACTCCGCAAGACACCCAACAATGTGTGGCGGAGGGCACTTTACGTGCCACTACCTCCCTTTCCTGTTCCAGTCGCGTATGGTTCGCGGGAAGAACGACTGTCTGAAAGCCTCCGTGCGCGCTCTAATCTCTCTAATTTTACATTCGTGATCTCCTCGGGAGGTATAAGTAGGGGGAAGCAATATATTCGATACCTCATCCAGAAACGCACCCTCTCGAAACCTGGCGAGCAAGCTACACCGCGATGCAGAGCGCCTCTCTTGCAGAGTCTGCCACTTGAGTTTGTTAAACATCTCCGTAACGCTATCACGGTTACCAAATAAACCTGTGACGAAACGCGCCGCTCTTCTTTGGATCTTCTCTATCTCCTCCGTCAACCCGATCTGGTACGGATCCCACACTGATGAGCAATACTCAAGTATAGGTCGAACGAGTGTTTTGTAAGCCACCTCCTATGTTGATGGACTACATTTTCTAAGGACTCTCCCAATGAATCTCAACCTGTTACCCGCCTTACCAACGATTAATTTTATATGATCATTCCACTTCAAATCGTTCCGCACGCATACTCCCACATATTTTACAGAAGTAACTGCTACCAGTGTTTGTTCCGCTATCATATAATCATACAATAAACGATCCTTCTTTCTATTTATTCGCAATACATTACATTTGTCTATGTTAAGGATCAGTTGCCACTCCCTGCACCAAGTGCCTATCCGCTGCAGATCTTCCTGCATTTCGCTACAATGTTCTAATGCTGCAACTTCTCTGTATACTATAGCATCATCCGCGAAAAGCCGCATGGGACTTCCGACACTATCTACTAGGTCATTTATATATATTGTGGAAAGCAATGGTCCCATAACACTCCCCTGTGGCACGCCAGAGCTTACTTTAACGTCTGTAGACGTCTCTCCATTGATAACAACATGCTGTGTTCTGTTTGCTAAAAACTCTTCAATCCAGCCACACAGCTGGTCTGATATTCCGTAGGCTCTTACTTTGTTTATCAGGCGACAGTGCGGAACTGTATCGAACGCCTTCCGGAAGTGAAGAAAAATAGCATCTACCTGGGAGCCTGTATCTAATATTTTCTGGGTCTCATGAACAAATAAAGCGAGTTGGGTCTCACACAATCGCTGTTTCCGGAATCCATGTTGATTCCTACATAGTAGATTCTGGGTTTCCAAAAACGACATGATACTCGAGCAAAAAACATGTTCTAAAATTCTACAACAGATCGACGTCAGAGATATAGGTCTATAGTTTTCCGCATCTGCTCGACGACCCTTCTTGAAGACTGGGACTACCTGTGCTCTTTTCCACTCATTTGGAACCTTCCGTTCCTCTAGGGACTTGCGGTACACGGCTGTTAGAAGGGGGGCAAGTTCTTTCGCGTACTCTGTGTAGAATCGAATTGGTATCCCGTCAGGTCCAGTGGACTTTCCTCTGTTGAGTGATTCCAGTTTCTTTTCTATTCCTTGGACACTTATTTCGATGTCAGCCATTTTTTCGTTTGTGCGAGGATTTAGAGAAGGAACTGCAGTGCGGTCTTCCTCTGTGAAACAGCTTTGGAAAAAGGTGTTTAGTATTTCAGCTTTACGCGTGTCATCCTCTGTTTCAATGCCATCATCATCCCGGAGTGTCTGGATATGCTGTTTCGAGCCACTTACTGATTTAACGTAAGACCAGAACTTCCTAGGATTTTCTGTCAAGTCGGTACATAGAATTTTACTTTCGAATTCACTGAACGCCTCACGCATAGCCCTCCTTACGCTAACTTTGACATCGTTTAGCTTCTGTTTGTCTGAGAGGTTTTGGCTGCGTTTAAACTTAGAGTGAAGCTCTCTTTGCTTTCGCAGTAGTTTCCTAACTTTGTTGTTGTACCACGGTGGGTTTTTCCCGTCCCTCACAGTTTTACTCGGCACGTATCTGTCTAAAACGCATTTTACGATTACCTTGAACTTTTTCCATAAACACTCAACATTGTCAGTGTCTGAACAGAAATTTTCGTTTTGATCTGTTAGGTAGTTTGAAATCTGCCTTCTATTACTCTTGCTAAACAGATAAATCTTCCTCCCTTTTTTTATATTCCTACTAACTTCAATATTCAGGGATGCTGCAACGGCCTTATGATCACTGATTCCTTGTTCTGTACATACAGAGTCGAAAAGTTCGGGTCTGTTTGTTATCAGTAGGTCCAAGATGTTATCTCCACGAGTCGGTTCTCTGTTTAATTGGTCGAGGTAATTTTCGGATGTGCACTCAGTATAATGTCACTCGATGCTCTGTCCCTACCACCCGTCCTAAACATCTGAGTGTCCCAGTCTATACCTGGTAAATTGAAATCTCCACCTAAGACTATAACATGCTGAGAATATTTATGTGAAATGTATTCCAAATTTTCTCTCAGTTGTTCTGCCACTAATGCTGCTGGGACGGGAGGTCGGTAAAAGGAGCCAATTATTAACCTAGCTCGGTTGTTGAGTGTAACCTCCACCCATAATAATTCACAGGAACTATCCACTTCTATTTCACTACAGGATAAACCACTACTAACAGCGACGAACACTCCACCAACGGTAGCATGCAATCTATCCTTTCTAAACACCGTCGGTACCTTTGTAAATATTTCGGCAGAATTTATCTCTGGCTTCAACCAGCTTTCTGTACCTATAACGATTTTGGCTTCGGTGCTTTCTATCAGCGCTTGAAGTTCCGGTACTTTACCAACGCAGCTTCGACAGTTTACAATTACAATACCGATTGCTGCTTGGTCCCCGCATGTCCTGACTTTGCCCTGCACTCGTTGAGGCTGTTGCCCTTTCTGTACTTGCCCAAGGCCATCTAACCTAAAAAAAAAACGCCCAGCCCACGCCACACAACCCCTGCTACCCGTGTAGCCGCTTGTTGCGTGTAGTGGACTCCTGACCTATCCAGCGGAACCCGAAACCCCACCATCCTATCGCGCAAGTCGAGGAATCTGCAGCCCACACGGTCGCAGAACCGTCTCAGCCTCTGATTCAGACCCTCCACTCGGCTCTGTACCAAAGGTCCACAGCAACCTCACCACAGACGCAATAAAGGAAATAACAGATATGCTCAGACTGACAACTGAACAACACTACTCTCAGTTTGAGAAAGAATATTATCTACAAACTGATGGACTGCCCATGGGATCCCCAATATCAGGAACACTAGCAAACATTCTCATCAGTCACCTAGAAAATCAGATACAAGCTGAAAACTTACGAACACACTCAACAAACACACACAATGACAACACCACACGGAAAAGAACCAGATGATACACCATGACCTACACACATAAACTAACACACAGAGTTGCAAACATCCTAAAGAGACAGGGTTTCAAAATAGCATATAAGCCTGGGCAAACCCTTCAATCACACCTAAGCCAGCCAGCTACCAAGAGGGACAAATTCCAACAATCAGGAATATATAAACTTGACTGTCGAAGTTGTGATGCAGTATACATAGGCATGACATGCGGGAATTTTGAAACAAGATACAAAGAACATATCAGATGTTGGAAGTATGAAACAAACCATTCCACTTTTGCAGAGCATTTAAAACATTATAACCATAATCCTACAAACATGGAACAAGAAATGAAAATAATGAGAATAAGCAACCATGACAAACATCTTATACAAATGCAAGAAAACTTCCACATCCAGAAAGCCATAGCAGAAAACAAACATGTGATAAATGAACAAACTCACATCAGCACAGGCTCCCTACTACACTTATAACATAAAACAAAAAAGCTCTTCCCCACACCATCTGGACACACACACACACACACACACACACACACACACACACACAGCCAACAAAAAAAAAATTATACCACACCATTATACACACACACAGCACAAAAAATATAGATCACAACAAAACACACACACACACACACACACACACACACACACACACACACAGCACAAAAAAAATTAATATCACACCAAAACACACACACACACACACACACACACACACACACACACAGAAACGCACACACATATGCATACACGAACAGACCACACTACCACAGATACTTCAGTAGTTACACTCATAGGGTTGGCAATAACATTCGATCTTTGGCAAAAACATTTGACAGTCGGCATTAAAACAAGCGTTCAGTTCACAGTGCTGTGGAATGTGGGGAAAAAACCGCAAATTGGCGTTCATAAGAAGAAGAACAACACACAAAATGCAACAGGAGCGTAATATGTAAGAAATTATCCACGCAACCTGTAAGTACAGTTCAAAACATTACTACTTAATAGGAAATACCAACCACCAGAACTGTTTATAACCTATAGGCACAGTGACAAAAATGTAAATTAAATAGCTAACATATGTACATATTCCAGGCCACTGATGATGCCTTGCAGAAAATAAAGGCGAAACGCGTATGGCACTAAAATTGTGTTTTATTCAGTTGCTGTCAGACGGTCCATAAGTAAAAATTACCAATATACCGTAACTTCCTGTTATCAACTTAAGACTATTACAGCACCATCTATCACAAAGCGAAAAAAGTGGTCCAACTAAAACTTTCATATTTCTTTACGTACTACACGAATATGTAATAAAAAATGGGGGTTACTATTTAAAAAAAAAACGCAGTTGAGATCCTTTTGACCTATGGCAGCGCCATCTAGTGGGCCAACCATAGTGCCATCTGGTTTTCCCCTTCAAGCTAGACAAGATTTCGTTCTTTGTAGTTTTCTTCGTTTGACGCTTATTTCGTGAGATATTTGGACCGGTCACGATCAGTGGAACACCCTGTATATATATTTTTATTTTCTTTCACTTATTTACTTTTTTTAATTTTTACGTTTTTAAAATTAAATTAGTCTATGTACCAGAATTCCAGGAGTCAATAACGCCTCTGATTGGCGGAACGTCCAAATGTGTCTTCTTGAAAATTTAATGAAGATTCTGTTTGCAGTGGCTTCAGAACATCATGTCGAGAAAAAGGTATCGGCATCTCATGGCTTGGACGTTTCAGCTGGAAGGCGGGTCATGAAAGGCGCATTGTGCCTTTAGTATTCCATCCCGATGCAATTTCTCTGTTTCAACGTCAATGTAAAACTCCAAGGGTTACAGTAAGCCTGCAGTGATACATCGGAATATACTAACGGACTCCCAATAAAGGTTCAAGCCACAGGCTGTTTGAAGCGTTACTCTACCTGGACAGAAGTCGGCATTGTGCCCTTTGTATTCAATCCCGAAGCAATTTCTGTGTTTTACCGTCAATGTGAACGTCAAAGGATTACAGTAAGCCTGCAGTGGTGCATCAGAATCGACTACTGGACTCCCAGAAAAGGTTCAAAGCAGAGACCGTTTGAAGTGTTACTCCCCCTGGACAGAAGTCGGCATTGTGAAGGTTGTGTTCCATCAGGATGCAATTTCTGTGTTTCATCGTCAATGTGAAGGTCCAACAGTTACAGTAAACCTGCATTAGCCCATCAGACTCTACTACTGGACTCCCAGAAAAGGTTCAAAGCACAGACCCTTTGAAAAGTTACTCCCCCTGGACAAAAGTAGGCATTGTGCTCTTTGTATTCAATCTGGATGCAATTTGAGTGTTTCATCGTCAACGTGAAGATCCAAGGGTAAGACTAAAGCTGCAGTGGTGCATCGGATACTAATACTGTACTCCGTGGAAAAGTTCAAATCACACTTCCCATGGACAGAAGTCGGCATCGTGACATTTTATATTCTATTTCGATGCAATTTCTGTGTTTCAAGGTGAATGTGAAAGTCCAAGGGTTACAGTAACCCTGCAGTGGTGCATCGGAATATACTACTGGACTCCCAATAAAGGTTCAAAGCACAATCAGTAAGCCTGCAGTGGTGCACCTGAATCTACTCCTGGACTCTCAGGTAAGGTTCATGGCACATACGGTTTGAAGCGTTTCTCACTCTATGTGGAAGTCCGCATTGTGCCTTTTGTATTTAATCCTTATGCAGTTTGTGTGTTTCATCGTCAATGTGAAAGTCCAAGGGTAACAGTAAAACTGCTTTGGTGCATCGGCATCTACTGTTGTACACCCAGGAAAAAGCACAGTCTGTTTGAAGCGTTACTCCCCTTGTACTGAAGTCGGCATTGTGACATTTTGTATATAATCCAGATGGAATTTCTGTGTTTCATCGTCAGTGTGAACATCCAAGGGATACAGTAAGCCTACTGTCGTGCATCTGAATGTAATACTGGTCTCCCAGGAAATTTTCATATCACAGACTGTATGAAGCGTTACTCGCCCTGGACAGAAGTCGTCAATTTGCATTTTGTATCCAATCACGATGTAATTCTGTGTTTGATCGTCAATGTGAAGGCCCAGGGGTTACAGTAAGCCTGTAGTGGTGCATCGGAATGTACTACTGGTCTGCCAGGAAAGTTTCATATCACAGACTGTATGAAGCGTTACTAACAATTTCTGTGTTTCATTGTCAATGTGAAGGCGCAAGGGTTACAATAAACATGTCGTGGTGAATCATAATCTAATACTGGGCTCCCAGGAAATTTTTTAACACAGGTTGCTTGAGGCGTTACTCCCGCTGGACCCAAGTGTGTATTGTATTCATTCCTAATGCAGTTTCTTTGTTTCATCGTCAGTATGAAGGTCGAAGGTTTACAGTAAACCTGCAGTGGTGCATCGGAATCTAATACTGAACTCCCAGAAATGTTTCAAAGTACACACTGTTTGAAGCGTTAATCCCCCTGAATGGTAGACAGCATTGTGAATTTTGTATTCAATCCCGATGTCATTTCTGTGTTTGATCGTCAATGTGAAGGTACAAGGGTTACAGTAAGCTTGCAGTGATGCATCGTAATCTACTACTGGACTCCCAGGAAATGTTCAAATCACAGACTATTTGAAGCGTTACTCCTCCTGGACAAAAGTTTTCACTGTGCCTTTTGTATATATTCTCGATGCAGTTTCTGTGATTCATCATAAATTTGAATTTTCAAGGGTTGCAGTAAGCTTGCAGTTTTGCAGCGCAATGTAGGCTAGTGCTGGACTTCCAATAAATGTTCAAAACACAGACTGTTTGAAGCGTTACTCCTCCTGGACAGAAGCTGGCATTGTGCCTTTTGTATTCAATCACGATGCATTTTCTGTGCTTCATCGTCAATTTGAAGGTCCAAGGGCTACAGTAAGGCTGCAGTGGTGCTTCGGATTGTATTACTGGACTCCCAATAAATGTTCAAATACAGACTGTTTGAAGCATTCCTCCCCCTTGACAGATGCCGGCATTGGGCCACTTGTATTCAATCCCGATGCAAATTCTGTGTTTCATTGTTAATGTGAAGGTCCAAGGATAACAGAAACGCTGCAGTGGGGCATAGAAATCGTCTATTGTACTGCCAGGAAAAAGCACAGACTGTTTGAAACGTTACTCTCCCTGGCCAAGAGACGGCATTGTGATATCATGTTTTTACTTCCGATGGAATTTTTGTGTTTCATCGTCAGTATGTACGTCGAAGGTTTGCAGTAAAGCTGGAGTGTTGCACCGGAATCTACTACTGGACTCCCAGGTAAGGTTCAATTCACAGACTGTTTGAAGCGTGACTTATTCTGGACGGAAGTCAGCATTGTGCCTTTTGTATTTAATCCCGATGCAATTAATATGTTTCATGGTCTAAGTGAACGTCCCAAGATTCAGTAAGCCTGCAGTGGTGCATCGGAAACTACTACGGGACTCCCAGGAAACTTTCAAAGCACAGACAGTTTGATGCGTTACTCCTCCTGAGCAAAAGTCTGCATTGTCCCTTTTGTATTCATGCCCGTTGCAATTTCTGTCTTTCATCTTCAATGGGAAGGTCCAAGGGTTACAGTAAGACTGCAGTGGTGCATCGGAATGTACTACTGGACTCAAAATAAAAGTTCAAAAGCCCAGACTCTTTGAAGTGTTACTCCTCCTGGACAAAAGTTTGCATTGTGCCTTACTTATTTAATCACGATCCAGTTTCTGTGTTTCGTCATAAATGTGATAGTCCAAGGGTCACAGTAAGGCTGCAAGTGGTGCATCGGAATCTACTACTGGATTCCCAGGGAAGGTTCAAAGTAAGGAGTGTTTGAAAAGTTACTCATGGATGGAAGTCAGCATTGTGTCTTTTGTATTCAATGGGGATTCGGTTTGTGCGTTTCATCGACAATGTGAGGGTCCAAGGGTAACAGTAAAGCTGCAGTTGTGCATCGGAATTTACTATTGAACTACTAGGAAAAAGCAGAGACTGAAGCATTACTCCCCCTGGACAGAAGTCGGCATTGTGATATTTTGTATTCAATTCCGATGGAATTTCTGTGTATAATCGTCAGTATGAAATTCGAAGGATTACAGTAAAGTTGCAGTGGTGAATCGGAATATAATACTGGACTCCCAGGAAAGTTTCGAATTACACTCTGTATGAAGCTTTACTCCCTCTGGACAGGAGTCGGCATTGTGCCTTTTGCATTCAATCCAGATGCAATTTCTGTATTTCATCGTCACTGTGAAGGTCCAAAGGCTACAGTAAATTTGCAGTGGAGCATTGGAATTTACTACTGGACTCCCAGAAAAGGTTCTAAGCACAGACTGTTTGAAGCGTTACTCACTCTGGACGGAAGTCGGCATTGTGCCTTTTGTATTCAATCCGGGTGCGGTTTGAGTGTTTCATTGTCAATGTGAAGATCCAAGAGTAACAGTAAAGCTGCAGTGGTGCATCGGAATCTACTCATGTACTCCCAGGAAAAAGCACAGACTGAAGCGTTACTCCCCCTGGGCAGAAGTCGGAATTGTGATATTTTGTATTGAATCCCGATGGAATTAATGTGTTTCACCGTCAGTATGAAGGTAGAAGGTATACAGCGAAACTGCAGTGGTGCATCGGAATCTAATACTGTACTCCCAGGAAACTTTCAAATTACATACTGTATGAAGCGTTACTCCTCCTGGACAGAAGTCGTCGTTGTCCATTGTGTAATCAATCCCAATGCAATTTCTGTGTATCATCGTCAATGTGAAGGACCAAGGATTACAGTAAATATGTCGTGGTTAATCATAATGTAATACTAGTCTCCCAGGAAAGTTTTTAACACAGACTCTTTGAAGCGTTACTCCTATTGGACACAAGTGTGTATTGTGCCTTTTGTATTCAATCTTAATGCAAATTCTCTGCTTCATCGTCATTGTGAAGGACAAAGGGTTACAGTAAAGCTACAGAGGTGCACCAGAATCTAATACTCGACTCCCAGGAAAGGTTCAAAACACAGACTGTTTCAAGCGTTACCCCCCTGGACAGAAGACAGCATTGTGCCTTATGTATACAATCACGATGCAATCTCTGTGATTTATCGTCAATAAGAAAGTCTAAGGGTTACAGTAAACCTGCAGTGGAGCATCGGAAAGTACTACTGGACTCACAGGAAAGGTTCAAAGCACAGACAGTTTGATGCGTTGCTCTCCCTGGACAGAAGTCGGCATTGTGCTTTTATATTCAATCCCGATGCAATTACTGAGATTCATCGTCACTGTGAAGGTCGAAAGGCTACGATGGACCTGCAGTGGTGCATTGGGATCTACAACTGGTCTCCCAGAAAAGGTTCTAAGCACATACAGTTCGAAGCATTGCTGTCCCTGGAGAAGAGTTGTAATTGTGTATTTTGTATTCAATCCGAGTGTAATTGGTGTGTTTCATAGTCAAAGTGAAGTTCCAAGGGTAAGTGTAAAGCTGCAGTGGTGCATCGGAATCTACTTTTGTACTCACTCACAGGAGAGGTTCAAAGCAAAGAATGGTTGACGCGTAACCCCCTTGGACAGAAGTAGGAATTGTGATATCTTGTTTCCAATTCCGAAGTAATTTCTGTGTTTCATCGTCTTCATGAAGGTCGAAGGGTTACAATAAACGTGCAGTGATCCATCGGAATCTAGTACTGGACTCCCAGGAAAGTCTCAAAGCACAGACTATTTGAAGAGTTACTCCCTCTGGACAGAAGTCGGCATTGTGCTTTTTGCATTCAAATCCGAAACAATTTCTGTGTTACATTGTCAGTGTGAAGCTCCAAGGGCTACAGTAAGTCTGCAGTGGTGCATAGGAATATACTACTGGATTCCCAATAAGTGTTCCACGCACAGACAGTTTGAAAAGTTACTCCCCCTGGAGAGAAATAGACATTTTGACTTTTGTATTTAACCCAGATGCAATTTCTGTGTTTCATCGTCAATGTGAAGTTACAAGGATTACTATAAACCTGTAGTGGTGCATCGAAATCTACTACTGGACTCCTAGGTAACGTTCAATGCGCAAACGTTTTGAAGCGTTACTCCCCCTGGACAAAAGTTGGCATTGTGCCTTTTGTATTCAATCCGGATGCAGTTTGTGTGTTTCATCGTCAATGTAAAGGTCGAAGGTACACAGTGAACCTGCAGTGGTGCAACGGAATCTAATACTGGTCTCCCAGGAAACTGTCATATCACAGACTATATGAAACGTTACTCTTCCTGGACACAAGTCGTCATTGTGCATTTTGTATCCTATCCCGATGGAGTTTCTGTTTTTCATCGTCAATGTGAAGGTCCAACGGTTACATTAATGCTGCAGTGGTGCATCGCAATCTAATACTGGACTGCCAGGAAAGATTGTTTGAAGCGATACTCACTCTGGACGGAAGTCGGAATTGTCCCTTTTGTATTCAATCCGGATGCTGTTTGCGTGTTTCATCGTCAATGTGAAGGTCCTAGGGTAACAGTAAAGCTGCAGTGGTGCATCGGTATCTACTATTGTACTGCCAGGAAAGGTCACAGACTGTTTGAGGTGTTACTGCCCATGGACAGAAGTCGGCATTGTGGCTTTTATGTTCAATCCCGATGCAATTACTGTGTTTCATCGTCATTGTTAAGATCCAAGGGTTACATTAATGCTGCAATGTTGCATCGAAATCTTATACTGGAATCCCTGGAAAGGTTCAAAGCACAGACTGTTTGGAGCGTTATTCACTCTGGACGGACGTCGGAATGTGCCTTTTGCAATCAATTTGAAGCGTTACTCACTCTGGACGTAAGTAGGAAATCTGCCTTTTGTATTCAATCCCAATGCAATTTCTGTATTTCATGGAGAATGTGAAGGTCCAAGGGTTACAGTAAGCCTGCATTGGTGCATCAGAATTTACTACTGGACTCCCAATAAATGTTAAAAGCACAGACTGTTGTAGCGTTATTCCCCCTTGACAGAAACCGGCATTGTGCATTTTGTATTCAATCCCGATTGAATTTATGTGTTTCATCATCCATGTGGAGGTCCAAGGGCTACAGTAAACCTGCAGTGGTGCATCGGAATCTACTGCTGGACTTCCAGAAAAGGTTCAAAGCACAGACTTTTTGAATCGTTACTCCCACTGGAGAAAAGTTGTCATTGTCCCTTTTGCATTCAATCCGAATGCTGTATGTGTGTTTCATCGTCAATGTGGAGGCCCCAGGGATTTCAGTAAGTCGGCATTGTGCCTTTTGTCTTCAATCCCGATTCTGTTTCAGTGTTTCATCGTCACTATGAAGGCCCAAAGGCTACAGTAAATCTGCAGTGGTGCATCGGAATCTAATACTGGACTCAAAGGAAAGTTTCAAATTACATACTGTTTGAAACGTAGCTCCTCCTGGACAGATGTCGGCATTGTGCTTTTTGTATTCAATCCGGATGCAATTTCTGTGTTTCATCGTCAATGAGAAGGCCCAAGGGTTACAGTAAACATGTTGTGGTTAATTATTATCTAATACTGGTCTCCCAGGAAAGTTATTAACAGAGACTCTTTGAATGGTTACTCCCCTGGACACAAGTGTGTATTGTGCCATCTGTATTCAATCCTAATGCAATTTCTGTGTTTCATCGTCTATGTGAAGGTCCAAGGTTTACAGTGAGCCTGCAGTGGCGCATCGCAATTAACTACTGGACTCCCACGAAAGGTTCAAACACAGACTGTTTGATGAGTAACTCCCCCTGAACAGAAGTTGGCATTGTGGCTTTTGTATTCAATCCCGATGCAATTTCTGTGATACATCGTCAATACGAACTTCCAAGGGTTACAGTAAGCCTGCAGTGGTGCATCGGAATCTACAACTGGACTCCCAGGAAAGATTCAATCCAAAGACAGAGTGACGCGTTACATCCCCTGGACAGGGGTCGGTATTATGCCTTTTGTATTCAGTGCCTATGCAACTACTGCATTTCATCGTCAAGTTTAAGGCCCAAGGGATACATTAATGCTGCAATGTTGCATCTGGACTCCCAGGAAAGGTAAAACGACAGATTGTTTGAAGCGTTACTCACTCTGGACGTAAGTCAGAATTGTGCATTTTGTATTCAGTTCCGATGCAATTTCTGTATTTCATCGACAATGTGAAGGTCCAAGGGTTACGGTAAGCCTGCATTGGTGCATCAGAATGTACTACTGGACTCCCAATAAATGTTCAAAGCACAGACTGCTGTAGCGTCACTCCCCCTTGACAGAAACCGGCATTGTGCATTTTGTATTCAATCCCGATTCAATTTGTGTGTTTCATCGTCAATGTTAAGATCCAAGGGTTAAATTAATGCTGCAATGTTGCATCGGAATCTTATACTAGACTCCCTGGAAAGGTTCAAAGCACAGAATGCTTTTAACCGTTATTCACTCTGGACGTAAGTCTGCATTGTGACTTTTGTATTCTATCCCGATGCAACATCTGTGTTTCATCGGCAATGTGAACATCCAAGGCTTACAGTTGGCCTGCAGTGGTGCATTGGAATCTACTACTGGACTCCCAGGTAAGGTTCATAGTACATGCTGTTTGAAGCGCTGCTCCCCCTGGACATAAGTTCGCATTGTGGATTTTGAATTCAATCCCGATGCAATTTCTGTATTTAATCCCCAATGTGAAAGTCCAGGGGTTACAGTAAACCTGCAGTGGAGCATCGGAATCCGCTACAAGACTAGCAGGAAAGGTTCAAACACAGACTGTTTTAAGCGTTACTCCCCCTGGACAGAAGTCGGCATTGTGCCTTTGTCTTCAATCCCGATTCATTTTCAGTGTTTCATCGTCACTATGAAGGCCCAAAGGCTACAGTAAACCTGCAGGGGCGCATCGGAATCTAATACTGGACTCAAAGGAAAGCTTCAAATTACATACTGTTTGAAACGTTACTCCTCCTGGACAGAAGTTGGCATTGTGCTTTTTGTATTCAATCCCGATGCAATTTCTGTGTTACATCGTCAGTGTGAACGTCCAAGGGATACAGTAAGAATGCCTTGGTGCATCGGAATGTAATACTGGTCTCCCAGGAAACTTTCATATCACAGACTGTATGAAACGTTACTCCACCTGGACACAAGATGTCATTGTGCATTTTGTATTCAATCCCGGCGCAATTTCAGTGTTTCATTGTCTATATGAAAGTCTAAGGTTTAAATTAAACCTGTAGTGGTGCATCGGAATCTGATACGGTACTCCCAGGAAAGTTTCGAAACACAGACTGTTATAAGATTACTCCCCCTGGACAGAAGTCGCCTTTGTGCCTATTGCAATCAAACCCGTTACATCGTCAGTGTGAACGTCTAAGGGATACACTAAGAATGCCGTGGTGCATCGGAATGTAATACTGGTCTCCCAGGAAACTTTCATGTCACAGACTGTATGAATCGTTAGTCCCCCTGGACTGAAATCGTCATTGCGTATTTTGTATTCAATACCGATGCAATTTCTCTATTTCGTCGTCAATGTGTATGCCCAAGGGTTACAGTGAACATGTCGTGGATAATCATAATCTAATACTTGTCTCCCAGGAATGTTTTTTAGCACAGGCTGTTTGAAGGGTTACTCCCCTGAACACAAGTGTGAATTGTGCTTTCTGCATTCAATCCTAATGCAATTTCTGTGTTTCATCGTCAATATGAAGGTCCAAGGGTTACAGTAAGCCTGCTGTGGTGCATCATAATGTACTACTGGACCCCCAACATAACTTCAAATCAACGACTGTTTGAAGCGTTACTCCCCCTTGATAGAAGCCGGCATTGTGCATTTTGTATTCAATTCCGATTGATTTTGTGTGTTTCATCGTCAATGTGAAGGTAAAAGGGCTACAGTAAACCACCAGTGGTGCACCGGAATCTACTACTGGACTCCCAGAAAAGGTTCAAAGCACAGACTGTATGATGCGTTACTCCCCCTGGACAAAAGTTGTCATTGTCCCATTTGTATTGAACCCGGATGCAGTTTGTGTGTTTCATTGTCAATGTGAAGGTCCAACGGTTACATTAATGCTGCAATGGTGCATCTGAATCAAATACTGGACTTCATGAAAAGGTTCAAAGCACAGATTGTTTGAAGCGTTACTCACTATGGACGGGAGTCAGGATTGTACCTTTTGTATTCAATGACAATGCAATTTCTGCGATTCAACGTCAATGTGAACCTCCAAGTGTTACAGTAAGCCTACAGTGGTGTATCGGAATCTACTACTGGACTCCTAGGAATGTTTCAAACACAGACTTTTAGAGGAGTTACTCCCACTGGACAGTAGTCGGCAATGTGCCTTTTGTATTCCATGCCGAAGCGATTTCTGTGTTACATCGTCTGTGTGAACGTTCAAGGGGTACAGAAAGCCTGCCATGGTGCATCGGAATCTAACACTGGTCTCCCAGGAAACTTTCGTATCACAAACTGTGTAAATCCTTACTCCCCCTGGACAGAAAACGTCATTGTGCATTTTGTATTCAATCCGGATGCAATTTGTGTGTTTCATCGTCAATGTGAAGGTCCATGGGATACAGGAAAGCTGCAGTGGTGCATCGGAATCTAAATTTGGAGTACGAGAAAGGTTCAAAAAACATACTGTTTGGAACGATACACCCCCTCGACTGAAGACTGCAATGTGCCCTTTTTATTCAATCACGATGCAATCTCTGTGATTTATCGTCAATACGAAGGTCCAAGGGTTACAGTAAACCTACAGTGGTGCATCGGAATCGAGTACTGGACTCCCAGGAAAGGTTCAAAGCAAAGACAGAGTGATGCATTACTCCCCCTGGACAGACGTCCGTATTGTGCCTTTTGTATTCAACGCCTATGCAATTACTGTGTTTCATCGCCAAGTTGAAGGCCCAAGGGTTACATTAATGCTGCAATGTTCCATAGGAATCTAATTCTGGACTCCCAGGAAGGGTTCAAAACACAGATTGTTTGAAGCGTTACTCACTGTGGATGGAAGTCGGCATTGTGCCTTTTGTATTCAATCCCGATGTAATTTCTGTGTTTCACCGTTAATGTGACGATCCAGTAGTTACAGTAAGCCTGCAATGGTGCATCGCAATCTACTACTGGTCTCCCAGAAATGTTCAAAGCACAGACTGTTTGAAGCGTTATCCCCCGGGACTGAAGTCAGTATTGTGATTTTATGTATTCAATCCCGATGCAATTTCTGTCTCTCATCGCCTATATGAAGGTCGAAGGGTTACAGTAAATCTGCAGTGGTGCATCGTGAACTAATACTGGACTCCCAGGTAAGTTTCAAATCACAGACTGTTAGAAGCGTTACTCCTCCTGGACAGAAGTCGTCATTGTGCCTATTATATTCAATTCCACTGCAATTTCTATGTTTCATCGTAATGTGAAGGCCCAGGGGTACAGTAAATATCCCGAGGTGCATCATAATCTAACACTGGTCTCCCAGAAAAGTTTCATATCACAGACTGATTGGTGCGTTAGTCCCCCTAAACACTATTGTGTATTGTGCCTTTTGTATTTAATTCTAAATTAATTTCTGTGCTAATCGCCGATGTGAAGGTTCAAGGGTTACAGTAAGCTTGCAGTGATGCATCGGAATCTACTACTGGACTCCCAGGTAAGGTTCATAGCACATTCTGTTTGAAACGCTACTCTCCCTGGACATAAGTTCGCATTGTGGATTTTGTATTCAATCCCAATGCCATTTCTGTGTTTAGTCCCCAATGTGAAAGTCCAAGGGTTACAGTAAACCTGCAGTGGTACATCGGAATATACTACAAGACTCGCAGGAAAGGTTCAATCACAGACTGTTTTAATCGTTACTCCCCCTAGACAGAAGTCGGCATTGTGCCTTTTGTCTTCAATCTCGAATCATTTTCAGTGTTTCATCGTCACTATGAAGGCCCAAAGGCTACATTAAACCTGCAGTGGTGCATCGGAATCTAATACTGGACTCCCAGAAAAGGTACAAAGTGCAGACTGTTTGAAGCATCACTTCCTCTGAACACAAGTCGGCTTTGTGCCTTATGTATACAATCACAATGCAATCTCTGTGATTTATTGTCTATAAGAAAGTCCAAGGGTTACAGTAAAAATGCAGTAGTGCATCGGAATCTACTACTGGACTCCCCAAAATGGTTCAAAGCACAGACATTTTGATGCGTTACTCCACCTGGTCAGAAGTAGGCATTGTGGCTTTTCTATTCAATCCCGATGCAATTTTTTTGTTTCAACGTCTATGTGAAGATCGAAGGGTTACCGTATAACCGCAGTGGTGCATCGGAATCTAATACTGGACTCCCAGTAAGGTTTCAAAGCACACACTGTTAGAAGAGTTACTCCCCTGACCAGAAGTCCTCATTGTGCCTTTTGAATTCAATTCCGATGCAATTTGTGTGTTACATCATCAGTGTGAACGTCCAAGCGAGACAGTAAGCCTGTCGCGGTGCATCGGAATCTAATACTGGTCTCCCAGGGAAGCTTTTAACTCAGGCTGTTTGAAGGGTAACTCCCCTGGTCACAAGTTTGTATTGTGCCTTTCGTATTCAATCATAATGCAATTTCAGTCTTTCTTCGTCAATCTGAAGGTCGAAGGGTTACAGTAAGCCTGCAGTGGTCCATAGGAATGTACTACTGGACTCCCAATAAATGTTCAAAGAGCAGACTGTTTGAAGCGTTACTCCCCCTTGACAGAAGCCGGAATTACGCCTTTTGTATTCAGTCCTGATGCTATTTGTGTGTTTCATAGTCAATGTGAAGGTGCAAGCGCTACAGTAAACCTGGAGTGGTGCATCGGAATCCACTACTGGACTCCCAGTAAAGGTTTAAAGGACAGACTGTTTAAAGCGTTACTACACCTGGACAAAAGTTCGCATTGTCCCTTTTGTATTCAGTCCGGATGCAGATTGTGTGTTTTATCGTCAATGTGAAGGCCCTAAGGTAACAGTAAAGCTGCAGTTGTGCTTCGGAATCTACTATTGTACTCCCAGGAAAAAACACAGACAGTGATGCGTTACGTCCCTTGGACAAAAGTCGGCATTGTGTTATTTTGTATTCAATTCAGATGGAATTTCTGTGTTTCATTGTCTGCATGAATGTAGAAGGTATACAGTTAACTTGCAGTGGGCATCGGAATTTAACACTGGACTCCCTGGAAAGTTTCGAATTACATAATGTTTGAAGCGTTACTTATCCTGGACAGAAGCCGGCATTGTGTATTTTGTAGTCACTCCAAATGCAAATTTCTGTGCTTCATCGTCAATGTAAGGGTCCAAGGGTTACAGAAATGCTGCAGAGGTGTATGAGAATCTAGTACTGGACTCCCAGGAAAGGTTCAAAGCTCAGACTGTTTGAAGCGTCACTCCCCCTGGACCGAAGTCTGCATTGTGCCTTTTGTATACAATTACGATGCAATCTCTGTGATTTAACGTCAATCTGAAGGTCCAAGGTTTACGGTAGACATGCAGTGGTGCATCGGAATCTAATACTGGCCTCCCAGGAAATGTTCAAAGCACAGAGTGTTTAAAACGCCACTCCCCCTGGACAGAAGTCGGCTTTGTGGCTTTTGTTTTCAATCGCGATAAAATTTTCTGTGTTTCATCGTCTATATGAAGTTCGATGGGTTACAGTAAATCTACAGTGGTGCATCGGAAATTTAATACTGGACTCCCAGAAAAGGTTCAAAGCACCGCCTGTTTGAAGCGTTCCTCCACCTGCACAGAAGTTGGCCTTGTGCATTTTGTATTCAATCCGCATGCAGTTGGTGTGTTTCATTGTCAATGCGAAGGTTTAAGGGTAACAGTAGAGCTGCAATGGTGCATCGGAATATACTATTGTACTCAAAGGAAAAGTTCAAAGCACAGACTGTTTGAAGTATTCCTTCCCCTGGACAGAAGTCGGCATTGTGATATTTTGTATTCAATCGCGATGCAATTTCAGTGTTACATCGTCACTGTGAACGTCAAAGGGATACAGTAAGCTTGCCGTCATGCATCGGAAGCTAATACTTGTCTCTCAGGAATCTTTCATATCACATACTGTATGAATCGTTACTCCCCCTGGACAGAAGTCGTCATTGTGCATTTTGTATTCAATCCCAATGCAATTTCTTTGTTTTATCCTCAATGTGAAGGTCCAACAGTTACGTTAATGATGCAATGGTGCATCGCAATCTAATACTGGACGCCCAGGAAAGGTTCAAACCACAGATTGTTTCAATGGTTACTCACTCTGGACGGAAGTCGGCATTGTGCCTTTTGTATACAATCACGATGCAATCTCTGTGATTTATCGTCAATACGAAGATATAAGGGTTACTGTAAACGTGCAATGGTGCATCGGAATCTACTTCTGGACTCTCAGGAAAGCTTCAAAGCACAAGCAGTTTGATGCGTTACTCCCCCTGGACAGAAGTCATCATTGTGCCTTTTGTATTCAATCCCGATGCAATTTCTGTGTTTGATCGACTATGTGAACGTCCAAGGGTTACATCGATGTTGCAATGGTGCATCGGAATCTAATACTGCACTCCCAGGAAAGGTTAAAACCACAGATTGTTTGAAGCATTACTCACTCTGGACGGAAGTCGGCATTGTGCCTTTTGTATTCAATCCCGATGAAATCTCTGTGATTTATCGTCAATACGAAGGTCCAAGGGTTACAGTAAACCTACAGTGGTGCATCGGAATCTACTACTGGACTCCCAGGAAAGGTTCAAACACAGACAGTTTGATGCGTTACTCCCCCTGGACAGAAGTCCAAAGACTACAGTGAACCTGCAGTGGTATATCAGAATCTACTACTGGACTTCCAGAAAAAGTTCAATGCACAGACTGTTTAAAGCATTACTACCACTAGACAGAAGTGGGCATTGCCCCTTTTGTATTCAATCCGGATGCAGTTTGTGTGTTTCATCATCAATGTGAAGGTCCTGGAGTAACAGTAAAGCTGCCATTGTGCCTTGGAATCCACTATTGTACACCCAGGAAAAAGCACAGGCTGATTGATGCGTTACACCCACCGGACATAAGTCGGCTTTGTGATATTTTGTATTCAATCCAGATGGAATTTGTGTGTTTAATTGTCAGTATGAATGTAGAAGGTATACAGTTAACCTGCAGTGGTGCATTGGAATCTAATACTGGACTCCCAGGAAAGTTTCAAATTACACACTGTTTGAAGCGTTACTCCTCCAGGTCAGAAGTCGGCATTTTGTACTTTGTATTCACTAGAGATGCAATTTCCGTGCTTCATCGTCAATGTGAAGGTCCAATTGGTACAGAAATACTGCAGAAGTGTATCAGAATCTAATACTGGGCTCCCAGGAAAGGTTCAAAGCTCAGAGTGTATGAAGCGTCTCTCCCCGTGGACAGAACTCAGCATTGTGCTTTTCGTATACAATCACGATGCAATCTCCTTGATTTATCCTCAATGTGAAGGTCCAAGGGTTTCGGTAGACACGCAGTGGTGCGTCGGAATCTACTACTGGATTCCAATGAAAGGTTCTAATCACAGACAGTTTGAGGCGTTACTCCCCCTGGACAGAACTCGACATTGTGGCTTTTGTTTTCAATCACGATACAATTTCTGTGTTTGATCGTCTATATGAAGTTCGAAGGGTTACAGTAATTCTGCAGTGGTGCATCGGAATCTAATACTGGACTCCCAGAAAAGGTTCAAAGCACAGCTTGTTTGAAGCGTTACTCCCCCTGCACAAAAGTTGGCATTGTGTATTTTGTATTCAATCCACATGCAGTTGGTGTGTTTCATTGTTAATGTGAAGGTTTAAGGGTAACAGTAAAGCTGCAGCGGTGCAACGGAATCTACTATTGTACTCAAAGGGAAGGTTCAAAGCACCGACAGTTTGAAGTGTTACTCCCCCTGGACAGAAGTTGGCATTGTGCCTTTTTCATTCAATCGCAGTGCAATTTCTTTGTTACACCGTCAATGAGAATGCCCAATTGTTGCTGTAAACATGTCGTGGTTAATCAAAATATAATACTGATATCCCAGTAAAGATTTTAACACAGAGTGTTTGAAGGGTTACTCCCCCTTGACACAGGTGTGTATTGTGCCTTTTGTATTCAATCCTAATGCAATTTCTGTGTTTCATCGTCAATGTGAAGGTCCAAGGGTTACAGAAAATCTGCAGAGGTGTGTCAAAATCTGATACTGGACTCCCAGGAAAGGTTCACACCACAGATCGTTTGAAGGGTTACTCACTCTGGACGGAAGATGGCATTGTGCCTTTGATATTCAATCCCGATATAATTTCTGTGTTTCATCGTCAATGTGAAGGTCCCAGGGTTACAGTAAGTCTGCAGAGGTGTATCGGAATATACTACTGGACTCCCAATAAATGTTCTAATCACGAACTGTTTGAAGCGGTCCTCCCCATTGACAGAAGCCAGCATTGGGCCTTTTGTATTCAATCCCGATGCAATTTCTGTGTTTCATCGTCAATATGACGATCTAAGGACTACTGTAAACCTTACAGCGGTATATCGGAAACTACTACCAAACTCCCAGATAAGATTCAAAGCACACACTGTTTAAAGTGTTACTCCCCCTGGACAAAAGTTGGCATTGTCCCTTTTGTATTCAATATGGATGCAGTTTGTGTGTTTCATCGTCAATGTGAAGGTCCAATTGATACAGAAATGCTGCAGAAATTTATCAGAATCTAATTCTGAACTCCCAGAAAAGGTTCAAAGCACAGACTGTTAGAAGAGTTACTCTTCAGGACAGAACTTGACATTGTGCCTTTTCCATTCAATCCCGATGCAATTTCTGTGTTTCATCGTCAATGTGAAGGCCCAAGGGTTACTGTAAACATATCGTGGCTAATCATAATCCAATACTCGTCTCACAGGAAATTTTCATATCACAGACTGATTGAAGCGTCACTTCCCCTGGACACTAGTGTTTATTGTGCTTTTTGTATCCAATCCTAAAGCAATTTCTGTGCTTCATCGTCAATGTGATGGTCCAAGGGTTACAGTAAAGCTGCAGAGGTGTATCAGAATCTAATGCTGGACTCCCAGGAAAGGTTCAAAGCACAGACTGTTTGAAGCGTCACTCCCCCAGGACAGAAGTCGGCATTGTGCTTTTTGGATACAATCACGATGCAATCTCTGTGATTTATCGTCAATAGGGACGTCCAAGGGTTACAGTATACATGCAGTGGTGCATCGGAATCTACTACTGGACTCAGCAACTCTGAAACAAGGAAGATTTTTTAGTTGTGCATGTAACATAACTAGAGAATTATAATGTATTAATATGGCATACTAATAGATTTTTTTAGATTTTGTTATTGTGGGGTGTATAGAAACACCAGAATTCATATGTTGCTATTCACCCCGCAACGTCTATAAACATAACCTAAAAAATTTGAAAATTCACAGACCTGATTTCATTTAAAGTGAATCAAAGCCAGCCATACAGTTTTACATAGATGTTATACCTGGTACTTACAATGACATTAACTGTAATATGTAGAATTCATGTTTACTTGCCAGAGAAGTTCAAAATAGATAGGAAAAAAACTTAAAAACTATCATCACAGACACAAGAATAAACATCAATCTACAATGCTGCCAACCCAGCAAAACATAAATCCCTTGTTAGTCTGAAGTGTTGCCAAACCAAAAACAATAATAGTTCAAATCAATGCCCAGTTCAACCTTATAGTATTCGAACTAATTGTATATATGTAGTTTTGTTTCTGTTCACCCTAATGTTTCTATTAACCCTGTTTTATGGTACTGAGTCTGGCGCAACTGGGGCCTTACTGGCCACACAAGCGTGATTACTGGTGAATGTAAGAATATGACAAGTTTCTGTAATCCTATTCACAGGTCCCCAGTTCAACACCTGGTCTGAGTTTGGATTAATTCATGCCATTCTACTTAGCTGATGTTTATGTGTGTAAATAACAGTCAAATAACGTTTGTAGGTCTCTAGAATTGTTCACAGACCAATCTCTACTGTATAGAGAAAACACATCGTTAAAGGACTGTTACAGATCCAAGAAGACAACACAAAGAAATCTGGTGCGTAAATAAATGAAAAAGCGCGATACTCTTTGACTACAAAATAAGCAATCAGTCACTGCACTCATTGCAGCTCTCTGATATACAGGGTGGTCCATTGACAGTGGCCGAGCCACATATCTCACGAAGTAAGCCACAAACGAAAAAACTACAAAGAACCAAACTTGTCTAGCTTGAAAGGGGAAACCAGATGGCGCTATGGTTGGCCCGCTGGATGGCGCTGCCATAGGTCAAACGGATATCAACTGCGTATTTTTAAATAGAAACCCCCATTTTTATTACATATTCGTATAGTACGTATAGATAAATGAATGTTTTAGTTGGACCACTTTTTTGCTTTGTGATAGGTGGCACTGTAATAGTCACAAACATATAAGTATGTGGTATCACGTAACATTCAACCAGTGCGGACGGTATTTGCTTCGTGATACATTACCCATGTTAAAATGGACCAATTGCGGGAAAGATCGATATTGTGTTGATGTGTGGCTATTGTGATCAATATGCCCAATGGGAGTGTGCTATGTATGCTGCTCGGTATCCTGGACAACATCATCCAAGTGTCCGGACCGTTCGCCGGATAGTTACGTTATTTAAGAAAGCAGGAAGTGTTCAGCCACATGTGAAAGGTCAACCACGACCTGCAACAAATGATGATGCCCAAGTAGGTGTATTAGTTGCCATCGCGGCTAATCCGCACATCGGTAGCAGACAAACTGCGCGAGAATCGGGAATCTCAAAAACGTCGGTTTTGAGAATGCTACGTCAACATTGATTGCACCCGTACCATATTTCTATGTACCAGGAATTGCATGGCGACGACTCTGAACGTCGTGTACAGTTCTGCCACTGGGCACAAGAGAAATTACGGGGTGATTAAAGATTTTTTGCACGCGTTCTATTTAGCGACGAAGCGTCATTCACCAACAGCGGTAACGTAAATCGCCATAATATACACTATTGGGCAACGGAAAATCCACGATGGCTGCGACAAGTGGAACATCAGCGACCTTGGCGGGTTAATTTATAGTGCAGCTTTATGGGAGGAAGGATAATTGGTCCCCATTTTATCGATGGCAATCTAAATGGTGCAATGTATGCTGATTTCCTACATAATGTTCTACCGATGTTACTACAAGATGTTTCACTGCATGACAGAATGGCGATGTACTTCCAACATGATGGATGTCCAGCACATAGCTCGCGTGCGGTTGAAGCGATATTGAATAACATATTTCATGACAGGTGGATTGGTCGTCGAAGCACCATACCATGGCCCGCATGTTCACCGGATCTGACATCACTGGATGTTTTACTGTGGGGAAAGCTGAAGGATATTTCCTATCGTGATCCATCGACAATGCCTGAAAACATGCGTCAGCCCATTGTCAATGCATTTGCGAACATTACGGAAGGCGAACTACTCGCTGTTGAGAGGAATGCGGTTTCACATATTGCCAAATGCATTAAGGTTGATGGACACCATTTTGAGCATTTATTGCATTAATGTGGTATTTACAGGTAATCACGCTATAACAGCATGCATTCTCAGAAATGAAAAGTTCACAAAGGTTCATGTATCACATTGGAACAACCGAAATAAAATGTTCAAACGTACCTACGTTCAGTATTTTAATTTAAATAACCTAGCTGTTACCAACTGTTCGTCTAATATTGTGAACCATATGTTTGTGACTATTACAGCGCCATCTATTACAAATCGAAAAAAGTGGTCCAACTAAAACTTTCATATTTCTTTACTTACTACACGAATATGTAATAAAAAAAGGGGGTTCCTATTTTAAAAAACGCAGTTGAGATCCTTTTGACCTATGGCAGCGCCATCTAGCGGGCCAACCATAGTGCCATCTGGTTTTCCCCTTCAAGCTAGACAAGTTTCGTTCTTTGTAGTTTTCTTCGTTTGACGCTTATTTAGTGAGATATTTGGCCCGGTCACAATCAATGGACCATCCTGTATATGAGTATCTGTTAGTACTGACTTAAGGGTTAACGACCATATAAACTCGAGCCTTGGGAAGAAAGATACAAGACTGGTATTTAAAGGAAGAATTTCATCGATGCATGGGCGTCCGTAGAAATTTACCTAAGTATGAATGTAAGGGGGGACGAGTTCTATTAATAGACGTTTCAGTTTAGAAGCGAAGAATACCGTCTTCTCTGTGAGAAAATACCGGTAATGAGAGAGTCGAAACAAGGCACTCGATTGTGGAGGGCTGATTTCTTTCCTTTGAGGTTCTTTTCTCTTCATCGTTTTTAAACTGACTGCTGTTTAGCTTAAGGCTAAGGGTAAGGCTATATGGGCGTTTTTCACTGTAGCAGTTTTAGGAAAAATGCCGCAACGTTTTCTTACCGCAGATACGTGGCTATACCATACGTTAAATAACGAGTTTTGTGCAATAAAGGACACAGATTCGGGAGCATACCGGCCACACCATGTATGGTTGACGTACCAGGTGGTTATAATTAAACTTTCCCTACTTAAAACGTTATAACACGTAACTAACTATCAATCTTGGCAGCATTAATGTCAAGTACATGGGAAAGAGAATTAATACAGATTCACTTCAACTGAAACACTTTTAATGTGCTGCTATGTAACGTCATAACATTCGTACCTGTACCATTACTGCTACAAAAGGATCTCAATATTTCGCTATTTCACTGTCACACTTCCCATAATTTGCATTTTTTACGACAAAACTGTAACTTTTTTTCGCTTGATCACTATGAACAACCACACTAGACGCCATCTTGCCTGAGTATGTTGTCAAATAATTTCCAAGTGATTTATTTAACTATTCTGGAGTTTGAGATAAAATATCTCTCAAGTTCATTGTCTATTATATATAAAACTTTATCATATACTAAATATTTGAAACCAGTTGGTTATACAGGTTCCAGACTGTCTTTATTCAGCAAATCACAAACCTATTAATCACGATGTTTTGGCAGCTTTCGAATTCTACCAAGAAAAGCAGAGTCTTTGGGAATATCAGCACCTAGTTTTGTTGCCATATCTCCATCTCTTTCCATACACAAGTGAAACCTAAGCCTGATCTATGCATTTGGTTGAAATGATCACTTGTAGCTTCTACTAAGTTGATTGCAGCAACAATATTACAGTCTTTGCCCTGAAGGAAATCATATACTGATGCACTTTTCTAGAAAACTTGAGAACAGACATAAAAGAAAAAGAAAATAAAAATTGAACTTTGCACAAAACCCTAATGCTTCTAAATCTCGTTCTGAATTTTCTGCCAGAATGTGTATTAGGGTTACAATGGTACCTTCAACTGTCTTATTCATAGCCAAACATAAGCCATAGTAACAAGTCCATCTAGTGTCACAAACTTTTTAATTTCATTTCTCCCCTCTTCAGTTTTCTTGTGCATCAATAAACATTTTCTGCACTGCTCCCCTACTCATAAAAGTTCCTGCAGTGTCATACAAAAAAAAAAAAAATCTGCTGTGTCTTGATCCCTCCACATGTTGCTATTATGATGAAATTCAACTTATGGTTCATACAGCATGTATAAATGGCTTGTGTGACTTCCCTGCTTAAAAGAGCTTGAACAACTACACAAGAACCACTCAGAACTGTAGTTTGTCCAACGCGGTTCTGCACTGAAGCACCTAGAACCGCTCAGCCACCGCAGCTGGCAAACATTATTCAATTACAGTTGATAGTTACTCAGTTTTTGAACAGTCTTTTGACTCATCAACAATTAGGGCAGAATACTGGGCTTGTTTTGCTTCATCTGGGATATGTTCTAGCACGATCATGATTATGGTGCTAAGAATTTCATTTTGTAATAGGATGACCAGAGCGAGTGTCGTGGTTGGGGTTGTAAGGCGTGGCTGGGTAGAAGAATGTGGCTGTTATTAGCTATCTTCCTCTTTATTGTTGGTTCTCCCAATACATTTTCCGATAGCTCAACCCCACCGCTCGTGTCGTAGTGGAGACATGCTGATGCGCGCAGTCCGAGGAATGCGACGCCGCGCTCGGTCAGTGGCTGCGCAGGCGTTCTCATGCTGCATATAGGGAGAATTAAACCCAGTTGCTCTTTTGCAATTACTGAAACACTCACTCATAAAACTAACCAATTCTGTTTTTCTGTCTTCAGTTTGGGCATGCAAAAATCGATACATACAACAAAATGCAGCATCACGTATGATACTATATTCCAGCCATGGACGAATTTCGTACCAACCTGGCGGGAATTTTCATTTGTCTCAGTACAAGTGAAAAGGAAAATGCCATAATAGACGTTGTTTTGATTCATCAGTAGGTTTTGTGGATGTATCACAAACTCAAGCAGATGCTGGGGCTATTGCTAGGAATAGAAAATAAATCGTTAATTTTATTTTCATTTTACAACTGTTTTAATTCTTCTGCTACTGTTTCATGATCATAAAAATGTTTTTATATACTTCATTTCCTGGATCGTGAAATTTAAACTCTTCAGTTACAGACAAAGAGATTGTAATGTCCTAATTTGGTTTAGTAACTTTTCGTTGGCGACTCAAGAAAACTGATATGCTAAGCTGTTCTGTCATGTTACTATGATCACATACAATTCACTACAATAAACAAATCACACGCCATGATGATACTAAATATGATTATATTGTTCACCATTAATGCAAACTATAAAACTTACGTGCCAATAGAAAACAAAAACTGGGGAAGAACTGTTGGTTCGATAGATCGATCGACTGGTTTGTTCACTTGTAGCTCAGCATGTAGGCATCAATATATAGGTTGACGTTAGCTTTTTTCATAAAATTCACTTCAACTATATTTGTTTCGGTTTACAGCTATAATACGGGACAATACAAATCTGTTTGACAAATTGATGGAGTGCTTTACCTGATGCCTATAAATATATACAGTTTATTTTAATTTTAGCTTTAGTCTTTTATTCTGAAATTTGACCATCTTTTTTGTGTACATCAGAAGGTGGGCCAAGAAAATTATAAGTGAGCCTGGGCCCACCCTGGAGCCGCCATTGTTTAAAGTCCAAACAACACAAATCACCACTTGGGGCACCATCATGAGAGAGGTGCCAATGTGGAAGGGGCATCAGAGGCGTCACAACCAAATATTTCTATACACGAAATATCACAATTAGTCCTTTTGCTGTTGCAGACATGCTCTCTCTCCATTATATGGCGAGGGTGGCTTTTTTTATGGCTCTACTACTCACTAAATGTTGGAATGCCCGTGCTGAGAGGTAGCGTTCTGGCCGATACAAAATAGTTACTCTGGTGTAACCGCCAGACGCCACAGTTGCTAGGTGGTAGCCTTTAAATCGGCCGCGGTCCGTTAGTATACGTCGGACTCGCGTGTCGCCACTGTCAGTGATTGAAGACCGAGCGCCGCCACACGGCAGGTCTAGTCTAGAGAGACTCCTTAGCACTCGCCCCAGTTGTACAGCCGACTTTGCTAGCGACGGTTCACTGACTACATACGCTCTCATTTGCAGAGACGACAGTTTAGCACAGCTTTTAGTTACGTCATTTGCTACGACCTAGCAAGGCGCCATATTCAGTCACTATAATTACTGTCTTCAAGTATGTATTCTGAACGGATAATATTGTGAATCATGTAAGTCAAGAGCGACGTTCATCATTAATGGATTAAAGTTAAGTATCAAACTAATTACGTCCGCTTTCTGAATTCTCATTCCTTGTCATTTCCAGACCTCACGTCAGTATAGTTCTTACCTCCTCACGCCAGCCTGCGTGAGCTAAAACGCGTGAATTTCGGCCTCCACTCGTAACACGGTGTTGGCTCTTCTGCTAACACAAAAGTTACCATTCGATATTTCGAAAACAATCAGATGAAAAAAATTGATGTTTGCGCATCTTATAGTCGGATATCTTCACTCAATAAGGATCTGAATTTCTTTTCGCTATCCATCATATTTACTGCGCGACGTCAAATTAAGTAAAACATTGCACAAAGTTTTTAAGAGTCTGCAGAGGTAAAAGTGCATTGCGTCAACGTTGTATGTGGTTAATTTTAGCCCTAAAATTGCTGAGAATGAAATGTGGGTAGAATATCGAAATTTTATTTAAAATTGAGAGGAGAACAATATCTCATTTCGTTCACTAATTATTGGGTTTTATATCCGACGGACGGTCGGGCGCAATGAACTCATTCAGATCCTTGCACATCGGGAATCACGTGGTCATAACAATAGTCATACCTCATAAACGATACAAGATATCGAAACGACGTTTTTTGCGAATGATAACACGCACTAAGGCACATACGTTGTATAATAAATACACCAAACATTTTTATTCAGCAAGACGTGTAAATAACTCGTCCACAGCAGCGGGAACTCAACAGGTCAGGACGCAGAAGTCCACAGCGCAATAGGAAAGTCCAAACGGCGAGCTTATACACGTCCACAGCACCTCGAGATCGGCATAGCAGGATGTGTATACACGTCCTCAGCAGAGAACGGGTTAGTAACGAAAACTAACATGGTCAGATGAGTATGAGAGAAAAGGGGAAGTGAGGTGGGGCACCAAATCATGAGTCACTTGTGTGAAAAAATATTCTCAAACCAGAGATGTGTGAGACACACTCATCACGAAGTATCACTACAAGTAAGAATTCTGACATTACTAACATATGATAAAGATCATAGCATTTATGAGTAAATGATTTCTATTCGAAATATCGGTCTTTCATCAATGTGACTGACTCCGTACATATTTTTGTAGTTTATCAACAAAACATTCGTTTCCAGACTAAGTTGTGCAGGTCTCACTACCTTCCTACAAAATTGACAGGTGCAATTCTCTAATACAAGACACTGTATTGAGCTAATAGTGCTAGGGACATCAAAAGTGGAAGTACGTCACTGCATCCACATTCCTGCTCCCCATAGTGGGAACGCAAATTTTGACAGGGACAGGGATTCCGAACAAGGCAACTGAAGTATGTAAAGAAGCATCTCACACCCTCTTGATAGGAAGTTCAAAATAATCCTATAGACCAAATTAGCAACTGTGGATAAAATTTTGGCATGGGCAGGAAAACTCGATACTAGTTCATGCGTACTTAGTTACAATGGAAGATGACCAATCTCACCAAAACTTATGCCAATGCCTGGGAGGCCCTTGTTCAGTATTAGGTGATAGTATTTTTAAAAATTTTAATTTTTCCTCTATTACCCATGTTTCTGGTATTTAACGAATCGTTACGAATGTCTCCTTATCTCTAACCTATCAGGATTGTTTCTCAAATGATAGATTAGAGTCTCGGTAATGGTATTCTACCTAAATGCTATTGGTGGTCTTAAATTGTAGAGCAAAGCAATTTGTGGGACAAAATTTTTCTTTGTATGTTACATCACGGTCCAAGAAAATGGTAAGCCACGTCCTCTTCCTAAGCCATGTCCAGCTCCCTCCCCCCTCCAATCCCTATCCTTCTCCTCCAACCACTGCCCAGTATTATACTGGCTATTAAAATGGAACAGCCAATGATATCCTAGTATTTTACCAACCATTGTAACGAAATAGCTAGTCCTTATCTTTATTCCCTGTACCTCACAGTGGTCAGTGAGCATAGTTCGATCTTTATACTACTCTTGGTGCAGGGTATACTGAATGCTAAAGTTAAATATTCTCACATCTAAAATATCTTTATAATATATCAAAATGCTTCTGACACTACCACTGATCAAACTTGCAGATTAAGCTACACTTCTCAAAGACCATATTTCGATCACTGCACCTCACTTGGTGTAAGGCACAATGGACCCCCAAATTAAATATTTACACATCTAAATTGTCACCAAATGAGGTAGCGCAGTGATTAGCACACTGGATTCACATTCGGGAGGATGATGGTTCAAACCTGTTTAAGGCCATACTGATATAGATTCTTCATGATTTCCCTAAATCGCTTCAGGAAAATGCCAGAATTGTTCCTTTGAAAGGGCACAGCCAACTTCCTTCCCCATTCTTCCCTAATTTGGTGGGACTGATGACCTCGTTCTTTAGTCCCTTCTCACCGAATCAAACAACCAATCTAAATTGTCAGTATTATTATTCTGTAGCTGTACAAAGCACATGTTAGCTAAAATAATATGCCTATCAAAGGTCATAATGTTAATTTCAAGTCTAAAATATATCTCAAAAATACATAAGCTTCATTAGCAACATAATGTTTATGATAATGTTATTTCCATATCCAAAATGTCTGTCAAAAATACATAAAGTGTGTAACTTGCAGTACTTCCATGTCTTGTAGTATTTATCAATAATGTCTAAGCACAAACAATGATAATGTCAACATTGTTTCCACGTTTATATCATCTGTATTATTGATCTATAAACACATGTTAGTTAAAATGATGTGTCAGTTACTGAAAGAGTGCAGTTATTGTATAACTTACACTTGACACTTAAAAAATGATTACGGTCTCTCAAATTAAGTGTCACAGTGCTATTTCCAAGTCTAAATTGTCTATATTATTAGTCTACAAAACACGTGCTAGCTATTATAATGTGTCAGCTACTGGAAGAGTGCAGTTACTGTGTAACTTGCACCTGACGCATAAAACACGACTGTTGGCTCTAAAATTAAGTTTGCAATGCTATTTCTATGTCTAAATTTTTCGATAATAGTACAAAACACATGTGGCTGAAAATAAAATGCTGCAGTAGCCGTTCACGCTTCATCCTACACCTAATTGAGGCTGTGTTGCAAGTATAAACTGAGCAAGCATCAGTTCAGGAGAAAAGAAAATAATGCACCAAGAAAAATATAATTAATGTTATTACCTGGCTACTATAGCTTTTTCAATTACTTTAGCTTTTCAATTACTTTTGATCTGGGATCTATCTTTGGTAGCATGTTTAGCCACCATTACGTTTTCTGACCCTTGAACATACCATACTGTACCAAAAATGGCACAGTTTAATGAGCTTTTTAATGCGTTGTATAGCTTAAACTGCAACACACAAGTATAACTATGAAAACTGGACAAGGTTCCATATAGAGCGGAAATTTCGTGCCTCAAAAATTCGATTATTGCACCAAAATAAAATGACTTATGAAAATATGTAAAGATTTTTTTATACAAAACACACATGGACTGTATATCATAATATGCAAGTATAAGTGCAGGTCACTGAGCATGGTCGAAAATTCAGTCTTTGGACCAAAATAAAATCGTCTGTTTTATTTATCAAAATATGTAAAGGTTTCGCTTACCAAACATACATGTCAGTACTGTCATACTTTAATTGTTCTATAACATTTTAAAAAATCACATGGTTCACTTATTTGGGCTACTGACATAAGTTATAGGCAAAACTGCGCTTGGCAATGAGTCTAAATCGATTTTTGTACCACACTTTAAAAACACTAAAAATTGTCTATATTATTTATCAAAAAATATTAGGGTTTGTTCCATAATATTACAAAACACACTGTCACTGTTGCTGATCTAACTTATAGCTTAAAGTGTGTACTTGTTGAAAACTGCTGTCTCACAGTGGAAAATACATGACACTTTGATGAACTAGCACACTGAACAGTAATAATAAGACATTCATATAGGTAAAAAAATGATGGTTGTTACGCTGTTGACTACCCACTTTCAACAACTTTTGAGTCATCCAAATATTGTAGTGACTCCAAGTTAGTGTATCAACTTCATTTTGCAGTACAAAATGTTTGGCATCTTCTGCTGATAATGCTAACTTATGTTACTGCACAATGGAGAGTACATGACAATTTGCCCCATACATCGCTATTTTACAGTAAAATAGTAACAAATTGACCCCCTACACTGCTGCGCAGTCAAGGGCGTCTTGCCATGGTTCGCACTGCTCCCTCCGTTGCAGGTTCGAGTCCTCCCTCGGGCATGGGTGCATGTGTTGTCCTTAGCATAAGTTAGAGTAAGTAGTGTGTAAGGCTAGGGACTCCCCCCACGAACCATAGACCTTGCCGTTGGTGGGGAAGCTTGTGTGCCTCAGTGACACAGATAGCCGTACCGTAGGTGCAACCACAACGGAAGGGTACCTGTTGAGAGGCCAGACAAACGTATGATTCCTAAAGAGTGGCAGCAGCCTTTTCAGTAGTTGCAGGGGCAACAGTCTGGATGATTGACTGATCTGGCCTTGTAACATTAACCAAAACGGCCTTGCTGTGCTGGTACTGCGAACGGCTGAAAGCAAGGGGAAACTACGGCCATAATTTTTCCCGAGGGCATGCGGCTCTACTGTATGGATAAATGATGATGGCGTCCTCTTGGGTAAAATATTCCGGCGGTAAAATAGTCCCCCATTCGGATCTCCGGGCAGGGACTACTCAGGAGGACGTCATTATCAGGAGAAAGAAAACTGACGTTCTACGGATCGGAGCGTGGAATGTCAGATCCCTTAATCGGGCAGGTAGATTAGAAAATTTAAAAAGGGAAATGGATAGGTTAAAGTTAGATATAGTGGGAATTAGCGAAGTTCGGTGGCAGGAGGAACAAGATTTTTGGTCAGGTGAATACAGGGTTATAAATACAAAATCAAATAGGGGTAATGCAGGAGTAGGTTTAATAATGAATAAAAAAATAGGAGTTCGGGTAAGCTACTACAAACAGCATAGTGAACACATTATTGTGGTCAAGATAGACACGAAGCCCACACCCACAACAGTAGTACAAGTCTATATGCCAACTAGCTCTGCAGATGACGAAGAAATTGATGAAATGTATGATGAGATAAAGGAAATTATTCAGGTAGTGAAGGAAGATGAAAATTTAATAGTCATGGATGATTGGAATTCGAGAGTAGGAAAAGGGAGAGAAGGAAACATAGTAGGTGAATATGGATTGGGGCTAAGAAATGAAAGAGGAAGCCGCCTGGTAGAATTTTGCGCAGAGCATAACTTAATCATAGCTAACACTTGGTTCAAGAATCATGAAAGAAGGTTGTATACATGGAAGAACCCTGGAGATACTAGAAGATATCAGATAGATTATATAATGGTAAGACAGAGATTTAGGAAACAGGTTTTAAATTGTAAGACATTTCCAGGGGCAGATGTGGACTCTGACCACAATCTATTGGTTATGAACTGTAGATTAAAACTGAAGAAACTGCAAAAAGGTGGGAATTTGAGGAGATGGGATCTGGATAAACTGAAAGAACCAGAGGTTGTAGAGAGTTTCACGAAGAGCATAAAGGAACAATTGACAAGAATGGGGGAAAGAAATACAGTAGACGAAGAATGGATAACTTTGAGGGATGAAGTGGTGAAGGCAGCAGAGGATCAAGTCGGTAAAAAGACGAGGGCTAGTAGAAATCCTTGGGTGACAGAAGAAATACTGAATTTAATTGATGAAAGGAGAAAACATAAAAATGCAGTAAATGAAGCAGGAAAAAAGGAATACAAACGTATCAAAAATGAGATCGACAGGAAGTGCAAAATGGCTAAGCAGGGATGGCTAGAGGACAAATGTAAGGATGTAGAGGCTTACCTCACTAGGGGTAAGATAGATACTGCCTACAGGAAAATTAAAGAGACCTTTGGAGAAAAGAGAACCACTTGTATGAATATCAAGGGCTCAGATGGAAACCCAGTTCTAAGCAAAGAAGGGAAAGCAGAAAGGTGGAGGGAGTATATAGAGGGACTATACAAGGGCGATGTTCTTGATGACAATATTATGGAAATCCCCCTGCGGGTCCAGGGTAAGAATAGGCCCGAGGTATTCCTGCCTGTCGTAAGAGGCGACTAAAAGGAGTTTCAACCGTTTCGGCCTTTCATGCGATGGTCCCCCTTGGGGTTTGACCTCCATTTTTCAAAATTCTACGGAAGTACGAGCCTTTTGGGGAAGGACGCCTTACGTGGTGTCTCACTGGTCCTCAGTGCACTAAGACCTTGGCACTCAGCATTGTAACGGCGTTGTAACCACACCCACTATTCCTCAAAATTGGCCTAAACGCCTGATGGGTTGCACAAGTTATGCCCATAGTGCGTCCCCATCTGCACCTACGATCATGATGGACTTTCCATGGCACCAGAAATCCAGCATGGTAGCCAGCCCGTTGTGGTGGGGTCGTCATGTACCCTCTAGGTTGTAGCCCCCTGACAACACAGGGATCGTACTGCTGATACCTGAGCTGCACCCTCCCCACGTCGGCCAAGGAGTAGATGCCCGTCCCCTTGGGGCATCAGGATTCCCGGCAACGGTCATCTTACCAGGTGGCCCTTGCAGAGGCTGGGTGGCGCCCATGGGGAGAGCTCCGGGTCGGAGTGGGTGGTATCGGGTCGGACGTTTCGCAGATGAAACGTCGACATGTATCAGGTCGCTCTGCGGCCGAGACTTTTAAAAAGAAAGGTACTGTCTCTGGTTCTGGTTCTCCTGCCCTTTCCCCCTTGGCCACTCCCTGGGAGGAAGGACAGGCCCGCCGGGTTGGGGCGAAGTACTTCCCCCACTATTTAGTCTGTTCTCGGACCGATGGGGGGACGTTCGCCACCTCCAAGCCCATGTTCTTTGTCCAGCACATCGAGGACATCTTCGGGGAAATCGAGGCTCTCAGTAAAATGCGTTCGGGGTCCGTTCTTATAAAGACCACCTCCGCCACTCAGTCGGCGGCGCTCCAGGCGTGCGACCGACTAGGGGACATCCCAGTGTCCATTGTCCCGCATCTGGCACTGAATAGGACGCAGGGGGTTATTTTTCATCGGGACCTCCTGCTGCAATCTGATGAGGAACTCAGGGCCAACCTGGAGCGCCGAGGCGTGCATTTCTTCCGGCGAGTCCAGCGCGGCCCCAAAGACCGTCGCATCGACAACGGGGCCTTTATCCTCGCCTTCGAGGGGGACGTTCTCCCGGAGAAGGTAAGGGTGATGTGCTACCGGTGCGACGTGCGACCTTACATCCCGCCTCCTACGCGCTGCTTTCGGTGTTTGCGCTTTGGGCACATGTCGTCACGGTGTGAGGCTGAGCCCCTTTGTGGCGATTGTGGATGTCCTCTTCGTGAGGAACATACATGCACCCCAACACCTCGGTGCGTCAATTGTCCTGGCATCCACTCGCCTAGATCTTTAGACTGCCCCGCGTATCAGATGGAGAAGAAGATTCAAGAATTAAAAACTTTGGATCTCCTCCCTTATTCTGAGGCTAGGAAGAAGTATGACTGCCTCCATCCCATGACGTTGACAACTTCGTTTGCCTCAGTCGTGTCCACTCCTTCCACAGTATCCTCACCCCTATCCTGTCCCCCCTCCACCTCCTCACCCCAACCGAGGTCTATGCCTCCGCCTCCCAAATCCCTCCCTTCCAAATCCTCCTCCCTCGCGGCCCCTGCCCCCTCTGCCCCAGGGGCCACCCTTCCTCCTCCTCCCCCTCCACCGCCTGAGGAGCGATCTTCTTCTCAGGCGTCCATCGGGGAAACGTTCTGGACCCCGGATTCCGAGGTCCGGCGTTCCAAAACGGACCCCGCGCGTGAGGACCTTCTTCGGGTCCAGCCCACCATCCCCGTGCCTCATCGGACTTCCCAGAAGGCCTCCAAGAAGAAGTCTTTATGCACCTCTCCACCCCGGCGCGTTTCGTCTGACGCTCCATCCGTGAGTCGCTGCTCCCGGCCGTCCTCAGTTTTGCCGGGACGCTCTGCTGCCAGGCGCTTAGCTGGCCTCTCGTCGGCGAATGATGCTGCCCCTCCTACGCAACCCGGCAAAGCGGCCGCAGCTGGCGTCGACTCGATGGAACAGGATCCGCCTCCCGCCGATTGTAGCGTTGTTCCCTCGAAACCTGGTCCTCCGTGGCCGTCGAGGTGACCAGCTCTTCACCCGTTTCGTTCCCCCCTTTTTTCTGACTAGCGATGGCTTTGTTACATTGGAACATAACAGGTATTCGATCTAATCGGGAGGAATTACAACTGCTCCTCCGCGTGCACTGCCCGCTGGTCCTTGGTCTCCAGGAAACCAAGTTGCGCCCAACTGACCGTATTGCTTTTCCCCACTATACCTCGGAACGGTCTGACCTCACCCCTGTGGACGGTATTCCAGCTCATTGTGGGGTCATGTTGCTCGTTCGGGACGATGTCTATTACCATCTTATCCCATTGACTACCCCACACCAAGCAATAGCTGTCCGTATTACTCTTTCTGCCTTTACTTTTTCCGTTTGTACCGTCTACACTCCATCGTCATCCGCAGTTAGTCGGACTGACATGATGCACCTGATTGTTCAGCTTCCTCCGTCGTTTTTATTGTTTGGCGACTTCAATGCCCATCATCCCCTTTGGGGCTCTCCTCCATCCTGTCAGAGAGGCTCCCTCTTGGCGGATGTCTTCAACCATCTCAATCTTGTCTGCTTCAATACTGGCGCCCCGACTTTCCTCTCGGACTCTACTCATACCTACTCCCACTTGGACCTCTCGATTTGTTCTACCACTCTTGCCCATCGGTTCGAGTGGTATGTCCTTTCTGACACCTATTCGAGCGGCCACTTCCCCTGTGTCGTTCATCTCCTGCACCACACCCCATCCCCACGTCCTTCGAGCTGGAACATACCGAAAGCTGACTGGGGACTTTACTCCTCCCTGGCGACCTTTCCAGACCACGACCTTCTCAGTTGTGACATTCAGGTCGAATACCTCACGGCTGTTATCATCCATGCTGCCGAACGTTCCATACCTCATACTACCTCTTCTTCACGTCGCGTTCCCGTCCCCTGGTGGAATGAGGCTTGTGGAGACGCTATCCATGCTCAACGACGTGCTTTACGCATCTTTCGCCGCCATCCTACGTTGGCGCATTGTATTGGATACAAACGACTCCGAGCGCAATGCCGTAGAGTCATCCAAGACAGCAAAAAAGCTTGTTGGGCCTCTTTCACCAGCGCCTTTAACAGTTTTACTCCCTCTTCTGTCGTCTGGGGTGGCCTGCGCCGGCTGTCGGGCATTAAGGCCCACTCCTCGGTACCTGGCCTGACTTCAGGTAATGAGGTCCTTGTTGATCCTGTGGATGTCTCCAACGCCTTTGGCCGCTTTTTCGCGGAGGTTTCAAGCTCCGCCCATTACCACCCTGCCTTCCTTCCCAGGAAAGAGGCAGAAGAGGCTCGGCGACCTTCCTTCCACTCGCTGAATCTGGAAAATTATAATGCCCCCTTTACTATGCGGGAACTCGAACGTGCACTTGCACTGTCCCGGTCCTCTGCTCCGGGGCCAGATGCCATTCACGCTCAGATGCTGGCCCACGTTTCTCCGGCAGGCAAAAGCTTCCTTCTTCGTACCTACAATCGCGTCTGGACCGAAGGTCAAGTCCCCATGCGTTGGCGTGACGCTGTCGTTGTTCCTATACCCAAACCCTGGAAGGATAGACACCTTCCTTCTAGTTACCGCCCCATTTCTCTTACAAGCTGTGTGTGTAAGGTGATGGAGCGCATGGTTAACGCTTGGTTAGTTTGGATTCTTGAATCTTGATGGCTACTTACCAATGTTCAATGCGGCTTTCGTCGCCGCCGCTCCGCTGTTGACCACCTTGTGACCTTGTCGACATTCATCATGAACAACTTTTTGCGAAAGCGCCAAACGGCAGCCGTGTTCTTCGATTTGGAGAAGGCTTATGATACCTGTTGGAGGGGAGCGATCCTCCGCACTACGCACAGGTGGGGTCTACGCGGTCGCCTGCCTCTTTTTATTGATTCCTTTTTAACAGATCGAAAGTTTAGCGTACGTGTGGGTTCCGTATCGTCCGACGTCGTCCTCCAGGAGAACGGAGTGCCTCAGGGCTCCGTCTTGAGCGTAGCCCTTTTTGCCATAGCGATCAATCCGATTATGGATTGCATTTCACCTAATGTCTCAGGCTCTCTTTTTGTCGATGACTTTGCGATTTACTGCAGTGCCCAGAGAACATGCCTCCTGGAGCGCTGCCTTCAGCGTTGTCTAGACAGCCTATACTCATGGAGTGTGGCAAATGGCTTCTGGTTCTCTGAAGAGAAGACGGTTTGCATCAACTTTTGGCGATATAAAGCGTTCCTTCCGCCATCCTTACATCTCGGTCCCGTTGTTCTCCCATTCGTGGACACAACTAAGTTTCTAGGGCTCACACTTGACAGGAAACTTTGTTGGTCTCTGCACATCTCTTATTTGGCTGCCCTTTGTACACGTTCCCTTAATGTCCTTAGAGTACTTATTGGTTCATCTTGGGGAGCGGATCGCACTGTCCTGCTTCGCTTGTATCGGTCCATAGTCCGATCAAAGCTGGATTATAGGAGCCTCGTCTACTCGTCTGCTCGGCCATCCCTCTTACGCCGTCTCAACTCCATCCACCATTGGGGGTTACGTCTTGCGACCGAAGCATTCTACACTAGTCCCATCGAGAGTCTTTATGCTGAAGCTGCCGAATTACCATTGACCTACCGGCGCGACGTACTGCTTTGTCGGTATGCCTGCCGGCTTTTGTCAATGCCCGACCACCCCTCTTATCAGTCCTTCTTCGCCGATTCTCTCGACCGTCAGTATAGGTTGTATGTGTCTGCCCTGCTGCCCCCTGGAGTCCGCTTTCGTCGCCTGTTTCGACAATTGGATTTTGCCCTCCCTACCACCTTCAGAGAGGGTGAGAGCCCGACACCACCGTGGCTCCAGGCTCCGGTTCATATTTATCTCGACCTCAGCTCGCTCCCGGAGGAGGGCACTCTGGCTGCAGTGTATTGCTCACGGTTTGTCGAACTTCGTGCGCGACTTGCCAGTCACACCTTTATTTACACTGATGGCTCCAAAACTGACGATGGTGTCAGCTGTGCCTTTGTCGTCGGGGCCGGCACCTTTAAATACTGGCTCCTCGACCAGTGTTCCAGCTTTACGGCCGAGCTTTTTGCTCTCCATCAGGCCGTTCAGTATGCCCACCGCACCGCCATTCATCGTATGTACTCTGCTCTGATTCACTCAGTGCTCTTCAGAGCCTTGGAGCTCCATATCCGGTCCATCCCTTGGTGCAACGGATCCAGCAGTCCCTCCATTCTTCTGCTGCTGATGGCTCTCCTGTCAGCTTTCTGTGGGTTCCCGGCCATGTAGGAGTGCCTGGGAATGAGGCTGCTGATGCTGCAGCCAAGGCTGCAGTCCTCCTGCATCGGCCAGCCTCCCATTGTGTCCGGTCATCTGACATTAGTGGAGTTGTTTGAAAGAGGCTTGTGTCTTTGTGGTGGGATACTTGGTCATCACTTCAAGGAAACAAGCTCCGGGCAGTAGAACCGTTCCCAACTGCTTGGACAACCTCCTCCCGACCATCTCGGCAAGAAGGATCCTTCTGACCAGGTTGCGGATTGGGCATTGCCGGTTTAGCCTACCTGCTCTCCGGTGACCCAGCCCCGCAGTGCCCTTGTGGTCATGCATTAACAGTGCGCCATGTTTTATTGTCATGTCCCCATTTTAGTCAATCTCGTGTTGTCCTGTCTCTGCCATCTACTTTACAGGATATTTTAGCTGATGACGCTCGAGCAGCTGCTCGTGTTCTTCGTTTCATTGCTTTGACTGGCTTGTCCAAAGACATCTAACTCCTTCACTTATTTTATCTGCATCTTTGTAAGAACTTTCTGGGGTCCCCCCCCCCTTGAGTTTTACTAGATTCTATGTGCTCTAACACTGCGACCTTAAACGCAAAAAAAAAAAAAAAAAAAAAAAAAAAAAAAAAAAAAAAAAAAAAAAAAAAAAAAATTATGGAAATGGAAGAGGATGTAGATGAAGATGAAATGGGAGATATGATACTGCGTGAAAAATTTGATAGAGCTCTGAAAGACCTAAGTCGAAACAAGGCCCTGGGAAGTAGACAACATTCCATTACAACTACTGACAGCCTTGGGAGAGCCAGTCCTGACAAAACTCTACCATCTGCTGAGCAAAATGTATCAGACAGGCGAAATACCCTCAGACTTCAAGAAGAATATAATAATTCCAATCCCAAAGAAAGCACGCGTTGACAGATGTGAAAATTACCGAACTGTCAGTTTAATAAGTCACAGATGCAAAATATTAACGCGAATTCTGTACAGACGAATGGAAAAACTGGTAGAAGCTGACGTCGGGGAAGATCAGTTTGGATTTCGTAGAAATATGGGAACACGTGAGGCAATACTGACCCTACGACTTATCTTAGAAGAAAGATTAAGGAAAGGCAAACCTACGTTTGTAGCATTTGTAGACTTGGAGAAAGCTTTTGACAATGTTGACTGGAATAATCTCTTTCAAATTCTGAAGGTGGCAGGGGTAAAATACAGGGAGCGAAAAGCTATGTACAATTTGTACAGAAACCAGATGGCAGTTATGAGTCGAGGGCCATGAAAGGGAAGCAGTGGTTGGGAAGGGAGTGAGACAGGGTTGTAGCCTCTCCCCAATGTTATTCAATCTGCATATTGAGCAAGCAGTAAAGGAAACAAAAGAAAAATTCGGAGAAGGTATTAAAATCGATGGAGAAGAAATGACATTGTAATTCTGTCAGAGACAGCAAAGGACTTGGAAGAGCAGTTGAACGGAATGGACAGTGTCTTGAAAGGAGGATATAAATGAACATCAACAAAAGCAAAACGAGGATAATGGAATGTAGTCGAATTAAGTCAGGCGCTGCTGAGGGAATTAGATTAGGAAATGAGACACTTAAAGTAGTAAACGAATTTTGCTATTTGGGGAGGAAAGTAACTGATGATGGTCGAAGTAGAGAGGATATAATATGTAGACTGGCAATGGCAAGGAAAGCGTTTCTGAAGAAGAGAAATTTGTTAACATCGAGTATAGATTTAAGTGTCAGGAAGTTGTCTCTGAAAGTATTTGTATGGAGTGTAGCCATGTATGGAAGTGAAACATGGACGATAAATAGTTTGGACAAGAAGAGAATAGAAGCTTTCGAAATGTGGTGCTACAGAAGAATGCTGAAGATTAGATGGGTAGATCACGTAACTAATGAGGAAGTATTGAATAGGATTGGGGAGAAGAGCAGTTTGTGGCACAACTTGACAAGAAGAAGGGATCCGTTGGCAGGACATGTTCTGAGACATCAAGGGATCACCAATTTAGTATTGGAGAGCAGTGTGGAGGGTAAAAATCGCAGAGGGAGACCAAGCGATGAATACACTAAGCAGTTTCAGAAGGGTGTAGGCTGCAGTACGTATTGGGAGGTGAAGAAGCTTGCACAGGATAGAGTAGCATGGAGAGCTGCATCAAACCGGTCTCAGGACTGAAGACCACAACAACAACAAGGCTAGGGACCGATGACCTCTGCAGTTTAGTCCCATAGAACTTGACACAAATTTCCAAATCTACCCCATACACAGGCCTGTTACAGCAAAATGGCAACAAATTGCCCTATGCATCATTATGTTACAGCACATTTGTAGCTGACTGCCACAATACATCACCATGTTACATAAAATTGTAACAAATTCCACCATACCCCAAATCAATGGTGACAGTGTGTGTATGTGATATAACCAGCGAGTGGGTGTCAGCTACTGAATCCCAAATAGTATTCTTAACACTGGCGGCTGCCATTATCCCAATTAAGGTGTCTACCATGAGCTGAAACGCATGTTGGATACTACTGGTGTCATGATAGTAAGTTTACATGATGATTGCTATCATCCTGATCAGTACAACTACCATTACTTGTAATGTATGATTTTACTCAACAATTAAAAAAATAATGCCCTGTCAGTTGGTCTCAGCTACTGGATCTCAAAACTGTATTCTAATACCAAAAGCTTGTAGTGTATGTGGGATAACCTGGCAGTGAGTGTCAGCTACTGGGTCTCAAATAGTATTCTAACAGCAGAAGTTGACACATGTGGCTATAACCCAACAGTGAGTATCAGCTATTGGCTCTGGATCTTATATAGTATCCCAAACACCAAACAAAATTCAAAGAAATGGGTCCATTCATCAGCACTACTTTACAAAATTGTAACAAATTGCCCCATACATCTACGTTGTCGCACGAAAGTGCAAGATATCACAACTCTTACACAAAATTATCAAAAATAGCCACATACATCAACATTCTTGCACAAAACGGTAGTAGACAGCCCTTTTCGTTGTCATTGTTACACAAACTGCTAAGAAATTGTTTCATACATTGTCATTTATGCTGATGTCATTTATACATATTCTTATTTAGCAACATATGGTGCAATTTGTTACAATTTCATGTCACAATGATGACGTACGATACAATTTGTTAGTTCTGTGAAACACGAGGTGTATTGGGGCAATTTGTTATAATTTCGTGTACCAATGACAATGTATGTGGCAATTTGTACAATTACATTTTTGCCTAATCTATAACTGTCTGCCTACATAAGTTACTGGTCAGCATAAATGGTTGGCACACGGAGGACCTGGGTTCAAGTCCTCCATACTGCCAAGGATTTTTCCTTGGTGGAGGACTGGTATGGGAAGTACTCAGCCTTGTGATTGCAACTGAGGAGCTACTTGACTGACTAGTAGTGGCTCCACTGTCCAGAAAATCTGCCAAAAGGCCAAGACAGCAGTGTGCTGATCACACATGTCCCTCAATAACACATCTGCTTGACACTGCAATGCGGAGGATGACACGGTGGCCAGTGGATACCCCTTTGGCATTCACGGCCTGGCCAGGAGCTGGTTTTTTATCTATAACTGTATGTAAAATGGGATAACTGGTTACAATTTTGCTGTATCATGGTGACATACAGGGTATTACAAAAAGATACGGCCAAACTTTCAAGAAACATTTCTCACACACAAAGAAAGAAAATATGTTATGTGGACATGTGTCCGGAAACACTTACTTTCCATGTTAGAGCTCATTTTATTACTTCTCTCGAAATCACATTAATCATGGAATGGAAACACACAGCAACAGAATGTACCAGTGTGACTTCAAACACTTTGTTACAGGAAATGTTCAAAATGTCCTCCGTTAGCATGGATACATGCATCCACCCTCCGTCGCATGGAATCCCTGATGCACCGATGCAGCCCTGGAGAATGGCGTATTGTATCACAGCCGTCCACAATACGAGTACGAAGAGTCTCTACATTTCGTACCGGGGTTATGTAGACAAGAGCTTTCAAATGCCCCCATAAATGAATGTCAAGAGGGTTGAAGTCAGGAGAGAATGGAGGCCATGGAATTGGTCTGCCTCTAGCAATCCATCGGTCACCGAATCTGTTGCTGAGAAGCGTACTTATACTTCGTCTGAAATGTGCAGGAGCTCCATCGTGCATGAACCACATGTTGTGTCGTACTTGTAAAGGCGCATGTTCTAGCAGCACAGGTAGAGTATCCCGTATGAAATCATGATAACGTGCTCCATTGAGCGTAGGTGGAAGAAACTAAAATGAGCTATAACATGGAAATTAAGCGTTTCTGGACACATGTCCACATAAAATCTTTTCTTTATTTGTGTGTGAGAAATGTTTCCTGAAAGTTTGACCATACCTTTTTGTAACACCCTGTATAGGGGCAAAGTGTCAAGTAGCCTCATACCCTAACAGTACCCATCATACATTCAGGGTAATGGTAGTCACCATGTCAAATGACCATCATTATGCTCAGTAGTATCAACCATGGCAGTCACCATAATTAAGGTTGTGGCAGTCACAGTCTACTGTTCAGCATGTTATTTCATCAAAGATTCTTGTAGTCTCCACTATGTAATAGCATAAGTTAGCAATGTCAGCAGAAGATCAAGAACATTTTGTAATACAAGATAAAGTTAATAACTTAGCATGGATGCACTATAATGCCTGGGTGACTTTCTAAAATAGCTGAAAATGGATAGTTCAAAGCATATCAACCCTCATTTCCAACCTGTATGAAGGTGTATCAATGTTGTTTCATTGAGGTGTCATGTAGTTTGAACTGAGTGACAGCATTTTTCAGTCATTGGCAAGTGCACTTATAAGCTGAAAGTTAGGTCAACAGTAATGTTACATGTGTTTCGTAATTTATACAACAGATCTTTAAATATTTTGATAAATAATGCACACACATTTTGTTCTCTTTAAAGCATAGTGCAGTAATCAAACTTTGCTTGTTGTGATGTGCACATTAATCTATTACATATATCAGTAGTGCCAATAATCTGTATTTTTTTTAACAATATTATAGAAGAATGAAATTACTTCAGTAGCATCTTTTATGTTTTGTACTTCAGATACACACATAGTTTGATTGCTTCAAAGACTGAATTTTTGTTAACAATCAGAGACCTGAAGCTATACTTGCATTTTGATAAATAACTTTGTTTTGATAAAAAGATCTCATTTTCAATACCTGGAACTTTCATCTTTGTGTGAAACTTTTTCCATCTTTTTCTTTTACATTATGTATCTGGTACTTTTAACAGAGCAGGAAAAGATAGATTACTACTTGCCATACAGATAACCTGCTAAGTTGCAGATAGGCCCAATTAAAAGACACTTACACATAAGCTTTCGGCCACAGTCAATTGGAAAAAGAGAAACACACACCATTCATTACTACAAGCAAGCACACCTCACGCATAGCCCACCCAGATATCCATGCAGTCTAATGCGCTGTTTCCCGAGTGGGAAGCCTCAGCGATTGAGGGCTGGTTCTCCTTATTCCACCTCAGTTACACTATGTCAAATTCTGTCTCCATGTACACGTAAACCATAATTACTCTATCACGCAAACATTTGGGGGTTACACTTGTCTGGTATGAGATGTTCCCTGAGGGGGGGGGGGGGGGGGGGGTCAAATGGGGGCTGAACTGCACAATAAACCTGGGTTAGGTGTGGGGCGGCAGTGGGGTGGGTGGACTGCTGTGGTCTGTTGTGGGGTTGTGAACTGTTAGGGCTATGGCAGGACGAAGCCTCTCCATCGTTTCCTGACTGCCAACTCTGGCAGCACAGGCTGGAGTGCAACTATACTGTGAGATAGAAGCAGTAATTTGAATGGGGTGAGGGAAGGGGAAGTACTAGCAGTGTATAGGTTAGGGAAGAGAGAAGTGTCATCTTGAGAGGTGTGCAGGTACTAGAACGCTAACAGGCGCAGCATCATGAGGTTGTGGAGCAGGGAGGTGGGGAAAATGGAATGAAAAAGGAGAGGAGCAGAGAAAGATGGACAGGTGCATTAGCAGAGGATGACAAAGAAAGAGTGTAGGCGATAAGAATGGGGAGGAGGTAATAGGACAGAGAGGGTGGGAAATGTTGGGTGGAGGGTGTGGGGACAGTATGTTACCATAGGTTGAGTCCGGGATAATTACAGGATCACAGAATGTGTTGTAAGGGTAACTGCCATCTGTGCAGTTTAGAAAAGCTGGTGGTGGATGGCTTGGTTGGTGAAGCAGCCATTGCAATCAGGCATGTTATGTTCAGCTGCATGTTGTGCCACAAGGTGGTCTACTTTCCTCTTGGCTATAGTTTGGTAGTGGCCATTCATCCAGGTGGACAGCTGGTAGGTAATCTTCATGTAGATTGTTCTTATTCCTATGACATTTAACTGGTGAATAAATAATGCTGGAACTTGTAGCGCAATGAAAGATAGATAGCTCCATGTCATGCATTTAAAAAATGTATTAGTCATTTACAATAAAATTCAGGTACAATGTGAGATATACAATCACAGCACATTACAATGTGTAAATACACCGATTTCCTAACCATATACAAATTACAGGGTGGTATTTCTGTTGTCACAATAAACTGCCAGCACATACACACACACACACACACACACATATATATATATATATATATATATATATATATATATATATATATATATATATATATATATATATAAAAAAACCGGGCCAAAGATATAGCTTGTTAGCCACGCTTTAAAGTTCTCTGTAGAACATTGTGTGTGAATTCCCAGTTATAATTTAGTTATCAGAGGAAGACTAAATTATTTTTGGATGTATTTACTTTTGCATGGATGGGTACACATACAGCAATCTAGAGCACTTAATACATTACATTACATTACCTGAAATGTCAGCAGCTGTTTCCAAAGTGGTAGCTTCAATGTGAGCAATGTTTGACATTCAACTAAATCAGTTTCCAGAGGATTAGATCAGATGCGGGGAGGAAGGCGGGAAGTATTTGCTTGATTCTGTGAGGAATGTAACGAAAAAGGACATTAGTGGATCATTCTACGTAAACAACACAAAGCAATCCTTTCAAGTTAAACATCTCTGATTTCTGCCACATTTTCTATGTTCAATCACCTTGGTAAGAGATGAACAGCTACCAATCTCTGCCATACACTGTCAGATGGCTTGCGGAGTATGGATGTAGATGTATATGAGAACCCTGTGGAAATTACAGGCCTGCAAAGTGAAACTAAAATTTGCTAGAATTGTGATTCTAATCTATATAGAGCAATGGACTTACCACCAGAAAATTAATTTAGTAGGCCCTTGCATTAATATGCAGTATGACTTCACATCCTCCAATTAATCTTTTCCCTTCCTATCCCAGACTGTCACTAGCCAGCAGTCAAGGTGACCCCGGGTATAGGGGAACCTTTCTTAACTTAAATGTGTTGTCTCCTAGAGACTTCCATAGAATAACATGAAAGTGTGTATATGTGCCACTTCCATTTTCATTTATCAGTGCAATATAATGAAACTATCAGGTTTCTTTCCATGCGGAAGGAGGTGTGCTTAGTAACTGTACTAATTTCAAGTAGTAAAGGGTACCCCTTACTACTTGACATTGAAACTAAATAACTCAAAATATACCACATACAGAATATATAAATATACTTTTATGAGGATTGGATAGGAAATTTACGCTTGTATTATAGATTTTAATTAAAATTGTACCAACCATCACCGCCTCACACATTATGATTGGCACTTTCGTCAGTGAAATTAATTTCATAATTGCGTTCTTGAATGCGCAATGACAGAACAAGCAGTGGCAATGGCCAACCTAAAGAAGTTTTTTTTTGTTGTATTGTTTATGCCTTCTGGCTGGATCAACGGAAGCGTCCGATTCCACCCGTCTGCTTTGACCCGTGACTTAATGGTATTGTGGTGTGTGACGTCACTACGATGCGGAGTTTTTGAGTTGGTTGTGTTTCTAGGTGCCATGTTGTTATATTTGCTGGTGCCCTCTGCTGGTAAATGTAGACGTGCTGAGTTTAACGGGTAACATTGTGTTCATTTGAGTTTGGGTTGTCATCGTGCTAAAGTGGTTTTGAGTTCCTGTAGTTAGTGCGATAACGTGGGTTGTGAAGTATTTTCAGTGAATTATTTAGGCGAATAGCCTAGGAAGAAATTGACTCCTTGCGAGAAAACGTAAAAACTGAAAATTGTGACCGGAGTGTTGCGGCATTTTTTGTAACACAACTAGAAAAAAAAGGAAGACCTTAAAGAATATGGTACCATTGTCTAGGTGAAAGATACGTATGCATGAGACAATACAAATTTAGGCTGAAGTTCTGTAGAAGCCAAACTATTTTATTGTTGCCAGTGCCACATAAGCTTTCTGTATATGTGATTCACACACTTTTAACTTTTGCTGCAGGGTTTTAAAGGTGGAAAGAGAATGTAGCAACGCATCAGGAACATTCGTTATGGTCATATAGTGCAGTATTTGTTTCATGCAGTCCCGCACTGCTAGTATGTTCTTACATCCATGTCTCAATTAATAAAGCACGATAAGATGGGTTGGAATGACACTGACGAAATTACATACAAATAGTGTTTAACAACAGAGATCAAGGTACTGCGGTGTTTGCTACGACTTTAAACAGCTTCTACAACACTAATTTATCACCCAGCAGGAGCTGCAAATCTTTCGGATACTAAAGACGAACGCAAAGTAAAATGATCTCGCGTTCGTAATACGCAGGTATCACAACAGTTCACAGGGAAAAATTCACCCATTACAAATGCAAATACTAATTAAGTCTGTCATATATGGTCATTACACATTTCTACATGATCCCACTCTTTTGCTCTTTAATTTTGGTGAGATGATAACAAATAAATAGGCAAAACGATTTTGGCTTATTTATGCACAGCCTTGACTTATCCGCGTTATTACCGACAGACATTCCTTTACAGAATTAATTATACTAAACGAGTTGATGGAAAATTGCGCTCATTGCAATTAACAAATATCAGATTTTTAAGCTAGACAGAAAAAACACCATGAAACGCGAAAGATAATGTGGATCACAATTTCATTTTTGTTTTTTATGAAAATGTTTTCAATTAACAATTCAGTATTGATATTTTTATTTCTTTAATAATGCGCTATTTCGCTAGTGGCATCTGGAAAAATGAAATTCGTACTAATTACTGAATATTTTCGTATTTCTTATTTTTATGACTCACATATCTCCCCTTCTAACATCCTTGATTACGTCTTTGACAGCAGAATACTTCTTTGAACGCTATGCAGAGGAAAACAAAGACGCGTGAATATTTAAGTTTTGGCGGCAGTGGTGTGTTGTTCGCTCATCGTGTAAGGTTGTTGTCGTCGAAGACTAGCAAAATGGCTGGTGTTTTTGGCATTCATGTGGGTAATTCTTCTGCCTGCTTGGCGTATTGTAAGGTTGGTAATGTTTTTCATATTTGTTGTTCACTGAGAACTTCTAATGTGCCAGAAGTGAAGTCATGAACGATTATTTTTCTAGCTCGAACGTATTCGTGAGAAACGTTCTAATAAGATCATATCAATGTAACTTTTACATTATTTTACGTTTTGTTTCTCAGGATGGGAAAGTTGATATTATAGCAGACGACAGTGGCAACAGAATAATGCCTGCAATAGTCGCGTTTGTAGACGGTGAAGAGGTAAGGAAATTTTGTACTAAGCAGCAGTTTATTTGAATAGTGCCCTCTAAGCTGAAATTGCCTGTTACTTCTTAATTTAGTTGGTTTACCACTGTTCCGTAATTCCGCTTCGTGGTCAAAATTTAAGAGATCGAATGTGTTTCAGGCTGTTGGACTCCCAGCGAAGGCAGCTCTTGTTAGAAATGCCACATGTGCTATTGTTCGGAATAAGAAACTCTTAAATGACAGTATTCCTGACGACGAACTTGAGCATCCTATAAAGTCAGTGAAATGTAAAATAGTGACCGAAGGAGGCCTGAAATATGAAATCCGAGATGAATACAAGATTGCTGCGTATACCCCAGAAGGAGTCATGACCCGCATATACAAAAAGCTGTTTGGTATGTAGAAATGTTTTTATGCGTAATGCCCCAATCTCATATTCCTACGAGTAGCTAGTATGGTTCAATCCATGTAATCTCACAGGGGGTGAAAATGTGGCTATTTCAGAATTTAATCATATTTGGAACATGGATGCCCACATGTCTCAGTAGTAAAACTGCCAAATAGCACTTTTCTAACTCTTACCATTTTTGATAAATTCAGGTTTGAAGATTCATGGGTGGGTACCCAGTCATTAGTGAGGAACCGGTTTCCGTATTCTCAGACACTTGCTATTCAGTAATGAGGTGACCTACAGACATCAAGTATTTTAGTCATGTACTGTGTGAGTCATTAAGTTGATATATTGCATAAAAAGTAGGATACATCTCTGTTTTTTATGAAAAACGTTGAGAATTGCTCTTTCTCCGTGATGTGCTTTACATGTGTGATTTTTTAAAAATTATAACTTCACAGAGGGAAAAAATGCAGACTTCATCTTACGCACTATAACTCTTTAGTGCTAGCATTAAGTATAAATAACAATGACAAGCTTTTGGCATTTAAATTGGTAGTTCTTACCTTCACTTAAAGATGACTCCATCACAAAAAAAAGGCAAATTTGACGAATTTCAAAGTCCTGTGGGGTACATAGATAATAGAATCACAATATGATTTTTTGCTGAAATGTTTGTATATCTGTCAGCAATCTTATCTGCAAAGAATACAGGGCATTAATAATAAAAACGTGTATTCCTTGAAAAATTGACCTGTAGGTCAGAACTGTAAACAATTTAGAGCTGAAAACAGTTATGAATCATTTTTCTCAGTTTGTATGTTGTATTTCTCTGTTAAGTGTCTTTCCTGTGTAAAGAATTGAGGGACAATGTGGGTGCACAAATGAGGTGATACATCCATATTCTGTCACTGCAACTTAAAAAGACAAGTTAAATGAAACATAAGAAATGGTGTAAGCAGTAATGAGACACAGTAATAACTTTAAATGTGTACTTATATGTACAGATATAAAAATTTTACAAAGAACATTTTGATAAACAAATTCAAATATAAAGAAGGAAACTAACTTTAAAACCCTTCCACTTTGCATATAACTGTTTTCCTCGACATCTTGATGCAGAAGCAAAATGAGTTCACTTAAATGTGAGAGATATTATTTTTTTCCAAAGTACTTATTGTCATGTTTATACAACTCCTCACTGTGTCTTTGTAATGATGGGAATCTGCCTGACATGTGGCATTGGAGAAGGGGACCCAAACAGCATCTTTCCAAGCTAGCCATGAAGGGAATTGTAAATCAGCAGTAGGCATGCAGTTAATCTCAACATCTTTAAACTCATGTGATGCCTGGGAAATGGGTCCTGTGTGCCAGATTTTGTTGTATTTGAAAGCCACGTTCTGCCTGACTTGCAGCCTTTTCTGCAAACCATTTCATGAGCTCCCATTGTGACACTGCTCCTTTTTTATATGTTGGAAGTCTCTTTATTATAAAGGTGTTAATTATAGTGAGTAGTAATGTGTGGTGCAATCATATTACTGGAAATGTCATTGCTATACTGTACCTGTGTTCTGAGAAACCTTAATGTTATTTGATCTGTGAAGAAGCAGAGCATATTAGCACTCGGTATTGTCTGGAGTGCCCTGTGAACAATGCAACCAATTTTCCGATATAAGGAGCTCCTCACTCAGAAATGTAGAATTCAGCTCGTAGTGGACAGTTTCAAGTTTTTATTATCTGCTCCACCTTTATTGAGTATTGTCAGAGTAACTTCTACTGTTGGTGTCCTAGAGCACATCGGACTTGGAGAAAGAACAATTAAAGAGAGTCATGGTGTAATTGCTGCTCCAGAATGCAGGAGTGGTCAAAAGATGTTACCTGGAATTGTCACAGAAGAAGTAGTGATATCTCACGAAAATGATAATATTTCAAGACTTTGTGCAAGGAATTAAAGACTCCTTCCACTATGGTTCATAACAAGAAGATTCACATAAAATTGCATGAAGGTTTCTTGAAATACAGGTACAGCACAATGACAGTTTCAGAAACCCAATTGAAACAAGCATTTCTAGTCATTGCTACTATCACCTTTCTAATGAAGAGACTTCCAATGAATGCAAATGGGAGCACTGTTGCTATGGAAACTCGTGAAAATGCTTTTTGGGAACAATTGCAGGTTGAGCAGAATGTGGCTTTCAAATTCTACAAAATCTGGTACACAAGACACATTTTCCACCAATCACGTGAATTTAAAGATGTTGAGATTAACTATATGCCCCCTACAGATTCACAATTCCTTTCATGGTCCAGTTGGAATGATGCTGTTTGGCTACCCTTTGCCATTGTGACGTCTAAAGCAGATGCCCTATCATTACAAAGACATGGTGCACAGTTTTATATACATGACAATAAGTGCTTTGGAGAAAAATCATATCTCTCACCTTTAAGTGAACTCATTTCATTTTTGCATCAAGATATCAAGGAAAACAGTTATATGCAAGGTGTGTGTGTTTTAAAAATGCAGTTTCCATCTTTGTATTTGATTTTTTTATTTTTTTATGAAATTTTTCTTTGTGGAGGTTTTATATCAGCATATACTGGTATATATTCAAAGTTCTTAACGTCTCTCGTTATTGCTTGCTGCTTTTCTTACTTTTCACTGAAGTTTGTTTTTAATTTACAGTAACAGAATAAGAATATATCACCTCATTTGTGCACCAAAGTTATCTATTGTAATTCTTTACACTGAAAAGACAACTAACAATGAAATAATAATAAAAAATCCCGTGGAGGCCCGGGAAAAGAATAGGCCTCCGGTATGTTGTGCCAGTCGTAAAAGGCGACGAAAAAGAAAAAACCACTAATAGGGCTAACCCCCCTTTTAGTGTGATTAGTTGGTTCAGGATAGAACTAAAGAAGCCTCGGACAAGCGCCGTCATGGTCGGGGATGACGCTTGAACCCTATGCCCGCCCACAATGCTAACGACACTGCTAGCCAACTGGAAAATGATTCAAATCCAAATAGAGGTGTTTTGCAGGATATGCTTCCTGCAACCACCCTAGAAGGAAAACAAAAACAGAGGATGAGATGGTCAGATGAAGTTAATCGACACCTCATGTTCCGTTGTTACCAAGCAACAAACCTAGGAACCAACACAACTGGATACAGATCACAAGTATACACAACATTTATCATCAGATACCCAGAATTAAAATTTTTAACAGAACGACGACTAGCTGATCAGATCCGTGTAATAATAAAAAATAACAGGATACCCCAGTCAGAATTAGAAAACATCAAACAACAAGTACAACAAATACTGGAACAAAATAATGTGCAATCAGAAGAAGAAGAAAATACAGTAATGGACTCAAACATCCCAGAGCAAACAAACAAAGGACAACACGCATCAATTAAACAATCAGAGGAAAACTAAATCTTAAGACAGCCAACTGAACAAGCACAAATAGAACACGAAGTGACACACATGTTAGATACAGAAGAAAAAAATCGGCTGACATATGTAGAATACAAAGACACAAATACAGACATTAGACCATTCTTGCGTAGACCACCAAATAACCCACAAGTCGAAACAACAATAAAAACTATCAACACAATCATACACAACAAAATAAATGAAAATACAACTATGGAAGAGTTACAACTACTGGTTTATATAGCAGCACTCACTACACTACATATACACACTAGGCAGAGATCAGAACCAACCAACACACAGAAGAAACCCACAAAACCAGCATGGCAACACAGGCTACAGATCAGAATAGAAAAACTGAGAAAAGACATCGGACAGCTAATACAATTTATAAGAAATGAAATGTCAGAAAAAAACGAAAAAGGTTAGGTAAAATCTCACAACAAGATGCGATAGAGCAATTAGATGAAAAGAAGCAGAAATTACAAGCATTGGCCAAACGACTTAGAAGATACAAAAAAAGTGAAAATAGAAGGAAACAAAACCAAACATTCAACACAAACCAAAAGAAATTTTACCAGACAATAGATAACACACACTTTAAAACAGACAATCCACCAAACATAACAGACATGGAACACTTCTGGAGCAACATATGGTCAAACCCGGTACAACATAACAGGCATGCACGGTGGATACAAGCAGAAACAGACACATACAAGATGATGCAACAAATGCCTGAAGTGATAATTTTGCAACATGAAGTCACCCAAGCAATTAATTCTACTCACAATTGGAAAGCCCCTGGAAAAGATAAAATAGCAAATTTATGGCTAAAGAAGTTCACCTCAACACATTCACATCTAACTAAATTATTTAACAGTTACATTGCAGACCCATACACATTCCCTGATACACTTGCACATGGAATAACTTATCTGAAACCTAAAGATAAAGCAGACACAGCAAACCCAGGTAAATATCGCCCCATAACATGCCTACCAACAATATACAAAATATTAATTTCAGTCATTACACAGAAATTTGACACATACAACACAGAACAAAATTAGAAATGAAGAACAAAAAGGGTGTTGCACAGGAGCACGAGGATGTAAAGAGCAACTGATAATAGATGCAGAGGTGACATATCAAGCTAAAACCAAACAAAGGTCGCTACACTCCACATACATTGATTACCAAAAAGCTTTTGATAGTGTACCCCACTCATGGTTACTACAAATATTGGAAATATACAAAGTAGATCCTAAATTGATACAGTTCCTAAACATAGTAATGAAAAATTGGAAAACCACACTTAATATCCAAACAAATTCAAATAATATCACATCACAGCCAATACAGATTAAGCGTAGAATATACCAAGGAGACTCATTAAGTCCTTTCTGGTTCTGCCTTGCTCTGAACCCACTATCCAACATGCTAAATAATACAAATTATGGATACAATATTACTGGAACATACCCACACAAAATCATACGTTTGCTATACATGGATGATCTAAAACTACTGGCAGCAACAAATCAACAACTCAACCAATTACTAAAGATAGCAGAAGTATTCAGCAATGATATAAATATGGCTTTTGGAACAGACAAATGTAAGAAAAATAGCATTGTCAAGGGAAAACACACTAAACAAGAAGATTACGTATTGGATAACCACAGCGACTGCATAGAAGCGATGGAAAAAACAGATGCCTACAAATATCTAGGATACAGACAAAAAATAGGAATAGATAATACAAATATTAAAGAAGAACTAAAAGAAAAATATAGACAAAGACTAACAAAAATACTGAAAACAGAATTGACAGCAAGAAACAAGACAAAAGCTACAAATACTTATGCTATACCAATATTGACCTACTCATTTGGAGTAGTGAAATGGAGTAACGCAGACCTAGAAGCACTCAATACACTTACACGATCACAATGCCACAAGTATAGAATACATCACATACATTCAGCAACTGAAAGATTCGCATTAAGCAGAAAGGAAGGAGGAAGGGGATTTATCGATATAAAAAAACCTACATTATGGACAGGTAGACAATTTAAGAAAATTCTTTCTAGAATGAGCAGATACTAGCAAAATACACAAGGCAATCACTCATATAAATACATCGGTTACACCACTGCAATTTCATAACCACTTCTACAACCCTTTAGATCACATAACATCAACAGGTACGAAGAAAGTAAATTGGAAAAAGAAAACACTACATGGCAAGCACCCGTATCATCTAACACAGCCACACATCGATCAAGACACATCCAACATCCGAAGAAAAGGCAATATATACAGTGAGACGGAAGGATTCATGATTGCAATACAGGATCAAACAATAAACAGATATTACAGCAAGCATATTATTAAAGATCCCAATACCACAACAAATAAATGCAGACTTTGCAAACAACAAATAGAAACAGTAGATCACATCACAAGTGGATGTAAAATACTAGCAAATACAGAATACCCCAGAAGACATGACAATGTAGCAAAAATAATACATCAACAGCTTGGCTTACAACATAAACTTATAAAACATGTTCCCACATACAAGTATGCACCACAAAATGTACTGGAGAATGATGAATACAAATTATACTGGAACGGAACCATAATAACAGACAAAACAACAACACATAACAAACCTGACATCATACTCACCACTAAAAGAAGAAATTAACACAACTAATTGAAATATCCATACCCAATACAACAAATATACGAAAGAAAACAGGAGCAAAAATTGAAAAATACATCCAACTGGCTGAGGAAGTCAAGGACATGTGGCATCAGGATAAAGTTGACATTATACCAAGTATACTATCAACTACAGGAGTCATACCACACAATATCCACCAGTAAATCAATGCAATACAGCTACATCCAGACTTGTATATGCAACTACAGAAATCCGTAATTATTGATACATGTTCAATTACCCGAAAGTTCCTAAATGCGATATAACATACACCGCACAGTTAAAAGGAAGTCACGCTTGATGAAGGTCCGCGTCACTTTCCATTTTTGACCATACATAGCGTCTGAGAAAAGAAAGAAAGAAATAATAACAATAATAATAATAAATTATTATCATTCAGCTCTTACAGCAATAGACAGTCATAAGTGTACATTTCTATATGAACTACTATATCAATGTAATTTAGTTTACATGAAATAGGTAAAACTAGAAATTATATGTTAGAGAGCAGCATTTTCATTTCCAAAACATTTGTCAACTGGGTAAAGAGGTTGTTTACTAGTAGCGTATACAGAAGCGTGTGATTCCACCCGTCTGCTTTGACCCATGAAGTCACAAATATGGCGGAAACGACCGTCCACTATGACTCCAATATGGCGCCTATGACTTCATTACGTACACATAACAAACATGAAAATACATCGAAAAACACACACACACTCTAGGAAATCAATATTGCAATCAAACACTTCCCTTGACCTGTTATCCTTACGACATATCCACATATAGCCATCCCTGGTCAGAGACGCCAAAACTTTAGTAAGTCTCATTGCTTCACAACACACTGAACACTTCACGACTTCAGCCAACAGCCCGCATTGCTGAAGAAATTCTATTAGGGACAATGCACTGTCCCCCATCATCGCAGACAACCAAAAACTGTTGACCTTGTCAGTCATATCCATACCTACCAAAGACATAAGCAAAGAAATTTACCAAAATTTACACATGAACAGGAAAGAAACTACAGTAACGTCAACATAACAAAACCAAAGTCATTAATTCATTGAAATATATTCCACTGAAGGCACAGTCACCACTGATACTATACACATGCAATGCTACCACACAAGTGAACCCCATATGCCACATAACACGCTACCCATAAACACACCACCAGAGAGAACCACCGACTGCAACAATACGCCACCTATAAACACGCCACACACGCACACTAAACCAAAAACATCACCTAACATGCAAATACACCACTGGAGACCACCACCGATCACATCAAAACAACACCTACAAACACGCCACTCTCACAAACTAAACTCCGCGCCGTGGTGACATCACACACAACAACAGCCTTATGTCACGAGTCAAAGCCGACAGGTGGGATTGAACGCTTCCGTCGACCCGCTTATACAATTTAGCTTTAAAAATATTAATAGGCAATTCTGTAAAATCTACCCTTGGCCTATTAAACATCCTTAATCCAAAGGCTAGGTAGGAGTTACGTGATTTAGATGATGTGTGGTATGGTATGTCTACATGTGTGCTGTTTCTAGTGTCAAAACTATGTACATCAGTTCTCAGTGTGAAATTAGAAACGTTGTTTCTAACATACAATAAAACATTATAGATGAATAAGTTTACTGTTGTCAGACATTCCAGTTTAATGAACAGAAGTTTACAATGTTCTGTTTTATCAGAATCTGTTATTATTCTTATTACTTTCTTCTGCAACAATAAAATGTCATTTGCTTAACAACTGCTACCCCATTAAAAAATTCCGTATGATATGATATATTGGAAGAAAGCAAAATTTCGTGATCTTGCATAGTTATTTGGAACATATCTTTTTAAATTTGTAGTTATGAATATAATAGAGGGAAACATTCCACGTGGGAAAAATATATCTAAAAACACAGATGATGTGACTTTCCAAACGGAAGTGCTGGCAGGTCGATAGACACGCACACAAACATACACATGAAATTCAAGCTTTCACAACAAACTGTTGCCTCATCAGGAAAGAGGGAAGGAGAGGGAAAGACGAAAGGATGTGGGTTTTAAGGGAGAGGGTAAGGAGTCATTCCAATCCTGGGAGCGGAAAGACTTACCTTAGGGGGAAAAAAGGACAGGTATACACTCGCGCGCGCGCGCGCGCGCGCGCTCTCTCTCTCGCTCTCTCTCTCTCTCTCTCTCGCTCTCTCTCTCTCTCTCTCTCTCTCTCTCTCTCTGCGCGCGCGCCCACACACACACACACACACACACACACACACACACACACAGACACGCCTGTGTATGTGGGGATGGATATGTGAGTGTGTGCGAGTGTATACCCCTTTTTTCCCCCTAAGGTAAGTCTTTCCGCTCCCGGGATTGGAATGACTCCTTACCCTCTTCCTTAAAACCCACATCCTTTCGTCTTTCCCTCTCCTTCCCTCTTTCCTGGTGAGGCAACAGTTTGTTGCGAAAGCTTGAATTTCATGTGTATGTTTGTGTGTCTATCGACCTGCCAGCACTTTCGTTCAGTAAGTCACATCATCTGTGTTTTTAGATATAAATTTGTAGTTAAATAAATAACTCTTGAAAAGTCTAGAAAATATATTTTTAATGTGTGGTTTCCAGGCCAATTTATTGTCAGTAAGAACACCTAAAAGTTTTGTAGTTTTTAATTCATGATGGTTAGGAATCTCTTAGAGGCTAAAATTAAGTACCTGTGTTTTACTTTCATTTAGTAAGAAAACATCGCAGTACCCACATCCTGCGAGGCCTCACTCAGTGAAAACTAACCAATATGCAAAGATGTTTTGTGTTGGCCTTGTAGGTACTGCGATGTTTGCATATGTCTGGTTATGATTAACCAATCATATCCGCTCATCTGGAGATAGATTGAGTCGAAAGTTGATCGAAGGGTAGTGATTTGAAGGGCAAAAGGGAAAAAAGTGCCAAGGCAAGAGCCAAGGGAAAGAAACCTGTGTGATAGTTGGGTCAGATTTTACGAGCAGTAGCAGTTTTCTTGCTGTCTGCAACAGGTCACGCAAGGCTAGATTTTGATTCTAGTGGGTATCTTGCAGGCAGATGCCTTTGATGTTGTGCAGTGGCGTTTCTCGGTGGCTGCAGCTTCTCGGTCAGTGTCAGCATACCAGTAACAGTTAGGTTCATCATCATTTAGTGTCTTGATAGGTTGTATATTGGATTAACAGTGTAGGGCGGTGTTGGCGGTTTCTTTGTGCGATAGTGTGCGAGCTTGTCAGCTTCCCTGTTGTAGCCTGTTGGTCGGCTATAATAGCAACTGGCATATCCAGTCAATGTTGCTGATGATGTCATGTGAGAATTTATAAATAAACACAGATTAGTAATAAAAACAATAAAGGTCTGAACACGGATCCTTGTAGCACTCCAGGCATAACATAAACCAAATTTGACTTCTCGCTATCAATGCACACAACTTGGTGTGTGCCTCCCTGCGGGTCCGGGGGTTAGAATAGGCCCGAGGTATTCCTGCCTGTCGTAAGAGGCGACTAAAAGGAGTCCCTCCCCCTCAAGGGGGTAGTTAGCGCCTGCGTCCTGAGACGGACGGTTCCACGACCTATATTTGTGGTCATTTTCGTTTTTCACTTCTTCTCATTTCTTCCTTCCATTGTTGGTTCCTTTCTTTGTTCTTCTCCGTCTCACTGTCTTCCTTGCCTCCTTCTCCTTGCCTTCTTCAGTCTCCGTCTCGACGTTTGAGACAGTCTGTCCTCTCTCTCCCTCTCTCCCTTCTTTTTCCTCTTCTTCCTTCCTCCCAGTGCGCGCCTGAAGGCCGACCCACACGTTCGCACGCATAGCCGGTGACGGGGTAACGCGTAACTCCCCGCCCTGGGTAGACAAGTAAGGCACGCACGTACCCCCTGGTACAGGCCAGGCCCAGGGAGGGGTGATTGCCTGAGCTGATACCTTCTGACCATGCCGATTGGTCCCTCTGTCTGTTTCTCGGGAGGTGTGACCTGAGGTGTAAATATTCACCTAAGGCGGGAGTGCCCTCTGAGAGGGTCCCCACTAGGAAGGAGCGTGCCATCGGAGACGCTGGCAATCATGGGGGATTCCTCCGCAATGGATTTCTCTTCTTCTCTCTCAACTTCTGCCCACAAACGGAAACTTGACCAGCCACCAGTGACAAAAGTACTACCGCCTGCCCCACAGTTTGTGGTAGTTTCTCGATCTGAGGACGGAAAGGATTTTTCCTCTGTCAACCCTTTCGTTATCTAGAAGGGCGTAGATGCCATAGCCGGATCGGTCAAGTGTTGTACCAGGTTGCGTAATGGTACCTTGTTACTAGAAACTGAGAGCGCCTTTCAGGCACAAAAACTGCTTCGGGCCACACTCCTGTACACATTCCCTGTCCGGGTGGAGGCTCACCGCACTTTGAATTCGTCTCATAGTGTTGTTTATACTAAATCAATCGACGGATTGACTGACGAGGAGATTCAGTCTTTCCTCGCTGAGCAGGGCGTGACGGCTGTCCGTAGGGTCATGAAAAATGTCAACAATGACCTTGTACCGACCCGGACACTTTTCTTGACCTTTGATAGTGTTCAGCTGCCGTCGCGCATCAAAGCGGGCTACGAGGTTATTTCTGTTCGCCCCTATGTCCTGACACCTACGCGCTGCTACCAGTGTCAGCATTGTAATCACACTCGCCAGTCTTGTTCCAGTGCGGCTAAATGTGTCACTTGTGGCAGGGATGTCCATGAGGGTGACTGCCCACCTCCGTCTCCTCGTTGTGTGAACTGTCATGGTGACCATGCAGTGTCCTCCCGCAACTGTCCCATCTACAAGGAAGAACGCTGTATCCAAGAAATTCGGGTCAAAGAGAAAGTGTCCACCTCGGCTGCTCGCAAGCTATTTGCTAGTAGGAAACCCACGCTGCTCCCAGCGGGGAGATACAGTACTGTCCTTGCCTCTCCTCAGACTACCATGGAGGTGGCGACACAGACATGCGATGTGACCTTCAGCACCACGGTCGTCCGTTCGGCCAGTGCTAAGATCGCGCGGTCGATGTCTCCTCTTCCTCCCGTCACCCCTCAGACACAAGCACCTTCATCAGCTTCTGCCAAGACGAAGACCCAGAAGTCAGATGCACAGGCCTTCAAGAAGGAACCGTCCCGTGCAGACTTCCTACGTACCTCGAACTCCCAGCCATCGACCAGTACTTCAACTAAACGACCTTCCAAGAAGGCTCATAGGAAGCACAGTTCTCCTTCTCCGCCACGGCACATTTCTCCTCCTGCGCCACCCAGCAGTTGCCGCCCCAGGCCGTCATCCCTTTCGCCTGGCCGTACCGCTGGTAGCCGAACATCTGGCTGTTCACCTGCAGAGGAAGCTCCCCCTCTTGGCCATCTTGTTAAGATGGCCGATGAACCTATAGAACCAATGGACGACGACTGTCGGCCTACTGATAGCGGCGGCAGAGCTCGCTCGAAACCAGGCCCTCAGCGGCCTTCAAGGTGACCCCTTCTTTCATCTTCCTTTTCTTCTCACGATGGCACTTATTCACTGGAATATTCGCAGCATTCGCTCGAACCAAGAGGACTTAAAGTTGCTGCTCCGCTTGCACTGTCCGCTCGTCATAGCCCTCCAGGAAACGAAGCTACATCCATGCGATCAAATTGCCTTGGCACACTACACCTCTGTGCGTTTTGACCTACACCCTGTGGTAGGTATTCCGGCTCATGGAGGGGTTATGTTGCTGGTCCGGGATGATATTTACTACGATCCCATCACATTGCACACCGGCCTGCAGGCAGTTGCCATCCGAATTACTCTCCCCACTTTTACATTTTCCATTTGTACCGTTTACACTCCATCGTCGTCTACCGTTACCAGGGCAGACATGATGCAAATTACTGCTCAGCTACCTGCACCATTTTTGTTAATTGCAGACTTCAATGCCCACCATCCCCTTTGGGGCTCTCCAGCATCCTGCCCGAGGGGCTCCCTGTTAGCAGACCTTTTCAACCAGCTCAATCTTGTCTGCCTCAATACTGGCGCCCCTACTTTTCTTTCTGACACATCTCACACCTATTCCCATTTAGACCTCTCTATATGTACTCCCCAACTTGCATGCCGGTTTGAGTGGTATGCACTTTCTGATACATATTCGAGCGACTACTTCCCGTGTGTTATCCATCTCCTGCATCTTACCCCCTCTCCGTGCTCAACTAGTTGGAACATCTCCAAAGCAGACTGGGGGCTCTTCTCTTCCAGGGCGACCTTTCAGGATCAAACCTTCACAAGCTGCGATAGTCAGGTCGCACGCCACATGGAAGTCATTCTCACTGCTGCTGAATATTCCATCCCTCACACTACTTCTTCTCCACATCGCGTACCGGTCCCCTGGTGGACCGCAGCATGTAGAGACGCTTTACATGCTTGTCGACGTGCTTTATGCACCTTTAAACGCCACCCTACAGTGGCGAATTGTATCAATTATAAATGATTACGTGCGCAGTGTCATCGTATTATTAAAGAAAGCAAGAAAGCCAGCTGGGCTGCTTTCACAAGCACCTTCAACAGTTTTACTCCTTCTTCTGTTGTCTGGGGTAGCCTGCGCCGGCTATTTGGCACTAAGGTCCACTCACCAGTTTCTGGCTTGACGGTCGCAAATGATGTCCTTGTGGCCCCTGAGGATGTCTCCAATGCCTTCGGCCGCTTTTTCGCAGAGGTTTCGAGCTCCGCTCATTACCACCCTGTCTTCCTCCCCCGAAAACAGGCAGAGGAGGCTAGGCCACCTAACTTCCGCTCCTCGAATCGTGTAAGTTATAATGCCCCATTCACCATGCGGGAACTCGTAAATGCACGTGCCCGGTCACGGTCCTCCACTCCAGGGCCTGATTCTATTCACATTCAGATGCTGAAGAACCTTTCTCCTGCGGGTAAAGGTTTACTTCTTCATACTTACACTCGCGTCTGGATTGAGGGACATGTTCCCGCATGCTGGCGCGAGTCTATTGTTGTACCGATTCCTAAGCCGGGGAAGGACAAGCACTTGCCTTCCAGTTATCGACCCATCTCGCTTACCAGCTGTGTCTGTAAGGTGATGGAGCGAATGGTTAACTCTCGTTTGGTTTGGATGCTCGAATCTCGACGCCTACTTACCAATGTACAATTTGGATTTCATAGGCGCCGCTCTGCTGTTGACCATCTGGTTACCTTGTCGACCTTCATTATGAATAACTTCTTGTGGAAGCGCCCGACCACGGCTGTGTTCTTTGATTTGGAGAAGGCTTACGACACCTGTTGGAGGGCGGGCATTCTTCGCACCATTCATACATGGGGCCTTCGCGGTCGCCTCCCACTTTTTATTTGTTCCTTTTTAATGGATCGACAGTTCAGGGTATGTGTGGGTTCTGTCCTGTCAGACACCTTTCGCCAGGAGACTGGGGTGCCACAGGGCTCAGTTTTGAGCGTCGCTCTCTTCGCCATAGCGATCAATCCAATAATGGATTGCCTCCCAGCTGATGTATCAGACTCCATTTTCGTGGACGATTTTACCATCTATTGCAGCGCGCAGTGTACATGTTTCCTGGAGCGCTGTCTTCAGCGTTCTCTTGACCGTCTTTACTCCTGGAGTGTCGCCAATGGCTTCTGTTTTTCTGCCGAGAAGACGGTCTGTATTAATTTCTGGCGCTACAAAGAATTTCTCCCACCGTCCTTACGACTCGGTCCTGTTGCTCTCCCATTCGTGGAGACAACAAAATTTTTAGGTCTTACATTTGACAGGAAACTTAGCTGGTCTCCACATGTGTCATATTTGGCTGCCCGTTGTACCTGTTCTCTACATGTCCTTCGTGTTCTCAGTGGTATGTCATGGGGAGCGGATCGAACCGTCCTACTTCGCCTATATCGGTCGATCGTCCGCTCCAAGCTGGATTATGGGAGCTTCGTATACTCCTCTGCACGGCCGTCCATCTTATGCCGCCTCAACTCCATACAACATCGGGGTTTACGTCTTGCGATCGGAGCGTTTTATACTAGTCTTGTCGAGAGTCTTCATGCCGAAGCCGGTGAATTGCCACTCACCTACCGGCGCGATATACTACTTTGTCGGTTTGCCTGTCGGCTACTGTCAATGCCCGACCACCTGTCTTATCGTTCCTTTTTTGACGACTCTCTCGACCGTCAATACTGGTTGTATGTCTCTGCCCTGCTACCCCCTGGAGTTCGCTTTCGTCGCCTCCTTCAACACCTTGATTTTTCACTCCCTGCAACCTTTAGAGTGGGCGATAGCCACACGCCACCTTGGCTCCAGGCTCAGGTTCGCGTTCACCTTGACTTCAGCTCGCTCCCAAAGGAGGTCACCCCCGGTTCGGTATACCACTCCCGTTTTGTCGAACTTCATTCGAATTTCATTAATATGACCTTCATTTATACAGGTGACTCTAAGACCAATGATGGGGTCGGGTGTTCTTTTATTGTCGGGGCACAAAGTTTCAAATACCGGCTCCATGGCCATTGTTCGGTCTTCACAGCTGAGCTCTTTGCTGTCTACCAGGCTGTTCTTTACATCTGCCGCCACCGACATTCTGCTTATGTCATCTGCTCCGATTCCCTGAGCGCCATCCAGAGCCTCAGTGATCCATATCTGGTTCATCCTTTCGTGCACCGGATCCAACGCTCTCTTCAGCAGCTGGTGGACGACGGTTCTCCGGTTAGCTTTATGTGGGTTCCTGGCCAGGTCAGTATCCCTGGGAATGAAGCTGCAGATGCCGCAGCCAAGGCTGCGGTCCTCCAGCCTCGGACAGCTTCTTGTTGTGTCCTTTCATCAGATTGTAGCAGGGTCATTTGTCTGCGCATTTTATCGCTGTGGCATGCCGATTGGGCTGCACTTACGAACTCTTTTGTGGATACGTGCGTAGCGAGCACGGGACCCCGAGCTAATATGGCCCTCCTTCCTTTCCGGGCTGCATACCTTCCTTTTCCGCATCCTTCCCTATCCCCCGTCTTCGCCCCCCACCCTCCCCTCACCTCTGGCTCTTTCCTTTCCTTTCTCCCCCGCTGGGAGTATGGTTTGTGCCTACGTCCGGAGATGGACACTCGTAAATGTAATGCATTCTTCGCCTTCTCTGCTTGTATGTCTTCATCCTTCCTTTGTCCTTCTCTTTTCCTTACCTCTTCTCTTTACCCTTTTCTCCGCTGCGGCATTTGAAACGTCTCTTCTTTCCTTTCCCTTTCTTTGTTTTTCCCTTTCTCTTTCTTCCTCCCTGTGTGTGTCTGAAGGCCGACCCACGCATTTTCGTGCGTAGCCGGTGCCGGGGTAATGCGTAATTCCCCGCCCCGGTTAGACAGGAAGGACACGTACGTACCCCCTGGTAACAGCCAGGTCCAGGGAGGGGTGATTACCCGAGCTGATACCTTCCGAAAGTGCCGATTGGTCTCTCCATCCGTTTGTCGGGAGGTGTGAACAATCACCTAAGGCGGGAGTGCCCTCAGAGAGGGCCCCCACAAGGGAGGAGCGCGCCATCGGAGACGCCGGTAATCGTGGGGAATTCTTCTGCAATGGTTTCCTCACCTTCCACTATGTCTGCTCACAAGCGTAAGTTCACTGAGTCTCAGCCACAGACAGTTCTTCCATCGTTGCCACAGTTCCTTGTTGTTTCTCGGTCTGATGAAGGTCATGACTTCTCCATGGTCAACCCTTTCATTATTCAGAAAGGTGTCGACGCAATTGCGGGTCCTGTAAAGTCTTGTTCCAGATTACGGAATGGCACCTTGTTGTTAGAAACAGTCAGTGCCCTCCAGGCACAAAAATTGCTGCGTACTTCACTTCTCCACACCTTCCCTGTCCACATGGAACCGCACCGTACTTTAAATTCCACGCGTGGAGTCGTTTATACACGCTCCCTCGATGGATTGTCTGACGATGAAATTCAGCACTACCTGTCTGACCAGGGTGTAACGGCTGTTCATAGAGTTATGAAAAGGGTTGACATGAACATCATTCCAACCCGCACTGTCTTCTTGACATTTGACAAAGTTCAACTCCCATCCAAAATCAAAGCAGGCTATGAGATAATTTCCGTTCGCCCTTACGTCCCAAACCCTACGCGTTGCTATCGATGTCAGCGGTTCAATCACACCAGCCAGTCCTGTTCCAATCTGGCCAAATGTGTTACGTGTTGCAAGGATGCCCATGAGGGTGCTTGTCCACGTCCATCCCCTCGCTGCATCAACTGTATGGGTGACCACGCTGCTTCCTCTCGAGATTGCCCCATTTTTAAAGACGAAAAGCTCATCCAGGAAATCAGAGTGAAGGAAAAGCTGTCAACCTTTGCTGCTCGAAAATTATTCGCCAGTCGACAGCCCACCATGCCTCAGACAGGAAAATACAGCACTGTCCTTGCTTATCCTCGGCCAACAAAGGAGGCGGCCACGCAGACTTGCGACCTCACCTTTAGTGCCACGGTCGTCAGATCGGCCAGCGCAAAGATCGCCCGTTCAGCCTCACCACTTTCGCCTGCCCACTCTATGGCTCACTCTTCATCGGGTTCTGCTAAATCTCGAGCCCAAAAGTCAGACACCAAGACTTCGAAAAAAGAGCGTACTCATGAAGATTTTTTACGTACCCCAACTTCACAACCATCGGTTCCTCCTTCATCTAAACATCATATTTCCAAGAAGGCTAATAAGAAACCCAGTTCATCTCTTTCTCCGCCAAGGCGTGTCTCATCTACAGCACCACCTGGCGGAAATCGCTCTCGGCCGTCTTCTGTGTCGCCGAGACGCACTGCTGGCAACCGATCAACCGGCCGATCGCTGGTGGCAGGAGCTGCTACTGAACAACCTATGGATCAGGATCTTCTGCCTTCGGCTGAATGCCATTCCATGCTGTCGGTCGCAAGCTCTGAGCAGTCATTGAGTTGACGGCAACCTTGGTCACATTCCTCCATTTTCTGTTCACCCTATGTCCATTATCCACTGGAATATCCGCAGCATTCGAGCCAATCGGGATGAATTGTCGATCCTCTTACGATCCTACTCGCCGGTCATCTTCTGTCTTCAGGAAACAAAGCTGCGTCCCCATGACCGCTTTGTTCTCCCCCATTTTCAGTCCGTCCGATTTGATCTCCCCTCTGTTGAAGGCACTCCAGCCCATGGAGGACTCCTGATTCTTCTCCATGATACTCTCCATTAATCACCCAATCCACTTAAACACTTCCTTCCAAGCTGTCGCTGTCCGTCTTTTCCTTCCTGGATATACCTTTTCTCTTTGTACTGTATACATTCCATCATCCACACCAATGGCACGAGCTGATCTCCTTCATCTTCTTGGTCAGCTTCCACCCCCCTATTTGCTGGTTGGGGACTTCGATGCCCACCACCCGCTTTGGGGATCTCCACATCCTTGTCCACGTGGCTCACTATTGCTAGATGTCTTCCACCAAGTGGATCTAGTTTGCCTCAACACTGGGGTCCCTACATTTTTGTCTGCCTCCATGACAAATTTCTCTCATTTGGACCTTTCGGTCGGTACTGTTCCGCTAGCTCGGCGCTTCGAATGGTTCGCCCTTGATGATACACACTCGAGTGATCACTTTCCATGTGTCCTTAGACTGCAGCCTCAACTGCCCTATATGCGCCCGCGACGCTGGAAGTTTGCCCAAGCCGATTGGACACTTTTTTCGTCTCTAGCGACATTCGATGACCGTCACTTTCCTAGCGTCGACGATGAGGTCACACATACTATCAACGTTATTCTTACAGCTGCGGAACGTTCAATACCACGCACCTCCGAATTGCCACAGCGCCCCCTAGTTCCTTGGTAGAACGAGGCATGCCGTGACGCAATACGTGAGCGGCGACGTGCTCTTCGCGTTGTCCGCCACCATCCTACTTTGGCCAACTCTATCCGCTATAAGCAGTTCCGTGCGCGATGTCGTTGCGTCATCCGCGATAGCAAGAAGGCAAGCTGGAAATTCTTTATTAGCTCATTTAACACCTTCACTCCCTCCTCGGAAGTTTGGCGTCGGATTCGACGGTTATCAGGCGCGCCTAGTTTCTCCCCGGTCTCTGGGCTCACTGTCGCGTGTGATACGTTAGTGGACCCCGTCGCAATTTCTAGCTCCTTGGGTAAACACTTTGCTGAGATTTCAAGCCCTTCAAATTACCCGCCAGCGTTTTTCCCGAGGAAACATGCAGCGGAAGTGCAACCTCTTGCTTTCTTCTCTCAAAATCACGAAAGCTATAATACTGTCTTGTCCATGTGGGAACTCCAACATGCACTCTATTCTTCTCGCTCCTCCGCCCCAGGACCGGATGGTATCCACATCAAAATATTGCTGCATTTATCAACCCATAGTCTGCGTTACCTCCTTGGCCTTTATAATCGAATTTGGACCGACAGTACTTTTCCCAGACGATGGCGGGAAGCTATCGTCATTCCTGTTCCGAAACCTGGAAAGGACAAACATCTCCCCTCTAGCTATCGCCCCATTTCTCTCACGAGTAGTGTATGTAAGGTTTTGGAGCGTATGGTGAATTGCCCTTTAGCTTGGTGGCTGGAATCCCGCAGTCTTTTAACACCTGCCCAATGCAGTTTCCGAAAGCATCGTTCTGCAGTTGACCATCTTGTTTCTCTCTCCACTTATATCATGAACAATTTTCTCCGGGAACGCCAAACGGTAGCAATATTTTTTGATCCGGAGAGAGCATACGATACCTGTTGGAGGACAGGCATCCTCCGCACACTGTTCTCTTGGGGCTTTCGAGGCCGGCTGCCCCTTTTTCTTCGCGAATTTATGGCAGAGCGCACATTTAGGGTGCGGGTGAACACTACTCTCTCCCGTACTTTCTCCCAAGAAAACGGGGTACCCCAGGGCTCCGTGCTAAGTGTTGTACTGTTTGCTATTGCCATAAATCCAATTATGGATTGTCTCTTTCCTGATGTCTCGGGCTCCCTCTTTGTGGACGATTTTGCGATCTACTGCAGCTCTCAACAGACCAGCCTTCTTGAACGACGTCTTCAAGGATGTCTCGATCGCCTCTACTCTTGGAGCACCGAAACCGGCTTCCGTTTTTCTCCCAGTAAGACCGTTTGTGTTAATTTTTGGCGACGTAAGGAGTTTCTTCCACCCTCCTTACATCTAAGACCTGTCTACCTTCCATTTTCGGACGTCGCTAAATTCTTGGGTCTTATGTTTGACAGAAAACTGTGCTGGTCCTCCCACGTTTCCTATCTTTCGGCTCGCTGTCTGCGATCGCTCAACACCCTCCGTGTCCTGAATGGTACGTCCTGGGGAGCAGACCGAGTGATCCTTCTCCGCCTCTATTGCGCCTTAGTGCGCTCGAAATTGGACTATGGAAGCATAGTTTACTCCTCTGCTCGGCCGTCTATTCTTTGTCGTCTCGTCTCTGTCCACCACCGAGGATTACGTTTAGTGTCCGGAGCTTTTTACACCAGCCCTGTGGAAAGCCTATATGCTGAGACTGCTGAACCTCCGCTGTCCAATTGGCGAGCAGTCCTTCTGAGTCGTTATGCTAGCCATCTGTCTTCCATGCCTGCTAATCCAGCCCATGACATTTTTTTCAACACCTCCTTTGATGTAGGGTATGCAGGCCGCCCCTCCTCCCTACTACCACTGGGAGTCCGCTTTCGTCAACTGCTCCATTCTCTTTCCTTCCGCTTTCCTAAAACCTTCCTGACAACTTGGGGTACAGCACCGCCTTGGCTCCGTCCCCGGATCTGCCTGCTCCGTGACCTTTGTCAATTTCCCTAGGATGGTACCCCTTCTCTTGTTTATCGTCGGGCATTTGCTGCTCTATGTGCACAAATGAAGGAAGCCACATTTATTTACACTGATGGCTCGAAAACATCGTTAGGTGTAGGGAGTGCCTATATTGTTGGCGACACCCTAAATCAATTTCGGCTTCCTGACCAGTGTTCGGTTTATACTGCGGAGCTTTACGCTGTTCTCCAGGCTGTCCACTACATCCACCGCCATCAGCGGATACAGTATGTTATCTGCTCAGATTCTCTCAGCTCTCTCCTCAGTCTCCTAGCTCTTTACCCTGTGCACCCTCTGGTCCACTGGATTCAGGACTGTCTGCGCTTGCTCCACCTGGGGTCGTCTCGGTGGCGTTCGTCTGGCTCCCGGGACACGTTGGTATCTGTGGAAATGAGGCGGCTGATATTGCGGGCGAGGCTGCAGTCTCTCTTCTTCGGCCAGCTATTCAATCGATTCCCGTCGCCGATCTACGGAGCGTTTTATGTCATCGTGTTGTTCTTTTATGGCACGCAGATTGGTCGACACTTCTCCATAATAAATTGCGGGACGTGAAAGCTCTTCCTTGTGCTTGGACCTCTTCCTCCCGAACGCATCGTCGGGAGGAGGTAATTTTAACTAGACTCCGGATAGAGCACTGTCTTTTTAGCCATAGACATCTTTTAAGCGGCGATCCCTACGCACTCTGTCCCCACTGCTCTCAGCTTTGGACGGTAAGACACCTTTTAATTGAGTGCCCCCATTTTACTCCGTTACGCGCCTGTCTACAGTTGTCGCCTGATATATCGTCAATTTTAGCAGATGACACGCGCTCGGCCGTTCGCGTTCTCAAGTTTATTAGTGCCAATGAAATGACGTCAGTCATTTGACGCTTTTTTTTGGACAACCAACCCCTTTCTGTAGTGGATTTTTAAGCCTTTCTTCTGCTTTTAATTTCTCCAATTTTTTGAGTTTCGTTCCCACTGCTGCTGGTTTCCATTTTCGGTTTTTACTGTTTCCTAAGTCACGGACCGGGCGCTAATGACCATAGCAGTTTTGCGCCCTAAAAAAAAAAAAAAAAAAAAGGCTTCGGGCCTTAAAACCTCTTCCCGCGGCTTGGACGTCCTCCTCACACCCTTCTCGGCAGGAGGAGGTCGTTATGGCCCTGTTACGAATTGGACACTGCCGTTTCAGCCATCGCCATCTGCTGACGGCTGCGCCGGCGCCGTTCTGCCCATGTGGGCAATTGCTGACGGTCCGCCACATTTTAACGTCCTGTCCGGATTTTAATATACTGCGTCTTGATCTTGGCCTGCCATGTACTCTAGATGCCATTTTAGCGAATGACCCAGGAGCAGCTGCTCGCGGTCTTCGTTTTATCAACTTGTCTAAGGGCATTTGATTATGCTGTTTTTTTAATCCTATGCCTGTCAATCTGTCTTTTATCGTGTTTTCCCTTTTAGTTGCTGTTTTAAACTTGTGCCTCGTGGTGCATTCCTAACGTAGTCTGGGCGCTAATGACTATTGACGTTGTGCGCCCTAAAACCACCAAAAAAAAAAAACTTGGTGTGCAGTTCTCTAGCAAAGATTGAAACATATTTAAGCTGTTGCCATCAAAACCATAGTAGAATAGCTTATTCAACAAAGTATCATGCTCTGTACAGTCAAAGCTCTGCTCAGGTACAGAATGTAGCTTGGGAATACCCCTTAGCCTCGAACACATCTAGGACAAATTTTACTAGAGAATCCATTCCATCAGTTGTGGATTTACTTTTTCTAAATCCAAATTATCTGTCACTAATTGTATCCAATTTATCCAAGTAAACACTAACTTGGCAGAAAGGACAGATTGCTGCTTACCATAAGGAAGATACATTAAGTTGCAGACAGGCACAGTTAAAAGACAGCCTTCATCAGTAAGAGAGACACACAAACATCGTTCACACACACAAGCAAGCACACGTGACCGCCAACTCCAACCTCTCGAGCCAGAATGCTGGAGTTGGTGACTGTGTGTGTGTGTGTGTGTGTGTGTGTATGTGTGTGTGTGTGTGTGTGTGGTTATATATATTCCTACCTGCAGTTTCCATTGTTTGATAAACACTAACTTGATCATAAAAAATTTTATAGAGTACAGGGATTATGGATATAGGCCTACGACTAGCGGGACTGTTCTTTTTGCCTTTTTTATATATAGGCACAACTCCAGAAATTTCTAGTAGATCAAGAAACTTACTATCACCTAGACATATATTTTCACAGTAAGTTAGGGGATAAATTATACAGTCAATAACGTCTTTCAACAAATTGCAAGACAGTTTATAGGTATCAACACTAGCTTAGCTTTTGAAATTTTTCACTATTTTCGGAATGGTTTTTGGACATTCTTCCGTGTAAGTAAACATGCCCAGGGGATGCTTTTCGAACCAGTTATCCATTATACTAAGTGCATTTTCATGGAGGTTTGTTTGTGGTACTACTAATATTTTCAATAGATTGGATGCAAAATTTATTAAATTCTTCTTGGGTTATGGCAATATCATTTTGTTTGGTGTGTACAATAGAGTTGATGGCTTTTTATGTTTGTTATGGGACTTTTCAGTTTGCTATATTATGTAGTTCATTTGCTTCATCGATTACCTATCTATACTTGTATATAGGCACAATAAAAAAACACACACAAACACACACACACACAAAATTTCGAGCTTTCGCAATCCACGGTTGCTTCGTCAGGAAAGAGTGAAGGAGAGGGAAAGATGAAAGGATATGGGTTTTAAGGGAGAGGGTAAGGAGTCATTCCAATCCCACGAGCGGAAAGACTTACCTTAGGGGGAAAAAAGGACAGGTATACACTCGCGCGCGCGCACACACACACACACACACACACACACACACACACACACACACACACACATATCCATCCACACATATACAGACACAATCAGACATATTTAAAGGCAAAGAGTATGGGCAGAGATGTCAGTCAGCCTTTAAATATGTCTGCTTGTGTCTGTACATGTGCGGATGGATATATATGTGTGTGTGTGTGTGTGTGTGTGTGTGTGTGTGTGTGTGTGTGTGGGCGCGCACACACACACACACACACACACACACACACACACACACACAGATATATATATATATATATATATATATATATATATATATATATATATATATATATCCATCCGCACATGTACAGACACAAGCAGACATATTTAAAGGCTGACTGACATCTCTGCCCATACTCTTTGCCTTTAAATATGTCTGATTGTGTCTGTATATGTGTGGAGTGTGTACCTGTCCTTTTTTCCCCTTAAGGTAAGTCTTTCCGCTCCCGGGATTGGAATGACTCCTTACTCTCTCCCTTAAAACCCACATCCTTTCATCTTTCCCTCTCCTTCCCTCTTTCCTGACGAAGCAACCGTGGGTTGCGAAAGCTTGAAATTTTGTGTGTGTGTTTGTGTGTGTTTTTTTATTGTGCCTATCTACCAGCGTTTTCCCGCTTGGTAAGTCATGGAATCTTTGTTTTTAATATATTTTTCCCATGTGGAATGTTTCTTTCTATTTTATTTATACTTGTATATACCTTTATACCTATATATACCTTTAGCATACAATACTTTATGCAGTTCAGGATAATTTTTATATTTGCACCAGAATACATTATGACAGTATCTTTCAATTGCCCTAACTCTGGAGTACACCATTCCTTTTTTTTAAGCTGCTACTAATATTCCTGTAATTTTTCCAGAGGAATGTTGCTTTCAAACATATTTAAAAATGCAGAGAAAAACTCAGTGAAAACAATATCAGAGGAACAACGTTGAAGCCTACTGAAAAGGGAGTCCCAGTTTTAAAAAGTGAGGGCATGTCTAAACCTATCAATCTTCTCTTTACTAATTGCTCTAGTAGTCACAGTTTTAGATTTTGGTTTGGAGGTGTTGGAAGTTACAATACTACGTCTAATAAATACTGCATCATGATTGAGAAAGAGACACTAATTACATTAGAGGACATAAAAGTTCTCTTAATATTTGTAAATATATTACCAAGACAGGTAGGGCCTCTTGTAGGTTTACAGTTAACATACAAAAGGTTAAATTGTTGAAGCACATGTTTGAGCTCAGTCACAGTTTTTTTGTGCTGCAGTATGTCAAAACTTGAACTGACATCCCCACTGATGAGAATTTGTCTGTTTCCCATTTTGGTATAGTACAGATGTACATTAAGAGGTCATCAGTGGCCTGTACACTACTCCTACATCTAGATCAAGACTCTGTTACTAGATGTGATATTTCCAATTGCATTAATGCATTTCAACACAAAGGGTGTTGAGATATGACCTACCACAGTTTGGCCCAAGAGATGTTTTTATGTGTATTGCTACCTCCTCCTCCCCCCCCCCCCCCCACCTCCCCCATGCAAGTGATGAAGACGAGTCCTCTATTATACCAACTAGGTAATGTGTAATCATTCAGTACTTTGTACCTGAGCCCTTCCTTTTTACACCAATGTTCACTTAAATATAAAATGTCCAACATGTTTTCATTTGAAAAATCATTAACTATTAGATTTGTATCTGCCATACCTTGAACATTGAGGTAGCCTGTCCTAAACTCTACTTTTGGCATTACTTTTTTCGTATATACTTAATTGACGTAGGCCAATGTTACTATGTAAAAGTTGATCAGGTTGTGTTCATGTGACACTGGAACATCCAACCTGGTCTAATCCTGTAAGTTTCTTATCTCAGTTGAAACATAACCCAGAGTATTGATCTGTCTTCCTACCTAAGTTTATCCAATAATATTCTTAGACTTGCATCACTTAAAACACATTTACCTAGTTTGTTGAGATGTTGGCCATGCTTGGTATGCCAAACTCTGCGGTAACTACTAGTGTTAGGTAAGGAAACATTCCTAAAGTGTTTACAGATAGCTTTGTACTTCTTCTTGGTTTGCTCCACTTCCTTAGTCACACATGACTACTGAGGCAAATCATGTTGATGAAGCACATCGATGATAATCATATTGGTGTGGGTTAACACTTAGTGTCTTCTTCATTGTCAATGTAGCTGTCTTCCTCTCATTTCCACTGATGATGTTCGCTCCAGCCATTACAACTACAAAGTCTTTGTCCTTGGGGGCTGTGCTGTCTTTCTTAATAGATGTTGAAACATCTTGCAAACCAGCCCCTAATTTAACAATTCCTTCTATTTTAAACTCTTCCGGCACAGAAGGTCCACTTTCCATTAACATAACTGATAATCCTTGTGCATAACTGTCTGTGTTAATCTTGATTTTACATTTCTTCTTATATACTAGTTTGCTATTTACTAAGTTTTGAGTGTCTTGCATTGCCTTATCAGATGAGCGTGCTGATGCAATTTCAATATCATCCATGTTTTGCAATGAATTGTGTTTGTTGTTAATTGATAGAACAAAATCCTTCTCATGTTGATGGGTTTGTAAGGACTCCTCTTTGATTTCATAGTTTCCCATGCTCTGCTGGACCTGTTATTGTGAGTTATTAAAGTCCTAACCTTGCTTTCTGGCAATCCTTCTGTTTTAGATATATTGAGACATACCTGATGATTACTCTCTTCCAAGGTATGCTGGAGTCTTTGGTTTTCATCACTCAGTATTTTTAAGTACTCTTGTAGCTCAGCAATAATTCATAACAAAGAATTTTTATCTTCATCAGATAAGTTTTACAATGTTACCTAGGACAAATCCAGTCTGTGCTTTCTTCAGGTTGGTCATTTGTGGTAATGTTTGCACAAGTGAAGTGATTCCAATGATCCCACAAATCACCCAAGATACCATTTCTTACATTTCTGTTACATTTTACACACATTTTGGATCAACCTGTTTTTTACGGTAGCTGAATCACTACCTACTACTTCGATCAGTGCCATGTTGTGCAACATATGTACTGAGAAAATGACTGATAACTGTTTTCAGCTCTGAAGTGTTTACAGTTCTTATCCACAGGTGAACCACACATATATTTAGGAAAAAAAATCAAAGAATACACGTTTTTATTTATCGGTGCCCTGTAGTGTTGAATGTGGATGGCATGTGTAAGTGGCATTTTCATTTTCTTCTTTGCACCTAACGTTGTTACCCGATATGTAAAAATTTCAGCAAAAAATAAAGTTGTGATACAGTTGTCCATTTACCCCACATGACTTTGAAATTCGTCAAATTTGACTTTTTTTGTGATGGAGTCATCTTTAAGTGAAGGTAAGAACTACCAGTTTCAATTGCCATTTATACTTGATACTAGCACTAAAGAGTTACAGTGCATAAGATGAAGTCTGTACTGTTCCCCTCTGGAATGTTATGATTTTAAGAAATCACAAATGTAAAGTACATAATGGAAAACTGTGTTTCTCAACATTTTTAATAAAAAACTGAAGATGTATCCTACTTTTTATGCAATATATCAACTTACTGACTGGCGTAGTAGATGCCTAAAAAACTTGAGGTCTGTAGGTCACCTCATTAGTGAGTAGCAAGTGTGTGAAATACAGAATTTGGTTCTTTACTAATGACCAGTACACACCATTGTGTCTTCAAACCTGAATTTATCAAAAATGGTTAGTTATAACAGTGCTATTTGGCAGTTTTCTATTAAGATATGTAGGTACCCATGTACTGAATATGACTAAATCCTGTCATGGTCGCCTTAGGAGCTACCAAAATATAATTTTAAAGGAATGACCCGTACTGCTCTTGGATCACAGAGATGTATTAGTTTTCTCATCTTGACATTAAGATTTATAAGAAATATAATTATCAGCTTGAGCTAAATTTTCTTCTAGGTATGGCTGCTTCACACTAATTAATATTAGATCACCAGCTGCTGGCTGGAGTATGGTAGTGCCACCTATCCCGAAACAGTGATTTTCATGACAGGTTTACATTAATTTGGAAGGCTGCAATTTGATCGTGAGCAGGCAAAGTCAACGAATGTGTATCAAACATAAAGATTTTGATAACAGATTGATATATGGTGTAGCCTGATGTGTACATTTCCACCATATCTAATGCACTTTGGCATATTTGACCTTTCTTGTCATGCAAACTAGAACTGGCGGCTGAAGTCTAAATACCTTTATTGAGTAATAGACATATCTTCTCCTAGTATTCTGGTACGTACAGTGTGGGGCAAATAAAAGTAGCTCAGGCAAGAATATATGATTATACGACCATTTGTGGCAGCATTGACAGAGGGAAAAGACATACAGTTACTTCCAGCACGATGGAGCAACTCCCCATACACCCGGCTGAACCTTTAGAGCACATTTACACAGTCTACATGCCTTACTGAGTTGTTAGGAGAGGTCAGTCTTGTTGCGGCCCTGGCTGGCCAAGCAGGTCACTTGATCTATCATTGTGTGATTAATTTGTGTGGGGAGCCCTCAAGTCTAAGGTGTATTGCCACAACCCTCGTTGTCTTCAAGAACTGCAGCAGAACATATCAGATGATATTGCAGTAATTCCAGCAGATCAGCTTCGATCCATCTTCAGCAACTTGCTGATAAGGGCCCAAAAGTGCCAAGAGATAAATGGTGATTACTTTCAAGATCTGCTGTTTTCTGTTAGTACTGTATTTCCTTTTCTCTGCTGTGTTTCATTGTACACTGGAACTATGTTCCCAGTGCTACTTCTGTTTGGCTCACCCCGTAGATTGTAAATGAAATTTAAAAAAAATTGCAAGAGAAGGGGTAAGTTATGTTTCCTGAAAATTTTTGATCCAGTTTAATTCTAATGCACAGGAAAGGGAGGGAGGGAGGGTGGGTGGGTGGGTATGGGTAATGCCTGACACTGCAAATTTTGTTATACTAGTGATGCCAGTTAAGGGAGATTTGGCGAAGAAAGTTTGATCATAACCAAATCTCTCAAAACTACTAACTGAAGCTTCCCCTCATTTGATGGTTAATCAACTGATTCAAAACCATGTGGTGTTCTGGATAATGTATCACTACCACTCCAGTGTCTGCCAGAAAAGTCTTCTATAGTAGCATAGCTAAGTTGGTGGTGAGGAGGGGAAGGTCAGTTCTCCCTGTGCTAATGTCCTCTTCTACATGAATTGCCAATTAGTCGTATGCTCATCCTCTGACTATGTATGCACACTGTTGCCGCAACTTAATTTTTACAGTGATTGCTATTCAAATATCGCCATAAGGAGACCATGCCTTTCAGTGGCATACTTATGTGACACTACTTCATCTGATTCATACAGCTGTTAGTGGTACAGTTTTAATTATCTGTTGTTGGTGATTCAATCATATGTGTGTAGACTGTTTGCAAGTGTTCTTTTGCTGTGATAGACCAAGTGATTTGAACCACCATCCTCCTGAATGCAGGTCCAGTATTTATTACTGGGAAAGACCAAGTGGAAGTTGAACTTCCTTTCTGAAAGATTGTGGTTCACACAATCATCCAATCATTCAGATACAGATCTTCTGGGGTTTCCCTAAATTGTTAAAGACAGATGCTTGGGTTGGTCCCTGTAAAAAGGATGTAGCCAACTTCCTTCCCCACCCTTCTACTTCCAAGCTTGTGCTTCATCTCTTCCAAGCTTGTGCTTCATATCTAATGACATTTTATTGTGAGACTTTAAATCCTACTATTTGCACAGAGAGAAAAATGTGTTCCCTCTCTTAATGTCCCAAATTCTCGGTTGATTACAGTTTGCTGCACTTTCTTAAGAGAAAGCTAACTTTCCAAACTTGTTCACGTATTCTATACTGTTTCTTAATTTTGAGTCAGCTTGAATCAGTCCCAAAGGGGGAATCACATAGGAAGTGTATAAATTTATTTATTTATTTTTTATTTTCACCTCAAGCTCCGTATGACCAAATTGAGGAGGAAATCTCCAAGGTCATGGAACATGTCAGTACATGAAATTAAAACATAAAAGTAATAACAGATAAAAATAAATGCTTATGAACCCGAAAAAAGTTAGTCCGTAAATTTGAGTAAACGCAATCAACAATACAACAAGAAGCAGCTTAAGTTTTCAAGGTACTCCTCGACAGAATAGGAGTAGTGACCCACAAGGAAACTCTTCAGTTTTGACTTGAAAGCTCGTGGATCACTGCTAAGATTCTTGAATTCGAGTGGTAGCTTATTGAAAATGGATGCAGCAGTATACTGCACACCCTTCTGCACAACAGTTAAGGAAGTCTGATCCAAATGCAGGTTTGATTTCTGCCAAGTATTAACTGAGTGAAAGCTACTTACTCTTGGGAATAAGCTAATATTGTTAACAAGAAATGACAGTAAGGAATATATATATTGAGAGGCCAATGTCAAAATACCCAGGCTCATGAACAGGGGTTGACAAGAGGTTCGTGAACTTGCACCACTTATTGCCTGAACTGCCCATTTCTGAGCCAAAAATATCCTTTTAGAATGTGAAGAGTTACCCCAAAATATAACATCATACGGCATAAGTGAATGAAAATAAGCAAAGTAGACCAATTTTCGTGTCGAATGATCACTCACTTCAGATACAATTCGAATAGTAAAAATGGCAGCATTAAGTCTTTTAGCAAGATCCTGAGTGTGGGCTTTCCACAACAGCTTACTATCTATCTGAACACCTAGAGATTTGAACTTTTCAGTTTCACTAATCATATGCCCATTCTGTGAAATTAAAACATCAGGTTTAGTTGTATTGTGTGAGTCTTACTGTGATTTGGACATGGTTTATTTTCTACAAGCCATGAACTTACGTCATGAACTGCTCTGTTTGAAACCAAGCCAATGTTGCACACAACATCTTTTACTACCAAGCTAGTGTCATCAGGAAACAGAATTATTTTTGAGTTACTCGCAATATTAGAGGACATATCATTTATATGAATAAGGAACTAGAGTGGCCCCAACACTGATCCCTGGGGCATCCCCACTGAGACCCCACATCACAGCCATTCTCAACATTATGAATAATGACCTTTTACTCACTGTTGCTAAAGTAAGAGGTGAACCAATTGTGAGTTAATCACCGTATTCCATAATGGGCCAACTTCTGGAACAATATTTTGTGATCAACACAGTCAAATGCCGGAGTTAAATAAAAAAATATGCCTGGCATTCGAGACCTTCTGTTTAACCCATCCAGTACCTCATAGAGGAAAGAGAATATAGCATTTTCAGTTGTTAAACAACTTCTAAAGCCGAACTCTACATTTGATAGCAAATCGTGTGATATAAAATGATCAATTATCCTTACATACACAGCCTTTTCAATAACTGTAGCAAACACTGATGGCATAGAAATAGCTCTAAAATTATCTACATTATCCCTTTCTTCCTTCTTATAAAGTGGCTTTACTACTGAGTACTTTAATCGTTCAGGAAACTGACCATTCCTAAAGGAAAAATTACGAATATGGCTAAATACAAGGCTAACATGTGCAGCACAGTATTTAATATTCTGCTAGGCACTCCATCATAACCATGAGAGTCCTTAGTCTTCAGTGATTTAATTACTGACTCAATCTCCCTCTTGTCTGTTTCACAGAGGAGTATTTCAGACATCAATCTCAGAAAGGCATTTGCCAAGAAAGTTATATGATTCCCTATAGGAACTAAATTTTTATTTAATTCACCAGCAATGTGCAGAAAATGATTGTTAAATACCGTACATATATCTGATTTATCAGTAACAGAAATATTTTTACTGCGAACTGACTTAATATTGTCGAGCTTGTGCTGCTGACCGGACGCTTCCTTCACAACTGACCATATGGTTTTAATTTTATCTTGTGAATTAGCTTTTCTGTTTGCATACCACATACTCTTAGCCTTCCTAATAACATTTGTAAGCACCTCACTACTGTCACTTGGTTGTGACTACTTCTAACATTTTCATATAATTCCTGCTTTGTTCTACATGATATCCCACTAGTCAGCACCCAGGCTGCCTATTACTGGTAGTACCCCGTTCAGAACGTTCTAATGGGAAGCCACTCTCAGAGAACATGAGAAATGTGTTACGGAAAGCATTACATTTATCATCTGTTATTGGCACTATAAACATCCTGCCACACTTGTTCCTTGACAAGGTTTAAAAAACTCTCTAATGCTGTTGGATTAACTTTCCTACATAGTTTGTAATTAAATGTAACATTTGTTTGAGTACTAAAGCCTTTGAGTGTTAGGATTTGTGCATCGTGGTCTGAGAGGCTGTTCACCCTTTTCCTAACAGAATGCTCATCCTAGTAACGAAGAAAGAATAAAAGTATTGTCTATGGCTGTGCTACTGTTCCTCTGCACCCTAGTTGGAAAAAACACAATCTGCATCAGATCATATTAATTTCGGAGCTCTACAAACAGCCTCTTTTTTTCTTTCTCCTCACCATCATATACAAAATTTTTATTGAGTCACCACATATAACAAATTTCTGGTACTTCCTACAAAGTGAATCAAGAACACTTTCTAGCTTGAGCTGTCTTTGTGACAGGTAATTCCAGAAGTGTAAAACCCTGTTGGCCCTGCAGATTCTTCCACCAAAAGCATGTGATGTTTTACTTTGAGTAGCTCAGAGAAAATGTGCATAAGCACAGAAACTGGAAATCTGTGATAAAGAAAATGGGTTTCAGTTTTTGAGGATAAACGTTACTGGAAGATGAACTGTTACTGATTTCAACAATTTCCAGTAGGTGGTTTTTCCCAAAACTGTTTTACATTTCTGTAATCACAAGTATTCCATGGAAAAATTGCTACCTGAAAAAATGTATCAAAAGAAAATTCATTTGTGGAGAAAACTGTGGAATTGCCAATGCGTGCCTGAGCATTTGTAAAGGCTTGGAAGGGCTTGCCTTAAAATCTACTAAGCGGTTACGAAATGGTTCCTTATTGGTCGAGCAGAACTTCTTAAGAACTCACAAAAATTGGGTGACTATGACGTAACTCGAGCAAGGGTGTGGTCACATGCAATGATATTATTGTCATAGATATCTCAGAACTAAAATGAGAATGGCATCACAGGAGATAATGGATGTGGAACAAGGACATCAAGGAACAATGGGGCAATTGAGAAGACTGCCACCTCAACTGCAACCTTCATTTCTCCGATGCTGCATTATGGCAAGGTTCCTCCGACTTAGGCATTATGTACCTAACCCTATGTGTTGCAATAAATGGCCATACAATACTGAATTGTGAAGGTTAAGCAACCTGCACTGCCCTGGTCTTGAATTGGTACCCTCCTGGGCTCTGCTGTGCTGTGGCCGGAATGCCCTGGAAGCCAGATCACTGGTGGGAAGGTGTAAAGTCTAAGAAGGTAGACTCGGGGCCTGTAGTCAGACTGATTGTGGTGAAGGCTCAGACTCATGGTGGTTGCTTGTAGAACCATATCACCTCTCTTCATGGTTGGTGCTGCCAGATTAGAACCCTTTGGCTAGAAATACTGGGTGTTTGTACTCGTTAGGTGCTCATTTGTTGAGCCAATGCACTGCTTCTAACCACGTATGGTGTAAAAAGTCCATCACTCAAAGTTGTGGAAACTGCCCAGCCAGTCCTGCAGAAATCCTGTCCTCTTGCTGTGTCATCAGTATTGCAATGCTGAGGCTGGATCGGCCCAGAGTGTATGAACATGCCAGTTGCCACAACTGCCATGACAGTGTTTTGGCTCCCGCCAGCTTAGAAGGCATTTTGTACCTACTGAGGCAGAGCTACTATTTTCATAGTAGTGCCCCAAAAATAGTGGCTGCTCTACATACCTCCCTTCTTCAGTATACCGGGTCTCTGCCTCTGGTTGATCTGCAAAGACTCAATGTACATGAAAAACAGTGTACAATATATTCATTTGCTCCTTATGTGCTCGTCAGCTTGAACCGCAGTGTTCAGCAGCTCTCAACTCAATCTACAATTCTAGCTAACTGGTTTTCAGTTTACGTGTATCTAGTAACGTAGTAACGTGCCTGAAATCTCCACTACAACTGACAGGATAGTGTGCTCAAATGCCCACTCTTGCTTACAGTTACTTGACAGTAAATTCATCTCATGGACTCCCTGTAAAATTGCACAACAGAATTCAACTGTTAGCATTGTTGGCACTTATGCAAAATGTCGTTTGCCATAAAAAAAGAAATAAAAGCCACTTAAGTGTACCATGCTGTTAGGTGCATCAGCATTCTGTCACATAAGTAAAAAATCTGCCGACCATTTTAAATGCTAGGAAACAGATTCCATAGCTTTTGTACATTAAATGCTCACATATAACAGCAATTTTTAACCCTTAATTTCCCACTTTTTTGTGGATTATACATGATTGATAATCCAGTCTGCTGGTAGCTGGTGTAGTGGGGGTTCACATGGATGGGCAGCCCTCCATTTAAGGCAGATGAAGGCTGCACAGAACAGAGTCAGAAGTGTTGTGGTGCTGGGTACTGTGAGACTAATGATCATAATGGTCATAACTGTAAGACACTTTTTCCTGCTACTGCTGCACATGCTGAAGGATTTATTCCACAGATATATACTCCGTCCTGGGTTGCTACGAGTTGGTTCAGGCAGAGGATGAGGTCAGATTCTAATGTACCATTGAGTTAGGTCAGATTTAATGCCGGGAGCACCACTAGTGGTTTGTCCGGCTAGTACAACTGTGTTTATGTTATGTTCATACTGGTGGTCCCCATAACAGTAGCTGTAAGGTGAAATGTAGGCCCCGTTATTTTGTAAATTGTCTCGCTAATTAGCAATCCACAGCCATGTAATCCCAGTCACATTGTTCCTGGGTCATTCCATGTCAGACTGCCAAATTTCAGAATGTTTTCCTGCTCGGGCATCACCTTATGTAAACATTTGTTCATTTCCCTGATGAACACTGGTTAAGTTTAACGTTCCTCGAAGCAATACTGGCTGGGATATAGTCGGAGTGAGTGTGAATTTCTGGCAACTTTGAGCTGTTATATCTTGGACAGCATTTTGTTGGAAGAAATGAAATGTGGCCATATGAAAAGAATTTTAAGAGCCATATTCAGCCAGAAAATTTTAGGCAAATTCGCTCAGAAAGGTCAGCCCCCCCCTAAAATCGCTGGGACCACAATTAATGCTGACAGGTACTGTGAGACTGAAAAAACTCAAACAAGCAATTCAGAACCAGAGAAGAGGAATGTTGAGCAAGGGCGTACACATTCTCCGTGACAATGCTCGCCCACACATCGCTCGGCAAACCGTTGCCCTCCTGCAACAGTTTCAGTGGAACACAATCGCCCACCCACCCTGTAGCCCTGACTTGGCACCCAGTGCCTGTTCCCTGGGTTGAAAGGACATTTGGCTGGAAAGCGATTCAGCTCCAACAATGTGGTGAAAGAAGAGGTTCACAACTTTCTGAACAGCATGGCGGCGAGCTGGTATGACATGGGCATACTAAAACTGCCACAGTGTCTACAAAAATGCATCGACAGAATTGGTGATTATGTCGAAAAATAGCTAAATGTTCAAGCTGTAAACTGATGTAAACTATTGTAGAAATAAACAGGTCTATGTACTTATAAAAAAAATAGGAGACCTTACTTTTGGGATTACCCTCGTACAATATCCCATGTTAGTCGTATTTGGTATGGGTCACAGACATATGAGTGGTATTCTAGAATAGGTTGTAATAGTGATTTGTAAGCAATCTCCTTCATAAACTGGTTGCATTTCTCCAGTATTCTACCAATAAACCAAAGTCTACCACCTGCTTTACCTGTGACTGAGACTATGTGATCATACCAGTTCATAACCATACAAAGTGTTAAAACTCGGCTTTTTGTATTAGTTGGCCAATTCCATCTGTGACTTGTTGATATACCAGTCATAGGATAACGCCCTTTTTTATCATTTTGTGAAGTACACAATTTTACATTTGTGAACATTTAAATCAAGTTGCCAATCTTTGCATCACATTGAAATCTTACCGAGATCTGACTGAATATTTATACAGCTTCTTTCAGACAGTACTTCATTGTAGGTAACTGAATCATCTGCAAAAAGTCTGAGGTTACTATTAATACTGTCTTCAAGGTCATTAATATAAAACATGAATAGCAAGGACCCCAACACACTTTCCTGGGGCACACCTGAAGTTGCATGTACTACATCTGATGGTGATCTCCATCCATGATAACATGCTGTGTCCTCCCTACCAAAAAATCTTCAATTCAGTCACAAATTTCACTTGACACCCCATATGAACATACATTTGACAATATTCATAGATGTGGTTGTGAGTTGGATGCCTTTCAGAATTCAAGAAATACTGCATCTACCTGACTGCCCTGATCCATAGCTTTCAGTAAGTCACGTGAGAGAAGTGTGAGTTAGGTTTCATATGTTCGAAGTTTTCATTCTGTTTGTAATACCACATTATGTTTGAGCTCAGAACATGTTCTAAGATTCTACAAGAAATGAATCTCAAGGATAATGGACGGTAGTTTTGTGGATCATTTCTACTATCCTCATTGTAAACATATGTGATATGTACTTTCTTCCAACTACTGGACACAGTTTTTTCTTTGTGATATTAGATAGGTTATAGTTAGAAGGGAGGGTAACTCGGCCCCAAATTTGGGATGGACTCTGATAGGGATTCCATCAGGCCATCAGCTTTGTTCAGTTTTCATGCTTTCAGCTGTTTCTCAGCTCCACTAACACTTACTGCGCTCATCTTTTCAGTGGTAGAAAGATTAAACTGGGGCAATTCTCCAGGGTTTTCCTGTGAAAAGGAACATTTGAAAAACAGTTAATCGTTTGTGCTTTTCCTTTGCTACCCTTAATTTCAGTTTGTATCTCATATGCAAGTGACTATACATTAACTTTGGTGCCACTAACAACCTTTACATACAACCAGAATTTCTTTGAGCTTTATGTAAGATCATTTGACAGTAATCTGCTGCAGTAGTCATTGAAGGCTTCATGCATTCCTTTCTTGACAGCCAAGTATGTTTCACTCGGCATCTCCTATCCATAGCCCTATGCTTTCTTTTACACCTGTTATGTAGTAGTCTCAGTTTCTTTAGAAGTTTCTTTACAGTGACTGTAAATCGTGGAGGTTTCCTCCCATTATGAACTGTTCTACTGGGTACATATCTTTCCAGTGCCTGGCCAACTATTCTTTTAAACTTGAGCCAGAGTTTCTCAACATGCTCCTGCCGTGTGCTGATAGTTTAAAGTTCATCATTGAGATATGGCACTACTGATTTTTTGCCTAGTTTACTGAACATATATACCTTTGTGTTAGTTTACCTTTGTACTTTGGTAATCATTGTTGCAACATTCGTGTCATGATCACTAATACCAGTTTTGATGTAGACATTCTCAAAGAGATCAAGTCCCTTAGTTGCTTTATTGATCCAATATATTTCCATCATGAGTGGGGTTCTGAACTATTTGTTCTAGGTAATTGTCAGCAAAGGTATTTAGTACATGATGTCTGGTCATGTTCACTACTAAGAAAACTGCAAGTCTCCCAATTTATTGTTGGATGATTACTGTGTGATTGGGGAACTTAAGCATAAGTTAACTGAGGTTTGGTTTAAAATTTTCAGTTAAATCAGGAGGGGAATGTGGCAATCGATAGAAGGATCCAATCACCACTTTATGCCCACTCCTGATACTGAGTCTCGCCAAGTCAGCTCTTGGATATGCCCATCATCTACAGCCCCATCACTCTTTTTTTAAAATCCCCATCCCCCAGCATCCAACCAACCACATTTGTGCTGTTGCAAGGTATTTAGTACTACGAGGACATGCCAAAAAGTAATGGCCCCCGAATTTTTTATGTGAAAACTCTTAAAGCTTGCTATATAAAACAGATGTTATTACCATGTCTTCATGTCTAAATATTTGTTTCTCACCATACACACAGGTGATGGACACATTTCCACAAATGAGACAAGTTTGTAATTTAAAAAAATTTTTTTTTTTATTTATAGACACAATCACATGTTTATGACACAGTCATAACCGGTTTCAGCCATGCAATGACCATCTTTAGATTCTAAAGGCGGCATACACTGAACACAGGTTCATGGGTTCGACAACGCATGAACCTGTGTTCAGTGTATGCCGCCTTTAGAATCTGAAAATTGTTATTGTATGGATGAAACTGGTAATGACTGTGTCATAAATATGTGATTGCGTCTACAAATAAACAAAAAAAATTTTACAAAATAATCAGTCACGCATTCCATAGACAAAATGTCCTTTTTTCCAGAGACAAGTTTGTTGATACCGCCACTGTAGAATGTTTGACTTTGTTGATGGAGCTACAACCTCACCTCTGCTTGCAACACTTCATCACTATCAAAGTGAAGGCCTCGAATATGTTCTGTAAGTTATGGAAACAGATGAAAATTGGATGGGACCAAGTTGGACTGTGTGGAGGATGATCAATAACAATGAACTCAAGGCATTAAATTGTTGCAGATGTCGCAGTGCCCATGTGGGGTTTGGCATTGTCATGCTGAAGGAGTGGGTGATTCATGTGTGGACAGGCTCTTCAATTTCAGAACCCGATTACAGCACGCTGTTTCTCGTGCACAGACTTGTTTTATGCTCAACTCAGAGACCTCTAGTGGCAGATGGCTGCAAACATGTAGACATGAATTATAAAGATGTAGAATATTCATAATTTTCGTTTTATTTAAAAAGTGTTAAGAGTTTTTACATAAAAAAATTCAGAGGCATTATTTTTCAGCACACTCTGGTTCCCTTGCTGTGTTTGCCCCTTAATCATTTGTAGAACGTATGCAATGTGCTGTATTCCCCTATACTTCTCCAAACACATCTTTTTCTTTGCTTTTTGATGTAACATTGATAACATATCCTCCAACCTCCTCACCTTATTCATCATCTCCCATGCATTAAATGACAGTGTCACCATCAGTCAGTGACTGATGATAACATCCTCTTGGCTGGTAAATATAACTTAACTTTCCAACTGATGATCCTCTGGCACCGCCGTTCCACTCTTGCTGAAGAGATACAGCACTGCCATGATAGGATTCCCCTGATCCCCATCTCTGGTGCCCAGCAATCTGGGAAAAGGAAACTAATTACTCTCCCTCTCTCCCCTTTGAAAGATCTGATGTCTCCTGACACAATTTGTTGAATTTATAAATAATACATCCTTGACACGTTTAACACTTGTGTATTTTCCCCTTTGTTACTATGTGCATTGCTTCTACAATCTTGTAACTGGTGTCCAACCCCAATGCGCTTTTCATACTGAGGCTGATGACATTGACTCTGGACATGCCCTGATCTTCCACACCTGTGACACCTTATGTCAGCAGAAAACGCACTTTGTTTGTTGCACGCCCCTATTGCTATATCAATCTCCTCTAACTGCGTACCAACCTAATGGCAGCTTCCAGGTCTGTCAGACTATCTGTCTGAACCCTCGTAGATATGTTGGGTGGCATGCTCCTGTGGAAGGCATCTAGTGCCCTATTATGTCCAGCTTCTTGGAGTATAATCCTGTGTGTCTCCTCACACCCCCCCCCCCCCCCCCCCCGCCCTCACCCCACTCCCTCGACCCTCCCCCCTCGCCAGCTCATCTGTGTGTTCACTAACTTTCCAGATTCTCTCAGCATAACTTCCCACTGTCTCATTGTATTCCTTCGCTATCCCACTTCACTGCTCATGTTAAAATCTAACACCATTGTAATTTTTTATAGCATTATTGGAAGCCCTGCCTCCACTCCTCAAATATCGGTGCAATTTTTAAGCGTTTCATACATGTCACACTAGTTCTTGCTTGTATCAACATCCTGCATGCCATTTGCAATAGGTGACTATCCACCCTACCCCAGACCTTTGCTGTGGCTCCCAGGTCATCTAAGAAAGACATCACATCCTCAGCTGAGAAGGGAGTAATCAAATTAATGGCAGCTGAATCTGTTGGAGAACTAGCTGGCTTGGACAGTACCTCCTTTTCCTTCCTAGTGACAAGTTGCCTAGGCAACTCTTCATTATCTGTCGTCATTGCACTACTTGATTAACCAACAACTGAATCGCCTCCTGCTCTGGAACACCTATGTTCCAAATTTGACCATTGCGGAAACCTTACCTGCAGTACATAACCAATTATACAAAACAACATCACTGTAAAACAATGTTTTTCACATTCGTAACCATACTGTATTATTCACACTTTGATGCCTACTCATTAACTTCTATGACTTGGCACACTGGCTAGCAGATGACCATACATTGCCATTGCCACAAAAGTCTGATGAATCAGCTGGTTCTAACAGCTTCACAAGTGCTACCCATAAAACCAGCTGACGTCCTTCCTTGAACCCACCTCCCGTGCACGCGAAAGTAGGGAAAACAAAAATTCTTCACTCACTCCACTGTATGTTGATACTGAGAGTTGCGGCTGTGATGTGATGATGCATGAAGCTGCAAACATCAGCGGTGGTCAACTTTTCCAACACTACGTGGATGGCTTCTATGGTGGTAGGGTTGGATGATAACAGCGGTGGGTGGTTGTCGAGATGTTGGCCATCATTAACATGTGAAAAAAGCATCTCATTAGTCAAATATTTTATTCAGGCTCGAGCTACAACACTCGTAGTGCTGCATCGTACCGACTACGCCCCCTTGTGGCATGTGGTGAGGACAGTGTGTATAGGAGAGCTGAGGCCAGCTGTGATGCAAGTGACCAGAGGAATGCTGACGCCCTGATCTGTGCAGTGGCATATGCACCAACTATGCACGGCGAGGCTGCTTGTGCCAAGGTCTGCTGTGGCAGGGATTGTCCAAGATGAGATCTGGGTCAGTCTTGACCAAAACAGCATCCTCTGCCCAGTCACGGGTGTTACTCACTTGTGACAAGCTGGGGGATGTTTCTGTAATCATCGTGCCCCATAAGCACTTAAATATGGTCCAGGGTATCATAATTCACAGGGACCTTCTTTTGCAGTCCGACGATGAGCTGTGCACCAGTTTAGAACGGCGAAGTGTACATTTCGTTCGACGTGTCCATCAGGGTCCGAGGGATAAGCAGGTTGCCACCGGTGCCTTCATCTTGGCCTTCGAGGGAGATACATTACCTGAGAAGATCAAGGTGATGGTCTACTGCTGTGATGTGAAGCCCTATATCCCTCCCCCAATGTGGTGCTTTCAATGTTGGAAGTTCCGTCGTATGTCCATCCAGGGGGCCGACAGTCCCTTAGTGGGTACGTGTGTGGCGTGCACGGGGCTCCGAGCTATTTGCAGTCTCCTTCCTTTTCCCAGACCTGCATTACCGTCCCTGTTCCTCTCCTTTCCTTTCCTGTCCTTGCTCCTTTCCCCCTGCCCCCTCCTTTCCCTCTTGGTGGAATTCATGTCGACTTGGCTTTCCTCCCGGCTTTGTTTTGGTATGTGCTATTGTTTAGTTTGCTGTATCCATCTCCTTTTCAGCGTTTTGGTCCCCTTGGAGTTTGACCATTTCCAACATTTTCCGTCAGTGTGAGCCATTTGGGGATGAACTCCCTGCCTATTTTCCATGTTGGAGGCTCATCTCACCCTCCCCTCCCCACCCCCCCATTTTCCCCTTGCACCCTGGCCCCCCTTCATGCTAGGTCACCAGCATGGTAGCAAGTCTGTGTGGTGGGGCTGTTAAGTACCCAACTGGCTGAGCCCCCTGACAACACAGGGATCACACTGCTAGTACCTGAGCTGTTAACGGCTCGTGTATGCCAAGGAGTTGATGCTCATCACTTTGGGGCATCAGAACTCCCAGCAATGGCTGCCGTGCCAGATGGCCCTCGCTATGGCGGGGTGGTGCCCACTGGGCGAGCCCCTGGTCAGGGTGGGTGGTACTAGGGCAGACGCCTTGCATATGAAGCGGGAAAGGCTTCAATATCCTGGCCATTCTTTGGCCATTTCTAAGAGTGATAGTAGACATGATAGTCCTTCTGATCCTTTGGCCTTCCCCTCCCTCGCCACCCCATGGGAAGGAGGTCAAGCTTGCCGACTTGGGTTGAAACCTTTCCCTCGGTACCTGGTTTGTATCAGGACAGGTGGTGAGAGTTTTGCCACGACCAAGCCTTTGTTTTTTTGTTGAGGCGATTGAAGATAAGTATCATGGAGTGGAATCCACGAGTAAAATGCAGTCCGGTTCTTTGCTCATAAAGACATATTCTCCTGCCCAGTCTGCAGAGGCTGGCCGGAGTGGCCGAGCGGTTAAAGGCGCTACAGTCTGGAACCGCACAACCGCTACGGTCGCAGGTTCGAATCCTGCCTCGGGCATGGATGTGTGTGATGTCCTTAGGTTAGTTAGGTTTAAGTAGTTCTAAGTTCTAGGGGACTTATGACCACAGCACAGTCTGCGTCGCACCCCACTAATCTTTGAACTCGGTACAGGGTATCATTTTCTACTGGGATCTTCTTCTCCAAACTGACAAGGAGCTCCATGCAAACCTCGAGCGGCAAGGAGTCCGATTTATCCACATTGTTCAGCGAGGCCTTAAAAACAATCACACTGATAGACTCCTTTTTTCTGGCCTTCGAGGGGGATATCCTCCCAGAGAAGGTAAAGGTGGTGGTGTATCGGTATGATGTAAAACCTTACATTCCACCACCGATGAGATGCTTTAAATGCTTACGGTTTGGACACAGGTCTTCCCGCTCCACCAGTTATCACCTCTGTGGTGACTGTGGGGGGCCCCCTCCATGAGGGGAGTGCCTGTGGTCCCCCGCCTGTGTGCATCAGTTGTGATGCGCAGCATCCTCCGCACTCGCCAGCATGCCTGGTGTATGTGAAAGGAGGACGGATTCAAGAGTACAAGACTTTAGATCGACTTACCTACACCGAGGCTTGTCGAAAGTATGACCGGCTCCATCCTGTGCCTCTAACTTCTGCTTTTGCTTCAGTTACGTCCACTCCCCTTCGTACCCCCTCCTCTTCCAAGCCACGCCCAAATTCACCCTCACCCTCACCCCTTTGGGTGCTAATCCCCCTCCCCCGCCAGAGAAGCGCTCCCCTTCTTCAGCAGCCGATGGTACTGGAGCTCCCTCCCGGGACTCCTCTTCCCGGCACCCCCTGAAAGGCGATTTGCAGCTCCACATAGGCCGCACGATCTGCGGCCGGTGGGGGCCGCTATTGCCAGGTGTAATACTGTGTCGTACCACACTGCAGTCTGCCCTTCTGTTCCATCACAAGAGAAGCAGCAGAAACACAAGAACAAGGGAACAAGCGCAAGGCCCCTCAGGTACCCCCCTGATGTGCCACCTTCCCCTCCTCCAGCCAATGAACCAACAGTCTGACCCCACCTATATGGACATTACTCCATCCTTATCGGTGACGGATGGCGACTCGGTGGCGTGACCGGCTCCGGTCCGTTCGCTTGCCATTTGGACTCCAGCTTGAGAATCCTCCAGTGGAATTGTAATGGCTATTTGCGTCACCTCCCGGAGTTGCAGCCCCTTCTTTCCTCCTACTCTGCTGCTTGTATTGTTCTCCAAGAGACCCATTTTGTCAATTCTTACTCACCCACCCTTCATGGGTTCCATGCTTTCTGTTGAAACCAGATTGGCCCTGTGCAGGCTTCTGGTGGTGTTTGCACCTTGGTGCGCAAAGACATTTTTAGTAAATGGGTTCCCCTCCATACCACTCGGGAAGCAATTGCTGTCAGGGTCAACCTGACCACTACAATCACAATCTGTAATCTCTACCTCCTGCCTGACAGGCTACCTCCTGCCTGACAGGCCACCCACATCCCTTGCCCTAACCACCCTTCTTCAACAACTCCCTTCTCCCTCCCTGCTTGTAGGGGACTTCAGTGCCCACAACCCTCTTTGGGGTAGTCACCCGACTATTGCCCTGGGCAGGACAGTTGAATCTGTTGTGGCAGCGCTTGACCTCTGTAACACCGGTACTCCCACAGACTTTAGTGTGGCACACTGCACTTTCTCTTCCATTGGCCTCATCATCTGCAGTCACAGCCTTCTTCCCTCCATTCAGTGGGGTGTCCACGATGACTTATGTGACAGCGATCATTACCCGATTGTTTTGACCTTCCTTCAGTATGTCTTGCTCCGTCACCCTCCCAGGTGGGCCTTCTCTAAAGCTGATTGGGGTGCCTTCTCCTCTGCTACCATCCCCCCCATACTACCACACCGTAGTATTGATGAGTCTATACAGACTTTAACTGCCACCATTCTTGCCACAGCTGTTTCAGCCATCCCTTCTTCCTCGGGGTTACCCCCTCCCCTGTCAAATGATAGTATGATGGTCCCATAGTGGACTCTGGAAATTGCTGCAATCAAATTTCAGAAACGGATTTGCTGGTAATGGTATGTATCTGCCATAGGACCGCACACCTGCTCTTCACAAGACTGGGCAAGACTCGGGCGAATTTTTGGCTATTGTCCCGTTGCAGGAATTTCTGTGCATGGTGTTGTCCTTCCCATCTGTACTTTGTCGCAGAGTGTTTCGCTCAACACTTTGCCCAAGCCTCTGCGTCGACTCAATATCCGCCCTTGTTCCTCCTCCTCCTCCTCAAACAGCGCTCGTAACGACTGCCTTTGTCTCTCATTTCTCTCTACTTGGAGCCTTATAATGCCCCATTTAGCGAGCGGGAATTCGCCAGAACCCTCACCCTTCGTCCTGACACGTCTCCTGGACCGGATTGGATACGTAACCAAATGCTCCATCACTTACCGGTGGCTGGCCACCGTCGTGTACAGACCCTTTTCAATCATCTGTGGAGTGAGGGGGTATTTCCTACCCAGTGGCAGGAAAGCATTGTTATTCCGGTGTTGAAGCCTGGGCAGCCACCTCTTCAGTTGGATAGCTACTGTCCAATTAGCCTTACCAACACCCTCTGCAAGCTCGTTGAATGCCTGGTGAGTTGGCGGCTGTTTTGGATCCTCGAATTCTGTGACCTTTTGTCAGCGACTCAAGGTGGTTTCTGCCGTGGCCGCTCTACATTGGATAACTTAGTCCACCTGGAGTCTGCTGTCCGGTCGGCTTTTGCCCATTGGCAACACCTCATTGCAGTCTTCTTTGACCTGCATAAAGCCTACGACACCAGCTGGTGCCACCACATCCTCACCACCCTTCACGACTGGGGCCTTTGTGGTGCTCTGCCCATTTTTATCCATAACTTTCTTTCATGTCGCTCTTTCCGGGTCCAAGTTGGTTCCTCCTACAGCACTTCCCGTCGGTAAGAAAATGGGGTTCCACAGAGTTCTGTATTGAGCGTCCCTCTTTTTTTCATCGCCATTAATGGACTGGTAGTGGCTGCTGGGCCGACAGTGTTCGCGTCTTTGTATGTTGACGATTTTTGTACGTATGTCGCTTCGTCTGTCGTGGGCGCTGCAGAAAGCCGTCTACAGGGGGGCAATCTACCAGGTGCAATTTTGGGCTCTCTCCCGTGGCTTTCAGTTTTTGGTGACCATATTGTATGTCACGTATTTCTGCCGTCGCCATATAGTCCATCCACATCCGGACCTGTTCCTCAATGGCCAATCCCTCGAGGTGGTGGACACCCATCTCTTCTTGGGTCTGGTCTTCGATGTCCGGTTGACAGGGCTTCCTCGTCTTCGCCAGCTGAAGATGATGTGCTGGTTACGTCTCAATGTTCTCAGATGTCTGTGCGATACCACCTGAGGTGCAGACCACTCTATTCTCCTGCGATTGTACAAAGCACTGGCCCAGTCTCGTTTAGACTACGGGAGTCTTGTCTATGGTTTTGTGTCACCTTCGACATTGCAGATACTAGATCCCATCCACCATTGTGGGGTCCGACTTGCGACTGGTGCCTTCCGGACTAGCCCCGTGATTAGTCTTCTCACAGAGGCAGGGGATTCCATTTCTGCAAGTTTTGCACCAACAACAGCTGATATCTTATGCGCTCTGCATTTGCTGCACCCCAAAACACCCTAATTATGGTCTCCTTTATCCAGACACTCCAGTGCTGTAATTCAAGAAAAATAAAATACACTATACCTGCCCATCCGTGGCCAGCACCACTGCTTCCACAACCCACCACTTCACAGCCTCTGTACCTTAGAGGCCCCAGTGACCCCAGGTCGCTATAGTATCGTGCACACGTGTGACCACATTCACGTAATCACTAATATGTTGGCCACTACTGACCTTAAGCAGCTAGTTGTTTCTGGGTAGAATCATGTTCTGTGCCAAGTTTATTCCCTAGGTGGCACAAATCACAGATCCCCTAGATCGACTATGCAAGAAGGGTGTCAAATTTGTGTGGTTGACCACCTGCCAATTGACATATCAGAACATTAAGTACAGTTTCAAGGTGGTATTGTGACTGACACTATATGCATTGGACCTGCCCTTGACACTCGAGACAGACACTTCCCGATATGGTATAGCGGTTGTTTTGTCTCATAAGGTGTCGGGTAGTAGTGAATGGCCAGTTGCTTTCACCTCTGGAATGTAGACTGTATGGCAGCAAATTACACCTGTTGAGCGACTGCAAAGCTCAAAGCCTTGATTTTGTTGTTTGTGCATTGTTCTAAACTCCTGGAAAATATGATGCATTGTCTGCAGAATTGGGCATTGTTTTTGATTGGGTATCAATTGAAATCCACTTTCACCCAACTCACCAACGTGAACACCCTACCCCCACTTCCTCTTGGTGCCAATGTGCAGTTCAACCACAAGGAAACAGTTTGTTTCCCCTGGACCAACATCCACAATAAATCCTGGTTCAATTCCTTCTGACTGCACGTGAGGTATCCACTGTGTTGTTTCACGATCCTGTCCTGTTGAAAGTTTTGTCTGAGGTACTGGAGAGGTGTCCAGAGAATGTTTTGAGCCTTACTGATCTAGCCTTTCACAATTATTTCATGTTATGCTACTGATTCAATGCTACAAATGATGTTTTAATGATGGCTGCAGAGGACTCTCGAAAACCTGACCATCATTCTATCCTCGCTCTGTCCCCGCATCCTCCAGCTCCTTTGTGCTTGTCATTGGTGGAGGACATGTATGGAGGCACTAGCCCCACAGCACGTGTACTGGCCCAACATCAATGCAGACATTGAATGCGCATACGGCTCGTGTCATGCCTGATCTCTCAATCACTTGTCCCACGGTCAAGGTTCCTCGTCGTGGCCCCATCCTGATAACTTGTCGGAGAAGGTCCTCGTTGATTTTACCGTGACATTTCAGGTTGTTATGTGGCTTTTGGTGGTGGCCACCCTCTCAAAACTTCCCTTACGTGGCGTGGATGCTGTTCATTACCACCATTTCTACCACTTGTGACCTCATGATGGTATTCTACCTTGAGGGAGTGCCACTTATTCCCTGGTGTTGGATAATTAGCCCCCATTTACGTAGATGCAGCTTTAGGCTTTCTGTGGCTGTAATGCGATCACCACCCTGTTTCACCTTGCTCCTAATGGGGAGATTGAGCAGATGGTCCATACATTTAAAACACAGCTGCTGAAGACCTTGCAGACATCATCTGGCTGAAATACTGCATTTGAGTTGGTATTGTACACCATTAGACCTCCTGCATCCTGTGCTGTGTGCCAAACCTGCATATAGGCCTGCCTGTGGGTGGAATGTCTGTCTGGGCATGCATATGCAGTTGGTGTCTGGGATGGACCCAAGGGGTCATCATTGGTGACAGAGAGCATCAGTGGCTTGATGTTAAGGCCAGACATGACTGTCTGACCCACCAACACGAAACAGCTCTGGCTGTGACCACAATCGCATTTGGCACCCTGTCTTCACTTCCGATGCTCAGGCTGGAACTAAGATGACCGCCACCTGTGCCTCGTGTCCCTTATCACTGGAGGATGGTTGAGAGGATAACAGTGTGTGTGCCTGTGGAGGTGGGGGACCAGTCCCTCTGTCCTGACCTTCCATCACTCTTGTTGTAACTGTGCAGTCTGCTGGCCTCTGCTACCCATGCAGTCCTCGGGCCTGGGTTTGTGTCGTAAGAATGAACAAGAAGTAATAATTGCCTTTTGCTACTTTTTTTTCCATTTGAAATGGCTGATATGATTACATGTGTTTAATAAAAATGAATCTTTCACTTTACATTGGAGTGTACATGTAATGAAATTTTCCTTCAGAATAAAACTTTTCACTTGACTGAATCTGAGACTTGAACCTATGCCTTTCGTAGTCAATACTTCTACTCCCTGAGCTGTATGACCACAGGTGCAGTGTGTCTCTCACAGTTTGTCTGCAAATACCTATCTGCTCATTCACATGCTGTAATAGTTTAATTTCTGTACCTCGTGCTGTTTCTGTTGAATTTATTTAAATTTACGTAATACACATTTATGGGAAGAAATGTGGAGAACTGCGGGATGAACCACTTAAAGTTTCCAATATTCATTTTCATCAGTTTGTTGACATATTTCTCACAATGTCTTCCAGATCACATGTGTAGCCTCTGACTTTATCAGAGCTTCAGTCACTCACCCCAGATGGTTGAGGAATATTCCATAGTAAATTTGTAAGGATACCACAGTTTTCCAATATTTTACTAATAAACTGAAGCCCACCATGGACTATGATCATGATGGGACCTTCAGATTATTGCTTTGCTTTGCAGTTGTTATCCCCCATGTGACTTGCCGTGAAATGCTTGTTACTGACATAACTCTGGTTAAATATCTGAGATGAATCTGTCTTTTTAAGTATGAGTACAGTAATGAATCAAATAATTACCTTGGGAACTTACTGAATTCAAGCATAATTTATCTGTTCAACAAACAGTTATGATCAGGAGTGGTTTTAGATTTGTACATAAAAAACTGTATAGGGAGTGTAAAGAATAAGATGGAGTTTTACCAAAAGTGTGTGTAGACTTCTTTAGGCTTCACTGATGGAATGTGGTGGTTAGTGATCAAGAATGCTGTTCTTGTATTTTGGAGGAAAGTTGTTTGGATCCCAGTCCAGCCAGCCTGATTTAGGTTTCCTGTGGTCCCCCAAATTCATTTTAGTTGTATACATCCAAGTGTACCATGGAATGGTTGTTGACAGCATCTTTGGCCAAATAAACTAATACTTCAACTTTTATGACGCAGAGGGGTGATGACTTTTTAAACTTTCCATTCTTTACAGTAGAGCTCACCAATGCCGTTACTAAACTAAATTCACAGAGATTGTTCTTTTGTTAGAAAGTAGTGCAAACTTGGTTTTCAGTTAGCAAATTTGTTTCTTGATTAAATGTATTAAGCTACTCTAAGAAATGTATCAAACTGCTTTGCTCCAAAGTAGAAAAATTATAATTACAATTTATACTGTCTAATGTTGTAAGAGATGTAACTTGTGTGTGTGTGTGTGTGTGTGTGTGTGTGTGTGTGTGTGTGTGTGTGTACACAACTTGAGTAGGCAATACAGCTTACTCAGACATCACTGATCACTGTCCACCCTACCTTAGACATTATTTTTCCTACTTTTCTTTATCTTTGTCTTAAAACATGGTTGACTGGATTTCCATTATTCACTAATTGCTAGTATAAGCATAAAAACTACAGACAGAAGCTACAGACATTATTAAGAAAAGATACTAAGAGCACTGACCTTCAGGCACTTATATATGTTGTCTGATAGTTGTTTTCAGAAATCTGTAGCAGTATATTTACTCATATTATTATGATTCTTTGTTGGACAGCTGGCCATTGGTGTGCACGGTGTGAATCATCTGAAAGCACAGGGGTCCAGGCTGGAGGAGGGAGCTTTATGGTCTGGGGAATATATTCAAGGCATTACCCGAGTTATTTTGTCATTCTGAAAGGCACAGATGATTGATATAAGTATGCATCTAGCCTTGGTTACCATGTTCACTCATACATGCAGTTCGTGTTTTCCTTCACACAGTGGCATTTACCAGCAGGACAATGTAATGTGTCACAGAGCTCACAGTGTATGTGTGTGGTATGAAGAGCACCAGGATGAATTTACTGTACCCCCCTGGCCACCAGACCCTCTGGATTTAAACCCGGTTGATAATCTGTGGGACCACCTCGATTGAGCTGTTCTCGCGGTGGATTCTCAAGAGAAACCTGTCACTTTCTGGCCATGGCACTGGAGTCTGCATGGCTCCATATCCGTGTCGTTACCCTCCAGAACTTCACTATCACTATTCCTGCATGTCTCGCAGTGGTCTATGCAGCAAAAGGTGGTTATTCAGGCTTTCGACTGATGGTCACATTAATGTGACTGGACAGTGTATATGTAACATGTCAAAATTACAATCTTACTTTGGCTGCTATCTTTGCGAGCAATCTGTACAGAATTGGATCCTGACAAGGCAGCCAATTTGAAGAAGTTTTGGGGTTTAAAATTTTATACACATTTTTTGTGCAGGATAAAAAGACATAGCCACCAAAGAGTGGCTACAGATTTTATCAGGTAGTGCTATGGTTAAATACATCCATCCTGTATTATCACAGATATACTTCTATCTTCTAAATGCTGACTTCCTTTGGTGTAGTGCTTTGACATGTTTTGCTTGTAGAAGCTGTCAAGTGGGAATATGATTGCTGAAATAGAGAGAATGATTTGGTCTCAGTGACTTTTCACTCATTATTTCACACTGTCCTATTACACAAAATGATTAAACTATTAGAGTTTTCCTTTTGAACGTGTAACTAATAAGTACTCTCACAGTGGAATCAATACTTTGCAGTAACAAAACTCTTTGGCCCATTCACTGTGAGTTTTTTAAGTGTTTCAAATTATTTGATGGAAAAGAATAAGCTGTAGGCATTGACTCTACTGACGACCAGCCAGCTAGCTGTCAATCAACAATAAATATAGTGTTTGTAAACAAATATGAAGCTTGTGGTTTGGTAGTAATGTAAAGCATTTCTTTATTTTTTGTTATTTGTTTCAGGCTTTGCTTCCACATGTGTACCTCCAGATACAGATCTGCGCACAGTCCTGTGTGTCCCCTTAAATTTTTCGAAGTGTAGTCGTCAGGCACTGGCACGTGCAGCAGAAGATGCAGGATTCGATGTTCTGCAAGTAATTAGTGAACCTATAGCAGCCTTGCTTGCTCAAGGCTGTGGTGTTGAGTCCCCAGATGAGAGAGGGTGAGTGCTGTAATGCAGTATGTTATTCTTGGTATTGGTGATAAGTTATGAAACAATCTGAATGATCTTTAGCTACTAAATGAGGTGTTCAATATTGTTAACATATATTTTAGGGCGAATATGCTGCTCATTATTGAAATTGTTGTTTCCACTATTGACTAGCCTACATAAGATTGGAGGAATGCATGTTTTCTCCTGAGACTTTACTCTGAGGGCTTTGGCCCCAAAACACTGCATAGCATGTGCACATAGGCTGATGTTTTCATCAATAGAGCTGATAAACATTCCACAGTGATACGTTTCAGTGCTGTGTTTTGTGGGTTACATTTCTCCAAATAAATTATTAATTTCTTATTAACGGATGAAACTTTGATGTTAAGATGTCAGTGGTTCAGTTTGTTGAGGAAATCTGCATAAATAGCAGTAAAATATTATTTTATAGTGAAGTGTATATGAGAAAGACATGTTGACTGTTGTTACATGAACCCACATCAGTTGCTTTATCTTTTGACCCTGAGGTCAATGATCCTGCATGATCTAGACTACGGTCAGATTGCTCATTATTAGGTGTTCCAATTTAACGCAGATGATGGATCTCCTCTGGAAAATAACAATCAGATCATAAAGGAAGTCCTTTGGATATCCCATATGTTTACTGTGGGAAGGTCTCGTCTGAGATACAGAAGCAGCTCTGCAGCCATCTGTTTAGTGCAATGGTTACAGCTGGTTGTAAGTAATGCTTGTCAACATCTTAGTTCCTTTTGGTGGTGAACAGGGTTACTGTCACTCGTCTAATGGAATCACAGTTCACAATTTGTTATTTCATGCCCAGTATTGATTGGAATCCTTGGTTTGGAGCCAGGTAGATTTAAACTAGAGGCTCCATTGATTTTTTTGGTGATCTTGGGTGCAGATTTCTTGACTTAATCTGTATTGGATGTAGAATTTTAAAGTGCCTCCCTGAATTGGTTAGGCATGCAGTACCTGCAGAAAGGATTTCCTTCAATAGCGCAATATGTATAGTTTGCAGTATAGTTTGCATCTTTTTTTTTTTAGATAAATTACTTTGTAAGCCTGTTTACCTTTAGATGTTGAACATCAAAGAGCCATGATCACTTCACATGTATGTCATATTGAGGAGATCAAATAGCCATGTAAGTCAACTGTGAAAATGAAAACTGAATATTAGGTAACTGGACAAGTATTAAAGGCAAGATCACTGAATTACTGTGACTTGCTTAAACAGCATTGCTTGTGTAGCAAGTGGAACAGAAAATTGGGTAAAACTAGAAACAAAATCTTAAATTCTGACTGGAATATATATGTGACAAGTCTATTTTTGTGTAATGAGATAAATGCAGTCAACAATAGATAATTTGGGTAAAGTTAAGCCTTAAAGGTGGGCCAAAATTTCTTACTAAAACTATCTATTGGTGACACACTACATCAGTTGAGATGGCATGGAATGCTACGGAAGATTTGTGGAAAAATATTTCTGATAAATTACCTGATCGTGTTTTAGCCATAGGAGAGGTTCCTGTTAGCCAGCCATGCATGACACAGATGGCAGGATGGCGGTTCTAGTGAAATTGTACTAAATATCTTATCTGAAAATTATCTTGGACAGCCAACTAAGTAGAATACATACGATGTAAGTATACAATTTATGCTGTCAATAAAAAAATGTGAACTTTTCAATTCAGTGAAAATAAATGGATGAATCAACAAACACAGAGCTACAGCAGCATCATTGATCAGTGGTGTTGAATGAAAAGTTGTGCATGATGTGTCAATAAAATGACAACAAACTATCTGAGCAACTATTTACATCTGGGAAGGAGAATATTGATTAATGGGAGAAATTCACAAGCCTTGTCAGAAACATGCTGGTTGAGTTTGTGTGATGGGATGTAGTGAGATGTGGGGAAGGACCCACCAAGGTTCAATGACAATATTACTCATTTAGCCCCTGAGGGCTCACAACTCTCGTGTCAGTACCTACCTGCTTGGCTACCATGGGGCCCCATGCTTTGCAGCATTACTTCGTTTCTGTCCTGCAAGCTTATACTTCCACTGTCACTTTCTCCCTCTGTCTCTCCATTGTATGGTTTTCTTGATGCAGACCCAGCTCAGATCTCGTTTGTGACTGGGATTAGAGTTTCTGCTTTTTTTTTTTTTTGTTTTCTACAACTTTTCATTAAGTAAAGACATAGTCCCCGTTGTTAGGTTTGACCTGCCATCAGTTTTCAGATTCTCCAGAAATGTTTACCATGCAGGGAAGGTCACCCAATGCAGTGTAAACTCCAGCATGGTGGCCATCCTGTCATGGTGGTCATCAAATAGCTGCACAGTGGTAGCCCCCTGGCCACGTGGGTATCGTATTGTTGGTGTGTGAGCTGAAAACTTCCCATGTATGCCAAGGTTTATGTGCATGTGCCCATTGTGACTGGGACACGGGGACTCCGAGCAACGGATTACTGGCCACGTAGCCATTTTCTGAGGCTGGGTGGCGCACATGGCAAGAGCCCCCATTCGAAGTGGGTGGCACCATGGCGGATGAGCCGCAAATGAATCGGATGAAGTTATCTTCCGCCGGCAGCTGTATGATCCCAGCAGTCTCTATGGAAGGAAAGTACGATTTAAGTGCAGAGAGATATGTCCATAAAATATTTCCTTCCATAGGGCTAAGCGGCAAGCAGAGAAATATCCCCCCCCCCCCCCTGTCCCCCCAATAATTAGTTTGCTCAAGGATTGCTGGGGATTCCTTCTTGGCCACAGAACCCTTCTTCTTTGTGGAGAACATAGAAGTCAAGCTTGGGGAAGTGGCAGCCATTTCTAAAATGAAAAGTGGGTCAATTTTGATCAAAACAGTATCCTCTGCCCAATCACGGGTGCTACTAGCTCTTAACAAGGTGGGTGACATACCGGTGACTGTCACTCCCCATAATAGTCTAAATATGGTTCAGGGAATTATTTTCACAGAGACCTGCTCTTACAATCTGATGCTGAGCTACGCACCAACTTGGAGTGCCAGGGTGCACACTTTGTTAGTCATGTACATTGGGGACCAAAGGTCAACAGTGTCGCTACCAGTGCCTTCATGTTGGCCTTTGATGGTGATTCATTACCTGAAAAGGTCAGGGTGACATTATACCAAAGTGATGTGAAAGAAAGCGTCACTCCCATGGACACCTGCCCAGATGGACTCTCAGCTGTGTTGACTGGGATGCTTTTGCCTCTTTTGTTGCCCTTGGCTCCCCACTGCATGGAGATATTGATGAGGCAGTCCAGAATACAACTACAACCATTATTTGAGCAGCTGATTTTGGCGATTCCCTGTTCCTTCTGTGCACCCCGACAGAAGACAATACCTGAATGGTCATCAGAAATTGCAGAGGCCATTAGAGATCGTAGGCGAGCTCTCCAGCACCGTAAGTGGCACCCATCGATGGAGCACGTTATTGCCTTTCAGTGGCTCCATGCCTGGGTCTGTCATCCAATAAAACGATGGAAACAAGAATGCTAGGAACAGTACGCTTCAACCATCAGACCATGAACCTTCCCTTCATAGGTTTGAGCCAAGGTCAGATGTATCTACAGATACCAGACACCTGCAGGTGTACCTGGTGGTGGTACGTTGAATGATGCCATCTACACTAACACAGATGCCACATTTTTCTCTGTATTATGCTACGGCCTCTGAGTCTGAGAACTGTCAACCCTTTTTTGTGTCCTAAAAAAGTGGGTAGAGCAAAAGCAGTTATCTTTTACTGCACACCACCTGGATCCGTATAATGCTCCATTCAGTGAGTGGGGATTTGTCAGTGTCCTAGCCCACTGCCCCAGGATCGGACCACATCCTCAACCAGATGATCAAGCACCTATCTGTGGATTGTCAGTGTCATATCCTTGCCATCTTTAACTGCATCCTGGAGTGAGGGCGACTTCCCATTGCAACAGCGACAAATCATCGTCATCCCAGTACTGAAACAGGGCAAGCACCCTCTAGAGATGAATAGTTATTACCCAGTTAATCTCACCAGTGTTCTCTACAAGTTGTTTGAATGCATGGTGAGCTGGCGGCTGTGTTGGCTCCTTGAGTCTCGGGGTCTTCTGCCTCCATCCCAGGGCGGTTTTTGCCGAGGTGACTCTGTACTGAAAATCTGGATTGCCTGGAGTCTGCCATCCAAACAGCTTTTGTCCAATATCAACACCTTATAGCCATCTTCTTCGACCTGAAAAAGGCTTAAGACACCACATCCTAGCTACTGTACACATCTTCTTATCCCACCATACTTTGCAGGTTCAACTTGCTGCTTCCCACAATACCACCCCCACCCCCCCCCCTCCTCCCACAATCCGACGAGAGAATGGGGTACCACAGGGCTCTGTTAGTATGGATGTCGCTGAACATCGACTGCAAGGTGCCATAGGAAAGGCGCAGTCATGGGACCTCACCCATGGCTTTCACTTTACAGTGTCGAAACTCATGTTATGCACTTCTGTCAACATTGTAGTGTTCACCCACAACCAGAACTTTACCTCAACAGCCAACTACTCAATGTGGTGGGAACGTTTTGGTTTTTTGGACTGGTCTTAGATCCTAAGTTGATGTGGATTCCCCATCTAAGCTAGATTGATCGAAAGTGTTAGCTGCACCTTAATAGTCTCCACTGCCTGAGTAACACCAGCTGGGATGCAGATCGTACTACCTTTCCACAGCTTTACGAAGCCCTGAAAGAATCCCGTCGAAACACCGCAATCCATCCCCCGCAACAGCAGTCCAGATCAAGGATTACAATCGCAATCCACATCCTGTCTCTCCTCTCTGAACTCCAGTTGTTTCCTCTATCACCTCTCCTCCAGGCCCATTCACTACACATTCATGGTGCATCCCTCGGCCACAGCGTTGTCTTGACCTATCACCAGATCTGAAAGACTCGGTTCCTTCTGAGGCCGTCTGCCACCAATTTTTAGCCATTCTTGTCATATCTTGGGGTTCAGAAGTAGTCTGTACTGATGACTTAATGGGTGCTGGTCACGTGGGCTTTGCTTATACTCGCATGGGACACTGAACTGTGCTCCCTGCCAAATGGTTGTAATGTTTTCACTGCGGAGTTGGTAGCCATCTCTCGTGCTCTTGAACATATTAGTTTCTGCACCGGTGGATCCTCTCTCATCTTCAGCAACTCCTTGTGCAGTTTGCATCCCTTGACCAATGTTACCTTCACTGTCCCTTGGTAATTGCTATCCAGGGTTCCCTGTATGTCTGGACCCCAGGCCACATCAGGATCCTGGGAAATGAACTTGCTGGTAGCCTGGCCAAACTGGCTACCTGTAAACTGATTTGTGATGTTGGTATTCCAGTAATGAACCTCTGATCAGTATTATGCCATGAAGGTTAGGGAATCTGGAATGGCTCACTCTGACTTTGCCAAACAAAGTAGGGTGATTAAGGAGACTACAAATCTGTGGACGTCCTTCATGTGGGCCTCTCTCAAAGACTTGATCGTCCTTTTGCTGGCTGTGTATTGGCCATACTTGGCTAACTCTTGGTCATCTCTTCTGTCGCAAAGACCCACCTCTCTGTCATTGTGGTTCCCATTTGCTGGTAGTCCACATTTTGCTGGACTGTCCGAACTTAGCCACCATGCAATGGGCTCTTAATCTCCCTCACTCGCTGTCTCTGGTGTTAGGAGACAATGCCTCAGTGGCTGACTTAGTTTTACGTTTTATTCTTGAAGGGAGCTTTCACTGCTCTCTTCAAGGTAGGTCCACTTACCCATATTGGCCCATTGATGGGTTGGCAGAACACTCTTTGCCTCCTCTGCCAAGTCCGTGCTGTGACTATCTGGGCATTGTGGTGCAGCCTGGTCCTCACCTTACCTGCTCTTTTACTCCCCCCCCCCCCCCCCCCCCCTTCCATGGTCTGTTAGACTTGTTCGTCTTTTGTCTCTCTGTACTTCTCTCGTCGTGTCCATGTTGCTAGTCTCTTTCCTAGGTGATTTCTGAGTGGGCTACATCTGGTAAGGGGGGGGGGGGGGGGGACTGGGATGTATGTTCCCTCATTGCATTGCACTGTGCTTTCGGAGGCTTCTGGCTGCTCCCTAGAGGGAACACCTTTCTTGTGCTCTCTCTGTCTTTGTTTCTTTCTTTCTTTCTTCTTCTTGTCCATTATCTCACCTTCATAGACCTTGGGGTTTTCCTCCCGTGGGTTTCGTGTGGTAGGCTATCTGATCTACAGGCATGTAGACCTGTCTGTCTGAGGAAAAAGGGACTGATGACCTAGTAGTTTGGTCCCTTTAATCATCCAGTCAACCAACCAACAACTCTTAAGAATGTTATATTCTGAAATATAAACTGCCGATTGAATAGGTCATCATCATGAGTCAGAAATTGTGAATCTAGCATACCTAAAATACATAAAACCATGTTAGTATTATGAAAGGGATAGTGCTACTCTGCATGTAGCAGAAATGTTGAATTGCAGATAGGCATAATTAAAATACTGTCAAACAAGTAAGTTTACACACAGACAGACAGACAGACAGACAGACACAGAGAGAGAGAGAGAGAGAGAGAGAGAGAGAGAGAGAGAGAGAGATTGCGACTCAAAATCTCTGCTATATGGTGATTGGCAATCTATCTTTTTCATAATATTGACATTATTCCATCCTGGATTTTCCATTGTTAGATGTTATAATGTCATCACTAATTAAATAAGAATGGTGGTGTTTTTATTGTAGTCATAATTAAGAACAGATTATTTACAATAGTAATCCACCAGTCACAAGCTGTGAACAGTTGTTACAAACTACTTGCAAAAAGAGAAAAAAGAAATAATTTCTGTTGGCACTCCTGTCCCGCATACAAACTGTAACTTCAACAACACACTAAAGTCATACACGCCCATGTCAGAACCTTTGAACACCAAGATGAAAAAGGAGTTAAATGTGACTGCACGTTAAGCCCAATCAACGGAAGGAAAGGCAGGTGAAACAAGGACTTACTCTTGGAGAAAGGTACACGAAATATGTCATAGAGACTATGAAGACCATGAATTAAATATTAAATGTCGTTCGCTATATTGCTATGATGGATAAAAAGTAAAACACAATCAACATCCAATGTGCCGTTTGCTAAAACGACCGATAACTCAGACAGCAAACATACAGTAGAACGTAAGTGGTTAAAAGAGAGACATTTGGTCAGGAAACAGCTAATGGTCAAAGGTTGATGACAGTGAGCACAAAGTGATGGTGGGTCACCACTTGACAAATGACGATGGCTAAAAAGACAGTACCCAGTACGTAACCTAGCTAAAATCATCTCCTTGCGGCGAAAGGGCTGAGAGAGGAGATCGGCCAAGCTTCTGGGAGATGTTTCATTCCCTGGAGTTTGTTCCCATGAATGGAAGACCAATTGTCATGTCAAAGTGACACCACCTTCTGATAAAAGACAACATGGAGATCATTGGAAGGAATGGAAGAACTAGCTGGATGATGTAGAAGGACTGCAGACTTGGCAACAGTGTCAGCAGCTTTGGCAACAGTGTCAGCAGCTTTGTTTCCTGTCAGACCATCCATCAAGACAGAGCAAGTGGAAGCTTTCTTTGACCTGTTGCACTAAGGGATAGACAGTGTACAGCATACAGAGGCTCAGAAAATCACTGAGAGAATCCAAGCAGATGACGAAATTGAAAAGCCTGTGTCGCTGGATGTACCGTGTGGCCTGATACATAGCAAAGAGCTCTGCTGTTAATACTGAGCAGTGTTCTGGAAGCAGATATCGAAAATGGTCGGTGGCAATGATCAGGCATACCAGACACCATGGTCACTCAGAGAGCCAACAGTGTACACAAAGGTACTATCACCAAGTTCCGTGCAAAGGTTGAGAAACTTACACCGATAGATCGAATCTGGAGAAGTTTCCTAAGGAAGCGAATCAAGTTCAAGGTGAACATGGGCCACCACAGAAAGTCAGGGTGGCGAAGGGTACACATCCATCGGGAAAGTGGCAGATAGCGTGAAGTGAGGTTGCTGGAGCAGTAATCAAAAGCGAACTCCAGGAGGTAACGGAGAAGAGGGACACACCTACTGGCGGTCAAATGAGTCGTTGACGGAGGCGACATAAGATGAGTGGCCAGGTATGGCAGACAAATGGCATGTGTATCTGCTAAGGAGAACCTCATATCGTTATGACCACAGTAGTTAGGCAGCTTCTGCATAGAGACTTTCAACTGGGCTGGTGTAAAAGGTGCCAGTGGCCACATGGATTCGATGGTGGTAGATTGTATTTAGACAGTGTAAGATGGATGGATGTGCAGATGCATAAACGGAGCATCCATAGTCTACTCTCAAAAGGCCAAGGGATCTGTACAAACGGAGGAGGGTGGTCCAGACCACTCCCCAGGAAGTACCACTGAGGACCCGTAGAACACTGACGGACAGGGTACAGCGGGCAGCCAGGTAAGACATGTGGGAGGACCAAGAAAGTTTCTATCAATCATGAGCCGCAGGAATTTCGTAGTTTCAACAAACGGTAGAGCAACAGGCCCAAGACCGGGTGATCAAAAAGTCAGTATAAATTTGAGAACTGAATAAATCACAGAATAATGTAGATAGAGAGGTACAAGTTGACACACATACTTGGAATGACATGGGGTTTTATTAGAACCAAAAAATACAAAAGTTCAAAAAATGTCAGACAGATTGTGCTTCATCTGATCAGAATAGCAATAATTAGCATAACAAAATAAGACAAATCATAGATGATGTTCTTTACAGGAAATGCTCAATATGTCCACCATCATTCCTCAACAATAGCTGTAGTCGAGGAATAATGTGAACAGCACTACAAAGCATGTCCAGAGTTATGGTGGGGCATTGGCGTCGGATGTGGTCTTTCAGCATCCCTAGAGATGTCGGTCGATCACGATACACTTGCGACTTCAGGTAACCCCAAAGCCAATAATCGCATGGACTGAGGTCTGGGGACCTGGGAGGCCAAGCATGACGAAAGTGGCAGCTGAGCAAACGATCATCACCAAACGACACGCACAAGAGATCTTTCACGCGTCTAGCAAAAGGTTTTTTTTTTTTTTTTTCTTCGCTTCTAGTAAAACCCCATGTCATTCCAAGCATGTGTGTCAATTTTTACCCCTCTATCTACATTATTTCATGGTTTATTAAGTTTTCAAATGTATACTGACTTTTTGATCACCCGGTATAAAGAAGGTGGAAGAAACCCATTGTGCAGCCAGAAATTCATACAAATGGTTATGTCAGTGGAAAAGCGAAAGCCATTGTTGATGCTGCATGAGTAAAGACAATGAGACAATGCTGAAGACTTCCCTCAAGGAGACAAGTCCATGGGGAACTGCAATAGGTGGCAAAATCGTCAACAAAAAGGGACCCGGAAATACCCAGCGGGAGACAGGCCATAATAGGGTCAATGGCAATAGCAAGGACAACGAATGTCAGGATGGACCCCTGAGGCATCCAATTTTCATGGATAAAAGTGTCCTACAAGTCACATTCCACACGTACTTTGAGAAGTCTGTCTTTTAAAAATTCCGGAAGGAAACGTGGCAGGCAGACTGGAAAGCCCCACATGTAAAGAGTACAGAGGGCACCGGTCCTCCAGCTGGTGTCGAAGGATTTCTCCAGATCAAAAAGCACATCCACAGTCAGTTATTGTTGCAGAAAACAGTTCATGACATGGGTTGCCAAAGTGGTGAGATGGTCAACTTCAGAATGGCACGCCTGAAATCCACACTATGCAGTCGTTAGTAATTTGCGAGACTTGAGTCACCATACCACCCGGGCATTAATCATATGTTCTAAACCTTGCAAACATAGCTAGTGAGGAAAATGGGGTGGTAGCTAGAAGGTAGGTCTTTGTCCTTATTGGGCTGAGGAATGGGTATGATGAAGGCTTCATACCAGCGTCTGGGGAGCATGCCATCTGCCCAGATGTGGTTGTATGTGTTAAGCAGAAAATGTTTGCCCGCAAGAGAAAGGTGCTGCAACATCTGAATGCGAACATCATCCAGCTGTGGGGTGAAAGATAGGGATACAGTGAGAGTGATCAGCTCCCACATAGGAAAGGCTGCATTGTAGCATTTAAAATTCTAAGAGGAGAAGGGTATTACCCAAGCCTCCTCCATTTGTTTCCAATGAAGGAAGGTAGGGCGGTAATGGGTGGAGCTTGAAATATTTGCAAAATAGTGGCCCTAGGTGGTGGATATAGCAATGGGTTCCACAATGACATCATCTGCTCCGTTCAGGCCAGAAATTGGTGAATTGACCTTAGGCCCAGAGAGTCGTTGGAATTTAGCCCACACAATGGAAGACAGAGCGGAACTGTTAAAAGAATTAGTAAATGAAATCCAGCTAGCTCCTTTGGCATCCCAAAGAGGGTGATGACACTGCGCACGCGACTGTTTACATCAAATGCAGTTCTCCAGTGTTAAAAACGCTGAGAGTGTGTCTCTGCACATGAATTGTCACGGTACGCGTCAGTCCACCAAGGACTGTGACATGATGTGGTAAAGTGGAAATGTGAGGAATGGAACATTCTGCAGCAGTAAGGGTAGCGTTTGTAAGGTCATCACAACTGGGGAAATGTCGTTTGTCAAAGGTCACCAGGGAGGAGTAAAGCCTCCAGTCTGCCTTTGAAAGCTGCCAATTAATTTAGTAAGTAGATGAGGGAGGAGTTGGCAAACAGATAGGATGTGGGGAAATGGTTGCTCAAGTATGTCTAAAAGAGAACACACCACTCGAGACGACGGGCAAGCTGGGCAGTGCAGAATGAGAGGTCCAAATGGGAATAAGAGTGTGTCGAGTCTGAAAGGAACGTTGGTGCTCCAGTGTTAAGGCAGAAGAGGTTGAGTTGATCGAGAAGGTCAGCCGAGAGGGCACTTTACGGACAGGTTCACAAAGAGCTGCAAAGGGGGTGATGCGCATCAAAGTCACTGAGCAGCAAAAAGATTTGGGAATTTGCCAACGAGCTAGAGGAAGTCTGCCCTGCTGAAACCGAATGACAGGGATTTAGGCGGTACAAAGAGAAAAGGTGAAGCGAGGAAGGAGAATGCGCACTGCAACAGCTTGCAGCCGGATGTTGAGTGAGAGGGTTTGACTACGAATGTCATCACGAATAAGCAGCTCGACTCCACCACGAGATGGATTGCCGTCCTTGGCCATATGTTCCTTTTTTCATAAACATTTTCTTCTCCGGAGAACCAAAAAAAAAATTACTGATAGAAAGAAAATTGGCTTGATATTGTCTACATTGTCTCCATAAGTTATAAAGTGATTTTTACCTAATTCATGTTTTAACCTATCTGGAAAGTGAGTGAGTCCCCTGTTCAGCATGTCTTTGAGACAGAGTACCTCTAACATAATTTGTACAGGTCATTTCCAGCCTAATTGATACTTTTTATTTACAGATGAGTCCTTCCACTATTTTAATAACTGATTAAATGTTCATGCTTTTGTTGGGTAGCTGCAGAAAAGAAGGCTGTCTCAAAACACGAACCGTGATGAGATGTAATATGATGAGCAGCCACCTACTACTGTCAAACTTCTTTCACAACTTGCATTATAGTTTTAATTTTGTTCAGAGGTCTACTTACTGTGTTGATGCAATGAATTGTTTTATCCTGTATTTTTGTAGAGCTCTTGCCAGATACGCTCTGCAGTATTAGATTTAAATGCCTATGTTGCAATAGGACCCATATCTCTAAATCTGTGATTTGCTGTTGTGGAATGTGAGTCTGTTTCAGTGTTGGGGCCACTCCTGTTCCTTATTTATATAAATGATATGCCGTCTAGTATTATGGGTAACTCTAAAATATTTCTGTTTGCTGATGACACTAGCTTGGTAGTAAAGGATGTTGTGTCCAACATTGGCTTGGTTTCAAATAGTGCAGTTCATGACCTAAGTTCATGGCTTGTAGAAAATAAATTAACTCCAAATCACAGTAAGACTCAGTTTTTACAGTTTCTAACACACAATTCAACAAAACCTGACATTTTAATTTCACAGAGTGGGCATATTTAGTGAAACTGAACAGTTAAAATTTCTAGGTGCTCAGATAGATAGTAAACTGTCGTGGGAAGTCCACATTTAGGATCTTGTTCAAAGACTTAATGATGCCATTTTTTTTTTATTGGAACAATATCTGAAGTGAGTGATCATTCGACACAAAAATTAGTCTACTTTGCTTATTTTAATTTGCTTGTATCATATGGTGGTATATTTTGGGGTAAGTTCTTGTTGTATTGTAGATTGCATTTACTTAAATTTATGGATTGACTTTTTTTGGGTTCATATACATTTTATTTTTATCTATTATTACTTTTATGTTGTAATTTCATGTACTGACATGTTCCATGACCTGGGAGATTCTCTCCTCAATTTGGTCCTATGGAACTTGACATGTAAATAAAATAAATAAAATTAATTTGAATGTTGATTTTTGTGCATCATTATCTGACAGGCCATTACTAAATTTGATCACAATGTGCTTCTCAATTTGAAGACAAGCTATTGAAAACAATACGTATGATCCTGCGACTATTTCCCCACGCTCTAGTTGGAAAGTGTGACATCTTTATCAGATTGGAAGTTTATTAATGTTATTTTTGCTGTAAATTAGTCAAAAATATAATATTGAAATCTTTACCAAATTAATTTGATGTGTATCTTATAAACTGAGATTGACAAAGTCCTAAGTCTGGAAAGTAAAGTCATCTCACCGAACTGAGAGGTGAAGTGAAAACTATACTGAAAAATAACCCATCTTTAATCCAGTTTCTAAAAATATGGATTGTACCTAGTAAGATGTCCTAGGTCTTTGAGGCATGTGGTTTACAATATATCATGTGAGTTTGGTGTGAATTATTACAACAGTGTAATCACATTATTAATGAACAGTGCAAGAAACACTCCAAAATGTATAACTAAGACGTTGTGAGAAACCATTCATTGCAAAGCAAGGTGTTACCAACACACACAAATTATTATTTGACAACGCTGAAATCCTGGCACACACCTTGTGTTACTGGGATTCATTTATCAAGAAAGCAGTGGAGATCCACAAGTGTCCTAAATTTTTTAATGGAGTTGATGGCGTCACCTGAATCCCAACATGGAGGAAAGATCTAGAAAACAATATAAACCCCATACTAATGCGAGTGGCTGATCTGTTTCCTTATCATTGTTGTGGTATTATTGGTAAAGCGAGCATGAGCATGAGCAGTGCTAAAGAAAGCATGAGAGCTTTAAATCTGACAGATATGTGTTGACTAGAGTTTGTTTACATCTTACAGCTTGTCATACCGAGGTATTAAGGAGACATTTTGGGAACTTGCTTACCTGTGTTACCTGTTTTGGTGAATTTCAGTAGTTGTTTCTGTTCGAGTGAGTGTATGTTCAGTGAATTCTGGAAGTAGTCAAAGTTACAGGTTTTTAGTTATCCCAAGATAGATACCAGAGACTTTATGCTCATTTCATTAATAATGTATCAAGTTACCTCTTCATTTTAATATTTGGTGGCTAAAATCTGCTTCATTTTAAATTATCAAGACTTTTTATTAAAAAAAAAAATTACACGGACTTGATCAAATCTGGTAGACGTAATATTACTGAATATATTGCTGTGTTAGTCTAGAACAAAATTAGGGAAGTAGAACCCAACAACATACAGATACTAACTTTATATAAATTAATCCATCGAGTAGGAGGAGTTGTCAAACAGAAATTATTTCAGTTGTTTTTAAAACTTTTATTATGTGCCTGCACCCTTAATTTGTAGGTGATGTTTTCAAATATTTTTACAGCTGAGTAAGTTAAGTTGTGAATAGTGGAGGCAATTTTTGTTCCAAGTGTTAGACTTACAAACAATACTACTATTTTTAAATTGTGCCTGATGCCTCACAACAAACTTCATAAGAGAGGTTGTTAGGATGCCAAAATTTTTAAACAATTGCCTTCATGAAGTTTGAGGATGACCATCAGATATCCTTACAGAATATTTCTGTATGATGAATACTTAGTGTCTGTGTGTAGAATTGCCTCAAAAAAACTATTTCCAGTCACATCAATGAATGACAATGTGCAAAGTAAGCTGGTTTTTAATGCTTTCAGTAAAAAAATCAGCAATTACATGTAGAGAAAATGTTGCTGAATTCAAGCATTTTAAGAAATCTGTAATATGTGATTTTCTATTCAAGTTTTGGTCTATATGTGCACCTAGGAATTTTGAACAATTGATTTTACATGCTTCCTATCTCCCAGTGCTCTATTATTGGTGCTGGTGATACATCTTGCCTTGTACAGATTTCAGTGAAGTGTATGTTTTCTAAGTAATATTCCAAGAATCAATATTTTTTAGCATTTCTTTTATTGATCAGTCTGTTGTCACACCTCTGAAGGACTTGAATGTGATTGTTGCATTATCATCAAAGAACACCATTTCTGCTTTATTACTGTAAGGTGGAAGATCATTTATACATATCATGAACAGGAGTTTTCCCAGAATTGAACTCTATGGAATGCCTGTAATAATTTGTCCACACTCGGGGGGAGATTCATCATTAAAACTTCATGAGCTATCTAACATGGCCATTTTCTTCCTCTCAGTGCAGTATAAATTCAACCACTTTAAGCATTGTACCTTGAAAACTGAACTTTTTAAGTTTATCCAAAACAATGTTGTGATTTACAAAATCAAATGTCATACATACATCACAAGAACGTCCTGGTAGGTATTGACTCGCTAGTCAGATATTTCAGTATGTGGTCAGTGAAATGGTAGATGCCATATTTAGTGGAGAGACTCATCTGGCATTCAAATTTTGACTGACAGTTTATTTGTAGATAGGCATGACCATTCTTCAATACATTACCTTTTGCAGCAACTTTAGAAAATGAAGTTCATAGTGAAATTAGTCATTAGTTATTAACGTCTGTCCTATTATCTTTCTTAAAAAGTGTTCTAATATTGTTGGGCTCTGGCTGGTCTCGAAAGATACCTTGTGAAAGTGATGCATTAAAAATATGGATGTAAACATCAGCTGTAACTGAAGTACATGCTTTTAATATTTTGCTTGAAATACTATCATCCTTATGAGAAATTCTTACTCTTGAGAGTTAAAATCCTGGTATCTATTGAAGAAGTTGGAGTGATCTGAAATTTATGCTTGTGATACTTGTTATTGCATATGCTGCAATGCTTTTCCTTTCTTGAATTTTATGTGATTGGCTGTTCGAGAACTGACAATAGTAGTGATGATGTATAGGATAGGTGGGCAACCAGTTGCCTGCAGGCCGGATTCGGCCCATCATTGGTTTCAGTTTGACCTGCAGAAGAAATTTTTGGGGAGAGTGTGAAGCGCTCACATTGTACTCCATCCAAGACCTATTTTTGGATATTTCTGCTGATGCTCACCTTGCCTCGGGTTTGCAACTCGTGACACAGACCACTGTCAGTTTTGCTTACTCTGCACATGCATAATGCAATTATACCACCGCTGACTCCCCCCACATGTTACTTATTGCGTACTGCCTACATCTGTGTTACACATTGATGGATTGTAAACATTGGTAACAGGTGACAATGACATGAAAACTACTGACTACTCAGGAAATGTGCTGATTTAAATGGCAGCAGGGTGCCATTTATAGTGGTGTGTCACTCCCATAAACATTGTCACAGGTGCTACAGTTTTCACTTCCTGCACCTGAGGCACTACTATTGCATCACTTGAAAAGTGGTGTGTGAGCTTAAGTAATTATGTGAATTAGGCCTGCAGGTTACCCGTGCCTATCCTACAGCAATGTAGGAGTGTCTGGAGGTGGCACCTAGTAGCTCGAATTCGATTTCCTGTCTATAAGGACGAGAAAATTGAAAGCATGAGTTTCAACTTTTGATTTGTCACAATTAAATAATTTTCATTTCAGGAAAACCTTGTGATCACATGTGCTGTGCAGTTCTACACTGTTGCATAGTAAATAAGCTATATGCTTTTAAAATATCGGAACAGGCATGAAGCAGGATTGAAGACTTGCTTGCAAATAAGAGTCCACTATGTTGTTAGTAAAGGGATCCACAGATAGAAATAAAGTAGCATCCTGTGTACTGAACAGAAGTGCAGTATTAATATCATTAGAACTGGGGGGGGGGGGGGGGGGGGTTGCAAGTCGTTTCTGGATAACTCCCTTGGTAGAGCATTTACCCATAAAAGGCAAAGGTTCCTACCAGTTCAGATCTTAATTTGGCACACAGTTTTAATCCACCAAGAAGTTTCAGTAGGATTACTGTTCACTTTATTGTGTTATGTTGTGCCAGATAATACTGACATTAGAAAATTGTTACAAATTCCAGAAAGACTTGTAATTTATCAGTATTTGGTGCAAAGACTGATTACTGACTGTCAGTATAAATAAATCTAATATTGTGCTTCTAGATAAATGAAAAGTATAATAATGTTTGAGTACCCAATCAGTGATCAGTCGTAGAAATCAGGATGTAGAGTTCATGTGCTTAGTGATATAAGGTGGAATAGACACAAAAATCTGACTTTGGGGAAATCAGATGCCAGCCAGGCTTTTATTTATTGAAAGGATTCGTAGGAAGTGCAATTTATTCACAAAGGAGCTCACCTATGAAACCTTCATTTGACCAATTCTTTGGCAGTTTGGTGTCCTTACCAAGTTGGGTTAATGGATGAGATTCAAATAAGAGGTTTACAATTCATCATACATTTGTTTAACCATACCAAGAAAATCACAGAAGTGCTTAATAAATTGTTCCAATACAGGGTTGCCCTCAGGAAGTAGTACTTTTTCATTTGGTTATTATGAAGTTTAGCTTATATTTAGACCAGTATAACTTACAGGTAACTGTTCTACACACGTTTCCATTATTGAAAAGCCAAACAAAAGTTTATTTCATAAAATGTACATCATTGGTGATACATTGCTAAAGAGGTTTGTGAAAGGTCCTTGTTGAATTCTCAACTATTTCTTGAAGAATTTTCTCTGTGTCTTTATGTATCATGGCTTTCAATTGATCAGTATTGTGGAGCCATATAAAAAGCTTTTTTCTTAAGATGATCCCACAGAAAAAAATTTGCTGCCGAAAGATCAGGTGCTCTCACTAGCCATGGGATAACACTGAATCATAATAGTAATCGATGTGGAAAGTGGCACCTCAGTTTAGTAATTGCAAACCATATTGTGTTTAGATGAAAACTTCCCTGCAATGTGTGGACTGAAGAAATTATTGATAAAGGCTGCATACTGCTCAGAACTGACACGTACTGACTTCCCATTGTTGTCAAAAAAATATGGCCCAATGATTCCAGTGAACTGTCAAAAAGCACACCAGATGATGACATGTGGGCTATTCTGCAACTTTTCATGAATGAGCTACAGATTTGTGTCTAGAGTAATATTGAAAGATTGATTTATTGATAAACCTATTCATATGAAAGTTTGCTTCATCAAACATCACGAGATTCATCAGAAATACCTCTTACTGGTCAATTCTATCCAGTAACATTGCGTGGAAATTGTACCAACTCACTTTTGTCTCCCCACTGTAACTGTTGAGCCACTTGCATCTTATAAGGAGGAAACTTCAAATCCTATTTCACAATCCCCAGCAAAGACGTGTGAAGGATCTGTGATGGTCTGGAATGGTGACAGACTGATCACTGTGGGCTTTGTTGCAGAGCTGCATGAAATCATTGGATATTTACTGGCATTCAGATTGTCATTTCAGGTCCCTTATGTTTCACACTGGCTCCACAGTCTGTCTTACACCATTGTTTCATCTGTCTGGAACATGGAAAAGGCAGAGTCTACCATGGAGCATAGACTGCTGCAATGCTCTGCACGTGACATAACTCCCCTATTGCCTCAGTATGCACATGCACTGGCCAGCGTTCCATACTGAACTGAATGGCATATGATGTGGACCTGATTAGATGCAGTAGATGGTGTGAATAATCTACACCTTTGCAGGGTGGCCGATTGAAGATATACTATTTCCTGTGGGCCAACCTTTATAAGTATTTTATAGAAAAAAGAAGTTAAACAAATTTTCTTTAAATATCTGAGCTAGCAGGGGGAAACAAGTGGCTAATATGGTGGTCTGACATTCAAGAGGTCAGTTTTTCAAATCCCCATGTGGCCATCCAGAGTTTTATTTTCTGTGGCTTCCCTAAATCTCTTAAGACAAATCTCAGGATGGTTCCTTTGAAAAGGACACTGCTGATTGGTGATTTCCTCCTCCCCCCCCCCCCCCCCCAACCAATCCAAGCTTTTGTTCCTACTCTGATGACTTTGCCCTTAAGAGGACATTAAATCATAATTTTTGGTCCTTTTAAGTATCTTCACAGAGATTAAAAAATGTTACTTGCTCTTTTCATCTCAAAAATTGTGCAGTGGTTGTGGCACTTGAATAGATGGCATATTTCTTGATTTTTGGAAACTACAATATATTAACAATTTTGCATGTAATGAATAGATGAGATCATGGAATGTGTTTCCAACAATTGTCTTTTCACTTTTCCTCCCTTACGGACATTTCAGCATATTGTACATTTGATGAGTTTATTGGAACATCATTTATTTCTTTCCGTGTGTTTGGTATGTGTGATAAACTGTTTCTGTTTATACTGCACATGAGAATCTCAATAAACAATTTAAGCAGCACTTAGACAGTCCCTTGCTTTGTAGTTTATCAATAAATACTTTCCTTAGAAAATGGAAGTGAAATTGTGTATCTGTAGAAGATTATTATTATACACAATGTCTTACGATAGTCTGTAAATGAGGATGAATGGACTGCCTTGAAACATATTGTTGATAAATTCCTGAGTTCAGTTTCCAAATACTGATCTAAGAAGCAGTTTCAGGTAAGAGGGCATATGAAACTACTAGTGTATAAAACAAATTACAGATTGCTATTCATTGAGAGAATATTGAAAGTGTTTATTCGCCAATGGTGAGGCTGGATTTGAAATCCCAGTGCTGCCCATGTCTCATTCTAACCAGCTCTGATAAATGTTTGACAAATTTAGTAATTACTGCCATGTTACAGTATTTGAAGTGGTTGTGCAGTTTGCTTATACTGTAATACAGTGCTAAAATTTGGAGATGTTTTTCTATTGCTTTGTTGAAATTGTCGTGAAATGTACTGCTTTCTCATCCAATACTGTTTAGGGGGAAAAAAATTGGAACACACCAGAAAGCAGGTATCTTACTGTGAATGGTCAGTCCAGTGGAACTATAGAAAGGAACTAAAAATTATCTGCATTCTCAGCCAGTTCATAATGAATCATTTGGTTTTGTTTACCTGGGCTTATAACCAGGGAATGCATATTCGATTGTTGCTGTTTACGCTAGGTATTACCAGAAATAATTGGTAGGCTTTGCTGTATTGTTGAAATTTGCAATATTGCCTGTATTTACTGTGTGGCTTTAAAAGTGATAACTGCACAAACAGTCATGTTGTATATTCCCACAGTTAGTTACTTTAAATTTGCTCACAATTTTCTCAGCCCACAGTTGTGGAGAATATTATATGGGAGGATCAATGCAAAACTGGATGAGCCAAGTATTAAACAATGCATGGTCTTTTGTGTGACTTTACTTCTTGACACAGTCTCTTAAATCTCTTAAATTCAGTGAATATTTCCTGCACTGCTCTTGAACTTCAAATTTTTTGAATGGAAGCTCTTCAAAAGAGTGATGTGCAACAGTCACCAAATTGTAATAGGGCAGAAATGTTTTTAGGAGCTGGGGTTTTGTGCAGATTGTGGCACATAACAGGCAAAGGTGAAATTAAATTCAGCATAATGTTGATGCTATAATGGGTTTGTAAACTGAACAGAACAGTAACAAAGTGAGTCCCCACTCTGTGTACACAGCTAAATCATAAGTCTGTTTTGCAAAATCATACTGCTCCTGCCAGATTGTCCCTTTGAATTAGTGGTGATGCAGATGGACCCAAGGAGTGTTCATTTTATATTAACACTATGTTTTTTTTGTTGTTGTTGTGGTCTTCAGTCCAGAGACTGGTTTGATGCAGCTCTCCATGCTATTCTATCCTGCGCAAGCATAATCTCCCTGTACCTACTGCAACCTACATTCTTAACACTATATAGAGTATAGAAATTAATAACTAACACAAGGAACACACACAAGTAGAATATACATTAATCACAGTGAACTTCACTGCACTACTAGGATTCAAATGTCACTGCACTACTGGGATTCCAATACAATTCCAGCATTTTCTGGCATTAGCACCCCCCCCCCCCCAAAAAAATTGAGAGTTGAAATAATGGTAACGATGATTGTAATGGCTCAACAGCATCCAAGGGAAATATCTGTAGAGTTTTAAGTGGGCAGTACCAGTGCATATTGTAATGACCGCATTGGTCGACTGTTGAGGTCCCTGGCAGTGATGGGTAGATCAAGGTCAGAAGGTCATTATTAGTCACCCAGGTCAGGGTGGGCAGCTGTGAGGTGAGTGGATACCTGGCAGATTCCTTTTGGGATGTTACAAAAACAGTGTTGACAACGTTAACATTTGTTATTCAGAGAACAACAGTAGTCGGGACTTTGCTCCAGGCCACTAGTGCTTGTAGGTCGAGCAGTGCGCGCCCAGTCGAGGAATGCTATTGTCAGCTCATGGCCAGTGTTGTCGTGGTGATTGATGTCAGAAGCAGCAGGTCATTGTCCCGCTTGTCTGCTGCACTGCCTAGTTGTAGCAGAACATCTCGGCACAGGGTTCGCAGAGGCGTACCAGACCACGTTGCGGCTCCCAAAACAGGAGATGCAATCCCCAGCATTGGAGTCTGCCAACAGAGGCAGAAGTGGGTAACAGGAAGCCCACTTACCCTTGCAATGGTGGAAGTCTGGCTGCAAGTCTCCACGCTCATACTGTAGGCCACCAGGAAACCCGCCGGAAGAGAGGCACTAATATTGTTACATCAGACACGGCACGAATAGTGGCACTGTGACTAGCAGTGGTAGAGTTCCCAGGATGGGATTTGTGATTCTGTAGAAGCTTGCAGACTGTTAGATGAGTAGACAGCAGATCAACATAGGTTGCTCTTCGTAGCTGGGTGTCGGCAGACTTAGCATGTCTGGGAACATCTGAGAATAGGGATCCGATACAGGGGCGGTGAAGGGACTACGAGAGTCTGCTGGTCACTTCAGACAGCGGCACCCCAAGCCTGGAAAAGGCAACAAACCGTAGTAGCCTGACACCACTTTCGACTGGTGATAAATAAATTCGTTCTGCCGTTCTTGTTTTGTCATCTCCTGGAGGAACATAACCAGAGAGGTAATATTAACCAACTTCACTCTTTGGAGGCACTGGCTAACATCTTCTGCTTTGTCAGATCCTTGAATGAATGTTCTTACACTCTGAACAAGTTTTTTTTTCTTCATAGTTTGTGATCAACAGAGTGCTGCCACGTCTCTCCATATGTTGTCGTTTTACAGAATTGGGGTCAGACTAGGGCATTGCTTAACACTCATGCTTTCTATGGCTTCTTGCAATACCAGGGAAGGTGTCTTAATTTTTACCTGGCTACACCAAGTACAATATTTTGTGGTGCCACACACCCCTCTCCTTTAAAAAGTATGCCCCAGATTTTGTTTAAAGTGCTTCTATAACTCTTGATATATATTCACAAAATGACCTTAGTATATGGGACACTTTGTTTCTTCCTTATTCTAGTCTGGTCTAAATCGCAAGTTCATTGACAATATTCTTAATGGTGAAACATCTTAACTAAGGTCAGTCCTCTGGACAATCTTGTGCCCCCACAAAAATGTCTTCCCACTGAGTTATTTACAAACTAGTACAATCATTTGATCCCTTTCTCACATCTTAACACATTCTCTCAAACATTTTACAATTATCAATCACACTTATTCCTTGTCATTTAAAAAGTAGGTTGTACTTCTATCTTACTTGGGTAATCCTTAATTGCTACCAGTTATCCAGTTGATTGGTGTTTGATGTACTTCTCAGTTCAAGGGTGGTGTTTGGGTTTCTATTTAAGGTAGATATAGAGAACAGAAAATGCTGTCAGAATCAATACAACACTAGAAACTGATGTAGTTAAAACACTGTGGTGTTGGTTATTGCGATGCTCCCATACATACTGTGCCATGTGTTCAGTGGCTGTCTGCCCCCATTGTGATGCTGTCAACTCATCTAATGAATTGAGGAGATCCTGGGTGTTTCATTCAGAAAGGTTACGTTCTTAGTAGTCAACATGTCTGGCTGTATCTCCAGCCAATACAATAAATGCTGGGTCAGATTTCTCATCGTTATTCCAGTGATAGTAGCTGGAAGCCGAAACATTGTCCCTGCTACATACCATTGACTAGCATTCCGTCGTCCTGTAACTCTAACCTTGTGATTCCCTTTGGCCTTTCTTGCTCTTAGCAGTTCACTATTGCCACCTGTGGGGGAAAATACAGAGTGAACCTAATTTTGGAAAATATGGGTGCAATGTTAGTGCTCCCTTCTGACATCTGGCTGCTTCTGGCTCCTCTGAAAGTAGTTGTATTTCACATGCCAGCACACTAGCCTGAACCCACCTCTTCAGACATACTGTACCGTTCCTTCTTCAGCATGATCGTATGCCAACATCAGTACGTAGGTTTCCTTCCGGTCTAAGACTAGTGACACTTCCTCTGCTTTACCAATACAAATTGTCCTATGACTCTCCATTTCACTGAGCGCAGATGAACCGTGTATCCCCCCTCAACAGTGGGAACTACACTGATATTTGAACTGTTACCCCATTCTTGTTAATCTCACCAATGCTCGTGGTGCTAAGTCCGTTACCTAATATAACTGTTCTCTCTGTCTCTCATACAAAAGTCATAACCGCTGGTATTCTCCCTGTATTTTTGTTAATACTCCTTTTTCTGCTTCCCAATGCAATTCCACAAATGTTTCCTGCAGTCTTTGTATTTTGTTCCTTATCTCTTGTGCATCACGTCTCAACTTCAGTGGCAAGAGGTTAAAACTCTCGTTTTGAATTGTCAGTTTTGTAATGCGTCCACTACACCTCCCGTGAAGGGATGTGGAATCACAAGGGGTTATTGCACCTGTTTGAATGTTTGTGAAGGAAGCCCCAAAACACAACACGCCCCCACCCACCCCCCAGGAGTGTCGTCATTCTTTGGCGAGTTCATGCTTGGCTACCACGAAGCTCCAGCCTTTGCAGCATCTTTTCCCTTTCGTGCTGCACGTCTATCCTCTTGCTACTCTTTTTCCCCTCCCTTGCGCAGCATGTACGGGATATTTTTGGGAATGTATCCTGCATTTTCAGTAGCCTGATATCAGAACAGTCATTCCACTGTTTTTTTTCCCATTCTCCTATCTTTCCTCCACTTCAGTGTTTGAGAATCCTCTTTTTCTTCTTCCTCTCTGCACTCTCCTGAAGGCTGGCCCATGCATCTGATGCATAACAGATGACTGGCTAATGTGTAATTCCCATCCCCGGGTCGACAGGTAGGGTTCGCACTTATCCCTTGGTACAGGCCGGGCACAGGGAGGGTTGATAGCCTGAGCTGTCACCATCCCAAATTGCCAATTGGCCCCTCTGTTAGGCATTTGGGAGGTGTGAACAATCACCTAAGGTGGACGTGCCCCCCCTCTGAGGAGGGCCACCACAATTGGAAGGAGCGTGCCATCAGAGACGCTGGCAATCGTGGGGTATTTCCTTCAGTGAGCCAACGTCATCATCTCAGTACACAAAACATAAACTGAAAGAATCTAACGATTCAAAGACCCTCCCAGCTGCACTGCAGTTCCTTGTGGTTTCGTGTACTGAAGACGTCAGTCTTTTGCTACGATTAATTCAGTCATTATTCAGAAAGGTATTGATGCAACCACTGGCCCTGTAAAATCCTGCTCTTGTTTACATAGAGGCACTGTACTTTTGGAGACTACTTGTGATTGTTAAGCACAACTGTGACGAGGCCCGTGGAACACTGAATTCTTCGTTGGTGTTATTTACAGTAGGCTGATCGATGGTCTGCCTGAGGCAGAAATCCAAACTTACCTCTTTGATTAAGGCTTCATTGAAGTCCATTGGGTGATGAAAAAGGGAGACGCATCTTTAGTGCCCGCCCGCTCTCTTTTCCTCGCATTTGATAGGGTTGTGGTTCTATCAAAGATCAAAGCAGGCTATGAAGTTATCACAGTCTGACTGTACATTCCAAACCCAATGCGCTGCTGCCTGTGTCATCGTTACAACCACACTCGACTGTCCTGTCGACACCTGGCCAAATGTTTAACCTGTGGTATGGATGCTCACAAGAACAAGTGTCTGCCTCCTCCTCCTCCTCCTCCTCCTCGTCCTCCTCGCTGTATCATTCCAATGGCTACCACGCAGCCTCCTTCCTTGATTGTCCCACGTATCTTGATGAGTGGGCTATCCAGGAGATCTGGGTGAAGGAAAAAGTACCTTACCCAGTCAGTCGTAAGTTGTTGGCTAGTCAGAAACCCTGCGTTTTACCATCCGGCAGTTAACGATACCATTCCTGCTGCATCTCGTTCCACAAAAGATGTTGTAAAATCGCCCTGTCATGGTAGCATCCCAATCTCTTTCTGCTCCAACTGTGCAACCGGCCACCAAATTTTCACCTCACTCGGCGAAATCACCTGTTCCACAACCAGCAGGCTGGAAAGAACAGAAGGAATACTCCTACAAAGACTTTTCACGTCCCTCCAGCCAACAAACACCTGAATCATCATCTGCCAACCACAAAGACTCCAAGAAGTAAAACAGAGGCAAACGGTCTTCTCCTTCGCCTGCATGGAGATCCTCATCAATGGTTTCACCATGTGGTACCCTCACCTGGCTGACCTCCGTGTCACCAGTGCGCAACACCAAATGTTTTTCTGCCCTGGACTCCACACAGTGACTGTGGGAGAATGTCGATGCCTCTGTAGATCTCGTGGAGCAAGATCCTCCAGCCTCTGTGCCATTCCCTGTAGCAGAGTATCTTCAAAGGCTGGCACTTGGCAGCTGCCTAGGTGACACCCCTTCACTTTTTCTCCCCTCCCCTTTCCTCATTAAGACCTCTCATCCAGTGGAACATTCATGGCCTTAGATCCAACAAGTAGGAATTATGGATGCTCTTGGAATAGCAGTGTCTTCTTATTCTGTGCTTCCAGGAAACAAAATTGTGTCCTCACAATCACTTTGACCTTTTGCATTTCTTTCTTGTCCGCTTTGACCTCCCCCATGAGGATGGCATTCCATCTCGTAGGAGAGTCATGCTGCTCATCTGGGATGACCGTCATAGTCACATCGGCTCCCTGAACACCTAGCTGCAAGCTGTTGCAGTCCGCATTTTCCTTCCTTGCTTCACCTTTTCTCTTCGTACTGTTTACATTCCTCCATCTTTCGGTGTCACCAGGGCAGACTACCTCCAGCTGATTGGGCAACTCCCTCACCCCTTTTTGCTGCTCGATGACTTTAATGCACATCATCCCCTTTGGGGCTCTTTGCAAACCTGTCCTTGACATGCCATCTTGGCTGACCTCAATTAACTCAACCTCATCTGCCTTAATGCTGGAACACCCATGTTCCTGTCAGACTCGACACCCACTGATTCCCATTTGGACCTCTTATTCCGCACTGCCCAGTTTGCCCGTAGCCTCGAGTGGTCTATTCTCTGTGATAAATACTTGAGTGACCATTTACTACTGTGCGCTATCCATTTGCTGACTCCTACACACTCCCCCCCCGCCCGCCCCCCCCCCCCCTTCGCCCCCTCTCCCCCCCCCCCCAATGTGCAAACCAAAATGGCTGCTTTTTAAAGCCGACTGGCGGCTTTACTCCCCCCTAGCGACCTTTGGCAAACAACTTTTCCACAATTGTGATGACCAGGTAGAATCCCTTGCCAAAGTTATCCTAACCACCACAAAATATTCCATTCCTCGCACTTCGTCTTCACCACACGATGTCCCTGTCCCATGGTTGACTGAGGTATACTGTGATCCAATTTGCACACGGAGACATGGGCTCCTCGTTTTTGACCATCATCCTATGATGCAGAACTGTAATTGTTATAAACACTTGCATGTGCAGTGTTGTCGTGTTCTTTGGGATGGCAAAAAAGACAGCTGAATACTAGTTCTTTTAACAGTTCCACTCCCTCTTCCATCGTGTGGGCCAAACTCAGGCGGCTCTCTGGGACCAAGGTCCATTCCACAGTTTCCGTCCTGACCATAGCAGATGATGATGTAGTGGATCCTATTGCTATCTTCCAACACCACTATTTTGCGGAGGTGTTGAGCTCCACCCACTGTCACCCTGCCTTCATCCATCGGAAACGAGGGGATGAGGCGCAGGTGATACCCTTCTCTTCCCAGAATTGAGTGTTACAACACTGCTTTTACTATGAGGGAGCTAAATCATGTTCACATTTCATCCCACTCCTCCACCCCAGGGCTGGACGATGTTCACCTTTCTATTTCGGGCAACCACTTTCTCCTTCATATGTACAATCGTATCTGGACAGTGGGCATGTTTCCCAGATGCTTACGTGAAGCCACTGTCATACACGTACCCAAGCCCAGTTAGGACAGATGCCTTCCTTCTCTCTATTGCCCTATTTCTCTCACCAGCTTTGTTTGCAATGTGATGGAATGTACGAGTCATGACAGGCTGGTATCGTGGCTTGAGTCTCGCAATTTACTAACCACTGTACAATGTGGATTTTGAGCACGCCGTTCTGCAATTGACCATCTTATCACTATGTGAACTCATACGATAATGGTTTTCTGTGGAAATGTCAGACTGTGGCCGTGTTTTTTTGATTTGGACGAAGCCTGGGACACCTGCTGGAGGACTGTTATTGTCTCTACTCAATACATGTTGGGCTTTCAAGGCCACTTGCCCCATTTCCTTCAGGAATTTTCAAAAGGCAGGGTTTTCAAGGTATGTGTGGGTTCTGCCTTGTCGGAGAACTTTATCGAGGAAAACGGTGTGCCTCACGATTCCATCCTGTCGTTCTCATTGGTGTCGCCATTAACCCTGTTATGGGCTGTCTCCCAACAGGCATTTCCTGCTCCCTTTTCGTTGACAATTTTGCCATCTATTGTTATTCTCCATGGACTTGTCTGCTTGTGCAGTGTCTCCAGCACTGTCTCGATCTTCTTTAATCATGGAGTATCGACAATGGCTTTAAGTTTTCCACTGACAAAACTGTTTGTATGAATTTCTGGTGGCACAATGGGTATCTTCCACCATCTTTATATCTTGGGGCTGTTGCTCTTCCATTTGTTGAAACTACGAAATTCTGGGGCTCATGCTCAATTGGAAACTTTCTTGGTCCCCCCCCCCCACATGACTTACCGGGCTGCCCACTGTACTCTGTCCCTCAGTATCCTGTGTGTTCTCTGTGGTACTTACTGGGGAACAGATTGGATCACCCTCCTCCATTTGCACCGGTCCCTTGTCCTTTTGAAAGTAGACTATGAATGTTTCATTTATGCATCTGTACATCCATTCATCTTACGCCGTCTAAGCACAATCCATCATGGTGGCATCCGTTTGGCCACTGGCGCCTTTCTCACTACCCTGGTTGAGAGTCTCTATGCAGAAGCTGCCAAACTGTGACTGTCTCACAATACATGACGCTCTCCTCAGTGCCCCCAGGGGCCCAGCATTCATGTGCCTGGTACGGGCTTGGCGACCCTGGGGTTCATGAGCTGGGAACTGGTAAGTGCCGCCAGTTCCGTCACTGTAAGCTGTGGGCATATTTCAGCGACCACCATGCTGTGCGGCAGTGGAATGTTGTGTGTCTCAGGGAATGGGGATCTTGGCTTGACCGCCCGGATCGTGAGGATGGAATGAACCTCTTATAAACAACCCCTCAGTCTCAAGGTGTGCTGCGCGCTTATAAGATGCATGGCTGTTGAGGTGGAACACTCGTTAGTGGACAACCTCTGGGGAACCTGCTGCACCTCAGTTCTATAAGGCTTACCTAGGCACGCGGGGCTCTGTCTAGGTGGACTTCTAGTTCCCTAGCTGCTCATGGGACCGAAATGGATCCTTTGAAATCCTCTTTTCCTCCTCCCAGCAGAAAGGGTGGGCTGCTGGAAGGTTCTAACACCCACTCTCTTAAGATGGCTCGTGCACGCAGTCCCCCTGACTCTGGCACTTCTTTGACATGTAAAGTCTTTGGTAACAGAATGCATTCTGGTAATCAGAATGTGTTTCTCATTGTGAAACAGGAGGAGGGTTGTTTCGAGAAGGTTTCGCCCTTCTATATACAAAAGAGATTGAAGGTAATCTGTGGCTCCTTAAAATCGTTGAAGCGTTTCCGTAATGGGACCTTGCTAGTGGAAACTTCCACTTCCCAACAAGCAACTAACCTCTAATCTGCTAAATGCCTTGGGGAGTATGCCGTAGACACTGAAATGCACAGCGCCTTGAATTATAGCAAAGATGTTGTGACATGCCGGGATCTAGTCGACATTCCCAGGGAAGAACTGCAACGTGAGTGGCCTTCGGAAGGTATCGTTGATGTACAACATATCATGAAGAGAATTGATGGCAATCTTAGCAAATCCAACTCCTTTATTCTGACCTTCAGTAGCACGAAACTTCCTGACCATGTTGAAGCTGGCTTTCTTCGCCTTAGTGTGAGGCCTTATTTCCCGACCCCAATGCACTGTTTTAAATGCCAGCGTTTTGGGCATACCACCTTATGGTGTAAAAGCGAAGCGACATAGGCAACTGCGGTAAGGCTGCTCATGAAGGAGTTGGGTGCTTGTCTCCAACCAAATGTATAAATTGCTCTGGAACCACCCTGTTTGGAGTAGGGACTGCCGAACATTTTTAGAGGAATGCAAAGTCCAGGAAATTAAAACAACTGAGCGTATCTGCTATGGTGAGGCCGAGAAGATGTAAAAGTCAATGCAACCTGCCACATTTGCTACATCTTTTGCATCCATGGTTCAGCAGTCTACTCCAATGGCCGATGCCTCTATGCAGACAGAGGTGGTGAGTGTTAGCACTAACACCTGCAGATGTCAGTGCACGTGCAACGCAGCCAGTGTTTGAGCCTGTAGCCCCTACTTGAACGGCAGACACAGGTACAGTGGCGAACTTGGGCCAGCCCTTGGCGCCTCCGACAGCTGAGGCTGTTCCAAAGCCCAGTACGTCCATTACCATTCCCACGTCGGCTCCCCCAAAGCCCACCAAACCGCAGAAAGTTCCTATACAGCAGCAACAGTGGGTCAGATCATGTGGTAAACCGTCCGACCATGCAGATGTCGTTTTATGTGATGCTTCTTCTGTCTCTTCCCCAGAGCTGATGGAGGAAAACGTATGTGTGGGGCAATCCTCTCGCCTCACTCCTGCTGCTCCACCTGCTGTAGTGTCCCCACCCCATCGGAGAGACAGGATGAAGGTGCTACCACCGTCATAGGTAGCTCCCATACTTCAGTGGAACTTGCAGGGGTTCAGGACGCATGTGGAGGAACGTTGTCTACTCTCTCAGGGTAGACCACTATGTGTGTGTGTCCCCAGGAGACTTATTTCCATCCATCATACTCCCTTGAGCTATGAGGCTATACACTCTACGAAAAGGACAGCCTTCGTGGAGAGAGAGCTGGAGGAGGCGTAGGTATTTTCGTCAGGATGGACTACCACTCCTCGCCTCTCCCTCATACGACGACTTTACAGGCCGTCGCTGTGTCTGTGCACGTGCGTCATCCATTGACCGTATGTTCTCTTTACTTGCCTCCACATGATGCACTTGATGAAGCAGCCCTCACTGACCTCCTTACACAGCTCCCCCAGCCGTTCATTATTTGTGGTGATTTTAATGCCCACAATGCACTTTGGGGCTCTGCCATTACCTGTCCCAGGGGTAGAGCAGTTGAGAGGCTTCTCCTGTCATCCTGTGCCTACTTGCTCAATGGAGGACAGAGCACTCACTTCTGCACAGTGACTGGGTCATTCTCTGCCATTGACCTCTCGCTTCGCTCTCCAGCTCTTGCCGCCAGTGCTCAATGGGAAGTGGTCACTGACTTGCACGGCAGTGATCACGTCCCACTCTGGATTCACCTGCGACATGGCGTGGGCCCCAAAATGGTCCACCATGCCACTGCAACATCCATTCCACAGTCCACAGGCCACCGGAAGAGGCAACCTGGCCCTTGGTGGAGTGCCGAATGCTGCTCTGCAATCAGGACCAGGCGTGCGGCTCTGCGCCAGTTCGTGTCCACCGACTGCTGAGAATCTTACAACCTTTCAGGTGACGAGGGCAAAATGTCGCTGCATTATTAGAGAGAGCAAGAAGAGGTCGTGGCAACAGTGCCTGAACGCCATTAATCGTTCCACCAAAAGTTCCATTGTGTGGGAGACCATCAGGAGAATTTCTGGGAGAGGAGGGAGGTGAACCATGGCTGCTGTAATGAATAATGGCACTCTCCACACGGATCCACGAGACATTGCCCACGCTATGGCAGCGTATTTTGCCACGGTTACTGCAACAGCCAGTCAGGATCCGGGTTTCCAGTGCCATAGAGCGTTTGCTGAGAGGTATACTCTGGACTTCCAGTCCACCTCTAATGAAATTTACAATTGCCCATTTTCCATGTGGGGATCCCCCGTTTTGTGATGCTTGTGGTGCGCACATCTCTGTCTGGCACGTTTTAACAGACTGCATTTCATACCGTGATGCAAGGGCAGAAGCACAAGTTGATGGGGATCTGCCCTGTGTTTTAGCTAATGATGAGATGTGTGTGTCTAGGATTTTCAAGTTTTGTGAGGTGTCTGGACTCTGGTCTAAACTTCTAGGCTGGAGGTTTTTGTGTCTTGCAAAGTGGCTGGCTCCTCCCTTTTTTCCTTGTGGTCAGCTAGCCACTCCCATCTGCTATAATGTTTTAGGTCCCTCTACCACTTTCTTCCTGTGTTGTCCAAGTTTTACTGCTGACGGCATGCTTCGTCCCACACTTCGGTGTGGGTAGGCACATATTTTTCCAAGCTTGTTACCTCTATTTTACGTTCTGTTTTATCTTACTATTCTGAGTATTTTCTTGGCACCCATCTTAATCTGTTACTGGGAGAGGGCGCTGAAGACCTTGCTGTCGTGCACCCAAACAACTCACTACATACTGTACATACATGCTCTCCTCAGCAGGTATGCATGCCGTTTGTCTGCCGTGCCTGGCCACTCATCCTATGCCTCCTCCTTTAACCGTCAGTATGGTGCATGTCCCTCTTCTGTTATCTCCTGGAGTTTCCTTTCGGTTATTGCACCAGCAGCTTAACTTAAAACTACCTGCCACTTTTCCTTTGGGTGCGAACCCTTCACCACCTTGGCTTCATGCAGCGGCTCACGTTCACCTTGTACTTCATTTGATTCATAAGGAGACTACTCCAGACTCACTCTATCCCCATAAGATTTTTCGATCTTTGTACGGAACTTCGCGGTAGTACCTTTTTGAATGCTAATGGCTCTCCGACTGGCCATAGTATTGGGTGTGCTTTCGTTATTTCCACAGAGCATTTTTGGTGTCAGCTTTTGGAAGACTGCTCAGTATTTACAGCAGAGCGGGACCCTGTATGAGGCCACATTATACATCCAGCGACACAGGCTGTTCGATTGTGTCATTTGCTGTGACTCTAGACCCTCAGAGCCTATGTGTGATGCACATCATCCATCCCTTAGTGCAGTGGGTCCAGGAAAGCTTTCACTTCCTCACTCTTGATGGGGCCACAGTGATGTTTATGTGGGTTCCTGGTCACATTGGTCTGATGCGAAACGAGGCTGCTGATGCTGCTGCCAAGGTTGCAGTCCTCCTACCTCAGCCAGCTAGTTCTTCCATTCCTTCAGATGATCTGCTTATCGCCATCTGTCAGCAAGTGGTGTCACTTTGGCATTACCACTAGTCTTCCCTTCACAGTAATAAGCTGCGGGGAATTATACCTCTCCCAGTAGCTTGGACAACCTTCTCTTGGCCCCCTTGCCATGAGGAGATCATTTTAGCTAGGTTGAGTGTTGGGCACTGTCTTTTTAGCCATCATTTGTTAAGTGGTGTTTCCCACCACTTTCTTAATGCTCATTGTCATCAACGTTTAACTGTTCGGCATTTCCTTATGGGATGCCCTTTTTTAACCACTTAAGTTGTACTGTATGTTTGCCGTCCAATTTATCGGCCATTTTAGTGAACAGTGAGAGAGCTGTTGACCGTGTTTTGCTTTTTATCCGTTGTAGCAGTATGGCGAAAGACATTTAATCTTTAGTTCAGGACCTCCATTGTCTTTATGGCTGTTTCTCCAAGAGAGGCTGTCCGTTGATTGGGCTTAACTTGTAGTTGCTTTTAACTCCTTTCTCATCTTTGTGTTCTACTGTTCTGACATGGACGCATATGACCTTACTTGTTTTAATGTCTTAAAACAAAACAAAACAATCATTGTTACTCCTCATTGTGATCTAATTGCGTAAGACACATAATGCACACTTTGCTCATCCTTCTTCCCTTGCTTTCTTAGATTTAGTGCTCTCTACTGGCAGTGATGTCAGCACTTGCAGCAGAGCATCACAGTTCCCTTAGATGGCTTAACATGTCCATCATGAACAATGGGAGTCTTTGTTCGTAATTATAACTTTACATTAATGAGTGACTTCATTTTTATGACCTGCTATGGTCTGTGGCGTCATCAGAAATTTCATTGTTTTGTTCGTAGGTGAGCAGGGATTCATCACTAAGACCCATTGACCAATTCTGAACTGTGGTAATTGGTCTATGTGTGATCCTATTTGCTATTGACTCTCTAGTGCATCTGTGTTTGCTTTCTTTACCTTCTTACAAACATCGTGTAATGTCATTGCAAACTTTGTAACTGATTCCCAGTTTTTCCAATTTTAGGCTTAATCACCACAAAAACAGAAGGCAGATTTGTACCATATATTACCTCATATGGTGATGGACCAACACTACACTAGACATCAGAATTGTAAGCTGACATGACATACAAAAGGTAAATGTACCAATCATTGTGATGGAAGTTCACAACAACAACTCAACATCTTACCAACTGTACAGTGAATGTATTCTGTTTTCCTGATAGACTGAGGGAGCCAAGGGCTAGTCCTGAGTTTGTGAGTGCTTAGTAAATGACACACTCCTGGAAGTGGAAAAAAGAACACATTGACACCGGTGTGTCAGACCCACCATACTTGCTCCAGACACTGCGAGAGGGCTGTACAAGCAATGATCACACGCACGGCACAGCGGACACACCAGGAACCGCGGTGTTGGCCGTCGAATGGCGCTAGCTGCGCAGCATTTGTGCACCGCCGCCGTCAGTGTCAGCCAGTTTGCCGTGGCATACGGAGCTCCATCGCAATCTTTAACACTGGTAGCATGCCGCGACAGCGTGGACGTGAACCGTATGTGCAGTTGACGGACTTTGAGCGAGGGCGTATAGTGGGCATGCGGGAGGCCGGGTAGACGTACCGCCGAATTGCTCAGCACGTGGGGCGTGAGGTCTCCACAGTACATCGATGTTGTCGCCAGTGGTCGGTGGAAGGTGCACGTGCCCGTCGACCTGGGACTGGACCGCAGCGACGCACGGATGCACGCCAAGACCATAGGATCCTACACAGTGCCGTAGGGGACCGCACCGCCACTTCCCAGCAAATTAGGGACACTGTTGCTCCTGGGGTATCGGCGAGGACCATTCGCAACAGTCTCCATGAAGCTGGGCTACGGTCCCGCACACCGTTAGGCCGTCTTCCGCTCACGCCCCAACATCGTGCAGCCCACCTCCAGTGGTGTCGCGACAGGCGTGAATGGAGGGACGAATGGAGACGTGTCGTCTTCAGCGATGAGAGTCGCTTCTGCCTTGGTGCCAATGATGGTCGTATGCGTGTTTGGCGCCGTGCAGGTGAGCGCCACAATCAGGACTGCATACGAGCGAGGCACACAGGGCCAACACCCGGCATCATGGTGTGGGGAGCGATCTCCTACACTGGCCGTACACCACTAGTGATCGTCGAGGGGACACTGAATAGTGCACGGTACATCCAAACCGTCATCGAACCCATCGTTCTACCATTCCTAGACCGGCAAGGGAACTTGCTGTTCCAACAGGACAATGCACGTCCGCATGTATCCCGTGCCACCCAACGTGCTGTTGAAGGTGTAAGTCAACTACCCTGGCCAGCAATATCTCCGGATCTGTCCCCCCATTGAGCATGTTTGGGACTGGATGAAGCGTCGTCTCATGCGGTCTGCACGTCCAGCACGAACGCTGGTCCAACTGAGGCGCCAGGTGGAAATGGCATGGCAAGCCGTTCAACAGGACTACATCCAGCATCTCTACGATCGTCTCCATGGGAGAGTAGCAGCCTGCATTGCTGCGAAAGGTGGATATACACTGTACTAGTGCCGACATTGTGCATGCTCTGTTGCCTGTGTCTATGTGCCTGTGGTTCTGTCAGTGTGATCATGTGATGTATCTGACCCCAGGAATGTGTCAATAAAGTTTCCCCTTCCTGGGACAACAAATTCACGGTGTTCTTATTTCAATTTCCAGGAGTGTAGGTGCTTAATCATACTGGATATAAAATTAGTGCCCTGATCTGTAATTATTGTATCAGGAACACTAAACTTCAGCAACCAGCTTTTCACCATTGTCTTTGCCACTGTACTTGCTTTAAAATGCATACTGTAACAGTTATGAGCTTTCCTCATATTTGATACTATGAAACATGCTTTCCATATTTTGGGATGAGGTAGAATGGACCACAACAAGAAAAAATTGTCAGGTAAACGTGGACTCAAAAATGCATATCTTTAATAGCTTTGCTACTGTGAAAGACATCTTTTCTACTGAACAAGGGTTCATAGCTCTTAAGGTATGCATTTTAGAGCCTATGTTTACTACACCATTTTTTCTTGGTTTGGTCCATACTACCCCCTACCAAAATACGGAAAGCAAAGAGCTCATGGTAGAAGAGATTTGGTTCACAGTATCGAATATGAGGTATTCATAGCACTTACGACATGCATTTTGGAGTCCATCTTTACCAGATTTTTTTGCTTCGAATGATCGTTCCTTTAATATCCCTGAATATAGACCATTCGTAATGAAATACCATGTATAAGGTCATATGATAGTCGTTAATCATGTAAAGTGCAGTTGGCACAACACTGGGGCTGTATTTCATCTTCCTACACAACAGGCCATAGTGCTTTGTGGACTGCAGCTGTGCCCTAAATACTAGAAATCAAATCTTCCTTCTTGGGCTCTCAGAATTCTGTTTTTCTTTCCTGATTGGTATGTGCCTTCATAGTTAAATTCACTTGATTTCAGAGCACAATACGTTAACATACTTGGAGCCTCTTGTGGTCCCAGCAATCACTTCAACACAGCATGGTCCTTCACAACTTTAAACTTTTTCGTGTACGAATAACAGTGGAAATACGTAATAGCATAAATAACAGCCAACATTTCCATCTCTGTGGTTGAATAGAAGGAGTGAGTTATGAGGAAACTCTTCGGTTTCGATTTGAAAGAGTTTTGAATTTTTGTGGTAGCTTATTGAAAATGGATGCAGCAGTATACTGCACACCCTTCTGCACAACAGTTAAGGAAGTCTGATCCAAATGCAGGTTTGATTTCTGGCAAGTATTAACTGAGTGAAAGCTACTTATTCTTGGGAATGAGCTAATATTGTTAACAAGAAATGACTTTAAGGAATATATATATTGAGAGGCCAATGTCAAAATACACAGACTCGTGAACAGGGTTCGACAAGAGGTTCATGAACCTACACCACTTATTGCCTGAACTGCCTCTTTCTGAGCCAAAAATATCGTTTTAGAGTGGGATGAGTTACCCCAAAATATAATACCATATGATATAAGCGAATGAAAATAAGCAAAGTAGGCTAATTTTCATGTCGAATGATCACTCACTTCAGATATCATTCGAATAGTAAAAGTGGCAGCACAAAGTCTTTGAACAAGATCCTGAACTTGGCTTTTCCACAACCGTTTACCATCTATCTGAACACCTAGAAATTTGAACTTTACAGTTCCACTAATCATATGCCCATTCTTTGCAATTAAAATGTCAGGTTTTGTTGAATTGTGTGCAAGAAACTAAAAACTTAGTCTTACTGTGATTTAGCATTAGTTTATTTTCTACAAGCCACAAACTTAGGTCATGAACTGCACTATTTGAATCCGAGCCAATGTTGCACACAACATCCTTTACAACCAAGATATTCATCATACAGAAATATTCTGTAAGGATATCTGGTGGTCATCCTCAAACTTCATGAAGACAATTGTTTAAAAATTTTGGCATCCTAACAACCTCTCTTATGAAGTTTGTTGTGAGGCATCAGGCACAATTTAAAAATAGTAGTATTGTTTGTAAGTCTAACACTTGGAACAAAAATTGCCTCCACTATTCACAACTTAACTTACTCAGCTGTAAAAATATTTGAAAACATCACCTACAAATTAAGGGTGCAGGCACATAATAAAAGTTTTAAAAGCAACTGAAATAATTTCTGTTTGACAACTCCTCCTACTCGATGGATTAATTTATATAAAGTTAGTATCTGTATGTTGTTGGGTTCTACTTCCCTAATTTTGTTCTAGACTAACACAGCAATATATTCAGTAATATTACGTCTACCAGATTTGATCAAGTCCGTGTAAATTTTTTTTTTAATAAAAAGTCTTGATAATTTAAAATGAAGCAGATTTTAGCCACCAAATATTAAAATGAAGAGGTAACTTGATACATTATTAATGAAATGAGCATAAAGTCTCTGGTATCTATCTTGGGATAACTAAAAACCTGTAACTTTGACTACTTCCAGAATTCACTGAACATACACTCACTCGAACAGAAACAACTACTGAAATTCACCAAAACAGGTAACACAGGTAAGCAAGTTCCCAAAATGTCTCCTTAATACCTCGGTATGACAAGCTGTAAGATGTAAACAAACTCTAGTCAACACATATCTGTCAGATTTAAAGCTCTCATGCTTTCTTTAGCACTGCTCATGCTCATGCTTATGCTCGCTTTACCAATAATACCACAACAATGATAAGGAAACAGATCAGCCACTCGCATTAGTATGGAGTTTATATTGTTTTCTAGATCTTTCCTCCATGTTGAATCTCCACTGCTTTCTTGATAAATGAATCCCAGTAACACAAGGTGTGTGCCAGGATTTCAGCGTTGTCAAATAATAATTTGTGTGTGTTGGTAACACCTTGCTTTGCAATGAATGGTTTCTCACAACGTCTTAGTTATACATTTTGGAGTGTTTCTTGCACTGTTCATTAATAATGTGATTACACTGTTGTAATAATTCACACCAAACTCACATGATATATTGTAAACCACATGCCTCAAAGACCTAGGACATCTTACTAGGTACAATCCATATTTTTAGAAACTGGATTAAAGATGGGTTATTTTTCAGTATAGTTTTCACTTCACCTCTCAGTTCGGTGAGATGACTTTACTTTCCAGACTTAGGACTTTGTCAATCTCAGTTTATAAGATACACATCAAATTAATTTGGTCAAGATTTCAATATTATATTTTTGACTAATTTACAGCAAAAATAACATTAATAAACTTCCAATCTGATAAAGATGTCACACTTTCCAACTAGAGCGTGGGGAAATAGTCGCAGGATCATACGTATTGTTTTCAATAGCTTGTCTTCAAATTGAGAAGCACATTGTGATCAAATTTAGTAATGGCCTGTCAGATAATGATGCACAAAGATCAACATTCAAATTAATTTTATTTTATTTACATGTCAAGTTCCATAGGACCAAATTGAGGAGAGAATCTCCCAGGTCATGGAACATGTCAGTACATGAAATTACAACATAAAAGTAATAATAGATGAAAATAAAATGTATATGAACCCAAAAAAAGTCAATCCATAAATTTAAGTAAATGCAATCTACAATACAACAAGAACTTACCCCAAAATATACCACCATATGATACAAGCAAATAAAAATAAGCAAAGTAGACTAATTTTTGTGTCGAATGATCGCTCGCTTCAGATATTGTTCCAATAGTAAAAATGGCATCATTAAGTCTTTGAACAAGATCTTAAATGTGGGCTTCCCACGACAGTTTACTATCTATCTGAGTACCTAGAAATTTTAACTGTTCAGTTTCACTAAATATGCCCACTCTGTGAAATTAAAATGTCAGGTTTTGTTGAATTGTGTGTTAGAAACTGTAAAAACTGAGTCTTACTGTGATTTGGAGTTAATTTATTTTCTACAAGCCATGAACTTAGGTCATGAACTGCACTATTTGAAACCAAGCCAATGTTGGACACAACATCCTTTACTACCAAGCTAGTGTCATCAGCAAACAGAAATATTTTAGTTACCCGTAATACTAGAGGGCATGTCATTTATATAAATAAGGAACAGGAGTGGCACCAACACTGATCCCTGGGTCTGCCCCCACTTGACTGTACCCCACTGAGACCCCCACATCACAGCCATTCTCAACATTGTGAATAATAACCTCTTGCTGTCTATTGCTAAAATAAGAGGTGAACCAGTTGTGAGCTACTCCCCGTATTCCGTAATGGTCCAACTTCTGGAGCAGTATTTTGTGATCTACACAATCAAATGCCTTAGTTAATTTAAAATACATGCCTACTACAGTAGTACAAGTTTATATGCCAGCTAGCTCTGCAGATGACGAAGAAATTTAAGAAATGTATGACGAAATAAAAGAAATTATTCAGATAGTGAAGGGAGACGAAAATTTAATAGTCATGGGTGACTGGAATTCGGTAGTAGGAAAAGGGAGAGAAGGAAACGTAGTAGGTAAACATGGATTGGTGCTAAGAAATGAAAGAGGAAGCCGCCTGGTAGAATTTTGCACAGAGCACAACTTAATCATAGCTAACACTTGGTTCAAGAATCATAAAAGAAGGTCGTATACATGGAAGAAGCCTGGAGAAACTGACAGATTTCAGATAGATTATATAATGGTAAGACAGAGATTTAGGAACCAGGTTTTAAATTGTAAGACATTTCCAGGGGCAGATGTGGGCTCTGACCACAATCTATTGGTTATGAACTGTAGATTAAAACTGAAGAAACTGCAAAAAGGTGAGAATTTAAGGAGATGGGACCTGGATAAACTGACTAAACCAGAGGTTGTACAGAGTTTCAGGGAGAGCGTAAGAGAACAAATGGTAGGAATGGGGGAAAGAAATACAGTAGAAGAAGAATGGGTAGCTTTGAGGGATGAAGTAGTGAAGGCAGCAAAGGATCAAGTAGGTAAAAAGACGAGGGCTAGTAGAAGTCCTTGGGTAACAGAAGAAATATTGAATTTAATTGATGAGAGGAGAAAATACAAACATGCAGTAAATGAAGCAGGCAAAAAGGAATACAAACGTCTCAAAAATGAGATCGACAGGAAGTGCAAAATGGCTAAGCAGGGGTGGCTAGAGGATAAATGTAAGGATGTAGAGGCTTATCTCACTAGGGGTAAGATAGATACTGCCTACAGGAAAATTAAAGAGACCTTCGGAGAAAAGAGAACCACTTGTATGAATATTAAGAGCTCAGATGGAAACCCAGTTCTAAGCAAAGAAGGGAAAGCAGAAAGGTGGAAGGAGTATATAGAAGGTCTATACAAGGGCGATGTACTTGAGGATAATATTATGGAAATGGAAGAGGATGTAGATGAAGATCAAATGGGAGATCTGATACTGCATAAAGAGTTGGACAGAGCACTGAAAGACCTAAGTCGAAACAAGGCCCCGGGAGTGGATAACATTCCATTAGAACTACTGACGGCCTTGGGAGAGTCAGTCCTGACAAAACTCTACCATCTGGTGAGCAAGATGTATGAGACAGGCGAAATATCCTCAGACTTCAAGAAGAATATAATAATTCCAATCCCAAAGAAAGCAGGTGTTGACAGATGTGAAAATTACCGAACTATCAGTTTAATAAGTCACGGTTGCAAAATACTAATGCGAATTCTTTACAGACGAATGAAAAATCTAGTAGAAGCCGACCTAGGGGAAGATCAGTTTGGATTCCGTAGAAATATTGGAACACGTGAGGCAATACTGACCCTACGACTTATCTTAGAAGAAAGATTAAGGAAAGGCAAACCTACATTTCTAGCATTTGTAGACTTAGAGAAAGCTTTTGACAATGTTGACTGGAATACTCTCTTTCAAATTTTAAAGGTGGCGGGGGTAAAATTTAGGGAGCGAATGGCTATTCTCAATTTGTACAGAAACCAGATGGCAGTTATAAGAGTTGAGGGGCATGAAAGGGAAGCAGTGGTTGGGAAAGGAGTGAGACAGGGTTGTAGCCTCTCCCCGATGTTATTCAATCTGTATGTTGAGGAAGCAATGAAGGAAACAAAAGAAAAATTTGGAGTAGGTGTTAAAATACATGGAGAAGTAATAAAAACTTTGAGGCTTGCCGATTACATTGTAATTCTGTCACAGACAGCAAAGGACTTGGAAGAGCAGTTGAACGGAATGGATAGTGTCTTGAAAGGAGGATATAAGATGAATATCAACAAAAGCAAAATGAGGATAATGGAATGTTGTCGAATTAAGTTGGGTGATGCTGAGGGTATTACATTAGGAAATGAGACGCTTAAAGTAGTAAAGGAGTTTTGCTATTTGGGGAGCAAAATAACTGATGATGGTCGAAGTAGAGAGGATATAAAATGTAGACTAGCAGTGGCAAGGAATGCATTTCTGAAGAAGAGAAATTTGTTAACATCGAGTATAGATTTAAGTGTCAGGAAGTCGTTTCTGAAAGTATTTGTGTGGAGTGTAGCCATGTATGGAAGTGAAACATGGACAATAAATAGTTTAGACAAGAAGAGAATAGAAGCGTTCGAAATGTGGTGCTACAGAAGAATGCTTATGATTAGATGGGTAGATCACATAACTAATGAGGAGGTGTTGAATAGGATTGGGGAGAAGAGCAGTTTGTGGCACAACTTGACTAGAAGAAGGGATCGGTTGGTAGGACATGTTCTTAGGCATCAAGGGATCACCAATTTAGTATTGGAGGGCAGCGTGGAGGGTAAAAATCGTAGAGGGAGACCAAGAGATGAATACACTAAGCAGATTGACAAGGATGTAGGTTGCAGTAGGTACTGGGAGATGAAGAAGCTTGCACAGGATAGAGTGGCATGGAGAGCTGCATCAAACCAGTGTCAGGACTGAAGACCACAACAACAAGAAGCAACTTCCCCACCCCACAAAGAACTCCTTGAAAAACAGCCAGCTAATCTGTATCCTGGTAAAGGAAGCCCCTGAATTGTCAAATTATGATGTGGTACTCCAATATACCAATAATTCCAGAATCACATCTGTAAGCAGTTCACTAACTTTATCTCTAATACCTTTTATATTTTGATGAAATATGCTAATTCCTTCTCTTCTTGGAAACATGACTTCCTCTGAATACAAGCCTTTAGTTAGAGGGACTTCCTTTTAGCAGGTATACATATCAGCTGTCTTCACTCTAAAATAGGTGCAGCTTCAACATCAACTACTACATGGAATTTTTCCATGAGTGATCCTACCAACACCCACTACACTGTCGTCTACAAGCTTTGCCAGCTTCCCCTTCCCATACCTTCTGAGGTGGAGGCAATGCCTAGTGAAACATGACAGAATAAATTGTCCCTCATAGTTTGGGAATATCAGTACCAGGTTTGTTGTCAATGCTCCCTTCAATTTTTCAAATGCTGTCTAAAAGTTGACTATGGAAATTCCACACCTTTTTTCAACAAATGATTCAATAGCTTAGCAATTTCGGCAAACTCTTCAATGAATTCCCATTAGTAATTACAGAACCATAAAAATGATTGAAATTGCTATGTAGTTTGTGGTGGTAAGAAAGCACATTCTGCAGAAGTTAGGCGTGCGTCAATTTTCACATCTTCCTCTCATTACAGAGTGTTAACTGTGCTGGATTTAGCCTCTTAAAGAATTCCTCTGATCATTGCATGTGCTCTTCCATATCCTTAGAAAATGCAATTATGTTGTTGAGATAAAAAACAGTCTTGATTTTAATCCTCTGAGCACTCCGTCGGATACTAATAGCCTCCGAGATAGCTGGCACATTCTTCAGACCAAATGGCACCCTAAAATATTGATAGTGACTCCAAGGGACAGTAAATGTGGTCTTTGGCCGCTCTTCCAGAACCACTTCCAACAGTGATAACCACTCCTCATACACATTGTGAAGTATTTACATTGACTTAAGTTCTCTCTAATCTCCATTATATTTAGTACAGGATGTCTGTCCATCACCGCTCATGCAGCAAAATCTATGCTTTCTTGTTCCATTCTATGATTTTTTTCAGGACTGTTACAATGGTAGCTGCCCATGGACTGTAACTTGATTCAGTATTGCCCTCAGCCAGCAGTTGATCAATAAATTCTTCCAGTATAGGTTATAGGTGCCTAGGTATCCTGTACGGCTTCTTATACACTAGAGCATTGTTAACCGTTGGTATGGTATGGCGAGTTACCAGTATTGCAGGTAATGATTGACCAGGATTGAACAGGTTGACAAATCATATTAACAAGACTGTCATTGTTGACTTATCTCTTCCCTCCAAATTGTTTTACCTTCTCGCATAATGCAATTGTGTTGATGGTCTGGTTGTGGCAAAGGTCCTCACACGACCTACCCAGATTATACTCGTCCATGATCTCCAAGTTTGCAATCTATAAGGTCAACTTATCAGAGCTAAAATCATCCACACTTTCCAAAACCATACAATCCCCATCTATTTCCTTCACATGTACCAGGCTTCAGTGCACAATATAGTGCAACATGTCCATCTTGTTATTGCATTCCAGTACCTCTGCAACACGCATCATCTGAAGGTCAGTACCCACCCACATTTGTAACACTGAAGTTTTCTGCATTGCTTTTTAACATGGTCCATATGTCCACAGCTGTAGCATTTCACCTTTGTGTAGAAAAGGAAACACACAACCCTTATCTTGTCCTCAGGCCACAATATTGATCTCTTCCACTTGCTTAGCAGCCATAATGGTGGCACCAAAATCCTTCGGGTTTTCCATTGTCGCCCTCCTTGACATGTCTGCTGGAAGTCCTCTTAAAAACACATCTGATTCCTGTTCTCTTCTTGTGGAGTAATTCTGTCTGCTTCTACTTTCTGTGTAAGCTCGTACAAGTTAGCATTGATTTTCCTACTTCTGCCTATGAATGCCTCTACCAACTCGCTTCACTTTTGAGACAACCCATTAAGCTGTTCTCTAAAAAAACTTTGCGATATTCTGCTTCGGCGATAACGTGGTTAGTGGGCCTTCTTAAGCTGCTTAAATGTCTGTGCTTTATCCAGCACTTGATGGTACTGATGTATGCTGCTTGCATCACAACCAACTGTAATTTAGACACATCCAAGGATGTCTTGTCTGACCAACTGCCCAACCTAGTGGCAGCTTCCAGGTCATCACTGAACACTGAGACATCCTCGGTTGCCCTACCCGAGAAAGGAGTTGCTAGATTAGCTGTGACAGGATCCACAGAAGGGATAGGTGAACTAACCAAAGCTTTTGCTTCCACTACATCCACTTGTTTATGCTCATTCTCGCTATTAAAAGTCTCCCTCTCTTTGCAAAGCTTCATTTATCTCCTTTAGCTCGGCAAACTGCCTTGCCAAGAGTTCATCCATTTCCTGGATTGTCATTGTTTCTGTTTTTGGCATTTGTGCGAACTCTTAACACACCACTCTAATGAAAGCATCAACCACAATACACACAGACACGGTTACAAGAACAAACTACACTATTCCTTATGAAGGATAATAGCCCAGTGTTATTCAGAACACTGATGCACTTTGTGGCCATTGCTTCGTCTTGTGCTGCACACAGCTGGCACCACTCACATGCATAGGAAGTCATTCCGAGCCAAATTACAATACTGGCACCTCACTGGTTGTAAGTAACATTCCTTATAATTACCCCTATACAACAGAATCCCAATCCCTGAAAAGGCAGCAGGTCATAGTTATCGGGCAGTGCCATTGGCTGGTGATGACTTCTTTCATTTCTGGTTATTTGGTTTAGTTGGCTCCGGAAGTAACAGTTTAGAATCACAGACAGTCTAGTACCGGCTGTACAGCTGTTCTACATTCTGAGGCTCTGTCTCTTTTGCATTTTATGCTAAGGAAAATTCAGTAACAGGGTGTAATTTTTCAGAACTGTAAAATGCAGATATTTGGTTATGTTATCTATGTAAACCAAAGTGTGTTTGCAGAGACTGTGGTAGATGTTATAGATCTTGATAATGATCTTAAACCTACATAGCAGTGTGAAAAAATACTAATATAATTTAGGTGCAAATCCCCATGTCCTGTATGGGCATCCATTGTTCAGTGTGTTTATGGTGGTGAGGTATATGGATACTTCAGACTTTGATTGAGAGAGAGAGAGAGAGAGAGAGAGAGAGAGAGAGAGAGAGAGAGAGAGAGAGAGAGAGAGCTGCAAAAAGGTACATAATTGAAATGTAATCATCAAATGACTCTCTTAAATTTATTCAAATTGAGTTGATATAACAAACCAAAATCGGAACTCACTTTCAAGATGAGTGAGGTTCAAATCTCCACCTGGCCATTTTAATTTAAGTTTTCTGTGATTTCCTCTTCTCTCTTCAAAGAAATGCAATAATAATTTGATTCCAGTGCCATGTCCTTCACATCTCCTGATGAGCTAATGTTCTGTTACTAATGTTCTGGGTTGACAAAATGTTAAACTTTTATATTTCTTCCTTTTTATCTGATAAAATAAAGAAACCACATACAGAAATATGTGCATGTGTTATTGTTTCTGCTTGAACTGTGTTATAATGAAATATGTTGTTTTAATGGTGACAGCATCTTTCAAGAACCTAGAGGACAGATGTCATGTGAGAAAATTTATGTATTCTTCTTGTTATTTTGTGTAATCCTTAATTTGCATGGTAGGATGTGGAATCAAACCTGTATACTCCCATATATAAATTAGTCAGTTCTTGTAAATAATTACTGGGTTTAATTTTTTTGTGTTTTTTTTTAATCCAGAAATTGAGTAATCATTGTTTAGTATAACATTGTTTGTAATTATATAATTTGTATTTATAAATAATTTGTGAGTAATGATTACATACCTCCTGCAGGATGTGCCTCGTTTATCGCCTGGGGGGAGCTACAATGGATGTTACAGTTGTATTGTGCTGTGCAGGAATGTACACAGTGAAAGGCCATGTGTATAAAGCAAACTTCGGAGGGGACAAGTTCACAGAGATACTGGCCAACTTTTTCGCCGAAATATTTCACGAGTGAGTTCAATTGGTCTGTTATTACAAGATGTCTCTCTTCTTGACACTGTGTTATTGTAATATTGTTGATAATTACCCTATGTATGATTTGTGATCCAAAAGTAATCGAAATTTTTATTTTCCTAAAAGAATCTTTGTTTATTCATAATCATCAGCCTTTTCCGCTTCAAAGTAATCCCCCTCAGATATGATACACTTACGCCAGCACTTTTTCCAATCTTGGAAGTGCTTCTGAAATTCACTTTTCGTTATGATGTTCAGCTCCTTCAGTGATTCTGTTTTTATCTCATCAGTGGTGGCAAAACAACATTCTCTCATTGTTCTCATCGACCTCAGGTATAGGAAGAAGTTGCATTTGGCCATGTTTGGTGAGTATGGTGGCTGAGGCGACATAACGTTTTTGGCTTTTGCCAAAAAATCATGATCAAGCATTGAGATGTGAACGGGAGCATTATCGTGGTGCAATTTCCACGAGTAGTTTTGCCACAGTTCTGGCAGGTTTTTTTTTTTTTTAGGACTGCTTCACGCAAACAGCACTTAACTTACAGGTAGTGTTCCTTATTGGCTGTACAACCATAAGACAAGAACTCTTGATGCACTATCCAATTGTCATTGAAGAAAACAGTGAGAAGAACCTTGGCATGTGATCGAATTTGTTGAATTTTTTTCAGTCCTGGCTCTTCAGGCAGTTTCCATTGGGACGATTGGGCCTTGGTGTTGGTGTCATACCCGTATACCCATGTTTTGTCACCTGTTTTAATCTTATTTAGAAGTTCTGGATTGTTGTCAACTTTGTTCAGCAATTCCTGAGTGAAGTCTAGGTGGCGACGTTTTTGGTCAAAATTCCACGATTTTGGAGCAAACTTTGCTGCTGGTTCACGTTTAATTCCCAAAACACCCAAAAAAAAAAAAAAAATAAAAATAGCTTGGCGTGAGCCAAAGGATATGCTGACATTATCAGCAACATCTCTGATGGTAATTTGGTGGTTTTCCAGAGCCATTTTCTTTACTACTTCCACTTTATAAGTAATGATGTGCTAGGGCATCCAGAACGGTTACTGTCTTTGTCTTCTCAACCCTCTTTGGAATGTTCATACCCCTCATAAATTCTTGTCTTACTCATAGTAGAGTTGCCAAAAGCCACAGTCAGTATTTCAAATTTTCAATTTTTCAATATTTTAGCAATGGCCTTCATTGGAAAAATAGAAACACACACCATTCATTCACGCAAGCAAGCACACCTCACGCACACATGACCACCAACTCCAGCATCTTAGGTCTGACCCCAGCTGCCAGAGTTGGCGGTCAGTAGTTCATGAGGTGTGCTTGCTTGTGTGAATGAATGGAGTGTGTGTCTCTTTTTGCAATGAAGGCTGTTGCTGAAAGCGTATTTGTAAGCATCTTTTAATTGTGCCTGTCTGCAACTAACAGTAAGTAGCAGTCTATCTTTTCCTATGTTGGATATTCCTGCCTGGAGTTTCCATTGTTTAAAATTTAGTGTAAATTCTTTGATCCACCTTTTTCGAAAGTAAAACATTTTCCAGGGACTCTGAAAACACGTATAACCTTTTTGACTGTGAACAATAAAATAAATATTTAAAACAGCTGAAAATCCCAAACATGTATCAGGAACATGTGTATCAACAAGAGAAAAAAAGGAAAGAAATTGAAGATCAGATGTATGAAGCCCACGAAATAAAAAAAATTCCCATTACTTTTTTTATCACACTTTGTATTATGTGTAGTGATGATTGTTGTCCCGCTCCTAGTAGTTGGTCGTTTTGACAATATGTGCAAAATGCACCTGTCTCCTTTGAAAATATAACATTTTACTGTTAATTCTTTTCCAAACACTACAGAAGACTGCCAGTGGTGTATGAAATACAGTAATATTGTTGTTGTTGTTGTTGTGGTCTTCAGTCCTGAGACTGGTTTGATGCAGCTCTCCATGCTACTCTATCCTGTGCAAGCTTCTTAATCTCCCAGTACCTACTGCAGCCTACATCCTTCTGAATCTGTTAAGTGTATTCATCTCTTGGTCCCCCCTCTACGATTTTTACCCTCCACACTGCCCTCCAATACTAAATTGGTGATCCCTCGATGTCTCAGAACATGTCCTACCAATTGATCCCTTCTTTTAGTCAAGTTGTGCCACAAGCTCCTCTTCTCCCCAATTCTATTCAATACCTCCTCTTTAGATATGTGATCTACCCATCTAATCTTCAGCATTCTTCTGTAGCACCACATTTCGAAAGCTTCTATTCTCTTCTTGTCTGAACTATTTATCGTCCACGTTTCACTTCCATACATGGCTACACTCCACAAAGTAATATTAAGAACAGTAACTTACGTTTGTTGTGTAAACTGTGTTACTAAACATCTAACCCACTGTTTGGCATATGGTTCATGATTCCAGTTACAGATTGCCTATCTGATGGCTTCCAAGGGCAACAAAAATTTGAATTTCAGTATATCATTTAATTATTGGCCAAATTTAAAACATTAAAATTGTCATAATTTACTCGTTAAGAGGTATAAATCTTATGTTAAAAGTCGGGCACAGTAATAAGTCTTATAGTTAGAAATGATGTACGTATCTTGAGGCAGCGTAACTCAGGGCGTGCAAGTTGTCCAGGCTATATTCACCCAGAATTTGAGAATGAGAGCACTTAGCAACTTCCAACTAACTTTACACGTAATTTCAAATCTTTTCTAAACTTTTCTCACTTACATGTTTAATGTCAAATATATTTAACACATTAACTCGTTTGTAGAGCAATCATACAGTCTGAAACTGTTTCATACATGAGTGTTAGATTCTTTAAAGAATCTTCACTGAGGTTTACTGTTAATTACTAGGATGTGATCAGAAAATTGGCTATAGCAGTTGCCAATGCTAGTATTGCAAACCCATGCAAGGTTGCATTTATATGGTGAAATGTATTATAATGTAATGGAGAAAAACTGTGTAGCTTTAATACAGGGTGTACATAAAGTCCGGGAATACTTTCAATTATTTATTGCGTAAGAACCAAACATTGTACAGATATCATACATGTCGTCTTGAAGAGAAACCCTGTAGGTTTTTTTCCATGTATACCATGTAGTTTGGTAATTTGCCGATAGTCAGGGCTAGTCGCAAATGTGGCAGGTTTTCTGTGTGTTGGAGTTTGACAAAAACGAGTGTGCTACAGCTGTTCAATGGATGCTTAGAACCAAGTATGGTAAGAAGCCACCAACAAGGAAGGCCATTTAGCACTGGTACAACAAATTCATTAGAATGGGTTGCTTGTGCCCAGAAAAGAGAAGCATGTATGAGAGACTGGGAAGGCAATTTAATCAACCAAGATAGCATAACTCTTGTTACAGATCCTTACCATTTTGAAATGATGGGAAATATTATCTCAGAAAATAACTGGATACGTAACCAAATATTTGCTAAGTAAATGTTGATAAATATAAATTTAAAGATAGAAGGAACCAGGGCATAAACAGTGGAATTATATCTTGATAGCAAAACGGACAGTGTGTGACATAAACTTGAGCCCTGTGCATGATTACCCGTAAACACTATTTCTAAGTTTTTCTTTGGTTTCCTTCACTGCTTGCTCATTGTACCAGTTGAATAACACCAAGGATAGGCTAGAGCCCTGTCTCTTTCCCTTCTCAATCACTTCTTCCCTTTCATGCCCTTCAACCCTTATAATTGCTATTAATCTTTCCTGGTGTTGGCTTCTACCAGTTTTTCCCTTTTGTAAATAATTTCAGTATTTCGCAACCGTGAATTACTATACTGATATTTTGGTAATAGTCACACCTGTCAGCAACTGCTTCCTTTGGAATTGGAATTAGTTATTCTTCTTGAAGTCTGAAGGTATTTTGCCTGTTGTCTCATATATTTTGCACACCAGGGTGCGTAGTTTTGTCATGACTGGTTCTCAAAAGGACATCAGCAGATGTTACTGATAAAAATGTACCTCAGGGGCCTTGTTTTGGCATAGATCTTTTGGTCCTAGGTCAAATTACTCTTGCAGTATCATAGCTCCCATCTCATCTTCATCTACTTCCTTTTCCCCTTTCTATAATATTGCCTTCAACTTAATTTCCCTTGTATAGCTCATCTATATATTTCTTCCACATTTCTGCTTTCCCCCATTTGCTTGGTACTGGTTCTCCATCTAAGCTCATGATATTCATACAGCTGCTTCTCTTTTTTTCCAAATCCCTCTTAATTTACCCGTAGGCAGTATCATTCCCTTGCAAACATTTGCTCATGTCCTGGTGGAATGTCCGCCTTATAAAAATATCGTAATCTAGTCAGTTACTTTATATTTTAAGATTAAAAAAGAAATATTTATAGATTTTTAATGAATTCTTCTACCAGATTCTGTATTTTCAGTTAAACTTACCCCAAAAATTTAAATCTTAGGATTAGATGTCACTTTCCCAGTGAATGTCATACTAAATATTTTCAGGTTTAGGTCCATACTTGCACATCAGTAACTATTTAAGTAGTATGTTGTAAATAAAAATCTTGATGAAATTTCCATTTCTTAAATTATTTTTATGCCGGGCTTAAAGTAGCACTCATTGATAGCCCACATTACTGAAAGTGCGTTGATATTACTAAGAGTTTGGTAAAAGATATTTTCAGGTTCTGGACCCTACTTACATATTAGTATGTATTTAAAAAGTATGTTGTTGATGCAAGTAAAGAACAAATAATGAATATTTCAGTTTAAAAAATTTTTTTTTAGGGCAACTGTCGGGAAAAATGTGTTGGTATTGCTAGAGTTAAACAAATGTCTTCAAGATGATCATGAGTGAAGATTACATAATATTCTGGCCCCACATTTTTGAGCAACGAAGACTTACAAAAGAAAGATGAGTTACCCTAGGACATTATTCCATATGACATTATTGCATTAAAGTATGCAAAATATGTCACCTTACTGATTTGTCTCCCCAAGATTTACAATGATTCTAAGTGCAAATGCAGCTGAACTAAGCTGTTTTAAGAGTTGCAAAATTAAATCCCTGGAATATATTGCTAGACTTACTAAGTACAACATTCTGCAGTCTTTTGTGTAGCTATGGCATTGATTGGTTGGTTATACCATCAATCCCACCAAACTTCAATTTATCTAAGAGAATGCTGCGATTCACGTAATCAGATGCCTTAGATAAGTTGCAGAAAATACCAGACGGCGCTATTTTATTATTTAGTGCTCGTAAAATTTGGCAAGGGAATATGTAAATGGCATTCTCAGTAGAGCAACTCTTCTGAAACCCAAACTGTGGTTCGTTGACAATATCAGTGCTGCTAAGGTGAGATAATATTCTAGAATACATCACTTTCTCAAACATTTTGGAAAATGGTGTCAGCAGTGAAGCTGGTCGGTAGTTATTGAACTGACATCTCTTTTTATCACCTTTCTTAAAGAGAGGCTTGACAACAGAATATTTCAGTCTCTTTGGAAAAATGAGTTATGTTACTGATACATCACATATTTCAGATAAGACCATGCTTTTTATATTGGAACAAAACTTTATAATATTGTATTGGAAACACTATCTAAACCAGATGAGCTTTTATTTTCAAGAGTATGGATAATTTTCTGAATTTCAGAAGGAGAAGTTGGTAATACATTCATATAATTGAATTTTATGAGAGTTTCAACACACTGCTGTGATTTTCCCCTTTAACTGTTTGTCCCTATACTTTCTACCAATTATTAAATGTACTTACTACCTGTGGCTCATCATTACATCACTGCCATTCAGTTCAGTAGTGGTGATATCCTGTGCCTCGTTGTCCTGTCTCTCGTTTCACTGCATTCCATAAAGCCCCAAGTCTGTTGTCAGACTTACTGATTTCTGACGTGATGTGAAGGGTTCTTGAATTTTTAATAATTTTTCTTAGTAATTTTGAGTAGTTTTGTTGTGTGCAACTACAGCTGGATCAATACTTGTTCTTGCTAATGGGTACATTTTCCTTTTCCTTGAAGATGATATTTTAATCGCTGTAGTGATCCATGGTTTTCATATGGCCATTTAATATTCTTTCTAATTAGCATATATGGAAAGGTATTTTCAAATAATTAAATGAATTTATCATGGAATAGATAAAATTTAATTTAGCATTTGGTTCAGCATAAATTTCATCTCGGGTTATCTCTTGAAAGCTGTTCTTAAAAACATCTGTTGTGGAGGCATTAATTATTCTGATTTCCACTTAAGTGTATCCATACTGTAAGGCACTAGGTAATTTATCCTAACAAACAGTGCATCATGTTCAGAGAGAGCATTTGTTACTGGGTAAACGGTATTTTTCTGGCTTTGAGCTTTAAAACTAATTAGGGTCCTACAGTCTTTATCCATCTGTGTTGGAAAGTTAATTACTGGAATCAAATTGTGTGATCCAAATAAAGTTCCCTATTTTTCCTATCAGGATCCTTTAGAAAATGTGCATTGAAGTCACCACAGACCATTAACTGCTTGCTGCTGCCTGACAGATAGCACAGTAAGGAATCCAGATTCCTTATAAATAGTTTAAAATTTCCTTGTGGGTATCTATATAATTCACAGATACACTTCTCTGTATGCTGATCACTACAAAAACTACTTGCCTTAATGTTTTTGAACTTGTGTTCTGTCTTAATATATGTAACAAATCTTCCTTTTCATATATTATTTCTGCATGAGTAAGCTTCTGGAGTTAATGTTTTATACATAATAATAACAAGGAGCATATTAAGAGTATTAGAAAATAGTCTTGCTGCATATAATGTTAATTTATAGCAGTGCACTTTAGTAGTATCTTAACACACCTTGTGATCACATGGTTTCTTTGTCAATGAAAGTCTCTCTATTGTATAACAGATTTGTTTTCATGACCACTCACACCATTAATCCTCACATAAATCCATATTTTATGATTTTAGTCTCATTTTCCATTTCTTAATAGCTGTACTTTATTTGCATGTATCATCTTGAACATGCAAATCTGAATGTCCTCCAGTTTCCCCCGTTCGTGTTCTGTGAAAGCCTACACTCATCTACTTTGTCTTATTTGTTGCTGACAGCCACCTTTACCTGTGCACTCTAATATGCATAACAAGAAGTTACAAGCAGAGGATTTGAACGTAATTTTTAAAATATTAAATGTAAATCACACCAATTCACATAGTTTTACACTAACAATTCTTATCTCTCTTATTCCGTTGTCATTCTATCATTTACAAAATTCAAACGAATAAAGAAATGTGTTGATCAACTGCTATGATAAAAATGTGTCTTTGCTTAGAGTATGAACGTTACAACAGCTACTAGTGATAGTTAGCACTCTAATCGACCTACCATATGTGGCCGATCACTACACACACTCCCCCCTGTGGGCCCAGGGATTACAATAGGCCCGAGGTATTCCTGTCTGTCCTAAGAGGTGACAAAAATGAGTCTCATACGTTTCGGCCTCTATGGGGTGGTCTCCTGTAGGGTTTGACCTCCATTTTTCAAAGTTTTCCCAGAGAGTGAGCCAATTGGGGAAGGGCGCCTTACACGGTTTATCCTGTCCATTGTCTATAGAGATCTTTAGCCCACTTCCTCGCCGTTGCATTGCAGTCCAGCTCATCCTCCATCTCTTGGGCAAGGAACCTTCCTGGATGTGTTTTCCACCATGCACTGTGCAGTGTCGCTTTCTGCACCAACGATGACCATGGACTTCTTTGCACCTCATATCCAGCATGGCAGCCAGTCCGTTGTGGTGGGGCCACCATGTACCCTGTTGGTTGTAGCCCCCTGACAAAACGGGGATGGCTCTGCTGATGCCTGCGCTGTTAACTCCCAACATATGCCAAGGATATGCCTGTCACCCTGGGGCATCAGGACTCCCGGCAATGGCCATCGTGCCAGGTGGCCTTTGCTGTGGCTGGGTGGCGCCCGTGGGGAGGACCCCTGGTCAGAGTGGGTGGCATCGGGGCAGATGATGCGCAATGAAGCGTACCACATCATCACTTGGCAGTGATCAGCCACCAGCAGTCTCTAAGAGTTCCACGTCTCAGTACAATGCAAGAAATTCTGTCCCTAAATCATTCCCCTCCCAGGCCACACCATGGGGAATGCCAGGCTAAGGATGGCAGCGAACCTTATTCACCCCGGTACCTCGTACATATGAGAGCTGATGGGGACTCCTTTGTTTCGATGAAGTCACGGTTTTTTGTAGAGCATTTACAGGACAAGTTTAGGGAGGTGAAGCGCTTGTACAAAATGCGTTCTGGGTCAGTCTTGATAAAAATAGCATCCTCTGCCCAGTCATGGGCTTTACTCACTTGTAAAAAGTTGGGGGATGTTTCTGTTACCATCACACCACATAAGAGCTTAAATATGGTGCAGGGTACTATATTCCACAGAGGCCTTCTTTTACTGTCTGAAGATGAGCTGTGCGCCAATTTAGAGCAGCGAGGTGTACATTTCATCCGGTATGTCCTCCGGGGTCTGAGGGATAATCAGGTTGCCACCGGTGCCTTCATCTTGGCCTTCGAGGGTGATACATTGCCTGAGAAGGTCAAGGTGGTGGTCTACCGCTGTGATGTAAAGCCCTATATCCCTGTCACGATGCGGTGCTTTAAGTGCTGGAAGTTTGGCCATATGTCTTCCCGCTCTACTTCCAACGTCACATGTTGAGATTATGGATGTCCATCACATCCCAATACTCCATGTGCCCAGCCTCCCATCTGTGTCAATTGGGGTGAGCATCATTCACCTTGCTCGCCAGACTGCAGGATTTTACAGAAAGAGAGGAAAATTATGGAATACAAGACCCTGGACTGAACTGACCTGGACTGAGGCTAAGAGAAAATATGAGCGCCTATATCCTGTGGCTATGACCACCTCACATGCTGCCGCTATGAGAACAGTTGTAGCTCCATCAGTTCCACGAATTCCACTCGACTCTTGGAGCCAGAAGGGTACACCTGCCCCCTTGATGGTGGGGGTGGGGGTGGGGGGGGGCAATTCCCTCCTGTTGCTCCCGCATCGCCTACCTCGGGAGCACTGCCCCACCAACCATCGGGGGCACCAGCCCCACTTCTCAGCTGGAGAAGTGTAAGTCTTCTTCGGCTCCTCTCGCCAGGAAGGGATCCCTTGGGTCACTCCCTTCCCAGCTTTCTGCTAGTGGGAAAGATGATGCCGCCAGTGGCCGAAGTGCCCAAAAGTAGCTGGTTGTAGGGTTTCACAATCATCCTGAGTCCCGGAGACTGAATTAGTGAAACCCTCTCAGCCAGAGACACCCAAGGAGCAGAGAGAAAAGTCCAAAAAGAAGACCTCTATGACCAAGGAAATTGTGGTCGCACCCACACCACCGCTACCTACAAGGTCTGCATCTGAGGATGAGGTGGAGATGCTCGCATCTGCTGAGGACCTACACTACTGGCCATAAAAATTGCTACACCACGAAGATGACGTGCTACAGACCCGAAATTCAACTGACAGGAAGAAGAAGGTGCTGTGATATGCAAATGATAAGCTTTTCAGAGCATTCACACAAGGTTGGCGCCGGTGGTGACACCTACATCATGCTGACATGAGGAAAGTTTCCAGCCAATTTCTCATACACAAACAGCAGTAGACCGGCGTTGCCTGGTGAAACGTTGTTGTGATGCCTCGTGTAAGGAGGAGAAATGCGTACCATCACTTTTCCGACTTTGATAAAGGTCGGATTGTAGCCTATCGCGCTTGCAGTTTATCGTATTACTACATTGCTGCTCGCGTTGGTCGAGATCCAATGACTGTTAGCAGAATATGGAATCGGTGGGTTCAGGAGTGTAATACGGAACGCCGTTCTGGATCCCAGTGGCCTCGTATCACTAGCAATCGAGAAGACAGGCATCTTATCTGCATGGCAGTAACGGATCATGCAGCCATGTCTTGATCCCTGAGTCAACGGATGGGGACGTTTGCAAGACAACAACCATCTGCATGAACAGTTCGATGACGTTTGCAGCAGCATGGACTATCAGCTCGGAGACCATGACTGCGGTTACCCTTAACGCTGCATCACAGACTGGAGCGCCTGCGAATGTGTACTCAACGACAAACCTTGGTGCACGAATCGCAAAACATCATTTTATCCGATGAATTCAGGTTCTGTTTACAGCATCATGATGGTCGCATCCGTGTTTGGCGACATCACGCTGAAAGCACATTGGAAGCGTGTATTCGTCATCGCCATACTGGCGTATCATCCGGGGTGATGGTATGGGCTGCCATTGGTTACACGTCTCGGTCGCACCTTGTTCGCATTGACGGCACTTTGAACAGTGGACGTTACATATCAGATGTGTTACGACCCGTGGCTCTACCCTTCATTCGATCCCTGCAAAACCCCACATTTCAGCAGGATAATGCACAACCGCATGTTGCAGGTTCTGTACAGGCCTTTCTGGATACAGAAAATGTTTGACTGCTGCCCTGGCCAGCACATTCTCCAGATCTCTCATCAATTGAAAACGTCTGGTCAATGGTGGCCAAGCAACTGGCTCGTCACAATACACCAGTCACTACTCTTGATGAACTGTGGTATTGTGTTGAAGCTGCATTGGCAGCTGTACCTGTACATACCATCCAAGCTCTGTTTGACTTAATGCCCAGGCATATCAAGGCCGTTACAACGGCCAGAGGTGATTGTTCTGGGTACTGATTTCCCAGTCTCATGATGTCATCCTTCAGTGGAATCACGGTGACTTTTTCCACCACCTGGCTGAGCTACAGCAACTGTTAAGCTTGACACCTGCTATCTGCATTGCACTCCAGGAAACCTGGTTCCCGGCAGTGCGGACCCCATCCCTCCATGGCTATAAGGGATATTACAGGAACCGTAGCAACTATAATAGTGTGTCAGCTGGAGTTTGCATTTATGTCCTGAACTCAGTCTGTAGTGCAACAGTGCCCCTTCAAACCCCTCTTTAAGCAGTGGCCGTCAGCATAAGGGCGACACAGGAAATAACTGTCTGCAATGTATATCTTCCTCCAGATGGTGCAATACCCCTGAATGTATTAGCTGCACTGATTAATCAACTCCCTAAACCTTTCCTACTTTTTGGATATTTTAACACCCATAACCCCTTGTGGGGTGGCACCGTGCTTAGTGGCCAAGGCAGTGATGTCGAAGCTTTACTGTCTGAGTTCGACCTCTTCCTCGTAAATACTGGGGCCACCACACATTTTATTGTGGCTCATGGTAGATACTCAGCCATTGATTTATCCATTTGCAGCCCAGGACGTCTCCCATCTATCCACTGGAGAGCACATGACGACCTGTGCAGTTGTGACCACTTCCCCATCTTCCTGTCACTGCCCTGGCATCAGGCCAACGGTCACTTATCCGGATGGGTTTTTAAACAAGGTGGACTGGGAAACTTTAACCTCTGTGGGCACCATTGACTCTCCCCCACAGGGTAACATGGGTGTGATGGTTGAGCAGGTGACTACAACAGTCGTTAATGGAGAGGAAAATGCAATCCCTCGCTCTTTTAGATGCCCCCTTGGTGGTTGACAGAAGTCACTGAGGCAATTAAGGAGCATCAGCGAGCTCTACAGCAGCATAAGTGGCACCCTTCCCTGGATCACCTCATAGCCTTTAAGCGGCTCCTTGTCGGCGTTCGCCAGATTATCAAATTACGGATGGAGGAGTGTTGGGAGAGATAAGTCTCATCCATTGGATGCTGTACGTCACTTTCCCAAGTCTGGACGAAGATCAGACGTCTTTTTTGTACCAGATCCCAACAGGTGTCCCTGGCATTAACATCAATGGTGTGTTGTCAACCGGCGCTAACGCGATTGCTGAGCACTATGCTTGAGGCTCTGCTTCGGCAATCGAACCCCCCCCCCCCCCCCCCCCCTTTTGCACCCTTAAACGGTGGATGGAAAGGAAAGCCCTCTCGTTCGCTACACCCCACAGTGAATCCTATAATGCCCCATTTACATAGTGGGAGCTCCTCAGTGCCCTTGCACATTGCCCTGACACAGCTCCTGAGCCAGATCAGATCCATGGTCAGATGATTGAACATCTCTCATCTGACTACAAGTGACATCTGCTTGTCATCTTCAATCGGATCTGGTGCGTCTCGTCTTTCCATCCCAGTGGTGGGAGAGCACCATCATTCCGATGCTTAAACTCGGTAAAAACCCGCTTGAAGTGGATAGCTATCGGACCATCAGCCTCACCAATGTTCTTTGTAAGCTCCTGGAGTGTATGGTGTGTCTGTGGCTGTGTTGGCTCCTGCAGTCACGTGGTCTACTGACTCCATGCCAGGGCGGCTTCCGCCAGGGTTGCTCTAACACTGATAATCTTGTGTCCCAAGAGTCTGCCATCCGAACAGCCTTTTCCAGATGCCAACACCTAGGTGCCGTCTTGTTTGATTTACAAAAAGCATATGACACCACCTGGCAACATCATATCCTTGCCACATTATACAAGTGTGGTCTCAGAGGCCCACTCCTGTTTTTTTTTATCCAAAATTTCCTGTCACTTCATACTTTCCGTGTCCAGGTTGATGCCTCCCATAGTTCGCCCCATTTCCAGGAGAGAGGGGTCCCGCAGGGCTCCGTATTGAGTGTATCTCTATTTTTAGTTGCCATTAATGGTGTAGCAGCAGCTGTAGGGCCATCCGTCCCACTGTCTCTGTATGCAGACGACTTCTGAATTTCACACTGTTCCACCAGTATTGGTGTTGCTGAGTGGTGCCTACAGGGCGCCATCCACAAGGTGCAGTCATGGGCTCTAGCCCATGGTTCCAGTTTTTGGCCGCAAAGTCGTGTATAATGCACTTCTGTTGGTGTCGTATTGTTCATGTGGAACCAGAACTTTACCTTAATGTCGATCCACTCACTGTAGTGGAGACATATCGATTCTTAGAACTGTGTTTTGACACCCGATTGACTTGGCTTTCTCACCTCAGTCACCTTAAGCAGAAATGCTGGCAGCACCTCAATGCCCTTCGCTGCCTGAGCAACACCAATTGGGGTGCAGATCGCTGTACGCTGCTGCAGCTCTACAGAGCCCTTGTTCAATCCCGCCTTGAGTATGGGAGTCTGGTTTATGGTTCGGCTGCACCCTCAGCATTGCGTTTGCTCGACCCAGTGCACCACTGTGGCGTTTGCCTAGTGACAGACGCTTGTAGGACGAGTCTGGTGAATAGTGTCCTGGTGGAGGCCGGAGTCCCTCCATTGCAGGTTAGGCGTGCACAGTTGCTCTCCAGTTACATTGCATACGTTTGTAGTTCTCTTGCGCATCTGAATTTCGGTCTCCTTTTCCTGCCCGTGGCGGTTCATCTCCTGCATCGGCGGCCCAGGTCAGGGCTTACACTTGCAGTTCGTGTTCAAACCCTTCTGTCTGAACTTCAGTTGTTGCCTTCACCACCTACACTTGATGTTCATTCACGAACACCTCAGTCGTGTACATCTAGGCTGCAGCTTCGATTCTCATCACGTACCGGGGCCACGAAGTGGTTTACACCGATGGCTCGATGGCTAATGGTCATGTTGGCTTTGCCTATGGTCACGGAGGACATATAGAGCAGCATTCCTTGCGTGATGGCTGCAGTGTTTTCACTGCAGAGCTGGCAGCCATATCTCGTGCTCTTGAGCACATCCACTCGTGCCCAAGTGAGTCATTTATCCTGTGTACTGATTCCTTGAGCAGCCTACAAGCTACTGACCAGTGCTATCCTCATCATCCTTTGGTAGCGACCATCCAGGAGTCCGTCTATGCCCTGGAATGGTCCAGTCATTCAGTGGTGTTTGTCTGGACCCCAGGTAAAGTAGGAATCCCAGGCAATGAATTTGCCAACAGGTTGGCTAAACGGGCTATGCAGAAACCGCTTATGGAGATCGGCTTCTCTGAAACTGACCTGAGCTCAGTATTACGCCGCAAGGTTTTGTGGCTTTGGGAGACAGAATGGCATAACCTCAGTACGCACAGCAAGCTGCGTGCCCTTGAGGAAACTACGAATGTGTGGAAGACTTCTGTGCGTGCCCTTAAGGAAACTACGAATTTGTGGAAGACCTCTGTGCGTGCCTCTCACAGGGACTCTGTGTTTCTCCGTCGGCTCCGCATTGGCCATACGTGGCTGTCTCATGGTTACCTCCTCCTTCGTGATGACCCACCTCAGTGTCACTGTGGCTCACGAATGACAGTCGTCCATCTCTTGCCGGACTGCTCACTTTCCGCCGCTCTGCAGCGGACTTTTAACCTTCCCAGCACCCTACCTTCAGTGTTGGGCAATAATGCCTCAACAGCAGCTTTAGTTTTACATTTTATTCTTGAGGGTGTGTTTTATCATTTTCTCCAAGTTTTAGCACATGTCCTTCATCCCTGTGTGTCCTCCACCCTCGTGCTTTCAGGGTGGGGGTTTTAATGTGTTGCAGAGTGGCTGGCTTTTCCTTTTTATCCTCATTGTCAGCCAGCCATGGTAACGTGCTTTTTTGATTTAAGATCTTCTACCTGTTTTTTGCGTCTTTGTGGTTTTCTTGTCCCCTTTTGTCCACTTAAGTGTGTTGACCTTCAGTCGTTGTCATTTTTCCTTTCATTCTGTTTGGTCTTGTCTCATTGTCTTACTCTCAGCATTGTGGCATTGTTTCCTTTGGAACAGTGGACCGATGACCTCATAGTTTGGTCCCTTCCTCACTCTTTTAAACCAACCAACTAGGCCACTCTTTGTGCAGTCTGTTGATTACTGGCTTGCCCAGCATTATTTGTGCCAGGTTTACTTAATTGGTACACTACATGGCTATGACAATTGAAACATGATGTCCTCCCTCTCTCTTAAAAAAAAAGAAGAAGAAGAAGAAGAAGAAGAAGAAGAAAAGACCTCATAGATGTGTGCTGATGGGATGGATGACCATTGAGGCGAAATGGTCGTTAGTGGTAACCTTAGGTGAACCTGCCACACCATAGTTTTATAACACCTACATAGGCAGTCAGTGCTCTCTATCTGGGTGGACTGTACAGAACCCAAGCTGTTTGTGGGAATGCATGTGGATCCCAACTAAGACGAAAGAAATATCTCCACGTTATGGGTGGGTCATTAGCAGTCACCAAAACCCTCTGGAACTGCACCAGGAAATTGAACTTTGATCATTGTTGAAAGGCACAATCTTGTCAGAATGTCTTTGTTGTGGAGTAGAAAAACACGACACCCTCAGCTACCATAAGGCCTTGTAAGTTGTAGGGACGTCATGGACATTGACACTGCTGAACTGAAAAAGTAGTGGGGAATCGGAAGCATAACAGAAGAGAGGAATTTGATGATGTAAGTGAATGGTGAACTGTAGAGAACTGTTGCCTTCACCGTAACATTCAGTTGGCTATCCTAGAACTCATCAAGGTTTTATTTATTATACTAAAAGTAAAACTTTAGGTACCCAATCTAATGTGGTGCTACAAATGCCAATGGTGTGGTAGCACCACAGGAAAGACACCTTCAAAGCCAGGACATTATGTTCAGTGCCAGACTTCTGTCTAAATTGCTCAGATAGTCAGCTGCTAGGAGCAGGCATTGCGTGGTATTTTTAGAAGAAACGAAAATTAAAAAAATTATGTTGGTCATTAAAATCTCCTGTACTGAGAAAGAAATAACATAATACCTTGCAACCTCCTCTGTTCTGCATCTACATACATACTCTGCAGGCCACCTAATGGTGCCTGACAGAGGGTAACTTGTACGAATGTTAGTCATTTTCTTTCCTGTTCCACTTGCGAACAGAGTGAGGGGAAAATGACTGTTCATATGCTACCATACGAGTCCTAATTTCTTTTACATTGTCTGTGCAGTCCATATGTGATGCTATGTTGGTGGCAGTAGAATTGTTCTGCAGTTGGCTGCAGATGCTGATTCTCTAAGTTCTCTCAGTAGTGTTTCGGGAAAAGAATGCCAGCTTTCCTCCGGGGATTACCGTGTGGGTTCACGAAGTATCTCTGCAATACTTTCTTGTTGATTGAACCTACTAGTAACAAATCTACTGACACGCTTTTGAATTGCTTTGATGTCTTCCTTTAATCCATCCTGATGTGGATCCCAAACACTCTAGCAGTACTCAATAATGGGTCTCACAAGTGTTCTATACACTATCGCCTGCCCCCCCCCCCCCACCTCCCTTTTCCAGGGAAGAGAATGTTTTTATCACTTATATGAATGATATTCCATAACAGAATATTTGTTTGTAACCTATATAAAATCAGGTCACAGATATCAGGATATTTAGACTCAAAACTAAAGAAAATCCACTTCCGAACAACACTGTCTTCCATGCTCATGTGCAGTCAGGTGTCTGCTTATATGAACATGGTTTCCTATATAACGGACTTGTAAGAACTTTATAGTCAGTTGGCTAGTTTTTGAAGCGATAGTCTCTGAAGCTGGGTGTTTTGCATTGAAATGCAATTTTGGCGTTATTTTTGAATAGACTCGTCATTGATTTTGAAGGATATTATTGCGTTTTACTTAACGTGTACACATTTTATGGAAGCTTTAATGCTGCTTGGAAGTCCATGTTCAAAAGAAATGGACTTGGCTGTCTTTTAATCTAGGTACCTTAAATATCCTGTTAAATCATTGGGTCTTATCAATTGGTATGAGCCTCTTATGGTGGCTGTGAATCAGCACACAATTAAGTTTTTCCATTTCATTTTTTTTTTTTTTTTTTTTCCCCTTTTTGTCATCTCTGCCTTTTGTGGTGCTACAATAAATGCAAAACACCATGTATTAAGAGATACAGTCTAAATGTGTGTATTTTTAAACAGTGGAGACATTGGGCCATAGTGTGTAGATGGAGGGGGGGCGGGGAGGAGAGAGAGAGAGAGAGAGAGAGAGAGAGAGAGAGAGAGAGAGAGAGAGAGAGAGAGAGAGAGAGAGAGAGACAGATTGTCTACATCTGACAAAGGACTTAGTATTTTAGCTTACAATGTCAAACAGTCTTCTTTCAGTGTGCCTGTTTGCCACCAAGCACCTCCCATAAGTGGTGAGTAGTAATCTATCTTTTTGATATGTAATTATCAGTTCCTTTAATTCTACTATAGAGTTTCTTATTGGAACACATCAAAAACTGAGCAGTTGTGGTGAAAAACTACTATAACAACCTTAACTGTTCGCTTTCCAATTTTTTAATAAAAGAAGGAAGACTGACTAGTGATACCATTATTCAATATGTGTGGGCCATTTAAACATAATACTTTCTTCTTATTGCAGAAAATGGAAGCTGGATCCAAATGATAGTCGATGTGCTATGGCTAAATTGTACAACGCTGCAGAGCAGAGCAAACACATTTTGTCCACAATGAGTACAGCTGATTGTTTTATTGAGTCTTTGTGTGAAGGAACAGACTTTAGCTACAATGTTACAAGAGCACGATTTGAAGAGTTAATTAGTGCAGCTGTGAAAATGTGCACTGCCCCCATAGATGCAGCACTGAGCCAAGCAGGTATCGATTGCAGAGACATAAACAAGGTGAGTCATCTGGTAGAGTTACTACCATTTTACAACATTACCCTTTCTCCATCCCTTCCCCAATCCCTCATACCCTTCCATGCCCTCAACCCTCCCTTTTACCATTCCCTTTTGCACTGTGTAACAATTCTGAGTCAGGTGTTTCTTCTTGTGATAATGCTCATGTTCTATTTCTTATTTTTTTTTTAATTTTATTATACTGTATTGCTCTTCTGTGTCAGTGATTCAAGGCTATGACCATAGCATCATACTTTCAGGTGAATTTTCAAGCTCTATGTCTACATACGTACTCGGCAAGCCATCTTACGGTGCATGACAGAAGGTACCTTGTACCAACACTAATCATTTCCTTTCCTGTCCACTTGCAAATAGAGCAAGGGAAAAAGCAACTGTCTACGTGCCTCCATATGAACTGTAATATCTCTTATCTTATTGTCATGGTCCTTAAGCAAAATGCACTACATTGATGGCAGTAGAATCATTCTTCAGTCAGCAGCAAATGCTGATTCATTGACTTTTCTCAATAGTATTTCACAAAAAGAATATGGTCTTCCCTCCAAGGATTTCCATTTCAGTTCACGAAGCACCTCAGTAATAATCATTTGTTGATCGAACCTACTGGTAACAAACCAAGCAGCCTGCCTGTGAATTGCTTCAATGCTTCCTTTTATGCGACCTGGTGGGGATCCCAAACACTCGAGCAGTACTCAAGAATGGGTTGTACTAGTATTCTATACTTGGTCTCCTTTATGGATGAACCACACATTCCACACGATATTAGGCAAGTGTACTAGTTTCTTTGGCTCTTCATTGTATGTCACAGATGCAAGGTGGTGGTGGTGATGATGATGATTTTACATTATTCTCCAGTTCTTTTCACTTACCTATGTTTCCTGTTAGGAAACACTGTGTGTGTGTGTGTGTGTGTGTGTGTGTGTGTGTAAATTCTCAAAATATGTGAATGCATAATGTTTGCCTAAAAGAACAGACACCACGGTGCAGAATCTGCAGCTATGAAAAATTATATATAAATTGAAGGGGGATAACTGCTGTCAGCTGCTGCAGGACGTTAAGTGGAATCAGTGGCGATGAGCGAAAATGTGTACTGGACCGAGACTCAAATCTGGGCTCTCCTGCATACTAGACAGGTGCAGTAACCACTGAACCATCCGGGACACAGTGTGAAATTTAAACTTATGTGATTTCTCCAAATAAATGTAGGCAAATGCCAGAACGGTTCCCTTGAAAAGAATGTGGGCAATTTTGTTCCCGATACCTGCATACACTGAGCTCGTACTCTCACTTCCTTGTCATTGGTGGGCTATAAGACCCTAATCTTCACTTATTCTTTTATTTACCATGAGTATTGCTGTCTAGTGTATACCAGCAGCAAGTGCAAGGCAAATAAATGAGAATATTAGTTCATATGTCTTAGCTGCTTCAGTTCAATTGTCAAGATTTTCAGCTCCGATTAGTCTGTCGCAAGCTGTGCTGCTGTATGTAAGAAAGCAAAATGAGTGAACTCTGGAAGCACTCAGTATTTTTAGATATGTTGGTCACAGAATATGGGAAGTAGGCAGAACTTAAGAGCTCTTTTTTTTTTTTTTATAGTGCGTTTTGCCTGGTCTCAAGTTGATTATGGTTGTGTGATGTGTCAGTATGCTCAGTCATTCTAGATGAAAACCTGTGAAGCAGTCAATCATGCGGAAATAGTGTTAGCCACCAAACCTTTTATGATCAGCTCCACTGTATGCTCTGAGACTAGCAAACCACCTCTTGTAATTGCATAGCAGCTCATCATGGTGTGAGAAGATTATAAAGTTTCCTCGGTGCGGAAGACACAGGCACACCATATCGTCGGTCACCCATTGACAGAAAAACACACTGAATAACAATTTGTGAGCACGTATCGAGCCTTTGGAATACATAGAAGTCAGGGGAAGCTCATGGAGGCCAGATGGATTGAACTTTAAAAAGGTAAGTAGGTTATTAGTAGATGTTACTACATGCGACATAAGAGGGTGAACCTTCCATCTACTAGCCACAATTACAAGAATTGTGCAATTGAACATCTCACGGACAAAGTTGTAACTGCCGCATGTGCCTTTAGAGTTGTTACCAATGCAGAATGTAAAATTTGTTAATCAAACTCTAGAACCTGACCTAATCCATTCCCTGGAATGATTTATTGCTGTGCAGGAAGGGGTCATTTCAGCCAAGCACTTAATGCAACACGTAGAGCATTTCAGAGAAGGATGACGACATATGACAATGATTGTGAGTGCTGCAGTACCAAGTGCCACAGTGGCTCTGACTCTGGTGCGTGTAGCTTTTATTCTTTTGAGGTGGAGAGCCAGTCATGAGCATAAACCACCAATACTCCAGGTTTTAGTAGACTAGATCCATAGAGCATAAGAGAGAGTGAGAGTATAACTTTGTAGTGTGAATGCAGAGTAGGTGTAAATTTAGGATTAATAGAAAAGGAAGCATTGGGACAAGCCATGAAGGTTTTAATTGCCAGAAGTGAAAACAAGTGCAAAAAGAAGACTTCTAAGCAAATAGCAACAAGCAGGTTAGTAAGAAAGATTTGATGCAGTATCTAACACGTCAGCAACTTGCTAGTTGTTTTGGGTATAAAATTTATTTGTAATTTGTACAAACAAGTAGTGTGATATGAAAATGGTGTGTCTTGTTCGTGTGTGTGTGTGTGTGTGTGTGTGTGTGTGTGTGTGTGAGGGGGGGCGGGCGCTTGTAAAGTAGTAGAACACAATATAGTTAGCCTTACTCAAATTCAAAAAAGCCTTCGTATGTAGTAAAGGCAACTATTTAATATCGGAAGAATTTTTTAATTAATATTGTATTTAACTTTTCTTGCAATATAAGACACACAGATAAATAACATTTACACTACCAGAAAAAAACTTTAATAATGAATGTAAAGTACATTCTTTTTGAAGCATGCAGAAATTTTTTAGATCTTCACTAATTTGTCAGGTCCTTTCTCTCCTAAATTGTTTCTTAATTTTGACCAAACAAGCCAGTAGGTGGAGAAGATCCTCTCAATGGATGCAGTGCTAGCAGGGCAAGAAAAGGGGCCTAATAAAGTAATTGTAAGAATGGGTTACATTTTGAATAAGTTAATAATAGGAATTTTAATTGAACTATCGTCAATGTGAAAAATAGACAAAACAATAAAACCCACAAAAACTAAATTTGACCCACTGGGTTGGATTTTTTTTTTTTTTTAAATACCCATGTTTATCTCAACTCTCATGTATGGCCATATTAGAGTAAATCTGAGCAGTGCATTGCCACAGCTATGAAAGCAGGCGAGCACGGGATTTTGTCACTGTAATAATTCAACAAGGCCAGTGCAGTGTTTTGATGTAGGTCAGCTTGTTGAAACAGTGAACTCAGCAGGACTGCATATACTAATGCAGCAAAGGGCAAGGCAGTTGTCCAAACTGACAGTGGCAGTGGATTTTTTGGATACGTGACTGATAGTGCTGCATATGCATGAATGAATGGTGCACTGCTATTGACAATAAGTACAAGTAATTTTTGTAATGGATTTATTCTTAGTCTTGCAGCCGAATTGGGGCGACAGGGTTTTGCCAAATGAGGATACCACGTGGACCTGCCAATAAAAAGTCACTGGTTTGAGGCCACAGATGAACAACAGCTCTATACACTAAGTCCCTCCCCACAATTAGTCCCAATTTGCAGTGGACTACACCAGGTCATCTCCAGTAGCATGGCTGACCACTGCTCAGAGTGCAGCAGGTATCCACACTAGGCATCTTCACATGGTAGGCATCCCCTACTGTGACTCAGCTGGGTGTCAGCCGGGGCCACACAGCATCGTCAAGAACATGCTGCAAACGCTCGGGGCAAAAGCCGCATCAGTATTGTGTGGAATGTGAGCAGCCAGCACAGTGGAATTCAGTGGCCAGCTGGCCACTGATAGTCTATCGAGCAGCTGAGATGCCTCAATGTAAGAACTTGTTAGATTTGCAGCTGCCTTTCCGTGGAACCTCTCGGGCTCCCACCTCGCCTCCGTCGCCTGTTTGCACCGTGCTGGCTCGTAGCCACTCCACCCTGCACCAGGGAACACTGTAGTTAGCACACTGGATTCATATTCAGAAGGACCAGAATTCAAATCGACATCGAGCCATCCACATTTAGGGTTGTCATAGTCCCTCCCTCTCCCCCTCTGAAATAGATATAGCATTTGCTGGGATTGTTCGTTACAGAAAAGCTTGTCCTATTTCCTTCCTCATTTTGATCATATCTGTGCTTGTGTTCTGTCTCTCTAATTACAATGAACGGTACATTGCATTCTATTATCTTCCTTTTCCTTTCTTTGTGGTTTTTGAGGAGGACATTGAGTGCTATTGCATCAGTTGTCACTTCGATTCCATACTAAACTGCAAGCACAAGGTTTCATTTCGTATCAGTTTGATTCAAAGAAAGAATTACACAGTAATTAAATTTCCAGAGATTTCCATGAATTTTGCCTTTAAGCAGGCAAAATATCTGCTTGCCATCTTCTTCCAGGGCAATGATGTGGAGCACATTTGGTAATGCACAATTCATCGGTTGTCATTTATAGAGTCTACTTTTCACAAATTTTTAATCCTGAAAGTGGTTCTTCATGTCAGAAGGTGACACTGGCATTGACAGACAGTCTGTCACTCCCTTGCCATTCCAAAAGCAGTTGACCTGATCTTAAACATATTTTATGTTGGCATCTTCTATACTGTTGCTGTTTTCCACAATCTGTAAGACATGGTGTATACGACCCGGGAGATCCGGGAAAAACCCGGGAATTTGTTCATCCGGGAGAAAACCAGGAAAAACCAGGGAATTTTTTAGAATTCTGGAAATTTTTCGTTGTTTTAGTTTCCAGTTAAATTTGTGTAACTTTGACTGGTAAGAACCGATACTCTAACAAAGGATATTACTGTATCCCGCTACTCCAGAATAATACTGCAGCATTAAAACATGAACGAGAGGAAAAAATGAAAATAAAACTTAAATTGCAAAGGAAATGTGCCATATAAAATAACACAGTGTATGTACAAGCGTCTGTCAACAGCAAAATGGGTTACAGGCTGTAGGAAGACTATGCAATGCTTCATAACAACGAATTGCCTCCGATGAGTGTGACGTCACAACTGTTTAAATTAGATTCATTTAAGCAGTTACGAGCGGGCTCATGCACACGCGTATGAGTAATACCTTCTCCTGCATCTGGCTACAGAAATGTGGCTGTTGGCTGTGCAAGCAGCAGTAGCAGCAACCAGCCACATGGGGTACCTGGAAAAATTTTACTGGCGCGCCCAAGCTGCCACATTCACGCGTGCGCAGCAGTCCTGGATCTAGTGGAGGGGGGGGGGGGGGGGGGGGCGGCAAACAGTAGTATCTGAACCGGGCAACAATTGCGGGGGGAGAGGGCAGATTCATATTCTTGAGGGGAAAAAACCTTCTTTTACAAAGCACCTAGCATCCAGCGCACGTCGGTCTGTCGATTGTTCATATGATTTTGAAATGCACCTCTGCTGGTTTTTGGACATTTTTGAACACATTCTAAGTTGATTTTTGAATGCGTGCATAGTGTACGTGATATCTCTGCCAGGGGAATCCTCATCACATCTAGACATGAACTTTCCTCCAGACAAAACGGGACGGGGCTATACGAGCTGAGCGGAATAAAGCCGAACCGGTGAATGCCAACTGCTGCTTGTTTATGTGGTTGATTTGGTTTGCAAATGTTCAGCGTTGTTATAATTACTAGCGAAATCCATAGATTCAGATTACCAGAGTTGAAATAAATGACTAACAGGAATAACAGGTAAGAAAGATTATGTATTATCTTCTCGGTGTATCCAAGAAAGTGAATTTTGACGGAAAATTTTTGGCCACATCGCTACATTAGACAGGGCCAGTTGTAGTCACGAGCTAGCAGCTGCTTAAGTTCCATTCTGGGAGTAGTGCGGAAAATGCATTGTACGAACAAATACTAACACCTAACCGGAGAATAATCGCTGGATAACTAAACCAGTGATTGTGGCAGGGTTAGTAAAGTTAAACGGAGAATGAGTTTTGACAGTAGTAGGAATAGTTAGAGTTAGTGATGACAAGATTGTTTGTTAGTACGAGGAAGGAGAAGAAATGGGGACATCACACAAATTATGGAAGAATATGACGATTCCAAATTCATACAAAAATTTTATTCTCGTGCATGAAACTGGAGCATATGAATGAAATTTGAAACTAGTTCCTAACATAAAGCTTTTTGATTGTAGTAGGAAAATAGATATTTTGTGTTGCTACTTCGTGAATTATATTGCTGTAATATAAAAATGATCGTTATTGCCAAAACAGTCTTACTTATTTGGTGTGTGTTAAAATTGCTGCAGTATTGGAATGGCCTATTTCGTTTTATCCAGGAAACAGTGACAAAATAGATGTAGTTAGATTGAGAAACCACACCATTCTTGGGTACTATTTGTATTAACAGCTTTTTCAGTATTAGACGACATTTCGATTTATCATGTAGCAAAATGTTTGACAAACTTTGATGAGGTAATAGCTCTTTTGCAGAAAGGAAAGCACACCATGTAAAGCTGTAGCAAGATCAGAGAGAAAAACCACTAGGACCTAAGGATTGAAGAAATGTGTACTGTCTTGCATGTCTCTTGTCTTTACTGGTTTTAGGTATCCTATATTTAATTTTATGTCACACAGAAGAGCAAGTTATTAGCTAATAGATAATAAAGAGTCCTGATTTTGTGAAGAGTTCTTGTTCTCCTGGTTACAAATAATCCCATCCAGTATTAATTGCGTGTTTTTTAAAAATAAGAGGGGCAGAATGTCAAACCGGCTGACTGGGAGAAGGAGAGACACTACAGGAATTTTAATTTCCACAGTCCTGAAATAGTTCGATGGGATCCGTTACAAAATATACACCTTTGAATTACACAGAGCGAAATACAGTGATGTGTGGTATAAGAATGTTGTTTGAAGAGGCGTGGCACTGCACTTCACCACACTTAAGACCAAATAACATCTCTTACATTTCCTCTCAGATATATGTTTTAGGTATCAGACTCTTCAGAAATATGTGCGCTACAAAATGAACTTTCTGGAAATTTTTTTTTTTTATTTTTATTTATTTTTTTTTTATTTTTTTATATATGTGTGCAGAGCAGTCTGAGCTATAGTGGAGGGTCTCCACGTGACACGTGTTTACGTTTAGTGATTTTTGTGTTTCGTCTTCGTTTACTGCTCTCACGTCAAATGAAAACAAGACGGATTTCTGTGGTTGGGAGCTATCAAGTGAATTAAAATACATTCACATAATTATGGTAGGCTAAAATGTGTTACTAGTTTCAGAATTTATTTTATTTCCACCTTTCTGACAGTCAAGCATTAATCACCTTGCAGAACAGTGTAGTTATTTTTGTCGGTTTTCTAAAGAAATTTGGCTTTTATTAAGCTTTCCTGCTGAGGCAGTAAATTTATTTGACACACAGTGTTTAATTCCACTCCATTGGCTAGTTTCAACTGTTCACTGCATTTCAAGTGCGCGATTCCATCTTCTAGCACGTACGGAATTATGCCATAATAAAGATCCAAACATGAGATAATACAGTACTGGTACTCCAAGAAAATTTACATCCTGAAAACCACACTGAAAAGCTTAATATGAGGTTGAGGCCCACATCATTGGGAATCTGGACATGCGAATGTGCGCTTTAAGTCAAACTATGCTTTTTAGTATGGTTCACGAACTTCCGATGCTCTTGGTGTGTCCTCTGATGTCTTGTTTCTCTTATGACATAATGTAAGAAAGATCTTTTAATGTTTTACATGTACGAACATACGGGCTTCCTACGTCACCGTAGCTGTGCAAGCGTGGTGATGCCTCTTATCTGGTGCTCTCTGGCAACTGCTGAAATGAATCTATTTCTAACAGGTCGCAGGAAAATATTGAGAATTGCGGTTCGAAAAGCGATATTTTCAAAGTAAATTTCCTTTTACACAAAAGGAACTATGTGCAAGAATGTACAATGAATTTCTTAAATCGCGGAGTGTTTGCTCTAATTTAAAAATCAACTCTTTGATGACGAGCCATTTAGAAGAATTTTGAGCCCAGAAGATCAGAGATTTATGTCGGTATTAAAAATTTTACTGGCGTATTTGTGTGATGTATCTTAAAGTGGAACATGCACTAAACAGATCAACATTATATGTGAAAGCTTAGCTTCTCCTGTAGCTTATTAATATTAGAGACAAATATTCTATGTGAAAGCTTTGCTTTTCGTGTAGCAACACTATGGATATTAACTTAAGCCATCAACTTTTCCTTTGGTGGAATTCGAATTTATACTTTCTTAATACAAAAATATGCAGCATACATGTTGCTGCCCATCAAAGATCTTCCCAGAACGTGTTTTTTCCCCCTGAGTTTCATTTTCTAAAGTACTGAGAAATTCTATGCTGCTGTATAAAACCATATCCGTTCAAAGTATTGATAAGTTTTACAGTTCTGACGGAAAGTATAATGTCACTTAACAGGGAAAAAGTGTATTTTCACAGGGGAGAAAATGTATTTTTCACCGGGAGATCCAGGAATTTTTTCTCCTTGTCCCCATATACACCCTGTAAGAGATCTGTGTGTTCCATAATTGTTCTATTCCAATGTTATAAGACTTATTCCACTGTCTACAGTAGATACCCTGTGGAGAGTTTGCTGTGTGAATGCCATGACATATATCAAAATGGTCATGTGCACTGATGTACATCCAGCACACATTGACACTGATATAAAGGAAAATTGGCTGCTCTTTTGGCTAGGCCATGTACCTTTTGTAGCTCATACAGTATATTCTGTATATTGTGTCTTTTGTGATGTACGTAGATTGCTGGGCTTCGTTTAGAAGGAAGATATCAACTCAAACTAACATTTATTTGTCTTGTAAAGTAGTTTTTTCTGTCAGATCTATACTTTTTGTGTTTATATTTTGAGATGTCTTAAACATGAAGCTGTTCTCATCCTTATTGGTAACAGGTATAGTTAATTTGAAATAAATTTGTGATTGACTGTTCAGTGAGTCAAAATATGGGGAAGAGGCATCATACAATTGTTGGTCTTTGTTGCACTGCACATGCTTATTGTGATGCTGTCTCTAGAGAGCATGAGGATTTATGAGTGATACCATACTGCAAATTGTCTAGCATTGCTGCTGCTCCTCCATTGACTTACTTGTGAAACACAAAGCTGTTTCTGTCAAACAAAGTGTGCTACTTACATATCATTTCACCTCTGTTATGATCTCTTCAGATACTAGTGTCTCCGTTTTCTTGTAATGAAGACGAAATACAAATTGAAGCAAACCGTTCTCTTATTTTTGTACAGCAAGTAAATGAACGATCTCTCATCATCCATTTGCACTTTTTGTACATCATCCACCTTTAATATACGTCCATGATTCTGCCTGATATTTTGTATAATGTTTGTATGAGATTTGTCTTAGTGGACGGCACGCTATTGTTTTCCAGCATTTGTATACAAGAATTCGTTTCCTGATGGATGCATCATTGTAGCACCTGGTTATTGAAATATATTGTTCTGCGTCAGTTTTGGGACAGAATGATCCATAAAGTGAAACAACATGACTCTGTTATAGTTAAGCTAAATAGCTTACAAATTACTGACAGATTGCTACTTACCATAAGCATTGTGGCCCGAGATGCTGGAAATGGTGGCTGTGTGTGTGTGTGTGTGTGTGTGTGTGTGTGTGTGTGTGTGTGTGTGTGTGTGTGTTTGCCTTTTACTTATGAAGCTGTGGCCAAAAGCTATAAGTGAGTGTCTTTTAATTGTGTTGTCTGCAACTTGTTGTTTCGTCTTCACAGTAAGTAGCAATCTGTCTTTTCCTACATTGCTGATATTCTTTTCTGGAGTTTCCATTGTTTGATTACAAATTACTGAATTGTTTAAGAATTACTATATTGACCAGAGTAAGATTTATATTACTAGTTACATAAGCTCCCTCTTGTATGTCTATTTAACTTTTCAGACCTTTTCTTATTTCTACTAATGTTATGAGTGTACTACAGAATTCTGAAATATTTCTTTTAGGTGCTCCTGTGCGGTGGATCTGCGAAAATCCCAGTAATTCAGCAATCTGTGTCAGAAATGTTTCCCAATTCAGAGTTATTATGTAGTGTAAATCCCGATGAACTGATTGCCCTGGGTGCTGCGAAGCATGGTAGTTATCTGAAAGAACCATTTGACCCAGGTTGTGATCATCTATCATATGATATCCCAGTTGTAACAAAATCAATTTTTATGAAGGTAAGGAACTCAGTTAGTGTAGTTCTGATTTAGTCCTATATCATCACATGATCTCCTTGAGAAGATCAGCAGTTAGGAACTTCTTGAGTGGTTTTGAATGGTTGGTGTGCGTAAATACTTTTATTATTATTATTATTATTATTATTATTATTATTTGTAAATTATAGATTGCAGCAATCAGTCATCCTTTTTAAATTTTATTATACAGATCTAGATTTCGTGGGTGAAGCCCGATCAACAGGGACTTACATCCTTTGAGTGAAAATAACAGTGCATTGAGAATGGCTAGCTTCTAGCCGAAATGTAGATCTGCATAATAAAATTTAAAAAGGATGACCAATTGGTGCAGTCTATAATTTACAAGTTAATATAACAGTCCCTGAGTGCAACCGCTTTCCGAATGTAAGGTAACCTGATTATTATTATTATTATTATTATTATTATTATTATTATTATTATTATTATTTCCTGTGTTGGTGTCAGTTCAGATCATGTTAAGCTTTGTTGGCAGTGAGCTTCATTTTCTTCTTTTCTCAAAATTTCTTCATTCAGTTTCTTCCAATTTTGTTGTGGAAATTAAAATTAAACTCCAGTTAGCAGCAACATAGAGTGGTTGATATAATGTTTGCAGGCTTCTTCCTTGTTATACTTTCTGTTTCCTGATAACAGCTGTTTTTCAGATATTAGCATGCTTCACCAAAACCAGTTTCAGATTCAGGATAAGTTGTATAATTTAAATGAAAACTGTGATCCATTTAACATAAACTGAATTTTAAAACTATTGCTCTGGTTCATCATGTAAAGAACATACTGAATTTTTTTCTTTAAGTCAAATAATTTTGAAAGCGTTACGGAGATGATAGAAAAACTCCAGTGGAAGACTCTGCGAGAGAGATGCTCAGTAGCTCAGTACAGGCTTTTGTTGAAGTTTCGAGAACAAACCTTCACCAAGGAGTCAAAAAGTATATTGCTCCCTCCTACGTATATCTCGCGAAGAGACCATGAGGATAAAATCAGAGAGATTAGAGCCCACGCAGAGGCATACTGACAATCTTTCTTTCCACGAACAAGAAGAGACTGGAATGGAAGGGAGAACCCAATAGAGGTACTCAAGGTACCCCCCCGCCACACACAATCAGGTGTCTTGCAGAGTATGGATGTAGATGTAGATATTACTATATAACTAATTCCTTGAATATAATAGAGGGAAACATTCCACGTGGGGAAAAATATATTTAAAAACAAAGATGATGTGACTTACCAAACGAAAGCGCTGGCACGTCGATAGACACACAAACAAACACAAACATGCACACAAAATTCTAGCTTTCGCAACCAGCGGTTGCTTCGTCAGGAAAGAGGGAAGGAGAGGGAAAGGCGAAAGGATGTGGGTTTTAAGGGAGAGGGTAAGGAGTCATTCCAATCCCAATCCCAGGAGCGGAAAGACTTACCTTAGGGGGGAAAAAAGGACAGGCACACACCGCACGTACGTACACACACACACACACACACACACACACACACACACACACACACACACAAAATAGACTAATGGTGCCAATGCTGTTTTGCGGCAGGTGCAGTGGTTGTGATGGGGGTAGAACGTGCTGGGTGCTTGGATTGGGCCTTGGTCTGCCACAGGGATATAATCCCTGTATCATGAGGTTGGGAGTTAGGGTTGGCATAGGGATGGGCTAGGCTGTTCTGTAGTTTGGGTGAGCGACAGAACACCACTTTAGGAGGGATGGGAAGGATCTCTGGTAGGATGTCCCTCATTTCAGAGCAGGATGAGATATAATCATAGCCCTGGCGATGGATATGGTTCCATTGTTCCAGCCAGGGTGATGCAGGTTCACAAGGGAAGTGCTGCTTTGTAACTGACTTGTAGGGATTGTGGTAGGATTGGGGATGTGTGAGGCAATGGCACAGTAAATATGTTTGTGGACTAGGTTTGGGGATGGGGGTTGTATCATGTGTCTGTGAAAACCTTTGTGAAGGCTTCAGCATGTTGAGCAAGGGGGTTCTCACCACTGCAGATATGTCATACTTGGGTGGCTACGCAGCATGCGAGGGATTTTTTCTTGTGGAAGGGATAACAGCTGTTGAAATACAAGTATCGTTGGTGGTTAGTCAGTTTAATGTGGACAGAAGTGTGGATGGAGCCATCAGAGAGGTGGATGTCAGCATGCAGGAAGGGTACACATTTGGTAGAGAAGGACCAGGTGAAACGTAGGGGAGGAAAAGGCGTTAAGGTTGTGAAGGAATGTAGATAAGTTTCAACCCCACCCCCACCCCTCTGAACCTAGTCAATGAACAGATTTCCTGTGCCATATCCTCACACACCCTCAATCCTTCCACCACCCCAAAAATCAGTTACAAAGAACCGCCCCCTGTGTCACCCAGTATCACCTTGGACTGGAACAACTGAAATATACCTTTCCCCGGAGCTTTGATTATCTCTCATCCTACGCTGAAATGAGGGACATTCTATCCAAGATCTTTCCTACCCCTCCTAAAGTAGTGTTCTGTCACCTATCCACCCTACACAACATGCTAGTCCATCCCGATGCCACTCCCAACCACTTGACACAGGGATTATATCCGTGTAGCAGACAAAGCTGCAAAACCTGCCCAATCCATCCACCCTGCACCACCACCTCCTCCAGTCCTGTCACAGGCATTTCCTACCCCATCAGAAGCCAGGCAACCTGTGAAAGCAGCCATTACTCTGCTGCAAACGCAGGACAATCCTTTATGTCAGTATGACTACCAAGCAATAGTTGCAGATGAGTCATCTTGAAAACACATCATCCAGTCCCATAATCATCCTGGCCTCATTATTTGGTAACCCACTGCCCCTGCACATTTCAACTAACATGCCCCAGGGGGCTCAGAATTCTTCCATGAGTTCGTGCATGGTGCTCACAGGGCCCAAAGTTATTGCAGACCATTCTTCCTTCCTGGGCTGCATTTCCTTCCCCGTGTCCTTTCACTGCCTTCTCTCCTTCCCCGCTGCCACCTCCTCCCCCTTCCTCGATTATCTTATTTACGTCGACCTGGCTATCCATCTGGTTTCCTGTATTCCTTGCAGTTTTGTTTCCCTCGCTTTTTCTCTTTCATCCTTTTTGGCGTTATTGGTCCCTCTTTGTGGTTTGACCCCACTTCTAAATTTTCTTATATGAATGTGTAGTGTCTGTTCTTTTGAAGCAACAGACACCACACAGATCTCACAGCTGTGAACACTATATGTAATTGGAAGGGGACATTAAGTGGAATCGGCGGCATCGAGCAAAAATGTGTACTGGATCGGTATTTGAGCCCGGGATCTCCTGCTTACTAGGGAGGTGCGATAACCATTGCGGCATCCAGGACACAGCATTATCGCAACTGCGTGAACTACTTTGGTACGTCTCACGGCCAATCCACACTCCCGCCAAGTGGTACCTATCTGCAGTCCCTGTCAATTATACTCCCGTCGCTACTCAGTTTCCCACAGGAGGTCAGATGTATTTCGTGCATTCACACTGAAGAAAGTGGATCCATTGCCCATCCAGACTTACGTGAATGTGTTGTGTTTGTTCCTTCAAAAGCACACACACCACGTAGCTACTGCAACTGTGAACACTATTTGTAAATGGAAGGGTGGTCACTGCTGTCAGCTACACAGGGACATTAAGATGATTCCACTTAATGTCCCACTGCAGCTGACTCCAGTTATCCTCCTTCCATTTACATCTAAATTTTCTGTTTGTAGTGTGAGCCATTTGGGAAAGAACTCCCTCCTTAGTGTCTATGGCATGGATTCCTCTGCCCGCTTCCCTCCTCTCTTCCCTCCCTGCCGTAGCCCCCCTCCACTTCGATCACCAGCACGTCTAGCCAGCGCGTGTGGTGGGACTGTTATGTACCCATCTGACTGACCCCCTTGACAACACAGGACACACTTCTGATGTCTGAGCTGTTGCCTCCTCATATGTGCCTAGGAGTGGTTGCTTGTTATTCTGGAGAATCAGAACTCACTGCTATGGCCACCATACCAGATGCTTCTTGTTATGGCTGGGTGGCGTCCATGGGGAGAGCCCCTGATCGAAGTGAGTGGTATCGAGGTGAATACTTTGCACAAGAGGCATATCGAGCTCCAAAAACCTGGCTGTTCTCCTATGGCCGTCTCTTAAAGTGGTAATGTATCATTGAATGCTGCTTCTTATAATTCTGCCACCTTCCCTTCCCTGGCCACACCCTGGGAGGAGGTCCAGGCTCGCCGGCTTGGACTGAAACACCTTCCCTGCTACTGGGTCTGCACTAGGATGGACAGGGACACATTCACCCCCACAAATCCGCTATTTTTTGTGGAAAATGCAGTTGGGTTCCCTGTCGATCAGAGGTTCTTCTTCCACCCAATCTGCAGTTATTCTTGCTTGTAATCATTTTGGCAATGTCCCGCTGTCTGTTACACATCACCAGTCTCTGAATATGGTCCAGGGAGTCATTTTCCATAGGGGCCTCATCCTTCAAACTGATGAGGAACTGCAGGCTAATCTGGAACAATGGTGTGTTCATTTTGTTTAACATGTGCAGAATGCTCGTAAAAATGCCCACACCAATATCGCCGCCTTTATTCTGGCTTTTTGGGGAGATACCCTCTCAAGAGGTCAAGGTTATGTGAGATTGGTGTGACGTGAGCCTGTATGACCTGCCACCCACGAGTTGCTTTTGGTTCTTGGGTTTCAGGCACATGCCTTCCCAATGTACAGCAGACCCTCTATGTGGTGGCTGTGGCCACCCACTTCATGGGGGGAGCCCCTGTGTTCTGCTACCCGTGTCCGTAAATTGTCATGACCATCACACTTCATGCTCACTAGATTGCCCAGCTTACAAGAAAGAAAGGAAGATACAAGACTATAAGGTCCTGGATCGACGATGTGTTGATGTCTTCAACTTTTGCCTCTGTTATATCCTTTCGCCCTCTTATGTCTCTCTTATCAGAGTCCTGCCCCCTCTGCTTGGCCCCTCCCCTGTGGTTCTCACGCTCTGCCTTCTGGGTGCCACTCCACCTCCTCGGTCATAGAAGTGCCTCCCTTCTTCAGCACCCAAGAGTGACGGGTGTCCCTCCCGTGACCCCTCCTATCAGCATCAGCTACCACAACTCGGTTACAGGACATACAGTCTGTGTGCCCCAAGGTTGCCTCCTCTTTCTCTGTTCTGGATCTTTCAAATCATGCTCTCCCTCTGTGCTCTGCCCTCCTTAACCTATGAAAGAGAAGAAGAGAAAACACAAATACAAGGACAAGGCCCCCTCCTACAAGGTCTCCTGTAGGTGTCATCTCCCCCGCTCACAACCTGAGTCTGACATCTAATTTATGTGACATGACTGGCTCCAGCCCATTCAACTCCCATTTCGATACCCGCTCAGTGAGGAACTGTAACGAATACTACCTTCGCCTCCCAGAGTTGCAATCCCGTATTGCCTCTCACTCGTCAGCTTGTGTTGTTCTTGAGGAATCTCATTTTACTAATGCTCACTCACTGTCCCTTGCTGAGTTCTGTGCTTTCTGTCAGAACCAGGTTGACCCATTGACGGCTTCTGAGGGTGTCTGCATGTTGGTCTGTATGGATATTGTTAGTACATGGGTCTCATTCATACCACATTGGAAGCGGTTGCCGTTTGGGTCCACTTGGACTCTGCCATCACAGTTTGCAATCTCTATCTCACTCCCTGCCAGGCCACCTATATCTGCTGCCCTAAATGCTCTCCGGCAACTCACCCCTCCCTTCCTCCTCCTTGGGATTTTAGTGCCTATCACCCTTTGTGGGGCAGTGCTTCTTCATCTAGTCAGGGGTTCCTCCTCGACCAGTTTCTTGCAGACCATGACCTGTGTCATCTTCATGATGGTTCCCCTACTCTTTTTAGTGCTGCATGTGGCACCTCTGCCACTGATTTCCTCTCTTCCCCTCTCCTCCTTCGTTCCTGGTCGCCACATGATGACCTCTGTGTAGTGACCATTTCCCGTTGGTTCTCTCATTCCCTCCCCACCTCCTGATGACCAGGTTTCCCTGCTGAGATTTCTGTCATTGTCCTCTGTATACCTCCCGTGTCGTGTTTCCACCTTCTTTGTCAGGTTGTCGTCCGTGATGTGTCAGATGAGAAAGTCTGTGCTGCGGGCATTGCTGTTCCCACTTGATGGGCACCAGTCACCATTGGCCAGTTCCATGGCAGAGCATGGCTATTGCCACCACTGTTTGCAATTGTTGTAGCACCTTGCAACATCTGAAGCGGCACCTGTCCTCCGTATTACCTTTGCGCCAAAGCCCGTTACTTACACAACCTGAGCAAACTGGTGTTTTGGGAATGCTCTCTGTACCCTCTGTGTTCTTCTGGCTCTTCATCGTGGGTGTGGGCTACACACCGCACCCTTCAAGGTACACACATACACACATAAGTACACATAACAATATCCAAATTGAAGGAAAATTGCAATATATGAAAGAAAATTACATTTTATAAAATATGGGGCAACTTGTACAGTACATGACATATGAACACTTTCTTACCTCTGTCACAACCAAATTAACTCAATGTAGAAAGACATAGCATTTTGTTTATAATATTTAAACATTTTGTCAAAAACCAATATTGTCAATAATGCACAAAATGCTGGTGCTGCAATCTGCATTCAAGTTGATTCAGAACTACACGTGATGAGACCTTTCAATGCTTAGATAATATTTTTTTGTATTAGGACCCCTTTTCTTCCACCAACTTTGAGGACTCTTTGCTCAGAGAATAAGTACGGCATATTGCTGTGGGGATATCAACTTCACACAGAATATGAGAGAAAGAAACATCACAAATATCATTATCAGGCCAATAGGAGGACGGTGATGCATGAACCTTACTGTAACTTATCCTTCACAAATAACCTTCTCAACAATTCCCAAATACCAAGAAGAGTCTCATGCACATGCAGTATAGCAGTTGGGCTGCACAGTGCATTCTGGCCTTAGTGGCAGAAGTGCATCTGAGAAATCATCCACAATACTAAAATCTGTATCACAGCTCAGCCTTTTTGCTCCAATCTTGGTTGGTGATATTGGTACAATGTGATGCATAGATCGTGTTCCAGCAATTGTTTTTGCACTTGGGAAGTGCTGAGAAAGATGTCGTCTTGCTTGTACCATTTCATTTTTTGAAACAAAGAGAACTGAAATGCCTTGCAGGCTCTCGTGACAGAATTCAAATACCTGTGAAGCTGTAAGTATTTGATCTTCATAAACTCTTTGCAAACTTGTTTTTGTGACAAGTCTTTCAACACTGCCACCAGTACAATCACAGGGAGATTTGCCATGGCGGGTAGCAAAAAATGACCCGCTGCACTTTACGTTGAAGTTGTGTTCGTGGTAGCAGATATTTCTGAAATTCTTACAATTTTTATATTGTGTAGTACAGCCATCAGTGAAATATTCAACATACACAAGATGAATTTCAGGAAATTCACACTTAAAAAAATTCTATACAGTTTCTGAGGCTGGTAAACCAAGGCAACATCATGTTCTAGGTCATCAGAAACAATACAAATACTTCTTGCATGCAACTGTTTGTCCTTTTTGTAATATACGTGGACAGTGTGAAGAGTGCAGCTGCCATTGATCCAATGGTACCCCTGTACTTCATCTTTAACAACAAAATTGAGAGTTTCACTGAAATCCATTAAAGTTAACACTGATCCTTCTTCATTTTCATATAATCAGACTGTGATTGAGAAATAAGAGTGTGGAGTAATTTTTCAATTTTCTTAGTTTGTCGCAGGATTCTGATAGAGAAGTGATGTGAACAGTTAGTCATTCTATGAGTTGATACCCATTGACTGTACTGAACCATCTCATCAGGAGCATAGTCTTCTATTTCATTTTCTAGGTGAGTTTGAAGCAATGAACTGGTGGGGCATTTTTCACACAGATGAAGCATAAAGACTCTGTTATTTATATCACATGTTATTATTTTAATTAGATCTTGGTATGTTTCCTAATAGAAATGGAATTTAGAAGCAATTTAACATTTTGGTGGTAAATGCACACACATACGGTATGTGTTCCTGATGATCCTGCAAGCATACATTGTTTTGGTCGAAGAGAAGCAAATTTTGAGAATCATACTTTGCTTTCAGGATAGTTTTTTTTAAATAGAGAGAATGCAGCAAATTTTCTTATGTAGAGAGAATCTGTGCAGGTACTTGTCTTTGTGTTTAAAACACACACACACACACACACACACACACACACACACACACACACACACACGAAACACTTAAATCACAGTATGAATGACCATTGCTTCGCCATAATAAAAGCTCTTATTCTTCACTAGTCAGTTCATTCACACAAGTCAGGGCATTATCACATATATCTTGCAGATACTGTCCAAGAAAAGACTGCCTACTTGTACTTTCCATAATGCTTCAGTCATAATACCAATATTTGTCGTAAATAATTCAAAAGGTGATTGGTGTAACCTAAAAAGTAATTAATTAATGAAAAATCATTGTATCCCATTGTTTCATTACAAAAGTATTTCACATTATTATTGTAACATTAGGGGACTTACTTTTGTTTTGGAATGAATAGTTAAAAACTGCAACAATCAAATTTTTAACCAATAATTGTCTCTGTGTACAGCTCGGTACAAGAGCTCAGAACTGCATGCTCAGTGGACACGTGACGCAAAATCAAAGGAACTGGATGATGCAATACTTATAGTGGCAGTAAAACGGTGTTCTCAGATATGATTTGTTCCCAGGGAAATCCAGTGTAGCCAACTCCAGCAATTTAGTGGTGACATTGTAGTCATCAATTAGCAACTTAAGTATTTCTTTTACAGTAATGTTGTTTTTTACACTTCGCATTATTTCTACAAACTGATTCGTTTTGCATGACATAATGGAATATGTAGTGTGTTCATGGTGTTTGTAAATTTTTCAAAAGTATCTGTGAGGAGGCAATACCTTAAAAAAAAAAACTATAATGTCCATGCATGGATTTTGTTTAAAAGAAATTATTTACAATTTTTTCTGAGATGTAGATGATGGATATGTACTGCAGGAAACATGACTATAAAAATATAAACATTCCTCCTTAACCCTTTAACTGCTCTGGACATGTTAATGCGTGTGCCTTTGTACCTGTCCGTGTGTGCTCTGAACGTGTATACACGCGCCACCAGTCCTTCTATCTGGTACTGTGAACGTGTCTACGCGTAGACGTGTTCAGAGTACCAAGTAGGAGGACTGGTGGCGCGCATAAACGCGTCCAGAGCAGTTAAAGGCTTAACTAAAAAAAAATATCAAGTTTCCTCTGCAAAAACTGTACAAACTATTGCATTTTTAAATTATAAAGGAGCTCGTTTATGAAAGCCTGAATTCCTGAATCTATACAACTTCTTTTTGTGATAAGTGAAAAAGTAATTTACCTACAACATTTACATTTTGAAAATGTGAATATATCTAGGTAAACTTCTGCTACTCAAAATTTCAAGGATTTGCTTGACAATGGGTGTCATTTCCTAAAATTTCTGGACGATTTGATGGGGAATGACCCCTATGCAATATTGGGACATGCGTTACCATGAAGTAACAGCACACTTTGTCACACACCATTAGACAACAGTGGTTTTTGACGGACATGCTGCTTCATAAATATTCTTCATTCTCCGATGTGATGTCTACCGGTATGTGTTAAGTGGTAAGTGTTTTTCCGTTGCTAAGAAAAGAAAACCACCACGTTGATCCTGTTTGGACGCATTGGGTAATAATGTCGCCATTGTTTACCTTTCTGCATTTACTGCACGAATGTCAGAAAGACACGAATGCCACACTAATACCTTGCCAACAAATTGGTACTTATATGTCCGCATCAGACTCACCACACACAATTCAACAAAAACTGACATTTGGATTACACAGAATGGGCATATGATTAGTGAGTCTGGACAATTTAAATCTGTAGGTATTCAGATAGATGGTAAGTTGTCATGGAAAGCCCATGGGTAGGATTTTGTTCAAAAATTGAATGCTACTGCTGTTTAAGTTCAACCATTAAAGATGTTTTAGAACCTGTGACTGTTTATTCAATGTAAACACACAGAACTGGAGCCAATAACTGTTTTGCAATAGTTATTTATTCATTCCATGCACCAGTTTTCAAGCCTTTTCAGGCTCATCTTCAGATGGTTTTCAGAAGTTGCATAGCTATTTCAAGCATAATGCTGGGTGCTGGTCTGCAACAGTATGGGCCGCTTTTGTTGTTAGTATCCATCTGTTTGCTTCCATTGTGATGACCAGTTGGTACCACAACACTCACTTTCCCACAATATGTATGCACATGCTAGATGCTGGCAAGGTTTCATTATCACAGTGTATATGCGCAATATTGTGTAAAACTGAGTGATGTGGGATGAACTGGCCATCACAATGGAAGCAGTCAAATAGATACTAACAACAAAAGCTGCCCATACTGTTGCAAACTAGTGCCCAGCATTATGCTTGAAATGGTTATGCGACTTCTGGAAAACCATCTGAAGATGAGCCTCAAAAGTTTTGGAAACCAGTTCATGGAATGAATAAATAAATATTTCAAAAAAGTGACTGGTTGCAGTTTTATGTATTTACTTTTAATGCTGCTCTATTCTCCATTAGAACAGTATTTGAAGTAAGTGATAGCCCAACATGAAAATTAGTCTACGTTGCTTATTTCCATTCACTTGTATTGTAGAGTATTTTTGGCTTAGAAAAGAGAGTTCAATCAATATGTTGTGTAAGTTTGAGAATCTCTTGTCGACCCTGTTCAGGAGCCTTGAAACTTTGACATTGGCATCTCAATATATACACTCATCATAAAAAGTTAAGCATATTTGCAAATTACCTACCAATAATCACTATGAGCATTACTTTTGTGTTTATGTAGAAAGGTGGTTGTGTAAATGTTGTGAACTCATTTGTCGTTGCCACTTTCCCTCATGGGCGTTCCTTTTATGTGTATGTAGGAAGGTGGTTGTGTACATAATGTGAACTCATTTGTCGTTGCCACTTTGCCTCATCAGGAGCAGTGCAATCACGGCTTGTAAACAAATACAGTACACCAGAGCTATGAATGCACAGTTGTCCGTGAGCCTCTAAATGCAGCAGAATGCCTCAGCACAGGCTCTCCATGGCAGACTGTATCAAAATTGTCACACAGATGGGATTAAACACAAGACAAGTTGACATTGTGAATATTGTTCATGTTAATCAAAGTGTTGTCTCCAGACTGTGGAAAAGTTCCAGGAAATGGATTCAATAGTGGATCGACATCGCGAAGACCGTCCACGCAAAACTGCAGCAGCCCAGGACCGGTATGTTATGATATCTGCACAGAGACACCCTATAAGGAGAGTGACTACTCTGTGCCATGAGCTTCAAGAAGCCACGGGGGTTACCGCAAGGACCCAATCTGTGCACAACAGACTTTATGATAGGGGTTCATACAGCTGAAGACCTCTCGAGACTCTAGCACCCCGTCCACATCACAGGGGTGCTTGCGTAAGAGGGGCTAGAGCACGTGAACCTTGGACACGACTCCAATGGACCAAAATGCTGTTAACAGGTGAATTGCAAATAGGCTTGCATCCTGACAACAACTCTATTCGCATATGGAGGCAAAAAGGGGAATATAGACATCTCTAAATGGCTGTGGAATGTCACCAACAATCCGGTGGCTCAATTTTATTATGGCCAGGTATCGTGTAGGGCCACCGCACACCACTCATTCCAATTGAAGGCAACATGACTACTGCAGTGTATGAAAACAACATTCTACAACCCATAGTCAGTTGTTTTGCAGAGACTTCACGGTGTGTGTTGGTATCTGACAGGATGTGAGATCTGAGGAATGGATTGGTTAGCATGCTCCCCTGATATAACTGCATAGAGCATACATGGAGCGTGCTCAAAAGAGCGATTTCTAGTCGTCAGTATCCTCCATTAATGACTGAAGCTCTCAGGAATGCTGCCATTGAGGAGTGGGACAAACGTCCCAAGAGGCCTGCAATGATTTGGTACTGAGCGCGCCCTGTCCCATTCAAGAGTGCCTGAGGGTTCGTTGAGGACCTACGCATTACTGAACAGTGTGCTATACAAATCATTTAATGTTTTTTGATGTTGGAGGTCATTGCAACTTTTTTTCCCAAATGTTCCTTTTTCATTTCATAATTGGTTCCAAGACAATGTATAGCTTTCATTTGCATAATACTCCGTGACATCAAAAAATACAGTATAAGATATCTATCTTATTTTGAGATGCGAGAACCAATTATGTGCTTAACTTTTTTTAATGGGTGTAATTTTCTTTAGTGTCGTTTGTTGTTAACAATATGAGCGTATTCCGAGAATTAGCAACTAGTAGGCAGAAATCGATTCTGCATTTGTATTGCGCCTTGACTCTTGTACAGAAAGGCATGCAGTATTCTGCTGCATTCATTTTCAGTAAGCTGCCACAAGAATTGAAAAATCGTAGCGGTAATCTTTGCACTTTCAAGTCTAAACTGAAGACTTTCCTCGTGGCTCACTCTTTTCAATTTTTCAGGGAGTTCCTGGAAAACAATTAAGTTAATTCTGTATTATATTGTTGATTATGCTAGTATATACTCGCAGCTTGTCATCTGCATGGGATTTGTGTGTATTTTATTTTTTGTGTTATTACTTTTCTGAAGTCAATTTCATATACCGACTTCATTTCATGACCATGGAGATTTGCTACTTAAAATGGTCCTATGCAGTACATGTAAAATACATTATAAAAAAATAAATAAATAAATAAAACAAAGAATATGAGCTCAATACCAGGGATGAATTTCAGGCTGAACCGAAAGAAACTTTTGGTGACAATCAACAGAATGTTACAACAACAGAAGAATTCATCAAGTGGTACAAGCACATCAAGGAAAAGCAATAGAAAGGAAGAGGGTTGATTCCTGAAAGTAGTCCCTGTGGAAGTTAGAGAAGACCACCATGATCTCACTACTCTCATATACCAGATTGTAAGAGAAGAGAGACAGCATTTTGTGGCAGCGAGAACTGTCAGACCAAGTACACTCAAGAATTGGTGACCAGTAATGTAGACCCCATACATCAGGAGGTAATAGAAAATGTTGAAGGAGAAGTGTATTGTTCTTTGACACTAATCTCCACCACCTGTGGGATGTGCCATGAAAAATGGACTTGGACTTATGTTGCTGTTGTCAGATGATAATCCAGCATCCAACTAACACAGGTACAACCAACTAATCCACCATGTAAAATGCCCTGCAGAAGAACAGACATTTGAGGGTGGAGGACAACAAACAGTTTGTTTTCACTGTTGGTGGCGTGGATACTTCGTACGCTACTGCAGCGGAAGAAGACTATTAGATGACTATTGTGCCACAAGACATCAGCAATCACAACAGTGCTATTCGTACCAGTCAACTGCAAACGATTACAGTCGATCTGTGGACCGAAGCTAATCACTGTATCCACAATGGGTCACTTCCCAACACGCCATAGGCATTTCCTGTCACTGTACGGAGGTATCGGCCACTCGGCTAACCACGGAAAGGCTGCCACAGATGAAAATCGTCTGCGGACAACAGTTATTGAGATGTCAGGAAAACTCACTGACATCATTCACGGCCGACTGTGTCAGGTGCTAGTGAACTCTGGGGCTTCTTTTTCTGTTATGTCAGATGCTTATTGCTAGCTAAAGAGTACTGCATTCTGTGATATGAAAATAATTGTCTGGAAGTCACAAAAAGGAAATATGTGTAGCTGACAGGAACACGTATTGCAGGAATAACTATCGATAACAGAACACAGCCTTTAAAATTTGTCATTTAAACAGAACAAAGTCACGATATTATTTTCAGGGGAAACTTGCTGCAGGCATCACAGTGTGGAAGATCAGAGCTCCAGACTGATAAAGCTACTTCAACAACCACAGATAACAAAGATTGCTTCCGGGCATTTGTTCGCCACCAAAGTCGTCGTTACCCCTTCCTCGACGTCTCGAGACATCTCCCAAAAGAAATCTACAAACCGGTAGTGACAATAAGCATTCTAGATGGGCGAGGAGTGTCACGAGCAGCCACAACTCGTCCCTAAAGGTACGTGCTCAGAGATAGCCGAACCAGTCCAGGAGGGTCAGCTTAGTGACACCGGTGAAGAAACGTGCTCTACTACCACTACAGACGACACAGGGAAGGAAGCTAGTATCGAACTGCCGATAGGACCTGACGTCACCGAGGGACAGTGTCAGTTGTGGTCCTTCTGCATCAGTTTTCGGACGCTTACAAATCCTGAGTGAAGAGCAGCCAGGGAAGCAGCCTACGGTAAAACACCGTATCGACACTAAGGATAATTCACTGATTGGCCAGCACTCGTATAAAGTTTCTCTGGTAGAATGACGGATGGTCCCGGAGGAAGTGGAGATGATGCTGCGAGGTAACATCATTGAATGTTTAGTGTGTCCTCGGTCCTCTTCGATGGTGTTCTCCGACGGTCCTTGTGAAGAGCAAAGATGGCACATGGCATTTCTGTGTCAGATCTCGGGTACTGAACAATATCACAAAGGAAGATGTCTGTCCGTTGCGGTGTGTCGATGACACCCTGGACTTCTTCGACGGAGCAAAGTATTTCTCAGTTACGGACATGCTGACAGAACATTAGAAAATCGAGGCTGACCGGGAAAATCCTGCACGCCTTCCACACGCGAATGGCCTTGCAGTACACTTTAGTAACAGGTTGGCAGGTACGGTCTCGGTGTACGTCGACACGGAACAGAGAGAGTGGGATCGGTACTGCCTGTAGTGACATTCGCACACGACTGAGAGAAGCAAGAAACTGAAAGCTTCTCACTTTTCTTTTTGTTCTGTGGTTGCGAGGCCAAAAAGACTGTGGATACCCTATTCCTGTTTCGGCTGGACGATACTCGGGATGACTAAATGAAACGCATTACAAAGATCGAAGGAGCAAAGCAGCTGGCTCGAATATGAACCCTGTATGCCCAGATTAAATACCGAATGCACTCTTAACGCCGAGCACTGACCGGTGAAGTACAGCCGAGGGGAGTCGGTACGGAGTTTTATACCTGTGCGGATAGTGAGACTATTGAAAATGTTACTGTAGTCCTAGTTTGGGTCTCGTCGTATCCTTAATCGTGTATCGCATAATAACGTACGACATTGAGGACTGTAACCCTTTGTCATGAAGATGAAAGCACGAGTCCTCTGTGTGAAGCCCTGGTACAGTCCAGAGACACACATTGATGGTGGGAGGTTCGAGAAAACTAAAGACCGACTCGAGGATCCTGGAGCTTTGAAGGGAGGCGCTACTTTCGATGCTCGTACTAGTGAAGAGGATATAATGACGTGACCACAACGTGAGAATCCACCAGCACTGCCATACGGAGGACCGTTGACGAGATCTAGATCTAGGGTGCTGTAGTCTGCTCCAGCGAGAACTAATGATGAAGCGAGCTGTGGCACGTGAAGTGTAGTGGTGTGGTGTAGTGGTTAGCATCGTCAGCGGGTGTGCTGTTGGTCAAGAGTTCAGATCCGACCACCAGCAGTTATTTGTAATTTAGTGTTTATCAGTTCTGGGAGGTTCTAGAAATATCTTATGTTTGTAATGTTTTAATAATCTGGAGTATTAAATGTCTGTATAAATAGCTGTAGTCCCTATGCAGGAGGTCAGTTCTGGTCTGGGTACTTTGGTGTCAATAATAAACATGCTTTGAGTTCTAAGTGTCGTGTTTTTGTTTTGATGTGACAATATTTCTCACAGACAGCAGCAGTGATCCACTAAAATTCCAAACTAATGGTGATGGTATGCTGTCTTATATTTAATGAGGTAGGAGTCGCATTCTGTTATCACAGTACATTTACTTGCTTATGAGATGTACAGTTGGCACCATAGCATTGTTTAAAATGAAATGCAGCATCCATGCAGACGGGGGAAAGTTGTGGATGTATTTTTTAATGTTCTATGACTGGGTGTCATTGACAGAAAAACTGGTTTTTCTGGAAACAGCTGCCGGTCATGTTGCAGGAAAATTGTTGGTTCCTGTTTTGAATGCTGACACTAATGACTGAGTTTGCATATTCTTCCAGTATTTTCATTCAATGATTCTTTAGGCAGTAGGTGAAACAGTGAAGGGTTGGCATTGTGTGGTCACCTAGGGCTGATGTCTTATCAGTTTTTTTTTCCTGAGATAAAGAACAGTGTGCAGTAGTACAAACATCAGGTATTGATCTATAAAATTTCTAAACTATGAGCAGTTATATAGGTTTATGACCAAGGAATAATGGATAAAATGACAATGTCCTAATTTCTTCTCATGTATATGACAGAGAGGTGTATGATGCCTTTTGTTAATACATTTGTGCTTAATAGATTTACTGATAGTGGCTGTGTTGGAGAGACAGCATGATTGTAATCAAAACAAATGGAATAATTAGGTATAATGTGATAAGGATGTTGTGAGATCTTCTATTGGTTGTTGGAGTGACAGTTAAGTGCCCTATTACAAGAACAGACAATTTTGCCAGAAAATGCTTCAAAAAGTAATAGAGAGAGAGAATCCTAATTAATAACTGATTTTTAAGTAGACCAAAATAATAATATTTAAATCAATTGAACAAAAAGTGTGAGAATGCCTTGAATGCACCACATTTCCTGTATTGCTATTTTCAAGTTCAATTCATTGTGACATAACCTTCATCCACTTTCATGTTTCATTTAAAACTTTTGTCATATTTTTCTGTCAGTTTTCTTCCTAACTTCTTTTGTGTGTTTCATTTTTATCTACTAATTCACTTTGCTGTGGTTCTTATTTCTTTACTGAAATAAATATTAAAAATGTTGAATACTTTAATATGTCATTTGGCAGTTTCATGTGGTCTGTGCATTTCAGGCAAACGATGATAAAGTGTTGGTTATACCAGCACAGACACCTGTTCCGGTCAAAGTCACAAAGGGACTTCCATTGACACTCTCAGGAGAGAGTATAGAAGTTCAGGATGTTGAAGCTAGAGATGATGATGATGATGATGATGATGATGATGATGATGATGATGATACAGGGAGCTGTAGTTTTGGGAAATGTAAGTAAAAGTTTGTACACATTCCGTCCAATAATTTTAGTAGATTTTTTGTAAAAATTTAGCAGACAATTTAATTTTAATTTATAAAAGTGATAACTTGCATGAGAATATTCCTTAGTGCACCTATAGGCAGTGCCGAACCCCCCCCCCCCCCCTCCATTCAAACACACACACACACACACACACACACACACACACACACACACACACACACACACGCATAGTCGAAGTAATGAAAAAACCCTCTGTTTTAAAATATGAAACTGTGGGTACTAGCAGAGATCGCCCATGAATTTCAACTACCTTAGTTCTATGAGGAGGACACTTGATTCCAAGATGATTGTGTTGCAATTCAAAGAGTGGCATTCTTAAAGAATGGTTTAATCAATATGTGAATAATTTGTTACTCTGCTAAGTTCAACAGGCACCATATTTCAACATCATTGAACACCTTTTGTGACGGGGCCCTCACACACTTAATATGTATGCGCAGTAATATTGTGCCAATATATTGCAGGAAAGTGCAAGGCCAAGGACAGCACAATACAATTGCGCAATATTCATGCCTTTGTAGTGAACATGTTGGTGCGCAAAAATGTGGAACTCATATGTATTGTTGCTTGCCTTGCAAAACACAAGCAGAAATTATGCAGAATAGATGAAATTAGCCTGAAAATCTTCCAGTACATGTTTCAATGAGCCACTGGCTCATTCACTGTGTCGCAGCTTCATAAACAACAAAAACTAATTAAAAATTAAACAAGGAAATTGTAAATTATTGTGTACACATGCTGTGTTTTCTGTGTGTCCTCTACTGTAACAACTGTTGCAAAAAAAAAAATTATTTACTGATTACTAATTGAAAGCTTACGTGATCTGATGTCTGTGGAGTGCAAGGAAGAAAAACATTTATGCTGACAGGACAGCTGCCCTGATCCTATTTGCCAATTCTGAAAACTGCTATAAGTAAAATAAACTTTTCTGCTGACTATCATGACACATGGGCTTCAGTTCCCTCTGCCATTTTGGACAATGAGGAATATGGCATCTGAGAAATGAAGTTTGTGACTGTTTACAAAGTACTGCATGATGCTTTAATATACATACTCCAGCACACGCCCTGATCTTTTGTCATCTATTTTTTTCATTTCTCTTCAGAAATTCATTCAGTGTGAATTGAATTTCTCTTGATCTCAGTAGGAACTGCTGTTTATTGCACATCACTGCCCTTACATGGTACAATTTACATTGCCATATAGTGAATGTGTGTCAGAATTGTTTAAAGCTCTCTAGTCTCCTTCAATATATTGTACAGACTGTCAATACTGCTCATAGAGGGTCAGTATTATTGCAAAATAAATATTGAGCATGGGAGGGCTTCTCAAGTTTTTGAGCAGATAATTCAGTACGTGCTTCCTCCTCAGTTAAAGGTTGTGAAATCCCCCTGTGGGTCCGGGGTTTAGAATAGGCCCGAGGTATTCCTGCCTGTCGTACGAAGTGACTGAAAGGAGTTTCACACGTTTCGGCCTTTATGTGATGGTCCTCTGTAGGGTTTGATCTCCATTCTTCGGATTTTCCCGAAGAGCGAGCCAATTGGGGAAGGGTGCCTTATAAGGTGGATCGTGTCCATCGTGCATTGAGATCTTTAGCCTTCTTTCTTGTTGCTGCATTGCAGTCCTGTCCATTCTCCATCTCTTGGGCGAGCACACCTTCCTGGGTTCATTTTCGACCATGCACTACGCAGTGTCAATTTCTACGTCAATGATGACCATGGACTTCTTTGCACCTGATATCCAGCTCGGTAGCCAGTCCGTTGTGGTGGGGCTGCCACATACCCTGTTGGTTGTAGCCCCCCGACCACACAGGGATCGTTCTGCTGATGCCTGCGCCATTATCTCCCTATGTATGCCAAGGGGTAGATGCCCATCCTCTGGGGTATCGGGACTCCCGGCAATGGCCATCCTGCCAGGTGGCCTTTGCTACGGCTGGGTTGCGCCTGTGGGAAGCGCCCTTGGTCAGAGTGGGTGGCATCAGGGCGGATGGCACATGATGAAGCGTAGTCCATCATCTGTTACTGGTGGTGAAACACCAGCAGTCTCTAAGCGATCATGAGCTCAATTCAACGCACAGTAGTATGACCCCCAAATTATTCCCCTCCCTGGCCACACCATGGGAAGAATGTCGTGCTAAGGATGGCAGCGGATCTTATTCGCGCCAGTACCTTAGATGTTCGAGAGCTGATGGGGAATCTTTCATGACAATGAAGCCTCAGTTTTTTGTTGAGCATTTAGAGGACAAGTTTGGGAAGGTGGAGGGCTTGTCCAAAATGAGATCTTGGGTCAGTCTTGATCAAAACAGCATCTTCTGCCCAGTCACGGGAGTTACTTGCTTGTGACAAGCTGAGGGATATTTCTGTAACCATCACTTACATGGTCCAGGGTATCATATTTCACAGAGACCTTCTTTTGCAGTCCGATGATGAGCTGCGCACCAATTTAGAGCGGTGAGGTGCACATTTCGTGTGGCGTGTCGACCGGAGTCCGAAGGATAATCAGGTTGCCACCGGTGCCTTCATCTTGGCCTTTGAGGGTGATACATTGCCCGAGAAGGTCAAGGTGATGGTCGACCGGTGTGATGTAAAGCCCTATATCCCTCCCCTGATGCGGTGCTTTAAGTGCTGGAAGTTCGGCCATATGTTTTCCCGCTGTACTTCTAGCGTCACATGCCGAGATTGCGGACGCCCATCACTTCCCAATACTCCATGTGCCCTGCCTCCCATCTGTGTCAGCTGTGGAGAGCACCATTCGCCTTGCTCGCCTGACTGCAGGATTCTCCAGAAAGAAAGGAAAATCGTGGAGTACAAGACGCTGGACAGACTGACCTACACTGAAGCTAAGAGAAAATTTGAATGCCTGCATCCGGTGTGTATGACATAGTCTTAAGCCGCTGCTACAGCAGTGGTGAAGGCTGGAATTTGCATGCCAATACCACAATTGGACATTCACTGAGTGACGATAAATGGCCTTTCCAGATTAATTGGTCAGGTGACCGTTGGTGTGTATGGCATGAAACATCTGAAAGCAAGGGGTATCAGGCTGGAGGTGGGAATGGGGGTGTGGGACATTCCAGCAGAAATGCGATCTATTGGCTGGAGCCCGCTGACATCACGGTGAGGCAGCACAGCATAGCATAGCACAGCAGTCTGATTATTCAGTAGATGTACTGCACCACACTTGCTTTGGGGTGTTATTCATTCATTTTACTTTCAATTTGGTTCAATACATAGTTGAACAAATTAAATAAAGTGGCATGACAGATGTATTACACATTAGGAAATGATAATTAAGATGAAACATAACTCACTCGTTTGGTGTAGAAACAGATGGTAGTGTAGACTGTTCCACATTACTGTTGCCGTTTATCAGATGAAGGTGAAATCCATAGCAGCTTCCTCCTTGTGCATATCTCTTTATAGTTTCCAATTTTGCTTATTGATTCAGAGACCTAATCCTTAAATGAATGTTCTTGTTCCTACATAAAGAGCAATAAATGTGTGGAAACTGTTTCAAAATACAGCACAGAGACTTTACAACATTTTTTTGTTTGCGCACCCCGTTTCCATTAAAATCAACAAATTCTCCTTCAAACTGCAACATGTTGTTTTTCCGTGCTCGTATTGGAGAGCAATGATCATCGTGAGATGTAATTGATAGCCAGTCTGCAACAGTCTTCTAATTCACTTTTTGCTACTAGAATACCTAACAATTTATCATTGTTTTGGTACTTAAATGCAGTATAACTTGCAATGTATTTCACTGCATCTGGAAGAACATCCAGAATTGCTGCACAACCACACAGTTTTACCTCATCCATACAAATTATAAAAGTGGGTGTGCGTATATATGTATGCATGTATGGGGCATTCAGAAGCCAAGCTGACTGACTCCATCAAATGAAAATGTTCAATACAAACAATTAGTTATTGAGTTATTTTTAAAAAAAAGCTCTAAAATTTTTCAGCATATTTAGAATAAACTGATGTTAAGGTTACGTTTTCAGCACTTTATAAATATATAAAAAAATTCAATGGCTATCTCTCCCATAAGAAAAACTGCTTTGTATGGAGTGAGTCACATTGTTGGTGTTGACAAAATATTGTGAGTGGTTTGAATACAGGCAATTTTATGAAACAAATAAACACAAGCAGGACCATTTTACGTGAAAAAATCACAAGTATCAATGTAACTTGATGTACAAGTAGAAAATGCGGTCCCCCTCCCCCCCCCCCCCCCCACACACACACACACACACACACACACACACACACACACACACACACACACACACACACACCATGGAGATCAGTCTTCATGTACTATAAAGAAGACCATGTGGAACATCAGCTAGACTTTCTAAAGGTCAGTTTCAGTTTTTTGCATTTAATTCTTCAGTAATTGGTGTGTTTCCAGAGAAGGAAGTATCACTTGCATTACCTGGAAATTTAAGGAGACACGCCTCATTTCTCTCTTCAAATACAAAATATTTGTAATCCTCATACCGTAGGAGAAAATTTTTCCAAGCAATCTTCATTTAGTCTGGAAGTTAATATGTAGCTGACCTTCATACTTTTTAGACTTTCAAAAAGTCCAAAGAGAGATGTTATTGACGTAATGAAACCTTTTTCGAAAGGCAACAAACTGTCTCTATCACCACCTTGCACTCGGGAACAAATGTCTAGGAATCTCTTTAGAGTATTCTCCTGAATTGTGACATTCATTCCACATCCCCGTTGCAGAGGTGAACATTCATCTTTTGGAACTCTTAGAGCTCGAGAAATCAAAGACACCAATAACGAATTCATTCTGCTTTGCACGTCCTCTTAGATTTAAGTGTGCTTCAGTAATGTGGTGCGTTATCATTAGGTCACTTTTTTATGTTTAAAAATTTATTTTAAGATAATTTTTTAGCTATAATTAATTGGAGTGTTATTTATGCTCTTGCTTCTTACCTCTTTGCTTACATCCTGGCTTTGTGTAGTTTATTCTCCATGTCAGTTTATGCTGGGGATTGCAGCTTCCTTCTGGAAAGTAACCCTAGAAGTTTGTTTCTTGAATCTCATTCATAATCTTCAGGCCAAAAATGAATTGAACGTGCATGTACAGTTACCACATTCACTTTGGCTGCATGTTTGTGTCGAACTGTTGCTCATCTTTGGGAAATGCGTGATAAATAATGTTTGTTATCTTTTGAGCAATATTAATGCATTGTGCCACAGCCCAATTTCAGTGACCCTTGCTCACAATTGACACAAAACTAGTTATTTTCTTTACACGCACAGCCACAACAATTCTCAAAGCGACATCAAGGCATACAGAGGCATCGAAGAACTTCTTGCTCACCAGGAGCCAGAATGGTTTACCTCCTTATTCTGTTGTCCGTGGGAGGAGGGAACATTATGGTCTGGGGAATGTTTTCATGGCATTCTCTTGATGATCTTATCATTGTGGAAGAGAGAGTGCAGCAATGAAAGTATGCATCTATTCTTGGGGATCATGTTCGCCTTTACTTGCAATTTGTTTTTCCTAGGCACGTTCACATGTACCAGCAGGACAAGGAGCATGTCGCACAGCTCACTTTACACATGTGTAGTTTGAAGAGGGCCAGGATGAGTTGACTGTGCTCTCCTGGCCACCAAACTCCCCAGATTTAAACCCGATCAAGAATCTCTGGGACAACCTCGATCAGGCTGTTTGTGCCATGGATCCTCGACCGTGAAACCTAGCCTAGCTGGCCACAGCACTGGAGCTGGCATGGCTCCACATCCCTGTTGGCACCTTCCAGAACCTTATTGACACTTTCCCTGCATGTCCTGCAGTGGTCCGACACTGTGTGTGTGTGTGTGTGTGTGTGTGTGTGTGTGTGTGTGTGTGTGTGTGTGTTCTTGCAATAATTATATCAGTTATCAGCATCACTCAGTTCAGTTTGTGTATATATTGTTTTTTTTTTATTTGTTTAAACATTATGTTGAAGTCGGAGAATATGTTTTTAATGAAGCAAGCAGTAGCTTTAAATGTCCTATACAGTAAATGCAATAAATTGTTTCAGCTGATGCTTGATGATGTGTCCGCTTCCAGCAGTTTAACTGCTGAAATAAATGTAAACAGGTATGTAAATTTCATATTTTTGATTGTGAAGAGGGAGGTGGTTGTTGTTACTTTAATGTATGAATAGTCAGCAAAAAAATGTATGCCTACCACATATTTGACCAGTTGACTGACCCGCATTTTTTCTTTTTTATTTATTTTTTTAAATTTTTATTATTTGCTGATGTTCAAAGTTTAAAATTTTAATTTTATGGTATGTGTTGCAACTTTGCTTTGCTACTCTGTTGCCTTTGATATTCATTCACTTTTCTCCCTTTTAGTATTGGAAGTTAGCATGCAAGCATAACTGATACTGCAACATAGAAGAAATCTTCCTTTCGACGAGGTCCTCCGGCATCAGATGGACAAGAATTCTCAAGGAAACTGGTTAAAAACCATAATTTAGGAAAACAAAATTTAACAATGTTGATATTGCCTGTGATATTAAAATAAAATGTTTTCATATACTTATTTTGCCTTCAGCCATCCTTTCCCCTTTCTCTCCTTACTGTTAACAGTAGTAATTAGAGACTGGTTTATATGCATTTGGATGTTGCTTATGCATTGGCATATTTGGCTCCTTCTCACTGGTTACTGCGTATTTTGACTAAAAACTAGTGACGATGCGTATTTTCACCTATGTTTACAATATTTTAAAAATTTAGATAGGCAGTCTCTAGCTCGATCTAGTTTTGATATCTTACAGATTGACCGCAACCTAGAACTGCATGCAATCACTAACCGAGAGGCCACTGCATAGTGAAATCTTTACATAAGAGGAACAGGAACAGGCACACACTCAATGCTCCTGCACTGGCTAATCCAGGTTAATCCCCTCCACTGTCATACCGTACGCGTTGGTAACAGTTGAATTAAACTAATCAAGCTTTCAGTCGCATGTCCGTGGTTTCACTTTAGCTTTCCATTTACACACAGTGGAACGTGTTTACAACATGTTGTGTGCCATGTTGCCTGAAAAAAGAAACGTCATTTCGTGGATAGCTGACCATCCTGAAACATTTACATATGACGAAATTGCTTTATACTGTCGAGTTTGTGAGAGAAACGTTCCGTGCAAAAAAAAAAAGTTTCAAATAGACCAGCATGTCAAGACAAGTCGTCATATCACAGGAATGCAGAAGAAAGGACCAGCAAGTTGCAGTACCAGGGATTTGTCCAAAGGAAAACAAAAAGTTGGTTGAACATGGATGTGTGTGAAGCATTCACTGCAAGCAACATTCCTCTTCACAAACATACAAACCCTATCCTCAAAGGCTTCCTGCACAAATAATGCTTAAATCATAATATATACCAGATGAATCAACACTGCATAAAAATTACATACCGACAATTTACGTAAATGTTCTGGAAGAAATACACTATGAACTCGAGGACAGCATTATCTGGATTTCAGTTGATGAAACTACAGACACTTGTGGCCTTTACATTGCAAACTTAATTGTTGGTGCTTTAAAAGAAGAGCCTTCTTCTACCTATTTAGCGGCCTGCAAAGAACTTGAAAAAGTAGATCATCCTATGATTGCCAGATTTGTGAATGAGGGTATTAGAAAAATATTTCCAGAATCTTCTGCAGATGAAAGGGTGTTTGTGTTTATTTCAGATGCTGCTCCCTATATGATCAAAGCAGGAAAAGCCCTCGGAGTGTTTTATCCCAATTTGATTCATGGGACGTGCTTTGCTCATTGAGTACATCACCTTGCTGAAGAAGTACGTTCCACATTTGTGAATGTCAATAAACTGATTTCATCCTCAAAGGCTCCTGCTTGCATCAAGACATACAAAGAAAAAAAACACCAAACGTGCCTTGACCTCCCGAACCAGTGGTAACTCGTTGGGGTATGTGGGTTGAAGCTGTGTTTTTTTAAATGAACATTTTGAGGCCATTAGAGGGATAGTAAACAATTTCGATAGTGCAGAGACGTTGGCAGTTTGCCAGTGCAAGGAAGCTTTTAATGATTCCTGTATTAAAAAAGACATTGCTGTGATTAGTTCTCATTTTTCCCATATACCTACAAGTATTAAAAAGCTTGAAACTCAAGGTTTGGCATTGAATGAATCTATTCAGTTAATGAATAAAATTATTCTAGTGAACTCCTCATTGCCGGAGGTATTCCCAAGAAAAGTTCGAAAACATTTTAAACAATAATCCAGGCTTTGAACCCTTGTGCCAATTTGATAGTTTTATTAATGCAACAGGTGAACTTTTACCAGAAACAATAAGTGCCAACATATTGTAACTGTGGGCATGTATAGTGTCAGTATAAGTGGGTATAATTTAGCATCTTACACTTGTAGATATAGGATGGATGAAGGAGTTTCAATTTTCATAAAACAAGGGTTAAATGCAAAACTGTAGAAGTAAGCAAATTTTGTGTTGATCTGCACTTTGAGTTTTGTGCATCTGAACTTCAGCTAGATAATGTAGTATTGATATTAGCAACAGTCTACAGGTCCCCATTAGGAGACTGGGAGCTATTCGTGAAAAAGTCTGTCGGACAAAAAGTAGTAGTTATTAATCTGTGGTGATTTCAATGTAAACTTTCCAAGTAATTCTGATAGGGAAAGTGAACTATAAGTGTTATTAACAACAAATAACTTAGAATCAGTGATCAGTTTCCCTACATGTATAGCGCAGGACAGTAGCTCGCTAATAGATAATGTATTTGTACAGAAAGAGGATGTATAACACACGCTTTCTCTGTGGTATATGGATTGTTAGACCATGATGCACAACTGATTAACTTACAGAACCTAACAGGGTGTAGAGTCCAGAAACCATTAAGTAAAAGTGTGAGCTCGCTCAACCCGGTATCTATAGAGCACTTCAGAGAAAGCTTAAGAAATGTTAATTGGGGAGATGTATATAATGAGCCAAATGCTAATGATAAATGCAACACATTTCTTGATAAATTTATATCCCTTTTTGAACATTGATTCCCAAAGAAAATTACTGAATGTAACACCACACGCTTTTCAAAGAAACCTTGGATTACTACAGGTATTAAAGTGTCTTCATAAAGGGAAAGAAAACTGTGTGAGACAGCAAGAACTAGCAAAGATCCAGCAGTAGTTTTAGACTATAAAAATTATTGTAACATACTAAGAAAAGTTGTAAGGGAATCAAGAAATATATATGTTGGAGAAGAAATTAACAACTTTGTAATAAAATAAAATCAATATGGAATGTTGTTAGGAGGGAGACACGAAAAGTAACTGCTGGGGTAGGTAGTATTACTATTAAAGAGAATGAGAGCATCCTAACCAACAGTACACAAGTAGCTAATGTATTTAACAACCATTTATTAAGTGTAGGAGAAAAAAATTGGTGAGAGCAGTTCAAAAGAAAAAGCCAGACAGTACATGGAAGAGTCTGTTTTGAAAAAATGTAGTCAGATTAACTTTCACCTAACAGCCTCTTGTGAAATAAGTAAAATTATTAAATCTTTGAAAAATAAATGTTCTGTTGGAGTAGATGAATCTCTAATAAGATATTAAAACAATTGGAGCAATTACAGCTGATGTTCTGATTCACACATGTAATGCATCACTAACTCGAGGTATTTTCCCAGACAGGTTAAAATATGCCATTGTCAGGCCTCTCTACAAAAGGGGGACACCACAGATGACAATAATTATCGGCCAGTATCCTTGCTTAGAGCATTTTCAAAAATCTTCGAGAAAGTAATGTACTCGAGTGGTTAGCCATCTCAGCAGTAATGGGATACATAGTAAATCACAGTTTGGATTTCAAAAATGCTGTTCCACTGAGACAGCAATATACAATTTCATTGTCCACATAATATAGTCTTTAAATAGTAAAATGTCACCAATAGGAATTTTCTGTGACTTTTCCAAAGCATTTGATTGTATGAACCATGACATTATGTTACAGAAATTACAACTATACGGTATAAATGGAATAGCATACGAGTCATACCTACGGAACAGGAAGCAAAAAGTTTCCTTACATAGGTCCAGTGATATAAATAAGTTTGCCACTTCATCTAACTGGGATGAAATTACATTAGGTGTTCCACATGGTTCAATCATGGGTCCCCTTCTGTTCTTGATATATGTGAACGACCTCCCTTCCTATCTGAAACAGGAAGCTGAACTTACACTGTTTGCTGATGATACAGGCATCATTATTAATCCAGTTAAAGAAACTCCAATTGAAAATTATACAAATAAGGTCTTTGGAAAAGTCATTAATTGGTTTTCTGCGAATGGGCTTGCTCTAAACTTTGAAAAAACACAGTAAATCCAATTTTCTGCTGCAAAAAGTACAGTTTCTTCAATAAATATACCACATCAACAGAAGTCAGTAGACAGGGTAGAGCATACTAAGTTTTTGGGTGTACATATAGACGAGAATCTTAATTGGAAAATTCATATTTTGGATCTTCTAAAGCGACCAGGCTCAGCAACTTTTGCAATCAGAATAATTGCCTATTTTGAGGATATAGAAATTAGTAAGCTAACGTGCTTTGCATACTTTCACTTTCTGATGTCATACGGAATAATATTTTGGGGTAACTAAACATTTAGACAAAAAGTATTCACTGCTCAAAAGAAAGTGGTTAGAATAATTTATGGGGTTCATAGTCGCACATAATGTAGGCATCTTTTTAAAAGATTGGGAATTCTTACAACAGCCTTGCAGTACATTTACTTACTAATGAAATTTGTTCTCAACAACATGCACCACTTTAAAAACTACAGTGACATTCATGATTATAATACCATAAAAAAGAAAGACTTACACTATCCTTTACTCAACCTATCTTTGCCACAGAAAGGGGTAAAATATGCTGCTATAAAAATTTTCGACCAATTACCAGATGAAATAAAGTGTCTGACAGACTGCAGTAATAGCTTCAAAAATAAATTGAAATCATATCTCCTTGACAACTCCTCCTATACCATAGATGAATTCTTGAAGAGGAGTAAATAAATATATAAGTATAGTATATCCATTTTGTGCAATTTAAAGGAATGGGGTAAATAATAGAAATATTACTCTTTAACTTAGTATTGTATTAAAAAATCTTATTTCATATGTGCATTGCTTGTGGACTTGACACGTTCCACATGATAACGGCTACTGTACCGTGCGATTGATCAATGGAACATGTAAAAAAAAAAACAACAACAACAACCCAAATTCAAATACTGCTCGGTTATCTCAGTTGATGATGTAGAAAGGTCCTTTTCTGCTTATAAAAATGCTCTGAGTGATCAAAGACACAATCTTACTACCGAACATTTGGAACAGTACGTGGTTGTTTATGTTTACAGTAGTAGAAAAATGTAAAATAAATTGTGAATGATTTGGTCCATTAGTATTAACTAAAAGTTAATGCTGTTCAAAAAAATTTGTGATTGTATGTTGTTTTTTAAATAAAATATTTCGGAGTTTTTGAGCATGCCCCTCTGCACGCGATATATCTCGAAGTTGGTCCTGTACATATCGATTTTTTCGCTGCGACTCACTTGCACCACATCTGCTTGTTACCGATAACAATAGCAAAGAAGGAACAGTTCTTGAAACATGGTATGCATCCCCATTTTGCAAATTTTTATAAAATAATTCCAGAAAGGTCTCCTTCCTAACCTCTACCAGAAAGTATTCGGAAAATGATGTCAGCTTTCTAAATGTACAGATTTTTCGTGTGGCCAGTGCACTTCCTCATAATTGATAGGCGCAGGTTCGACTTTGAGATATAATGCACACAGTAACCATGTTTTTTTTTATTATTTGTTCTTGCATATTTCATCAATTTTCATACATTTTTAAGCACGTTTCATGCATATTTTAAGGTTTTTATTATGCATATAATCCGGTCTCTAGAAATAATACTTTAAATTGCAAATTATGTATCAAGAAAGCATAGGTGTGTGTTTGTTGATTCATAGGGTTTTGGTAGAAATGTAATGTACCATTGATCATGTTTCTTGAACACTAGTAAGTGTTACACATATCATGGATTTATTTCAGGATGCGTCAGGATGAGTAGTTACGGGGTGTGGGAACATTAATGCCAATATACGTAATTCAGTTTGTTGTAAAAGTCTTTACTCCTTACCGCTATTGCATGTATGTGTGATCACATTGAGCAGAGTGCTGGAAGAATGACTGATAATTACAAGCCTATACATGCTTCCACACTTCTAGTCATTTGCTTGCTATGTCTCTGACATGTTCATTGCTGCTGCCTCTTGCTGATGTTGCAAAGTCAAACTGCGAGGTCATTCACACACTGTAGATAGTTTCACAAGAGCTGAGTGGCAGTATGAACCTTCATGTTGTAAACACAGGATGTATTGTGTGTCCCACACATCATGCCCACTGACAACATAACAACTTCCAATTTTCGCGGTGGTTCGATGAACTGTTTCGAGCTGTACATTCCCCTCAGGGAATTTGCGTCACCATTAGCTCATTAATTATCAGCAATCTGCGTACTTGCTGTAACAAGTTGGAAGTAAAATTGGAAACTTGGTTGCTACTTGTAGAAGACAGTGAGCTCTATTTGAAGATCCAGTGTAACTAATAATACACACCACTTTGGTCCAGAATTGGTACCATTATCTTGAAAAGTGATCTAGAATGCTCAAAATATAATGATTTTCATTTTTTTGATTTTGCTAAGGAACAAGTAATATCCAAATCCACACATTCAAAAAGTTTCTGAGAGTTCTTGTAGAGATCATTTTGTTTTGCCCATATCATTCTGCTTATTCCATAATCATAACATGGAACATAACTGTAAGCATCTGCTTTCCAGTTTGACTGCCAGTAGAGTTGCACTACTCATAGGTTACTTGCTCTTTCGCATCTGTCTTGGGAATGGACTGCCATGACTTTCTGTTAACACTTGTTCTCATAGGCTTTCAGGTACAACAATAAGGTTACATTTATCACTGCTCTTGTAAGGTGTTACACCAACTACTTCAAATTTAGGATCTTGTTTCCAGGGTTGACAGTACATATTGACCTATCACATGTTCATCAATTGTTCTCTGCCTTTTGGGGAGCGTACTCTGACGTTCTTACTTAATTAGTTCACATTACTGTGTAGTTTTCAATGTCGATGAAATAGGTGGTGGTGGTGGTGGTGGTGGTGGTGGTGGTGGTGGTGGTGGTCTTCAGTCCTGAGACTGGTTTGATGCAGATCTCCATGCTACTCTAGCCTGTGCAAGCTTCATCTCCTAGTACCTACTGCAGCCTACATCCTTCTGAATCTGCTTAGTACATTCATCTCTTGGTCTCCCTCTATGATTTTTACCCTCCACGCTGCTCTCCAGTACAAAATTGGTGATCCCTTGATGCCTCAGAACATGTCCTACCAACCGATCCCTTCTTCTGGTCAAGTTGTGCCACAAACTCCTCTTCTCCCCAATTCTATTCAGTACCACCTCATTAGTTATGTGATCTACCCATCTAATCTTCAGCATTCTTCTGTAGCACCACATTTCGAAAGCTTCTATTCTCTTCTTGTCCAAACTATTTATCATCCATGTTTCACTTCCACACATAGCTACACTTCATACAAATACTATCAGAAACGTCTTCCTGACACTTAAATCTATACTAGATGTTAACAAATTTCTCTTCTTCAGAAACGCTTTCCTTGCCATTGCCAGTCTACGTTTTACATCCTCTCCACTTCGACCATCATCAGTTATTTTGCTCCCCAAATAGCAAAACTCCTTTACTACTTTAAGTGTCTCATTTCCTAACCTAATTCCCTCAGCATCACCCGATTTAATTCGACCACATTCCATTATCCTCATTTTGCTTTTGTTGATGTTCATCTTATATCCTCCTTTCAAGACACTGTCCATTCTGTTCAACTGCTCTTCCAAGTCCTTTGCTGTCTGTGACAGAATTACAATGTCATCGGCGAACCTCAAACTTTTTAATTCTTCTCCATGGATTTTAATACCTACTCAAAATTTTTCATTTGTTTCCTTTACTGCTTGCACAATATACTGATTTGAATAGCATCGGGGAGAGGCTACAACCCTGTCTCACTCCCTTCCCAACCGCTGCTTCCCTTTCATGCCCCTCGACTCTTACAACTGCCATCTGGTTTCTGTACAAATTGTAAATAGCCTTTCGCACCCTGTATTTTACCCCTGCCACCTTCAGAATTTGAAAGAGAGTATTCCAGTCAACATTGTCAAAAGCTTTCTCTAAGTCTACAAATGCTAGAAATGTAGGCTTGCCTTTCCTTAATCTTTCTTCTAAGATAAGTCGTAGGGTCAGTATTGCCTCATGTGTTCCAACATTTCTGCGGAATCCAAACTGATCTTCCCCGAGGTCGGCTTCTACCAGTTTTTCCATTCGTCTGTAAAGAATTTGCGTTAGTATTTTGCAGCTGTGACTTATTAAACTGATAGTTTGGGAATTTTCACATCTGTGAACACCTGCTTTCTTTGGGATTGGAATTATCATATTCTTCTTGAAGTCTGAGGGAATTTCGCCTGTCTCATACATCTTGCTCACCAGATGGTAGAGTTTTGTCAGGACTGGCTCTCCCAAGGCTGTCAGTAGTTCTAATGGAATGTTATCTACTCCCGGGGCCTTGTTTCTACTTAGGTCTTTCAGTGCTCTGTCAAACTCTTCACGCAGTATCACATTTCCCATTTCATCTTCATCTACCTCCTCTTCCATTTCCATAATATTGTCCTCAAGAACATCGCCCCTGTATAGCCCCTTTATATACTCCTTCCACCTTTCTGCTTTCCCTTCTTTGCTTAGAACTGGGTTTCCATCTGAGCTCTTGATATTCATGCAAGTGGTTCTCTTTTCTCCAAAGGTCTCTTTAATTTTCCTGTAGGCAGTTTCTATCTTACCCCTCGTGAGATAAGCCTCTACATCCTTACATTTGTCCTCTAGCCATCCCTGCTTAGCCATTTTACACTTCCTGTCGATCTCATTTTTGAGACGTTTGTATTCCTTTTTGCCTGCTTCACTTACTGCAGTTTCGTATTTTCGCCTTTCATCAATTAAATTCAATATTTCTTCTGTTACCCAAGGATTTCTACTAGCCCTCGTCTTTTTACCTACTTGATCCTTTGCTGCCTTCACTACTTCATCCCTCAGAGCTACCCATTCTTCTTATACTGTACTTCTTTCCCCCATTCCTGTCAATTGTTCCCTTATGCTCTCCCTGAAACTCTGTACAACTTCTGGTTCTTTCAGTTTATCCAGGTCCCATCTACTTAAATTCCCACCTTTTTGCAGTTTCTTCAGTTTTAATCTACGGTTCATAACCAATAGATTGTGGTCAGATTCCACATCTGCCCCTGGAAATGTCTTACAATTTAAAATCTGGTTCCTAAATCTCTGTCTTACCATTATATAATCTATCTGAAACCTTCTAGCATCTCCAGGGTTCTTCCATGTATACAACCTTCTTTCATGATTCTTGAACCAAGTGTTCGCTACGATTAAATTACGCTCGGTGCAAAATTTTACCAGGTGACTTCCTCTTGCGTTTCTTACCCCCAATCCATATTCACCTACTACGTTTCCTTCTCCTCCTTTTCCTACTGTCGAATTCCAGTCACCCATGACTATTAAATTTTCGTTTCCGTTCACTACCTGAGTAATTTCTTTTATCTCATCATACATTTCATCAATTTCTTCATCTGCAAAGCTAGTCGGCATATAAACTTGTACTACTGTAGTAGGCGTGGGCTTCGTGTCTATCTTGACCACAATAATGTGTTCAATATGCTGTTTGTAGTAGCTTAGCCGCATTCCTATTTTTTTATTCATTATTAAAGCTACTCCTGATTTACCCCTATTTGATTTTGTATTTATAACCCTGTATTCACCTGACCAAAAGTCTTGTTTGTCCTGCCACCGAACTTCACTAATTCCCACTATATCTAACTTTAACCTATCCATTTCCCTTTTTAAATTTTCTAACCTACCTGCTCGATTAAGGGATCTCTGATCCGTAGAACGCCAGTTTTCTTTCTCCTGATGACGGCGTCCTCTTGAGTAGTCCCCACCTGGAGATCCGAATGGGGGACTATTTTACCTCCGGAATATTTTACCCAAGAGGATGCCATCATCATTTTTTTTTTCCTCACTAGAAAATGTCAATTGTAATTTATTGCATAGAGAAGCTCACATAGTTCCTTTTTCCATTGTCATTCCGCTCTGTTCAGAAGGTGAGAAGCAAATGCGCTCACATTCAGTCAAATGTGTGTCAATTCGGTATAGCATAACTGTGTTATTTCACAGTTTTGGTATTACCTCACAGACACTAGCATTCGTTTGAGTCTGATTTTTAGAATTTCCATTGCAGCCATAATTGGGAAGACCAAATTGGATTTCTCATTGTGCTACATTGATCTGAGCATGGTTAGCTACTGGGAAATCTAACACCAACATGTACTTTTCTCATGTATTTCTCTGTTTATCACTTTTCTGAAGCATATTCATCTTGGTCTGTCAGGAAGTCAAATCACAACTTCCCTTCAGTTGTGCACCCAGATGCCATTTAACCCTTTAGCTGTACAACTTGGCTGCCACCAACTTTCTTCCTTGATTACACAGAACGCATCACAGAAATCTGATCCCCTGTGTTTTCACCATGATAAATTGCATTAATCAGCAGACCTTTGTGCAGTCATTAGTTGAGCTCACAGTAACTTTTGCTTTTTGGTAGGCTGAAGTAATGTTGGTCCTTCCTTTCCCTCTATCATTTAACATACTTCTACCAAAGCCCCCCCCCCCCCCCCCATTCGTGGCCGTGTCTTCTGTGTCCCCCTTCTTGTAGTTTTGTGAAATGTGTCCTCCACTCTACAGGCAAAACATTGAATTTTGTCTTACATGAAGTTGTACTTTGTTGGCTACTCCTACAATAGTTTGTTTCTGGTTATGGTTTGAAAACAGGATGATCCAGTTTCTCATTAAGTTGAGGCCTCCATAGCTCTTCTATGAATTGAGCTGCTATTTGCATTGTTTCTTCAAATGTCTTGCAGTGTTCCAGTCTAACCGCGCGACCAGCTTTACTGTGTAGACCATTCAAAAATGTATGTTATGCCCTTTGTTCAGCTTCAAACAGTTCTGCCTCATTGCGTGAATTGTTCTCTCTATGGTTCTGTGTGTTAACATTAATTTTCCTATTGATGCTCAGTGGCATTTCTGTCCAAAATATGCATATTTTGGAGTAGCTCCCGTGCTTTTCTTCTTGTTCTGTTGCACAAGTGACTGTTTAAATTGGTCCTATATAGCTTAACAACTGTGTATATTATCACATGTGACAAGACACATTGCACCATCATGGATTCAAAGCTTTGCCATGGTCCTTTTCTGAGAGTCACTCCAGAATCCTAGGCTGCTGCATTCTAGAATTTACCAAAAAGCAGGTGAACATCCCGATCTTATCTTCAGAAAGAAATCGGAACTGTAGGGATCAAAGAAATGTTCTCCAGATCCAGAGTGGTGCACAGTGGCGTGCTTTTGCGACCCAGTCCACCACATACGACACGGCCATTCAGTGCTACGGAGGGGCACGAGCGCTGAGTGACGTGCGTAAGCAGCACGTGTGTCCTGCCATCAGCTACCCTTACTTTTTTGTTCACAGGCACTATGCTCATATTTATGAGATATATTTTAAATGACTACAGTGAGTGTTTCATGATGGCTTCATGTGTTACTTTTGTTACAACATTCTTGATTTTTTGTTCTTATTATTACTCATTGCAGTGGGTCATCAGGCACATTTTTTCTTTTATTTTCAGCAGGTACTTGCAGTTTCGTTCCTGCAATGTGTAGATGGGGTCGACCTGAACAAATACTTCTCATTAAGTCTCTCATGCGACGAGGTCCTGTCAGAAAGTGTCGGCTTCTTTTCTGTTACAAAGAAAATTATTTCTAAATCAGAATTTTACATGCCCATTCAACAGAGTGGTCCCAAATTAGCCTAATGCAATATTCACTGTATAGATATGTATTATTTCTGCTGCATGGTGTTAGCAGTAAGTGGGAATCAGGACGGTGCTATCACTGCTGGAGTACTGGCTATCTTGTTTTGCTGTCCTTGTTAACACATATTGGTAAAACGAATATCCCACTATACTAATTTGTCATCAGTCTGTCAAATGGGCATGTAAAATTCATTTTGCTTGTAATGGGAAACAAAGCGACGCTTTCCATCAAAGCTGGAAATTGCTTGAAAGACGTGACGGGTACCAAAATATATGCGGAAACAATAGAGAGAATGTGCCTGCTGACTCTCGGGTGAGACACCCTTACAAAAATTACAATCAAGACACTTGTGATTAAAGACATATATTGTTCAAAATACTAACTTCAGATCACAACTCCCCCTGCAGGTCCGGGGGTTAGAATAGGCCCGAGGTATCCCTGCCCGTCGTAAGATACGACTAAAAGGAGTGTCTCACTGTTCAGCCCTATAAGTCCAGGTCCCATGTTACGGGTTGATCTGCCACTTTCCAAATTCTACAGAAGTGTGGGCCATATGGGGAAGGACACCTAAAGTGGCGCATAAGTGCCCTTAGATTCAATCTCCTGAACCTCTTGTCATGGCTCTGCATCTTCACCTGCCATTCAACTATTTAGGTGAGGACACTTTCTGGGATATGTCATCTTCTTCCATTGTTTCCTGTCCTCTTTCACCCCCATGACAGTATTGGATTTCTCTGTACCCAATATCCAGCACGGTAACCAGTCCGTTGTGGTGGGGTCGTCATGTATCCATTTGGTGGTGGCCCCCTGACAACACAGGGATTGCACTACTGATGCCTGAGCTGGAAGCGCCCCACGTATGCCAAGGAGTAGATGCCTGTCTTCCTCGTGCATAAGGACTCCCAGCAATGGCCATCATGCTAGGTGGCCTTTGCTGTGGCTGGATGGCGCCCGTGGGGAAAGCCCTTGGTCGGAGTGGGTGGCATCAGGGTGGATGACCCGCAATGAACCGGACTAAGTCATCTCTTCCTGGTGACTGTATTGTGCTGGCAGTCTCCAAGAAGGACAAGATTGAGTACAATGCTGACAGATATGACCCTAAATCATTCCCGTCCCTCGCTATGCCGTGGGAGGAACGTAGGGCTACAGTAAGAAGAGAGCCATATTCACCTCAGTATTTAGTCTGTAGCAGAATGGTCGGGGACTCCTTTCTACCACTGAAGCCTCAATTTTTTGTTGAACATCTTGAGGATAAGTTTGGGAAAGTGACAGCACTGTCCAAGATCAGAAGTGGTGCAGTCTTGATTCGGATTTGTGACCGGCTGGGTGATATTCCTGTTTCTGTCACTCCCCATAAAAGCCTCAACATGGTCCAGGGGATTATTTTCCATCGTGATTACCTCTTGCAGTCTGACAACAAGCTCCGTGCCAATTTAGAACATCAGGGTGTTCATTTCATCTGGCGCGTTTACAGGGAACCCAAAGACAACAGGGTTGCTACCGATTCCTTCATCTTGGCCCTCGAGGGCGATTCATTGCCAGAAAAGGTCAAGGTGATGGTTTACCGCTGTGACGTTTAACCATATGTCCCTCCCCCTATGCGGTGCTTTAAGTGCTGGAAATTTGGGTACATGTCTTCCCGCGGCACTTCCAACGCCACATGTTGAGACTGTGGACGTCCACTGCATCCAGATATTCCCTGTGCACCTCCTCCCACTTGTATCAGCTCCGGAGAGCAGCACTCCCCCTGCCCGCCAGACTGCACAGTACTCCGAAAGGAGCAGAAAGTCGTGAAGTACAATACTTTGGACTGGTTGACTTACCAAGAGGCTGAACAGAAATTTGAACGATTACACCCAGTTTGGTTGACATCCACGTACGCTGCAGCTATGTAAACATCACCATCACAAATAACAGTCGTGCCACACTCTGTGCCATGAACAGTTGGCCCTCTGGGCCTCCAGACTACATCTGCCCCCTTGATGGTAGGGGGAAAAATCTCCTTCCGTTTCTCCCAAAGTACCTTCTTTGGGAGCAAGGAGCCCGCATCTCGTGGTCGTGCGGTAGCGTTCTCGCTTCCCACGCCCGGGTTCCCGGGTTCGATTCCCGGCGGGGTCAGGGATTTTCTCTGCCTCGTGATGGCTGGGTGTTGTGTGCTGTCCTTAGGTTAGTTAGGTTTAAGTAGTTCTAAGTTCTAGGGGACTGATGACCGTAGCAGTTAAGTCCCATAGTGCTCAGAGCCATTTGAACCATTTTTTTGGGAGCAAGGCCCTTCCAAATGCAGGGGACATTGGTCCCCTCCACCCAGCTGGAGGAGCAACAGCCTTCTCCGGCTCCTGTCATGTGGAAGGGGTCCCTTGGTATCCTCTCTCCCAAGTTGTCCACTAATGCCACAGTGGACACTCACTAGTGACTAAAGGAGCCAAAAGCTGCTGGACGAAGAGCTTCTTGGTCTTCCTCCATGCCTGAAGCTACTTCAGAGAAGTCCTCCCAGCAAGCCCCTAAAGAGAAGTGAGAGACTGAGCAAACAAAGAAGTCTGCTAAGAAAAAGGACCCTCTGGTGGCCCCAACACCACAACTTCCTACCAATTCTGCACCTGCAGATGAGGTGGAGATCTCACTATCCCCTGTGGACCTGGATCTCACTGATGGCTCATCCACAATAGGAATGGATACAAATACTTAATCGGTGGCAGCAGGTGAACCTGAGGCGCAACCTGCCTCATAGCATGCTTCATGCCTTCCGAGCCTCACGATAATGTCACCCTTCAGTGGAATTGCTGCGGTTTTCTTCACCACCTGGCTGAGCTACGGCAACTGTTAAGCTTCACACCTGCTTTCTGCATTGCCCTCAAGGAAACCTGGTTCCTGGCAATGTAGACCCCTGCCCTTTGCAGCTATAGGGGATATTACAATAACTGCAGCGACTTTAATAGTGTGTCAGGTGGAGTTTATGTCTATGTCCTAAACTCAGTATGCAGTGAACCTGTGCCCCTTCAAACCCCTCTTGAAGCTGTGGCTGTCAGGATAAGGATGATGTAGGAAATAACTGTCTGCAACGTATATCTTCCTCCAGATGGTGCAGTACCCCTGAATGTGTTGGCTGCACTGATTCATCAACTCCCTAAACCTTTCCTGCTTTTTGGAGATTTGAATGCCCATAATCCCTTGTGGGGTGGCACTGTGCTTGCTGACCGACGTAGAGATGTCAGAACTTTCCTATCTCAACTTGACATCTGCCTCTTATATACTGGGGTCCCTACACATTTCAGTGTGCCCTTAACTCGGCCATTGATTTACCCCTCTGCAGCACAGGACATCTCCCATCTGTCCACCGGAGAGCCCACGATGACATGTGGTAGTGACCACTTTCACATCTTCCCGTCACTCCCCCAGTGTCATTGCCCCGGACATCTACCAAGATGGGCTTTAAACAAGGCAGACTGGGAAGCTTTCACCTCTGCTGTCACTGTTGAATCTCCTCCACATGGTACCATCGATGTGATAGTTGAGCAGGTCACTAGAACAATTGTGCCTGCGGCAGAAAACACGATCCCGTGTTCCTTAGGGTGCCCCCCCCCCCCCCCCCTCCCCAGTGAAAGTCAGTACCTAAGGCACCTAATAACTTTTAAACGGCTCCGTGCCTGCATTTGCCAGCTTATAAAAAGATGGAAACGGGCATGTTGGGAGAGGTATGTCTCGACCATTGGGTGCCATATGTCACCTTCCCAAGTCTGTACGAAGATCAGGGTACTAGACCCCGACAGGAGTTAGTGGCATTAACATCAATGGCGTCTTATCTGCCGATGCAACTGCTGTTTCCGAATGCTTTGTTGAGCACTATGCTCCAGCCTCTTCATCAGAGAATTATCCCCCAGCGTTTTACACCCTCAAATGGCGGATGGAAAAGAAAGCCATCTCGTTCACTGAACGTCACAGTGACCTCTATAATGCTCCATTTACAGAGTGGGAGCTCCTCAATGTACTCGCACATTGCCCCGACACAGCTCCTGGGCCAGATCAGATCCACAGTCAGATGATCAAACATCTCTCATTGGACTACAAGTGACATCACCTCGTCATCTTCAACCGGACCTGGTGCGATGGCGTCTTTCCATCGCAGTGGCGGGAGATAACCATCATTCCTGTGTTCAAACCTGGTAAAAACCTACTTGGTGTGGATAGCTATTGGCCCATCAGTCTCACCAACGTTCTTTGTAAGCTGCTAGAATGTATGATAAGTCGGTGGTTGTCTAGGGTCCTGGAGTCAAGGGGCCTCCTGGCTCCATGCCAGAGCGGTTTCCGCCAGTATCGCTTTACCATTAATAATCTAGTTTCCCTCTAGTCTGTCATCTGAACAGCCTTTTCCAGTGCCAACAGCTGGTAGCCGTCTCTTTTTATTTACGAAAAGCTTAAGACACAACCTGGCAACAGCATATCCTTGCCACATTATATGAATGGTATCTCCAGGTGCCTCGGCCTGATTTTTATTCCAAATTTCCTATCACTCCATACTTTCTGTGTCAAAGTTGGCGCCTCCCACAGTTCTCCCCATATCCAGGAGAATGGGGTCTCGCAGAGTTCTATATTGAGTGTCTCTCTATTTTTAGTGGCCATTAACGGTCTAGCAGCAGCTGTCGAGCCATCAGTCTCACCTTCTCTGTATGCAGACGACTTCTGTATTTCGTACTGCTCCTCCAGTACTGTTGTTGGTAAGCGGCGTCTACAGAGAGCCATCCACAAGGCGCAATCATGGGCCCTAGCCCACGGCTTCCAGTTTTCAGCTGTGAAGTCATGTGTCATGCACTTCTGTCCGGCATCTTACTGTTCATCCAGAACAAAAACTTTATCTTAATGATGATCCACTTACTGTAGTGAGACATATTGATTCTTACGACTGGTTTTCGACGCCCGATTGACATGGCTTCCTCACCTTCGTCAGCTCAAGCGGAAGTGCTGGCAGCACCTCAATGCCCTCTGCTGCCTGAACAACACCAACTGGGGTGCATATTACTCTATGCTGCTGCAGTTCTACAGAGCCCTTGTTCAATCCCACCTTGGCTATGGGAGTCTGGTTTGTGGTTCAGTGGTGCCCTCAGCATTGCATTTACTCGACCCAGTACACCACTGTGGCAATTGACTGGCAACAGGACCATTTAGGACAAGTCCGGTGACCAGCGTCCTGGTGGAGGCCCAAGTCCCTCCATTAAAGGTTAGGGGTGCACAACTGCTCGCCAGCTACGTTCCGCACATTCATAGTTCTCCTGAGCATCCGAATTACCATCTCATTTTCCCATCCACGGCAGTTCATCTCCTGCATCGGAGGCCCAGATCTGGGCTTAAGATTTCGGTTTGCGTCCAATCTCTTCTGTCTGAAGTGGAGTCCTTCCCTTTACCACCTGTTCTCAGGGTCAATTCACGTACACCTCCATGGTGTACACCCAGGCCAAAGCTATGCCTGGCTCTTTCACATGGTCCTAAGGACTCAGTTAACCCCAGAGCTCTCTGCTGTCACTTCCTCTCAATTCTTGACATGTACCGGGACCATGAAGTGGTTTATACTGACAGCTCAATGCCTGATGGTCACGTTGGCTTCGCATTTGTCCATGGAGGACATACTGAACAGCACTCCTTGCAAGATGGCTGCAGTGGTTTCACTGCGGAGCTGGTGGCCATTTTTCTTGCTCTTGAGTGCATCTGCTTGTGCCCTGACGAGTTGTTTCTTCTCTGTACTGACTCTTTGAAAAGCCTACAAGCTATCGACGCTCGCGATCTTTTGGTAGTGACCATCCAGGAGTCCATCTATGACCTGGAATGGTCCAGTCGTCCTGTGGTGTTGTGGACCCCAAGCCACGTCGGAATCCCAGGAAATGAACTTGCCAACATGCTACATGGAAACAGCTTCTGGAAATCGGCATCCCTGTAACTGACCTATGGTCATTATTACACCGCAAGGTGTTTCACCTCTGGGAGGGGGAATGGCATTGTCTAGGTACGCACAACAAACTGCATGCGATTAAGGAGACTACGAATATGTGGAAGACCTCCATGCGGGCCTCTTGAAGGGACTCTGTGGTTCTCTGCTGACTCCGCATTGGCCATACGTGGGTAACACATGGCTACCTCCTCCGTCGTGTGGACCTCACTTTGGTGTCACAGTGGCTCACATATGACTGTCGTCCACATTTTACTGGATTGCCCACTTTTATCCACTCTGTGGCGGACTTGTAACCTTCCCAGTGCCCTACCTTCGGTGTTGGGTGACAATGTCTCAGCAGCAGATTTAGTTTTGCATTTCATTCGTGAGGGTTTTTTTTATCGTACCATCTAAGGGTGGGCATTTAGCCTTCTCTCTAAGGTCGCCACCCTCCCTCCATTTTAACTCTGTTGCACTTTCTTTTCATTTGTTTGTCTTGGTGGTCATGTTTTCCCTATATATGTTTATCTCGCCTTGTCTTTTTGGGATGGACATTTTAATGCGTTGCAGAGTGGCTGGCGCCTCCTCTTTCATTATTGTGATCAGCCAGCCCAGACTATATGCTCTAAGGTTTTAAGACTTTCTTCTTCTTTTCCTTGTGGTGTATGTTTTCCCTGTTTTTTGTTCGTTCCATTCATTTTCTTTTTAGGTGTGGGGTTGGGTGTTTTTATACCCCAAACAAACAAACCAAACAATCAACCAAAACATGATAAGCTAAGGCTGATGTAAAGCTCCCAACATTGGCCCTGTTGCTCAACAATATTTTGGAAACAAGCTAAGTTTTATTTCATACCAAATAACAAAAGTAATACGAAAAACTGCATATGTAACTCAGATATATGCAGCAAAATGTGCAGTAAACAAAAACCTTTCACCACTACATACAGCAGAAACTGAAGATTAATGTCTGAAAAAAGTTCCAGCATATATTTCACTCATTTGTCTCTGACAGAATTATTATGAATAAAAAGAAGAGCATAAGCACTGTGCGGGTGTAAAAGCGACTGTGGTGTTGAAAATGAAACCAGCAGCAGTAAAATTTCTTTCAGAGTCAGAGGTAGATGCTGGTACGCACAATATTGTGCTGGCGATCTTCTGAAGAGTGAGAAAATTTTGCCTGTTCATTTTCCAATAAGAAGCCACATTTTCTTCAATTTTGCAGCTTTGATTTAAATAGTACGCGTAGACACATTCAGAGTACCAGGTAGGACGAGTGGTGGCACACATAAAGACATTCCTAACACACACGGACAGGTACAAAGGCACGTGCATTAACACATCCAGAGCAGTTAAATGGTTAATGTATGAGTACGCAAATGCAGAACAGACATTGGAAGCAATCATTTCATAAAATATTTAGGAGTATGTGAATGGAGCAATTTAAAGTGAAACAACCACATAAAAGTAATCACAGGAAATGCAGATGTGAGACAGGTTCATTGGAAGAATCTTGGGAAATTTTGTCCGTCAACAAATGAAGTAGTATTTCAAATCATTTGTTCGAAGAATACTTGAATATTACTCATCAGTGTGGGATCTGTACCAGATAGGATTGATAAAGGAAATACAGAAGATCCATTGGAGGACAGCACGCTTTGTTACAGGTTCATTTACTGAGCATGAAAGCATCCTGGAGATGGTCAACTGGCTCCAGTGGCAGATGCTGCTGGAGAGGTGTGGTCTACTGTTGAAGTTCTGAGAGTGTACATTCCTAGAAGAGTCGAGAAATAGATTGCTTCCTCATACATATATCTCGTGAAAATACTGTGAAGAAAAAATTAGATGGATTCGGGCCATGTGGAGGCTTACTGGCAGTCATTGTTCCTGTGAACCATTCCTAACTGGAGACAGGAAAAGGGGGAAGTGACAGTGGTACACAAAGCCCTGTGACTTGTGCTACATAGATGTATAACTAACACGGGTAGCAGTACAGGAGTATTTGCATTTGATTGTTGTGTCTACTAAAAATAAAAAAAAAAGAACCATTGCTGTAAACATTGTGAAGGCATTTCTTGTAATCAAGTTTTGGAGCTGAAGGCAACTGTTAATGGATTATGGTTGATGAAAAGAAACAGCTGTGTGTTGTAAAAGCACGAGGTGCTACCCAAAATATCTGGGATTAGTGCTGCCATCTGTTGAAAACCTTACCTTTGGACTAATGGTCACCATCACCCTCGAAGTAGTTCCCGTCCGCACGTACACACCAGTCCCAGCGCTTCTGCCACTGGTCAAATGCTTCCTGGAAGTCCTGTTCTTTGAGAGTGTTTATCACTGCCAGCGATGCTTCTCGAATCCTCTCTAGAGTGTCGAACCGACGGTCTTTCAACTTGAGTTTCAGTTTTGGCAATAGCGCAAAGTCGCAAGGTGCAAAATCTGGCGAGTACGGTGGGTGGCGTAAAACCACCGTGTTGTTTTTTGCCAAAAAAGTTCCTGGTGAGCAAGGACGTGTGACAGGGTGCGTTGTCGTGATGCAACAGCCTGTTCCCTCGACATCAGATTTTGGGCCATCGTCACCGTACGTTTCCACGGAGCCATCGCAAAACGTACCAGTAGTACACGGAATTCACTGATTCGTTGGATGTGACGAATACTTTGTGCACAATTCCCTCGGTATCAAAGTAAACAATGATCACGCTCCTCACCTGTCTCGCTTTTTTGTGTCTTGGAGAGCCTGGGCTCTTCCCCCAAACACTTGTTGAATCATTGCAAGGGTCTCCGTAGCACTTTTCCTGAGATTCACACAGAATTTGATACACATGTGATGTTCTGTTCACAGATCCATCATAAAATCACCACACACCAAATGCATAGTATTATGGAAATCACTGTGGGCACACAACACATCCTCCCAGCTTAATGCCACTCCGCACACACTCATGAGATATCGAGCTGTTGCCACTTAGCAGTGCAAAGATCTACTACTCTTACTTTCCAGATGGTAGCACCAGTCCCAAAAATTTTGGATTCCACCCCATGTAGTTTTAAATTACATAGGTTATCACTAATGTCTATTTATCAATACATGTATAATTTTATTCGACCATCATTACCATTCTTCATGCATAAGGAGGTCTGTCTATGGATAGTCATTCCCTGATGACAGAAATCTGGACTGCATGTGGATGTGCCTGTTGGATGATTTGTTGTTACATCATATATATATATATATATATATATATATATATATATATATATATATATATACATCATATATATATATATATATATATATATATATATATATATATATATATCTCTGTGCACGTACACGTGGGCGTGGGCACCCTGGCGAGGGCATAGCAGCCTGGACCCTCACATTGTACTTCAGGATAACAGCAAAGTGCGAGCCTGTTCTTGGTGCCCGGCACTTAGGTGGGATGCAGTGGTTCGTGTGGCAGTGGAGGCAAAAGTGTCTGCGTCATCAGCACAGCATGGAGCAGTGGAGTGGTGGCATCACATACTGCCTAGCTGTTCAGTGATGACAAGCTGGTTCGTGCACCCTTAAATACCACAGCCCCATGCTGATTTCACACTAGTAGTGGAATTAGTGTGTTATAAAGAATAGTCTAGAACAGGCAATGGCCCAGTTGTTGCTGTCAGGCTGCAATACTCCCTGTAGGCCGGTGCACTGTCAGCACACGTGACCTATCATCATGGATGCGTTGCAAAGTTGCCAACCACGCTGTCCACTGGCAATCACTGACTGACCTTGGAGGTGTCCATATTTTCATTCTGCACTTCAAAGTCTCGTTTATAGTTGTACCCATTACATTTTCTCCCACCTACAGAGAAAATTTGTCCTCAGATTTTGCAGAAACACAGGTACTGGTTTATTTACAACTATTCACAATTCCACCTCCACTCACAGTATCCCTTTGTCCTTTGCACTATTTACATTATCTGTCTGACTTCACTAGCATTTGGCTCTACATTGAGGTCTTCATTTATGGTTAACTTTGTCCCACGTCAAGTTGCTTCTGGTTGTGACTGGTTTGAACCCATAAGTTGAAGATTGACAGAGATAGGATTTGCTTTTTGTTTGAATTTGTGGTATATGATTCCTGTTTCTGTGAAAATCAGACTTCTGGGGCTGACGATCCCATAACCAGTAATTACAGCTCCCAGAATGAGACTTTCACTCTGCAGCGGAGTGTGCGCCGTTATGAAACTTCCTGGCAGATTAAAACTGTGTGCCGTACTGAGACTCGAACTCGGGACCTTTGCCTTTCGCAGGCAAGTGCTCTACCGACTGAGCCACCAAAGCACGACTCACGCCCCATCCTCACAGCTTTACTTTTGCCAGTACCTCGTCTTCTACTTTTCCAAACTTTACAGAAGCTCTCCTGCAAACCTTGCAGGTCCTGAGTTCAAGTCTCGGTTCGGCACACAGCTTTAATCTGCCAGGAAGTTTCAGTAATTTCAGCTGATTTTTGGTGTTGTATTTCTGTTATATGCTCTAAAAGATGTTCCATCAACATGCGGCCGTGCTACTTGGTTAACATTCAATTAAGGAGGCAAGCAGGGTGAGGTCTAACATGTTATTAAGGAAGGTTAGGTTTCCGTGGATAAAATATCAAAGGCAAGATCAGGTACATAAATCAATGTGTGGGTTGTATTCAGGGTGATGGTTCCTGTTACAATGGTGGATAATCAGAACGTTGGTCCATTATGTCCCATTGGGTACCATTGATTAACAGTTCTTGACCTTGTAGTTCTGTCTGCTGTGTGCCACTCTGTCGACCCTGCTTGTAATGAGCACAGACACCAGTGTAGACCCACTCTATGGAAACATACTGTTTTTTTTCTGGCATTACTTCTTTTGGGCATTCTGTAGCAGAATTTGAGAGGGGAACAACAAACAGCCACAGGACCTCAGAATGTCCCAGCCCGTCGGGACTCGCAGCAGTGGCAGCATACTGGGATCCTGTCACGCACCTGGTCAGCTTGATGGAGCAGGACAATCAGCTGTTATTGTAGGTTGAAGACACCCAGCCAGCCCCTGACTCCCTGAAGTGCACCGGGGGTCCTAATCAGCATGAGACAGGTCGGTACTGGCCTCTATCATACGCGCCATCGCAGAATATTCCAGTGGTACTGGATGGACAGAGTGAGGATGTAGTGGATGAGAAGATACCAATTAAGTCCTGTGCACCACTACTCTTCTTTTCAGTGTATAATTTAATCGCTAGCGGTTCGAAACGCTTACATATTGGTACAGAAGCAACCACAGACAGAGAGTGGTGTATTCTGATAGAGATTGAGAATGCAGCTAAAAGTATTAAGAGTTCGGTTTATGGAGGTGGAATGGGATGAACTCTGTCGTGCAAAAGCGTATATCATGCAGCAGTTGACCGCCGGCTATCACCCTAGCCGTCCTCCTACGGACACTTACAATACTGCTCTAACCCTATCCATCACAACAGATACAATGAGTCTGCACTCCGTGTGAAATCAGGCAACACATCCATTTATCTACAGCATTCCACCAATCAAAACTTTTTCGATCTACAGATCGTACTATCCAGTGCGTTGGAAAGACTGAACAGATGGCTGCCTCGTGTTAAAGCTGTGTACAGAGATATTGCAGAGTATCTAAGTATGAACAGTGTGCATGTAGACGACTTCGAACAGTGGGTCAGTATAGTGCCGGCGAAAGCTAATGTACCGGCAATAAGTTTGAGAGAAAACCGTGCTGAATTCTATGCTTACAAGAAGGCTTCATTTTTTATATCCTGTAATGGCGTTAAGATAAAGAAAGAACCAGTTCATGTAGTGCATCCTGTGTACGATTACTGAATAAGTAAATGTATATGACCATGTATGTGTTTTTCATTTCTTACCTCTTATTATATTGCAATTACTAAAGCTATTGCCCAACTATTTTCACTGGAAACATGCAACAGCAGAAAGTTATGTCATTTAACTAAATACTCATTAAAACCCCATTGCACGCCAGTACTTGAAATGGTCGGCATCATAGAAAGGGCATTGCACGCCAGTACCTGACGTAGTAGGTATCACGGCAGAGTGGGTGAAGCATCAAGGCTTAGTTGTAAGCGACTGGAGCTGTGACGGTGCGCAAGAAGACCGGATGGAGAAGAATGGCGCACTCCTTCCCCACAACATAGTGCAATACAGTAGAGACCCATTAATCCGAACTAATTGGGACTGGACCTTGTTCGGATTACCGATTTGTTCGGATTAGCTGGAATTATGGTGACGAGTTTCTAGAATGAAGTATACCAAGCAGATAATAGGTACACCATGGTAACAAATGGGAACAAGTGTGGGAACAATGGCTCACTCTCACTCCCTGCCCTTGTTGTTGTGCATTGTTGAGACCTTTGTAGTGTCTGAGGTCAGTGCACTGTCAGCTGGCTCGCAAAGTGCTTGGTTATGTTAGTTATCGATAGCTGGCACGCGTAACAGTTGTATTGTATTCATTCAGGTGTAGTGGTGTACGTATTTTCGTCATGAGTAAACGGAAACATACAACGTTAGCTCTCAAAGAGAAACTGAATGCTTTGTAACGGATAGACAAAGGTGATAATGTATCTAAACTGGAAATGGAGGAGTGGCCGAGCGGTTCTAGGCGCTTCAGTCTGGAACCGCGCGACCGCTACGGTCGCAGGTTCGAATCCTGCCTCGGGCATGGATGTGTGTGTTGTCCTTAGGTTAGTTAGGTTTAAGTAGTTGTAAGTTCTACGGGACGTATGACCTCAGATGTTGAGTCCCATAGTGCTCAGAGCCATTTGAACCATTTTGGCAACGGAACTGGGTGTTGGTAAAGCAACCATTTGTGATTGGAAGAAGAACCGAGTGAAGCTTGAACAGTCCTGTGCAACGTCTTCGAGAAAAACACTCCACATTCGGCAGACTTTGAAACAGTCCCAGTACGATAAAGTGGATGAAGCTCTTTTCCTTTGGTTTACGCAGGAAAGAGAAACGACAACTCCGTTGAGAGGAGAAGGCTGTTTACCTGAACAAGTTAATGAAAGGTGATGAGTCTTTTAGTGCGAGTACGGGTTGGCTGGACAGATTCAAAAAACGTCATTGAATCCGCCAGCTAACAATTAGTGGAGAGAAGCTTTCTTCTGACCATGATGCAGTGAAAGAATACTTGGGTGAGTTTGAAAAAATGATAAGAGAAGGAAAGTATTCTCCCCAACAAATTTATAACGCTGACGAGACTGGCCTTAATTGTAGGGCATTGCCAATAAAAAGCCTCGCATCAAAAGCAGAAGACCATGCTCCTGGTTTTAAAATGTACAAAGATCGTGTGACTTTATTAGCGTGCAGCAACGCTGCTGGTAATCACAAACTGCCTTTAATACTGATCGGCAAATCTGCTAGGCCCCGAGCTTTTAAAAACTGCCACATGAAGTTCTTGCCGTATACAACCAGAAAAAAGCACGGATGGATGGTAAGCTGTCAAAGGATGGTTTCGCGGTCAGTTTGTTCCCTCTGTTCCACTGTTTTCTAAGGAAAATCGTTTGCCTCCCTGTGCAGTTATTTTGATTGATCGAGTGCCATCTCAGCCCAGCACTGAGGAACTATGTGATCGAGAAATTGTGGCGAAGTTTTTGCCGCCGAATGTTACACCACTTCTACAGCCGATGGACCAGGGCGTACTGCTAGCATTAAAACTGATTTACAGAAAACAATTTTTAAGAGTGCTGATCCAAGATGATAGCACTCCTTTACTGGACAAAATGAAAAAGACCAATATGAAGGATGTTGTTTATTGGGCCGCTGAGGCATGGCAGAATATTTCAGAAAATACTCTGAGAAAATCGTGGAGAAAACTGTGGACATCTCTCGAATTTCAGGACAACCTATTTGAAAATGAAGAGGAAGATGTACTACAAATGATACAGACAATGCCTGGATGTGAAGAAGCTAGTGAAGGAGACGTAGATGAGTGGATGGCAGCGGATGGGGCACAACCTTACTGACGCTGATTTAGCTGCTGTTGTGACTCATGACCAGGAAGTAGTGGACTACTGTGACGGAAGTGACAACGAGCCTGAAAGTGATAAAGGAGAGCCGGTGCCACACAGTGACGCAGCAGAAGTTCTCGACCTCGCGTTACGTTATTTGGAGCACCAGCCCACTGATACACCTGCTGATTTCATGTTTAACAAAAGATGGCGCAACTATGTGTCATATAACAAACTGTCTTCATTACGCCAAAAAACAATGAGTTTTTGTCATCTAAAAAGTAGGGATAAAGTGTCCGCTGTATTTTAGTAAGTTTGATAGCTTTTCGTTCATTGTTATGCATTGTTTAAACCTGATGTTTTCTTGCCAATTTTTCTAATACATATTTACTATACTGTGTAAATTACAATAGTGTGTATGTACAGCAGTTTGCTATACTTAGACTAACATTCTTAATGTTCGGATTAAACGAACGTTCGGATTACCAGGGTTCGGATTAGCGGGACTCTGCTGTAATTGTAGGTCCATCCAACTGTGGCAAGACACATGTTCTCATGTCGCTGCTAACACATCCAGATGGAGTCCGCTTTGAGCATGTATGGGTATTTTCAAAAACACTGTTTCAGCCCAAATACCATCTATTACAGGAGATTCTGCAGGGTGTGACATACGCGACATTCAATGAGAGCAAAGATATCCCTCCACCAGAAAAAGTAAAGCCAAATACAGTGTTCATATTTGACGATGTTGTTGTGGGAAACCAAGATCAAGGTAGGCGATATTTCTGTTTCTGTCGCCATATGGCTGTTGATGTATCTTATCTGAGTAAGACATATTCCAGAATCCCAAAACAGCTGGTGAGGGATAATGCAAACCTAATTATAGCATTCAAAGAGGACAATCTGAATTTCAAACACATTTACCAGGCTCATGTAGGAACCGACATGTTGTTCAATGATTTTGTAAAGATATGCGCAGATTGCTGGAACCACAGTATGGGTTTCTCCTTACTGATAAAACAAGAAAACTGAATGATGGTAGGTACAGACGGAACTTCCAGGAGTTGCTATATATACAGCCATGCAAAGACTTTAGTACATCAGTACACGCATCACCATGGATAAATTCGCACGCATGCCGGGAGCTCAGTTTGGTAGGAAGGGTGTACATAGACAAAACATTCGCTTGCACGTGGACGCGAAAATTCAAACTCTCGAACATAAGGTTGGAGCTGTACGCAAGGTACTAGAGACGTATTGTCAAACTCTTCTGAGGCTGAACAATACACTGAATGATCGGGTTAATGCAACCGAGAAGAGAGAAGAAAGTAAACAGTTTAACTGGAGGGGGAATAGCTGTCACTGAGAACGGGACAGTGTACGAACGGGTTAACGCAATTGAAAAGCAGATAGGCAACTTAACTGAAGGGAAAATAGCTGTTGCCGAGAACAGTGACTAGCATAAGAAGAAGAAGAGCGGATATATACAACCTCACGCTGCACAGAAGTCCGATTAGTATACACCGAGAAGTTCACTAAGCATAAAGTCATCGATGCACGGAAGGTCGTTCGCGACAAGTTACGGTTGCTGAGGTTAGGCCATTTGAAGCAAGAGCTGACACTGCGATAAACCTTTAACCCAGTTACTGAATCTGTCGATGAACCCTCAGCGAAATTCCGCTACGACGACGATGACGCTATTGCCGATTTCATTAACCGTCACAGCGACGCTAGGATAGACAAAACATTCGGTATTAGTGGTGAGAAACCATACATGTTCGGCACAAAGCCTATAACTTTAAATGAAAAAACGATACAAATCGACGATAAACAATTTAAAAGAACACCCAGTCTACTGAACCTTATTTTCCTAAGACCCACAAAAACTGTAAATAATTCGCCTTAGATCTGGTAATGTTTCGCGAAATAATGCTTTTAACTGATTTACATAAGAATGCAAAAAGCCGAAGCAATGTGAAATACAGATCCCTTTAAGAACTATTTTGGATGGTGAAAAAATAGCAGTGGCGCATGATACATGCAGCATAAAAGAGTGAGCAATCGACGCCCGCAGTGTATGTATATTACGACGACGCCATTGAGCTAATAGACAGCCTACGACTGCTCATGGCATCAACTGCCGCTTGTAATATAGCTCATTCGAATGAAGTTTTTTCAATAATTTCTGAGCTTAGAGAGACAGGCATCATCGAATAAGTAGTTAGACAACTGCACAAACCAGCAAACGACCTGTGGCAGGCGGATCTTGTCGACATGAGGGAATATTCAAGTGTGAATAACGGATTCAAATATATTTTAATGGTCATTGATACTTAATATAAATATGCCTGGGCATTACCTGTGACAGCGAAAACAGGAAAGGAAGTCGCGCATGTGTTTGATGGAGTGCTGCTGACGGGGACAAATCGAAGCCCAGACAACCTTCCAACAGATCACGGCGCTGAGTTTTTCAATAAATATGTCAAGGCTGTGATGGAATGGTATGGAATACATCACTACTCGATGTTCATCCACCTGAAGGCGAGTATCGTGGAACGTCTGAACATTACAGTGAAAACCCAGATGTGGATGCAATTCATCTTCGTGTTTCACGCAGATGGATCGATATCCACCCGCAAATAATTGCACAGTATAATTGAACCAAACATCGCACAATAACAATGAGACCAATCGATGTTCGTGATATTTTCGTATTTATTTGGCTGCCTGTAGACAACTGTTGTGTTGTATAGGCATCGTTAGATGGTTATACAAATGGTTATACATAAGGTCAGTAGTTACATAGTTATACAGATTCTGGTACAAATGATTACACAAAAGTTAACATATGGTATATGATTATATAAAAGGTCAGTATGGTTGTATGACATAAATTAGTTTCTTTGATCACACTCACATTTATAATAATAGAGAATCATATTTTTTCATCATGTAGGAATTCACTTATGCTATAGAATGTTTTCTCTTTCAACCATGTCTGTACCACCATTTTAAATCTATTCTCATGCAATTCCCTCGTTCCATGTGATGTATTGTTGTAAAATGTTTTGCCACCATGTAAAAAATTAGTCTGGATTTTACTCAAACGTGTCCAAGGAATGTCTAATAAGTTCCTATTTCTGGTTTCATATGAGTGCACATCTGACCTGCTTTCATACATGTGGGCATTCTCTTTGGCATGCATAATTGCTTTAAGTATGTATAGACTGGGAACTGTAAGAATTTTGTGCTCCATGAAGTACTGTCTGCAAGAAGTTAAATTGCTCACACCAAAAATACATCTAATGGCTTTCTTCTTCCAGAGGGAAACATCTTTTGCCCCAGCAGAGTTTCCCCAAAGAGGCATTCCATAATACAGATGAGTATGGAAAAAGGCATGGTATGCCATAAGTATGCACTCCTTACTGACACAATCCTTCAGTTTTCTAAGGAGATATACAGTGTGATACAAAAAGGTACGGCCAAACTTTCAGGAAACATTCCTCACACACAAAGAAAGAAAATATGTTATGTGCACATGTGTACGGAAACACTTACTTTCCATGTTAGAGCTCATTTTATTACTTCTCTTCAAATCACATTAATCACGGAATGGAAACACAGAGCAACAGAACGTACCAGCGTGACTTCAAACACTTTGTTACAGGAAATGTTCAAAATGTCCTCCGTTAGCCAGGATACATGCATCCACCCTCCGTCGGATGGAATTCCTGATGCACTGATGCAGCCCTGGAGAATGGCGTATTGTATCACAGCCGTCCACAATACGAGCACGAAGACTCTCTACATTTGGTACCGGGTGTGCGTAGACAAGAGCTTTCAAATGCCCCCATAAATGAAAGTCAAGAGGGTTGAGGTCAGGAGAGCGTGGAGGCCATGGAATTGGTCCGCCTCTACCAATCCATCGGTCACCGAATCTGTTGTTGAGAAGTGTACAAACACTTCGACTGAAATGTGCAGGAGCTCCATCGTGCATGAACCACATGTTGTGTCGTACTTGTAAAGGCACATGTTCTAGCAGCACAGGTAGAGTATCCCGTATGAAATCATAGTAATGTGCTCCATTGAGCGTAGGTGGAAGAACATACTGACGAAACTAAAATGAGCTCTAACATGGAAATTAAGCGTTTCCGGACACGTGTCCACATAACGTCTTTTCTTTATTTGTGTGTGAGGAATGTTTCCTGAAAGTTTGGCCCTACCTTTTTTCAACACCCTGTAGAACTCTTGCCAACTTACTGCACAGCTTTTCTGTGTGCGTATTCCAGCACAGTTTGGTATCAAGATGAATGCCAAGCAGTTTTACTGAATGTCTGAGTTCATTAGGTCCATCATTAATATCTCTAAGGGAAAAAGAGGATGTGTTCAGTGTTATTGCTATACTATTTTAAGAACTATAAATAAATAATACTACAAATGCTTACCTATTTCATTTCTTTCTTCTGCTTCCACATTTCTCTGTCGGTCTCCGACAAGCATTTAACATACACTCGTCTATGCATCTTGTTTCTTATAACGATTTTTATAATCAGTGTGGCGAACATCATAAAACAGTTCAGCTTTTCAACCTCCATTATAAGCACTTGACTGTGAATAAACTCCATTGTGAGTATCGGACTACCCACGCGTACTAATGGGAAGGTAAAGCAACCCCCAACAACCGTGGCCACTGGTAGTCGATGGCCACAACACTGTGTTATTTAACGCACATGTAGCCGCTACAAGTTGCGTCTTCAGACGTAAGAAAATGGGCCCGGACCCATCCGTCTGCGGTACGACCTTGGGAACACGCCTATCCTTATATTAAATGCTCTGAGTAACCGGATATCACCCACTGGGATTTTTTGTGATCTCTCAAAGACTTTTGATTGTGTAAATCTTGGAATACTTCTAGATAAGCTCAAGTATTAATGGGACAGCGCTCAAATCGTTTAAATCATACCTAACTGGAAGAGTGAAGAAAGTTCAAATAAGCAGTTCACATAATATGCAAAAAATAGGTGACTTCTAGATAAGCTCAAGTATTAATGGGACAGCGCTCAAATCGTTTAAATCATACCTAACTGGAAGAGTGAAGAAAGTTCAAATAAGCAGTTCACATAATATGCAAAAAATAGGTGATTTCTCAAACTGGGGAACAGTCAAGAATGGGGTGCCTCAAGGTTCGGTCTTGGGTCCTCTGCTGTTCTTAACATATATTAATGACTTGCCATTCTATATTCACGAAGATGCAAAGCTGGTACTTTTTGCCGATGATACAATATAGCTATCACACCCAACAGACAAGAATTAACTGGTGAAATTGTAAACGATGTTTTTCAGAAAATCATTAAGTGGTTCTCTGCAAATGGGCTCCATTAAACTTTGACAAAACACAGTATATACAGTTCCATACAGTAAATGGAATGACACCAGTAATAAATATAGACTTCGATCAGAAATTGGTAGCTAAGGTAGAATATTCAAAATTTCTAGCTTTATGCATTGATGAGGGGTTGAACTGGAAAAAGGTCTGCTGAAAAGTTTGAGTTCAGCTGCTTATGCTATTAGGGTCATTGCAAATTTTTGCGATATACATCTCAGTAAATTAGCTTGTTGTTGTTGTTGTGGTCTTCAGTCCTGACACTGGTTTGATGCAGCTCTCCATGCTACCCTATCCTGTGCAAGCTTCTTCATCTCCCAGTACTTACTGCAACCTACATCCTTCTGTATCTGCTTAGTGTATTCATCTCTTGGTCTCCCTCTATGATTTTTACCCTCCACGCTGCCCTCCAATGCTAAATGTGTGATCCCTTGATGCCTCAGAACATGTCCTACTAACTGTTCCCTTCTTTTTGTCAAGTTGTGCCACAAACTCCTCTTCTCCCCAACTCTATTCAATACTTCATCATTAGTTATGTGATCTACCCATCTAATCTTCAGCATTCTTCTGTAGCACCACATTTCGAAAGCTTCTATTCTCTCCTTGTCCAAACTATTTATCGTCCATGTTTCACTTCCATACATGGCTACACTCCATACAAGTACTTTCAGAAACGACTTCCTGACACTTAAATCTATACTCGATGTTAACAAATTCCTCTTCTTCAAAAACGCTTTCCTTGTCATTGCCAGTCTACATTTTATATCCTCTCTACTTCGACCATCATCAGTTATTTTGCTCCCCAAATAGCAAAACTCCTTTATTACTTTAAGTGTCTCATTTCCTAATCTAATTCCCTCAGCATCACGCGACTTAATTCGACTACATTCCATTATCCTCGTTCTGCTTTTGTTGATGTTCATCTTATATCCTCCTTTCAAGAGACTGTCCATTCTGTTCAACTGCTCTTGCAAGTCCTTTGCTGTCTCTGATAGAATTACAATGTCATCGGCAAACCTCAAAGTTTTTATTTCTTCTCCATGGATTTTAATACCTACCCCGAATTATTCTTTTGTTTCCTTTACTGCTTGCTCAATACACAGATTGAATAACATTGGGGAGAGGCTACAACCCTGTCTCACTCTCTTCCCAACCACTGCTTCCCTTTCATGCCCCTCGACTCTTACAACTGCCATCTGGTTTCTGTACAAATTGTAAACAGACTTTCACTCCCTGTATTTTACCCCCCCCCCCCCCCACCTTTAGAATTTGAAAGAGAGTATTCCAGTCAACATTGTCAAAAGCTTTCTCTAAGTCTACAAATGCTAGAAATGTAGGTTTGCCTTTCCTTAATCTTTCTTCTAACATAAGTCGTAAGGTCAGTATTGCCTCACGTGTTCCAATATTTCTACGGAATCCAAGCTGATTTTCCCCGAGGTCGGCTTCTACCAGTTTTTCCATTCGTCTGTAAAGAATTCGTGTTAGTATTTTGCAGCTGTGACTTATTAAACTGATTGCTCGGTAATTTTCACATCTGTCAACACCTGCTTTCTTTGGGATGGCAATTATTATATTCTTCTTGAAGTCTGAGGGTATTTCGCCTGTCTCATGCATCTTGCTCACCAGATGGTAGAGTTTTGTCAGGACTGGCTCTCCCAAGGCCGTCAGTAGTTCTAATGGAATGTTGTCTACTCCCTGCGCCTTGTTTCGACTCAGGTCTTTCAGTGCTGTGTGAAACTCTTCACGCAGTATCTTATCTCCCATTTCATCTTCATTTTCATCCTCTTCCATTTCCATAATATTGTCCTCAAGTACATCGCCCTTGTATAGACCCTCTACATACTCCTTCCACCTTTCTTCTTTCCCTTCTTTTCTTATAACTGTGTTTCGATCTGAGCTGTTGATATTCATACAAGTGGTTCTCTTTTCTCCAAAGGTCTCTTTAATTTTCCTGTAGGCAGTATCTATCTTACCCCTCGTGAGATAAGCCTCTACATCCTTACATTTGTCCTCTAGCCATCCCTGCTTAGCCATTTTGCACTTCCTGTCGATCCCATTTTTGAGGCGTTTGTATTCCTTTTTGCCTGCTTCATTTACTGCATTTTTATATTTTCTCCGTTCATCAGTTAAATTCAATATTTCTTCTCTTACCCAAGGATTTCTACTAGCCCTCGTCTTTTTACCTACTTGATCCTGTGCTGCCTTCACTACTTCATCCCTCAGAGCTACCCATTCTTCTTCTACTGTACTTCTTTCCCCCATTCCTGTCAATTGTTCCCTTATGCTCTCCCTGAAACTTTCTACAACCTCTGGTTCTTTCAGTTTATCCAGGTCCCATCTCCTTAAATTCCCACCTTTTTGCAGTTTCTTCAGTTTTAATCTACAGTTCATAACCAATAGATTGTGGTCAGAGTTCACATCTGCCCCTGAGATGTCTTACAATTTAAAACCTGGCTCCTAAATATCTGTCTTACCATTATATAATCTATCTGATACCTTCTAGTATCTCCAATATTCTTCCATGTATACAACCTCCTTTCATGATTCTTGAACCAAGTGTTGGCTGTGTTTAACTTATGCTCTGTGCAAAACTCTACGAGGCGGCTTCCTCTTTCATTTCTTAGCCCCAATCCATATTCACCTACTACGTTTCCTTCTCTTCCTTTTCCTACTCTCGAATTCCAGTCACCCATGGCTATTAAATTTTCGTCTCCCTTCACTACCTGAATAATTTCTTTTATCTCATCATACATTTCATCAATTTCTTCATGATCTGCAGAGCTAGTTGGCATGTAAACTTGTACTACTGTAGTAGGCGTGGGCTTCTTGTCTATCTTGGCCACAATAATGCGTTCACTATGCTGTAAGTAGTAGCTTACCCACACTCCAATTTTTTTTATTCCTTATTAAAGCTACTCCTGATTTACCCCTATTTGATTTTGTATTTATCACCCTGTATTCACCTGACCAAAAGTCTTGTCCCTCCTGCCACCGAACTTAACTAATTCCCACTGTATCTAACTTTAACCTATCCATTTCCCTTTTTAAATTTTCTGACCTACCTGCCCGATTAAGGGATCTGACATTCCACGCTCCGATCTGTAGAACGCCAGTTTTCTTTTTCCTGATAATGACGTCCTCTTGAGTAGTCCCCGCCCAGAGATCCGAATGGGGGACTATTTTACGTCCGGAATATTTTACCCAAGAGGACGCCATCATCATTTAACCGTACAGTAAAGCTGCATGCCCTCGGGAAAAATTAAGGCCGTAGTTTCCCCTTGCTTTCAGCCGTTCTCAGTACCATCACAGCAAGGCCGTTTTGGTTAGTGTTACAAGGCAGGATTAGTCAATCATCTAGACTGTTGCCCCTGCAACTACTGAAAAGGCTGCTGCCCCTCTTCAGGAACCACACGTTTGTCTGGCCTCTCAACAAATACCCCTCCATTGTGGTTGCACCTACGGTACGGCCATCTGTATCGCTGAGGCACGTAAGCCTCTCCACCAACGGCAAGGTCTATGGTTCATGGGGGGTAAATTAGCTTACCACGCCTATTTTCATTCTCTGCTTTCGTATGGCATCATACTCTGGGGTAAAAGAGTGTTCATTGCACAAAAGCGTGTAATCAGAATAATTGCTGGAGCGCATCCAAGATCATCCTGCAGACACTTATTTAAAGAGCTAGAGATCCTCACTGTAGCCTCACAATATATATATATATATATATATATATATATATATATATATTCACTTACGAAATTTGTTATTAACAGTCCGAACGAATTCAAAAGTAATAGCAGTGTACATGGCTACAACACTAGGACAAAGGATGATCTTCACTACTCAAGGTTAAATCTAACTTTGGCTCAGAAGGAGGTAAAGTATGCTGCCACAAAAGTCTTTGGTCACTTACCATTGCATCATAAGTCTGACAGATAGCCATATAGCAATTCAAAGGAAATTAAAAGAATTTCTTAATGGCAACTCCTTATACTCAATAGATGAATTTATGGGTATAGTAAGTGGGTAATTCCCCCCCCCCCCCACCAGCCCCCAAAAAAAAATAAAAATATTAAGTGTCATGTAATATTTTGTGTAATGTAATATCTTGTATAGATACCTTTTATTAACCTGACACGTTCCACATCATTACGAAGTGTCGTATTCATGATCTATGGAACAAGTACTCATCTAATCTACAATGTGCATTAATATCCGTACCATGTAATCACGTCATATACCACAGCGCTGGGTCCGTATTTCTTGCATTATTTATCGCACGAAAGTTGCGTTAACAATCGCCGATGTACCTGAGCCTAAGGTTACGTTCACAGTGGCAGCGACAACGGTCGTCAGATGCCACGGCCAGAGGTCGCCCGATAACATCGGCCGACAGCCTGGCCACAGCGCGTCCGATCTCCCTCTTCAGTGTTTGATGGGGCCAAGGAGAGGTTTGATTTTAACCTTCAAGGATGAGATGAATACCACAACATCTCTGTGTGCTTGGAGACGAGTGCTACAATGGGGCTTTTGCTATTAAAAAGATGCCGAATGCATGTGCATGAGCTATATATCTGTCTTGAAAAGAACGTGGCGAGTACTGTATCCTCTGCCCTTAGTTTCTGGAATTAACAGACACGTTTTACAAACATATTACATGAATGAGAAATTTTCTGTTACTTACTCCAGATAATTCGTAGTAGCCTTGAAAAGCATAATTAAAACACCCTGTTTTGCTGAATTTATTTTAAGTTGTGCAGACATACGTTAATTAACCTTCAGCGGCTGTCATTCAGAATACTCGTGAAAGACAAACATAAAACTTCGAATAAGATACTCTGAACACCTAAACCACTGAAAAGTGGAAAAGGATATCCCACATTTGCAAACCACTTCATGTAAGAGAATCACCATCCTACTGGCACAAAAACACCACTAAGCTGAAGTAATAATTTCTAGGCAATTAATGTACACCTATTACAACCCACAACAGTTTCACTGCAGCGACTTTAAGACACCATCCCTTTCAAGTGAACAAATTATTTTTGAGGTTAAATTTCCAACACAAATTTTGCCTGCTTGTGATTCGCAATAAACCTGCGATTTCAGTCCATATATTCTGAATTATATCCAGATTATATATGTCATCCTCAGGATAACACAATCTCCTTCTTTGAATGAAATTGTCAGTTTTCACAGTCTATATTTCGTGTTACGTCAGCCAGTATTACTTAAGAAAACGAACTGATTTGAATTTAGGCCGGCCGGAGTGGCCGAGCGGTTCTAGGCGCTACAGTCTGAAACCGCGCGACGCTACGGTCGCACGTTCGCATCCTGCCTCGGGCATGGATGTGTGTGATGTCCTTAGGTTAGTTAGGTTTAAGTAGTTCTACGTTCAAGGGGACTGATGACCTCAGAAGTTAAGTCCCATAGTGCTCATAGCCATTTGAACCATTTTTTTGATTTGTATTTCATCGGTTTTCGTCCTAAGTCTGTACGTTCGATCAGCTACATTGTGATTGTGCACATAGTAGCGTATTGATTTTAAAAATGGCTCTGAGCACTATGGGACTTAACTTCTGAGGTCATCAGTCTCCTAGAACTTAGAACTACGTAAACCTAACTAACCTAAGGACATCACACACATCCATGCCCGAGGCAGGATTCGATCCTGCGACCGTAGCGGTAACGCGGTTCCAGACTGTAGCGACTAGAACCGCACGGCCACCCCGGCCGGCTGATTTTAAAAGATCAGACATATTCGTCCGATGTCGGTAGTCAGCGGAATCCACCGATATCGGCGCCACTGTGATCGCAGCCTAAGGCTAAATGTTCGTCTTTTAATGCAAATTTTGTGCGACAAATAAGGCAAAGCACATGGACCCAGTGTTGTAGTATATGACGTGGCTACACGGTGCGGAAATTAACGCAGAACAGAAATAGTCCAGACAGTAATAGGCGGAAGATGAGCTGACCTGAACAGTATATTGACAGTCTTTTAAATATGTACGTGTAAGTTCATGGACACTGTGGAAGTTGGAAGTGCATCCAGAAGAGCCAGGAAAGTATATATTTTCATAACTTAACGAGAAGAGTCAGAAATATTTTAACCACTTGTGACAGATGTCAACATGTAAAAGTCAACAACAAAACTAGCAGAGGACTCAACAGAATACCATCCCAAAGAAAGAGATGGAACTAGTAGACATTGATTTATATGGGCAAATACCAAATGCAAAATGAGGGTACAGTCATGTCTTTGTTAGGGTAGATCTCTTTTTCAGAATTCATAAACTTCTAATCTATAAGAGAGCAGCCATAAAAGTGTGGGGGGTAGAAACTCCGTGGAGTTGTCCGGAACAGTATCACTGCCCTGAGTTAGCTCATCTAACCTCAACGGACCTTCAATTAGTTCACTCTGATGAGTGTTTGTGACAACATGCTTTGTACCTTGTAGAACAATAAAATATATTTAAATGGAATCATACGACCTGTTAATTGTTATTATATGTAACTACTATCATCATTGCTGTACTTCCTACGTAGTGCCCCAGAAATTTCAACCACGCTGCATTTAAAATGTAAAATTCCCCACACCAGTCTGTTGTCCTACAATGCAGCAGCTCCCTTCAGCTCAACCATTTCCTACTCTGAGGGACATCAATCTCGCCTCATTGTCAAGCCTGTGAATTCCATGAACTTTCCGTGCTTCAGTATGGTACAATTTCGCCAAAACCTGGGCAAAGTATCCAATTCAGCAGTGTGTAGTGAACCGATGACAATGCTTCCATTGTTTCCACATCTACCACGCCAAACTCACGTCACTTCACACCAAATTGGCCAATGAAATATTTTGATTTCCCAGTGTGCCTTATCAGTGACAGCATTGTAATGATGCCAGGTTGCTATTTGCCTAGAAATTCGGCTATGACAGTGAATGTGATTCCAGCTGAAGAATGGCTTCCTGCTGTACCATTTCTTAGTACAAATAGTACTTGAGCTCCCATGTGGGAAATAATGACACTTATCCCCATATACACTCTTTAAGTCCAAACCAATTTACAACAATTTACTGCCTCATGGACAAAATAATATGGGTTCAAGTGATATTCCTGGACATCAAAGCAAACTACCCGACACATACTATGTTTTCATACAGCATTCGCCCATATCATCTGCATCGCAATTGCTGCCACGTCACCTGAGTAACATCACATCTCCACCCCTCACCCACGTTCACATGTATCCACTAGCGCTACACATGATGCTCACACACTGCAACTACTCTATGCATGTGTAACGTCCAGATTCAACAAACTGCCTTAATAGATTCATTACCTCATGAGCATACCATGTACTCACAGCATCCAGCAGCTCCCGTGCACCTGCCGGTCACGCCCACCTCCACACTTGGCTCATGTCTATTGCAACGCATATTCATTTATCCCCTCATGACACAATCCGTCTGAACGCTTCCATACCTGCCACACATATTGTGCCACATTTCTCTTTCCTATGTTATGATGCGCTGCTTCCCAATGCTTCCATGCCTACTGTGCCTACAGTGCTGTGTATCTCTTTGCCACTTTATGATGCGCTACTCCATGACACCTCTGCTCATGCTGCATCTACCGTGTCAGCCAGTGCTTACCTCATGTTGCTGCCAGCCTCACATAACCATGACCCTTATCATTCTGCATATCCTCAGCAAGACTCCATCTGTTGAACATGGACTCGCCTACGCTGTGGTTCACTCTTAGTGAGTGCATAATGCAGTCCACAGGCATCACTGAGGACATTGACAAATTTGCAGTACTTCTTAAGCACCTCAGTGATAACGCCGATCCCATTAGTGACTTTCTGCTTGATGTCCACACACAAACAAACAAATACAAGCCTGTCAAGGCCCTACTGTTTCAACATCTATCCCACTCAGCAGAGGAACACCTTCATCTAGTGATAACTGAACCTCACTCTATCGCAGAAGGCCTTTCACACTGTGGCACAAGCTTCACCTGGAAACTGATATGAGCCTACCCTGGATTATGCCCTGTGGAATTTGTGACTATTAAAACTGCTGGAGAGCATTCAATCAGCGATGCTCATGTACAAGGATGCTTCACCATATTTCAAACTATGCATGGCTGACAGAATGTTAGCACTTGCACAGAGCTGCCTCTTCATTAATTCTCATTGTAAATGCGCTACAGCTGACAGCATCCCCACCTAAATTGTGGCAACAAAAGAACCCAGCTGAGCCTAGCCAACACACTGCCTGTGATCTTGGTCACCACTGTGCACTTCCTACCACGCAGAAGCCAGCCACCCAACGTCTACTGGACTCGCTGAACCTTACATTCACTACTGCTCCATGAGGTTTTCTGGGTGCCAAACATAAAAAAATGCCTACAGTGCAGACTATCACTGGTGCGCCTCCGCCCAGTCGCTGATCCTTACCTGCCAATAAAAACAGTGCGGGTCGGCTGGGCACTACACACGCTAGCATGCTCTGCCTCTGCTGGTTCCACCCTCACTTTAGCTCTGACACACTACGTTGCATACAGCCTTGTTCATACCCAAACTGATCTCACGGCCTGGTACCAGTGCATCAGGTCACTCGTCCACTTCAGGTCTCCTCAAATAATCACTTTTAACACCATCTGCTGGTCTCATCTACCCAGATGGCTCTCGCCTCTTTGTTTAAGATGCACAACTAAATTCTTTCCTTCTAATCAACAGAGCTGATGTCAGCTGATTACACACTCTCTCACTCCTGCTACATTTTCACCTTCACCCATGCAACTTTGCACAGCTGATGACTGGGATACTGGTGGTTGGCACCACCTCCATCACTCTCGATCTTGGAAACCACACACCTATGCCCTGGAAGTTCTTGGTGGCTGAAATGGTGGAACCCATCTTAGTAGTTGACTTCCTCAGGCCTTACTGTTTACTCCCAGACCTGAACTGTGCTCTGCTCCTGCACCACGATGGCCAACAGCTGATCAGCAGCAAGTCCAGTGACTCGCTTCCTGCGAATGATATGCCATCATGTCCTACTTCACAGTCAGAGACGCCCCTCGATGTTATCTTGAAATGCCAAATGCTTACTGGTGAGCTCCACATGACATATGTCATGCACTCTGAATTGTGGTGTTCCAACTGAGATATGCGAGCAGCCAATGACATTCTCCATTTATGCATCGTCAAGACATTTAGTGAGCATCATACAGCACAACAACAACTCGCTGTTCTGCCACATCTACACCCATTGCCTGATGATGAAAACATTGCGTCGGCCTCGAAACAGTTCATTCAAGTTCCATTACCTAAATGTTCTCGCCCAACCACACCCAGTGTTACTGACAGTGCCTCTGCGACCAGGTTGTCTGTTGATGATGGTGTTACAATAACACCTATCACTATGTCCTCAGATCCCACATCACGCCGGTCCATCTGGCCACAGACTATTTGTACCATCTCTGACAGGGTAGTTCACTGCATCAACAACGACCCCAGCCTGCTAGTCTGCCATCATCTTCGTTTCCTACCTCTCAACAAACTGAAAGCGGCAAAAGCCACCATGGACAAACTCTTGCATGCTGGTATTGTACAGAGCCATCCAACAGTGCCTGGGCTTCTCCTATCAAGCTCGCTGTTCGTTTTTGGAACACAACCTACGACCAGCTTAGAGACAGAAGTGATGACACTTTCTGTTGGACGTGACCATTATTTTGCAGGACAATGCTCAAGCACGTACAGTGCAAGCTGTTACTGATTTGTTTGACTGATGGGGCTGCTAAGTGCTGTGCCACCTACTGCATGCCCCTGACTTAAGCCCTCGTAAGTTCAACTCGATTTCTAAACTGGAGGAAACACTTCATAGCATTCACTTCAGAACTGCGACAAATTCGTCAGGTAATAGACTGTGTCGCTCGAGCAGTTAACACAACTGGCACTACTAAGAGTCTCCTACGACTTCCACATCGCTGGCAATGGGTTATACACAATTCTGGTGACTACTCTGAAGGTCAGTAAAATTTTGAAACACGTATCTATTTTGCACGAGCTGTAAATAAATAATTGCCATTATTAAAGTGCCGACCCTCGTACTTGGCGACTGTTTGGCGATTATCTGTACTTCAACGCCCTGATTGTAATAGACAGCTGCCCTGTACTGAACTTACAAGACTTCGCACATGAACTTGCTGGTTCAAAAAATGGTTCAAATGGCTCTGAGCACTACGCGACTTAACCTCTGAGGTCACACGTCGCCTAGAACTTAGAACTAATTAAACCTAACTAACCTAAGTACATCACACACATCCATGACCGAGGCAGGATTCAAACCTGCGACCGTAGCGGTCGCGCGGTTCCTGACTTTAGCGCCTAGAACCGCACGGCCACTCCAGCCGGCCGAACTTGCTGGTACTACCATAGTCAGTGTTACTGAATGTAAAAGGATCTATTTTCGGATACCTATGGCTGATGAGGATATACCAAAAATTACAATAATCACGTCATTCGGTCGTTTTTATTTTTTATTTATGACTTACAGGTTAAAAAAGGCGGCTCGGACCTGGCAGAGGTTTACTGACAGCCTGCTATTTAATATCTGTTATGCTTACCTAGTTGACGTGATAATTTTCTCGCAGTTTCCTGATGGACATGAGATTCATTTACGCACCATGTTGGGCAAGTTAGTGGCACAATTAATAACAACATACGACAACTGCAGTAACTGTGTCAACTTCGTTCGACATTTGGTTGACACTTTGGGGATATGCCCCACGCTGGAGAAAAGAAACAAATTTGCCTCGTCCCTCATCCCTTGGACCATCAACACCTACAAAGTTTCCTCGGAGTCATTAATTTTTACAGGCATCCCGGCAAACGAGCATGACGTGGACGCCTGAAATGAAAACGGCCTTCGAAAAGTTTAAATCTGACCTCACACAAATTGTCACCCTCGCCCTTCCGTCGCTGGACGCACACCTCGTCATCTACATCTACATCTACATCTACATCTACATGGATACTTTGCAAATCACATTTAAGTGCCTGGCAGGGGGTTCATCGAACCACCTATACAATTCTCTAGTATTCCAACGTCGTATATTGCGTGGAAAGAACGAACACCTATATCTTTCCGTACGGGCTCTGATTTCCCTTATTTTATCGTGGTGATCGTTTCTCTCTATGTAGGTCGGTGTCAACAAAATATTTTCGCGTTCGGAGGAGAAAGTTGGAGATTGGAATTTCGTGAGAAGATTCCGTCGCAACGAAAAACGCCTTTCTTTTAATGTTGTCCAGCCCAAATCCTGTATCATTTCAGTCACGCTCTCTCCCATATTTCTTGATAATACAAAACGTGCTGCCCGCTTTGAACTTTTTCGATGTACTCCGTCAGTCCTATCTGGTAAGGATCCCACACCGTGCAGCAATATTCTAAAAGAGGAGCGACAAGCGTAGTGTAGGTAGTCTCCTTAGTAGATCTGTTACATTTTCTAAGTGTCCTGCCAATAAAACTCAGTCTTTGGTTAGCCTACCCCACACATTTTCTGTGTGCTCCTTCCAATTGAAGTTGTTCGTAATTGTAATGCCTTGGTATTTAGTTGAATGTACGGCCTTTAGATTTGACTGATTTATCGTGTAACCGAAGTTTAACGAATTCCTTTTAGCACTAATGTGAATGACCTCACACTTTTCGTTATTTAGGGTCAACTGCCAATTTTCGCACCATTCAGATATCTTTTCTAAATCGTTTCGCAATTTTTTTTGATCTTCTGATGACTTTATTAGTCGATAAACGACAGCGTCATCTGCAAACAACCGAAGACGGCTGCTCAGATTGTCTCCCAAACCGTTTATATAAATAAGTAACAGCAAAGGGCCTATAACACAACCTTGTTCAACGCCAGAAATCACTTCTGTTTTACTCGATGACTTTCCGTCAGTTACTACGAACTGTGACCTTTCTGACAGGAAGTCACAAATCCAATCTCATAACTGAGACGATATTCCATAAGAACGCAATTTCACTACAACCTGCTTGTGTGGTACAGTGTCAAAAGCCTTCCGGAAATTCAGAAATACGGAATCGATTTGAAATCCCTTGTCAATAGCACACAACAATTCATACGAATAAAGAGCTAGTTGTGCTTCACAAGAACGCTGTTTTCTAAACCCATGTTGACTGTGTGTCAATAGACCGTTTTCTTCGAAGTATTCATAATGTTCGAACACAATATATGTTCCAAATCCTGCTGCATATCCACGGTGATGATATGGGCCAGTAATTATGTGAATTACTCCTATTACCTTTCTTGCATATTAGTGTGACCTGTGCAACTTTCCAGTCTTGGGTACTGATCTTTCGTCAAGCGACCGGTTGTGAATGCTTGTTGAGTATGGAGCTAATGCATACTCTGAAAGGAACCTAACTGGTATACAGTCTGGACCAGAAGACTTGCCTTTATTAAGTGATTAAAGTTGCTTCACTATTCCGAGGATATTTACTTCTACGTTACTCATGTTGGCAGCTGTTCTTGATTCGAATTCTGGAATATTTACTTCGTCTTCTTTTGTGAAGGCATTTTGGAAGGTTTTGTGAAGGCATTTAGGAAGGCTGTGTTTAGTAACCCTGCTTTGGCAGCACTGTCTTCGATAGTATCTCCATGGCTATTGCGCAGAGAAGGCTTTGATTGTTTCTTGCCCCTAACATACTTCACATACGAGCAGAATCCCTTTGGATTTTCTGCCAGGTTTCGAGACAAAGTTTCGTTGTGGAAAATGTTATAAGCATCTCGCATTGAAGTCCGCGCTAAATTTCGAGCTTCTGTAAAAGATCGCCAATATTGAGGACTTTGCGTCTGTTTAAATTTGACATGTTTGTTTCGTTGTTTCTTCAACAGTATTCTGACCGGTTTTGTGTACTAATTAGGATCAACTCCGTCGGTTGTTAATTTATTTGGTATAAATCTCTCAATCGCTGCCGATACTATTTCTTTGAATTCAAGCCACATCTGGTCTACACTTACATTATTAATTTGGAAGGAGTGGACATTGTCTCTCAGGAAGGCGTGAAGTGAATTTTTATCTGCTTTTTTGAATAGGTATATTTTTCGTTTATTTTTGGAGGATTTGGGGGTTACAATATTCAATCTCGCTACGACAACCCTGTGTTCGCTAATCCCTGTATCGGTTTTGATCCTCGTTTTTAGGATTGTTTGTTGCTAAGTGGTCAAGTGTGTTTTCACAACCGTTTACTATTCGTGTGGGCTCAGGAACTAACTGCTCGAAATAATTTTCAGAGAATGCGTCTAGCACAATTTCCGATGATGTTTTATGTGTACCTCCAGAATTAAAAACGTATTTTCGCCAACATATCGAAGGTAAATTAAAGCCATCACCAACTATAACCGTATGAGTCAGGTGCGAGTTGAAATCCAACTCAAGTTTTCTTTGAATCTTTCAGCAACTGTATCATCTGAATTGGGAGGTCGGTAAAAGAATCCAATTATCATTTCACTCCGGTTGCCAACTCACAGGAACTATCTACTTCAATTTCGCGACAAGATAATCTACTTCTAACGGCAACAAACACGCCACCGCCAATCGTGTTTAGCCTATCCTTTCGGAACACCGTTAGGTTCTTCGCAAAAATTTCGGCTGAGCTTCTTCTCTCGCTTTCAGTGCCTATAACGATTTGAGCATCAGTGCTTTCTATTAGCGCTTGGAGCTCTGGTACTTTCCCAACACAGCTACGACAATTTACAACTGTTATACCTATGGCTCCTTTATCTACGTTCTTCCTGTGTTCACCGTGCACCCTCTGTGACTGAAGCCCTTCTTGTGTCTTCCCGAGACCCTCTAACCTAAAAGACCGCCCAGTCCACGCCACACAACCCCTGCTACCCTGTAGCCGCCTCCTGCGTATAGTGGACACCTGACCTATTCAGTGGAACACAAAACCCAACCATCCTTTGGCGCAAGTCGAGGAATCTGCAGCCTACATGGTCGCAGAACCGCCTGAGTCTCTGATTCAGACCCTCCACTCGGCTCTGTACCAGAGGTCCGCAATCGGTCCTGTCGTCTATGCTGCAAATGTGAGCTCTCCTTTCATCTTTCAAGCAAGACTGGCAGCCTTTACCACTTCTGTCAGCCACTCGAAGCCAGAGAGAATCTCTTCTGATCCAAAATGACACGCATCTTTGGTATTGACGTGAGCAACCACCTGTAGTTTGCTGCATCCTGTGCTCTTCATGTCATCCGGAAATATCCTTTCCACATCTGGAGTCACTCTACCCGGTATGCACACGGAGTGCACATTGGTTCTTTCCCTTCTTGGCAGCCATGTCCCTAAAGGACCCCATAACACGCCTAAAGCCGTCGGCACACGGGCCGTGCATTCCAACGTTGAGCGTTGAGTGTGCCGAGTCCACCGTGCTGCTGAACGCTCACAAACGATGCGACTCGTGCATACGGTACGCGCGACCCAGCGTGCTCACATGCGACGGCAGCGCGCTCCAGCGGCAGTTGTTGACTGCAGTTGACGCGCGCGAGCTAAATAACATATAGACAAGTGTTTACGAAACGAAGACGCCTAAACTGGCTGCTTTAGCTTTACTAGCAACTATCGATGACGAGAGGAGAGGTAGTTGCATTAACCACTGCACCAACCAGACACACTGTTTACCACAATTGCATGGACTGTCTCGCCATGCCTCCCATCTGACCAAAACCCCCGCCCATGTCTAAAAGAACAGACCATGCGGAATATGCCGCTATGATACATATTATGTAAACTGAAGGTAGATGGAGAGGAAAGGAAAGAAAAGGGAAGGAACCATTGATGGCAGCTGTATCGGGAGTTCATGCAGAATCAGCAGCAACAAGTGAAAACGTGTGTCACACAGTGATTCGATCAGGGATCTACTGTTTACTAGGAAATTGCATTAACCACTGCACCACCTGTACACAGTGTTTCTGGCAACTGGGCGAACTATCTTGCCCCCCTCCCCCTCCACCATGGCTGACCCACACTCCCACCAGAACCAGCCTATCAGCAGTCACTGTTCGTGTCCTCCACTCTCTCCATCTCTACTTTGAGATTTCTGCAGGACAAATGTAATTGTGCATCCACACTGAAGATGTGGATTCATTCTCTATTGAGGTAAATAAGTTAAATGAATGTATGGTGTCTGTTCTTTTGACATCTGTATAATTTATTCACCTTGATGGGCAACCAATTCACCACATTCAGAGCAGATGCACAATTATGTTCAAGCTTCTGCAGCAATCTGAAGATAATGTGCATGGAGGATATGATGGGGACTGTGGATAGGTGGTACTAGATGGGTGAGTAGCTTGGCTATGAGATACTGTGAGATAGTCATGCAACTGCAATAAACACTGTGATAAACACTTTGTCCAGGTGTTCAGCGGCAACCAATAGTAGACGTCTTCTCCAAATGATCAGGGTTAACTGTGTGGACCAATGGTTTACATCCCTCGACATTGTACAGCATGGGCAGTAAGTAAATGCTTACCACACCTCACACATCCCCTATGTGGCACAAGTTTCTGGTCCCGATTACCCTCACACGTCATAAGTTGATGACGATGGAATCCTTTGTCTGTACCGGGATGTTATTTAAAGTTCAGTATTCATCCTTGCCCTCCCACAGGAGGATGGTGGAGTGGGCTTATTCCATGTGCCAGACAGAGTTATGGCACTTTTTGTTAACTCCCGACTGAAAGTCTGGCGTCGCTGCCTGACGAGCCTAATCGGACCGTTTTTGCATGAATGCACGCCAGTCTCCATGTCAGTCCCAGTCATGTTATAAGACATTACAACCCCCTTTTATCACTTTCGACACTTCTTTCTTGAATTAAGTTACATCCTGCACTCCTTACCCCTTTATGTATACTCTGGACAAAGACTGTAGACGACACATTACAAATTTGTCGATCCCCCAACTTCATTGAACACGTTTCCCCAGATCACATGGCGTCGTGTGTGGTAAGCGCAACACGCTGGTTATATTGATATCAGCGTCCAGTCAGCCTGGTATATCACCATCAATGGCAAACAGGTCAACCAGTTTCATTTGCACCACATCCGCCTCACTGCACACCCACCTGCGTTTACTGTGGTGTGGAGGACACAGACGCTCCTCAGTTCTCATGTGGTCCATTGTCTGACGTCTGGAGGCTCGTGCAGCATATCTTAGCTTTCCTTACCCAACAGACACCTGCTCAGATCATTTTCCTGATGCTTTTATTCCTGGATGTGATTCACTATCCTGCACCAAAAGCTATTGCTGTGAATTGGACACGCTGCCATACGGTCCGCTACATTTTTGGCCCTGACGAGAATTCAGAACTAGGTTACTGGACGTACCTTAACGATCGACACTGTACACTTGTTCACAACCCCAGATACAACATGTTCTTTTCCAGTTTTCTACGGAGCGCCTTTCATGACCCGCCTTCCAGCCGAAACGTCCAAGCCATGAGATGCTGATACCTTTTTCCCGACATTATGTTCTGAAGCCACTACAAACAGAGTCTCCATTAAATTTTCGAGAAGACACATTTGGACGTTCCGCCAATCAGAAGGCGTTAGTGACTCCTGGAATTCTGGTACATAGACTAATTTAATTTAAAACATTTAAAAATGAAAAAAAACTAAATAAGTAAAAGAAAATAAAAATATATATACAGGGTATTCCATTGATTGTGACCGGTCCAAATATCTCACGAAATAAGCGTCAAACGAAAAAACTGCAAAGAACGAAGCTTGTCTTGCTTGAAGGGGGAAACCAGATGGCACTATGGTTGGCCCACTAGATGGCGCTGCCATAGGTCAAACGGATATCAACTGCGTTTGTTTAAATAGGAACCCCCATTTTTTTATTACATATTCGTGTAATATGTAAAGAAATATGAATGTTTTAGTTGAACCACTTTTTTCGCTTTGTGATAGATGGTGCTGTAATAGTCACAAACATATGGCTCACAATTTTAGACGAACAGTTGAGAACAGGTAGGTTTTTTAAATTAAAATACAGAACGTAGGTACGTTTGAACATTTTATTTCGGTTGTTCCAATGTGATACATGTACCTTTGTGAACTTATCATTTCTGAGAATGCATGCTGTTACAGCGTGATTACATATAAATATCACATTAATGCAATAAGTCTCCAAAATGATGTCGATCAACCTCAATGCATTTGGCAATACGTGTAACGACATTCCTCTCAACAGCGAGTAGTTCGTCTTCCGTAATTTCACACACGCATTGACAATGCGCTGACGTATGATGTCAGGCGTTGTCGGTGGATCACGGTAGCAAATATCCTACAGCTTTCCCCACAGAAAGAAATCCGGGGACGTCAGATCCTATGAACGTGCGGGCCATGGTATGATGCTTCGACGACCAATCCACCTGTCATGAAACATGCTATTCAATACTGCTTCAACCGCACGCGAGCTATGTGCCGGACATCCATTATGTTGGAAGTACATCGTCATTCTGTCATGCAGTGAAACATCTTGTAGTAACATCGGTAGAACATTATGTAGGAAATCAGCATACATTGCACCATTTAGATTGTCATCGATAAAATAGGGGCCAATTATCCTTCCTCCCATAATGCCGCACCATACATTAACCCGCCAAGGTCACTGATGTTCCACTTGTCGCCGCCATTGTGGATTTTCCGTTGCCCAATAGTGTATATTATGCCGATTTACGTTACCGCTGTTGGTGAATGACGCTTCGTCGCCAAATTGAACGCGTGCAAATATCTGTCATTGTCCCGTAATTTCTCTTCTGCCCAGTGGCAGAACTGTACACGACCTTCAAAGTCGTCACCATGCAATTCCTGGCGCATAGAAATATGGTACGTGTGCAATCGATGTTGATGCAGATGTGCGGATTAGCAAAATGGCTCTGAGCACTATGGGACTTAACTTCTGAGGTCATCAGCCCCCTAGAACGTAGAACTACTTAAACCTAACTAACCTAAGGACGCCACACACATCCATGCCTGAAGCAGGATTCGAACCTGCGACCGTAGCGGTTGCGCGGCTCCAGACTGTAGCGCCCAGAACCGCTCGGCCACTCCGGCCGGCGCGGATTAGCCACAACAGCAGCTAAAACACCTACTTGGGCATCATCATTTATTGCAGGTCGTGATTGACGTTTCACATGTGGCTGAACACTTCCTGTATCCTTAAATAACGTAACTATCTGGCGAACGGTCCAGACACTTGGATGAAGTCGTCTAGGATACCGAGCAGTATACATAGCACACGCCCGTTTGGCATTTTGATCATAATAGCCATACATTAACACGATATAGACCTTTTCTGCAATTGGTAAACGGTCCTTTTCAACGCGAGTAATGTATCACGAAGCAAATACTGTCCACACTGGCGGAATGTTATATGATACCACGTACTTATACGTTTGTGACTACTACAGTGCCATCTATCACAAAGCGAAAAAAATGGTCCAACTAAAACATTCATAATTCTTTATGTACTACACGAATAAGTAATTAAAATGGGGGTTCCTATTTTTAAAAAAACCAGTTGATGTCCGTTTGACCTAGGGCAGCGGGCCAACCATAGCGCCATCTGGTTTTCCCCTTCAAGCTATACGAGTTTCGTTCTTTGAAGTTTTTTCGTTTGACGCTTATTTCGTGAGATATTTGGCCCGGTCATTATCAATGGACCACCCTGTATCTAAGCATAAAGACAACAAAAAATAACATAAAAATGCAATAAAATAAACAAACAAAAACAAGCCCATACACAACTACTTTCATTTTCATCGCTACTCTCTATGTTCTTCCCCCTTACTTTTTTCTTTTCCTACACCCTTGTAGTAATAGGTTAGTTGTTTTGGGATAGGCCTAGATAGGCGCCAACGCCTGAAGAGGCGCATTTTTTTTTTGTTAGGGACAAGTGGCGATGGCAAGTAGATATTTTTGTAGTTTTCCCTTTCTTGTCCAGGGGCAAAAAAGAAAACAAATAAAGAAGGTGGCCCAGTTGTTACCACAACTGCCTAATAAGCAGGAGATCCCTTGTAGAATCCGAGTCTGGCACACACTTTCGCTCATTACCACTGAATCAACATTAAGTCCCAATTCACCTGACATCAATAGCTCCTTTTCTTTTCTTTGCTTCTACCCCCTCCACCTTCAGTTTACATAATATTTGTTACAGCTGCGGATTCCACTTAGTGTCTGTCATTTTGGTCATTTCTGAAAGAACAGTCACCATGCGTTCATATAACCGATTCGTATCCATCACCTTCAGTGCAGATGCACAGTTACGCACAAACTTCTGCAGGAATCTCAAAATAGCGAGCATGGAGGACATGGACAGGGACTGCATATAGGTGACACTGGGTGGGAGTGTGGTTTGGCCAGAAGGTGTGCCGAGATAGACTGTGTCGTCGTGATAAACACTGTGTGCGCGTGGTGCAGTTGATAATCCAACTGCCTAGTCAGCAGAACATTCCATGTTGAATTTTTCAGCGCATATTTTCGCTCATTGCCTCTGATTCTACATAAATTCCCAATGCAGCTGACATCAAAAGTCCCTTTACCTTCAATTTACATAATGTGTTTTACAGCTGCAGATCCCGCGTGGTGTCTGTCGTTTTCAATGTGTCCGAAAGAATGGAGACTACGCATTCATATAACTGATTCACTTGATAGGTAATGAGTCTTCTACCTTCAGTGTGGATGCACAATTACGTTCAGCCTTCTGCGGAAATCTAAGAGTAGCGAGCATGGATGACATGGAGGGGGACTGCAGTTAGGTGGCACTCCATGGCAGTGTGGGTCAGCCGGTATGTGTGCTGAGACAGCCACGCAGTCACGATGAACAATGTGTCTGGGTGGCGCAATTTCTAAAGCAAGTGCCTAGTAAGCAGCTGAGTCTTGGTTTGACTCACATTTTCTTTCATCACTGCTGATTCCGCATAAACCCCTAATGCAGCTGACATCAATAGTTTCTTTCCTTTCTCTTCTACATAATGTGTTTCACAGCTGCGAATTCTATGTGGTGTCTGTTCTTTCAGACATGTCCAAAGCAGTGTCGTAGCGTGAGGGGAGAATTTGAGACATAGTCTCCCCTGTATTTGTGCTTAAAAAAGATTCAATAGTAATTCGTAACAAAAATATAAATAACTTTCTGCTAAGAGCTCTAAATGTGACATCAGTCTTGTAGCCCGCGCCGCACCCTGGGTATTGGCGTATTTGCTTGCTTGAGACTCGACTGCTCTGCCTCCCTTCCCTTACCTTCCATTACCTGGCAGTGTGCGCCTGCGCCCCCTCCACTTCCTCTCTTCCACGAAGACCGGTGCGCTGCACTTGCTAGCAGGCATCGAGACTAGTCTCTGCCGCTTCTATGCAGGATTTTAACACAGAAGTGAACAGTCGCGCGGTTTGTGTTGATAGTCATTCTTGTGAAATTTTAGTGCATAATTTCGTTGTGTCACCAACATGAGTGAGCGTGCAACTGAACACCTTACAGAATTTTTATTAAAAACGCCTTTTTCTACATTAACATACCGTACGAATGAAAGTTCGAATTGAAGGACAAACGACCTACTCCTATACTCAGTGTAGTTTTTAAGTGAAGCCAAACAAAAACTCACTTTTCAGACAGCCTGGTACGAAAAGTATACTTGGCTGACTGCGATTGCAGTTAATAACAGATTATATTGTTATATATGTCTTCTGTTTGGTGGTGAAAAGGAATAGTCCAATGAGGGCATTTGTACAATAAAAAACTTTGACCGGAATGCACCAAAGCACCAGATATCAAAACATCACCTGCAGAACAAAGAATCATTTCTGTTATTGGGCAAAAGTAGAATTGAGCACGCCCTTTCTGAAGCCGCTCGGCTGACAGCAATAAAATACAACGAACAAGTTGTATCCAATAGGAGAGTATTGGCTTGTATTATTCGGGCAATTGTAATTCTTTGTAAACAAGAACTAACCTTTCGCGGCCATCGAGAGGATGAATCCTCCAGCTACAAAGATAACTATCTGGAATTGTTGGATTTACTAGCTCAAGGAGAGCAGTTAATCCAAGACCATTTGTCATCTCTTCAACCTTTAAAGGAACTTCTCCAGATATACAGAATGATGTAATAGAAATGATAACTCTGGCAGTTAATGAGAAAATAAGGTCTGAAATTCAGAACTGCAATTTCATTTCGATTGAAGCTGATGAAATATTAGACATGTCATGCAAGAGTCAAATGAGTATAATATTCAGATACTGTATTGCAGACAAAATTGAGGAAAGATTCGTTGGATTTTACGATGTTTATGGAGATATAACTGCTTTTTTCAGCAAATCATCAAAACGAACTGTATTGCTAAGAGAAAGGATTTAAACTGCCACATGCAAGCAATACTCGCTGGAACTTTCATTCCAGGGCAGTTTGAACAATATCTAGTCATTTCTCAGAGCTATACAGTGTTTTAAATTATACAATTGATGATACAGACTCTCAGTGGGACCCTGAATCTTTGAGTTGTGCTGTGAGAATGAAACGACGGATGGCTGATCCTACGTTTGTCTACTTGCTTTGTTTCTACCGAGACTGCATTGTTTATGTTGTTCAATTCATTAATGTTCTTCAGCCAAAATGTGTCAGTATAACTGCTTGCCACTACGAAATAAGAACTGTTCTGAGAAACTTACGGCAATTAAGAACGAAAACATTCGTTGACGAATGCATTAAATGCAGTTTGTGTTTGAATGGCAACTTATCATTCCGTGACAGTCAAAAGACATCTCTCAGGGCACTAACTTACGAGATACTGCATTTGCAAATTGTTCACATGGAAAGAAGATTTCAAGAGTTTCCCCAAATTCAATTTGTGAACTTTAGAACGAAAAGTGTTTCTCGAACTATCAAAAAGAATTCCCAAAGTTGAAACTGCTTCAGTTATTAGAACAGTACCCTTTTTTCAAACAAGAACAACTTGAAAATGCACTCTGTAAAATGTACGCTGATGTGAAAAAACAACTATCTCCAAGAATCCTCTTAAAGTACACTGTCAACAATGATTTAGACTGTGTTTATGAAGAAACAACGAAGTTCCTGCATTTGGTTTTGATCCTACCTGCAACTACAGCAAGCAGTGAACGAAGCATGAGTACTCTTAAACGAGTGAAGAATTATTCAAGGAATTCAATGTCCAACACCCGGCTGTCGTGTTTGAGCAAGTTAGCAATAGAAAAGACACTAATTGGTGAGCTATCCAGTGATCAGATCTTTGTAGACCGAGTTATAGACTCATTTGTGGGAAGAAAAGACAGGCGGATTGCGCTTGTATACAAGAAAATGTAAGTGCTTCTTCTCTTGCTGCTGGAGTTCTACAAATTTGTCATCGTTTCTTGAACAAGTTAGTTATTATTATTATTATTATTATTATTATTATTGTTATTAGTGGCAGCGGTAGTGGTAGTAGTAGTAGTAGTTGTTGTTGTTTTATTTGATGCATTTTGTTTCATTTGTTTAAATTATAGTTTATTGTACTATTTTGTCTACCTATAATAAATATAGTCTCTCCCCAACCTTTACAACCACGCTACACCACTGGTCCAAAGGAACAGACACCACTCATTCATATTAACGTCGTACATATCCGCAACGAAAAACGTGACACTAAATGACAGAATGTGTACCAATAATTCTAATTTTCGGTTGCGGGATGAAATTTGCGCCGTATCATTAGTGGATGGTGAATTGTGTCTTGTTTCATGAATTACGGCTACAGTGCTATATGTGATATTTGATTCATATTCATGTGGGACAATTGTGCATGAACTCAAGCTGAATGGCCAGGGAAGCAAGCTGTATAGACAAAACAGCTGCTTCAGGAAGATGGCTACAATTACTATGTTACCGGTACATCAAAAGAGAGATGGGTCTGCACTAATAAAACAATTAGTTACTCCATGTTCGGAAGATGTGCTGAATCCGCAACCCTCTTCCTTTTTTTATTGAAGATCGCTCAAGTTGGCATTGAGAACTTTATTGCGTCCACTACTGGTTTCGTATTTTGCAGCAGGCCATTTTTAAGTTCTTCGGAAAAATTTTGTGCAGAGGGACAACGTGGTCGCAGTAGTTTCCAATAGCATCTGGACTGGTTTTCATTAAATGAATGTGAAAACCGTATTTTCTTTCGAGTCCAACGATCGCACAAAATGTTTTTACTTTTCTGACCCTTTACTATCACAGACTGCTGTCAACTGTTTCAAAATTGCAACCGCCATTCACCACTCCAGCGGTAGGCCTTTGGTACTCGTGCTGGGACAGGTGCTACTTGCGTAACGTAGAACCATGTTTATGGAAATAACTATGTACGCAATGGCTTTGTTTGTCACTGCTTGTGGAGTTTTCTTTTCGTGCAGAAGATTTAAAATCGTTCTCCAATATTTCTTGGGTCAGCCAAGGGACCAAAAGCCTCAAGAAGACACACATCCAAATGAAGAAGAAAAAAGGGAATGAGTTTTTCTTTTACTACTACGTTATGCAAGGTATGTAAGTCTATAAAAAACCGCACAATTGACACAGTCCTATCAGTAAAACATTCTGTGCTGTACTTCTCACTCACATTCAAGTACTCTTCCTGTTTGAAATAGGGCCAGGTAAGTTCACCTAGTTGCAGAAGCTTCAAGGATATGTATTTATGGGATTTCTGTTTACTGCAGATGTTTATGTGTAGTTTCATCATGTATTCATCATGATCTTGGAAGCAGTTTATGACACTAACATCCATCAGTCACAGTTGGAATCCGTCAATTCATACAAATACTTGGGTGTAACTCTTTGTAGTGACATGAAATTAAACGACCACGTAAGCTCAGTCATGGGTAAAGCAGGTGGCAGACTTTTGGTTATTGGTAGAATATTAGGGAAATGCAGTAAGTCTACAAAGGAAACACTCGTGTAACCCATCATAGAATATTACTCATGTGTATGGAACTTGTATACCAAATAGGACTAACAGGCGATAATGAACGTATAGAGATGATGGCAGCAGGAATGGTTACAGATTTGCTTTATCTCTGGATGAATGTCACAGAGATGTTGAAAGAACTGAACTGGCAGATCCTTGAGGATAGACATCAAGTAGCCCACAGAAGTCTGCTTACAAAGTTTTGAGAAGAGGCTTTAAATGATGGCCTGAAGAATATACTACAATCCCTTGCTTATCACACCTATAGTGATCGTTAGGACAAACTTATCGTTTAAGTACGGCACACACAGTGGCATTTCAAGAGTCATCCTTCCCACATTACATATGTGAGTGGAACAGTCAAAAGCCCTAGTAACTGGTGTTGGTATGATGGGACATACCCTCTGCCATGCAGTTAGCAGTGGTTTACAGAGTATGAATATAGATTTTAGTACCATACAATTCTGCTGCTCATATATAGGTGCAAATTTTAATCTAACTACAGATATTAAATATTATGCCACAACAGGCTCACAGCCAGTTAGATGCAGTGCATCAAAAGCAGAAGAGAACATCATGCATATGTTTTTACACTTATTTGTTTAATTGTTCAGTAATATAAAAAAAAATATTTTCATTACTGTCTTTGACATGGAACTTAATAATATTTGATCGTGTCAATGGCCACTTCTTGTCATAACAGTACTGCTTCCAACACACCAGGATCCTGCTGCCATTATTGTTTAAAGTTATGATTTACTTTAACTGTTTTGAAAAGTTTTAATTTATTATTGGTATCCAATATCTGTTACGATATTTCGTCCCTTATTTACAATCCAAGCAGTGTGTGAGCTTTACAGAGGTACCAATGGAGTTAGAGCAAATATAGATCATCCTGATCAATATACGAGGTATTTTAAGATAATGAGAATCTATCTTCAGTGAGGGGATAAATGGCATATATAGTTTTCTCTCACCACATACTACCACCACTCATCCTGTCCCAGCTGACCCTTGCGGCCGAGCTGTTATAAGCGCTTCAGTCCGGAACCGCGCTGCTGCTAAGGTCACAGGTTCGAATCTTGCCTCAGGCATGGATGTGTGTGATGTCCTTAGGTTAGTTAGGTTTAAGTAGTTCTAACTTTAGGGGGCTGATGGCCTCATATGTTAGGTCCCATAGTGCTCAGAACCATTTGCACTGTTTTTGAACAATCCAGTCCCACACACTTACAAACAAACACACATATTCATTTCTGTTTAAGAAATACACTTTTACATGATAACTCCCTGGCAGACACCATCTCTAATATGCGGCACCATACCTTGCAGACTTGTAACTCTCCATTTTAATAATCTGATATGTGTCATTTACTTCAAAACATTGCTAAAATCATCTTCAACAGCGTTTCAGCTAACACTGAGAAGCTAATTTAGCACCCCACTGTCATTGAGTTCATTAGAAAAGGAGTCATAGCTTAGTTGTAGAAGCGTGGAGAAAGAGAACAATTATAGCTTAGATGAAGGATTTCTCAGTGTGAGATACTGACATAGATGTTTGCCCCTAAGTTTCGCCACAGTTACATGTTCTGTCATATTTTAACCAATGGTTATGGGGAAATGAATGCTAGAAATGTGATTTTATGCCACTCAAAGCTGATGGAAAATCAGATGCTGTCTAATTTGTGTCTTCATTATCGATTTTATAGGCACAATGGTAATGATAAAGGCTACTTTCAACAATACCAGTAGTGGGAGTGAGAGAATTCTTACCAATTTCAGCTATAAGTAGCCTGTAATCAAACCCCATTCATATCTACTATTGAACAAGTGCACTTCTGACCTAGTGTAGGTGCTGCTAAAGCAATTAATGCAATGTGTTGATGACATTGCCCAAGGAAATGTTCAGAATCTCTGTCTGTTTATTTAATTATCAACAGTTTCAACTCATTTATTTTTGATGAGACACACTAATTAAACCTTGTAAATGGAGATTTGACTGCAGTTATGTTACATTCATGCTGCTACATGTTCCTTAAGTAGTCCTTCCTAAATAAACTATTGCTATGACACAGTTATGTGCCTTTTACATATGGGGGTGACATTGTTCTTTTATTGGTATAGACTTCCAACACTTCATTGTATGAATTATGACATCTGAATATCTTCCTAATGATAAATGTCCTTCTTTAGCCAGCTAAGGGCAGATTGTGAAAGAAATGAATGATAATACCCATCACTTCAAAGTTTAATTGAAATAATTTTATGTTCACATCCCCCAACAATGTGTAATGTGAGGAACTTTAGGATGTTATTGGCATATTCAGTGAAAATTAGTTTTAGAATTTACTGAAACAAATTTATTATAGACAGATAATTGGTCACATTTCCATGCATCTACTACTAGACATGATTTTTTTTTTTTTTTTGCAGGGAAACAAAAGCATCACCACTAAGACAACCTATTTTCCCATTTCATCTATCCATTATCAGCCTCATATGGATACATTGTACACTGTGCAGTAATCTGGTAGAGGCGTCATTATCGTTTTCTTAGCAATTTTTCTAATGAAGGATGTTAAAGTAAATAAAAACTGCTTTACATGTTTTAATATGAACATGACTAATTTGAGAGTGTAGAAATTGCTGCTGAATCTCCAAAACTTTCACAAATACATAGGTTTTTATCATTTCTTTTAACAACGTGATTCTCCAACAGAAAGGGGTTCCTACTCAATGGTCTGAAGATGACCACAGTAGTGATCAAAACCGGTCACCTTGTAAAATAAATCGTGATCAAGACTGTTTTTAATAGTAATTATTTACAAGACATTGATCACTGCTGTTCCCATAATGCATTCAAAAGTAATTCACTGTATGTGTGTCTGACTAGTAGTCATTCCTTGCGCATCACTTTGCTGTCACCTGGAAGGGTTTATATCGATAGTGAGTTATTGGTCATAATGTTCTGGCTAATCAGTGTTAAGGAATTATGTAAATGTTACTCTGGTGCACCATTTGCACTCAATACTTGATGGAAATGGAAATGTTGTGTGGCTAGGGCCTCCTGTCAGGTAGACCGTTCGCCTGGTGCAAGGCTTTCTAGTTGACGCCACTTCGGCAAATTGCGTGTCTATGGGGATGAAATGATAATGATAAGGACAACACATCACCCAGTCCCTGAGCGGAGAAAATCTCCTACCGAGCCGGGAATCGAACCCGGGCCGTTTGGTATGACATTCCGTCGTGCTGACCACTCAGCTACCAGGGGCGGACTACTCAATACCTGATGAAAAATGCAATGTAATGAAAGTATTTTATGACTAGCCTTTCCCCTGTGGCCTTGACCATATACGCATTTTATACATATATTGCATATATTTCCTCCATCCCCCTTCCCACCTCTAACTCTTCATCCTCCTGTCTTTGTGTCCACCTCATTCTCCCTTCCTGCTCCCTCCGTCCTTACCTATTCTCTCCTGCCATCTCTCTCTGTCCATCTCCTGCTCTATTCATTTCGACATTCTCCCATGTGTGCCCATCCGCATGTATGGCTCCTCTATAACAGGTCAAAAAAGCAGGTCGATACTACTCCCATAACACACCTATCATATGTGAGTGAGACAGCCTAAAAATCTGGGGCTTCGGAAACCTTTTCAGAAATCATTATGGACTTCAATATTCCAAGATCCACAGTGTCAAGTGTTTGCTGGCAATACCAAATTTCAGGCATCACCTTTCAGAAAATGCAATTTCCAATGGCCTTCACTTAATGATGGAGAGCAGTGGCTTTTGGGTAGAGTGTCAGTGCTAATCAGACAAGCAACACTGCATTAAAAAAAAAAAAAAACAACGCAGAATTCAGTGTGGAATATATGACAAACGTATCTGTTAGGACAGTGTGGTGAAATTTGCTATAATTGGGCTGTGGCAGAGATGACCAATGTCAATACCTTTGCTGACAGTACTAAATCACCTGCATTGCCTCTTCTGAGCTCATAATCATATCCTTTCGACACTAGATGGCTGGAAAACCAAGGCTTGGTCAGATGAGTCCTAATTTCACTTTGTAAGAGCTGATGGTAGGGATCGAGTGTGTCACAGACCCCTCAAAGCCATGGACCATGTTGTCAACAAGGCACTGTGCAAGCTGTTGGCGGCTCCATAATTGTGAAGGGTGGGTGTACATGGAACAGACTGGGTCCTCTGGTACAACTGAACGAATTATTGAATGTAAATGGTTTTGTTTGGCTGTTTTGAGAGCATTTGCAGCCATTCATGGACTTCATGTTCCCAAACAATGATAAATTTTTTATGGATGAAAATGCACCATGTCACTGGGCCACAGTTGTTTGTATTTGAAGAACATTCTGGATGATTTGACCAAATGATTTGGCCACCCAGACTGCTTGATATGAATCCTGTCAAACATTTATGGGACATAATTGAGAGGTCAGTTCATGTACAAAAATCCTGCATCAGCATCTCTTTCACAATTAAGAATGGGAATAGAGGCAGGATGGCTCAGTATTTCTGCATGTGACTTCCAATGACTTGTTGAATTCATATCCTCAATGCTGGCAATTTTCTGGAGGGAAGTTTATGTTCTTGTCACGAAACACCTATTGAAAAAAAATTAGAGAATAAGCGGCTGTGAAAGACCACAGAACAACTTTATTGCCACAGTAAAGATCATGAAAAGAAGAAAAAAGAAATTAGTGTTCATATTTAAGCAAACAGACATTTATTTCTCCATTGTTCGATTTGTGAGTGAGATAGGAAAGGGAATTATTAGTTGTGGTACAAGGTACCTTCCACCATAGTGGATTGTGAAATAAAAGTAGATGTAGAAGGTTAGAAAGTAAAGGCAGGTCACTATGACCTCATGATGAGGATCTCCTACAGGTGAATTAATCTGATGTTGGGGCCTGGGTGAACTGCCTTCCTTTTTTAACCATCAGCACTCAAATCTCTCTCTCTTCCTGGAGTTTGCTATAACATATGGTTTTATTTTGGTTCTGAATGCCAGAAGACAAAATAATGTATTTCTGACAACTTATACACTAGTGACTAGAGTAAAATGTTAAAGAATGAGACAAAATATATTTGGAAATTGTGTTTGTGTTTAATTTCATGATTCATAAAACTGTGTTATTTCAGAAACTTAATTTCCTTATTAGCTCTATATTTTGTTGAAGATAAATGCACAAGTACTTAAATGTTGGATGTTAATGTCTCTTTCAACTCACTTAAATGTATCAAAGACAACAACCTCATCAATCTTAGGATCCAACAAATATGATCAAAGTGCAAGTTAATACTTATTCCATTTAATATTATGGGATACCCAAAAAGAAAAACTGGAATTATTTTTTAGAAGCTATATATTTTCAAACTATGTACAAAATGACCTGATCCCCTTGAAAATACTTTCCATTATAACTAATACTTTTCTCCCACTGGCACTTCCAATGTTCAAAACATTTTTTGTAGTCATCTTTAGAAATAGGCGAAAGCTTCTACCTCCTTTTTTGACTTCTTTAATGTTGTCAGATTGGTGTCCTTTCATGCACCTTTTCATGCATGGAAATAAGAAAAAGTCGAAGAGTGCCAAGTCAGGTGAGTAAGGTGCATGCCATTTTTACCCAAAAACTGTCTAACAGAGATGGCTGTGTGTGCAGGTGCATTGTCGTGTTGGTAGAACCATTTCCTGTCTTCCACAAATCAAGTCTTTTTTGATAAACACTGTTGTGTTTAAAACTTCCAAGTAAAGGTTTAATTGATGGTCTGACCCAATGGCACAAACTATCATTGATTTGGGCAGTTGACTGATGTCCAGAAAAAGGTTTAACATCAATTGACATGTCGCCAGTTTTAAATTGAGCAAACTACTCGTATGCTTGAGTTTTTCCCATAGCTTCATCTTGGTAAGCTGTTTTCAACATTAAAACAGTTTCAGCAACATGTTTACCAAGTAGAAAATAAAATTTCACAGCTAGGTGTTGTTCACTTAAACTTGTCATCATAAAAGTGAAACAAGAATAAAACAGTACCAGCAAAAACAATCACTGCAGATGAACAGTACAAGCCAAATGACAACACAGGTGCACTGTACTAGCAATAAGTTGCACTATACGTGCCTAGTGGCAGAAATACATATGACACAAGATCCGCCCACAGTATTGTTATTCTGGTATTTAAGGGACACCATCGTATACCCATCAGTGTGAGCACTCATTTGCATGACTTGATGTGAAACTCCAACTGTGCAAGAATGATAGCTGTAGTACTGTAACACAGAATTTTCTCTAGTCAAATGTTCACTACCAAATCCTAATTCTTGCCAAAATTCGTAAAGGAAAGCTACTTGTTTAGTTTTTCTCCTTGACTCTCTTAAAATTTCACAAACTATTAGAAATATAGGTTTTCTGTTGTGTAGCCCTTACTGTCTGATACCAGAAATACCCATACCCTTTCCTAGAATGTGGTTAATCTGTTATTGAACACATGAACAAATCTCATTTACAGTTTCCATCCATACCATCAGTGTGGTTGTTTCATTTGGTGAGTGTTTTCTCTTTGTATTAATCATATGTTTCTGATCCATTGTGTATTGTGTACATAATTCAGTTTTGTGGCTGCAGTTATTTGATTAGCTCAGAGTGAACTTTCTCATACATGTCAATGTACACCATTGTTGGGCATATTTTATAAGAAAGCTGACTTCACAGATGTTACTAAATATTGACAACTCTTACCTCTTATGTGACTTTCATAATTGTTGTCATCCCTCTGACTAGTAATGAGATACTTACAAAATCACCATTGGGATCTCAAAAGAATCACTCTATTGATAAAGCTGATAATGCCTTCACTTAACAGATAGTAAAATTTTTAAATGGTAAAGGATCATCAGCTGGAATTGTCTCTGACTTATTAAAGAGTTTTTATTGTTCAATCACAATGTACCATAAGAGAAATTAAGTTTTTATGCGATAGCTTGTTCAGCACATGCCAGATTTAGTTCCTATTTATGAATCAGGATGAAAAATGTTACACTAGGCTTGTGGGTAATACAAAGAGGGACACAGGCTTCCAGCATGCTAGGTTGTTGAAGGGCCAGCAACTTGTGATACCATTTCAATATGACAAACAGCTAAAGTTGCAAAATGCTCTTTTTATTACTTGATGATCACCAGTTTTAGGTTTTTATTCATAACTCATTCTCAGATCATCCATCGAAGCAGAACGAATATTATTCCACACAGCAAAAAATCATGACAATTATTAGCAAAATGGAGTGCAGTGCAAATGATCATGAAATGTGTATCCAGTTTTGTGATCACTTTCTTTGTACTTCTGTGCAAACTGACTGTAATGAATTTTTGGTGTCTCGAGTAACATTTATTCTGATTGGATGGATGATTTGAGGATGGGTTATGAATAAAAACCCAAAACTAGACATGATCAAGTAATAGAGATATTTTGCAATTTTGGTTATTTGTTGTATTGAAATTGCAAAGAGGGACACCATTTCACCTTCATGGGGAGAAAATACACTGATTAATCCAAAGAGTTCTATTATGGGTCCATTGCTGTTCACGTCAAATGTTAGTGATTAATCAGTTTATCCCAGGATAACTCACCACTTAGGCAAAAAGTATTCTCTACACAAAAGGAAGTAATTAGAATTAAATGTGATGACAACACATATAAATTTTTGAGGAATCTGTTAAGCAATAGGGAATTTTAAACACATCGTTGCAGCACATTTATTACCTCATTACATTCATTCTCGTGATTGCTACGGTTGCAGGTTCGAATCCTGCCTCGGGCATGGATGTGTGTGATGTCCTTAGGTTAGTTAGGTTTAAGTAGTTCTAAGTTCTACGGGACTGATGGCCACAGATGTTAAGTCCCATAGTGCTCAGAGCCATTTGAACTATTTGAACATTCATTCTCAACTCACTGTAGTTTGAAAGTAACAGAGATATTCGCTAATGCAATGCCAGAATAAAAAGTGATCTGCACTTCCCCTTGGTGAATCTAACTGTGGCACAGAAAGGAATGCAATTCTCAGCCATAAAACTCTTTGATATTCTATACAAAGATATAAAATGTCTGACAGATAGCATAAGTGTTCTTAGATATATATTAGAGTTGTTTATCCATAAAAACCCATTGTATACCGCAGAGGAATTCCCACTACATTGATTTTCTTCTAAATGTGTAGGAATTTTTTTGTACATAATATGACGTCCTGGCACCAGATATGTTCTGATTAGGAATGGCTCCAGTGACATAACATGAGTGTTCACTCAGAGCATCTTTTAGATGATATTGAAGAAGTATTTTGTAGTTATTTGCATGTTCTAGGAGTATATTGGTGACCATTTCCAATTATATAGAAAGAGAAATAGGTTTGTATAGTCGAAATATTGCTATATGCTCATCATTTACATAAGTCAATCTTTACTTCAATCTCAGTATGTGGTATAGGAGAAGATTCCAAGTGAAAAATGAGTTTAATGTCTATTTCAGTCTTTCATTAGCTGCCAGCACATTTAATTCACAAAGGACTCTCTCAGATATTTTTAGGGCTGCGCATTCCCTCCTTCTGTCCTTGAGTAGGCAAATTTGCTTATAATAAGCGCTACCGGTACTTTTGATCCTACACTTATATTTAAAAATGCTGCCAATTTTTTTTCCCAAAAGTGTTACTGGTTCCTCATACCAAACTTCATATGAGAGAGTAAATGTGCTGAGAGGCTGCTGTTAGTCTGCCCTATCTTCTTAAATGGTTTTATATACAAGGTAAAGTATGGAAACTGGCTAAAAATCATAGCCAGAATTGCCCATAAACCGCATTATTAATATGTGAGGTGGATTTGACATTTAGCTGATGTGCCTTTATGTGTCCTGGAAGTGAGTGCTTTAACATGCTCTTTTATCTGGACAGGTTACAGTGCTCTGAAATGTATTTTAAATGAGCTGTTTGAAGTTATGAAAACACTTTATTATGTCTCACAACATAGTTTACTACTATCACTATCTGAAATCCAATTACTAACTAAATTTTAAGATTTCATTTAATTTATAGAATACTGACAATACTTAAGACATTGCTTATTAATTCAGGATCGTTAACTATTTACAATAATGCAGTAGTTGTGCCAAATTTGTTGTCAGTAATAATTGCCACTTTAAGAATAATATTATAATAATATGTTAAAATAGAAGAAAACTGGTTTTTTCTTGTTCTTCTGATACAGAATAATAAAGTGCATGTGGCAAGTGTATTGTATCACTACTCTACTCTTAAGTTCCTGAGACTGAGGATCCATTAGTGCTTTACGTGGAGTGATACGTAAAATGTCAGAGTCTCTTCTTGTTAGCACTACAGCACCACAAACAAATAGGGAAGGGGAGAAGACTGGAAGCTGCATTGGTGGATTAGGAAGCATGTGCAGTATCGGAGGGGAAGCGGAGAAGTTAATTGCTAGGTTTAGGACAGGGACTACTGGAGACTGAGGCCAAGGACTTTATGTGGAAAAGGTATATGTTTTTGGGGGAGGTTATGCTGCACAGTTCCAAAAATCTGTAGTAGGCGGAAATAATTCAGAGGGTGCCAGCTGTGAAGTAGTCATTAAAGTAAATCAAGTCATACTGAGTAGAATACTCAGCAACAAAGTGATCCAGCTGCACATTAGCCACTGATTGGCGGTGGCCATTCATGCAGACAACTTGGTAGTTTCATGCCCATGCAGATAGCCGCAGAGTGGTTGCATCATAGTCTGTAATGAAATGGCTCCTTTTACAAGTAGTCCTTACTTTTAGGATGCAGAAGATGTCTGTGACAGGACTGAAGTAGGTGGTAGAGGGAGGATTTATGGGATAGGTTTTGCATTTAGGTCTATTGCAGGGATATGATCCTTGATGCAAGGGTTTGGGACAAGGGACGGAGTACAGGTGGGCAGAGATATTGTGTAGGTTTGGCACGCAGCAGGATACCACTGTGGAAGGGGTGGTGAGTATAGTAGGTAGGATATTTCTCCTTTCCAGTCATGGCTAGAGGTATTCAGAACACTGGCAGAGAATGTGATTGACTTGCTCCAGCCCTTAGTGGTATTGAGCCTTGAGGATAGCTCTCCATTATGGCCAGACAGTGGATATTTTTTTCTTCATAATTAGAGTATATTACCTGAAAAACTAAAACAGGGCACACAAATCACATTTACTTCAATAGCAATATATTTATTAACTATGTATTTCTAGTACTTAATTCTTTTAGTACCGCAACTAAGTCTGCTAATAAAAAAACTACAAAAAAATCTCTTAATGAGTTACCCAACAACTAATACTACTTTAAACCCTACAGAATCTGTTGTGTGTTCGCTAATTTATTTTGATGTGCTTAAGTTGTAGATGGTTATTTCCACTATGGGATCCATCCTCATACACAATGGATGTGTGAGAGATGTTGGGTAAGTTGAGAGATGACGTATGGGAGATCTGTTTCTGGGTGAGGTTGAGAGATTAATTTCGGTCTGTGAAGGCCTCAGTGAGATTCTTGGCATATTTGGAGAGTGACTGTATGACACTAAAGATGTGAGGACCAGTGGTACTGAAGCTGTATGGAAGGGACTTCTTGGTATGAAATGGATGTCAGCTGTCAGAATGGAGGTATTGGTTGTGGTTGACACATCTGATGGAGACAGAGGCACTGATTTATCCTTGAGGTGAAGATCAACATCAAGGAAGTTGGCATGTTGCATTGAGGAGGACTAGGTGAAATGATTGTAGAGATGGTGTTGAGATTCTGGAAGCATGTGAACAGGGTTTTTTTCACCCTTGGTCCAGATCACAAAAATGTCATCAGTTAATCTGAACCAGGTGACTGTTTTTAGATTCTAAGTGGTTAGGATGCACTCCCCTTGATAGCCTGTGAATAGGTTGGCATAGAATGTTTACTTGTGGTTGCTCATTGCTGTACAACAGGTTCATTTGTAGTTGATCCCTTCAAAGGAGTAATAATTGTGGGTGAGAATAAAATTGATCACGGTGACCGGAAAGGAGATTGCAGGTTTGGAGTTGGTTTGGCATTGGTAAAGTCAATGTTAAATGGTAGCAGGGCCATTGTCATTTGGGATGTTAGTGTAGAGGGAGGTGGCATTGATGGAGATGAGCAGGGCTCTAAGTGGTAAGGGAAAAGGAACTGTGCAGAGTCGGCAGTGGATGTGGTTAGTGTCTTTTATATTAGAGGGTAGGTTACAGGTTATAGGCTGCATGTAGTGCTGCACAAGAGGAGAGGTGCCCTCAGTGTGGTAGTAGGGCATCCTGAGTGGTTGGGTTTATGGACTTCAGAAAGCATGTAGAAGGTAGCACTGTGGGGAGTGGTGGTGTTGAGGAGAGAGACAGACTCAACGGAGAGCCTCTGAGATGGACTTAATGATATGAGGAGGGACTAGTGATCATGCTGGATTTCTGGAATAGACTCTTTGTGACAGGGTTTTTAGGTGGGTATATCAGACAGCTGGTGGAACCCCTCTGCTAGGTAATCCCTGCAGTTCGTAACCAGAGGGGTGGAGCTTTTGTTGGCTGGTAGGATCATAAGCTTGGGATCAGATATTATGTGATGAAGTGAGGTTGTTGCTGTGGATATAATGTTGGTTTCCTTGATGAGGGATATGGTGAATGTTGCCTCACCATGCTCGTACTGATAAAGACTTGATGTACTACACTACTGGCCATTAAAATTGCTACACCACAAAGATGATGTGCCACAGACACGAAATTTATTTGACAGGAAGAAGATGCTGTGATATGCAAATGATTAGATTTTCAGAGCATTCACACAAAATTGGCGCCGGTGGCGACGCCTACAATGTGCTGACATCAGGAAAGTTTACAACCGATTTCTCATACACAAACAGCAGTTGACCGGAGTTGACTGGTGAAATGTTGTTGTGATGCCTCATGTATGGAGGGGAAATGCATACCATCTGGTTTTCGACTTTGATAAAGGTCGGATTGTAGCCTATCGCGATTGTGGTTTATCGTATCGTGACATTGGTGCTCGCGTTGGTCGAGATCCAACAACTGTGAGCAGAATATGGAATCCGTGGGTTCAGGAGGGTAATACAAAATGCCGTGCTGGATCCCAATGGCCTTGTATCACTAGCAGTCGAGATGACAGGCATCTTATACGCAAGGCTGTAACGGATCATGCAGCCACGTCTCGATCCCAAAGTCAATAGATGGGGACGTTCGCATACAACAACCATCTGCACGAAGAGTTCAACGATGTTTGCAGCAGCATGGACTATCAGCTCGGAGACTGTGGCTGCGGTTACCCTTGATGCTGCATCACAGATAGGAGTTCCTGCGATGGTGTACTCAACGACAAACCTGGGTGCAAAATGGCAAAACGTCATTTTTTCAGATGAATCCATGTTCTGTTTACAGCATCATGATGGTCGCATCCGTGTTCGGCGACATCACGGTGAACACACATTGGCAGCATGTATTCGTCATAGCCCTACTGGCGTATCACCCGGTGTGATGGTATGGGGTGCCATTGGTTACACGTCTCATTCACCACTTGTTCGCATTGACGGCACTTTGAACAGTGTTTCAGATGTGTTACAACCTGTGGCATTACCCTTCATTCGATCCCTGCAAAACTGTACATTTCAGCAGGATAATGCACGAATGCATGTTGCTGGTCCTGTATGGGCCTTTCTGGATACAGAAAATGTTCGACTGCTGCCCTGGCGAGCACATTCTCCAGATCTCTCACCAATTGAAAATGACTGGTCAATGGTGGCCGAGCAACTGGCTCGTCACAATACGCCAGTCACTATTCTTGATGAACTGTGGTATCGTGCTGAAGCAGCATGGGCAGCTGTCCCTGTACACGCCATCCTAGTTCTGTTTGACTGAATGCCCAGACGTATCAAGACCGTTATTACAGCCAGAGGTGGTTGTTCTGGGTACTGATTTCTCCGTATCTATGCTCCCAAACTGTGTGAAACTGTAATCACATGTCAGTTCTAGTAAAATATATTTGTCCAATGAATACCCATTTATCATCTGCATTTCTTCTTGGTGTAGCAATTTTAATGGCCAGTAGTGTAGATATTTCAGTCTCATAGTGAGTGTGGGCCCTATATGTTCCTTGGATGCTTGCCATGGCAAAGATAACATTAAAATAATAGGGTACAGCAAGATATGCAGTCAAGTTAGTCATATTTTAGAAGCACTTCAGCAGTGTAGTTTGTCATTTTCTTCAGTTTTATAATTTAAAAAATGTAATAAGACTATTCTTGGTGTGCAGTCATAAACAATGAATGATTGAGAAAGCACTGGAGCAGCAGAGACTACAATGTTCAATAGTTCTTCAGTTGCACCTGTTTACTGGGAGCCTCAGATATAATTTACACATCATCATGTCAAATGATAACTGGAGACTATTATTCTTATAAAAATGCTAAGTGTTAATGAGGTAAACTGCTGTGTACAAGTGGAAAAGGTAATTGTGGAAAACAAAATAACTACCAAATATTAAAACCAGCCTGCTGAAAAAACAATGTTGTTTACCATATTTAACACATTCTTACAGGATAGTGTATCATGAGGAATGTTGAGAGTAAGGGCACTGTGAGATATACTTCACAAGGAACTCCTGTTAGCAATGGTTAAGGTGCATCTACTTCTGTTTATGTTTTAACAACCCAACAGGGCCATTATACAAGTGTAGGATCCACATTTGAGAATATGTCAAAGGGCTGTCATCTGAACTATAGAACTGTTCCAAAATAATCTGATAAGAAGGATGTAGCACTACACCCTAAATGACTTCATCATGTTACAAAATATGAAAAGAATCTGAGATGGTGTTTTGGTATGTCTGGTAAAAAATTGAGAAAAAATGTTTGTTTCATGAGCAACTCACTTTACTTCTGGACTTAGTCTCCTTTGATGGATATACACTTGGTCCAGTGATCCTCCAACTTTTTCATTCCATAATAAAAATATGTTTTGTCAAAATCTGCAAATTACTCACTGACGACAACTATCACTTCTTCAGTTGAAGACAATTTCTCCCTAGCAAACCAAAGTTGCAAGTTAGGGAATAGGAAGAAGTCACTTGTAGCTAAGTCTGGTGGATGAGGAATTATGTCAAAGCCCAATTCAAGCACTTGCGCTATTGTTACCACTGCTGTGTTTGGTGGTGCATTATCCTGGTGAAACACCACTAATGTGCATGCCGACCTTGTTTTTTTTTTTTCAGCCTCTACAAGACTCAAATGGTCCAACAATGAATCATAATAGGGTCTAGTTATGGTAATGCCTTTTTACAATTAATCTATAAGGATTATTCCTTGGTAATCCCATAAGATGGAGGCGATCATCATACAAGCCGTCAAAATTGTTTTTGCCTTTTCTGACGCGCTTTCACCAGCCTTCATTCATTGTTTTGATGGTGTGTCATGTGGGATCCAGGTTACATAAACAGTCACAAATCAACACAAAAGATCTTGCAGACATCACCAGACATTGTGTTGAGATGTTGTGGCAAATGCAATTTTGCTCAACTGTGAACAATTGCGGAGTCCACTTCACACACAGCTTCTTCATAGGTAATTCTCTGTACAGAACATCATGCACTTGCTCAGTTGAGATGCCTAAAAGCTCAGAAAGCGTACAAATTTTTAGTAGTTGGTCTTGCCTTACCATATCATGGCTTTTATCAATGTCTTCCTTTGTTGAGACCTCCATTAGACAGCAGGAGCGTACTTCATATTCAGTGCTTATTCGACTGCATTTAAGATAATTAATCCAAAATAAATTGTCTCCTATGATGGTGCAGAAACTACATGACTTCATCCAATCCCGTTTTGATTTGTGCGGCAGTCCATCTCATCAAATGGAAGTGTTTAATAGCAGCACAAAACTCAGTGTTCTCCATTTTTAATTATAGTCGACGCACTGACCAATTTAGACAGATGTCAACAATGTACTGTACACTATAGATTGTTTAATTTCTTTATACAATCCTTGGAATAATCAGGCTTATCAGTCATGAAAGCTCAACAAAAATGTTCCATTCTTTCATGGAGATTTACCTGTCTTGTCAGAAGACCCTTGTACTTAGTAGTTATCTGTTATATATATGACCAGAATGAAAAGGAACAATTTACAGTGTTACTGAATCTGGTTTACATAATACCTACTGTGATGGTGTTAGGGATGGTGACTTTCATGTAGTAAGCTTTTTTCTGAAATTAGTTATTTTCAACATTAAGTGTATAATTTAATTTAAATTGCTAGTTACTTTTCAGATCTATGTTTGATGTCTCCTCAGGCAATGACAGGCTGTTAATTTTTTTATTTATTTCAATCACAAATGCTCCTTCAGTTTTTAGTTTCTTGTATAAGGCAAGACTTTGACTTACCAACTTCATATATCCTTGAGTACCAGACTCTGAGAAATGAGAAACATGTTCTTAACTCTTGTACCTCCTACTTTCTCTTCTAGTGCATGTTATGATTAATTTTAATGCTATGAAGAAGGAGATTGTGTAAAGTGCATCAAGTGTGCATTTCAGTAAGCTGTACAGTCATTTGATCTAATACTCAACTGAGTTGATAATGTCAGAAATTTCCAGAAAACCTAAGATACTATCAGGCCAGTTTAAAAATCTGAAACTTATAACAAGGCCTTATTCAGCAATATTTGGTTCATTGTATCTCCATTTCAGCCTTGTCATTTAGTAAGTTAGTTTAAGTGAACAACAGCATGGTACTGCAACAACAAATTCATATTTCTCTTCTCTTCCAAGGTGGTTCTAGTTTGTAAATAGATATTCATTTCTAGAATAGAAGGAGAAGAAACAATTTAAGTTTATATTGACACATGATATACCTGTTGTTCTGGTGTAAGTGGTAAAATAGTCTTATGGCATCATATTTCAAATGTTTCAGAGCTGTTGAAAGCTTTAGCTGTCAGTAATAAAGTTGTACTGTTTCTTGTGGTGATGAAGATCTGAGTATTAATATCCATTTCAAACAGTGATGGATTACTTAAGACAGATGTCATTAGTGAATATATGTTATGAAGAGATACCAACAAATTGACAAAAAAATGGTTCAAATGGCTCTGAGCACTATGGGACTTAGCATCTTAGGTCATCAGTCCCGTAGAACTTAGAACTACTTAAACCTAACTAACCTAAGGACAGCACACACATCCGTGACTGAGGCAGGATTCGAACCTGCGACCGTAGCAGTCGTGCGGTTCCAGACTGAAGCGCCTAGAACCGCTCGGCCACATCAGCTGGCTAACAAAATGACAGTTTGTGATCATGATGTATTGTATTCACCATTTGCATTAAAGTAAAAAACACTTTTATTCTTAACATATAACCCTGACATGAGTGCAAAAAATTAAAGATTGCTTATTAAAACACGTGGCCCATGTTCTTTGTTAATTTGGAAACAGTATACACTACCTGACAAAAAGTGTAAAGCACCCAGAATGAGAGAAAGAAACAAAATGAAACTTCATGGATTAATACAGTAAGTGATGTTATTTCAGATATTACAATAGGAGTTCAAATTGATATAGAGCTCACTAATGAGTATGACGTTATATCTCTTCTGGCCTGCATGTATGCATTGACTATGTTTAGAATAGTGCATACAACCTGTTATATCCTCTCCTGGGAAGGGCTGGACAACAGTTGTAACTAGCCTTTGGTATCGTTGATACTGGAACTGGTATGGAACTGATGACCGACCTGATCCCACACTTGTTCGTCGGGCAGAGATCTGGAATCTTGCTGACCAAAAGAGTAGCCTACCACAGTATCATGCAGCCAGTTCATAGAGACATGTTCCATGTGTGAGTGATGAGTATCCTGTTGAAAATTGGCACCACAGTAGTGTTGCCTGAGAAGTAACACATGAAGAGGCAGGAAGTTCTTGCTGAAATATTGTGAAATCAGAATTCCCTCACTGACTACCAGCTGTAACCAAAAGTCATACCTAATGGCTCTCCAGACCGTGATGCCAGGAATAACAGTGCTGTGGCTCTATATGAGTAAAACACTTAAAGAAAGTGACCTCTCTCCAGGTTGCCATTATACTCAGTAACAGTGATCATCTAGATTAGTGCAGAACCACAATTCATTGTTGAACACAATTCAATGCTGTTCATCAGTACTCCAGTCTTCCTGTGCACAGCATCATTCCAAATGCAGCTGTTTGTGTTGTGATGTTTACTGACAGCCTAAAAATGGGGCAGTAATTGCTTACTCCAGCTGCTACTAGTCTCTGATCAATGGTGCAGGATAACACAGGATGGTGCAGGTAGCCTCTTGCTTGTTCTCAAATGGCAGGTGCATATGTGACAGGGTTATGAAGTGCTTCACGTACAATATGGTGATACTCCCTTGTGGTGGTTACATGTGGTTGACAGGAACCTTGATGATGAGTATGCATTCCCTTACACTCACTCCCATGCAGTCCAACAATGGCCCATTGCCACATCCAAATGCCCCACAAATCTGGATAATCTTCAGCTTACTAAGCTGGCTGGATGAGAACCCACAATGAGACCACATTCTAACTCTGTCAGGTGCTAATAATTCTGTCTTATGTGAGTGGCATCTCCATGTCCTTCACAGGAATAACTAAATCTCTGATGCTGTTCACTCCCCATATATATCCTAGCAGCGTAGGTAACAACACTGAATGTGACAAAACTAATGCACTCTATTAGCCTTTCTGCCTGTTACAGAGAACTACAACTCTAATCACTTACATACCAGCCAATGGTGTTTGTTTGTGCGTATGAAATTACATTTATATTTGACCATATCCTGTGGATGCTTCACTTTTGTTTTATCAAAAAATGGTTCAAATGGCTCTGAGCACTATGGGACTTAACTGCTGAGGTCATCAGTCCCCTATAACTTAGAACTACTTAAACCTAACTAACCTAAGGACATCACACACATCCATGCCCGAGGCAGGATTCGAACCTGCGACTGTAGTGCCTAGAACCGCTCGGACACCCACGCCAGCTTTGTTTTATCAGACTGGATATTTGGTTGACTGCCACTTTATTTATTTCAAGCTGTATTTAGATCTGTGTTACTGTGGTCACATCACTGGATTCATATTTAGTAGCGGTGCAGTTCATATGCCAGCCGTTCTAACCTAGTTTAGGTTTATCTAACTTACTTTCAGGGTTTGTCAAGACATTCCTTTCAGTGAGGCAAATGCTCATTCCTCCTTTCTTTTTGTCCTGCCTAACGTGCATATCCAGTGACTTTTATGTTGTTAGACATTAACCTTTAGTGATCTTTCTTAGTTGTTGCTGTTTTTTGTTGTATTATTAGAACCTGCAAAATAAATCATCATGCATGGAACTGCAATGTTACGAGTCACCGCCCAGTTTATAAATTTAATTTCTGGAAACAATGTTACTGTGGTCTTACAATAAAATATTTTTAATGCAGTTCAGTAGCAATTCTCTGGCAAATTATTTCTACATAGTTTGTCAGGGAAGAAGTGACAGTAAACTAAACATCATTCAGATAGTTGTCTGACTGGAAATAGTCACTATGATTCACAGTAAAATCAAGAAGAAAGATGATTTAAAAGTGTATTGAGCCTCAAATATTGTCTACCATAATTATTACTCTGTTTATCAGCCTCCTGTTTTGTGAAATAGAGGTCAAAAACTTAATGCATATTTCTATAAATTATCCTCCTTTGGATTGCATTAGCCATATTCCTTCTTAAGCTATGCTAGTTTGAATAAACTAGGAAACCGTAATAACCAATAATTTTTCAAGATTGGGTTCTAAATATTATGAATGCACATTCCTACTTTTGCTCCAGGCAATAGGAGCACCTGTTTGAAAATGGAAGAGCACATTTTCAATTAGCTTTTGTAAGTGGATTTAAATAAAAAATAAGACAAAAACTTAGAATTTATTGGAAAATTGATACACGGTTCCTTAATCAGATGAGCTTATTTATGCCAGAATTATGTAAAACAAATTTAAGAGCTAGTCATTCAGACAGAAATAACATGTGTACCATCTCCATTCACTATTCACTGCATCACAAAATTTGTGATTCCAGTTGAAACACAAATAGCACATAAGCCATTGTTCTCCACTGAAATTGTCAGAAAACTTCTTATGGCAAAGTGCACAGATAACATCCACAGAATCGTCATCAAGATCCAGATAGATATCATCTTTGGTGTCTACTTGTGACGGTTCACTAGAAACATAATTGTCAGAACTAGAGATTTTATACTTTCTTATAAATTTCCTCTTAGTGTTGGTGATCTGGTACCGAGCACCATGGGTTTCAAATCCACGCCAGATAGCATTTAACTTGATGCCCACTAGAGGTCTCTGCAGCAGTCGCACCGTAAGCCGTGGCTGTGCGTGTTTCTGGCCCGACTCTAGCGTGAGGGTGCCACTGTAGAGCCCGTGGCCCCAGCGGCCAATATCAACATAACCTGTTGTGTATTTAGGTGGCTTCCTTTCACTTAGTGAGGCAGCCTGGTATTCACCTTGAGTCGGTTGATATCTCGCTTACAGACATCGTGTTAATGTTGTGTGTGCTTACTTCCCATTTACGAGTGGGCATTGCTTTGATTTTGTGAGTTTATCTCTTGTGACCCCATTGCTTACTACTGTGTTCTTGATCTTGGTGTCTTGCTTGGTTGTCTGTCATCATGTTTGTCCTTCCATTCCCGTTCGTACATCTTCTTTGTTCGCGGGCCACTCCCGTTCCGTCCTGCTGCGTTTTTGTTAGCTGCACCCCCGCAACCGTTCCTGTCACAATACAACAGATAGCTTTACTCTTTCATGTTGCTTCATATTTTGAAGCCTCAGTTGAATGGTTTGTGCCGTTAGAAGCATAAAAGATTTCCAACTTTTTCTTATAAGAAATACTAGTCAACACCATCCTCTCAGGATCTTTCATTTTTGAGGCACTGGTTGAAATTTTTGTACAGCTTTTACATCCTTAGGAAAGTTTATAGGATATAGTAATGGCATCAGATGTGGAATGTGACATGATTTGAGGTTGAAAATTTGTACTGAGGCCGGGATTCGAACCTGGGTCTCCTCTTCACTATGCAGATGTACTTACCGCTATGCCACACTGGTACAGTGCCTTTGCACAGCTGCTCACCCAATCCTGGCGTGCCTCCCTCCTCAATCCCAGTTCCCTATCATGCCTCAGCCCACGTAATATTCCCCCTAAACTAGGAACACCAAGGTGGTTGAGGAGTGAACGGGAATTAGGATTGAGGATGGAGGCTTGCAGGGTTGCCCACGCAGTTGTGTAAACTCACTGTGCCGAGGTGGTGAAGTGGTAGCATGTCTGCCTAGTGAGCAGGTGACCTGGGTTCTAATCCCAGCCCTGGTACAAGTGAATTACAGTATTTGTAAAGTAGGAAAGAAAATTATAATTAGGTGACTGATTTTTCAAATGAACCAGTATGTGCAGTGTGGCTCTAAATTGTCATATTATTCTGTGCAGCCAGCTTTGCCTGAAAAAGCAAATTTCTGGCGGGATATGTTGGGGAGGGGGGGGGGGGGGGGGGAAGCAGGGGGGAAGGAAAGAGGAGGAGAGATAAGAAATGCAAATGCATAGTATCCTATAACAACAAATTCAATGAGTCACAACTGAAATCACTCACATATATATGGGAATACTGATTGTTTACAGAGAAGGATGGCATTAATTGTGCCAGGTATTTTTGACTTACAAGAGTGAATCACAAAAAGTTCTTAAAATTAAACTTAAAACTATTTTGATCAGTATAGAATATTTATTAAAAGACTCTGAATTCAGTCTTAAAGTGACTGAAAGAAAGACAGTCTGACGACCATATACACTGATACATAAGTGCAACTCAGATATAGAAGTAAATATACTTTGTACCTATTTTATTGAATCTGAAGGTGATTGCTATTTGACTGAAACTGGTTGAAGTTTGTTAGAAAATGTTCGGTTATGATCAAAACTGTTTTAACGTGCTCCATGAAAATCACGGTTCTGTTCTCCATTAAAATGTTTTCTATAGTTACATAATGGGAATGCTGTAAAATCTGACCTGACATATGCCTGAAGATAGACATCAACTATCCTATAAAAGCCTACTTATCATGTTTCAGGCAACAGTATTAAGCGAGAAATGTAGAGAGCTAAAATCTGACCTGACAGATGCCTGAAGGTAGACATCAACTATCCTATAAAAGCCTACTTATCATGTTTCAGGCAACAGTATTAAGCGATAAATGTAGAGAGCTAAAATCTGACCTGACAGATGCCTGAAGATAGACATCAACTATCCTATAAAAGCCTACTTATCATGTTTCAGGCAACAGTATTAAGCGAGAAATGTAGAGAGCTAGTTCAGGGACTGTACATTGTTCCTGTGGGGCCCTATAGCCCAAATCAGACTTATTACAGAGCACTCAGACACGTAAGTGAAAGGAATGGTGGGAGAACCAGATACGGGGCATAATGGGAGAACCCTCTGGTATGTACTTCACAGTATTTTGCGGAGTGAGATTATAGATGTATACATAGATCTCTTTATTTTAAAAACAGTTGTGCACATTTAGTCTCATGCTTTCAGCTGCATTGTGCTTCAAAAAGATATTCCTGGGCCCATACTGTGATAAGCTAATTATTCTAAGGTGACAAAAGTCATAGGATACCTCCTAATACTATGTTGGACCTCCTTTTGCCCTGAGTAGTGCAGCAACTCAACATGACATAGACCTCAAGAACTCATAGAAAGTCCCTTGCAGAAATATTGAGCCATGCTGCCTCTATAGATAGCCATAATTGTCAGAATGTTGCATGTGCAGGACTTTATGCATGGTCTGACCTCTCAATGATGTCCCATAAATCTTTGATGGGATTAATGTTGAGGAATTGGGGTGGCCAAATCATTTGCTCAAATTGTCCAGAATGTTCTTCGTACCGCTTGTGAACAATTGTGGCCCAATGACGTGGTGCATTGTTACCCATAAAAATTCGACCACAAATGGCAGCAAATGACCTCCAACTAGCCAAACATAACCATTTACAGTGAATGATTGGTTCAGTTGTACCAGAGGACTCAATCCATTCCATGTAAACACAGCCCACAGAATTATCGAGTCACCTCCATCTTGCACAGTGCCTTATTGAGAACTTGGATCCATGGTTTCTGTGGGATCTATGTCACACTCAAACACTACCATCAGCGCTTACCAACTGAAACTGGGACTCATCTGATCAGATCATAGTTTTCCAATAATCTGATGTGGTCACAAGCCAAGGGGAGGCACTCCAGTTGATGCCATGCTGTTAGCAAAGGCACTCGTGTTGTTTGTCTGTTGCCATAACCTATTAACACCAAATTTTGCTGCACTGTCCTAACAGATAAGTTTGTTGTACATCCCACAAGCATTACTGCAGTTATTTTGCGCAGTGTTGCTTGTCTGCTAGCACTGACAACTATAAGCAAACAATGCTCTTCTCAATCGTTAAGTAAATGCCTTGTCACCATCAAGAAGGGCTTGTACTTTGCTGAATTTTGTGTGGTTTCATGTGTAAACATCAACGCAACACATGCCAGATGGACATTGGGGGCATGTCGAGCTGTTGAGGTGCAAGGTGAACTGATTTCTATGAACTCCTTGGGAAACTATGACAGGTGTGTTCGAGATCTGTCTCAAACACTTGGGGATATCCAGTGATTTACCTTTACACAAACAGTTTGTTCCTTGGAATTGTTCATGCCATCATCTAATGCTCTGTACTGTAGGAGGATCCACACCATACATAATACAAAAGTCATGCTGAACCGTTATTATTGACCGGCACTGCACAAATCATAGAACAGAAAACACTTGCTGTTGTCGTGACAACATTTTTACAAGAACTGTGGGGGGGGGGGGGGGGGGGCACCCTGTTGCTACCTAGCAGGAATCGTGTAAAACTCAAGAATTTGCTCCTTTAAATAGTAAGTTGTCATTGCATACATCTCAAATAACATAACAGTCATGGTTTTTTTTTAATTGGATTTTTTTTTTTTACTCACCCTATAAAATTTAAAACATAGGTAGGCCAAAGTTTGCTTGTAGACCTGAAAAGGAAGCTTGCTGGAGAAAATATATGTCTTTCACATGACAGAAGCAAAGCAATGTGAATTATAGTATGATATGCGTATTATACTACAGTTCACATTGACGGGGTACTGATAGTCAAGTATTTTATGTCAGAGTATGGTGCTTTAATTATTGAAACTAGTTATATGTTAATAACAATTCTTTGTATATCAGGTGGTAGCTTTTTAATTAAAATCAATATTGCTGTCACTACATGCCAGTGATGATATTATTTCAAAATCTCACAACTTTAACAGTGTGATATTTTATGTAATATGAAACTATAGCCTGTACCCACCATTAACAGTATTTCACTTAGCACCTTTACTTTGAACAAAACTCTCAAGACTATAGCTATACAGGCATGTAAATAATTGGAATGCTGCTTCTTTCATTTGTTTCAATATGTTCTCTCTCTCGCTCTCTCTCTCTCTCTCTCTCTCTCTCTCTCTCTGTCTGTCTGTCTCTCTCTCACACACACACACTCAGAGGAGCACCTTTCCATTTCTGTCTTGCCTTCCTTACTTTCCTCCAGTTCACTGGCTCTACTTGTGTGCTAACAAACCATGTCAGGTTTCATGTTGGCACCAGGTAAAGTCATTTTGTGAACGCTCCTGTTTATCCAACTGGAATGTTCTCTGCTTCTGGTCAAACCCACATCCCATTTCTATAGGCTAGCAACAAAAGAGCAGTCTGTGTTAAATGAAGCTTGTCATTCCCTAGCCTTATTTGTCATTTTCAAGGTACTTGGTTGTCATTCTAATTTATTCCCTGAAAGTTTCTCAAGAAATTTAGAAATTAGTATAGGTAAAAATATAAATGTCTTTACTGAACTATTTTTTGTGTGGGGGTGGGGGTGGGGGGGGGGGGGCGGTGGTGTGTGGGTGTTTATGACCTTATGATATTGTCTCACTTGGATCTGCAGCAACTAGACTATAGGAGAACATTTGCCTAAGGTTTGCTACAAAAGTGAAAATCCATTGTTTGTATACTCCAACTTGCTTGCAGACAAGGAAAATTTCTAAAGATATAAAGCAGCAAATTTTCAAAACTCATTATTGTGAATAGATTAAAACCTGCATGGTACAGTGATACTAGATACCAACAGTAGTTTAAATTTAATGTGTGGGTTGGAAATTTTCCAAATTTCAAACTGGTATATATTACAGGTACTGTGTACAGTATTGTAGAAACTTCAAGAAAGGACTAATGAGCACAACATAAAGCATACGCATGACATAGTTGCTATAACAAGAGGCCCGCATCTCGTGGTCGTGCGGTAGCGTTCTCGCTTCCCACGCCCGGGTTCCCGGGTTCGATTCCTGGCGGGGTCAGGGATTTTCTCTGCCTCGTGATAGCTGGGTGTTGTGTGCTGTCCTTAGGTTAGTTAGGTTTAAGTAGTTCTACGTTCTAGGGGACTGATGACCATAGATGTTAAGTCCCATAGTGCTCAGAGCCATTTGAACCATTTTGAGCTATAACAAGACACATGTATTTTATTATATGACACCAACCAAAGACATAGTACACAGAAGAGAGATTAATATAAACCTTTCACTTCAACACTTCCCTTAAATGTTTTTCTTGCTAAATGCAGTACTTAACACATTCCAAATAATGATCTTAAATATTTAAGCTGAACATGTGGCAATGGTTTGGTGGAAATATCTGCACCTTGCTGATTGCCTGGTTCATACCCAATGGCTAGCTGTCCTAGAATTTTCTGAAGGATGTAGTGCACGTGAACGTCAGTATGCTTTGACCTCTTGTGAAATTCAGAATTTTTGGCCAGTTTAATAGTTCTTGCATTATCAACAAGAAGAACAGGAACACTCTCCAGTGGTGAAATTTCTTCATAGAGCTTAGATAGCCATATTCCTTCTCTTGCCCCTTCATTGGCAGCCACATACTTTGACTATGTTGTTGACATTGATATGCAATGTTGCCGCCTACTAGCCCAGGCAACTCCTCCTTCGCAAAATCTTGCAACCACTCGACTAACTGAGTGTCAGGTTGTTGGATCACTGGCATAATCAACATCAGTATATATCCCTAGCTTCTGTTTGCATGGCTAGCATCACATGTTATACCCAGTGTCACTGAAATTTTATATACTTTAGGATTCTTTTTACCACAGACCAGTGATTTTCTCAGGGAGTCTCTAAAAATTTTGACACATAGCTCACTGCAAATGCTATATCGGGCCTTGTACCAACAGATAAATAAAATAGACAGCCAACTGCTTCTCAATATGGAGTGTTAGTTGGTTTATCACTGGTTAACTCATTTGGCTGCAGATACTGCTCAATTGGAGTTGTCACAGGATTTCCCTCTGTCATGTTAAACCGTCTAAGAATATATTTAGCATAACTTTCTTGATTAATCTCTATTGGTCCATTATCATGACATACAACATTAATATTTTTTAAATACCCTACTGGCTCAACAGTAATTTTAAACTCATGTTGAATATCTGTTAGGAAAACTTCAGTATCCTTCTTCTTACTTGCAGATATTAATCCATCATCAACATACAGAACTACCATCAACTTGTCATTGCAGTTTTCTCAATATAACAATCACAGGTCTGCCTTACTTTCCACAAGCCTAAGATTTATTAGGAAGTCCTTGAACTGTTGGTTACAGCACCTTAGAGATTGTTTGAGTTCATATAAACTTTTATGAAATTTGCATACCTGATTTGGTCCATCACTAAATCCCTCAGGCTGCTCCATATATATTTCTTCTTTTAAGAAGTCATTCAAAAAAGCAGATTTTACATTGAATTGTGCCAACTGAAGTTGCTCACTACCAGAAACACTCAAAATTGCTCTAATTGTATTGTATCTAGCAACAGGAATGAACATTTCATTAAAGTCAATTTTACCAACCGTCTTATGATTAATTCTATAAACCGAATGGTTTGTAATAGACTTTTGGTCTGGTGGCAGAGGTTCCAAAGTCCACGTAGCATTTTCCTTCAATGAAGGCATTTCTTCCTCCATAGCTTTTCTCCAGTGTTCATGGTCTACAGAATTAATTGTCTTTGTATAATTCTTTGGCTCATTTATTTCAGCCAGCATAATTTCAATAAGACACTCTGGTTTCTACAGTAGTTGCTTGTTTCTCAATTTTCTTTCCCTAGAACTTTCTTTTGTAGGTTCCTTTAACACACTTGTGTCTTCATGATTCTTCAGTCCTTCATTGCTTGCTTCACTTTGGAGTAACACCATTGTCTTACCAGTTTTCTCAGGTTAAGAAATAACATCCTTACTCCAAAAATGGTTCAAATGGCTATGAGCACTATGGGACTCAACATCTGAGGTAATCAGTCCCCTAGAACTTAGATCTTCTTAAACCTAACTAACCTAAGGACATCACACACATCCATGCCCAAGGCAGGATTCGAACCTGCGACTGTAGCGGTCGCGTGGTTACAGATTGAAGTGCCTAGAACCGTTCGGCCACATCGGCCAGCATCCTTACTCCAAATAATCCGTTTTTCTGATTCAATTCACACTCAAAAGCCATCAATGCCATCAGAATAACCAACAAAGATTCCTGTTTTTCCCTTTGGATCCCATTTCTTTAGCTTTTCTATTAGAATATGGACAAAACGCTTCATTCTAAAATATGAAGTTCATTTAGCTGTATTGTCTTTCCAGTGAATACCTCATAAGGTGTTTTGCCATGCACATGACTTGTGCCAGTTTTGTTTAACACATAAACAACTGTTTTTACTGCTTCTGCCCACAAAAACTAAGGCAGGCCCTGAGCTTGCAACACAGTTTGAGCCAGTTCGACAACTGTTCTGTTAGTGCGCTCAGCACATCCATTCTGCTCTGGAGTATAAGGATTTGTGATGATGATTTGTATGCCATTTAATTTCATCAAATCTTAATTTCAGTATTATCAAATTCTCGTCCACCATCACATTGAAATGCTTTAGGTAGTTGACCACAAAAATTTTTCACAATGCTCACCATTTCTGCAATCTTCTCTGCAGTCTCAGACTTCTGCTTGAGAAAATATATCATGCATAATCTTGAAAAGTCACAAGTGAAGCAAAGAAAATATTGTGCTCCTCCCAGCGATTTACACTCCGTAGGTCCACACAGATCAGCATGAATCACTTCTCCAGGTTGTGTGGTACGCTGCTGCCCTAACTGAGAATTGCTGTGATGCTACTTCCCCTTAACACATGCCTCACAAAATTCTTCACCAACATCTTCAGCTTCACCACCACACTGCTTCAAGAATTGTTGGACATGACATTTGTTTCGATGACCCAAGTGTTCATGCCAAATTTGCAGAGAGTCCTTTGATGCAAGACTTACCTCAGGATCACAAGGCTGAATTTGTTTTGTCACTTGAATCAACTTCTTCAATAGGTTGCCACTACGTATGCCACATGCATTTACAATGCCATACTCACACTTGTCTTTCGATGAATAAAAGTGCAATTCCTTGTCCATAGCAGATGATACAGAAAAGAGATTTCTTCACCCTTCTGGAGTATACAAAACATTATCCATATGGCATAACTTCCATTTTCCATTGACAAAGGCTTCAAAATAAATAGTCCCTTTTCCTAGTGTGTTCATAGTTGAATATTTGCCCATGCATATCTGCAGTGGTGTTGCAAACTTAGTAAATGATGTATACCACTCAATTTTCTTAGCATGTGATTCATCACTCCACAATCAGTGATCCATGAGCCCTCACCCTATTCTGCATTTAGTACTTCACCAATCAAAGCCTGGTTAGGCAAATCACCTTTATTTTGGTTGCGGATTTTTTTTTTTTTTTTGCATGTTTTTCCCATTTGGACATATTTTTTTTAATATGGCACAATCCACAACTGAAACATTGAGCTTCTTTTTGTTTGTAGACTTTTCGTATTTGTTTGACAAAGTAACATTCCTCATAATGGTGCAGACTGCATTTTTAATGTTTGCTTTGGTAACAGAAAGTGCAACTACCTTGTCTCATTTCTCCCTCCAACAAGCACGAGGACTGTCATCAGAAGTTAACATGTCCATCAAATGTTTTAGTGTTTGTTGATCTTCAGATCTTGTTCACCATGACTGTCACAGACTTTCATAACTGTCAGGCAGTGTGTCAAGTAGTCAAACCATTAACAATGATTCATCAGGTTTCACATTGTGTTGTTGCATTCGAAGAACCAAGTTTTCATAGCAAGTGAGATGTGTCACCATGTCATCGCCTGAACTCACGTAAAAATTTAGGAATTCTGATGAACAGAATACCCAGCTTGCTTTGTTTTCCATTCAAACATTGGATGTAGCTTGTCCCGTGCAGTCTCACATGCAACCAACAATGCCATGACTTTTTCTTCCACAGTTCTAACAATAACCTGATTCGCTGCACTATCAGCTTTGTCCCATGTTTTTAGTGCAGCATTAAACACATCTATCTGAGCTGATGTTGAATCCACTGGCAAAGCCAATACACACTTTGTATGCACTGTCTGATGCACATAACAAATTTTGAACTGTGAACCTCAAAATAGTAAAATTTTCAGCTCCACACAACTTCTCTATACCATGAAAATCCTTTGCAGTCCCTTAAAACAGTTCAGATTTACAAGCACAAAAATTCCACAAGAGGAAAATGCAGCAGTTGTTCTTGTATATACAATACAAACTATTTATAGCACACAACACACGCTAACACATTTCTCACGCCACGAAATGTAAAATTGTAATACCCAATTCCTTTCTTGGATCATGTACTGGGCCCATAACCTGCTGCAGAAACTTCAGGAAAGAACTAAAGTACGACTGATGACCATAGATGTTAAGTCCCATAGTGCTCAGAGCCAAGAACTAAAGTACACTACATAAAGCATACACATGACGTAGTTGCTGTAATAAGACTCATGTATTTTATTTTATGACACCAATCAAAGACATAGATATAGTACACAGCCGAGAGATTAGTATAAACAATTAACTTCAACAAAAGAAAGTTGTAGTGAAGGAGAATTGAGAAATAGGCAACAACTGAAAAAACCAGAGCGCCTTACTGAAATGATACTGGCTGAAATAACACTGGAGAAGAGCAATGAACTCATTTCTTCCTCCGTTGCTCCTCTCCAGTGTTCATGGTCTACAGAATTAATAGCCTCTGTATAATACTTTGACTCATTTATTTTAGCCAGTATCATTTCAGTAAGGCGCTCTGGTTTCTTCAGTTGTTGCCTATTTCCCAATTCTTGTGTTTTTAAAAATGAAATATAGAACAAGTGCTTTGTGTGTGAGAAAGCTCCAATACTGTTTCGTGTTTCAGGTACACAGGAAGCTATCTACTTACTGGTGGATTAGTACAGGTCAATCAGTTCGATGGCAAAGAGATTTCCCTTGATGTCAATTCTATGTAATGTGTGTTGAAAGGTGGTTTAATGTTATGTAAAGAAAATGTAATAATGAAATACATGAGTTTGCCATAAGGACAATGTCAATTCATTGAATAATGCTTATTATATCACTGTGTGGAGTATCAGTGGTTTGTTATAATCAGAACATTCAAAATTTCAAATTGAAACTCTTAAATATAATTATGTGATGTATAGTTGTTCATCCTATGCTTATGGATTCTCTCTACGGCTTCTTTGTCAGGAAGCTGATTGAGGTTTACATTGCAATCACAATAACATTCCTTCACCTATTCATATCTTCATCACTTGTTGTTACCCCTTTTTCCATTGTAAAATTTAAAAGAGAACTGTGTATAATATACATTTTCTTTGCAGTGTCCGATAAGAAGTGGTAAACACATGTATTTGTGCCGATGTTGCATCTGCTGGCAAAGGCGCCGGTTTTTCTACATTGCCAATAAATACTTCATATGCACTGGCCGATGCATGTAATAAATTTTGTACTGCAAACTTCCAAATTGTCCAGTTTTCTGCCTCACACGGCTTCTCTATACCATGAGAACCCATTGCAGTCACGTAAAGCTCTTAAATATAATTAAGTGATATATAGTTGTTCATCTTGTGCTTATGAAATTTCTCTATGGCTTCTTTGTCAGGAAGCTGATTAAAGTTTACATTGCAATCAAAATAACATTCCTTCAGCTATTCATATCTTCATCACTTGTTGTTACCCGTCATTCCCCCATAAAATTTAAAAGGGAACTGAGTATAATATACACTTTCTTCACAAGGTATGATAAAAAATGGTAAAAGAAAGGTGAGTTCATGATACTGTTATGATTGCTTACTTTTTCTACTATGAACAGCCCCCCACCCCTTCACAGACACTCACACACACACACACACACACACACACACACACACACACACTCACGCACGCACACACACACACACACACACACACACACACACACACACACACACACACACACACATACATAATCCGTAATGTATAAGAAATGCTACACAGAATTTACCAACATTAGTGAACCCTTGTAAAGATACAAGGAACAACTGCTAATTCTGTGTCTGTGTATAATTATGCATATGAGTGCCAGAAGAGAATTATAATGATACTGTGTACCATATCCCACATTCGATACTGTACCTTGCAGAGTGCTGAGTAGAAAACCATGTTACCATAAACTGTGAAGACTGGTCTTAGATTTTGATCCCTCTACTGAATATGAGTTTGGTATTGTGTTATACTCAATGAATAATATGTCAGCTGTTTTCAAATGACCATTTTTCAGAGATAGTGATGAATGCAGCTTTGATTAGTAGAAATTCTGATGCTGTGAGACTTTCCTCATCATCCTTTGCTGTGCATAGCTGAGGGCCCCACAAAGTCCACCTTAGCTTATAGTCTTTCAGACATTAGTAATCAGCAAAGTGATTAAAAAAATAATACAGAGTGATATTGAGCATCTTTCTTAGTAATTTAAAAACCTGATCATTATGCACGTATATAGTTACATTTGATCAATGTATTAGTGTCACTATGTGCTTTCCCAGTCTGAGAGAAGCAACAGTTTGTATGTGAACTATAATGTTTTGTATATATCTGTGGAGTAAAAGGAACTGTTTACAGTTCCATACTACTCAATTAGTCACAGCATTATCATCAGTAACGTATCCACCTCGGTTGAACATCTTACTGCAGAATTGGTACAATTCACTTTCTGCTTGGCACTGTGATTCACTGCTATGTGTGCACTGGATGAGATGGAAAGAAGTCATTCTGCATTTAGTGAAGATGCTCATTGTTATGGTGTAAATTCAGTGCCAGTCTGAAATGACAATGAAGGGAAGGCTCTGAGAAGAGGTCAGCCAATCTCATGCTGACTGACCTCCCTCCAGGAGGACAATACGACAACAGCGGCTACTAGGTGAAGACAACATAAGCGCCGTGCCCGACTGGTGGCAACTACTTTGATAGTAGCTTCAACATTAGCCACTTTGTCAGCCATCACATTGTAGCCTCTTTATTAGCAAACTCTGTTTCACACAGATAGAGATCAGCAGTCATTACAAGAATTCTCAGATCAAAGTTAAGTATTTGTATTTGTCTTGTTGTAAATAAAACTCATTAATGCAAGTTGTTTGACTGTTTGTCTAGTGAACCGAATATGCAGGATTACTAGACACAACACTCGTAACACGTAACTCTGTCACTGTGCATGCCAGAGTATGATTTATCTGAAGTACTCTTGCTGCTCGTCTTACAAAAGGAACATCTGGATGAACTATACTTCTGCCCAAACTCTACTTAATCAAATTTTATTCCCTCGATATTCTTCTCTCTGAACATATGGGTGCAGTATGAGAAGAGGAGGTGGTTCCTTCGGGTTTCCAACTGAATTTAGTGAATGAAAACTTACAGTATGTTCTGCGATATGCCCTTGCTGTTACTCTCAAACATTTAAGAGGACAGTAATGTGATAACTGATACTTTTTTCCAACTATTCAGATTTCAGGTTAGTCATTTGGAATAAGTATGGTTTCATGCAAATGCTTGAAATATTAAATCTTTTTAATGCAAAATTTTATGTACATAGTTTGATGTGGTTATGTTGTATTGGGCATTTCTTAGAATTATTCTGGTGAATAGAATGAGGTTTCTAATGAGAGACAGTGCAGCATTTTCTTTAACAGTTTTATTGCCATTCTTTGTATTTAGAAAAAGTGTTTTATGGACTATTTCAGTTGCCGTATAAACTCTGCTGTTGTTAGGTCTTGCTAATATTTTCTGCGGTAAGAGTAGAGATGTACATGATCTGCTACTGTACTCATGTCTTTGAATTGTTACAATTACGTTAGGTAGTTCAAGACATATGTAATTAAAACTCCCAAAATGTATAAATTGATCACTAATAAGATTTTATATTATCGAACAAAATCATACACTTTATAATTTTATCAGCCCTTGTCATTACTCTGACTGTCTTATTCCAAATTACAAGAATATCAATTACTTTTTTGTTGTATGCCAAGAGCATGATTAAAAAAATCAGCTCCTGAGCCAGGCCCTGGGTTCCTAAGGACATTGACCAGTATCTGTAACTGTCTCTGTAATGCAGTTTCATGTGGATGCAGTGCAGACAGGCATGCAATCAGCAATACTGCTCTCCCTGCCAGTTTGCTGACTTTTCTACATCTACATCTACATTTATACTCTGCAAGCCACCCAACGGTGTGTGGCGGAGGGCTTTTTACGTGCCACTGTCATTACCTCCCTTTCCTGTTCCAGGTGCATATGGTTCAAAGGAAAAATGACTGCCAGAAAGCCTCTGTGCGTGCTCGAATATCTCTAATTTTACATTCATGATCTCCTCGGGATGTATTAGTTGGGGGAAGCAATATATTCGATACCTTATCCAGAAATGCACCTTCTCGAAACCTGCACAGCAAGCTACACCTCGATGCAGAGCGCCTCTCTTGCAGAGTCTGCCACTTGAGTTTGTTAAGCATCTCCGTAATGCTATCACACTTACCAAATAACCCTGTGACAAAACGCACCACTCTTCTTTGGATCTTCTCTATCTCCTCTGTCAACCCGACCTGGTACGGATCCCATACTGATGAGCAATACTCAAGTATAGTTCAAACGAGTGTTTCGTATGCCACCTCCTTTATTGATGGACTACATTTTCTAAGGACTCTCCCTATCAATGAATCTCAACCTGGCACCTGCATTACCAACAATTAATTTAATATGATTATTCCACATCAAATCACTCTGTACGCATACTCCCAGATATTTTACAGAAGTAACTGCTACCATTGTTTGTTCCGCTATCATATAATCATACAATAAAGGATCCTTCTTTCTATGTATTCGCAATACACTACATTTGTCTATGTTAAGGGTCAGTTGCCACTCCCTGCACCAAGTGCCTATCCACTGTAGATCTTCCTGCATTTTGCTGCAATTTTCTAATGCTCCAACTTCTCTGTATACTACATCTTCATCCACTTTTCAGACTGTTGTAACTGACAATTCGAAAGTTGTTACAAAACAACTTTTATTTATGTGAGTCTAAATGGAAATGACTGAATAACAGCTAAAAGACACAATCACAGCCAATGTTTGCCATTGCTTATGCCTTGGGCATAGACAACCTCAGTCCTGTGTGGTGTTAGATGTGTTGCCGGCCTGCATGGGCTACCGTGACGACGGCGTAACACCTGTCCCCCCTTGGAAGATCTGGTGCAGCAGGGGTGACTGTGCGGGAGAGAGCACCAATGTGGCCTGGTGCCATAGGCTGATCGGTAGTAAAGTCGTCCTGACGGAGGCAGTGAAAACCAAGTGCTGGTGAGTAGGACACCGCCTTCTACATGATGCTGAGGGAATGTCAAAGAGGTGGGAGTTGCGAGGCAACAGTGGGCTGGGCAAGCAGCATGGGAACGTCTGTGTTGTCCAACCAGGGCGACGCCGAAGAGGGGCCAGGAAGTGAATCCCGGGGATGGTCTCGGGGTTGTCCCAGGTCCAGAGGAGGCGGTGGCAATGTGGGGCTAGCAGCCCGCGACTGTTGGCCATTTCCTCAAAGATCTCCCACTAACTGAGGAGAGGGCAGCAACATAGGCCTCATGGAAGAGGACGGCAATGGGAGAGAGAGAGAATCCGGTGATTGGGGCTGCGGCTGGTCGAGGAAATGAGGACAGAATTGGTTGCGGTGATGCAAAACCACCCTGTCGTCCAGACAGACATCGAACAGTTGTCGACTACAGGTCCAGAGAATGACCACTGGCAGCCAGCAGGGCTGGGACCCGAAACCGTGTGCCCACACCTTGGAGGCGGATGAATATCTGGAAGCGTCGGGTCGGGCGCAAGGCAGGAGGAGATGGAGTAGGGTTCATGGCTGGTGACCATGGAGCAGTAGGCTGGACTCTTGTCACTCACCAGCGTGGTCCTGTAGAAACTGAGAAATATTGTAAGAGCGTCTTCCGGAGAATGGTCCTCCGTGTACTTCTGCATCTGAGTTTTAAAGGTACAAAAAAGGCTCTCTACCCTGCTATTGGATTGTCGATGAAAAGGCGGGGTAAAGACGTGGTGGATACCATTATCATGACAGAATTTGGCGAACTCTTGACTGCGAAATTGCGGGCCGTTATCAGTGACCAAGGTGACTGGTAGGCCTTCAATGGAAAATATTTTGGACAGGGCCATGATAGTAGTCTCTGTGATGATAGAGGAGCATTGGACAATGAAAGGGAATTGGGCGTAGGCATCCATGATGAGCAACCAGTAAGCGCCAATGAAGTGTCACGCAAGATCCACCTGGATGCGTTATCATGGGAGGGAAGCCACAGGCCAGTATTGGAATGACTAGCACAGAGCGGGAAGGGCCTTGGTACATTGCTGACAACCCCGGACCATGCTCTCCACGTCTACTGTCATGCCAACCCAGAAGATATGGCAAGGTATGAGGGTTTTCATCCGGACAACACCCCATTGACCTTGATGTAAGATGTTGAGAATCTGGGACCACAGGTATGTTGGTACGATGACTTGTGGATAGGTGTCATGTTCCACATGGAGGAGCATGGCTACCGGTTGATGGCAGATGGAGAAAAAGAATCGGAGGTCAGCCTGGGTGTGAGGCAGAGGAAGCGTCAGCCAGCCGCAGAGAATATAGCTCTGCACCAGTTGCAGGAGCGAATCTGTGGCTGTCGTGGGGGCCATCTGTGCAGCTGTGACGGGGAATCCTGGCTGGAGGGGAGCCGAGACAAGGCTTCGACGTTGGCATGCTGGGCAGTGGGCTTGAAGTGGATGGTGTACCTAAAACGTTAAAGGAATAGGACCCATCGCTGCAGACGGTGGGAACTCTTCGTGGGTAACTGGGCTGCTGGTTAAAATAAGGCCACAAGGGGCTTATGGTCAATGATGAAACAAAAATAGGTACCATAAAGGTACAGGCGGAATTTGGTACAGGCAAACAGGATGGCGAGGGCCTCCTCCTCAATTTGGGAATATTTGCTTTGGGCCTCGGTAAGGGATTTAGATATGTACGCCACCGAGCATTCTGATCCATCCGGTAGATGGTGCGAAAGCACAGCCCCAATACCAAAGTCTGAGGTGTCCATAGCCAAGAGAAGAGGAAGAGAGGGGGTATTCAGCATGAGACTCTCTGCCGAGTGCAATCCTCGCTTTAAGGTTCAGAAAGCCGACACAAGCCGAGGACCCATGAAAAGGCACCGTATTTCAGGATAGGCGATAGAAGGTCGCCACAATGTGATCAGTGGAGGGAATGAACCTTCAATAGTACACAATTTTACCCAGGAAAGACCGCAATTGGTGGACATCACTCGGACAAGGAAGGGCCTCTATAGTGGCGACGTGGCAGTAGGTAGGAGATATGCCATTCTGGGAAATGATGTGAGACAGGTAGGACATAGCAGGTTGAAAAAAGGAGCATTTAACGAAGTTGCATTTTAGGCCTGCAGTCCTCAGGCGCAGGAATAATTGTCGCAGATGACTGTGATGTTCATCCACAGTACAGCCGGTGACGATGATGTTGTTGAGGTAGTTGATACATCTGGGAACATCCCGCAAGAGCTGTTCCAAGTAAAGTTGAAAGATGACCGGTGCACTAGTGGTGCCATAGATGAGGCGGTTCAACCGGAACAGCCCCAACTTTCTGTTGAAATAAGTGTTCACACTGTCTGAATTGCCTGCTTTTCTAGTTCCACAACATCCTACTGCACGTAATTACGTATGGAGAAGGGGGATGGGAGTAGGGTAATATGCCCTCTAGTACAGTCATTTTTTTAATTCGGAAGAGAATTTTAAGAGCAAGGTAATATGCTAGCCAAACAGATCCTTGCAAGCCCCTGTTTCAAAAGTTGTCAATCCTCCCACTCCTATCTATGTATATACTAGAAACTTGTAAATATATCAGAAGGAATTTGAAACAAATAAGTAAATATTTTAATATCTAAGAACACAATACAAGGCAGTAAAAAAGGTTTTGTGTTGAGTCCGTAAGGAGATCAGCTTTTAAAACTTCCATTAGAAAAGTGTGATACAAGTTTACAATAGTTTTCTACAGGAGATAATAATTCTTTGTAAAACCATAAGAACAATGTTATTAGATCACTCCAATTCAGCAGCAGAATTTTTGGCATACTTGAAATACAGGAAACTTGAAACAAGACTATGAAAGGTGTGCCACTGAAAGCTCTTGTAATCCTCACTTCTAAGCCAGCAACATTTATTGAGCACAAGCGCCTTGTGTTACAAGAGAAATTATTATAAGCCATAGTTCCAAATAGATATTAATATGTGATTTATCATGACTGAAATTAAAATTAATCCAAGTACTATTAATTTTACTGCATATACATTCTGTAAGTATGATATTCAACAAAATTTCATGAAGCCTGGTGGTGGTGTAAAACCACATGTTCATAAGAAAAGCACTATGTAACATAAATCTAAATCAGTCCAAGTAAACATCAGTAGTGGTCATAGTTCACCTGTGTGAGCAAAGTCTGGTAACAGCAACTGAGAAAAGATCTGTGGTCAGGAGGCCTTACATGTGTCTTGTCAGGAAATCCGTGTAACTAGCTTGTGATATCATCAGTTTTCACATCACAGGCACCACTGCTAGACAAGGGCAATGTTACACATATCAGTATGTCTGTCTGTTCCATTCACACATCTTGTGGGGTTACTGAACAAGTATGTAAATAGTTTATCCAACAATCTGAAAAGACATTTTGGATGAATAAATAATAAATAAATGTAAAAGGTGCGGCTTGATGAGGAACTGGGTAAGTGTCCGAGGTGAAGCTCCAAGGTTCAAACTTCTGCTGGTACTCAGGTTTTTTCTGTTGCTTGCCTCATCTTTAATCTCTGGCAATGAAATGTACATACAAAAATTGCCAAGTTGCAAGGTGTTTTGAAGTCAGTATTGTACTGCAGGTCCCCCTATAACATACTAAGTCACTTTAAAGGTCAGAGGAAGGTAGCAGTTCTAATAGTACCATATTTACCCAGCAAAACACTGTGCTGTTCAAATCAGTTTTCGGATTGATGACATATTGAATTTTTTCTAATAAAACATAGGAAAATTTTCCAATTCATGCTAATTCTAAGGAGAAATATATCAGATGAAATACCTATTATTTATTAATTTATATAATAGAGCTTCAAACAGGTGGTCAATTGCAAATTCATCTTCAGACTCAAGATTTTCAGTCATCTGGTGGGATTTTATTTGTTTCCTCAAATTCAGCTCCCTCTGTTCATTCTTGAAATCCAGAAGATAGAAGTTAATAGTGCTGAGGTTCGTGCCATGTTTCTTGACCTAATAGTTAAACATGAGGCTGTTTGCAGATAACATACTTGTACACACAGAAATGATATTGTTACGAATTTGTTAGACCTATAGATGGTAAGAGATTGATGCGAAAATTATCAGTTGAGTCTCAATGTGAATGAAGCATACTACATGTTAATATGTGAAATATATTGGATACTGTTTCAGTATGAGACTGACATTTAGTCTCTAGAATCAATCAGAGCCATCAGGTGTTTATGTGTACCTCCCTAGAACAGTTTTACTAAACTGTTTAGTCATTGTATTCACATTCATATTTAGACTGAAATTCTTTGCAAACGCCCTGAATCACTTAAAATGAATGCTCAGATGATGACAAGCTAGTATATCTATCCTTCAAATCAATGAGGCAGGTAAACCACCACTTTATCGTTAGGTTGCAACTTCATATAGTATGACAAACATACAAGATGTATTCTATACTCCAGGAACCTTCACACTGTACAACTACGAATGAAGCCTGTTTTGTGTACTGTTTATATACAACATCAGTTGTAAACAGTCCTTTCACTGCTATAGCCTGAGTGAAACACTGAAAGTCTGCTAATAATGGCATTTCTAACTTATAGTATGCCTACAGGTTAACAATTGAAATTGCAACCCCGCTCAGTTTAAAAATTTATTGGCACTTCATTAACTTGAAGAGTTACAGTTAGCAACTTGTTATTGACAGAAAAAATTGAATTCAAGTGACATTCTGTACGTGAAAGTTCTAGAATTTGCACATTTTGTTGTGAACAGTACTTGACGATTGCTATTAGCTACTGCAGCATGCTTGATTTGACATGATGGACCATCAAAAGCTAGACTATTGCATAAAGTGTATTATCTTTTCTGTTTTGTGTTCTTTGAGACTGGATTATGGACACACTATTACATGGGTGTCTCATGTGTGGTGTTTTCTGTATCAGTGTATATAGTGAGTAATTAAATTGTTTGTGTGTGTAATTCGAATGAATAGTATACCACTGGAACGCACAAGTGGTATCATACCTAACGAAGTGTCACAGTGGCTAGCACACTGAACTCTGGAGAACAACGGTTCAGCCGGCCGTTGCAGCCGAGCGGTTCTAGGCACTTCAGTCCGTAACCACACGGCAGCTACGGTCGTAGGTTCGGATCCTGCCTTGGGAACCGATGTGTGTGTTGCTCTTAGGTTAGGTTTAAGTAGTTCTAAGTCTAGGGGACTGATGATCTCAGATGTTAATTCCCATAATGCTTAGAGCCATTTGAACCATTTGAATAACGGTTCAAACCTCCATTGGGCCATCCAGATTTGGGTTTCCCACAATTTCACTAAATCGTTCCAGGCAAAAGCCAGGATGGTTCCTTTAAAAGGACATGGCTGATTTCCTTCGCCATCTTTGATACAATCTGAGCTTGTGCGCCATCTCTAATGAGGACAAAGACGACAGAACCTTAAACCCAATTTTCCTTCCTCCCACAAGTGGTGACCCCAAGTTCAACAGTTTACTTTCTACATGCATTACGATACATACTATGCACCACTGTGGAGCCCACCATCTCTATTAAAGAAGAGCCTGCCAGCCGGAGTGGCCGTGCGGTTCTAGGCGCTACAGTCTGGAACCGCGTGACCGCTAGGGTCGCAAGTTCGAATCCTGCCTCAGACATGGATGTGTGTGATGTCCTTAGGTTAGTTAGGTTTAAGTAGTTCTAAGTTCTAGGGGACTGATGACAACAGCAGTTAAGTCCCATAGTGCTCAGAGCCATTTGAACCATATTTTTGAAAGAAGAGCCTCAGACCTCACAATAGGGATTAACTCAGCCACCAGTTACAGTTGTTGATAACAGTATTCGCATGAGAATCAGGAATATAAAAATTCCACTTTCCTGGCTAACCATCGCACGGTTGTGCTTAATGCACGTCACCGCCATATTTTGCTTCTGCGGTGTCGATTCTGACATGCAGAAATTTATTATTGTTATTTGGCAAGTAGATCTTATGATTATATAGTGAACAACTGGCAGATGTATTTGACAAACAATCTTTTGCCTTTTTTCGGGATGCTAATTTGGAACATTTTATGCCATTTGCAGAATTGCGTTTTACAAAAAAACACGGAGAGTGAGGTAGTAGCTGGTACTTACCCCTTCAAAGTGCTCTGTTCCCTACACACGTTGGCAGGACAAGGCCTGAAATCTGAACAATCACTGAAGCCTCTTGGGTTCCAGTATTTGCCTCCACATGTTCGGATAATATTATCAGCTTTTCCCTGACCTTCCCATTGGTGAACTAGCGTGAAAAGCAGACTCTGTGGCGATTGCTTATGCAGATCCAGTTTGTGTGAATGAACTCTGAAGTTATGGTGGGCAGCCCTGAACCAAGCATTGTGGCCTCATTTGTTTCAAGGGTCACTGTTTCTCCGCTGCTATCCACTCTGATGCTGTCTATGGCCCATCTCATCACTGAACTCGCCGGTCTTAACGCCTAGTTGCAGCGACATGAAGATACCACTCGCCCACCTTCTAATAATAGCTGTGTATTCAGGTGGTGCTGGTTTCACAAATGGTTCAGAAAAGCAACTCGACATTGTACCAAACCATATGATTACCCAAACTTCCCAGACGAATGCCAGTAGGTGCACATACTTCTCGAGGTCAGTTAAAGCACCTGCAAGTCAAACACGACGGAAAAGTATCCTAGGTGACAGGATCACAAAGACTTTTCGTAACGGCCAGGTGCACTGGAGACACTTTCTTGATGGATTCAGGCTCTGAAATTAGCGTTTAGCACAAGTCACATACTGTGTGCCATTCTAGTGAACAAGTACCTATTCTCACAGCAGCTAATGGCTCACACATTGGAACATTTGAAAAAGTGCAGTTGACTTTGAATTTCGGCGGTAAGCTACAATCCACCTGGACTTTTGTGGTCGCTGATGTCATAGACGCAATCTTAGGCCCGGGTTTTTAGCGTCATTTTTCTGTCATTCTAGATGTAGTGCATCAGTGTCTCTACAAAGTGTCATACTCTCCTCCTACCTCTGCCAAATGAGATTGCATTGTTGAGTGATACCACCAAGCCCCATCACTCGAAGACGACCACAACAACCGCGCCAGTTACCGTTTCCATATCCACTCAGACCACACATCCGCGTGGCATGCAGGAAGGTGTTGATTCGTTCTTCCACTGAGACAACAAAGCTACAGAAGGGCTGTCATATGTGAGTAGCTCAAATATCTGAAATATAATCCCACAGCAATGCCATAATGAGTGCCAGGGCTAGCTTGCGCGACAGTAATGCAGAATTACGCTGCGAATTGCGTGCCGTGGCTGAAGACTTATCGACCACACACGCCTCAATTCGTGACCTTCAGCGTGCAACCGCTATGAGGAACCCTTGCTCCGCTGTCCCTCCCTCGCTTGCCCGCGCGCTGGAGGCCAACGATCTTGGTGTACAGCTGCTAAGCAAGTATCCTGTGCTTACTGATCCAGCGCTGGCCTGAAAAAACCGCTGCCACTCTACACGACATTTCAATCCCTCGACTACTGGGCATCGAGTGGCCGCAAACCCACGATGCCTACCTCCTGATAAATTACAAGCAACCCAGTCTGAGTTCAGTAAAATGCTATCAGATGGTTCAGTATCTAGATCTCAATCCTCATAGGCTTCTACTTTGCACATGCTCGAGACGAAAAATGGAACATCCCACGCAGGTGGTGATTATCAGAGCCTCAGTTCCCATACGGTTCCAGATAGGTACCCAGTGCTGAATGTAATGGACTTGAACTCAAATGTGGTGGGCCCATGTATCTTCAGTGCTATTGACTGTGCAAAAGCCTTCTTGCAGATCAGTGGTGAAGAGGGATTAGTTTAAAACTGTCATAACTACACCATTAGGGATCTTCCATTATAATATGCTGCCTTAAGGCCTCTACAACGCAGCACAAACATTGCACTGTTTTATGCATGAAGTCCTGCAAGACTTGTCGTTTTCATGTTGTTACATGGATTATATTCTGATTTTTCCCCGCGGCCTCGAACACCATTGTCACTATTTACGACAAGTTACAAGATTTTGGAATCATGGTAAATCTGGATAAACGTTTTTTTGCCAAGCAAGAGCTACCATTCCTGGGATACAATGTCTCAAAAGCTGTAATCATACCTCTGTCCAGAAAAGTGAATTACAGCCAACAGCTTCCCCTGCCACGAACGTTGAAAGGACTGTGCCAGTAGTGGGACTACCTTCATTCTGTTCCACTCTGCATTGTTGCCAAATTTATTCAAGATGGCGGCAATGACGTCATCCAATATGGTGGCGATAAGATTTGGTAATAGTGCATGACGTCATTCAACATGGTGGATTATGGTGGGAAAATAGGTCAGTTGGGGTATTTTCACTAACCTAAACCCCAGAAAAATGGCGATAAATATGAATTTTGGTGGTAAAATAGGTCAGTTGGGTTATGTCCACTAAGGTAGCAAAAATTGGCTCGAAATTCCAACACAATAATGGCGGGAAAACCATAGTTGTCTTTACTATTACCCATTATCATTCATCATCGTTTGTTATCGTTCGTTATTATTCATTATCATTTATTATCATTTATTATTATTATTTACACCATGCACGTGTGTTCACTACTAGGACCAGAGTCCAACTTTGTTAGTTCATACCCCTGCCACCAGAGCGCACTGCCGTGATGTTATTCAAGATGGCGGATTTTGGCAGGGAAAATTGGGCTACATCCACTAACCTAACCCCCACAAAACTGGCGCGTAATTCGAATTTTGGCGGGAAAGTAGGTCAATTGTCCTATGTCCACTAACCAAACCCTCCAGAAAAAATTGGCGCCAAATTCAAATTCCAACTGGATAATGGCTGCAAAACCATACTTATCTTTATTATTATTCGTTATTATTCATTATTGTTTATTATCATTTATTATTATTTATTATTATTATTATTATTATTATTATTATTAGTATTGGTCTACCTCCACTAGAAAATTGGGCCAAATTCAAATTCCAACACGATAATGTCTGGAAAACTGTACTTCTATTTATTATTACCATTTATTATTTACTTAAGATGTCCAATTTCGGCGCGAAGAAAACCATTTGCCTTACATCTATAACAAAAATCTCCAACACCATCATCGATCATGCATATGAAATAGTCCACATCCTACGAACTTTGACCGTCACTTATGTTTTTTCACTGCTAACCTATCAAAATCGCATCAAATAATAATCTGCACTTGTACTAACATAATTCACATCCTCTGATTTTACAGGGAAAAAGGACTGATGTCTTTATTTCAAGCAGTACTGTCATCACTTGTCCTCCAACAGACTTAGTACACTTCTTTGAGATGCCAACATCCAGTGCGCTTGCCACTAGGTCCAAACTCCAACTGACTTGGTTCAAATCGTCGCCAGCAGAGGAGGCTACCCCTGGCGCCACCAGTTGGCGGCAGCCCACGAGCATGTCACTGGTCAAGTGGCCACTAGAACAGCGTGGGTCCAGCGGCGTAAAAATGTTCTGCTCGTTCGAACCTGCCGATTCTGACGTCACAATGGTAGGTTGTCCGTTCATCAAGTGTATTCGTCCCTCTCACATGTTTTGCGCCAAAATTGGTCACCCAAGAGTGGAATCTCCCCCAATGTCACATAACGGTCAGTCTGTTGGTCCAGCATTTGGTGGACAAAAGAACGCCCTGCCACAATTATGGCTCAAAAATTGTTTTCCTGGACAGGTTTGAACCTGCCAATGACGACATCACAGTGGTCGAATAGCGATTCACCGTTTGGTTCCATGGCTGACAAAGAACACACTTGGCGCCAAAGTTGTTTGCTGGAGAGTGGAATCTGCCCAGACGTCACACAACCACTGGTCCACCATGTGGAGTGGTCGACAAAGAAGGCTCTCGCTAAGTTAACTGGCTTGAGATCGTCTTCTCCCTCTCTCTCGCGTGCGCATTATAACCAGACACCTGCCGCGCCGCCACCCTACAGGCGTCCGACCGCTTATGTCACACACCATCAGTTGCCTCCTCCATACATGCGCCGGACATAGTCTTCTGTAAATATGCTAACACCCACATCGTGGATCTAAGCTATCAATTGCCTAAGTACTTAATTGCATTTCAGTTTTAATCATATTAAATAATTCAATTTACAGATTCATATAAGTATGAAAAGGCGTTCAACTACTTTTCAAGGTCCAGGCTGCCTCCTCTTCCTAGGAACCAGCGCTGAGTTTTAATTCTGGCAGTAAAGAAAGGTCACTTGCACTTTCTCTGCCAACCTAAGAAAATTGTTGGAAAGAAGGGACACTTGTACTAACCTTAGCCACCCCACCGCCACTTCCGCCTAGGAACCAGCGTCACGTTTGAATTCTGCCAGTAAAGAAAGGTCACTTTCTCTTCTGCCACCAACCTAAGAAAATTGTTGCAAACAAAGCTCATCGCCACTAAACTAAGCCTCCAGGATGCAACATATCCCAAGGGTTTCTGGTAAAAGGACTCAGCCTGCACTAGGCCCATGGATGGTCGAACAAATGTACTTTATTTAGGGATGGAGTAGATGTATCACAGAACACATGCACTGACATGTCCCACACCATACAGACCTGCAAACCACTCCTACATAACTCATGTATAATGCTCTATACACACGCTTGCTAATTGTAAACACTTAAAAATAACGCATCGCACAGCCTACAGACACGCGAACTGCTCGTAAATAATGCAAAACATTTACGTCCAAATAGCCAAACAACTCTTAATTTTCAGAAATAATTTCAGTGCAGACCTGCAAACTGCTCTTAAATAATACAGCACAATGATGCGTAGACATGCTAAGTACTCGTAAACTATTCAAATAGCGCGTATGAAGGCCTACAGACCCATTCCTGAAATAATGCAATCAACACACGCAAGGACAGTCCACAGCCCCCAGTCCATTGAGTACACAGGAGGTAGTGATAAGTGACATATACCTCAGATGTCAAACCACGCACAGCCCCTGCTTGGCTTCTGCAAGGCAGGCCGCACCTCCCATTCATACATAATACCTGGGAAATTCCTATCCAAATACGTGTTCGACTACACACACATGCTGATGTGATTGGGTGGGAGCGCAACCGCGAGCTGCAGCCGAACGTAGGCCAGAGTTGTATGCAGGCGCTGCGAATGACCAGGCGTTTATTTACACAATGCGCATTCCAAGCAGAGCCACATGCAATTGGCCTTCCTTCCTACCCTCAGTCTAACTACGGTCCAGCGAAGACACTTCAGAATTCCATTCCACAATAACAGAACCTGCTTTCCCCCCTTAGCGATTCTAACGGACCATAAGTGACGATTGACTGACGCTTCATCTTGTGCGCCACAAATCCCCACGAAGGGAGGCAGCCACAGCTCGGGTCCCACCCGCTCCGTCGCATTTGCCAGCCACTGCCACCGAACACCGGTGAAAGTTGCATTCCAAGCAGCGCTTACACCAGTCTCATATTCGAGGCATCTTCAGGCGCCACCTGCCTTTACTATTGAATGCACAAGAGCGTAGAGTGAGTTGACAGATGCGATCAACTGCAAGTACCTGCCCCCCCCCCCCCCCCCAGCATGACCGACGAAACACCACCAAGTGCACGTGCATAATTACAAACTCATGTAACAACCTTCCCAATCTTATGTCTCATCTCTCCATATATAAAAAAAAAAAGAGCCAAGTCTTCCTCTCAGGAATTGTATAGTGTCCCAGAAACAGTTAACGCCCACTTTCATCATGCTTCAGCTTGTATGCACGGAAATTCTCACCCTAACAGAACCTGTTTACCAAAATATCGCCTAATCCAGTCTTCCTCCCGGACATAACGTGATAGCCTTCCTGCTCTCAACATACGCAAATGTTCTCACCGATTCTATATCCCACCACAATCAATCGAGCATTCTCATTTGCTCTTATCGAATTTACCAGTAGAATTACTTATGCCGCAGGTATTGAAGCACCATCCACCTTTCCTTTCTCGGACTTCCAGCGATTATTTTGCAAAGATTGCTGAATTTCACAGACAGTTCCCTCAATCTATACACCCCCAACGTGTTCATTCTTTCTACAGATGCTACACTCAGTGGTAATAAACTATTTTACACTGATCACCATTTTGCACCGACAACTAAACATGGGAAATTTGTCTACGAGTCATCAAATAGGTACTATACTAGCAAGAATACTGGAGCAATTCATATCCCCAACCATATCAAATCACCTCTTTACATCAGCGAACTGAAGGCACTCTCAGAACTGACGTTCAAAGACATGCTCATTTCCCCTTGGCATAAACGCTCTACTCTTTCTGCTTTCTTGCTCGCATTTCTACAGTCATCTCCAGACTAGTTGATTACAATAACACTAGTATTTTAGCCATAATATTACACAATTTCCACCATTCTTCTCGATATCAAGCACACAGCACTAGCCACCCGATCGCTAACGCAACATAATGCGCCAGATGTAGACTGTAAATTATTTCTCCATAAACACCAAACATTAGCGAGGCGCAGTGTGCTGTAAACCATTGACTAACTAGAAACAAGTAGAGTAAACTGATATTCGCACTCTCGCATACCGAAGTCAGTGATTTAACAGATTCCACATGATCAATTTTGTTTACAAACTAATTACGGTCTCTCCCACGTCTAGAGAACAGGCAAACGTGTGTCCAACACACCACAATCCATATTCCCTCAACTAAATAAAGGCAACAAATGTGCAGAAGCAGTCGACTGAACAATTTACTTGAGAGGGAATAACGCTCCACCCCAAACGCGCCATCTTCTCAAAGTTACACTTGATCACGAAAGCATCCTAGCACATACTTAGTTCGCTATTCAGTCGTCTAAAACATGGTAAAGTTAACTATCATACATTCCTACACTCCAACAGGCCTCTGCATCGGAAGACCACTATCAATAACGTGGGAACGCGAATCAGTACCACCACAGACTTTGCATACACGAACAGATTCTAAAAAATGCCTCACATATATCTTCTATCATTATACTTACAATTAAATCTTACGATCTAGGTCTCAAATGTACGGTATTCAGCAATGAACGAAGTATTGGAAATACTCTCTGTTGAATGCTGTGGCTCTGGAAATACCTGTACCTTCCTTAGCACTAGACATACTCTTCCCATCGTTATCACAGTACCCCAAGTCAAATCCACACCCTCCCTACAACAGCACATAGACATTTCCTTTACGCAAACAGATATACTTTATAAACCTGATCCTAAAATGTGGACATATCACACACCCGCCCGATGAATTTTGAAAGTCATTCGGCTAAGGAACGCACCATGTGACCAGTATTTGCAACTCCCTCACGCCGCTAGATAATTATCCAGTATGTGTAACGTATTCTGCCTCGATACCGTGTCAGATGTTCCGTTATATATATCCACTGAGTTAAACGCGATGACTCATTGAGAAGGATCACAGCCACAATTGAATCATACCTCGAAATGAGCTACCTTTCTCGAACCTATCTGCTGCAGTAAAAATCCAACATGGTCTTAGTTAGTCCCTACACATCTTGCAACTGCTCCCATTTATACAGCTTTGCGCATGTGATCATGCCATTTTAAGTCGGAACTGAGCATAAGTCGGACAAAGCCATATCCACTTCCTTCTGCAGCCTGTCTAGAAACAGAGTGAACTGAGTTACTGTGACAGGACTGTGTTTTGACCATGCAGCGGATATGCTCGCATTGTTGTGCGTTCCCAAACTACATACAAGTACTACCGATCCACGTCCATCATTCAAATCTATAAGTCCAACATCCCATCATCGTTATTCTCTATCAATTTCAGTTTTGAGAAACTCCTCTCTCCACTCGCTACTGTCATTGGGAGTGTTAGGAGAATTCTCAGAGCAATGTTAACATTAGGGCAAAAATTATGTCTTCCTATAAACTTTAGGGTCTCTTTTGGACCTATTCCAGGTTTCAACAATGTTGAAAGCACTTTTAGTTCTTCCCTCAACTCCAGTGCATCAATGTCGCTTGACTCATGATCTTGCAAAATCGCTGCGAAGTTTCTACACTTTGTGTCCAGGCTGTCAGGAGGTGCATTCTTCAGCTCGCCGATGTCGTAGAGAAAATCAAAATAATCACGATGAGATTTCAGTTGATTGAACCTTTCATCCAAAGATGTGGTTACTATATCTAAAAGATAATAGTAGAATTCAATCTTGTAACGTTTTGTTGGGTCATCTATTGTCTCATGCCTTCCTTCATAGGTAAAGTGTATTGACTTCTTACTTCATCGCCGGGAAACACTTATCCGTGGTAATGTTAGATCGTCTAGCTCTAACTCTGTAGCCAATTCTTTGGAATCCGTCAAGAAAGACACAAACTTTTCTTCTGTTCTGCAGGTTTCAAAATATGCTTTCGTTTTTTCAAGTTCAGGTTAACTAGTGTGTAAGCTTAGGAACTGATGACCCTAGCAGTTAAGTCCCATAAGATTTCACACACATTTGAACATTTTTGTAAATTCACAAGGCTTATTAAAATAACCTAGATTTCTTCAATCAGGTTTGACTCCATTTTTGAACTGGTGCCCAGCGACTGTTTTTTACAAATCTGTAGAGAATGTCACCAATCAGTCGCAATTTTTGTTTTTATTTTCCAGATCTACATAGATTTCGGGCACAGTGTGGCTATTCTCAATGCTTTGAGTTATGTTTACATCTATACTGTCATGCTGAACGTAACTGTCAACATGACGGTTTGGATGTAAGCACATATTAAAAGGTTTGAGACTGGCCACTGCCGGCCGGTGTGGCCGTGCGGTTAAAGGCGCTTCAGTCTGGAACCGCGTGACCGCTACGGTCCCAGGTTCGAATCCTGCCTCGGGCATGGATGTGTGTGATGCCCTTAGGTTAGTTAGGTTTAATTAGTTCTAAGTTCTAGGCGACTGATGACCTCAGAAGTTAAGTCGTATAGTGCTCGGAGCCATTTGAACCATTTTTAGACTGGCCACATAGTGGCCGAAACCTAGGTAGATCTGAAAAGTACAAACAAAAATTGCTATTGATTGCTGACATTTCCTACAGATTTGTTTAAATAAAATTCCACACATGTTTTGTAAAAAAGAAAAAAAACGGGGGGAGGGGGGCGGCAATTTAGCAGCTCGCACGGAGCGGCACTTGGGCTTGCGTCGGCCCTGCTGAGATCTAACCATGGCTTCTGGGTGCTTCACTATTTTTGTCAGGAATTTTATTTTATGTAACAGTTGTCATCTATCTTGTTATTTGGCAGATCTATAAAGAAACTTATCTTTAGGTGAAGAGTGCCATTTATTATGTCCTAAAAAGTGGTCACTTCGAGGACAGTATCGTGTAACAGTTAGAACAGCAACAAAAACAATGGAACAAGCAAAGCAACAGTTGCAACACCGGGAACAACTGTACGGCAACAGCAGCTGCTACTGTAGGTGCAACACATGAAAGAGATGGGCACGCTGCAGCAGCGGCACTAGGAATGACTATGAACTTATCTGCAAGAGTTGTTCTAGGGAAGTGCGTGCCCAGGCATCCTGCCTGTTGATCGCTCACCAACTGTCAACATCAGTTCTACCTGAGCCACAGTCGTCACCCTGCCTCCACCTGCCTCTGTGGAGATCCGCAAAAATTGAAGGAACTTGATTTGTCCTAGAAAGTCACAATGAACAACATGGAAGATGAGTCGATAATGCCAGGGTTCGTTAAATCTGAGTCTGACATGCTGGGACAATATAGAACTGCTAACAACAGAGCTAGTAACCTGCATAATAACATCTGTCTACAAAACACATAATGCAGACTTCAGTTTCGATGAACCCATTAAATGCAACTCAAAGAGTATCAAGATTGTGTTGGGAGATTTCAATTGCAGACGCTCAAGCTGGGCTTACAGACAACAATGGAGATGAGCTGGAGAGCTGGGTGGAAAGGGAAAGCCTGAGACTCATACATGACCCAAAACTGAGACCTTCTTTTCGAAGTGGAAGATGGCGCAAGGGCTATAATCCGGATAATGTTTTATCAGTGCGCAAGCAGCTCAACTTTTGGTAACAACAGTCGCGGAATGGAAACAAAAAAAAAAATCCAATAAGCCGTACAATGGCTGGAGTTATCAGCCCAGAAGAAGTTCCTTTAAATGACAGTTTAATTTGAAAAAGGCGCGCTGGGAAACTTTTTGAAAAGGACTCGATAGTGCAGCTCCAAAACTTAAAGCGACTGCTAAATCGAATGAGGGCTTCGCAGCCCTAGTAAAAAAGATCGCTCAGAAACACATATCTCGTGGGTGCCGAACTCAATAACATACAGGCCTTAAACCAGACATACTTAGCCTACTTGAGACCTATCAAGATAAATGTGAAAGATATCCACTAGCTGAAAACACCATTCAACAGGTGAAACAGTTGACATATCACAGAAGGTAAAAAGGGTCAGATCCTTTAGCTGATCTAGATATGGATCAAAACGGTAGGAGGGCATGGAAACTAATTAAAAATCTAAGCAATGATCCTAAAAAGTCACTAGAGGAATTCACGAGAGTAACGCCGAATAAAATAGCTCATCAACTACTTAAGACTGGTGAAACAGAGATGACATGACAAACGCTAAAAGGTAAGAAGAGCTGCTGCAGAAACCAGAAGAGTGGATTACCTAAGGCAGTGTGTGGTCATAGATGCTGCCACCAATTCCTCTCCTGTGCTAACCTCTTCATCTCAGAGTAGCACTTGCAACCTGCATCCTCAATTATTTGCTGGATGTATTACAATCTCTGTCTTCCTCTACAGTTTTTGACCTCTACAGCTCCCTCTAGTACCATGGAAGTCATTCCCTCATGTCTTAACGGATGTCCTATCATCCTGTCCCTTCTCCTTATCCGTGTTTTCCACATGTTCCTTTCTTCTCCGATTCTGCGCAGAACCTCCTCATTCCTTACCTTATCAGTCCACCTAATTTTCAACATTCGTCTGTAGCACCACATCCCAAATGCTTCGATTCAATTCTGTTCCGGTTTTCCCACCGTACATGTTTCACTAACATACAAGTCTGTACTCCAGACGTACATTCTCAGAAATTTCTTCATCCAATTAAGGCCGATATTTCATACTAGTAGACTTCTCTTGGCCAGGAATACCCTTTTTGCCATTGCTAGTCTGCTTTTGATGTCCTCCTTGCTCCGTCCGTCATTGGTTATTTTACTGCCTAGGTACCAGAATTCCTTAGCTGCATCTACTTCGTGACCATCAATCCTAATGTTAAGTTTCTCGCTGTTCTAATTTCTACTACTTCTCATTACCTTCGTCTTTCTTCGATTTACTCTCAAGCCATACGCTGTACTCATTAGACTGTTCAATCCGTTGAGCAGATCAAGTAATTCTTCTTCACTTTCACTCAAGATAGCAATGTCATCAGCGAATAGTGTCATTGATATCCTTTCACCTTGAATTTTGATTCCACTCCTAAACCTTTCTTTTATTTCCATCATTGCTTCCTCGATGTACAGATTGAACAGTACAGGCTTTAGGCTACATTCTTGTCTTACACCGTTTTCAATACGAGCACTTCGTTCTTTGTCGTCCACTCTTATTATTCCCTCTTGGCTGTTGTACATATTGTATATGACCCTTCTCTCGCTATAGCTTACCCCTATTTTTTTGAGAATTTCGAACATCTTGTACCATTTTACATTGTCGAACGCTTTTTCCAAGTCGACAAATCCCATGAACGTGTCTTGGTTTTTCTTTGGTCTTGCTTCCATTATTAACCACAACGTAAGAATTGCCTCTCTCGTGCCTTTTACCTGTCCTAAATCCAAACTGATCGTCATCTAGCGCATCCTCAATTTTCTTTTCCATTCTAATGTATATTATTCTTGTAAGCAACTTGGATGCATGAGCTGTTAAGCTGATTGTGCGATAATTCTCGCTCTTGTCAGCTCTTACCGTCTTCGTAATTGTGTGAATGATGCTTTTTCGAAAGTCAGATGATATGTCGCGAGACTCATACATTCTACACACCAATGTTAATAGTCGTTTTGTTGTCACTTCCCCCAATGATTTTAAGAATTTTGATGGAATGTTATCTATCCCTTGTGCCTTATTTTATATTAAGGGGCTCCGGAACGCTCTATACTTGCAATGTTAAAATAACGCTTATAAATTACATCTTTCCTCACAAAGTATTTGAGGTAGGAAGTTGAACTTTTTACAGATTATTTATTGGAATATGGGCTACAACTTAACACAGGGATTTTACAAAATTTTAGTTCAGTTATTAAAGATGATTTTTTTCAATTGTAATGAAAATTCACAACATTTTTTTGCAATTTTTTATTTATATATTCAAAAATATACAGTTTTTTGGAAAAAGGCTGTGTTAAATTATGCTGAAGGTACTGTGTAACATTTACTGAAAGTTTGAAACAAATATGTTTTAAAGATCCTTAGAAAACATGTAATTAGTATGAGAAAATAAAAGTTTTGGGAATCAAGCGACAAAGATTGGATTAACTTTTTAGTGCATTCCAGGTCCATCTTCATCCTCTGCAAACTCCTCCTCCAGCTTCCTCTTGTTCCTCCTCCTGTTTACTCTTGCTTGTATTTCTAAGCTCTTTGCAGCCCTGTCTGCAGCCCGAAGGCATTCCTTGTCTAAACCAAGCATCGCTCGTTGTTGTGTTCGTAGATTTTGCTACCATTTTCTTCAGTTGCAGTTACTGCAACACTGTTCCAAAAGGTGGTCATGTATGAACACTTATCACATTTCAGTTGTATTTCACTAGCAAGTCCTACGTGCTTTATTATGGAGAGTTCCAGACCAACTTCACTACAATGAATATATCTTACACAGTTTGAAAAAATTCCTTTGAGAACCGACATATCAAATATTTCATTCACATCCGATTCGCCCATAAAACATTCATAGTTTTCACTCATTGAACCAAGCTTCTTCTGTGAAGTATTTTCTTTCCCACTTTGACTGCTATGGGCAGGTGTACTTGAGAGGTTAGGTTCACTCACTTGGTTATCGTCTTTATTGTTTAATGTAATAACACATACCTTTGGCTTTCCAACATTTCTCCTTTTCTTAAAAGCCTTCAGAGGATTTCTAATAACTTTACTTTTACTCATTATTATACTTCAACAAAGCAGAGACTCAAGAAACAGAATTAATTACGAATATTTTCGAGATAAAGACAGAGTAAATAAACATGAAACAATCGACAATCACACCAGCGATATATATTGAACCATCACAGGTTAGCCACAACACATACTTTATCTCACACCACTAAAATGTACCTGATGAACACGGACGTTAATACGAGGGCGGTTCTGAAAGTAACCTCCGATTGGTCACAGTGCGGGTTGTGGGGGGAGTAGCGACGCCATCTGTGCGTTCACGCACTCAACAGGTCAGTTGGCATCAAGCCGTGGTCGAGTGAACGTCGTACCTGCGCTAGTTTAGTTTTTGTGGCAGTTTGAAATGTGTGCTGCAATAGAAAAACCCACCAAATGTGAAGTGCGTGCTGTCATATGGTTTTTTACAGCCAAAGGATATTCTGCAGCAGCTATTCATCGTGAGCTTTGTGCCGTGTACGGACCAAGAGTTATAAGTGAAGGAGTTGTCCGTGAATGGGTACGTTTATTTAAAAGTGGACGAGAAAACGTTCATGATGAAGAGAGGAGTGGTAGACCATCATTGGTGACTGACGAACTCGTTCAGACAGTTGATGCAAAAGTTCGTGAAAATCGACGTTTCTCAATGTCGGAGTTGTCTACTGGTTTTCCACAGATTTCTAAGACTCTCTTGTACGAGATAGTGACAGCAAGATTGGGTTACCGTAAGTTCTGTGCACGATGGGTGCCCAAAATTCTTACCGACCACCACAAAACTCAAAGAATGGCCTCTGCATTAGACTTTCTGTCACGTTATGAGGACGAAGGAGAACCATTGTTAAACAGAATCGTGACCGGTGACGAAACCTGGATTAAGTACGTGAACCCTGAGACAAAAGAACAATCAAAGATGTGGGCACATTCAAATTCGCCTACCAAACCAAGAAAAGCCTCGCAAGATGTTTCTGCCAGAAAACTAATGGCAACGGTGTTTTGGGATGCCAAAGGGGTGTTGTTGATTGAATTCATGGAACGTGGTACGACCATTAATCAAGACTTGTACTGTGAAACAATAAAAAAGCTACGACGGGCTATACAGAACAAACGCCGTGGTATGCTGACTTCCGGTATCGTTTTTTTGCACGATAACGCCCGTCCTCACTCTGCTCGCAGAACAACGGCCCTTCTTGAGTCCTTCAAGTGGGACGTTATCAACCATCCACCTTACAGCCCAGACCTGGCGCCAAGTGATTATCACCTCTTCATGCATTTGAAGAAATGGCTCGGGTCACAGCGGTTTGATGACGACGAAGAGCTCAAAGATGCGGTCACAGGCTGGCTCCAGGCACAAGCGGATGATTTTTATGCAGAAGGAATTTCAAAGCTTGTGAAGAGATACGATAAGTGCCTCATTCGCTATGGAGACTATGTAGAAAAATAGTGCAAAGATGTAGTTGTAAGATGTATATATTAAAATATTTTATTTAACTTGGTGTATTTTTTTAAATAAACCGGAGGTTACTTTCTGAACGGCCCTCGTAATAACACCATTTGATAGCAGTTTAACAGCGCCACAGTGTGTCACGCCCATGTAGAACACATTTAAAAAAAAATTTAAAAATAGTTGTAGTCTTCGGAATTGAATAAATTATATATCTATTAAAAGGTAATAGTCTGCAGATTCAGAAAACGCAAAAAAGTAAAAATTGAACTTTTCATGATTTTGAGCCTTTCCGGAGCGCCTTAAGTCCTCCAAATCTCTTTTAAATTCTGTTTCTAATACTGAATCCCCTATCTCTTGTAAATCGACTCCTGTTTCTTCTTCTATTACATCAGACAAATTTTCCCCTACATAGAGGCTTTCAATGTATTCTTCCCACCTATCCGCTCTCTCCTCTGCATTTAACAGTGGAATTTCCGTTGCACTCTTAATGTTATGACCCTTGATTTTAATGTCACCGAAGGTTGTTTTGACTTTCCTGTATGCTGTGTCTGTCCTTCCGACAATCATTTCTTTTTTGATGTCTTCACATTTTTCCTGCAGCCGTTTCGTCTTAGCATCCCTGCACTTCCTATTTATTTCATTCCTCGGCGACTTGTATTTCTCTATTCCCGAGTTTCCCGGAACATTTTTGTACTTCCTCCTTTCATCGATCAATTGAAGTATTTCTTCTGTTACCCACGGTTTCTTCGCAGTTACCTTCTTTGTACCTCTTCTATTACCCAAGGTTTCTTCGCAGTTACCTTCTTTGTACCTATGTTTTCCTTCCCAACTTCTGTGATGGCCCATTTTAGAGATACACATTCCTCCTCGCCAGACGGTGTGGCCGAGCGGTTCTAGGCGCTTCAGTCTGGAACCGCTCGACCGCTACGGTCGCAGGTTCGAATCCTGCCTCGGGCATGGATGTCCTTAGGTTAGTTAGGTTTAAGTTGTTCTAAGTTCTAGGGGACTGATGACCTCAGATGTTAAGTCTCATAGTGCTCAGAGCCATTTGAACCAACATTCCTCTTCAACTGCACTGCCTACTGAGCTATTCCTTATTGCTGTATCTATAGCCTTAGAGAACTTCAACCATATCTCGTCATTCCTTAGTATTTACGTATCCCACTTCTTTGCCTATAGATTCTTCCTGACTAATGTCTTAAACTTCAGCCTACTCTTCATCACTACTATGTTGTGATCTGAGTCTATATCTGTTCCTGGGTACAGCTTACAATGCAGTATCTGATTTCGGAATCTCTGTCTGACCATGACGTAATCTAACTGAAATATTCCCACATTACCCGGCCTTTTCCAAGTATACCTCTTCCTCTTGTGATTCTTGAACAGAGTATTCGCTTTTACTAGCTGAAACTTGTTACAGAACTCAATTAGTCTTTCTCCTCTCTCGTTCCTTGTCCAAAGCCCATACTCTCCTGTAACCTTTTCTTCTACTCCTTCCTCTACAACTGCATTCCAGTCCCCCATGACTATTAGATTTTCATCCTCCTTTACATACTGTATTACCCTTTCAATATCCTCATACTCTTTATCTCTTCATCTTCTGCTTGCGACGTCGGCATGTAAACCTAAACTATCATTGTCGGTGTTGGTTTGCTGTCGATTCTGATAAGAAAAACCCTGCCACTGAACTATTCACAGTAACACACTCTCTGCCCTATCTTCTTATTCATAAGGAATCTTACTCCCATTATACCCTTTTCCGGTGCTGTTGTTATTACTCTATACTCATCTGACCAGAAATCCTGGTCTTCTTTCCACTTCACTTCACTGACCCCTACTATATCTAGAGTGAGCCTTTGCATTTCCATTTTCAGATTTTCTAGTTTCCCTACCACGTTCAAGCTTCTGACAATCGACGCCCCAACTCGTAGAACGTTATCCTTTCGTTGATTATTCAGCCCTTTTGTCATGGTAACCTCCTCCTTGGCAGTCCCCTCCCGGAGAGCCGAATGGGGAACTATTCCGGAATCTTTTGCCACTGGAGAGATCATCATGACACTTCTTCAATTACAGGCCACATGTCCTGTGGATACATGTTAGGCGTCTTGAATGCAGTGTTTTCCAATGCCTTCTGCATCCTCATGCCGTTGATCATTGCTGATTGTTCCGACCTTAGCAGCAGTTTCCCATCCCTAGGACAGAGAGTGCTCTGAACCTCTGTCCGCTCTTCCGCCCTCTTTGGTAAGGCCGTTGGCAGAATTAGGGTGACTTCTTATGCCGGAATTCTTCAGCTGTCACTGCTGGTTGTTAATCAGAATTAATGTAGCGGCAGGATTCGAACCCGGGATAGAAGACGTATTTGATTATGAATCAAAGACGCTACGCCTAGACCACAACATCTATACGAATGATCAAATTGCTGGAAACAATATCTACTGTAAAATATGTGGAAGTAACTATCCAGAGCGACCTTAAGTGGAATGAACACAAAAAACAGATCGGAGGAAAAGCAGATGCCACACTGAGATTCACAGGAAAAATCTTAAGGAAATGTAACACATCGACAAAGGAAGTGGCTTACAAGGCGCTTTATCGACCTATTCTTGGGTATTGTTCATCAGTCTGGGATCCTTTGCTGGGTTAGGACTGGTAGAAGAGAGAGAGAAGATCCAACGAAGAGCGGCACGTTTCGTCACGGGATTGTTTGGTCGGTGCAAGAACAATACAGAGATGCTCAAAAAACTCTGGTGGCAGACGCTAAAAGAGAAACGTTGTGCATCACGGAGAAGTTTACCATTGAGATTAGGAGAGACACTTTCCGGGAAAAGTCAGAAAACATATTACTTCGTCCCACATACATCTCACGAAATGATCACAACAAGAAAATTCGGGAGATTAGAGCAACTACAAAGACTTACCGATAATCATTCTTCCCACACGCCATTCGCGAGTGGAGCAGAGGAGGCGGATCAGTTATTGGTACGAGAAGTACCCTCCGCCACACTCCATTAGGTGGCTTCCGGAGTATGATGCAAATGTAGATCAACAAGACCTTCCAGATCCAAGGCAATTATCTATGAAGATAACAGCTGTGACGACCCAAGGGAGGACCTATGGAAAGTTGAAGTTAAAATAAGCAACGCACTTGAATGGCTGAGAATGGAGAGAATCATCTCAAGCTCAATCTAGAGAACACTCAAGGATGTGCTTTCCACTTAAGAAACAGAGACGCTGAAAGAAAACTGAATATTAAGTGGAGACTATGGGTTATTCAGCCCTGTGAGATCCTAATATGCCTGAGACTTACTCTGAATCGCATCCTTTTTTTTTATAACGTATTGTACAGGTTTTAAAGCAAAAATCTGCAGCAGAAACAACATCTTGAGACAGTCGACAAGATTTACACAGGTAAAAATTCCCCACATTCTACAGTCAATAGCGCTGGTCTCTGTTTCTTTGTGGGACAATATAGAGCACAGTTTTGTGGACCATCAATCCATACCAGGCATGTGGTCGTTGCATCAAAAAAGTCAGTCTATTTTGTGTGTTAGACCAGTCTTAGTCCCAAAGATCAACCACTCAGTCGGTATTGCATCCCCACCCATAAGACACAGAATGGCGGGAGAAATAGAACAGAAGAAGCAGACTGAACACCCGAAACACTTGATGTACAGTTACACACCTACACTACGGCCACTGAAGTCAAGAAAAAGCTTTTGCAGCGAATTCAACCATTAGATGTCCCATTAGACGTCAAGCCGGACTTTATACATGTGACAGTAAAGTGCTCCTAAGCAAGAGGGCTACACTCAAAGTGAATAAATCAGTTGTGCTCACCACCTACTCTAAATTACTTGGAGAACCCATAATAGATTAAGAACAGGAGTCTCACAGAAAGGAAAATATTTGATCTCATGTGGAATGAGGAAGACGTTATATAGAGCTGCGGAGCATCTACTAGTATGCTAAGACACAGACGCAGCCTGTACTCAGAAATATGTTTTAAATACCACAGTAGATCACACAAAAGTTGTGGAATTCTGGAGAGGAAAAGTGTGATGTCCTTCTCCTGGGCACGGAAAGTAAAGTATCAAAGTCTCTCTCTGTAACTCAAGAGGTGAAGTTCTGCAAGTTGACAGAGATCACGGACAAGGTATCCGGGGCCGCTATTCCTCAGGTGTTTACTGCAACGCCCGCCAGAGACAGGCTGACTCGGCAGGCGGCAGTTACAAGATAGCACGCCATCACATGAACGACACAGCGTGCGCACCTCACTCTCGCCAGACTGGAATGAGTGCTTTTTCCTCTGTCGTTTTAGCGACAGAACACAGAGGTGCAATCGCCGCTTTCCTGGCTAGGAAAAGCGAACTGTAGCCTCACTCGCCTGGCGGGCAATTCTGCCAGCAACATCGGCCCAGGCAACTATCGCAACGTGTATTGATAACAGATAGAACCACTGAGATGCAGTTTCTGGTGGTTACAGTCACAGATATATGTGTGTTTCTCAGGTGCCTGCTGTAGCTAACGTGGTCACGCACAAATGGTTCACTCATACCTACATATGGGTTCGTGACTTTAAATTTGAATATCGATCTACAGAAGTATTTCGAGTGGCAATTTGTAGCTGTAGATGAGACCCACACCACCATCAGGGTGTTTTCCTTGTCTTCCTGTGACCTCAACCATAATGTGAGGAACATGTCTGTTTTGGATCTGGTCACGTAATTGAAAGTTGCATCAGTTACGCAACCCGCCAAAGACGAGTCATTGCCCTCCCCCCCCCCCCCCCCCAAACACACAACCCCCCCCCTCCCAGACCCGCCGCCCGCCGCCACACCCCTCAACAGTGCATCACATCAGGACAACGCGAGGGGCCTCCTGTTTTCTCGCGGTCCAAACGACTGGCTCGCAACAAACTCCTCATCACAAAAGCAGAATTCGACACAATGATCCAGGCAGGCACGGCATGACCATCAGACTGGAAATGGGCTTCTCCCTTTCATCTGGTACCAAAGAAACCGAACAGCTGACGCCCCTGTGCCGCCTACACAGGACTTAACGCTTGGACAACTGCCGACCTCTAACCTGTGCACCACATCAAAGATTTTGAGTACCAACTTATTAAAACCCATCTGTGGCAACGAAGACTGCCCATAAAACTTCAGTTACTACATCCATTCCCATAAATGTCATATGGCCTATGGAATACAGCACAGACTTTCTAACACTTTATCGATGAGATTTTGTGGGGACTAGGCTTCTGGTTTGCATACACAGACATCGTCATCGTCAGGAAAATATGAAATCCATCTACTCACACTTTTCCCAAGTTTTGATGACTACAGAATCCACATCAATCTGGGTGCTTGCACCATCGGTGGTAATGCAGTGAAATTTCTGGGATTCTGAGTTTCCGCAACTGGTACGTAAGCCACACTTAAATCCTCCCTGGTCACAAAACTGTTTACAAAGTGCGTCGGTACCTGCAAGATAAACTTGCCCTGACAATTTTTGCCCCACGCTGCTGAGGCCCAAACGCCACTCCATGCCATTATGCCATTCTCACTGGCTCCAAAGTACATGGTACCTCACCTGTTACTTGAACTGATGAATACAAGCACCATCTGAAGCTTACCAAACAAGCCTCATGCAAGTCACGCTCCTTGCACATCCAATTGCCAATGCCCTGCCAGTGATTTTGACAGGCACCTTATTCAGCACTATCAGTGACGCGCTACAGCAGAATGCAAATGGACATTACAACCTCCGAGTCACATTCTCAAAGAACTAACATCCGAGAGACACGATTCTTACATGTATACTTGGGCTTTGTAGGACCAGTCCCAGTTGCACGTAACTGCCGATACTGCCTCGCGATGATTGAAGATACACCAGTTGGGTGAATGTATTCCACTGGAAGTACCAACTGCGATACACACGTTCAGCTGCAGATGGATTTCACATTATTGGCTGCAGACGGATTTCACATTATTGCTGTCCCCAGCAAGAGACTGTCGACCAGGATTGGCAGTGGGATACAGAAATATCCTGTGCAGTGACCCAGCTGTACGGGACAAGAACTTCACTGTATCACACAGCTGCAAAACTGCATTGTGGAGTTCATATACCGTTCCTTGAAAGCCTTTATAACATACCATATGACGGATTCGTGGATTGACACCCTTCCAGTAGTGCTGTTGGGATTGTGCAATGCATTAAAAGAAGACAATCAGCCACATCTGCCCCCTCCACCCTCCCAGGTAAACTGGTGTATTGAGAACCTTTGCCTGTACCAGGAGAGTTTTTCAAAAAACAACCGACCCCTTTGTACTCTACTCAAGATTTCCTCTCCAAAATCTGAAGGCAAATGGAGGCCGTGCAACCGAGTGGAGCTACATGGCACAGAAAACCCAACGCGGCCCACGGTGCAGCATACTGGAGCCGTCCTATCAATGCCTTTACACAGTTGCAGGATGAAATGATAAGACGCTCACTCTCCGCATTAAAGGGGTAGACACAGTGTATTGTGTATTAAACTGGGGATCTAGAATAAGAGGTACCAGCCCACATTCGCCGAGGTAGATGGAAAACCGCCTTAAAAACCATCCACAGGCCGACTGGCACACCGGACCTTGACACTAATCCGCTAGGCGGATTCGTGCTGGGGACCGGCACGCCTTCCCGCTCGGGAAGCAGCGCGTTACACCACGCGGCTAGCCGGGCGGGCTGGTAGACACAGTAGTATTCGTCGACCGGTGCAACCCAGCCTACTTAAGTTCAGAAGACGCCGCAGTAACGCAAGCCACCACAGGTTGTCAAACACCTGGCACATCGCAGCCGCCATTACCGCTACGTTATGGGGAGCAGTGCAGCCTACCTGGAAGTAGATCGGTAGCTGCGCCCCTACATACAGCTGCCACCTCGCAACACCAGCCAACCCACCAGCATCCAGCCACACCGGAAACAAGTTACGGACAAAAAGTTCGATTCCATTTCAGTCCAGCACACAGTTCTTATTTCGAGTCAGTTAATTGTATTTTCTTCTGTGCATTGTTGGAGTGTGGAGCAGCGACCTCAGCTCGTAGGTCACTCCACACCTGTTCGTTAGCAAAGCCGGAAAAACTGTGCTCTCCAGTAGGCAATATACCGCTTCCTGCGTGAGAATCGGAATGTGCGTGGTTATCAGACACTCCTTAAGTAAAACAACCAGTGATACCATTATAGTGTATTATGTGATGGTAGTATCTCGTTATTGCCCAGAACAATAAGGAGTCTTATCTTTAGGTGAACTGCACCTTCTATTAAGGACCTACTGGCCAATTAACTTTCTGAATACAACAAGCACAGTCGCTATCCATTTCCAATTACGTACTTACGTACAACTACTTAAAATCAGTAAAAACTGTACTAACCAAATCAGTCTCAGAGACTAAGTAATAAACAGCAAGCACGCCGCAGAAAGAGCTCTAACTTCCGATCGCCGCGATAAGGGAGGCGCAGATCTACTCTGCTGAAATTATAATGTACGAAAGATAAAACAAGAAAAAAACTTTCTCTAGTGTCCTTTAGAAGGTGCTGAAGGTGATGGTGTTAAATATTATCATAATCATAATCAAAATCACAAGCTACTGTATATACATTAACTCACTGGGCACAATCGCACAGCACACAGGAAGACCGTCAAATTTGGTCTCAAGAGATTTACGGAAATCACGGAAAAACCTAAATCTGAATGGCCGAACAGGTATCTGAAACGACGTTCTCCAGAATTTAGAGGTTCACACAGAAATTCAGTCGTAATCATTTACATGTTATTATGCACCTAGTCCCCGCACCCCTCCCCTATGAACCATGGACCTTGCCATTGGTGGGGAGGCTTGCCTGCCTCAGCGGTACAGATAGCCGTACCGTAGGTGCAATCACTACGGAGGGGTATCTGTTGAGAGGCCAGACAAACGTGTTGTTCCTGAAGAGGGGCAGCAGCCTTTTCAGTAGTTGTAGGGGCAAAAGTCTGGATGATTGACTGATCTGATCTTATAACACTAACCAACCGGCCTTGCTGTGCTGGTACTGCAAACGGCTGAAAGCCCCATTCGGATCTACGGGCAGGGACTACTCAGGAGGACGTCGTTATCAGGAGAAACAAAACAGGCGTTCTACGGATCGGAGCGTGGAATGTCAGATCCCTTAATCTGGCAGGTAGGGTAGAAAATTTAAAAAGTGAAATGGATAGGTTAAAGTTAGATTTAGTGGGAATTAGTGAAGTTCGGTGGCAGGAGGAACAAGACTTCTGGTCAGGTCACTACAGGGTTATAAATACAAGATCAAATAGGGGTAATGCAGGAGTAGGTTTAATAATGAATAAAAAAATAGGAGTGCGGGTAAGCTACTACTTACAGCATAGTGAACGCATTATTGTGGCCAAGACAGGCACGAAGGCCACGCCTAACACAGTAGTACAAGTTTGTACGGTAACCAGCTCCGCAGATTATGAAGAGATCGATGAAATGTATGATGAGATAAAAGAAATTATTCAGATCGTGAAGGGAGACGAAAATTTAATAGTCGTGGGTGACTGGAATCTATAGTAGGAAAAGGAAGAAAAGGAAACGTAGTAGGTGAATATGAAATGGGGGTAAGGAGTGAAAGAGGAAGCCGCCTGCTAGAATTTTGCGCAGAGCATAACTTAATCATAGCAAACACTTGGTTTAATAATCATGAAAGAAAGTTGTTTAAATGGAAGAGGCCTGGAGATACTGGAAGGTTTCAGATAGATTATATAATGGTAAGACAGAGATTTAGGAACCAGGTTTTAAATTGTAAGACATTTCCGGGGGCAGACGCGGACTCTGACCATAAACTATTGGTTATGAACTGTAGATTAAAACTGAAGAGACTGCAAAAAGGTGGGAATTTAAGGAGATGGGGCCTGGATAAACAGACAGAATCAGAGGGTGGAGAGAGTTTCAGGGAGATCATTAGGGAACGATTGAAAAGGATGGGGGAAAGAAATACGGTAGAAGAAGAATGGGTAGCTTTGAGAGATGAAATAGTGAAGGCAGCAGAGGATCGAGTAGGTAAAAAGACGAGGGCTAATAGAAATCCTTGAGTAACATAAGAAATATTGAATTTAATTGATGAAAGGAGAAGATATAGAAATGAAGTAGATGAAGCAGGCCAAAAGGAACACAAACGTCTCAAAAATGAGATCGACAGGAAGTGCAAAACGGCTAAGCAGGGATGGCTAGAGGACAAATGTAAGGATGTAGAGGCATATATCTACAGGGGTAAGATAGATACTGCCTACAGGGAAATTAAAGAGACCTTTGGAGAAAAGAGAACCACTTGTATGAATATCAAGAGCTCAGATGGAAACCCAGTTCTAAGCAAAGAAGGGAAAGCAGAAAGGTGTAAGAAGTTTATAGAGGGGCTATGCACGAGCGATGTACTTGAGGGCAATATTATGGAAATGGAAGAGCATGTAACTGAAGATGAAATGGGAGATATGATACTGTGTGAACAGTTTGACAGAGCACTGAAAGACCTAAGTCGAAACTAGGCCCCGGGAGTAGGCAACAATCCATTAGAACTACTGATAGCCTAGGGAGAGCCAGCCCTGACAAAACTCTACCATCTGGTGAGCAAGATGATGAGACCGACGAAATACCCTCAGACTTCAAGAAGAACATAATAATTCCAATTCCAAAGAAAGCGGGTGTTGACAGATGTGAAAATTACCGAACTATCAGTTTAATAAGTCACAGTTGCAAAATACTAAAATGAATTCTTTGCGGACGAATGTAATAACTGGAAGAAGCCGACCCCGGGGAAGATCAGTTTGGATTCCGTAGAAATGTTGGAACACGTGAGGCAATACTGACCCTATGACTTATATTAGAAGATAAATTAAGGAATGTCAAACCTACACTTCTAGCTTTTGTAGATTCAGAGAAAGCTTTTGACAATGTAGGCTGGAATACTCTCTTTCAAATTCTGAAGGTATCAGGGGTAAAATACAGGGAGCGAAAGGCTATTTACAATTTGCACAGAAACCAGATGGCAGTTATAAGAGTCGAGGACCATGAAAATGGAAGCAGTGGTTGGGAAGGGAGTGAGAAGGGTTGTAGCCTATCCCCGATGATATTCAATCAGTATATTGAGCAAGCAGTAAAGGAAACAAAAGAAAAATTCGAAGTAGGTATTAAAATCCATGGAGAAGAAATAAAAGAGACAGTAAAGGACCTGGAAGAGCAGTTGAACCGAATGGACAGTGTCTTGAAAAGAGGATATAAGAAGAAGCATCAACGTAAGCAAAACGAGAATAATGTAATGTAGTCGAATTAAAGCAGGTGATGCTGAGCGAATTAGATTAGAAAATGAGACACTTAAAGTAATAAAGGAGTTTTGCTATTTGGGGAGCAAAATAACTGATGATGGCCGAAGTAGAGAGGATATAAAATGTAGACTGGCAGTGGCAAGGAAAGCGTTTGTGAAGAAGAGAAAGTTGTTAACATCGAGTGTATATTTAAGTGTAAGGAAGTCGCTTCTGAAAGTATTTGTATGGAGAGTAGCCATGTATGGAAGTGAAACATGAACGATAAATAGTTTGGACAAGAAGAGAATGGAAGCATTCGACATGTGGTGTTACAGAAAGTGCTGAAGATTAGATGGGTAGATCACATAACTAAATAGGAGATATTGAATAGAATTGGGGAGAAGAGGAGTTTGTGGCACAACTTGACTAGAAGAAGGGATCGGTTGGTAGGACATGTTCTGAGGCACAAGGTATCACCAATTTAGTATTGGAGGGCAGCATGGAGGGTAAAAATCGTAGACAGAGACCAAGAGATGAATACACTAAGCAGATTCAGAAGGATGTAGGTTGCAGTACGTACTGGGAGACGAAGAAGCTTGCACAGGCTAGAGTAGCATGGAGAGCTGCATTAAACCAGTCTCACGACTGAAGACCACTACAACAACATGCACCTAGTTATTGGGTTAAAGGTTTTTCAGTCACGTATATTCATTTTGCAGTTGCAATTTCAAGAAACGATGGTGTAGGCCTATATTGTGAGCCTTAACAATGCTACGATGCGTTCTTCTATCATCCAGTCGCTGGGATCATATACCGTTATGATCTAAAATGAGATAATCTGCACATCACTGTGTCGAATCAGAGGCAACTGAAATGGTTCTTGGATATGCTTCTACTTACTCCCTACCAGCTACTTCTATCCACGTCCACAGTTCTTTACTTTTAATGTTACGGCTGGCTGACGAGAAAACTGCATAAGATTTAGCTGTCCGACGGACATGCTCAGTAAACCTGTGAGAAGGTACAATTCCCTTTCTGATGTAAAGAAAGCGTGGGAAGTGTAAGAACCATTTTTTAACTCTTCCTTTACAGCTACTCATAGACAACATTACACGATGGGCCGGCCGCTGGTGGCCGAGCGGTTCTAGGCGCTTCAGTCTGGGACCGCGCGACAGCTACGGTCGCACGTTCGAATCCTGCCTCGGGCATGGATGTGTGTGATGTCCTTAGGTTAGTTAGGTTTAAGTAGTTCTAAGTCCTAGGGGACTGATGACCTGAGATGTTAAGTCCCATAGTGCTCAGAGCCATTTGAACCATTTTGAACCATTACACGATGTGAATGCACAAAATGCACATTATTCGTGATAGCATAAATGCAGTCAGTAGTGAAAAGTTGGGAACATGGCGATTCGTCAGACTCATATGGCTTATCTTGTTATATAATGAGGACCAAATGCGCATTAATGGCTGCCATGTTTCTGCATCTACTTTGGAACATCAGACTTGGCGGAGATATGGAGCTGCCATGTCCCTAGGCTCCATAGATACTCTCGGTACTGCTATAAGCTCAGTAGTTGGAAGTGTAGAGTGCAAACAACCTTCTGATCCACATTTCAACACGACACAGTCCCACCACTTCTTTACCAGAATTGAGACTTCTTTTCTGTACAGCAGGTGACACTGTCGCCTTGCCTGGCTCTTGGACAAACATATCACAGGGTTGGAACATCTGAGATAATGTCACATGTAAATAGTCCTACTCATCTAACCAGGAGTAGCTATCAATGAACTGCGGACTCAAACCAAAATGTCATGGCGAATACTAGGTCTACCCCAAAACACTTATCAAACTTTTTTATGGTTTGACGAAAGGAAAGCTCAAAATATTTGGCAAAGGACCCATTAGTTGGATTACTGTTGTTGTATTTGATAAATACCGACTGTTTTTGTATCCCCGTTAGTTACGACTGCCACGAGTATTCTGAACTTCCCATATGAATTGCGCATCTAACTGATTTTTTCCCTCATCACTGTAATACACCACCATGTTAGATTAATATAAACAGTCTAATATCCATTCCATCAGGGAAATATGGCATTAAGTCAGAACGAACGTTTCTATTTTAATAGTACCTGAATATTACGACATGGCTAATACATGTAGTCTGATTCTAGTTTCTCAGTTAAAATAAGACACAGATAGACAGTTCTTGTCACTGATGAATCTTTCAATGACTACCGTCAGAGCAATAGAGAAGAACGACAGGCAATGTGTAACGTGTACAGTTTTCTTTTCTTGTAATAAATAGATACCATTGTTGTCTCATTTTTATATATGCAGTGAAGTTCAAAATAAATCATTAACGTTACTGAGTTGTTGGCTGAAAGAACATTGTCATGTCGTTTGGACTGATAAAGATCAGCTGGTTAACAAGTTTATCTGCATAGCTTATGCAACTCTTAGAATAACTATAGCCTTCCACTTTAAACAGTGCTTAGGACATCTCATTTGAAGATTACGGCGTAAAATTTAGGTATTCCATTGTTGCATTAAGAACTAAACCAGTAACTAATAACCTGTATAAGACACATGGTTTTTCTTCTTTCTTCATTGCTAACGATTACTGACATTTTTTACCATTGATACGGTGCGACTATGGATGGCGACTTTGGCACCAGAAGAAACTTCATGAAACTGATTTGCACAGCTTCCGTACCGTACGGAACTGCGTTCACGCTCAGCGTCTTATTATATCACTACAGGAACTAGTTGCAAGTTTTATCTGACATCAGTAGTGACAATGGAGCGGCCATAGGCAAATGGTGTTACATTCAAGTCCACTAATCACGTATCATCAGTTTTAACATCTCTGAGTTGCAGTGACGGTGACCAACATTGCTGTCAATTGTTTCCGTACTCAAATTCAACCGCCGACGGAGCACTTCGCAATATTATTAGGCGGTTATTGTGTTGAGACAACCGAGACAACGCGGACGGCGCATCTGGGCTCGATAATATAGCATGACGGCAGCAAGGCGTGAAGGAGGCCACGTTAGATTATGAACAATAAAGAGTTTCCCTCGAGAAGCATGCACAGACTACTTTGCCGTTTTCGCCTTCTTCCCATTGCGTTTCAGACATCAGCTTTTCTTTGGTCACTTATATGTGGTTGTTCATCTTGGTAACATTAACACTATCACAGCCTCTGACATTTCTAACCATGCGCTAAAAATACCTTACGATGAACATGTTACAACAAGTTTCCCATCTAACATGGAATCCACCAATTTGAAGTAACTCTAACATAAATAATGGAAACATCAGCAGTTTTTTGGGCGGGGACGTTGCGGGGTGGTTCATCAGTCTTGTGACTGGTCTGATGCGACCTCCCACGAATTCGACGCCTGTGTCGACCTCTCCATCTCAGGGTATAACTCGCATTCTGCATCCTCGATTACTTGTTCGATTTTTCCAGTCTGAGCTTTCCTTCACAGTTTCTAGTATTTCTGATATAAATTTCAGTTTTCGACTCACTCAGTTAATTTAGAGACAGCTCTATGTAATTCTTCCACTGACACGGCGAAAACGAGGGACAAGCAGTTGTGAGTGACGTGTGGCACCATCTGCACCACCCACCTGCAGTCACAGTTTGGGGGCTCTCGCCGTCCGCAGCCAAAGAGTAGCTCCTGCTCCCACTCGTCTACAACGATTCCACACAGCTTGCAATAGATGCTCTGACAGCCCAGGAGTTCGGCAGTTGGGTTTCCAACTAGCAAGACGCCTTCCTGTCTTACGGTGACCATACGACTTTCAGATAATGGCAGAACTGGAACCGCTTATTATACGCACGGGCGGTAACATTCAGGGTGCAATGGATATTCCACTGTCAAATCCATAAGACAGAGCGGTTAGGTGGAACGAATACATGCACACTACTGGCCATTAAAATTGCTGCACCAAAAAGAAATGCTGATGATAAACGGGTATTCATTGGACAAATATATTATACTAGAACTGACATGAGATTACATTTTCACGCAATTTGGGTGCATAGATCCTGAGAAATCAGGACCCAGAACAACCACCTCTGGCTGTAATAACGGCCTTGATACGCGTGGGCATTGAGTCAAACAGAGCTTTGATGGTGTGTACAGGTACAGCTGCCCATGCAGCTTCAACACGATACCACAGTTCATCAACAGAAGTGACTGGCGTATTGTGACGAGCCAGTTGCTCGGTCACCATTGACCAGACATTTTCAATTAGTGAGAGATCTGGAGAATGTGCTGGCCAGGGCAGCAGTCGAACATTTTCTGTATCCAGAAAGGCCCGTACAGGACCTGCAACATGCGGTCGTGCATTATCCTGCTGAAATGTAGGGTTTCCCAGGGATCGAATGAAGGGTAGAGCCACGGGTCGTAACACGTCTGAAATGTAACGTCCACTGTTCAAAGTGCTGTAACGCGAACAAGAGGTGAACAGGACGTGTACCCAATGGCACCGCGTACTATCACGCTGGGTGATACGCCAGTATGACGATGACGAATACACGCTTCCAATGTACGTTCACCGCGATGTCGCCAAACACGGATGCGACCATCAGGATGCTGTAAACGGAACCTGGATTCATCCTAAAAAATGACATTTTGCCATTCGTGCACCCAGGTTCGTCGTTGAGTACACCATCGCTGGCGCTCCTGTCTGTGATGTAGCCTCAAGGGTAACCGCAGCCATGGTCTCCGAGCTGGTAGTCCATGCTGCTGCAAACGTCATCGAACTGCTCGTGCAGATGGTTGTTGTCTTGCAAACGTCCCATCTTTTGACTCAGGGATCGAGACGTGGCTGCACGATCCGTTACAGCCATGCGGATGAAATCCCTGTCATCAAGACTGCTAGTGACACGAGGCCGTTGGGATCCAGCACGGCGTTCCGTATTACCCTCCTGAACCCACCGACTCTATATTCTGCTAACAGTCATTGGATCTCGACCAACGCGAGCAGCAATTTCGCGATACGATAAACCACAATCGCGATAGGCTACAATCCGACCTTTATCAAAGTCGGAAACGTGATGGTACGCATTTCTCCTCCTTACACCAGGCATCACAACAACGTTTCACCAGGCAACGCCGGTCAACTGCTGTTTGTGTATGGGAAATCGGTTGGAAACTTTCCTCATGTCAGCACGTTGTAGGTGTCGCCACCGGCGCCAATCTTTTGTGAATGCTCTGAAAAGCTAATCATTTACATATCACAGCATCTTCTTCCTGTCGGTTAAATTTCGCGTCTGTAGCACGTCATCTTCGTGGTGTAGCAATTTTAATGGCCAGTAGTGTACATGTGAAGCCTCTGTTAGAAGAGGCGGGGGGGGGGGGGGGGTGGATGACTTGATGAAGTCTTGGAAGACTTGAGACAAGTAAGGCAGAAGAGATGGGTAATATTCAATCGGAATTAGTAAAGTCATTGGGGGATGCGGCAACAAAAAAAAATTTCAGGTTCATGAAGAATGTTTGACACTGGTGATGCACTATCAGACTTCCGGGGAAACATCAACCAAACAATTCCGAAGAGTGCTAGAGCCGACATGTGCGAGAATCACCGAAAAATCAGCTCAACAGCTCATGCACCCAAGTTGCTGACAAGCATAATGTACAGAAGGCTCTAAAAGAAAATTATGGATCTGTTAGATGGGGATTAGTATCGTTTTAGAAAAGGTAAAGACACCCGACGTTGCGGTTGATAATGGAACCAAGACTGAAGAAACATCAAGAAACGTTCATAGGATTTGCTGACCTGGATAAAGTTTTCGACAATGTCGAGTGATACAAGATGTTCGAAACTCTGAGAAAAATAGGCGTACACTATAAGGAAAGGTTGGTAACGTGCAATACGTACAAGTGCCAACGGATAGTAACAGTGGAAGACCAAGGAGGATGTGATCGTATTAAAAAGGATCTAAGACAGAGATGTAGCTTTTCGGCCCTACTATTGAATCTATATTGATAAAAAAGTGGAATTAAAATTCAAGGTGAAAGGCCATCGAGTATAACCTTCGCTGATGCATTGCTATCACCAGTGAAAGTGAAGAAGTAATACGGATATTCTCAATGGAATGAACAATCTAACGAGTACAGAATATTGACTGAGAGATAAAAGAAGAAAGTTATGAGAAGTAGGGGAAACGAGAAAACCGAGAAACTTAATACAAGAATTGGTGATCACGAAATAAATGAAATTAAGGAATCCTGATACATATGCAGCAAAATATCCTTCGACGGGCAGAGGAAAGAGGATGTGAAAAGCAAACTAGCACAGGCAAAAAGAGCATTCCTGGCCAAGAGACGTGCGCTAGTGTCAAACATAGGCCTTAATTTGAGGAAGAATTTTCTGAGAATGTACGTTTTTAGCAAAGAATTGCATTGAATGTGTACTGTGGGAAAACCGGAACACAACGGAATCGAGGAATTTTAGATGTCTTGCTACAGGAGAATGCTGAAAATTAGGTGGACTGATAAGGTAAGTAATGAAGAGGTTAGTAGGGGCAACAGGGGCGTCGCCTCAAAGTAGGTCACACCAGACCAGGACGTCACCCTAAAGTAGGTCACCCCAGACCAGGACGTTGCCCCTGAGTAGGTCACCCCAAAGTACCGTTATCCAAGATGGCGGCGATGACGTCACCCCAAAGTACGTCACCCCAGACCAGGACGTCACCCCAAAGTAGGTCACCCCAAGGGAGATCATCACCCCAAAGTAGGTCTTCCGACCGCCACCTCATCCTAGAAACTGGCGCCAAGTTTGAACTTTGGTGGTAAAGAAACGTCAATTCGCGTAGCTCTGCTAAGGTAAGTAAATGGCGCGAAACAAAGGACACTTGGACTACCTCCACTAACCTAAGACACCCAACCGCCACCTCATCCTAGGAACTGGCGCCAAGTGTGAATTTTGGTGGTAAAGAAAAGCCACTTGGGAATTTTCTTCTGAGCTGAGAAAATGGAACAAAAGAAGGGACACTTGGACTACCTCCAAAAACCTAAGTCACCCGTCCGCTACCTCTTCCTAGGGATTGGCAGGACTCAGCCTGCACTGGGCTGGTAGAGAGAGGAAGGAGTGTACTTTATTTATTTTGGAACAATTTATTTAGGGATGGAGTGTATTTATTACACTGATACAAAACACAAGCTCTGACATGCTTTGGGTCACGTCGCACAGGCTATAGACATGCGAACCATTGAAGGACTCTACAAACAAGCATGCTAATCGTCAACTGTGGAAATCAAGCACCCATCTTTATTTCAACAATTTGAGCCACTACCACCAACCAGTGTATTCGCCGTGAGAGCCAGAGCCCAACTGAGATAGTACACAGTACTGGCACCAGAAGGGCCTGTCATCTCTGACATCTGTTCGACCGCTTTCTCTCTATCACCATTCTAACGGGATACATCCGACACGCGATATTGACATCACAGCATCAAACCTGTGCACTCATGCTGACATTACAGATCAGCCTGTTCCACCGCTCGTGACGTGTGTGTGTGAAGCGTATATCTACTTCACAGATCGTGCTATAGAAAAAGTGCTCCACTGTTCGCGACATATGTGTGTGACACGCGTACTGACATCACACATCATGCAATAGAAATCTGCTCACAATTGTCACGGTACTCATGTGACGTGTGTAACCAGGACGCGCATAGTGATGGCACAGCGCATAGCCTGCATACGTATACAGACGTCACAAATCGTGTAAGAGAAATCTGCCCATGATAGCAACGTAACACGTGGGCGCCTCTGCCCTGGCCCCAACCCCACCCCGGCCGCGGCCGTGCACTCCCCGTTAAGTGACGCGGCCGTTAGCTGTCAAACCACACACAGACGTACATTCGGGTCCCATATACATGAGGTGGCGGCATCCCCATCATACTTGATGCACCTGAGAAATTTCCCTCCAACTACGTGACCACCTAGGCGCCTTTGATGACGCGATCGTACGGTAACAAAGACCTATTTTCAAATTGCAGACTCTCCAAGGTGGCCTGTGCACACGTTCACACTTGCGAAAACCCACTTAATCACAAGAGCATTCTACTTGGTTGGAAAAAGATCACTGTCTAAGCACAGATGGGGGCGGTCGTTGCAAGCACGTCTAATAATGTTCTCAACCTCATACTGATGTCACATGACTGTGTAAAAATAAGAACTGTGTCGGCCTCGCGGAACTTGTATAGTGTCCCAGAAATAGTTAATACTCGCTTTCTTGATGTCTCAGCACGTATGTACGGAAATTAATGCCATAACAGAATCTGTTTACGAAAATAGTTCCGAATAACGTCGAATGCAGTCTTCCTCGCGGACCTAATGAGGCACCCCTTCCATCACGTGTTACCCTTCCTGCTTTCAACACACACAAACGTTCCCTCCGCTATATAGAGGCTCCTACATCCCAGCACAAAGGATGTGAATGAATCGAGCATTATGATTGGCTCTTATCGAATTTACCCGCCAAATTACTGATACTGCCGGTATCGAAGCACCATCCAACTTTTCTTTCTTTCTGCAGATGGGACTTTCAGGTGTAAATTTATTTTGCACAGATCGCTAAATCGCATTGACAGCTAAACCCGCAAAGTTTTCTACAGATCATAACATACATACAAGATCCACAATAATATTGGAAACCTGGAAGGATTTACCAGTGTAACTACAATTAAATGTTACAATTGCTGCAACAGTCTGACACCAGTCGATGTACAGGTAATGCTCTAGACGACTGTGCTTCTGAAATGAATCTCAGTATCTATAGCGCACATAATTTTCCATGTAAAACATCTCTCTCATACCCTCGCGGTTATCAATGTGCTGACTCTATACATCCCTCACGATAGGACACACAGTCATCCTCTCTAGTCATGCCACAACATGAACCATAGTAAATTTACAATGCAATATATACACTTTTTACACAACTTAAGCCAAAGTAACTTTACAATTCAATATCTATACATTTTACATAAACAGTGCAGTTATCTTTCATATCTGTACAGCACCCAAACAAAATTATGGTATGCTTACACTCACACCGGTTATATGTCACAATGCTCCTTAGTCCTAGAGAAGTACCATCAGCCCATTTTTCTTTCTACCGACGAGACACTCAACAGCAATAAACTATTTTACACTGATCACCATATTACACTGACAACTAAATGTCACAAACTACCATGCATATCGTCGGATACTAAAATACTCTTACTCAATTATACTGGTCTCCCACTGAGGACAGGAGCTTGAATATTAGAGCCACCAATAAATCTCTGTGTACCATGTCAATGTAGTAAACAAACACTTCATGACCTCCACCATACAGAATCATCCCTTTTACATCAGAGCACCCTCAGCAGACTGAAGTCGCTCTCAGTACTGCTCTACAAATTTGGGACCGTCTCCCCTTGGCACAAATGCGCTACTGTTTCTGCTCCAAACCTGTTTCCTTGCTTGATCACTTTTCTATGCACATCTCCAGGCTTGGGGATTACAAGAACACACGTATTTTCGCCATAATATTATACCACTTTCGCCGTACTTCTTGGTATCAAGACTAGTCAGCATTCTACCGATCGCTAGCGCCACATAATTCCTAAGATGTACATGGGAAATTATTTCTCTACAAACCCCAAACTTTAGCGAGGTACTGCATGCTGTAAACCACTGAGTAACTAGAAACAAATAGAGGAAACTGATATTTCCACTCTCGAATACCAAAGTCGGTGATGTAACAGATTCCAAGTGATCCCTATAATTTACAAGCCAACTAAGGTCTTTCCCACGTCTAGAGAACAGGCAAACGTGTCTTAGACATGCCAGGTGCACCAAACACAATCGATCTTCTCTCAACTGAATAGTGGCGCGAAATGTGCTGAAGCAGTCAACTGAACAATTTACATGGGAGGGAATAACTGTCCAGCGCAAACGCACTTCCATACACAACGTCTAGAGAACAGGCAAACGTGTCTTCGACATGGCAGATGCACCAAACAGAATCGATCTTCTCTCAACTGAATAGTGCCGCGAAATGTGCTGAAGCAGTCAACTGAACGATTTACATGGGAGGGAATAACTGTCCAGCGCAAACGCACTTCCATACACAATCTGCTCAGATTCCCACTTTATCACGAAAGCCGTCCAACACATATTATGTATTGGTTCCCTACTCGGTCATCTAGAATACGGCAAAGCTAACTCAGATACATTCCTAAACTCCAACAGGCCTTTGCATTCGGAGAGCTGCTACCGTTAACAGGAAACATGTATCATTCCGACCACATGCCATGCATACACAGAATCATTCCATAAAACCGATCACATGTATGTTTTATCATTTACTTACAATTAAATGTTACGATCACGGTCTCAATTGAACGGCATTCGACAATGAGCGAAATATCGGAAATAGACCCTGCTGTCGCCAGTGGCTCTGGAAATAGAAATATCACTACCTTTCTTATATCTTGATGTACTCTTCCCTTTGCTATCACAGTACTCCCATTCAAATCCATGAACTCCTTCCGACTGGACATAGTCATTTCCATTCCACAAACACATACTTTATAAACTTGATGCTCAAATGCGAACATATCACGCACCCACCACTACTAATAACTATAATACTTCGTCAATAACTGATTGCCTACGATATGAAATAATACTGATCGAAAATCAACGATGGGTGAACATGTCTCTTATGTTTTTCTTCTGAGTGCTACCACTGTGTCTTAGAAAGAGAGACATAATCGGCCACACGTTAAAAAAAAAACAATCCCAACAACTACTGCATGTTACTGTCACAAGCTATCTTGGCTCTACAGGTGCATGCAAGTATCCATGTTAAAAGTTATACCCACTTTGCGAATCGAGGTATGACATTACCTTGTTTTTTCCCGGATAAACCCCGTTACGGTAATCGTAGGAATGTGTATTGTCAGCCCACAATGCAACCTCGTGATGAAATCACTGAACTTTGAAAGTGATTCAGCTAAGGGACGTGGCATGTAAGCGGTATTTGCGACTCCCTCTCACTGCCCCAGCCACATAATTCTATAGTATTTGTAGCGCATTCTGTCTCGAGATCATATCAGAGGTTCTGTGATGTATCCACCGAGTTATAGGCGATGACTGATTGAGAAGGACCACAAACAGTAGTCGGGCAACCTGCACATCACACACACTCCTGTTAAAATTGGTGACACAAGTGGTCTTCTCCCTGGATTTGGAGGAAATTGTTGCTGGTAATCGACGGGGATATGTGGCACCTGAGACGGTCAAACATGGATCAGCAACTCCTGCAACATGACAAGAAAGTGCCAATTTTTCTTTTGGTGGTTTGTCTGAACCTGTAGCATAGTCCGTCTTCCCTTCCTGTTTTTCTTTCTGGGCTTACTGTAGTCTTGATTCAAAAATGTTCAAAGGTGTGTGAAATCTTATGGGACTTAACTGCTAAGGTCATCAGTCCCTAAGCTTACACACTACTTAACCTGCCGGCCGGAGTGGCCGAGCGGTTCTAGGCGCTTCAGTCTGGGGCTGCGCGAGCGCTACGGTCGCAGGTTCGAATCCTGCCTCGGGCATGGATATGTGTGATGTCCTTAGGTTAGTTAGGTTTAAGTAGTTCTACGTTCTAGGGGACTGATGACCTCAGAAGTTAAGTCCCATAGTGCTCAGCGCCATTTGGACTACTTAACCTAAATTATCCTAAGGACAAACACACACACACACATGTCTGAGGGAGGACTCGAACCTCCGCCGGGACCAGCCCCACAGTCCGTGAATGCAGCGCCTTATACTGCTCGGCTAATCCCGCGTGGCAGTGGCCGGCCGGCGTGGCCGAGCGGTTAAAGGCGCTACAGTCAGCAATCGCACAACCGCTACGGTCGCAGGTTCGAATCCTGCCTCGGGCATGGATGTGTGTGATGGCCTTAGGTTAGTTAGGTTTAAGTATTTCTAAGTTCTAGGGGACTTATGACCACAGCAGTTGAGTCCCATAGTGCTCAGAGCCATTTCAACCATTTGAACCGCGTGGCAGTCTTGATTCGATAGCTGATAGTGATGGAACAGTCTGTGTCAGCCGAGGTGGCTATTCAGCTGCTACTTGAGCGAGTGTCGGAATTAGAGATAGCGCTTGCTCGGTCTAAAGAAGCGAGCAAGGGAAGGTTTCCTGTTAATGCAGTAATTCTTGACAATAACGCTGCGTCGTTGGTCACCCCTTTCTCGGGGAAAGCTGGGGAGGATATTATGACTTTTTTTTTCTTTTTTGAGAACCTTAGCACGGCCGCTAAATTAGGAAATTGGGGTGAAGAAACACTTTTGCATGAGGCTAAGTTGAAAGTAACTGAGGATGCCATAGCGTACGTTACATGCCATGAAGAATAAAGGGATGCTCGAACATTTGAAGTATTAAAAAAAGGGTTGCTGGAAAAATATCGGAGGAAAAATACGTCTAGATAGTATCGAGAACAATTGAATAGAATGTATCAAAGGAATGGGGAATCAATACAAGCTTTTGTAGATCGAATTCGAAAAATTAATGTTAATACCCATGAGCTAACGGATTCCAATAGGATTAATGAAGCAATTCTACAGGCAGCTGAGCAGAGGGCACTACTCGCATTTTTGCGGGGAATACAACCCGAAACCTCCCGCAAGATTCGGATGGAATTCCCTAAGACTCTCAATGAGGCAATCGGAATCGCTGTGGCGTTAGAGGAAGCTGAAACAGTAACAAAGACGCCGGACAGGAAAGCAGTGTTTCATACAGAAATAAAATGTTTCAGATGTGGTCAGATGGGACACATTACACGCGACTGGAAGGAAATGCAGTGCAAGAAATGCTGACGTTGGGGTCATATGGAGTGTAATTGCAATGGGTCCTGGCAGAAACATGATAGGAAACCGCAAGGTGGGCCTCACCCCCCTCAGTTAAACTGAGCAGGGGGTGGTGTGTCCACTGTGCAACACCCCCGGTAAGGATTAATGCTAGTGCAGAATCAGTGGCAGACTTTTTTCTGACCGGCTTGGTGAGAGGCAGACAGTGCAAATTTTTATTGTATACAGGGTCTCAGGTATCCGTGGTGAGTAGAAATGTACTCGGTAAAGTAGAATTAAAACCACCACGCTGGGCGTTAAGTGGAGTGGGTGGAGGACAGGTGAAGTCACTCGGATCAGCGGTGTTAAACTTCCAAGTGGAAATGAGGAACTTCCAGGTGAAGGTAGAAGTTCTTCCAGTTGTTGGCAGAAGCTATGATGTCATACTTGGATTGGATTTCCTGGCTGCGCATCACGCAAAAGTTAACCTGGAACGGAGTACAGTGGAACTGGACGGAATACAATGTCGCCTAGGTTCTGCGGCCGAAAAACCATTACTGTCGCAAGGAACCGCCCAGACGTTGGGTGGGCCACCTAAACTGCATACTAGGTCCCTTAGGGTTAACTCACGGGATACTATACCGAAGGGTACAGGGAAAATAATCTGGGCAGATGTTGGAGCTAACGTGCCGGTAAATTCGTTGTGTGTCGTTGAACCTTTGTCTGAGAATGAGCCACTGGATAAAATGAAGTGTTTTACGCGCCGTAGCGTGTCCTACATGCGGGAGATAGAAGGAAAAAAGGTTGTGTCTGTCAGTATTGATAATTTTGGCCTTGAACGGCTGCAGTTAGCACAGGGTACCATAATAGCGAATCTGGAGATAATAGGGGAAGATGAACTGGATACGGATTTCGCAGCAGATTACACAATGCCGGGAGTGTCTTGTCAGCTGGTCCTCACTAAGGGGTAAAGTAGCACATTTAGAAGGGCAAGACAGAGAAGTCATGGAGAACATTTTGATGGAATATAATGAGTTATTTAATTCTCATGGTCCACTGCCCGCCACACCGTTAGTTCAGCATCACATGCCCACTGGGAAACAAGTACCGGTGTATAAACGCCCGTATCGTGTTCCAAAAAGTTTACAACCTGTCATGGAAGAATTTATTAATCAACAGCTTAGGGATGGGATAATAGTAACCAGTAGTACTCCCTGGTCCGCTCTTGTCGTAATAGTGGGTAAAAAATCACCTGATGGGGGAAAGGCATATTGTTTTTGCTGTGATTAGCGTTTCCTGAATCAAAAAACTGTATCGGATGCATACCCAATGCCTAATATCACTGAAACTCTGGATAATTTGGGTCAGTGTCGGTACTTCACGACCTTGGATCTTCGAAGCGGGTACCACCAGTTGGAGGTCGCCCCAGAAGACCGACCGAAGACAGCTTTTTCAACACCTACAGGTCATTTTCAGTATCGGCGAATGCCTTTCGGACTCAAAAATGCTCCGGCAACCTTTTAACGGTTACTAGATAGCGTGTTACGAGGGCTGAAACCTGACCAGTATATGGTATATTTGGACAACATAATTGTTTCCTCAAGGGACGTCAAGAACATGTGCGCTGTTTCCGCGACGTTTTCGATCCTCTGAAAGCAGCGTGGTTAACTCTTCAAATGGAAAAATGTCCTTTTTTGTTGCAAGAAGTCCGTTATTTAGGTCATATTATAGGACAGGAGGGTGTCCGCACGGATTCAAAACTTGTAGAGGCGGTAATGATTTTTCCGACACCTACAAAAGTAAAAGAGTTGCAGTCTTATTTAGGTCTCGCCAGTTTTTACACGAGGTTATTCCAAAATTTGCGAAAATTGCAAGGCCCCTCATGCAGTTGTTGAAGAAGGGAGCAAAATTTCACTGGTCAGCAGAATGCGAAGAGGCTTTTCAAAAGTTGAAAAATTTGTTAACATCTAATCCGGTTTTGGCTTTTCCAGATTTTAGTATACAGTTTATACACTCCTGGAAATGGAAAAAAGAACACATTGACACCGGTGTGTCAGACCCACCATACTTGCTCCGGACACTGCGAGAGGGCTGTACAAGCAATGATCACACGCACGGCACAGCGGACACACCAGGAACCGCGGTGTTGGCCGTCGATTGGCGCTAGCTGCGCAGCATTTGTGCACCGCCGCCATCAGTGTCAGCCAGTTTGCTGTGGCATACGGAGCTCCACCGCAGTCTTTAACACTGGTAGCATGCCGCGACAGCGTGGACGTGAACCGTATGTGCAGTTGACGGACTTTGAGCGAGGGCGTATAGTGGGCATGCGGGAGGCCGGGTGGACGTACCGCCGAATTGCTCAACACGTGGGGCGTGAGGTCTCCACAGTACATCGATGTTGTCGCCAGTGGTCGGCGGAAGGTGCACGTGCCCGTCGACCTGGGACCGGACCGCAGCGACGCACGGATGCACGCCAAGACCGTAGGATCCTACGCAGTGCCGTAGGGGACCGCACCGCCACTTCCCAGCAAATTAGGGACACTGTTGCTGCTGGGGTATCGGCGAGGACCATTCGCAACCGTCTCCATGAAGCTGGGCTACGGTCCCGCACACCGTTAGGCCGTCTTCCGCTCACGCCCCAACATCGCGCAGCCCGCCTCCAGTGGTGTCGCGACAGGCGTGAATGGAGGGACGAATGGAGACGTGTCGTCTTCAGCGATGAGAGTCTCTTCTGCCTTGGTGCCAATGATGGTCGTATGCGTGTTTGGCGCCGTGCAGGTGAGCGCCACAATCAGGACTGCATACGACCGAGGCACACAGGGCCAACACCCGGCATCGTGGTGTGGGGGGCGATCTCCTACACTGGCCGTACACCACTGGTGATCGTCGAGGGGACACTGAATAGTGCACGGTACATCCAAACCGTCATCGAACCCATCGTTCTACCATTCCTAGACCGGCAAGGGAACTTGCTGTTCCAACAGGACAATGCACGTCCGCATGTATCCCGTGCCACCCAACGTGCTCTAGAAGGTGTAAGTCAACTACCCTGGCCAGCAAGATCTCCGGATCTGTCCCCCATTGAGCATGTTTGGGACTGGATGAAGCGTCGTCTCACGCGGTCTGCACGTCCAGCACGAACGCTGGTCCAACTGAGGCGCCAGGTGGAAATGGCATGGCAAGCCGTTCCACAGGACTACATCCAGCATCTCCACGATCGTCTCCATGGGAGAATAGCAGCCTGCATTGCTGCGAAAGTTGGATATACACTGTACTAGTGCCGACATTGTGCATGCTCTGTTGCCTGTGTCTATGTGCCTGTGGTTCTGTCAGTGTGATCATGTGATGTATCTGACCCCAGGAATGTGTCAATAAAGTTTCCCCTTCCTGGGACAATGAATTCACAGTGTTCTTATTTCAATTTCCAGGAGTGTATTATCTTGTGACTAGCAATTTGGCTTTGGGTATTGTATTATCTCAGCAAATAGATGGGCAGGAACACCCGATAGCATATGCTTCCACACAGCTAAACAACGCAGAAAAAAATTACTCAACAACTGAGAAGGAGTTATTGACATTAATTTACGGATTAACCTATTTCGGGTGTTATTTGTATGGACGATGTTTCAAGGTGATTACTGACCATGCAGCACTTAAGTGGTTGTTAGGGCTTAAAGACCCAACGAGTAGATTAACTAAGTGGGCTTTGCGTCTTAGTGAGTAAGATTTTGAATTGATTCATTGACCGGGTAAATCGCACGGAAACACGGATGGTCTGAGTCGTAAAGTATGCACCATGGAATAGACAGGAATAAATGAGAACGAATGGGTGGAGGCACAAACCGCCGACACAGATTGTCAACGATTTACCTCGCAGCGACAGTTCGTCGTGGAAGATGGGATATTGTACCGTAAAACGAGGAACAGTCCATGCATAGTCGTACCAGAAAAATTGTGAAGCAAAATTTTAAGGCAAGCACATGATTCTATGTTTTCTGGTCATTCAGGTCGAAGAGGAACGGAAAGGAGGATAACACAGAGTTATTGGTGGTCAACAAGTAGGCAAGATGTCGATCAGTACGTAAAGAATTGCATTCCGTGTGCTCAACAGGCGGAATTGAGTCATCAGAAAATTGTTTTGCAATGACTACCGGAAGCGGATAGACCTCTCCAATTACTGGGCATAGACGTCTTGGGACCGTTTGTGCAAACACCAGCTGGTAATAGCTATGTTTTAACAATACTAGATCATTTTTCGCGCTATGTGTCTATGACAGCTATTCCAGACCAGCGAGCCGAAACAGTGGCTCACGCCATGGTACATCAATGGATATTGAAATTCGGAACACCTGAAACTATAATTACAGATCAAGGCTCATACTTTATGTCCGATTTGATGAAACAGTTATGCAAGTTGTTGCATGTAAAGAAATTGAAAACGAGCACGTTACACCCACAGGCTAATGGTCGGACTGAGTGAGTTCATCGTACAATAGCTAAGATGTTAAGTTATTATGTAAATTCGCAACACAACAATTGGGATACCCAATTGGCTTATGTAACTGCGGCGTATAACTCACAAGTGCATGAAAGTACAGGATTGTCTCCGTATGAAGTACGGTTCGGTCGGAAGTTGCCATCTCCATTTCAATTGCTCAAGACCCCACCAGGAACCGATATTTCGGCCGTTAAGGATTTATCCACAAAGTTGAAAACAATCTGGCGGCAGGTGAAAAAAATGAACACTAAAGCGTTAGAGAGACAAGACAAAGTTCACAATAGAAAGGCGGCTTTACCCAAATATGTAGGACAATGAGTGATTGTTGACGACTAATCCGTATGCGCCAAAAGGCAAAACGAAAAAATTTGAATCCTGTTATCAAGGTCCTTTCCAGGTGATCGAGATGACATCGGCGGTGAATGTAAAATTACAGCATCCAACTCGCCCTACTATTGTGCATGTGACCCGAATTAGGCCTTTCATGGGGAATTTTGAGGAGCTTCCTTCATTGTCTGCAGCAACTTTTAGTGGAGAGAAAGATGAATCTAAGAAAATGAATAAGAAAGGAGTAGATAAACAAAAGAACCAAGTGAATTGTGGAAGCGATCAGACATGCTATTATGCTCTTAGGCCACGCGTAAAAAGGAAGAGCTAATGTGAGTTGTTTTTCATTCGTTTCTCAGGAGGCGTGACGTTCTGGTAAGAACAGCAGTTCCAGCGTCATGGGTTGCGCTTAAGAGGGAAGAGGGAAGGTGTGCACTATCTCTCAACATAGTTATTCTGTTTTGCTGTTGCAACTTAGCTGAAGCCTTGAAGGTATGGCCTATACCAAGTGGTGTTTGGTTCTCGCGACAAGTGGACGTAATTATGTCTGGACATAAGGGTGGACTGTAATATTTGAGCGGTTGAAGACGAAATCTGTAAATTAGAGAATACATTTAATGAACTTCATTCCAGCTCGGCTAATCAGTCAAGGTTTAATGACACACAGGGGGACTATCAGCTACTACGATGAGCTTTTGCACGCTTACAAGTTCAGTTGCGGCAAACTGCAGGGTTAATCCTGCACGTCCGGAGGAAAAGAGGATCGTTAGACGCAGGTGGCCGTATCCTAAAAGCTGTTTTTGGGACCGCTGACGCGGAAGTTATTAAGAGTATTAATGAAACGCTACAGCAGGTACAGGATAATGTGAATAGCAACCAGGGAATGCTAGATCTTCACACAACCCAATTAGAGAGTTTGGAGAAAGATGTAGTTAATGATACGCGCCAATTGCGAGATTTGGCCTCGACCCTGATGTCCCACATTAAGCCCACATCCGACACAACCAATCACGACATGGGTATAATCAAGTACCGGTTGGATAACATAGATTCACAGCTGACAATCGCGAAGCTGCTACGTTTTCTTGCTGATAGTATTACGGAAACATGCATAGAAGCCACAGAACTACAGGAGGCTTTGTTGCACGCAATACGTGGGCACCTAACGCCGGTACTGTTACCTTTGGAACAACTTCGGGAAGGATTATGGAAAATTCAATTGGAACTGCCCGCATCCCTGGAGCTACTGACGACATTAACAGACGAGCACTTATCTCTGTACTACAAAATGGACACAGTTACCAGTACGCAGACGGGTACGCTGCTGAGAATTCATATCATAATACCATTAACATGTAAGGATTGTAAATTTCAATGTTACGCCTTGCATACGTATCCAGTGAAGTGGGAAATTTTGCAGAAATTCGTACAATTAACCGTACGGGAAATACTGTTAGTGCCACGTAACAGACAAGCTCATGCGTTCCTCACTGCACAAGACTTGCTGTGGTATCGAACAGGTCCAGTTACCATCTGCCCCGCGAAATTGTTACATACTGTTCCCAAATCTTGTGAGTATTCTCTATTCCGCTCTCAAGAACCCGTCGCTGAGTGCCCTAAGGAAATTATAGCAGGCGCGGTGCAGTTCTTTCAGCAAGTGGGTCCACATTGGGTATTTTCAGTAATAGAAAACACTGTCGCTATTTGCGTTTGTTACGAGCAGGGTAAGCAAGGGAGTACACGAAGAATAGAACTGCAGGGGCAGGGACAGTTAATTAACGGCACACAGTGTGACATTTCAGGGCCAACTTTCCGTTTACCAGCCGCGATTACTGGAGCTACAATCAGGAACATTACACGCACATTGATCTATGTACCCAACCAACCGGTGCAATTCGACACGAAAGAAAATCTCACTCTTTTGAATACCACATTAGACCCGACTTTGCTCGCCTCTTTGGACCGGATGCTAGCAGCTCAGGATGGACGTATAACTGAGGAACATGTTTTTCAACGAGTGCATGAGTATCATAATGAGCATAGGCAACGCTTACTAGTTATTGGATCATCAACCACCGCCACCTGTATTTTTATCTTTGTCGTAGGATTAGTGTACTATCTGCTCAAGAGGAAGGTAACCGAAATCCCATCCCTTCCAACCTTTTACCTAAGAGTCCAGACAAAATCACTGAACAGTTGTGAGGCACTGCAGCAGAACACTGAGTAATGTTTATGGACAAAGATTAGACTGAGGACAGAAGTGAATGAACACAGTGTAAATAGTGAATCAATCGCATTTTGTGGTGTTTGTGAAGTGAAATGTACTTGTTTTGACTTTTTGGTTGAATTTGGGGACGAATTCTTTTCGTACGAGGGAGGAATTGTTGAGGACAAGGGATTATTTTTAGGAAATACGGTGCGAAATTGTGACTTAGTGTGTTTCAGTGCGCGATGCACCAGCCTCACGGCAGACGGCGGACGAAGGCTGGCCAGCGCGCTGTGTAGGTGACACAGTTTTGCAATGAGCATTGGTATGTGTATACGCGCGTGGCAGCCATCAGAAGGCAGCATTAGCAGAATTACGCAGGCGAGGGCCGCGTGTGGCGCGGTAGCGTTAGCCAACTCATCGAGAACCTTCTAATAAGCACGCCGCCGCATAACCGGCGCATTCAGCAGCGGTCTGCACTATTTAAGGGCATCAGAGGTGGGCGTCGGCATTCGGTTCGACCGATTGGGCGTTCGGTCGCTGTCATGTCTTCGTCATCAGTGACGCTGTCCCCGAGGACTGGCCAGCGAAGGGGGTTGCCCGCTGCTGCACTGGCGACTCCCGGCGTCAAGAGCCGCCACATCTGCAGGGGGCGAGCTGGGCCGGGCCTCGTACCGCTAACCACCTACCGCCTGCGCAGCCACTGACCGAGCGTGGCGTCACGTTGTGGCCGAGCGGTTCTAGGAGCTTCAGTCTGGAACAACGCGACCTCCACGGTCGCAGGTTCGAATCCTGCCTCGGGCATGGGTGTGTGTGATGTCCTTAGGTTAGTTAGATTTAAGTAGTTCTATGTTCTATGGGACTGATGACCTCAGCTGTTGTCCCACAGTGCTCAGAGCCATTTGAACCATAGAAATATCTCTACCATTCTTGTGACCTGACATACTCCCCCCTCTGCTGTCACAGTATTCCACGTCAAATCCATGTCGGAACACAAACACATACTTTATAAACCTGATGCTGAAGTCTAACCTATCACACACCCCCTACTACTAAGTATAACACTTCGCCAATAACTGATTGCTGGTGATACGAAATAATACTGACCAAAAATCAGCGATGAGTGAACATGTCTCATAACTTTTTCTTGTGAGTGCTACCACTGTGCCCTAGAAACAGATGCGTAATCGTCTTACAAAGCCCCAGATGTTAAAAAGCCGATCGCAACAACTACTGTATGTTATTGTCACAAGCGGTCTTGGTACTACAAGTGCACACAAGTACCCATGTTAAAAGCTACACTGGCTTTATAAATCTAAGTAGAGCATTACCTCTGTATCAGGTAGTTTCTTGTCCAGAGAAATACCGAGACAGTGATCGCTGGACTGTATATTATCAGACCAGCAGTCCGGTTACACGTAGCCCACGATGCAACCTCGTGATAAAATCGCTGGATTTTGAAAGTGATTCGGATAAGGAACCGCTATTTGCAACTGCCTCACGGCACTAGATATTTCTCCAGCATTTGTAACGTATTCTGTCTCTGTACCACGTCAGAGGTTCTGCGATATATCCCCTGAGTTATATGCGATGACTGATTGACAAGGATCACAAATAGTAGTAGATGTTGTGCTGATTGAGGTCGTAATAAATGTACACTACCTTTTCAGATCTCTAGTGTTACGGTCTCCGCAAGAAATGATGTCAATGATTTGGAATCATGTCTTTCCATTCAACCAAATACCTGCATTGTATCCTTTACTGATTACAACCACAAGTGAATCACATTTCTGCCACTCTCATATCTGAAAACGAGTCACCTTTCTTGAACCAATCTGATACAGTAAATTTCCAACGTGGTTTCAGAGAGTCTCTACGCATTTTGCAACTGCTGCTATTCATGCAGCTTTGTGCATGTGAAAGTTCCAATTTAAGTAAGAACTGAGCAGAAGTCGGAGAAAGCCATATCCACCACCTTCTGCAACCTGTGTAGAATCAGAGCGACCTGAATTAGTGGGACAGGACCGTGTTTTGACCATTCAGTGTAAATGGGTGCAATGTCGTGCGCCCCCAAACTACATACAAGTACTACAGATAGGCGTCGATTCACCTCTATCTCCCCAACATGCTGTCATCGTTATTCTGTACCATACAACAGAGAAAAGTTACGAAGTGTAGAAGCTCCACTATCTTCATCCGGTATATAATTCGATAAGATTTTTACCGCATCTCTCTCCTCCCATATATCGAAAACAAATACGATCTACATGCCAGCATCAAGGACAAGTGACGATTGTATTAAGTATATAGGTATTGATCCGCTGCAGAGGCCAGTTTAGAGTTTCATCACCTGCACTGTAGGAGGATTATCGTATCCCGCAGACTATACTGTAAATCGGAAGAGACGCTTCCTGTGGTCTTGTCTCGTTGTTTGAAACATTGTTTATTTCTGCTGTAAAATGCATTGTACACTGCCATACATTTTGTTTTTCTGCCACAACTTAGAGGTCTCTCTCAGGTTCTAAACTGATATTTCCACTCGCGAATACCGATGTTGGTGATGTGACAGATATCCAATCGTTCCTATAATTTACAAAGTCATTTGACGTCATTCAAGAGGGCTGCTGTGACGTTAGCTGATGATGCGAGCACTGTTACCCAAGATACACCTCACACTGTCACAAGATTGACGTCATTCAAGATGACTGCCGTGACGTCACAGCCGCCTGCCAAGCCGCCCTGGCGGCAAGTTTATATTCTGGAGGCAGATAGGCCAATTGGGCTGCCTCTAGATATCACACGGTGTAAATCATGTTGTTACTGCGGCTACCATAACACAGCACACATTCTGGATGATTTTAAAGAAAAGACAGTTACAGCATAAGGAAACTGGAAGAGTTTGGCTGCGTTGTGGAGAGTTTTCAAACTACAGTCCGAAGGTGATCCATGAGCTCTACATTTAAACTCATCTGTCACAGTTACGTAATAGCTGATGACTATGCATTCCATTTCGACTGATTCCTCATATTGCAATCATGTACGCGATCACTGTTCCGTTGCTATCCACCAAAGAAGGTGTCACACCTCACAAAACTCTTTTCCAACTCAAACGAGCGATGTCAGTCAATCATTATGTGGTAACCAACAGCGTGCCAGTGGACGGACAGGATTGAAAAGACACCATCGATGTACTCTACTAATAACCATCACAGTTGATAGTGTGAATAATTTTATCAATTTTACAATAATTTCAACACCGCCCAATGATGGAACAACATGTTTCCCAATTTCAGCATCATAGCTAAACCACCCCTTCTCCACTTTGCAAGTATCATTGCAAATGTGGTTAGATGACTGTGTAGAACGTCCATTCATTGTTAATTATGGAACACATACATCATCAAAGTATATCAGACATTGCTCTACATATTTCTATAACCTCGAACATAGTGCTGAATTTACAGTCTATCTCTATACATGTGGGAGTCACAGAGTGTTGTAACTGCGACCGGGACAGTCGCGGGGTTGAAATGACGGAAAGCGCAGCGGGACCCGCGGAGAGGCCTGCGAACACCAACACAACGGGAGAGGAAGGACACGACCACCGAAGGACCAAATGAACAACAACAAGATCGAACAACAGAGTCACAAGGAAACCTAACAAACACGTCCACTCGTACACAAAACAAGAATAAGCTGTGTAACGCGAAGCGATGTGTCCACAGACGTACGCGAGATTACAATGGCTGGCTGAGCCCTTTTTTTTTTCTTTTCCTTTATTGATTTTCAATTCCCCCGAAGGGGGCGGGCTGGCAGCAGCGTAGTATGCTGCTCTACAGCCTACAGACACTTTTAAAAACAGAAGAAGAAAAGGAACAAGAAAAACAGGCGATAAAACGGTGACTTAAAGTGTAAAATGGCGGAAAAATGCGGAAAGTTAAAACAGAAAGCAAAGGGGTTGGCAATGTTAATAAAATAGACAGGAAGCTGGCTGAGCGAGAGGCAGGCGCTTAAGTACTCTATCGGGGGCGCCGCTATTGGCCGCTGGAACCACGTGTTTCTCTCTGGCGCTCTCACACAAAATGCGGGCCAGGAGGCGCGCGCCGCCACAGCTTACGGCGCGATGGTGCAGAGACTTCTAGGGGTGTTCGACGTCTGGCGGGGATTCAAATTCCGCGGCGCGCGGTACCAGACAGAGCATTCTCGCAGTCTTAGGACAAAATAAGAGACAGAAAGACCCCCCTCATACTGTCATTGACCAACCCGCCCTGCAGCACTGTTACCGATTTAATCTACAACCGACCAGACGGATTTTTATGCATGATGGAGCTCCACACAGATGGAGTTCGAAGCATTTTGCGTAAGTTATCAACTCTTAAGTATTGTTCTAGAGTCTAGGAGCAGTAACTGGAAGGTATTGGTAAGAGAGAACATAAACACTCGCACTCCTATGGCTACAACGTTCTGCACTTGAAACGGGCTATAATGTTAGATCGCTTGCGTTTCCGACCTATGAGTCGTATGGAATGTAGCGCTGTTAATATTCCAGTGTAAGGAATATATTTCAAGCGCACGATATACATCCTTCTACCCGGTCTCTCTACGATAAACTATGTTATCGAACCGTAAAACGAAAAAACTACTTCCTTGAAACATTGGACCCGTGTGATACGAGTACAACATTGCTTTCCAGAGATGTATAGCATCCACTGTTTACATCCGATCATGGTTCAGAAATTATACTATGTCTGCATCAGCCCTATATAAAATGATAGTTAGTAATGGAGAATACCTCTTACAAGGAAACAGATAAACGCATAGCAGCAGCATCCGACATGTGCAAATTAAAAGTCATTCCGCCACTAACTCTGTCAGGGAAATATATTCACGGGGATCGCTGTGCCTCACAAGCACCTATCGCTAACTTAGTTATGAAGCTGAAGTCTCGATTTGACACCCAAGATGCGACAGGGGTATGGAGTACATCGCATAAATCAAAGCTCGTTTAGAGGAATCTGTCAAGTTTCATCACACATGACATGGAAGTCCTCTGATGACCTACAGGTTTACCGTTAACGATCGCAAGCAGACAGCGCTTTAAATCATATACAGAACAAGTGGCTATATACGTGTCGAACGGAGGCGTGTCACGTGACTGATGCATCCTGACAAAACATTGGAAGAATCGACCTGCAGCAACTTCTCCCTCTCTAGAATGCATCCTCAGTCTGCAGTCGTGATCACCAGTCGTGGGACACACATATAAACCAATTTCAGGACATACTGAATGAATTGCCGAACGGGACGATTATGCTTCGTCTTGTTTTGGTGCTCAAAAACAAAGAGCCGCCAAGTAAAGTAGAGGACATGGTTCCTTGGCCTGCTGATCCGAGGTTGAGGAGTACTGAAATTGTGGACTTTCCAACGCGAAACATTAAATGTCCAGCCGAGACAAGAATCAAAGCTTACAAAAAGAACATTGGAAAGATTCGGTTTCATATTGGGCAATAGGTTTGGATCTGGAACCATAATCTGTCCAACAAGCGATTTTCACCGTGCGATAAATTTTTCAATTTCTACAGTGGTCCACAGCGTGTGAAACGCATCCCTCATGGAAATGGACTGGAAGTGGAGACACTCTGGACATGAAAGTCGAAAGGCCTCCACCACATTTCAAATATTTAACCATTTATTGCGTGAGAAGTGCAGCAAGTATGGTATAGAATATGGCAACTAACGAATAATTTGATGTTTGAGTATAATAGTGGTCTATCCAGCATTTTAAGTGTTTATTTAAAGTGTAAACTGCTTTTCAATTTTATTTTTTCCTTTAATTTGACTTATGTCAATTTGGTACATAATCTCAGTATGACTCCATGCACGAGGTGTATGAAATTTTTTCGTCTGAATAACCATAATTTTTGCTAGATGTTTAAATACAGATGTTTCAGCAGTTTTCATAAATAAGCAGACGTGTACGCGACAGAGGAACAGTCAAACAAACCATGGCAGCACTGGTATTAGGAACCAAAAAAATGGGGTTGATTTGATGGAAGAGACCAATAGAGAGGTCATCGGTCTCACTGGGATAGGGAAGGAAGTCGGCTGTGCACTTTCAAAGGAACCATCCCGGCATTTGCCTAAAGCGATTTAGGGAAATCACGGAAAACCCAAATCAGGGTGGGCGGACGCGGGCCAAAATAGAGGTTATACCTTTACCTCTTTGTTTATATGTGGATATCATAGTGGTTACATCTATTTGTAGTAAATTGTCCTAATTCTGTAGATCGTTGTGTATGGAAATGAAGTTAGTGGTAAATAATGCTCTGTGTTTGTAGGCAGCACCGACACCGAATTTTACCAAATCTTGTACAAAATATACCCCGGCCAAATTCTCAATATACGTAATATGTTTTATCTGTACTACGTAAGTATTCACTTTATCGCTTAAATTTTGAGTCTCACTTCAGTAATGTTAAAAGAGCTCATACGGGGTGGTCCATTGATAGTGACTGGGCTAAATGTCTCACATCAAGCGAAAAAACTACGAAGAAATGCATTGAGGTTGACGGACACCATTTTGAGCATTTATTGTATTGATGTGGTATTTACAGGTAATCACGCTGTAACAGCATGCGTTCTCAGAAATGATAGGTTTACAAAGGTACATGTATCACATTGGAATAACCGATATAAAATGTTCAAACGTTCCTACGTTCTGTATTTTAATTTAAAAAACCTACCTGTTACCAACTGTTCGTCTAAAATTGTGAGCCATATGTTTGTGACTATTACAGCGCCATCTATCACAAAGCGAAAAAAGTGGTCCAACTAAAACATTCATATTTCTTTACGTACTACACGAATATGTAATAAAAAATTGGGGTTCCTATTTTAAAAAACGCAGTTGATATCCGGCTGACCTATGGCAGAGCCATCTAGCAGGTCAACCATAGCGCCATCTGGTTTCCGCCTTCAAGCTAGACGAGTTTCGTTCTTTGCAGTTTTTTCGTTTGACGCTTATTTCGTGAGATATTTGGCCCGGTCACGATCAATGGACCACCCTGTATATGAATGTCGGTAACATATTGCTCATACAAGTAACGTTCTGAGAAGTAATTTTTTTTTTTTCACATGGAAATATTTCTGAAAGCTTGAAAATTTATTCATATAAGTTTTCTTAGTTCCTTCATTTCATTTTGTTAAGAAGGCTCACCTCGTAGAACAGTTTTTGGGTCAGTTTCTCATGTACTAGTAGTAAGTCTAGAAATTTCTTTTGTGAATTGTGTAATGCCTATGTGATGTCATCGTGATATGTTTCTCGGTGCAGTTTCAAATGAGCTTCGTGAGCCAGCAGCAATCTGCCGGAGAATCTGCGGTTAAGAGCATGGCATGTGCAGCTAACGACGGATCTCGGCGACAAAAGCAGACCTGCAAGAAGGGCCGCTCGCCCTCCCTACCCCCGCCCCCCCACCCCTCCTGCTTCATCGCGCCGAACGAAGGCGGCAGACTGAAGGGTCGTGTCCTTCTGCCGAGCCGGGTGCTACAGTCGAGCCCGTCTACTGACAGACACGCCCACTCAAATTCGGAGCGTTCTGTGCAAAGGGGCCGTGCCGCTCAACGGCGACTTCTGTCAAAGGGCGACTGCACCTCGATCGATGTCTCTGCTGCCGAGGGCGACGCGCAGAAGAGCTAGTTCGTGTCTCCCTTGCGCAGAGAGACCACAGGCGATCGAAGGCGGATTACAATTCGACGTCGCTGATGACGCATGAAGTCGGCGCACCACGCGACCACGAGTTGCCTGATTGATGACGGAGGCGACGGAAGCAGCGAGATCTCACGCAGCAACTGCGTGTATACTTCATGAAACGACGCGATCTTCTCGCTTCGAGCTTCAGTACACTGCAGCGATTGAGTGTAAAAACAGTGCATAAGTATTGCTCACTTCTGGGCGACGTAAACAAAATTTATGTGCAAGTCTTCAATAGAAGCGATGATGAGACAGACATCAAATTTAATGATTCATCAAAAAAGTTATATGTTTTTCATGTATGTCAATTTATTGACACTTTGGGTATGACCAAGGTATATCTTAAAATTTGCTTATAATCTGATCATCATCATCATCATCATTTAAGACTGATTATGCCTTTCAGCGTTCAGTCTGGAGCATAGTCCCCCTTATAAAATTCCTCCATGATCCCCTATTCAGTGCTAACATTGGTGCCTCTTCTGATGTTAAGCCTATTACTTCAAAATCATTCTTAACCGAATCCAGGTACCTTCTCCTTGGTCTACCCTGACTCCTCCTACCCTCTACTGCTGAACCCATGAGTCTCTTGGGTAACCTTGCTTCTCCCATGCGTGTAACATGACCCCACTATCTAAGCCTGTTCTCTCTGACTGCTACATCTATAGAGTTCATTCCCAGTTTTTCTTTGATTTCCTCATTGTGGACACCCTCCTGTCATTGTTCCCATCTACTAGTACCTGCAATCATCCTAGCTACTTTTGAAACGTCCCCTTAGAAAAATTATATACGTGACTGGGCTTAAACTGACACACAATATTTTTTTAGCGCAACGCAATCTGACTTTCAAAAATCCCTACAAAAGAATGGCCCTGACTAACATTAACCTATACCTTTCACAAATCACTTACCTCACCAAAAATCTTCGTTACTCGAACTACTGCAATACAGCGAGTGCCACTACTGCCAGCTAAATAAAAGATTCAAACTACTGAAGGCACTAACTACTAATAGGCATAGTTAGCAAATGAAAGATTTTGATAGAGAACAAAAAATGTATTTACCTCAATAGTGTTCAAAAGTCATAATGTATATAGCAGTTCATGACATCCAGTCTTAGAAATTTCAAAACTCCACCATCTCTCTCCCCACATCCACCATTGCTGGCGGCTCACCTCCAACTGTGCAACGCTACGCGCTGTTAACATCCAGCTGCCCAACACTACAATGGCAGACAGCAATGCAAACTAGCCACAGACTGCACACAGCACAGCCAGTGATTTTCATACAGAGCGCTACGTAACGTTGCCAAGAAGAAAACATAAACAGCCTACTAGCACAGCCAGTGATTTTCATACAGAGCGCTACGTAACGCTGCCAATAAGAAGACATAAACAGCCTACTTACATAGCCCCCATGCTCCCCATACAAAATTTTACAAATTGTTTTGGGCAGTGGCCAATAATGATTTGAAAAAATTTTTCATAATTACAATAACAAAGATATCAAATGCACACACTTATTGATACAATGTTGGTCAAAAGCTAAAATTTTCTCACAGTCCATAAAGACAGTCGTGATCATTCATCACAGTAAAATTGTAGTGTTTTTCTCAAAGTCTCAGCAGTAAAAGAAAATGCACACGGAAGTAGTGGATTTCCATGCAGTCTTGAAAAAGTAGTGTTGTCCTTCCACCGGAAAGACAGTGCTGACACTAGACATGCAGACAGGTAATGCGCCACAACAGAGCAAACCCACCGCAGAGTCAGCCGAAGTTTTGAAGAATACTGGTAGGTAGGTCATCACAGAGTAGACCCATTCTAGTCCTGGTAGAGATTACAGTATTGGTGGGCCATCAAAGATGCAGACCCACTATAGTCCTTGTAGAGATAATGGTATTGGTGGGCCATCAAACGTGCAGACCCACTGTAGTCCTTGTAGAAATAATGGTACTGGTGGGCCATTAAAGATGCAGACCCACTGTAGTCCTTGTAGAGACGGCCAGCAGCCATCTGTTGCGACTGTGCAGGTGCACAATCACCATCGAACAGTCTTGCGGAGAATATAGCAAGTCCATAAACCACCACTTGTCCACTCACAAAAATTTGTTTGAAATGTCCTTAGAACCAGCAATGCTGTTATCCAGTCCCTTGCTGAATTATTAACACACGTGCAAACACTATCAGTCCCTACTTCTCACATATTGTCCATATACTATGACCAACAGAAACGTGTGCAGAGAAATGGAACCTACAAGTTAATAATATGATGAACTGGTGTCAATTACAATTTTATAACATAAGAATACAATTACAATGATACAGAATACATCTTTAAAGAACATAACAATACAGATAACATTTGTAGTAATAGGGGCTTTACAAAAGAATAGAAATAAACATATACATCAGTGTTACAGGGATTATGACATAAGTAAATACATAAAAGATCAGAATAACTTTTGAAACATCAACTTCACACATGAGCATTAAAACAAAACAAAATAAATAATGTCTAAACATCTTTACAAAGTAAGTAACATAGTATTAGAAAATTTCTACTACATAACTCTTATTAGCTAAACACATTAAGACAGGAAAAACACAAATTCACATAGTGTAATAACACAAAAATACAGGACAGGGTTTGTTTTCAGTGTGACATTTGGTACTACAGTCCACCCCAAAACTTCATTCCATATATCTTTCCTCTTATTTCAACATTTGTTTCCACAAAAAAATTCTATCCAAGCATGCTTTCTGTATTTATATGTTCACACATTTCTTACCTCATTATTTATTTTCCATTATCTTACCTCATCATTTATTTCCAAGAAAATCCTACCTAAACCTGTTGTCCCTAAACCCTACTTTTTTGGTTCATATCCTCTTTCAAAATACTTTTTTGGCCAAACCATTTTCTTATAGCTTCTCAATGCATTTCTTCCAATTCATCACAACTTGTTCTCTTATATGGCCTACCCCATCTTAAGCTAACTTAAATCTACTGAGCTCAGATGCTAAACTAAGGGACGAGGCAATGCAGCAGCACAAAACAATTAACACAAACAGCAATGACAAAAAAATGGAAATTGGCAAAGCAAGCTACAGTAAATCTAAATTACCAAGCAAATGCAACATTACAACTAATATGAGCCAATGTGCAGCAACAAGAAAAATAAATCAGTGTTAAAACTAGCTTAACAGAGTAATACAAAGTGACATTTAGTAGCACTATGCCTGGCAAACAGCAGCAGCAAATGCAATAACTTATATCTATACATGACAAAGTTCAAGCAGAAAAAATATTACAGTAAAAATGGCCATGTTTAATACCTATGTCACATCTTAACACTAGGGTGATGCATTACCTTAACTTACACTAGTAAATAAGTTACCCAGTCATTGACAAAAATTATGTATGCAATTCCTGTGAAGGGAAATGTCTTTTTGTGTTCCCTCGTTTTTTTGAAGTAGATTATAAAGTTATTTACTGGATCTGTAGGCATAAAATATTTATATTAGTACATCCATAAAATTTTATTTTAACCAATGCTGCAGTGCAGCTAGAAACTAGATATTAAACAAAATGAGCAATCTCTCAACTGCAAAGACAATAGATGTAAAATGTTTCTCATCATTTCATTAGGCATTTTCGTAAATATCATAAATTAAGAGCTCCACAGTGTAATCATATGTTTTCAAGTTAGAGCGTGTCGTATTTGCGATGCTTTCGACAAAGAAATGTAAATAGCGAGGATAATGGCCTTTTCTTTCCACCTAATGGCTTTCTTTTGTCAGACGAATGTCTCTCAGCTGGGCGCCCAAAACGCATTACGTCAAGGTCACTTACCTATCTTACTGAAATATTTACGACAGCAGTTTTCGCTACAGTGACAGTCTCATATAAAAATATTTTCACAGGTTGAGAATTTGCATTACAAATGTGTAGAAAATAAAATCCTATAAATATAACAGTGTCCAAAAAATTTTCAGTGGCATTGTGATACATTCACACATGTACACACATTTCATAATTCTAAAGTACGATTCTTGGTTTCCAACATCCTTTTCCAGAAATCAGAGTCCCTAACCACTACTCTTTATTCCTTACCTTATTATACATATACATATTCGTTGACACTTCTTCAATATTTCATCATAAGAAATATGTAGCATAATCAAATTCCTCATATACGGTAGCATCATCTTATTGATCATAAACATACCTCAACAGCATAATACATATCGTCGTCATAATAATATCATAACAGATCAATCACATCTCAAAATCGTCGTAGCTTTCTGAATATTTTAAAACCTAAAAAAAATTCTCTGCTCATTTCAAAAGTGTTATCTACCTCAAATGTACTTTAAAAATCATGATCCCATACCAAATACGTCATTCAAAGCTCTCACAGTATCACAATGGTTCTGAAAAAATACGAAGAGTTCACAAAGTACAGACAAAATACAATTTCATAAGTGTGAAGTTATCCAACGGTGTAATTACGTAAACATCTGTCACTGATGTAGTAAAATAAATGTTTGTCTCTCTCAGTTAAATGATCAGATAGCTGTGTAATTTATGTGTTAGAGAAATATGGCACCGATGTGTAAAGTTGTATAAGCCAATACCATATTAGCTAGGGCTCCTTGTGCTTGCCAAACACATGGTACACAAAGTAGGCGTGTACCCCCCTGAGGATTAATGTATTTATACCATCAGGTGTTACAGATTATAGCAATGGAATGAAATGTATCACGGAAAACCTTAGTATCATTGTACTTCAAATATCTTTAAAAATAAATGTTTTAAGTGCAGAATTAATCACTCGAATACGTGTACTGTAGCGCTAAACTGTGCATCATGTTGTAAGATAATCTCTGTGGAAGTCTCGTAGTTATCTTCCTCCGAAAGCTAAGTTGTGCAGTAGTCAATGTACTTACCTCATGATAAACAAAAGTGAAATGCTTTGCGTATAGATATCTTAGTTATTACGCTTATTGTTGTGATGAAGAAAGTACTGTGCTGTAACGTATTGTTGTGCTACGGAAAAGGCTGTCTCCTTGTAGCTGTACCACAAAAGTTACTACTAAAACATTTTTTACTTTCCAGAATAATTCAGAAAAACTGTGCAGATATAAAACAGAAACACCGCAAAAGCAACATCGTAAATTGTCACTCATTAGTAACGTCGTGATATAATCGTGTAGCTGTCACATAAACTAACCACTGTGTCATCTGGTATCTCACAGAAAGTACTTTAAATCCAGAATGTATCTTCAAGTAAACCAAAACGTTGCATTAAAATCTCATTAGCAGTACTGGTAAATGTTCTAAGTATGTGAGCCGTATATTCGTTACGTAATCGTGCAACTAACAGGGAAGAATGTACAAATAACAACACTGTGTCGTCTGTTCACTATAACAATGCATTCGTAATTACTTGTCTAAGTTCCCTAGGTTCTTGAATGGATAGTTAACTTTAAAACATAGTTGCATGTTAACAGTTTGTAAGTGTGACAAAGAGTACCAGTAACGTGAAGTGAAAGATTTTATGGCAAAGACTAAGTTAAAAGGCAGATTATCTCTCAGTAATTGGTTTCACACGTGAAATATGGTGTAAACCTTTACTCTTCCTAGTATGCAGAGTTTCAGTTTAAACGCAATTATCATGTGGTATACGTCATTAAGGAATACTGGAATTTATCTCAAGGTTAGCTTATGTTATTTTTATGAAGCCCAGCCGACGCACGTGGCTGCCTGCGGTGCGAGTCATTGTCTGTTTCTTTGTTGGCGCGCGTCGTTATTGGGAGACCTAACCTCTACAAATTCACTTTGTCGAGAAGGCACTCCCCTGTTTGAATCCCGCCAGTTCTGATGCAATTCAGGTCTGTCGTTATGATTATATCGTCTGTCGTCATGTCGGTAGATTCCACAGTTTCTTTCTTGTCGGTCACGTGGTGGAGAATTTCTCCCTGAATCGTAACTGCGCGCTGAACTGTTGCATCTGAAATTATTCTGTCTCCCTTGATAATAATAGTTCTGGTTACCATATTGTCTGTTTCTATGATTGTCTCTGTCATATTCATTACTACGGAAATGCGAACTTTCTCTGTAACTATTACTCTGCCAGTGGTTGTCATACGGGTGGTGTCTGTTTTGTTCACGATTTGCGTTGTAAGAATAGCCTTGTCGTGTCCAGTTATTATTTCTTTCATCGCGGAATTATGACGGACGTGACCTGTAATTGTTGTGTTCCTGTTTTCGCTTTCCGCGATTGTCAGTGTCAATTTCTAGTTCTTGTAACAGTCCCTGAAAAGCTTCAATGTCGTCTTTCCAACGTCCTGCTAAAATAATATGTCGTAAATGTTCAGGCAATTTGATTAAGCAAATGCAGATGACTTCTGAGGTGCTGTATGGGTTTGAGAGATACTGATTCTTGTGCAACATGTCTTCAAAATATTTCACAAGACTGGAAAATTCAGATTGTTCGAAACGTTTCATCATTATGATGCTATGTTTTACTCGGCCTTGTGTAGCTTGAGACCAATACGCTGAGAGGAAGGCATGATAAAATTCTCCTTCCCTGTGGCAATCGTGAATGAGCGATCACATTCTTAGAGCTGGTTCATTCTCTAAATAGCCACACATAAATTCTAATCGGTGCTCTAATGACCATTTGGGAGGCAAACAATGAGAGAATTGATGAAGCCACGCTTGTGGATGAATGTCGTTGCCGGAATTCTTAAATGTTTTGAATTTACGTGTAGTAATGAACAGCTTATAGTCAAAATCATCGTGTTGGCGAGTCGCATGTCGGTCATTGTTGCGTCGTTTCGGCGGTTCCATTTCAAAATTCGGTGCACCTTGCCAATTTCTTTCATAATTTCCGAAATGCGCTGTGTTATTATTTTGCGGCTTTTCCGAATTTCTATGTCCCTCTTCCCGTGTTGGAGCGCGAGTGTCCTCTGAAACACGTAATTCTTGTATTAACTGTGTCAGCTGATCTGGTACTTCCGGATTTCTCTTTTGTGTTGTGTATTAATTTGATTCGGATTTTGTTTGAATTTCCTAATTTGTTCGTACTCTTCTGTGTCATTAAAGACTACCGGTCTTGCGTCATTCAGATTATCATCTACCTTCGTAGATAAATTATTTAGCTGATCCGAAAGTTCGACTACTTTCTCTGATAGTGAACTAATTTCCTCCATGTGTCTTTCTGAACCAATTTTCAGAGTATCTACTGTGTTCTTTAAGTTTTCTTGAGTTTTGGCAAGTTGCGTAACCGAATCGGTAGATGCAACTGAGTCAATTTTAGCTTGCAAGGTCTTATCATTTTCATGAACAATAGTTTGCAGTTCTTTTATGGCTGCTTCGTGATTCTGTAATGCATTTTCATGCCGCAAAAAAATAGGTTGAAAATGCTCACAAATCTGTGTTTTTAGCGATATCAAAGATGTGTGTGCTGACTGTGTTGGAGAACAAGTGATGGCCGTAATGCTTGAAATAAAGTCTTCAGAACCTTCCACCCTGCAAAATCAAAGGACGTGAATTACGTTACTATAAGAGCAGTTTATTATTTGACGCGATTATGATAGGCTACCAGTGAAAAAAGATAAGTGAGGGAGAAAGTTCGTACGTGTGATCAATTATGGTGTTGGGGTTTGAACTTGTGATAGATTTTTGTTATGGATGTAAGGAAAATGGCTTTCTCACCGAGAAAATCGGACATCTTGAATAAATAATAAAAGATAATAATAAATAGAAGTACAGTTATCGAGAAAATATCGTGTTGGAATTTGAATTTGGCGCAATTTTCTAGTGGAGGTAGGCCTATAATAATACATGATAATGATTCAAAATGGTTCAAATGGCTCTGAGCACTATGGGACTTAACATCTATGGTCATCAGTCCGCTAGGACTTAGAACTACTTAAACCCAACTAACCTAAGGACATCACACAACACCCAGTCATCACGAGGCAGAGAAAATCCCTGACCCCGCCGGGAATCGAACCCGGGCGCGTGAAGTGAGAATGCTACCGCACAACCACGAGCGGCGGACAGATGATAATGAATGATAATAAATGATAATGAATGATAATAAATGGCAATGAATGATAATGAACGTTAATAAATGACGATGAATAATAATAAACAAAAGTAAGGTTTTGCAGCCACTATCGTGTTGGAATTTGATTTTGGAGGGAATTTTCTAGTGGAGGCAGGCTAATAATAATAAATGATAATAAATAATAATAAATGATAAATAATAACAATAAATGATAATCAATGTTAATAAATGATAATTAGTAATAATAAAGACAAGTACAGTTTTTGCATGCATTATCCTGTTGGAATTCAAACTTCCTGCCATTTTTTCTTCTGGAGGCTCAGGTTAGTGGACGTAGCACAATTGGCCTATTTTCCCCGCCAAAATTCAAACTTCCCGCCAATTTTTCTTGAGGTTAGGTTAGTGGACGTAGCACAATTGGACTATTCTTCTGTCAAAATCCGCTATCTTGTATGACGTCATGCGATGTTGCCAAGTCTACATGCCGCCATCTTGGATGACGTCATCGCCGCCATCTTGGATGACGTCATCGCCGCCATCTTGTATAAATTTGGCAACAACGTAACATGTGCTGGCACAAACCTTGTCCCCCTACTCACCCGCAATCTATGTCCTCGATTATTTTGACATAGATGAACTGTTTTTCCAAATCGACAAGTTCTGTGAATGTGTATTGCTTTTTCTGTAATTTGCTTCCATTATCAACCGCAATTTCACAACTGCTTCTCTGGTGTCTGTACCTTTCCCAAAACCAAACTGACAGTTATCTAACACATCCTCAAACTTCTTTTCCATTCTTCTGTATATTACTCTTGTCAGTATCTGGGTTGCATGAGCTGTTAAGTTGATTGTACGATAAACCTCACACTTGTCAGCTCTTACAATTTCGGAATTATGTGCGTGATAGCCAATACAATTTTTCTGGGTTTGTGACAGCATTGTCAATACATGAAACTACAGACGTTTCGGTCACTGTTGCAAGGGTGTTTTTGTTTAGTGCTGAATGAGAAAACTTTGTTTCTTATATGCTTGTAGACGTGGCTGTTATTTAATTGTAATAGGCTGTTAAGGATGAAGGGCAGGGATGTTAGAAATTCTTCATTGGTGTCCATATTGTTTCTTTTCATTGGTGGAAACCCGACGTTTCCATTGGTGTTTCCATTGCTGCTTGTGATTGGTGGAAATCGGTGAATGGAACACCAGGCGGCAGTTGTGGCTCGGCATTGTTCTCCTGCTTTCTAGCGCCGGCTGAGGCGGGCAATTACTCTACGTACCTGCGGCCGCTGCAGCCTCTCGCTCTTCACGTGAGCTGTCGTCCCATTCTTCTGTTATTGCTCGCAGCGAAGACATCGGAAGTCGGTACCCGTCTTCTCTGTTCATATTGGCGGGTTGCTTGGCTATTTCTACTGCCTCCCAAATCTTCCTCCTGAAAGTAAGAGGATGTTTCGCCAGTACGCGAGCTTCAACAATGTCAGTCTGTCTGCCGCACCCATCTTGTGTTCTGCCACCGCTGACTTGGTGTGTTGTCTTAGTCGGATATATCTTTCGTGTTCCGATATCCGTGGTCTGATGGGTGGCCCCGTCTTGCCTACATAAAATAATCGATATTCATACCTGATTTCGTAAACTCCAGCAGCATATAGTTTGTCAACTGCATCTTTCGGTGTGCGAAGAACATTTTTATTCTGCTGCTGCTTCGGAAAATCGGCTTGATGCCTGCACGGCGGAGAATTTTGCCCACCCGTTCAGTGACGTCTTGAACATATGGTAATAAAGCGATTTTTTGTGCTTCCTTCTGCTCTCCTTTATTGCCTTCTTTCTTTGTCGCAGTAGTTTCATTTATTGGTTTCATCCCATAACCATTGGCACTAAAAATGGACGTGAGGTTTTGTAGTTCACCCTTTGGATGTTCCTTATCGCTGATCCTGTGAACACTATGGGTTAAAGTGTGCAGGGCGGATTTCTTCGGCGTAGGGTGTTGATGACAAGAGGCATGTAGGTACTTGTCAGTACTGTTTGGATTCCTATACACTCTATGGCCCAGTTTACCATCAGGCTTTCTGTAAACTTCCACATCTGTAAACTTCCACATCGAGGAAAGGCAGCAACCCATTCTTTTCTATCTCCACAGTGAATTTGATTTTACTGTGCTGCTGGCTGAGATGTTGTGGAAATTTCGTAGCTCTTCCTCCCCATGTGGCCAGATAATAAATGGTATCGTCAACATACCGTAGACAGCACTCAGGGCGTAATGATACGGACTGGAGCGCTGTTTCTTCAAAGCTTCCATGAAGATGTCTGCTGCAATAGGCGAGAGAGGGAAGCCCATAGCTGCACCATTTGTCTGTTCATAGAATTCCCCTTTCCGCCTGAAATAGGTGGTCGTTAAACAGTGGCGCACTAGTAGATATCGGGTGCCACGCGTTCTCCTTGGATGTTCATGGTGTCTTGTACTGGTACATTCGTGAATGATGACTTCATGTCGAAGCAAATCATCATGTCTGTGGCCGAGATACACTTTTCTTTTAAAAGTTCTACAAAATGGGTGGAGCCCTTAACATACGAATCTGTGTGGCTATGTGACCGCCACAGTACGTTGAATATGGCCATGAAAGGTTACCCCTTTCACACTGCCCAAACCCATACATACTTCGTCTTCCGCAAATTGATAATACTGCTCGCCACTGTAGCGTACTGCTGAAGCCATCGCAGCCTCTTCTGTATGCCACCCCCTGACCTGGCAAGGAACACGACATCTTCGCCAAAGGCGCAACATCGGAACCTCGCGGTCCGTAATCAAGCGGCTTCCAAGCGTCTTCGAATAGTTCAAATGGCTCTGAGCACTATGGGACTCAACTGTTGTGGTCATCAGTCCCCTAGAACTTAGGACTACTTAAATCTAACTAACCTAAGGACAGACATCACACACATCCATGCCCGAGGCAGTATTCGATCCTGCGACCGTAGCGGTCACGCGGCTCCAGACTGTAGCGCCTAGAACCGCTCGGCCACTCCGGCCGGCTGTCTTCGAATGCCATGCAGCGCTGGCTCGAGAGCTTCTGAAAATAGAATGGTGGACAAGCGGTACCCTTGCCTCACGGAATGCTTGACAGAAATATTGAGTTCTGATGGATAACCGTTCACAATTACCTTCAAATGTGCTCCATTACCGCATGCAGAAAATTAGGATCGCAGCGGTCGAATACGTGGTCGAAATCCGCTGCAACAAGGGCGCCCCGGAGACTGCAGGCCGATATCAGTGCGATCATGTCCCTACAGGATCCCAAGGCCGTGTGAACATTCCTGTTTCCACCAAGGTACGTTTGATCGGCATGTATTGCAGCCTTGACTGTGGAGTGCAGACAGGTACGGAGGATGCGTGTAAAAAAGCTTATAGTCGGCGTTTAAACAAGTGAGGGGTCTATACTCTAGCGGGCGCTGCCCACAGCCAGGTTTGGGCACAGAGATCATGAAGCCTTCGGTGAGCGTCGTAAGTTCGTTATGAGACTGGAGAAGGAGCGGCAAAACTCAATAGGGAACCCATTAGGGCCAGGTGATTTTCTTCAACGCACCACTAGTCAAAGCCACATCCAGTTTGTCCCTGGTAACGTCTGCCAGACGCATGTCGTCATCCTGCACAGTCCTGGTTGCTTGCATGTCGTGGAGCGCGTCTGCCAATCCCACGTCACTTCTTGGGCCCTCGGCATAGAAGTTGTGCTAGTACGGGGTGAACACTCGGGCAATATCTGTTTCTGTCACAAAATGCCTTCCCTCCGCTTTTTTGACTGTTGCAATGAGCGTGCGTTTGCGCTGACGTCTTTTTCATATTATGTAATATAGCAATGTTCGCTTGCCATGAAGACCGTCTCGTACTCTCGGACGGACTCTGACACCTTCCAATCGCACCGCAATGAGTTTGAGCAAGCGGGCTTTGATGCGTTGGACAGCCCGTTGACGGTCTGGTGACGGGCTTACAATACCTGTTCCCTTAATGCCGTTTAAGCAATTTCTGAAGTCATCCGATGCCAACCAGACTTATCTCCGTCATAGCCGATAAATGCCCCGCGTATGGCAGGTTTAACACGACTGATCCACCACAGCAGTGTGAAAATGTAAGCTCCTTGGCGCCGTTGGGAGCGGCGACAAGTATCCTCAATCTCACGGCGACAGGCCTCATCGCAGAAGTGGGAAACATCCACTACTATGTCTTTTCTGTTGTCGAGGCAAGGTATCGGCGAATATCTCAGCGCCAGCTGTAGCCTACGTAAACTGCTGCCCGCGTGGCTGGTAAGGTACGTAGACATGCGGTTGTCGCCGTGTTGTAGGCACCAGATGTCTTGCAGCGCGAAGTCCCATACCATTGCTTGCAGAGCTTGGCAGCGGACGAAGTACGCATATTGGCCATCGGGGCACAGAACACAGTTGAAATCGCCGTCCACTAAGTAATGCACCGCATTTCCTTGAAACAACGAGGTCACCTCCTCGGAGTAGAAGACGTTCTTTTCTAGCCGCTTCGACGAACATGATGGCGTATAAGCGTTCACCAAACGGACTGCACCGACCGTCAGCGCGACGCCACGCACCGGCGGAAGGTGGGTCACGTCCGATGCCTCAGTCACTTCCCTTAACAGTATGGCCGTACCACCACTACCGTCGCCAGCCGATAAACTAGACGCGTCCTAACCGTAAAAGTGTAATCTTATGTCACGTTTCACCTCTTGGAGGAAACAATATGCATCTCCACCCCCCGTAGCGTATCCCTTAACATTTGTACCTTTACCCGGGACCAAATTCTGTTGATGTTAACAGTACCTATGCGGTATACTTGTGACATCGCAATTAATTATGTGGGCTAGGAATCGTCGCGACATCGCCGTGACCGTGGTCGAAGTGTCGTCCCGTTAACCGGCGGCCGTCACGCAAGTTAATGGTTACTTTTTGTGCGGGGCCCGTCCGACTAAGCGTCGGGAAGGGGAATCGGTTGACCATGTGTGTCGTGCATCACATTGTTCAACTCGACATCATTAGCCCAGTCTCCCATTTATTACGATGGGACGGGGTCTGTCCGTTGGCGTGCGCTGATAGGGCCCTCCAGCGTGTGGTTCTACCGGCGTACAGCTACCTGTGTGCCACATTTTACTAGATTATGTTTTGTTTTCCGACTAGGGGATAGCAGAAATTTTGCCGTCAGATCTACCCTCTACTCTAAGGGACGACCAAACGAATGTGGTGCGCCGGCCGGAGTGGCCGTGCGGTTCTAGGCGCTACAGTCTGGAGCCGGACGACCGCTACGGTCGCAGGTTCGAATCCTGCTTCGGGCATGGATGTGTGTGATGTCCTTAGGTTAGTTAGGTTTAATTAGTTCTAAGTTCTAGGCGACTCATGACCTCAGAAGTTAAGTCGCATAGTGCTCAGAGCCATTTTTGAATGTGGTGCGGTTTTTAAGGTTTCGTGATGTGTCCAATTTGTTTCCGAAAATTTTAGGGACATGTTTTTAATGTGTGACTGATTCACACATCGTTTTTTGCAAGTGGTCAGCCACTTACATTTCCCTGTGTTTTCTTTTTAGATCTCTAGTGGTTGTACATCTGTTTTATTCCCGGTTGTAGCATCTCCCACCCTCTCTCAGTTGTCTTTAGGCGTGTGAGATAGACTGATTGTGTGACTCAACGCAAGTGTGGTGGAAGTGAGTGAATGCGTGTCGTTTTACAGATCTTTCCTCACGGTGTGAAACAATTTTAGAGATTTTGTCCACATTCGTTTGACACAGTACTACTAATTTCCATTTTTGAGGTACAGAGTAACAATTATTGAACTATGTGAATTAGAACCGTCAAAAATTTGCATTGGAACGTTCGAATTTCACAGTCGGCTGCGGGGTATGATGGGAATTAGTATGCGCATGCATGGTTTGGTTTAACGACGAAGCCCACTTTTATTGGGATGGGTTCGTCAATAAGCAAAATGGGCGCATTAAAGGGACTGAGAATCCGCGTTTCGCGATCGAGTAGTCTCTTCACACTCGACGACTGACTGTGTGGTATGCATTGTCCAGTGACGGAATAATCAGTGTAATAGTCCTTGATGGCGCGGTGACCGAACAGCACGTGAAGGTTTTGGAAGAGTATTTCGTTCCCATTATCCAAACTGACCCTGATTTCGACATTATGTGGTTCATGTAAGACGGAACTCGATCCTATCGAAGTATGAGAGTGTGCAAGGTGTCGGGGCTAGCAGTGTACTTCACACTAAATTCTTCTCGAATCTTCATATGGAAATGATGCTCAAATGGTTCAAATGTCTCTGAGCACTATGGGACTTAAGATCTATGGTCATCAGTCCCCTAGAACTTAGAACTACTTAAACCTAACCAACCTAAGGACATCACACAACACCCAGTCATCACGAGGCAGAGAAAATCCCTGACTCCGCCGGGAATCGAACCCGTGAACCCGGGTGCGGGAAGCGCGAAATGATGCTCTAAGCCCCCCCCCCCTTTTCTAACACCTACTTTTGCTGTTGCACATGGATTAAGAAGAAACGCAAACTGACTGTAATCGACCCTGCAAGTGGAATAGAAAAGAGTTTGGCACCTGCAATAATTTAATTTGATAGACATTAATTAAATAAAGGAAAGTTTCAGTAATGTAGTGAGAAATGAAAGGGTTGCTCTACCGATTAACAGAACGAAAGTTCTGTCCAAAATAACAATTTGATTTATTATGACTAAACTCAAAATCATAAACAAAACACATGAAACATTTACAATACATTAAATTGGATCAAATTCGGTACTCAAATAAATGCTGTGAAGGTGAAGTTATCCATAAACTAGATTGTGACATTTATGACGAAATGGTATGTGGAGCCAATTCCTTGCAACTCAAATCTTAAGAGAAACACCCAGCCAACTCAACATTAATTGCTGCTACAGTAGTGATAACTCAGACAATGAACACCCAAGACAGAACAAAGTTAGAAAAGACGAACAGGCGCGCTCTGCTGAGCTCTGATTACCACAGTGCAAATTCCCTAGTCTGCCGGTGCTGCGGACATACATTACCAAGCTATCTTCTTAACTGCAAGGACACGATCTGGCGTACCGGAAGCGATGGCTGGTTGCTTCGACGTCCCGTCGTGGTGATGATAATTTCGCGAGTATAGCCCGAAACAAATTGTCCTGGTCTGGTTGTTTCAGACTAAAGACCTCATATCAATACAAATGCGCCTCTGAAGGAGACGAAGAAGGCTCCCCACACAATCACTGACGGTACAGTGATTGATTTTAACAAGCGAAGTCACGCAGTAACTCCGATACAGTCAACTTTAGCCAAAACTGCCCAAGACAGACAACATAGGCCGCTTGTATGCAGAACGCTCAATTGCCAACTGCCTTTGGAAAGTTACGTTGAAGTAGAAACTTCCGGAACTTTGTTAAACAGTTACAGTCAAATAAAAGTATATTAGACAGCCAACGGAAGGCAGGCTGTCCAGAGCAGCGAGAGCTCAGTCTTGTAATCTACTTCGACTGAAAGGCGAGAACTGACTCCCACCAGAGCACCCGTACAAACCGAACACAGAACATTCCCGCCGCCACGACAGTGGCTGTGGTTAAACGTTCCAATTAGCAACTCGAAAACCGGCGGAATATTCCACTCTATTGCCGAAGCACTACCATTCCACCAATGGAGATTCTTGCCGCCAATTTCTGCGCCGATTTTGCTACGTCACGGAGCTATGCCCTGAGCAAGCCAATCACAGTTACGATTTGGCAGAAAACGCGGGAATTTGCCCGCCAAGACTGCCTGGGGACACAAGTCATTCCCACGCCTCGCTGGTAGCCTGCCAGAAAGTGTTTTCGCTAAGTTTCTGTGAAGTAACGGAATCTCTAGCCCAGCCGCTCCTTCAGGCCCCTGCGGGCGTGTCTCCGCCTCTATTATGACAATGTCGGCGTCCGGAAAGCATTCACTCGACTCCCTCACACCCGTCGGCTTAACTCTTTCAAGATCAGCAGAGCCCGCCTGTCACTGGACCACCCGGGTGCCAAGAGACGCTGCATGGGAAGTCTGCGTGTGAAGGAATAGCAACTTTTCACCGCATGCAATTAGAGAGGAAAATCGAATTACTCAGAGTAAGATAGAAATATGAGAGGGGGCTTCTGCCACCTCTCATAGCCCCTACGCCATTTTAGATTGTAATTGGTGAGCAGTTGGCTCACTTAGGAGCAAGGTAGTGAGTCAATCGCCCAAGAACAATCTTGCAAACTGACTCCTCATGCCGCACTCTATAAAAAAAATCACTGCAGCTGAAAAATGCAGCTCATAGAGGAAGGATTATTTATGATGTAGCCAACTTCACCTTCTTAATATGGAAATCAAACACTCACAACACACATCCATACCCAGGGAGCCCCTTCCAAACACTGATTCACACTGACATTCATGCTCTAAATATGGCCCGGGCACATGAGCCAAATATGGAGCAGCTTATTCTTTACAATCAGAGTTGGAGTGCTCCGCAATTAAATGCCCAAGATGTTGCAACAATTGCAATGATTAAACTAACCTGAACTCAATCACACATGAAAATATTTAAGTTAACAATCTCTTTTGAGCTTTCAGAATCTAATTACAACCTCCAATTCATTCTGTCTCTCTGCAGCAAGAATAACCTTTACAAAATGTTGCCTGAACTGATGGTCAATTCACAATGAGGGGACTTCAGGCACACTGTTTGCATACACACAACAAAAAATACAGAATACAAAAAAACATGGTGTAGAGAACAATACAGTAATTTGTAATTTGTGCCCCCCACTCTATCACTTACATAAGAATTACAGTGCAAATTCACAAACACATACAAGGTATAACATACATTACAAAAACAACACTAGAGAAAGAAATTTAAGAAAAAAAACAAGGTTCATGGGGTGTCAAGTTGTGCTTGCACATTGCACAATGTTCACGACTGTGCTGAGAATGAGGCACTACATCACTTTGTTAGAAATATTCGAAGCACTTCACAAATTCTTCAGTTTCTCTGAGGGGGTTGGTATGTTGAGTCATGTGCATTGATGCACGTGGTTCCATGTCTTGAGCATCGGAGGGGGGCTTTTGGGATGGGGCCACAGTACTGACATCACGTAGGTTATTGCAACAGCAATAGGGTGTGCTGGTCATCTGCAGTACTCTGTTGAGATTGCAGCAAGACCCGTGCATATGATCACGGCAGTACGGTAGGAAGACATAGTGATAGGCTCCCCTCACGTCCATTAATTGTCTCTGAGGTCTACTAGTTGGGATACATCACTAGTCCAGGTCTCTTCTCTCCCTGGACAGTACTTTAGGTTTCCCAATATTGCAGTTCGACGATGGATGATGGCACGTGGAGTAACTCCACAAGTGTGTGAGGTCATCCAGTCAGGATCGAACTAGGAGCGACGATTGCTACAACTGCTCTCTAAGTGAGCGGAGAAGTTAGAAATGAGACAATTCATTTGTTAGAGTTTGTGGCACGATACTGCTTTGTGTATGCAGATCGGCCAATGCTAGTGAGTTGTAAAAACTCAAATAGGTGATTATATAGCGTCCCTTCCTGTCCTGAGGCACATGAGGCGCAGGTTCTGACACTTTATGTGATCTTTGTGTACTCACGACAACGTGGTCTGCCGCAGGGAATCCCTCCAAACGGCTGCCACATCCGGAGAGCTAGCTGGCTGTTGCGTGCTGGTCGCCTGTCAGTTCAAAAAATGGCTCTGAGCACTATGGGACTTAACATCTATGGTCATCAGTCCCCTAGAACTTAGAACTACTTAAACCTAACTAACCTAAGGACATCACACAACACCCAGCCATCACGAGGCAGAGAAAATCCCTGACCCCGCCGGGAATCGAACCCGGGAACCCGGGCGTGGGAAGCGAGAACGCTACCGCACGACCACGAGATGCACGTGTCAGTGTCAATGGCCAGCCACACTTTTGCTTGTGGCCCGGCGTGGGCTGTCTGCCGCCTAATCCCTCAGGTATACGGCCCGGTGGCTGTCAGCTTGTAGGACCGGACGCTGCCGCACCATTCTCGTCAAGTGGCGCGCTGATGCTCCCCTTCTTGCGGATAGCCGATGGCCTCTTGCTTTTTTGCTCCGGCCGGCCTCTGCATTGCCCCGATTCCCGTCATCTGCACAGTTCTGACAAAAATCTTATGCCTAACTTTTTCCCATGACCTTCTATGCTATAATAAATTTACATAACGATAAATTAATGGTCTGTCATTTCAGACACTCTGATTTTAATTTTATAGTTATCAATCTATGGCTATCGTTATAACAAAATCTTGGTATATCTAATCTAGACATGGAAATAATCTATCTTGATATTTGTGTAGAGACCGATCTCACTACTGTACATGGTGCGTGACGCTATATTGGATGAACAACTAAATGTGCGGGCCCCGCACTAATATTACTATTAATTATATAGATCGACAGTAGACATGCTCAAGAATTAACTAGTATCTGCCAACGATCTACATTCTATGTCTTTGGAATAAATTATGTTATTATGCAGGTCGAAGTTTCACTGTGCTATACAGAACATGCAACTATTTTACTTTCGCTCGCTCGTCGTCCCTCCATCTCGGGTCTGTGGTTTGGTGACCTGAAAAATAGCATCCCAACAGGCGCGCGCCAAACACTTGTGGTAGAAAACCCCCACAATATTATGGATCTAGATATTGTTAAATTCTAAAGTTTAACTTATCCTAGTACATGGTACTCTCTCTCTCTCTCTCTCTCTTTTTCTCCTTTCTCCTTATACAACACTCTTACATAATTCCTGTTACGCTGAGATGTCTCGCTGCTCGCCGCTATTGACGACAGTGATGTGCGCGCCGTACGACATGGAACCGAGTTCTCACTACACCTCACTGAAACTCCAGAGACTGGGTTAGCCATGGCTATACAGGGTGAGTCACCTAACGTTACCGCTGGATATATTTCGTAAACCACATCAAATACTGACGAATCGATTCCACAGACCGAACGTGAGGAGAGGGGCTAGTGTAATTGTTTAATACAAACCATACAAAAATGCACGCACGGAAGTATGTTTTTTAACAGAAACCTACGTTTTTTTTAAATGGAACCACGTTAGTTTTGTTAGTACATTTGAACATATAAACAAATACGTAATCAGTGCCGTTTGTTGCATTGTAAAATGTTAATTACATCCTGAGATATTGTAACCTAAAGTTGAGGCTTGAAACCTCCGACGTTCAGTTGTGTGTTGTAACAAACACGGGCCACGGTCGGCGAGCAGCATCTGCAGGGACATGTTTACGATGACGACCGTGTTTACGTGTGTGGCTGTAGTGCACTGTTGTGGTTTGGTCTGGCTGTCACAGTGTCCGCATGTAGAGCTTGCTGCTATTGTTATTCTGCATCGGAAAATGGCTCTGAGCACTATGGGACTTAACCACTGTTGTCATCAGTCCCCTAGAACTTAGAACTACTTCAACCTAACTAACCTAAGGACATCACACACATCCATGCCCGAGGCAGGATTCGAACCTGCGACCGTAGCGGTCACGCGGTTCCAGACTGTAGCGCCTATAACCGCACGCCACTCCGGGCGGCATTCTGCAATCGTCTCCGCACGCAGACCAACTGTATTACACCGTGTTACCAGACGTCTGTGATAGTGTAGTGTTGTAGGAACTGTGACCATGGTGTATTCGAACTCTGAAAAGGCGGAGATGATACTCATCTATGACGAGTGTCGACGAAATGCAGCTGAAGCCTGCATGGTGTATGCAGAACGGCACCCTGACAGAGAGCATCCAACGTGCCGCACATTGCAAAACATCTACCGCCAACTGTATGCAACAGGTATGGTCGTAGCACGCAAACGGGTCCGTAACAGGCCCGTCACAGGAGAAGCGGGTGCAGTTGGTGTGTTAGCTGCTGTTGCCATTAACCCACACGAGTACACGGGACATTGCGAGAGCCGGTGGACTGAGTCAAAGTAGTGTCATGCGCTTTCACCCGTCTCATGTGTCGCTACATCAGCAGTTACATGGTGATGACTTTAATCATCGAGTGCAATTCTGTCAATGGGCATTAACAGAGAATGCGTTGCAGTTCTACCTGTTTACCGATGAAGCGGGTTTCACAAACTACGGGGCAGTGAATCTACGGAACATGCATTACTGGTCCGTGGACAATCCTCGCTGCCCGCATCTCGTGGTCGTGCGGTAGCGTTCTCGCTTCCCACGCCCGGGTTCCCGGGTTCGATTCCCGGCGGGGTCAGAGATTTTCTCTGCCTCGTGATGGCTGGGTGTTGTGTGCTGTCCTTAGGTTAGTTAGGTTTAAGTAGTTCTAAGTTCTAGGGGACTTATGACCACAGCAGTTGAGTCCCATAGTGCTCAGAGCCATTTGAACCATTTGAACAATCCTCGCTGGCTCAGACAGGTAGAGCGACAGCGACCGTGGACTGTAAATGTATGGTGCGGAATCATTGGCGACCACCTCATTGGTCCTCACTTCATTGCAGGGGCACAAACACCTGCAACATACATCGCGTTTCTACAGAATGATCTGCCAACGTTGCTCGAAAATGTCCCACTGGAAACGCGTCGACGTATGTGGTATCAGCATGATGGTGCACCTGGTCATTCCGCAATTAACACTAGGCTGACCCTTGACAGGATGTTCGGCGGGCGTTTCATAGGATGTAGAGTACGCATAAACTGGTCATCCCGTTCTCCTGATCTTACACCTCTGGACTTCTTTCTGTGGGGTACGTTAAAGGAGAATGTGTACCGTGATGTGCCTACAACCCCAGAGGATATGAAACAACGTATTGTGGCAGCCTGCGGCGACATTACACCAGATGTACTGCGGCGTGTACAACATTCATTAGCCAGAGATTGCAATTGTGTGCAGCAAATGATGGCCACCACATTGAACATCTATTGGCCTGACATGTCGGGACACACTCTGTTCCACTCCGTAATTGAAAACGGAAACCACGTGTGTACGTGTACCTCACCCCTCATGGTAATGTACATGTGCGTCAGTGAAAAAGACCAATAAAAAGGTGTTAGCATGTGCGCTGTTCCAGTCTCTTCTGTACCTAAGGTCCACCACCGTTCCCTTTGGATCCCTACGTATTTCGGTGCTCTCCGATACACACGATCGAACAGCGGAGGAGTGGTACTCAAGCGTAAACTTTAGGTTACAATATCTCCGGATGTAATTAACATTTTACAATGCAACAAACGGCACTGATTACGTATTTGTTTATATGTTCAGATGTGCTAACAAAACTAACGGGGTTCCATTTAAAAAACGTAGGTTTGTGTTAAAAAACATACCTCCGTGAATTTTTTTATGGTTTGTATTAACCAATTATACTAGCCCCTCTCCTCACGTTCGGGCTGTGGAATCGATTCGTCAGTATTTGATGTGGTTTACGAAATATATCCAGCGGTAATGTTAGGTGACTCACCATGTACAAGACAATAAATTTATAGTTGCAACTTCTTCTTCTATGTGATGCGATTTTCGCGATTAAAGCACACCTTTCCAGAGGCAATGTAATATGACCAAGCCAGGACTGGTTCCTGTTAAGGATTCCGTCGCCCACCACACACCAGCTACACAGTATGTCACGAATCTCCAAGTATAATTCCTTGATTATTCATCTGTGACAGTAGGGCACCACTGGAGTCAAACGCTCACAGGTTCACACCGACTAACAAGACAACGATGCTGGCGCGTCACTGTAAAAACTATACTGCCCATATTCATCCTAGGAATCACGCAATATACCACAATCTTGCAGTGCACTGACGCGTGCCTGCAAGCATTGGTATGAACGTCTCACGAACTGGTTGTGGCCGCTATGGAGCGTATCACGACTTCTCAGAACGCTTCCAAGAGCACGTTCTTTTGTATGCACCCGTTTCTGCGGCATCTCCTCACTTATCATTATCCCTCAACATGGACACCAGACAGGAAACGACAAAAACATTGCTCATGGAAAGGTAGTGTCTCCTACTCCATCGACATTTGAAGTCGCGAACATAAACAAAAAAGATAGCAGCATTAAATTCTTATGCGAGACAACGCAGCGTGTTAATACTTTAGCAATCTTAATCTATTAATGCAACGATTATTGTTCCCCGAAGAAAGGTTCATATATTTGCCTATTCTACTATGTACACCACTTACACTACTACTATTCCACGAACTCCTTTATGTGAGAGATGTGGTGGAGTCCTATGGACTTCTTTCCTTTCAGCGTCTCCAATTCATAAGCATTGTGGTGAGCTGCTCTGCTTATACGGTACGGGACGTTGTAAACAGAATAGAATTTTTGGCATTTCATTTTTTGTTTGTTAGAGAGTCGGAAAGACTTCACGAGCACCCTTTGTCCAATTTGGAAGTGTCGTAGACGAGCTCCCCTGTCGGCACGTCTCTTCCTGACCTCTGCTGCAGCCCGTATCCTCTTGAGAGCCAAATCCACTATGGCTCGGTGCTGCGTTCGCGCCCTTGGTGGGAAGTTTACGACCTCGGTTATCAAATCCTTAGAAATCCGGTGTTTCAGTACTGTAATGGGTGCCAATTTTGTTATCCCATGGGGTGCCTCATTGATCACCTCCTGGAAGTCTTTAAGGAAAACGTCCCATGTCGTGTGCTGTTTGTTACAGTACAACCGGCACAAGTTTCTGAGTTCCTTAATAACCCGTTCTGCAGCATTCGAGCTCGGATGGTGTGAAGATATAAAAATGGGATCAATTTTACATCGACGCAACGTCTCCTTCCATGTTTTTGACTTAAACTGTGGCCCGTTATCAGAAATAATTCTACTCACATGACCAACCTGTGGTAGGAAATCCCGGATTAGGGCTCGTGATACAGTTCGTCCTGTCGCTCTCTTCAGTGCCGTAAAGGTAACGTATTTGGACATTAGTTCAACAAACACTAATACGTAAGTATATCCTCTTCTTGTTCTTGGCAAAGGCCCCATCAAATCTGTTGCTGCTAATTGTCTTAATTTGGTCGGTACGATTGGGTATAATGGTGCCTGCATGCTCACAGTGGTGTACTTAGCCTTCTGCCAGTCTTTACACACCGACAGTACCCTCCGAATTCGACGCTCCATGTTTCGAAAGTAACACATGGTCCTTAGCTCGAGATTGCACTTGCGTGGTCCGAAGTGTCCATAGCTGAGGTGAGTATGCCATATAACCTTGTTTATTAGGTGTTCAGGGATGCATACCACCCATTCAGTGTCATTGGCATAATTTCAGTGGAAAATTATGCCTTTCCGCAAGAAGTAGAACTGCCTGACGGTGGCGTGTCTTCTGTCTATCCATTTCTGTTTCAATAACACTAGGGCAGGGTCCTTGTCTTTTCAAAGGCTACTTTCTGCATATAGAAAAGGCAGTACTGATTGTCCTCCAGATCTTCTTCCATGTTGTGCTCAAATCCGATCGGTGACCGTGATAAGGCGTCTGCAATAATGTTCTGATTGCCGGGGATATTTTCTATCGAAAAATTACACTGCTGCAGATATGATGCCCACCTAATGAGCCGCCTGTGATAAAGCTTTGCAGTCATCAGGAACTCGAGTGCGTTGTGGTCTGTGTAGACCCTCGTCTTGCGACCAAACAGAAGGTATCTGAATTTTTCAAACGCCCATACTATAGCCAGCGCCTCTAACTCGGTTACTGAGTAATTCCTCTCACTCTTGGCTAGTACTCTACATCTACATCTACATCTACATTTGTACTCCGCAAGCCACCCAACGGTGGGTGGCGGAGGTTACTTAACGTGCCACTGTCATTACCTCCCTTTCCTGTTCCAGTCGTGTATGGTTCGCTTGAAGAACGACTGTCTGAAAGCCTCCGTGCGCGCTCTAATCTCTCTAATTTTACATTCGTGATCTCCTCGGGAGGTATAAGTAGGGGGAAGCAATATATTCGATACCTCATCCAGAAACGCACCCTCTCGAAACCTGGCGAGCAAGCTACACCGCGATGCAGAGCGCCTCTCTTGCAGAGTCTGCCACTTGAGTTTGTTAAACATCTCCGTAACGCTATCACGGTTACCAAATAACCCTGTGACGAAACGCGCCGCTTTTCTTTGGATCTTCTCTATCTCCTCCGTCAACCTGATCTGGTACGGATCCCACACTGATGAGCAATACTCAAGTATGGGTCGAACGAGTGTTTTGTAAGCCACCTCCTTTGTTGATGGACTACATTTTCTAAGGACTCTCCCAACGAATCTCAACCTGGTACCCGCCTTACCAACAATTAATTTTATATAATCATTCCACTTCAAATCGTTCCGCACGCATACTCCCAGATATTTTACAGAAGTAACTGCTACCACTGTTTGTTCCGCTATCATATAATCATACAATAAAGGATCCTTCTTTCTATGTATTCGCAATACATTACATTTGTCTATGTTAAGGGTCAGTTGCCACTCCCTGCACCAAGTGCCTATCCGCTGCAGATCTTCCTGCATTTCGCTACAATTTTCTAATGCTGCAACTTCTCTGTATACTACAGCATCATCCGCGAAAAGCCGCATGGGACATCCGACACTATCTACTAGGTCATTTATATTTATTGTGAAAAGCAATGGTCCCATAACACTCCCCTGTGGCACGCCAGAGGTTACTTTAACGTCTGTAGACGTCTCTCCATTGATAACAACATGCTGTGCTCTGTTTGCTAAAAACTCTTCAATCCAGCCACACAGCTGGTCTGATATTCCGTAGGCTCTTACTTTGTTCATCAGGCGACAGTGCGGAACTGTATCGAACGCCTTCCGGAAGTCAAGAAAAACAGCATCTACCTGGGAGCCTGTATCTAATATTTTCTGGGTCTCATGAACAAATAAAGCGAGTTGGGTCTCACACGATCGCTGTTTCCGGAATCCATGTTGATTACTACATAGTAGATTCTGGATTTCCAAAAACGACATGATACTCGAGCAAAAAACATGTTCTAAAATTCTACAACAGATCGACGTCAGAGATATAGGTCTACAGTTTTGCGCATCTACTCGACGACCCTTCTTGAAGACTGGGACTACCTGTGCTCTTTTCCAATCATTTGGAACCTTCCGTTCCTCTAGAGACTTGCGGTACACGGCTGTTAGAAGGGGGGCAAGTTCTTTCGCGTACTCTGTGTAGAATCGAAATGGTATCCCGTCAGGTCCAGTGGACTTTCCTCTGTTGAGTGATTCCAGTTGCTTTTCTATTCCTTGGACACTTATTACGGTGTCAGCCATTTTTTCGTTTGTGCGAGGATTTAGAGAAGGAACTGCAGTGCGGTCTTCCTCCGTGAAACAGCTTTGGAAAAAGGTGTTTAGTATTTCAGCTTTACGCGTGTCATCCTCTGTTTCAATGCCATCATCATCCCGGAGTGTCTGGATATGCTGTTTCGAGCCACTTACTGATTTAACGTAAGACCAGAACTTCCTAGGATTTTCTGTCAAGTCGGTACATAGAATTTTACTTTCGAATTCACTGACCGCTTCACGCTAACCCTCCTTACGCTAACTTTGACATCGTTTAGCTTCTGTTTGTCTGAGAGGTTTTGGATGCGTTTAAACTTGGAGTGAAGCTCTCTTTCCTTTCGCAGTAGTTTCCTAACTTTGTTGTTGTACCACGGTGGGTTTTTCCCGTCCCTCACAGTTTTACTCGGCACATACCTGTCTAAAACGCATTTTACGATTTCCTTGAACTTTTTCCATAAACACTCAACATTGTAATTGTCGGAACAGAAAGTTTCGTTTTCATCTGTTAGGTAGTCTGAAATCTGCCTTCTATTACTCTTGCTAAACAGATAAACCTTCCTCCCTTTTTTTATAATCCTATTTACTTCCATATTCAGGGATGCTGCAACGGCCTTATGATCACTGATTCCCTGTTCTGCACATATAGAGTCGAAAAGTTCGGGTCTGTTTGTTATCAGTAGGTCCAAGATGTTATCTCCACGAGTCAGTTCTCTGTTTAATTGCTCGAGGTAATTTTCGGATAGTGCACTCAGTATAATGTCACTCGATGCTCTGTCTCTACCACCCGTCCTAAACATCTGAGTGTCCCAGTCTATATCTGGTAAATTGAAATCTCCACCTAAGACTATAACATGCTGAGAAAATTTATGTGAAATGTATTCCAAATTTTCTCTCAGTTGTTCTGCCACTAATGCTGCTGAGTCGGGAGGTCGGTAAAAGGAGCCAATTATTAACCTAGCTCGGTTGTTGAGTGTAACCTCCACCCATAACAATTCACAGGAACGATCCACTTCTACTTCACTACAGGATAAACTACTACTAACAGCGACGAACACTCCACCACCGGTTGCATGCAATCTATCCTTTCTAAACACCGTCTGTACCTTTGTAAAAATTTTGGCAGAATTTATCTCTGGCTTCAGCAAGTTTTCTGTACCTATAACGATTTCAGCTTCGGTGCTTTCTATCAGCGCTTGAAGTTCCGGTACTTTACCAACGCAGCTTCAACAGTTTACAATTACAATACCGATTGCTGCTTGGTCCCTGCATGTCCTGACTTTGCCCCGCACCCGTTGAGGCTGTTGCCCTTTCTGTACTTGCCGAAGGCCATCTAACCTAAAAAACCGCCCAGCCCACGCCACACAACCCCTGCTACCCGTGTGGCCGCTTGTTGCGTGTAGTGGACTCCTGACCTATCCAGCGGAACCCGAAACCCCACTACGCTATGGCGCAAGTCGAGGAATCTGCAGCCCACACGGTCGCAGAACCGTCTCAGCCTCTGATTCAGACCCTCCACTCGGCTCTGTACGAAAGGTCTGCAGTCAGTCCTGGCGGCGATGCTGCAGATGGTGAGCTCTGCTTTCATCCCGCTAGCGAGACTGGCAGTCTTCACCAAATCAGATAGCCGCCGGAAGCCAGAGAGGATTTCCTCCGATCCATAGCGACACACATCATTGGTGCCGACATGAGCGACCACCTGCAGATGGGTGCACCCTGTACCCTTCATGGCATCCGGAAGGACCCTTTCCACGTCTGGAATGACTCCCCCCGATATGCACACGGAGTGCACATTGGTTTTCTTCCCCTCTCTTGCTGCCATATCCCTAAGGGGCCCCATTACGCGCCTGACGTTGGAGCTCCCAACTACCAGTAAGCCCACCCTCTGCGACCGCCCGGATCTTGCAGACTGAGGGGCAACCAAACGCAATTGTCTTCCACACCCTGTTTCCTTCATGTACATAGTCTTGGAACACCATGACACCCAGACCTGAGTATGAACTGTCCGTTACTATGCAAAGCTCTTCTGCTAAATTAGGGTGTGAGAGGATGGGTGCTTGTAATAATGCGAATTTTAATGCTTTCCATCATGATTCGGCCGCCTCATCCCATTCCCAAGGAATCATCTTTCCTGTAAGTTGATGCAACCTAGGACTGCTCTGAGTTTTGACATGTATAAAGCGGTTGTAAAAATTTATGATCCCTAAGAACCCCCTTAACTGCTTCTTTGTCGTAGGAATGGGAAACTTTTCAATCGCTTCGATTTTTTCGGGATTCGGTGCAATGCCCTCACCCGTGATGATATGTCCTAGAAATTTGACAGAGGACGTCCCAAAATTCGATTTTCCGATACTGATAGTCACTCCGTATTCCTTGAATGTCACAAGGAGTTTACCGAGGACCGCATTGTGCTGTCCCCAAGATTTCTCCGCTAAGTTTCTGCGAAGTAACGGAATCTCTAGCCCAGCCGCTCCTTCAGGCCCCTGCGAGCGTGTCTCCACCGCTATTATGACAATGTCAGCGTCTGGAAAGCATTCACTCGACTCCCTCACACCCGTCAGCTTAACCCTTTCAAGATCAGCAGACCCTGCCTGTCACCGTACCAACCGGGTGCCGAGAGACGCTGCGTGGGAAGTCCGCGTGTGAAGGAATAGCAACTTTTCACCGCATGCAATTAGAGAGGAAAATCGAATTACTCAGAGTAACATAGAAGTATGAGAGGGGGCTTCTGCCACCTCTCAAGTGTTTGATGTCCTGGAGGAGCACTTTGGGTACCGCATTCTGGCTCTGGGGTGCCCAGAGGCCACTGGCAAGGGCCTCGATGGGCCGCGATATTCTCCCGATCTAAACACATACCACTCGTTTTTGTGAGGCAATATTAAAAGCAAGGTGTACAGCAATAACCCCAAAACAACTGCTCAGCTGAAAACAGTCATTCATGAGGTCATCGACAGCATCAATGATCCGACATTTCAGCGGGTCATGCAGAATTTCGCTGTTCGTCTGCGCCACATCATCGCCAATGACAGCAGGCATATCGAACATGCCATAACCTAAATCCGAATATCTGTAGTGACGTTTACATGTTGAATTAAGTGTGTGCACGCCGTAGTTTGTAATTTACGTTTTTTTCATATAATTCAATAATGACACCTTGTATATCAGATCACGTTCACACACTGCATGCCCACTGAAACCTATTATCCCGTTCGGTTTGTGTGGGAGGAATATCCCACAGCTGTTACTTACCTGGGGACATTTTTATAAGGGGCAGACAAATGCAAAGGGAACACCGGCCGTAATACACAGTTCGCGCGACTATTGGCCCTATTGTTGTTACTTTTCGGTACTGTCATCACTGTGGTAGGGGAACAGCGAAGTACTACATCGCAGGTTCAAGCAGACGTTGGGTTATGACCTTGGTTGTTGGTGGACTGGACTTGTGCGTTCGTCCAGCTGTTGACATAGAGGCAAGCAAAGAACAGCAGAGAGGTGTGGTTCGTCTTCTGGTGGCTGGGGGTGCTGCTGTACGCGAAATTCATCGTCACATGTCCGTTGTGTACGGTGAACACTGCATGTGCCCGACGTGTGTGCACGAGTGGCAGAGAAGATTCCGAAAGGGGCGCACATGACTGCAAGAGGTCCGCGCCCACGGCAGTCCCATCGACCCATTATCCTGATGTGATGGGGCGAATTGATGGCCTTATCAGCGGAGTTCGACGAATCACGGAGGATGAAATCCGTGTTCAGGTCGACATTAGCCATGGCTCCGTGCATGCCATAATCAAAGACTGCTTCCTTTAGCGCAAAATTTGCGAGTAGTGGGTATCGCATCACCTGACGAAGAGGCAAAATAAGGACAGACTAGGGTGAGGTTTGAGACTTTCGTTGCGATATCAGTAGGAAGGGCATGCGTATTTGTCCTCTATCGTCACAGGGACCGAAACATGGTTCCCCCCATTCCGAGACCATGAGTAAAACGCAAAGCCAATAGTGGAAACATCCCACATCTCCACCGACAAAGTAGTCCAAAGCTGTTCACACAAGTTCCGGTTAAGGTTATGAATACTTTCTTCTTCGACTGAATGCACCCGCTGCCCATAGAGTTCCTCTAACACAGAACTGCAATCAATGTGCAGTGCCATGAAGACATTTTGCAGAAACTGCGACAAGCCAAAAAGTCAAAACGCCCGGGAATGCTGTCGGACGGAACTATCCTGCACGATAACGCCCGCCTACGCACTGCCAATTGGACAAAGGCTACGCTTCAGCAATTTGATGGTAAACATTGCAACATACTCTTTAGAGCTCGGCTGTTTCACCGCGTGATTTTCACATCTTTGGCTATCTGACGAAAGACGTTAGTGGACATCGGTTTCAGTAGGACGAGGAAGGGCAAGAGTGGGTGCGGTTGTGGATCTGTCAGCCGCTGACTGCGTCCTGTGGAACAGAAACTGATCTTCTCGTCTCCCTGTCTCAATGCCGAATCTCAGTTTGTACAAGAGGTGGCACAGGTACTCGTGGCTTACACAATCAAAGGCCCTATGGAATTCGAGTGAAAGAACATGATCCCGCACGTGCTATTACGTCTCTGTATACACAGTCGCTTGGATCAAGTTCTTTTGTGGACCGCAGAATTTTTTTTGGAGACTAACAAACTTCTGAACGTCAGACGCGACGCGACGCATAGTGAACCGAATTTTAATGTGCCTTAGGGGAAAGTGTCGGCGAAGATTTGTCGCTACGCTACCAGATGTTTTCTTTGTTAGCAGCAAAATAGTTCCTTCAAGGAATTTTGCAGAAATTTGGACACCAGCAGTTACTTTATTAACGAATTCTGTAAAAGCAGAGCCGGCTGCGGTGGTCTAGCGGTTCTAGGCGCTCAGTCCGGAACCGCGGGACTGCTACGGTCGCAGGTTCGAATCCTGCCTCGGGCATGGATGTTTGTGATGTCCTTAGGTTAGTTAGGTTTAAGTAGTTCTAAGTTCTAGGAGACTGATGACCACAGATGTTAAGTCCCATAGTGCTCAGAGCCATTTGAACCATTTTTTTTGTAAAAGCAGTTCCTATGCCCAACACAAGGAAATTCAATGGAAATACCGGCGATACCTGAGGATTTATTTTTGGCTCATTCTTTAAGAGTTAAATCGTCAATCTCGAGTGGGTCTTCCAAGCTGTTCCTTTATTCCGAAGCGAATGAGGTTTGCACTTCGGATAGTAGAGATGACACTGCCTAAGGATCAGCTGGTCTTTGCACATAAATATGTGCAAAGAATGAGTAGACATATTTAGCTCTGGCACTTCTCGTTGTTTAGCGATCACCTTTCTCATGTAAAACGTATGAGCGAAATTTATTTTGCGTTTTATGGTTTTGTTTTTGGAAATGGCAGAATGTCAGGCTGTCATCCATAAAATTCCCCGAAGCTCGCCCGCGAATAACAGAGCCTGTGAACTGCTGTTGTTTCATACGCATAAATTTCTCTTTGCTCTGTTTTAGCTGAAAACAGGTATTCCTGTTTCTGCGAACAGAAGCGGCGAGAGAGTTTCCAAATAATTATGCTAAAAGTTGATTTTACACTCTATCCAGAAAACCGTGTCACAATAATAGCGTGTAAAAGCCTTTCGAAGAATAGGCCCGGTATTCCTCGTCTATCTAGTTAAAATGTGCCGTTTTTGTTAACACGCTTCCCTAGCTTCGATGATTTCTAAGAGCAGGTCGTGAAAAGGAAGATAACTAATCTTGAATTTCCAGAGGAAAGGACGTCTACTTGTGCTGGTATTAGGCGTGAGTACACTGGAAGCCACAATGGTTCGTAAAATAACAAGACATAATATCAGCATGAATCACATGGCCTATTTGCACATGTGAAACGTAAATGCGGTCTATTCTGCTCACGCCACTGCTGTAACAGTGTGTGAATTAATTTTGGTATTTACAAAGGACGCACCACACATCAGTCAAACAGTAACCATAATTATATTAGCTGTTACATTTCTGTACACTTATTTGGTGATGGAATTTGGTCCGCGGTGTCCAACACACATTTAAAATCGCCTCCTAATAGGACACTAGCTAGAAATTTCAAGACTGCTTGTGACAGCCTGGTTAATAAAAGTCTGACCGTGCGCTTGTAACGTGAGTGCTTGACGGCGCGTGAACGTTCGAAAGCCCTCGATAGTAAGAGCAATTGAATGGGAGGTGGACGGGAATTGGAAATTTTTAATTGTGAAGAAGTCCTTCCAAAGAACAGCCGTTCCGCATTTGTTTTCTGGGTCGATACTGGTAATAGCTAGGAAGCCTGGTAATGTTAGTATTGCTGTCGTACAGGCTTATTGTAAAAAATATTATGCCAAACATGTTATACTGCACAAAATCAGTAGTGAATCCATCAATGATTCGCAACTGCCCATGTATTGGAACTGGGTATACGCCCTAATATCGGGTATCGCTATCAATTGTGACAAGATGTAAATTTCGAATCCTCGTTGCGGTTTCGCCCTTTTTGTGTTCAATACAATAACAAAACTTCAGGACATATAAGTTTTTGTTATTTCATACTACGTGGTAAGAGTATGAACTGGTTTTCTGAACTACCAGTTCGTGAAGGGGCAACATGCAATTTATTATGCGACAACTTTCATTTTTTAAATGCCCCTGCTGTCATATGAGAAAGGAAAAGAAACCGCACATTTTCATAGCATTTTCTTTCTCGAAGTACGTTTTAACAGATAATCTGTACATTGTTATCTAAAAGAATATATATCGCATGTCCGACCAAATGCTTGTTAGAGTATCGAGTAAAAATTTGAAGTAAATCGGCGCAGCACTGTCCCTCACTAGATCCGCAGTAATGTGTGAGCTCTGTTAGGAAAAGAAGAAAAAGAAAAAAGATAGAGCAGTGCGTCGCACCGGAGCCAAACGAGGTTTTCAAAGGTCTGACAGACGAGAGTATAGCAAGTCGCATGAATGGGCAAACGTATCCACAGTAAAAGGAAGGAAAAGACCTCAACACCGTGCCTGTGCAGGCGCACCACAGCGATCCATCGCAACTCAAACGTAACGAGCTGAGAAAGACGAGATCGAAGCTGCCCCAGATAACAGCACATAATGTTCACCTGATATGTCCACCGTGTGCTCACCCTAAATACTACCTTCATCTCAACTTATATTAAAGTCAGTGCGCTTAATCTATCCAAATACACAAGCTCAGCTTCAATCGCTTAGATTAGATGGTCTGCACACATTTTTAGACGGATTTTTATATTGTTCACAAATTTCAACAACCTCTAAATTATTCACGTTATTTAAGGCCATAAAAGTATAAACTATTCCGAATATACTTCCGAGAAAAAAGCGATTGTGATAACTGGAGTCGGAGATTTTTGTTACTCTTGCCTTTTGAGCTCTTGTGGCGATATTTGCATAGTAAATTTCCTCGCCTATCATATTTGTTTATTTTTAACCAAGAAGTGATTTTCATACATTTAGCTTCAAAATGCGTTTAAATAAGGAATTTTTTTAAAATTTTCATTCTCTATTTCACTCCCTCATGGGCTAAATTTCCAAAACCACTGAAACACGTATTTTTTTAATTTCAAACCGAGAACTCAAAATACCAATTTTGATAGATGTACCTTCAAAAATGTTTTAATAAAACTTAAATAAAGATTTATTTTTGAGAAAATTTCACCCACTATTGTAGCCCCTCATTGGTTGAATTTCCAAAAACACTGAAACACGTATTTTTTTAAATTTCTGACCAAGAAACCAAATATCAATTTTCGTAGTCTTGGTTTCAAAATTGCCTTAATAGTGACGTATTTTCAAAAAAACATTTCATCTCATACTTCACCTCCTTACAGGTGGAATTTCCAACAGTTCCTTATTACGCGATTCGTGCAGTACAAGATCAACACAATCTCCAGATTTCAAGTTTCTATCCGTAGCACTTTGGGCTGGGCGATGATGAGTCAGTCACTCAGTCAGGATATTGCCTTTACATTTAGAGAGATAAAAAAGAATGTTGTTTCCGAAAATTTCGAAGAGTTCGAATTTAAGTAAAGAGCAGTCAATGGCGAAAATGTCATTAAAACTGCAAGTGGACTGAAACCACTTCTCAACTGTAATTATGTGACAAAATCAAATGCTACACACACATTTTACTGAGGCATTCATGAATAGTTCGAGTTGTCAGTAGTTTTTGCAATTTGTTCCTTATTGCACTACATCACAGTAATAGAGAATCACCAGAATTTATGACTGGAATAGTTCGTATTTCACCTTAGGTGGAAACTTTTACTATGACTAAAGGCAAACTCATTCCTGCCTCTGTCGAGATCAATTAATTTCACTTAGCCGAGTAAATGGATACCAACAGAGGCCTTAAGGGGACTGCTTTAGGATAACATTCCGTGATAAACTATTTATGCGATATAATCGACTAGCTGTGACTTATTAGGCTATAGTTCCAAACCAAGGTTTATGCGTCCATCATGGCCATGGTTGAAGTGGCAGAAGTGATATTCTCAGGACGTACACAGGCACAGGTCGATGTCATCAGTATATAAATGACAATTGCAATACTGTACAGACAACGGCAAGAGAAGAAGGATTGATCCCTAGAGGACATCTGAGGCCACATTCAGCATTGAGACTTTTCTGTACCACGGGCGATTAGACGGCATCTGTTTCTCAGACAGCTGTTAAACCGTTTGAGTGCACCGCTTCAGTAACTAAAAAGTTAGATTTTTAAACTCGGAATATCGAAATCAATAATAAACTGTGTTGTGATGGTCTCTTCTAAATTGTCCACTACTTTTATACTTCTTATTGAAGCGTAGAAAGTGTACTGTGATATCAAGAGCTCTGTTGATATGGCCGTGGTTTTATGTGTTAAAGTAGTGAGAAAACTTACGATTAACATTTTGTTTCGACGCTGGTCTACACGTAGTAAGGTAACGATTTTGGATTCTCATCCTTGGTCACAGATCTAAATAAGCTTTATTTATATTACGAGAGATACGCTAAAGCTATCTGTAAGAGCAGGATTAATGATTTCTGTGGTGTCACCGCCAGACACCACACTTGCTAGGTGGTAGCTTAAATCGGCCGCGGTCCATTTAGTACATGTCGGACCCGCGTGTCGCCACTGTGTGATCGCAGACCTAGCGCCACCACAAGGCAGGTCTCGATATACGATAGAGCACTCGCCCCAGTTGTACGACGACATTGCTAGCGACAGTACGGACGAAGCCTTCCTCTCATTTGCCGAGAGCCAGTCAGAATAGCCTTCTGCTAAGTCCATGGCTACGACCTAGCAAGGCGCCAATTGTAACAGTGCATGTATCTTACGAGTCGCATTTGTATAGTCAAGAGAGATGTATCACAAGGAGTCATTAAAGTTAAGTATAAAGCAGCTACGTACTTTTCTTGCTACCATTCAATAGTTATCCTGTTCCAGACTTCACGCCCGTCTGCGTTAGATAGCGTGCCTATCGGCCCCCTCAAAATAACACTGTGTCGGCACATCTGTCGACACATCATTTGGCGACGATTTAAAGTGTTCTTTCTGATTGCTTACATTTATTTGTGTCATGGCTTCGCCAGATGTACTGTCCGAATTTTATCGCTTGCAGAATCAGTAGACGCAGGCGTTATTGGATGCCCTTGGACAGCTCGTCCAGGGTCAACGTGCCATTCAAACCGATGCGGCAGCCGCCGCTTCACCGCTACCGCCGCCACAACATTCAGCTGCACCGCAGTTTCGCCAGTTTAATCAAAACCACGAGACTTGGACAGAATGGTCCCCACAGTTCGGCTTCCATCTGGCCGCCTACAGAATTCAAGGTAATGAGCGGCAGCCGTTTTTGCTTTCTTGTGTCGGTGTGTCCACCTACCGTGTGATAGTGAAATTGTTTCCCCGACGCGACGTAGCAACTCTGTCCTACGAAGAAATTTTGTCTGCTTTGGATGCCTATTTTAAAGAAACAGTTAATGTGGTTGCAAAACGGTATACGTTTTTTCGTACAAAACGTACGGCCGGTCAAACTAATAGGGAGTGGGTAGCAACATTGCAAGGACTTACTAGGGACTGTGCCTTTGAATGTGACTGTGGCCTTTCTTATTCAGATACAATGGTACGTGATGCAATTGCACAGAACGTTTCTGATGTTCGCATTCGGGAGCAAATTTTGAAACTAGTAAATCCCTCCCTTCAACAAGTGATAGACATATTGGATAGACAAGACACACTTGACTGTGCTCAGGAATCTTTTGAAACTTCGCCAGCCGTGTGTAACATTAACCGGCCCGCTGGACGCGCTGCGCGGCCCGGTAACCGGGCCTCGCGCACTTCGACCCAGCTGCCGCCGCGCTCTAAGCCAGGTGTCCCGCGCCAGCACACAAATGTAGTGAAATCATGCCCGCGGTGTGCTACTCGACATTCGCGTGAACATTGCCCGTCACGCCAAGCTATTTGCTTTTTCTGCAATAGGAAAGGACATGTTCAAAGTGTTTGCCAGAAAAAGCTCAGATCAATCACAATCATTCCAGGCCCTTTGCTTCGCGCCGGAATCGAACCAAGGACACTCAGGCTCGTGGACCTTCGCCCATGGACATTCATGTCGTTAATTCCACTTCGTCCACTGACACTTTCTCTAACAGTGCCTGTGTTCGTCCCACAAAAACTGTGCGTCGACGTCGCCGGAAATCACGTCAATTAGCAAGTGATTCTGTACCAGTGTCTGTTCAAATTGCACGAGACAGTCGCTTGTCGTCAGCAGGACAATAAACTTTTTGTAGATTTGGACTTTAATGGCAAGGTCATACCATTCCAGCTCGATACCGGAGCTGCAGTTTCATTGCTCAATCACGACACATACAAACAACTGGGCAAACCTCCGTTGCGTGCCGCAAATGTTCAGTTAAAAAGTTATTCAGGACAGAAAATTCCTGTGTTAGGACAGTGCAGCCTTCTTGCAACATACAAGGGGCAAACAAAACTTTTGTCATTTTACGTTCTTCGTTCTTCTGCAGTGAACTTGTTTGGTTTAGATTTATTTCAGTTGTTTAACATGTCTATAGTAAATCAGGTCCTATCAGTGAATCAGACTGTGCCTTCAGACAGTGTTTCTCGCTTATGTGAAGAATTTGCAGACATTTTTGCACCGGGCTTAGGTTGCGCTAAAAACTATGAAGCACATTTGGAACTGAACGTAAACGCGCAACCGAAAATTTTCAGAGCGCGCAATGTTCCTCACGCATTGCGTGATGAGGTCGCAAGAACATTAAACGATTTAGCATCACAAGGTGTGAGTGAATGTGCGCAATGCCTCTTCCATTTCAGCTCCGCTTCATCGCTTACGCCGTACAGGTGTTCCGTTTCTCTGGACGACGGAATGCGAACGCGCTGTTCGCCAGTTGCAATCGGCGTTGCTTTCTAATACTTGCCTTACGCCTTTCGATCCCCAGAAACCCCTTTTGTTGATGGTAGATGCATCGGATTTCGGGATCGGTGCTGTGCTTGCGCACAAAGTTGGCTCCCATGATCGCCCTATTGCCTTTGCGTCCAAATTGCTCTCGTCTGCGCAAAGAAATTACTCGCAGATAAAGAAGCTTTGGCTCTGGTGTTTGGTGTTACTAAGTTCCATGATTTCTTGTATGGTCGTCACTTCACCATCATCACAGACCACAAACCTTTGACATCGCTTTTTCATCCGACCAAGCCTGTACCTCCACGTACAGCGCAGAAATTCATTCGCTGGTCTATTTTCCTCTCGCAGTACCGCTACGATATCTTGTATCGGTCCACTGCTAAGCACGGAAACGCCGATGCGTTGTCCCGTTTGCCTGTTGCTGAGGATAGAGCATTCGATTCTTCTGAACTTGCTTGCATGTTCATTGATTCGGAAACCGATGAAGTGGTCGAATCGTTTCCGATTGATTTTCGTCGTGTAGCTAAAGCCACAGCTGCTGACCCTGTCCTTGCTACCGTTTTGCGTTTTGTTGCTACGCAATGGCCTTTGTCTAAGTCTCGGATCGAGGATCCGTTGGTTCGCCGATTTTTTGCTCACAAGGAGAGACTTTTTGTTCGACGTGGTGTTTTGTTGTTGCGTTCTGATAATGATCAGTCCAGAGTCGTAGTACCACGTTCGTTACAGTCCTCTGTTTTACGGCTTCTTCACCAAGGACATTGGGGTATAGTGCGAACGAAACAACTTGCTCGTCAGCACTGTACTTGGTTCGGAATCGATGCTGCGATTACGAATATGTGTTCTTCTTGCATGGCGTGTGCCGAACAACAATCCGCACCGCCGCGGAAAGTCTTTCCATGGCCAAAAGCCACTTCCCCTTGTCAACGCTTGCACATTGATTTTGCTGGTCCGTTCTGGAATGGTCGATGGTAGGCTCAAATGGCTCTGAGCACTATGGGACTCAACTGCTGAGGTCATTAGTCCCCTAGAACTGAGAACTAGTTAAACCTAACTAACCTAACGACATCACAAACATCCATGCCCGAGGCAGGATTCGAACCTGCGACCGTAGCGGTCTTGCGGTTCCAGACTGCAGCGCCTTTAACCGCACGGCCACTTCGGCCGGCCGTCGATGGTAGGATCTGGTAGATGCCTTCAGTAATTTTCCTTTTGTTGTCCGGATGTCTTCCACGACGTCATCTGCCACCATCCAAGCGTTGTCTGCTATCTTTTGCATTGAAGGTCTACCGCAGACTATAGTTTCCGACAATGGCCCACAATTCATGTCCGCAGAATTTGTCATTCTGCCAGGCCAATGGTATTCAACATCTGACATCCGCGCCGTTTTCGCCTCAGTCAAACGGTGCCGCTGAACGATTGGTCCGGACTTTCAAGTCACAGATGTTGAAGTTGAAAGAGTCGCATTCTCGGGAGGACGCGTTGTTGCTCTTTTTGTCGTATCGCTCTCAGCCCCGAGATGGTCGCTCGCCGGCTGAGTTGCTCCACGGTCGTCCTCATCGAACCCTGATGTCTTTGCTGCATCCGCCGCATCAGGTTCCTGTGCAGCGGCAGACTCCTGCTTTTGCTCCAGGCGACGTTGTATTCTATCGCAACTATCGCGGTTCACGGCGTTGGCTCGCAGGGCGCATTCTTCGCTGCCTCGGCCGCGCGATGTATTTGGTTTTGGGGGCCTCTGGTGAGGTGCGTCGGCATCTCAATCAGCTGCGCCTCTGTCGTCGCACGGGTTCTGCCGCTCCCCGTCTGCTTTCAGCGACGGTGCCGTCCGGTCAGCGCCCTGGGGACCCATCTACTGGCTCGCCTCATCCCCAGGTGTTACCGACGATGCCCCTCATTTTGCCCCATGGCGACGCGCCGCCGCAGCAGCCGCCGCCGCCGCCGCCTGTTCTCCCGCCGGCGCCGCCCGCATTCGACGCTTCGCTGCAGCCGCCAAGCGCCTCCCTGGGTCACGCGCCGCCGCTCGCTTCCCGTGACCAGCTGTCCTCCGCCTTGGACCTCTTGCCCGCTCCGGACCACATGACGTCATCGCGCGTCGGGTACCCCGACGCAATGGAGGTCGACCCTTCGGCCCCTCCTGTCTCATTACGGGCGCATACACCGCATGTTGACGTGCACCCTGGACTAGGTTTTCAGGCGTTTCCTAGATCCCCTCGTACCGAATGGCCGGGTGCGGGTGGCACAGCCTCGCCTATTGTTAGGCTCCCCACCTCATCGCATACGTCAACATGGGGTCCTCCCCACGGCGGGCGGAAGCCTTATCTCACGACCGTTCGCCGATTTGCGGGGGAGGAATGTGGTGTCACCGCCAGACACCACACTTGCTAGGTGGTAGCTTAAATCGGCCGCGGTCCATTTAGTACATGTCGGACCCGCGTGTCGCCACTGTGTGATCGCAGACCTAGCGCCACCACAAGGCAGGTCTCGATATACGATAGAGCACTCGCCCCAGTTGTACGACGACATTGCTAGCGACAGTACGGACGAAGCCTTCCTCTCATTTGCCGAGAGTCAGTTAGAATAGCCTTCTGCTAAGTCCATGGCTACGACCTAGCAAGGCGCCAATTGTGACAGTGCATGTATCTTACGAGTCGCATTTGTATAGTCAAGAGAGATGTATCACAAGGAGTCATTAAAGTTAAGTATAAAGCAGCTACGTACTTTTCTTGCTACCATTCAATAGTTATCCTGTTCCAGACTTCACGCCCGTCTGCGTTAGATAGCGTGCCTATCGGCCCCCTCAAAATAACACTGTGTCGGCACATCTGTCGACACATCAATTTCGACACTTTGTAATCATACATGTTTTCAGTCCTACATTACCTAGCGTTTCAGCCACGGCCCTGCATAAAGATTATGATGATGATGACGGTGATGACGATGATGATGACGAAGACGACGCTGACGATAACATCCAATTCTTTACTCTCATCAGTCTCCTAGAACTTAGAACTACTTAAACCTAACTAACCTAAGGACATCACAAACATCCATGCCGGATTCGAACCTGTGACCGTAGCAGTGCCGCGGTTCCGGACTGAGCGCCTAGAACCGCTAGACCACCGCGGCCGGCTCTGCTTTTACAGAATTCGTTAATAAAGTAACTGCTGGTGTCCAAATTTCTGCATAAGACAAGCGTTTCTTCATGCATATCACCAAATTTTGGTCTCAGTCAAATATCAATGTTATGTTTTAAGTCAGTGGTTCAAGAGTAGCCACGAACAGCTTTTAGCCCACTTGTAATTTCGGAAATATAAATAAGAAATAAGGAAAACAGTAAAACGTTATTAAAAGTCGTTAACATTTGTTTTTATCGAGTAGTTTGAAATCAGTTTTTTACTGACGAAATAATTGAGCGGCACTACTCTTGTAAAAACCGAACGGAAAAAAGTTATGCCTTCCCCATAATATTGTAGCAACATTGTGTTTGGTTTCTTTGGAATTTCTAGTGCCCGTGAAATGTGCAATCTAATCTTGTCTTGGTCGCTAAATTCTTTTTATTAAGATCGTTATAACGCTTTTCACTTTTACTGTATCATCAGATTTGTGGTGCAAAGAAGTAACGTTCGAATTGATGGAACAGATTTTTATAAAGAACGGTCTTCAGCGTAAATGAGATGACACATAAGTTCAATTACATACGGTGCAGAACATAGTATCTAGTCAAAGTTGAACACGTTACTCATTATCAGAGGCCAAACTGGCTTTACAAAGTAAACATGTTCGGCCACCAGGTGTTTCACATTAAAATGACGTGCGAGATCATATCGATACACGCCGTTCACTTCTGCCACCCGGTGGCCGAACGTGTTCACTTTGTAATACGTCGTACTGGCGAGAGCCTGTTTGGCCTCTGATAACGAGTTAGGTGTTGGACTTTGACTAGATACTATGTTTCCATAACGTAAATAATTCAGCTTAAATATCACCGCATTTATTCTAAACAATGTTATTTCATAAGAGTCTGTTTCATAAGCTCTAATGTTAGTTCTTTGTATCACAGGTCTGATGAAACGCGCGTTAAGGAGCAATAGTAAAACATTTAGCGGCCCAGACGAAGATATATCATTGATCCTAACGTGATCGCAGACCCAAGGAAGAACTGCGTGTCGTAGGTAATTTTAGAGCAATTTCCTTTCAGATTGTGTGTATAGCACAGAAGACACGTGAAGCAGTTCTCATAACTAACACAGGGAATATCAGACCTGTTAATCATGAATTTTGATGCGTCTTCGGTAGGCCGTGCAGAGTACCTGGCTAGTGGTGTTTCTTGCGACGGCCATAGTGTCCTAGAAAATCGATCTTAAAGTCTCATGTGTGCCTTGTACACCCCTAACTTTAGTCTTGTTTCGACCAATCGAGCGTCGTACAGAGCCTATCGTTGACGGCCACCATGGTGTCGGTACCTTTCTTTACGTGATTGATTCGTGGGGTGGGCAGACTGATGAGGCACTCTGCAATCAGATCTTTGTAGATAAAAGACTATGTACCTGCACTGTAAGAACTTTCCCATCCCTGGTGGTTTATATTTATAAGCAAGTTAAAATTTTCACGAAAAAAACTGATAATGCTCCATAATACATGATCTCATTTAGCAACTATGATTACAGAAGTTAATAAAACAGTCAAGAAGGCTAGGAGAGTGTTTCTGCAAGTTAGAACAGATAAGCAGTTATTAATATCTCACTCAGTGAATCGGTATCACTTAGTTCCAGTAAGGTGGATGTAGAGGAGTTACGGGCAAAGTTGAAGCAGACTGTAAATAGTGGACTGGAGAGCTATGTGCCTAGTAAGTGGATAAAGGATGGGAAGACCCACCATGGTTTAACAAAGAAATTCGGCGGATACTGAGGAAGCATTGGCTGTTGCACACTGAGTTCAAAAGGGAACGCACAAAGGACGACAGGGAAGTTTAGTAGAGATTCGTGCGTCTGTGGAAAAATATATGCACAAAGCATACAATAGCTACCACCGTTACACATTAGCAAGACATCTGGCAGAGAACCAGAGAAAATCCTGGTCTTACGTAAAACCGTTAAGGGGGTCCAAGGTTTCAATAAGTTCCTTCTTGACAAGTCTGGTGCGGCAGTTGAAGACAGCAAAACGAAAATTTCACGTTGGAGAAACCGTTCACACATGAGAATCGTACAGATACCGTCATTTGACCATCAGACAGATTCGACTATGGACGACATATTAATAGGCATACCAGGCCTAGAAAAACAACTGAACGGATTGAAAGCAAATTAATCACCGGACCCGGATGGAATCCCAGTACGATTTTACAAAGAGTACTCTACAGCATTGGCCCGTTACCTATATTGCATTTATCTTGAATATCTCGCCCAGTGAGACTGGAAAAAAGCGTAGGTGACTCCAGATATAAGAAGATTAAAAGGTCGCACCCGCCCCCCCCTCCTCCCCCAATAAAAATATTACAGACCAATATCCCTAACTTCTGTTTGCTGCAGAATCCTTGAACATATTCTAAGTTCGAATATAATAAATTCATTGAGAGTGAGAAGCTTATGTCCACGAAACAGCATGGTTTTAGAAAGCATCGCTCGTGCGAAACTCAGCTTGCCCATTCCTCAAACGATATGCTGAGAACTATGGATGAAAGGCAACAGGCAGATTCCATATTTCTAGATTTCGGGAAAGCATTTGACACGGTACCCCATTGCAGGCTGTTAACGGAGGTACGAGCATATGGAAAAAATTCAGATATGCGAATGGCTCGGAGACTGCTTATATAATAGAACGCAGTCTGTTGTCCTGGACGGCGAGTGTTCATCAGAGAAAAGGGTATAGTCAGGAGTTTGCCGGGGAAGTGCGATATGACTGCTGTTTTTCTCTACGTACAGAAATGATTTGGCGAAGAGGGTGGGTAGAAATCTACGGTTGTTTACTGATGATGCCGTGGTGTACGATAACGTGTCGAAGTAGAGTGACGGTACGACTTAGACAAAATTTCCAGTTGGTCTACTGAATGGCAGCTAGACCTAAATGTGGAAAAATGTAAGCTAATGCGGATGAGTACAAAGATCAAACCTCTAATCTTCGGATACAGTATTACTAGTGCCCTGGTTGACACAGTCAAGTCATTTAAATATCTGTGTGTAACGTTGCAAAGCGATATGTGAGGGAACGGGCATGTGAGAACTGTGGTAGGAAAGGCGAATGGTCGACTTCGGTTTATTGGGAGAATTTTAGGAAAGAGTGGTTCACCTGAAACGAGACTCCGTATAGGACGCTGGTGCGACCTTTTCTTGAATGCTTCTCGAGTATTTGGGATCCGTACCAGATCTGACTGAAGGAAGACATCGAAGTATTTCAGATTCGGTCTGCTAGATTTGTTATCGGTAGGTTCTAACGACACGTCAGTGCTACGGAGATGATTCGGGAACTCAAATGGGAGTATGGGAGTCCCTGGAGGGAAGGCGACATTCTTTTTGTGAAACACCGTTGAGAAAATTTAGAGAACCGTCATTTGAAGCTGACTGCCAAACGATTCTATTGTAAGTAGGCTGTTTAGGTTTTCTCATTGGTAACGCCACGTAGCGCTCTGTACGAAAATCACTGGCTGTGCTGTGTGCAGTCTGTGGCTGTTTTGCATTGTTGTTCGCTATTGTAGTGTTGGGCAGTTGGCTGTTAACAGCGGGTAGCGTTGCGCAGTTGCAGGTGAGCCGCCAGCAGTGATGGATGTGGGGAGAGAGATGGCGGAGTTTTGAGAGCGGATGATCTGGACAGAGACAGTAAATTTGTAAGACTGGATATCATGAACTGATATATATATCTGATGACTTTTGAACACTATTAAGGTAAATACATTGTTTGTTCTCTATCAAAATCTTTCATTTGCTAACTATGCCTATCAGTAGTTAGTGCCTTCAGTAGTTTGAGTCTTTTATTTAGCTGGCAGTAGTGGCGCTCGCTGTATTGCAGTAGCTTGAGTAACGAAGATTTTTGTGAGGTAAGTGATTTGTGAAAGGTATAGGTTAATGTTAGTCAGGGCCATTCTTTTGTGGGGATTATTGAAAGTCAGATTGCGTTGCGCTAAAAAAATATTGTGTGTCCGTGTAGTGTTGATCAGAGTAGGTAAAGAGCGAAATGTCTGAGTACGTTCAGTTTTGCTCAGCTGTTTGAAAATCAAATAATGTAAGAGATTTATCAGCACAGTAATTCAATAATTTTTCTAAGGGGACGTTTCATACTACTGCCGCCAACATAAATTGCGCGTAAAGGCCACGAAGATAAGATATGAGAAATTAGGACTCATGCGGAGGTATATAGATAGGCGTTTTTCTATCGCTCTCTTTGCCAGTGGAACGGGAAACGAAATGACAAGCAGTGGTAGAGGGTATCCTCCGCCACGCACCGTACGGTGACTTGCTGAAGTATCTATGCAGATGTAGATGTAGACTTGCTCTTAAGACTAATAGAGAAACCAGTTCCGGGAAGATTCCATAACAATACATACTTCATCTATTTACTGCACCTATTCCCACAGGAATGATGAAATACGCGTGATTCGCACTGAAGTTGTTTGAAGAAGGAACAGCCTTTTTGAATTTAAATGAACTGAGTTTTACGTAATCGCTGCTGAACAAACACGTCTGCGTTTTATTAAATGTGCGTCGTATTTACCAATTTGTGCTTCGATTGCTTCTACGACAAATACCATCCGGAATTCTGTTCTAGCACACAAAACGATGCAAGCGATAACGAGTAATACGGTTCTCTAATTTATTGTGTAACAAATGGAGCGCACATTTGGAGAAATTTTGCTGTAAGGACTCATACGAAGGCATATAGATAGTCGTTTTTCCATCGCTCTCTTTGCGAGTGGAACGGGAAAGAAAATTACTACGCCGAAAATGACTAATTTTGAATAATTTTGCATGACGTATGCCATTTACTGATATTGTGCGATGAAATAAAGATAAAAGAAAAAATTACAGGCGCAGGATTTTAACTGTACCACCAGCGTGATAGCAGTGAAGCCTAGCCGCTGCGTTACGTTCTCTTGGTTGATGTACACTATGTGATCAAAAGTATCCGGACACCCCTAAAACATACGTTTTTCACACTAGATGCATTGTGCAGCTACCTACTGCCATGCACTCCATACCAGCGACCTCAGTAGTGGGGCGCCCCGCGGAACTCACGGACTTCGAACGTGGTCAGGTGATGGAGTGTCACTTCTGTCATACGTCTGTACTCGAAGTTTTCACACTCATAAACACCCCTAGGTCCACTGTTTCCGATGTGGTAATGAAGTAGAAACATGAGGGGACACGTACATCCCAAAGGCGTACAGGCCGACCTCGTCTGTTGACCGACAGACATCGCCGACAGTTGGAGAGGATCGTAATGTGTAACAGGCAGACATCTATCCAGGACATCAAACAGAAATTCCAAACCCGCATCTGGAGCCACTGTAAGTACTATGACAATTAGGCCGGAGGTGACAAAACTTGGATTTCATGGTCGAGCGGCTGCCCATAAGCCGGACAGCACTCCGGTAAATGCCAAACGACGCCTCGCTTGCTGTAAGGAGCGTAAACATTGGATGATTCAACAGCGGAAAAACATTGTATGGAGTGGCGAATCACGGTACACAATGTGGCGATCCGATGGCAGGGTGTGGGTATGGCGAATGCCCGGTAAACGACACCTGCCAGCGTGTGTAGTGGCAACACTAAAATTGGGAGGCGTTGGTGTCGTGTTTTTCATGGCGAGGGCTTAGACTCCTCGTTATTTTAAGTGGCACTATCACAGCACAGATGTTTTGAGCAACTTCTTGATTCCCACTGTTGAAGAGCAATTTGGGGATCGCGATTCCATCTTTCAATACGATCGAGCACCTGTTCATAATTACGGCCTGTGGCGGAGTGGTTACAAGACAGTAACATCCCTGTAATGTACTGGTCTGCACAGAGTCCTGACCTGTATCCTAAAGAACACCTTTGGGATGTTTTGGAACGCCGACTTCGAGCCAGACCTCACCGACCGACATCGATACATCTCTTCAGTACAGCAGTCCCTGAAGAATGGGTTGCCATTAACCAAGAATCCTTCCAGCACCTGATTGAACGTATGCCTTCGAGAGTGGAAGCTGTCATCAAGGCTAAGGGTGGGCCAACACCATACTGAATTGCAGCATTATCGATGCAGGGCGCCACGAACTTGTAAGTCGTTTTTATCCAGGTGTCCGGATACTTTTGATTACGTGCTGTATGTCTAACGTCACGATTATAGCAGGTACGCATAAAATTTCAATGTAGATTGTCTCGTAAACTAGAGACCTTCGCATGAAAAGGCGCTAGCCACGCACTCAGCCTAGGTCCACGTACTCAGTCGAAATCCGTAATTAACAGGGCTAATGCTCCCGTTATAGGTTTAATGACACTCGAAAGGTATTAAGCAGGATTTCCGTAGCTGTCGGGAAGTACTATTAAGAAGTCATATTTGTAACAATTTTAATAGCTGTTGTGACTTTCAGGTGTTTGTGACGAGTGGTCGTATTATTTTTGTCAACCATGTCCTTATAAGGTCACTAACTACGGCTAAAATGGTGCCACGGGTTATCTAAAGCTGGCGCCATACGGGCTCCGTGATTAGAAACATTCTTTAGAAACACAGCAATGCTATTAGTGATATTTCTCATACTTTTCACGGTTCTTCTGTGTTTATCGGAGGTATCAATCTTGATCTTTCTGAAATCTTTGCGAACCCTTGTCAGTTTGGGCAAAATGAATTTCACGCCATTCATCAGAGCGGACTGTGGGTAGCAGCTGTCTCCTTGTGTTATTTGCTGCTTATTGCAGCTGGCTCGCCATTATTTACTTTTATGTTTTTCGCGCGCGGGACTGTTACATAACTGTCGGCAGTTCGTATTTTTGGATCTCACGGAGCTTTCTCTGATGGACTTCCGACTCGATTTTGTATCACCAATTCACTGATAATTGCAGTAATCTTGCTAGCGTGAACAGGCGAGGAAACGAACATGAAAGTCATTCTTCACCGAGTTAAAAATTTCCTTCTACAAAGGTGTTATATCTGAACAAAGTTTCTTACGATCTTTTTTCTCGTTGTTGGTGTCTCTGTCAGCCAATTGTGGCTCATTGATAGGTAAATTCCTCTCCCAGGTTAATCCACCGATCTCCGTCCAGTACTACCGTTAGCCAGGGTGGTCCTCCGTATAAACTCATTTCGTCATACTTGTCTTCACCTGCCCCTTCTTTCCTTCTAAGAGCAAGCATTCCATTCTTTTCTAGTATATGCTTCCTCTGTCATCAGATCATTTCATGACATGTCTCACCGTTACAATTTTAGTGTTGTAGACTGGGTCTGCGCCTCGTTCACTCGCGTTTTCTTTCGTAAGTCTTTATTATCACCGTTTCCCGTCATGTTATATTTAACTGACGAAACCAGCAATGCTCCGCAATTGCTAAATACGTATAAGAATTAGATACTCATCTTAATTGGGAGTATAGCTAGGACACAAAATTCGGTTCCTCGTTGCGATTTCACTCGCTTTGAAGATATGTAGTTCCAAATTGTAATAAATCATATGAAATACGAATGAAAAAGACCCCTTTTAATTTTTACTTTTATCGTTCATAATGATTTTTCAGATATTTTTCTCACACTACATCTACAAAACCTCATTAAATACAACTTCATTTATTTATTTTAATAGTATGCGGTTTTGTGAGGTAGCAGTTCGTGAAGAGCAACATGCGAATTACCGTGCGGAAACCAATGTGATCGTAAATCAGTGCCAATGTTTTTAAATTTCTGACCTTGAGCCTTGTTTATAGTTTGTGGCGGCGCGGTTCATTCCGTCCCTTTACGACGAACCTGCACCTACCTGTGAACATTGTCTCAGCAGATCATCAGTAGGGAAGCCGAGCGAAACCTACTGTACTTCGACGTGAACCAGGCTGCAATTAAAGTCACTAATCTACGTTTCGGGAGAAAGTTTTCACACGAAATGAAAGGTTGGAAATTTTGTCCTTAATTAATATATTCTGAAACTTAGGTGAACAAGTATCACTACCAAGCCTGTGCTAGTCCTAACACAGTCACTCACAATACCTTTCACTCACGTTAGCAAGTTTATGGTGTTGCATTTACCGAAAACGTAATAGCTACAAAAATACGGATTGTTTTTGATTGAGAATGCCCGACAAATATTAAGTCTGTCGGTACCAAATGCAGTCACAGTTTTTAGCCACGTGGAATTTGTCTTTTCTCGTCACAAAATTCACTTAAAAATTCCGAAATTTCTACACACCCATCGGAATAATTATGCCGTCACTTTACAACACTTTTGACGTATGGAACACTGCTAGATCCGACAACGTATCATTTCCACCGGAACTACTGCTACACACGTCCGACCAGTTTCATGGCTAGGCTCCGACTCCTTTCTAGAATACTCTAAGTCTTCTCTACCAGCAGAGAAAGGCACGCAAAGAATATTGCTTCACCATTGGTCAGTTTACTCAACAGCCAATAGCAAAACAACATTCTCCCGCGTCAGGCCGCGCTTTTCATCAATAACCAATCTCAAAATAGTAAACCTAACGACTGCACTTTTTATCGACGTAATTATCTGATATACTGAAGTTTTGTTTATGCATAAAGTTATTTACTATTGTTATTTATACCTGAATTAACTTTCCCTTTACCATAAACTTACTTTACAAATCTGTTTTACAAAAATCCCCTTTGTCGACATCCATACTTCTTCGAAATGTTCCCACACTAAATCCCACTACATAACTCGTTAAACAATTAACTTCATATTAACCTTAAACCACACTCACGCATCATTCATACTTCTAAATCACATTTATAACATTTTACATACACAAAAAGACATAATAACACTTTATGAAAATACTAGAACAGTTTACGAAAAGTATTCTATTACTTTAGTGCACTCTTGTAGACACAATTGAAACTAAATCCCAGCCCCCTATCCAATACTGTCCTCTATCGGCTGATACGTAAACTACGTGCGTGTCCAGTCTCGCGTCACCATCTAAAAATGGCTCTGAGCACTATGGGACTCAACTGCTGAGGTCATTAGTCCCCTAGAACTTAGAACTAGTTAAACCTAACTAACCTAAGGACATCACAAACATCCATGCCCGAGGCAGGATTCGAACCTGCGACCGTAGCGGTCTTGCGGTTCCAGACTGTAGCGCCTTTAACCGCACGGCCACTTCGGCCGGCCGTCACCATCTGTCACTGTCCAGCTCTGAGATACATCTCCCACTTAACCGCCTCCAAGGCAGGATCGGTATATGGAGCTACGCCTCAAGTTGTTGTCAACGAGATCATGATTGGGAAGTGAAGTCGCTTCTAATGAAAACGGTAAATCGATAGGGACTTTTGGTATACGGGGTATGAGATGGTTCTCTACAGTTGCTGAACCTGTGAAAATGACTGCTTCAATGACATTACTTCTCACTGGTTTAATTTGCAGTCGGGTACAGTTACAATGTTTCGGAGGATTGAGGTTCCGTAGTTGTACTACAGGAACGCCTACTTCAAGCCTGAAACGGTGTGGTGGAAAGCCAGCTGAGTTCAACCAATTTAGAAATGCTGGTAGATAATGAACTGCATCTGTAGTAGTGAGTACAGTATCCATTTATTGGTATTCCTCATGTTCTCCTGTTACTTTTTCCAAAGTAATAATGTTTATTTCTGATGCATAAATGTTCGGGAGTGTTATGATTGCTCTTTCACATAACCAATGGTAGGGATTCTGCAAAAGGTAATTGACATTAGGATTAGTTTTAGAAATTAGAGAATCAGTTTATGTCACAATGTTACCAAGTTTCTCAACGACAGAGATATGACCATGCTCATGATGTATTGTTCCATATCCAACACAGCGTAAGTGTAATGGGAAGAATATCACCACCTTCAATGTGTACTCTCACGTTACATCTTAAATGCAAATTAATAACAGATGTCCATATAGATCATGATTTAAGACAAGTTTTGATAATATCAGCCCTTGTTCGTTCAGGTATTCCTGGCAAATTTCGCTAAAATCACCAGCAAATGCAAAAGTTAAGCTATCCATAAATTGAACACATGAGCCAAGGACTTTGAGAGTATATTTGATAACTTCAACATGAGCTCGATGTATTATTGCGCATTCGTCCCAGATGAACAGTTTTACATCTTGGAAAAGTTTAGCAAGACGTCTGTTTTTCGATAGAACAGCCGGCTGGAGTGGCCGAGCGGTTTTTGGCTCTACAGTCTGGAACCGCGCGACCGCTACGGTCGCAGATTCGAATCCTGCCTCGGGCATGGATATGTGTGATGTCCTTAAATGGTACCAGAGGGAGCTGTGGAGGATAAAAACTATAGCGGAAGACAGACATCCAGCAAATTCGTGGAAGGCCGCATCAAACCAACCAGAAGACATGATGACAACTGTGTAGGAAAGAAGACTCGGAGAAAGCGTTTTATTCTAGTTTTTGTAATATCACTTAGTAGAAACAATGTGTAATTGTTTAATTGTAGTCCTATCGTAATGAAAACGTACTGCAAGGAAGGAAACAAAACAACCCATTTTCACGACTCATCTACACTGTTATATATAGTACACTGTTTTCTATACAACTGGTGCTTGAAACGTATGTATCCCAACTCGAAATGGTATAGGGTGTAGCTTTAGTTTTGGGATACCATATAGTTAGAGTAAGTGAAAGGAACATAAAATTTACCATGGTAAAACAATGATCTTAAATCAGTCCAACCTTGAGCCTTCTTTATTCTTACTGCAAACGAAACTTAGATTTGTTTAAACAGGATGTGTGAAACCTTTGGGGTCATTGGTGTACGAGGTATGAGATACATATTTCCAGCTGCTGTATATGTTGGGATAGTAGCTTTAATGACATCATTTCGCATACTTTTAATGTGCGAATGGGTAGCATTACAAAGTCTAGGGCAGTTCATATTGGGTAGCTGTGTGTAACGCACCGCCTACAAAGAGAATATATGGTAATATTATTAATAAATTTATCATCTTAAAAACTAATAATTCAATTTGTAATGCATGTAGACGACCTTGCGTAAAAAGAAACTAACTGCAAGTCATCTCGAACAATATTTAAATGACAATATCTGAGAGGCATGCTTTTTTAACAGATGCTACATGTTACGCAACGCACATTAAACAACTTTTGTTTTTGAGCTTTGTACAAGTTACGAAATCGACGCATGATTACTTTGATACAAGTGATTATCCAATAGATAATATTTATGGTATTCCACAAGTGCACAAGAAATTTGTAGGAAAAATATAAGATGAATGCAATGGAAAAATAAAGGAAGACTTTGTGTCTTGAGAGTAAAACTGTATGCTTATAAAGTTGGCGACAAAATAGAGAAAAAATCTAAAGGAGTTATGAAATGTATTGTTAAACATAGCTTAGAAGATTATACAGATTGTTTGTTGAACAATCGAGTTCAGTACAGCAAAATTTATATGTTTGGAAGTGAAAAACATGAAGTCTATATAGTTGAAACAAACAAGGGAACATTGAGTTGTAATGTGACAGAAGATATGTTTTCGTAAATAAAATAGATACATTACCATACAGACATTACAAATTATTAAAAAAATCGAATAAAAATGTTTCTATATAAGAGACTCTAATGAATAAGCTCAACAATGCAAGTGTTTCGAAACAGATTAAAACATTAAGTGAATGAGAGATAAATGTTTTATATAATATTACTGGAGGTATGAAGAAAATATTTGTGTGAAACTTGATAACGATTTTCAGATTATTTTCCACATAGATTACATAATTTAATTACTGATTGGGATTTATAGTTAACTGAAAAAAACAGATAAAACTGAAATATAAAGGTATGAAGAAAGTTCAAAATAGGAACAACTGACGTCATGATCTGGAATTCACTCCATGAAAATTTTTTAAAAATTTTGTTTTTTCCTATTAAATTTTGCATCTTTTAGATGGACAATATCAAATAATTAAAGCAGTGTGGTGACTGTCTAGAGAAAAAGAATATTAATGAATTTTATAAAGATAAATATCGAAAAGATTGATATTGTATGATTTGTACAGAATGTAAAAAATATAACTCAGAAATTAAAGTTACTTATGAATGTGGTAGAACTGTAAATAAGCCTTCTCTCAAAAAACCTTTACAATTGACAGATCGTAAAAATCTTATAGCTGCTCAAGAGGAAAGAGCTAGGAATATTTTAGGTAGGGAATAAATTTCTTACATCCACCATAATTCGTTTTATTTATTTTCTCACATTCACATTTTATAAAAAAATATTAAATTTATTTTCTTACGTTCACCTTTTGTGATGAAAGATAAATAATTTATAAGTGAGTGTGATAATAAAAAATATAGATTTTTATTGATTTTCTAAGTAATTTAATATAAAATGGACATTTTTTAAACGGAAATATGTGAATTTTGAGCTAGAATTGGAATTAGGTAGTAGATAAAAAATACCGGCCCTGGGTCACTTGATTCAGTCCTGGTGTGAGCCAGGTCTGAGCCAAATGAACTGGCACTTTTAATTTACTTCCGTGCTGTTTTCTGACCACAGCAGAGCTGTTAGTGACTGAGTGGGAAATTTGTTATTTTTATACATTTTCTGTTTACTATCGTCTCTTTGAGAGAAGTTCTGTCTCACTTTCTTAAATATCATTTCAGTTGGGGCGAAACATTTGTAAGAAAATAGATATTGTTTGGTGTGAGGAGTCAAGGTGCTTAAAGTGGAGTAGCAAATCTGTTTGTTTCGAAGAAATTAGGTGGGGTGGGTATTCATTTTTGTGTGTTCCTTGGGTTGTATGCTGAATAGTGTTATGTATTCAGTTTCTGATTTTTCGCTAATTTAGATTTTTTGTACGATTGTGCTCTTTAAAGACCAGTGACGTGTTGAGGTCACTATCGAAATATCGTAAACTGTAATACATATATGAGATGAGATTAGCATTGTGTTGGTGCGTATATTCTGACTGCATAAATGTACAGCGCTTAGGGAAGAAAAGTTCATTCTCCTGTGGCCACTGAAGCAGTTTTCAACATATACTGTATAAGATAACGCGGTTATAGGAGATTATATCATGCCGAGGACATCCAGCGGACATAATCAGCAATGTTACGTTCTCTCCCTCACCGAGAAGGATGCTGCAGTCGACGTCTTGTGTCTTGAAACGGGTTCTGTTACGTACACTGCTCCTCTTCCGACAGACTCACATCTGCTGACTCTGTACTACGAAAACTCTGCACTTGTTCTAATATCACATTTACGAAGGTAAAGTGGTCCATAAGAGTACAGTCACTCTAAGTGATGTACAGTGTGAATAAAGCTAAGAAGCTAAAAAAAACTAAGAGCTCTGAACTAATCCAATGGATCTGTTCCATTCATAGACCACTGTCAGTCCCAGCCCAAATCATGACGCTCACAAAGCAGGCGTTTGCTCGAAATACGACATTAAAATCAGGAATCACATTACAGTAATGGGTCTCGATGAGAAGACGAAGAGAGCGACAACAGGTAAGAGAAATTAAGTTGTTTCTGATTGTCAGCGGCCTCATAAACCTAAAATATTTCTAGTAATGTTCTATAAAAATTTAGGAATATCTACCATTAAATTAATTTTTTTCTGTGTGCGCCTTTCTAGAAATGTACCATTTCTCTAGAAAGTACATAACACTTACTCAGTAAAATATATTTCTTGCCTTCGTGTGATTAATAATTTAGTTACTACATACAGCTAGACTCATATATTTACTTATATATTTTCTTCCTTTGTGGCAATGAGCAAACCTGCTAGTAAATATCCGTGCGACTGCTACGGTCGCAGGTTCGAATCCTGCCTCGGGCATGGATGTGTGTGATGTCCTTAGGTTAGTTAGGTTTAAGTAGTTCTAAGTTCTAGGGGACTTATGACCACAGCAGTTGAGTCCCATAGTGCTCAGAGCCATTTGAACCATTTGCTAGTAAATATAATAAGGTTTTCGTTGAGATTCACGAGAGTTTTGGAGCACAGAATGTCTCTCACATCGAATATACTGGTAAAGGGCAAAACGTCTTCACTTTGCTCAGGGAGCCCTAAGATAGAATGTTCTCCGCCTGATTCTTAAGATAATTAGCTGGGAAAGATAAATATGTGCAATCCAAACCGACATGAGAGATTATTCAATTTGCAGATCTGATCTGAAAACTACAACCTTTATTTAAATAATACGTAAATAATAGTTGCATTTTCGACTGTTAGTAAACTCTGGAGTCACAGATTTGCACCCCATGCGCAATATCATTACGATATATCAGTTCAACAACAGTTAAACAGTGCCTACAGCAATTGTAAATTAATTAAAATTTTGATTGTTTTTTGTAACCTGTACGTTCATATATACTTATATGAATATGAGGCTACGTCTACAGAAGACATTCAGTTATTTACAAACTAACAGGAAATGATTTTCAGAAGTTGGAGCTGATCTATCAGTACTCGTTCTTCGCAAACTGTTTCGGTTGAGGACATGAAACTTACAATAGTCGCTCTAGCAATTCGGTTTGTTATCTGAAACACGTTTTACAATACTGAGAACAAAGCTAGAAACACTTTACAGCAGAAAAGACTTTCAACCCGCAGGTGGCGCTGTTGCAATGCTGCAGCTTCGATTAGACAACAGCTTGAATCTAAACACATTTCCGCAGTTACGCGAACTAATGAGGATAATTATAACAATTCCTCTTACAACAGTTGAGCCTGAACGTTGTTTTTCAACAATGAACAGGATAAAAACCTTTTTTTGAAACACAATGATAGAGGACAGGCTTTCGGCATTGGCAGTGCTTGCAATTGAGAAAAAGTTTGTGAATCATACTGAAGACTTCAATCATAGAGTGATCGAGACGTTTGTGCGATTGAAAAACAGACGCATGGATTTTATTTATGATTAGGCAATGTCAGTCATGTTGCTGTATAATTTTCTCTATTTAATGTGCATCCACAGTGCAGTATAACGTGTATTAATATCAACTTTTGTGTGGATAATACGGAAGGATAGAATATTTCATAAGACGGGATTATGCCGTTTTCCTGCTTCAGAAACTGAGACTTGGTGTGTCATAAGATTTAGTAATATTAATATTTGGATGACGAGACGGAGAATAGTGAAAGCTTATACATTATTTCGTTCTTGCGTAAACTCTACTTAATTATGCACAACACAACAAAATTTCATAAAATCGTATCTTTCCTTCCTCAGACAAGTTATGCTTATTATTATTTCTATTATTATTTATTATTATTATTATTATTATTATTGACAGTAGCTACAGTTGTATAAATTTGTTCATAGTCATAGCTGTTCTACACCAGATGTTATTTCACGTAGTCAGGTTGATCTAAGTCTAAAAATTTGTGAACACCCTAAATGTATACTCACGAGGTACCGCTGGACTTGTCATCTTACATCTTCCAGTTCTGGACAAAATTAGCATACCTAGAGGAACATTAAAATAATTCACAGACCCTGTGGAAAACAAAGTAAATAAAAACCACACCCAACATGAGAATTTAGCCAATAAATATAACAGAAAACATTTTTTATATATTTATAGAAAGTGCAAGCATTTTCATCGGCAGTTTACAATAAAATTGTTGTTATGTTTACAGAAGATCCTACGTTTGACTACAGTGTCTACAACAATGAGTCAGTGACTGCAATTACAGCACCTCGACAAATTAGTTCTGACTATGAAAAGTATTATTAGAAGTACGATGGCGTAGGCTACTGTAAATTGCACAACTCACAGGTAACGTGGCCGAAGGCAAAAACTATTTGTGAAGAAGAAGGTGGACATCTGGTAATAGTTAATTCGAAGAAGGAAGAAGTCGTCATTATGAAGATGCTGAACGGGCATTCTTTTGTGTGGGTTGGAGTACGTTACCATCAGCAAAGAGGCTACTGCGGCAAACTTCACGGTAAGCATTACACTTAGCGCACACCATACATCTCTGTAGAATGATTAAATTAATTGTCTTCAGTAATAAGGAACTGTAGATTTATATGAAAATTATGTCTATGAAACTCACCATTGAAACAACTATTGGCCTATACTTAAGGGCCGCACATTCGCTCATAACATTTTTTTGAGCATCCAGCGACATCCGTAGCTCAAATGTTATGTGTATTTCGACTGAGAACGCTACGGAAGTTATTAGGTGGTAACTGTTATTAAGTTGTTATTATTATTGTTTTCCCACGTGCTGATTTGTGAAGTTCAGCAGAGAGTGGTTCACCTGCCATTCTTTATCGAAAGTATGTTTAAAATGTGAATATAATTTTAAAGTAGTTAAATGAAAAATAATAGGAAAAAATTAAGTTTAGTTAGTTAACGATCACGCAGAAAATGGTCAGAGGTCATTTAAAAAAATGTGCCTAAGTCTGTCTTTCTAATGAGAACAATCTGTGGTTTCGGATCAGGACCGTAAGTTGTTACTGTGAGTGTATAATGGTCCTTTGCGAAGAAGTATGACAATACGAGGAGAGTTGGTGTTGGAATGTTTGGATGTGTAAAGCGGGAGAGAGGGTGACAGGAAGCATGCGATTTGGAGCAGACAGAAATACAGCCGAGGCCATATTATGCTCAGGAGTTTTTGTCCAATCTACTTACAAGGGAAACTACCCATTGCACCCCTCTCAGATTTAGTGGTAAAATGGCCCAGTCGGTAGCCCGTCAAAAGCTGGAGATACATAAAGCATAAAAGCAAGAAGTAACAAAATAAAAATAGTGAACGCTCCAAGCTTAAAATGTGCGATATCTAACAAATTGCAAGAACAGCGCCGTTGCGGTTGTGTGTTCATGGTTTGGACTGCTGAGTGGGACATCCGCGTTCAAACTTCCCTTCTACTCAATTTTTTTTTTTTCGAAAAGTTATGAGCTTCCGTTCGGTCATTGTCATCTGTTCCCCTTCTGTAGTCTGGCAATTGTCGTACTACACACTGGTTATAGAATATGAGTCGTGACGTAAGAATATATTACCGCCCAAAGTGAATGTGATTAATAGCGAAAGCAGCCAAGATCCTGCATAGACATCTCACAGAAATGAAAACGACAAAACACGGGTGTGAACTATGTTGTAACAAAGTAATTCAAAGGTCAAAACTTCCAAGGCGAAATGTAAGAGCCACAACATGTGGTACTTGTGTAGAACAAATAGAAGGTACGTGCATCTGGAGGTCCCTTCCCTACACCTCGCTGTTACAAACGGGTAATTCATAATTTTGTGAAAAAATAAATAGCGGCACCAACGAGATCTGAACACAGATCTCCCTCTTCGGTTTCAGCACCGTCACCATAAAATCTCGACGCCACGGCTATTCAAATCCTCTCGGTGTTACACATCTCAAGTTTAGACACTTTACTGTTTCTATTTTGCATCTTTTTGCACAGTTCAATACACCTTTTTCCTCTTTTCACGATTGATCTGTGTTCAGTTCTTGACGGGCTATCCGCTGCGCCATCTTACCACTAAATCTGAGGGAGGTGCGACGGGGAGTTTCCCTTGTTAGGGAATTCTACTATAAGTGAAAACTGTGACAGGGAAGGCAAATGGTCGACTTCGGTTTATTGGGAGAATTTTAGGAAAGAGTGGTTCACCTGTAAAGGAGACCGCATATAGGACGCTGGTGCGACCTATTCTAGAGTACTGCTCGAGTGTTTCGGATCCGTAACATCTAAATCTACATACATACTCCGAAATCCACCATACGGTGCGTGGCGTAGGGTACCTCGTACCACAATTAGCATCTTCTCTCCCTGTTCCACTCCCAAACAGAACGAGGGATAAATGACTGTCTATATGCCTCTGTACGAGCTCTAATCTCTCTTATCTTGTCTTAGTGGTCTTTCCGCGAAATGTAAGTTGGCAGCAGTAAAATAGTACTGCAGTCAGCCGCAAATGCTGGTTCTCTAAATTTACTCAACGATTCACGAAAAGAACACCTCCTTTCCTCTAGAGACTCCCACCCGAGTTCCTGAAGCATTTCCGTAACACTCACGTGATCATCAAACCTACTAGTAACAAATCTAGCAGCCCGCCTCTGAACTGCCCCCATGACCTCCCCCAATCCGACCTGATAGGGATCCCAAACGCTCGAGCAGTGCTCAAGAATAGGTTGCACCAGCGTTCTATTAGCGGTCTCCTTTACAGATGAATCACATCTTCCCAAAATTCTGCCAATGAACCGAAGACGACTATCCACCTTCCCCACAACCGCCATTACATGCTTGTCCCACTTCATATCGCTCTGCAATGTTACGCCCAAATATTTAATCGACGTGACTGTGTCAAGCGCTACACTACTAATGGAGTATTCAAACATTACAGGATTCTTTTTCCTATTCATCTGCATTAATTTACATTTATCTATATTTAGAGTTAGCTGTCATTCTGTACACCAATCACAAATCCTGTCCAAGTCATCTTGTATCCTCCTACAGTCACTCAACGACGACACTTTCCCGTACACCACAGCATCATCAGCAAACAGCCGCACATTGCTGTCTACCCTATCCAAAAGATCATTTATGTAGATAGAAAACAACAGCGGACCTACCCCACTTCCCTGGGGCACTCCAGATGATACCCTCACCTCCAATGAACACTCACCATCGAGGACATCGTACTGGTTTCTATTACTTAAGAAGTCTTCGAACCACTCACATACTTGGGAACCAGTCCCATATGCTCGTACCTTAGCTAGGAGTCTGCAGTGGGGCACCGAGTCAAACGCTTTCCGGAAGTCAAGGAATATGGCATCCGGCTGATACCCTTCATCCATGTTTCGCAAAATATCATGTGAAAAAAAGGGCGAGTTGCATTTCGCAGGAGCGATGCTTTCTAAAGCCGTGTTGATGCATGGACAGCAACTTCTCTGTCTCAAGGAAATCCATTATATTCGAACTGAGAATATGTTCGAGAATCCTGCAACAAACCGATGTTAAGGACATTGGTCTGTAATTTTGAGGGTCCGTCCTTCTACCCTTCTTGTATACAGGCGTCACCTGCGCTTTTTTCCAGTCGCTCGGGACCTTACGTTGGGCAAGAGATTCGCGATAAATGCAAGCTAAGTAAGGAGCCAATGCAGTAGAGTACGCTTTGTAAAACCGAATTGGAATCCCATCAGGACCTGGCGATTTATTTATTTTCAACCTATTCAGCTGCTTCACAACCCCAGGGATGTATATCACTATGTCCTCCATACGGGAATCTGTACGAGACTCAAACAGCGGTATGATTGTACGATCCTCCTGCTTCAAAGATTTCTCAAATGCAAAATTTAAAATTTCAGCTTTCGTTTTGCTGTCTTCCGTTGCCAGGCCAGACTGATCAGTGAGTGACTGGATGGAAGCCTTCGACCCGCTTACCGATTTTACGTAAGACCAGAATTTCCTTGGGTTTTCAGCAAAATCTTTTGCTAAGTTATGACGATGGTAGTGGCTGAATGCTTCGCGCATCGCTCTTTTTACAACAGCACGAATCTCTACTAACTTTTGCCTGTCCTCATTCTCCCGATCTTTCTTGTACCACGAGTGCAACTGCCTTTGCTTCCTGAGCATTCTCCGAATTGCGCTGTTAAAGCACGCTGGGTCTTTTCCGTCCGTAACTCACTTTTTCGGCACATACTTGTCCAATGCATGATTTACAATGTGTTTAAAATTTGCCCATAATTCTTCCACGTCCATTTGCTTATCTGCTCTTTCTAGTATGAATACTCTCCTAGGCTTCTTGACCGACTTTTTAACTTTCGTAACCATAGTCGTAATGACAACATCATGATCACTAATCCCTGTCTCAACACTGACACCGTCGATGAGGTCTGCTCTGTTCGGGGCTACCAGATCTAAAATATTTCCATTACGCATTGGCTGTCGATTTAGCTGCTCAAGACAGTCGGATTGAAGAAAGGCATCGAAGCAATTCAGAGAAGGGCTGCTAGATTTGTTACCGGTAGATTCGAACAGAACGTAAGTGTTACGGAGATGCTTCGAGAACTCAAATGGGAATCCCTGGAGGGAAGGCTGCGATCCTTTCGGAAAACATTATTGACAAAATTTAGAGAACCGGCACTTGAAGCTGACCGCCGAAAGATTCTGCAACCGCCAACATGCATCGCGCGTAAGGACCACGAAGATAAGATACCAAAAATTAGGGCTCATACGGAGACATACAGACAGTCGTTTCTCCTTCGCTCTATTTACGAGTGAAACAGGAGGGGAAATGGCAAGTAGTGGTACAGGGTGCCCTCTGCCACGCATCTTACGGTGGCTTGCGGAGTATTTATGTAGATGTAGATGTATGAGGGGTAAATTTAGATGTTGATACATGATCATGCCTGCATACAAGGGACTTAATGACCATGGTCTACAATGACGTGAGGCTGGTGAATCACTGTTAGTAGGTCTCTTAAAGTTGTTTGCTACGTGGTATAAATAGAACGATTCGTCAGGTCTCTCAGAATAGAAACCTGCCTCAGTGATGAGTTTTAAAGTGGTGATAAGAAAATAAAAAGGGAAGGAAATCCTTAGGATGTCTATAAATAGCGTAAAAATCACCAGAAAACAAGGTGGTGTTTTTTACTACGGAATAATTGATCAGTAATGCTGTGATCAGCATGTTACGGTCCGTTCATAGAACGTTTACTGTTGATGTGCGAAATAGATCGGAAAGATATATCGAAGCGTTCGTAAACTATTTGGGACAGAGAGTTACCGAAATGAGAGGTTCATGAGGCATTGCGAAGCTGGTGGCAAAGACTGATGCGGAGTGGGATGCTTTGCTTAGGTTATCAGGTAGTCGGCCGTTACTACCCAAGGTTAATTAGTAAGGAGAACTGTTCTGGCAGTGTCACTATGGTAGACCTTTAAGTACTTACAGGATTTCACTAACACAGTGGTGCATAGTTTGGGCCATGTATAGTGTTCAATAGCTTTGTAACGTTTTGCAATATTTTACGATGGTGCATAGGTGTATCATGGTCACGAGTCAGCAGGAGAGAACAACGTAAGTGACTTCACTCGAAGAAGAGGAACAGAGCTCGTGAAGGGACAGTGGGACGATGAGGGTAATTGGAATTTTCGTTGGAGTATGGACACATACAGTATGTGTTCAAAAGTATCCGGACACTTAGCTGAAAATGACTTACAAGTTCATGGCGACCTCCATCGGTAATGCTGGAATTGGCCCACCCTTAACCTTGATAATAGCTTCCACTCACGCAGGCATACGTTCAGTCAGGTGCTGGAAGGTTTCTTGGGGAATGGCAGGCCATTCTTCACGGAATACTGCACTGAGGAGAGGTATCAATGTCGGTCGGTGAGGTCTGGCACGAAGTCGGCGTTCCAAAACATCCCGAAGGTGTTTTATAGGACTCAGGTGAGGACTCCGTGCAGGCCAGTGCATTACAGGGATGTTATTGTCGTGTAACCGCTCCGCCACAGGCCGTGCAATATGAACAGGTGCTCAATCGTGTTGAAAGATGCAACAACCATCCCCGAATTTCTCTTTAACAGTGGAAAGCAAGAAGATGCTTAAAACATCAATGTTGACCTGTGCTGTGATAGTGCCACGATAATCAACAAGGTTTGCAAGCCTCCTCCATGAAAAACACGACCACACCATATCACCACCGCCTCCGAATTTCACTATTGGCACAATACACGCTGGCAGATGACGTTCACCGGGCATTCATCATACCCACACCCTGCCATCAGATCGCCACATTGCGTACCGTGATTCGCTACTTCACACAACATTTTTCCACTGTTCAGTCGTCCAATGTATATGCTCTTTACACCGAGCGAGGCGTCGTTTAGAATTTACTGGCGTGATGCGTGGCTTATGAGCAGCCGCTCGACCACGAAATCCAAGTTTTCTCACCTCCCGCCTAACTGTCATAGTACTTGCAGTGGATCCTGATGCAGTTTGGAATTCCCGTGTGATGGTGTAGATAGATGCCTGCCTATTACACATTACGACCTTCTTCATCTGTCGGTGGTCTGTGTCAGTCAACAGACGAGGTCGGCCTGTACGCTTTGTGCTGTACGTGTCCCTTAACGTTTCTACTTCAGTAGCACATCGGAAACAGTGGACCTAAGGACGTTTAGCAGTGTATATCGCGTACAGACGTATGACACAAGTGCCATCCAATCACCTGACCACGTTCGATGTCCGTGAGTTCCGCGGTGCGTCCCATTCTGCGCTCTCACGATGTTTGACTACTGAGGTCGCTGGTATGGAGAACCTGGCAGCAGATGGCAGCACAATGCACCTAATATGAAAAACATATGTTTTTGTGGGTGTTCGCATACTTTTGATCACATAGTGTACGTCTAATGTAGAAGCCATGTGAGTGCGACTAATATCATAAGAATATCAGAAGGTTATGGAAAGCCAATGTTCAGTTATCAGTGCGTTCTTGTTAGGCCTTCTATTTGATGTCAAACTAATGTTGGAATCATGTGGACGGCCGTTGAGACTGGCTGTGAAGGGAGAGAGATTTATGTAGTGATTCGTGAGTAAGACAGATGTGCGGGAACATCCAGTCACATCTAGATTTGCCAAGTAACACATCTGCGAATTCGGTGGTGAAGATACTTTCAGGATAGATATGCTGTGGGTTGGGTCCTAGGGCTCTTCCAAGAGTCTGCGCTTTGAGCCTTTCCTGGGAGACCAGTTTTAGATTCCGATGCACCACTGCAGGTTCACTGTATCCCTTAAACCTTCACATTGACGATGTTGTTGTTGTTGTGGTCTTCAGTCCTGAGACTGGTTTGATGCAGCTCTCCATGCTACTCTATCCTGTGCAAGCTTCTTCATCTCCCAGTACCTACTGCAACCTACATCCTTCTGAATCTGCTTAGTGTATTGATCTCTTGCTCTCCCTCTACGATTTTTACCCTCCACGCTGCCCTCCAATGCTAAATTTGTGATCCCTTGATGCCTCAAAACATGTCCTACCAACCGATCCCTTCTTCTAGTCAAGTTGTGCCACAAACTTCTCTTCTCCCCAATCCTATTCAATACCTCCTCATTAGTTACGTGATCTACCCATCTTATCTTCAGCATTCTTATGTAGCACCACATTTCGAAAGCTTCTATTCTCTTCTTGTCCAAACTGGTTATCGTCCATGTTTCACTTCCATACATGGCTACACTCCATACAAATACTTTCAGAATCGACTTCCTGACACTTAAATTTATACTCGATGTTAACAAATTTCTCTTCTTCAGAAACGATTTCCTTGTCATTGCCAGTCTACATTTTATATCCTCTCTACTTCGACCATCATCAGTTATTTTACTCCCTAAATAGCAAAACTCCTTTACTACTTTAAGTGTCTCATTTCCTAATCTAATCCCCTCAGCATCACCCGATTTAATTTGACTACATTCCATTATCCTCGTTTTGCTTTTGTTGATGTTCATCTTATATCCTCCTTTCAAGACACTGTCCATTCCGTTCAACTGCTCTTCCAAGTCCTTTGCTGTCTCTGACAGAATTACAATGTCATCGGCGAACCTCAAAGTTTTTATTTCTTCTCCGTGGATTTTAATACCTTCTCCGAATTTTTCTTTTGTTTCCTTTACTGCTTGCTCAAAATACAGATTGAATAACATCGGGGAGAGGCTACAACCCTGTCTCACTCCTTTCCCAACCACTGCTTCCCTTTCATGCCCCTCGACTCTTATAACTGCCATCTGGTTACTGTACAAATTGTAAATAGCCTTTCGCTCCCTGTATTTTACCCCTGCCACCTTCAGAATTTGAAAGAGAGTATTCCAGTTAACGTTGTCAAAAGCTTTCTCTATGTCTACAAATGCTAGAAACGTAGGTTTGCCTTTTCTTAATCTTTCTTCTAAGATAAGTCGTAAGGTTAGTATTGCCTCATGTGTTTCAACATTTCTACGGAATCCAAACTGATCTTCCCCGAGGTCCGCTTCTACCAGTTTTTCCATTCGTCTGTAAAGAATTCGCGTTAGTATTTTGCAGCTGTGACTTATTAAACTGATAGTTCGGTAATTTTCTCATCTGTCAACACCTGCTTTCTTTGGGATTGGAATTATTATATTCTTCTTGAAGTCTGTGGGTATTTCGCCTGTCTCATACATCTTGCTCACCAGATGTTAGAGTTTTGTCATGACTGGCTCTCCCAAGGCCATCAGTAGTTCTAATGGAATGTTGTCTACTCCCGGGGCCTTGTTTCGACTCAGGTCTTTCAGTGCTCTGTCAAACTCTTCACGTAGTATCTTATCTGCCATTTCATCTTCATCTACATCCTCTTCAATTTCCGTAATATTGTCCTCAAGTACATCGCCCTTGTATAAACCCTCTATATATTCCTTCCACCTTTCTGCCTTCCCTTCTTTGCTTAGAACTGGGTTTCCATCTGAGCTCTTGATATTCATACAAGTGGTTCTCTTCTCTCCAAAGGTCTCTTTAATTTTCCTGTAGGCAGTATCTATCTTACCCCTAGTGAGACAAGCCTCTACATCCTTACATTTGTCCTCTAGCCATCCCTGCTTAGCCATTTTGCACTTCCTCTCGATCTCATTTTTGAGACGTTTGTATTCCTTTTTGCCTGCTTCATTTACTGCATTTTTATATTTTCTCCTTTCATCAATTAAATTCAATATTTCTTCTGTTACCCAAGGATTTCTATTAGCCCTCGTCTTTTTACCTACTTGATCCTCTGCTGCCTTCACTACTTCATCCCTCAGAGCTACCCATTCTTCTTCTACTGTATTTCTTTCCCCCATTCCTGTCAATTGTTCCCTTATGCTTTCCCTGAAACTCTGTACAACCTCTGGTTCTTTCAGTTTATCCAGGTCCCATCTCCTTAGATTCCCGCCTTTTTGCAGTTTCTTCAGTTTCAATCTGCAGTTCATAACCAATAGATTGTGGTCAGAATCCACATCTGCCCCTGGAAATGTCTTACAATTTAAAACCTGGTTTCTAAATCTCTGTCTTACCATTATGTAATCTATCTGACACCTTTTAGTATCTCCAGGATTCTTCCAGGTATACAACCTTCTTTCATGATTCTTGAACCAAGTGTTAGCTATGGTTAAGTTATGCTCTGTGCAAAATTCTACAAGGCGGCTTCCTCTTTCATTTCTTCCCCCCAATCCACATTCACCTACTATGTTACCTTCTCTCCCTTTTCCTACTGACGAATTCCAGTCACCCATGACTATTAAATTTTCGTCTCCCTTCACTACCTGAATAATTTCTTTTATCTCGTCATACATTTCATCAATTTCTTCATCATCTGCAGAGCTAGTTGGCATATAAACTTGTACTACTGTAGTAGGCATGGGCTTTGTGTCTATCTTGGCCACAATACTGCGTTCACTATGCTGTTTGTAGTAGCTAACCCGCACTCCTATTTTTTTATTCATTATTAAACCTACTCCTGCATTACCTCTATTTGATTTTGTATTTATAACCCTGTAATCACCTGACCAAAAGTCTTGTTCCTCCTGCCACCGAACTTCACTAATTCCCACTATATCTAACTTTAACCAATCCATTTCCCTTTTTTAAATTTTCTAACCTACCTGCCCGATTAAGGGATATGACATTCCACGCTCCGATCCGTAGAATGCCAGTTTACTTTCTCCTGATAACGACGTCCTCTTGAGTAGTCCCCGCTCGGAGATCCGAATGGGGGAATATTTTATCTCCGGAATATTTTACCCAAGAGGACGCCATCATCATTTAATCATACAGTAAAGCTGCATGTCCTCGGGAAAAATTACGGCTGTAGTTTCCCCTTGCTTTCAGCCGTTCGCGGTACCAGCACAGCAAGGCCGTTTTGGTTAATGTTACAAGGCCAGATCAGTCAATCATCCAGGCTGTTGCCCCTGCAACTACTGAAAAGGCTGCTGCCCCTCTTCAGGAACCAAATGTTTGTCTGGCCTCTCAACAGATACCCCTCCGTTGTGGTTGCACCTACGGTATGGCCATCTGTATCGCTGAGGCACGCAAGCCTCCCCACCAACGGCAAGGTCCATGGTTCATGGCGGGGACATTGACGATGAAACACAGAAATTGCATTGGGACTGAATACAAAAGGCACAATGCCGACCTAAGTACAAGGGGAGTGACTCTCCTAAGAGTCTGCGCTTTGAGCCTTTCCTGGGAGACCAGTATTAGGTTTATCAGGAAACTATCGCCACCGTCTGACTACGAAACAGATGTTTCGATCGGGTGCAATAGCCGGACGGGTGTGGTATTCTGTGGGCCAATTAGATCATCGATTCACGCCAACGTTGGTGTTTATGTGCATAGTATAGGATAAAGGAAGACGTGGGGATAATATTGTAGGGTTGGAAGACGGTTTCATTGAAGAGGTACACACAGTCTCAGTTTTGGGATATGGTACGGATAAACAGTGGTTCGTTCGCAGGGCAGAAAGGAAATCCTTTCAAGTCGATTGCCTCTTTCATACATAGGATGTAAAAAAAGTTCCTGCATGACTTGCTGCTTAACATTTTCAAGGATGAGTGAGGGTATTATGTATCACTGAGATGGAACCGGAAACTCTTTATTTCAGTGTTATAACTCTCTTTTCCATTAATCACGGGAAAAGCACAAGAACAGAACTTACCAGCATTCAGCTTCAAATACATTCCTGGAAATTGAAATAAGAACACCGTGAATTCATTGTCCCAGGAAGGGGAAACCTTATTGACACATTCCTGGGGTCAGATACATCACATGATCACACTGACAGAACCACAGGCACATAGACACAAGCAACAGAGCATGCACAATGTCGGCACTAGTACAGTGTATATCCACCTTTCGCAGCAATGCAGGCTGCTACTCTCCCATGGAGACGATCGTAGAGATGCTGGATGTAGTCCTGTGGAACGGCTTGCCATGCCATTTCCACCTGGCGCCTCAGTTGAACCAGCGTTCGTGCTGGACGTGCAGACTGCGTGAGACGACGCTTCATTCAGTCCCTAACATGCCCAATGGGGGACAGATCCGGAGATCTTGCTGGCCAGGGTAGTTGACTTACACCTTCTAGAGCACGTTGGGTGGCACGGGATACATGCGGACGTGCATTGTCCTGTTGGAACAGCAAGTTCCCTTGCCGGTCTAGGAATGGTAGAACGATGGGTTCGATGACGGTTTGGATGTACCGTGCACTATTCAGTGTCCTCTCGACGATCACCAGTGGTGTACGGCCAGTGTAGGAGATCGCTCCCCACACCATGATGCCGGGTGTTGGCCCTGTGTGCCTCGGTCGTATGCAGTCCTGATTGTGGCGCTCACCTGCACGGCGCCAAACACGCATACGACCATCATTGGCACCAAGGCAGAAGCGACTCTCATCGCTGAAGACGACACGTCTCCATTCGTTCCTCCATTCACGCCTGTCGCGACACCACTGGAGGCGGGCTGCACGATGTTGGGGCGTGAGCGGAAAACGGCCTAACGGTGTGCGGGACCGTAGCCCAGCTTCATGGAGACGGTTGCGAATGGTCCTCGCCGATACCCCAGGAGCAACAGTGTCCCTAATTTGCTGGGAAGTGGCGGTGCGGTCCCCTACGGCACTGCGTAGGATCCTACGGTCTTGGCGTGCATCCGTGCGTCGCTGCGGTCCGGTCCCAGGTCGACGGGCACGTGCACCTTCCGCCGACCACTGGCGACAACATCGATGTACTGTGGAGACTTCACGCCCCACGTGTTGAGCAATTCGGCGGTACGTCCACCCGGCCTCCTGCATGCCCACTATACGCCCTCGCTCAAAGTCCGTCAACTGCACATACGGTTCACGTCCACGCTGTCGCGGCATGCTGCCAGTGTTAAAGACTGCGATGGAGCTCCGTATGCCACGGCAAACTGGCTGACACTGACGGCGGCGGTGCACAAATGCTGCGCAGCTAGCGCCATTCGACGGCCAACACCGCGGTTCCTGGTGTGTCCGCTGTGCCGTGCGTGTGATCATTGCTTGTACAGCCCTCTCGCAGTGTCCGGAGCAAGTATGGTGGGTCTGACACACCGGTGTCAATGTGTTCTTTTTTCCATTTCCAGGAGTGTAATTCTTACACAACTTGTTCAGGATGCCCTCCGTTATCAATGCCACACTCGTTAATCCGTTGCTGCGGTGTATCTCGTATGACCTGCTACACCGTGTACCATGTCGGAGCCTTCCACAGTACTGTCATTAAGACTCCATGGGTCTTGTACAGGAGGCAAATAGACCAGGGATTTTATTTCCCTCACAAATAAAAAAGCAGACTTCGTTACTGGGAATGTGGAGGGTGGGGAAGTGATCCATGTCTTCCTATACATTCCTCGTGGATTTCTCAGTAAGAAACTTACAGAAACTGAAAATGCTTTAGGTTTTGCTGAACTGAAAAGGGTTCTCCTTGCAGTTCTCGGAAAGCGTTGCCAATTGATCACTGGTTGGTACTGTTTTCGGTGAAAAACACAGGTTGAGTAATATAGGCTTTGAGAGCGTTTAAAAGTCCATTACGGATACGTGAAGGACTTAGCTGTTACTTACTTTGGAGATTAATCTAGCGTTATTGACATCCCAATAGGTAAAGTGACTACATAGCTGGCTGGTCCTTGGATACAAGGGATTATACCATCACATGACACTTTTACGAAGAGGAATCGGTAGAAAAGTCGTGGAAATTCAACATCTTGATTCGCATGTAAACTAAAAAAATATTCTTCTCTCATGGCGTGACGGAACCGTTCATTCAACCAAAGTATATGCCAGCCGTGCGTGGCTCGTGTTCGTGCTATCTCTTATTTAACATCCTTTTGCCGTACTGCCATCTTGTTATGTTAGTTTCAATTCCTTGTGTCACTGAGTTTCTGCTTATCGATATAAGCCCTGCCGTATGATCTTTGAGGGCTGCTATTTCTTCCTGGTCGTCGTGTGTCGTGGAGTCAGTTGGAACGTGCCAGCAGTTAGTTCGGACCTGGCAGTGTTTGAGTTGGCATGCAGCACAAGTTCAGTTGGGGCGCGGCAGTAGTGAGGTCTGGAACGCCATGACTCGCCCAACGGTTGCCAACACACATGATTGGAATGGGGACGACTTTAGTTGGTCGTCGGTCGGTCGGTCGGTCGGTTGGTCGTCTTTCCGGACGACGTGTAGTTGGCCGACGATCGCTTATGGGTTGGCTGTGTGTGCTGACTCGTGATTCGTCCCTGTTATTGTATAGTCATTGTTGTTAGCATTGTCTAGTTCTTCGTGCATGTGTTCATGAAACTGTGTAGTTTGTGTGATTTTGACTGACAAGTTATTTGAAATGTTGTTGGCGTACTGGCTCTGAGCAATCAGTCGGTTGGCGCGGAGCAGTGAGAAATTCTCAGCGGGGCGTAGTTTGGCCGGGCCTGCTGGCAATCTGTATGCGGTGTCGGAGTGTGTGGTACTGTTCCCATTGCTACGAGGTCCGTCGCTCACCGACCCTGGACACGAAAGTTGAGTTTTGATTTAACCTACCAGCAAGTCAAGACTGTGCACATTATGTCGTTTGGAGTTCGTTGTCGGCTGTTGGGATATTCCTACAAGCAACAACGTGATTTTCAAGTTGGAAAATTCTAGCCACACTCCGGTCGAGTTTCACTATATTTGCTTATTTGAATTGAAATACACCAGCCGAATCTTCTGACCTGTGTCCGTTAACGTTCCTGTTACCTGCCCTGGCCGTTGACGTAAATTTAAGGCAGTGTAGTTTCCTCATCGTGTTGTTGCTGTCCAGCACAGTGTGTAGTTTGACAGCTCCATGTATCATTGGTTGTAGAAGCCAATATCTTCTATGTTTTGTTGAACTCCCTGTTGTGCCCTGGTCAAGTGAAGTGGAAGTTACCTTGTCGGTGGATCCGTTGACTGTCGGTCGGTTGGGTTGTCCTCGGTTCGCGAATGGTTGGCCCGACTGCCTGTCTCACCTAAGCGAGCGCTAGTGTTTGAATTACAGGCCGACCCTCGAACATCTGAGCGCCCTTGAGTGTACACTCTCTCTCTCTCTCTCCAAATATATATATATATGTTCTCGTTGTTTTTACTTGTATGGCTTCTAGGCGATTTCTTTTAAATTAGAGTTCTTTTGCTCTTAAGGCCTTCAGCAGAAATTAAAGAACTGGTTCACGTAAGGCCTTTGGTATTTTAAAAAAAATAATGTTATTGAGCTGCAAGTGTTAAGCCTTCAGCCGATTAGAATTTAATTGGTTTACTTCAGCCTAATTAAAGAACTGCTTTAAGATAAGGCTTGCCTGTTAAATTTCTGATTATGGTTGCGTTTTAAGTTATTGGCCTTCAGCCATTTTTGAATTAGAGTGGCTTTCAGCTGGTAATTAAGTCCCAAGGATTAAAGCTGTCTGTTTTTTTAAAAAAAATTTGGGGTCTTGTAATACTTGATCAAATAATAAAGTTGTATGTTCGAGTATAATTGACAGCCACTATTTTGGCCCCTTTCCACAATTTATACTATCTGCCCTGTCCTGCGGGATTACCAGGGCGTCTCAAAATGTCTGTTTTGTTTTGTGTACACTGAAGTGCAGTATATCACCAATTTTAAAGTACTTTACATTATGACTCACTGCGTATCACAGTAAAAATTTTTATTCATCCATAAATTATAATTTACAATAATTATTTATGAGTAATCAATTTATCGCTGGCCATTATTGCAAGAAAGTAAATTCGCGTCAACAGATAGTTGTGCCCCCAACTACAGCAATGCAAGTTAGGACCTGCAGGCTGCTAGCTCTACAGCTACAAGTACGAAGCGATGTACACCTGTCAACATTCTAGCTCTATTATTTATATGCAAAAAGATTTCAGATATCTGTTCTATGCCCATCTTTTTCTTAATATAATATCTTTGCAGAATTTGCGATACTGAAATATTTCTGGCAATTAAATCGTACTTAGTGTCTGCTACATACCTATGGCTATTAATAAAATTCACATCAGGAAAGTGTACAGGAGATTAGGTATGCAGTCGTGTAGTCAGTTGTCTTGTGTTATTACTGTTAGGCTTCAATACGTTTAATAAGCATGGTGTGCTATTTCATTTTAACCGTCTACTGAAGGAGTTACAAAGTGATATAGTAGTTATTTATGGCGCATTTCTGGGACTTACTGCTCAAGAACTTCTCCAATGCACGAAACCCTAGTCTGTAAATAGTCTCTGAAACCAGTAGAGGACACTTTCGCCTCTAGCCAGGCTTCTAATAGACGTTTGACATATTTTCTTATTGCATTATGAAATGACAGCATTCACTTTTCGTGTTCTGTTAGTCTTTTTGTGAAGTTACGAAAATATTCCAGAAAGGTAACGTATTTTCAAATGTGAAAAATAGTTGCACGGTTCGCGGTAGATGCCCCTGGGACCACAGATTCTAGACAATTTAAAAATGTTGCGACAGAGAAAAGCGTGTCAGTATTATATATTTAATAGTCTGTGTGTTACTTTATTACTCTACCACACACCAATAATCAGTGAATGAAATCAGATTAAGGAGAAAACCAGTTGCAACCTAAAAATTTTGCGAAAATGATGACATCGGCCATTAATACTTCCATTTTCACAGCAGGGAAAATTTTTAAGTCGTTAAGTAGATTCGGTTCATTTGCAGATGTCACGCGTTCCACAGCAGTAGACCACCTCTTTGAAACTACACTGTGGCGCGCTACTGACGTATTATGGCTCAGCCATCCACAAGTTATTTAAAAAGTTTAAAAAATGTCTAAAATTTTATTCGCCACACAACTCTGTAACTGAATGAATGACAACATCCAGTAACTAGCGTAAATGTATTGTACAGCACTGAAATATGTAGACCTCGTAATACAGGGTGCGTCAAAAAATGTATACATACTTTGAAGCGTCATAGAAAATTTATTTCCCGTTCTACATTGTTAATTTTTTGGAAATGGAAAGCTTTAAGTCTAATTGGAAAATAAATGTACTTTGCAAATGTGATTAATGTTCAAACTGGTGGCCTTCAGCATCAATACACTTCTGAGTACGAGTCGCCACTGATTCCGTACATCGTACCAAAGTGTCCAATGAGATTTCTGCGCACACTGCCTGAATCTCATTCCAAAGTGTGTCCAGGTTACGTGGTTTACGTTTGTACACCTCATCATTTACTGTGCCGCATAAGAAGAAATCCAGTGGCGTGAGGTCTGGAGAGCGTGCAGGAAACTCGATTGGTCCCCTGCGTCCTATCCACTGGTCTGGCACATTGTGATCCACGTATGCTCGTACGTCCCTAAGATAGTGCGGTGGGGTATCATCTTGTTGGAAATAAAACTCATCATTACCGTATAATGCACGAATGGCAGGAAATATGGAGTCAGCAAGCATTGTTAGGTACGTTTCTCCAGTAACAGTACCTTCAAAGCGGAAAGGCCCATTGAGTCCCCTTGCAGACAAACCACACCACATATTTACACCACGCAAATTCACAGCCTTTTCAACTGTAATGTGAGGATTATCTTCAGCCCAGAACACACAATTGTGCCTATTGACAGTTCCATTGAGTTTGAATTGGGCATCATCTGACCAAATTATGCTACCCATAAATCCCGGTTCACGTCTCACCATCTCCTGAACCCACTCACAAAATTCTAACCTTCGATATGGATCGTCGTCACTTAGCTGTTGCACCAGCCTTGGAATGTACGCACGAAACTTGCCTTTCTTCAGAATGCGTAGCACACTACTAGCACTTACAGTACTCTCACGTGCCGCTTGCCTTGAAGACTTTTGAGGCGAACGCTGAAACAGTTGAAAGACCGCAATTGTGGAATCATCACTTGTAGCTGTACGAGGTCACCTTGATCGACCTTTATGCACATCACACACTGTTCCATGAATTTCGAATTTGTCTCATAGACGTGTAATTGTTAACCTTGAAGGTGATTCTTTACCATACTCACTTCTCCACGGTCTTCGAATCGCAGCTACATTCTCAAACTTCCAGAACCACTTAATTATCTGCTTCCGGGCTTCAAAGCTCAAACGCACGTCCGCCATGTTGCAGTTACTTCATTGCCACTACTGCCACCTGTTGAAGAAACATAAAATTACTTTCTCACAGATATTTAACCTTACAGAACGGGAAATAAATTGTCTATGACAAAGTGTGTATACATTTTTTTGACGCACCCTATATTTACGAAAGATGAACAAAACATGACCTCACGTCTCATTACTAGAAGAGCAATAGAAAACCCCGGAAACTGCTTATGGCGACCATTAATGTGTGCTCCTTTATGCAACGGTAAAATCGGTCCACAGCCTGAGAAATGGAATAGGAAACATCATGTCTTCCTAGACATGTAATCCTCCAGGTACAGCAGTCTCTTCTACACACATGTAACTTTCCGACTAATCTGTCAAAACTTCATGACATCTATTTAATAACGTGTTGCTCCTCATCTGAAACACGATACAGCAAAGATTCAGTGTGGCATGGATTCAAAAAGCCCTTGGTAGGTTTGCAGAAGTATGTAGCCCCAGGAAGTCTGTGTCCATGCTGCGCAGTTCCCGTAAAATATAGGTCGGTGGCTAGTGGGCGTGGTGCTGCTGCCCGTTAGCGGTAGACAGATTCGGGTCAGGCAAACCTGGTGCCCAAGACGTCCACGTGAGTTCACTGAATGCTCAGAAAACCACGCTAATAAGGTTCTGGCCTTGTCAGACGGACAGTTACCTCGCTGGAAGATACCACTGCAATCAGGGAAGACATCAGTCACGGAGTGAAGCTGCTGACTCAAAATAATTTTCACGTAGTCGACAGCAGTTAGGTTGCCTTTGATTACTGCCACAGGTCCCATGGAGCCCATGTCAATGTCCCACACGGAATTTTACGGCCAGTATCTATGGTGCATTGTATTTTCACAGCAGCAGGTCGCCTGGATGACGGCGTAGCCACACACGACAATCGCTGTGATGTAACAAGGAACGCGTTTCGTCTGACTGCGTAACACATTTTCACTGTCCTATATTCATGATCCACTGGAATCGTAATTGATATGTCGTTTGGTCTATGTGGAAGAACGTAGGAGGCGTCTGCTGTGAAACCTATTTACCGCAAAGTGCGCTGAACCGTGTTCTCACACTTGTGCCTGCATCAGTATTTCACTCTGTCGTCAGAACTACCACAGATCTCGGCTTACACAGTGCCTGAATCACCCGCTGTGGTCGCCGAATTTGACCCTAGTTGACTTCTAGTTGTTCCACAAATTAAAGGAGGCAATGAAAAGGCACCTTTACGACGCAGTTAAGGACGCCCAAGAAACCAGTACTACAGTAATATATGCAGTTCCAAGAAAGGACTACTGTGACACTTCTGAAAATATTTCAACTGTGCACCAATTCAGAGAGAGACTATTTTGAATAAATATGGCGATTTTGTGAACATAATACACGACTTTTATTTTTCATAGCCATAATCCTAACGGAACTGGGACACGCTGTATACACTGCTTCATAGATAGAGCCAGCCTACGACCTTCAGTTTTTCTGAAGATGCATAAACGTCCAACACCCTCTGGTAGTACCATCGTCCCTCAAACACTGTCCACAGATGCTCGCGAGAGTAGCACGCGAAAAGCTGACCATCTTCGCCATTTCCAAGATGTGCCGGACCCTAGCAGTCTTCCGTTTCTCAAAGCCACTTGTGTCAGTGGATTACCCTTTTTGCTGCCCGAGTCGTCGCTTGAATGATTCCCTAATCGTGTCTGCTCAACCTATATACTTGGCTTACCGAGTCATGTAACTAGAACACTATGTCACTAGATTGTATACAGTTTGTTGCTGGGTTGTGGTCACAATTTTTGGGTCATCACTTTATATCAAATCTGGTCCTTATTAGCTCCCTAGTATTCCATTGTCTGACTGCTCCCTGTTCTGTATCTTCGGGTGCACAGCTCAGCTCCATTGGCTACATGCAGTGGATCGAGACCAAAAAGACACCCCACAATGAATCGTGCGGCTGTGGTGTATTGGGGTTCTCACAAACAGCCACTGTAACAACACAATCTCTTTCGTCTGTGAGCTGCCACCTCAGTCCCACATCTGCAGTGGCTGTTCTTACCTGCTGCTGGCGGATCCTTGTGCTACTGATAAGTATATTGTAATGAGTGGAAAACTTAAGTACTATATTTCTGTGATAATTACATACGGTAACATATATAGCTGTGTACAGGATTTATTGTGTCTTCTATTTCACTCACAGGTGTCAGGACAGGAACGTGTGTGTTCATGGCTGTGTAGTAATGATATGTGCTCGTCCTATCACTAAAATGTCGAGTTGACATTACGTTATCAGAAGAGGAAAGAAAATTCAATACGTATGTATAAGAAAAACACTGCGAAAACCAAACCTGATTGGTGAGAGAGAGATGCCCGGAACAGGCAGCGCCCTACGCTGCTAAAGCGGGATCAAATGTCGCCGAGATGACATTTGTCTTACTTATTCTAGCAGCGACCGGGTACCTAAACTCAGAGAAAAATAAATAAAAACTTCAGATCTCTTCGGAAGACGATGCGTGCAGATGCTGGATGCTAACAACTGCTAGAGAACTTGCGTCGGATACTGCTAACCTGCAATGTATACTTGCATGCTCGCATTTGTGTCAGCCATCTAGTGGGACTGGATGGTCCTTCATAACGTTACGCCTGACAGGTACACCTGTAAGTAGGCTGTTTAGGTTTTTATATTGGTAACGTCACGTAGCGCTCTGTATGAAAATCACTGGCTGTGCTGTGTGCAGTCTGTGGCTGGATGGTATTGTTGTAATATTCGCTATTGTAGTGTTGGGCTGTTGGCTGTTAACAGCGCGTAGCGTTGCGCAGTTGGAGGTGAGCCGCCAGCAGTGGTGGATGTGGGGAAGTGAGATGGCGGATTTTTGAGAGCGGATGATCTGGACGTGTGTCCATCAGAAACAGTACATTTGTAAGAATAGATGTCATGAACTGCTATATACACTCCTGGAAATGGAAAAAAGAACACATTGACACCGGTGTGTCAGACCCACCATACTTGCTCCGGACACTGCGAGAGGGCTGTACAAGCAATGATCACACGCACGGCACAGCGGACACACCAGGAACCGCGGTGTTGGCCGTCGAATGGCGCTAGCTGCGCAGCATTTGTGCACCGCCGCCGTCAGTGTCAGCCAGTTTGCCGTGGCATATGGAGCTCCATCGCAGTCTTTAACACTGGTAGCATGCCGCGACAGCGTGGACGTGAACCGTATGTGCAGTTGACGGACTTTGAGCGAGGGCGTATAGTGGGCATGCGGGAGGCCGGGTGGACGTACCGCCGAATTGCTCAACACGTGGGGCGTGAGGTCTCCGCAGTACATCGATGTTGTCGCCAGTGGTCGGCGGAAGGTGCACGTGCCCGTCGACCTGGGACCGGACCGCAGCGACGCACGGATGCACGCCAAGACCGTAGGATCCTACGCAGTGCCGTAGGGGACCGCACCGCCACTTCCCAGCAAATTAGGGACACTGTTGCTCCTGGGGTATCGGCGAGGACCATCCGCAACCGTCTCCATGAAGCTGGGCTACGGTCCCGCACACCGTTAGGCCGTCTTCCGCTCACGCCCCAACATCGTGCAGCCCGCCTCCAGTGGTGTCGCGACAGGCGTGAATGGAGGGACGAATGGAGACGTGTCGTCTTCAGCGATGAGAGTCGCTTCTGCCTTGGTGCCAATGATGGTCGTATGCGTGTTTGGCGCCGTGCAGGTGAGCGCCACAATCAGGACTGCATACGACCGAGGCACACAGGGCCAACACCCGGCATCATGGTGTGGGGAGCGATCTCCTACACTGGCTGTACACCACTGGTGATCGTCGAGGGGACACTGAATAGTGCACGGTACATCCAAACCGTCATCGAACCCATCGTTCTACCATTCCTAGACCGGCAAGGGAACTTGCTGTTCCAACAGGACAATGCACGTCCGCATGTATCCCGTGCCACCCAACGTGCTCTAGAAGGTGTAAGTCAACTACCCTGGCCAGCAAGATCTCAGGATCTGTTCCCCATTGAGCATGTTTGGGACTGGATGAAGCGTCGTCTCACGCGGTCTGCACGTCCAGCACGAACGCTGGTCCAACTGAGGCGCCAGGTGGAAATGGCATGGCAAGCCGTTCCACAGGACTACATCCAGCATCTCTACGATCGTCTCCATGGGAGAATAGTAGCCTGCATTGCTGCGAAAGGTGGATATACACTGTACTAGTGCCGACATTGTGCGTGCTCTGTTGCCTGTGTCTATGTGCCTGTGGTTCTGTCAGTGTGATCATGTGATATATCTGACCCCAGGAATGTGTCAATAAAGTTTCCCCTTCCTGGGACAATGAATTCACGGTGTTCTTATTTCAATTTCCAGGAGTGTATATTATGGCTTTTGAACACTATTAAGGTAAATACATCGTTTGTTCTCAATCAAAATCTTTCATTTGCTAACTATGCCTATCAGTAGTTAGTGCCTTCAGTAGTTTGAATCTTTTATTTAGCTGGCAGTAGTGGCGCTCGCTGTATTGCAGTAGTTCGAGTAATGAAGATTTCTGTGAGGTAAGTGATTTGTGAAAGGTATAGGTTAATGTTAGTCAGGGCCATTCTTTTGTAGAGATTATTGAAAGTCTGATTGCGTTGCGCTAAAAAATATTGTATATCATTTTAGTGTTGATCAGAATAGGTAAAGAGCGAAATGTGTGAGTACGTTCAGTTCTGCTCAGCTGTTTGAAAATCAAATAACGTAATGGATTTACCAGCACAGTAATTCACTAATTTTTCTAAGGGGACGTTTCGTATGTCGACCCTTAGCCGAGGATACCTCACTGGAATCTTCTGATTTTCTTCTTGTAGTTTGTGTATTTAGTGTAGCTATTGTTTATTGCTAGCGCGTAATTATAGAGAGAATTTCCTTTGTAGTTTCAGTTTTTCATTGTTGTACAGTAAAACAGTTGTGGCATGCATGTAGATTTGCACCAAGTATTTCGCAGCTGCGCTTGCAATTAACAAGATATTATTTTCAGTGCTATGTTGATGTGTTTTCTTATTTTGCTCTTCAAATTGTGCTTTTCTGTGTTATCGTGTGAAATATTGTGATAATAATGGCGTGTGAAAAACCTAACACTAGGCTCCAAAGTAAACTGAGAAATAATAGTGACGACGAGCGTAGCTTATCAGAACCACTGTGTAATGAATTAACAGACATTCAAAGTAGTAATTTGGTAATTGTGCATAGGGAAATGGAGCGGGCGGCAAATAATGGTGTAAACAGTGAAACAAGTAGTGAACAGGGAAGCATTATCGATCGATCGGTCAGTAAAAGCTCGCCTCAGGAATTCGAAATGACAGAACACAATATTGTAAATACTGTAGATTCAGGTTTTGCGTCTTCACTGTTTTCTCAAATAAGTCAAGACACATTTTCTGCTCGTCAAAATGTGAATGTTGCCGGTGCAAATGCGCTGCCGAAAAGCATAGAGGAACAGATTACAGACACTGATACATTATTATTGCAATTAATGCAGCAAATGAAAGAAAATCAGAGACAAACACAGCAACAGGTTGACACAATGGAACAAAATCTTCGAAAGTTAGACACCACGCTTGAACAAACACTTGAAGATTTAGCTACTGAGTTACATAAAATCGAATCGAAATGTCAAAAAGTCTGTAATGACGCAAAAACACAAATTTGTGAGCATTTCCAACATATTTTTTCGCGTCATGAAAATGCATTACAGAATCACGAAGCAGCCATAAAGGAACTGCAAACTATTGTTCATGAAAATCGCGACACCTTGCAAGCTAAAATTGACTCAGTTGCATCTACCGATTCAGTTACACAACTTGCAAAAACTCAGGAAAACTTAAAGGACACAACAGATACGATTTCAACACAAATGAACACTCTGAAACTTGGTTCAGAAAAACACACTGAGGAAATAAGTTCACTATCGGAGAAAGTAGCCGAACTTTCGAATCAGTTTACTAACGTATCTACAAAGGTGGATGGTGATCTGAATGACACAAGACCTGTAGCCTTCACAGACACAGAAGAGTACGAACAAATTAGGAAATTCAAACAAAATCAGAATCAAATTAATACGCAACACCTAAGAGAAATCCGGGAAGTACAAGATCAGTGGACACAGGTAATACAAGAATTACGTATTTCAGAGGACACTCGCGCTCCAATACGGGAAGAGGGACATAGAAATACGGAACAGACACCAAATAATATCACAGGGCACTTCGGAAATTATGAAAGAAATTGGCAAGGTACACCGAATTTTGAGATGGAACCGCCGAAACGACGTAACAATGACCGACGTGCGACTCGCCGACATGATGATTTTGACTATAAGCTGTTTATTACTACACGTAAATTCAAAACATTTAAGAATTCCGGCAACGACATTCATCCACAAGCGTGGCTTCATCAATTCTCTCATTGTTTTCCTCCCAACTGGTCATTAGAGCACAGATTACAATTTGTGTGGCTACTTAGAGAATGAACCAGCTGTAAGAATGCGATCGGTCATTCACGATTGCCACAGCGAAGGAGAATTTTACCATGCCTTTCTCTCAGCATATTGGTCTCAAGCCACACAAGACCGGCTAAAACATAGCATCATAATGATGAAACATTTCGAACAATCTGAATTTTCCAGTCTTGTGAAATATTTTGAAGACATGTTGCACAAGAATCAGTACCTGTCAAACCCTTACAGCCCCTCAGAACTCATCCGCATTCGCTTAATCAAATTTCCTGAACATTTACGACATATTATTTTGGAAGGACGTTGCAAAGACGACACTGCAGCTTCTCAGGGACTCTTGCAAGAATTGGAAATCGACACTGGCAATCGCGGGACGCAAAAACAGGAACACAACAATTACAGGTCACATGCGTCACAATTCTGCGAGGAAAGAAATAATAACTGGACACGACAAGGCTATTCTTACAACGTAAATCGTGACCAAAACTGACACCACAGGTATGACAACCGTTGGCAGAGTAGTAATAATTACAGGGAAAGATCACCTCTCTGTGGTAATGACTATCACAGAGACAATCAGAGAAACAGACAATATGGAAACCAAAATAATTATTATCAAGGGAGACAGAATGTCAGACGTAACGGTCCACCGCACAGTTACGATTCCGGGAAAAATTCTCCACCACATGACCGACAAAAAAGAAGCCATGGAATCTACCGACATGACGACAGACGATATGATCGTAACGACAGACCTGAATTGCATCAGAACTGGCGGGATTCAAACAGGGCAGGGCCCTCTTGACAAGGTGAATTTGTAGAAGTTAGGTCTCCAAATCCCAATAACGACGCGCGCCGACAAAGAGACAATAGGCAATGACTCATACCGCTGGCAGCCACAAAATGTCCTTCTGAAACTGACGACGCAGCTGCCGTAGCTAGTAATTACGTAAAAATGGAAGACATTAGGGACATCTTACTCCAGGAACACGACGTAAAACATAACAGCATTGCATATCCTGTGATTCACATTACAGTAAATGACGTAAAATTTACGGCAGTACTTGACTCCGGCACTCCCATTTCAGTAATTAGTGAAACAGCCTTTAGCAAATGTAACAAATCGAACGATTGCCCCACACTTCCGTTACGTAAGATTAAATTACAAGGTGCAATCGTTGGAAAAAGTGTAGATGTACGCCAACAAACCAACTCAACTTAGAATTCTTTTGTCAAAGCCGCATTTTCTCTATGAACTTTCTTATTGTTCCATTGTTGTCGACGGAAATTATATTCGGAGTAGACTTTCTGAATGAATACAAAGCAATCTTAAACTTTCACGATGCTGAAATAAGTTTAGAGAAAGAAGGTAAGTCAATAGCTTTGAAATTTGAAGATTGACTCTCAAACCATGACGAGGAAATTAATCGGCTTTACCTCCTGTTAGACAACAGTTCGGAATTTTCGACGGAACTTGACACTAGCAATCACTCTGCAAGTACTGACAGGGATGATATCAACGGCGTCCCCCCTGCGGGTCCGGGGTAAGAATAGGCCCGAGGTATTCCTGCCTGTCGTAAGAGGCGACTAAAAGGAGTTTCAACCGTTTCGGCCTTCCATGTGATGGTCCGCCTTGGGGTTTGACCTCCATTTTTCAAAATTCTACAGAAGTACCAGCCTTTTGGGGAAGGACACCTTACGTGGTGTACCACTGGTCCTAAGTGCACTAAGACCTTGGCACTCAGCATTGTACCGGCGTTGTAACCATGCCCGCTATTCCTCAAATTGGGCCTAAACGCCTGATGGGTTGTACAAGTTACGCCCATAGTGCGTCCCCATCTGCACCAGCGATCATGATGGACTTTCCATGGCACCAGAAATCCAGCACGGTAGCCAGCCTGTTGTGGTGGGGTCGTCATGTACCCTCTAGGTTGTAGCCCCCTGACAACACAGGGATCGTACTGCCGATACCTGAGCTCCACCCTCCCCACGTCGGCCAAGGAGTAGATGCCCGTCTCCTTGGGGCATCAGGACTCCCGGCAACGGTCATCCTGCCAGGTGGCCCTTGCTGAGGCTGGGTGGCGCCCGTGGGGAGAGCCCCTGGTCGGAGTGGGTGGTATCGGGGCGGACGTTTCGCAGATGACACGTCAACACGTATCAGGTCGCTCTGCGGCCGAGTCTTTCAAAAGAAAAGGTACCGTTTCTAGTTCTAGTTCTGGTTCTCCTGCCCTTTCCCCCTTGGCCACTCCCTGGGAGGAGGGACAGGCCCACCGGCTTGGGGCGAAGTACTTCCCCCACTATTTGGTCTGTTCTCGAACCGATGGGGGGACGTTCGCCACCTCCAAGCCCATGTTCTTTGTTCAGCACATTGAGGACATCTTCGGGGAAATTGAGGCTCTCAGCAAGATGTGTTCAGGGTCCGTTCTTATCAAGACCACCTCCGCCACACAGTCGGCAGCGCTCCAGGCGTGCGACCGCCTAGGGGACATCCCAGTGTCCATTGTCCCGCATCTGGCACTAAATAGGACGCAGGGGGTTATTTTTCATCGTGACCTCCTGCTACAATCTGATGAGAAGCTCAGGGCCAACCTGGAGCGCCGAGGCGTGCATTTCGTCCGGCGAGTCCAGCGCGGCCCCAAAGACCGTCGCATCGACACCGGGGCCTTTATCCTTGCCTTCGAGGGGGACGTTCTCCCGGAGAAGGTAAAGGTGATGTGCTACCGGTGCGACGTGCGACCTTACGTCCCGCCTCCTATGTGCTGTTGTCGGTGTCTGCGCTTTGGGCACATGTCGTCACGGTGTGAGGCTGAGCCCCTTTGTGGCGATTGCGGACGTCCTCTTCATGAGGAACATACATGCACCCCACCACCTCGGTGCATTAATTGCCCTGACCTCCACTCGCCTAGATCCTCAGACTGCCCCGCATATCAGAAGGAGAAGAAGATACAGGAACTCAAACCTTTGGATCGGCTCTCTTATTCCGAGGCCAGGAAGAAGTTTGACCGCCTCCATCCCGTGCCGTTGACCACTTCGTTTGCCTCAGTTGTGTCCACTCCTTCCGCAGTATCCTCACCCCTATCCTGTCCCCCCTCCGCCTCCTCCCCCCATCCGGGGTCTCTGCCTCCGCCTCCCAAATCCCTCCCTTCCAAATCCTCCTCCCCCGTGGCCCCCGCCCCCTCTGCCCCAGGGGCCACCCTTCCTCCTCCTCCTCCTCTCCCCCCGCCACCTGAGAAGCGATCCTCTTCTCAGGCGTCCATTGGGGGAAACGTTCCAGACCCCAGCTTCCGAGGTCCGGCGTTCCAAAATGGACCCCACACGTGAGGACCTTCTTCGGGTCCAGCCCACCATCCCTGTGCCTCCTCGGCCATCCAAGAAGGCCTCAAAAAAGAAGTCTCTATCCCCCTCTCCACCCCGGTGCATTTCGTCTGACGCTCCATCCGTGAGTCGCTGCTCCCGGCCGTCCTCAGTTTCGCTGGGACGCTCTGCTGCCAGGTGCTCAGCTGGCCTCTCATCGGCAAATGATGCTGCCCCTCCTACACAACCAGGGACAGCGGCCGCAGCTGGCGACGAGTCGATGGAACCGGATCCGCCTCCTGTCGGTTGTAGCGTTGTTCCCTTGCAACCTGGCCCTCCGCGGCCGTCGATGTGACCAGCTCGCGGCCGTCTCGTTCCCCCAACTTTTTGACTAGCGATGGGGTTGTTTCATTGGAACATAAGAGGTATTCGATCTAATCGGGAGGAATTACAACTGCTCCTCCGCCTGCACTGTCCGCTCGTCCTTGGTCTCCAGGAAACCAAGTTGCGCCCGACTGACCGTATTGCCTTTACCCATCCCATTGACCACCCCACTCCAAGCAATAGCTGTCCGTCTTACTCTTTCTGCTTTTACTTTTTCAGTTTGTACCATCTACACTCCACCGTCATCTGCTGTTAGTCAGGCTGACATGATGCAACTGATCGTTCAGCTTCCCCCGCCGTTTTTATTGTTTGGCGACTTAAATGCCCATCATCCCCTTTGGGGCTCTCCTGTATCCTGTCAAAGAGGCTTACTCTTGGCGGATGTCTTCAACCATCTCCATCTTGTCTGCCTCAATACCGGCGCTCCGACTTTCCTCTTGGACTCTACTCATACCTACTCCCACTTGGACCTCTCGATCTGTTCTACCACTCTTGCCCGTCGGTTCGAGTGGTATGTCCTTTCTGACATCTATTCGAGCGACCACTTCCCCTGTGTCGTTCGTCTCCTGCACCACACCCCATCCCCACGTCCTTCGAGCTGGAACATACCGAAAGCTGACTGGGGACTTTACTCCTCCCTGACGACCTTTCCGGACCACAATTTTCCCAGTTGTGACAGTCAGGTCGAATACCTCACGGCTGTTATCATCAATGGTGCCGAACGTTCCATTCCTTGTACTACCTCTTCTTCACGTCGCGTTTCCGTCCCCTGGTGGAATGAGGCTTGTAGGGACACTATCCGTGCTCGACGACGTGCTTTACGCACCTTTCGCCGCCATCCTACGTTGGTGAATTGTATTGAATACAAAAGACTCCGAGCGCAATGCCGTAGAGTCATCAAAGACAGCAAAAAAGCTTGTTGGGCCTCTTTCACCAGCTCCTTTAACAGTTTTACTCCCTCTTCCGTCGTTTGGGGTGGCCTGCACCGGCTGTCGGGCATTAAGGCCCACTCCTCGGTACCTGGCCCGACCTCAGGTAATGAGGTCCTTGTTGATCCTGTGGCTGTCTCCAACGCCTTTGGCCGCTTTTTCGCGGAGGTTTCAAGCTCCGCCCATTACCACCCTGCCTTCCTTCCCAGGAAAGAGGCAGAAGAGGCTGAGCGACCTTCCTTCCACTCGCTGAATCTGGAAACTTATAATGCCCCCTTTACTATGCGGGAACTCGAACGTGCGCTTGCACTGTCCCGGTCCTCTGCTCCGGGGCCAGATGCCATTCACGTTCAGATGCTGGCACACCTTTCTCCGGCGGGCAAAAGCTTCCTTCTTCGTACTTACAATCGTGTCTGGACCGAAGGTCCGGTCCCCATGTGTTGGCGTGATGCCGTAGTTGTTCCTATACCCAATCCCGGGAAGGATAGACACCTTCCTTCTAGTTACCGCCCCATTTCTCTTACAAGCTGTGTCTGTAAGGTGATGGAGCGCATGGTTAATGCTCGGTTAGTCTGGATTCTTGAATCTCGACGGCTACCTACTAATGTCCAATGCGGCTTTCGTCGCCGCCGCTCCGCTGTTGACCACCTTGTGACCTTGTCGACATTCATCATGAACAACTTTTTGCGAAGGCGCCAAACGGTAGCCGTGTTCTTCGACTTGGAGAAGGCTTATGATACCTGTTGGAGAGGAGGTATCCTCCGCACTATGCACGGGTGGGGCCTACGCGGTCGCCTGCCCCTTTTTATTGATACCTTTTTAACGGATCGAAAGTTTAGGGTACGTGTGGGTTCCGTATTGTCCGACGTCTTCCTCCAGGAGAACGGAGTGCCTCAGGGCTCCGTCTTGAGCGTAGCCCTTTTTGCCATCGCGATCAATCCAATTATGGATTGCATTCCACCTAATGTCTCAGGCTCTCTCTTTGTCGATGACTTCGCGATCTACTGCAGTGCCCAGAGAACATGCCTCCTGAAGCGCTGCCTTCAGCATTGTCTAGACAGCCTCTACTCATGGAGCGTGGCAAATGGCTTCCGGTTCTCTGAAGAGAAGACGGTTTGTATCAACCTTTGGCGATATAAAGCGTTCCTTCCGCCATCCTTACATCTCGGTCCCGTTGTTCTCCCATTCGTGGAAACAACTAAGTTTCTAGGGCTCACGTTGGACAGGAAACTGTGTTGGTCTCCACATGTCTCTTATTTGGTGGCCCGTTGTACACGTTCCCTTAATGTCCTCAGAGTTCTTAGCGGTTCATCTTGGGGAGCGGATCGCACTGTCCTGCTTCGCTTGTATCGGTCCATAGTCCGATCGAAGCTGGATTATGGGAGCTTCGTCTACTCGTCCGCTTGGCCATCCCTCTTACGCCGGCTCAACTCCATCCACCATCGGGGGATACGTCTTGCGACTGGAGCCTTCTACACTAGTCCTGTCGAGAGTCTTTATGCTGAAGCTGCCGAGTTACCATTGACCTACCGGCGCGACGTACTGCTGTGTCGGTATGCCTGCCGGTTGTTGTCTATGCCCGACCACCCCGCTTACCAGTCCTTCTTCGCCGATTCTCCCGACCGTCAGTCGACCATCAGTACGGGTTGTATGTCTCTGCCCTGCTGACCCCCGGAGTCCGCTTCCGTCGCCTGCTTCGACAATTGGATTTTGCCCTCCCTACCACCTTCAGAGAGGGTGAGAGCCCGACACCACCTTGGCTCCAGGCTCTGGTTCATATTTATCTTGACCTCAGCTCACTCCTGAAGGAGGGTACTCCGGCTGCAGTGTATTGCTCACGGTTTGTCGAACTTCGTGCTTGACTTGCCGGTCACACGTTTATTTACACCGATGGCTCCAAAACTGACGATGGTGTCGGCTGTGCCTTTGTCGTCGGGGCCGCCACCTTTAAATACCGGCTCCTCGACCAATGTTCGAGCTTTACGGCCGAGCTTTCTGCTCTCCATCAGGCCGTTCAGTATGCCCGCCGCCACCGCCATTCATCGTACGTACTCTGCTCTGACTCAGTGCTCTTCAGAGCCTTGGAGCTCCCTATCCGGTCCATCCCTTGATTCAACGGATACAGCAGTCCCTCCATTCTTTCGCTGCTAATGGTTCTCCTGTCAGCTTTCTGTGGGTTCCCGGACATGTAGGAGTGCCTGGGAATGAGGCTGCGGATGCTGCAGCCAAGGCTGCAGTCCTCCTGCCTCGGCCAGCCTCCCACTGTGTCCCGTCATCTGACGTTCGTGGGGATGTGTGTCAGAGGCTTGTGTCGTTGTGGTGGGATGCTTGGTCATGCCTCCAAGGAAACAAGCTCCGGGCAGTCAAACCGCTCCCAACTGCTTGGACAACCTCCTCCCAACCATCTCGGCGAGAGGAGGTCCTTTTGACCAGGTTGCGGATTGGGCATTGCCAGTTTAGCCACCGCTACCTGCTCTCTGGTGACCCAGCCCCGCAGTGCCCTTGTGGTCAGGCATTAACAGTGTGCCATGTTTTATTGTCGTGTCCCCGTTTTAGTCAATTTCGTGTTGTCCTGTCCCTGCCATCTACTTTACCAGATGTTTTAGCTGATGACGCTCGAGCAGCTGCTCGTATTCTGCGTTTTATAACTTTAACTGGCTTGTCCAAAGACATTTAACCTTTTTCCTTATTTTATCTGCATCCTTGTCAGGTCCTTCTGGTGTCCCCCCCCCCCCTCCCCTTGAGTTTTACTAGATTCCATGTGCTCTAACAACAGTAACTGGGCGCTAATGACCTCAGCAGTTGAGCGCCCTTAAACCCCACAAAAAAAAAATCGACGGCGTATTTGATACTAATGAGTTAATTCAGAATAAAATTCAAACAATTGAGAATTGTAATGACACTGATAGGCAGGACCTTTTTGAGATTTTACAAGCACATTCCACGGTTTTTACTCATAAAACAGGAGCAATCAAGGGATTTCAATACCAATTTCGTGTTCGTGAGCATACTAAATTTTGTGTTACACCATACATATTTCCGGCACATTATAGGGACCGTATTAGAACAGAAATACAATCTATGCTTGACTAGGGCATTATTGAGCCTGCAGTAAGCTCATACAACAATTCATTACATGTTGTTGAGAAGAAAAATGGATCGATCAGGCTTGTCTCAGATTCGAGAAAAATCAATACTATCGTCATTCCTGAAATAGACAGGCCGCAAACGTTGGAAGAACTTCTTCAAAATTTTAATGGTGTAAAAGTGTTGTCTTCTATTGATCTCAGATCCAGCTTTTATCAGATTGAACTTCATCCAGAATGTAGAAAATACACAGCTTTCCTTTGTTTCGGCGTTTGTTATCAGTTTCGGAAACTTCCTTTTGGTTTGAACATTTCTTCGGCAGCATTCATTCGCGGGCTATATTCCATATTATCTGAGCTCTCAAAACGTCACATCACCTTATATGTGGGCGATATTCTGATAGCAGAAGCCTCATGGGAACAACATAATCGCATCCTCAACAGCGTGTTACATATTTTTGCAGAATCTGGAATTACAGTTAACTTGGAAAAGTCTGAATTCGGTAGGACAAAGGTGAAGTTTTTGGGACATATTATTTCTTCTGAAGGCATTCAGCCGGATCCTGAAAAGTTAGAAGCAGTCAGAGCCATTCCAGTTCCATCCACAAAAAAACAAGTCCGCAGTTTTCTAGGTCTCGCAAATTTTTACCGTCGTTTTCTGAATTCTAGTTACACCAAAACTTTGTTCTCTCACTGGAAAAAATACTATTTGGAACTGGGACGAACAAGCACAGTTGGAATTGAATTCTTTGAAAGAACCGCTACTTAACGCGCCAATACTAGCTCATCCAGATCTGTCACAAGATTTCTGCCTTAGCGCGGATTCTTCTAAAGTCGGTCTTGGTGCCCATTTATTTCAAGAAGCCACAGAAAATGACACTACTGTTCAGAAAACCATTGCTTTTGCTAGCCGAGTGCTAACAAAATCTGAAAAAAATTATTCCGTTACTGAATTAGAAACTTTAGCTATCGTTTGGGCATTTAACAAATTCCGTTTCTTTCTTTCTGGTAAGCACGTAAAAGTATACAGTGATCATCGTGCATTACAATTTCTTATGTCTTCAAACTTATATCATGACAGGTTAAAATGTTGGGCATTGTTTCTGCAAGAATTCCACTTCACAATAGTCTACATTCCCGGCAAGGAGAACATTGTTGCGGACGCACTGTCACGCGTACCGGCTGGCCTTGAGAAAAGTAACACAGAAGGCAACCTCCAGAAAAAAATTCAGTGTTCTTTACATTCAGAAAGTCGCCTTTGAAAACTTCATCTCCACATCTTTAAAGGTCATTGCGTATGAACAAGATAAAGATCAGGTTTGGAAAGACATCAAAAGTAAATGGCATGAAAAGACACACACTCAGATTCGGCATTATTATCTAGTTAGAAACAACATATTCTTCAAACGCTGCACTGTTGATGACAAGCTATGGGTACTTTGCATTCCAGACGGATTTTGTTAATGAGCTCATTTGGTACATTCATTTCAGCTACGCACATTTTGGTCCACGAAAATGTTATCATATTCTTCGAACGACTTGTTATTTTAACAATATGGAAAAAAGAATTCGAAGAGTCTTGTCTATTTGTAAACTTTGTCAAAAGGTGAAACCATTTACTATCTCACATCGTGCTCCGTTATTTCCTATCATTCCTTCTAAATTAAAAGAATTTGCTGCTGTTGATCTCTTGAGACCCCTTGTCAGAACATCGAATGGATTTTCGTACGTTCTAGTCGCTGTTGAACTTAATTCAAAATTTCTTTCTTTCACTCCATTACGTAAAGCCACTGGACGGTCTGTATCCAACGCCTTTGTTAAAAATTTCTTACGTGAAGTTGGATACGTTAGTAAAGTCATTTCAGATAACGGACCACAATTCAGGTCTGCTGTTTGGTCACGCATGCTTCGGAACCATAAAATCAAACCTGTTTTTATTTCATTGTACTCACCACATTATAACCCGTCTGAACGGATTATGAAAGAAATCAATAAGCTTTGCAGACTTTATTGTCACAGAAAGCATCAGCATTGGGACAGATATTTACACTTATTTCAAAACGTGCTGAATGAAATGCCTCATGACTCCACTGCTTTATCACCTATTCTTGTACTGAAGAATGAAGAACCTCCGAACAGAATCAGAGAGCTTGTACCTTCTCCGAATACACGTAAACTTCGACACAACGTCATAATTGATTTGGCTATTAAAAATACAAAATCTGCAGCAGACAAAAGGAGAAAACTACGTAGTAAAGCAAATGCAAAGAAATTATATATTGGTCAGAAAGTTCTCATTAAAGCTCATTCATTGTCACATAAGAAGAGACACTTGAGTCACAAATTCTTTCTGATTTACAATGGACCTTACAGAATCCGACGTATACCACATGATAATTGCGTTGAAGTTGAAACTCTGCGTACTAGGAAGAGTAAAGGATTGCACCACATTTCACATGTAAAACTGTTTATTGAGAGATAATCTGTTTTTTTAACTTTGTCTTTGCTATAAAATTTTTCGCTTTGCATTACTAGTATGGGTTTTCAGACTTAGAATCTGTTAACATGCAACAATGTTTGAAGTTAAATATCCAGTCAAGAACCAAGAGAACTTATTTAAACAGGAATTACGAGTCCATTGTTATAGTGAACAGAGGACACGGTGTTATTGTGTGTGTACATTCTTGCTTCTTAATTGCACGATTATGTAACGACTATAAGGCTTACATACTTAGAACATATTCTGCTAATGAGATTTTAATGCAACATTTTGGTTTAGTTGAAAAGACATTCTTTATTTGAAGTACTTTCTGTGAGATTAAAGATGACTTAGTATTTGGTTTCTTTGACAGCTACACGATTATATCACAACGCTACTAATGTGTGACACAATTTACATTTTTGCTTTTGCGGTGTATCTGTTTTATATCTGCACAGTTTTTATGTATTTTTCTGGAAAGTAAAACACGTTTTACTAGTAACTTTTGTGGTACAGCTACAATGGGACAGCCTTTACCGTAGCACAACAATACGTTACAGTACAGTACTTTCTTCATCATGGCAATAAGCATAATAACTACAATATCTATACGCAAAGCATTTCACTTTTGTTTATGATGAGGTGAGTACATTGACTTGAGCAGAACTTTGCTTACAGAGGACAATAATTAAGAAACTTCCACAGAATTATCTTACAGCAAAGCAAACATTTAGCGCTACAGGACACGCATTTGAGTGATTAATTTTGTACTTAAAACATTTATTTTAAAGGATTTTTGAATTACAAAGAAAGTTTTCCGTGATACATTTCATTCCATTGCTGTAATCTGTAACACCTGAGGGTATAATTTCACTAATTCTCGGGGGGGGGGGGGGGGGGGAGGGGGGGGGGGTACACGCTTACTTTGTGTACCATGTGTTTGGCATTCACAAGGAGCCCTAGCTAATATGGCATTTGCTTATACAACTTCACACATCGGTACCATATTTTTCTAACACACAAATTACACAGCTATATGACCATTTAACTGAGAGACAAACATTTTTTTTTTACTATATCAGTGACACATGTTTACACAATTACACAGTTGAATAACGTCACACTTACGAAACTGTATTTTGTCTGTACTTTGTGAACTGTTCATATTTTTTCGGAACCATTGTGATACTATGAGAGCTCTGAATGATGTATTTGGTATGTGATCATGATTTTTAAAGTACGTTTGAGGTAGATGACACTATTGAAATGAGCAGAGAATTTTTTTAGGTTTTGACATTATTGGAGGAAGCTGCAACGATTTTGAGATTTGACTGAGGTGCTATGATGTTATTATTACGACGACGATGTGTATTATGCTGTTGAGTTACGTTTATGATCAATAAGCTGATGCTATATGAGGAATTTGATTATGCTACATATTTATTATGATGAAATATTGAAGAATTGTCGACGAATATGTATATGTGTAATAAGGTAAGGAATAATGAGTAGTGGTTAGGGACTCTGACTTGTGAAAAAGGATGTTGGAAACCAAGAATCGTACTTTAAGAGTTATGAAATGTGTGTAAATGCGTGAATGTATCACAATGCCGGCCGACCTGTGAAATTTTTATATGAGACTGTCACTGTAGCGGAAACTGCTGTCGTAAATATTTAGGTAAGAAAGGTAAGTGACCGTGACGTAATGCGTTGTGAGCGGCCAGGTGTGCCAGCCGCCTTGAGAAAAAGCCATTAGGTGGAGAAGAAAGAGGCTATTAACCTCGCTATTGACATTCCTTTGTAGAAAGCATCGCAAATACGACACGCTCATTACGTAGAAACATATTGTACTTTGTGCTACTTACTGAAATGCTTATGAACTGATGGGAAATATTCTTACATCTGATTACACCTGATTATGACAAGTGTCTTTCTACGAGAGTTGAGAGAATTTCTACTAACTTATGAAATGCCACATGACTATTGAATGATATTTTTAAGCTTTGCTTTATATAGTTGCTTATTTCATTTGATATCTGGTTTCCAGCTGTGTTGCAGCATTGGTTATATAAAATAAAATTAAATGCATTTGCTAATGTGAACACTTTCTGTCAACAGATCTATTAAATAATAATTTTATGATCCACATTCTTCGAAAAAGGAGCCCTTGGAAAAGAAAGAACAACAAGAAGGGACTAATAACAGTAACTGTATACATAATTTTCTTTTCAAGTACTTGGTAATTTTTTGTAGAATAAGTTTTTGTGGTGCACGACTTTAGATACATATATGTGTAATTGCATTTGCTGGTGCTGTTTGCCAGGCATAGTGCTACTGAATTTCAGTTTGTATTACTGTGTTAAGCCAGTTTTACTACTGATTAATTTTTTTTGTTGCTGCACATTGGCTCATATTAGTCGTAATGTTGCATTTGCTCTGCTAATTTAGATTTACTGCTGCTAGCTTTCCCAATTTGCACTTTTTGTCATTGCTGTTTGTGTTAATTGTTTTGTGCTGCTGCATTGCCTCGTCCCTTAGTTTAGCATCTGAGCTCAGTAGATTTAAGTTACCTTAAGATGGGGTAGGCTATATAAGAGAATGAGTTGTGATGAATTGGAAGAAATGCATTGAGAAGCTATAAGAAAATGGTTTGGCCAAAAAAAAATTTGAAAGAGGATATGAACAAAAAAGTAAGATTTAGGGACAACAGGTTTAGGTAGGATTTTCTTGGAAATAAATGATGAGGTAAGATAATGGAAAATAAACAATGAGGAAAGAAATATGTGAACATATAAATACAGAAAGCTTGCTTGGATAGTTTTTTTTGGTAGAAACAAATGTTGAAATAAGAGGAAAGATCTATGGAATGAAGTTTCGGGTTGGACTGCAGTACCAAATGTCACACTGAAAACAAACCCTGTCCTGTCCTTTTGTATCATTCCGCTATGTGTTTGTATACCCTTGTGTATTTGTGTTCTTCCTGTCTTTATGTGTTTATCTGATGAGACTTATGTTGTAGAATTTTTCTAGTACTAAGCTACATTCACTATGATGAGGAATACTGTTATCCTCAAATATAATTTGCATTAATAATATGTTATTTTCTTTGTAAAGATGTTTATAGACATTATTAATTCTGTTCTGTTTCAATGCTCATGTGTGAAATTAATGTTTCGAAAACTATTCTCATTATTTTACATATTTACTTATGTCATAATTCCTGTAACACTGATGTATATGTTTATTTCTATTCTTTTGTAAAGCCTGTGTTACTACAAGTGTTATCTGTACTGTTATGTTCTTTAATGATGTATTTTGTACCTTTATAATTGTATTCTTATGTTGTAAATTTATAATTGTATGGACACCAGTTCTTCAAATTAAGTATCATTTCACTGCACACGTTTCTGTTGGTCATAATATATGCACAGTATGTGAGAAGTTGGGACTGTTAGTGTTTGCATGTGTGTTGATAATTCAGCAAGGGACTGGTTAACAGCATTGCTGGTTCTAATGACAATTCCAAAAACTTTGTGAGTGCACAAGTGGTGGTTTATGGACTTGCTATCTTGTCCGCAAGACTCTTCGATGGTGATTGTGCACCTGCACGGTCGGAACAGATGGCTGCTGGCCGTCTCTACAAGGACTACAGTGGGTCTGCATCTTTGATGGCCCACCAATACCATTATTTCTACAAGGACTGCAGTGGGTCTGCACCTCTGGTGGCCCACCAATACCGTAATGTCTAACAAGACTACAGTGGTCTGCTCTGTGATGACCTACCTACCAATATTCTTCAAAACTTCGAGTGACTCTGCTGTGGGTTTGCTCTGTTGTGGACCATTGCATGTCTGCATGTCAAGAGTCAGCATTATCTTTCCGTTGGAAGGACAACACTACTTCTTCAAGACTGCATGGAAATCCACTACTACATCTACATCTACATTTATACTCCGCAAGCCACCCATCGGTGTGTTGCGGAGGGCACTTTACGTGCCACTGTCATTACCTCCCTTTCCTGTTCCAGTCGCGTATGGTTCGCGGGAAGAACGACTGTCTGAAAGCCTCCGTGCGCGCTCTAATCTAATTTTACATTCGTGATCTCCTCGGGAGGTGTAAGTAGGGGAAAGCAATATATTCGATACCTCATCCAGAAACGAACCCTCTCGAAACCTGGCGAGCAAGCTACACCGTGATGCAGAGCGCTTCTCTTGCAGAGTCTGCCACTTGAGTTTGCTAAACATCTCCGTAACGCTATCACGGTTACCAAATAACCCTGTGACGAAACGCGCCACTCTTCCTTGGATCTTCTCTATCTCCTCCGTCAACCCGATCTTGTACAGATCACACACTGATGAGCAATACTCAAGTATAGGTCGAACGAGTGTGTTGTAAGACACCTCCTTTGTTGATGGACTACATTTTCTAAGGACTCTCCCAATGAATCTCAACCTGGTACCCGCCTTACCAACAATTAATTTTATATAATCATTCCACTTCAAATCGTTCCGCACGCATACTCCCAGATATTTTACAGAAGTAACTGCTACCAGTGTTTGTTCCGCTATCTTATAATCATACAATAAAGGATCCTTGTTTCTATGTATTCGCAATACATTACATTTGTCTATGTTAAGGGTCAGTTGCCACTCCCTGCACAAAGTGCCTATCCGCTGCAGATCTTCCTGCATTTCGCTACAATTTTCTAATGCTGCAACTTCTCTGTGTACTACAGCATCATCCGCGAAAAGCCGAATGGAACTTCCGACACTATCTACTAGGTCATTTATATATATTGTGAAAAAGCAATGGTCTCATAACACTCCCCTGTGGCACGCCAGAGGTTACTTTAACGTCTGTAGACGTCTCTCCATTGATAACAACATGCTGTGTTCTGTTTGCTAAAAACTCTTCAATCCAGCCACACAGCTGATCTGATATTCCGTAGGCTCTTACTTTGTTGATCAGGCGACAGTGCGGAACTGCATCGAACGCCTTCCGGACGTCAAGGAAAATAGCATCTACCTAGGAGGCTGTATATAATATTTTCTGGGTCTCATGAACAAATAAAGCGAGTTGGGTCTCACACGATCGCTGTTTCCGGAATCCATGTTGATTCCTACAGAGTAGATTCTGGGTTTCCAAAAACGACATGATACTAGAGCAAAAACCATGTTCTAAAATTCTACAACAGATCGACGTCAGAGATATAGGTCTACAGTTTTGCGCATCTGCTTGACGACCCTACTTGAAGACTGGGACTACCTGTGCTCTTTTCCAATCATTTGGAACCTTCCGTTCCTCTAGAGACTTGCGGTACACGGCTGTTAGAAGGGGGGGCAAGTTCTTTCGCGTACTCTGTCCCAGGTCCAGAGGACTTTCCTCTGTTGAGTGATTCCAGTTGCTTTTCTATTCCTTGGACACTTATTTCGATGTCAGCCATTTTTTCGTCTGTGCGAGGATTTAGAGAAGGAACTGCAGTGCGGTCTTCCTCTGTGAAACAGCTTTGGAAAAAGGTGTTTAGTATTTCAGCTTTACGCATGTCATCCTCTGTTTCAATGCCATCATCATCCCGGAGTGTCTGGATATGCTGTTTCGAGCCACTTACTGATTTAACGTAAGACGAGAACTTCTTAGGATTCTCTATCACGTCGGTACATAGAATTTTACTTTCGAATTCACTGAACGCTTCACGCACAGCCCTCCTTACGCTAATTTTGACATCGTTTAGATTCTGTTTGTCTGAGAGGTTTTGGATGCGTTTAAACTTGGAGTGAAGCTCTCTTTGCTTTCGCAGTAGTTTCCTAACTTTGTTGTTGTACCACGGTGGGTTTTTCCCGTCCCTTACAGTTTTACTCGGCACGTACCTGTCTAAAACGCATTTTACGACTGCCTTGAACTTTTTCCATAAACACTCAACATTGTCAGTGTCGGAACAGAAATTTTCGTTTTGATCTGTTAGGTAGTCTGAAATCTGCCTTCTATTACTCTTGCTAAACAGATAAATCTTCCTCCCTTTTTTTTTATATATTACCATTAACTTCCATATTCAGGGATGCTGCAACGGCCTTATGATCACTGATTCCCTGTTCTGCACATACAGAGTCGAAAAGTTCGGATCTGTTTGTTATCAGTAGGTCCTAATGTTATCTCTACGAGTCGGTTCTCTGTTTAATTGCTCGAGGTAATTTTCGGATAGTGCACTCAGTATAATGTCACTCGATGCTCTGTCCCTACCACCCCAGTCTGTATCTGGTAAATTGAAATCTCCACCTAAGACTATAACATGCTGAGAAAATTTATGTGAAATGTATTCCAAATTTTCTCTCAGTTGTTCTGCCACTAATGCTGCTGAGTCGGGAGGTCGATAAAAGGAGCCAATTATTAACCTAGCTCGGTTGTTGAGTGTAACCTCCACCCATGATAATTCACAGGAACTATCCACTTCTACTTCACTACAGGATAAACTACTACTAACAGCGACAAACACGCCACCACCAGTTGCATGCAATCTATCCTTTCTAAACACCGTCTGTGCCTTTGTAAAAATGTTGGCAGAATTTATCTCTGGCTTCAGCTAGCTTTCTGTACCTATAACGATTTCAGCTTCGGTGCTTTCTACCAGCGCTTGAAGTTCCGGTACTTCACCAATGCAGCTTCAACAGTTTACAATTACAATACCGATTGCTGCTTGGCCCCCGCATGTCCTGACTTTGCCCCGCGCCCTTTGAGGCTTTTGCCCTTTCTGTACTTGCCCGAGGCCATCTAACCTAAAAAACCACCCAGTCCACGCCACACAACCCCTGCTACCCGTGTAGCCGCTTGCTGCGTGTAGTGGACTCCTGACCTATCCAGCGGAACCCGAAACCCCACCACCCTATGGCGCAAGTCGAGGAATCTTCAGTCCACACAGTCGCAGAACCGTCTCAGCCTCTGATTCGGACCCTCCACTCGGCTCTGTACCAAAGGTCCGCAGTCAGTCCTGTCGACAATGCTGCAGATGGTGAGCTCTGCTTTCATCCCGCTAGCGAGACTGGCAGTCCTCACCAAATCAGATAGCCGCCGGAAGCCAGAGAGGATTTCCTCTGATCCATAGCGACACACATCTTTGGTGCCGACATGAGCGACCACCTGCAGATGGGTGCACCCTTTACCCTTCATGGCATCCGGAAGGACCCTTTCCACATCTGGAATGACTCCCCCCGGTATGCACACGGAGTGCACATTGGTTTTCTTCCCCTCTCTTGCTGCCATCTCCCTAAGGGGCTCCATTACGCGCCTAACGTTGGAGCTCCCAACTACCAGTAACCCCACCCTCTGCGACCGCCCAGATCTTGCAGACTGAGGGGTAACCTCTGGAACAGGACAAGCAGCCATGTCCGGCCGAAGATCAGTATCAGCCTGAGACAGAGCCTGAAACTGGTTCCTCAGACAAACTGGAGAGGCCTTCCGTTCAGCTCTCCGGAAAGTCTTTCGCCCCCCTGCCACACCTTGAGACGACCTCCCACTCTACCACAGGTGAGGGATCAGCCTCAATGTGGACAGTATCCCGGGCAGCCACAGTCGTAGTCCGATCGGGGGATGCATGGGACGAGCTGGTCGCCCCCGACAAACCCCCATCCGGACCCCCACAGTGATGCCCATTGGCAACAGCCTCAAGCTGTGTGACCGAAGCCAACACTGCCCGAAGCTGGGAGCGAAGGGCTGCCAACTCAGCCTGCATCCGAACACAGCAGTTGCAGTCCCTATCCATGCTAAAAACTGTTGTGCAAAGAACGTCTGAACTAATCTATAGATAGCACAAACAACTCGACACAAATTTTAAACTGTTATTAAAATACAAGATTGCCTAGTAAATGCAGTAATGCTGCTACTTGCACACTGCCGACACACTGCTCGGCGGCGGAAGGAGACTACGTGATTTTACCCTATTCAGGTACTCAAACGCGATGCTACAACTCTCAAATACTATAATACGCCCGAAATTTATGAATTAAACAATGCAAGTACCAAAAACACGCAAAGAAATTAAGAATTAAACTATGTAACAAATATGTGAGCTAGGAGTATACGACTTTCTGCTGGCAGCTGTTTATCCAACGGCGGCAGGGAGCACAGTACCGTGTGCATTCTCTTTTACTGCTCAGACTTTCAGAAAAAAAAACGCTGTAATTTTACTGTGATGAATGATCAGGACTGTCTCTATGGACAGTGAGAAAATTTCAGCTTTTGACCAACATTGTATCAATAAGTGTGCGCATTTGATTTCTTTGTTATTGTAATTATGAAATTTTTTTTTCAGATCTGTATTGGCCACTGCCCAAAACAATTTGTAAATTTTTTTGTGGGGAGCATGGGGGGCTATGTAAGGGGGCTTTTTAGGTTTTTATATTGGTAACGCCACGTAGCGCTGTGTATGAAAATCACTGGCTGTGCTGTGTGCAGTCTGTAGCTGGGTGGCATTGTAATATTCGCTATTGTAGTGTTGGGCTGTTGGCTGTTAACAGCGCATAGCGTTGCGCAGTTGGAGGTGAGCCGCCAGCAGTGGTGAATGTGGGGAAGTGAGATGGCGGATTTTTGAGAGCGGATGATCTGGACGTGTGTCCATCAGAAACAGTACATTTGTAAGCATGGATGTCATGAACTGCTACATATATTATGATTTTTGAACACTATTAAGGTAAATACATTGCTTGTTCTCTATCAAAATCTTTCATTTCCTAACTATGACTATCAGTAGTTAGTGCCTTCAGTAGTTTGAATCTTTTATTTAGCTGGCAGTAGTGGCGCTCGCTGTATTGCAGTAGTTCGAGCAACGAAGATTTTTGTGAGGTAAGTGATTTGTGAAAGATATAGATTAATGTTAGCCAGGGCCATTCTTTTGTAGGGATTACTGACAGTCAGATTGCGTTGCGCTAAAAAATATTGTGTGTCAGTTTAAGCACAGTCATGTATAATTTTTCTAAGGGGACACTAATGCTTTATCCAGACATTTTAAGTTTGTTTTCCCAACTCATCCGCATTAAGTTAAATTCTTCTATGTTAAGAGCCAGCGACCATTCATCACCCAAACTAAAAACTTTTTCTTCGTCATCTTGTATCAACGTACAGTCACTTACGTCAGACACCTTCCTGCACACCACACCACACCACAGCATCTGCAGCGAACAACTGCAGATTTCTTCCCACCCTGTCTGCCAGGTGGTTTAAGGACATAGAACAGGTCTTATCACTTCCATGGGGCTAGGCAACATTTCAAGCAAATAACATTAATTGTTTTATTTCAATATCGCAGATTGACAATACTTAACTTTGGAATTACACTGGTGTCGCAAGCGATGGGCAACATGGAACATAAATCAGGGTCCTTGCTATATAAAATGCCCAAACAAGCAATGGATATGGATCACTAATATCTGTTCTCGTAGCACTCTCTGCTAGGCTGTGCTAATACTCTGAGAATCCTGTCCACTAATGTCCGAAGGAGGCTGGCAGGAGTAGCGCTTATATTCACTTCTTGTAAAGGCCTGGTTCTGCTACTGTATCATTTCCAAAATTGACACCAAGCGAGTCGGCGTTCACTTCTTTCCTACACATTGTCATCTTTCATTTTGTTACAGTCATCTTAAGCCCATATTCAGTGCAAAGTACACTGTCTCCAGCAGCGATTCTCAAACTTTTCGATATTGTAGATCACCTGTTTTTTGCTATGCTATCTGAAATTTTACAGTGTATTAAAAAATTTACTAATTAGAATTACCACTGGCAAGAAAAATATAAAGAACAATAATGCAATAAGTAATTTCTTCTAAAGATACATGAGAAAATACAGTACTGTACAGTACAGTAAGTACAGTAACTGAAAATCAATGTCTTTTAAGGAAATACACTTGATAAACAATGTTGTCAAATGTGGTGTCACAGATGTGAGGAATGAAATTCTTTGTGTTTTTACATAATTCCATTGAAATCTGGAATAAGTTTTGTCACCATCGGTCCGATTCCGCATTAAGACGATTTCACTGTAGGGTTTTAATATTAAAAAGACCAGAGAAAGTCTGCTCACAGAAGTACGTGGCAGGGCAAGGCATGAAATGTTGCAATATCTATTTAGACAACTCTTCATACTCACAGCGCACATGCAACCAAAAGCTACGAAGTTCATTTTCTTTGAAAACGTTTTTCCATGTAGTATAGCAGGATAGTTCCATTAGCTGTTCTTGTTCTGTCTCAGAGGGATTCACAACCTTATATGTCACGGATTTCTACATTAGTTAAAGGATTGTCAATCCAACAACTACCAGATTGTGGTACAGGGAAATATTCTCAAAAACTTGCAGCTAATGGTCTAAAGTGTCCTACAAGTGTTTAGTGCACTTTAGTAGAAAGTTTTTCGCTTCAATAATCAATTAAGTCCTTGAACACTGGAAATGAAGAATAGCTATTGTTTTACACTCGTACTGCCCAAAAGTGCGTTTTCTTAATCGTAACTTCAACTTTACTCTCAACCTGGAAGATATTACATTTCTTCCTTGCAAGCCTAAGTTACGTTAGTTGGGAAAGGAGAAAAGATACACCAAGTAGGGCCTTTTACACAAGCAATCAAAATCACACAATTTCTCTTGTTTGTCTAAAAGAAACATGCGGACTTCATCACGCAGCTCAAAGGAACGACGTAGTACTTTCCCTCTCGATAACCAGCGCATTTCAGTATGTAAAAAAGTACAGTGTGTTCACTACCCATTTCTTCACTTAAAACTGCGAAATGACAAGAATTTAGAGAACGTGACTGAATGAAATTAACAACTTTTGCAATTTCATCCAGAATGCGTTTCAAAATCTCAGGCATTTTTCTCACTGCTATAGCTGCTGCGTATGAAGCAGTGAGTACACTTCACATCTGGTGCTAAAGGTTTCACTCCAGCTATTAGACCTGTCTCCAAACCTGTACAAGTTCGTGCTCCGTCCGTAGTGATAGCTACACATTTAACTCACCTAATATCGTTGTTTATCACGAACTCATTAAGTGCAGAGAACACATCTTCTGCCTTTGAGGAATATCCGTACACAACAACAGCTCCTCACAAACTGCCTTTTTACATTCAAAACGGATGGAAACCAACAGATTTGCTTTTTCATCCATTTCTGTACTTTCATCAAGTTGTAAGGAATAAAAACCAGTTACCTTGAACTTTTGAAATTAATTTCTCTTTCAGTGTAAAGGATATTGTCAATTCTTCTTTTTAACTTCTTCATCGGAAAGGAGAACTGAGTTTACTTCCTTACGAACTGCATCACTTATCATTATTACACAGGTAACGTACACAGCTGGTAGGTTTAAAGTTTTTTCGCAGCTGTGTGGAATTTCTTAGATTTACCAATTACCAATGATACATGATATGACTCTGAAGTAACTTTCGCGTTAGTATTATCAAACACTGCAGTCTTTGACATTACAATTTTACTGCGTTTCATCTCCAAGCAAGTAAGAAAATACACTACTTGCCATTAAAATTGCTACACCAAGAAAAAACGCAGATGTTAACGGGTATTCATTGGACAAATATATTATACTAGAACTGACATGTGATTGCATTTTCACGCAATTTGGGTGCATAGATCTTGAGAAATCAGTACCCAGGACAAACACCTCTGCCCGTAATAACGGCCTTGATACGCCTGGGCATTGAGTCAAACACAGCTTGGATGGCGTGTACAGCTGCCCATGCAGCTTCCATACGATACCACAGTCCATCAAGAGTAGTGACTGGCGTATTGTGACGAGCCAGTTGCTCGGCCACCATTGACCACACCTTTTCAATTGGTGAGAGATTTGGAGAATGTGCTGGCCAGGGCAGCAGTCGAACATTCTCTGTGTCCAGAAAGGCCCGTACAGGACCTGCAAAATGCGTTGTGCGTTATCCTGCTGAAATGTTGGATTTCGCAGGGATCGAATGAAGGGTAGAGCCACGAGTCGTAACACATCTGAAATGTAACGTCAACTGTTCGAAGTGCCGTCAATGCGAACAAAATGTGACTGAGACGTGTAACCAATGGTACCCCATACCATCACGCCGGGTGATACGCCAGTATGGCGATGACAAATACACGCTTCCAATGTGTGTTCACCGCGATGTCGCCAAACACGGATGCGATCATCATGATGCTGTAAACAGAACCTGGATTCATCCGAAAAAATGACGTTTTGCCATTCGTGCACCCAGGTTCGTCGTTAAGTACACGATCGCAGGCGCTCCTGTCTGTGGTGCACCGTCGAGGGTAACCGCAGCCATGGTCTCCGAGCTGATAGTCCATGCAGCTGCAAACGTCGTCGAACTGTTCGTGCAGATGGTTGTTGTCATGCAAACGTCCCTAATTGTTGACTCAGGGATTGAGACGTGACTGCACGATCCGCAACAGCCATGCGCATAAGATGCCTGTTATCTCGACTGCTAGTGTTACGAGGCCGTTGGGATCCAGCATGGCGTTCCGTATTACCCTCCCGAACCCACCGATTCCATATTCTGCTAACAGTCATTGGATCTCGACCAGCGCGAGCAGCAATGTCGTGATACGATAAACCGCAATCGCGATAGGCTACAATCCGACTTTGATAAAAGTCGTAAACGTGATGGTACGCATTTCTCCTTCTTACACGAGGCATCACAACAACGTTTCACCAGACAACGCCGGTCAACTGCTGTTTGTGTATGAGAAACTGGTTGGAAACTTTCCTCATGTCAGCACGTTGTAGGTGTCGCCACCGGCGCCAACCTTGTGTGAATGCTCTGAAAGCTAATCATTTGGATATCACAGCATCTTCTCCCTGCCGGTTAAATTTTGCGTCTGTAGCACGTCATCTTCGTGGTGTATCAATTTGAATGGCCAGTAGCGTAAGTGTACTTACCAACGTGTTCCTCATGTTTCTTCTCCAAATGTCTTCGAAGATTAAAGGTTTCGTGCTTCCGTTACTCAGTACTTCATAACACAAGACACACTGAATCTGCATGGTGTTATTACTGCCTATGTATGTAAACCCATAACGAAATTAGACATCAGAGTACATACATAGTTTTCTCTTCTTTCCTTCACGTTAACTTGCAGTAGCTTGCGAACATGAAGGCTCACTTTCTGAAGCATGGTCCGACTTAACATCACCAATAGTCTTTCGTTTCAGTGCAGATGATGGCCACATATATATCAATTGTGAACATAACAAATAACGAACGTCGAGTAGCTCAGGCGACGAATGGCTCATGATAAATCATTGTGTATACATCTGCTGTTTATCCCTCTCCACTCATGAACACATGTCGTCTATGAGTGTCTCTAACACCGATTTTCTCCAGAAAACTTTTATCCCTCATATATTCCTTGATGAAATGTTGAAGCGAAAAAACATGAATTAACGTCAATGGTTGAGGCTGGAGCTATGTGTGGTAAAATCTCACTAGAGTTAAATTGACATAGAAAGTGGGCGTGATAAAGCTTATTAGTGTATGTAGCTTCAAAAAACACTAGGAATTAAAACTGTAAAGTGGCGATAAAAATTTGAAAAAGTGTGGGGCAATTAAACCGTGTTTTTTCTTATCTAATCACGTGATCTTGCTACTGAGGAAAAGAGAACAATATCGAATTCAGTTTCTCTTTGTTGCTTAACAATACAAAATCCCAATTTTTATTGCTTTCTTGTTTTTAATTAATCACTGATGAAAAATGAAAGCAGAAAATTTTTGCTTCAACAGTAATAAGACCGCTGTGCAATATTATTATTTCAGAGTTGTTTTGTGTGTATGTCATTTTGATATTTTTAATCTGTTTACAAAGTGATAGAACCAACGCAAAGTTCTTATTCCTCTGTTGCGATTCACCTTCCAAGAAAATTTTGCTTTATCTACAACGAATTTGAGTCAAGAGTTACTCGCAGTAGTGGTTTTAGGAACATATTTTGGGAGGGATCTCTCTTCGATTTTTTTAAAAAATCCCAGAATTTCCAGACTTCCGGAATTGGGGGAGGGGCGGAGGCTTGATGTATTTAAGCACAAGAATGACTAGCAAGTATTTTTTTTTTTTTTTAAAAAAAGAAAGCATGCTGAACACTTGAATTTTGTTACTGGTGGGAGCTTTCCGCCACTGGAAGATGAAATCCCTGAAAATTCGAGGCGTTGTGCAGATAATGTTCAACTGATTTTGAAAAAGTGTCCTAAAAAAGAAGGGATTCCTCTCACTTGTTGAAGTTCTGTATTACGGTTGACCGGCTTCAGGGCTGAAATCTAATAAAGTAGCAAAATATTTAAACTTACAAAGGCAGGTATAATTTAAAACTGCTTTCTTTTTAGTAAATGAAAAAAAATACATCTTTCATAACAGCTGTGAGCTCCCTTTTATCAAAACACGTTTGAATTTTTGGGCGTCGCGGACCGCCTGGCTAGGTCGTGTGGACCCATGGGGACCCGCAGGCCCCACTATGAGAAACACTGGTCTACAGAATTATGTTTGCACTCAACGTAACTGGTGATATCTGAACCTTTTCAGAACACCTTTTCTTTGTGCCAAAAGATAGGTAAGTATTACACAACAGTAATTAATTTCTCACACTTAGCAAGTATAAATGAGTGGAACGAATTTGGAAAATTATAAATCTATGTTATGTTTGTTCTCTGTAGACTCCCATGTGCAGAGATGGTTTCCCGATTTTAAAATGATCTGAGGAACATGTGGAAACGAAAGAAGGCTGGAACTGGTTCTGTGTTGTAAGGGCGGTGTGGGAGTCTCAGGTGTGAGAAATGCTGAATTGCATGGAGAAACTATATGCAATTTCTTTTAGTACTCGTTCTTACAGTCAAGGTTATCTATGTTTAAAGTTGTTGCGTTGTTGAAATTGTCATTTAGCAAACAGAACGAGTATGAATGTCGAACTAGAAGAACACAGAATTGAGTTGATGTTTCCTGCAGCAAACTATTCCTGCAGTCGCTTTGTCGCCGAAGATAAGTAGTACATTTTTAACATAGAAGAAAACTCCGAAAATTGTCAAACCAACTCCGTAATTTTAGCATAGCAACAGAAAAAAGTGAACGAGTAAATAGAACCTGTCTACACTATGCTACATACCATCACAAATGGCTCTAGGAGATTAACTTATATACGAGGGCTATTCGGAAAGTCAGGCCTGATCTGTCGTAAAATGGAAACCACGGTGGAGATAAAAATGAGACACTTACGATAGGAGTGCTAGAGACAATGACCAAGAAATCTGTGCAAAGCTTTACACTGGCGTTTCCATTTCGTGACCTACTGGACCTAACTTTCCGAACAGCCTTCGTATTATTTGCGTTAATTCCAGAAAAATGTACATCTACACTGCACAACACAATAATTTTCTAGGATTGCAACGCAGTAGTTCTAAATGTGACTCTAACCTTCCAGTGTAATAGTCCAAAAGCGTGGCGCCCTGCGACGTCACCATAGGGCTAGGAGACGCTTCGATCAGCAAGGTGTCGACACTCGTTGGAAAAAAGGACGGAACTCAGAAGTTCGTGGGTTAATGATGTCACGTTGGCATCAAATTTCACTAAAATTCTACCCAACGCCACTGTCTAAGTCTCCACGATCGGAAGGTTGTCAACCGCCCCCCTCCCCCCACCATCACCACCCACACCTTTCCCTTACTCTGCCCTCACGCCTTCTCATGTCGCTTCTATGTAGTCACCGGTGAATGTACGTCTGTGCATATAAGCCGGTGGCAGCTGAGAGTTTTGTCAAACTGGAAGGTCTTTAGGGATCCTATGCCGTATTAATCACGCATGCGTTGACGTCCACTCTCCCACAGTGGGTTGAAAAACTTAAACACCCTTTACTGCTTCAGATCGCTTTCAGATTCCTTCTAATGCATTTTAACGGTCCCTGGTGGTTCCATTCTTTATGCCAGAACGAAAATTACAGTCACGCTACATTCCATAGGAATCAGATCAGGTTCAATGGGTTTGCAGCCCCACGATGTCCTTAGAGAAGCGTTGAATCGTGCAGTGGTTATCAGCAGTGTCTAAGGTTGTTAATAACGTCCTTCCGCTGCACATCTGAGTGCCAGCTGTTGTTTTCGACCGCCCCAAGAGAAGAGGTGGTCTCATTGATGCCTTCTGTGGGCTCTCTGCAGGTCCTTTTCGTGTCGATTCTGAGTAGGAGTGTATCTGAAAAGTTTTCCTCGGCCACTCATTAGATAACCGCTTAAATTAGCCGCTGGGCGTCGAGTTTCCGTTCTCTGTTCAAATGGTTCAAATGGCTCTGAGCACTATGGGACTCAACTGCTGTGGTCATAAGTCCCTTAGAACTTAGAACTACTTAAACCTAACTAACCTAAGGACAGCACACAACACCCAGCCATCACGAGGCAGAGAAAATCCGTGACCCCGCCGGGAATCGAACCCGGGCGTGGGAAGCAAGAACGCTACCGCACGACCACGAGATGCGGGCCGTTCTCTGTCGTAGATGCATTAAGAAATGGGACTACACGCGGTTATCTGGGGCTATGACGGCCTCCCCATCGTGTGACACGTCCACGGTGGCGTTGAGCGGAACTGTGGTGAAATTTGGTGCCAGTGTGACATCATTAACCCACTTTACACCTCACATAAACTTCAGAGTGCTGGCGTGTGTCGACAACTTGTCGTCAGAAGCGTAGCCGAGTCCGAGGGTGACGTCGCAGGGCGCTACACTTCTGTGCTATTTCAGAGCAACGTCGTAGGCACCTTCGAACCAAATTTCAAACCCCAGCGTCGCAATGGGAGAAAATGATTTTGCTTTAATAAAAGTGAACCTTTAGTTTTGGTGCCCAGTGCAGATTGTAAAATATTGAGGTAACTTGGAAAGCCGTTCAATAGCTCATAAGTGAACTGCTGTGGTTAGAGTTTGGATAGGTAAATTGCGTGCATAACAATGTAAATTGACCAAAAGTGAACATGCAAAACCATTTCTAAGATTACAGCAATAGTGAACGTGTTTCAGCAACTCGACTTGTAGTTGGTCACGGTGCGCTGGTGATATAAATCCCAAACTGTAGCTGTCAGAGTAAAATGTCCAACATTCTGTAGACTCAAGTACAGCGTCTCTGCAACTTCTATCAGTGTCACACTCACCTTCTTTACTGCAAACTTCTTGCACCTAAAGGGATGGGCAATAGTCATATTTTTTCTAACTAAGATGTGAAATCTCATGTATTATGATGGATGAGTTTATGCAGACAAAAACATTATCCTATATGTTAACGTCTGCAGGACATCAGTTACGTTAAGACCGTTAAATAATAAATAAGTGACAAAGGCAATCTATACGAGAAGTAACGTTTCATACAACTTAATCCAAATGGCTTATAAAATCATTGGAAAGATTAATATAAGCCTTCTTGGTGTAAAGTAACATTTGTCACATGAAATACGGGTACATACTTACGTGAACAATGCACATGACGAAGCACTTATTTACAGATTGGAAGTTATACACGCTGATTGTCATATTTTGCATTTTCGTTCAATGAAGGATGAAGTGCGCCCGTCGGACGCGTCAGATGTGGAGGCCTCGGAAGAGGTTGTCAACATATCGTTGGATGAGTATGTACCGGAGGTTACGTGCTGCTCGCCCGCGGCGTTGGATACGCCGACGGACGAATCTAACTAGGCCCATCTTTGGTCGTATGTGTACGTGGCGCACGGAATTCATCCAAAAGGACGGTACGCTTTGAGTATGGTAAAATGGTCACTCTTGAGAAGCATGATGAGAAAGCCAAGAATTTTGCAACACTTCAGCATTATGATATTACTGATGAATTTGTTTTTTAGTAACATATATGGGTCAGTAATTATTAATAAAATTGTAGCATATGTGTATAGGGTTAAAGTTAGGATAGAACGGCTAACACTTGATGATAAGGCTAACAAGAAGATATTTGAAGACCAAGGCGCATTGGAGAAAGTTCGTATAGCATGTAGTAATAAAATGGGAGCTTTTGATTTAAATCCGCAGAAGGCATCAGGTGTACCTTGGCGTAAATGTACTAGAAGGAATAGATTTAAGTTTGTAACGCATTCTAAGCCAGAGCAAAGTGCTGATATAAGTAAAGTTAAGTCGTGGACAGAGCTTTAAAAAGAGTGTAAAGTTAAAAATAGGTTGTTTCAAGGAACCAATCCTTTCTATATTGGTCTACAGATTGCTGGCGATGAACCGGAACAGACAGATAATGTTCAGAGTGAAGTTAAATATGTCACATTTATTGTAAGAAATAGTGTATATGACTTTTGTAAAAGGAAAGGTAATTTAACATTCTGAATAGAAGTATTTGTTTCAGCTAATGCCTGCGTTGGAGTTTTTTTATGCCAACTGGGGCCATATTCGTAATTTTCCGGACGGCCTACGCCTGGCTTTCCTTGTTCCTAATAGTCAACAAATGATTGATGAACTCGCTATTAGCTTTTATGGCAACAAGATTAATTTTTCTGCAGCTGTTCTAGTGCTGGAAGAATTGTGGTATTATAAGCCTAATTTGGAACAATTGGTGCGTCAGTTTAAGGACGCTTACAGAGAATATGTATTTATGCCAAACGGTATAAGGTGTGCAAACAGGTACTTTGATTTCAGGCAAGGCCGGTACAGGCCATTGTGGTACAATTATTAGAACCTCAATAAAATAACCTCAAAAGTCATACCTCAGACGCACAGCCGAAGGCCATCCTAGAAAATGGCCTCACGTGTAGTGAGGTCTCCTGATCAGAGTAGAAAAAAATATAGGCTTGTACACAAGTTATCAAAAGAGAAGCGACATTGACATTGTAAATGTTCTAATGAATTTGACTGCATAACTCGTTGGATTAAGTGACTAAAGTCAGATACTGTAGCAAGCGCTGTGCCTACTGATTTCAAAAAGAAATTAACATTTTGTAGCAGCACGCGGAACACTAGTCCACTTCCACAGTTCACAGCAGTTTCGCGACATGAGTTAGTGGAAATTAGATCATCAGGTGCACGTGCCTCACAAGTGATTATCTAAATAACTTTCCAAATATGTAGTGCCTTAGAAGGAGTAACCCCAAAAAATTTAAGCCATCTCACCAAACAGCCGCCCAGCGAATTTCGCATTTTACATGAGTCACCCGTCCATTCACCACCACACAACCCAGAGGAGTATCTTTGGCAAGATACGTTTCAGGATACTTTGTGGCTAACCACTAATTGTCTCTGACTCCAAGAAGCATATCGCCATTTTTCCACAAGACTCACAGAGATGAACTTACCCTGCATATATAATCATCTCTGCAGTCGCACTGCCATAATTATTTTATGATATAATAGAAATACGGAGAAAATTAAATCAGGCATTGTAAGTGGTGAAAGATCAGCCAACTTTCATTATCCTCTTCCCATTGAATAGTAGATCTGGCATAGTCTTTGAAGAGAGAATTCTACACTGATTACAATACAACCTAAAAGAAAAAAATCACAAAGTTACATGGAGATTGAAGATGTAAGAAAAATGACAATACAAACATAAAAATTGTAATGTGTTCTCTTGGCTGATTCTGAAGACTTAATAGTTTGCAATAATGAGCCATGTATTCAAAGTACAAAAAAAATAAAATAAAAGTAATAAAAGCATGTGTAATACAATAAATTACGAGAAAGAGCAAGACAGTTACATATCACCTAATGGTCAGAATCATACTTCCACTGTGAGCACGTAGACCACAACTGTTAAGCATAATGATGAGAAATTACACGCTAACGCTTTACGCTTTAACTTACAAAAATCTGCCAAATGGATGAAAAAGTTCGCCGCACATAAATCATGAAAATATGCTGCTGAGCACATTCCTCAAATGATAATGTCAAAGCTAGTTACAATTGTCGTTGTGGCATTAGCTCAAAAAAATGTTAGTGAAATTATGTACTTTGAAAATAGTAGGTTGAGTTGATACAAAATAATACAGAACAGAAATAAACAGAAAATGACCTTATTTAGCATCATAACAATCAGATAACTGGTTGTCAATGTCATAACATCGACATCTTATGTAGATAAAAAGACTATAACAAAAATGAAATAGTATTTGTTTCAAATGCTCATGTCAGTAACACAATAAATGAACACACCTAAAATTAATTGACTTCATCTATTAAGTTACAACAACAGGAAAAGTTTCAATGGTGGAATAATGCTGTCACAAGCCAACTGTCCTAACTTACGCTAAGTCGAAGTCCTCTGCTTGCAGAAATTTATGCTTTTTCCTAATAGTTTGGGTACAAAGAAATCGCTCCTCGTTATTCTTCATTAATAACAACAGATAAATACCTTTTTCTACTTTGGAGCGAATGATGATGATTATTGACAATGTACTTTTTGTTTGGCATTTGCGCTATGACACACATTGTACATTGTGGATGGCACACTGTGCTTGCGACCTTTTAAAATACAAACTTCTATTTTCGTAAGAATTATGAATGGCAGTCAATTACAATTTAGTAACGAACAATGCGTACAATATGAAAGTTACAAAAAACGCAAATCGAAAATCCACAAAACGTGGTCGCGAAGATAAAATAATTCAACAAGTGACACATTGACTGACAACATAGTATAACAATATGTCTCTTAAATTATTTAAGAGACCCATAAGGGCTTAAAGCACAGACACAGATATTTGTGAAAATTAGATTTATAGGCAAACCACCGGGCTCATACATACGAAATTTTTTTTAACCAAGTCTCAACATCCTTTACTTTCTATGAAAAATAATGTACTCACTTTATGTCACGAAATTTTAATTAGTATTTAGGCTTATTATTATTCTTATTGATGTTACTTCACAAAAGTTTTGTATATATGACAGTGATCAGAACGCAAAAACACAGACTAAAGGCAACACGCATCACAATTCTGAACTATCCAACACTTCATGGTTCTCGTTATCATCATTTTCATTAAGCAAATTCTTTGGTGTGACGTTAAGATAAAACTGTCCGTCCATTTCAGGCATGAAACCTAGTGGTTTTGTTAAATTTTTGTGATGCAGGGTTGATATTTGCCTTCCACCTACCTATTTGGGCACTGTATTCTGCAAGGCATCTATAAACTGTGTGGATATGAAAAATTGTCGTCTCCCTCGATATGACTTTCAGGAAATGGTGACCTCCCACGGCGGCATTGAAAAATATATCAGTTTAAACAACAGTACCTCCCAATCTGTTGAAAGCTTCATCATTGTAAAATTTCTGAACTGTATGTTACCATCTACATCAACGTTTGGTTTGGTAATGAAGTTGTTAAGACTCTTAGTGGTTTTGAAATTCTCAGTGTCCGTTTCAGACTACAAAAGGTTTGGACAACCTTGCTTTCTGTATAATTTGACACAAAACCACCAGGTGAGAAAATTTAAACACTTCTCCTCTTACTTTTTCCGATTTGATGGAATTCAGCATTACATAACAGAAAAGTGTGCCTGGGAACAAAATAATGCTTTCTGCTTTGGGTCTCTGTGGAAGTGAATATCAGAGAAATGAGTGAGACAGCTTTTTGTGAATGTTCATACATGTATTGTGGGCCTATAACATGGACGAAGCTGGTTCACCGTAAGGTCAACAGATGTCAGGAGCATGTATCAATGCAAAAATCTGAAAATTCATGACAGTGTGCTTTAGGCTCTTGTGATTTTAAGCATCTCATTTAAGTCCCCTCAATCCACATTTACTGAATATATTCCTATAGATAATATGATCCTGAATTGATATTTATAACCATTCATCATTCTTTTCGTATTAGTGATATTCCACATCATTCTACACAACAAATACTACACCCTACATACTCTTTATCTTATGTCTGATGGTTAGTGTTGCTGCCTCTGGATCGTTGGGTCCCTGGTTCGATTCCCGCCGGGCCGGGGATTATCTCCATCCGTGAACTGGGTGTTAGGGTTGTCCTCCTAGTTTCATCATCATTCGTGGAAAGTGGCAATCCTGGACAATGAAAAGATTAGGAATTTATACGGATGCTGATAACCACGCAGTTGAGCGCCCCACAAACCAGATATCATCGTCACCATCATCATCATCATCATATCATCATCAACCTGTGGTCGTTTCTTTCACTATAAATATTGCTTCCTGTAGCAACATACAGATTATAATCAAATGCGACACAGTGTAATTAAAAATATTTAAGGTACTGATGAAATTCGAGTCGTAATGCCACAACATGGAAGCGATGCAAATAAATATTCGAAGGAGATGAGCACACCTTCTCGATTGTGGGTGCTTGTGTATCCGATAGGGAGCCCCCTTCTTTCTAAGAAAAACCTCTCCAGAGAAGCCTAAGAAAGGAAGTGTGACCATTGAAGAACGTCATCAGAGTCTCGAAAGGTGGTGAAGTGCAGTTACATCCATTATAAATACGTGTCCCAACCCTCTTTGGGGCCACTAAAAGGCGGAAGCACGAGTGAGCGGCTCTCTGCCTTGGATTTAACCACTGCCTTATGCAAGGTGAGTAACATTAATCTTTTAAAAACTGGGTTTTTAGACGGAGCAACTTAATTTGCTGATGCTGTTGTTGAAAACGCTACTGGAACTGTTGTTGCTGCTGTTGAAACTGCTATTGGAACAACAGGTGCAACTGCTGCTACAGGAGCAGCTGCTTTGTGTTCACGGCACAATACCAATCTTGCAAGACTCTGCTAATAGTAAGTGCCAACGAGGTAGATATCAGGTAATGACTCAAGTAACCTACAGGGACTGGATTACTGGCCTGGATTTCTCACCTGTGTATCACCGACTGTGGATGTAAGACAACACTGGAGAACGGACAACTTGAGAGGGCACGAGAAATAAAAGAATCCAGCGAATAATCCAAAGAGAGTAATCAAGACACAACAAAGTGAGAAAACAATAAATGTGCGTTACGGCTATTGACAAGAGAGTTAGGAGGAAATAGCACTGGAAGCAAAGGTGGTGCGCGACTAGCTTTATACACTGAAGCGCCAAAAAAACTGGTATAGGCATGCGTATTCAAATACAGAAATATGTAAACAGGTAGAATACGGCGCTGCGGTCGGTAACGCCTACGTAAGACAACAAGTGTCTGGCGCAGTTGTTAGATTGGTTACTGCTGCTACAATGTCAGTTTATCAAGATTTAATTGAGTCTGAACGTGGTGTTCTAGACGGCACACGAGCGATGGGACACGGTATCGCTGAGGTAGCGATGAAGTGGGGATTTTCCTGTGCGACCATTCCACGAGTGTAGCGTGAATATCAGGAATCCGGAATACATCAAATCTCCGACAACGCTGCGACCGGAAAAAGATCCTGCAAGAACGGGACCAACGACGACTGAAGAGAATTGCTCAGCGTGACAACCCTTTCGCAACTCTTCCGCAAATAGTTGCGTATTTCAGTGCTAGACCATCAACAGTTGTCAGCATTCGAAACATTCTACGAGACTTCATCGATATGGGTTTTGGGAGCCGAACGCCCACTCGTGTACTCTTGATGACTGACTGACTCGCTTGGGCCGGCCAACACCGGCTATTGACTGTTGATGACTGGAAACATGTTGCCTGGTCGGACGAGTCTCGTTTCAAATTGTATCGAACGGATGAGCGTGTAAGGGTATGGAGACAACTTCATGAATCCATGAACCCTGAATGTCAGCAGGGGATTGTTAAAGCTGCTGGAGTCTCTGTGATGGTGTGGGTCGTGTGCAGTTGGAGTGATATGGGACCCCTCATTCGTCTAGATACGACTCTGACAGGTGACACGTTCGTAAGCATCCTGTTTGATCAGCTGCATCCACTCATGTCCACTGCGCACTGCGATGGACTTGGGCAATTCCAGCAGGATAATGCAACACCCCACATGTCCAGAATTACTACAGAGTGGCTCCAGGAACACTCCTCTGAGTTTAAACACTTCCACTGGCCACCAAACTTCCCAGACATTAACATTATTGAGCACATCTGGGATGCCTTGCAACGCGCTGTTCAGAAGAGTCACCACCCCCTCGTCCTCTTACAGATTCATGGACAGCCCTGCAGGATTCATGGTGTCAGTCCTCCAGCACTACGTCAGACGTTAGTCGAGTCCATGCCACGTCGTGTTCCGGCACTTCTGCGTGCTGATGTAGGCGCTTCACGATATTAGGCAGGTGTACCAGTCTCTTTGGATCTTCCGTGTTCTACGACTGTGGGCCATAACTTGGCGGGGCTGTGCGGCACAGCAATCCCAGGGGTGCAAATCGCTGATACTGACACTAGAAAATGTAACAGTACCTGGAAGTGGATATGCAGAACACAGCATGCTATGGAAGTGAATCGTAGATAATGAGAAAGCCAGCAACGAAGACAACTGAAATATACAATACATGTAATGTATTGGGAGGGTAAGAAATAAATAACAAAGATAACAAGAAATGCAAATCTCGGTGAAAAATTCTTGCGTGTAAATGTAAAATAGTTGTAGGACGACTATCAGAAAACTTTTGAATATTAAATTGTCGAAATTAGAAGCGAAGCCTGAATATCCGGGATCAGTGAAAGGCTGAGATGTACAGACAAACTGTAGAAGATACTGACAGCAGTAAGATGAGAAGAAGAAAGCACAAGACAGAAAGAGGTGTATGATGGTATCAAACAACTAGAGGACTGAAAATGTTTAAGAAAAGCTGAACATATACTGGTTATGCGCCTCTTTAGTAAGAGAGGTACAATGCTTTGCAGGTTCATCTATCAGCTGTAACAGCATCCACTTCTGACAATAGTGTGCGAGTATACACTGATGGTGACTGTGCCTGATATACACTGATGAGCCAGAACGTTATGACCACCTGCTTAATGGATTGTTTGTCCGTCTTTGGAACGAAAAACATCACTGATTCTGTGTATCAGGGATCCAACAGTTTGTTGGTAGGTTTTTGGAAGTAGGTCTATGTGGCATTAGATATCTACGCGCCAGTCATGTAATACGCGCAAATAACGGACCACTGATTTGCGCATCTGGTGATGGCGCCCGATAGCGATGCGAAAGAGTTCCGTAGGATTTACATCAGGCGATTTTGGTCGCCGAAACGACGTGAGTTCACTATAATGCTCGTCAAATCACTATAGCACATGTCTGACTCCGACAAACAGACAATTATACTGCTGAAAGATGGCATCGCCGTCGGGAAAGACATCAAGCATGAAGGGACGCAGGTGATTCGCAGCTGTCAGCGTGTCTTCGATTACTACCACATGCCCCAAGCAAGCGCAGTATAATGTCTCCCATAGGATAATACTGCTCCCACCAGTCTGCATCTGTGGCGCACTGCACATTTCGAGCCGCCGTTCACCTCGATGACGGCGTTTGTAGAGACGACCATAGACCTAGTGTTGCAAAGATATGATTCACCCGAAGAACCGACACTTTTCCATTGATCGACGGTCGATTCCCGATGATCCCGTCCCGACTGCAGTCTTAACTGACGATGTCGTTGGGTCAATATGTGAACACACAGGGATTGTCGGCTGTGAAGCTCCATGTTCAAAATGTCCGATGAACGGTGTGTTCCGAAATGCTTGTGTGTGCACCTGCATTGTGCTCTTTCGGCAGAGACGCCACAAATAACCATTTATCCTACTTTACAGAGCCGACAAACCTCGGAACCCCACGTTCTCTGAGGAGTCGTGGACGTCCAACCATTTAGCGACTAGTGGTAGTTATTTTGAAAGTTGAAATTTGAGGTAATGTCATATGGGACCAAACTACTGAGGTCATCGGTCCCTAAGCTTACACACTACTTAATCTAACTTTAACTAACTTACGCTAAGGATAACACACACGCCCATGCCCGAGGGAGGACTCGAACATCCGACGGGGGGAGCCGCGACGACCGTGACAAGACGCCCTAGACCGAGTGGGGTCCGTGAACTTTTGTCCCGCTTCGCCATTTTCGAGGTACTCATTCACAGGCTCTGCGTAACAATAAGCCTGTCTTTTGTCATAGTCACTTACCTCAATGGATTTTGCCGTTTGCAACCCATATCTTCGCCAGGATGATCCCCCGGCGTGTCTGCTCCGTTTACATACTTTTGTTAGCGCGTCACGTGCCACCAACACCACCAGGCGGCATCCAACGTCACAGGGGGCAGTGGTAAAAATGTTTTCGCTTCTCAGTGTAAGTTTTCTAACAGTCATGAGAATGCAGGATCATCATGAATCGCGTTTCATTAGTATCTGAAGTTTAAATTTCTTGTTACCTCATTTTGGTCGTCAGCAGAATAAGTAACGCAGATTCCTCATGGACTGTGGGTCACGATTCGGCAGTGTCCTTACCTGAAGTCTTTCTCTCTGTTCCTGTTGATGACTATTGCACAGCGTTTCTTCTGATATTGAGTTTTCCTTCTCCTCCTCCTAACACTAGCACTGCTTGATATTTTACTGAAAGGTGGAGCACATAGTATTAACATAGTATTATAACACAATAGGATGTATAGACGTAGCTCTCCTCACGTCTATGAGTGCAACATCACGCCCAATAAAACCAGCATACAATTGTAAACAATATTTTATATAACATTCTCAGAAACTTTTATTTCACTGTAATTATTTCTCAAAAGAATTTACAATGGTAGTAGCACAAGAATCCGCCAGCAACGAACAAGATGGGCCTTTGCGAATGCAGGACGAGGCTGGCAGCTCGCAGATAAAAGAGCGCGGTATGTCACAACGGACGTTTCTGATCTCCCTCGTGATCCACCACATCGCACCGCACTCTCCAGACCTTCGGACTTGTCCCAATGGACGTAGCTGGTAAAGTTGAGAGGTTCACCTGACGCACAGAAGAAAGAGCAGCAGATCAAGTACTCAGAAGGTGGTGGTGAGCAGAAGTGGCTCTGATACTCACTGATGAGCAAAACATTATGACCACTGCCCACCGCGCGACTGAGTGCAGTCTGATGACCTTGTGGCACGTTTCGTGGAAGCAAAGTATGTAAGCAGAGCAGAGTAGAATACGGAGTCATTCTAGCGACCATGTGGGCCGCAAAAGAGGAAATTCTCTGACATAAGCGACTCTGACAAAGCGAAGATTGCTGTGGTCCAGCGCCTGGGTACGTACATGGTGTTTATAAACCAATTATACAAAAGTAGCCTTCAACTGTGAGAAGGGTAATAAATTCACAGAAATGTTTGTTACAGCACTGATATTAGTACATTTTGATGTTTTGTTCCTGCCTAAAACTGTTAGTTTCTGTTGTTACCGTTAAGTGACATGCACAAACGAGTTATTCCAACAGTCATCACGGAGTCATATAAGGTTACAGAGAGTGCACAGTGTTGTTTACGGTTTCATAAATCCAAATCCGATACTACAGTTCGGAGAGACTTTACGACTAAATATCGCAGGCCACTATCTCAAAGACGAACTGTTATTAACTCGTATAGATATTTCACCGCAACTGGCTGTGTGTCACATAGGACGCCGTATTAGGGTCAGCCATCAGTCGCTGACATAGCAACCGAACGAGTTCGGTAGTCTTACCCTCCACACGATAATACTAGGCATATTCAATTCTTACCTGGCATATCTCGTTGATTTACCTGGTCAACGAATGTAAGACTGCCGAACTTGTTCAATCGCTGGCTGACCGTGATCCGGCGTCCTATGTGATACATAGCCAGTTTTAGTGAAACGGCCATGCCAGTTATTAAAAGTTTGTCTTTGAGGTGGTGCCTTCCGATATTTAGTCCTGAATTGTCTCTGAACTGTAGTAGCGGATCTGGTTTCATGAAACCATAAACAACCCTGTGTAAGCTCTACACCCTTGTACGACTCCATGATAACTGTTGGAATAACTCATTCGCACATGCCACCTAGCGAGAACGCAGGGAACTAACTGTGTTAGGTGGGAATAAAACTTGAAGATATACTGCATTCAATGCTGTGTCAAACATTTCTGTAAGTTATTTACCTTTTTCACAATGAGAGATTACTTTTACATGACTAATTTATGAACACTCTGTATAAGTCGCAAACGACGAAGCTTGTCAGCTTTTCGCGTTCTACTGTTGCGGGCATCCGAAGGAAGTGAAGGATGGTGATAACACGAGAGCCAAGAAGGTCTTGGACGTCCATGAACCATCATAGAACTTAAAGGTCGGAGACAGAACCCCTCTGCAAATCAAGATAGGGAGCTACCTATGGCAGTCCTGATGCAAAGTACACTGCTGGTACAGGTACGAGTGCTTCGTATCACACGGTTCAGCGCACAACGTTCTACATGGGCATCGAGGCAGTCGACCTCTAAATGTACCCATGGAGACCCTCACGACATTATCTGATACCTAAGCACATCATCAGGACTGGACTGTCGACCAATGGAAACGTATCGCCTAATCAGGCGGATCACGTTTCCTGTTACCACACGTCGACTGTCATGTCTGGATATGCTGTCATCCACGCAAACAGCTGCTCGAAACACTCACCACGCTAAGTATGCAGGCCGGCAGGGTTGGTATCATGCTCCTGGGGAGAGGACATTGATGCTGTCTGCATGACACCTGTGGCAGTATTCTAAGGCACCATGACAGCTTCAGACTACGTTAATATTATTTCGAATCACCGGCATTCCTTCATGACTGATGGCGATGGCATCTTCCATTAAGGTGTTTGGCTGTGGCACAAGGCCATAATCATGAAACAGAAGTTTGAGGAGCATGATAGCGAACTAAAGGTGACGTACTGGCCACCACATTCGCCTAATTTGAACTTATCTGACGCTATGAGACAGCAGCTGAGTGTCCTCAAGCCACCAAATCCAAATGTATGAGAAGTATGAGAACTGCGTGACCTCTGCGTAGACATGTTGTGCCGCATACATCCGGAAACCTACTAAGGATTTGTCGAATTCATACCAGGCAGGGTGGACCACCACTGTATTTAGGAAATGGTCATAATGTTTTAACTCATCGAAGTAAAAACCCACGACTGAATGTTTCACGCGTATAATATTTTCAGAGGATCTACACTCCTGGAAATGGAAAAAAGAACACATTGACACCGGTGTGTCAGACCCACCATACTTGCTCCGGACACTGCGAGAGGGCTGTATAAGCAATGATCACACGCACGGCACAGCGGACACACCAGCAACCGCGGTGTTGGCCGTCGAATGGCCATAGCTGCGCAGCATTTGTGCACCGCCGCCGTCAGTGTCAGCCAGTTTGCCGTGGCATACGGAGCTCCATCGCAGTCTTTAACACTGGTAGCATGCCGCGACAGCGTGGACGTGAACCGTATGTGCAGTTGACGGACTTTGAGCGAGGGCGTATAGTGGGCATGCGGGAGGCCGGGTGGACGTACCGCCGAATTGCTCAACACGTGGGGCGTGAGGTCTCCACAGTACATCGATGTTGTCGCCAGTGGTCGGCGGAAGGTGCACGTGCCCGTCGACCAGGGACCGGACCGCAGCGACGCACGGATGCACGCTAAGACCGTAGGATTCTACGCAGTGCCGTAGGGGACCGCACCGCCACTTCCCAGCAAATTAGGGACACTGTTGCTCCTGGGGTATCGGCGAGGACCATTCGCAACCGTCTCCATGAAGCTGGGCTACGGTCCCGCACACCGTTAGGCCGTCTTCCGCTCACGCCCCAACATCGTGCAGCCCGCCTCCAGTGGTGTCGCGACAGGCGTGAATGGAGGGACGAATGGAGACGTGTCGTCTTCAGCGATGAGAGTCGCTTCTGCTTTGGTGCCAATGATGGTCGTATGCGTATTTGGCGCCGTGCAGGTGAGCGCCACAATCAGGACTGCATACGACCGAGGCACACAGGGCCAACACCCGGCATCATGGTGTGGGGAGCGATCTCCTACACTAGCCGTACACCACTGGTGATCGTCGAGGGGACACTGAATAGTACACGGTACATCCAAACCGTCATCGAACCCATCGTTCTACCATTTCTAGACCGGCAAGGGAACTTGCTGTTCCAACAGGACAATGCACGTCCGCATGTATCCCGTGCCACCCAACGTGCTCTAGAAGGTGTAAGTCAACTACCCTGGCCAGCAAGATCTCCGGATCTGTCCCCAATTGAGCATGTTTGGGACTGGATGAAGCGTCGTCTCACGCGGTCTGCACGTCCAGCACGAACGCTGGTCCAACTGAGGCGCCAGGTGGAAATGGCATGGCAAGCCGTTCCACAGGACTACATCCAGCATCTCTACGATCGTCTCCATGGGAGAATAGCAGCCTGCATTGCTGCGAAAGGTGGATATACACTGTACTAGTGCCGACATTGTGCATGCTCTGTTGCCTGTGTCTATGTGCCTGTGGTTCTGTCAGTGTGATCATGTGATGTATCTGACCCCAGGAATGTGTCAATAAAGTTTCCCCTTCCTGGGACAATGAATTCACGGTGTTCTTATTTCAATTTCCAGGAGTGTATAAGGGACAGTGAAATAAAAACTAGACAGATGGAAAAATGTTAGTAAACTGTTTATTATTTCAACGTAAACACCAGAAGTGTTAATAAATTTCTCGCGCTATGAGATAAGACGGTCAATGTCTTCATGGACAAATGTTTGCAGTTGACAACGGAACAAAGGTGTTCATCCGTGGCCTAGGGGAGCCGGCACGTTATCCAGTGTGTTCGGTCAGAGGGCTGCCTACTCTTTGTAATAAAAGAAACTTAGTAAATAAGTGAAGTACTGAATGATAAAACTTTAATTCATGTCATCTGACGACCGCCCAGACCGAATGATGACGAAAAGGATGGCTTCTTTCACTAGTAATCAAAACGTCCTGGCATAAGGAACCACCTACGTTCTGAAAACGGCCTTGTCAAGAGGGCGGACGAACGGAGAGAGTTTTAAGGCACCCTCTTCCCTTGTGGGTGACAAATTATTGCCCCTACAAGTCGGAATAATAAGCAATGACCAACGGCATGAAGATGCAGACAGCAATGGCAACCATTCCATTAAAGGCACCTAACGTGTATCCACGGAACATGTGGTCCGCAGTTAAAAAGTGTCATGATGGTCTCTATATTTACAAAAGGCTTAGGACCTCCAAGAGAGGCTGTCAAGTGGGAGGGGACTAACAGAAAAAGATACACTAGTTAACAACAGAACAACATTCTACAAGTCGGAGCATACAATTTCAGAGATTTGAACCTAATAAAACAGCTAGAAAATCGGATAAGGCAAATGTAAAGGTTCATTCTAGATACAGTAGCAGTCAGTGAAGTAACTGGAAAGGTGATAAGGATTTCTATTCAGGTGAACATGCGGAATGGAGAACAGCAATGGTATAACGGGTCTAGGAGTTGTCTTGAAAAACTGAGTTGCGCAGAGAGTCAGCAGTTGTGTACTGTTCAGTGATAGGGTTGTATCCATCCGATCTGACAACAAATCGTCGCCGACATCGATAGTTCAGTTATACATGCCAATGTCGCAAGCAGAAGATAAAAGGATAGAGAAAGTATATGAGGATACTGAATGGGTAATAAGGAGATGAAAATCTAATAACCATGGGGGATTCGGGCGCAGTTGTAGGGGAAGGAATAGAAAAAAGGATTACGAGAGAATATCAGCTTCGTAGTAAGAAGGAGAGAGAAAAATGTATAAGTGAGTACTGTAATAAATTTAAGATGACAATGATAATAATTATTATAATCATTATTATTATTATCTGTTCAAAATTCTTAAGAAGAGGAGGTATACTTGGAAAAGTCCCAGAGACACAGAAATATCCCAGATGGATTACATCATGGTCAGACAGAAACCTGATATTGGATTGTAAGATATACCAAGGTGCAGATATAGCCTCAGATCATAAGTAATGATGAAGAGGAGACTAAAGTCTGAGAGCGGCTGGAAGGAAGTGGCATACCGATGTACTTAGGATTGGCGTGACCCGTTTTAAGTTCGTTAGGGATGTTGATACTGCGACAAGGAGTACCAGAATAGGCTATTCAGATAAAGAGTGGAAATTTTTAAAAAGAGCAATCACATACGTCGGACAAACAGTCATAGATACAAGGAAGGTAACTCAGAAAGAAACTTTGGGTAACAGAAGAAATACTTCACTTGATGGACGAAAGTAAAAACTCCTCTCCAACAGGCCATGAAGGCCCAATGGGACCGACCGGCCGCAGTGTCATCCTCAGCCCACAGGCGTCACTGGATGTTGATATGGAAAGGCATGTGGTCAGCACACCGCCCTCCCAGCCGTACGTCAGTTACCGAGACCGGAGCCATTACTTCGCAATCAAGTAGCTCCTCAGTTAGCCTCACAAGGGCTGAGTGCACCCCGCTTGCCAAAAGCACTCTCAGACCAGATGGTCACCCATCCAAGTGCTAGCCCAGCCGGACAGCGCTTAACGTAGGTGATCTGACGGGAACCGGTGTTACCACTGCGGCAAGGCCGTTGGCTAGACGAAAGAAGGAATTAAAAAAAATTCAGTTTAAGATAGAAACTCAGGAGTGTAAATCCATCTGGAATGAAATAAACAGGATGAGCAAGGAAGACAAGGCGAAATGGTTGCAGGAAAAATGAAGAAATCGAAAAGAAATGATCGTCGGGAGAATTGACTCAGCATATAGAGTAAAAACAGCCTTCGATGAAATTAGAAGCAAAGTCCGTAACATTAAGAGTGCCTCGAATTAAAAAAGAGTGTCAAATAGTGCTGACAATTTCGCCCCTACTGTTCAGACTATCCAACGAAGGAACAATGATGGAAGTAAGGTAAAGAATCAAGAGTGAGATTAAAATTCAGGGTGAAAGGACAGCAATGATAATATTTGCTGATGAGATTGCTATCTTGAGTGAGAGTAAAGAAGAATTACAGGATCTATTGAAATGAATGAACTGTCTAACGTCCCGGCGGAGGTTCGAGTCCTCCCTCGGGCGTGGGTGTGTGTGTGTTTGTCCTTAGGATAATTTAGGTTAAGTAGTGTGTAAACTTAGGGACTGATGACCTTAGCAGTTAAGTCCCATAAGATTTCGCACACATTTTTTGAACTTTCTAATGAGTACACAATATTGATTTACAGTAAACCGAAGAAAGACGAACGTGATGAGAAGTAGCGAGACTTGAACAATGAGAAACTTAATATCAAAATTGGTGATCGTGAAGTATACAAAGCTCAGGAATTCTGCTACCTTGGAAGCAAAATAACCCGTGACGGACTAAGGAAGGACATTAAAACATACTAGTGGAGTAATAGAGGGCATTTCTGGCAAAGAGAAGTCTACTGGTATCAAACATAGGACTTTACTTTGAGGAAGAAATTTCTGAGAATGTACATTTGGAGCAAAGCCTGCCGGCCGGTTTGGCCGTGCGGCTCTATGCGCGTCAGTCTGGAACCGCGTCAGGTTCGAATCCTGCCTCGGGCATGGATGTGTGTGATATTCTTAGGTTAGTTAGGTTTAAGTAGTTCTAAGTTCTAGGGGACTGATGACCACAGATGTTAAGTCCCATAGAGCTCAGAGCCATTTTGAGCAAAGCCTAATACCGGCCCGCATCTCGTGGTCGTGCGGTAGCGTTCTCGCTTCCCACGCCCGGGTTCCCGGGTTCGATTCCCGGCGGGGTCAGGGATTTTCTCTGCCTCGTGATGGCTGGGTGTTGTGTGCTGTCCTTAGGTTAGTTAGGTTTAAGTAGTTCTAAGTTCTAGGGGACTAATGACCACAGCAGTTGAGTCCCATAGTGCTCAGAGCCATTTGAACCTAATACGGAAGTGAATCATATATAGTGCGAAAACCGGAACAGAAGTGAAACGAAGCGTTTGATATGTGGTGCTACAGAAGAATATTGCAAATTGGGTGGACTGATGAGGTACGGAATGAGGAGATTCTCCTCAGAATTGGCAAAGAAAGGAGCATTTTGTAAACACAGACAGGGTACAGGATCATATGACGTGTGTAAAGACCTCAGGAGATAACCTCTATGGTACTAGAGTGACCTGTAGAGGTTAAAAACTGTAGGAGAAGGCAGATATACGTCCAGAAAAAATTGAGGACGTATTGTGCAAGCGCAACTCTGAGAAGAAGAGGTTAGCGCAGGAGAGAAATTCGTGGCAGGCTACATCAAACCAGTCAGGAGACTTGAACTCCCGCCCCTTTCCCCACCCACAAAAAGGTGTAAGGGCTTCACAAAGAATCTTCTGCAGCGTAGTCCTATCAACTTTGGCAATATGTGGGCGGGCATTACGTTATAACAATTGGTGGTGTCCATCAACATTCCTGGGCGTTTGGAGTTGATGGTGCGATTCAATTTTTGCAATATATCCACACACTGCTGTGCGTTAATTGTGGATCTGTGTTCCAAGAAGCCACTGACCAGTGAGATCTTGAGGTCAAAGTAAAGTTTAATAACTAACATGGTTGATCCGAGTAGGCTGCAGAAATTTCACTGGGAAGCCCTTACAGATTCTCCACACACCCCCGACTGTCCCCATGTGACTTCCACATTTTTGAGCCCTGACGAAAGGCATTTTTGACCATCAACTTTTTTCAGACGGAGTGATACACTTCTCGGTGCATACATGGTTCCGCTGAACCGTAAATATTTTTCCATGAAGGCACGGACCGTCTTTTCTCACAGTGTGGCAAATGTATTAACAGTTATGATGACTACTTTTTGAAGTGACAAATAGTTAATAAACTTTTTTCCCATTTGTCTAGTTTTCATTTCACTGACCCTTTTAATTATAGGCTATGGTTTTCTTGCATTGAAGGAGATTTTAATTTGAAATTTCTTAAGAAAACGGTAGATGTATGTGTATCATACAACTCGGGCACCTTACGTGCTGTTTAATTAACAGATGGTATTCATTATCAGCAAGATTTTTGCACAAAATGTTTGTTAAGTAAATGTTGGACATGTAAATATTTTAAACGTCGTTTGCTACGGCTCCAATTAAAATAAACAGTCGAGGCTCATGCCAATCGCCTCTAGGTACCCCAGAGGCAAAATGCAGTCCCCAAAGGGCTCCTCCAGGAGCTTCACTGGGGTCGAGCTTCGTCTTACGTGAACCACATTTTGTCGAAATTAGGGCCACTTTGGATAACGGGGATGAAATCATCTTCCAAAGCATTCACCTACCGTTCGGTAATCACCGTGCCATCAAAAAATAACGCACAAATTATTACGTGACTGGACATTGCACACCACACAGCCACCCGTTGAGGGTGAAGAGACTTCTCGATCGCGAATTGCGGATTCTCAGTCCCCCCAAATGCGTCAGTTTTGCTTATCGACGAACCCATCCAAATGACAAAAGGCGGACAACAACAAGGAGCGTGCGCATGCGCATACTAATTCCCATCCAGCCCCGCAGCCAACCGTGCAATTTGAACGTCCTAACGCAAACCGTTCAGAAGTTAAGTAATAGTTCAGTAATTGTCACTCTATATACAGACGTTTATCCCTGCTTCTGTTTGGTAGTAGAATACGAAAGTAAATGACTAATAGTGATATAAGATATAATGGTACAAGGTACACTCCACCGTGCACCATACAGTGGCTTGCAGAATATATATGCAGATGTAGATAGGAGTGAATCTATGATCTTATTAGCCATCAGAAGAACACACCTGTTGTCTAATGCCCCAGATAAATAGTCTCACCAGCCACTACGTCGTTATCGTTACAACGAAAACTTACTAATTAACAGGACTAGTAATGCATCCAACCTCAACGTCTGAGACTTTATGAAATCCACATACAGTACATTCTCACCCGACTTAAAAATCAGTTTCGTTCTCAGGCAGAGACGACAGTTTCCTGACAAAATCCAAGCCGATCTAGAATAGCTCACTCGACTCAAGCCCAACCGTCTGTACTCAGATATGGCACTGCAGCTGCGAAATTCGAGAGGGCACTGGCAGGAAATTAAAAATCCAAGATCGAGATGGTTGGTACACTCAGGGAATCTAGACGATATTGATGGGACAAGAAAATGTAAGGTGGTGGAACTAACAAAGTACCCCAAGCAGGAAATTCAAAATGAACTACAAACAACTGAAAATATCCAAGATGGCAGAAGAAACTCATTTGCACTAGTGGCCATTACAGCATCGTGTTCAAAAGTTTTGGATGAACTGAAATTGTCGTCATGTTCAGAGTTATCCGAGTGACCCGTATTATTCATAAACATACATAAAGACGTATACAATACTACATACGTTCCAGTTCCAGAACGACTGATATACAGGGTGTTACAAAAAGGTACGGCCAAACTTTCAGGAAACATTCCTCACACACAAATAAAGAAAAGATGTTATGTGGACATGTGTCCGGAAACGCTTAATTTCCATGTTAGAGCTCATTTTAGTTTCTTCCACCTACGCTCAATGGAGCACGTTATCATGATTTCATAAGGGATACTCTACCTGTGCTGCTAGAACATGTGCCTTTACAAGTACGACACAACATGTGGTTCATGCACGATGGAGCTCCTGCACATTTCAGTCGAAGTGTTCGTACGCTTCTCAACAACAGATTCGGTGACCGATGGATTGGTAGAGGCGGACCAATTCCATGGCTTCCACGCTCTCCAGACCTCAACCCTCTTGACTTTCATTCATGGGAGCATTTAAAAGCTCTTGTCTACGCAACCCCGGTACCAAATGAAGAGACTCTTCGTGCTCGTAAAAAAATTTGTATTACTTACCGAAATACAGGTGACTATGTCGCTCATTGTACTTACAGTTTGAACTGCATAGTATAACGATCATACTTTAATTATTGTACCACACATAATATAACACACAGTGAAGCACAAAATAAAATATTTCCCCATGTATATAGTTTGTAGTATTGTTCTAAAGAGCACATGATGTTTCTCGAGTATCAGCATATTTCTACATATACAATATCTGCGAAAATACGTATGCACACATTCACACAATGTGTATGACAATGTTACTACCAAGTCTAAAATGAAGTATGTACAGATACACATACAATGTTTATGTCAAATGTCACAGTATTATTTCAGCGTTTAACAGGTCTGGAAAACTGGTGCCTAAACCATGACTGTTGACTTTCAAATTAATTGCCTGAATGCTATTTACACGTCTCAATAGTTCCATAAGAGTGAAAAAATCTCAGGGCAAAATAACATGATAACCAGTCATTTGACAGTTCATTTTTGGCGTAAATGAGGTTGTGTACAAAATCGCAAATGACCAGGCCTTCAACTTTATAAACCAACTATTCGCTAAAATACCATGCTAAGTGGCAAGCAGCGATAGTTGATTCAAACAAGTGGGCAAAGCTGAATTACTTTTCGGTAACTGTTTGCTACTGGAAGAGTGCAATTGGTGTGCAGGTTACACATGGCTGTGGAGTCTCAATTTATGTTCCACATTTGCTACTTCCATGCACAAATTATCTGTAGAAGTTATCAAACGCCGGCCGTTGTGGCCGAGCGGTTCTAGGCGCTTCAGTCTGGAACCGCGCGACCGCTACGGTCGCAGGTTAGAATCCTGCCTTGGGAATGGATGTGTGTGATGTCCTTAGTTAGGTTTAAGTAGTTCTAAGATCTAGGGGACTGATGACCTCAGATGTTAAGTCCCATAGTGCTCAGAGCCATAAGTTATCAAAATGAGTAAAGATATTGGTATTTCGATCTTGGGTCTACCTGATGCTGTTAATAATTCTGCAGAGATCGAACTCACCAATCACAACGTTATGAGGGAAGAATAATGCACAAAGTTCTGCACTAGAAAAATATGATCGATGTTTTCAAGTAGATTTACGACATTCGATCTGGATCATACCTGTGATAGCATTTTTATCTGCCAATGTTACTTTTTCTCAACGCTTTAGCACAACAACGTATACTGAAGATATGTAGTTCCGACAAGGTGTTTCATGCATGGTTTCTTTTAAGTTACGTGTCTACGTAGTACACAAGGACAGGTTTGCAATGTTCCAAATACGTGATGTAAACACACAACATGACCTAAGGCTATGATGCACCAGAGAAAAATTCTGTATATGGAAGATACAACCTAAAGAAAAAAAGGAGGGAAAAAAGGCACACAACGAAAGAAGCGACGGAAATCGGTACGTGTGATGTAAATGTACAGACAAAGAAATGATTACAACATCAGAAAGATTGGATGATTTATTCAACAGGAAAATCTTCACAAAGCGAGCAAGTCAGTAACACATTGGTCCACCTCTGCCCCTTACGTAAGCAATTACTCAGCTTGGCATTTATTAACACGGTTGCTGGATGTCCTCGTGAGGGACATCACGCAAAATTCTGCCCGGTTGGCGCGTTAGATCGTTAAACTCCCGAGATGGTTGGATGGCCCTGTCCATAATTTTCCATAGGTTCTTAATTGGGAAGAGATCCGGCGATCTTTCTGGCCAAGGTATGGTTTCCCAAGCACGAAAGCAAGAGGTAGAAACTCCCGCTTTGTGCAGGCGGGCATTATGTGGCAGAAATGTAAACAAAGGATGTCTTTTCATGAAGGGCAATAAAACTGGATGTAGATTATCGTTGAATTACCGCTATACGGTAAGTGCGGCACAAATGGCCACCAAAGGGGTATTGACAAGTTATTAAATCGCACCCCAGACTATCACTCCTGGTTGTCGGGCTGAATGGCGGGCGACAGTCATTCTGGTATCCCACCGCTGTCCAGGGCGTCTCCAGACAAATCTTTGGCCTGAAAACTCATTCAATGGGGCAAAATTGTCTTCAGTGATGACGCCCGCCTCGAACAGAGTTCCAATAACCAGCGAATACATTTCTGGAGACGTCCCGGGGAGCGGTGGTATACCAGTTAATTTTTGCTCACCATACGGCTCAACAATGAGGAGTTATGACCTGGGCTGTCATTTCTTTCCATACCAGGACACCTTTGGTTGTTATCCACGGCATCGTTACATCACAGCGGTGCTTCGGCTATATTCTATTCCCCGTTTTGTTGCCCCTCATGGCAAGCCATCCTGGGCTTGCTTTCAACAAGATAATGCCCGCCTGCACACGGCGAGAGTTTCTACTGCTTGTCTTCATGCTTGACAACCCCTAAATCAGGGTCACCAGATCTCTCCCCAACTGAAAACGTTTGGAGTATTATGAGCAAGGCCCTCCAACCATCTCTAACGAGCCACTTAGAATTTGGCACGATATCCCTCCAGATGACGTCCAACAACTCTATCAGTGAATGCCAAGCTGAATAATTATTTGCATAAGGGGCATAGATGGACCAATGCGTCATTGTCTTGCTCAATTTTTTGTGCTCCTTCCGCGAATAAATCAACAAATTCTTCAGAATTTGTAATGCTTTGTTTATCTGTATACGTATATCACATCTACCTGTTTCCAACCCCCGCCCCCTGAAATTATTCATCAAGTACGTAAAAATCTGAAGAACAAAACACTCTCAGGTTGTTTATTATAATACACACAAGTAATTACAGAGTCCTGATTGCAAACGAAAATTCGAGTCTTGAACCAAATGTATTTGGCAGTGTTATACAACAAAATACGTAATGATTCCGTAGAAACATTGCTTGCATAGTAGCACTGCTACTCTAACTTAAAGAATTTGTCCACGAGCTTAGTTCAGTGACTACACAGCACTTTACAGGAACCAAGGTATCATATGTATTATTTATCAAAATACATAAAAATATGTTTTAGAACATTAAAGACCACACATGGCACTGCTGATGATCTGATTCACAGGTTTGAGTGCACTTATCAATGAGGAGACTTTGTTCTTTGTACCAAAGGGAACAAAGTTATTCCATGGCTGAATAGTACTATTTGTCAAAAATCCATCTTAGTTCAGTTACACCAAATATCTAAGATAGCCAAACATTATAATGATCCCAAAACTGGAAAATTAACTTACGCTTCCAGTATCAAACTTTTATTGTATTCAACTGACAATTCTGACTCATGCTGTCACACAGTGGAAATTACGAAACACGTTGATGAAACTGCATACTGAACAGAACTAAAAAGCATCCTTGTGGAGAAGAAACGATGTCTGCTATGCTTTCAACTAGGCACATTCAACTACTTTTCAAAGTAAACCAAATATTATAGATACTCCCTAGCTACGGTATCTACTTTATCTCGTAGTACAATATGTTGATCAATTTATGCTGATAATATCAATTTACGCTATTGCACATTGGAGACTTTGAGACTTTGTGACTCCGCCCATACATGGCCATTTTAAAATAAAACTGCAACAAACTGCATCGTATGCGCTATATTACAGCATAATTGTAACATATTACCACGTGCACAGATCACTTACTTTCTGCCGATAATGCTAACTTGTGCTACCACACAGCAGAATTACAATGCTAAGTTGGCAAAGCAGTCATAGATCACACAAACAAATAGACATTCAAAACTGAAATAGTGTTCTAACACCAGAAGTTGACAGGGGGTTTCACATACTGACTCTGAAGTAGGAATCTACACATCATCCAAAATTGCAATAAATAGTCTTTTACATAACAACTACTAAAAAATTGTGACAAATAGCTCAGTACATCGCCATTATTAGACAAAATTACACCAAACTGACCCATATGTCTCCACATGCTGAGCACATCGAGACTTATTCGGATAAGTTGTGACTTATTCCAACAAGCTATAGTAATTAGTCATCATGTTGATACAAGCTGATGCGAGGAAGTCAAAACTTGTTTCAAGAAGCAAAACATCCAGTCAGGAGGTTCAGACTGCTCACTGGACATGTGTATACTCTTCAACATAAATACTGGCTGGTGGCCAGCCGCCTCGGAGTTTAAGTCTGCACCAATGGCACACATGAGGCAAAAAACATGACTGCTCTGATAATACTAGTCTGGCTACCTGCACAAACTGGCAATGCTGCAGGCTGCGGCAGTTTCTGGAAGAAGGCATGTCTTCTGTTCGAGCAGTTCTGTCATGTCAATGCCCAAGGCTTAACATCAAACCTCATGTAGTCAGAATGCAAAGTCTGGCGATCAAGACCACTTGTTGCCTAAACTTTTATAGTGGCTCTCATCTGAATACTAAAATCATGTTAGCAATTTTGACAAAGACACAGTGTACTGACATACTGCTATTAACAGTTCGCTCCAATAACATTTTTGTGATACATTTTTTGGCAAATTGTCTGCTTGGAAATTTCGCACGTGCCAGACACTGTGTGATTTGTTAACTGGGAAACGGTAGCAGCTGCAGTGATGGTGCAGCACTCCCTCGTCATCCGTTGAATGCGCCAGCTACTGCTCGTCTCTGTGAACGGTACAAAATGCTGTACTGTCGTTAAGTGATGTTACACGAAATTGGTCTACAACTTGCATTTCACTCTTGATAGCAACGAAGGCAAAAGATCCCTTGTAATATACAAGCAAGACATGAGTATGGCGCAACAGTAATTATATAGATTGTGATCCAATCAGAATACCTCTATAAGTTCTTCAATGTTATAATTAGTGCTTTATATCTCTCTTCTTTTTCTTGCAGAAGCGATTTTTCATGGATTTTTTCGTCAGGAATTCGTATGTTTTCTTCACGCCACAGCGAGTAACAGACGTATTGAGTTTTACGTTTTTGTTTGCCTCCTGACACTACATGTGTGCGATAAACTGTGTGAATACCTTGCAGAGCATGCTCTCTAACAATGCAGGCACACTGCGCATTTTGAGATCCATGTATGGATTCATGGAGAAATTAATGCTCATCAAAAGCGATACTTAAGGTATTAAATTAGATTTAAAACAACAGTCTCGCCCATTTTTGAAGCCATGCGGAATGGAACGAATTATGTAGCGCATTTGTCAGCAAACGTATACGGGAGCGTGTAATTAATATTACAGAGATTTAGCACAGAGGAATTATATTAATCATGTGTTCACTTCATAACGTATGGCTCGTCCGTGGCGAACGAAACTAAAATTCGTATCGTTGATTGTTGAGTCGGAGCTCTTCAGAGACGTTTGTATAGTGGTGCAGCTTGGTATCCTTAGGCAGCCACCTATGACCTTTAACACAGTTTACTGAGGCAAGCAAGTGCGAAGACTTAACGTGTAAAGGTTATCTTCGATTTTGTTAGAGAATTTCTTCTAGTATTGTGCTGTTCCATTAAATAAAACGGAAAATAAGAACTTTGAGTGCAGTTGTCTGCACCGCTATAAGACATGACTGCTCACACCACCCTTGCATCGCAAGACATATGCAGAACCACTCATGTAACGAGATGCTGCAGGAAGCAGGTCCTTCTCATGGCATAATGCGTCACTGAGGCTCATAATGCAACGTTAAAGGAAAGAACAGTTGTACGGCCTTCTTGGAGACCAAAAATTAAATTTTCTTTATCAGTGTCTCATCTTACGTGAGAATTATGAAACATAATTCATCGAGGTAGGCCGGCTGGAGTGGCCGAGCGGTTCTAGGCGCTATAGTCTGGAACCGCGCGACCGCTACGGTCGCAGGTTCGAATCCTGCCTCGGGCCTGGATGTGTGTGATGTCCTTCGGTTAGTTAGGTTTAAGTAGTTCTAAGTTCTAGGGGACTGATGACCACAGCAGTTAAGTCTCATAGTGCTCAGAGCCTTTTGAACCATTTAGGTAGAAAGGGAAAGCCAAGTGAATTTAGGTAGAAACGGAAGGCCAATCGAAATGAGCAGAATAGTTCAGGACCCACATGCGGAAGTAAATGCACTGTCATAGAGTTGCCAAATATTTGCAACTGTGTTGCCAAGTCTTACCTGTGCTAGGGGCAGCTATGTAGAGAAATTTTTGTCGTTCACGGCTCATCCTGCCATTCAAAGGGAAGGCGCGAGAGCGTATGTTCTTTTTGCGGCGATATCTCATGATACTTTTTTAACTTTTCCTTTCAAGCTATGCATGTTAAAGACAGACGATTAGATTTAATCTCGAATTGCTCATTTTTAAAGCTTTCCGGCGTGGTTAGTTGGTTGGTTTGCAGTATACAGGAACCAAACTACAGGGTCATCAGTCCCTTTTTCCTGACGCAAGCCAGGCGCAAGGTACAAAAACACCTGAAGTACGTTTGAGAAACTAAAAGGGGAAAAAGGAATGGGTAACCACACCCAAAAAGATAACGAATGGAACGAACAAAAAAATGGGGAAAACATACACCACAAGGAAAAGTAGAAGGCCTTAAAACCATAAAGCAGATGGTCTGGGCTGGCTGATCACAATAATACTCTGCAACAAATTAAAACGACCACCTCAAAAAGACAAGGCGAGATGAACACATGCAGGGAAAAGTTGACCACCAAGACAAACAAATGCAAAGAAAGTTCGACAGACTTGGAGGGAGGGTGGCGGCCTCTGGGAGAAGGCTAAATGCCCACCCTTAGAAGGTACGATAACCCCCTCCCCCCTCTCACGAATAAAACGTATAACTAAATCTGCTGTTGAGGCATTGTCGCCCATCACCGAAGGTAGGGGTGCTGGTAGGTTAAAAGTCCGCCGCAGAGGGGCTAAAAGCGGGCAGTCCAGCAAGATGTCATATGTGAGCCAGAGTGACATCAAGGTGGGTCCTCGCGACGGAGAAGGTAGCCATGTGTTAGCCACGTATGGCCAATGCGGAGCCAGCAGAGAACCACAGAGTCCCTGCGAGAGGCCCGCATGGAGAACTTCCACACATTCGTAGTCTCCTTAATGGCACGCAATTTGTTGTGCATACTGAGATTATGTCATTCCATCTCCCAAAGCTGAAAAACCTTGCGGCGTAATAATGATCGCAGGTCGGGTATGCAGACCTCCAGAAACGGTTTCTGTGCAGCCTATCGGCAAGTTGATTTCCTGGGATTGCGAGGTGGCCTGCGGTCCACTGCCGGCCGGTGTGGCCGTGCGGTTGTAGGCGCTTCAGTCTGGAACCGCGTGACCGCTACAGTCGCAGGTTCGAATCCTGCCTCGGGCATGGATGTGTGTGATGTCCTTGGTTACTTAGGTTTAAGTAGTTCTAAGTTCTAGGGGACTGATGACCACAGATGTTAAGTCCCATAAGGCTCAGAGCCATTTGAACCATTTGAACCTGCGGTCCACACAAACACCACGGAACGACTGAACCGTTCCAGAGCATACACCGACTCTTGGATGGTCGCTACCAAAGGATGGCGGGGGTAGCACTGGTCAATAGCATGCATACTGCTCAAGGAGTCAGTACAGAGAAGAAACGACTGGTCAGAGCATGACCAGGTGGGCTCAAGAGCACGAGAAATGGCTGCCAGCACTGCAGTGAAAACACTGCAGCCATCTGGCAAGGAGTGCTATGAACGTACGAGAAGCCAACCTGACCATCAGCCATCGAGCAGTCGGTGTAAACTACTTCATGGTCCCAGTACATGTCGAGAATCGAGAGGAAGCGACAGCAGAGAGCCTGAGGGTTAATTGAGTCCTTAGGACCATGTGAAAGGTTCTAGGTGTACACCATGGTGGTGTACGTTAATGGTCCTCGAGTATAGGTGGTAAAGGCAAGGACCCCACTTCAGACAGAAGAGATCAGACTCGAACCGCAATCATAAGCCCTGACCTGAGCCTCCGATGCAGGAGATGAACCGCTGTGGGTGAGAAAAGGAGACAGTAATTCAGACGCTCAGGAGAACTACGAATGTGTGTTACGTAGCTAGAGAGCAGACGTGCATGCCTAACCTTCAATAGAGGGACTCTGGCCTCCACCAGGCCGCTGGTCACCGGACTCGTTCTAAAAGCTCCCGTTGTCAGTCTAACGCCCCAGTGGTGCACTGGGTCGAGTAAACGCAACGCCGAGGGCGCCGCCAAACCATACACTAGACTCCCATAGTCACGGTGGGACTGAACAAGGACTCTGTAGAGCTGCAGCAGAGTAGAGCGATCTGCACCCAGTTGGTGTTGCTCAGGCAGCAGAGGGCATTGAGGTGCTACTAGCATTTCCGCTTCAGCCGACGAAGATGAGGAAGCCACGTCAATCGGGGTTCGAAAACCAGTCGTATGAAGCGATATGTCTCGACTACACTGAGTGGATCGTCATTAAGCTCAGCAACACAAGTACTGGAGAAGCAATACGAAATGCAGAAGTCGTCTGCATACAGAGAAGGTGAGACAGACAGCCCGACAATTGGTGCTAGACCGTTAATGGCCACTAGAAACAGGGATACACTCAATACAGAGCCCTGCAAGCACCATTCTCCTTCATATGGGGGGAACTGTGGGAGGCACCTACTTGGACACAGAAAGTATGGAGCGACAGGAAATTTTGAATAAAAACCGGAAGCGAGCCCTGGAGACTCGACTCATGTAATGTGGCAAGGATGTGATATCGCCAGGTCGTATAGTAAGACTGATGTAAATTTAAAAAAAAGAAGCAACCAGGCGTTGGCGTGTGGAAAAGGCTGTTTGGATGGTAGACTCTAGGGAAACTAGATTATCAGTGGTAGAGCGACCCTGGCGGCAACCGCCCTGGCATGGAGCCAGTAGGCCACATGACTCCAGGACCCAACACAACCGCTGACTTACCATAAATTCTAACAGCTGGCAAACAACGTTGGTGAGGCTGATGGGCCGACAGCTGTCCACATCTAGCAGATATTTGCCGGGTTTGAGCACTGGAATGATGGTGCTCTTTCCCCTTTGCGATGGAAAAACGCCAGCGCATCATATATGGTTGAAGATGACGAGGAGAGGTCGCGTGTAGTCAGACGAAAGATGTTTGATCACCTGACTGTGAATCCTATCTGGCCCAGGAGCTGTGTCGGGCAACGTGCAAGAAAGCTGACGAGCTCCCACTCTGTAAATGGAGCATTATAGGGTTCACTGTGACGTTCAGTGAACGCGAGGGCGTTCCATTCCACCCACTATTTGAGAGTGCGACATGCTGGGGGATAATTCTCTGACACGGAGGATCGAGCATAGTGCTGAGCAAAGTGCCATTGATGTTGATGCCAGTGACATCTGTCAGGGTCTGGTACCCACAAACAAGTCTTATCTTCGTCCAGACTTGTGAAAGTGGCATATGGCATCCAATGGTCGAGACGTACCTCTCCCATCATTCCTGTTTCCGTCTGTTTATAAGCTGGCGAACGTGGGCACGGAGCCATTTAAAAGCTATTAGGTGCTCTAGGGAAGGCTGCCACTTATCTCGCTGTAGAGCTTGCCGACGCTCATTAATGACCTCAGTGCTTTCCGGCGACGACCAAGGTATTGACTTCCGCCGGGGGCACCCTAAAGAACAAGGGATCGTGCTTTGCGCGTCAGAAACGATCGTTCTAGTGAACTGATCAACTACCACATCGATGGTACCATGTGGGGGAGATTCAACGGTGATAGCAGAGTTGGAAGTTTCCCAGTCTGCCTTGTTTAAAGCCCATCTTGGTAGACATCTAGGGGAATGGCACTGGTGGAGTGACAGGAAGATGGGAAAGAGGTCACTACCACACAAGCCATCATAGGCTCTCCAGTGGACAGATGGGAGAAGTCCTGGGCTGCAGAGGGATAAATCAGTGGCGTAGTAAGTGCCATAAGCCACACTGAAATGTGTGGTGGCCCCAGTATTTAAGAGGCAGAGGTCGAGTTGAGACAGGAGAGTTTCGACATCTCTACCTCAGCCAGTAAACACGGTGCCAACCCACAAGGGGTTATGGGCATTAAAATCTCCCAAAAGTAGGGAAGGTTGATGGAGTTGATGAATCAGTGCAGTCAATGCATTCAGGGGTACTTCACCATCTGGAGGAAGATATACGTTGCAGACAGTTATTCCCTGTGTCGTCCTTATTCTGACAGCCACAGCTTCAAGAGGGGTTTGAAGGGGCACTGGTTCACTGCATACTGAGTTTAGGACATAGACACAAACTCCACCTGACGCTATTATAGCCGCTACAGTTCTTATAATATCCCCTATAGCCGTGGAGGGCAGGGGTCTGCATTGCCAGGAACCAGGTTTGCTGGAGGGCAATGAAGAAAGCAGGTGTAAAGCTTAACAGTTGCCATAGCTCATCCAGGTGATAGAAAAATCCGCAGCAATTCCACTGGAGAATGACGTTATCATGATTCTGGGAAGGCATGAAGCATGCAAGGAGGCAGGTTACGCCTCAGGGACACCTGCTGCCACTGATTGAGTATTTGTATCCATTCCTATTGTGGATGAGGCATCAGTCAGATCCAGGTCCTCAGGGGACGGTAAGATCTCCACCTCAACCTTAGGTGCAGAACTGGTAGGAAGTGGCGGAGTTGAGGCCACCAGAGGGTCCTTTTTCTTAGCAGACTTCTGTGTTTGCTTGCCCTCTCGCTTCTCTTTAGGGGCCTCCAGGGAGGACTTCTCCAAAATAGCTTCAGGCATCAAGGAAGACGGCGAAGCTCTTCATCCAGTAGCTTTTGGCTCGTTTAGCCACTGGCGAGTGTCTGCTGTGGCATTAGTGGAGACACTGGGAGACAGGAGCCAGAGGAGGCTGTTGCTTCTCCGGCTGGGAGGAGGGGACTGGTGCCCCCTGTATTTGGGGGGGGGGGGATTTCTCCTGAAGTAGGTACTTTGGGAGCAATGGAAGGAGATTTTCCTCCTACCACCAAGGGGGTGGATGTATTCTGGAGGCCCAAAAGGCCACTGTTTGTGGCACAGAGTGTGGTACGACTGGTACTTGTGACAGCGATGGTAATGTAGCTGCAGCATATGTGGACGTCAACCGAATGGGGTGTAATCGTTCAAATTTATGTTTAGCCTCTTTGTAAGGCAACTGGTCCAGGATTTCGTACACCATGGTTTTATGCTCCTTTTGGAGTACTGTGCAGTCCGACAAGCAGGTGGAATGCTGCTCTCCACAGTTGATACAAGTAGGAAGAGGCGCACATAGAGTATCTGGATGCAGTGGACGTCCGCAGTCTCGACATGTGCATTGGGAAGACATGTCCGAATTTCCAGCACTGAAAGCACTGCAAAGGGGGAGGGACGTATGGTTTAATGTCACAGTGGTAAACCGTCACCTTGACGTTTTCAGGCAATGAATCACCCTCAAAGGCCAAGATGAAGGCACCAGTAACAATCCTGTTGTCTTTGTGTCCCTCCAAACACTCCGCTGTTCTAGATTGGCGCGGAGCCTGTCGTCAGACTGCAAGACTTCTCATCTTGGACAGCCGTGTCACTTTCCCAAACTTATCCTCAAGATGTTCAACAAAAAATTGAGGCTTTGTAGGTAGAAAGAAGACCCCATCCATTCTGCTACAGGCTTCTGAAGCGAATATGACTCTCTTCTTTCCTCCCATGGTGTAGCTATGGAGGGAAACGATTTAGGATCATATCTATCAGCATTGCACTCGATCTTGCCGTTCTTAGAGACTGCTGGCGTCATACGGTCACCAGCAAGAGATGAGTTTGTCCACTTCATTGTGGGTCATCTGCCCTGATGCCATCCGCTCTGATCAGGGGCTCTCCTCACTGGCGCCACCCAGACAGAGCAGAGGCATGATGGCCATTGCTGGGAGTCATGATGTCCCAGTAAGACAGGCAGCTACTCCTTGGCATACATGAGGAGTTTACCGCTCAGGCATCAGCAGTGCGATCCCTGTGTTGTCAGGGGGGTACCATCGAATAGGTATATGACGGACTGGCTACCGTGCTGAATATTGGGCGCAGAGAAATCCAGTATCGTCATGGGGGCGAGAGAGGACAGGAGACAACAGAAGGAGACGAAATACCGTGGAAAGTGTCCTTACCCAAATTGCAGGTGGAGATGCAAAGCCATGACAAGAGGTTCAGGAGACCGAATCTGAGGGCACTATGGATGACTCATGCACCACGTAAGGTGTCCTTCCCCATATGGCCCACACTTCTGTAGAATTTGGAAAGTGGCAGGTCAAACCATAAAATAGGACGTGAATTTACAGGGCCGAAAAGTGTGCGGCTCCTTTTAGTCGCCTCTTACGACGGACAGGGACACCTCGAGCCTATTCTAGCCCTTGGACCCACACGAGTGTTTCCAGCGAGGAAGAGAGCTTTTAACGCCAGAGTTATACAATTTCAGGGCAGCGATAGCGGGGATAGTGATATTAGTTTCCGGTTACGCAGCATACGGCAGAGGAATTACTGAGGTATATAATTTTCCATCATGATTACAATTTAAACAAAGTATAAACCAATAAAAACTTACACTGGCACTTCACAACGAAAGCTTATTTCAGTGGAATAAAAATTAACAGGAAATCAACCTTGCCTCACACGTCACGAGACAGTAGAATATCAAACACTTTGCACATCATAATTAACTATCTGCATGCAGTATTGTTCACAGACAAACAACATTTCACGACTACAATGAGAACACAGAAGAATGTTGGGTGAGACAGAAGGAAGAAAAACACACAGTTAACTAATTATTCAATGCCATGCAGTAATCACTTCATTTGGGGATTCGGAAGGACCTGAAAATTACGGTTATTGGCACAGAAACTAAACTGTAGATGTGGGAAATCCTCTGTTTTGCACTTTCATTCGTTTTTCCCAGGAAATCTATAAATTGGAAATTTCTGGTAAGTTCCTATGGGACCAAACTGCTGAGGTTATCTGTCCCTAGGCTTACACACTACTTAATCTAACTTAAAGTAACTTACGCTAAGGACAACATACACACACATGCCCTAGGAAGGACTCGAACCTCCGTCGGCGGGAGCCACGCGAACCATGGCAAGGCACCCCAGACCGCACGGCTACCCCGCGCGGCAGATTTATAAATATGATGTATACTAAGTGGCTTGTTCATTGCTTTCGTAATGCCCCCCCCCCCCCCCCCCCACCTTTCTTATTACCTAAATAATGAAATGAATCCAAATACATGTCACTGATGGTTTTTTAGAATCTTCCCGGCATCCTTTTTGTGTGGTGACTGTATGTTATTGCTTGGTATCCGTAAAGCAGGCCACTATCTCGGCGAGGAACTGGATCAAGGTTGCCAAGAGGCTTATGAATTCTAGAATGAGATTTTCACTCTGCAGCGGAGTGCGCGCTGATATGAAACTTCCTGGCTGATTAAAACTGTGTGCCGGACCGAGACTCAAACTCTGGACCTTTGCCTTTCGCGGGCAAGTGCTCTACCACCTGAGCTACCCAAGCACGACTCACTCCCCGTCCTCAGAGCTTTACTTCTGCCAGTACCTCGTCTCCTACTTTCCAAACTTTACAGAAGCTCTCCTGCAAACCTGCAGAACTAGCACTCCTGAAAGAAAGAATATTGCGGAGACATGGCTTAGCCACAGCCTGGGGAATGTTTCCAGAATGAGATTTTCACTCTGCAGCGGAGAGTGCGCTGATATGAAACTTCCTGGCTGATTAAAACTGTGTGCCGGACCGAGACTCGAACTCGAGTTCGAGTCTCGGTCCGGCACACAGTTTTAATCAGCCAGGAAGTTGTTCTGAATTATTTTCGAAATGGAAAGATACAAGTGAAACACGCACTTTATTACTTATCCTTAATTTCCATGTTAGCTTACGTACTATGTGAATAAAAGCAAGAAGTATCTCTAATTTATCCATGGGCATAACTCATTCGAACAACAGCAGAACAAAGTTATCAAACAAATTCTTCCATTTACATTGTAACACTATAACCAGCAGCTGAGCCAATGGTAAACCATTGTTGCGGTCACAAATTCGTAGCTATCTGTAGCTGTGGTAAACTTTATACTATGTATTGTTTGTGGACTAATGTACTGCGACATGAATTTGTCTGAAGTATTTTCTGTTACGTTAACCCCTTGATGACAGAGCCCTGACAGCTTCATCGGCCTACCGTTGTGTTTTATTATTGTGCTTTCCTATAGCCTAGCAAATGTGATGCACAGCTAAATGTGTGTATTCTGTGTGGTGAAACTTCCAACATTCCAGTGCTCTAGATTCACCGGTGATGTGCATCGATATGCAACTGGTGAATGGAGAGCTCTTGCGAGGGAAGAAGTAACAATAAAAATTGTTACAACAACAAACTAATATTGAAGGAAGTCTAGTGCACTACAGAAGAAGGTTAATGATTAAAAATAAAAACTGGCTGATTTTTTAGCTGACGCGATTCAAAGGTTTTCTTACTGAATTTCGTTCTGTCTATTTACAGAGAAAAAAGAAAAAAAACTGAAGTCATACACATCTTCACCGGCAACTAACCTCACGAGACGAGCATGGCGCCATGGGTCGAAAATGATGCTGATGATACTGCTTCATTTAGCTCCCTACCATTGTTCTGGTGGTGGTTAACGCAAATATTTAATGACAAATACAACACCAGTTGAAATTTAAGAGAGGAATGACCTTCCTAAGGTCAAAAAATTAAGATGACATTCTCGATGTCACATAATCGCAATGACTATTCAGACTACTTCATTAGTATGAAAACAGAATATTACGAGAATTTTACAGGCTCACTCAGCACGAATTCCGAAAGCGGGTGAACGATCACTGTGTGCCAATATCGCCAGCAATATTACCATTCTCAACTGCACCACCAACATTAAGAACTTCATGGACAGCTCACAACGTCCTCATTACTATTCACAGCCTGCTCCAGCCAGCCCCCGGTGGGGCAGCGCTACCAGAAGTCGATCTAAGGAACGACTTCAAACTAAGAGCCGAGAGCAGCATTGAAAAATACAAACGAGTTGCACAATTATGCTGTTCATCTTGCGGCGAAAGCTTATTTGAACAAAAAAAAAAAGAATGTATACATAAGCCCTTGGCTAAAATGTCAAGAAACTGGAAGATACTACACACTGTGGAGCTCAACGGAATGTATCTTCGTCCAGTCTTGTGTCATACAGAACTAGAATATCAAGAATACCCCAAAACGTGGAGATGATATGGATAAAAGGCTAATACATCGATACCACGGAGTAATAAATCAAATTGTCAATTCACAAGAAAGAATGAATATATTTTGAATCAGCAGCAAATTAGAAGGCATTGGAAAATGTGCAGTAGTGCACATTCATCCATTTTTCATCTCCATATCTACAATATCAAATACATATTAACACGCTAGTTCATTGTTTTCGTAATTTCCTCCCTCCCCCCCTTCCCTTCCCAATTTGTTTGATATCGAGATAACGAACAAAACTCAGATTCTTGTCACTGACAGTTCGTTCGAATCTGCTCAGGCACTTTCTCTTGTTTCATTGTTAATGTCACTTGATATTACGGAAGTACATGACAATGGCTACACCATCTTTCCGGAAGACATGTAACAACGGAGGGTTAAGGTTCGTCGCTTAATTGTGACAATTATCCGCTCATGTAAAGTAGTAGCCTTTGAAACAAAATTGGAACTGATTTTGAAAGCAGCTACCGTTTTAGAAACTGAGCACTGTACAGCTATACGTACAAGACATTGCTTCAGTGAATACTCTCTAAACCATAATCATAGCTGAGGTAGATAGCTCGCAACGTACAATATGATAGTAGGGGTAGCATTAGTGATCTTTACGAGTTCGTGTATAGATGGCTGTTACTCTCGCCTATCTCTTCTCAAAGAATCCTCTGACTTCAGTGGCCGGTGAAGGCGATTTAAGCTGCTCCGTTGGCGAGTAGAAGTTGCCGGCTGCAACGACTACCGACAGTTTTTCTCGTGTCTCCTGGCTGCTTACAACAACGGGAGTAATCCTGTGTGTAAGCCCGCTTGGCAGACTTTGATCTACACTGGTGTTAATTATCAAGCAGCACTAGTTATATGGAACTGTGTCAGAAAGGAGAGCAGCCTGGACTTATTAATGTTGCTCAACTTCTGCAACGAATGAGGACTGGTTTTCTCAGAGAAAAGATAGCATTATGTTGAAGAAAGTGGTTAACAAGGTTGATTTGTAATGCTCGGCATGTCAGATACTTGTAATTACTGTCGCCGGATTACTAAGTTGATTCACCTGCAGTACTGAGTTGCAAAGCAAAAATTAATACTGTATTTCAGCTATCCTGATAGTTCTGTTTTCTTCTGGGTCGAGTTAAGAGGGGAGAGGAAAAAGGGTAAAAGGGGCCCTGGGGAGGGGGGGGGGGGGACAAGGCAAGGTTACAGTTGGAAGGAAAGGTAGATGTCACGGCGAAGTTCAACATCCGGGAGGGGGAGGTGTGGACACTGTCCTGACGAAGGAGATGGAGGGTGTGGAGATGAAGGGTGTGGAGATGAAGAGAGGGAGGGATACAGCGATAGAGGCGAGCAACAGGCAGCGGGTGGAGAGGAAGGAGGAAACCAAGGGGTGGGGGGGGAACAAGCCTGTGGACAGTGTAAAGTATACGGAGATGTTGGAGGAAAAGGAGGAGGTGGGGGAAGGGATGAGGTCATACAGGAGCTGTGTGAGGGAAGGAAGGCAGATGTGGAAGGCAATGTGGAGCACATAGTGTTCGAGGAGTTGGAGGGCCTTGTAAAAGTGGGTGGGGGTGGAGATCCAGACAACACTGGCATAACAGAGGATATGATGGATGAAGGATTTGTAGGTGTGGAGGATGGTGGAAGGATGAAATCCCCATGTCCAGCCAGACAGGAGTTTCAGTAGGCAGAAGTGGGAATGGTCTTCCTGCTGGACGATCAGAAGGTGAGTGGTCCAGGTGAGGTGACGGTCGAGGGTGAGACCAAGGTATCTCAGAGGAGGGGTGAGCTGGATGGGATGGCCATAAATGGTGAGGTAGGAATCATGGAGACAGAAGGAGCAGGTGGTGCAGCCTATGATGATCGCCTGAGTTTTGGAGGAGTTGAGAAGAAGGAACCACTGGCTACACCAACTGGTGAACTGGTCAAGGTTGGTTTGGATGGTGCATTGGGACCATTGAAGGGTAGGACAGAGAGCCAGGAAGGCGGTGTCATCATCAGCATATTGGAGAAGGTGGACACTGGAGGTGGCTTGGGCATATTGGCAGTGTACAGGAGTTAAAGGAAAGGGGAGAGGATAGCCCTGGGTGATACCAGTAGTGGCATAAAAGATACAGGAGTTGATGTTGTGGAGGGTAACATAGGAAGGACAGCGTGAGTGGAAGGAAGTGACCAGATGGACAAAATTGATAGGCGTGCCAGACATGGTCATAGACATTTTGGAGGTCGAGGGAAACAAACATGGTGGACTGACAGGGGTTAAGCTGGAGGTAGAGAAGGTGGACAAGGTTAAGGAGTTGGTCATTGGCAGAGAAGGAGTTCGGAAGCCACACTGAGTAAGAGGGAGGAGGTGGTGTTGATTTAGGTGCTGATGGATATGATGGAAGAGGGTGGATTCAAAGACCTTACTGAAGATGGAGATGAAGAAGCTGGGACAATAGGAAGAGGCGACAGAAAGGGGTTTGTTGGGTTTGAGGAATAAGAGGATGTGGGAAGTCTTCTACAGGTCGGGGTAGAAGCCGATAGAGAGGGTGACGTTATAGAGATTGGCAAGGACAGTCAGGAAGGTGGCAGTAGGTGACACAGTTGTGAGCAGGGGTCGTGTTGCATTTGGACTGGAGGATAAGTTTAACGTCTTGTGCTGTGATTGGAGTGTTGATGTCAGAGGGGGGCAACTGCCCCAAGTACTGGAGTCTAGGAGCATGTGGAGCGACCGAGGCATTTGCGCGTTCCATGATGGTGGGGGAAAGAGAATAATGAAAGTGGAGATCATCATGGATGGAGAAGTCCTCAGGAAGGTAGAAGCAAAGTGGTTCGCCTTACTGAGGTTGTTGGGAAGAGGGCAGTCGTTATGGACAAGGGGGTAATGGGGTGCATAATGGGAACCAGTAAGGCGATGGAAGGCAGACCATTACTTAGAGGTGTTGATAGGGAGGGTGGCGTTAGAGTCATGTACAGGTTTGGAGCCAGTTCCAGCGGTTCTTTGCTGTAATAAGGTTCCATACATGTCGCTGTATTTGCCGGTGGCGTTTGAGTGTATCCCTGTCAGGACTGTGCAGGAAGGAGTGATAGAAGTGGGAGACTTTGCGGAGGAGGAGGAGGACAGCCCATGGAGGGAGAGAGGGATGGGGGAGTTGGACGGTTTTAGTACGAACATGGGCCTCCACAGCCTTGTGAAGGAAGGACGAGGCATGGACGATATAATCAGGATGGTGATAGGTAAGAGGGTGGCTTGCGACCAAGGTGGCGAAAGATTCCCGGTAGGCATCCCAGTTGGCACGACTGAAGTCATGGACGACCTTGGGAGGGGGTGCAGGGCAGAGAGCTGGAGGGAGGTGATGAGCAGACGTTATGGTGAGAAGGACGGGGAGGTGGTCGCTACCTGTGGGGTCAAGAATGTCGACAGTGATACACTCAAGGAGGTTGGCGGAGGCAATGACAACATTGGGGTTGCTGTCGCTTTCGGGACGGGTGTGCTGGGGAAGGAGAACAAGTTCACCTTGGATCATGGAGAGAAACTGATGTGACCGCCGAAGGGCAGCAGGGGATAGGCTGTGGATGTTGATGTCAGCAGCAATCACATAGGTGGAGAAGGTGTGGTCGATGTGGGAGATGATGTTATAGGGGAGAGGAGCAGTGAAGTGGACATAGATGGTGGCGCAGGTAATAGTGATGGAGGGGAAGAAGACGCTGAGGATAAGGTGTTCGGCGGGGTCATTGAGGAGGGGTTGTGGCTGGACAGGGACATGCTTAAGGTGGCCAATGACTCCACCCTGCGCTCGAGGACCAGGAGCATCAGTGTGGTGGAGGATATAGGGAGAGGTGCACATAGCATGGTGGGACTGGAGAAAGGTTTCGTTCTGGAGGATGGTGTCGACCTGGTGGTGGGAGGCCGGGGTAGCTTTTTCTTTTCTTTATTGTTATTTTAAAACCTGTTGTACAGGCAGGCCTGCAGCAGCATACGATGCCGCTCGTTGGCCGCAGAGAAACGAAGATATACAAATGAAGACATTTAGAGAAAAAACATGGTGGACATATAAACGGAGACAACACATTTTGAAGTACAAGGTGCCGTTCACGGGCGTAGAGTCCAAGATAAAATTGTTCAGACACTTGGACACAGACAGAAACGAAAATTGTCACACGTGAACGCAGGTGCACAAAACGAATAACACTGAACCACTTAAGCATTAAATGATGGCACACACAGAACATGAGGTGTTGATCTCCGGCGCGCGAATGTTCACTAACCGTGTACGAGTCCGGGGACCTGCCAAGAGAGGAGGAGTGGGGGAGGGAGGGAGACGGGAGAGCAGATGCCATGGGCAGGGGAGACAGGGGGAAGGGAGGAAGGGGGAGGGGAAGCCCGGCGGAAGAGGGGTGGAGGGAGGGGACAGGGGAAAAGGAAAAGGAAAGGAGGGAGGGTGCCTAAAGGAAAGGACACAGGAAGTTGGGGGGGGGGGAGGATCAAAGTTGATAGGAGGGGTAGATGGTGGGGAGGAGGACATCATCAGGAAGGGGGAGCTGGCGGAAGCCACCTTGGGAGAGGGTAAGGAGGGTGGAGAGATGGAGACCGGGAGGGACATGGGAATACAGGCGCGGCAGCGGTCAGGGGTGGGAGAGGATGGGTGAGACAAGCGGATGAGGAGGATCGAGTTTGCGGGAGGTGTACAGGATCTGTATCCTTTCAAGGAAAAGGAGGAGGTGGGTGAAGGGGATGAGATCGTACAGGCTCCATGTGGGGGAGGGGAGACGGATGCGATAGGCGAGGCGGAGAGCATGGCGTTCAAGGATTTGGAGGGATTTATAAAAGGTAGGGGGGGGTCGGAGATACAGGCCAGATGGGCGTAACAAAGGATAGGGCGGATGAGGGATTTATATGTGTGGAGGATGGTGGAGGGGTCCAGACCCCACGTACGGCCGGAAAGGAGCTTGAGGAGACGGAGTCAGGAGCGTGCCTTGGCTTGGATTGTCCGGAGATGGGGAGTCCAGGAGAGGCGACAGTCAAAGGTGACGCCAAGGTATTTAAGGGTGGGAGTGAGGGCGATAGGACGGCCATAGATGGTGAGATAGAAATCAAGGAGGCGGAAGGAAGGGGTGGTTTTGCCTACAATGATCGCCTGGGTTTTGGAGGGATTGACCTTGAGCAACCACTGGTTGCACCAAGCGGTGAACCGGTCAAGATGGGATTGGAGAAGGTGTTAGGAGCGCTGCAGGGTGGGGGCAAGGGCAAGGGCGGAGCCTTGGGGCACACCGGCGGAGGGGAAAAAGGTGTAGGAATCTGTGTTATGGATGGTGACATAGGAAGGACGGCGGGAGAGAAAGGAGCCGATCAGACGGACGTAGTTAATGGGAAGGGCGAAGGTTTGGAGCTTGAAGAGGAGACTGGAATGCCATACGCGGTCATAAGCTCGTTCGAGGTCCAGGGAGAGGAAGATTGCGGAGCGACGGGAATTAAGCTGTTCGGAAAGGAGATGAGTGAGGTGAAGCAGAAGGTTGTCGGAAGAGAAGGACGGCCGAAAGCCACACTGGGTAACGGGAAGGAAGCGGTGCTGGTGGAGATGCTGGTGGATGCGTCGGGTGAGGATAGATTCCAGGACCTTGCTGAAGACTGAGGTAAGGCTGATGGGACAGTAGGAGGAGACGGCGGACGGCGGTTTGCCAGGTTTGAGGAACATTAGGATACGGGAGGGTTTCCACTGGTCGGGGTAGTAACTGGTGGACAGGACTACATTGTAGAGCCTGGCCAGGGTGGAGAGGAAAGAGACAGGAGCTTCACGAAGGTGTCGGTAGGTGATACGACCGTGACCAGGAGCGGTGTTGCATTTCGTGCGGAGTGTAGCAATGAGATCCTGTGTAGTGATAGGGGCATTGAGTTCCGTGTGTGCAATGTTGTCCACGTACTGGAAACCAGGAGTGAGGGGAGGCACAGAGGTGTCAGTTCGATCACGGACATCCGGGAAGAGGGAGTAATCGAACTGGGAATCATCGGAGATGGAAAAGACAGTGGAGAGGTAAGAGGCAAAGTGATTGGCCTTACTAAGGGAGTCAGGGAAGGGGTGATTGTCATGGAGAAGAGGATAGTAGGGGGAGGGTTTAGTTCCGGTAAGGCGACGGAAGGCTGACCAGAACTTGGATGAGTTGACAGGTAGGGTAGCATTTAAACGGGTGCATGTCTGTCGCCAATCCCGGCGTTTCTTAGCCGCGAGCAAATTACGAATGTGTCGCTGGAGTTGCCGACGGCGTCGTAGTGTGTCCGGGTCACGCGTGCAGAGGAAGGCACGGTAGAGACGGCGGGATTCATGGAGAAGGAGGCCGGCCTGTGGGGGTAAGGTAGGACGGTGGGGGTAGATGGCGACAGTAGGGACGTGGGCCTCCACGGCATCAGACAAGGTCTGCTGGAGAAAGGAGGCGGCATGGGTTACATCGTCAGGGTGGTGGTAGGTGAAGGGGTGGTTATCGACCCGGGTGGAAAGGGTATCCCGGTAGGCATTCCAGTTGGCACGGGAATAGTCATGAATGTACTTAGGGGGAGGGTCATTACGAGGGTCAGGGTGGGGGCGACGACCGTCTGAAACGGTGAGGAGGACAGGGAGATGGTCACTACCAATAGGCTCCAGGACATCCACCGTTATGCGGCCAAGGAGGTTGGGGGAGGAAAGGATAACATCGCGAGTGGAGTTGGATTCGGGACGGGTGTGCTGGGGGATGGGGATCAGGTCGCCTTGAAGGGAGGAGAGGAACCGATGCCACCGCCGTAACTGGGCGGCGGAACGACTATGGATGTTGAGGTCGGCGGTGATCACGTAGGAGCCGGGGCAGCGCTGCGCGGCTTCCTAAATACCTGACCGTGGGAAACGCGATTGGCCGCGGACTTCACGTGGTACGGAGAGTGTCGCACTCGCACGGCGAGGCTAGCGCCGCAGGCGCGCACCAGAGCAGAGAGACCCCTAGTGGGTGTCCAGGTTCATACCCCCTGGCGCGCATTCAACTTCCGCGCCTTCCAGCACCGGACTGACAATCCTTATAACAAGTGTTAACCATGTATATTTTTGTAGAATTTAATTAACAGCTACATCCTCACCATGGAAACCTGTATCATAGTAGGACTTTGGCATCTCAAAAAAAAAGAACAACTGGCCTATGAATTAGAAATCTGTGGGTGTAATGTTGATGGAAGCATTCCTGAAATAAGTAAGTGTATGTGGAGTGCATTCAACTGTCCAACATACAAGCCACAACACTGGCGAGATAAGAGACGCAATTCTTGATTGTCAGTAGTCTCTCGCCAGCGTGCAAGCTAATCTAGAATTTCAATGGACTAGAAATAACAGCCAACTAGTTGCAAAATACAACTTTATTAAACCATGACCGTGGTTTTCACAGTTTTAAAATTGTCTTATCAAGAACAAAATTAATATTACGACACTGTATGTGGAACAGAGATGATGAGATTGCAATAGGCGAAATTACAGGATATATTTACAAATAATTTTGGTGAAGCATACTCATGTAGAATCACATAGTGTCTTTATCTGATGCAGGATTCATTGACTGTCTAGGACTTGCGCGTGTCATCCACTTAATCACCATTTAAAATACATGATTTATAAGTAATAGCTCTCAACTCTAGGGCTTCGTCTTGAAACTTTTTATAATACCACACCTTTGGCAATGGAGCACCATCAACCAGAGGCGACCTTAGGCTAGTGCCTCAACTCTTCAGCCAGTTCTCACTGTCACTAACTCTGTACGTGGCATACTTACGCTCTATGGTATCCGATGCCACGCTTTATGTTTAAGTGTAATATATATACAAATCTTTCAAGTGGCACACTACACAAATGTGTGGCATTTTAAAAAGTTTTAAGACATAGCCTTAGAGTAGATTATGTAGCTGACACGCACATGTACTAAACAGAGTCAACGACCCGTTCATCGGATATAGATAATATGTGATTCTGCGTGAGCATGTGCCACTAAAATTATTTGTAAGCACTTCCTGTAATTTTGCTGATTGTAATTATATCATCTCTGGTTCAAAAATGGTTTAAATGGCTCTGAGCATTATGGGACTTAACACATGAGGTCATCAGTCCCCTAGAACTGAGAACTACTTAAACCTAACTAACCTCAGGACATCACACACATCCACGCCCGAGGCAGGATTCGAACGTGCGACCGTAGCGGTCGCGCGGTTCCATGCTGAAGCGCCTAGAACCGCTAGGCCACACCGGTTGCCTTATCTCTGATCCACACACAATTGTACAGTGCCTCCTGAAAAATACAGTTTTAAAACTGTCCAAAAATAGTCAAGGATTAATGAACGTGTATTTTGCAACTCGATGGTTGTTACTTATTATCCATTGAAGTTCTTGCGTGTACAGTTGCTGAAGTGCAGCTATGTTTAAAATCTTGTAATTTACAATTTTTGCAAAGTAGTTCCCCATCACGTACTAAGTTACTTCGTATTAATACCCATCTTGACCATATCGGTAGTCGGGCACATGGGTTATGGCAGATTACTGCCGACAAAGGAAATGGTTCTGTACTCGAAAGATTACAGGAAACGGTCCGAAAATTGCAACATCGTAACAATTTACTTGAAGACAGGAAGGCATTTGCCATTTCTATAAGGCAGCAAAGAGGTGCATGGGCGGTGGGAGGTGGTGATACTGCGTGTACCAAAAATTTGAGTATCATCTCTTAGTCACAGTACTCAGATTGTGTATTTTCATATCTGTCAGTAGATATGCATCGGTTTTCTGGTTCGCTTATAGTGACTGAAGTTATTTTGCTTCAATTCCGACCTCCTCTGGATAAAGGCCGTTTATGAAGTTTTTGAGAATTAGGATTGTTTATCATAATTTGTTGTATAGGTTAAGGAATCAGCTTGTGAATGAAAATTACTTTCATGTTTAAAATTTCCAAGAACCTTTTATTCAGTATGTGGAGAGTACTAAGACGGCTCAGCTTGCCTTTTGTGTTAAGCCTAGTAAAAGGGAGTTGCCCGATAACATTATTCATTGCATGTGATGCTCGCTCTAAAATGACGTTTATTAGCAAACTTACAATTTTTATTGAACTTAGTGAAATCACTCGTGTTATTGATAACATTGTAATGTGAAACATTGCCACCACGTGGCAAGGTTCCCCAGATTGAACCCATAGTACAATGGGAGAGCCAAGAAAAGGTTTCGAACATTTTGAGGCGCTTTGGGTGTGATCAGTCTGGCCATTTTCTACGCAATAATAATACGAGCTGACTGAGGGCTAGGGGTAGTTGGCGGTTTCAGAGACGGCGAGCACAAAGCAGAGGCCACCCAGAGTCTTCCCGGTCTTCTTTACCCAGTGTTTGTTTGATTCTTAATCGTAAAACCGTGTGTGGTATTTTAGGTTCAGGCAGCAAACTCTCATTAATGTCACATAAACGGTATTTTAAATGTAACAAAATATGCAATTTAGGCCAGTTATAGACCGTTACAAACAACCGACTTACCGTCAGCAGACAGTTTGCCCTTATTAGGAGACTATGGGTTAGTATAACCATTGGGGATTTTCATGGCCGACTCACATGTTACTTGCGAGACATCTCTTTGCCAGTGTCTTGTTGGGAGGAAACTCCATGTTTCTTCGATTATTACACTAACAGGTGGTCATTTGAACTTTTCCCTGAAAATCTTACACATGGTATAGGCATCCTTTTATTCCTGAGGTCAGTGATGCAGTAGTGAGGAGTCCCGTTTTCAAGTGCAACATAAACCTCAGGATCAGGTAGATCAGTTGTTACAGCTGCTTGCTCAATTTCCTGGCGTGTTTACTGATCGCATGGATCTCACCAATTAAACTGACTATGTTATTGGATATGTAGATGGATAACATTCTGTTGATGCATTCTATCTAATATACCCTCCTAAGACGTAGAAGTTAAGAAAGCCAACTGGCAAGTTACTTATAAAGGAAGTGATTAGAAAATCTAAACAACCATACGCATCTCCAATGCTTTTGGTCCCCAAGGGTGACTGGGGAAGCTATAGGCTGTCAGTTGACTAGCGGGCGCTTAATTAGAAGGTGCTGTTGCCATCTGTTCCCCTGTCTGACTTCCGAATGTGTTTCATATGGTTTGCTGGTGCCCGTTATGGTCTACTGCAGCCATTTCGCCTATCCCTCCCTTTTGTTACTACTGACTATCATTTACCACTGCAGGTACGGCCCAAAGCTATGCCTCCTCTCTCAGAAGTCCAACACACTGCCAGTATGTCTAAATCACATCCTTTCGTCAGTCTCCTGAATTCCAGTAAGCTGATGACACCGCTTTCCTAGGCCTGAAAAAATAACAGCAGACTCTTAAACTCCACGCAAGTCGTTACATGGTGTGGTGCAACTATTGGCTCCTAAACATAAACTCTTACAAAACCCGAGTAATATAGGGTGAACCAACACATGACTTCTAGCCAACCTTTTGTGGTAGGCCTACATATATAACTAACATATATAACCCTAATTTGTAAACTAACAAGGAAACCGCAGCTAACAAACAAAAGAACATCTTCTATACTCTGAATCTACCCTCACGAATCATTATGTAGACTCCATCTGATTTATCTCTATCCCAGCGCCCATGCTCTCTGCCGCCCACTACACATATAAACTTACACTCTCTCTTCATACTGCCACACTTCTACTCACTGCACCATAATATCCTCCCACTACCAGCTTCTGGTCCAGAAACTAAAGCTTGCTGTCTTTCATTCTAACTGAAAAGACCGTATTCAGAATTCTTTTTTAAAATCAAAATGGCTCTGTGCACCATGGGACTTAACATCTGAGGTCATCAGTACCCTAGATCTTAGAACTACTTAAACCTAACTAACCTAAGGACATCACACACATCCATGCCCGAGGCAGGATTCGAACCTGCGACCGTAGAAGTCGCGCGGTTCCGTACTGAAGCGCCTAGAACCGCTCGGCCACAGCGACCGGCCTTTTTTTAAAATCACTACAGACCTTTTTCAACATCATTGTTACCATAATATGGATATACGTTTTATTTAAGTAGTTTCAAAATGGTTCAAATGGCTCTGAGCATTATGGGACTTAACATCTGTGGTCATCAGTCCTCTAGAACTTAGAACTACTTAAACCTAACTAACCTAAGGACATCACACACATCCATGCCCCAGGCAGGATTCGAATCTGCGACCGTAGCAGTCGCGCGGTTCCGGACTGAGAGCCTAGAACCGCTCGGCCACCGCGGCCGGCAAGTAGTTTCAAACGATCTTTGAATTTTTTAAATATTTTCGATGCGGAGTGGCAAGTGAAACTTTCTTTGCCCTCCGTCACTATTCAGCAAGAGAGAATGTAATTTCAATGGAAATAACAGGTACAACAACAGTAAGTTACCATTAAAAAATGACCGTGTCCCAGTCAATTGAAATCCCTTCATACTTAACTTATGGATGGCGCTGGAGAGGCGAAAACTTTTTTTTGAGGAACTGTTTGTCCTGTAATATGTACTAATACCTGTTTGGGTGGTGAGTTCGAAGGACATAATCTTCATATAAATCTATAATTCTTTATTATTGAGGACAATCACATGGCAAAAATCTGCAACAGTCTCAATTCACACACTCTCAGCAACACTGTAAACGGCTATACAGGGTGGTTCAAAATGACTATATGGTTTTAAGGCTTTGCAGTATTTATTATATTCACCTTACAATTATAAATAATACATCAAATGAAATAGCAACTCAAACAGTTCTGTTTTTGTACCTGTACGCAAAGAGAAGAGAATGTAACGAGCCAGGAGTGACTGAACAACGTGTAGAACGAGTGAGAGCCTTTCACGCGTAGCCCCAAGAAATCAGTTCGGAAGGCTAGTCGTGAATTAGCAGTTCCAGTCACACCTATGTGGAGACTTAGGGACACGCCTACAACTACGCCCTTTTCGTTTGCAGTTATTACAAGTTCCAAAGCCTACAGAGTACGGTTTACGTGCCATCTTTGCAACCGAAACGTTGCAACAATTATACCAGACCCACTGATCAAGGTTGGGGAGAACTCCCATACCGACTCCATGTCAGACGAATGGTGGTCACATTGAACACTTGTAAGAAAAACTGTTTCAGCTGCTCTTACATTTGATATATTATTTACAATTGTAAGTTGAATGTAATAGATGGTACAGAGCCTTAGAACCCGTACATTCATTGTGAAATGCCCTGAATTGTGTACGATAAGCGCTACACTTACCGAGAACTGTCTCATAGTAGCCATTCTGCGGCTGGTAACGAAGTCCAACCCACTCGAGGAACTTCCAGTACATCTTCTCTCTAATGACTTGCTCCTCATCCTTTGAATTAATAATCAGCAGATGGGCACCTTCTTCTTCACAAATCCTGTTTGCCTCTGGCCAGGTTACCAATGACTGATGGTTTTTATAATAGCCAAAGCCATTAAACGTTTCATATTTAGAAGGAATAACACTGGAGCGAAGAATACGTGTTTCTGTTGGCATAACAACTATTTTACAGAAGGATTGAGATTAAATGCTTATACGTTCTATAAATACATGAAAATTTATTTTCTATTACACTATGTGCTAATTCGGAGTTTTGTGCCCTTCCTATCCTAAATTATTTTCTACAGCCTGTATGAACAATTTTGAGGTCCCTATGAGTATGGTAATTTTATCAAAAACTCAAAGCAGTAAGATGACAAATAATTCTCACTTACGTTATTTTCTTTAAATAACTTTTTATTTGTGAAATTTAAATCTTTCCTGACCCACAGATTGTTCCGTAAAATTTATGGAGAAATGCCTCATGTCCGCAACTTCATCCCACACTATTTCGGTGTATAGCCTTCTGGCCATCTTCAAATGATGTTGACAAAAGTCCACTGGATTCAATTATTTAAGTACCCACCGGCACATCCATGGTGCACCTAGTTGGTGTTCAGCGTACGCTGATTTAGTGCATACGCATCTGCGGCAATTCTGTGTGCTGTGCTGTGAGAAACCTGGCCTCGTCAATATCAAATCGATTGTCTTCGTACGGTATAATCGCTACACAGAACGTAAAGCTTTTCTATGACGGAATTTCATACAGAATTTAACTGGAAGGAACTGTCTCGATTAATAAGGGACACAGACAGTCGTTTCTACACTGATTCATTGATGATAAAGCGCCAGACGTTCGACACATGGCCACGATTTTCGTTTCATTGTATTTTATCATTCGGAGAGCGTGCAGCACAGCACACAGACATGCAGCAGAAATGTATGCGCTGCAACGCCAACAGGATGCACCGTGCATGTGTCAGTGGGGCCTTAAATACGTGGTCTTAGAGTATTTTCGTCAGTACCGCCTAAAGATGACCAGAAGACTTCCCCGAAATACCGTGGCAGTAAGCTGCAGACACCCGGTAGTTCTCTCGAAATTTTATGGAACAACTTTTTATTTGTTTCTAAACAAACTCCTGTTTTTTAGGTAACAGACTGTAATTATGAAGAAAAAAATATCTACTGTCTGGCCATAAAAGAGAGCTATCCTCGAGGCTCAATACCACTAAGGGCTGGAGCAAGTCAATCACATTCTCCGCCAGTGTTCTGAATACCTCGAGTCATGAGTGGAAAGGAGAAATATCCTACCTACTATACTCACCATCAATTCCACAGTGGTATCCTGCTGCCCACCAACCCTACACAATACCTCTTCCCATCCCTACTCTGTCCCTTGTCCCAAACCCTTGCATCAAGGATCATATCCCTTCAATAGATCTAAATGCAAGACCTATCCCATACATCCTCCCACTACCACCTACTCCAGTTCTGTCACAGGCATCTTCTGCATTATAAAAGTCAGAACTACTTGTAAAAGCATGTCTTCTATAAACTATGCTGCAACAATTCAGCAGCTATCTGCATGGGCATGAAACTACCAAGTTGTCTGTCTGCACAAATGGCCACCGCCAATCTGTAGCTAAGGTGCAGCTGGATCACTTAGTTGCAGAATATTCTGCTCAGTATGATGTGCTTTACTTTAATGACTACTTCACAGCTGGCAGCATCTGAATTATTTCCACCTACTCCAGCTTTTTGTAAATGTGCAGCATAACCTCCCCCTAAAACATATCCCTTTCCCATGTAACCTGACTGGCCTCAGTCTCCAGTAGTCCCTGTCCTAAACCTAGCCATTAACTTCTTCGCTTCCACTCCAATACTGCACATGCTTCCTAATCCACCAATGCAGCTTTCTGTCTTTTCCCCTTCACTATTTCTCTCTACACCCTTATCTCTCAATCTCCCCCACCCCTGACAAAGCACAGCCACAAAACACTACACCTAGCAGCCCTATCCTGTCCCCACCACATCCCTGCACTCTTCTACAGGCTGAAAAGTGTCTTTTCCTAACCTTTCCTTGCAATCCCTCCTCCTCCCCAGTCTGTGCTTTCCCCTAATCCTCACCATCCACACACATCAGACACAGTTGCAGTCATGTCCTTGCACCTGGAGGCAGTGGCCATGGGTTTGTGAGTTGTAGTAGTGTGCCTGTTTTTTATTTCAGAAGAAGGACTCAGTCTGAAAGCTTGATATTTTAGCAGTGTTTTCCATTGTGATTGTGTGTCACTAAGTGACTCCTCTATGTACAAACTTTATGTTATCAATATTTATTTTTATTTTTATTTATTTATTTATTTATTTTATTTATTTATTGTTCTGTGGGACCAAATTAAGGACAAGTCTCCATGGTCATGGAATGAGTCAATACAAGAAATTGTAACACGATAGTAGAAACAGATAAAATGAAATATAAATAATGTATTCTGGCGACAATTCGTAACTTTAAATAAAGAAAATCAACGATGTAACACTGGAATTTGCTTAATTTTTCAGTTCTTCCAGGAGCTCCTCAACAGAATAGAAGGAGTGAGCCATGAGGAAACTCTTCAGTTTGGACTTAAAAGTGTTTGGGCTACTGCTAAGATTTTTGAGTTCTTGTGGTAGCTTATTGAAAATGGATGCAGCAGAATAGTGCACTCCTTTCTGCACAAGAGTCAAGGAAGTGCATTCGACATGCATATTTGATTTATGCCTAGTATTAACTGAGTGAAAGCTGCTAACTCTTGGGAATAAGCTAATATTGCTAACAACAAATGACATTAAAGAAAATATATACTGTGAGGGCAATGTTAGAATTTCCAGACTATTGAATAGGGGTCGACAAGAGGTCCTCGAGCTCACACCACATATAACTCTAACAGCCCATTTTTGATAAAAAAAAATTCCCTGCTTGAATCAGAAGAACTACCTCAAAAAATAATACCATATGACATAAGCATGTGAAAATATGCAAAGTAGACTACTTTTGTGTTGAACTGTCGCTTATTTCAGATACTGTTCTAATGGTAAATAAAGCAGCATTTAGTTTCTGAACAAGATCCTGAAAATGGACTTTCCACAACAGCTTACTATCTATCTGAACGCCTAGGAACTTGAACTGTTCCGTCTCGCTTACAATAAGCCCATTCTGTCTGATCAAAATATCGGTTCTTGTTGAATTGTGAGTTAGAAACTATAAAAACTGAGTCTTACTGTGATTTAGCAACAAATTATTTTCCACAAGCCACGAACTTATTTGATAATGTTTCAATATTACACACAAGATCCTTCACTACCAAACTGGTGTCATCAGCAAACAGAAATATTTTTGAATCACCTGTAATACTAGAAGGCATATCATTTATATAAATAAGATACAGCACTGGCCCCAGCACTGACCCTTGGGAAACGCCCCACTTAACAGTGCCCCATTGGGACTGAACATCACTACCACTCTCAATATTGTGGAGAATTACCTTCTGCTTTCTGTTCTTAAAGTAAGAGGCGAACCAATTGTAAGCTACTCTCTTTACTCCATAATGGTCCAATTCCTGCAGTAATATTTTGTGGTCAACACAGTCAAAAGCCTTCGTTAAATCAAAGAAAACACCTAGCATTCACAACCTTTTATTTAATCTGTCCAAAACCTCACAGAGAAAAGAGAATATAGCATTTTCAGTTGTTAAACCATTTCTAAAACCAAACTGTACATTTGACAGCAAATTATGTGAATTTGAATGCTCCAGTAACCTTGTATATACAATTTTCTCGATAACTTTAGCAAACACCAATGGCATAGAAATAGGTCCTTAATTGCCAACATTATCCCTGTCTCCCTTTTTACAAAGTGGCTTCACTGTAATTTAATCGGTCAGGAAACCAACCACTCCTAAAGGAAAAGTTACAGATATGGCTAAGTACTGGGCTAACATACATAGAACAATACTTCAGTATTCTGCTAGATACCCCGTCATATCCATGAGAGTTCTTGGTCTTTAGTGATTTAATTATTAACTCAATCTCCCTCTTGTCAGTATCAAGGAGGAGCATTTCAGGTAACAGTCTCGGAACACTTTTTTCTACAAGCACTATATGATTCCCTGTTGGGACTAGGTTTCTATTTAGTTCACCTGCTACATTCAGAAAGTGATTATTAAATACTGTACATATAAGTGACTTATCAGTAACATGGACATACCCACTACGCACTGATTCTATATCCTCGACCTGTCTCTTCAGACCAGCCACTTCCTTTACGACTGACCATATGGTTTTAATTTTATCCTGAGACTTAGCTATTCTATCTGCATACCACATACTTTTTGCATTCCTAATAACTTTTTTAACCACCTTACAATACTGTTTGTAATGGGCTGCAGCATTTAGATTTTGACTGTTTCTAATGTTTTGATATAACTGCTACTTTGTTCTACAGGATATTCTTATCCCTCTAGTCAGCCACCCAGGCTGCCTGTTTGTGCTAGTACTCTGTTTTGAACGTTCTAATGGAAAGCAACTTTCAAAGAGCACAAGAAAAGTCTTGAGGAAAGGATTATATTTATCGTCTACTGTATCAGCACTATAAACATCTTGCCAGTCTTGTTCCTTGATAAGGTTATAAATAGGTCTCTACAGCAACTAGATCAGCTTTCCTAAAAAGTTGATAGCTATATTTAACATGTGTTGCAGCACAAAAATCTTTTAGAGTTAAAACTTGTGCATCATGATCTGAAAGGCCATTCACCTTTTTGCTAACAGAATGCCCTTCTAGTAAAGAGGAATGAACAAAAATGTTGTCTATGGTTGTTCTATTGTTCCCTTGCACTCTTGTTGGAAAGAATACAGTTTGCATAAGATTATATGAATTAAGGAGGTCTACCAGCATACTTTTCCTTGCACAATCACTTATACAATTAATATTGAAGTCACCACATATAACAAACTTTTTGGATTTCCTATAAAGTGAACCAAGAACCTCCTCTAGCTTTAGCAAAAATGTTGTGAAATCGGAGTCTGGGGATCTATAAATAACAACAGTTAGATGTTTAACTCCACCAAAGTTAACCACACCAGCACAACATGCGAACACCTTTTCAGTGCAGTACTTTGAAACATGAACTGACTCAAATGGAATACCATTTTTCACATACATGGCTACTCCCCCACACCAAAAAGAGCTCCTAGAAAAGCTGCCAGCCAACCTGTATCCTGGTAAAGGAAGCCTCTGAATTATCTCCTTATTTAAGAAGTGTTCAGATATACCAATAATTTCAGAGTCAACATCTATAAGCAGTTCACTAACTTTATCTCTAATACCTTGTATATTTTGATGAAATATACTAATTCCCTCATTACTCGGATACCTAAGCTCTGTCGAAAGCGGTTTCTTTGTTAGAGAGACTTCCCTTAAGCAGGAATACCTATCAGCTGACTTCAATATAAAAAAGGTGCAGCTCTAGCACCCACTAGTACAGGAATTTTCCCATGAGTGATCCCACCACCCCCACCTATGCTGTCACCTATAAGCTTTGCCAGCCTCCCTTTCCATACCTGTTGAGGTGCAGGCCATGTCTAGTAAAACCCGTCCTGCTGATAGACTCCACCAACACCACTGAAATGTGACTCATGTCTTCTGTCATCAGCACACCCCCAAGTCTCATGTTATTATGCTTGATGGCTGTATTAAGATGAGGCCGATCATGACGCTGAAACAGTTCCATGAAATGCACATTCGTGTTGCCAGTCTGAGTGGCTATCTTTTCCAGGTCACCATCCATGTCATACTCCCCATCCCTATCAATACTATTACCAGCCCCACACACAATCACTACCTGATCCTCTTTAGTAAAATCCCTACATAACCCCCCTATGTTAACAGTCACCTGAGCCAATCCTGCATTAGGTTTCACAATGCTGGTGACCTGGTACTCACTCCCCAACACTTCCTGCGACTGTTGGCCTACACTTCTACCATGAGAACTACCAAACAGCAGAACCTTCTTCTTTCTCTTAGACTTTGCAACTGTCCTAGCCGCCATAACTGCTGAGGTCTGCTGCATATTTCCTACATCTACAGCTACTAAAGATTCCTCTCCACTAGACTCTGACAGTTGGTCATATCTATTGCAAACACCAATAGTGAAACTATCTGAAAATCTCCTTCTCCATGCAGATCTCTTGCCAACAGTCAGTTCCCATTCCCCAACCCCCTTCTCCCTCCTCATCCTATATAGTTCCTCCTGTGCATTTTCCAACTGCACCTGAAGGGCACAGATCTTACGCTCCTGCTCCTCTATCAACTTACTCTTGCTACATGACCTGCAGTTCCAGGAGAGGATCTCACCAGAATGCCCACTGACTTCCCCACTGCATTCCCCCCAGTGGAAATACTTGGAACAAGTCTCACACCGCAATCCACTACTCACGAATCTAAGGCAAAGCCCACACTTCTCACTCATGGTAAAATTTTACACTTATTGAATCACGAAAACTACTTTATCTAAGTTCCGCTACTACAATAAGAAGATGTTAAAAAAAGTGACTACAATAATCACAAACTTACTCTACAAGTGAAGTAACTACTATTATTAACAGTATCAATCAACAGCAAATGAGAATATAACAAAAGACTACCACAGAAAGAAAATCAAATGTCTAATGACACAGTAACGAAATTGAAAATAGTTCCCAAAAATTTCTTCTGAAATTATTTCACCAGAAAACACCAAGAACACCAGTTGAAGACTACTAAAGTTCCTAAATAAACCACTATACACAAACAATTAATTAGTACTTAGCTTTTGATGCACCGCTACAGCTTCAACTGGTCAGTGCGGAATGTAAACACAGGTAAGAAGTTAAGTTGCTCGATACGAAACACTGACAAATATCAGATCACAACACAAGAAAGGCAGAGGTAAATGAAGAGATCACTGATAAGTCACTTATATAGTAAATATTATGACAAAAACCATTAAAATATGTATCTGAAACCTACATATATATGAAAACTTAGAGAGCAATCTCACACGCAGTCACCCGCTTATGACGCTTTCCTTTCCCAATGGCTTTCTTGCACAACAGATCTAGCAGCTGTATAGTTTGTGGTGCTGTAGTACTAACAAGAAGAGACTCTGACATTTTACATATCACTCCATGTAAAGGACTGATGGATCCTCAGTCTCAGCACTCAAGAGTAGAGTAGTCATTTGTTCAGTGGGAACATGTGGGCAATGTAAAGCCCTTACTGTTGGAAAAATATGTGATAGTCACATAGCAAGTTGTGACAATTTATACACTATGCAGCTGAAGTCAACTAAAAATTTTCTTCTCATTACATTTAATAATTTGTTTTGCCTGGGCTCTGTTGCATATAGGTTCATTCTTAGACTGTCCATTAATCAGTAAACATAAGAAACTTTACACAAGACAGAAGAAAACTGCATTTGAAAACATTGCAGTCAGCAATGTCAAAATGCTGTAGAAATTTATCATGAAGATAATACAATAAACTTGCAATGTGAACTTTATTATTCTGTATCAGAAGAAACAGAAAAAAACAGTTTTCCTCTATTTTAACACATTATTATGATATTAACCTTAAAGTGGCCATTATTGCTGACAACAAATTTGGCACAACTGCTACACTATTGCAAATAGTTAAGGACCCTGAATTAATAGACAATATCTAAAGTGTTGTCAGTATTCTATAAATTAAATGAGAGCTTAAAATTTTGTTACTAATTTGATTTCAGATAGTGATAGCAGTAAACTACATTGTGAGACATAAGAAAGTGTTTTCATAACTTCAAACAGCTCATTTCAAACACATTTCAGAGCACTGTAACCTGTCCAGATAAATGAGCATGTTAAAGCACTCACGTCCAGGACACATAAAGGCACATCAGCTAAATGTTAAATCCACCTCATGGATTAATAATGGGGTTTATGGGCTATTCTGGCTATGATTTTTAGCCAGTTTCCATACTTTCACTTGTATATAAAACCATTTAAGAAGATAGGGCAGACTAACAGCAGCCTCTCAACACATTTACTCTCTCATGTGAAGTTTGGTATGAGGAACCAGTAACACTTTTGGGGAAAAAATGGTGGCATTCTTAAATATAAGTGTAGGAACAAAAGAAGCACTTACTATAAGCAAATTTGCCTACTCCAGGACAGAAGGAGGGAAATCCACAGCCCTAAAAATATCTGAGAAAGTCCTTGGTGAGTTAAATGTGCTGGCAGCTAATGAAAGACTGAAATAGACATTAAACTCATTTTTCACTTGGAATCTTCTCCTATACCACATATAATTGAGATGGAAGTAAAGATTGACTTATGTAAATGACAAGCATATAGCAATATTTCGACTATACAAACCTACTTCTCTTTCTACATAATTGGACATGGTCACCAACATACTCCCAGAACATGCAAATAACTACAAAATACTTCTTCAAGAACCATCTACAAGATACTCTGAGTGAACCCTCATGTTATGTCACTGGAGCCATTCCTAATCATAACCTGTCTGGTGGCCGGACGTCATATGATGTACAAAAAAATCCTACACATTTAGATGAAAATCAATGAAGTGGGCATTCCTCTATGGTATACAATGGCTTTTTATGGATAAACAACTTTAATATATATCTGAGAACACTTTAGCTATCTGTCAGACATTTTATACCTTTGGATAGAATATCAAAGTGTTTTATAGCTGAGAACTGCATTCCTTCCTGTGTCACAGTTAGATTCACCAAAGGGAAGTGCAGATCACTTTTTATTCTAGCATTGTATTGGCGAATATCTGTGTTACTTTCAAACTACAATGAGTTGAGAATGAATTTAATGAGTGAATAAATGTGCTGCAAGGATGTGTTTAAAATTCTTTATTGCTCAACAGATTCCTCGAAAATTTATATGTGGTGTCATCACATTTAATTCTAATTACTTCCTTTTGTGTAGAGAATACTTTTTGCCTAAGTGGAGAGTTATCCTAGGATAAACTGATTAATCACTAACATTGGACATGAACAGCAATGGGCCCATAATAGAACTCTTTGGAGTAATCAGTGTAATTTCTCCCCATGAAGGTGATATGGTGTCCCTTTTTGCAATTTCAATACAACAAATAACCAAAGTTGCAAAATATCTGTTTCTATTACTTGATCATGTCTAGTTTTGGGATTTTATTCATAACCCATCCTCAAATCATCCATCCAATCAGAATAAATGTTACTCCTCACACCAAAATTCATTACAGTCAGTTTGCACAGGAGTACAATGAAAGTGATCACAAAACTGGATACATGTTTCATGATCATTTGCACTGTATTCCATTTTGCTAATAATTGTCATGATTTTTTGCTGTGTGGAATAATATTTGTTCCACTTGGATGGATGATCTGAGAATGAGTTATGAATAAAAACCTAAAACTGGTAATCATCAAGTAATAAAAAGAGCATTTTGCAACTTAAGCTGTTTGTCATATGGAAATGGTATCACAAGTTGTTGGCCCTTCAACAACCCAGCATGCTGGAAACCTGTGTCCCTCTTTGTATTACCCACACACCCTAGTGTAACATTTTTCATCCTGATTCATAAATAGGAACTAAATCTGACATGTGCTGAACAAGCTATCCCATAAAAACTTAGTTTCTCTTACAGTACATATTGATTGAACAATAAAATGTCTTTAATAAGTCAGAGACAATTCCAGCTGATGATCCTTTACCATTTAAAAATTTTACTATCTGTTAAGTGAAGATATTATCAGCTTTGTCAGTAGAGTGATTCTTTTGAGATCCCAACTGTGATTGTGTAAGTATCCCATTACTATTCAGGTGGATGACAACAATTAAGAATGTTACCTTCTCAAAGTTATGTAAGAGGTGTGAGTTGTGAATATTTAGTAACATCTGTGAAGTCAGCTTTCCTATAAAATATGCCCAACAATGATGTACATTAACCTGTCTGAGAAAGTTTGCTCTGAACTAATGAAATAACTGCAGCCACAAACCTGAGTAATGTATACAATACACAATGGATCAATAACACGATATGATTAAAACAAAGAGAAAATACTCACCAAATGAAACAACCACACTGACGGTATGGATGGCAATGGAAAATGAGATCTACATCTACATCTAAATCCATACTCCACAAGCCACCTGACGGTGTGTGGCGGAGGGTACTTTGAGTACCTCTATTTGTTCTCCCTTCTATTCCAGTCTCGTATTGTTCGTGGAAAGAAAGATTGTCGCTATCCCTCTGTGTGGGCTCTAATCTCTCTGATTTTATCCTCATGGTCTCTTCCGGAGATATACGTAGGAGGGAGCAATATACTGCTTGACTCCTCGGTGAAGGTATGTTCCCGAAACTTCAACAAAAGCCCATACCGAGCTACTGAGCGTCTCTCCTGCAGAGTCTTCCACTGGAGTTTATCTATCATCTCTGTAACGCTTTCACGATTACTAAATGACCCTGTAATAAAGTGAGCTGCTCTCCATTGGATCTTCTCTATCTACTCAATCAACCCTATCTGGTACTGATCCAACACTGGTGAGCAATATTCAAGCAGTGGATGAACATGTGTACTGTAACCTACTTCCTTTGTTTTCAGATTGCATTTCCTTAGGATTCTTACAATGAATAATAGTCTGGCATCTGCTTTACTGACGGTCAACTTTATATGATCATTCCATTTTAAATCACTCCTAATGCCTACTCCCAGATAATTTATGGAATTAACTGCTTTCAGTTGCTGACTTGCTATATTGTAGCTAAATGATAAAGCATCTTTCTTTCTATGAATTCGCAGCACATTACGCTTGCCTACATTGAGATTCAATTGCCATTCCCTGCAACATGCATCAATTTGTTGCAGATCCTCCTCCATTTCAGTACAATTTTCCATTGTTACAACCTCTCGATATACCACAGCATCATCCGCAAAAAGCCTCAGTGAACTTCTGATGTTATCCACAAGGTCATTTATGTATATTGTGAATAGCAACAGTCCTATGATACTCCCCTGCAGCACACCTGAAATCACTCTTACTTTGGAAGACTTCTCTCCACTGAGAATGACATGCTGCGTTTGTTATCTAGGAACTCTTCAATCCAATCACAAAATTGGTCTGATAGTCCATATGCTGTTACTTTGTTCATTAAATGACTGTGGGGAACTGTATCGAACACCTTGTGGAAGTCAAGAAACATCTACCTGGGAACCCATGTATATGGCCCTCTGGGTCTCGCGGACCAATAGCGCGAGCTGGGTTTCACACGATCGTCTTTTTCGAAACCCATGCTGATTCCTACAGAGTAGATTTCTAGTCTCCAAAAAAAGTCATTATACTCTAACATAATACGTGTTCCAAAATTCTACAACTGATCGACGTTAGAGATATAGGTCTATAGTTCTGCGCATCTGTTTGATGTCCCTTCTTGAAAATGGGGATAACCTGTGCGCTTTTCCAATCCTTTGGAACGCTATGCTCTTCTGGAGACCTACGGTACACTGCTACAAGATGGGGGGCAAGTTTCTTCATGTACTCTGTGTAAAATCGAACTGGTTTCCCGTCAGGTCCAGCGGCCTTTCCTCTTTTGAGTGATTTTAATTGTTTTTCTATTCCTCTGTCATCTATTTTGATATTTACTATTTTGTCATCTGTGCGACAATCTAGAGAAGGAACTACAGTACAGTCTTCCTCTCTGAAACAGCTTTGGAAAAAGACATTTAGTATTTTGGTAATTAGTCTGTCATCCTCCGTTTCAGTACCATTTTGGTCACAGAGTGACTGGACATTTCGTTTTGATCCACCTACCGCTTTGACATAAGACCAGACTTTCTTAGGATTTTCTGCCAAGTCAGTACATAGAACTTTACTGTCAAATTCATCGAATGCCTCTCGCATAGCCCTCCTCACACTACATTTCGCTTTGTGTAATTTTTGTTTGTCTGCAAGGCTTTGGCTACATTTGAGTTTGCTGTGAAGTTCTCTTTGCTTCTGCAGCAGTTTTCTAACTTGGTTGTTGTACCACGGTGGCTCTTTTCCATCTTGCTTGGCACATACTCATCTAATGCATACTGCACGATGGTTTTGAACTTTGTCCAATGATCCTCAACACTATCTATACTTGAGACAAAACTTTTGTGTTGAGGCGTCAAGTACTCTGAAATCTGCTTTTTGTCACTTTTGCTAAACAGAAAAATCTTCCTACCTTTTTTAATATTTCTATTTATGCCTTAAATCATCGATGCAGTAACTGCTTTATGATCGCTGATTGCCTGTTCTGTGTTAACTGTTTCGAATAGTTTGGGTCTGTTTGTCACCAGAAGGTCTAATATGTTATCACCATGAGTCGGTTCTCTGTTAAACTGCTCAAGATTTGTTCATGTGTTGATAAGAGATTAATCACATTCTAGGAAAGGGTATAGGCATTTCTGGTATCAGACAGTAAGGGCTACACAACAGAAAACCTATATTTCTAATAATTTATGAAATTTTAAGACAGTTCAAGGAGAAAAAGTAATCAAGTAGCTTACCTTTATTAATCCTTTATGAATTAGGATTTGGTAGTGAACATTTGACTAGAGAAAATTCTGTGTTACAGTACTACAGTTATCATTCTTGCTCAGTTGGAGTTTCACACCATGTCATGCAAATGTGTGCTCACACTCATGGGTATACGAGGGGGTCCCTTAAATACCAGAACAACGTTGCTGTGGGAGGACCTTGTGTAGTATGTATTTCTGCCACTAGGCGTTGTTGTCATTTGGCTTGTTCTGTTCATCTGCAGTGATTGTTTTTGCTAGTACTGTTTTGTTCTTGTTTCATTTTTTTTAATGGCAAGTTTAAGTGAACAGCGTATAGAGGTGAAATTTTATTTTATACATGGCAAATATGTTGCTGAAACTGTTTTAATGTTGAAAACAGCTTACTAAGTTGATGCTATGGAAAAAACTCATTGTATGGAAAGTTCGCTCAATTTAAAAATGGTGACATGTCGATTGATGTTAAACCTTTTTCTGGACATCAATCAACTGCCCAAATCAATGACAGTTTGCGCCATCGGGTCAGACCATCAATTACGTCTCTACTCGGAAGTTTTAAACACAACAGTGTTTGTCAAAAAAGACTTGATTTGTGGAAGACAGGAAATGGTTCATCCAACACAAAAATGCACCTGCACACACAGCCATCTGTGTTAGACAGTTTTTGGGTAAAAATGGCATGCACCTTCCTCACCTGATTTGGCTCTGTTTGACTTTTTCTTATTTCCATGCATGAAAAGGTGCATGAAAGGACACCGATCTGGCAACGTTAAAGAAGTCAAAAAAGGAGGTAGGAGCTGTAAGCAATTTCTAAAGATGACTACAGAAAATGTTTCCAACAGTAGAACCGTGAGTGGGACAAATGTATTAGTTGTAATGGAAAGTATTTTGAAGGGGATCAGGTTATTTTGTACACAACTTGAAAATAAGTAGCTTCTAAAAAATAATTCCAGTTTTTTTTTTTTTTTTTTTTTTTTTTTTTTGGGTATCACCTAATATTAGATGGAATAAGTGTTAACTTGCACTTTGAACATATTTGTTGGATCCTAAGGTTGTTGAAGTTGTTGTCTTTGATACATTTAAATGAGTTAAAAGAGACATTAACATCCAACATTTAGGTGTTTGTGCATTTATCTTCAACAAAATATAGAGTTAATAAAGAAATTAGTTTCTGAAATAACACAGTTTTATGAATCATGAAATTAAACACAAACACAATTTCCAAATATATTTTGTCTGATTCTTCGCTAACATTTTACTCTAGTGTATCAGTTGTCCGAAATAAATTATTTTTTCTTCTGGCATTCAAAACCAAAATAAAACCATATGTTACAGCAAATTCCAGGAAGAGAGACAGATTTGAGTGCTGAATATTAAAAAAGGAAGGCAGTTCACCCAGGCCCCAACATCAGAGGAATTCACCTGTAGGAGATCCTCATCATCAGGTCATAGTGACCTGCCTTTAATTTCTATACTTCTACATCTACTTTTATTTCACAATCCACTATGGTGGAAGGTACCTTGTACCACAACTAATAATTCCCTTTCGTATCCCACTCACGAATCGAACAAGGGAGAAATGACTGTCTGTTTGCTTAAATATGAGTACTAATTTCTTTTTTCTTCTCTTCATGATCTTTACTGTGGCAGTAAAGTTGTTCTGTGGTCTGTCACAGGGCTTATTCTCTAAATTTTTTCAATAGGTGTTTCATGACAAGAACATGATCTTCTCTCCAGAAAATTGCCAGCACTGAGGATAGGTATTCAACAAGTCATTGGAAGTCACATGCAGAAATACTGAGCCATCCTGCCTCTATACCCATTCTTAATTGTGAAAGAGTTGCTGATGCAGGATTTTTGTACATCAACTGACCTCTCAATTGCGTCCCATTAATGTTTGACAGAATTCATGTCAGGTAGTCTGGGTGGCCAAATCATTTGGTCAAATCATCCAGAATGTTCTTCAAATGAATCACAAACAACTGGGGCCCAGTGACATGGTGCATTTTCATCCATAAAAATTTTATCGTTGTTTGAGAATGTGAAGTCCATAAATGGCTGCAAATGGTCTCCAAATAGCCAAACAAAACCATTTACATTCAATAGCTGGTTTAGTTGTATCAGAGGACCCAGTCCGTTCCATGTACACCCAGCCTACACCATTATGGAGCCACCAACAGCTTGCACAATGCCTTGTTGACAACTTTAGTCCATGGCTTCAAGGGATTGTAACACACTCGATCCCTACCATCAGCTCTTAGAAACTAAAATTGGGACTCATCTGACCAGGCCTTGGTTTTCCAGCCATCTAGTGTCCAAACGGTATGATTACAAGCCCAGAATAGGCACTGCAGGTGATTTAGTGCTGTCACCAAAGGCATTCCCATTGGTCATCTCTCCCACAGCCCAATAATAGCAAATTTCAGCACACTGTCCTAACAGATACATTCGTCATATGTTCCACATTGATTTCTGCGGTTTTTTTATGCAGTGTTGCTTGCCTGATTAGCACTGGCACTCTACCCCAATGCCACTGCTCTCGGTCATTAAGTGAAGGCCATTTGAAATTGCATTGTCTGTCATGAAAGGTGGTGCCTGAAATTTGGTATTGTCAGCAAACGCTTGACACTGTGAATCTTGGAATATTGAAGTCCATAATGATTTCTGAAATGGAATATCCTATGAGTCCAGCTCCAAGTACTGTTCTATGTTCAGTCTGTTAAGTCCAGTCATTCAGCCATAATCATGTCAGAAACCTTTTCATTTGACTTACCTGAGTACATATGACAGCTCCACCTTTTATACCCTGTGTACATGATTATACTGCCATCTTTATATTTCCATATTGCTATCCCATCACTTTAGTCACGTCAATGTACAACACAATATTCACTGATCTAACACATACTGGTATCTACTACCCATAATATGCTCAGATGTTGTGATATGAATGTGCAGCTACATCATATTTTTTACATGATGTTCTTACTGCTCATATTTCATTAATTTTATTGTTATTACAGCAATGTTGAAGAGAAACTCACTGTCAGTTAATAAGATGAAATAAGTATGATTCTGTGAATTTGCAGCTGCAGAATTTTTCAGCGTGAGTAGTAGAAAGATTTCCACCCTGGAGCATTAATTAAATGTTAGTCTCACTTTTTATTTGTGTTAAATACAAGCAGCAAAAAGTAATAACTCTTACAAATGTCCGTTCAATTTTCTTGCTCATGAATATGCTACTTCCCTTTCCAGTTTTGAATTCGATTTACAGTATTCATACAACATGAAAATTTCACATAAAAACTTTTGTACATTAATGGAATTCCTAAGTTTTTCTCTCAGGTCTTGATCTACTTGTTTGAGGGGTATCCAAAGTTCATCCCAGAACCACAACAGAGCTCCAAACGTGCCATCACGAGAAATATTGCAGTGTCCAGAGTAGCCTGATAGGCACTGGAAATCACAGGTTTTGTGTGTAGGCCTATGCCATAATGTATGGTGGGTATGCTTTGGAAATTTGGCCTGACAAGATTTATAATTTAACGAAACATAGAGTTCTCAGATGTTGTTAAATTAAGTGTTACTCAAGAACATATCACAATGCTGTAAGAAAAGAAAATGTTTACATCTTTTTTTATTGGGGAGGAGAGGGTGTGGTGCATAAGCTGCTATTATTACCATCAAATAATCTGATTTCCAATACCATGAAAATAAGGGAAAATTTGAAAAATTCCATATGAGTTAGGAGATAAATGATACTTCTACTGTGGTTCTCCCTCAAGCTTCCTCCTTATGTAACACCTTTGACGATACTTGTCAGCTCGCTCAAGAGACTGACAATGCTGCAGATCTGGTCCAACCAGACCAGAAGATCAAAAACAGCGATTCTCCAGGAATGTTGCTGGAAGGTCTGATGCTGATGAATCCTGATACCTTCTTCATCATGCCAATGGGAGGGTGCAAATCAGTCATCTTCCAGGGCAACAGCTTCTTGACAGCTGTATTGCAGGATCAAGACTGGGTAGTGATGGCTTCATTATGCTCCGGGGAACATTCACATGGGCATCCATGGGTCCAGTTGAGCTGGTGCAAGGCACCATGATGGCCAAGGATTAACGTACACTGGTTGCAGACCATGTACACTGCTTGATGAGGATCATGTTTCCTGACAGCAGTGGCATCTTCCAGCAAGATAATGTGCCATGTCACAATGCTAGGAGTGTGACAGAGTTGTCTGAGGAACACAGTAGCGATTTCCAGTTAGCATGCTGGCCCCCCAACTTGCCAAATCTGAGCCCGAACAAACACATCCAGGATAGGATTGAACGTGGCGTCAGAGGAGATCGCCCCACCCTCTCCCAGTAATTTACGGGAATTAGGTGACTTGCGTGTGCAGACATGGTGCCAGTTCCCTCCAACAATCTACCAAGGCCTTGTTGATTCCATACCACTATGCATCATTGTTGTCATGAGCGGCAAAGGTGGACATATCAGCTTTTAGGTAGGTGATCATAATGTTCTGACTGATCAGTATATGTCAGTAATGTCAATTTACTTCCAAAATGGGTGCCTAACGAAATCCACTACTGTAAAAGTAACTTCCATCATAGGACACACTTCAACTGAACACTTCATAAAAATGACTCTCGATTTGGAGTACCAATAAAAACGAAATAACTTTCTTTAAGTTGACACATAAAGTTGGTTTTCTAAGGTTAGTCACAGTTAAAAGAAATTATGAAAACCTATGTACTTGTGAAAGTTTTGAAGAATCTGCAGCAAATTTCTACACTCTCAAATTAGTCATGTTCATATTAAAAGATGTAAAACAGTTTTTATTTACTTTAACATCCTTCATTAGAAAAGTTGCCAAGAAAGTTATAATGAAGCCTCTAGCAGATTAATGCACAGTGTACACTGTATCCAGATGAGGCTGACAATGGATAGATGAAATGGGAAAAAAGGTTGTTTTAGTGGTGATACTTTTGTTTCCCTGCAGAAAAAAAAATCATGTCAAGTAGTAGATGCATGAAAATGTGACCAATTATCTGACTATAATAAATCTGTTTCAGTAAATTCTAAAACTAATTTTCGCTGAATATGCCAATAACATCCTAAAGTTCCTCACATTACACATCAGTGGGGGACGTGAACATAAAATTATTTCAATTAAACTTTGAACTGATGCATATTATCATTCATTTCTTTCATAATCTGCCCTAGGCTGGATAAAGGACATTTATTGTTAGGAAGATATTCAGACGTCATAAATCATACAGTGAAGTGTTGAAATCTACACCAATAAAAGAACAATGTCACACCCATATGTAAAAGGCACATTACTGTGTCACAGCAATAGTTTATTTAGGAAGGACTACTTAAGGAACGTGTAGCAGCATGAATGTAACACAACTGCAGTGAAAACTCCATTTACGGGGTTTAATCAATCTGTCTCATCAAAAATAAATAAGTTAAAACTGTTGATCATTAAATAAACTGACAGAGATTCTGAACATTTCCTTGGGCAGTGTCATCAACACATAGCATTTACTTGCTTGAGCAGCAGCTACACTAGGTCAGAAGTGTACTTGTTCAATAAGATAACAATGGGGTTTTATTACAGGCTACTTATAGCTAAAATTGGTTAGAATTCTCTCATTCCCACTACTATTAGTGTTGAAAGTAGCCTTTATCATTACCATTTGGCCTATAAAATCAATTATGAAGACACAAATTAGACAGCATCTGGTTTTCCATCAGCTTTGAGTGGCATAAAATCGCATTTCTAGCATTCATTCCCCACAACCAGTGGTTAAAACGTGGCAGAACACGTAACTGTTGCTAAACTTAGGGGGAAACATCTATGTCAGTATCTCACACTGAGAAATCCTTCATCTAAGCTATGATTGTTCCCTTTCTCCACGCTTCTACAACTAAGCTGACTCCTTTTCTAAAGAACTCAATGACAGTGGGATGCTAAATTAGCTTCTCAGTTGTAGCTGAAACACTCTTGAAGATGATTTTAGCAACGTTTTGAAGTAAATGACACATATCAGATTCCTAAAATGGAGAGTTGCAATTCTGCATGGTATGGTGGTGCATATTAGAGATGGTGTCTGCCAGGGAGTTATCACGTAAAAGTGTATTTCTTAAACAGAAATGAATATGTGTGTTTGTTTGTAAGAGTGTGGAACTGGATGGTTCAAAAATAGTTCAAATGGTTCTGAGCACTATGGGACTTAACATATGAGACCATCAGTCCCCTAATCTTAGAACTACTTAAACCTAACTAACATAAGGACATCACGCATATCCATGACCGAGGCAGGATTCGGACCTGTGACCTTAGCAGCAGCGTGGTTCCGGACTGAAGTGCTTAGAACTGCTCGGCCGCAGTGACCAGCTGGGACCGGATGAGTGGTGGTAGTATGTGGTGAGAGAAAACTTTATATGCCATTTATCCCCTCACTGAAGGTAGATTCTCATGATCTTACAATACCCCATATATTGATCTGGATGATCCATATTTGCTCAAACTCCATTGGCTACCTCTGTAAAGCTCACACACTACTTGGAGAGCAAATAAGGGACGACATATCATAACAGATATTGGATACCAATAATAAATTAATATTTTTCAAGGTAGTTAAAGAAAATCATAACTTTAAATAATACTGGCAGCAGGATCCTAATGTGTTGGAAGCAGTACTGTTATGACAATAAGTGGCTATTGACACGATCAAATAGTAATAAGTTCCATGTCAGAGACAGTAATGAAAATAATTTTTTATATTACTAAGCAATTAAACAAATAAGTGTAAAAACATCTGCACAGTGTTCTCTTCTGCTTTTGATGCCGGCCGCGGTGGTCTCGCGGTTCTAGGCGCGCAGTCGGGAACCGCACGATTGCTACGGTCGCAGGTTCGAATCCTGCCTCGGGCATGGATGTGTGTGATGTCCTTAGGTTAGTTAGGTTTAAGTAGTTCTAAGTTCTAGGGGACTGATGACCACAGCTGTTAAGTCCCATAGTGCTCAGAGCCATTTGAACCATTTTTGCTTTTGATGCACTGCACCTATCTGGCTGTGAGCCTGGTGTGGCATCTGTAGTTAGATTAAAATTTACACCTATATATGGGCAGCGGAATTGCATGGTACTAAAATCTATATTCATGCTCTGTAAACCACTGCTAACTGCATGGCAGAGGGTATGTCCCATCATACCAACACCAGTTACTAGGGCTATCGACTGTTCCACTGACACATGTAATGTGGGAAGAATGACTCTTGAAATTCCACTGTGTGTGCCGTACTTAATCGATAAGTTTGTCCTCACTATCACTATTCGAGTGATAAGCAATGGATTGTAGTATATTCTTCAGGCCATCATTTAAAGCCCCTTCTCAAAACTTTGTAAGCAGACTTCTGTCGGCTACTTGATGTCTATCCTCAAGGATCTGCCAGTTCAGTTCTTTCAACATCTCTGTGACATTCATCCAGAGATAAAGCAAATCTGTGACCATTCCTGCTGCCATCATCTGTATACGTTCATTACCACCTGTTAGTCCTGTTTGGTATACAGGTTCCATACACATGAGTAATATTCTATGATGGGTTGCACGAGTACTTTATAAGCTATTAGTGTTTCCTTTATAGACTTACTGCATTTCCCTAGTATTCTACCAATAACCAAAAGCTGTCACCTGCTTTACCCATGACTGAGCTAATGTGATCGTTTAATTTCATGTACCTACAAAGGGTTACACCCAACTATTTGTATGACGTCACGGATTCCAACTTTGATTCATGAATGTTAGTGTCATAAACAGTTTCCAAGACCATGACGAATACATGATGAGACTACACATAAACATCTGAGTAAACAGAAATGACGCTTCTGCAACTAGGTGAACTTACCTGGCCCAATTACAAATAGGAAGAGTACTTGAATGTGGGTGAGAAGTACAGCAGAGAGTGTTTTACTGACAGGACTGTGTGAATTGTGCGGTTTTTTTATGGACCTACGTAGCTTGCATAGCATAGTAGTAAAAGAAAAACTCATTCCCTTTTTTTTTCTTCATTTGGATGTGTGTCTTCTTGAGGCTTTTGGTCCCTTGGCTGACCCAAGAAATATTGGAGAACGATTTTAAATCTTCTGCACGAAATGAAAACTCCCCAAGCAGTGAAAAACAAAGCCATTGCGTACATAGTTATTTCCATAAACATCATTCTCTGTTACGTAAGTAGCACCTATCCCAGCATGAGTACCTAAGGCCTACCACTGCAGTGGTAAATGTCGGTTGGAATTTTGAAACAGTTAACAGCAGTCTGCGATAGTAAAGGGTCAGGGAAGTAAAAACATTTTGCGCGATCGTTGGACTCGAAAGAAAATACAGTTTTCTTATTCATTTAATGAAAACCACTCCAGTTGCTGTTGGAAACTATTGCGTCCACGTTGCCGCACTGCACAAAATTTTTCCGAAGAACTTAAAAATGGCCTAATGCAAAATACGAAACCGGTAGTGGACGCAATAAAGTTCTTAATCCCAACTTGAGCGATCTTCATTAAAAAAGAAAGAGGGGTGTGGATTCAGCACATCTTCCAAACATGGAGCAACTAATTGTTTTATTAGTGCAGACCCATCTCCCTTTTGATGTATCGGTAACATAGTAATTGTAGCCATCTTCCTGAAGCAGCTGTTTTGTCTATACAGCTTGCTTCCATGGCCAGTCAACTTGAGTTCTTGCACAATTGTCCCACAAGAATATGAATCAAATGTCACATATAGCACTGTAGCCGTAATTCACGGAACAAGACACAATTCACCATCCAGTAATGATACGCCGCAATTTTTATCCCGCAACCGAAAATTAGAATTATTGGTACCCAATCTGTCATTTAGTGTCACAATTTATCGTTACGGATATGTACGACGTTAATATGAATGAGTGGTGTCTGTTCCTTAGGACATGTCTGAAAGAACAGACACCACACAGAATTCACAGCTGTGATACACATTATGTAAAAGAGAAAGGAAAGGGAACTATTATTGTCAACTGCATTAGGGCTTTATGCGGAATCAGCAGTGATGAAAGAAAATGTGAGCCAAACCAAGACTCAGCTGCTTACTAGGCACTTGCTTTAGAAATTGCGCCACCCAGGCGCATTGTTCATCGCGACTGCGTGGCTGTCTCAGCACACATACCGGCTGACCCACACTGCCATGGAGTGCCACCTAACTGCAGTCCCCCTCCATGTCATCCATGCTCGCTACTCTTAGATTTCCGCAGAAGGCTGAACGTAATTGTGCATCCACACTGAAGGTAGAAGATTCATTACCCATCAAGTGAATCAGTTATATGAATGCATAGGGTCCATTCTTTCGGACACATTGAAAACGACAGACACCACGCGGGATCTGCAGCTGTAAAACACATTATGTAAATTGAAGGTAAAGGGAGGAGAACAAAAAGGAAAAGGAGGAACTATTGATGTCAGCTGCATTGGGAATTTATGAGCGAAAATATGTGCTGAAAAATTCAACATGGAATGTCCTGCTTACTAGGCAGTTGCATTAACAACTGCACCCTACGCACACAGTGTTTATCACAGCTGCACGGACTATTTCGGCACACCTTCTGGCCTAACCACACTCCCACCAAGTGCCACCTATATGCAGTCCCTGTCCATGTCCTCCATGCTCGCTATTTTGAGATTCCTGCAGAAGGTTGAGCGTAATTGTGCACCTGCACTGAAGGCGACGGATACGAGTCAGTTATATGAACGCATGGTGACTGTTGTTTCAGAAATGACCAAGATGACAGACACTAAGTGGAATCCGCAGCTGTGACAAATATTATGTAAACTGAAGGTGGAGGGGGTAGAAATAAAGAAAAGAAAAACTCAAATTGCTTAATACGGGCAAGATTGTATACCGATTAGGTTCCTTTCAGATTACGCTGATACAATAGCTCCCTACTTATCAATCATATACAACTGCTCGCTCACCGATAGATCTGTACCTACAGATTGGAAAATTGCGCAGGTCGCACCAGTTTTTAAGAAGGGTAGTAGGAGTAATCCATCGAACTACAGACCTATATCATTGACGTCGGTTTGCAGTAGGGTTTTGGAGCATATACTGTATTCAAACATTATGAATCACCTCGAAGGGAATGATCTATTGATACGTAATCAGCATGGCTTCAGAAAGCATCGTTATTGTGCAACGCAGCTGGCTCTTTATTCGCACGAAGTAATGGCCGCTATCGACAGGGGATCGCAAGTTGATTCCGTATTTCTAGATTTCCGGAAAGCTTTTGACACCGTTCCTCACAAGCGACTTCTAATCAAGCTGCGGGCCTATGCGGTATCGTCTCAGTTGTGCGACTGGATTCGTGATTTCCTGTCTGGAAGGTCGCAGTTCATAGTAATAGATGGCAAATCATCGAGTAAAACTGAAGTGATATCAGGTGTTCCCCAGGTAAGCGTCCTGGGACCTTTGCTGTTCCTGATCTATATAAATGACCTGGGTGACAATCTGAGCAGTTCTCTTAGGTTGTTCGCAGATGATGCTGTAATTTACCGTCCAGCAAGGTCATCCGAAGACCAGTATCAGTTGCAAAGCGATTTAGAAAAGAGTGCTGTATGGTGTGGCAGGTGGCAGTTGACGCTAAATAACGAAAAGTGTGAGGTGATACACATGAGTTCCAAAATAAAACCGTTGGAATTCGATTACTCGATAAATAGTAAAATTCTCAAGGCTGTCAATTCAACCAAGTACCTGGGTGTTAAAATTACGAACAACTTCATTTGGAAAGACCACATAGATAATATTGTGGGGAAGGCGAGCCAAAGGTTGCGTTTCATTGCCAGGACACTTAGAAGATGCAGCAAGTCCACTAAAGAGACAGCTTACACTACACTTGTTCGTCCTCTGTTAGAATATTGCTGCGCGGTGTGGGATCCTTACCAGGTGGGATTGACGGAGAACATCGAAAGGGTGCAAAAAAGGACAGCTTGTTTTGTATTATTACGTAATAGGGGAGAGAGTGTGGCAGATATGATATGCGAGGTGGGATGGAAGTCATTAAAGCAAAGACGTTTTTCGTCGCGGCAAGATCTATTTACGAAATTTCAGTCACCAACTTTCTCTTCCGAAAGCGAAAATATTTTGTTGAGCCCAACCTACATAGGTAGGAATGATCATCAAAGTAAAATACGAGAAATCAGAGCTCGAACAGAAAGGTTTAGGTGTTCGTTTTTCCAGCGCGCTGTTCGGGAGTGGAATGGTAGAGAGATAGTATGATTGCGGTTCGATGAACCCTCTGCCAAGCACTTAAATGTGAATTGCAGAGTAATCATGTAGATGTAGATGTAGATGTAGGAACTATTGATGTCAGCTGAATTGGGACTTTATGTGGAAACAGTGGCAATGAGCGAAACTGTGTGCCGGACTTGGATTCGACAAGGGATCTCCTGCTTACTGGGCAGTTGTGGTAACAACTGGGCCACCTTCTTTTTTTGTTTTCTTTTTTGCCCCTGGACAAGAAAGGGAAAACTACCAAAACAATCTACTTGCCATCGCCACTTGTGTCCTAACAAAAAAAATAAAATAAAAAAAATGCAGCTCTTCAGGCGTTGGCGCCTATCTAGGCCTATCCCAAAACAACTAACCTATTACTACAAGGGTGTAGGAAAGTGTAGGAAAAGAAGAAAGTAAGGGGGAAGAACATAGAGAGTAACGATGAAAATGAAAGTAGTTGTGTATGGGCTTGTTTTTGTTTAGTTTATTTTATTGCTTTTTTACCTTAATTTTGGCTGGCCGAAGTGGCCATGCGGTTAAAGGCGCTGCAGTCTGGAACCGCAAGAGCGCTATGGTCGCAGGTTCGAATCCTGCCTCGGGCATGGATGTTTGTGATGTCCTTAGGTTAGTTAGGTTTAACCAGTTCTAAGTTCTAGGGGACTAATGACCTCATCAGTTGAGTCCCATAGTGCTCAGAGCCATTTGAACCTTAATTTTGGTTTTCTTTGCGTTTATATACAGGGTGGTCCATTGATAGTGACTGGGCCAAATATCTCACGAAATAAGTATCAAACGAAAAAACTGCAAAGAACGAAACTCGTCTAGTTTGTAGGGGGAAACCAGATTGCACTATGGTTGGCCCGCTAGATGGCGCTGCCCTAGGTCAAACGGATATGAACTGCGTTTTTTTTTTTAAATAGGAACCCCCATTTTTATTACATATTCGTGTAGTACATAAGGAATTATGAATGTTTTAGTTGGACCACTTATTTTGCTTTGTGATAGATGGCACTGTAGTAGTCACAAACGTATAAGTACGTGGTATCACATAACATTCCACCAATGTGGACGGTATTTGCTTCGTCATACATTACCCTCATTGAAATGGACCGTTTACCAATTGCGGAAAAGGTCGATATCGTGTTGATGTCTGGCTATTGTGATCAAAATGCCCAAAGGGCGTGTGCTATGTATACTGCTCAGTATCCTGGACGACTTCATCCAAGTGTCCGGATCGTTCGCCGGATAGTTACATTATTTAAGGAAACAGGAAGTGTTCAGCCACATGTGAAACATCAATCACGACCTGCAATAAATGATGATGCCCAAGTAGGTGTTTTAGCTGCTGTTGTGGCTAATCCGCGCCGGCCTGAGTGGCCGAGCGGTTCTAGGCGCAACAGTCTGGAGCCGCGCAACCGATACGGTCGCAAGTCGAATCCTGCTTCAGTCATGGATGTGTGTGGTGTCCTTAGGTTAGTTAGGTTTAAGTAGTTCTAAGGAGGAGGAGGAGATTAGTGTTTAACGTCCCGTCGACAACGAGGTCATTAGAGACGGAGCGCAAGCTCGGGTTAGGGAAGGATGGGGAAGGAAATCGGCCGTGCCCTTTCAAAGGAACCATCCCGGCATTTGCCTGAAGCGATTTAGGGAAATCACGGAAAAACCTAAATCAGGATGGCCGGAGACGGGATTGAACCGTCGTCCTCCCGAATGCGAGTCCAGTGTGCTAACCACTGCGCCACCTCGCTCGGTAGTAGTTCTAAGTTCAGGAAACTGATGACCTCAGAAGTTAAGTCCCATAGTGCTCAGAGTGATTTTGCTAATCCGCATATCAGCAGCACACAAATTGCGCCAGAATCGGGAATCTCAAAAACGTCGGCGTTGAGAATGCTACATCAACATCGATTGCACCCGTACCATATTTCTATGCACCAGGAATTGCATGGTGACGACTTTGAACGTCGTGTACAGTTCTGCAACTGGGCACAAGAGAAATTAGGGGACGATGACAGATTTTTAGCACGCGTTCTATTTAGCGTCGAAGTGTCATTCACCAACAGCGGTAACGTAAATCGGCATAATATACACTATTGGGAAACGGAAAATACACGATGGCTGCGACAAGTGGAACATCAGTGACCTTGGCGGGTTACTGTATGGTGCGGCATTATGGGAGGAAGGATAATTGGCCCCTATTTTATCGATGGCACTCTAAATGGTGCAATGTATGCCGATTTCCTACATAATGTTCTACCGATGTTACTACAAGATGTTTCACTGCATGACACAATGACGATGTACTTCCAACATGATGGATGTCCGGCACATAGCTCGCGTGCGGTTGAAGCGGTATTGAATAGCATATTTCATGACAGGTGAATGGGTTGTCGAAGCACCATACCATGGCCCACGCTTTCACCGGATCTGACGTCCCCGGATATCTTTCTGTGGGGAAAGTTGAACGATATTTGCTATCGTGATCCACCGACAACGCTTGACAACATGCGTCAGCGCATTGTCAATGCATGTGCGAAAATTACGGAAGGCGAACTACTCGCTGGTGAGAGGAATGTCGTTACACGTATTGCCAATTGCATTGAGGTTGATGGACATCATTTTGAGCATTTATTGCACTGATGTGGTATTTACAGGTAATCACGCTGTAACAGCATGCATTCTCAGTAATGATAAGTTCACAAAGGTACATTTATCACATTGGAACAACCGAGATAAAATGTTCAAACGTACCTATGTTCTGTATTTTAATTTAAAAAACCCACCTGTTATCAACTGTTCGTCTAAAATTGTGAGCTATGTTTGTGACTATTACAGCACCATCTATCACAAAGTGAAAAATGTGGTCGAACTAAAACACTCATATTTCTTTACATACTACACGAATATGTAATTAAAAAAATGGGGGTTCCTATTTAACCAAACGCAGTTGATATCCGTTTGACCTACTGCAGCGCCAACTAGCGGGCCAACCATAGTACCATCTGGTTTCCCCCTTCAAGCTAGACAAGCTTCGTTCTTTGCAGTTTTTTTGTTTGACGCTTATTTCGTGAGATATTTGGACCGATCACGATCAATGGAACACCCTGGATATATATTTTTATTTTCTTTTACTTATTTTTTTAATTTGTAATTTTTTTAAATTAAATTAGTCTATGTACCAGAATTCCAGGAGTCACTAACGCCTTCTGATTGGCGGAACGTCCAAATGTGCCTTCTAGAAAATCTAATGGAGATTCTGTTTGTAGTGGCTTCAGAACATCATTTCGGGAAAAAGGTATCAGCATGTCATGGCTTGGACGTTTCAGCTGGAAGGCGGGTCGTGAAAGGCGCTCCGTAGAAAACTGGAAAAGAACTGCTTGTATCTGAGGTTGTGAACAAGTGTATAGCGTCGATCGTTAAGGTACATTCAATAACCTTGTTCTGAATTCTCGTCAGGGCCAAAAAGACAGCAGACCGTATGGCAGCGTATCCACTTCACAGCAATAGCTTTTGGTGCAGGATAGTTCATCACATCCAGGAATAAAAGCATCAGGAAAATGATCTGAGCAGATGTCTGTTGGCTAAGGAAAGCTAAGTTATGCTGCACGTGACTCCAGACATCAGACAATGGACCACATGAGAACTGATGAGCGTCTATGTCCTCCACACCACAGTGAACGCAGGTGGGTGTGCAGTGAGGCGCTTGTGGTGCAAATGAAACTGGTTGACCTGTTTGCCATTGACGGTGATATACCAGGTACACTGGACGCTGATGTCAAGATAACCAGCATGTTACGCTTTCCACACACGAGGCCATATGACCTGAGGAAACATGTTTAATGGAGTTGGAGGTTCGACACATTTGTAATGTGTTGTCTACAGTCTTTGTCCAGGGTATATGTAAAGGGGTAAGGAGTGCAGGATGTAACTTAATTCAAGAAAGAAGTGCCGAAAGTGAGAAAAGGGGGTGGAATGTTTGATAACATGACTGGGGCTGACATGGAGACCAGTGGGCATACATGCAAAAGTAGTAACGTCAGGCTCGTCAGGCAGCGATGCCAGACTTTCAGTCGGGAGTTAACAAAAAGTGCCATAACTCTGTCTGGCACATGGAATAAGCCCACTGCACCATGCTCCTGTGGGAGGTCAAGGAGGAATACTGAACTTTAAATAACATCCTGATACAGACAAAGGATCCCATCGCCATCAACTTATGACGTGTGACGGTAATTGGGACCAGGAACACTTGTGCCACATGGGGGATGCGTGAGGCGTGGTAAACATTTACGTACTGCCCATGCCGTACAACGTCGAGGGATCCAAACCAGTGCTCCACAAGGCTAGTCCTCATCATTTGGAGGAGTCGTCTACTGTTGGTTGCCGCTGAACACGTGGACAAAGTGTTTATCACTGTGTTTATTGCAGTTGCATGACTATCTCACAATATCTCATAGCCAACCAACACACCCATCTAGTGCCACCTATCCACAGTCCCCATCATTTCCTCCATGCTCATTACCTTGAGATTCCTGCAGAAGCTTGAACATAATTGTGCATCTACTCTGAATGTGGTGAGCTGGTTGCCCATGAAGGTGAATCAATTATACAGATGTCAAAAGAACAGACACCCTGCATTCATTTAACTTATTTACCTCAATGGACAATGAATCCATGTCTTCAGTGTGGATGCACAAGTACATTTGTCCTGCAGAAATCTCAAAGTAGAGATAGAGAGTGTGGAGGCCACGAACAGTGACTGCTGATAGGCTGGTTCTGGTGGGAGTGTGGGTCAGCCACAGAGGAGGGGGAGGGGCGCAAGAAGGTTCGCCCAGTTGCCAGAAACACTGTGTACAGGTGGTGCAGTGGTTAATGCAACTTCCTAGTAAACAGTAGATCCCTGATCGAATCTCGGTGTGGCACACATTTTCACTTGTCACTGCTGATTCTGCATGAACTCCCGATGCAGCTGACATCAATAGTTCTTTCCCTTTCCTTTCCTCTCCCTCTACCTTCAGTTTACATAATATGTATCATAGTGGCATATTCCGCATGGTGTCTGTTCTTTCAGACATGCGCGGTGGTTTTGGTCAGCTGGGAGGCATGGCGAGAGAGTCCGTGCAATTGTGGTAAACAGTGTGTCTGGTTGGTGCAGTGGTCAATACAACTACCTCATAAGCAAGAGAGCACAGGTTCAAATCCTGATCTGGCACATGTCTTCACTAGTTGCTACTGGTTCTGCATGAAGTCCTGATGCAGGTGACATCAGTGGATCCTCTCCTTTTCTTTCCTTTCTTCCCCATCCACTTTCAATTTACATAATATCTATGACATATCAATGAACTTCTCAAGTTTTTTGGTACCTCAATATTTTAGAGCTCATACAATTTGCAGATGAAGCTAATTACATAGTAAGGATTAGGTCGTATTTAGAGTAGGGCTATTTATGTGAAAGTGTAGGTGTTGCCAAGCTACATTTCTCTGTGGACTATGTTTCCCTGTTTTGTGAAATAGTTGAGTTCGTTAATACGACATAATAATGTCTATAGCAGACAGCTACCTAAACATCTTTATTAGCATTAATGGGTACTATATGTCCCTCCTAATAGTTGTCAGACACATTTTCTACTGTGCTTTGGGAGATATTTGCTATTTCATTTTGGCAATGTGTAGCTGGCATCAGCACAAAAAAATTCTGCTCATCACATCTTCCATGTGATGCCAAGCGACGACGGATAACGTCGGTTTATTTCCCATTGCAGATAAAATGATTTTTAAAGCGAAATTTTTCATGCTCATTGATAGAAAGGTTCCAAATTACACTAATGCGATATTGATACTATCAGTATGTAATATAAGCAACAATATAAAACGACGAATAATTATCCATGCGAGTGCGCATATCAATAATTATTACGCTCACCTATCGTTGTTCAGAGATTTCTTCGACTAGCCTGGCCAGCTCACGGAGGGTCATGGTCAGGTAACGCATTTTAAGAGGCTCCGGTGGCGATGAGAAAGAAGTTCCCGACTATGGACAGTTTTCCTCGTAGCTGATGGCTAATCACAATACTGGTAGACGTCTTTGCCGGTGAAAGTGTGCGAGGGGGCTACAGGGTATAGGCAAAATAATGTGAACAGTGGTAGTAATCAGATGGTTTTGTTTGACGGTCAACAACACAGGTAAGGCACGTGTCACATTGGACTGTGCGCGTTCAGTACGGGCTAGGCATCAGTACAGGTTGTCTACGAATAATGCACACTTCGTATTTGCATTCAAAGGGCGAGTTCGACGTGCAATGAAAGACCTAATAGAGTTCCAAAGAGGGTAGATTGTGGGGGCCTGATTAGCTGGGGCATCAGCAGCCAAGATAGCGAAATTATTGAGTGTTTCAAGGGCAACTGTTTCAACAGTCATGACAGCCTACACAAAACATGGGAAGACATCATCGCGTAGACGCAATAGTAGGCGCAAATCACAACTAAACGACAGAGATCATTGTACTCTAACACGAGTTGTGCCAAAACAACACAAAACTACGGCGGCTAAAGTGACTGCAGAGCTCAATAGCCATCTTAGAGACGCCATATCTATGGATACTGCCCGCCGAGAACTCCATGAAGCAAATATTCATGGACGAGCTGTTATACCGAAATTATTAGTGACGACAATCAACCCAAAGAAGTGTAAAGTATGGCGTCAGGAGCATAAATCCTGGATGGCTGATCAGTAGAAACACATCGTATGGTCTGACGAGTCAGCATTTCCGTTGTTTCCAATATCGGAATGGGTTTATGTCTACAGAACGCCTAAAGAAGCCTACAATCCTGATTGCATGATTCCAACGGTTAAGCATGGAGGTGGAAGTGTGATGGTGTGGGCAGCCATATCATGGTGTTCTATTGGCCCTATCATTATTCTCAAAGGCCCTGTTACAGCCAACGATTATATGAAAATTTTAGGTGATTAGGTGCACCCCATGATTCAAATGTTATTCCCCAACAATGATGCCATTTTTCAGGACTATAATGCACCCATTCACACAGCCAGGACAGAAAAATAGTGTTATGAGGAGCATGCAACTGAACTGCAGTCTTCCCTGGCCAACACAGTTCCCGAACACGAACATTATCGAACCCTTGTGGGCGGTATTGGAGCGCAGAGAGTTAGAAGAGGTTCTGATCAAAGGGTGGGATAACATTCCACTGGAGATTAATCATTATATCTCAGTATTACAAAAAGATCACAGCTGTATTACGGGCACATGGGGCACAATCCCTTGTTAATAAACCATTCCCAAGTAGGTACAGGTGTTCACGTTATTTTGCCTATCCCCTGTAGACTGGCGTTTATTTCCTAGCGGCACTGGCTACACTGAGTGACAAACGTCATGGGATATTTCTGAATATTGCGTCCGACCTCCTTTCTCCCAGCGTAGTGCAGCCACTCGACATAACGTGGACTCAACAAGTCGTTGGAAGCCCTCTGCAGAAATATTGATCCACGTTGCCTTTATAGCCTTCCATAAACGCGGAAGTGGAACCTGTGCAAGATCTTGTGCACGAACCGACCTCTTGATTATTACAATACAGTGCTGTACAGTACAGTAGAGCGTGAGTTTCTGATAATTGTATGGGCTGTCAAATATTTGCGCCCATACTGATTCGGACGAAAATTTAAGATAATCATGGAGCATAAACCACTGGGGTGGTTGGGTAGTATATTTGATCCGTCGTCTAGATTGTTAAAACTCCGACTAACGCTAGAGTAGTATGACTACCAGATACTGTACAAAGAAGGTAAACAGAATCGAGTAGCGAATGCGCTTTCCTATAATCATAGCGTGTTAGGTGGGGACGCACAACAGAAACAGATTCTGTGGAGCCAGCCAGCAACAGTGACAAGAGTAAAGATAAGCCGGCCGAGGCCACGTCCGTGGAGACGCAAGCTGAGTCAGCTGGAGCAGAGACAACGGCTCCGACACAGAACACTGAAGAACAAACCACTGACATAAGAGAAGAAACACTGGAAACAAGCAAGTAACGAAGAAAACCTGGCAGTGCTAAGGAAAATGCACATATCCCCTATTGGCGGACTTCAGGGGATGGGGAGGACATGTGAGCGGGTAAAACAGTACTTGGCCTGGGATGAAAGCAGACATAGAGAATTTCATAAAGAAGTGTTAGAATTGCCAGAAAAACTAAACAACGCAGATAAAGACGAAGTACCCAATGGAATTAACACCAATCCCATAGTTTATTTTTGAAAGATGCGATATTGACATCGTAGTTCCCTCACCACTAACCTAGTCCGGTAATCACGAAGTTTGTTATAGCCGAGCGAATTGCCCGCCAAGCCGCTGACACGGTCGCGCGTAAGTAGGTAGATAACATAATTCTGAAGTTTCGGATCCCTGCAGCATTACTTAGTGACTTGGGGAGTGATTTTATAAGCTATACTATGAAGCGTTTATGTAAACTATTGAGAATAGATAAAATACAGACGACAGCTTACCATCTACAGTCAAATTGTTCACTGGAGCGTTCACATCGTGCGCTAACTGAAATGTTTCGGCACTACATTAGCCGAGATCAGGACGATTGGGACCACTGAATTTCTTTCGTCACATTTGTGTAACACACAACTCCGCACTGTACAACTGGGTATACACTTTTCGATTTTTTTTTTTTTTTTTTTGGTTGGTTACTGAGAAAACCAGCAAACGTAGTTTATAACTACGAGGATTACGTGACAGGTTCGACAACGGATGCAACTGCTGCATCAAGCTGCCCACGAGGCGACCCAGGAAAGCGAGGAGAGGAATAAGGTTAATTATAACCCGACGCAGAACACAAAAGAATTTAGAAGGCGTGACTGGATATTGTTGTATGATGAATGCGTGCGAAGAGGACACAGTAAGAAGCTGGACGGTCAGTGGCAAGAATTGTACGTTATTTTCAATTGAAGGAACTACACGAAAATTTCGAGTGCACGCAAGAATTGCCTGATAGAGAAGTAGCGCATTGTCTCCATAGGTTGCACCAGGCAAAAGTGAACGTTGAGGAGTGTGAGAACGTTCAAAAGACAACAGGATGGTATGTGGGAAAAATTACAGAGGCAAGGGGGTTAACTGAGTAGTGGGCCCAGCATGAGACACCTAGAACTAAGTAGGTTATATTCAACTTTATTGGGGAGACTAGTAAGGTACTAGTTGGCACACTAGATGAAGACGATGCGGCATTTTCAAGGCAAAAATAGATGTATTAGAGGAGCAACAGAGAGAGCTCTTGCGATTGTCCAAGGAGTAACTGACGATAGTCAGGGCGTCATTGATAAGGATTAATCAGACACTAAACAGACAATTAAGAAAGCTCAAATTATTGCAGATGGAATAGCGTAACGAACAGGAATGTACAACCGGCTTTGATTATGATAACCATCATGGAACAGTTAGTGCAAGTTAGGACAAAATGTGTCCCGTTGAACTCACTAAGGTGAAGGATACCTGTTATTGTGAATAATGGATTTAGACATATTTTTAGCAGATGACACCTTAAGTTATGTATTAAATATACTTTTAGTTGATAGTTATGTATATACACTGTATCAAGTATGGCCATTACCGACTGAGTACGATCTGGTGAAGACATTATTCTCTTATATAGCACCAGAGAAGAAATTCAAATGGCTCTGAGCACTATGGCACTTAAAATCTGAGGTCATCAGTCCCTTAGAACCTAGAACTACTTAAACCTAACTAACCTAAGGATATCACACACATCCATGCCCGAGGCAGGATTCGAACCTACGACCGTAGCCGTCGATCGGTTCCGGAATGAAGCTTCTAGAACCGCTCGGCCACCGCGGCCGGCAGAAGGAATTCCTTATAGTAGATTAAATGAAGCGACAGTATGCGCAACTGTCTAGTGATAAGTTACTTTCTAAAACAGTCACGATGAGAAAACAGATCTGTAAACAAAAATTCCCCCTAATGACCACTTAACGTTCACGAGCGATGTGAAGCTCCGACGTTATAACCAGTTCAAGAATGCAATCTTAAATTCATCATTTTAAACGAAAGTATCCAGACTATGTAATGATTCATCATTCAGCGACATCATTGTGTGAGGGACTGGTAGATTAAATTTCTTAAGTAAGTGTAAGGGTTATGGTGCACATATAAGGTTGCAAGCTGACCATGTCATTCGCATCAACATAGATAAAGCAAACATAGTTCCTAAGCTAAACACGGATATAGATTGTTGTATAATAGATGGCCAGTGGAGTGGCCGAGCTGTTCTAGGCGCTTCAGTCTGGAGCCGCGAGACCGCTACGGTCGCACGTTCGAATCTTGCCTCGGGCATGGATGTTTGTGATGTCCTTAGGTTAGTTAGTTTTAAGTAGTTCTAAGTTCTAGGGCACTGATGACCTCAGATGTTAAGTCCCATTGTATTCAGAGCCATTTGAACCATTTTTTATGATAGATGAGAAAGTGCAAAACATGACGCAAATCCTCATACTACTACCATTAGAGCATATAGTTAGACAACTAGACGATTTAAAGATAGCAGGTCGCAAAATGTACGACTTACAAAATGAAATATAGTACCAGCAGAGAAAGCCATTTAAAGTTTGTTCAAGCAGTATGTATTCCTTGTGGGGATACGGGAGTTCAGTGCTGCTTTACACCTGTTGTATGTGTATTTATTTAAATGTTGTAGAATGTGTGGAAGACGGTTTGTGAAGTAGGAGGAAAACGTTGGAGTATCAAATACGGTTGGAACAGATAGCAATCCTAGAAGTATGGCAAGTTATACTCCCTCTCACTAGACTGTACAGTGCGGAGAGGAGGAAGAGATAGTAGAGTATGAATGAGGGCTGTACAACGTACCCCTCATGCTGCCAGAGTGTTATGGAGAGAACGTGGTCAGACACTGCAACACAGCAGAAATATGGACGTAAACACGCCTATGTGGGAGTCACCAATTCTGTGTGCTTACAAAAGATAAGCTAACTCAAGCTCTTTGATATAAACAATGTAGGGAAAATATATGTTAACTTGTCCAAGTCTTGGAAACTCATGTGGTGGAAAGTATATTAAATTTTTGACACAATGGCATCAAAATGCGAGTGTTATAACCATTCCAAAAAGACAGAAAGACTGGAGGTATGTGAGCTCAAATAACGGATTTTTGTGAAATTGTAACTTATGTGATAACTGAAAATGCAAATTCTCTTAATGAACCACGTACTCTCACAGAATATGTCACACAATAAAGAACCTTTAACATATAGGATGTGCAAAGACAAAGTTGACAATAAAAGCTGACAATGTTCACTTGCACACGGTATCAGTTGACGGAAATTTTGCAACCTCTGAGGTCTGAGCTTACAAAATTTATCCTGGGAGATGGGAGGTGTCGTATATGGTAAAATATTCAGTCCTAAGAATAGTAAAATAACTAAGTGTGGAGTATTCAGATCTAGCCAGAATGAAAGTTTATAAACCGCTGCTGAGTGAGAGGCCTGTGAAATATTTGTCTGACACACAGGAAGCCGCTATGCAAAGCTTGTTCTGCTAACAATGACCAGACCCTGGAGCATCACAAAGTTTGTAGCAAACACAGCCGCCTGACACTTGGACGGCACAGGCACCAGTACAAGGGGAATACTTACAGGTGACACTGAGCAAAATTACGTGCTAGCAGCAAGAAGTGATGCGTTAACCTAACGATGGTCACCAATGTAACAGGCTTCATGGAACGTTCCAGAAGGGTGGTATCGATTGCATGATGTTCATTGGGAGAGTCCTTAGAAAATGTAGTCCATCAACAAAGAAGGGGGCTTACAAAACACTCGTTCGACCTATACTTGAGTATTGCTCATCAGTGTGGGGTCCACACCAGGTGGGATTGAAGGAGGAGATAGAGAAGATCCAAAGAAGAGTGGTGCATTTTGTCACAGGGTTATTTGGTAAGCGTGATAGCATTATGGAGATGTTTAGCAAACTCAAGTGGCAGGCTCTGCAAAAGAGGCGCTCTGCATCGCGGTGTAGCTTGCTGTTCGGGTTTCGAGAGGGTGCATTTCTGGATAAGGTATCGAATATATTGCTTCCCCCAACATATACCTCCTGAGGAGATCACGAATTAGAAATTAGAGAGATTCGAGCATGCACAGAGGCTTTCTGGCAGTCGTTCTTCCCGTGAACCATACGCAACTGGAACAGGAAAGGGAGGTAATGACAGTGGCACGTAAAGTGCCCTCCGCCACACACCATTGGGTGGCTTGCAGAGTATAAATGTAGATGTAGATGTAGAAAAGTCAGCAAACTGGCAGGGAGAGCGGTATTGCTGATTGCATGCCTGTCTGCACTGCATCCACATGACACTGCATTACAGAAACAGTTACAGAAGCTGGTCAATATCCTTTGGAACCCTGGGCCTGACTGAGGAGCTGATTTTTTTTATCATGCTCTTGGCATACAGAAAAAAAGTAATTGTTATTCTTGTAATTCGGAATAAGACAGTCAGAGTAATGACAAGGGCTGATAAAATTATAAAGTGTATGATTTTGTTCGTTAATATAAAATCTTAATATTGATCAATTTATACATTTTCGGAGTGTTAATTACATATGTCTTGAACTACCTAACATAATTGTAACAATTAAAAGACATGAGTACAGTGGCAGACCATGTACATCTCTACTCTTACCAGAGAAAATATTAGCAAGACCTAACAACAGCAGAGTTTATACGGCAACTGAAATAGTGCATAAAACACTTTGCTAAATACAAAGAATGGTAATAAAACTGTTAAAGAAAATGCTGCACAGTCTCTCATTAGAAACCCCATTCTATTCATCAGAAGGATTCTAAGAAATGCCCAATATAACATAACCACATCAAACTATTTACATAAAATATTGTATTAAAAAGAATTAATATTTCAAGCATTTAGATGAAACCGTAGTCATTCCAAATGACTACCCTGAAATCTGAATAGTTGAAAAAAAGTATCAGTTATCACATTACTGTCCTCTTAAATGTTTTGAGAGTAACAAAAAGGGCATATTACAGAACATACTGCAAGTTTTCATTCACTAAATTCAGTTGGAAACCCGAAGGAACCTGCTCTTCTTCTCATACTGCCCCCATATGTTTAGAGAGAAGAATATCGAGGGAATAAAATTTGATTAAGTAGAGTTTGGGCAGAAGTATAGTTCATCCAGATGTTCCTTTTGTAAGACAAGCAGCAAGAGTACTTCAGATAAAATCTTACTCTGGCATGCACAGTGAGAGTTACATGTTACGAGTGTTGTTTCTAGTAATCCTGCATATTTGGTTCACTAGTCAAACAGTCAAACAACTCATATTAATGAGTTTTATTTACAACAAGACAAGTACAAATACTTAACTTTGATCTCAGAATTCTTGTAGTGACTGCTGATCTCTAACTGTGCGACACCGAGTTTGCTAATAAAAAGGCTACAATGTGATGGCTAACAAAGTGGCTATTGTTGAAGCTACTATCAAAGTAGTTGCCACCAGTTTGGTGCGGCGCTTATGTTGTCTTCACCTAGTAGCCGCTGCTGTTGTGTTGTCGTCCTGAAGGGAGGTCACTCAGCATGAGATTGGCTGACCTCTTCTCAGAGGCTCCCTTTCTTTGTCGTTTCAGACTGGCATGATGGCACTGAATTTATGCCATAACAACGAGCATCTTCACTAAATGCAGAATGACTTCTTTTCATCTCATCCAGTGCACACATAACAGTGAATCACAGTGCCATGCAGAGAGTGAATAGTACCAATTCTGCAGTAAGATGTACAACAGAGGTGGATACGTTACTGATGATAAAGCTGTGACTAATTGAGTAGTATGGAACTGTAAACAGTTCCTTTTACTCCACAGATATATACAAAACACTATAGTTCACATACAAACTGTTGCTTCTCTCAGACTGGGAAAGCACATAGTGACACTAATACATTGATATAAAGTAACTAATTACGTGCATAATGATCAAGTTTTTAAATTACTAAGAAAGATGCTCAAAATCACTCTGTATTATTTTTTTAATCACTTTGCAGGATTCCTAATGTCTGAAAGACTATAAACTAAGGTGGACTTTGTGGAGCCCTCAGCTATGCACAGCAAAGGATGTTGAGGAAAGTCTCACAGCATCAGAATTTCTACTAATCAAAGCTGCATTCATCACTATCTCTGAAAAATTGTCATTTGAAAACAGCTGACATATTATTCATTGAGTATAACACAATACCGAATTCATATTCAATAGAGGGATCAAAATCTAAGACCAGTCTTCACAGTTTATGGTAACATGGTTTTGTACTCAGCACTCTGCAAGGTACAGTATCGAATGTGGGATATGGTACACAGTATCATTAGAATTCTCTTCTGGCACTCGTATGTATAATTATACACAGACACAGATTTAGCAGTTGTTCCTTGTATCTTTACAAGGGTTCACTAATGTTGGTAAATTCTGTGTAGCATTTCTTATACATTACGGATTATGTATGTGTGTGTGTGTGTGTGTGTGTGTGTGTGTGTGTGTGTGTGTGTGTGTGTGTGTGTGTGCATGTGAGTGTGTGTAAAGGGGTGGGGGGCTGTTCATAGTTTATTATGATATCCTCTCATAGAAAAGAGTAAGCAATCTTAACAGTATCATTAACTCACCATTCTTTTACCATTTCTTATCAGACCCTGTGAAGAAAGTGTATATTATACACAGTTCTCTTTTAAATTTTATGAGGGAATGACGGGTAACAACAAGTGATAGAGATATGAATAGCTGAACGAATGTTATTTTGATTGAAATGTAAACCTTAATCAGTTTCCTGACAAAGAAGCCATAGAGAAATTTCATAAACACAGGATGAACAACTATATATCACTTAATTATATTTAAGAGCTTTACGTGACTGCAATGGATTCTCATGGTATAGAGAAGCCATGTGGGGCAGAAAATTGGACTGTTTGGAAGTTTGCAGTACAAAATTTATTACATGCATCGGCCGGTGCAAATGAAGTGTTTATTGGCAACGTAGAAAAACCGGCGCTTTTGCCAGCAAATGCAACATCGGCGCAAATAGATGTGTTTACCACTTCTTATTAGGCCCTGTGAAGAAAATGTATATTATACACAATTCTCTTTTAAATTTTACAATGGAATAAGAGGTAACAATAAGTGATGAAGATATGAATAGCTGAAGGAATGTTATTCTGATTGCAATGTAAACCTCAATCAGCTTCCTGACAAAGAAGCCATGGAGAAAATCCATAAGCATAGGATGAACAACTATACATCACATAATTATACTTAAGAGTTACAATTTGAAATGTTGAATGTTCTGATTGTAACAAACCACTGATACTCCACACAGTGATATAATAATCATTATTCAATGAATTGACATTGTCCTTATGACAAACTCATTTATTTAATTATTACATTTTCTTTACATAACATTAAACCACCTTTCAACACACATTACAAAGAATTGACATCAAGGGAAATCTCTTTGCCATTGAACTGATTGATCCGTACTAATCCATCAGTAAGTAGATAGATTCCTGTGTACCTGAAACATGAAACAATATTGGAGCTTTCTCATACACAAAGCACTTGTTCTATATTTCCTTTTTAAAAACACACGAATTGGGAAATAGGCAAAAACTGAAGAAACCAGAGCGCCTTACTGAAATTATACTGGCTAAAATGAATGAGTCAAAGTATTATAATGAGGCTATTAATTCTGTAGACCATGAACACTGGAGAAGAGCAATGGAGGAGAAATGACTTCATTGCTCTTCTCCAGTGTTCATGGTCTACAGAATTAAGAGCCTCTGTGTAATTCTTTGGCTCATTTATTTCAGCCAGCATAATTTCAGTAAGGTGCTCTCGTTTTTTCGGTTGTTGCCTATTTCTCAATTCTCCTTCACTACAACATTCTTTTGTTGAAGTGAATTGTTTATATTAATCTCTCGGCTGTGTACTATATCTATGTCTTTGGTTGGTGTCATAAAATAAAGTACATGAGTCTTATTATAGCAACTACGTTGTGTGTATGCTTTATGTAGTGTACTTTAGTTCTTTACTGAAGTTTCTGCAACAGGTTATGGGCCCAGTACACGATTCAAGAAAGGAATTGGGTATTACAATTTTACATTTCGTGACATGAGAAATGTGTTAGCGTGTGTTGTGTGCTATACATAGTTCGTATTGTATATACGAGAACAACTGCTGCATTTTCCTTTTGTGGAATTTTTTTGGTTGTAAGTCTGAACGTCTTAAGGGACTGCAATGGATTTTCATGGTATAGAGAGGCTGTGTGGGGCTGAAAATTGGACTATTTGGAGGTTTGCAGTTCAAAGTTTTTTTATGTGCATCAGACAGCGCAAGCAAAGTGTGTATATGCTTTGTCAGTGGATGCAACATCAGCACAGATAGATGTGCTAATGCTCCGCTAAAAACATGGGACAAAGCCGATAGTGCAGCGAATCAGATTATTGTTAGAACTGTGGAAACAAAAGTCATGGCATTGTTGGTTGCATGTGAGACTGCACCAACCGTGTTTGAATGGAAAACAAAGCAAGCTGCATATTCTGTTCAGTCAGAATTCCTAAATTTTTATATGAGTTCAGGCGATGACATGGTGACACATCTTACTTGCTTTGAAAACTTAGTTCTTCGAATGCAACAACACAATGTGAAACCTGATGAATCATCGTTAATGGTTCGACTACTTGACACACTGCCTGACAGTTATGAGAGTCTGTGACATTCATGGTGAACAAGATCTGAAGATCAACAAACACTAAAGCATTTGATGGACATGTTAACTTCTGATGACAGTTGTCATGCTTGTTGGAGGGAGAAATGAGACAAGGTAGTTGCACTTTTTGTTACCAAAGCAAACATTAAAAATGCAGACTGCACCATTATGAGGAATGTTACTTTGTCAAACAAATACAAAACGTCTACAAACAAAACGAAGCTCAATATTTCAGTTGTGGTGGATTTTGCCATACTAAAAAAATATGTCCAAATGGGAAACACAAGCAAAAAAAAATCATCCACAACCAAAATAAAAGTAATTGCCTAACCAGGCTTTGATTGGTGAAGTAATAAGTGCAGAATAGGGCGAGGGCTCATGGATCGCTGATTGTGGAGTGACGAATCACATGCTAAGAAAATTGAGTGGTATACATCATTTACTAAGTTTGCAACACCACTGCAGATATGCATGGGCAAATATTCAACTATGATCACACTAGGAAAAGGGACTATTTATTTTGAAGCCTTTGTCAATGGAAAATGGAAGTTATGCCATATGGATAATGTTTTGTATACTCCAGAAGGGTGAAGAAATCTCTCTTCTGTATCATCTGCTATGGACAAGGAATTGGATTTTTATTCATCGAAAGACAAGTGTGAGTTCCGAAACAATGGCATTGTAAATGCATGTGGCATATGTAGTGGCAACCTATTGAAGATGTTGATTCAAGTGACAAAACAAATTCAGCCTTGTGATCCTGAGGTAAGTCCTGCATCAAAGGACTCTCTGCAAATTTGGCATGAACACTTGGGTCATCGAAACAAATGTCATGTCCAATAGTTCTTGAAGCAGTGTGGTGTTGAAGCTGAAGATGTTGGTGAAGAATTATGTGAGGCATGTGTTAAGGGGAAGCAGCATCACAGCAATTTTCAGTTATGACAGCAGCGTGCCACACAACCTGGAGAAGTGATTCATGCTGATCTGTGTGGACCTATGGAGTGTAAATCGCTGGTAGGAGCAGAATATTTTCTTTGCTTCACTTGTGACATTTCAAGATTACATGTGATATATTTTCTCAAGCAGAAGTCTGAGACTGCAGAGAAGATTGCAGAAATGGTGAGTATTGTGAAGAATTTTTGTGGTCAACTACCAAAAGCTTTTCAATGTGATGGTGGACGAGAATTTGATAATACTGAAGTTAAAGATTTGATGAAATTAAATGGCATACAACTCATCATTACAAATCCTTATACTTGAGAGCAGAATGGATGTGCTGAGTGCACTAACAGAACAGCTGTGGAACTGGCTCGAACCGTGTTGCAAGCTCGGGGCCTGCCTTAGTTTTTGTAGGTAGAAGTAGTAAAAGCAGCTGTTTATGTGTTAAACAAAAGTGGTAAAAGTCATGTGGATGGGAAAACACCTTAGGAGGTATTCACTGGAAAGATGATACAGCTAAATAAACTTCATATTTGTAGAATAAAGTGTTTAGTTCATATTCTGAAGGAAAAGCTAAAGAAATGGTATCCAAAGGGAAAACCAGAAATGTTAGTTGATTATTCTGATGGCATTGATGGCTTTTGAGTGTGGATTGAATGAGAAAAATGGATTATTCGGAGTAAGGATGCCAGCTGGTGTGGCCAAGCAGTTCTAGGCGCTTCAGTCTGGAACCGAGTGACCGCTACGGGACTGATGACCTCAGTTGTTGAGTCCCATAGTGCTCAGAGCCATTTGAACCATTTTTGGCGTCAGGATGTTGTTTCTGAACCTAAGAAAACTGGTACAACAACGTTGTTACTCCCAAGTGAAGCAGGCAATCAAAAATTGAAGAATTATAAGATGCAAATGTGTTTAAGGAACCTACAAAAGAAAGTTCTAGTGAAAGAGATATAGGCAACAATTGAAGAAACCAGAGCACCTTATTGATATTAGGCTGGCTGAAATACATGAGCCAAAGAATTATAAGAGGCTATTAATTCTGTGGACCATGAACACTGGAGAAAAGCAATGGAGGAAGAAATGACTTCATTGAAAGAAAATGCTACATGGACTTTGGAACGTCTGCCACCAGACCATAAGCCTATTACAAACAGTTCGGTTTATAGAATTAAGCATAAGGCGGTTGGTAAAATTGACTATAATGAAATGTTCATTCCTGTTGCTAGATACAATACAATTAGAACAATTTTGAGTGTTTCTGCTAGTGAGCAACTTCAGTTGGCACAATTTGATGTAAAATCTGCTTTTTTGAATGACTTCTTAGAGGAAGAGATATATATGGAGCAGTCTGAGGGATTTAGTGATGGACCAAATCGGGTATGCAAACTTCATAAAATATTATATGGACTAAAACAATCTCCAAGGTGCTGGAACCAACAGTTATAGGACTTCCTAATAAATCTTGGGCTTGTGGAAAGTAAGGCAGACCTGTGTTTGTTCTATTGGGAAAACTGGAATGACAAGTTGATGGTAGTTCTATATGTTGATGGTGGATTAATATCTGCAAGTAAGAAGAAGTATATTGAAGTTTTCCTAAAGGAAATTCAAGATGAGTTTAAAATTACTGTTGAGCCAGTAGGGTATTTCTTAAATATTAATGTTGTATGTCATGATAATGGATTAATAGAGATTAATCAAGAAAGTTATGCTAAAGATATTCTTCGATGGTTTAACATGACACAGGGAAATCCTGTGACAACTCCAATTGAGCAGTATCTGCAGCCAAACGAGTTAACCAGTGATAGTCTAACTACTGCTCCATATCGAGAAGTAGTTGGCTGTCTTACGTATTTATCTGTTGGTACAAGACCCAATATAGCATTTGCAATGAGCTATGTGTCAAAATTTTTAGAGAATCGAGAAAATCACTGGTCTGTGGTAAAAAGAATCCTAAAATATATAAAAGTTTCAGTGTCATTGGGTATAAAGTATGATGCTAGCCATGCAAACAGGAGGCTGGAGATATATACTGATGCTGATTATGCCAGTGATCCAGCAAACTGACACTCAGTTAGTGGAGTGGTTCCAAGATTTTGTAAAGGAGCAGTTACCTGGGCTAGTAGGCGGCAACATTGCATATCAATGTCAACAACATAGTCAGAGTATGAGGCTGCCAATGAAGGGGCAAGAGAAGGAATATGGAAGGGGCAAGAGAAGGAATATGGCTATCTAAGCTCTATGAAGAAATTTCACCACTGGAGAGTGTTTTCTTCTTGTTGATAATGCAAGAACTATTAGACTGGACAAAAATTCTGAATTTCACAAGAGGTCAAAGCATATTGATGTTCACATGCCCTAAATCCATCAGAAAATTCTAGAAGACCGGCTAGCCATTGAGCATGAACCAGGCAATCTGCAAGCTGCAGATATTCCCACCAAATTTAAGATCATTATTTGGAATGTGTTAAGTACTGCATTTAGCAAGAAAAACATTTAAGGGACATGTTGAAGCGAAAGGTTTATATTAATTTCTCTTCTGTGTACTATGTCTTTGGTTGGTGTCATATAATAAAATACATGTGTCTTGTTATAGCAACTATGCCATGTGTATGCTTTATGTTGTGCCCTTTAGTTCTTTCTTGAAGTTTCTACGATACTGTACACAGTACCTGTAATACTTGCCAGTAAGAAATTTGGAAAATTTCCAACCCACACATTAAATTTAAACTACTGTTGGTATCTAGTGTCACTGTACCATGCAGATTTTAATCTATGCACAATAATGAGTTTTGAGAATTAGCTGCTTGATATCTTTAGAAATTTTCCTTGTCTGTAATCAAGTCGCAGTATACAAACAATGGATTTTCAGTTTTTGTAGCAAACCTTTGGCAAACGTTCTCCTATAGTCTAGTTACTGCAGATTCGAGTGAGACAATATCATAAGGTCATAAACCCACCCCCAACAAAAAATAGTTCAGTAAATACATTTATATTTTTACATTTACTTATTTTTAAATTTCTTGGAAAACTTTTAGGGAATAAATTAGAATGACAACCAAGCACCTTGAAAATGACAAATAAGGCTAGGGAATGACAAGCTGCATTTAACACAGACTGCTCTTTTGTTGCTAGCCAATAGAGATGGGATGGGGGTTTAACCAGAAGCAGAGAACATTCCAGCTGGATAAACAGGCCCGTTCACAAACTGACTTTACCTGGTGCCAACGTCAAACCCGACATGGTTTGTTAGCACACAAGTAGAGCCAGCCAACTGCAGGAAAGTAAGGAAGGCAAGACAGAAAGGGAAAGGTGCTCCTCTGAGAGAGTGTGTGTGTGTGTGTGTGTGTGTGTGTGTGTGTGTGTGTGAGTGAGTGTGTGTGTGTGTGTGTGTGAGAGAGAGAGAGAGAGAGAGAGAGAGAGAGAGAGAGAGAGAGAGAGAGAGAGAGAGAGAGAGAGAGAGAGAGACAGAGAGAGAAACACATTGAAACAAATGAAAGAAGCAGCATTCCAATTATTTACATGCCTGTATAGCTATAGTCTCCAGAGTTTTGTTCAAAGTCAAGGTGCTAAGTGAAATACTGTTAATGGTGGGTACAGGCTATAGTTCGATATTACATAAAAAAATCACACTGTTAAAGTTGTGAGATTTTGAAATTGTATCATCAGTGGCATGTAGTGACAGCAATATTGATTTTAATTAAAAAGGTACCACCTTAAATACAAAGCATTTATATTAATATATGACTAGTTTCAATAATTAAAGCACCATCCTCTGAGGTAAAATACTTGACTATCAGTACCCTGTCAATGTGAAATGTAGTATAATATGCATATCATACTATAATTCACATTGCTTTGCTTCTGTCATGTCAAAGACATATATCTTCTCCAGGAAGCAATGTAATGCAAGCTTCCTTTTCAGGTCTGCAAGCAAACTTTGGCCTACCTATGTTTTAAATTATACAGGGTGAGTCAAAAAGAATAATCCGATTAAAAAAAAAAAAAAAAAAAAAAAAAAAAGCAAAACAAGATGATGACTGTTGTGTTATTTGATATGTATGCATGAGCAACTTACCATTTAAAGGAGCAAATTCTCAAGTTTTACATGGTTACTGCTAGGTAGCAACAGGGTGCCCTCCTACTCCTCCCCCCCCCCCCCCCCCCCGCCATTCTTCTAAAAATGGTGTCAGGACAACTGAAAGGGTTTTCTGTTCTATGATTTGCGCAGTGCCGGTCAATAATAACGGTTCAACATGACTTTCGTATTATGTATGATGTGGATCCTCCTACAGTACAGAGCATTTGATGATGGCATGAACAATTCCAAGGAACAAACTGTTTGTGTAAACATAAATCACTGGACATCCCCAAGTGTCTGAGACAGATCTCGAACACATCCGACATAGTTTCACAAGAAGTTCATAGAAATCAGTTCACCTTGTACCTCAACAGCTCAACATGCCTCCAATGTCCATCTGGCATGTGTTGTGTTGATGTTTACACATGAAACAAAACAAAATTCAGCAAACTACAAGCCCCTCTTGAAGGTGACAAGGCATTTACTTAACGATTGAGAACAGCATTTTTGCTTATAGTTGTCAGTGCTGACAGACAGGCAACACTGTGTGAAATAACTGCAGAAATGTTTGTGGGATGTACAGTGCAGCAAAATTTGGTGTTAATGGGTTATGGCGACAGCCAACCAACACGAGTGCCTTTGCTAACATCATGACATCACCTGCAGTGCCTCTCCTTGGTTCATGACCACATGAGATTATTGCAAAACTATGATCTGATCAGATGAGTCCCAGTTTCAGTTGGTAAGGGCTGATGGTAGTGTTTGAGTGTGGCATAGACCCCACAGAAACCATGGATCCAAGTTGTCAATAAGGCACCGTGCAAGCTGGACGTGACTCGATAATTCTGTGGCCTGTGTTTACATGGAATGGATTGGGTCCTCTGGTACAACTGAACCGATCATTCACTGGAAATAGTTATGTTTGGCTACTTGGAGGTCATTTGCTACCATTTGTGGACGAATTTTTATGGATAACAATGCACCATGTCATTGGGATACAATTGTTGACAAATGGTTTGAAGAACATTCTGGACAATTTGAGCCAATGATTTGGCCACTCCAATGACTCAACATTAATCCCATCAAAGATTTATGGGACATCATTGAGAAGTCAGACCGTGTATAAAGTCCTACACAGGCAACATTCTCATAATTATGGATGGCTATAGAGGCAGCATGGCTCAATATTTCTGCAGGGGACTTCCTATGAGTTCTTGAGTTCTATGTCATGTTGAGTTGCTCCACTACACAGGGCAAAAGGAGGTCCAACTTAGTATTAGGAGGTATATTATGACTTTTGCACCTCAGAATAATTAGCTTCTCATAGTATGGGCTCAGGAATATCTTTTTGAAACACAATGCACCTGAAAGCATGAGACTAAATGTGCACAACTGTTTTTAAAATAAAGAGATCTATGTATACATCTGTGATCTCACTCCCCAAAATGATGTGAAGTACATAACAGAGGGTACTCTCATTATGCCCCGTATCAGGTTCTCCTGCCATTCCTTTCACTTACGTCTCTGTGTGCTCTGCAATAGTCTGCTTTAGGCTATAGAGCCCCACAGGAACAATGCACAGTCCCTGAACTATCTCTCTACATTTTTCACTTAATGCTGTTGCCTGAAACATGATAAGTAGGCTTTTATAGGATAGTTGATGTCTATCTTCAGGCATCTGTCAGGTCAGGTTTTACAGCATTTCCATTATGTAACTTTAAAAAACATTTTAATGGAGAATATAACAGTGATCTACATGGAGCACATTAAAACAGTTTTGACCATAACTGAACATTTTCTAACAAATTTCAACCAGTTTCAATCAAATAGCAATCACCTTCAGATACAATAAAATAGGTACAAGGTATATTTCCTTCTATATTTGAATTGTACTTATGTATCAGTGTATATGGTCTTCAGACTGTCTTTCTTTCAGTCACTTTTTAACTGAAATCAGTTGCAGTCTTTTAATAAATGTTCTATTCTGACCAAAACTGTTTTAAGTTTAATTTTAAGAACTTTTTGTGATTCTCTCTTGTAAGTCAAAAATACCTGGCACAATTAATGCCGTCGTTCTCTGTAAACAATCAGCATTCCCTTATATATGTGAGTGATTTCAGTTGTGACTCATTGAATTTGTTGTTGTAGGATACTATGCTTTTGCATTTCTTATCCCTCCTCCTCTTTCCTTGCCCCCTGCCCCCCCCCCCCCCCCCTTATATCCTGCCAGAAATTTGCTGTTTCAGGTTAAGCAGGCTGCACAGAATAAAATGACAATTAAGAGCCACACTGCACATACTGGTTCATTTAAAAATCAGTCACCTAACTATAATTTCCTTTCCTATTTTACAAATATTGTAATTCACTTGTACCAAGGCTGGGATTTGAACACAGGTCACCTGCTCGCTAGGCAGACATGCTACCTCTTCACCACCTCGGCACAGTGAGTTTACCCAACTGCGTGGGCAAACCTGCAAGCCTCCCTCCTAAATCCTAATTCCCGTTCACTCCTCAACCACCTTGGTGTTCCTAGTTTAGGGGGAATACTAAATGGGCTGAGGTATGATACGGAACTGGGACTGAGGAGCGAGGCACGCCAGGGTTGTGTGAGCAGCTGTGCAAAGGCACTGTACCAGTGTGGCATAGCGGTAAGTGCATCTGCATAGTGAGGACGAGACCCAGGTTCAAATCCCGACCTCAGTACAAATTTTCATTTGTCACTTCAGTATGTATATGTACACCATAGATGTGAATCTAGTCTGAGCTGCTGGTGGTAGTGGCCATGTGTGTATGTGGTGTGCTTGGTTGTGTGAGTGTGGTTGTATGTGTTTACATTGCTGAAGAACTCTTTGGCCAACAGCTGTAATGTGTAACAGACTTTCTGTTGTGCCTGTCTGAAACTTGATGGGTCATCTTAATGTGTTGCATAAGTTTGTGTGTGCATGTTGTCTCATTCCATTGAAAGCCTAATCGGCCGAACGCTCACTTTCTGACAGTCTTTTTGCTGTGCCTACCTGCGGCTAAGCATCTCCACTATAAGGTGAGTACTGACTATCTTTTTCATAACATTATTACATTCCATCCTGGATATTCTACTGCTTAAAGAACAACAATTATTTTCATTAACAGCTCCACATTTATTTATAAGAAAATAATAATTAGCACACCACCTGGGTTGTGGGAAAACTTTTTGGTAATATTAATAAGCTATATTAGACATAGAATTATTAAGCTGTGTAAAAAAGTGAATCATCTGTTATTATCTTTGATTGAATACTGTTTTGAATACAATTATGTGCCAAACTCTGGAGGGACTATATCAAAGTCCTCTTTCATTTGTACTACAATATTTAAAGTTCTTGACTGCAATAAGTGAAGGCTTCACAGTATATGAATTCTATAGGTGAAACAGAATGTATGATCATGTAGGCATAACTGCTGATTTATGGTGGTTTACATAATCTATAGCATAATGTCCATTTATGATGATGTAATTTTCACAAATTTTTATGTAACAGTCAATGATACATAGTGCTATAAGTAACAATGATACATGGATATACTGTAGCCATTTTGAAAATTTAAATTTACATCAGTGGAGGCCATTTCTTTCAGTTTTATTTCTATGTTTGTCAAATGAGAAGTTATGTTATGTGTTAAGGATGAGTACGGAGTTTCAAGTATAGGATGAAGTACTGTACAATGTATAGCCTGTAACTGTTTAGAAGTACTTAGTTAGTCTGCAACACACACATATCATGGATAAATAATTATCTCATACAATTTATATTATCATTTCATGATATACTGACAACAGTGTTTAATTAATGTTATGAATAAGATGCCTGTAACAGTCTGGTGTTAAATGACATTGCCCCTACACCACTATCACCTACTTGTATTTTGAAGCTGCTACCCACGTCATCTGTGGGTTTCTGTGATAACCTTGAATTTATGCAATTTTGCATTGGCCAGTGTTAGTTGCAAGCTTCCTAAGAGTGATGGAGGAAACAGTATGGCATCTATAATGTTTGAGGCTGTGTCCAACAATTTTACTGACTGCAATAAATCAAGGAAACTACTAAGTAAATGTTTACATTTCATTTAAACCATTGGAAAATATATTAAATAAGGATACCAGTCATAATATTAAAAATCAGGAAAGGTGTTTTGAAGAGCTGTCATGTGTATATTGGTGTTGAATGAACTGTGTTCCCAATATCACCCATGAAATGGACACTGGTATTACCGCCAGGCGATATTAGGAGCAATTGTTTTAATTTGTTAACCAATAAATGTCATAGTTACTTCTGTCTGTCTGTCCAGAGAAAAAGAAATGGGAATGGTGAGAGCGTTTAAGATGTATGAAGTACCCAGATCAACAATTTGAGAGTGCATTGAAAGATGTGCAAAACGACAAACTGAAAAGGAAACTACAGTTGTTAGACAGAAACTTGGAAGGAAAAATGGAAATGAGCATAAAGCAGTGAGGGCCAGGAGTCCCCCATTTGGGGAAGTTCGGCAGCAGAGGGCAAGTACTTATTGCATTTGATGCCACATTGGGCAACTTGTGTGTCAGAGATGGGGATGAAATGATGATGAAGAGAAAAATCTCCTGCTCCAGAAGGGAATCAAACCCGGGCCCCTTGGCATGGCATTCCACCGCACTGACCACTCCGCTTACGGGGGTGGACACTTGGAAGGAAACATGATGACATGTGAAGTAGAGAACGAATTGATCTAGTACTATACAGAAGGGGAAAAGATTATTTTTGGTTTGACACATAAGGAGTTAAAGCAGATGGTGTATGAGCTTGCCTTAAAGAACAATCTGCCTCACCCCTCTTCTGAACCAGAAAATATGGCACATTAAAAGTGGATTAACTTATTTTTGAAAAGAAATTGTTCCCAGCTAACAATATGAACACCACAATCATTGACAAGAGCTGGAAAAGTATGCTTTATTCAAGATAATGTGAACTCATTTTTCTGTATTCTAAAAGCAGAGTTGCTAAAATCAAGTTCAACCTTACTAGAACATTTAACAAACACAAAACTGGAATCACAACTGTCCAAAGCAAAAATGTGAAACTTATTTGTGTGAAAGGAAAATGGGCTATTTACAATCTTTCATTGGCAGAAAGGGGATATCTGAACACTGTTATGTCAGGTGCCAGCTAGTATGTCACTCCAATATAGCTTTCTCCAGAAAAAAGCAGGACTTGAAGCTAACGAAGGGAGTTCCTCCTGGAGCTATTCCAAAATTTTGTCCATGTCTGTATTCCAATTCATAGCATGCATAGGAGGTAGCCTCTAGATATTGCTTTCATGGAGCCATTTAAAACTTTATATTCAAGAAATTGGAGGTGGATTTACAGTAACTAGGGTAGAATTGTGACACAGTGTGAAGTAGCTGAACTCATGGACAAAGCATACGTTAGAACAGCAATCATGAGAAATGCACTGAATGGTTTTCATGGCACCGGTATCTGTCCTTATAATGACTCAGTATTTACTGAAGCTGACTGTATTCATGAACTGAATGATAACCAATTAAAGCCTATTTGTCAAGCTCAATGTGGGCCTTAAATACTTGCAAATACAAACACATTTGATCTAGCACTTAGGATTATATCACATAGCACTGACAGCCAGATTCAGTCTATTGCATTCCACATCTGATGCCATCACTCTATCCTATAAACTTGCCCAAGGATGTAAAAGATGTTCCAAAATTTCAACCAGTGTATCAAAACAGAAGGGTCCCGAGAATATGGTGTTGACTAGTTCTTCTTGTAAGAAAAAGCTGGAAATCTTTTATGCTTCTAAAGGCACAAACACTTCAAATGAGGCTTCAAGATGTGGAGCAACATAAGAGTGTAATTCTGCCAACACTAAGAGGAAAGTTAAAAGAAAGTATAAAAGCTCAAGTTCTAACAATGATTTTGCTCACAAACCTTCAAAAGTAGACAAAACAGGTGATATCAATCTGGAACTTGATTACGATTCTGTGGATGCTATCTGTACATGATGTCTTAAGAAGTTTTCTGACAATTTCACTGGAGAAAAGTGACTTATGTGCTCTTTGTGTTTCAACTGGAATCACAAATTTTGTGATGCAGTGAATACTGAATGGAAATGGTACAAATGTTCTTTCTGTCTCAATAACTACTTCTTAAATTTTCCAATTCTAAACTTTTATCTTCTTTTTAATTTAAATCCACTTACAAAAGTTAATCCAATATGTGCTCTTCCATTTTCAAACAGTGTAAGGGAAACATACTCGTCATTGCGGTTCCTGTCAACCACATGTAACCACCACAAGGGAGTATCGCCATATTGTACGTGAAGCACTTCATAACCCTGTCACATTTCACCTGCCATTTGAGAACAAACAAGGGCCTACCTACAACATCCTGAGCCGGCTGAAGTGGCCGCACGGTTCTGGCGCTGCAGTCTGGAACCGCGAGACCGCTACGGTCGCAGGTTCGAATTCTGCCTCGGGCATGGATGTGTGTGATGTCCTTAGGTTAGTTAGGTTTAACTAGTTCTAAGTTCTATGGGACTACTGACCTCAGCAGTTGAGTCCCATAGTGCTCAGAGCCATTTTTTTTTTTACAACATCCTGTGTTATCCTGCACCATTGATGAGAGACTAGTAGCAGTTGGATTAGGCAATTGCTGTCCCATTTTTAGGCTATCAGTAAACATCACAACACAAACAACTGCATTTGGAAAGATGCTGTGCACAGGAACACTGGAGTGTGGGATCAGCTCGGACATCAGTTCCATACCAGTTCCAGTATCAACAATACCAAGGGCTAGTTGCAACTGATGAATGGCATTGCATTGTGTACAACAATGAATTCGATGTTTTATAGAGTCACAGCAGTGTTATTCCTGGCATCACAGTCTGGAGAGCTATTAGGTATGACTTCTGGTTACAGCTGGTAGTCAGTGAGGGAATTCTGATGTCACAATATTTCATCAAGAACTTCCTGCCTCTTCATGTGTTACTTCTCAGGCAACACTCTTGTGGTGCCAATTTTCAACAGGACACTCGTCACTCACACATGGAGCATGTATCTATGAACTGTCTGCATGATGTTAAGGTAGGCTACTCTTTTGGCCAGCAAGCTTCCAGATCTCTCCCCAATGAACAAGTGTGGGATCAGCTCGGACATCAGTTCCATACCAGTTCCAGTATCAACAATACCAAGGGCTAGTTGCAACTGTTGTCCAGCCCTCCCCAGGAGAAGATATAACAGGTTTTATGCACTATTCTAAACATAGCCAATGCATACATGTATGCCAAAGAGATATAACTTCATACTGATTAGTGAGCTCATACTGTATAAATCCATGAAGTTTCATTTTGTTTCTTTCTCCCATTCTTGGTGCTTTACACTTTTTGCCAGGTAGTGTATAATATTTCCAAATTAACAAAGCGCATGGGCCACGTGTTTTAATAAACAAACTTTCATTTTTTGCACTCATGTCACGAAGAGTTATATCTTAAGAATAAAAGTGTTTATTACTCTAATGCAAATGGTGAATATAATATGACATGATCACAAACTGTCATTTTGTTGGTATCTCTTCTAACATATATTCACTAATAGCATCTGTCATGAGTAATCCATCACTGCTTGAAATGAATATTAAAACTAACTTCTTTATCACCACAAGAAAGAGTATAACTTTATTACTGACACCTAAAGCTTTCAACAGCTCAGAAACATTTGAAATATGCTGCCATAAAACTATTTCACCATTTACTCCATAACAACAGGTATATCAAGTGTCAATATAAACTTAAATTGTTTCTTCTCCTTCTATTCTAGAAAAGAATACCTATTTACAAACTAGAACCACCTTAGAAGAGAAGAGAAATATGAATTTGGTATTGCAATACCTTGATGTTGTTCACTTAAACATGCCATACATACACAAAATTTTACTAAGTGACAAGTCTGAAATGGAAATACAATGAACCAAATATTGCTGAATAAGGCCTTGTTATAAGTTTCAGATTTTTAAACTGGCCTAAGATTATCTTAGGATCTCTGGAAATTTCTGACATTATCAACTCAGCTGAGTATTGGATCAAATGATTGTACAGCTTACTGAAATGCACACTTGAAGCACTTTATGAAATTTCCTTCCTTCTTCATAGCGTTAAAATTAATCATAACATGCACTAGAAGAGAAAGTAGGAGGTACAAGAGTTAAGATCATGTTTCTCATTTCTCAGAGTCTGGTACTCCAGGATATATGAAGTTGGTAAGTTGAAGTCTTGCCTTAAACAAGAGACTAAAAACTGAAGGAGTATTTGTGATCAAAATAAATAAAAAAATTAACAGCCTGTCATTGCCTGAGGAGACATCAAACATAGATCTGAAAAGTAACTAGCAATTTAAATTAAATTATACACTTAATGTTGAAAATGACTAATTTCAGAAAAAAGCTTACTACATGAAAGTCACCATCCCTAACACCATCACAGTAGGTGTTATGTAAACCAGATTCAGTAACACTGTAAATTGTTCCTTTTCATTCTGGTCATATATGTGATGGACAACTACTAAGTACGAGGGTCTTTTGATAAGTCAGGTAAATCTCCATGAAAGAATGGAACATTTTTGTTGAGCTTTCATGACTGATAAGCCTGATTATTCCAAGGGTTGTATAAAGAAATTCAACAATGTATAGTGTATAGTACTGTTGACATCTGCCTAAATTGGTCAGTGTGTCGATTATAATTAAAAATGGAGAACACTGAGTTTTGTGCTGCTATTAAACACTTCCATTTGATGAGATGGACTGCCACACAAATCAAAACGGGATTGGATGAAGTCATGTAGTCTCTACACCATCATAGGAGACAATATAATTTTGGATTAATGATCTTAAATGTGGTCAAATAAGCACTGAATATGAAGTACACTCCTGCTGTCTAATGGAGGTCGCAACAAAGGAATACACTGATAAAATCCATGATATGGTAATGCAAGACCAACAACTAAAAATTTGCAAGCTTTCTGAGCTTTTAGGCATCTCAACCGAGCAAGTGAATATTGTTCTGTACAGAGAATTGGCTATGAAGAAGCTGTGTGCAAAGTGGACTCCGCAACTGTTCACAGTTGAGCAAAATTGCATTTGGCATTACACCTCAACACAATGTCTGGTGATGTCTGCAAGACTTTTTGTGTTGATGTGTGACTGTTTATGTAACCTGGATCCCAATTTACGCACCAGAGTCAAAACAATGAATGGAGGCTTGTGAAAGTGCATTAAAAAAGGCAAGGACAATTTTGACAGCTTGTATGATGATCGCCACTGTTTTATGGGATTACCAAGGAATAATCCTTATAGATTAATTGGAAAAAGACATTACCATAACTAGACCCTATTATGATTCATTGTTGGACCATTTGAGTCTTGTTGAGACTGAAAAAAAAAACCAAGGTTGGCATGCACGTTAGTGGTGTTTCAGCAGGATAATGCACCATCCAACACACCAGTGGTAACAACGGCGCAAGTGCATGAATTGGGCTTTGACATAGTTCCTCATCCATCCTGTTCACCAGACTTAGCCACAAGTGACTTCTTCCTATTCCCTAACTTGCAACTTTGGCTTGCTAGGAAGAAATTGTCACCAACAGATGAAGTGATAGTTGTCGTCAATGAGTAATTTGTAGATTTTGACAAAACATATTTTTATTATGGAATAAAAAAGCTGGAGGATCACTGGACCAAGTGTATATCCATCAATGGAGACTAAGTCCAGAAGTACAGTGAGTTGTTTATGAAACAAACATTTTTTCTCATTTTTTTACCAGACATACCAAAACACCATTTCAGATTCTTCTCATATTTTGTAACATGATGAAGTCATTTAGGGTGTAGTGCTACATACTTCTTATCACATTATTTTGGAACAGTTCTATAGTTCAGATGACAGCCCTTTGACATATCCTCAAATGTGGATCCTACAGTTGTATAATGGTCCTGTTGGGTTGTTGAAATATAAACAGAAGTAGATGTACCTTAACCTTTACTAACAGGAGTTTCTTGTGAAGTATATCTCACAGTGCCCTTATTCTGTGCATTTCTCATGATACATTATCCTGTAGGAATATGTTAAGTATGGTAAACGACATTGTTTTTCAGCAGGCTGGTTTTAATATTTGGCAGTTATTTTGTTTTCCACAATCACCTTTTTTACTTTTTTACTTACAGCAGTTTACCTCATTAACACTTAACATTTTTATGACAATAATAGTCTCCAGTTGATGATGATGATCACGATCCCCCATACTCTGTGACAGAGCGTAGGGGAACGATGCAGGAGACCCGCACCGCCATACTAGGCAAGGTCCTAGTGGAGGTGGTTTGCCATCGGCTTCCTCCAACCATAAAGGGGTGAATGATGATGATGAAGACAACACAACAATACCCACTCATCTTGAGGCAGGGAAAATCCCTGACCCCGCCAGGACCTGGGACCCCGTGCTCGAGAAGCTAGAATGCTACCGCAAGACTCAGTTATCATTTGCAATGATCATGTGTAAATTATATCTGAGGCTCCAAGTAAACAGGTGCAACTGAAGAACTATTGAACACTGTAGTCTCTGCTGCACCAGTGCTTTCTCATTCATTCATTGTTTACGACTGCGCACCAAGAATAATCTTATTACATTTTTTAAATTATAAAACTGAAGGAAATGTCAAACTACGCTGCTGAAATGCTTCTAAAATATGACTAACGTGACTGCATATCTTGCTGTACCTTATTATTTTAATGTTAACTTTGGCATGACAACCATCCAAGGAACATACAGGGCCCACTCTGAGACTGAAATATCTACACTACTGGCCATTAAAATTGTTACACCAAGAAGAAATGCAGATGATAAACGGGTATTCATTGGACAAATATATTATACTAGAACTGACATGTGATTACATTTTCATGCAATGTGGGTGCATAGATCCTGAGAAATCAGTACCCAGAACAACCACCTCTGGCCATAATAACGGCCTTGATACACCTGGGCATTGAGTCAAACAGAGCTTGGATGGCGCGTACAGGTACAGCTGCCCTTGCAGTTTCAACACGATACCACAGTTCATCAAGAGAAGTGACTGGTGTATTGTGACGAGCCAGTTGCTCGACCACCATTGACCAGACGTTTTCAGTTGCTGAGAGATCTGGAGATTTTGCTGACCAGGGCAGCAGACAAACATTTTCTGTATCCAGAACTGCCCATACAGGACCTGCAACATGCGGTCGTGCATTATCCTGCTGAAATGTAGGGTTTTGCAGGGATCAAATGAAGAATAGAGCCACGGGTCGTAACACATCTGAAATTTATGTCCACTGTTCAAAGTGGCGTCAATGCAAACAAGAGGTGACTGAGACGTGTAACCAATGGCACCCCATAGCATCACGCTGAGTGATACGCCAGTAGAGCTATGATGAATACACACTTCCAATGTGTGTTTACTGAGATGTCGCCAAACATGGATGCAAAAATCATGATGCTGTAAACAGAACATGGATTCATCCGAAAAAATGACGTTTTGCCATTCGTGCACCCAGGTTCATCATTGAGTACACCATCGAAGGCACTCCTGTCTGTGATGCAGCGTCAAGGGTAACCGCAGCCACAGTCTCCAAACTGATAGTCCATGCTGCTGCAAAACGTCATCAAACTGTTCGCACAGATGGTTTTTGTCTTGCAAACGTCCCCATCTATTGAGTCTGGGATCAAGACGTGGCTGCATGATCCGTTACAGCCACGTGGATAAGATGCCTGTCATCTTGACTGCTAGTGATTCTAGGCCATTGAGATCCAGCATGGCGTTTTGTACTACCCTCCTGAACCCACCGATTCCATATTCTGCTAACAGTTGTTGGATCTCGACCAACGCGAGCAGCAATGTCACGATGTGATAAACTGCAATCGCAATATGCTACAATCTGACCTTTATCAAAGTTGGAAACGTGATGGTACACATTTCTCCTCCTTACACAAGGCATCACAACAATGTTTCACCAGGCAATGCCGATCAACTGCTGTTTGTGTATGAGAAATCGGTTGGAAACTTTCCTCATGTCAACACATTGTAGGTGTTGTCACTGGCGCCAACCTTGTGTGAATGCTCTGAAAAGCTAATCATTTGCATATCACAGCATCTTCTTCCTGTCGGTTAAATTTCACACCTGTAGCACGTCATCTTCGTGGTGTAACGATTTTAATGCCCAGTAGTGTAGTACATCAAGTCTTTATCTGTACGAGCATGGTGAGGTAACATTCGCCATACCCCTCATCAAGGAAACTAACATTAGAGTCACAGCAAGAATTTCACTCCATCACTTAAAATCCGATCCCGAGCTTATGATCCTACCAGCCAACAAAATCTCCACCACTCTGGTTACGAACTGCAGGGATTACCTAGCAGAGGGATTCCACCAGCTGTCTGATATACCCACCTAAAAACCCTGTCACAAAGAGTCTATTCCAGAAATCCAGCATGATCACTAGTCCCTCCTCATATCCTGAAGTCCATCCCAGAGGCTCTCCCTTAAGTCTGTCTCTCTCCTCAACACCACCTCTCCCCACAGTGCTACCTTCTACATGCTTTCTGAAGTCCATAAACCCAACCACTCAGGATGCCCTACTGCCACACCTGTCCTCTCGTGCAGCACTACATGCAGGCTATAACCTGTAACCTACCCTTTAATATAAAAGACACAAACCACATCCACAGCTAACTCTGCACAGTTCCTTTTCCTTTACCACTTAGAGCCCTGCTCATCTACATCAATGCCACCTCCCTCTACAGTAACGTCCCCAATGACAATGGCCCTGCTACCAGTGAACATTAACTTTACCAATGCCAAACCAGCTCCAAACCTACAATCTCCTTTCCAGTCACCGTGATCAGTTTTATTCTCACCCACAATTATTACTCCTTTGAAGGGATCAACTACAAATGAACCTATTGTATAACAATGAGCAATCACAAGTAAGCATCCTATGCCAACCTATTCACAGGCTATCAAGGGGAGTGCATCCTAACCCCCCAGAATCTAAAAACAGTCACCTGGTTCAGATTAACTGATGACATTTTTGTGAGCTGGACCAAGGGTGAAAAAACTCTGTTCACATGCATCTCAACACCACCTCTCCTATCATTTCACCTAGTCCTCCTCAATGCAACATGCCAACTTCCTTGATGTTGACCTTCACCTCAAGGATAAATCAGTACCTCTGTCTCCATCAGATGTGTCAACCACAAACAATACCTCCATTCTCACAGCTGACATCCATTTCATACCAAGAAGTCCCTTCTATACAGCTTCAATACCAATGGTCATTACATCTTTAGTGTCATACAGTCCCTCTCCAAGTATGACAAGAATCTCACTAAGGCATTCACAGACCGAAAGTAATCTCTCAACCTCACCCAGAAACAGATCTCCCATACATGGTCTCTCCACTTACCTAATATATCTCACACATCCATTGTGTATGAGCATGGATCCCATAGTGGAAATAACCATCTACAACTTAAGCACATCAAAATAAATTAACTAACAGACAACAGGTTCAGTAGGGTTTAAAGTAGTATTAGTTGTTGGGTAACTCATTAGAGAATTTTTTGTAGTTTTTTTATTAGCAGACATGGTTGCGGTACTGAAAGAATTAAGTACTAGAAACACATAGTTAATAAATATGTTGCTATTGAAGGAAATGTGATTTGTGTGCCCTATTTTAGTTTTTCAGGTAATAGACTGTAATTATGAAGAAAAATATATCCACTGTCTGGCCATAATGGAGGCTCAATACCACTAAGGGCTGGAGCAAGTCAATCACATTCTCCGCCAGTGTTCTGAATACCTCTAGCCATGACTGGAAACTAGAAATATCCTACTTACTATACTCACCACCCCTTCCTCAGTGGTATCCTGCTGCCCGCCAACCGTACGCAATATCTCTTCCCATCCCTACTCTGTCCCTTGTCCCAAACCCTTGCATCAAGGATCATATCCCTGCAATAGACCTAAACGCAAAACCTATCCCATAAATCCTCCCACTACAACCTACTCCAGTCCTTTCACAGGCATCTTCTGCATCATAAAAGTAAGGACTATTTGTAAAACCAGCCATGTCATTTACAAACTACGCTGCAACCACTCTGCGGCTATCTGCATGGGTGTGAAACTACCAAGTTGTCTGAATGAATGGTCACCGCCAATCTGTGGCTAAGGTGCAGCTGGATCACTTATTTGCTGAGTATTCTGCTCAGTATGATGTGCTTTACTTTAATGACTAATTCACAGTTGGCACCTTCTGAATTATTTCCACCTACTTCAGCTTTTACGAACTGTGCAGCATAATCTCCCCTAAAACATATCCCTTTTCCATGTAAACTCCCTGGCCTCAGTCTCCAGTAGACCCTGTATTAAACCTAGCCATTAACTTCTCCACTTCCAGTCCAATACTGCACATGCTTCCTAATCCACCAATGCAGCTTCCAGCCTTTTCCCCTTCCCTATTTCTCTCCATACCCTTCCCCTCACTCTCCCCCACCCCTGATGAAGCACGGCCACAAAACTCTACACCTAGCAACCCTATCCTGTCCCCACCACATCCCTGCACTCTCCTACAGGTAGCAAAGTGTCTTTCCCCAACCTTTCTTTGCAATCCCTCCTCCTCCTCAGGTTGTGCCTTCCCCTAATCCTCACCATCCACACACATCAGACACAGTTGCAGTCATGTCCCTGCACCTGGAGACACTGGCCATGGGTTTGTGAGTTGTGGTAGTGTGCCTGTTTTTTATTTCAGAAGATGGACTCTGTCTGAAAGCTTAATATTTTAGCAGTCTTTTCCATTGTGCTTGTGTGTCACTAAGTGACTCCTTTATGTACATACTTTTCTTTATCAATGTTTCATTTCCCAATGGCTTCCTTGCTCAACAGATGTAGCAGCTGTATAGTTTGTGGTGCTGTAGTGCTAACAAGAAGAGACTCTGACATTTTACGTATCACTCCACGTAAAGCACTAATGGATCCACAGTCTCAGCAACTTAAGAGCAGAGTAATGATTTGTTCAGTGGGAACATGTGCGCAATGTGAAGCCCTTACAGTTGGAAAAATATATAATGTTCACATAGCAAGTTGTGACAATTTATACACTATGCAGCTGAACTCAACTAAAAATTTTCTTCTCATTACATTTAATAATTTGTTGCATACTGGTTCATACTTAGACTGTCCATTAATCAGTAATCAGAAGACACTTTACACAAGATAGAAGAAAACTGCGTTTGAAAACATTGCAAACAGTAGTGTCAAAATGTTGTAGAATTTTATCATGAAGACGATACAATACACTTGCCACATGCACTTTATTATTCTGTATCAGAAGAACCAGAAAAAACCAGTTTTCTTCTATTTTCACATATTATTATGGTATTTTTCTTAAAGTGGCAGTTATTACTTACAACAAATTTGGCACAACTACTGCATTATTGTAAATAGTTAAGGATCCTGTATTAATAGACAATGTCTAAAGTATTGTCAGTATTCTATAAATAAAATTAAATCTTAAAATTTTGTTACTAATTTGATTTCAGATAGTGATTGGAGTAAACTACATTGTGAGACATGAGAAAGTGTTTTCATAACTTTAATGAAAGACTGAAATAGACATTAAACTCATTTTTCACTTGGAATCTTCTCCTATACCACATATAACTGAGATTGAACTAAAGATTGACTTATGTAAATGATAAGCATATAGCAATATTTCGACTGTACAAACCTACTTCTCTTTCTACATAATTGGAAATGGTCACCAATATACTCCCAGAACATGCAAATAACTACAAAATACTTCTTCAAGAACCATCTAAAAGATACTCTGAGTGAACCCTCATGTTATGTCACTAGAGCCATTCCTATTTAGAACATGTCTGGTGCCAGGAAAAAGAATTCCTACACATTTAGAAGAAAATCAATGTAGTGGGAATTCCTCTGTGGTATACAATGGGTTTTTATGGATAAACAACTTTAATATATATCTAAGAACTCTTACACTATATGTCAGACATTTTATATCTTTGAATAGAATATCAAAGAGTTTTATGGCTGAGAATTGCATTCCTTCCTGTGCCACAGTTAGGTTCACCAAAGGGAAGTGCAGATCACTTTTTATTCTAGCATTGTATTGGCGAATATCTCTGTTACTTTCAAACTACAGTGAGTTGAGAACGAATATAATGAGTGAATAAATGTGCTGCAAAGATGTGTTTAAAATTCCCTATAACTTAACAGATTCCTCAAAAATTTATATGTGTTGTCATCACATTTAATTCTAATTACTTCCTTTTGTGTAGAGAATACTTGTTGCCTAAGTGGATAGTTATCCTGGGATAAACTGATTAATCACTAACTTTGGACATGAATAGCAATGGGCCCATAATAGAACTCTTTGGATTTATCAGTGTAATTTCTCCCCATGAAGGTAATATGGTGTCCCTGTTTGCAATTTCAATATAACAAATACCCAAAATTGCAAAATATCTCTATTACTTGATCATGTCTAGTTTTGGGTTTTTATTCATAACCCATCCTCAAATCATCCATCCAATCAGAATAAATGTTACTCCAGACACCAAAAATTCATAACAGTCAGTTATCACAGGAGTACAATGAAAGTGATCACAAAACTGGATACACGTTTCATGATCATTTTCACTGTATTCCATTTTGCTAATAATTGTCTTGATCTTTTACTGCGTGGAATAATATTTGTTCTGCTTTGTTGGATGATCTGAGAATGAGCTATGAATACAAGCCTGAAACTGGTAATCATCAAGTAATAAAAAGAGCATTTTGCAACTTTAGCTGTTTGTCATATGGAAATGGTATCACAAGTAGCTGGCCCTTCAACAACCCAGCATGCTGGAAACCTGTGTCCCTCTTTGTATTACCCACAAGCCTAGTGTAACATTTTTCATCCTGATTCACAAATAGGAACTAAATCTGGCATGTGCTGAACAAGCTATCCCATAAAAACTTAATTTCTCTTACGGTACATTGTGACTGAACAATAAAATGTCTTTAATAAGTCAGAGACAATTCCAAGTGATGATCCTTTACCATTTAAAAATTTTACTATCTGTTAAGTGATGATATTATCAGCTTTATCAGTAGAGTGATTCTTTTGAGATCCCAACTGTGATTTTGTAAGTATCCAATTACTATTCAGGTGGATGACAACAATTAAGAATGTTATGTAAGAGGTGAGAGTTGTCAATATTTAGTAACATCTGTGAAGTCAGCTTTCTTATAAAATATGTCCAACAATGGTGTACGTTAACCTGTCTGAGAAAGTTTACTCTGAGCTAATCAAATAACTGCAGATTCAAACCTGAATTATGTATACAATACACAATGGATCAGAAATATACGATTAATACCAAGAGAAAACACTCACCAAATGAAACAACCACACTGACAGTATGGATGGCAACTGAAAATGAGATTTGTTCATGTGTTCAATAACAGATTAACCACATTCTAGGAAAGGGTATGGGCATTTCTGGTATCAGACAGTAAGGGCTACACAACAAAAAACCTATATTTCTAATAATTTGTGAAATTTTAAGAGAGTTCAAGGAGAAAAAGTGATCAAGTAGCTTTCCTTTATAAATTTTGGCAAGAATTAGGATTTGGTAGTGAATATTTGACTAGAGAAAGTTCTGTGTTGCAGTACCACAGCTATCATTCTTGCACAGTTGGAGTTTCACATCATGTCATGCAAATAAGTGCTCACACTGATGGGTATACGAGGGTGTCCCTTAAATACCAGAATAACAATACTGTGGGAGGATCTTGTGTCGTATGTATTTCTGCCACTAGGCACGTATAGTGGAACTTATTGCTAGTACAGTGCACCTGTGTTGTCATTTGGCTTGTTCTGTTCATCTGCAGTGATTGTTTTTGCTGGAACTGTTTTGTTCTTGTTTTACTTTTATGATGACAAGTTTAAGTGAACAACACGTAGCTGTGAAATTTTATTTTATACTTGGTAAATATGTTGCTGAAACTGTTTTAATGTTGAAAGCAGCTTACCAAGATAAAGCTATGGGAAAAACTCAAGCGTACGATTAGTTTGCTCAATTTAAAACTGGCGACATGTCAATTGATGTTAAACCTTTTTCTGGACATCAATCAACTGCCCAAATCAATGATAGTTTGTATCATCGGGTCACACCATCAACTAAACCTTTCCTTTGAAGTTTTAAACAGAACAGTGTTAGTCAAAAAAGACATGATTTGTGCCGGCCTGGGTGACCGAGCAGTTCTAGGTGCTACAGTCTGGAACCGCGTGACCACTATGGTCGCAGGTTCAAATCCTGCCTCGGGCATGGATGTGTGTGATGTCCTTAGGTTAGTTAAGGTTTAAGTAATTCTACATTTTAGGGGACTGATGACCTCAGAAGTTAAGTCCCATGGCGCTCAGAGCCATTTGAACCATTTTTGAACAGGATTTGTGGAAGACAGGAAATGGTTCTTCCAACACGACAATGCACCTGCACACAGCCATCACTGTTAGACAGTTTTTGGGTAAAAATGGCATGCTCCTTACTCACCTGACTTGAGTCTCTTCGACTTTTTCTTATTTCCATGCATGAAAGGACACCAATCTGACAACATTTAAGAAGTTAAAAAAGGAAGTAGGAGCTGTCAGTCATTTCTAAAGACAACTATAAAAAAAATATTTTGAACAGTGGAAGCGCCAGTGGGAGAAAAGTATTAGTTATAATGGAAAGTATTTTGATGGGGATCAGGTTATTTTGTACACAATTTGAAAATATATAGCTTCTAAAAAATAATTTAAGTTTTTCTTTTTGGGTATCCCATAATATTATGGCAGGTCGACGGTTCAATCCCACATCCGGCCATCCTGATTTAGGTTTTCCGTGATTTCCCTAAACCACTCCAGGCAAATGCCGGGATGGTTCCTTTCAAAGGGCACGGCCGAGTTCCTTCCTCGTCCTTCCCTAGTCCGATGAGACTGATGACTTCATTGTCTGGTCTTCGCCAAAACAACCCCAGCCTCATAATATTAGACGGAATAAGTATTAACTTGCACTTTGATCATATTTGTTGGATCCTAAGGTTGTTGAGGTTGTTGTCTTTGATACATTTAAGTGAGTTAAAAGGGACATTAACATCCAACATTTAGGTGTTTGTGTATTTATCTTCAACAAAATATAGAGTTAATAAAGAAATTAGTTTCTGAAATAACACAGTTTTATAAATCACGAAATTAAAGACAAACACAATTCCAAAATATATCTTGTCTCATTATTCTCTAACATTTTACTCTAGTGTATAAGTTGTCATAAATACATTATTTTGTCTTCTGGCATTCAAAACCAAAATAAAACCATATGTTATAGCAAACTCCAGGAAAAGAGAGAGATTTGAGTGCTGAAGGTAGAAGATGAAGCGAGTTCACCCAGGCACCAACATCAGATTAATTCACCTGTAGGAGATCCTCATCATGAGGTCATAGTGACCTGCTGACCTGCCTTTAATTTCTAACCTTCTACATCTACTTTTATTTCACAATCCACTACGGTGGAAGGTACCTTGTACCACAACTAATAATTCCCTTTTGTATCCCACTCACAAATCTAACAAGGGAGAAATGACTACTGTTTTCTTAAAATGAGCACTAATTTCTTTTTTCTTGTCTTCATGATCTTTACTGTGGCAGTAAAGTTGTTCTGTGGTCTGTCACAGGGGCTTATTCTCTAATTTTTTTCAATAGGTGTTTCATGACAAGAACATAATCTTCCCTCCAGAAAATTGCCAGCACTGAGGATATGAATTCCAAAAGTCATTGGAAGTCACATGCAGAAATACTGAGCCATCCTGCCTCTATACCCATTCTTAATTGTAAAAGAGTTGCTGATGCAGGATTTTTGTACATGAACTGACCTCTCAATTACATCCCATAAAAATGTTTGACAGGAGTCATGTCAGGCAGTCTGGGTGGCCAAATCATTTGGTCATATCATCCAGAATGTTCTTAAAATACAAACAACTGTGGCCCAGTGACATGGTGCATTTTCATCCATAAAAATTTTATCATTATTTGGGAACAAGAACTCCACGAATGGCTGCAAATGGTCTGCAAATAGCCAAACAAAACCATTTACATTCAATAATTCGTTCAGTTGTACCAGAGGACCCAGTTAGTTCCATGTATGCCAAGCCCACACCATTATGGAGCCGCCAACAACTTGCACAGTGGCTTGTTGACAACATGGTCCATAGCTTTGAGGGGTCTGTGACACACTCGATCCCTTCCATCAGCTCTTACAAAGTGAAACTGGGACTCATCTGACCAGGCCTTGGTATTCCAGCCATCTAGTGTCCAAGAAGAGGCACTGCAGGTGATTTAGTGCTGTCAGCAAAGGTATTCGCATTTGTCATCTCTCCCACAGCCCAATAATAGCAAATTTCACCACACTGTCCTAACAGATATGTTCATCATATATTCCACATTGATTTCTGCGTTTTTTTTGTTTTTTTTTTGTTTTTTTTTTTTTTTTTTTTAAATGCAGTTTTGCTTGTCTGATTAGCACTGACACTCTACACAAATGCCACTGCTCTCCATCATTAAGTGAAGGCCATTGGAAACTGTATTGTCTGTCATGAAAGGTGATGCCTGAAATTTGGTATTGCCAGAAAACGCTTGACACTGTGCATCTTGGAATATTGAAGTACACAATGATTTCTGAAATGGAATATCCCATGAGTCCAGCTCCAACTACTCTTCTATGTTCAGTCTCTTAAATCCAGTCATTCAGCCATAATCATGTCGGAACCTTTTCATTTGAATTACATATGACAGCTCCATCAATACACTGCCCTTTTACACCTTGTGTACACGATTCTACTGCCATCTTTACATTTTCATATATTACTATCCCATGACTTTAGTCACCTCAATGTACAACACAATATATTCACAGATCTAACACAAACTGTTATCTACTACCCACGATATGCTCAGATGTTGTGATATGAATGTACAGCTACATCACATTTTTTACATTATGTTCTTACTGCTCATATTTCATTAATTTTAATGTTATTATGGCAATGTCAAAGAGAAACTCCCTGTCAGTTAATAAGATGAAATAAGTATGATTATGTGAATTTTCAGCTGCAGAATTTTTCAGCGTGAGCAGTAGAAAGATTTCCACCCTGGAGCATTAATTAAAAGTTAGTCTCACTTTTTCTTTGTGTTAAATTCAAGCAGCAAAAAGTAATATCTCTTACAAAAATTTCACATAAAAACTTTTGTACATTAATGGTATTCCTAAATTTTTCTCTCAGTTCTTGATCTACTTGTTTCAGGGGTATCCAAAGTTCATTCCAGAACCACTACAGAGCTCCAGGTGTGCCATCATGAGAAATATTGCAGTGTCCAGAGTAGCCTGATAGGCACTGGAAATCACAGGTTTTGTGTATGTATGGTGGGTATGTTTCGAAAATTTGGCCTGACAAGATTTATAATTTAACGGAACATAGAGTTCTCAAATGTTGTTAAATTAAGTGTTACTCAAGGATGTAATACAATGCCATAAGAAAAGAAAATGTTTACATTTTTTTTATATAGTAGGGAAGAGGGAGTGGTGCGTAAGCTACTATTATTACCATCAAATAATTTGATTTCCAATTCCATGAAAATAAGGATAAATTTGAAGAATTCCATATGAGCTAGGAGATAAGTGATACTTCTACTGTGGTTCTCCCTCATGCTTGCTCCTTATGTGACACCTTTGACTATTCTTGTCAGCTCTCTCAAGAGACTGATAATGCTACAGATCTGGTCCAACCAAACCAGAAGATGAATAACCGCTATTCTCCAGGAATGTTTTTCAGCCTAATCTACTATTTTTTAGACTGTGCCTTACAGGCTGCCCTGCAAGACGGGCATGTTATGTAGGGGTAATTTTGGCCTGTGTTATGAAGATAATTTTCATGGCAGGCTATAAGTAAGAGGCAAGAAAAGGTTTCCCAAGCGTCAGATATGTAGGCTGCCTCACTCACACATTATACGTGTGTTGTGGGAGTAGTATTGACCTGCTCTTTTCACCTGTTATACAGCAGCCATACATGCGGATGGGCACACATAGGGGAATGTCGAAATGAATAGAGGAGGAGATGGACAGAGATAGATAGCAGGAGAGAATAGGTAAGGACAGAGGGAGCAGGAAGGGAGAATGAGGTGGACACAAAGACAGGAGGACGAAAAGTTAGAGATGGGAAGGGGGGTGGAGGAAATGTATGCAATATATGTGTAAAATGCGAACATGTTGAAGGCCACAGGGGAAAGCCTATTCATAAAATACTTTCATTATATTGCTGCAGCTAAAAATCTAAATTTTTAGCAAGTATTGAGGGCAAATGGTGCACCAGAGTAACGTTTACATAACCTTAACACTGATTAGCCAGAACATTATGACCAATAACCCACCATCGATATAAACCCTTCCAGGTGACAGCAGAGTGACGTGTGTGGAATGACTACTAGTCAGTCATATACATGGTGCATGTAGTGTCAGTGAGTGTGCTGTCCATGTGTAGAATGAGTAAGGCACACCACCTGTCTGAGTTTGACCAAGGGCAGATTGTGATAGCCTGGAAGCTCAGCATGAGCATTTCAGAAACTGCATAACGTTCAGGTGTTTGAGGAGTGCTGTGGTGAAAGTCTTCAACATGTGGCAAAACCAAGGTAAAACCACATCCAGACACTGTGTGGTTGTGTGACCACCCCTCATTACAGGTGTCAGATGTCGTAGGCTGGGCATACTGGTAAAATAGGACACATGGTGGACTGTGGCAGAACTAACATCAGACTTTAATACTGGGCAGAATACAAGTGTGACTGAACACACAGTGCACTGGATGCTCCTTCTGATGGGAGTCTGCACCCGACGACACATACATGTGCCAATGTTAACATCATAATGTCGACAACTGAAACTGAAATAGATACGTGATCATTGGTACTGGAAGGTGGGGCAGTGTCAGAGTGGCACAAGGTCTGATGCTGATGAATCCTGATACCTTCTTCATCATGCCAATGGGAGGGCGCAAATCAGTCATCTTCCAGGAGAACAGCTTCTTGACAGCTGTACTGCAGAATCAAGACAGGGCGGTGACAGCCGCATTATGCTCTGGGGAACATTCACATGGGCATCCATGGGTCCAGTTGAGCTGGTGCAAAGCATCAAGATGGCCAAGGATTATTGTACACTGGTTGCAGACCATGCACACAGCTTGATGAGGATAATGTTTCCAGACAGCAGTGGTATTTTCCAGCAAGATAATGTACCATGTCACAATGCCAGAAGTGTGACAGAGTTGTCTGAAGAACACAGTAGCAATTTCCAGTTAGCACGCTGGCCCCCCCAACTTGCCAGATGTGAGCCCGAACAAACACATCCAGGATGTGATTGAACGTGGCGTTGGAGGACATCGCCCCACCCCAGCCCAGTAATTTACGGGAATTAGGTGACTTGCGTGTGCAGATGTGGTGCCAGCTCCCTCCAGCAATCTAGCAAGGCCCCGTTGATTCCATACCATAACGCATAATTGTTGTTATCAATGCCAAAGGTGGACATACAGGCTTTTAGGTAGGTGGTCATAATGTTCTGACTCATCAGTATATGTCAGTAATGTCAATTTACTTCCAAAATGGGTGCCTAACAAAATTCGCCACTGTAAAAGTAACTTCCATCATAGGATGCACTTCAACTGAACACTTCATAAAAGTGACTCTCAATTTGGAGTACGAATAAAAACGAAATAACTTAACTGCAAGTTGACACATAAAGTTGGTTTTCTAAGTGTTATATCCTAGCCAGTAATGCCACCCGAGCCCGCTGCCAAAAGGTTGGCAGCATCAAAGTCCGGACGCCGTCCGCATAAGCAGCGCCAGCGAGACAGGAAATCGCCGCAAGTCTGCGCGCGCCACCGCTGGCTTCTGGCTTCTTAAGCGCTGGAGTCGCGAGCGCTAGGACAGTTCTGTATTCGCCGCTCAGTTGTATACTCGCCACCGAATTGTGTACTTGCTAGTCAGTTGTGTGTTCATCGCAGCAGAGTTGTTGTTTGTCGTCAGCCGACGCTGACCTAGCCGCTCCGACTCGAATTAGACAGATTTCTGTAGACACAGAGTTCACTACTGTGTTGCTGTATCTTCGTTAATAAAGATAAGTACCGACTTTTATTTAATCAGTGTTTGGGTTTTCATCTTTCTGTTCACTGTTCCAGCGGACCGGTCGGCCCGCTATTAAAAGTGTGGCGGCGACTTCGTAAGCCGTTTCTACAGCGAATTGCTTGTCGCTACGAACTCCGCCACAAAACTAAGTTCAGTCACAGTTAAAAGAAATGATTAAAACCTATGCACTTGTGAAAGTTTGCAAGAATCTGCAGCAATTTCTACACTCTCAAATTAGTCATGTTCGTATTAAAAGATCTAAAGCAGTTTTCATTTACTTTAACATCTTTCATTAGAAAAATTACTAAGAAAATGATAATAAAGCCTCTACCAGATTAATGCATAGTGTACATTGTATCCAGATGAGGCTGACAATGGATAGATGAAATGGGAAAAAGGTTGTTTTAGTGGTGATGCTTTTGTCTCACTGCAAAAAAAATCATGTCTAGTAGTAGATGCGTGAAAATGTGACCAATTATCTGTCTATAATAAATCTGTTTTAGTAAATTTTAAAATTAATTTTCACTCAATATGCCAATAACATACTAAAGTTCCTCACATTACACATCAGTGGGGGACGTGAACATAAAATTTATTCAATTAAACTTTGAACTGATGCGTATAATCATTCATTTCTTTCATAATCTGCCCTAGGCTGGATAAAGAAGGACATTTATCGCTAGGAAGATATTCAGATGTCATAATTCATACAGTAAAGTGTTGAAATCCACACCAATAAAAGAACAATGTCACACCCATATATAAACGGCACATAACTGTGTCACAGCAATAGTTTATTTAGAAAGGACTACTTAAGGAACGTGTAGCAGCATGAATGTAACACAACTGCAGTGAAAACTCCATTTATAGGGTTTAATCAATCTGTCTCATCAAAAATAAATAAGTTAAAACTGTTGATAATTAAATAAACTGACAAAGATTCTGAACATTTCCTTGGGCAGTGTCATCAACACATTGCATTACTTGCTTGAGCAGCACCTACACTAGGTCAGAAGTGCACTTGTTCAATAGTAGATAAGAATGGGGTTTGATTACACGCTACTTACAGCTGAAATTGGTTAGAATTCTCTCACTCCCACTCCTATTAGTGTTGAAAGTAGCCTTTATCATTAACATTAGGCCAATAAAATCATTTATGAAGACACAAATTAGACAGCATCTGATTTTCCATCAGCTTTGAGTGGCATAAAATGGCATTTCTAGCATTCATTTTCCCACATCCATAGGTTAAAACAGGACTGAACATGTAACTGTGGCAAAACTTAGTGGGAAACTTCTATGTCAGTATCTCACACTGAGAAATCCTTCATCCAAGCTATAGTTGATCTGTTTCTCCACGCTTTTACAACTAAGCTGACTCCTCTTCTAAAGAACTTGATGACAGTGGGATGCTAAATTAGCTTCTCAGTGTTAGCTGAAACGCTGTTGAAGATTATTTTAGCAATGTTTTGAAGTAAATGACACATGTCAGATTCCTAAAATGGAGAGTTACAAGTCTGCAAGGTATAGTGCTGCATATTAGAGATGGTGTCTGCCAGGGAGTTATCAGGTAAAAGTGTATTTCCTAAACAGAAATGAATATGTGTGTTTGTTTGTAAGTGTGTGGGACTGGATTGTTCAAAAATAGTTCAAATGGTTCTGAGCACTATGGGACTTAACATATGAGGCCATCAGTCCCCTAAACTTAGAACTACTTAAATATAACTAACCTAAGGACATCACACACATCCATGCCCGAGACCGGATTCGAACCTGTGACCGTAGCAGCATCGCAGTTCCGGACTGAAGCGTTTAGAACCGCTCGGCCGCAGCAGCCAGCTGGGACAGGATGAGTGGTGGTAGTATGTGGTGAGAGAAAACTTTATATGCCATTTATCCCTCACTGAAGGTAGATTCTCATGATATTAAAATACCTCATAAATTGATCTGGATGATCCATATTTGCTCTAACTCCATTGGCTACCTCTGTAAAGCTCACACACTGCTTGGACAGTAAATAAGTGACGAAATATCATAACAGATATTGGACACCAATAATAAATTAATACTTTTCAAGGCAGTTAAAGTAAATCATAACTTTAAATAATAATGGCAGCAGGATCCTGGTTTGTTGGTATCAGTACTGTTATGACAAGAAGTGGCCATTGACATGATCAAGTAGTATTAACTTCCATGTCAGAGACAGTAATGAAAAGATTTTTTTTATATTACTGAACAATTAAACAAATAAGTGTAAAAACATCTGCATGAAGTTCTCTCCTGCTTTTGATGCACTGCAGCTTACTGGCTGTGAGCCTGGTGTTGCATAGTATTTAATATCTGTAGTTAGATTAAAATTTGCACCTATATATGGGCAGCGGAATTATATGGTACTAAAATTATATTCATACTCTGTAAACCACTGCTAACTGCATGGCAGAGGGTATGTCCCATCATACCAACACCAGTTACTAGGGCTTTTGACTGTTCCACTCACACATGTAATGTGGGAAGAATGACTCTTGAAATGCCACTGTGTGTGCCGTACTTAATCGATAAGTTTGTCCTCACGATCACTATACGAGTGATAAGCAAGGGATTGTAGTATATTCTTCAGGCCATCATTTAAAGCCTCTTCTCAAAACTTTGTAAGCAGACTTCTGTGGGCTAGTTGATGTCTATCCTCAAGGGTCTGCCAGTTCAGTTCTTTCAACATCTCTGTGACATTCATCCAGAGATAAAGCAAATCTGTGACCATTCCTGCTATCATCATCTGTATACATTCATTACTGCCTGTTAGTCCTATTTGGTATACAGGTTCCATACACATGAGTAATATTCTATGATGGGTTACACAAGTGATTTATAAGCTATTAGTGTCTCCTTAGTAGACTGACTGCATTTCCCTAGTATTCTACCAATAACCAAAAGTCTGCCACTCGCTTTGCCCATGATTGAGCTTATGTGATCGTTTAATTTCATGTCCCTACAAAGAGTTACACCCAAGTATTTGTATGAATTGACAGATTCCATCTGTGATTCAGAGATGTTAGTGTCATAAACCGCTTCCAAGATCATGATGAATACATGATGAAACTACAGTTAAACATCTGCAGTAATCAGAAATCCCATAAATCTATATCCTTGACGCTTACGCAACTAGGTGAACATACCTGGCCCTATTTCAAATAGGAAGAGTACTTGAATGTGGGTGAGAAGTACAGCAGAGAATGCTTTACTGACAGGACTGTGTGAACTGTGCGGTTTTTATAGACCTACGTACCTTGCATAGCATAGTAGTAAACGAAAAACTCATTCCCTTTTTTCTTCTTCATTTGGATGTGTGTCTTCTTGAGGCTTTTGGCCCCTTGGCTGACCCAAGAAATATTGGAGAATGATTTTAAATCTTCTGCACGAAAAGAAAACTCCACAAGCAGTGACAAACAAAGCCATTGCGTACATAGTTATTTCCATAAACATCATTCTACGTTACGTAAGTAGCACCTGTCCCAGCACGAGTACCTTAGGCCTACCACTGGAGTGGTGAATGTCGGTTGGAATTTTGAAACAGTTGACAGCAGTCTGGGATAGTAAAGGATCAGAGAAGTAAAAACATTTTGCGCGATCGTTGGGCTCGAAAGAAAATACTGTTTTCTTATTCATTTAATGAAAACCACTCCAGTTGCTGTTGGAAACTATTGCGTCCACATTGCTGCACTGCACAAAATTTTTCCGAAGAACTTAAAACCGGCCTGATGTCAAAAACGAAACCGGTAGTGGACGCAATTAAGGGGATACGGAATCACCTATCCCCGCAATGTTAATATATGCCTACTATAGGGAACATTTTCTCACAAACTACTGGAGACAGAGAGGTAAAAATTTTACTGTATGTGCATTCATATGTTACAACAATACTGAAACAACAGTTTATTGTCAAAGTATTTTCTTACAGAGATATTGTACATTTATTTTTAAGTAAATTTTTTCCATCGCTTTTTACTAGACTATCACCCCTAAGTCTTTTGTAAATCAAGTAATTAAAAAATCGTTGTTTCAGTATGTAATAGGGACCTATGTCACTACGTCATAAAAATTTCAGACTTCTAGGTTGACCAGTACCTGAGATAATGTTCCTAGATGAAGTAAAAAGTAAACTTACGGGAAACGGAGAAAGAAGATTAAAACATTCCTGATCCGTAGCTAATACCCCCTTCACAGTCTTCATAATCATCTTCAAGTCTTCTTTTGGCACCCCTCTGCACCTGTCTTGCTTTTTTCACTAATGTCTTGATTATATTATCAGCATGCCTTAGTCTGTGCTGATCTAAAAAGAACATAGCACGTACCGTACGGGAACCAACACACATACCCAACTTTTGAAGGACCTGGCATTTAGTTCTATTTCCAAGATTGAAGGTTGCCACAGCATCATACACACCAAAATATAGTGTATTAATTCCGACAAACACTTTTTTTGGGAGACGATGCCATATCACACTATTCAAGCACTCGTTGGGGTTCTGCGTTTTTCCGTGAAGACATTTCATCAGAAGACTTCTGTCAGCCAGATCTCTGAAAATGGGCTTTATTTCTGCCATGATGGCTGATGGTAGACTGTGGTGGTGAATGTATTTCTCTCCTGTTGTTAGTCCCCTATTGTATTTACACCAGCTGTTTTCACCTTTGGGGCACAAACCATGTTGTGGATGCTCATCCGTGGATGCGGTGTGGAAATATAAAGCCCATATAGCTCTCCTCATTTCTTCAAGATTGCCTGTATTTTGCCTGATTGCAAGGCCATAGCAGTTCTGAATGTGGTCTATTATGGAATCAGTCAATCTTCCTCTGCCATCCAAGGTTTTCCCATCATCTAGTTTTTTCCCTTTCATAACTGATTTTAACCTTCTCAGCCTGGCACCCATTCTCTTCTGCACATGTCCTATACATTCAAGTTTGCTTATATTTACACTGTTCCCATATGGTTTGCTTTCCAAAACTTCTTTGAATGCTTTAGAGTCACCATCTCCCAGATATTTGACATAGCGAACATTATACCACTGTGAAGAGCGATGAAAAATTTTCTTCACCCCAGCAACCTCCATGCTACCACTACTACCATAATAATTAGCAATACAGTCATCACTGTGTTCATTTTTCAGCCTGCCTGTGCACCTACAGTATTTAGACATTATTGCAACATCAATAACCTTGCCAGTATCAACACTAGTTGCTGTTACAACACCATTGTTGGAGGTGTGGCCCCTTTTCTGCCACGTGCCATCAAACGCCACTGTGAGGTCACGACTGCCGTCATTTTCTTCCACTGCTTCTTCCACAGCAACCTGCATTGACTTCTGTGCTACATCTTCAACTGCAGATCCTAGTACATAATTGTAAGCTTCAAACCTTGAAGGTGCACTTGGAAGATTTAGAACACCACATAGCATATCACCAGCTGCTTTGCCCTTACCAATTGCTCGCAATCCATAAACTAACCTAATATTTACACTATAAAGTTCAGTTTTCTTGTATCCATTATTTACAGTTACTGAAACCGAACTTGGAAACTTACAGCTGTATTTACAAACACTGCATATTAAATTAAACTGGGCAGCCAGGCCAACATGGGATTCTACTTTCAGAGAAACGTTTCCATGACATTTTTTGCAGCACAAACTGTTTTCAAGAGCTTCACACAATATATTCGTATCAATGTGTTCAAAAACTTCATTCCCTCTATCAAGTAAATTATATTTCTCTTCCAAATCTCTTAGTTTTTTATGAGAAGCACTGTTTTCATTTGGTGTAAGTTCGTTCGGCAAATCAGTAATAAGTGGATTCACATTTTCCAACAGTGATGATGATGAACTGCTTTGCTTTGCTAATGAATCATTATTTCTTTTCTTTTGCCAGTTCACACGCTTTTTAAATACTTTTGCTTTAGCTCTAGGCATTTTCACTGCGAAAAATGAAGCACTAAATACGAAATAACTCAACAACAACTACTTTCTTATATAACACTGTTTACAAAACAGTCCCGCCACAAAGTCAAAGAGTAACTTGAGGAAACCAGAGAGAAACATTTTCGGGCAACTAGTGTATAAATAGTCGCTGGAAACCGGGATATTTGAATTCATGTCACTTTAAAGGTACTGCCAAAAAGTTCATGGTCAGCCACGAGAGACGTGTATAACTAAAGCGCAATACCCGATCTCACAAATATATAAAAATAAAATAGTTATAATTGTAGTAGAGCTATGTATGATACGTCATTTTAAAGAGGAAACATGGCAGAATATAATACGCCAATAAAAAAAATTCGATTTTTTAACCCAAAATCCGATTCCGTATCCCCTTAAGTTAGTCATTTAATGAAAACCACTCCAGATGCTGTTGGAAACTACTGCGTCCACGTTGTCCCTCTGCACAGAATTTTTCCGAAGAACTTAAAAATGGCCTGATGCAAAATACGATACCGGTAGTGGACGCAATAAAGTTCTCAATGCCATCTTGAGCGATATTCATTAAAAAAGGAAGAGGGTTGCGGATTCATCACATCTTCCAAACATGGAGCAACTAATTGTTTTATTAGTGCAGACCCATCTCTCTTTTGATGTACCGGTAACATAGTAATTGTAGCCATCTTCCTGAAGCAGCTGTTTTGTCCATACAGTTTGCTTCCATGGCTATTCAGCTCGAGTTCATGCACAATTGTCCCACATGAATATGAATCAAATGTCACATATAGCATTGTAGCCGTAATTCATAAAACAAGACTCAAATCATCATCCAGTAATGATACGGCGCAAATTTTATCCCGCAACCGAAAATTACAATTATCGGTACACAATCTATCATTTAGTGTCACGTTTTTCGTTACGGATATGTACGACGTTAATATGAATGAGTGGTGTCTGTTCCTTTGGACATGTATGAAAGAACAGACACCACATAGAATTCGCAGCTGTGATACACATTATGTAAAAGAGAAAGGAAAGGAACTATTGATGTCAGCTGCATTAAGGCCTTATGCGGAATCAGCAATGATGAAAGAAAATGTGTGCCAAACCAAGACTCAGCTGCTTACTAGGCACTTGCTTTAGAAATTGCGCCACCCAGACACATTGTTCATCGCGACTGCGTGGCTGTCTCAGCACACATACCGGCTGACCCACACTGCCATGGAGTGCCACCTAACTGCAGTCCTCCTCCATGTCATCTATGCTCGCTACTCACAGATTTCCGCAGAACGTTGAACGTAATTGTGCATCCACACTGAAGGTAGAAGACTCAATACCCATCAAGTGAATCAGTTACATGAATGCATAGTGTCCATTCTTTCGGACACACTGAAAACGACAGACACCACGCGGGATCTGCAGCTGTAAAACACATTAATTAAATTAAGGAAAAGGAGGAACTATTGATGTCAGCTGCATTGGAAATTTATGTAGAATCAGAGGCGATGAGCGAAAATATGTGCTGAAAAATTCAACATGGAATTTACTAGGCAGCTGCATTAACAACTGCACACCACACACACGGTGTTTATCACAACTGCACAGACAATCTTGGCCCACCTTTAGCCAACCCACACTCACACCCAGTGCCACTTATATGAAGTCCCCGTCCATGTCCTCCATGCTCGCTATTTTGAGATTCCTGCAGAAGGTTGAGCGTAACTGTGCATCTGCACTGAAGGTGATGGATACGAATCAGTTATATGAACGCATGGTAACTGTTCTTTCAGAAATGACCAAAATGACAAACACTAAGTGGAATCCGCAGCTGTGACAAATATTATGTAAACTGAACGTGGAGGGACTAGAAAGAAAGAAAAGAAAAGGAACTATTGATGTCAGCTGAAATGGAACTTTATGTAGAATCAGTGGCAATGAGCGAAAATGTGTGCCAAACTGGGATTCAACAAGGGATCTCCTGCTTACTAGGCACTAGTGGTAACAACTGTGGCACCTTCTTTTTTTGTTTTCTTTTCGCCCCTGGACAAGAAAGGGAAAACTACCAAAAAAATCTACTTGCCATCACCACTTGTGTCCTAACAAAAAAAAAAAAAAAAAAAAAAAAAAAATGCAGCTCTTCATTCGTTGGCGCCTATCTAGGCCTATCCCAAAACAACTAACCTATTACTACAAGGGTGTAGGACAGTGTAGGAAAAGAAGAGAGTAAGGGGGAAGATAGAGAGTAGCGATGAAAATGAAAGTAGTTGTGTATGGGCTTGTTTTTGTTTAGTTTATTTTATTGCATTTTAATGTTATTTTTTGTTTTCTTTGCGTTTATATACGGGGTGGTCCATTGATAGTGACTGGGCCTAATATCTCACGAAATAAGCGTCAAATGAAAAAAAGTACAAAGGACGAAACTCGTCTAGCTTGAAGGGGGAAACCAGATGGCGCTATGGTTGGTCCGCTAGATGGCGCTGCCCTAGGTCAAACGGATATCGACTGCGGTTTTTTTTAAATAGGAACCCCCATTTTTATTACATATTCGTCTAGTACATAAAGAATTACGAATGTTTTAGTTGGACCACTTTTTTCGCTTTGTGATAGATGGCACTGTAATAGTCACAAACGTATAAGTACATGTTATAACATAACAATCCGCCAGTGTGGACGGTATTTGCTTCGTCATACATTACCCGCGTTGAAATGGACCGTTTACCAATTGCACAAAAGGTCGATATCGTGTTGGTGTATGGCTATTGTGAACAAAATGCCCAACGGGCGTGTGCTATGTATACTGCTCAGTATCCTGGACGACTTCATCCAAGTGTCCGGACCGTTCGCCGGACGGTTACGTTATTTAAGGAAACTGGAAGCGTTCAGCCACTTGTGAAACGTCAATCACGACCTGCAATAAATTATGATGCCCAAGTAGGTGTTTTATCTGCTGTTGTGGCTAATCCGCGCCGGCCGGAGTGGCCGAGAGGTTCTAGGCGCTACAGTCTGGAGCCGCCCAACCGCTACGGTTGCAGGTTCGAATCCTGCTTCAGGCATGGATATGTGTGGTGTCCTTAGGTTAGTTAGGTTTAAGTAGTTCTAAGTTCTAGGAGACTGATGACCTCAGAAGTTAAGTCCCGTAGTGCTCAGAGCCATTTTGCTAATCCGCACATCAGCAGCAGACAAATTGCGCCAGAATCGGGAATCTCAAAAACGTCGGTGTTGAGAATGCTACAACAACATCGATTGCACCCGTACCATATTTCTATGCACCAGGGATTGCATGGTGACGACTTTGAACTTCGTGTACAGTTTTGCCACTGGGCAGAAGAGAAATTACAGGACGATGACAGATTTTTTGCGCGCGTTCTATTTAGCGACGAAGCGTCATTCACCATCAGCGGTAACGTAAATCGGCATAATATACACTATTGGGCAACGGAAAATCCACATAGGCTGCGACAAGTGGAACATCAGTGATTTTGGCGGGTTTATGTATGGTGCGGCATTATGGGAGGAAGGACAATTGGCCCCTATTTTATCGATGGCAATCTAAATGGAGCAGTGTATGCTGATTTCCTACATAATGTTCTACCGAAGTTACTACAAGATGTTTCACTGCATGACACAATGACGATGTACTTCCAACACGATGGATGTCCGGCAGATAGCTTGCGTGCGGTTGAAGCGGTATTCAGTAGCATATTTCATGACAGGTGAATTGATCGTCGAAGCACCATACCATGGCCCGCACGTTCAACGGTTCTGACGGCCCCGGATTTCTTTCTGTGGGGAAAGTTGAAGGATATTTGCTATCGTGAACTACCGACAACGCCTGACAACATGCGTCAGCGCGTTGTCAATTCATGTGCGAAAATTACGGAAGGCGAACTACTCGCTGTTGAGAGGAATGTCGTTACACGTATTGCCAAGTGCATTGAGGTTGATGGACACCATTTTGAGCATTTATCGCATTAATGTGGTATTTACAGGTTATCACGCTGTAACGGCATGCATTCTCAGAAATGAAAAATTCACAAAGGTACATGGATCACATTGGAACAACCGAAATAAAATGTTCAAACGTACCTACGTTCTGTATTTTAATTTAAAAAACCTTCCTGTTATCATCTTCAACTTTTGCAGTCCTGTCTTCCTCAGTTGCATGTAATATTACGGTATATTGGTAATTTTTACTTATGGACCGTCTGACAGCTATGTCAAGCATTCCCTGTCAACGTGTGCAACAGGTTCAAGAAAATACATCTGAAACTCCATAAGACGATACAGCACATAAAATTCAACAAAACATGCAAAAAGAACGATTTAATTCCAAGTTACATTAATGTAAACGTTAAAAACAGTTCTACAGTGGCACAAAAGTCTAAATCATTTGCAGAACGATATTGGTTACTACATGAAATTAAGATGCTCTATTCGAATAAACAGCACCTAAACATGATGCTCTATGAGACTCATCTAGAATTGGGAAAAAACGTAGCTAACGCCGCAGTTTTCATGGCACTAGAAGAAAAAACTGAACACAACACATACACAGCAATGAAACATTTACAAAACAAACATATACAGAAGATAATGAAACTAACAGTAAAAAAGACGCAAAAATACATTAACATTTTAAACGTGAAACCATATGAACACCAACACACATTCCATCCACGCTTAGTTAACCCACCAGGGACAGAATTACACGAAATTGAAAAAAATGCTCTTGGAAAAAGGTTTGAAACACTGCACCAATAGCAAAGTGAACAATCATTTCATAGAAAATCTCATCGTAGAAACTGAACACATCCTTACACGTGAAGAACAACAAAATAATTGTGAAATAAACATAGGACTGACAAGAGAACTAGTAAAAGAAGAAATAAAATGCATAATAAAACAAACACAGCAGACACACAATAAGAACAACCAATCAGAAGCAGCCACTATGAAAAGGTTAAAACAAAAGTTAACAAACGATAACATATTAATAACAAGAGCAGACAAGGGAAATGTAACAGTACTCATGGATAAAGAGCAATACATCACAAAAACCAAGGAATACATAAACACCAATGCCATACAAAAAATGAAGTCAGATCCAACTGAACGATTCCAGGCAAATGTGAAACGACCACTGAAAAACATTGAACACACACTCACAGACAAACAGAAATACTACTTAACACAGAAGAACCCACAAGCACCAACACTCCGCAGTCAACTGAAAGTACATAAAGACAGAATGCCAATGAGAGCTGTTGTCAACTTCAAGAAAGCCCCAACATACCGCATAGCCAAACACCTCCAAAAGTTAGTTACAAAACACTATAAAGTAGAAAACAACAGAACAGTGATAAACACAGGAAACCTAATAGAAAACATACAGAACATACAGGTACCACACACAGCATCACTGATTTCATTCGATATAGAAAATATGTATACCTCCACCCCTATCACAGAAACAATAGAAATCATAGAACAAAATCTCTCATCTACATCTACACTTATACTCCGCAAGACACCCAACAGTGTGTGGCGGAGGGCACTTTACGTGCCACTACCTCCCTTTCCTGTTCCAGTCGCGTATGGTTCGCGGGAAGAACGACTGTCTGAAAGCCTCCGTGCGCGCTCTAATCTCTCTAATTTTACATTCGTGATCTCCTCGGGAGGTATAAGTAGGGGGAAGCAATATATTCGATACCTCATCCAGAAACGCACCCTCTCGAAACCTGGCGAGCAAGCTACACCGCGATGCAGAGCGCCTCTCTTGCAGAGTCTGCCACTTGAGTTTGTTAAACATCTCCGTAACGCTATCACGGTTACCAAATAAACCTGTGACGAAACGCGCCGCTCTTCTTTGGATCTTCTCTATCTCCTCCGTCAACCCGATCTGGTACGGATCCCACACTGATGAGCAATACTCAAGTATAGGTCTAACGAGTGTTTTGTAAGCCACCTCCTATGTTGATGGACTACATTTTCTAAGGACTCTCCCAATGAATCTCAACCTGTTACCCGCCTTACCAACGATTAATTTTATATGATCATTCCACTTCAAATCGTTCCGCACGCATACTCCCACATATTTTACAGAAGTAACTGCTACCAGTGTTTGTTCCGCTATCATATAATCATACAATAAAGGATCCTTCTTTCTATGTATTCGCAATACATTACATTTGTCTATGTTAAGGATCAGTTGCCACTCCCTGCACCAAGTGCCTATCCGCTGCAGATCTTCCTGCATTTCGCTACAATGTTCTAATGCTGCAACTTCTCTGTATACTATAGCATCATCCGCGAAAAGCCGCATGGGACTTCCGACACTATCTACTAGGTCATTTATATATATTGTGGAAAGCAATGGTCCCATAACACTCCCCTGTGGCACGCCAGAGCTTACTTTAACGTCTGTAGACGTCTCTCCATTGATAACAACATGCTGTGTTCTGTTTGCTAAAAACTCTTCAATCCAGCCACACAGCTGGTCTGATATTCCGTAGGCTCTTACTTTGTTTATCAGGCGACAGTGCGGAACTGTATCGAACGCCTTCCGGAAGTGAAGAAAAATAGCATCTACCTGGGAGCCTGTATCTAATATTTTCTGGGTCTCATGAACAAATAAAGCGAGTTGGGTCTCACACAATCGCTGTTTCCGGAATCCATGTTGATTCCTACATAGTAGATTCTGGGTTTCCAAAAACGACATGATACTCGAGCAAAAAACATGTTCTAAAATTCTACAACAGATCGACGTCAGAGATATAGGTCTATAGTTTTCCGCATCTGCTCGACGACCCTTCTTGAAGACTGGGACTACCTGTGCTCTTTTCCACTCATTTGGAACCTTCCGTTCCTCTAGGGACTTGCGGTACACGGCTGTTAGAAGGGGGGCAAGTTCTTTCGCGTACTCTGTGTAGAATCGAATTGGTATCCCGTCAGGTCCAGTGGACTTTCCTCTGTTGAGTGATTCCAGTTTCTTTTCTATTCCTTGGACACTTATTTCGATGTCAGCCATTTTTTCGTTTGTGCGAGGATTTAGAGAAGGAACTGCAGTGCGGTCTTCCTCTGTGAAACAGCTTTGGAAAAAGGTGTTTAGTATTTCAGCTTTACGCGTGTCATCCTCTGTTTCAATGCCATCATCATCCCGGAGTGTCTGGATATGCTGTTTCGAGCCACTTACTGATTTAACGTAAGACCAGAACTTCCTAGGATTTTCTGTCAAGTCGGTACATACTTTCGAATTCACTGAACGCCTCACGCATAGCCCTCCTTACGCTAACTTTGACATCGTTTAGCTTCTGTTTGTCTGAGAGGTTTTGGCTGCGTTTAAACTTAGAGTGAAGCTCTCTTTGCTTTCGCAGTAGTTTCCTAACTTTGTTGTTGTACCACGGTGGGTTTTTCCCGTCCCTCACAGTTTTACTCGGCACGTATCTGTCTAAAACGCATTTTACGATTACCTTGAACTTTTTCCATAAACACTCAACATTGTCAGTGTCTGAACAGAAATTTTCGTTTTGATCTGTTAGGTAGTTTGAAATCTGCCTTCTATTACTCTTGCTAAACAGATAAATCTTCCTCCCATTTTTTATATTCCTACTAACTTCAATATTCAGGGATGCTGCAACGGCCTTATGATCACTGATTCCTTGTTCTGTACATACAGAGTCGAAAAGTTCGGGTCTGTTTGTTATCAGTAGGTCCAAGATGTTATCTCCACGAGTCGGTTCTCTGTTTAATTGGTCGAGGTAATTTTCGGATGTGCACTCAGTATAATGTCACTCGATGCTCTGTCCCTACCACCCGTCCTAAACATCTGAGTGTCCCAGTCTATACCTGGTAAATTGAAATCTCCACCTAAGACTATAACATGCTGAGAATATTTATGTGAAATGTATTCCAAATTTTCTCTCAGTTGTTCTGCCACTAATGCTGCTGGGACGGGAGGTCGGTAAAAGGAGCCAATTATTAACCTAGCTCGGTTGTTGAGTGTAACCTCCACCCATAATAATTCACAGGAACTATCCACTTCTATTTCACTACAGGATAAACCACTACTAACAGCGACGAACACTCCACCAACGGTAGCATGCAATCTATCCTTTCTAAACACCGTCGGTACCTTTGTAAATATTTCGGCAGAATTTATCTCTGGCTTCAACCAGCTTTCTGTACCTATAACGATTTTGGCTTCGGTGCTTTCTATCAGCGCTTGAAGTTCCGGTACTTTACCAACGCAGCTTCGACAGTTTACAATTACAATACCGATTGCTGCTTGGTCCCCGCATGTCCTGACTTTGCCCTGCACTCGTTGAGGCTGTTGCCCTTTCTGTACTTGCCCAAGGCCATCTAACCTAAAAAAAAACCGCCCAGCCCACGCCACACAACCCCTGCTACCCGTGTAGCCGCTTGTTGCGTGTAGTGGACTCCTGACCTATCCAGCGGAACCCGAAACCCCACCATCCTATCGCGCAAGTCGAGGAATCTGCAGCCCACACGGTCGCAGAACCGTCTCAGCCTCTGATTCAGACCCTCCACTCGGCTCTGTACCAAAGGTCCACAGCAACCTCACCACAGACGCAATAAAGGAAATAACAGATATGCTCAGACTGACAACTGAACAACACTACTCTCAGTTTGAGAAAGAATATTATCTACAAACTGATGGACTGCCCATGGGATCCCCAATATCAGGAACACTAGCAAACATTCTCATCAGTCACCTAGAAAATCAGATACAAGCTGAAAACTTACGAACACACTCAACAAACACACACAATGACAACACCACACGGAAAAGAACCAGATGATACACCATGACCTACACACATAAACTAACACACAGAGTTGCAAACATCCTAAAGAGACAGGGTTTCAAAATAGCATATAAGCCTGGGCAAACCCTTCAATCACACCTAAGCCAGCCAGCTACCAAGAGGGACAAATTCCAACAATCAGGAATATATAAACTTGACTGTCGAAGTTGTGATGCAGTATACATAGGCATGACATGCGGGAATTTTGAAACAAGATACAAAGAACATATCAGATGTTGGAAGTATGAAACAAACCATTCCACTTTTGCAGAGCATTTAAAACATTATAACCATAATCCTACAAACATGGAACAAGAAATGAAAATAATGAGAATAAGCAACCATGACAAACATCTTATACAAATGCAAGAAAACTTCCACATCCAGAAAGCCATAGCAGAAAACAAACATGTGATAAATGAACAAACTCACATCAGCACAGGCTCCCTACTACACTTATAACATAAAACAAAAAAGCTCTTCCCCACACCATCTGGACACACACACACACACACACACACACACACAGCCAACAAAAAAAAATTATACCACACCATTATACACACACACAGCACAAAAAATATAGATCACAACAAAACACACACACACACACACACACACACACACACACACACACACACAGCACAAAAAAAATTAATATCACACCAAAACACACACACACACACACACACACACACACACACACACACACAGAAACGCACACACATATGCATACACGAACAGACCACACTACCACAGATACTTCAGTAGTTACACTCATAGGGTTGGCAATAACATTCGATCTTTGGCAAAAACATTTGACAGTCGGCATTAAAACAAGCGTTCAGTTCACAGTGCTGTGGAATGTGGGGAAAAAACCGCAAATTGGCGTTCATAAGAAGAAGAACAACACACAAAATGCAACAGGAGCGTAATATGTAAGAAATTATCCACGCAACCTGTAAGTACAGTTCAAAACATTACTACTTAATAGGAAATACCAACCACCAGAACTGTTTATAACCTATAGGCACAGTGACAAAAATGTAAATTAAATAGCTAACATATGTACATATTCCAGGCCACTGATGATGCCTTGCAGAAAATAAAGGCGAAACGCGTATGGCACTAAAATTGTGTTTTATTCAGTTGCTGTCAGACGGTCCATAAGTAAAAATTACCAATATACCGTAACTTCCTGTTATCAACTTAAGACTATTACAGCACCATCTATCACAAAGCGAAAAAAGTGGTCCAACTAAAACTTTCATATTTCTTTACGTACTACACGAATATGTAATAAAAAATGGGGGTTACTATTTAAAAAAAAAAACGCAGTTGAGATCCTTTTGACCTATGGCAGCGCCATCTAGTGGGCCAACCATAGTGCCATCTGGTTTTCCCCTTCAAGCTAGACAAGATTTCGTTCTTTGTAGTTTTCTTCGTTTGACGCTTATTTCGTGAGATATTTGGACCGGTCACGATCAGTGGAACACCCTGTATATATATTTTTATTTTCTTTCACTTATTTACTTTTTTTAATTTTTACGTTTTTAAAATTAAATTAGTCTATGTACCAGAATTCCAGGAGTCAATAACGCCTCTGATTGGCGGAACGTCCAAATGTGTCTTCTTGAAAATTTAATGAAGATTCTGTTTGCAGTGGCTTCAGAACATCATGTCGAGAAAAAGGTATCGGCATCTCATGGCTTGGACGTTTCAGCTGGAAGGCGGGTCATGAAAGGCGCATTGTGCCTTTAGTATTCCATCCCGATGCAATTTCTCTGTTTCAACGTCAATGTAAAACTCCAAGGGTTACAGTAAGCCTGCAGTGATACATCGGAATATACTAACGGACTCCCAATAAAGGTTCAAGCCACAGGCTGTTTGAAGCGTTACTCTACCTGGACAGAAGTCGGCATTGTGCCCTTTGTATTCAATCCCGAAGCAATTTCTGTGTTTTACCGTCAATGTGAACGTCAAAGGATTACAGTAAGCCTGCAGTGGTGCATCAGAATCGACTACTGGACTCCCAGAAAAGGTTCAAAGCAGAGACCGTTTGAAGTGTTACTCCCCCTGGACAGAAGTCGGCATTGTGAAGGTTGTGTTCCATCAGGATGCAATTTCTGTGTTTCATCGTCAATGTGAAGGTCCAACAGTTACAGTAAACCTGCATTAGCCCATCAGACTCTACTACTGGACTCCCAGAAAAGGTTCAAAGCACAGACCCTTTGAAAAGTTACTCCCCCTGGACAAAAGTAGGCATTGTGCTCTTTGTATTCAATCTGGATGCAATTTGAGTGTTTCATCGTCAACGTGAAGATCCAAGGGTAAGACTAAAGCTGCAGTGGTGCATCGGATACTAATACTGTACTCCGTGGAAAAGTTCAAATCACACTTCCCATGGACAGAAGTCGGCATCGTGACATTTTATATTCTATTTCGATGCAATTTCTGTGTTTCAAGGTGAATGTGAAAGTCCAAGGGTTACAGTAACCCTGCAGTGGTGCATCGGAATATACTACTGGACTCCCAATAAAGGTTCAAAGCACAATCAGTAAGCCTGCAGTGGTGCACCTGAATCTACTCCTGGACTCTCAGGTAAGGTTCATGGCACATACGGTTTGAAGCGTTTCTCACTCTATGTGGAAGTCCGCATTGTGCCTTTTGTATTTAATCCTTATGCAGTTTGTGTGTTTCATCGTCAATGTGAAAGTCCAAGGGTAACAGTAAAACTGCTTTGGTGCATCGGCATCTACTGTTGTACACCCAGGAAAAAGCACAGTCTGTTTGAAGCGTTACTCCCCTTGTACTGAAGTCGGCATTGTGACATTTTGTATATAATCCAGATGGAATTTCTGTGTTTCATCGTCAGTGTGAACATCCAAGGGATACAGTAAGCCTACTGTCGTGCATCTGAATGTAATACTGGTCTCCCAGGAAATTTTCATATCACAGACTGTATGAAGCGTTACTCGCCCTGGACAGAAGTCGTCAATTTGCATTTTGTATCCAATCACGATGTAATTCTGTGTTTGATCGTCAATGTGAAGGCCCAGGGGTTACAGTAAGCCTGTAGTGGTGCATCGGAATGTACTACTGGTCTGCCAGGAAAGTTTCATATCACAGACTGTATGAAGCGTTACTAACAATTTCTGTGTTTCATTGTCAATGTGAAGGCGCAAGGGTTACAATAAACATGTCGTGGTGAATCATAATCTAATACTGGGCTCCCAGGAAATTTTTTAACACAGGTTGCTTGAGGCGTTACTCCCGCTGGACCCAAGTGTGTATTGTATTCATTCCTAATGCAGTTTCTTTGTTTCATCGTCAGTATGAAGGTCGAAGGTTTACAGTAAACCTGCAGTGGTGCATCGGAATCTAATACTGAACTCCCAGAAATGTTTCAAAGTACACACTGTTTGAAGCGTTAATCCCCCTGAATGGTAGACAGCATTGTGAATTTTGTATTCAATCCCGATGTCATTTCTGTGTTTGATCGTCAATGTGAAGGTACAAGGGTTACAGTAAGCTTGCAGTGATGCATCGTAATCTACTACTGGACTCCCAGGAAATGTTCAAATCACAGACTATTTGAAGCGTTACTCCTCCTGGACAAAAGTTTTCACTGTGCCTTTTGTATATATTCTCGATGCAGTTTCTGTGATTCATCATAAATTTGAATTTTCAAGGGTTGCAGTAAGCTTGCAGTTTTGCAGCGCAATGTAGGCTAGTGCTGGACTTCCAATAAATGTTCAAAACACAGACTGTTTGAAGCGTTACTCCTCCTGGACAGAAGCCGGCATTGTGCCTTTTGTATTCAATCACGATGCATTTTCTGTGCTTCATCGTCAATTTGAAGGTCCAAGGGCTACAGTAAGGCTGCAGTGGTGCTTCGGATTGTATTACTGGACTCCCAATAAATGTTCAAATACAGACTGTTTGAAGCATTCCTCCCCCTTGACAGATGCCGGCATTGGGCCACTTGTATTCAATCCCGATGCAAATTCTGTGTTTCATCGTTAATGTGAAGGTCCAAGGATAACAGAAACGCTGCAGTGGGGCATAGAAATCGTCTATTGTACTGCCAGGAAAAAGCACAGACTGTTTGAAACGTTACTCTCCCTGGCCAAGAGACGGCATTGTGATATCATGTTTTTACTTCCGATGGAATTTTTGTGTTTCATCGTCAGTATGTACGTCGAAGGTTTGCAGTAAAGCTGGAGTGTTGCACCGGAATCTATTACTGGACTCCCAGGTAAGGTTCAATTCACAGACTGTTTGAAGCGTGACTTATTCTGGACGGAAGTCAGCATTGTGCCTTTTGTATTTAATCCCGATGCAATTAATATGTTTCATGGTCTAAGTGAACGTCCCAAGATTCAGTAAGCCTGCAGTGGTGCATCGGAAACTACTACGGGACTCCCAGGAAACTTTCAAAGCACAGACAGTTTGATGCGTTACTCCTCCTGAGCAAAAGTCTGCATTGTCCCTTTTGTATTCATGCCCGTTGCAATTTCTGTCTTTCATCTTCAATGGGAAGGTCCAAGGGTTACAGTAAGACTGCAGTGGTGCATCGGAATGTACTACTGGACTCAAAATAAAAGTTCAAAAGCCCAGACTCTTTGAAGTGTTACTCCTCCTGGACAAAAGTTTGCATTGTGCCTTACTTATTTAATCACGATCCAGTTTCTGTGTTTCGTCATAAATGTGATAGTCCAAGGGTCACAGTAAGGCTGCAAGTGGTGCATCAGAATCTACTACTGGATTCCCAGGGAAGGTTCAAAGTAAGGAGTGTTTGAAAAGTTACTCATGGATGGAAGTCAGCATTGTGTCTTTTGTATTCAATGGGGATTCGGTTTGTGCGTTTCATCGACAATGTGAGGGTCCAAGGGTAACAGTAAAGCTGCAGTTGTGCATCGGAATTTACTATTGAACTACTAGGAAAAAGCAGAGACTGAAGCATTACTCCCCCTGGACAGAAGTCGGCATTGTGATATTTTGTATTCAATTCCGATGGAATTTCTGTGTATAATCGTCAGTATGAAATTCGAAGGATTACAGTAAAGTTGCAGTGGTGAATCGGAATATAATACTGGACTCCCAGGAAAGTTTCGAATTACACTCTGTATGAAGCTTTACTCCCTCTGGACAGGAGTCGGCATTGTGCCTTTTGCATTCAATCCAGATGCAATTTCTGTATTTCATCGTCACTGTGAAGGTCCAAAGGCTACAGTAAATTTGCAGTGGAGCATTGGAATTTACTACTGGACTCCCAGAAAAGGTTCTAAGCACAGACTGTTTGAAGCGTTACTCACTCTGGACGGAAGTCGGCATTGTGCCTTTTGTATTCAATCCGGGTGCGGTTTGAGTGTTTCATTGTCAATGTGAAGATCCAAGAGTAACAGTAAAGCTGCAGTGGTGCATCGGAATCTACTCATGTACTTCCAGGAAAAAGCACAGACTGAAGCGTTACTCCCCCTGGGCAGAAGTCGGAATTGTGATATTTTGTATTGAATCCCGATGGAATTAATGTGTTTCACCGTCAGTATGAAGGTAGAAGGTATACAGCGAAACTGCAGTGGTGCATCGGAATCTAATACTGTACTCCCAGGAAACTTTCAAATTACATACTGTATGAAGCGTTACTCCTCCTGGACAGAAGTCGTCGTTGTCCATTGTGTAATCAATCCCAATGCAATTTCTGTGTATCATCGTCAATGTGAAGGACCAAGGATTACAGTAAATATGTCGTGGTTAATCATAATGTAATACTAGTCTCCCAGGAAAGTTTTTAACACAGACTCTTTGAAGCGTTACTCCTATTGGACACAAGTGTGTATTGTGCCTTTTGTATTCAATCTTAATGCAAATTCTCTGCTTCATCGTCATTGTGAAGGACAAAGGGTTACAGTAAAGCTACAGAGGTGCACCAGAATCTAATACTCGACTCCCAGGAAAGGTTCAAAACACAGACTGTTTCAAGCGTTACCCCCCTGGACAGAAGACAGCATTGTGCCTTATGTATACAATCACGATGCAATCTCTGTGATTTATCGTCAATAAGAAAGTCTAAGGGTTACAGTAAACCTGCAGTGGAGCATCGGAAAGTACTACTGGACTCCCAGGAAAGGTTCAAAGCACAGACAGTTTGATGCGTTGCTCTCCCTGGACAGAAGTCGGCATTGTGCTTTTATATTCAATCCCGATGCAATTACTGAGATTCATCGTCACTGTGAAGGTCGAAAGGCTACGATGGACCTGCAGTGGTGCATTGGGATCTACAACTGGTCTCCCAGAAAAGGTTCTAAGCACATACAGTTCGAAGCATTGCTGTCCCTGGAGAAGAGTTGTAATTGTGTATTTTGTATTCAATCCGAGTGTAATTGGTGTGTTTCATAGTCAAAGTGAAGTTCCAAGGGTAAGTGTAAAGCTGCAGTGGTGCATCGGAATCTACTTTTGTACTCACTCACAGGAGAGGTTCAAAGCAAAGAATGGTTGACGCGTAACCCCCTTGGACAGAAGTAGGAATTGTGATATCTTGTTTCCAATTCCGAAGTAATTTCTGTGTTTCATCGTCTTCATGAAGGTCGAAGGGTTACAATAAACGTGCAGTGATCCATCGGAATCTAGTACTGGACTCCCAGGAAAGTCTCAAAGCACAGACTATTTGAAGAGTTACTCCCTCTGGACAGAAGTCGGCATTGTGCTTTTTGCATTCAAATCCGAAACAATTTCTGTGTTACATTGTCAGTGTGAAGCTCCAAGGGCTACAGTAAGTCTGCAGTGGTGCATAGGAATATACTACTGGATTCCCAATAAGTGTTCCACGCACAGACAGTTTGAAAAGTTACTCCCCCTGGAGAGAAATAGACATTTTGACTTTTGTATTTAACCCAGATGCAATTTCTGTGTTTCATCGTCAATGTGAAGTTACAAGGATTACTATAAACCTGTAGTGGTGCATCGAAATCTACTACTGGACTCCTAGGTAACGTTCAATGCGCAAACGTTTTGAAGCGTTACTCCCCCTGGACAAAAGTTGGCATTGTGCCTTTTGTATTCAATCCGGATGCAGTTTGTGTGTTTCATCGTCAATGTAAAGGTCGAAGGTACACAGTGAACCTGCAGTGGTGCAACGGAATCTAATACTGGTCTCCCAGGAAACTGTCATATCACAGACTATATGAAACGTTACTCTTCCTGGACACAAGTCGTCATTGTGCATTTTGTATCCTATCCCGATGGAGTTTCTGTTTTTCATCGTCAATGTGAAGGTCCAACGGTTACATTAATGCTGCAGTGGTGCATCGCAATCTAATACTGGACTGCCAGGAAAGATTGTTTGAAGCGATACTCACTCTGGACGGAAGTCGGAATTGTCCCTTTTGTATTCAATCCGGATGCTGTTTGCGTGTTTCATCGTCAATGTGAAGGTCCTAGGGTAACAGTAAAGCTGCAGTGGTGCATCGGTATCTACTATTGTACTGCCAGGAAAGGTCACAGACTGTTTGAGGTGTTACTGCCCATGGACAGAAGTCGGCATTGTGGCTTTTATGTTCAATCCCGATGCAATTACTGTGTTTCATCGTCATTGTTAAGATCCAAGGGTTACATTAATGCTGCAATGTTGCATCGAAATCTTATACTGGAATCCCTGGAAAGGTTCAAAGCACAGACTGTTTGGAGCGTTATTCACTCTGGACGGACGTCGGAATGTGCCTTTTGCAATCAATTTGAAGCGTTACTCACTCTGGACGTAAGTAGGAAATCTGCCTTTTGTATTCAATCCCAATGCAATTTCTGTATTTCATGGAGAATGTGAAGGTCCAAGGGTTACGGTAAGCCTGCATTGGTGCATCAGAATTTACTACTGGACTCCCAATAAATGTTAAAAGCACAGACTGTTGTAGCGTTATTCCCCCTTGACAGAAACCGGCATTGTGCATTTTGTATTCAATCCCGATTGAATTTATGTGTTTCATCATCCATGTGGAGGTCCAAGGGCTACAGTAAACCTGCAGTGGTGCATCGGAATCTACTGCTGGACTTCCAGAAAAGGTTCAAAGCACAGACTTTTTGAATCGTTACTCCCACTGGAGAAAAGTTGTCATTGTCCCTTTTGCATTCAATCCGAATGCTGTATGTGTGTTTCATCGTCAATGTGGAGGCCCCAGGGATTTCAGTAAGTCGGCATTGTGCCTTTTGTCTTCAATCCCGATTCTGTTTCAGTGTTTCATCGTCACTATGAAGGCCCAAAGGCTACAGTAAATCTGCAGTGGTGCATCGGAATCTAATACTGGACTCAAAGGAAAGTTTCAAATTACATACTGTTTGAAACGTAGCTCCTCCTGGACAGATGTCGGCATTGTGCTTTTTGTATTCAATCCGGATGCAATTTCTGTGTTTCATCGTCAATGAGAAGGCCCAAGGGTTACAGTAAACATGTTGTGGTTAATCATTATCTAATACTGGTCTCCCAGGAAAGTTATTAACAGAGACTCTTTGAATGGTTACTCCCCTGGACACAAGTGTGTATTGTGCCATCTGTATTCAATCCTAATGCAATTTCTGTGTTTCATCGTCTATGTGAAGGTCCAAGGTTTACAGTGAGCCTGCAGTGGCGCATCGCAATTAACTACTGGACTCCCACGAAAGGTTCAAACACAGACTGTTTGATGAGTAACTCCCCCTGAACAGAAGTTGGCATTGTGGCTTTTGTATTCAATCCCGATGCAATTTCTGTGATACATCGTCAATACGAACTTCCAAGGGTTACAGTAAGCCTGCAGTGGTGCATCGGAATCTACAACTGGACTCCCAGGAAAGATTCAATCCAAAGACAGAGTGACGCGTTACATCCCCTGGACAGGGGTCGGTATTATGCCTTTTGTATTCAGTGCCTATGCAACTACTGCATTTCATCGTCAAGTTTAAGGCCCAAGGGATACATTAATGCTGCAATGTTGCATCTGGACTCCCAGGAAAGGTAAAACGACAGATTGTTTGAAGCGTTACTCACTCTGGACGTAAGTCAGAATTGTGCATTTTGTATTCAGTTCCGATGCAATTTCTGTATTTCATCGACAATGTGAAGGTCCAAGGGTTACGGTAAGCCTGCATTGGTGCATCAGAATGTACTACTGGACTCCCAATAAATGTTCAAAGCACAGACTGCTGTAGCGTTACTCCCCCTTGACAGAAACCGGCATTGTGCATTTTGTATTCAATCCCGATTCAATTTGTGTGTTTCATCGTCAATGTTAAGATCCAAGGGTTAAATTAATGCTGCAATGTTGCATCGGAATCTTATACTAGACTCCCTGGAAAGGTTCAAAGCACAGAATGCTTTTAACCGTTATTCACTCTGGACGTAAGTCTGCATTGTGACTTTTGTATTCTATCCCGATGCAACATCTGTGTTTCATCGGCAATGTGAACATCCAAGGCTTACAGTTGGCCTGCAGTGGTGCATTGGAATCTACTACTGGACTCCCAGGTAAGGTTCATAGTACATGCTGTTTGAAGCGCTGCTCCCCCTGGACATAAGTTCGCATTGTGGATTTTGAATTCAATCCCGATGCAATTTCTGTATTTAATCCCCAATGTGAAAGTCCAGGGGTTACAGTAAACCTGCAGTGGAGCATCGGAATCCGCTACAAGACTAGCAGGAAAGGTTCAAACACAGACTGTTTTAAGCGTTACTCCCCCTGGACAGAAGTCGGCATTGTGCCTTTGTCTTCAATCCCGATTCATTTTCAGTGTTTCATCGTCACTATGAAGGCCCAAAGGCTACAGTAAACCTGCAGGGGCGCATCGGAATCTAATACTGGACTCAAAGGAAAGCTTCAAATTACATACTGTTTGAAACGTTACTCCTCCTGGACAGAAGTTGGCATTGTGCTTTTTGTATTCAATCCCGATGCAATTTCTGTGTTACATCGTCAGTGTGAACGTCCAAGGGATACAGTAAGAATGCCTTGGTGCATCGGAATGTAATACTGGTCTCCCAGGAAACTTTCATATCACAGACTGTATGAAACGTTACTCCACCTGGACACAAGATGTCATTGTGCATTTTGTATTCAATCCCGGCGCAATTTCAGTGTTTCATTGTCTATATGAAAGTCTAAGGTTTAAATTAAACCTGTAGTGGTGCATCGGAATCTGATACGGTACTCCCAGGAAAGTTTCGAAACACAGACTGTTATAAGATTACTCCCCCTGGACAGAAGTCGCCTTTGTGCCTATTGCAATCAAACCCGTTACATCGTCAGTGTGAACGTCTAAGGGATACACTAAGAATGCCGTGGTGCATCGGAATGTAATACTGGTCTCCCAGGAAACTTTCATGTCACAGACTGTATGAATCGTTAGTCCCCCTGGACTGAAATCGTCATTGCGTATTTTGTATTCAATACCGATGCAATTTCTCTATTTCGTCGTCAATGTGTATGCCCAAGGGTTACAGTGAACATGTCGTGGATAATCATAATCTAATACTTGTCTCCCAGGAATGTTTTTTAGCACAGGCTGTTTGAAGGGTTACTCCCCTGAACACAAGTGTGAATTGTGCTTTCTGCATTCAATCCTAATGCAATTTCTGTGTTTCATCGTCAATATGAAGGTCCAAGGGTTACAGTAAGCCTGCTGTGGTGCATCATAATGTACTACTGGACCCCCAACATAACTTCAAATCAACGACTGTTTGAAGCGTTACTCCCCCTTGATAGAAGCCGGCATTGTGCATTTTGTATTCAATTCCGATTGATTTTGTGTGTTTCATCGTCAATGTGAAGGTAAAAGGGCTACAGTAAACCACCAGTGGTGCACCGGAATCTACTACTGGACTCCCAGAAAAGGTTCAAAGCACAGACTGTATGATGCGTTACTCCCCCTGGACAAAAGTTGTCATTGTCCCATTTGTATTGAACCCGGATGCAGTTTGTGTGTTTCATTGTCAATGTGAAGGTCCAACGGTTACATTAATGCTGCAATGGTGCATCTGAATCAAATACAGGACTTCATGAAAAGGTTCAAAGCACAGATTGTTTGAAGCGTTACTCACTATGGACGGGAGTCAGGATTGTACCTTTTGTATTCAATGGCAATGCAATTTCTGCGATTCAACGTCAATGTGAACCTCCAAGTGTTACAGTAAGCCTACAGTGGTGTATCGGAATCTACTACTGGACTCCTAGGAATGTTTCAAACACAGACTTTTAGAGGAGTTACTCCCACTGGACAGTAGTCGGCAATGTGCCTTTTGTATTCCATGCCGAAGCGATTTCTGTGTTACATCGTCTGTGTGAACGTTCAAGGGGTACAGAAAGCCTGCCATGGTGCATCGGAATCTAACACTGGTCTCCCAGGAAACTTTCGTATCACAAACTGTGTAAATCCTTACTCCCCCTGGACAGAAAACGTCATTGTGCATTTTGTATTCAATCCGGATGCAATTTGTGTGTTTCATCGTCAATGTGAAGGTCCATGGGATACAGGAAAGCTGCAGTGGTGCATCGGAATCTAAATTTGGAGTACGAGAAAGGTTCAAAAAACATACTGTTTGGAACGATACACCCCCTCGACTGAAGACTGCAATGTGCCCTTTTTATTCAATCACGATGCAATCTCTGTGATTTATCGTCAATACGAAGGTCCAAGGGTTACAGTAAACCTACAGTGGTGCATCGGAATCGAGTACTGGACTCCCAGGAAAGGTTCAAAGCAAAGACAGAGTGATGCATTACTCCCCCTGGACAGACGTCCGTATTGTGCCTTTTGTATTCAACGCCTATGCAATTACTGTGTTTCATCGCCAAGTTGAAGGCCCAAGGGTTACATTAATGCTGCAATGTTCCATAGGAATCTAATTCTGGACTCCCAGGAAGGGTTCAAAACACAGATTGTTTGAAGCGTTACTCACTGTGGATGGAAGTCGGCATTGTGCCTTTTGTATTCAATCCCGATGTAATTTCTGTGTTTCACCGTTAATGTGACGATCCAGTAGTTACAGTAAGCCTGCAATGGTGCATCGCAATCTACTACTGGTCTCCCAGAAATGTTCAAAGCACAGACTGTTTGAAGCGTTATCCCCCGGGACTGAAGTCAGTATTGTGATTTTATGTATTCAATCCCGATGCAATTTCTGTCTCTCATCGCCTATATGAAGGTCGAAGGGTTACAGTAAATCTGCAGTGGTGCATCGTGAACTAATACTGGACTCCCAGGTAAGTTTCAAATCACAGACTGTTAGAAGCGTTACTCCTCCTGGACAGAAGTCGTCATTGTGCCTATTATATTCAATTCCACTGCAATTTCTATGTTTCATCGTAATGTGAAGGCCCAGGGGTACAGTAAATATCCCGAGGTGCATCATAATCTAACACTGGTCTCCCAGAAAAGTTTCATATCACAGACTGATTGGTGCGTTAGTCCCCCTAAACACTATTGTGTATTGTGCCTTTTGTATTTAATTCTAAATTAATTTCTGTGCTAATCGCCGATGTGAAGGTTCAAGGGTTACAGTAAGCTTGCAGTGATGCATCGGAATCTACTACTGGACTCCCAGGTAAGGTTCATAGCACATTCTGTTTGAAACGCTACTCTCCCTGGACATAAGTTCGCATTGTGGATTTTGTATTCAATCCCGATGCCATTTCTGTGTTTAGTCCCCAATGTGAAAGTCCAAGGGTTACAGTAAACCTGCAGTGGTACATCGGAATATACTACAAGACTCGCAGGAAAGGTTCAATCACAGACTGTTTTAATCGTTACTCCCCCTAGACAGAAGTCGGCATTGTGCCTTTTGTCTTCAATCTCGAATCATTTTCAGTGTTTCATCGTCACTATGAAGGCCCAAAGGCTACATTAAACCTGCAGTGGTGCATCGGAATCTAATACTGGACTCCCAGAAAAGGTACAAAGTGCAGACTGTTTGAAGCATCACTTCCTCTGAACACAAGTCGGCTTTGTGCCTTATGTATACAATCACAATGCAATCTCTGTGATTTATTGTCTATAAGAAAGTCCAAGGGTTACAGTAAAAATGCAGTAGTGCATCGGAATCTACTACTGGACTCCCCGAAATGGTTCAAAGCACAGACATTTTGATGCGTTACTCCACCTGGTCAGAAGTAGGCATTGTGGCTTTTCTATTCAATCCCGATGCAATTTTTTTGTTTCAACGTCTATGTGAAGATCGAAGGGTTACCGTATAACCGCAGTGGTGCATCGGAATCTAATACTGGACTCCCAGTAAGGTTTCAAAGCACACACTGTTAGAAGAGTTACTCCCCTGACCAGAAGTCCTCATTGTGCCTTTTGAATTCAATTCCGATGCAATTTGTGTGTTACATCATCAGTGTGAACGTCCAAGCGAGACAGTAAGCCTGTCGCGGTGCATCGGAATCTAATACTGGTCTCCCAGGGAAGCTTTTAACTCAGGCTGTTTGAAGGGTAACTCCCCTGGTCACAAGTTTGTATTGTGCCTTTCGTATTCAATCATAATGCAATTTCAGTCTTTCTTCGTCAATCTGAAGGTCGAAGGGTTACAGTAAGCCTGCAGTGGTCCATAGGAATGTACTACTGGACTCCCAATAAATGTTCAAAGAGCAGACTGTTTGAAGCGTTACTCCCCCTTGACAGAAGCCGGAATTACGCCTTTTGTATTCAGTCCTGATGCTATTTGTGTGTTTCATAGTCAATGTGAAGGTGCAAGCGCTACAGTAAACCTGGAGTGGTGCATCGGAATCCACTACTGGACTCCCAGTAAAGGTTTAAAGGACAGACTGTTTAAAGCGTTACTACACCTGGACAAAAGTTCGCATTGTCCCTTTTGTATTCAATCCGGATGCAGATTGTGTGTTTTATCGTCAATGTGAAGGCCCTAAGGTAACAGTAAAGCTGCAGTTGTGCTTCGGAATCTACTATTGTACTCCCAGGAAAAAACACAGACAGTGATGCGTTACGTCCCTTGGACAAAAGTCGGCATTGTGTTATTTTGTATTCAATTCAGATGGAATTTCTGTGTTTCATTGTCTGCATGAATGTAGAAGGTATACAGTTAACTTGCAGTGGGCATCGGAATTTAACACTGGACTCCCTGGAAAGTTTCGAATTACATAATGTTTGAAGCGTTACTTATCCTGGACAGAAGCCGGCATTGTGTATTTTGTAGTCACTCCAAATGCAAATTTCTGTGCTTCATCGTCAATGTAAGGGTCCAAGGGTTACAGAAATGCTGCAGAGGTGTATGAGAATCTAGTACTGGACTCCCAGGAAAGGTTCAAAGCTCAGACTGTTTGAAGCGTCACTCCCCCTGGACCGAAGTCTGCATTGTGCCTTTTGTATACAATTACGATGCAATCTCTGTGATTTAACGTCAATCTGAAGGTCCAAGGTTTACGGTAGACATGCAGTGGTGCATCGGAATCTAATACTGGCCTCCCAGGAAATGTTCAAAGCACAGAGTGTTTAAAACGCCACTCCCCCTGGACAGAAGTCGGCTTTGTGGCTTTTGTTTTCAATCGCGATAAAATTTTCTGTGTTTCATCGTCTATATGAAGTTCGATGGGTTACAGTAAATCTACAGTGGTGCATCGGAAATTTAATACTGGACTCCCAGAAAAGGTTCAAAGCACCGCCTGTTTGAAGCGTTCCTCCACCTGCACAAAAGTTGGCCTTGTGCATTTTGTATTCAATCCGCATGCAGTTGGTGTGTTTCATTGTCAATGCGAAGGTTTAAGGGTAACAGTAAAGCTGCAATGGTGCATCGGAATATACTATTGTACTCAAAGGAAAAGTTCAAAGCACAGACTGTTTGAAGTATTCCTTCCCCTGGACAGAAGTCGGCATTGTGATATTTTGTATTCAATCGCGATGCAATTTCAGTGTTACATCGTCACTGTGAACGTCAAAGGGATACAGTAAGCTTGCCGTCATGCATCGGAAGCTAATACTTGTCTCTCAGGAATCTTTCATATCACATACTGTATGAATCGTTACTCCCCCTGGACAGAAGTCGTCATTGTGCATTTTGTATTCAATCCCAATGCAATTTCTTTGTTTTATCCTCAATGTGAAGGTCCAACAGTTACGTTAATGATGCAATGGTGCATCGCAATCTAATACTGGACGCCCAGGAAAGGTTCAAACCACAGATTGTTTCAATGGTTACTCACTCTGGACGGAAGTCGGCATTGTGCCTTTTGTATACAATCACGATGCAATCTCTGTGATTTATCGTCAATACGAAGATATAAGGGTTACTGTAAACGTGCAATGGTGCATCGGAATCTACTTCTGGACTCTCAGGAAAGCTTCAAAGCACAAGCAGTTTGATGCGTTACTCCCCCTGGACAGAAGTCATCATTGTGCCTTTTGTATTCAATCCCGATGCAATTTCTGTGTTTGATCGACTATGTGAACGTCCAAGGGTTACATTGATGTTGCAATGGTGCATCGGAATCTAATACTGCACTCCCAGGAAAGGTTAAAACCACAGATTGTTTGAAGCATTACTCACTCTGGACGGAAGTCGGCATTGTGCCTTTTGTATTCAATCCCGATGAAATCTCTGTGATTTATCGTCAATACGAAGGTCCAAGGGTTACAGTAAACCTACAGTGGTGCATCGGAATCTACTACTGGACTCCCAGGAAAGGTTCAAACACAGACAGTTTGATGCGTTACTCCCCCTGGACAGAAGTCCAAAGACTACAGTGAACCTGCAGTGGTATATCAGAATCTACTACTGGACTTCCAGAAAAAGTTCAATGCACAGACTGTTTAAAGCATTACTACCACTAGACAGAAGTGGGCATTGCCCCTTTTGTATTCAATCCGGATGCAGTTTGTGTGTTTCATCATCAATGTGAAGGTCCTGGAGTAACAGTAAAGCTGCCATTGTGCCTTGGAATCCACTATTGTACACCCAGGAAAAAGCACAGGCTGATTGATGCGTTACACCCACCGGACATAAGTCGGCTTTGTGATATTTTGTATTCAATCCAGATGGAATTTGTGTGTTTAATTGTCAGTATGAATGTAGAAGGTATACAGTTAACCTGCAGTGGTGCATTGGAATCTAATATTGGACTCCCAGGAAAGTTTCAAATTACACACTGTTTGAAGCGTTACTCCTCCAGGTCAGAAGTCGGCATTTTGTATTTTGTATTCACTAGAGATGCAATTTCCGTGCTTCATCGTCAATGTGAAGGTCCAATTGGTACAGAAATACTGCAGAAGTGTATCAGAATCTAATACTGGGCTCCCAGGAAAGGTTCAAAGCTCAGAGTGTATGAAGCGTCTCTCCCCGTGGACAGAACTCAGCATTGTGCTTTTCGTATACAATCACGATGCAATCTCCTTGATTTATCCTCAATGTGAAGGTCCAAGGGTTTCGGTAGACACGCAGTGGTGCGTCGGAATCTACTACTGGATTCCAATGAAAGGTTCTAATCACAGACAGTTTGAGGCGTTACTCCCCCTGGACAGAACTCGACATTGTGGCTTTTGTTTTCAATCACGATACAATTTCTGTGTTTGATCGTCTATATGAAGTTCGAAGGGTTACAGTAATTCTGCAGTGGTGCATCGGAATCTAATACTGGACTCCCAGAAAAGGTTCAAAGCACAGCTTGTTTGAAGCGTTACTCCCCCTGCACAAAAGTTGGCATTGTGTATTTTGTATTCAATCCACATGCAGTTGGTGTGTTTCATTGTTAATGTGAAGGTTTAAGGGTAACAGTAAAGCTGCAGCGGTGCAACGGAATCTACTATTGTACTCAAAGGGAAGGTTCAAAGCACCGACAGTTTGAAGTGTTACTCCCCCTGGACAGAAGTTGGCATTGTGCCTTTTTCATTCAATCGCAGTGCAATTTCTTTGTTACACCGTCAATGAGAATGCCCAATTGTTGCTGTAAACATGTCGTGGTTAATCAAAATATAATACTGATATCCCAGTAAAGATTTTAACACAGAGTGTTTGAAGGGTTACTCCCCCTTGACACAGGTGTGTATTGTGCCTTTTGTATTCAATCCTAATGCAATTTCTGTGTTTCATCGTCAATGTGAAGGTCCAAGGGTTACAGAAAATCTGCAGAGGTGTGTCAAAATCTGATACTGGACTCCCAGGAAAGGTTCACACCACAGATCGTTTGAAGGGTTACTCACTCTGGACGGAAGATGGCATTGTGCCTTTGATATTCAATCCCGATATAATTTCTGTGTTTCATCGTCAATGTGAAGGTCCCAGGGTTACAGTAAGTCTGCAGAGGTGTATCGGAATATACTACTGGACTCCCAATAAATGTTCTAATCACGAACTGTTTGAAGCGGTCCTCCCCATTGACAGAAGCCAGCATTGGGCCTTTTGTATTCAATCCCGATGCAATTTCTGTGTTTCATCGTCAATATGACGATCTAAGGACTACTGTAAACCTTACAGCGGTATATCGGAAACTACTACCAAACTCCCAGATAAGATTCAAAGCACACACTGTTTAAAGTGTTACTCCCCCTGGACAAAAGTTGGCATTGTCCCTTTTGTATTCAATATGGATGCAGTTTGTGTGTTTCATCGTCAATGTGAAGGTCCAATTGATACAGAAATGCTGCAGAAATTTATCAGAATCTAATTCTGAACTCCCAGAAAAGGTTCAAAGCACAGACTGTTAGAAGAGTTACTCTTCAGGACAGAACTTGACATTGTGCCTTTTCCATTCAATCCCGATGCAATTTCTGTGTTTCATCGTCAATGTGAAGGCCCAAGGGTTACTGTAAACATATCGTGGCTAATCATAATCCAATACTCGTCTCACAGGAAATTTTCATATCACAGACTGATTGAAGCGTCACTTCCCCTGGACACTAGTGTTTATTGTGCTTTTTGTATCCAATCCTAAAGCAATTTCTGTGCTTCATCGTCAATGTGATGGTCCAAGGGTTACAGTAAAGCTGCAGAGGTGTATCAGAATCTAATGCTGGACTCCCAGGAAAGGTTCAAAGCACAGACTGTTTGAAGCGTCACTCCCCCAGGACAGAAGTCGGCATTGTGCTTTTTGGATACAATCACGATGCAATCTCTGTGATTTATCGTCAATAGGGACGTCCAAGGGTTACAGTATACATGCAGTGGTGCATCGGAATCTACTACTGGACTCAGCAACTCTGAAACAAGGAAGATTTTTTAGTTGTGCATGTAACATAACTAGAGAATTATAATGTATTAATATGGCATACTAATAGATTTTTTTAGATTTTGTTATTGTGGGGTGTATAGAAACACCAGAATTCATATGTTGCTATTCACCCCGCAACGTCTATAAACATAACCTAAAAAATTTGAAAATTCACAGACCTGATTTCATTTAAAGTGAATCAAAGCCAGCCATACAGTTTTACATAGATGTTATACCTGGTACTTACAATGACATTAACTGTAATATGTAGAATTCATGTTTACTTGCCAGAGAAGTTCAAAATAGATAGGAAAAAAACTTAAAAACTATCATCACAGACACAAGAATAAACATCAATCTACAATGCTGCCAACCCAGCAAAACATAAATCCCTTGTTAGTCTGAAGTGTTGCCAAACCAAAAACAATAATAGTTCAAATCAATGCCCAGTTCAACCTTATAGTATTCGAACTAATTGTATATATGAAGTTTTGTTTCTGTTCACCCTAATGTTTCTATTAACCCTGTTTTATGGTACTGAGTCTGGCGCAACTGGGGCCTTACTGGCCACACAAGCGTGATTACTGGTGAATGTAAGAATATGACAAGTTTCTGTAATCCTATTCACAGGTCCCCAGTTCAACACCTGGTCTGAGTTTGGATTAATTCATGCCATTCTACTTAGCTGATGTTTATGTGTGTAAATAACAGTCAAATAACGTTTGTAGGTCTCTAGAATTGTTCACAGACGAATCTCTACTGTATAGAGAAAACACATCGTTAAAGGACTGTTACAGATCCAAGAAGACAACACAAAGAAATCTGGTGCGTAAATAAATGAAAAAGCGCGATACTCTTTGACTACAAAATAAGCAATCAGTCACTGCACTCATTGCAGCTCTCTGATATACAGGGTGGTCCATTGACAGTGGCCGAGCCACATATCTCACGAAGTAAGCCACAAACGAAAAAACTACAAAGAACCAAACTTGTCTAGCTTGAAAGGGGAAACCAGACGGCGCTATGGTTGGCCCGCTGGATGGCGCTGCCATAGGTCAAACGGATATCAACTGCGTATTTTTAAATAGGAACCCCCATTTTTATTACATATTCGTATAGTACGTATAGATAAATGAATGTTTTAGTTGGACCACTTTTTTGCTTTGTGATAGGTGGCACTGTAATAGTCACAAACATATAAGTATGTGGTATCACGTAACATTCAACCAGTGCGGACGGTATTTGCTTCGTGATACATTACCCATGTTAAAATGGACCAATTGCGGGAAAGATCGATATTGTGTTGATGTGTGGCTATTGTGATCAATATGCCCAATGGGAGTGTGCTATGTATGCTGCTCGGTATCCTGGACAACATCATCCAAGTGTCCGGACCGTTCGCCGGATAGTTACGTTATTTAAGAAAGCAGGAAGTGTTCAGCCACATGTGAAAGGTCAACCACGACCTGCAACAAATGATGATGCCCAAGTAGGTGTATTAGTTGCCATCGCGGCTAATCCGCACATCGGTAGCAGACAAACTGCGCGAGAATCGGGAATCTCAAAAACGTCGGTTTTGAGAATGCTACGTCAACATTGATTGCACCCGTACCATATTTCTATGTACCAGGAATTGCATGGCGACGACTCTGAACGTCGTGTACAGTTCTGCCACTGGGCACAAGAGAAATTACGGGGTGATTAAAGATTTTTTGCACGCGTTCTATTTAGCGACGAAGCGTCATTCACCAACAGCGGTAACGTAAATCGCCATAATATACACTATTGGGCAACGGAAAATCCACGATGGCTGCGACAAGTGGAACATCAGCGACCTTGGCGGGTTAATTTATAGTGCAGCTTTATGGGAGGAAGGATAATTGGTCCCCATTTTATCGATGGCAATCTAAATGGTGCAATGTATGCTGATTTCCTACATAATGTTCTACCGATGTTACTACAAGATGTTTCACTGCATGACAGAATGGCGATGTACTTCCAACATGATGGATGTCCAGCACATAGCTCGCGTGCGGTTGAAGCGATATTGAATAACATATTTCATGACAGGTGGATTGGTCGTCGAAGCACCATACCATGGCCCGCATGTTCACCGGATCTGACATCACTGGATGTTTTACTGTGGGGAAAGCTGAAGGATATTTCCTATCGTGATCCATCGACAATGCCTGAAAACATGCGTCGGCCCATTGTCAATGCATTTGCGAACATTACGGAAGGCGAACTACTCGCTGTTGAGAGGAATGCGGTTTCACATATTGCCAAATGCATTAAGGTTGATGGACACCATTTTGAGCATTTATTGCATTAATGTGGTATTTACAGGTAATCACGCTATAACAGCATGCATTCTCAGAAATGAAAAGTTCACAAAGGTTCATGTATCACATTGGAACAACCGAAATAAAATGTTCAAACGTACCTACGTTCAGTATTTTAATTTAAATAACCTAGCTGTTACCAACTGTTCGTCTAATATTGTGAACCATATGTTTGTGACTATTACAGCGCCATCTATTACAAATCGAAAAAAGTGGTCCAACTAAAACTTTCATATTTCTTTACTTACTACACGAATATGTAATAAAAAAAGGGGGTTCCTATTTTAAAAAACGCAGTTGAGATCCTTTTGACCTATGGCAGCGCCATCTAGCGGGCCAACCATAGTGCCATCTGGTTTTCCCCTTCAAGCTAGACAAGTTTCGTTCTTTGTAGTTTTCTTCGTTTGACGCTTATTTAGTGAGATATTTGGCCCGGTCACAATCAATGGACCATCCTGTATATGAGTATCTGTTAGTACTGACTTAAGGGTTACCGACCATATAAACTCGAGCCTTGGGAAGAAAGATACAAGACTGGTATTTAAAGGAAGAATTTCATCGATGCATGGGCGTCCGTAGAAATTTACCTAAGTATGAATGTAAGGGGGGACGAGTTCTATTAATAGACGTTTCAGTTTAGAAGCGAAGAATACCGTCTTCTCTGTGAGAAAATACCGGTAATGAGAGAGTCGAAACAAGGCACTCGATTGTGGAGGGCTGATTTCTTTCCTTTGAGGTTCTTTTCTCTTCATCGTTTTTAAACTGACTGCTGTTTAGCTTAAGGCTAAGGGTAAGGCTATATGGGCGTTTTTCACTGTAGCAGTTTTAGGAAAAATGCCGCAACGTTTTCTTACCGCAGATACGTGGCTATACCATACGTTAAATAACGAGTTTTGTGCAATAAAGGACACAGATTCGGGAGCATACCGGCCACACCATGTATGGTTGACGTACCAGGTGGTTATAATTAAACTTTCCCTACTTAAAACGTTATAACACGTAACTAACTATCAATCTTGGCAACATTAATGTCAAGTACATGGGAAAGAGAATTAATACAGATTCACTTCAACTGAAACACTTTTAATGTGCTGCTATGTAACGTCATAACATTCGTACCTGTACCATTACTGCTACAAAAGGATCTCAATATTTCGCTATTTCACTGTCACACTTCCCATAATTTGCATTTTTTACGACAAAACTGTAACTTTTTTTCGCTTGATCACTATGAACAACCACACTAGACGCCATCTTGCCTGAGTATGTTGTCAAATAATTTCCAAGTGATTTATTTAACTATTCTGGAGTTTGAGATAAAATATCTCTCAAGTTCATTGTCTATTATATATAAAACTTTATCATATACTAAATATTTGAAACCAGTTGGTTATACAGGTTCCAGACTGTCTTTATTCAGCAAATCACAAACCTATTAATCACGATGTTTTGGCAGCTTTCGAATTCTACCAAGAAAAGCAGAGTCTTTGGGAATATCAGCACCTAGTTTTGTTGCCATATCTCCATCTCTTTCCATACACAAGTGAAACCTAAGCCTGATCTATGCATTTGGTTGAAATGATCACTTGTAGCTTCTACTAAGTTGATTGCAGCAACAATATTACAGTCTTTGCCCTGAAGGAAATCATATACTGATGCACTTTTCTAGAAAACTTGAGAACAGACATAAAAGAAAAAGAAAATAAAAATTGAACTTTGCACAAAACCCTAATGCTTCTAAATCTCGTTCTGAATTTTCTGCCAGAATGTGTATTAGGGTTACAATGGTACCTTCAACTGTCTTATTCATAGCCAAACATAAGCCATAGTAACAAGTCCATCTAGTGTCACAAACTTTTTAATTTCATTTCTCCCCTCTTCAGTTTTCTTGTGCATCAATAAACATTTTCTGCACTGCTCCCCTACTCATAAAAGTTCCTGCAGTGTCATACAAAAAAAAAATCTGCTGTGTCTTGATCCCTCCACATGTTGCTATTATGATGAAATTCAACTTATGGTTCATACAGCATGTATAAATGGCTTGTGTGACTTCCCTGCTTAAAAGAGCTTGAACAACTACACAAGAACCACTCAGAACTGTAGTTTGTCCAACGCGGTTCTGCACTGAAGCACCTAGAACCGCTCAGCCACCGCAGCTGGCAAACATTATTCAATTACAGTTGATAGTTACTCAGTTTTTGAACAGTCTTTTGACTCATCAACAATTAGGGCAGAATACTGGGCTTGTTTTGCTTCATCTGGGATATGTTCTAGCACGATCATGATTATGGTGCTAAGAATTTCATTTTGTAATAGGATGACCAGAGCGAGTGTCGTGGTTGGGGTTGTAAGGCGTGGCTGGGTAGAAGAATGTGGCTGTTATTAGCTATCTTCCTCTTTATTGTTGGTTCTCCCAATACATTTTCCGATAGCTCAACCCCACCGCTCGTGTCGTAGTGGAGACATGCTGATGCGCGCAGTCCGAGGAATGCGACGCCGCGCTCGGTCAGTGGCTGCGCAGGCGTTCTCATGCTGCATATAGGGAGAATTAAACCCAGTTGCTCTTTTGCAATTACTGAAACACTCACTCATAAAACTAACCAATTCTGTTTTTCTGTCTTCAGTTTGGGCATGCAAAAATCGATACATACAACAAAATGCAGCATCACGTATGATACTATATTCCAGCCATGGACGAATTTCGTACCAACCTGGCGGGAATTTTCATTTGTCTCAGTACAAGTGAAAAGGAAAATGCCATAATAGACGTTGTTTTGATTCATCAGTAGGTTTTGTGGATGTATCACAAACTCAAGCAGATGCTGGGGCTATTGCTAGGAATAGAAAATAAATCGTTAATTTTATTTTCATTTTACAACTGTTTTAATTCTTCTGCTACTGTTTCATGATCATAAAAATGTTTTTATATACTTCATTTCCTGGATCGTGAAATTTAAACTCTTCAGTTACAGACAAAGAGATTGTAATGTCCTAATTTGGTTTAGTAACTTTTCGTTGGCGACTCAAGAAAACTGATATGCTAAGCTGTTCTGTCATGTTACTATGATCACATACAATTCACTACAATAAACAAATCACACGCCATGATGATACTAAATATGATTATATTGTTCACCATTAATGCAAACTATAAAACTTACGTGCCAATAGAAAACAAAAACTGGGGAAGAACTGTTGGTTCGATAGATCGATCGACTGGTTTGTTCACTTGTAGCTCAGCATGTAGGCATCAATATATAGGTTGACGTTAGCTTTTTTCATAAAATTCACTTCAACTATATTTGTTTCGGTTTACAGCTATAATACGGGACAATACAAATCTGTTTGACAAATTGATGGAGTGCTTTACCTGATGCCTATAAATATATACAGTTTATTTTAATTTTAGCTTTAGTCTTTTATTCTGAAATTTGACCATCTTTTTTGTGTACATCAGAAGGTGGGCCAAGAAAATTATAAGTGAGCCTGGGCCCACCCTGGAGCCGCCATTGTTTAAAGTCCAAACAACACAAATCACCACTTGGGGCACCATCATGAGAGAGGTGCCAATGTGGAAGGGGCATCAGAGGCGTCACAACCAAATATTTCTATACACGAAATATCACAATTAGTCCTTTTGCTGTTGCAGACATGCTCTCTCTCCATTATATGGCGAGGGTGGCTTTTTTTATGGCTCTACTACTCACTAAATGTTGGAATGCCCGTGCTGAGAGGTAGCGTTCTGGCCGATACAAAATAGTTACTCTGGTGTAACCGCCAGACGCCACAGTTGCTAGGTGGTAGCCTTTAAATCGGCCGCGGTCCGTTAGTATACGTCGGACTCGCGTGTCGCCACTGTCAGTGATTGAAGACCGAGCGCCGCCACACGGCAGGTCTAGTCTAGAGAGACTCCTTAGCACTCGCCCCAGTTGTACAGCCGACTTTGCTAGCGACGGTTCACTGACTACATACGCTCTCATTTGCAGAGACGACAGTTTAGCACAGCTTTCAGTTACGTCATTTGCTACGACCTAGCAAGGCGCCATATTCAGTCACTATAATTACTGTCTTCAAGTATGTATTCTGAACGGATAATATTGTGAATCATGTAAGTCAAGAGCGACGTTCATCATTAATGGATTAAAGTTAAGTATCAAACTAATTACGTCCGCTTTCTGAATTCTCATTCCTTGTCATTTCCAGACCTCACGTCAGTATAGTTCTTACCTCCTCACGCCAGCCTGCGTGAGCTAAAACGCGTGAATTTCGGCCTCCACTCGTAACACGGTGTTGGCTCTTCTGCTAACACAAAAGTTACCATTCGATATTTCGAAAACAATCAGATGAAAAAAATTGATGTTTGCGCATCTTATAGTCGGATATCTTCACTCAATAAGGATCTGAATTTCTTTTCGCTATCCATCATATTTACTGCGCGACGTCAAATTAAGTAAAACATTGCACAAAGTTTTTAAGAGTCTGCAGAGGTAAAAGTGCATTGCGTCAACGTTGTATGTGGTTAATTTTAGCCCTAAAATTGCTGAGAATGAAATGTGGGTAGAATATCGAAATTTTATTTAAAATTGAGAGGAGAACAATATCTCATTTCGTTCACTAATTATTGGGTTTTATATCCGACGGACGGTCGGGCGCAATGAACTCATTCAGATCCTTGCACATCGGGAATCACGTGGTCATAACAATAGTCATACCTCATAAACGATACAAGATATCGAAACGACGTTTTTTGCGAATGATAACACGCACTAAGGCACATACGTTGTATAATAAATACACCAAACATTTTTATTCAGCAAGACGTGTAAATAACTCGTCCACAGCAGCGGGAACTCAACAGGTCAGGACGCAGAAGTCCACAGCGCAATAGGAAAGTCCAAACGGCGAGCTTATACACGTCCACAGCACCTCGAGATCGGCATAGCAGGATGTGTATACACGTCCTCAGCAGAGAACGGGTTAGTAACGAAAACTAACATGGTCAGATGAGTATGAGAGAAAAGGGGAAGTGAGGTGGGGCACCAAATCATGAGTCACTTGTGTGAAAAAATATTCTCAAACCAGAGATGTGTGAGACACACTCATCACGAAGTATCACTACAAGTAAGAATTCTGACATTACTAACATATGATAAAGATCATAGCATTTATGAGTAAATGATTTCTATTCGAAATATCGGTCTTTCATCAATGTGACTGACTCCGTACATATTTTTGTAGTTTATCAACAAAACATTCGTTTCCAGACTAAGTTGTGCAGGTCTCACTACCTTCCTACAAAATTGACAGGTGCAATTCTCTAATACAAGACACTGTATTGAGCTAATAGTGCTAGGGACATCAAAAGTGGAAGTACGTCACTGCATCCACATTCCTGCTCCCCATAGTGGGAACGCAAATTTTGACAGGGACAGGGATTCCGAACAAGGCAACTGAAGTATGTAAAGAAGCATCTCACACCCTCTTGATAGGAAGTTCAAAATAATCCTATAGACCAAATTAGCAACTGTGGATAAAATTTTGGCATGGGCAGGAAAACTCGAAACTAGTTCATGCGTACTTAGTTACAATGGAAGATGACCAATCTCACCAAAACTTATGCCAATGCCTGGGAGGCCCTTGTTCAGTATTAGGTGATAGTATTTTTAAAAATTTTAATTTTTCCTCTATTACCCATGTTTCTGGTATTTAACGAATCGTTACGAATGTCTCCTTATCTCTAACCTATCAGGATTGTTTCTCAAATGATAGATTAGAGTCTCGGTAATGGTATTCTACCTAAATGCTATTGGTGGTCTTAAATTGTAGAGCAAAGCAATTTGTGGGACAAAATTTTTCTTTGTATGTTACATCACGGTCCAAGAAAATGGTAAGCCACGTCCTCTTCCTAAGCCATGTCCAGCTCCCTCCCCCCTCCAATCCCTATCCTTCTCCTCCAACCACTGCCCAGTATTATACTGGCTATTAAAATGGAACAGCCAATGATATCCTAGTATTTTACCAACCATTGTAACGAAATAGCTAGTCCTTATCTTTATTCCCTGTACCTCACAGTGGTCAGTGAGCATAGTTCGATCTTTATACTACTCTTGGTGCAGGGTATACTGAATGCTAAAGTTAAATATTCTCACATCTAAAATATCTTTATAATATATCAAAATGCTTCTGACACTACCACTGATCAAACTTGCAGATTAAGCTACACTTCTCAAAGACCATATTTCGATCACTGCACCTCACTTGGTGTAAGGCACAATGGACCCCCAAATTAAATATTTACACATCTAAATTGTCACCAAATGAGGTAGCGCAGTGATTAGCACACTGGATTCACATTCGGGAGGATGATGGTTCAAACCTGTTTAAGGCCATACTGATATAGATTCTTCATGATTTCCCTAAATCGCTTCAGGAAAATGCCAGAATTGTTCCTTTGAAAGGGCACAGCCAACTTCCTTCCCCATTCTTCCCTAATTTGGTGGGACTGATGACCTCGTTCTTTAGTCCCTTCTCACCGAATCAAACAACCAATCTAAATTGTCAGTATTATTATTCTGTAGCTGTACAAAGCACATGTTAGCTAAAATAATATGCCTATCAAAGGTCATAATGTTAATTTCAAGTCTAAAATATATCTCAAAAATACATAAGCTTCATTAGCAACATAATGTTTATGATAATGTTATTTCCATATCCAAAATGTCTGTCAAAAATACATAAAGTGTGTAACTTGCAGTACTTCCATGTCTTGTAGTATTTATCAATAATGTCTAAGCACAAACAATGATAATGTCAACATTGTTTCCACGTTTATATCATCTGTATTATTGATCTATAAACACATGTTAGTTAAAATGATGTGTCAGTTACTGAAAGAGTGCAGTTATTGTATAACTTACACTTGACACTTAAAAAATGATTACGGTCTCTCAAATTAAGTGTCACAGTGCTATTTCCAAGTCTAAATTGTCTATATTATTAGTCTACAAAACACGTGCTAGCTATTATAATGTGTCAGCTACTGGAAGAGCGCAGTTACTGTGTAACTTGCACCTGACGCATAAAACACGACTGTTGGCTCTAAAATTAAGTTTGCAATGCTATTTCTATGTCTAAATTTTTCGATAATAGTACAAAACACATGTGGCTGAAAATAAAATGCTGCAATAGCCGTTCACGCTTCATCCTACACCTAATTGAGGCTGTGTTGCAAGTATAAACTGAGCAAGCATCAGTTCAGGAGAAAAGAAAATAATGCACCAAGAAAAATATAATTAATGTTATTACCTGGCTACTATAGCTTTTTCAATTACTTTAGCTTTTCAATTACTTTTGATCTGGGATCTATCTTTGGTAGCATGTTTAGCCACCATTACGTTTTCTGACCCTTGAACATACCATACTGTACCAAAAATGGCACAGTTTAATGAGCTTTTTAATGCGTTGTATAGCTTAAACTGCAACACACAAGTATAACTATGAAAACTGGACAAGGTTCCATATAGAGCGGAAATTTCGTGCCTCAAAAATTCGATTATTGCACCAAAATAAAATGACTTATGAAAATATGTAAAGATTTTTTTATACAAAACACACATGGACTGTATATCATAATATGTAAGTATAAGTGCAGGTCACTGAGCATGGTCGAAAATTCAGTCTTTGGACCAAAATAAAATCGTCTGTTTTATTTATCAAAATATGTAAAGGTTTCGCTTACCAAACATACATGTCAGTACTGTCATACTTTAATTGTTCTATAACATTTTAAAAAATCACATGGTTCACTTATTTGGGCTACTGACATAAGTTATAGGCAAAACTGCGCTTGGCAATGAGTCTAAATCGATTTTTGTACCACACTTTAAAAACACTAAAAATTGTCTATATTATTTATCAAAAAATATTAGGGTTTGTTCCATAATATTACAAAACACACTGTCACTGTTGCTGATCTAACTTATAGCTTAAAGTGTGTACTTGTTGAAAACTGCTGTCTCACAGTGGAAAATACATGACACTTTGATGAACTAGCACACTGAACAGTAATAATAAGACATTCATATAGGTAAAAAAATGATGGTTGTTACGCTGTTGACTACCCACTTTCAACAACTTTTGAGTCATCCAAATATTGTAGTGACTCCAAGTTAGTGTATCAACTTCATTTTGCAGTACAAAATGTTTGGCATCTTCTGCTGATAATGCTAACTTATGTTACTGCACAATGGAGAGTACATGACAATTTGCCCCATACATCGCCATTTTACAGTAAAATAGTAACAAATTGACCCCCTACACTGCTGCGCAGTCAAGGGCGTCTTGCCATGGTTCGCACTGCTCCCTCCGTTGCAGGTTCGAGTCCTCCCTCGGGCATGGGTGCATGTGTTGTCCTTAGCATAAGTTAGAGTAAGTAGTGTGTAAGGCTAGGGACTCCCCCCACGAACCATAGACCTTGCCGTTGGTGGGGAAGCTTGTGTGCCTCAGTGACACAGATAGCCGTACCGTAGGTGCAACCACAACGGAAGGGTACCTGTTGAGAGGCCAGACAAACGTATGGTTCCTAAAGAGTGGCAGCAGCCTTTTCAGTAGTTGCAGGGGCAACAGTCTGGATGATTGACTGATCTGGCCTTGTAACATTAACCAAAACGGCCTTGCTGTGCTGGTACTGCGAACGGCTGAAAGCAAGGGGAAACTACGGCCATAATTTTTCCCGAGGGCATGCGGCTCTACTGTATGGATAAATGATGATGGCGTCCTCTTGGGTAAAATATTCCGGCGGTAAAATAGTCCCCCATTCGGATCTCCGGGCAGGGACTACTCAGGAGGACGTCATTATCAGGAGAAAGAAAACTGACGTTCTACGGATCGGAGCGTGGAATGTCAGATCCCTTAATCGGGCAGGTAGATTAGAAAATTTAAAAAGGGAAATGGATAGGTTAAAGTTAGATATAGTGGGAATTAGCGAAGTTCGGTGGCAGGAGGAACAAGATTTTTGGTCAGGTGAATACAGGGTTATAAATACAAAATCAAATAGGGGTAATGCAGGAGTAGGTTTAATAATGAATAAAAAAATAGGAGTTCGGGTAAGCTACTACAAACAGCATAGTGAACACATTATTGTGGTCAAGATAGACACGAAGCCCACACCCACAACAGTAGTACAAGTCTATATGCCAACTAGCTCTGCAGATGACGAAGAAATTGATGAAATGTATGATGAGATAAAGGAAATTATTCAGGTAGTGAAGGAAGATGAAAATTTAATAGTCATGGATGATTGGAATTCGAGAGTAGGAAAAGGGAGAGAAGGAAACATAGTAGGTGAATATGGATTGGGGCTAAGAAATGAAAGAGGAAGCCGCCTGGTAGAATTTTGCGCAGAGCATAACTTAATCATAGCTAACACTTGGTTCAAGAATCATGAAAGAAGGTTGTATACATGGAAGAACCCTGGAGATACTAGAAGATATCAGATAGATTATATAATGGTAAGACAGAGATTTAGGAAACAGGTTTTAAATTGTAAGACATTTCCAGGGGCAGATGTGGACTCTGACCACAATCTATTGGTTATGAACTGTAGATTAAAACTGAAGAAACTGCAAAAAGGTGGGAATTTGAGGAGATGGGATCTGGATAAACTGAAAGAACCAGAGGTTGTAGAGAGTTTCACGAAGAGCATAAAGGAACAATTGACAAGAATGGGGGAAAGAAATACAGTAGACGAAGAATGGATAACTTTGAGGGATGAAGTGGTGAAGGCAGCAGAGGATCAAGTCGGTAAAAAGACGAGGGCTAGTAGAAATCCTTGGGTGACAGAAGAAATACTGAATTTAATTGATGAAAGGAGAAAACATAAAAATGCAGTAAATGAAGCAGGAAAAAAGGAATACAAACGTATCAAAAATGAGATCGACAGGAAGTGCAAAATGGCTAAGCAGGGATGGCTAGAGGACAAATGTAAGGATGTAGAGGCTTACCTCACTAGGGGTAAGATAGATACTGCCTACAGGAAAATTAAAGAGACCTTTGGAGAAAAGAGAACCACTTGTATGAATATCAAGGGCTCAGATGGAAACCCAGTTCTAAGCAAAGAAGGGAAAGCAGAAAGGTGGAGGAAGTATATAGAGGGACTATACAAGGGCGATGTTCTTGATGACAATATTATGGAAATCCCCCTGCGGGTCCAGGGTAAGAATAGGCCCGAGGTATTCCTGCCTGTCGTAAGAGGCGACTAAAAGGAGTTTCAACCGTTTCGGCCTTTCATGCGATGGTCCCCCTTGGGGTTTGACCTCCATTTTTCAAAATTCTACGGAAGTACGAGCCTTTTGGGGAAGGACGCCTTACGTGGTGTCTCACTGGTCCTCAGTGCACTAAGACCTTGGCACTCAGCATTGTAACGGCGTTGTAACCACACCCACTATTCCTCAAAATTGGCCTAAACGCCTGATGGGTTGCACAAGTTATGCCCATAGTGCGTCCCCATCTGCACCTACGATCATGATGGACTTTCCATGGCACCAGAAATCCAGCATGGTAGCCAGCCCGTTGTGGTGGGGTCGTCATGTACCCTCTAGGTTGTAGCCCCCTGACAACACAGGGATCGTACTGCTGATACCTGAGCTGCACCCTCCCCACGTCGGCCAAGGAGTAGATGCCCGTCCCCTTGGGGCATCAGGATTCCCGGCAACGGTCATCTTACCAGGTGGCCCTTGCAGAGGCTGGGTGGCGCCCATGGGGAGAGCCCCGGGTCGGAGTGGGTGGTATCGGGTCGGACGTTTCGCAGATGAAACGTCGACATGTATCAGGTCGCTCTGCGGCCGAGACTTTTAAAAAGAAAGGTACTGTCTCTGGTTCTGGTTCTCCTGCCCTTTCCCCCTTGGCCACTCCCTGGGAGGAAGGACAGGCCCGCCGGGTTGGGGCGAAGTACTTCCCCCACTATTTAGTCTGTTCTCGGACCGATGGGGGGACGTTCGCCACCTCCAAGCCCATGTTCTTTGTCCAGCACATCGAGGACATCTTCGGGGAAATCGAGGCTCTCAGTAAAATGCGTTCGGGGTCCGTTCTTATAAAGACCACCTCCGCCACTCAGTCGGCGGCGCTCCAGGCGTGCGACCGACTAGGGGACATCCCAGTGTCCATTGTCCCGCATCTGGCACTGAATAGGACGCAGGGGGTTATTTTTCATCGGGACCTCCTGCTGCAATCTGATGAGGAACTCAGGGCCAACCTGGAGCGCCGAGGCGTGCATTTCTTCCGGCGAGTCCAGCGCGGCCCCAAAGACCGTCGCATCGACAACGGGGCCTTTATCCTCGCCTTCGAGGGGGACGTTCTCCCAGAGAAGGTAAGGGTGATGTGCTACCGGTGCGACGTGCGACCTTACATCCCGCCTCCTACGCGCTGCTTTCGGTGTTTGCGCTTTGGGCACATGTCGTCACGGTGTGAGGCTGAGCCCCTTTGTGGCGATTGTGGATGTCCTCTTCGTGAGGAACATACATGCACCCCAACACCTCGGTGCGTCAATTGTCCTGGCATCCACTCGCCTAGATCTTTAGACTGCCCCGCGTATCAGATGGAGAAGAAGATTCAAGAATTAAAAACTTTGGATCTCCTCCCTTATTCTGAGGCTAGGAAGAAGTATGACTGCCTCCATCCCATGACGTTGACAACTTCGTTTGCCTCAGTCGCGTCCACTCCTTCCACAGTATCCTCACCCCTATCCTGTCCCCCCTCCACCTCCTCACCCCAACCGAGGTCTATGCCTCCGCCTCCCAAATCCCTCCCTTCCAAATCCTCCTCCCTCGCGGCCCCTGCCCCCTCTGCCCCAGGGGCCACCCTTCCTCCTCCTCCCCCTCCACCGCCTGAGGAGCGATCTTCTTCTCAGGCGTCCATCGGGGAAACGTTCTGGACCCCGGATTCCGAGGTCCGGCGTTCCAAAACGGACCCCGCGCGTGAGGACCTTCTTCGGGTCCAGCCCACCATCCCCGTGCCTCATCGGACTTCCCAGAAGGCCTCCAAGAAGAAGTCTTTATGCACCTCTCCACCCCGGCGCGTTTCGTCTGACGCTCCATCCGTGAGTCGCTGCTCCCGGCCGTCCTCAGTTTTGCCGGGACGCTCTGCTGCCAGGCGCTTAGCTGGCCTCTCGTCGGCGAATGATGCTGCCCCTCCTACGCAACCCGGCAAAGCGGCCGCAGCTGGCGTCGACTCGATGGAACAGGATCCGCCTCCCGCCGATTGTAGCGTTGTTCCCTCGAAACCTGGTCCTCCGTGGCCGTCGAGGTGACCAGCTCTTCACCCGTTTCGTTCCCCCCTTTTTTCTGACTAGCGATGGCTTTGTTACATTGGAACATAACAGGTATTCGATCTAATCGGGAGGAATTACAACTGCTCCTCCGCGTGCACTGCCCGCTGGTCCTTGGTCTCCAGGAAACCAAGTTGCGCCCAACTGACCGTATTGCTTTTCCCCACTATACCTCGGAACGGTCTGACCTCACCCCTGTGGACGGTATTCCAGCTCATTGTGGGGTCATGTTGCTCGTTCGGGACGATGTCTATTACCATCTTATCCCATTGACCACCCCACACCAAGCAATAGCTGTCCGTATTACTCTTTCTGCCTTTACTTTTTCCGTTTGTACCGTCTACACTCCATCGTCATCCGCAGTTAGTCGGACTGACATGATGCACCTGATTGTTCAGCTTCCTCCGTCGTTTTTATTGTTTGGCGACTTCAATGCCCATTATCCCCTTTGGGGCTCTTCTGCATCCTGTCAAAGAGGCTCCCTCTTGGCGGATGTCTTCAACCATCTCAATCTTGTCTGCTTCAATACTGGCGCCCCGACTTTCCTCTCGGACTCTACTCATACCTACTCCCACTTGGACCTCTCGATTTGTTCTACCACTCTTGCCCATCGGTTCGAGTGGTATGTCCTTTCTGACACCTATTCGAGCGGCCACTTCCCCTGTGTCGTTCATCTCCTGCACCACACCCCATCCCCACGTCCTTCGAGCTGGAACATACCGAAAGCTGACTGGGGACTTTACTCCTCCCTGGCGACCTTTCCAGACCACGACCTTCTCAGTTGTGACATTCAGGTCGAATACCTCACGGCTGTTATCATCCATGCTGCCGAACGTTCCATACCTCATACTACCTCTTCTTCACGTCGCGTTCCCGTCCCCTGGTGGAATGAGGCTTGTGGAGACGCTATCCATGCTCAACGACGTGCTTTACGCATCTTTCGCCGCCATCCTACGTTGGCGCATTGTATTGGATACAAACGACTCCGAGCGCAATGCCGTAGAGTCATCCAAGACAGCAAAAAAGCTTGTTGGGCCTCTTTCACCAGCGCCTTTAACAGTTTTACTCCCTCTTCTGTCGTCTGGGGTGGCCTGCGCCGGCTGTCGGGCATTAAGGCCCACTCCTCGGTACCTGGCCTGACTTCAGGTAATGAGGTCCTTGTTGATCCTGTGGATGTCTCCAACGCCTTTGGCCGCTTTTTCGCGGAGGTTTCAAGCTCCGCCCATTACCACCCTGCCTTCCTTCCCAGGAAAGAGGCAGAAGAGGCTCGGCGACCTTCCTTCCACTCGCTGAATCTGGAAAATTATAATGCCCCCTTTACTATGCGGGAACTCGAACGTGCACTTGCACTGTCCCGGTCCTCTGCTCCGGGGCCAGATGCCATTCACGCTCAGATGCTGGCCCACGTTTCTCCGGCAGGCAAAAGCTTCCTTCTTCGTACCTACAATCGCGTCTGGACCGAAGGTCAAGTCCCCATGCGTTGGCGTGACGCTGTCGTTGTTCCTATACCCAAACCCGGGAAGGATAGACACCTTCCTTCTAGTTACCGCCCCATTTCTCTTACAAGCTGTGTGTGTAAGGTGATGGAGCGCATGGTTAACGCTTGGTTAGTTTGGATTCTTGAATCTTGATGGCTACTTACCAATGTTCAATGCGGCTTTCGTCGCCGCCGCTCCGCTGTTGACCACCTTGTGACCTTGTCGACATTCATCATGAACAACTTTTTGCGAAAGCGCCAAACGGCAGCCGTGTTCTTCGATTTGGAGAAGGCTTATGATACCTGTTGGAGGGGAGCGATCCTCCGCACTACGCACAGGTGGGGTCTACGCGGTCGCCTGCCTCTTTTTATTGATTCCTTTTTAACAGATCGAAAGTTTAGCGTACGTGTGGGTTCCGTATTGTCCGACGTCGTCCTCCAGGAGAACGGAGTGCCTCAGGGCTCCGTCTTGAGCGTAGCCCTTTTTGCCATAGCGATCAATCCGATTATGGATTGCATTTCACCTAATGTCTCAGGCTCTCTTTTTGTCGATGACTTTGCGATTTACTGCAGTGCCCAGAGAACATGCCTCCTGGAGCGCTGCCTTCAGCGTTGTCTAGACAGCCTATACTCATGGAGTGTGGCAAATGGCTTCTGGTTCTCTGAAGAGAAGACGGTTTGCATCAACTTTTGGCGATATAAAGCGTTCCTTCCGCCATCCTTACATCTCGGTCCCGTTGTTCTCCCATTCGTGGACACAACTAAGTTTCTAGGGCTCACACTGGACAGGAAACTTTGTTGGTCTCTGCACATCTCTTATTTGGCTGCCCTTTGTACACGTTCCCTTAATGTCCTTAGAGTACTTATTGGTTCATCTTGGGGAGCGGATCGCACTGTCCTGCTTCGCTTGTATCGGTCCATAGTCCGATCAAAGCTGGATTATAGGAGCCTCGTCTACTCGTCTGCTCGGCCATCCCTCTTACGCCGTCTCAACTCCATCCACCATTGGGGGTTACGTCTTGCGACCGGAGCATTCTACACTAGTCCCATCGAGAGTCTTTATGCTGAAGCTGCCGAATTACCATTGACCTACCGGCGCGACGTACTGCTTTGTCGGTATGCCTGCCGGCTTTTGTCAATGCCCGACCACCCCTCTTATCAGTCCTTCTTCGCCGATTCTCTCGACCGTCAGTATAGGTTGTATGTGTCTGCCCTGCTGCCCCCTGGAGTCCGCTTTCGTCGCCTGTTTCGACAATTGGATTTTGCCCTCCCTACCACCTTCAGAGAGGGTGAGAGCCCGACACCACCGTGGCTCCAGGCTCCGGTTCATATTTATCTCGACCTCAGCTCGCTCCCGGAGGAGGGCACTCTGGCTGCAGTGTATTGCTCACGGTTTGTCGAACTTCGTGCGCGACTTGCCAGTCACACCTTTATTTACACTGATGGCTCCAAAACTGACGATGGTGTCAGCTGTGCCTTTGTCGTCGGGGCCGGCACCTTTAAATACTGGCTCCTCGACCAGTGTTCCAGCTTTACGGCCGAGCTTTTTGCTCTCCATCAGGCCGTTCAGTATGCCCACCGCACCGCCATTCATCGTATGTACTCTGCTCTGATTCACTCAGTGCTCTTCAGAGCCTTGGAGCTCCATATCCGGTCCATCCCTTGGTGCAACGGATCCAGCAGTCCCTCCATTCTTCTGCTGCTGATGGCTCTCCTGTCAGCTTTCTGTGGGTTCCCGGCCATGTAGGAGTGCCTGGGAATGAGGCTGCTGATGCTGCAGCCAAGGCTGCAGTCCTCCTGCATCGGCCAGCCTCCCATTGTGTCCGGTCATCTGACATTAGTGGAGTTGTTTGAAAGAGGCTTGTGTCTTTGTGGTGGGATACTTGGTCATCACTTCAAGGAAACAAGCTCCGGGCAGTAGAACCGTTCCCAACTGCTTGGACAACCTCCTCCCGACCATCTCGGCAAGAAGGATCCTTCTGACCAGGTTGCGGATTGGGCATTGCCGGTTTAGCCTACCTGCTCTCCGGTGACCCAGCCCCGCAGTGCCCTTGTGGTCATGCATTAACAGTGCGCCATGTTTTATTGTCATGTCCCCATTTTAGTCAATCTCGTGTTGTCCTGTCTCTGCCATCTACTTTACAGGATATTTTAGCTGATGACGCTCGAGCAGCTGCTCGTGTTCTTCGTTTCATTGCTTTGACTGGCTTGTCCAAAGACATCTAACTCCTTCACTTATTTTATCTGCATCTTTGTAAGAACTTTCTGGGGTCCCCCCCCCCTTGAGTTTTACTAGATTCTATGTGCTCTAACACTGCGACCTTAAACGCAAAAAAAAAAAAAAAAAAAAAAAAAAAAAAAAAAAAAAAAAAAAAAAAAAAAAAAAAAAATTATGGAAATGGAAGAGGATGTAGATGAAGATGAAATGGGAGATATGATACTGCGTGAAAAATTTGATAGAGCTCTGAAAGACCTAAGTCGAAACAAGGCCCTGGGAAGTAGACAACATTCCATTACAACTACTGACAGCCTTGGGAGAGCCAGTCCTGACAAAACTCTACCATCTGCTGAGCAAAATGTATCAGACAGGCGAAATACCCTCAGACTTCAAGAAGAATATAATAATTCCAATCCCAAAGAAAGCACGCGTTGACAGATGTGAAAATTACCGAACTGTCAGTTTAATAAGTCACAGATGCAAAATATTAACGCGAATTCTGTACAGACGAATGGAAAAACTGGTAGAAGCTGACGTCGGGGAAGATCAGTTTGGATTTCGTAGAAATATGGGAACACGTGAGGCAATACTGACCCTACGACTTATCTTAGAAGAAAGATTAAGGAAAGGCAAACCTACGTTTGTAGCATTTGTAGACTTGGAGAAAGCTTTTGACAATGTTGACTGGAATAATCTCTTTCAAATTCTGAAGGTGGCAGGGGTAAAATACAGGGAGCGAAAGGCTATGTACAATTTGTACAGAAACCAGATGGCAGTTATGAGTCGAGGGCCATGAAAGGGAAGCAGTGGTTGGGAAGGGAGTGAGACAGGGTTGTAGCCTCTCCCCAATGTTATTCAATCTGCATATTGAGCAAGCAGTAAAGGAAACAAAAGAAAAATTCGGAGAAGGTATTAAAATCGATGGAGAAGAAATGACATTGTAATTCTGTCAGAGACAGCAAAGGACTTGGAAGAGCAGTTGAACGGAATGGACAGTGTCTTGAAAGGAGGATATAAATGAACATCAACAAAAGCAAAACGAGGATAATGGAATGTAGTCGAATTAAGTCAGGCGCTGCTGAGGGAATTAGATTAGGAAATGAGACACTTAAAGTAGTAAACGAATTTTGCTATTTGGGGAGGAAAGTAACTGATGATGGTCGAAGTAGAGAGGATATAATATGTAGACTGGCAATGGCAAGGAAAGCGTTTCTGAAGAAGAGAAATTTGTTAACATCGAGTATAGATTTAAGTGTCAGGAAGTTGTCTCTGAAAGTATTTGTATGGAGTGTAGCCATGTATGGAAGTGAAACATGGACGATAAATAGTTTGGACAAGAAGAGAATAGAAGCTTTCGAAATGTGGTGCTACAGAAGAATGCTGAAGATTAGATGGGTAGATCACGTAACTAATGAGGAAGTATTGAATAGGATTGGGGAGAAGAGCAGTTTGTGGCACAACTTGACAAGAAGAAGGGATCCGTTGGCAGGACATGTTCTGAGACATCAAGGGATCACCAATTTAGTATTGGAGAGCAGTGTGGAGGGTAAAAATCGCAGAGGGAGACCAAGCGATGAATACACTAAGCAGATTCAGAAGGGTGTAGGCTGCAGTACGTATTGGGAGGTGAAGAAGCTTGCACAGGATAGAGTAGCATGGAGAGCTGCATCAAACCGGTCTCAGGACTGAAGACCACAACAACAACAAGGCTAGGGACCGATGACCTCTGCAGTTTAGTCCCATAGAACTTGACACAAATTTCCAAATCTACCCCATACACAGGCCTGTTACAGCAAAATGGCAACAAATTGCCCTATGCATCATTATGTTACAGCACATTTGTAGCTGACTGCCACAATACATCACCATGTTACATAAAATTGTAACAAATTCCACCATACCCCAAATCAATGGTGACAGTGTGTGTATGTGATATAACCAGCGAGTGGGTGTCAGCTACTGAATCCCAAATAGTATTCTTAACACTGGCGGCTGCCATTATCCCAATTAAGGTGTCTACCATGAGCTGAAACGCATGTCGGATACTACTGGTGTCATGATAGTAAGTTTACATGATGATTGCTATCATCCTGATCAGTACAACTACCATTACTTGTAATGTATGATTTTACTCAACAATTAAAAAAATAATGCCCTGTCAGTTGGTCTCAGCTACTGGATCTCAAAACTGTATTCTAATACCAAAAGCTTGTAGTGTATGTGGGATAACCTGGCAGTGAGTGTCAGCTACTGGGTCTCAAATAGTATTCTAACAGCAGAAGTTGACACATGTGGCTATAACCCAACAGTGAGTATCAGCTATTGGCTCTGGATCTTATATAGTATCCCAAACACCAAACAAAATTCAAAGAAATGGGTCCATTCATCAGCACTACTTTACAAAATTGTAACAAATTGCCCCATACATCTACGTTGTTGCACGAAAGTGCAAGATATCACAACTCTTACACAAAATTATCAAAAATAGCCACATACATCAACATTCTTGCACAAAACGGTAGTAGACAGCCCTTTTCGTTGTCATTGTTACACAAACTGCTAAGAAATTGTTTCATACATTGTCATTTATGCTGATGTCATTTATACATATTCTTATTTAGCAACATATGGTGCAATTTGTTACAATTTCATGTCACAATGATGACGTACGATACAATTTGTTAGTTCTGTGAAACACGAGGTGTATTGGGGCAATTTGTTATAATTTCGTGTACCAATGACAATGTATGTGGCAATTTGTACAATTACATTTTTGCCTAATCTATAACTGTCTGCCTACATAAGTTACTGGTCAGCATAAATGGTTGGCACACGGAGGACCTGGGTTCAAGTCCTCCATACTGCCAAGGATTTTTCCTTGGTGGAGGACTGGTATGGGAAGTACTCAGCCTTGTGATTGCAACTGAGGAGCTACTTGACTGACTAGTAGTGGCTCCACTGTCCAGAAAATCTGCCAAAAGGCCAAGACAGCAGTGTGCTGATCACACATGTCCCTCAATAACACATCTGCTTGACACTGCAATGCGGAGGATGACACGGTGGCCAGTGGATACCCCTTTGGCATTCACGGCCTGGCCAGGAGCTGGTTTTTTATCTATAACTGTATGTAAAATGGGATAACTGGTTACAATTTTGCTGTATCATGGTGACATACAGGGTATTACAAAAAGATACGGCCAAACTTTCAAGAAACATTTCTCACACACAAAGAAAGAAAATATGTTATGTGGACATGTGTCCGGAAACACTTACTTTCCATGTTAGAGCTCATTTTATTACTTCTCTCGAAATCACATTAATCATGGAATGGAAACACACAGCAACAGAATGTACCAGTGTGACTTCAAACACTTTGTTACAGGAAATGTTCAAAATGTCCTCCGTTAGCATGGATACATGCATCCACCCTCCGTCGCATGGAATCCCTGATGCACCGATGCAGCCCTGGAGAATGGCGTATTGTATCACAGCCGTCCACAATACGAGTACGAAGAGTCTCTACATTTCGTACCGGGGTTATGTAGACAAGAGCTTTCAAATGCCCCCATAAATGAATGTCAAGAGGGTTGAAGTCAGGAGAGAATGGAGGCCATGGAATTGGTCTGCCTCTAGCAATCCATCGGTCACCGAATCTGTTGCTGAGAAGCGTACTTATACTTCGTCTGAAATGTGCAGGAGCTCCATCGTGCATGAACCACATGTTGTGTCGTACTTGTAAAGGCGCATGTTCTAGCAGCACAGGTAGAGTATCCCGTATGAAATCATGATAACGTGCTCCATTGAGCGTAGGTGGAAGAAACTAAAATGAGCTATAACATGGAAATTAAGCGTTTCTGGACACATGTCCACATAAAATCTTTTCTTTATTTGTGTGTGAGAAATGTTTCCTGAAAGTTTGACCATACCTTTTTGTAACACCCTGTATAGGGGCAAAGTGTCAAGTAGCCTCATACCCTAACAGTACCCATCATACATTCAGGGTAATGGTAGTCACCATGTCAAATGACCATCATTATGCTCAGTAGTATCAACCATGGCAGTCACCATAATTAAGGTTGTGGCAGTCACAGTCTACTGTTCAGCATGTTATTTCATCAAAGATTCTTGTAGTCTCCACTATGTAATAGCATAAGTTAGCAATGTCAGCAGAAGATCAAGAACATTTTGTAATACAAGATAAAGTTAATAACTTAGCATGGATGCACTATAATGCCTGGGTGACTTTCTAAAATAGCTGAAAATGGATAGTTCAAAGCATATCAACCCTCATTTCCAACCTGTATGAAGGTGTATCAATGTTGTTTCATTGAGGTGTCATGTAGTTTGAACTGAGTGACAGCATTTTTCAGTCATTGGCAAGTGCACTTATAAGCTGAAAGTTAGGTCAACAGTAATGTTACATGTGTTTCGTAATTTATACAACAGATCTTTAAATATTTTGATAAATAATGCACACACATTTTGTTCTCTTTAAAGCATAGTGCAGTAATCAAACTTTGCTTGTTGTGATGTGCACATTAATCTATTACATATATCAGTAGTGCCAATAATCTGTATTTTTTTTAACAATATTATAGAAGAATGAAATTACTTCAGTAGCATCTTTTATGTTTTGTACTTCAGATACACACATAGTTTGATTGCTTCAAAGACTGAATTTTTGTTAACAATCAGAGACCTGAAGCTATACTTGCATTTTGATAAATAACTTTGTTTTGATAAAAAGATCTCATTTTCAATACCTGGAACTTTCATCTTTGTGTGAAACTTTTTCCATCTTTTTCTTTTACATTATGTATCTGGTACTTTTAACAGAGCAGGAAAAGATAGATTACTACTTGCCATACAGATAACCTGCTAAGTTGCAGATAGGCCCAATTAAAAGACACTTACACATAAGCTTTCGGCCACAGTCAATTGGAAAAAGAGAAACACACACCATTCATTACTACAAGCAAGCACACCTCACGCATAGCCCACCCAGATATCCATGCAGTCTAATGCGCTGTTTCCCGAGTGGGAAGCCTCAGCGATTGAGGGCTGGTTCTCCTTATTCCACCTCAGTTACACTATGTCAAATTCTGTCTCCATGTACACGTAAACCATAATTACTCTATCACGCAAACATTTGGGGGTTACACTTGTCTGGTATGAGATGTTCCCTGAGGGGGGGGGGGGGGGGGGGTCAAATGGGGGCTGAACTGCACAATAAACCTGGGTTAGGTGTGGGGCGGCAGTGGGGTGGGTGGACTGCTGTGGTCTGTTGTGGGGTTGTGAACTGTTAGGGCTATGGCAGGACGAAGCCTCTCCATCGTTTCCTGACTGCCAACTCTGGCAGCACAGGCTGGAGTGCAACTATACTGTGAGATAGAAGCAGTAATTTGAATGGGGTGAGGGAAGGGGAAGTACTAGCAGTGTATAGGTTAGGGAAGAGAGAAGTGTCATCTTGAGAGGTGTGCAGGTACTAGAACGCTAACAGGCACAGCATCATGAGGTTGTGGAGCAGGGAGGTGGGGAAAATGGAATGAAAAAGGAGAGGAGCAGAGAAAGATGGACAGGTGCATTAGCAGAGGATGACAAAGAAAGAGTGTAGGCGATAAGAATGGGGAGGAGGTAATAGGACAGAGAGGGTGGGAAATGTTGGGTGGAGGGTGTGGGGACAGTATGTTACCATAGGTTGAGTCCGGGATAATTACAGGATCACAGAATGTGTTGTAAGGGTAACTGCCATCTGTGCAGTTTAGAAAAGCTGGTGGTGGATGGCTTGGTTGGTGAAGCAGCCATTGCAATCAGGCATGTTATGTTCAGCTGCATGTTGTGCCACAAGGTGGTCTACTTTCCTCTTGGCTATAGTTTGGTAGTGGCCATTCATCCAGGTGGACAGCTGGTAGGTAATCTTCATGTAGATTGTTCTTATTCCTATGACATTTAACTGGTGAATAAATAATGCTGGAACTTGTAGCGCAATGAAAGATAGATAGCTCCATGTCATGCATTTAAAAAATGTATTAGTCATTTACAATAAAATTCAGGTACAATGTGAGATATACAATCACAGCACATTACAATGTGTAAATACACCGATTTCCTAACCATATACAAATTACAGGGTGGTATTTCTGTTGTCACAATAAACTGCCAGCACATACACACACACACATATATATATATATATATATATATATAAAAAAAACCGGGCCAAAGATATAGCTTGTTAGCCACGCTTTAAAGTTCTCTGTAGAACATTGTGTGTGAATTCCCAGTTATAATTTAGTTATCAGAGGAAGACTAAATTATTTTTGGATGTATTTACTTTTGCATGGATGGGTACACATACAGCAATCTAGAGCACTTAATACATTACATTACATTACCTGAAATGTCAGCAGCTGTTTCCAAAGTGGTAGCTTCAATGTGAGCAATGTTTGACATTCAACTAAATCAGTTTCCAGAGGATTAGATCAGATGCGGGGAGGAAGGCGGGAAGTATTTGCTTGATTCTGTGAGGAATGTAACGAAAAAGGACATTAGTGGATCATTCTACGTAAACAACACAAAGCAATCCTTTCAAGTTAAACATCTCTGATTTCTGCCACATTTTCTATGTTCAATCACCTTGGTAAGAGATGAACAGCTACCAATCTCTGCCATACACTGTCAGATGGCTTGCGGAGTATGGATGTAGATGTATATGAGAACCCTGTGGAAATTACAGGCCTGCAAAGTGAAACTAAAATTTGCTAGAATTGTGATTCTAATCTATATAGAGCAATGGACTTACCACCAGAAAATTAATTTAGTAGGCCCTTGCATTAATATGCAGTATGACTTCACATCCTCCAATTAATCTTTTCCCTTCCTATCCCAGACTGTCACTAGCCAGCAGTCAAGGTGACCCCGGGTATAGGGGAACCTTTCTTAACTTAAATGTGTTGTCTCCTAGAGACTTCCATAGAATAACATGAAAGTGTGTATATGTGCCACTTCCATTTTCATTTATCAGTGCAATATAATGAAACTATCAGGTTTCTTTCCATGCGGAAGGAGGTGTGCTTAGTAACTGTACTAATTTCAAGTAGTAAAGGGTACCCCTTACTACTTGACATTGAAACTAAATAACTCAAAATATACCACATACAGAATATATAAATATACTTTTATGAGGATTGGATAGGAAATTTACGCTTGTATTATAGATTTTAATTAAAATTGTACCAACCATCACCGCCTCACACATTATGATTGGCACTTTCGTCAGTGAAATTAATTTCATAATTGCGTTCTTGAATGCGCAATGACAGAACAAGCAGTGGCAATGGCCAACCTAAAGAAGTTTTTTTTTGTTGTATTGTTTATGCCTTCTGGCTGGATCAACGGAAGCGTCCGATTCCACACGTCTGCTTTGACCCGTGACTTAATGGTATTGTGGTGTGTGACGTCACTACGATGCGGAGTTTTTGAGTTGGTTGTGTTTCTAGGTGCCATGTTGTTATATTTGCTGGTGCCCTCTGCTGGTAAATGTAGACGTGCTGAGTTTAACGGGTAACATTGTGTTCATTTGAGTTTGGGTTGTCATCGTGCTAAAGTGGTTTTGAGTTCCTGTAGTTAGTGCGATAACGTGGGTTGTGAAGTATTTTCAGTGAATTATTTAGGCGAATAGCCTAGGAAGAAATTGACTCCTTGCGAGAAAACGTAAAAACTGAAAATTGTGACCGGAGTGTTGCGGCATTTTTTGTAACACAACTAGAAAAAAAAGGAAGACCTTAAAGAATATGGTACCATTGTCTAGGTGAAAGATACGTATGCATGAGACAATACAAATTTAGGCTGAAGTTCTGTAGAAGCCAAACTATTTTATTGTTGCCAGTGCCACATAAGCTTTCTGTATATGTGATTCACACACTTTTAACTTTTGCTGCAGGGTTTTAAAGGTGGAAAGAGAATGTAGCAACGCATCAGGAACATTCGTTATGGTCATATAGTGCAGTATTTGTTTCATGCAGTCCCGCACTGCTAGTATGTTCTTACATCCATGTCTCAATTAATAAAGCACGATAAGATGGGTTGGAATGACACTGACGAAATTACATACAAATAGTGTTTAACAACAGAGATCAAGGTACTGCGGTGTTTGCTACGACTTTAAACAGCTTCTACAACACTAATTTATCACCCAGCAGGAGCTGCAAATCTTTCGGATACTAAAGACGAACGCAAAGTAAAATGATCTCGCGTTCGTAATACGCAGGTATCACAACAGTTCACAGGGAAAAATTCACCCATTACAAATGCAAATACTAATTAAGTCTGTCATATATGGTCATTACACATTTCTACATGATCCCACTCTTTTGCTCTTTAATTTTGGTGAGATGATAACAAATAAATAGGCAAAACGATTTTGGCTTATTTATGCACAGCCTTGACTTATCCGCGTTATTACCGACAGACATTCCTTTACAGAATTAATTATACTAAACGAGTTGATGGAAAATTGCGCTCATTGCAATTAACAAATATCAGATTTTTAAGCTAGACAGAAAAAACACCATGAAACGCGAAAGATAATGTGGATCACAATTTCATTTTTGTTTTTTATGAAAATGTTTTCAATTAACAATTCAGTATTGATATTTTTATTTCTTTAATAATGCGCTATTTCGCTAGTGGCATCTGGAAAAATGAAATTCGTACTAATTACTGAATATTTTCGTATTTCTTATTTTTATGACTCACATATCTCCCCTTCTAACATCCTTGATTACGTCTTTGACAGCAGAATACTTCTTTGAACGCTATGCAGAGGAAAACAAAGACGCGTGAATATTTAAGTTTTGGCGGCAGTGGTGTGTTGTTCGCTCATCGTGTAAGGTTTGTTGTCGTCGAAGACTAGCAAAATGGCTGGTGTTTTTGGCATTCATGTGGGTAATTCTTCTGCCTGCTTGGCGTATTGTAAGGTTGGTAATGTTTTTCATATTTGTTGTTCACTGAGAACTTCTAATGTGCCAGAAGTGAAGTCATGAACGATTATTTTTCTAGCTCGAATGTATTCGTGAGAAACGTTCTAATAAGATCATATCAATGTAACTTTTACATTATTTTACGTTTTGTTTCTCAGGATGGGAAAGTTGATATTATAGCAGACGACAGTGGCAACAGAATAATGCCTGCAATAGTCGCGTTTGTAGACGGTGAAGAGGTAAGGAAATTTTGTACTAAGCAGCAGTTTATTTGAATAGTGCCCTCTAAGCTGAAATTGCCTGTTACTTCTTAATTTAGTTGGTTTACCACTGTTCCGTAATTCCGCTTCGTGGTCAAAATTTAAGAGATCGAATGTGTTTCAGGCTGTTGGACTCCCAGCGAAGGCAGCTCTTGTTAGAAATGCCACATGTGCTATTGTTCGGAATAAGAAACTCTTAAATGACAGTATTCCTGACGACGAACTTGAGCATCATATAAAGTCAGTGAAATGTAAAATAGTGACCGAAGGAGGCCTGAAATATGAAATCCGAGATGAATACAAGATTGCTGCGTATACCCCAGAAGGAGTCATGACCCGCATATACAAAAAGCTGTTTGGTATGTAGAAATGTTTTTATGCGTAATGCCCCAATCTCATATTCCTACGAGTAGCTAGTATGGTTCAATCCATGTAATCTCACAGGGGGTGAAAATGTGGCTATTTCAGAATTTAATCATATTTGGAACATGGATGCCCACATGTCTCAGTAGTAAAACTGCCAAATAGCACTTTTCTAACTCTTACCATTTTTGATAAATTCAGGTTTGAAGATTCATCTGTGGGTACCCAGTCATTAGTGAGGAACCGGTTTCCGTATTCTCAGACACTTGCTATTCAGTAATGAGGTGACCTACAGACATCAAGTATTTTAGTCATGTACTGTGTGAGTCATTAAGTTGATATATTGCATAAAAAGTAGGATACATCTCTGTTTTTTATGAAAAACGTTGAGAATTGCTCTTTCTCCGTGATGTGCTTTACATGTGTGATTTTTTAAAAATTATAACTTCACAGAGGGAAAAAATGCAGACTTCATCTTACGCACTATAACTCTTTAGTGCTAGCATTAAGTATAAATAACAATGACAAGCTTTTGGCATTTAAATTGGTAGTTCTTACCTTCACTTAAAGATGACTCCATCACAAAAAAAAGGCAAATTTGACGAATTTCAAAGTCCTGTGGGGTACATAGATAATAGAATCACAATATGATTTTTTGCTGAAATGTTTGTATATCTGTCAGCAATCTTATCTGCAAAGAATACAGGGCATTAATAATAAAAACGTGTATTCCTTGAAAAATTGACCTGTAGGTCAGAACTGTAAACAATTTAGAGCTGAAAACAGTTATGAATCATTTTTCTCAGTTTGTATGTTGTATTTCTCTGTTAAGTGTCTTTCCTGTGTAAAGAATTGAGGGACAATGTGGGTGCACAAATGAGGTGATACATCCATATTCTGTCACTGCAACTTAAAAAGACAAGTTAAATGAAACATAAGAAATGGTGTAAGCAGTAATGAGACACAGTAATAACTTTAAATGTGTACTTATATGTACAGATATAAAAATTTTACAAAGAACATTTTGATAAACAAATTCAAATATAAAGAAGGAAACTAACTTTAAAACCCTTCCACTTTGCATATAACTGTTTTCCTCGACATCTTGATGCAGAAGCAAAATGAGTTCACTTAAATGTGAGAGATATTATTTTTTTCCAAAGTACTTATTGTCATGTTTATACAACTCCTCACTGTGTCTTTGTAATGATGGGAATCTGCCTGACATGTGGCATTGGAGAAGGGGACCCAAACAGCATCTTTCCAAGCTAGCCATGAAGGGAATTGTAAATCAGCAGTAGGCATGCAGTTAATCTCAACATCTTTAAACTCATGTGATGCCTGGGAAATGGGTCCTGTGTGCCAGATTTTGTTGTATTTGAAAGCCACGTTCTGCCTGACTTGCAGCCTTTTCTGCAAACCATTTCATGAGCTCCCATTGTGACACTGCTCCTTTTTTATATGTTGGAAGTCTCTTTATTATAAAGGTGTTAATTATAGTGAGTAGTAATGTGTGGTGCAATCATATTACTGGAAATGTCATTGCTATACTGTACCTGTGTTCTGAGAAACCTTAATGTTATTTGATCTGTGAAGAAGCAGAGCATATTAGCACTCGGTATTGTCTGGAGTGCCCTGTGAACAATGCAACCAATTTTCCGATATAAGGAGCTCCTCACTCAGAAATGTAGAATTCAGCTCGTAGTGGACAGTTTGAAGTTTTTATTATCTGCTCCACCTTTATTGAGTATTGTCAGAGTAACTTCTACTGTTGGTGTCCTAGAGCACATCGGACTTGGAGAAAGAACAATTAAAGAGAGTCATGGTGTAATTGCTGCTCCAGAATGCAGGAGTGGTCAAAAGATGTTACCTGGAATTGTCACAGAAGAAGTAGTGATATCTCACGAAAATGATAATATTTCAAGACTTTGTGCAAGGAATTAAAGACTCCTTCCACTATGGTTCATAACAAGAAGATTCACATAAAATTGCATGAAGGTTTCTTGAAATACAGGTACAGCACAATGACAGTTTCAGAAACCCAATTGAAACAAGCATTTCTAGTCATTGCTACTATCACCTTTCTAATGAAGAGACTTCCAATGAATGCAAATGGGAGCACTGTTGCTATGGAAACTCGTGAAAATGCTTTTTGGGAACAATTGCAGGTTGAGCAGAATGTGGCTTTCAAATTCTACAAAATCTGGTACACAAGACACATTTTCCACCAATCACGTGAATTTAAAGATGTTGAGATTAACTATATGCCCCCTACAGATTCACAATTCCTTTCATGGTCCAGTTGGAATGATGCTGTTTGGCTACCCTTTGCCATTGTGACGTCTAAAGCAGATGCCCTATCATTACAAAGACATGGTGCACAGTTTTATATACATGACAATAAGTGCTTTGGAGAAAAATCATATCTCTCACCTTTAAGTGAACTCATTTCATTTTTGCATCAAGATATCAAGGAAAACAGTTATATGCAAGGTGTGTGTGTTTTAAAAATGCAGTTTCCATCTTTGTATTTGATTTTTTTATTTTTTTATGAAATTTATCTTTGTGGAGGTTTTATATCAGCATATACTGGTATATATTCAAAGTTCTTAACGTCTCTCGTTATTGCTTGCTGCTTTTCTTACTTTTCACTGAAGTTTGTTTTTAATTTACAGTAACAGAATAAGAATATATCACCTCATTTGTGCACCAAAGTTATCTATTGTAATTCTTTACACTGAAAAGACAACTAACAATGAAATAATAATAAAAAATCCTGTGGAGGCCCGGGAAAAGAATAGGCCTCCGGTATGTTGTGCCAGTCGTAAAAGGCGACGAAAAAGAAAAAACCACTAATAGGGCTAACCCCCCTTTTAGTGTGATTAGTTGGTTCAGGATAGAACTAAAGAAGCCTCGGACAAGCGCCGTCATGGTCGGGGATGACGCTTGAACCCTATGCCCGCCCACAATGCTAACGACACTGCTAGCCAACTGGAAAATGATTCAAATCCAAATAGAGGTGTTTTGCAGGATATGCTTCCTGCAACCACCCTAGAAGGAAAACAAAAACAGAGGATGAGATGGTCAGATGAAGTTAATCGACACCTCATGTTCCGTTGTTACCAAGCAACAAACCTAGGAACCAACACAACTGGATACAGATCACAAGTATACACAACATTTATCATCAGATACCCAGAATTAAAATTTTTAACAGAACGACGACTAGCTGATCAGATCCGTGTAATAATAAAAAATAACAGGATACCCCAGTCAGAATTAGAAAACATCAAACAACAAGTACAACAAATACTGGAACAAAATAATGTGCAATCAGAAGAAGAAGAAAATACAGTAATGGACTCAAACATCCCAGAGCAAACAAACAAAGGACAACACGCATCAATTAAACAATCAGAGGAAAACTAAATCTTAAGACAGCCAACTGAACAAGCACAAATAGAACACGAAGTGACACACATGTTAGATACAGAAGAAAAAAATCGGCTGACATATATAGAATACAAAGACACAAATACAGACATTAGACCATTCTTGCGTAGACCACCAAATAACCCACAAGTCGAAACAACAATAAAAACTATCAACACAATCATACACAACAAAATAAATGAAAATACAACTATGGAAGAGTTACAACTACTGGTTTATATAGCAGCACTCACTACACTACATATACACACTAGGCAGAGATCAGAACCAACCAACACACAGAAGAAACCCACAAAACCAGCATGGCAACACAGGCTACAGATCAGAATAGAAAAACTGAGAAAAGACATCGGACAGCTAATACAATTTATAAGAAATGAAATGTTAGAAAAAAACGAAAAAGGTTAGGTAAAATCTCACAACAAGATGCGATAGAGCAATTAGATGAAAAGAAGCAGAAATTACAAGCATTGGCCAAACGACTTAGAAGATACAAAAAAAGTGAAAATAGAAGGAAACAAAACCAAACATTCAACACAAACCAAAAGAAATTTTACCAGACAATAGATAACACACACTTTAAAACAGACAATCCACCAAACATAACAGACATGGAACACTTCTGGAGCAACATATGGTCAAACCCGGTACAACATAACAGGCATGCACGGTGGATACAAGCAGAAACAGACACATACAAGATGATGCAACAAATGCCTGAAGTGATAATTTTGCAACATGAAGTCACCCAAGCAATTAATTCTACTCACAATTGGAAAGCCCCTGGAAAAGATAAAATAGCAAATTTATGGCTAAAGAAGTTCACCTCAACACATTCACATCTAACTAAATTATTTAACAGTTACATTGCAGACCCATACACATTCCCTGATACACTTGCACATGGAATAACTTATCTGAAACCTAAAGATAAAGCAGACACAGCAAACCCAGGTAAATATCGCCCCATAACATGCCTACCAACAATATACAAAATATTAATTTCAGTCATTACACAGAAATTTGACACATACAACACAGAACAAAATTAGAAATGAAGAACAAAAAGGGTGTTGCACAGGAGCACGAGGATGTAAAGAGCAACTGATAATAGATGCAGAGGTGACATATCAAGCTAAAACTAAACAAAGGTCGCTACACTCCACATACATTGATTACCAAAAAGCTTTTGATAGTGTACCCCACTCATGGTTACTACAAATATTGGAAATATACAAAGTAGATCCTAAATTGATACAGTTCCTAAACATAGTAATGAAAAATTGGAAAACCACACTTAATATCCAAACAAATTCAAATAATATCACATCACAGCCAATACAGATTAAGCGTGGAATATACCAAGGAGACTCATTAAGTCCTTTCTGGTTCTGCCTTGCTCTGAACCCACTATCCAACATGCTAAATAATACAAATTATGGATACAATATTACTGGAACATACCCACACAAAATCATACGTTTGCTATACATGGATGATCTAAAACTACTGGCAGCAACAAATCAACAACTCAACCAATTACTAAAGATAGCAGAAGTATTCAGAATGATATAAATATGGCTTTTGGAACAGACAAATGTAAGAAAAATAGCATTGTCAAGGGAAAACACACTAAACAAGAAGATTACGTATTGGATAACCACAGCGACTGCATAGAAGCGATGGAAAAAACAGATGCCTACAAATATCTAGGATACAGACAAAAAATAGGAATAGATAATACAAATATTAAAGAAGAACTAAAAGAAAAATATAGACAAAGACTAACAAAAATACTGAAAACAGAATTGACAGCAAGAAACAAGACAAAAGCTACAAATACTTATGCTATACCAATATTGACCTACTCATTTGGAGTAGTGAAATGGAGTAACGCAGACCTAGAAGCACTCAATACACTTACACGATCACAATGCCACAAGTATAGAATACATCACATACATTCAGCAACTGAAAGATTCGCATTAAGCAGAAAGGAAGGAGGAAGGGGATTTATCGATATAAAAAAACCTACATTATGGACAGGTAGACAATTTAAGAAAATTCTTTCTAGAATGAGCAGATACTAGCAAAATACACAAGGCAATCACTCATATAAATACATCGGTTACACCACTGCAATTTCATAACCACTTCTACAACCCTTTAGATCACATAACATCAACAGGTACGAAGAAAGTAAATTGGAAAAAGAAAACACTACATGGCAAGCACCCGTATCATCTAACACAGCCACACATCGATCAAGACACATCCAACATCCGAAGAAAAGGCAATATATACAGTGAGACGGAAGGATTCATGATTGCAATACAGGATCAAACAATAAACAGATATTACAGCAAGCATATTATTAAAGATCCCAATACCACAACAAATAAATGCAGACTTTGCAAATAACAAATAGAAACAGTAGATCACATCACAAGTGGATGTAAAATACTAGCAAATACAGAATACCCCAGAAGACATGACAATGTAGCAAAAATAATACATCAACAGCTTGGCTTACAACATAAACTTATAAAACATGTTCCCACATACAAGTATGCACCACAAAATGTACTGGAGAATGATGAATACAAATTATACTGGAACGGAACCATAATAACAGACAAAACAACAACACATAACAAACCTGACATCATACTCACCACTAAAAGAAGAAATTAACACAACTAATTGAAATATCCATACCCAATACAACAAATATACGAAAGAAAACAGGAGCAAAAATTGAAAAATACATCCAACTGGCTGAGGAAGTCAAGGACATGTGGCATCAGGATAAAGTTGACATTATACCAAGTATACTATCAACTACAGGAGTCATACCACACAATATCCACCAGTAAATCAATGCAATACAGCTACATCCAGACTTGTATATGCAACTACAGAAATCCGTAATTATTGATACATGTTCAATTACCCGAAAGTTCCTAAATGCGATATAACATACACCGCACAGTTAAAAGGAAGTCACGCTTGATGAAGGTCCGCGTCACTTTCCATTTTTGACCATACATAGCGTCTGAGAAAAGAAAGAAAGAAATAATAACAATAATAATAATAAATTATTATCATTCAGCTCTTACAGCAATAGACAGTCATAAGCGTACATTTCTATATGAACTACTATATCAATGTAATTTAGTTTACATGAAATAGGTAAAACTAGAAATTATATGTTAGAGAGCAGCATTTTCATTTCCAAAACATTTGTCAACTGGGTAAAGAGGTTGTTTACTAGTAGCGTATACAGAAGCGTGTGATTCCACCCGTCTGCTTTGACCCATGAAGTCACAAATATGGCGGAAACGACCGTCCACTATGACTCCAATATGGCACCTATGACTTCATTACGTACACATAACAAACATGAAAATACATCGAAAAACACACACACACTCTAGGAAATCAATATTGCAATCAAACACTTCCCTTGACCTGTTATCCTTACGACATATCCACATATAGCCATCCCTGGTCAGAGACGCCAAAACTTTAGTAAGTCTCATTGCTTCACAACACACTGAACACTTCACGACTTCAGCCAACAGCCCGCATTGCTGAAGAAATTCTATTAGGGACAATGCATTGTCCCCCATCATCGCAGACAACCAAAAACTGTTGACCTTGTCAGTCATATCCATACCTACCAAAGACATAAGCAAAGAAATTTACCAAAATTTACACATGAACAGGAAAGAAACTACAGTAACGTCAACATAACAAAACCAAAATCATTAATTCATTGAAATATATTCCACTGAAGGCACAGTCACCACTGATACTATACACATGCAATGCTACCACACAAGTGAACCCCATATGCCACATAACACGCTACCCATAAACACACCACCAGAGAGAACCACCGACTGCAACAATACGCCACCTATAAACACGCCACACACGCACACTAAACCAAAAACATCACCTAACATGCAAATACACCACTGGAGACCACCACCGATCACATCAAAACAACACCTACAAACACGCCACTCTCACAAACTAAACTCCGCGCCGTGGTGACATCACACACAACAACAGCCTTATGTCACGAGTCAAAGCCGACAGGTGGGATTGAACGCTTCCGTCGACCCGCTTATACAATTTAGCTTTAAAAATATTAATAGGCAATTCTGTAAAATCTACCCTTGGCCTATTAAACATCCTTAATCCAAAGGCTAGGTAGGAGTTACGTGATTTAGATGATGTGTGGTATGGTATGTCTACATGTGTGCTGTTTCTAGTGTCAAAACTATGTACATCAGTTCTCAGTGTGAAATTAGAAACGTTGTTTCTAACATACAATAAAACATTATAGATGAATAAGTTTACTGTTGTCAGACATTCCAGTTTAATGAACAGAAGTTTACAATGTTCTGTTTTATCAGAATCTGTTATTATTCTTATTACTTTCTTCTGCAACAATAAAATGTCATTTGCTTAACAACTGCTACCCCATTAAAAAATTCCGTATGATATGATATATTGGAAGAAAGCAAAATTTCGTGATCTTGCATAGTTATTTGGAACATATCTTTTTAAATTTGTAGTTATGAATATAATAGAGGGAAACATTCCACGTGGGAAAAATATATCTAAAAACACAGATGATGTGACTTTCCGAACGGAAATGCTGGCAGGTCGATAGACACGCACACAAACAAACACAAACATACACATGAAATTCAAGCTTTCACAACAAACTGTTGCCTCATCAGGAAAGAGGGAAGGAGAGGGAAAGACGAAAGGATGTGGGTTTTAAGGGAGAGGGTAAGGAGTCATTCCAATCCTGGGAGCGGAAAGACTTACCTTAGGGGGAAAAAAGGACAGGTATACACTCGCGCGCTCTCTCTCTCTCTCTCTCTCTCTCTCTCTCTCTCTGCGCGCGCGCCCACACACACACACACACACACACACACACACACACACAGACACGCCTGTGTATGTGGGGATGGATATGTGAGTGTGTGCGAGTGTATACCCCTTTTTTCCCCCTAAGGTAAGTCTTTCCGCTCCCGGGATTGGAATGACTCCTTACCCTCTTCCTTAAAACCCACATCCTTTCGTCTTTCCCTCTCCTTCCCTCTTTCCTGGTGAGGCAACAGTTTGTTGCGAAAGCTTGAATTTCATGTGTATGTTTGTGTGTCTATCGACCTGCAAGCACTTTCGTTCAGTAAGTCACATCATCTGTGTTTTTAGATATAAATTTGTAGTTAAATAAATAACTCTTGAAAAGTCTAGAAAATATATTTTTAATGTGTGGTTTCCAGGCCAATTTATTGTCAGTAAGAACACCTAAAAGTTTTGTAGTTTTTAATTCATGATGGTTAGGAATCTCTTAGAGGCTAAAATTAAGTACCTGTGTTTTACTTTCATTTAGTAAGAAAACATCGCAGTACCCACATCCTGCGAGGCCTCACTCAGTGAAAACTAACCAATATGCAAAGATGTTTTGTGTTGGCCTTGTAGGTACTGCGATGTTTGCATATGTCTGGTTATGATTAACCAATCATATCCGCTCATCTGGAGATAGATTGTGTCGAAAGTTGATCGAAGGGTAGTGATTTGAAGGGCAAAAGGGAAAAAAGTGCCAAGGCAAGAGCCAAGGGAAAGAAACCTGTGTGATAGTTGGGTCAGATTTTACGAGCAGTAGCAGTTTTCTTGCTGTCTGCAACAGGTCACGCAAGGCTAGATTTTGATTCTAGTGGGTATCTTGCAGGCATATGCCTTTGATGTTGTGCAGTGGCGTTTCTCGGTGGCTGCAGCTTCTCGGTCAGTGTCAGCATACCAGTAACAGTTAGGTTCATCATCATTTAGTGTCTTGATAGGTTGTATATTGGATTAACAGTGTAGGGCGGTGTTGGCGGTTTCTTTGTGCGATAGTGTGCGAGCTTGTCAGCTTCCCTGTTGTAGCCTGTTGGTCGGCTATAATAGCAACTGGCATATCCAGTCAATGTTGCTGATGATGTCATGTGAGAATTTATAAATAAACACAGATTAGTAATAAAAACAATAAAGGTCTGAACACGGATCCTTGTAGCACTCCAGGCATAACATAAACCAAATTTGACTTCTCGCTATCAATGCACACAACTTGGTGTGTGCCTCCCTGCGGGTCCGGGGGTTAGAATAGGCCCGAGGTATTCCTGCCTGTCGTAAGAGGCGACTAAAAGGAGTCCCTCCCCCTCAAGGGGGTAGTTAGCGCCTGCGTCCTGAGACGGACGGTTCCACGACCTATATTTGTGGTCATTTTCGTTTTTCACTTCTTCTCATTTCTTCCTTCCATTGTTGGTTCCTTTCTTTGTTCTTCTTCGTCTCACTGTCTTCCTTGCCTCCTTCTCCTTGCCTTCTTCAGTCTCCGTCTCGACGTTTGAGACAGTCTGTCCTCTCTCTCCCTCTCTCCCTTCTTTTTCCTCTTCTTCCTTCCTCCCAGTGCGCGCCTGAAGGCCGACCCACGCGTTCGCACGCATAGCCGGTGACGGGGTAACGCGTAACTCCCCGCCCTGGGTAGACAAGTAAGGCACGCACGTACCCCCTGGTACAGGCCAGGCCCAGGGAGGGGTGATTGCCTGAGCTGATACCTTCTGACCATGCCGATTGGTCCCTCTGTCTGTTTCTCGGGAGGTGTGACCTGAGGTGTAAATATTCACCTAAGGCGGGAGTGCCCTCTGAGAGGGTCCCCACTAGGAAGGAGCGTGCCATCGGAGACGCTGGCAATCATGGGGGATTCCTCCGCAATGGATTTCTCTTCTTCTCTCTCAACTTCTGCCCACAAACGGAAACTTGACCAGCCACCAGTGACAAAAGTACTACCGCCTGCCCCACAGTTTGTGGTAGTTTCTCGATCTGGGGACGGAAAGGATTTTTCCTCTGTCAACCCTTTCGTTATCTAGAAGGGCGTAGATGCCATAGCCGGATCGGTCAAGTGTTGTACCAGGTTGCGTAATGGTACCTTGTTACTAGAAACTGAGAGCGCCTTTCAGGCACAAAAACTGCTTCGGGCCACACTCCTGTACACATTCCCTGTCCGGGTGGAGGCTCACCGCACTTTGAATTCGTCTCATAGTGTTGTTTATACTAAATCACTCGACGGATTGACTGACGAGGAGATTCAGTCTTTCCTCGCTGAGCAGGGCGTGACGGCTGTCCGTAGGGTCATGAAAAATGTCAACAATGACCTTGTACCGACCCGGACACTTTTCTTGACCTTTGATAGTGTTCAGCTGCCGTCGCGCATCAAAGCGGGCTACGAGGTTATTTCTGTTCGCCCCTATGTCCTGACACCTACGCGCTGCTACCAGTGTCAGCATTGTAATCACACTCGCCAGTCTTGTTCCAGTGCGGCTAAATGTGTCACTTGTGGCAGGGATGTCCATGAGGGTGACTGCCCACCTCCGTCTCCTCGTTGTGTGAACTGTCATGGTGACCATGCAGTGTCCTCCCGCAACTGTCCCATCTACAAGGAAGAACGCTGTATCCAAGAAATTCGGGTCAAAGAGAAAGTGTCCACCTCGGCTGCTCGCAAGCTATTTGCTAGTAGGAAACCCACGCTGCTCCCAGCGGGGAGATACAGTACTGTCCTTGCCTCTCCTCAGACTACCATGGAGGTGGCGACACAGACATGCGATGTGACCTTCAGCACCACGGTCGTCCGTTCGGCCAGTGCTAAGATCGCGCGGTCGATGTCTCCTCTTCCTCCCGTCACCCCTCAGACACAAGCACCTTCATCAGCTTCTGCCAAGACGAAGACCCAGAAGTCAGATGCACAGGCCTTCAAGAAGGAACCGTCCCGTGCAGACTTCCTACGTACCTCGAACTCCCAGCCATCGACCAGTACTTCAACTAAACGACCTTCCAAGAAGGCTCATAGGAAGCACAGTTCTCCTTCTCCGCCACGGCACATTTCTTCTCCTGCGCCACCCAGCAGTTGCCGCCCCAGGCCGTCATCCCTTTCGCCTGGCCGCACCGCTGGTAGCCGAACATCTGGCTGTTCACCTGCAGAGGAAGCTCCCCCTCTTGGCCATCTTGTTAAGATGGCCGATGAACCTATAGAACCAATGGACGACGACTGTCGGCCTACTGATAGCGGCGGCAGAGCTCGCTCGAAGCCAGGCCCTCAGCGGCCTTCAAGGTGACCCCTTCTTTCATCTTCCTTTTCTTCTCACGATGGCACTTATTCACTGGAATATTCGCAGCATTCGCTCGAACCAAGAGGACTTAAAGTTGCTGCTCCGCTTGCACTGTCCGCTCGTCATAGCCCTCCAGGAAACGAAGCTACATCCATGCGATCAAATTGCCTTGGCACACTACACCTCTGTGCGTTTTGACCTACACCCTGTGGTAGGTATTCCGGCTCATGGAGGGGTTATGTTGCTGGTCCGGGATGATATTTACTACGATCCCATCACATTGCACACCGGCCTGCAGGCAGTTGCCATCCGAATTACTCTCCCCACTTTTACATTTTCCATTTGTACCGTTTACACTCCATCGTCGTCTACCGTTACCAGGGCAGACATGATGCAAATTACTGCTCAGCTACCTGCACCATTTTTGTTAATTGCAGACTTCAATGCCCACCATCCCCTTTGGGGCTCTCCAGCATCCTGCCCGAGGGGCTCCCTGTTAGCAGACCTTTTCAACCAGCTCAATCTTGTCTGCCTCAATACTGGCGCCCCTACTTTTCTTTCGGACACATCTCACACCTATTCCCATTTAGACCTCTCTATATGTACTCCCCAACTTGCATGCCGGTTTGAGTGGTATGCACTTTCTGATACATATTCGAGCGACTACTTCCCGTGTGTTATCCATCTCCTGCATCTTACCCCCTCTCCGTGCTCAACTAGTTGGAACATCTCCAAAGCAGACTGGGGGCTCTTCTCTTCCAGGGCGACCTTTCAGGATCAAACCTTCACAAGCTGCGATAGTCAGGTCGCACGCCACATGGAAGTCATTCTCACTGCTGCTGAATATTCCATCCCTCACACTACTTCTTCTCCACATCGCGTACCGGTCCCCTGGTGGACCGCAGCATGTAGAGACGCTTTACATGCTTGTCGACGTGCTTTATGCACCTTTAAACGCCACCCTACAGTGGCGAATTGTATCAATTATAAATGATTACGTGCGCAGTGTCATCGTATTATTAAAGAAAGCAAGAAAGCCAGCTGGGCTGCTTTCACAAGCACCTTCAACAGTTTTACTCCTTCTTCTGTTGTCTGGGGTAGCCTGCGCCGGCTATTTGGCACTAAGGTCCACTCACCAGTTTCTGGCTTGACGGTCGCAAATGACGTCCTTGTGGCCCCTGAGGATGTCTCCAATGCCTTCGGCCGCTTTTTCGCAGAGGTTTCGAGCTCCGCTCATTACCACCCTGTCTTCCTCCCCCGAAAACAGGCAGAGGAGGCTAGGCCACCTAACTTCCGCTCCTCGAATCGTGTAAGTTATAATGCCCCATTCACCATGCGGGAACTCGTAAATGCACGTGCCCGGTCACAGTCCTCCACTCCAGGGCCTGATTCTATTCACATTCAGATGCTGAAGAACCTTTCTCCTGCGGGTAAAGGTTTACTTCTTCATACTTACACTCGCGTCTGGATTGAGGGACATGTTCCCGCATGCTGGCGCGAGTCTATTGTTGTACCGATTCCTAAGCCAGGGAAGGACAAGCACTTGCCTTCCAGTTATCGACCCATCTCGCTTACCAGCTGTGTCTGTAAGGTGATGGAGCGAATGGTTAACTCTCGTTTGGTTTGGATGCTCGAATCTCGACGCCTACTTACCAATGTACAATTTGGATTTCATAGGCGCCGCTCTGCTGTTGACCATCTGGTTACCTTGTCGACCTTCATTATGAATAACTTCTTGTGGAAGCGCCCGACCACGGCTGTGTTCTTTGATTTGGAGAAGGCTTACGACACCTGTTGGAGGGCGGGCATTCTTCGCACCATTCATACATGGGGCCTTCGCGGTCGCCTCCCACTTTTTATTTGTTCCTTTTTAATGGATCGACAGTTCAGGGTATGTGTGGGTTCTGTCCTGTCAGACACCTTTCGCCAGGAGACTGGGGTGCCACAGGGCTCAGTTTTGAGCGTCGCTCTCTTCGCCATAGCGATCAATCCAATAATGGATTGCCTCCCAGCTGATGTATCAGACTCCCTTTTCGTGGACGATTTTACCATCTATTGCAGCGCGCAGTGTACATGTTTCCTGGAGCGCTGTCTTCAGCGTTCTCTTGACCGTCTTTACTCCTGGAGTGTCGCCAATGGCTTCTGTTTTTCTGCCGAGAAGACGGTCTGTATTAATTTCTGGCGCTACAAAGAATTTCTCCCACCGTCCTTACGACTCGGTCCTGTTGCTCTCCCATTCGTGGAGACAACAAAATTTTTAGGTCTTACATTTGACAGGAAACTTAGCTGGTCTCCACATGTGTCATATTTGGCTGCCCGTTGTACCTGTTCTCTACATGTCCTCCGTGTTCTCAGTGGTATGTCATGGGGAGCGGATCGAACCGTCCTACTTCGCCTATATCGGTCGATCGTCCGCTCCAAGCTGGATTATGGGAGCTTCGTATACTCCTCTGCACGGCCGTCCATCTTATGCCGCCTCAACTCCATACAACATCGGGGTTTACGTCTTGCGATCGGAGCGTTTTATACTAGTCTTGTCGAGAGTCTTCATGCCGAAGCCGGTGAATTGCCACTCACCTACCGGCGCGATATACTACTTTGTCGGTTTGCCTGTCGGCTACTGTCAATGCCCGACCACCTGTCTTATCGTTCCTTTTTTGACGACTCTCTCGACCGTCAATACTGGTTGTATGTCTCTGCCCTGCTACCCCCTGGAGTTCGCTTTCGTCGCCTCCTTCAACACCTTGATTTTTCACTCCCTGCAACCTTTAGAGTGGGCGATAGCCACACGCCACCTTGGCTCCAGGCTCAGGTTCGCGTTCACCTTGACTTCAGCTCGCTCCCAAAGGAGGTTACCCCCGGTTCGGTATACCACTCCCGTTTTGTCGAACTTCATTCGAATTTCATTAATATGACCTTCATTTATACAGGTGACTCTAAGACCAATGATGGGGTCGGGTGTTCTTTTATTGTCGGGGCACAAAGTTTCAAATACCGGCTCCATGGCCATTGTTCGGTCTTCACAGCTGAGCTCTTTGCTGTCTACCAGGCTGTTCTTTACATCTGCTGCCACCGACATTCTGCTTATGTCATCTGCTCCGATTCCCTGAGCGCCATCCAGAGCCTCAGTGATCCATATCTGGTTCATCCTTTCGTGCACCGGATCCAACGCTCTCTTCAGCAGCTGGTGGACGACGGTTCTCCGGTTAGCTTTATGTGGGTTCCTGGCCAGGTCAGTATCCCTGGGAATGAAGCTGCAGATGCCGCAGCCAAGGCTGCGGTCCTCCAGCCTCGGACAGCTTCTTGTTGTGTCCTTTCATCAGATTGTAGCAGGGTCATTTGTCTGCGCATTTTATCGCTGTGGCATGCCGATTGGGCTGCACTTACGAACTCTTTTGTGGATACGTGCGTAGCGAGCACGGGACCCCGAGCTAATATGGCCCTCCTTCCTTTCCGGGCTGCATACCTTCCTTTTCCGCATCCTTCCCTATCCCCCGTCTTCGCCCCCCCCCTCCCCTCACCTCTGGCTCTTTCCTTTCCTTTCTCCCCCTCTGGGAGTATGGTTTGTGCCTACGTCCGGAGATGGACACTCGTAAATGTAATGCATTCTTCGCCTTCTCTGCTTGTATGTCTTCATCCTTCCTTTGTCCTTCTCTTTTCCTTACCTCTTCTCTTTACCCTTTTCTCCGCTGCGGCATTTGAAACGTCTCTTCTTTCCTTTCCCTTTCTTTGTTTTTCCCTTTCTCTTTCTTCCTCCCTGTGTGTGTCTGAAGGCCGACCCACGCATTTTCGTGCGTAGCCGGTGCCGGGGTAATGCGTAATTCCCCGCCCCGGTTAGACAGGAAGGACACGTACGTACCCCCTGGTAACAGCCAGGTCCAGGGAGGGGTGATTACCCGAGCTGATACCTTCCGAAAGTGCCGATTGGTCTCTCCATCCGTTTGTCGGGAGGTGTGAACAATCACCTAAGGCGGGAGTGCCCTCAGAGAGGGCCCCCACAAGGGAGGAGCGCGCCATCGGAGACGCCGGTAATCGTGGGGAATTCTTCTGCAATGGTTTCCTCACCTTCCACTATGTCTGCTCACAAGCGTAAGTTCACTGAGTCTCAGCCACAGACAGTTCTTCCATCGTTGCCACAGTTCCTTGTTGTTTCTCGGTCTGATGAAGGTCATGACTTCTCCATGGTCAACCCTTTCATTATTCAGAAAGGTGTCGACGCAATTGCGGGTCCTGTAAAGTCTTGTTCCAGATTACGGAATGGCACCTTGTTGTTAGAAACAGTCAGTGCCCTCCAGGCACAAAAATTGCTGCGTACTTCACTTCTCCACACCTTCCCTGTCCACATGGAACCGCACCGTACTTTAAATTCCACGCGTGGAGTCGTTTATACACGCTCCCTCGATGGATTGTCTGACGATGAAATTCAGCACTACCTGTCTGACCAGGGTGTAACGGCTGTTCATAGAGTTACGAAAAGGGTTGACATGAACATCATTCCAACCCGCACTGTCTTCTTGACATTTGACAAAGTTCAACTCCCATCCAAAATCAAAGCAGGCTATGAGATAATTTCCGTTCGCCCTTACGTCCCAAACCCTACGCGTTGCTATCGATGTCAGCGGTTCAATCACACCAGCCAGTCCTGTTCCAATCTGGCCAAATGTGTTACGTGTTGCAAGGATGCCCATGAGGGTGCTTGTCCACGTCCATCCCCTCGCTGCATCAACTGTATGGGTGACCACGCTGCTTCCTCTCGAGATTGCCCCATTTTTAAAGACGAAAAGCTCATCCAGGAAATCAGAGTGAAGGAAAAGCTGTCAACCTTTGCTGCTCGAAAATTATTCGCCAGTCGACAGCCCACCATGCCTCAGACAGGAAAATACAGCACTGTCCTTGCTTATCCTCGGCCAACAAAGGAGGCGGCCACGCAGACTTGCGACCTCACCTTTAGTGCCACGGTCGTCAGATCGGCCAGCGCAAAGATCGCCCGTTCAGCCTCACCACTTTCGCCTGCCCACTCTATGGCTCACTCTTCATCGGGTTCTGCTAAATCTCGAGCCCAAAAGTCAGACACCAAGACTTCGAAAAAAGAGCGTACTCATGAAGATTTTTTACGTACCCCAACTTCACAACCATCGGTTCCTCCTTCATCTAAACATCATATTTCCAAGAAGGCTAATAAGAAACCCAGTTCATCTCTTTCTCCGCCAAGGCGTGTCTCATCTACAGCACCACCTGGCGGAAATCGCTCTCGGCCGTCTTCTGTGTCGCCGAGACGCACTGCTGGCAACCGATCAAGCGGCCGATCGCTGGTGGCAGGAGCTGCTACTGAACAACCTATGGATCAGGATCTTCTGCCTTCGGCTGAATGCCATTCCATGCTGTCGGTCGCAAGCTCTGAGCAGTCATTGAGTTGACGGCAACCTTGGTCACATTCCTCCATTTTCTGTTCACCCTATGTCCATTATCCACTGGAATATCCGCAGCATTCGAGCCAATCGGGATGAATTGTCGATCCTCTTACGATCCTACTCGCCGGTCATCTTCTGTCTTCAGGAAACAAAGCTGCGTCCCCATGACCGCTTTGTTCTCCCCCATTTTCAGTCCGTCCGATTTGATCTCCCCTCTGTTGAAGGCACTCCAGCCCATGGAGGACTCCTGATTCTTCTCCATGATACTCTCCATTAATCACCCAATCCACTTAAACACTTCCTTCCAAGCTGTCGCTGTCCGTCTTTTCCTTCCTGGATATACCTTTTCTCTTTGTACTGTATACATTCCATCATCCACACCAATGGCACGAGCTGATCTCCTTCATCTTCTTGGTCAGCTTCCACCCCCCTATTTGCTGGTTGGGGACTTCGATGCCCACCACCCGCTTTGGGGATCTCCACATCCTTGTCCACGTGGCTCACTATTGCTAGATGTCTTCCACCAAGTGGATCTAGTTTGCCTCAACACTGGGGTCCCTACATTTTTGTCTGCCTCCATGACAAATTTCTCTCATTTGGACCTTTCGGTCGGTACTGTTCCGCTAGCTCGGCGCTTCGAATGGTTCGCCCTTGATGATACACACTCGAGTGATCACTTTCCATGTGTCCTTAGACTGCAGCCTCAACTGCCCTATATGCGCCCGCGACGCTGGAAGTTTGCCCAAGCCGATTGGACACTTTTTTCGTCTCTAGCGACATTCGATGACCGTCACTTTCCTAGCGTCGACGATGAGGTCACACATACTATCAACGTTATTCTTACAGCTGCGGAACGTTCAATACCACGCACCTCCGAATTGCCACAGCGCCCCCTAGTTCCTTGGTAGAACGAGGCATGCCGTGACGCAATACGTGAGCGGCGACGTGCTCTTCGCGTTGTCCGCCACCATCCTACTTTGGCCAACTCTATCCGCTATAAGCAGTTCCGTGCGCGATGTCGTTGCGTCATCCGCGATAGCAAGAAGGCAAGCTGGAAATTCTTTATTAGCTCATTTAACACCTTCACTCCCTCCTCGGAAGTTTGGCGTCGGATTCGACGGTTATCAGGCGCGCCTAGTTTCTCCCCGGTCTCTGGGCTCACTGTCGCGTGTGATACGTTAGTGGACCCCGTCGCAATTTCTAGCTCCTTGGGTAAACACTTTGCTGAGATTTCAAGCCCTTCAAATTACCCGCCAGCGTTTTTCCCGAGGAAACATGCAGCGGAAGTGCAACCTCTTGCTTTCTTCTCTCAAAATCACGAAAGCTATAATACTGTCTTGTCCATGCGGGAACTCCAACATGCACTCTATTCTTCTCGCTCCTCCGCCCCAGGACCGGATGGTATCCACATCAAAATATTGCTGCATTTATCAACCCATAGTCTGCGTTACCTCCTTGGCCTTTATAATCGAATTTGGACCGACAGTACTTTTCCCAGACGATGGCGGGAAGCTATCGTCATTCCTGTTCCGAAACCTGGAAAGGACAAACATCTCCCCTCTAGCTATCGCCCCATTTCTCTCACGAGTAGTGTATGTAAGGTTTTGGAGCGTATGGTGAATTGCCCTTTAGCTTGGTGGCTGGAATCCCGCAGTCTTTTAACACCTGCCCAATGCAGTTTCCGAAAGCATCGTTCTGCAGTTGACCATCTTGTTTCTCTCTCCACTTATATCATGAACAATTTTCTCCGGGAACGCCAAACGGTAGCAATATTTTTTGATCCGGAGAGAGCATACGATACCTGTTGGAGGACAGGCATCCTCCGCACACTGTTCTCTTGGGGCTTTCGAGGCCGGCTGCCCCTTTTTCTTCGCGAATTTATGGCAGAGCGCACATTTAGGGTGCGGGTGAACACTACTCTCTCCCGTACTTTCTCCCAAGAAAACGGGGTACCCCAGGGCTCCGTGCTAAGTGTTGTACTGTTTGCTATTGCCATAAATCCAATTATGGATTGTCTCTTTCCTGATGTCTCGGGCTCCCTCTTTGTGGACGATTTTGCGATCTACTGCAGCTCTCAACAGACCAGCCTTCTTGAACGACGTCTTCAAGGATGTCTCGATCGCCTCTACTCTTGGAGCACCGAAACCGGCTTCCGTTTTTCTCCCAGTAAGACCGTTTGTGTTAATTTTTGGCGACGTAAGGAGTTTCTTCCACCCTCCTTACATCTAAGACCTGTCTACCTTCCATTTTCGGACGTCGCTAAATTCTTGGGTCTTATGTTTGACAGAAAACTGTGCTGGTCCTCCCACGTTTCCTATCTTTCGGCTCGCTGTCTGCGATCGCTCAACACCCTCCGTGTCCTGAATGGTACGTCCTGGGGAGCAGACCGAGTGATCCTTCTCCGCCTCTATTGCGCCTTAGTGCGCTCGAAATTGGACTATGGAAGCATAGTTTACTCCTCTGCTCGGCCGTCTATTCTTTGTCGTCTCGTCTCTGTCCACCACCGAGGATTACGTTTAGTGTCCGGAGCTTTTTACACCAGCCCTGTGGAAAGCCTATATGCTGAGACTGCTGAACCTCCGCTGTCCAATTGGCGAGCAGTCCTTCTGAGTCGTTATGCTAGCCATCTGTCTTCCATGCCTGCTAATCCAGCCCATGACATTTTTTTCAACACCTCCTTTGATGTAGGGTATGCAGGCCGCCCCTCCTCCCTACTACCACTGGGAGTCCGCTTTCGTCAACTGCTCCATTCTCTTTCCTTCCGCTTTCCTAAAACCTTCCTGACAACTTGGGGTACAGCACCGCCTTGGCTCCGTCCCCGGATCTGCCTGCTCCGTGACCTTTGTCAATTTCCCTAGGATGGTACCCCTTCTCTTGTTTATCGTCGGGCATTTGCTGCTCTATGTGCACAAATGAAGGAAGCCACATTTATTTACACTGATGGCTCGAAAACATCGTTAGGTGTAGGGAGTGCCTATATTGTTGGCGACACCCTAAATCAATTTCGGCTTCCTGACCAGTGTTCGGTTTATACTGCGGAGCTTTACGCTGTTCTCCAGGCTGTCCACTACATCCACCGCCATCAGCGGATACAGTATGTTATCTGCTCAGATTCTCTCAGCTCTCTCCTCAGTCTCCTAGCTCTTTACCCTGTGCACCCTCTGGTCCACTGGATTCAGGACTGTCTGCGCTTGCTCCACCTGGGGTCGTCTCGGTGGCGTTCGTCTGGCTCCCGGGACACGTTGGTATCTGTGGAAATGAGGCGGCTGATATTGCGGGCGAGGCTGCAGTCTCTCTTCTTCGGCCAGCTATTCAATCGATTCCCGTCGCCGATCTACGGAGCGTTTTATGTCATCGTGTTGTTCTTTTATGGCACGCAGATTGGTCGACACTTCTCCATAATAAATTGCGGGACGTGAAAGCTCTTCCTTGTGCTTGGACCTCTTCCTCCCGAACGCATCGTCGGGAGGAGGTAATTTTAACTAGACTCCGGATAGAGCACTGTCTTTTTAGCCATAGACATCTTTTAAGCGGCGATCCCTACGCACTCTGTCCCCACTGCTCTCAGCTTTGGACGGTAAGACACCTTTTAATTGAGTGCCCCCATTTTACTCCGTTACGCGCCTGTCTACAGTTGTCGCCTGATATATCGTCAATTTTAGCAGATGACACGCGCTCGGCCGTTCGCGTTCTCAAGTTTATTAGTGCCAATGAAATGACGTCAGTCATTTGACGCTTTTTTTTGGACAACCAACCCCTTTCTGTAGTGGATTTTTAAGCCTTTCTTCTGCTTTTAATTTCTCCAATTTTTTGAGTTTCGTTCCCACTGCTGCTGGTTTCCATTTTCGGTTTTTACTGTTTCCTAAGTCACGGACCGGGCGCTAATGACCATAGCAGTTTTGCGCCCTAAAAAAAAAAAAGGCTTCGGGCCTTAAAACCTCTTCCCGCGGCTTGGACGTCCTCCTCACACCCTTCTCGGCAGGAGGAGGTCGTTATGGCCCTGTTACGAATTGGACACTGCCGGTTCAGCAATCGCCATCTGCTGACGGCTGCGCCGGCGCCGTTCTGCCCATGTGGGCAATTGCTGACGGTCCGCCACATTTTAACGTCCTGTCCGGATTTTAATATACTGCGTCTTGATCTTGGCCTGCCATGTACTCTAGATGCCATTTTAGCGAATGACCCAGGAGCAGCTGCTCGCGGTCTTCGTTTTATCAACTTGTCTAAGGGCATTTGATTATGCTGTTTTTTTAATCCTATGCCTGTCAATCTGTCTTTTATCGTGTTTTCCCTTTTAGTTGCTGTTTTAAACTTGTGCCTCGTGGTGCATTCCTAACGTAGTCTGGGCGCTAATGACTATTGACGTTGTGCGCCCTAAAACCACCAAAAAAAAAAAAAACTTGGTGTGCAGTTCTCTAGCAAAGATTGAAACATATTTAAGCTGTTGCCATCAAAACCATAGTAGAATAGCTTATTCAACAAAGTATCATGCTCTGTACAGTCAAAGCTCTGCTCAGGTACAGAATGTAGCTTGGGAATACCCCTTAGCCTCGAACACATCTAGGACAAATTTTACTAGAGAATCCATTCCATCAGTTGTGGATTTACTTTTTCTAAATCCAAATTATCTGTCACTAATTGTATCCAATTTATCCAAGTAAACACTAACTTGGCAGAAAGGACAGATTGCTGCTTACCATAAGGAAGATACATTAAGTTGCAGACAGGCACAGTTAAAAGACAGCCTTCATCAGTAAGAGAGACACACAAACATCGTTCACACACACAAGCAAGCACACGTGACCGCCAACTCCAACCTCTCGAGCCAGAATGCTGGAGTTGGTGACTGTGTGTGTGTGTGTGTGTGTGTGTGTGTGTGTGTGTGTGTGGTTATATATATTCCTACCTGCAGTTTCCATTGTTTGATAAACACTAACTTGATCATAAAAAATTTTATAGAGTTCAGGGATTATGGATATAGGCCTACGACTAGCGGGACTGTTCTTTTTGCCTTTTTTATATATAGGCACAACTCCAGAAATTTCTAGTAGATCAAGAAACTTACTATCACCTAGACATATATTTTCACAGTAAGTTAGGGGATAAATTATACAGTCAATAACGTCTTTCAACAAATTGCAAGACAGTTTATAGGTATCAACACTAGCTTAGCTTTTGAAATTTTTCACTATTTTCGGAATGGTTTTTGGACATTCTTCCGTGTAAGTAAACATGCCCAGGGGATGCTTTTCGAACCAGTTATCCATTATACTAAGTGCATTTTCATGGAGGTTTGTTTGTGGTACTACTAATATTTTCAATAGATTGGATGCAAAATTTATTAAATTCTTCTTGGGTTATGGCAATATCATTTTGTTTGGTGTGTACAATAGAGTTGATGGCTTTTTATGTTTGTTATGGGACTTTTCAGTTTGCTATATTATGTAGTTCATTTGCTTCATCGATTACCTATCTATACTTGTATATAGGCACAATAAAAAAACACACACAAACACACACACACACAAAATTTCGAGCTTTCGCAATCCACGGTTGCTTCATCAGGAAAGAGTGAAGGAGAGGGAAAGATGAAAGGATATGGGTTTTAAGGGAGAGGGTAAGGAGTCATTCCAATCCCACGAGCGGAAAGACTTACCTTAGGGGGAAAAAAGGACAGGTATACACTCGCGCGCGCGCGCGCGCGCGCGCGCGCGCGCCCACACACACACACACACACACACACACACACACACACACACACACACACACACACATATATATCCATCCACACATATACAGACACAATCAGACATATTTAAAGGCAAAGAGTATGGGCAGAGATGTCAGTCAGCCTTTAAATATGTCTGCTTGTGTCTGTACATGTGCGGATGGATGTGTGTGTGTGTGTGTGTGTGTGTGTGTGTGTGTGTGTGTGTGTGTGTGCGTGTGTGTGTGTGCCCACACACACACACACACACACACACACACACACACACACACACACACACACACACACACACACACACACACACACATATATATCCATCCGCACATGTACAGACACAAGCAGACATATTTAAAGGCTGACTGACATCTCTGCCCATACTCTTTGCCTTTAAATATGTCTGATTGTGTCTGTATATGTGTGGAGTGTGTACCTGTCCTTTTTTCCCCTTAAGGTAAGTCTTTCCGCTCCCGGGATTGGAATGACTCCTTACTCTCTCCCTTAAAACCCACATCCTTTCATCTTTCCCTCTCCTTCCCTCTTTCCTGACGAAGCAACCGTGGGTTGCGAAAGCTTGAAATTTTGTGTGTGTGTTTGTGTGTGTTTTTTTATTGTGCCTATCTACCAGCGTTTTCCCGCTTGGTAAGTCATGGAATCTTTGTTTTTAATATATTTTTCCCATGTGGAATGTTTCTTTCTATTTTATTTATACTTGTATATACCTTTATACCTATATATACCTTTAGCATACAATACTTTATGCAGTTCAGGATAATTTTTATATTTGCACCAGAATACATTATGACAGTATCTTTCAATTGCCCTAACTCTGGAGTACACCATTCCTTTTTTTTAAGCTGCTACTAATATTCCTGTAATTTTTCCAGAGGAATGTTGCTTTCAAACATATTTAAAAATGCAGAGAAAAACTCAGTGAAAACAATATCAGAGGAACAACGTTGAAGCCTACTGAAAAGGGAGTCCCAGTTTTAAAAAGTGAGGGCATGTCTAAACCTATCAATCTTCTCTTTACTAATTGCTCTAGTAGTCACAGTTTTAGATTTTGGTTTGGAGGTGTTGGAAGTTACAATACTACGTCTAATAAATACTGCATCATGATTGAGAAAGAGACACTAATTACATTAGAGGACATAAAAGTTCTCTTAATATTTGTAAATATATTACCAAGACAGGTAGGGCCTCTTGTAGGTTTACAGTTAACATACAAAAGGTTAAATTGTTGAAGCACATGTTTGAGCTCAGTCACAGTTTTTTTGTGCTGCAGTATGTCAAAACTTGAACTGACATCCCCACTGATGAGAATTTGTCTGTTTCCCATTTTGGTATAGTACAGATGTACATTAAGAGGTCATCAGTGGCCTGTACACTACTCCTACATCTAGATCAAGACTCTGTTACTAGATGTGATATTTCCAATTGCATTAATGCATTTCAACACAAAGGGTGTTGAGATATGACCTACCACAGTTTGGCCCAAGAGATGTTTTTATGTGTATTGCTACCTCCTCCTCCCCCCCCCCCCCCCCCCCCACCTCCCCCATGCAAGTGATGAAGACGAGTCCTCTATTATACCAACTAGGTAATGTGTAATCATTCAGTACTTTGTACCTGAGCCCTTCCTTTTTACACCAATGTTCACTTAAATATAAAATGTCCAACATGTTTTCATTTGAAAAATCATTAACTATTAGATTTGTATCTGCCATACCTTGAACATTGAGGTAGCCTGTCCTAAACTCTACTTTTGGCATTACTTTTTTCGTATATACTTAATTGACGTAGGCCAATGTTACTATGTAAAAGTTGATCAGGTTGTGTTCATGTGACACTGGAACATCCAACCTGGTCTAATCCTGTAAGTTTCTTATCTCAGTTGAAACATAACCCAGAGTATTGATCTGTCTTCCTACCTAAGTTTATCCAATAATATTCTTAGACTTGCATCACTTAAAACACATTTACCTAGTTTGTTGAGATGTTGGCCATGCTTGGTATGCCAAACTCTGCGGTAACTACTAGTGTTAGGTAAGGAAACATTCCTAAAGTGTTTACAGATAGCTTTGTACTTCTTCTTGGTTTGCTCCACTTCCTTAGTCACACATGACTACTGAGGCAAATCATGTTGATGAAGCACATCGATGATAATCATATTGGTGTGGGTTAACACTTAGTGTCTTCTTCATTGTCAATGTAGCTGTCTTCCTCTCATTTCCACTGATGATGTTCGCTCCAGCCATTACAACTACAAAGTCTTTGTCCTTGGGGGCTGTGCTGTCTTTCTTAATAGATGTTGAAACATCTTGCAAACCAGCCCCTAATTTAACAATTCCTTCTATTTTAAACTCTTCCGGCACAGAAGGTCCACTTTCCATGAACATAACTGATAATCCTTGTGCATAACTGTCTGTTAATCTTGATTTTACATTTCTTCTTATATACTAGTTTGCTATTTACTAAGTTTTGAGTGTCTTGCATTGCCTTATCAGATGAGCGTGCTGATGCAATTTCAATATCATCCATGTTTTGCAATGAATTGTGTTTGTTGTTAATTGATAGAACAAAATCCTTCTCATGTTGATGGGTTTGTAAGGACTCCTCTTTGATTTCATAGTTTCCCATGCTCTGCTGGACCTGTTATTGTGAGTTATTAAAGTCCTAACCTTGCTTTCTGGCAATCCTTCTGTTTTAGATATATTGAGACATACCTGATGATTACTCTCTTCCAAGGTATGCTGGAGTCTTTGGTTTTCATCACTCAGTATTTTTAAGTACTCTTGTAGCTCAGCAATAATTCATAACAAAGAATTTTTATCTTCATCAGATAAGTTTTACAATGTTACCTAGGACAAATCCAGTCTGTGCTTTCTTCAGGTTGGTCATTTGTGGTAATGTTTGCACAAGTGAAGTGATTCCAATGATCCCACAAATCACCCAAGATACCATTTCTTACATTTCTGTTACATTTTACACACATTTTGGATCAACCTGTTTTTTACGGTAGCTGAATCACTACCTACTACTTCGATCAGTGCCATGTTGTGCAACATATGTACTGAGAAAATGACTGATAACTGTTTTCAGCTCTGAAGTGTTTACAGTTCTTATCCACAGGTGAACCACACATATATTTAGGAAAAAAAATCAAAGAATACACGTTTTTATTTATCGGTGCCCTGTAGTGTTGAATGTGGATGGCATGTGTAAGTGGCATTTTCATTTTCTTCTTTGCACCTAACGTTGTTACCCGATATGTAAAAATTTCAGCAAAAAATAAAGTTGTGATACAGTTGTCCATTTACCCCACAGGACTTTGAAATTCGTCAAATTTGACTTTTTTTGTGATGGAGTCATCTTTAAGTGAAGGTAAGAACTACCAGTTTCAATTGCCATTTATACTTGATACTAGCACTAAAGAGTTACAGTGCATAAGATGAAGTCTGTACTGTTCCCCTCTGGAATGTTATGATTTTAAGAAATCACAAATGTAAAGTACATAATGGAAAACTGTGTTTCTCAACATTTTTAATAAAAAACTGAAGATGTATCCTACTTTTTATGCAATATATCAACTTACTGACTGGCGTAGTAGATGCCTAAAAAACTTGAGGTCTGTAGGTCACCTCATTAGTGAGTAGCAAGTGTGTGAAATACAGAATTTGGTTCTTTACTAATGACCAGTACACACCATTGTGTCTTCAAACCTGAATTTATCAAAAATGGTTAGTTATAACAGTGCTATTTGGCAGTTTTCTATTAAGATATGTAGGTACCCATGTACTGAATATGACTAAATCCTGTCATGGTCGCCTTAGGAGCTACCAAAATATAATTTTAAAGGAATGACCCGTACTGCTCTTGGATCACAGAGATGTATTAGTTTTCTCATCTTGACATTAAGATTTATAAGAAATATAATTATCAGCTTGAGCTAAATTTTCTTCTAGGTATGGCTGCTTCACACTAATTAATATTAGATCACCAGCTGCTGGCTGGAGTATGGTAGTGCCACCTATCCCGAAACAGTGATTTTCATGACAGGTTTACATTAATTTGGAAGGCTGCAATTTGATCGTGAGCAGGCAAAGTCAACGAATGTGTATCAAACATAAAGATTTTGATAACAGATTGATATATGGTGTAGCCTGATGTGTACATTTCCACCATATCTAATGCACTTTGGCATATTTGACCTTTCTTGTCATGCAAACTAGAACTGGCGGCTGAAGTCTAAATACCTTTATTGAGTAATAGACATATCTTCTCCTAGTATTCTGGTACGTACAGTGTGGGGCAAATAAAAGTAGCTCAGGCAAGAATATATGATTATACGACCATTTGTGGCAGCATTGACAGAGGGAAAAGACATACAGCTACTTCCAGCACGATGGAGCAACTCCCCATACAGCCGGCTGAACCTTTAGAGCACATTTACACAGTCTACATGCCTTACTGAGTTGTTAGGAGAGGTCAGTCTTGTTGCGGCCCTGGCTGGCCAAGCAGGTCACTTGATCTATCATTGTGTGATTAATTTGTGTGGGGAGCCCTCAAGTCTAAGGTGTATTGCCACAACCCTCGTTGTCTTCAAGAACTGCAGCAGAACATATCAGATGATATTGCAGTAATTCCAGCAGATCAGCTTCGATCCATCTTCAGCAACTTGCTGATAAGGGCCCAAAAGTGCCAAGAGATAAATGGTGATTACTTTCAAGATCTGCTGTTTTCTGTTAGTACTGTATTTCCTTTTCTCTGCTGTGTTTCATTGTACACTGGAACTATGTTCCCAGTGCTACTTCTGTTTGCCTCACCCCGTAGATTGTAAATGAAATTTAAAAAAAATTGCAAGAGAAGGGGTAAGTTATGTTTCCTGAAAATTTTTGATCCAGTTTAATTCTAATGCACAGGAAAGGGAGGGAGGGAGGGTGGGTGGGTGGGTATGGGTAATGCCTGACACTGCAAATTTTGTTATACTAGTGATGCCAGTTAAGGGAGATTTGGCGAAGAAAGTTTGATCATAACCAAATCTCTCAAAACTACTAACTGAAGCTTCCCCACATTTGATGGTTAATCAACTGATTCAAAACCATGTGGTGTTCTGGATAATGTATCACTACCACTCCAGTGTCTGCCAGAAAAGTCTTCTATAGTAGCATAGCTAAGTTGGTGGTGAGGAGGGGAAGGTCAGTTCTCCCTGTGCTAATGTCCTCTTCTACATGAATTGCCAATTAGTCGTTTGCTCATCCTCTGACTATGTATGCACACTGTTGCCGCAACTTCATTTTTACAGTGATTGCTATTCAAATATCGCCATAAGGAGACCATGCCTTTCAGTGGCATACTTATGTGACACTACTTCATCTGATTCATACAGCTGTTAGTGGTACAGTTTTAATTATCTGTTGTTGGTGATTCAATCATATGTGTGTAGACTGTTTGCAAGTGTTCTTTTGCTGTGATAGACCAAGTGATTTGAACCACCATCCTCCTGAATGCAGGTCCAGTATTTATTACTGGGAAAGACCAAGTGGAAGTTGAACTTCCTTTCTGAAAGATTGTGGTTCACACAATCATCCAATCATTCAGATACAGATCTTCTGGGGTTTCCCTAAATTGTTAAAGACAGATGCTTGGGTTGGTCCCTGTAAAAAGGATGTAGCCAACTTCCTTCCCCACCCTTCTACTTCCAAGCTTGTGCTTCATCTCTTCCAAGCTTGTGCTTCATATCTAATGACATTTTATTGTGAGACTTTAAATCCTACTATTTGCACAGAGAGAAAAATGTGTTCCCTCTCTTAATGTCCCAAATTCTCGGTTGATTACAGTTTGCTGCACTTTCTTAAGAGAAAGCTAACTTTCCAAACTTGTTCACGTATTCTATACTGTTTCTTAATTTTGAGTCAGCTTCAATCAGTCCCAAAGGGGGAATCACATAGGAAGTGTATAAATTTATTTATTTATTTTTTATTTTCACCTCAAGCTCCGTATGACCAAATTGAGGAGGAAATCTCCAAGGTCATGGAACATGTCAGTACATGAAATTAAAACATAAAAGTAATAACAGATAAAAATAAATGCTTATGAACCCGAAAAAAGTTAGTCCGTAAATTTGAGTAAACGCAATCAACAATACAACAAGAAGCAGCTTAAGTTTTCAAGGTACTCCTCGACAGAATAGGAGTAGTGACCCACAAGGAAACTCTTCAGTTTTGACTTGAAAGCTCGTGGATCACTGCTAAGATTCTTGAATTCGAGTGGTAGCTTATTGAAAATGGATGCAGCAGTATACTGCACACCCTTCTGCACAACAGTTAAGGAAGTCTGATCCAAATGCAGGTTTGATTTCTGCCAAGTATTAACTGAGTGAAAGCTACTTACTCTTGGGAATAAGCTAATATTGTTAACAAGAAATGACAGTAAGGAATATATATATTGAGAGGCCAATGTCAAAATACCCAGGCTCATGAACAGGGGTTGACAAGAGGTTCGTGAACTTGCACCACTTATTGCCTGAACTGCCCATTTCTGAGCCAAAAATATCCTTTTAGAATGTGAAGAGTTACCCCAAAATATAACATCATACGGCATAAGTGAATGAAAATAAGCAAAGTAGACCAATTTTCGTGTCGAATGATCACTCACTTCAGATACAATTCGAATAGTAAAAATGGCAGCATTAAGTCTTTTAGCAAGATCCTGAGTGTGGGCTTTCCACAACAGCTTACTATCTATCTGAACACCTAGAGATTTGAACTTTTCAGTTTCACTAATCATATGCCCATTCTGTGAAATTAAAACATCAGGTTTAGTTGTATTGTGTGAGTCTTACTGTGATTTGGACATGGTTTATTTTCTACAAGCCATGAACTTACGTCATGAACTGCTCTGTTTGAAACCAAGCCAATGTTGCACACAACATCTTTTACTACCAAGCTAGTGTCATCAGGAAACAGAATTATTTTAGAGTTACTCGCAATATTAGAGGACATATCATTTATATGAATAAGGAACTAGTGTCCCCAACACTGATCCCTGGGGCATCCCCACTGAGACCCCACATCACAGCCATTCTCAACATTATGAATAATGACCTTTTACTCACTGTTGCTAAAGTAAGAGGTGAACCAATTGTGAGTTAATCACCGTATTCCATAATGGGCCAACTTCTGGAACAATATTTTGTGATCAACACAGTCAAATGCCGGAGTTAAATAAAAAAAATATGCCTGGCATTCGAGACCTTCTGTTTAACCCATCCAGTACCTCATAGAGGAAAGAGAATATAGCATTTTCAGTTGTTAAACAACTTCTAAAGCCGAACTCTACATTTGATAGCAAATCGTGTGATATAAAATGATCAATTATCCTTACATACACAGCCTTTTCAATAACTGTAGCAAACACTGATGGCATAGAAATAGCTCTAAAATTATCTACATTATCCCTTTCTTCCTTCTTATAAAGTGGCTTTACTACTGAGTACTTTAATCGTTCAGGAAACTGACCATTCCTAAAGGAAAAATTACGAATATGGCTAAATACAAGGCTAACATGTGCAGCACAGTATTTAATATTCTGCTAGGCACTCCATCATAACCATGAGAGTCCTTAGTCTTCAGTGATTTAATTACTGACTCAATCTCCCTCTTGTCTGTTTCACAGAGGAGTATTTCAGACATCAATCTCAGAAAGGCATTTGCCAAGAAAGTTATATGATTCCCTATAGGAACTAAATTTTTATTTAATTCACCAGCAATGTGCAGAAAATGATTGTTAAATACCGTACATATATCTGATTTATCAGTAACAGAAATATTTTTACTGCGAACTGACTTAATATTGTCGAGCTTGTGCTGCTGACCGGACGCTTCCTTCACAACTGACCATATGGTTTTAATTTTATCTTGTGAATTAGCTTTTCTGTTTGCATACCACATACTCTTAGCCTTCCTAATAACATTTGTAAGCACCTCACTACTGTCACTTGGTTGTGACTACTTCTAACATTTTCATATAATTCCTGCTTTGTTCTACATGATATCCCACTAGTCAGCACCCAGGCTGCCTATTACTGGTAGTACCCCGTTCAGAACGTTCTAATGGGAAGCCACTCTCAGAGAGCATGAGAAATGTGTTACGGAAAGCATTACATTTATCATCTGTTATTGGCACTATAAACATCCTGCCACACTTGTTCCTTGACAAGGTTTAAAAAACTCTCTAATGCTGTTGGATTAACTTTCCTACATAGTTTGTAATTAAATGTAACATTTGTTTGAGTACTAAAGCCTTTGAGTGTTAGGATTTGTGCATCGTGGTCTGAGAGGCTGTTCACCCTTTTCCTAACAGAATGCTCATCCTAGTAACGAAGAAAGAATAAAAGTATTGTCTATGGCTGTGCTACTGTTCCTCTGCACCCTAGTTGGAAAAAACACAATCTGCATCAGATCATATTAATTTCGGAGCTCTACAAACAGCCTCTTTTTTTTTTTTTTTTCTCCTCACCATCATATACAAAATTTTTATTGAGTCACCACATATAACAAATTTCTGGTACTTCCTACAAAGTGAATCAAGAACACTTTCTAGCTTGAGCTGTCTTTGTGACAGGTAATTCCAGAAGTGTAAAACCCTGTTGGCCCTGCAGATTCTTCCACCAAAAGCATGTGATGTTTTACTTTGAGTAGCTCAGAGAAAATGTGCATAAGCACAGAAACTGGAAATCTGTGATAAAGAAAATGGGTTTCAGTTTTTGAGGATAAACGTTACTGGAAGATGAACTGTTACTGATTTCAACAATTTCCAGTAGGTGGTTTTTCCCAAAACTGTTTTACATTTCTGTAATCACAAGTATTCCATGGAAAAATTGCTACCTGAAAAAATGTATCAAAAGAAAATTCATTTGTGGAGAAAACTGTGGAATTGCCAATGCGTGCCTGAGCATTTGTAAAGGCTTGGAAGGGCTTGCCTTAAAATCTACTAAGCGGTTACGAAATGGTTCCTTATTGGTCGAGCAGAACTTCTTAAGAACTCACAAAAATTGGGTGACTATGACGTAACTCGAGCAAGGGTGTGGTCACATGCAATGATATTATTGTCATAGATATCTCAGAACTAAAATGAGAATGGCATCACAGGAGATAATGGATGTGGAACAAGGACATCAAGGAACAATGGGGCAATTGAGAAGACTGCCACCTCAACTGCAACCTTCATTTCTCCGATGCTGCATTATGGCAAGGTTCCTCCGACTTAGGCATTATGTACCTAACCCTATGTGTTGCAATAAATGGCCATACAATACTGAATTGTGAAGGTTAAGCAACCTGCACTGCCCTGGTCTTGAATTGGTACCCTCCTGGGCTCTGCTGTGCTGTGGCCGGAATGCCCTGGAAGCCAGATCACTGGTGGGAAGGTGTAAAGTCTAAGAAGGTAGACTCGGGGCCTGTAGTCAGACTGATTGTGGTGAAGGCTCAGACTCATGGTGGTTGCTTGTAGAACCATATCACCTCTCTTCATGGTTGGTGCTGCCAGATTAGAACCCTTTGGCTAGAAATACTGGGTGTTTGTACTCGTTAGGTGCTCATTTGTTGAGCCAATGCACTGCTTCTAACCACGTATGGTGTAAAAAGTCCATCACTCAAAGTTGTGGAAACTGCCCAGCCAGTCCTGCAGAAATCCTGTCCTCTTGCTGTGTCATCAGTATTGCAATGCTGAGGCTGGATCGGCCCAGAGTGTATGAACATGCCAGTTGCCACAACTGCCATGACAGTGTTTTGGCTCCCGCCAGCTTAGAAGGCATTTTGTACCTACTGAGGCAGAGCTACTATTTTCATAGTAGTGCCCCAAAAATAGTGGCTGCTCTACATACCTCCCTTCTTCAGTATACCGGGTCTCTGCCTCTGGTTGATCTGCAAAGACTCAATGTACATGAAAAACAGTGTACAATATATTCATTTGCTCCTTATGTGCTCGTCAGCTTGAACCGCAGTGTTCAGCAGCTCTCAACTCAATCTACAATTCTAGCTAACTGGTTTTCAGTTTACGTGTATCTAGTAACGTAGTAACGTGCCTGAAATCTCCACTACAACTGACAGGATAGTGTGCTCAAATGCCCACTCTTGCTTACAGTTACTTGACAGTAAATTCATCTCATGGACTCCTTGTAAAATTGCACAACAGAATTCAACTGTTAGCATTGTTGGCACTTATGCAAAATGTCGTTTGCCATAAAAAAAGAAATAAAAGCCACTTAAGTGTACCATGCTGTTAGGTGCATCAGCATTCTGTCACATAAGTAAAAAATCTGCCGACCATTTTAAATGCTAGGAAACAGATTCCATAGCTTTTGTACATTAAATGCTCACATATAACAGCAATTTTTAACCCTTAATTTCCCACTTTTTTGTGGATTATACATGATTGATAATCCAGTCTGCTGGTAGCTGGTGTAGTGGGGGTTCACATGGATGGGCAGCCCTCCATTTAAGGCAGATGAAGGCTGCACAGAACAGAGTCAGAAGTGTTGTGGTGCTGGGTACTGTGAGACTAATGATCATAATGGTCATAACTGTAAGACACTTTTTCCTGCTACTGCTGCACATGCTGAAGGATTTATTCCACAGATATATACTCCGTCCTGGGTTGCTACGAGTTGGTTCAGGCAGAGGATGAGGTCAGATTCTAATGTACCATTGAGTTAGGTCAGATTTAATGCCGGGAGCACCACTAGTGGTTTGTCCGGCTAGTACAACTGTGTTTATGTTATGTTCATACTGGTGGTCCCCATAACAGTAGCTGTAAGGTGAAATGTAGGCCCCGTTATTTTGTAAATTGTCTCGCTAATTAGCAATCCACAGCCATGTAATCCCAGTCACATTGTTCCTGGGTCATTCCATGTCAGACTGCCAAATTTCAGAATGTTTTCCTGCTCGGGCATCACCTTATGTAAACATTTGTTCATTTCCCTGATGAACACTGGTTAAGTTTAACGTTCCTCGAAGCAATACTGGCTGGGATATAGTCGGAGTGAGTGTGAATTTCTGGCAACTTTGAGCTGTTATATCTTGGACAGCATTTTGTTGGAAGAAATGAAATGTGGCCATATGAAAAGAATTTTAAGAGCCATATTCAGCCAGAAAATTTTAGGCAAATTCGCTCAGAAAGGTCAGCCCCCCCCTAAAATCGCTGGGACCACAATTAATGCTGACAGGTACTGTGAGACTGAAAAAACTCAAACAAGCAATTCAGAACCAGAGAAGAGGAATGTTGAGCAAGGGCGTACACATTCTCCGTGACAATGCTCGCCCACACATCGCTCGGCAAACCGTTGCCCTCCTGCAACAGTTTCAGTGGAACACAATCGCCCACCCACCCTGTAGCCCTGACTTGGCACCCAGTGCCTGTTCCCTGGGTTGAAAGGACATTTGGCTGGAAAGCGATTCAGCTCCAACAATGTGGTGAAAGAAGAGGTTCACAACTTTCTGAACAGCATGGCGGCGAGCTGGTATGACATGGGCATACTAAAACTGCCACAGTGTCTACAAAAATGCATCGACAGAATTGGTGATTATGTCGAAAAATAGCTAAATGTTCAAGCTGTAAACTGATGTAAACTATTGTAGAAATAAACAGGTCTATGTACTTATAAAAAAAATAGGAGACCTTACTTTTGGGATTACCCTCGTACAATATCCCATGTTAGTCGTATTTGGTATGGGTCACAGACATATGAGTGGTATTCTAGAATAGGTTGTAATAGTGATTTGTAAGCAATCTCCTTCATAAACTGGTTGCATTTCTCCAGTATTCTACCAATAAACCAAAGTCTACCACCTGCTTTACCTGTGACTGAGACTATGTGATCATACCAGTTCATAACCATACAAAGTGTTAAAACTCGGCTTTTTGTATTAGTTGGCCAATTCCATCTGTGACTTGTTGATATACCAGTCATAGGATAACGCCCTTTTTTATCATTTTGTGAAGTACACAATTTTACATTTGTGAACATTTAAATCAAGTTGCCAATCTTTGCATCACATTGAAATCTTACCGAGATCTGACTGAATATTTATACAGCTTCTTTCAGACAGTACTTCATTGTAGGTAACTGAATCATCTGCAAAAAGTCTGAGGTTACTATTAATACTGTCTTCAAGGTCATTAATATAAAACATGAATAGCAAGGACCCCAACACACTTTCCTGGGGCACACCTGAAGTTGCATGTACTACATCTGATGGTGATCTCCATCCATGATAACATGCTGTGTCCTCCCTACCAAAAAATCTTCAATTCAGTCACAAATTTCACTTGACACCCCATATGAACATACATTTGACAATATTCATAGATGTGGTTGTGAGTTGGATGCCTTTCAGAATTCAAGAAATACTGCATCTACCTGACTGCCCTGATCCATAGCTTTCAGTAAGTCACGTGAGAGAAGTGTGAGTTAGGTTTCATATGTTCGAAGTTTTCATTCTGTTTGTAATACCACATTATGTTTGAGCTCAGAACATGTTCTAAGATTCTACAAGAAATGAATCTCAAGGATAATGGACGGTAGTTTTGTGGATCATTTCTACTATCCTCATTGTAAACATATGTGATATGTACTTTCTTCCAACTACTGGACACAGTTTTTTCTTTGTGATATTAGATAGGTTATAGTTAGAAGGGAGGGTAACTCGGCCCCAAATTTGGGATGGACTCTGATAGGGATTCCATCAGGCCATCAGCTTTGTTCAGTTTTCATGCTTTCAGCTGTTTCTCAGCTCCACTAACACTTACTGCGCTCATCTTTTCAGTGGTAGAAAGATTAAACTGGGGCAATTCTCCAGGGTTTTCCTGTGAAAAGGAACATTTGAAAAACAGTTAATCGTTTGTGCTTTTCCTTTGCTACCCTTAATTTCAGTTTGTATCTCATATGCAAGTGACTATACATTAACTTTGGTGCCACTAACAACCTTTACATACAACCAGAATTTCTTTGAGCTTTATGTAAGATCATTTGACAGTAATCTGCTGCAGTAGTCATTGAAGGCTTCATGCATTCCTTTCTTGACAGCCAAGTATGTTTCACTCGGCATCTCCTATCCATAGCCCTATGCTTTCTTTTACACCTGTTATGTAGTAGTCTCAGTTTCTTTAGAAGTTTCTTTACAGTGACTGTAAATCGTGGAGGTTTCCTCCCATTATGAACTGTTCTACTGGGTACATATCTTTCCAGTGCCTGGCCAACTATTCTTTTAAACTTGAGCCAGAGTTTCTCAACATGCTCCTGCCGTGTGCTGATAGTTTAAAGTTCATCATTGAGATATGGCACTACTGATTTTTTGCCTAGTTTACTGAACATATATACCTTTGTGTTAGTTTACCTTTGTACTTTGGTAATCATTGTTGCAACATTCGTGTCATGATCACTAATACCAGTTTTGATGTAGACATTCTCAAAGAGATCAAGTCCCTTAGTTGCTTTATTGATCCAATATATTTCCATCATGAGTGGGGTTCTGAACTATTTGTTCTAGGTAATTGTCAGCAAAGGTATTTAGTACATGATGTCTGGTCATGTTCACTACTAAGAAAACTGCAAGTCTCCCAATTTATTGTTGGATGATTACTGTGTGATTGGGGAACTTAAGCATAAGTTAACTGAGGTTTGGTTTAAAATTTTCAGTTAAATCAGGAGGGGAATGTGGCAATCGATAGAAGGATCCAATCACCACTTTATGCCCACTCCTGATACTGAGTCTCGCCAAGTCAGCTCTTGGATATGCCCATCATCTACAGCCCCATCACTCTTTTTTTAAAATCCCCATCCCCCAGCATCCAACCAACCACATTTGTGCTGTTGCAAGGTATTTAGTACTACGAGGACATGCCAAAAAGTAATGGCCCCCGAATTTTTTATGTGAAAACTCTTAAAGCTTGCTATATAAAACAGATGTTATTACCATGTCTTCATGTCTAAATATTTGTTTCTCACCATACACACAGGTGATGGACACATTTCCACAAATGAGACAAGTTTGTAATTTAAAAAAAATTTTTTTTTTTATTTATAGACACAATCACATGTTTATGACACAGTCATAACCGGTTTCAGCCATGCAATGACCATCTTTAGATTCTAAAGGCGGCATACACTGAACACAGGTTCATGGGTTCGACAACGCATGAACCTGTGTTCAGTGTATGCCGCCTTTAGAATCTGAAAATTGTTATTGTATGGATGAAACTGGTAATGACTGTGTCATAAATATGTGATTGCGTCTACAAATAAACAAAAAAAATTTTACAAAATAATCAGTCACGCATTCCATAGACAAAATGTCCTTTTTTCCAGAGACAAGTTTGTTGATACCGCCACTGTAGAATGTTTGACTTTGTTGATGGAGCTACAACCTCACCTCTGCTTGCAACACTTCATCACTATCAAAGTGAAGGCCTCGAATATGTTCTGTAAGTTATGGAAACAGATGAAAATTGGATGGGACCAAGTTGGACTGTGTGGAGGATGATCAATAACAATGAACTCAAGGCATTAAATTGTTGCAGATGTCGCAGTGCCCATGTGGGGTTTGGCATTGTCATGCTGAAGGAGTGGGTGATTCATGTGTGGACAGGCTCTTCAATTTCAGAACCCGATTACAGCACGCTGTTTCTCGTGCACAGACTTGTTTTATGCTCAACTCGGAGACCTCTAGTGGCAGATGGCTGCAAACATGTAGACATGAATTATAAAGATGTAGAATATTCATAATTTTCGTTTTATTTAAAAAGTGTTAAGAGTTTTTACATAAAAAAATTCAGAGGCATTATTTTTCAGCACACTCTGGTTCCCTTGCTGTGTTTGCCCCTTAATCATTTGTAGAACGTATGCAATGTGCTGTATTCCCCTATACTTCTCCAAACACATCTTTTTCTTTGCTTTTTGATGTAACATTGATAACATATCCTCCAACCTCCTCACCTTATTCATCATCTCCCATGCATTAAATGACAGTGTCACCATCAGTCAGTGACTGATGATAACATCCTCTTGGCTGGTAAATATAACTTAACTTTCCAACTGATGATCCTCTGGCACCGCCGTTCCACTCTTGCTGAAGAGATACAGCACTGCCACGATAGGATTCCCCTGATCCCCATCTCTGGTGCCCAGCAATCTGGGAAAAGGAAACTAATTACTCTCCCTCTCTCCCCTTTGAAAGATCTGATGTCTCCTGACACAATTTGTTGAATTTATAAATAATACATCCTTGACACGTTTAACACTTGTGTATTTTCCCCTTTGTTACTATGTGCATTGCTTCTACAATCTTGTAACTGGTGTCCAACCCCAATGCGCTTTTCATACTGAGGCTGATGACATTGACTCTGGACATGCCCTGATCTTCCACACCTGTGACACCTTATGTCAGCAGAAAACGCACTTTGTTTGTTGCACGCCCCTATTGCTATATCAATCTCCTCTAACTGCGTACCAACCTAATGGCAGCTTCCAGGTCTGTCAGACTATCTGTCTGAACCCTCGTAGATATGTTGGGTGGCATGCTCCTGTGGAAGGCATCTAGTGCCCTATTATGTCCAGCTTCTTGGAGTATAATCCTGTGTGTCTCCTCACCCCCCCCCCCCCCCCCCCGCCCTCACCCCACTCCCTCGACCCTCCCCCCTCGCCAGCTCATCTGTGTGTTCACTAACTTTCCAGATTCTCTCAGCATAACTTCCCACTGTCTCATTGTATTCCTTCGCTATCCCACTTCACTGCTCATGTTAAAATCTAACACCATTGTAATTTTTTATAGCATTATTGGAAGCCCTGCCTCCACTCCTCAAATATCGGTGCAATTTTTAAGCGTTTCATACATGTCACACTAGTTCTTGCTTGTATCAACATCCTGCATGCCATTTGCAATAGGTGACTATCCACCCTACCCCAGACCTTTGCTGTGGCTCCCAGGTCATCTAAGAAAGACATCACATCCTCAGCTGAGAAGGGAGTAATCAAATTAATGGCAGCTGAATCTGTTGGAGAACTAGCTGGCTTGGACAGTACCTCCTTTTCCTTCCTAGTGACAAGTTGCCTAGGCAACTCTTCATTATCTGTCGTCATTGCACTACTTGATTAACCAACAACTGAATCGCCTCCTGCTCTGGAACACCTATGTTCCAAATTTGACCATTGCGGAAACCTTACCTGCAGTACATAACCAATTATACAAAACAACATCACTGTAAAACAATGTTTTTCACATTCGTAACCATACTGTATTATTCACACTTTGATGCCTACTCATTAACTTCTATGACTTGGCACACTGGCTAGCAGATGACCATACATTGCCATTGCCACAAAAGTCTGATGAATCAGCTGGTTCTAACAGCTTCACAAGTGCTACCCATAAAACCAGCTGACGTCCTTCCTTGAACCCACCTCCCGTGCACGCGAAAGTAGGGAAAACAAAAATTCTTCACTCACTCCACTGTATGTTGATACTGAGAGTTGCGGCTGTGATGTGATGATGCATGAAGCTGCAAACATCAGCGGTGGTCAACTTTTCCAACACTACGTGGATGGCTTCTATGGTGGTAGGGTTGGATGATAACAGCGGTGGGTGGTTGTCGAGATGTTGGCCATCATTAACATGTGAAAAAAGCATCTCATTAGTCAAATATTTTATTCAGGCTCGAGCTACAACACTCGTAGTGCTGCATCGTACCGACTACGCCCCCTTGTGGCATGTGGTGAGGACAGTGTGTATAGGAGAGCTGAGGCCAGCTGTGATGCAAGTGACCAGAGGAATGCTGACGCCCTGATCTGTGCAGTGGCATATGCATCAACTATGCACGGCGAGGCTGCTTGTGCCAAGGTCTGCTGTGGCATAGGGAACTCGGTAATTAAAGCAGGGGATATCAGCCCTCAAAAGTGGAACTTGCCCTAGTGGACGAAGGTGCTCAGCACCAGGATACCTGCAGCAGCGTAGGACCCCCCTGTGGTTCCAGGGGTTAGAATAGGCCCAAGGTATTCCTGCCTGTCATAACAGGCAACTAAAAGGAGTCTCAAATGTTTTGGCCTTCAGTGAAGGCCCCCGTAGGGTTTGATCTCCATTCTCCAAAATTCTTGTGAAAAGCGAGCTAATTGGGGAAGGGGGCCTTACATGGTGCATCGTGTCCCTAGTGCACTGAAACCTTCAGCGTTCTTTATCACCGTGACTTTGCAGTTCCACTCATTCTCCATATGTTTCGTGAGGGTATCTTCCCGCGTGCCTTTTCCTCCATCCACTGTGCGGTGTCTCTTTCTGTGCTGACAATGATCATGGACTTCTTTGCACCTCATATCCAACATGGTAGTCAGTCTGTTGCGGTGGGGCTGCAGTGTACCCTATTTGTTGTAGCCCCCTGACAACACAGGGATCACTGTGCTGATGCCTGCGCCGTTAACTCCTCACATATGCCAAGGAGTAGATATCCATCTCCCTGGTGCCTTTGCTGAAGCTGGGTGGTGCCCGTGGTGAGGGCCCCTGGTCGGAGTGGGTGGCATGAGGGTGAATGACATGCCATGACGTGTACTACATCATCTCTTGCTGTGGCTGGATGGCACCCGTGGGGAGCCCCCCTGGTCGGAGTGGGTGGCATCAGGGCAGATGACACCCGATCAAGCGTAGTACATCATCTCTTACTGGTGGTCAAACACCAGTAGTCTTTCAGCGTTCACAGGCTCAATTCAACACACAGAATTAAGACCCCAAATTGTTCCCCTCCCTGGTCACACCATGGGAGGAACATCAGGTCAAGGATGGCAGCAGCTCTTATTCGCCCCGCTACTTCATATGCTTGAGAGCTGATCGGGAATCTTTCATGATAATGAAGCCTCAGTTTTCTGTTGAGCGTTTAGAGGAGAAGTTTGTGGGGGGGGGGGGTGTTTCAGGGATTGTCCAAGATGAGATCTGGGTCAGTCTTGACCAAAACAGCATCCTCTGCCCAGTCACGGGTGTTACTCACTTGTGACAAGCTGGGGGATGTTTCTGTAATCATCGTGCCCCATAAGCACTTAAATATGGTCCAGGGTATCATAATTCACAGGGACCTTCTTTTGCAGTCCGACGATGAGCTGTGCACCAGTTTAGAACGGCGAAGTGTACATTTCGTTCGACGTGTCCATCAGGGTCCGAGGGATAAGCAGGTTGCCACCGGTGCCTTCATCTTGGCCTTCGAGGGAGATACATTACCTGAGAAGATCAAGGTGATGGTCTACTGCTGTGATGTGAAGCCCTATATCCCTCCCCCAATGTGGTGCTTTCAATGTTGGAAGTTCCGTCGTATGTCCATCCAGGGGGCCGACAGTCCCTTCGTGGGTACGTGTGTGGCGTGCACGGGGCTCCGAGCTATTTGCAGTCTCCTTCCTTTTCCCAGACCTGCATTACCGTCCCTGTTCCTCTCCTTTCCTTTCCTGTCCTTGCTCCTTTCCCCCTGCCCCCTCCTTTCCCTCTTGGTGGAATTCATGTCGACTTGGCTTTCCTCCCGGCTTTGTTTTGGTATGTGCTATTGTTTAGTTTGCTGTATCCATCTCCTTTTCAGCGTTTTGGTCCCCTTGGAGTTTGACCATTTCCAACATTTTCCGTCAGTGTGAGCCATTTGGGGATGAACTCCCTGCCTATTTTCCATGTTGGAGGCTCATCTCACCCTCCCCTCCCCACCCCTCCATTTTCCCCTTGCACCCTGGCCCCCCTTCATGCTAGGTCACCAGCATGGTAGCAAGTCTGTGTGGTGGGGCTGTTAAGTACCCAACTGGCTGAGCCCCCTGACAACACAGGGATCACACTGCTAGTACCTGAGCTGTTAACGGCTCGTGTATGCCAAGGAGTTGATGCTCATCACTTTGGGGCATCAGAACTCCCAGCAATGGCTGCCGTGCCAGATGGCCCTCGCTATGGCGGGGTGGTGCCCACTGGGCGAGCCCCTGGTCAGGGTGGGTGGTACTAGGGCAGACGCCTTGCATATGAAGCGGGAAAGGCTTCAATATCCTGGCCATTCTTTGGCCATTTCTAAGAGTGATAGTAGACATGATAGTCCTTCTGATCCTTTGGCCTTCCCCTCCCTCGCCACCCCATGGGAAGGAGGTCAAGCTTGCCGACTTGGGTTGAAACCTTTCCCTCGGTACCTGGTTTGTATCAGGACAGGTGGTGAGAGTTTTGCCACGACCAAGCCTTTGTTTTTTTTGTTGAGGCGATTGAAGATAAGTATCATGGAGTGGAATCCACGAGTAAAATGCAGTCCGGTTCTTTGCTCATAAAGACATATTCTCCTGCCCAGTCTGCAGAGGCTGGCTGGAGTGGCCGAGCGGTTAAAGGCGCTACAGTCTGGAACCGCACAACCGCTACGGTCGCAGGTTCGAATCCTGCCTCGGGCATGGATGTGTGTGATGTCCTTAGGTTAGTTAGGTTTAAGTAGTTCTAAGTTCTAGGGGACTTATGACCACAGCACAGTCTGCGTCGCACCCCACTAATCTTTGAACTCGGTACAGGGTATCATTTTCTACTGGGATCTTCTTCTCCAAACTGACAAGGAGCTCCATGCAAACCTCGAGCGGCAAGGAGTCCGATTTATCCACATTGTTCAGCGAGGCCTTAAAAACAATCACACTGATAGACTCCTTTTTTCTGGCCTTCGAGGGGGATATCCTCCCAGAGAAGGTAAAGGTGGTGGTGTATCGGTATGATGTAAAACCTTACATTCCACCACCGATGAGATGCTTTAAATGCTTACGGTTTGGACACAGGTCTTCCCGCTCCACCAGTTATCACCTCTGTGGTGACTGTGGGGGGCCCCCTCCATGAGGGGAGTGCCTGTGGTCCCCCGCCTGTGTGCATCAGTTGTGATGCGCAGCATCCTCCGCACTCGCCAGCATGCCTGGTGTATGTGAAAGGAGGACGGATTCAAGAGTACAAGACTTTAGATCGACTTACCTACACCGAGGCTTGTCGAAAGTATGACCGGCTCCATCCTGTGCCTCTAACTTCTGCTTTTGCTTCAGTTACGTCCACTCCCCTTCGTACCCCCTCCTCTTCCAAGCCACGCCCAAATTCACCCTCACCCTCACCCCTTTGGGTGCTAATCCCCCTCCCCCTCCCCCGCCAGAGAAGCGCTCCCCTTCTTCAGCAGCCGATGGTACTGGAGCTCCCTCCCGGGACTCCTCTTCCCGGCACCCCCTGAAAGGCGATCTGCAGCTCCACATAGGCCGCACGATCTGCGGCCGGTGGGGGCCGCTATTGCCAGGTGTAATACTGTGTCGTACCACACTGCAGTCTGCCCTTCTGTTCCATCACAAGAGAAGCAGCAGAAACACAAGAACAAGGGAACAAGCGCAAGGCCCCTCAGGTACCCCCCTGATGTGCCACCTTCCCCTCCTCCAGCCAATGAACCAACAGTCTGACCCCACCTATATGGACATTACTCCATCCTTATCGGTGACGGATGGCGACTCGGTGGCGTGACCGGCTCCGGTCCGTTCGCTTGCCATTTGGACTCCAGCTTGAGAATCCTCCAGTGGAATTGTAATGGCTATTTGCGTCACCTCCCGGAGTTGCAGCCCCTTCTTTCCTCCTACTCTGCTGCTTGTATTGTTCTCCAAGAGACCCATTTTGTCAATTCTTACTCACCCACCCTTCATGGGTTCCATGCTTTCTGTTGAAACCAGATTGGCCCTGTGCAGGCTTCTGGTGGTGTTTGCACCTTGGTGCGCAAAGACATTTTTAGTAAATGGGTTCCCCTCCATACCACTCGGGAAGCAATTGCTGTCAGGGTCAACCTGACCACTACAATCACAATCTGTAATCTCTACCTCCTGCCTGACAGGCTACCTCCTGCCTGACAGGCCACCCACATCCCTTGCCCTAACCACCCTTCTTGAACAACTCCCTTCTCCCTCCCTGCTTGTAGGGGACTTCAGTGCCCACAACCCTCTTTGGGGTAGTCACCCGACTATTGCCCTGGGCAGGACAGTTGAATCTGTTGTGGCAGCGCTTGACCTCTGTAACACCGGTACTCCCACAGACTTTAGTGTGGCACACTGCACTTTCTCTTCCATTGGCCTCATCATCTGCAGTCACAGCCTTCTTCCCTCCATTCAGTGGGGTGTCCACGATGACTTATGTGACAGCGATCATTACCCGATTGTTTTGACCTTCCTTCAGTATGTCTTGCTCCGTCACCCTCCCAGGTGGGCCTTCTCTAAAGCTGATTGGGGTGCCTTCTCCTCTGCTACCATCCCCCCCATACTACCACACCGTAGTATTGATGAGTCTATACAGACTTTAACTGCCACCATTCTTGCCACAGCTGTTTCAGCCATCCCTTCTTCCTCGGGGTTACCCCCTCCCCTGTCAAATGATAGTATGATGGTCCCATAGTGGACTCTGGAAATTGCTGCAATCAAATTTCAGAAACGGATTTGCTGGTAATGGTATGTATCTGCCATAGGACCGCACACCTGCTCTTCACAAGACTGGGCAAGACTCGGGCGAATTTTTGGCTATTGTCCCGTTGCAGGAATTTCTGTGCATGGTGTTGTCCTTCCCATCTGTACTTTGTCGCAGAGTGTTTCGCTCAACACTTTGCCCAAGCCTCTGCGTCGACTCAATATCCGCCCTTGTTCCTCCTCCTCCTCCTCAAACAGCGCTCGTAACGACTGCCTTTGTCTCTCATTTCTCTCTACTTGGAGCCTTATAATGCCCCATTTAGCGAGCGGGAATTCGCCAGAACCCTCACCCTTCGTCCTGACACGTCTCCTGGACCGGATTGGATACGTAACCAAATGCTCCATCACTTACCGGTGGCTGGCCACCGTCGTGTACAGACCCTTTTCAATCATCTGTGGAGTGAGGGGGTATTTCCTACCCAGTGGCAGGAAAGCATTGTTATTCCGGTGTTGAAGCCTGGGCAGCCACCTCTTCAGTTGGATAGCTACTGTCCAATTAGCCTTACCAACACCCTCTGCAAGCTCGTTGAATGCCTGGTGAGTTGGCGGCTGTTTTGGATCCTCGAATTCTGTGACCTTTTGTCAGCGACTCAAGGTGGTTTCTGCCGTGGCCGCTCTACATTGGATAACTTAGTCCACCTGGAGTCTGCTGTCCGGTCGGCTTTTGCCCATTGGCAACACCTCATTGCAGTCTTCTTTGACCTGCATAAAGCCTACGACACCAGCTGGTGCCACCACATCCTCACCACCCTTCACGACTGGGGCCTTTGTGGTGCTCTGCCCATTTTTATCCATAACTTTCTTTCATGTCGCTCTTTCCGGGTCCAAGTTGGTTCCTCCTACAGCACTTCCCGTCGGTAAGAAAATGGGGTTCCACAGAGTTCTGTATTGAGCGTCCCTCTTTTTTTCATCGCCATTAATGGACTGGTAGTGGCTGCTGGGCCGACAGTGTTCGCGTCTTTGTATGTTGACGATTTTTGTACGTATGTCGCTTCCTCTGTCGTGGGCGCTGCAGAAAGCCGTCTACAGGGGGGCAATCTACCAGGTGCAATTTTGGGCTCTCTCCCGTGGCTTTCAGTTTTTGGTGACCATATTGTATGTCACGTATTTCTGCCGTCGCCATATAGTCCATCCACATCCGGACCTGTTCCTCAATGGCCAATCCCTCGAGGTGGTGGACACCCATCTCTTCTTGGGTCTGGTCTTCGATGTCCGGTTGACAGGGCTTCCTCGTCTTCGCCAGCTGAAGATGATGTGCTGGTTACGTCTCAATGTTCTCAGATGTCTGTGCGATACCACCTGAGGTGCAGACCACTCTATTCTCCTGCGATTGTACAAAGCACTGGCCCAGTCTCGTTTAGACTACGGGAGTCTTGTCTATGGTTTTGTGTCACCTTCGACATTGCAGATACTAGATCCCATCCACCATTGTGGGGTCCGACTTGCGACTGGTGCCTTCCGGACTAGCCCCGTGATTAGTCTTCTCACAGAGGCAGGGGATTCCATTTCTGCAAGTTTTGCACCAACAACGGCTGATATCTTATGCGCTCTGCATTTGCTGCACCCCAAAACACCCTAATTATGGTCTCCTTTATCCAGACACTCCAGTGCTGTAATTCAAGAAAAATAAAATACACTATACCTGCCCATCCGTGGCCAGCACCACTGCTTCCACAACCCACCACTTCACAGCCTCTGTACCTTAGAGGCCCCAGTGACCCCAGGTCGCTATAGTATCGTGCACACGTGTGACCACATTCACGTAATCACTAATATGTTGGCCACTACTGACCTTAAGCAGCTAGTTGTTTCTGGGTAGAATCATGTTCTGTGCCAAGTTTATTCCCTAGGTGGCACAAATCACAGATCCCCTAGATCGACTATGCAAGAAGGGTGTCAAATTTGTGTGGTTGACCACCTGCCAATTGACATATCAGAACATTAAGTACAGTTTCAAGGTGGTATTGTGACTGACACTATATGCATTGGACCTGCCCTTGACACTCGAGACAGACACTTCCCGATATGGTATAGCGGTTGTTTTGTCTCATAAGGTGTCGGGTAGTAGTGAATGGCCAGTTGCTTTCACCTCTGGAATGTAGACTGTATGGCAGCAAATTACACCTGTTGAGCGACTGCAAAGCTCAAAGCCTTGATTTTGTTGTTTGTGCATTGTTCTAAACTCCTGGAAAATATGATGCATTGTCTGCAGAATTGGGCATTGTTTTTGATTGGGTATCAATTGAAATCCACTTTCACCCAACTCACCAACGTGAACACCCTACCCCCACTTCCTCTTGGTGCCAATGTGCAGTTCAACCACAAGGAAACAGTTTGTTTCCCCTGGACCAACATCCACAATAAATCCTGGTTCAATTCCTTCTGACTGCACGTGAGGTATCCACTGTGTTGTTTCACGATCCTGTCCTGTTGAAAGTTTTGTCTGAGGTACTGGAGAGGTGTCCAGAGAATGTTTTGAGCCTTACTGATCTAGCCTTTCACAATTATTTCATGTTATGCTACTGATTCAATGCTACAAATGATGTTTTAATGATGGCTGCAGAGGACTCTCGAAAACCTGACCATCATTCTATCCTCGCTCTGTCCCCGCATCCTCCAGCTCCTTTGTGCTTGTCATTGGTGGAGGACATGTATGGAGGCACTAGCCCCACAGCACGTGTACTGGCCCAACATCAATGCAGACATTGAATGCGCATACGGCTCGTGTCATGCCTGATCTCTCAATCACTTGTCCCACGGTCAAGGTTCCTCGTCGTGGCCCCATCCTGATAACTTGTCGGAGAAGGTCCTCGTTGATTTTACCATGACATTTCAGGTTGTTATGTGGCTTTTGGTGGTGGCCACCCTCTCAAAACTTCCCTTACGTGGCGTGGATGCTGTTCATTACCACCATTTCTACCACTTGTGACCTCATGATGGTATTCTACCTTGAGGGAGTGCCACTTATTCCCTGGTGTTGGATAATTAGCCCCCATTTACGTAGATGCAGCTTTAGGCTTTCTGTGGCTGTAATGCGATCACCACCCTGTTTCACCTTGCTCCTAATGGGAAGATTGAGCAGATGGTCCATACATTTAAAACACAGCTGCTGAAGACCTTGCAGACATCATCTGGCTGAAATACTGCATTTGAGTTGGTATTGTACACCATTAGACCTCCTGCATCCTGTGCTGTGTGCCAAACCTGCATATAGGCCTGCCTGTGGGTGGAATGTCTGTCTGGGCATGCATATGCAGTTGGTGTCTGGGATGGACCCAAGGGGTCATCATTGGTGACAGAGAGCATCAGTGGCTTGATGTTAAGGCCAGACATGACTGTCTGACCCACCAACACGAAACAGCTCTGGCTGTGACCACAATCGCATTTGGCACCCTGTCTTCACTTCCGATGCTCAGGCTGGAACTAAGATGACCGCCACCTGTGCCTCGTGTCCCTTATCACTGGAGGATGGTTGAGAGGATAACAGTGTGTGTGCCTGTGGAGGTGGGGGACCAGTCCCTCTGTCCTGACCTTCCATCACTCTTGTTGTAACTGTGCAGTCTGCTGGCCTCTGCTACCCATGCAGTCCTCGGGCCTGGGTTTGTGTCGTAAGAATGAACAAGAAGTAATAATTGCCTTTTGCTACTTTTTTTTCCATTTGAAATGGCTGATATGATTACATGTGTTTAATAAAAATGAATCTTTCACTTTACATTGGAGTGTACATGTAATGAAATTTTCCTTCAGAATAAAACTTTTCACTTGACTGAATCTGAGACTTGAACCTATGCCTTTCGTAGTCAATACTTCTACTCCCTGAGCTGTATGACCACAGGTGCAGTGTGTCTCTCACAGTTTGTCTGCAAATACCTATCTGCTCATTCACATGCTGTAATAGTTTAATTTCTGTACCTCGTGCTGTTTCTGTTGAATTTATTTAAATTTACGTAATACACATTTATGGGAAGAAATGTGGAGAACTGCGGGATGAACCACTTAAAGTTTCCAATATTCATTTTCATCAGTTTGTTGACATATTTCTCACAATGTCTTCCAGATCACATGTGTAGCCTCTGACTTTATCAGAGCTTCAGTCACTCACCCCAGATGGTTGAGGAATATTCCATAGTAAATTTGTAAGGATACCACAGTTTTCCAATATTTTACTAATAAACTGAAGCCCACCATGGACTGTGATCATGATGGGACCTTCAGATTATTGCTTTGCTTTGCAGTTGTTATCCCCCATGTGACTTGCCGTGAAATGCTTGTTACTGACATAACTCTGGTTAAATATCTGAGATGAATCTGTCTTTTTAAGTATGAGTACAGTAATGAATCAAATAATTACCTTGGGAACTTACTGAATTCAAGCATAATTTATCTGTTCAACAAACAGTTATGATCAGGAGTGGTTTTAGATTTGTACATCAAAAACTGTATAGGGAGTGTAAAGAATAAGATGGAGTTTTACCAAAAGTGTGTGTAGACTTCTTTAGGCTTCACTGATGGAATGTGGTGGTTAGTGATAAAGAATGCTGTTCTTGTATTTTGGAGGAAAGTTGTTTGGATCCCAGTCCAGCCAGCCTGATTTAGGTTTCCTGTGGTCCCCCAAATTCATTTTAGTTGTATACATCCAAGTGTACCATGGAATGGTTGTTGACAGCATCTTTGGCCAAATAAACTAATACTTCAACTTTTATGACACAGAGGGGTGATGACTTTTTAAACTTTCCATTCTTTACAGTAGAGCTCACCAATGCCGTTACTAAACTAAATTCACAGAGATTGTTCTTTTGTTAGAAAGTAGTGCAAACTTGGTTTTCAGTTAGCAAATTTGTTTCTTGATTAAATGTATTAAGCTACTCTAAGAAATGTATCAAACTGCTTTGCTCCAAAGTAGAAAAATTATAATTACAATTTATACTGTCTAATGTTGTAAGAGATGTAACTTGTGTGTGTGTGTGTGTGTGTGTGTGTGTGTGTGTGTGTGTGTGTACACAACTTGAGTAGGCAATACAGCTTACTCAGACATCACTGATCACTGTCCACCCTACCTTAGACATTATTTTTCCTACTTTTCTTTATCTTTGTCTTAAAACATGGTTGACTGGATTTCCATTATTCACTAATTGCTAGTATAAGCATAAAAACTACAGACAGAAGCTACAGACATTATTAAGAAAAGATACTAAGAGCACTGACCTTCAGGCACTTATATATGTTGTCTGATAGTTGTTTTCAGAAATCTGTAGCAGTATATTTACTCATATTATTATGATTCTTTGTTGGACAGCTGGCCATTGGTGTGCACGGTGTGAATCATCTGAAAGCACAGGGGTCCAGGCTGGAGGAGGGAGCTTTATGGTCTGGGGAATATATTCAAGGCATTACCCGAGTTATTTTGTCATTCTGAAAGGCACAGATGATTGATATAAGTATGCATCTAGCCTTGGTTACCATGTTCACTCATACATGCAGTTCGTGTTTTCCTTCACACAGTGGCATTTACCAGCAGGACAATGTAATGTGTCACAGAGCTCACAGTGTATGTGTGTGGTATGAAGAGCACCAGGATGAATTTACTGTACCCCCCTGGCCACCAGACCCTCTGGATTTAAACCCGGTTGATAATCTGTGGGACCACCTCGATTGAGCTGTTCTCGCGGTGGATTCTCAAGAGAAACCTGTCACTTTCTGGCCATGGCACTGGAGTCTGCATGGCTCCATATCCGTGTCGTTACCCTCCAGAACTTCACTATCACTATTCCTGCATGTCTCGCAGTGGTCTATGCAGCAAAAGGTGGTTATTCAGGCTTTCGACTGATGGTCACATTAATGTGACTGGACAGTGTATATGTAACATGTCAAAATTACAATCTTACTTTGGCTGCTATCTTTGCGAGCAATCTGTACAGAATTGGATCCTGACAAGGCAGCCAATTTGAAGAAGTTTTGGGGTTTAAAATTTTATACACATTTTTTGTGCAGGATAAAAAGACATAGCCACCAAAGAGTGGCTACAGATTTTATCAGGTAGTGCTATGGTTAAATACATCCATCCTGTATTATCACAGATATACTTCTATCTTCTAAATGCTGACTTCCTTTGGTGTAGTGCTTTGACATGTTTTGCTTGTAGAAGCTGTCAAGTGGGAATATGATTGCTGAAGTAGAGAGAATGATTTGGTCTCAGTGACTTTTCACTCATTATTTCACACTGTCCTATTACACAAAATGATTAAACTATTAGAGTTTTCCTTTTGAACGTGTAACTAATAAGTACTCTCACAGTGGAATCAATACTTTGCAGTAACAAAACTCTTTGGCCCATTCACTGTGAGTTTTTTAAGTGTTTCAAATTATTTGATGGAAAAGAATAAGCTGTAGGCATTGACTCTACTGACGACCAGCCAGCTAGCTGTCAATCAACAATAAATATAGTGTTTGTAAACAAATATGAAGCTTGTGGTTTGGTAGTAATGTAAAGCATTTCTTTATTTTTTGTTATTTGTTTCAGGCTTTGCTTCCACATGTGTACCTCCAGATACAGATCTGCGCACAGTCCTGTGTGTCCCCTTAAATTTTTCGAAGTGTAGTCGTCAGGCACTGGCACGTGCAGCAGAAGATGCAGGATTCGATGTTCTGCAAGTAATTAGTGAACCTATAGCAGCCTTGCTTGCTCAAGGCTGTGGTGTTGAGTCCCCAGATGAGAGAGGGTGAGTGCTGTAATGCAGTATGTTATTCTTGGTATTGGTGATAAGTTATGAAACAATCTGAATGATCTTTAGCTACTAAATGAGGTGTTCAACATTGTTAACATATATTTTAGGGCGAATATGCTGCTCATTATTGAAATTGTTGTTTCCACTATTGACTAGCCTACATAAGATTGGAGGAATGCATGTTTTCTCCTGAGACTTTACTCTGAGGGCTTTGGCCCCAAAACACTGCATAGCATGTGCACATAGGCTGATGTTTTCATCAATAGAGCTGATAAACATTCCACAGTGATACGTTTCAGTGCTGTGTTTTGTGGGTTACATTTCTCCAAATAAATTATTAATTTCTTATTAACAGATGAAACTTTGATGTTAAGATGTCAGTGGTTCAGTTTGTTGAGGAAATCTGCATAAATAGCAGTAAAATATTATTTTATAGTGAAGTGTATATGAGAAAGACATGTTGACTGTTGTTACATGAACCCACATCAGTTGCTTTATCTTTTGACCCTGAGGTCAATGATCCTGCATGATCTAGACTACGGTCAGATTGCTCATTATTAGGTGTTCCAATTTAACGCAGATGATGGATCTCCTCTGGAAAATAACAATCAGATCATAAAGGAAGTCCTTTGGATATCCCATATGTTTACTGTGGGAAGGTCTCGTCTGAGATACAGAAGCAGCTCTGCAGCCATCTGTTTAGTGCAATGGTTACAGCTGGTTGTAAGTAATGCTTGTCAACATCTTAGTTCCTTTTGGTGGTGAACAGGGTTACTGTCACTCGTCTAATGGAATCACAGTTCACAATTTGTTATTTCATGCCCAGTATTGATTGGAATCCTTGGTTTGGAGCCAGGTAGATTTAAACTAGAGGCTCCATTGATTTTTTTGGTGATCTTGGGTGCAGATTTCTTGACTTAATCTGTATTGGATGTAGAATTTTAAAGTGCCTCCCTGAATTGGTTAGGCATGCAGTACCTGCAGAAAGGATTTCCTTCAATAGCGCAATATGTATAGTTTGCAGTATAGTTTGCATCTTTTTTTTTTTAGATAAATTACTTTGTAAGCCTGTTTACCTTTAGATGTTGAACATCAAAGAGCCATGATCACTTCACATGTATGTCATATTGAGGAGATCAAATAGCCATGTAAGTCAACTGTGAAAATGAAAACTGAATATTAGGTAACTGGACAAGTATTAAAGGCAAGATCACTGAATTACTGTGACTTGCTTAAACAGCATTGCTTGTGTAGCAAGTGGAACAGAAAATTGGGTAAAACTAGAAACAAAATCTTAAATTCTGACTGGAATATATATGTGACAAGTCTATTTTTGTGTAATGAGATAAATGCAGTCAACAATAGATAATTTGGGTAAAGTTAAGCCTTAAAGGTGGGCCAAAATTTCTTACTAAAACTATCTATTGGTGACACACTACATCAGTTGAGATGGCATGGAATGCTACGGAAGATTTGTGGAAAAATATTTCTGATAAATTACCTGATCGTGTTTTAGCCATAGGAGAGGTTCCTGTTAGCCAGCCATGCATGACACAGATGGCAGGATGGCGGTTCTAGTGAAATTGTACTAAATATCTTATCTGAAAATTATCTTGGACAGCCAACTAAGTAGAATACATACGATGTAAGTATACAATTTATGCTGTCAATAAAAAAATGTGAACTTTTCAATTCAGTGAAAATAAATGGATGAATCAACAAACACAGAGCTACAGCAGCATCATTGATCAGTGGTGTTGAATGAAAAGTTGTGCATGATGTCAATAAAATGACAACAAACTATCTGAGCAACTATTTACATCTGGGAAGGAGAATATTGATTAATGGGAGAAATTCACAAGCCTTGTCAGAAACATGCTGGTTGAGTTTGTGTGATGGGATGTAGTGAGATGTGGGGAAGGACCCACCAAGGTTCAATGACAATATTACTCATTTAGCCCCTGAGGGCTCACAACTCTCGTGTCAGTACCTACCTGCTTGGCTACCATGGGGCCCCATGCTTTGCAGCATTACTTCGTTTCTGTCCTGCAAGCTTATACTTCCACTGTCACTTTCTCCCTCTGTCTCTCCATTGTATGGTTTTCTTGATGCAGACCCAGCTCAGATCTCGTTTGTGACTGGGATTAGAGTTTCTGCTTTTTTTTGTTTTTTTGTTTTCTACAACTTTTCATTAAGTAAAGACATAGTCCCCGTTGTTAGGTTTGACCTGCCATCAGTTTTCAGATTCTCCAGAAATGTTTACCATGCAGGGAAGGTCACCCAATGCAGTGTAAACTCCAGCATGGTGGCCATCCTGTCATGGTGGTCATCAAATAGCTGCACAGTGGTAGCCCCCTGGCCACGTGGGTATCGTATTGTTGGTGTGTGAGCTGAAAACTTCCCATGTATGCCAAGGTTTATGTGCATGTGCCCATTGTGACTGGGACACGGGGACTCCGAGCAACGGATTACTGGCCACGTAGCCATTTTCTGAGGCTGGGTGGCGCACATGGCAAGAGCCCCCATTCGAAGTGGGTGGCACCATGGCGGATGAGCCGCAAATGAATCGGATGAAGTTATCTTCCGCCGGCAGCTGTATGATCCCAGCAGTCTCTATGGAAGGAAAGTACGATTTAAGTGCAGAGAGATATGTCCATAAAATATTTCCTTCCATAGGGCTAAGCGGCAAGCAGAGAAATATCCCCCCCCCCCCCCCCCCTGTCCCCCCAATAATTAGTTTGCTCAAGGATTGCTGGGGATTCCTTCTTGGCCACAGAACCCTTCTTCTTTGTGGAGAACATAGAAGTCAAGCTTGGGGAAGTGGCAGCCATTTCTAAAATGAAAAGTGGGTCAATTTTGATCAAAACAGTATCCTCTGCCCAATCACGGGTGCTACTAGCTCTTAACAAGGTGGGTGACATACCGGTGACTGTCACTCCCCATAATAGTCTAAATATGGTTCAGGGAATTATTTTCACAGAGACCTGCTCTTACAATCTGATGCTGAGCTACGCACCAACTTGGAGTGCCAGGGTGCACACTTTGTTAGTCATGTACATTGGGGACCAAAGGTCAACAGTGTCGCTACCAGTGCCTTCATGTTGGCCTTTGATGGTGATTCATTACCTGAAAAGGTCAGGGTGACATTATACCAAAGTGATGTGAAAGAAAGCGTCACTCCCATGGACACCTGCCCAGATGGACTCTCAGCTGTGTTGACTGGGATGCTTTTGCCTCTTTTGTTGCCCTTGGCTCCCCACTGCATGGAGATATTGATGAGGCAGTCCAGAATACAACTACAACCATTATTTGAGCAGCTGATTTTGGCGATTCCCTGTTCCTTCTGTGCACCCCGACAGAAGACAATACCTGAATGGTCATCAGAAATTGCAGAGGCCATTAGAGATCGTAGGCGAGCTCTCCAGCACCGTAAGTGGCACCCATCGATGGAGCACGTTATTGCCTTTCAGTGGCTCCATGCCTGGGTCTGTCATCCAATAAAACGATGGAAACAAGAATGCTAGGAACAGTACGCTTCAACCATCAGACCATGAACCTTCCCTTCATAGGTTTGAGCCAAGGTCAGATGTATCTACAGATACCAGACACCTGCAGGTGTACCTGGTGGTGGTACGTTGAATGATGCCATCTACACTAACACAGATGCCACATTTTTCTCTGTATTATGCTACGGCCTCTGAGTCTGAGAACTGTCAACCCTTTTTTGTGTCCTAAAAAAGTGGGTAGAGCAAAAGCAGTTATCTTTTACTGCACACCACCTGGATCCGTATAATGCTCCATTCAGTGAGTGGGGATTTGTCAGTGTCCTAGCCCACTGCCCCAGGATCGGACCACATCCTCAACCAGATGATCAAGCACCTATCTGTGGATTGTCAGTGTCATATCCTTGCCATCTTTAACTGCATCCTGGAGTGAGGGCGACTTCCCATTGCAACAGCGACAAATCATCGTCATCCCAGTACTGAAACAGGGCAAGCACCCTCTAGAGATGAATAGTTATTACCCAGTTAATCTCACCAGTGTTCTCTACAAGTTGTTTGAATGCATGGTGAGCTGGCGGCTGTGTTGGCTCCTTGAGTCTCGGGGTCTTCTGCCTCCATCCCAGGGCGGTTTTTGCCGAGGTGACTCTGTACTGAAAATCTGGATTGCCTGGAGTCTGCCATCCAAACAGCTTTTGTCCAATATCAACACCTTATAGCCATCTTCTTCGACCTGAAAAAGGCTTAAGACACCACATCCTAGCTACTGTACACATCTTCTTATCCCACCATACTTTGCAGGTTCAACTTGCTGCTTCCCACAATACCACCCCCACCCCCCCCCCCTCCTCCCACAATCCGACGAGAGAATGGGGTACCACAGGGCTCTGTTAGTATGGATGTCGCTGAACATCGACTGCAAGGTGCCATAGGAAAGGCGCAGTCATGGGACCTCACCCATGGCTTTCACTTTACAGTGTCGAAACTCATGTTATGCACTTCTGTCAACATTGTAGTGTTCACCCACAACCAGAACTTTACCTCAACAGCCAACTACTCAATGTGGTGGGAACGTTTTGGTTTTTTGGACTGGTCTTAGATCCTAAGTTGATGTGGATTCCCCATCTAAGCTAGATTGATCGAAAGTGTTAGCTGCACCTTAATAGTCTCCACTGCCTGAGTAACACCAGCTGGGATGCAGATCGTACTACCTTTCCACAGCTTTACGAAGCCCTGAAAGAATCCCGTCGAAACACCGCAATCCATCCCCCGCAACAGCAGTCCAGATCAAGGATTACAATCGCAATCCACATCCTGTCTCTCCTCTCTGAACTCCAGTTGTTTCCTCTATCACCTCTCCTCCAGGCCCATTCACTACACATTCATGGTGCATCCCTCGGCCACAGCGTTGTCTTGACCTATCACCAGATCTGAAAGACTCGGTTCCTTCTGAGGCCGTCTGCCACCAATTTTTAGCCATTCTTGTCATATCTTGGGGTTCAGAAGTAGTCTGTACTGATGACTTAATGGGTGCTGGTCACGTGGGCTTTGCTTATACTCGCATGGGACACTGAACTGTGCTCCCTGCCAAATGGTTGTAATGTTTTCACTGCGGAGTTGGTAGCCATCTCTCGTGCTCTTGAACATATTAGTTTCTGCACCGGTGGATCCTCTCTCATCTTCAGCAACTCCTTGTGCAGTTTGCATCCCTTGACCAATGTTACCTTCACTGTCCCTTGGTAATTGCTATCCAGGGTTCCCTGTATGTCTGGACCCCAGGCCACATCAGGATCCTGGGAAATGAACTTGCTGGTAGCCTGGCCAAACTGGCTACCTGTAAACTGATTTGTGATGTTGGTATTCCAGTAATGAACCTCTGATCAGTATTATGCCATGAAGGTTAGGGAATCTGGAATGGCTCACTCTGACTTTGCCAAACAAAGTAGGGTGATTAAGGAGACTACAAATCTGTGGACGTCCTTCATGTGGGCCTCTCTCAAAGACTTGATCGTCCTTTTGCTGGCTGTGTATTGGCCATACTTGGCTAACTCTTGGTCATCTCTTCTGTCGCAAAGACCCACCTCTCTGTCATTGTGGTTCCCATTTGCTGGTAGTCCACATTTTGCTGGACTGTCCGAACTTAGCCACCATGCAATGGGCTCTTAATCTCCCTCACTCGCTGTCTCTGGTGTTAGGAGACAATGCCTCAGTGGCTGACTTAGTTTTACGTTTTATTCTTGAAGGGAGCTTTCACTGCTCTCTTCAAGGTAGGTCCACTTACCCATATTGGCCCATTGATGGGTTGGCAGAACACTCTTTGCCTCCTCTGCCAAGTCCGTGCTGTGACTATCTGGGCATTGTGGTGCAGCCTGGTCCTCACCTTACCTGCTCTTTTACTCCCCCCCCCCCCTTCCATGGTCTGTTAGACTTGTTCGTCTTTTGTCTCTCTGTACTTCTCTCGTCGTGTCCATGTTGCTAGTCTCTTTCCTAGGTGATTTCTGAGTGGGCTACATCTGGTAAGGGGGGGGGGGGGGGGGGGGACTGGGATGTATGTTCCCTCATTGCATTGCACTGTGCTTTCGGAGGCTTCTGGCTGCTCCCTAGAGGGAACACCTTTCTTGTGCTCTCTCTGTCTTTGTTTCTTTCTTTCTTTCTTCTTCTTGTCCATTATCTCACCTTCATAGACCTTGGGGTTTTCCTCCCGTGGGTTTCGTGTGGTAGGCTATCTGATCTACAGGCATGTAGACCTGTCTGTCTGAGGAAAAAGGGACTGATGACCTAGTAGTTTGGTCCCTTTAATCATCCAGTCAACCAACCAACAACTCTTAAGAATGTTATATTCTGAAATATAAACTGCCGATTGAATAGGTCATCATCATGAGTCAGAAATTGTGAATCTAGCATACCTAAAATACATAAAACCATGTTAGTATTATGAAAGGGATAGTGCTACTCTGCATGTAGCAGAAATGTTGAATTGCAGATAGGCATAATTAAAATACTGTCAAACAAGTAAGTTTACAGACAGACAGTCACAGAGAGAGAGAGAGAGAGAGAGAGAGAGAGAGAGAGAGAGAGAGAGAGAGAGAGAGAGAGAGAGATTGCGACTCAAAATCTCTGCTATATGGTGATTGGCAATCTATCTTTTTCATAATATTGACATTATTCCATCCTGGATTTTCCATTGTTAGATGTTATAATGTCATCACTAATTAAATAAGAATGGTGGTGTTTTTATTGTAGTCATAATTAAGAACAGATTATTTACAATAGTAATCCACCAGTCACAAGCTGTGAACAGTTGTTACAAACTACTTGCAAAAAGAGAAAAAAGAAATAATTTCTGTTGGCACTCCTGTCCCGCATACAAACTGTAACTTCAACAACACACTAAAGTCATACACGCCCATGTCAGAACCTTTGAACACCAAGATGAAAAAGGAGTTAAATGTGACTGCTCGTTAAGCCCAATCAACGGAAGGAAAGGCAGGTGAAACAAGGACTTACTCTTGGAGAAAGGTACACGAAATATGTCATAGAGACTATGAAGACCATGAATTAAATATTAAATGTCGTTCGCTATATTGCTATGATGGATAAAAAGTAAAACACAATCAACATCCAATGTGCCGTTTGCTAAAACGACCGATAACTCAGACAGCAAACATACAGTAGAACGTAAGTGGTTAAAAGAGAGACATTTGGTCAGGAAACAGCTAATGGTCAAAGGTTGATGACAGTGAGCACAAAGTGATGGTGGGTCACCACTTGACAAATGACGATGGCTAAAAAGACAGTACCCAGTACGTAACCTAGCTAAAATCATCTCCTTGCGGCGAAAGGGCTGAGAGAGGAGATCGGCCAAGCTTCTGGGAGATGTTTCATTCCCTGGAGTTTGTTCCCATGAATGGAAGACCAATTGTCATGTCAAAGTGACACCACCTTCTGATAAAAGACAACATGGAGATCATTGGAAGGAATGGAAGAACTAGCTGGATGATGTAGAAGGACTGCAGACTTGGCAACAGTGTCAGCAGCTTTGGCAACAGTGTCAGCAGCTTTGTTTCCTGTCAGACCATCCATCAAGACAGAGCAAGTGGAAGCTTTCTTTGACCTGTTGCACTAAGGGATAGACAGTGTACAGCATACAGAGGCTCAGAAAATCACTGAGAGAATCCAAGCAGATGACGAAATTGAAAAGCCTGTGTCGCTGGATGTACCGTGTGGCCTGATACATAGCAAAGAGCTCTGCTGTTAATACTGAGCAGTGTTCTGGAAGCAGATATCGAAAATGGTCGGTGGCAATGATCAGGCATACCAGACACCATGGTCATTCAGAGAGCCAACAGTGTACACAAAGGTACTATCACCAAGTTCCGTGCAAAGGTTGAGAAACTTACACCGATAGATCGAATCTGGAGAAGTTTCCTAAGGAAGCGAATCAAGTTCAAGGTGAACATGGGCCACCACAGAAAGTCAGGGTGGCGAAGGGTACACATCCATCGGGAAAGTGGCAGATAGCGTGAAGTGAGGTTGCTGGAGCAGTAATCAAAAGCGAACTCCAGGAGGTAACGGAGAAGAGGGACACACCTACTGGCGGTCAAATGAGTCGTTGACGGAGGCGACATAAGATGAGTGGCCAGGTATGGCAGACAAATGGCATGTGTATCTGCTAAGGAGAACCTCATATCGTTATGACCACAGTAGTTAGGCAGCTTCTGCATAGAGACTTTCAACTGGGCTGGTGTAAAAGGTGCCAGTGGCCACATGGATTCGATGGTGGTAGATTGTATTTAGACAGTGTAAGATGGATGGATGTGCAGATGCATAAACGGAGCATCCATAGTCTACTCTCAAAAGGCCAAGGGATCTGTACAAACGGAGGAGGGTGGTCCAGACCACTCCCCAGGAAGTACCACTGAGGACCCGTAGAACACTGACGGACAGGGTACAGCGGGCAGCCAGGTAAGACATGTGGGAGGACCAAGAAAGTTTCTATCAATCATGAGCCGCAGGAATTTCGTAGTTTCAACAAACGGTAGAGCAACAGGCCCAAGACCGGGTGATCAAAAAGTCAGTATAAATTTGAGAACTGAATAAATCACGGAATAATGTAGATAGAGAGGTACAAGTTGACACACATACTTGGAATGACATGGGGTTTTATTAGAACCAAAAAATACAAAAGTTCAAAAAATGTCAGACAGATTGTGCTTCATCTGATCAGAATAGCAATAATTAGCATAACAAAATAAGACAAATCATAGATGATGTTCTTTACAGGAAATGCTCAATATGTCCACCATCATTCCTCAACAATAGCTGTAGTCGAGGAATAATGTGAACAGCACTACAAAGCATGTCCAGAGTTATGGTGGGGCATTGGCGTCGGATGTGGTCTTTCAGCATCCCTAGAGATGTCGGTCGATCACGATACACTTGCGACTTCAGGTAACCCCAAAGCCAATAATCGCATGGACTGAGGTCTGGGGACCTGGGAGGCCAAGCATGACGAAAGTGGCAGCTGAGCAAACGATCATCACCAAACGACACGCACAAGAGATCTTTCACGCGTCTAGCAAAAGGTTTTTTTTTTTCTTCGCTTCTAGTAAAACCCCATGTCATTCCAAGCATGTGTGTCAATTTTTACCCCTCTATCTACATTATTTCATGGTTTATTAAGTTTTCAAATGTATACTGACTTTTTGATCACCCGGTATAAAGAAGGTGGAAGAAACCCATTGTGCAGCCAGAAATTCATACAAATGGTTATGTCAGTGGAAAAGCGAAAGCCATTGTTGATGCTGCATGAGTAAAGACAGAGACAATGCTGAAGACTTCCCTCAAGGAGACAAGTCCATGGGGAACTGCAATAGGTGGCAAAATCGTCAACAAAAAGGGACCCGGAAATACCCAGCGGGAGACAGGCCATAATAGGGTCAATGGCAATAGCAAGGACAACGAATGTCAGGATGGACCCCTGAGGCATCCAATTTTCATGGATAAAAGTGTCCTACAAGTCACATTCCACACGTACTTTGAGAAGTCTGTCTTTTAAAAATTCCGGAAGGAAACGTGGCAGGCAGACTGGAAAGCCCCACATGTAAAGAGTACAGAGGGCACCGGTCCTCCAGCTGGTGTCGAAGGATTTCTCCAGATCAAAAAGCACATCCACAGTCAGTTATTGTTGCAGAAAACAGTTCATGACATGGGTTGCCAAAGTGGTGAGATGGTCAACTTCAGAATGGCACGCCTGAAATCCACACTATGCAGTCGTTAGTAATTTGCGAGACTTGAGTCACCATACCACCCGGGCATTAATCATATGTTCTAAACCTTGCAAACATAGCTAGTGAGGAAAATGGGGTGGTAGCTAGAAGGTAGGTCTTTGTCCTTATTGGGCTGAGGAATGGGTATGATGAAGGCTTCATACCAGCGTCTGGGGAGCATGCCATCTGCCCAGATGTGGTTGTATGTGTTAAGCAGAAAATGTTTGCCCGCAAGAGAAAGGTGCTGCAACATCTGAATGCGAACATCATCCAGCTGTGGGGTGAAAGATAGGGATACAGTGAGAGTGATCAGCTCCCACATAGGAAAGGCTGCATTGTAGCATTTAAAATTCTAAGAGGAGAAGGGTATTACCCAAGCCTCCTCCATTTGTTTCCAATGGAGGAAGGTAGGGCGGTAATGGGTGGAGCTTGAAATATTTGCAAAATAGTGGCCCTAGGTGGTGGATATAGCAATGGGTTCCACAATGACATCATCTGCTCCGTTCAGGCCAGAAATTGGTGAATTGACCTTAGGCCCAGAGAGTCGTTGGAATTTAGCCCACACAATGGAAGACAGAGCGGAACTGTTAAAAGAATTAGTAAATGAAATCCAGCTAGCTCCTTTGGCATCCCAAAGAGGGTGATGACACTGCGCACGCGACTGTTTACATCAAATGCAGTTCTCCAGTGTTAAAAACGCTGAGAGTGTGTCTCTGCACATGAATTGTCACGGTACGCGTCAGTCCACCAAGGACTGTGACATGATGTGGTAAAGTGGAAATGTGAGGAATGGAACATTCTGCAGCAGTAAGGGTAGCGTTTGTAAGGTCATCACAACTGGGGAAATGTCGTTTGTCAAAGGTCACCAGGGAGGAGTAAAGCCTCCAGTCTGCCTTTGAAAGCTGCCAATTAATTTAGTAAGTAGATGAGGGAGGAGTTGGCAAACAGATAGGATGTGGGGAAATGGTTGCTCAAGTATGTCTAAAAGAGAACACACCACTCGAGACGACGGGCAAGCTGGGCAGTGCAGAATGAGAGGTCCAAATGGGAATAAGAGTGTGTCGAGTCTGAAAGGAACGTTGGTGCTCCAGTGTTAAGGCAGAAGAGGTTGAGTTGATCGAGAAGGTCAGCCGAGAGGGCACTTTACGGACAGGTTCACAAAGAGCTGCAAAGGGGGTGATGCGCATCAAAGTCACTGAGCAGCAAAAAGATTTGGGAATTTGCCAACGAGCTAGAGGAAGTCTGCCCTGCTGAAACCGAATGACAGGGATTTAGGCGGTACAAAGAGAAAAGGTGAAGCGAGGAAGGAGAATGCGCACTGCAACAGCTTGCAGCCGGATGTTGAGTGAGAGGGTTTGACTACGAATGTCATCACGAATAAGCAGCTCGACTCCACCACGAGATGGATTGCCGTCCTTGGCCATATGTTCCTTTTTTCATAAACATTTTCTTCTCCGGAGAACCAAAAAAAAAATTACTGATAGAAAGAAAATTGGCTTGATATTGTCTACATTGTCTCCATAAGTTATAAAGTGATTTTTACCTAATTCATGTTTTAACCTATCTGGAAAGTGAGTGAGTCCCCTGTTCAGCATGTCTTTGAGACAGAGTACCTCTAACATAATTTGTACAGGTCATTTCCAGCCTAATTGATACTTTTTATTTACAGATGAGTCCTTCCACTATTTTAATAACTGATTAAATGTTCATGCTTTTGTTGGGTAGCTGCAGAAAAGAAGGCTGTCTCAAAACACGAACCGTGATGAGATGTAATATGATGAGCAGCCACCTACTACTGTCAAACTTCTTTCACAACTTGCATTATAGTTTTAATTTTGTTCAGAGGTCTACTTACTGTGTTGATGCAATGAATTGTTTTATCCTGTATTTTTGTAGAGCTCTTGCCAGATACGCTCTGCAGTATTAGATTTAAATGCCTATGTTGCAATAGGACCCATATCTCTAAATCTGTGATTTGCTGTTGTGGAATGTGAGTCTGTTTCAGTGTTGGGGCCACTCCTGTTCCTTATTTATATAAATGATATGCCGTCTAGTATTATGGGTAACTCTAAAATATTTCTGTTTGCTGATGACACTAGCTTGGTAGTAAAGGATGTTGTGTCCAACATTGGCTTGGTTTCAAATAGTGCAGTTCATGACCTAAGTTCATGGCTTGTAGAAAATAAATTAACTCCAAATCACAGTAAGACTCAGATTTTACAGTTTCTAACACACAATTCAACAAAACCTGACATTTTAATTTCACAGAGTGGACATATTTAGTGAAACTGAACAGTTAAAATTTCTAGGTGCTCAGATAGATAGTAAACTGTCGTGGGAAGTCCACATTTAGGATCTTGTTCAAAGACTTAATGATGCCATTTTTTTTTATTGGAACAATATCTGAAGTGAGTGATCATTCGACACAAAAATTAGTCTACTTTGCTTATTTTAATTTGCTTGTATCATATGGTGGTATATTTTGGGGTAAGTTCTTGTTGTATTGTAGATTGCATTTACTTAAATTTATGGATTGACTTTTTTTGGGTTCATATACATTTTATTTTTATCTATTATTACTTTTATGTTGTAATTTCATGTACTGACATGTTCCATGACCTGGGAGATTCTCTCCTCAATTTGGTCCTATGGAACTTGACATGTAAATAAAATAAATAAAATTAATTTGAATGTTGATTTTTGTGCATCATTATCTGACAGGCCATTACTAAATTTGATCACAATGTGCTTCTCAATTTGAAGACAAGCTATTGAAAACAATACGTATGATCCTGCGACTATTTCCCCACGCTCTAGTTGGAAAGTGTGACATCTTTATCAGATTGGAAGTTTATTAATGTTATTTTTGCTGTAAATTAGTCAAAAATATAATATTGAAATCTTTACCAAATTAATTTGATGTGTATCTTATAAACTGAGATTGACAAAGTCCTAAGTCTGGAAAGTAAAGTCATCTCACCGAACTGAGAGGTGAAGTGAAAACTATACTGAAAAATAACCCATCTTTAATCCAGTTTCTAAAAATATGGATTGTACCTAGTAAGATGTCCTAGGTCTTTGAGGCATGTGGTTTACAATATATCATGTGAGTTTGGTGTGAATTATTACAACAGTGTAATCACATTATTAATGAACAGTGCAAGAAACACTCCAAAATGTATAACTAAGACGTTGTGAGAAACCATTCATTGCAAAGCAAGGTGTTACCAACACACACAAATTATTATTTGACAACGCTGAAATCCTGGCACACACCTTGTGTTACTGGGATTCATTTATCAAGAAAGCAGTGGAGATCCACAAGTGTCCTAAATTTTTTAATGGAGTTGATGGCGTCACCTGAATCCCAACATGGAGGAAAGATCTAGAAAACAATATAAACCCCATACTAATGCGAGTGGCTGATCTGTTTCCTTATCATTGTTGTGGTATTATTGGTAAAGCGAGCATGAGCATGAGCAGTGCTAAAGAAAGCATGAGAGCTTTAAATCTGACAGATATGTGTTGACTAGAGTTTGTTTACATCTTACAGCTTGTCATACCGAGGTATTAAGGAGACATTTTGGGAACTTGCTTACCTGTGTTACCTGTTTTGGTGAATTTCAGTAGTTGTTTCTGTTCGAGTGAGTGTATGTTCAGTGAATTCTGGAAGTAGTCAAAGTTACAGGTTTTTAGTTATCCCAAGATAGATACCAGAGACTTTATGCTCATTTCATTAATAATGTATCAAGTTACCTCTTCATTTTAATATTTGGTGGCTAAAATCTGCTTCATTTTAAATTATCAAGACTTTTTATTAAAAAAAAAAATTACACGGACTTGATCAAATCTGGTAGACGTAATATTACTGAATATATTGCTGTGTTAGTCTAGAACAAAATTAGGGAAGTAGAACCCAACAACATACAGATACTAACTTTATATAAATTAATCCATCGAGTAGGAGGAGTTGTCAAACAGAAATTATTTCAGTTGTTTTTAAAACTTTTATTATGTGCCTGCACCCTTAATTTGTAGGTGATGTTTTCAAATATTTTTACAGCTGAGTAAGTTAAGTTGTGAATAGTGGAGGCAATTTTTGTTCCAAGTGTTAGACTTACAAACAATACTACTATTTTTAAATTGTGCCTGATGCCTCACAACAAACTTCATAAGAGAGGTTGTTAGGATGCCAAAATTTTTAAACAATTGCCTTCATGAAGTTTGAGGATGACCATCAGATATCCTTACAGAATATTTCTGTGTGATGAATACTTAGTGTCTGTGTGTAGAATTGCCTCAAAAAACTATTTCCAGTCACATCAATGAATGACAATGTGCAAAGTAAGCTGGTTTTTAATGCTTTCAGTAAAAAAATCAGCAATTACATGTAGAGAAAATGTTGCTGAATTCAAGCATTTTAAGAAATCTGTAATATGTGATTTTCTATTCAAGTTTTGGTCTATATGTGCACCTAGGAATTTTGAACAATTGATTTTACATGCTTCCTATCTCCCAGTGCTCTATTATTGGTGCTGGTGATACATCTTGCCTTGTACAGATTTCAGTGAAGTGTATGTTTTCTAAGTAATATTCCAAGAATCAATATTTTTTAGCATTTCTTTTATTGATCAGTCTGTTGTCACACCTCTGAAGGACTTGAATGTGATTGGTGCATTATCATCAAAGAACACCATTTCTGCTTTATTACTGTAAGGTGGAAGATCATTTATACATATCATGAACAGGAGTTTTCCCAGAATTGAACTCTATGGAATGCCTGTAATAATTTGTCCACACTCGGGGGGAGATTCATCATTAAAACTTCATGAGCTATCTAACATGGCCATTTTCTTCCTCTCAGTGCAGTATAAATTCAACCACTTTAAGCATTGTACCTTGAAAACTGAACTTTTTAAGTTTATCCAAAACAATGTTGTGATTTACAAAATCAAATGTCATACATACATCACAAGAACGTCCTGGTAGGTATTGACTCGCTAGTCAGATATTTCAGTATGTGGTCAGTGAAATGGTAGATGCCATATTTAGTGGAGAGACTCATCTGGCATTCAAATTTTGACTGACAGTTTATTTGTAGATAGGCATGACCATTCTTCAATACATTACCTTTTGCAGCAACTTTAGAAAATGAAGTTCATAGTGAAATTAGTCATTAGTTATTAACGTCTGTCCTATTATCTTTCTTAAAAAGTGTTCTAATATTGTTGGGCTGTGGCTGGTCTCGAAAGATACCTTGTGAAAGTGATGCATTAAAAATATGGATGTAAACATCAGCTGTAACTGAAGTACATGCTTTTAATATTTTGCTTGAAATACTATCATCCTTATGAGAAATTCTTACTCTTGAGAGTTAAAATCCTGGTATCTATTGAAGAAGTTGGAGTGATCTGAAATTTATGCTTGTGATACTTGTTATTGCATATGCTGCAATGCTTTTCCTTTCTTGAATTTTATGTGATTGGCTGTTCGAGAACTGACAATAGTAGTGATGATGTATAGGATAGGTGGGCAACCAGTTGCCTGCAGGCCGGATTCGGCCCATCATTGGTTTCAGTTTGACCTGCAGAAGAAATTTTTGGGGAGAGTGTGAAGCGCTCACATTGTACTCCATCCAAGACCTATTTTTGGATATTTCTGCTGATGCTCACCTTGCCTCGGGTTTGCAACTCGTGACACAGACCACTGTCAGTTTTGCTTACTCTGCACATGCATAATGCAATTATACCACCGCTGACTCCCCCCACATGTTACTTATTGCGTACTGCCTACATCTGTGTTACACATTGATGGATTGTAAACATTGGTAACAGGTGACAATGACATGAAAACTACTGACTACTCAGGAAATGTGCTGATTTAAATGGCAGCAGGGTGCCATTTATAGTGGTGTGTCACTCCCATAAACATTGTCACAGGTGCTACAGTTTTCACTTCCTGCACCTGAGGCACTACTATTGCATCACTTGAAAAGTGGTGTGTGAGCTTAAGTAATTATGTGAATTAGGCCTGCAGGTTACCCGTGCCTATCCTACAGCAATGTAGGAGTGTCTGGAGGTGGCACCTAGTAGCTCGAATTCGATTTCCTGTCTATAAGGACGAGAAAATTGAAAGCATGAGTTTCAACTTTTGATTTGTCACAATTAAATAATTTTCATTTCAGGAAAACCTTGTGATCACATGTGCTGTGCAGTTCTACACTGTTGCATAGTAAATAAGCTATATGCTTTTAAAATATCGGAACAGGCATGAAGCAGGATTGAAGACTTGCTTGCAAATAAGAGTCCACTATGTTGTTAGTAAAGGGATCCACAGATAGAAATAAAGTAGCATCCTGTGTACTGAACAGAAGTGCAGTATTAATATCATTAGAACTGGGGGGGGGGGGGGGGGGGGGGTTGCAAGTCGTTTCTGGATAACTCCCTTGGTAGAGCATTTACCCATAAAAGGCAAAGGTTCCTACCAGTTCAGATCTTAATTTGGCACACAGTTTTAATCCACCAAGAAGTTTCAGTAGGATTACTGTTCACTTTATTGTGTTATGTTGTGCCAGATAATACTGACATTAGAAAATTGTTACAAATTCCAGAAAGACTTGTAATTTATCAGTATTTGGTGCAAAGACTGATTACTGACTGTCAGTATAAATAAATCTAATATTGTGCTTCTAGATAAATGAAAAGTATAATAATGTTTGAGTACCCAATCAGTGATCAGTCGTAGAAATCAGGATGTAGAGTTCATGTGCTTAGTGATATAAGGTGGAATAGACACAAAAATCTGACTTTGGGGAAATCAGATGCCAGCCAGGCTTTTATTTATTGAAAGGATTCGTAGGAAGTGCAATTTATTCACAAAGGAGCTCACCTATGAAACCTTCATTTGACCAATTCTTTGGCAGTTTGGTGTCCTTACCAAGTTGGGTTAATGGATGAGATTCAAATAAGAGGTTTACAATTCATCATACATTTGTTTAACCATACCAAGAAAATCACAGAAGTGCTTAATAAATTGTTCCAATACAGGGTTGCCCTCAGGAAGTAGTACTTTTTCATTTGGTTATTATGAAGTTTAGCTTATATTTAGACCAGTATAACTTACAGGTAACTGTTCTACACACGTTTCCATTATTGAAAAGCCAAACAAAAGTTTATTTCATAAAATGTACATCATTGGTGATACATTGCTAAAGAGGTTTGTGAAAGGTCCTTGTTGAATTCTCAACTATTTCTTGAAGAATTTTCTCTGTGTCTTTATGTATCATGGCTTTCAATTGATCAGTATTGTGGAGCCATATAAAAAGCTTTTTTCTTAAGATGATCCCACAGAAAAAAATTTGCTGCCGAAAGATCAGGTGCTCTCACTAGCCATGGGATAACACTGAATCATAATAGTAATCGATGTGGAAAGTGGCACCTCAGTTTAGTAATTGCAAACCATATTGTGTTTAGATGAAAACTTCCCTGCAATGTGTGGACTGAAGAAATTATTGATAAAGGCTGCATACTGCTCAGAACTGACACGTACTGACTTCCCATTGTTGTCAAAAAAATATGGCCCAATGATTCCAGTGAACTGTCAAAAAGCACACCAGATGATGACATGTGGGCTATTCTGCAACTTTTCATGAATGAGCTACAGATTTGTGTCTAGAGTAATATTGAAAGATTGATTTATTGATAAACCTATTCATATGAAAGTTTGCTTCATCAAACATCACGAGATTCATCAGAAATACCTCTTACTGGTCAATTCTATCCAGTAACATTGCGTGGAAATTGTACCAACTCACTTTTGTCTCCCCACTGTAACTGTTGAGCCACTTGCATCTTATAAGGAGGAAACTTCAAATCCTATTTCACAATCCCCAGCAAAGACGTGTGAAGGATCTGTGATGGTCTGGAATGGTGACAGACTGATCACTGTGGGCTTTGTTGCAGAGCTGCATGAAATCATTGGATATTTACTGGCATTCAGATTGTCATTTCAGGTCCCTTATGTTTCACACTGGCTCCACAGTCTGTCTTACACCATTGTTTCATCTGTCTGGAACATGGAAAAGGCAGAGTCTACCATGGAGCATAGACTGCTGCAATGCTCTGCACGTGACATAACTCCCCTATTGCCTCAGTATGCACATGCACTGGCCAGCGTTCCATACTGAACTGAATGGCATATGATGTGGACCTGATTAGATGCAGTAGATGGTGTGAATAATCTACACCTTTGCAGGGTGGCCGATTGAAGATATACTATTTCCTGTGGGCCAACCTTTATAAGTATTTTATAGAAAAAAGAAGTTAAACAAATTTTCTTTAAATATCTGAGCTAGCAGGGGGAAACAAGTGGCTAATATGGTGGTCTGACATTCAAGAGGTCAGTTTTTCAAATCCCCATGTGGCCATCCAGAGTTTTATTTTCTGTGGCTTCCCTAAATCTCTTAAGACAAATCTCAGGATGGTTCCTTTGAAAAGGACACTGCTGATTGGTGATTTCCTCCTCCCCCCCCCCCCCCCCCAACCAATCCAAGCTTTTGTTCCTACTCTGATGACTTTGCCCTTAAGAGGACATTAAATCATAATTTTTGGTCCTTTTAAGTATCTTCACAGAGATTAAAAAATGTTACTTGCTCTTTTCATCTCAAAAATTGTGCAGTGGTTGTGGCACTTGAATAGATGGCATATTTCTTGATTTTTGGAAACTACAATATATTAACAATTTTGCATGTAATGAATAGATGAGATCATGGAATGTGTTTCCAACAATTGTCTTTTCACTTTTCCTCCCTTACGGACATTTCAGCATATTGTACATTTGATGAGTTTATTGGAACATCATTTATTTCTTTCCGTGTGTTTGGTATGTGTGATAAACTGTTTCTGTTTATACTGCACATGAGAATCTCAATAAACAATTTAAGCAGCACTTAGACAGTCCCTTGCTTTGTAGTTTATCAATAAATACTTTCCTTAGAAAATGGAAGTGAAATTGTGTATCTGTAGAAGATTATTATTATACACAATGTCTTACGATAGTCTGTAAATGAGGATGAATGGACTGCCTTGAAACATATTGTTGATAAATTCCTGAGTTCAGTTTCCAAATACTGATCTAAGAAGCAGTTTCAGGTAAGAGGGCATATGAAACTACTAGTGTATAAAACAAATTACAGATTGCTATTCATTGAGAGAATATTGAAAGTGTTTATTCGCCAATGGTGAGGCTGGATTTGAAATCCCAGTGCTGCCCATGTCTCATTCTAACCAGCTCTGATAAATGTTTGACAAATTTAGTAATTACTGCCATGTTACAGTATTTGAAGTGGTTGTGCAGTTTGCTTATACTGTAATACAGTGCTAAAATTTGGAGATGTTTTTCTATTGCTTTGTTGAAATTGTCGTGAAATGTACTGCTTTCTCATCCAATACTGTTTAGGGGGAAAAAAATTGGAACACACCAGAAAGCAGGTATCTTACTGTGAATGGTCAGTCCAGTGGAACTATAGAAAGGAACTAAAAATTATCTGCATTCTCAGCCAGTTCATAATGAATCATTTGGTTTTGTTTACCTGGGCTTATAACCAGGGAATGCATATTCGATTGTTGCTGTTTACGCTAGGTATTACCAGAAATAATTGGTAGGCTTTGCTGTATTGTTGAAATTTGCAATATTGCCTGTATTTACTGTGTGGCTTTAAAAGTGATAACTGCACAAACAGTCATGTTGTATATTCCCACAGTTAGTTACTTTAAATTTGCTCACAATTTTCTCAGCCCACAGTTGTGGAGAATATTATATGGGAGGATCAATGCAAAACTGGATGAGCCAAGTATTAAACAATGCATGGTCTTTTGTGTGACTTTACTTCTTGACACAGTCTCTTAAATCTCTTAAATTCAGTGAATATTTCCTGCACTGCTCTTGAACTTCAAATTTTTTGAATGGAGGCTCTTCAAAAGAGTGATGTGCAACAGTCACCAAATTGTAATAGGGCAGAAATGTTTTTAGGAGCTGGGGTTTTGTGCAGATTGTGGCACATAACAGGCAAAGGTGAAATTAAATTCAGCATAATGTTGATGCTATAATGGGTTTGTAAACTGAACAGAACAGTAACAAAGTGAGTCCCCACTCTGTGTACACAGCTAAATCATAAGTCTGTTTTGCAAAATCATACTGCTCCTGCCAGATTGTCCCTTTGAATTAGTGGTGATGCAGATGGACCCAAGGAGTGTTCATTTTATATTAACACTATGTTTTTTTTGTTGTTGTTGTGGTCTTCAGTCCAGAGACTGGTTTGATGCAGCTCTCCATGCTATTCTATCCTGCGCAAGCATAATCTCCCTGTACCTACTGCAACCTACATTCTTAACACTATATAGAGTATAGAAATTAATAACTAATATAACTAACACAAGGAACACACACAAGTAGAATATACATTAATCACAGTGAACTTCACTGCACTACTAGGATTCAAATGTCACTGCACTACTGGGATTCCAATACAATTCCAGCATTTTCTGGCATTAGCACCCCCCCCCCCCCCCCCCCAAAAATTGAGAGTTGAAATAATGGTAACGATGATTGTAATGGCTCAACAGCATCCAAGGGAAATATCTGTAGAGTTTTAAGTGGGCAGTACCAGTGCATATTGTAATGACCGCATTGGTCGACTGTTGAGGTCCCTGGCAGTGATGGGTAGATCAAGGTCAGAAGGTCATTATTAGTCACCCAGGTCAGGGTGGGCAGCTGTGAGGTGAGTGGATACCTGGCAGATTCCTTTTGGGATGTTACAAAAACAGTGTTGACAACGTTAACATTTGTTATTCAGAGAACAACAGTAGTCGGGACTTTGCTCCAGGCCACTAGTGCTTGTAGGTCGAGCAGTGCGCGCCCAGTCGAGGAATGCTATTGTCAGCTCATGGCCAGTGTTGTCGTGGTGATTGATGTCAGAAGCAGCAGGTCATTGTCCCGCTTGTCTGCTGCACTGCCTAGTTGTAGCAGAACATCTCGGCACAGGGTTCGCAGAGGCGTACCAGACCACGTTGCGGCTCCCAAAACAGGAGATGCAATCCCCAGCATTGGAGTCTGCCAACAGAGGCAGAAGTGGGTAACAGGAAGCCCACTTACCCTTGCAATGGTGGAAGTCTGGCTGCAAGTCTCCACGCTCATACTGTAGGCCACCAGGAAACCCGCCGGAAGAGAGGCACTAATATTGTTACATCAGACACGGCACGAATAGTGGCACTGTGACTAGCAGTGGTAGAGTTCCCAGGATGGGATTTGTGATTCTGTAGAAGCTTGCAGACTGTTAGATGAGTAGACAGCAGATCAACATAGGTTGCTCTTCGTAGCTGGGTGTCGGCAGACTTAGCATGTCTGGGAACATCTGAGAATAGGGATCCGATACAGGGGCGGTGAAGGGACTACGAGAGTCTGCTGGTCACTTCAGACAGCGGCACCCCAAGCCTGGAAAAGGCAACAAACCGTAGTAGCCTGACACCACTTTCGACTGGTGATAAATAAATTCGTTCTGCCGTTCTTGTTTTGTCATCTCCTGGAGGAACATAACCAGAGAGGTAATATTAACCAACTTCACTCTTTGGAGGCACTGGCTAACATCTTCTGCTTTGTCAGATCCTTCAATGAATGTTCTTACACTCTGAACAAGTTTTTTTTTCTTCATAGTTTGTGATCAACAGAGTGCTGCCACGTCTCTCCATATGTTGTCGTTTTACAGAATTGGGGTCAGACTAGGGCATTGCTTAACACTCATGCTTTCTATGGCTTCTTGCAATACCAGGGAAGGTGTCTTAATTTTTACCTGGCTACACCAAGTACAATATTTTGTGGTGCCACACACCCATCTCCTTTAAAAAGTATGCCCCAGATTTTGTTTAAAGTGCTTCTATAACTCTTGATATATATTCACAAAATGACCTTAGTATATGGGACACTTTGTTTCTTCCTTATTCTAGTCTGGTCTAAATCGCAAGTTCATTGACCATATTCTTAATGGTGAAACATCTTAACTAAGGTCAGTCCTCTGGACAATCTTGTGCCCCCACAAAAATGTCTTCCCACTGAGTTATTTACAAACTAGTACAATCATTTGATCCCTTTCTCACATCTTAACACATTCTCTCAAACATTTTACAATTATCAATCACACTTATTCCTTGTCATTTAAAAAGTAGGTTGTACTTCTATCTTACTTGGGTAATCCTTAATTGCTACCAGTTATCCAGTTGATTGGTGTTTGATGTACTTCTCAGTTCAAGGGTGGTGTTTGGGTTTCTATTTAAGGTAGATATAGAGAACAGAAAATGCTGTCAGAATCAATACAACACTAGAAACTGATGTAGTTAAAACACTGTGGTGTTGGTTATTGCGATGCTCCCATACATACTGTGCCATGTGTTCAGTGGCTGTCTGCCCCCATTGTGATGCTGTCAACTCATCTAATGAATTGAGGAGATCCTGGGTGTTTCATTCAGAAAGGTTACGTTCTTAGTAGTCAACATGTCTGGCTGTATCTCCAGCCAATACAATAAATTCTGGGTCAGATTTCTCATCGTTATTCCAGTGATAGTAGCTGGAAGCCGAAACATTGTCCCTGCTACATACCATTGACTAGCATTCCGTCGTCCTGTAACTCTAACCTTGTGATTCCCTTTGGCCTTTCTTGCTCTTAGCAGTTCACTATTGCCACCTGTGGGGGAAAATACAGAGTGAACCTAATTTTGGAAAATATGGGTGCAATGTTAGTGCTCCCTTCTGACATCTGGCTGCTTCTGGCTCCTCTGAAAGTAGTTGTATTTCACATGCCAGCACACTAGCCTGAACCCACCTCTTCAGACATACTGTACCGTTCCTTCTTCAGCATGATCGTATGCCAACATCAGTACGTAGGTTTCCTTCCGGTCTAAGACTAGTGACACTTCCTCTGCTTTACCAATACAAATTGTCCTATGACTCTCCATTTCACTGAGCGCAGATGAACCGTGTATCCCCCCTCAACAGTGGGAACTACACTGATATTTGAACTGTTACCCCATTCTTGTTAATCTCACCAATGCTCGTGGTGCTAAGTCCGTTACCTAATATAACTGTTCTCTCTGTCTCTCATACAAAAGTCATAACCGCTGGTATTCTCCCTGTATTTTTGTTAATACTCCTTTTTCTGCTTCCCAATGCAATTCCACAAATGTTTCCTGCAGTCTTTGTATTTTGTTCCTTATCTCTTGTGCATCACGTCTCAACTTCAGTGGCAAGAGGTTAAAACTCTCGTTTTGAATTGTCAGTTTTGTAATGCGTCCACTACACCTCCCGTGAAGGGATGTGGAATCACAAGGGGTTATTGCACCTGTTTGAATGTTTGTGAAGGAAGCCCCAAAACACAACACGCCCCCACCCACCCCCCAGGAGTGTCGTCATTCTTTGGCGAGTTCATGCTTGGCTACCACGAAGCTCCAGCCTTTGCAGCATCTTTTCCCTTTCGTGCTGCACGTCTATCCTCTTGCTACTCTTTTTCCCCTCCCTTGCGCAGCATGTACGGGATATTTTTGGGAATGTATCCTGCATTTTCAGTAGCCTGATATCAGAACAGTCATTCCACTGTTTTTTTTTCCCATTCTCCTATCTTTCCTCCACTTCAGTGTTTGAGAATCCTCTTTTTCTTCTTCCTCTCTGCACTCTCCTGAAGGCTGGCCCATGCATCTGATGCATAACAGATGACTGGCTAATGTGTAATTCCCATCCCCGGGTCGACAGGTAGGGTTCGCACTTATCCCTTGGTACAGGCCGGGCACAGGGAGGGTTGATAGCCTGAGCTGTCACCATCCCAAATTGCCAATTGGCCCCTCTGTTAGGCATTTGGGAGGTGTGAACAATCACCTAAGGTGGACGTGCCCCCCCTCTGAGGAGGGCCACCACAATTGGAAGGAGCGTGCCATCAGAGACGCTGGCAATCGTGGGGTATTTCCTTCAGTGAGCCAACGTCATCATCTCAGTACACAAAACATAAACTGAAAGAATCTAACGATTCAAAGACCCTCCCAGCTGCACTGCAGTTCCTTGTGGTTTCGTGTACTGAAGACGTCAGTCTTTTGCTACGATTAATTCAGTCATTATTCAGAAAGGTATTGATGCAACCACTGGCCCTGTAAAATCCTGCTCTTGTTTACATAGAGGCACTGTACTTTTGGAGACTACTTGTGATTGTTAAGCACAACTGTGACGAGGCCCGTGGAACACTGAATTCTTCGTTGGTGTTATTTACAGTAGGCTGATCCAAACTTACCTCTTTGATTAAGGCTTCATTGAAGTCCATTGGGTGATGAAAAAGGGAGACGCATCTTTAGTGCCCGCCCGCTCTCTTTTCCTCGCATTTGATAGGGTTGTGGTTCTATCAAAGATCAAAGCAGGCTATGAAGTTATCACAGTCTGACTGTACATTCCAAACCCAATGCGCTGCTGCCTGTGTCATCGTTACAACCACACTCGACTGTCCTGTCGACACCTGGCCAAATGTTTAACCTGTGGTATGGATGCTCACAAGAACAAGTGTCTGCCTCCTCCTCCTCCTCCTCCTCCTCCTCCTCCTCCTCCTCGCTGTATCATTCCAATGGTTACCACGCAGCCTCCTTCCTTGATTGTCCCACGTATCTTGATGAGTGGGCTATCCAGGAGATCTGGGTGAAGGAAAAAGTACCTTACCCAGTCAGTCGTAAGTTGTTGGCTAGTCAGAAACCCTGCGTTTTACCATCCGGCAGTTAACGATACCATTCCTGCTGCATCTCGTTCCACAAAAGATGTTGTAAAATCGCCCTGTCATGGTAGCATCCCAATCTCTTTCTGCTCCAACTGTGCAACCGGCCACCAAATTTTCACCTCACTCGGCGAAATCACCTGTTCCACAACCAGCAGGCTGGAAAGAACAGAAGGAATACTCCTACAAAGACTTTTCACGTCCCTCCAGCCAACAAACACCTGAATCATCATCTGCCAACCACAAAGACTCCAAGAAGTAAAACAGAGGCAAACGGTCTTCTCCTTCGCCTGCATGGAGATCCTCATCAATGGTTTCACCATGTGGTACCCTCACCTGGCTGACCTCCGTGTCACCAGTGCGCAACACCAAATGTTTTTCTGCCCTGGACTCCACACAGTGACTGTGGGAGAATGTCGATGCCTCTGTAGATCTCGTGGAGCAAGATCCTCCAGCCTCTGTGCCATTCCCTGTAGCAGAGTATCTTCAAAGGCTGGCACTTGGCAGCTGCCTAGGTGACACCCCTTCACTTTTTCTCCCCTCCCCTTTCCTCATTAAGACCTCTCATCCAGTGGAACATTCATGGCCTTAGATCCAACAAGTAGGAATTATGGATGCTCTTGGAATAGCAGTGTCTTCTTATTCTGTGCTTCCAGGAAACAAAATTGTGTCCTCACAATCACTTTGACCTTTTGCATTTCTTTCTTGTCCGCTTTGACCTCCCCCATGAGGATGGCATTCCATCTCGTAGGAGAGTCATGCTGCTCATCTGGGATGACCTTCATAGTCACATCGGCTCCCTGAACACCTAGCTGCAAGCTGTTGCAGTCCGCATTTTCCTTCCTTGCTTCACCTTTTCTCTTCGTACTGTTTACATTCCTCCATCTTTCGGTGTCACCAGGGCAGACTACCTCCAGCTGATTGGGCAACTCCCTCACCCCTTTTTGCTGCTCGATGACTTTAATGCACATCATCCCCTTTGGGGCTCTTTGCAAACCTGTCCTTGACATGCCATCTTGGCTGACCTCAATTAACTCAACCTCATCTGCCTTAATGCTGGAACACCCATGTTCCTGTCAGACTCGACACCCACTGATTCCCATTTGGACCTCTTATTCCGCACTGCCCAGTTTGCCCGTAGCCTCGAGTGGTCTATTCTCTGTGATAAATACTTGAGTGACCATTTACTACTGTGCGCTATCCATTTGCTGACTCCTACACACTCCCCCCCGCCCGCCCCCCCCCCTTCGCCCCCTCCCCCCCCCCCCCCCCCCCCCCCCCCAATGTGCAAACCAAAATGGCTGCTTTTTAAAGCCGACTGGCGGCTTTACTCCCCCCTAGCGACCTTTGGCAAACAACTTTTCCACAATTGTGATGACCAGGTAGAATCCCTTGCCAAAGTTATCCTAACCACCACAAAATATTCCATTCCTCGCACTTCGTCTTCACCACACGATGTCCCTGTCCCATGGTTGACTGAGGTATACTGTGATCCAATTTGCACACGGAGACATGGGCTCCTCGTTTTTGACCATCATCCTATGATGCAGAACTGTAATTGTTATAAACACTTGCATGTGCAGTGTTGTCGTGTTCTTTGGGATGGCAAAAAAGACAGCTGAATACTAGTTCTTTTAACAGTTCCACTCCCTCTTCCATCGTGTGGGCCAAACTCAGGCGGCTCTCTGGGACCAAGGTCCATTCCACAGTTTCCGTCCTGACCATAGCAGATGATGATGTAGTGGATCCTATTGCTATCTTCCAACACCACTATTTTGCGGAGGTGTTGAGCTCCACCCACTGTCACCCTGCCTTCATCCATCGGAAACGAGGGGATGAGGCGCAGGTGATACCCTTCTCTTCCCAGAATTGAGTGTTACAACACTGCTTTTACTATGAGGGAGCTAAATCATGTTCACATTTCATCCCACTCCTCCACCCCAGGGCTGGACGATGTTCACCTTTCTATTTCGGGCAACCACTTTCTCCTTCATATGTACAATCGTATCTGGACAGTGGGCATGTTTCCCAGATGCTTACGTGAAGCCACTGTCATACACGTACCCAAGCCCAGTTAGGACAGACGCCTTCCTTCTCTCTATTGCCCTATTTCTCTCACCAGCTTTGTTTGCAATGTGATGGAATGTACGAGTCATGACAGGCTGGTATCGTGGCTTGAGTCTCGCAATTTACTAACCACTGTACAATGTGGATTTTGAGCACGCCGTTCTGCAATTGACCATCTTATCACTATGTGAACTCATACGATAATGGTTTTCTGTGGAAATGTCAGACTGTGGCCGTGTTTTTTTGATTTGGACGAAGCCTGGGACACCTGCTGGAGGACTGTTATTGTCTCTACTCAATACATGTTGGGCTTTCAAGGCCACTTGCCCCATTTCCTTCAGGAATTTTCAAAAGGCAGGGTTTTCAAGGTATGTGTGGGTTCTGCCTTGTCGGAGAACTTTATCGAGGAAAACGGTGTGCCTCACGATTCCATCCTGTCGTTCTCATTGGTGTCGCCATTAACCCTGTTATGGGCTGTCTCCCAACAGGCATTTCCTGCTCCCTTTTCGTTGACAATTTTGCCATCTATTGTTATTCTCCATGGACTTGTCTGCTTGTGCAGTGTCTCCAGCACTGTCTCGATCTTCTTTAATCATGGAGTATCGACAATGGCTTTCAGTTTTCCACTGACAAAACTGTTTGTATGAATTTCTGGTGGCACAATGGGTATCTTCCACCATCTTTATATCTTGGGGCTGTTGCTCTTCCATTTGTTGAAACTACGAAATTCTGGGGCTCATGCTCAATTGGAAACTTTCTTGGTCTCCCCCCCCACCTGACTTACCGGGCTGCCCACTGTACTCTGTCCCTCAGTATCCTGTGTGTTCTCTGTGGTACTTCCTGGGGAACAGATTGGATCACCCTCCTCCATTTGCACCGGTCCCTTGTCCTTTTGAAAGTAGACTACGAATGTTTCATTTATGCATCTGTACATCCATTCATCTTACGCCGTCTAAGCACAATCCATCATGGTGGCATCCGTTTGGCCACTGGCGCCTTTCTCACTACCCTGGTTGAGAGTCTCTATGCAGAAGCTGCCAAACTGTGACTGTCTCACAATACATGATGCTCTCCTCAGTGCCCCCAGGGGCCCAGCATTCATGTGCCTGGTACGGGCTTGGCGACCCTGGGGTTCATGAGCTGGGAACTGGTAAGTGCCGCCAGTTCCGTCACTGTAAGCTGTGGGCATATTTCAGCGACCACCATGCTGTGCGGCAGTGGAATGTTGTGTGTCTCAGGGAATGGGGATCTTGGCTTGACCGCCCGGATCGTGAGGATGGAATGAACCTCTTATAAACAACCCCTCAGTCTCAAGGTGTGCTGCGCGCTTATAAGATGCATGGCTGTTGAGGTGGAACACTCGTTAGTGGACAACCTCTGGGGAACCTGCTGCACCTCAGTTCTATAAGGCTTACCTAGGCACGCGGGGCTCTGTCTAGGTGGACTTCTAGTTCCCTAGCTGCTCATGGGACCGAAATGGATCCTTTGAAATCCTCTTTTCCTCCTCCCAGCAGAAAGGGTGGGCTGCTGGAAGGTTCTAACACCCACTCTCTTAAGATGGCTCGTGCACGCAGTCCCCCTGACTCTGGCACTTCTTTGACATGTAAAGTCTTTGGTAACAGAATGCATTCTGGTAATCAGAATGTGTTTCTCATTGTGAAACAGGAGGAGGGTAGTTTCGAGAAGGTTTCGCCCTTCTATATACAAAAGAGATTGAAGGTAATCTGTGGCTCCTTAAAATCGTTGAAGCGTTTCCGTAATGGGACCTTGCTAGTGGAAACTTCCACTTCCCAACAAGCAACTAACCTCTAATCTGCTAAATGCCTTGGGGAGTATGCCGTAGACACTGAAATGCACAGCGCCTTGAATTATAGCAAAGATGTTGTGACATGCCGGGATCTAGTCGACATTCCCAGGGAAGAACTGCAACGTGAGTGGCCTTCGGAAGGTATCGTTGATGTACAACATATCATGAAGAGAATTGATGGCAATCTTAGCAAATCCAACTCCTTTATTCTGACCTTCAGTAGCACGAAACTTCCTGACCATGTTGAAGCTGGCTTTCTTCGCCTTAGTGTGAGGCCTTATTTCCCGACCCCAATGCACTGTTTTAAATGCCAGCGTTTTGGGCATACCACCTTATGGTGTAAAAGCGAAGCGACATAGGCAACTGCGGTAAGGCTGCTCATGAAGGAGTTGGGTGCTTGTCTCCAACCAAATGTATAAATTGCTCTGGAACCACCCTGTTTGGAGTAGGGACTGCCGAACATTTTTAGAGGAATGCAAAGTCCAGGAAATTAAAACAACTGAGCGTATCTGCTATGGTGAGGCCGAGAAGATGTAAAAGTCAATGCAACCTGCCACATTTGCTACATCTTTTGCATCCATGGTTCAGCAGTCTACTCCAATGGCCGATGCCTCTACGCAGACAGAGGTGGTGAGTGTTAGCACTAACACCTGCAGATGTCAGTGCACGTGCAACGCAGCCAGTGTTTGAGCCTGTAGCCCCTACTTGAACGGCAGACACAGGTACAGTGGCGAACTTGGGCCAGCCCTTGGCGCCTCCGACAGCTGAGGCTGTTCCAAAGCCCAGTACGTCCATTACCATTCCCACGTCGGCTCCCCCAAAGCCCACCAAACCGCAGAAAGTTCCTATACAGCAGCAACAGTGGGTCAGATCATGTGGTAAACCGTCCGACCATGCAGATGTCGTTTTATGTGATGCTTCTTCTGTCTCTTCCCCAGAGCTGATGGAGGAAAACGTATGTGTGGGGCAATCCTCTCGCCTCACTCCTGCTGCTCCACCTGCTGTAGTGTCCCCACCCCATCGGAGAGACAGGATGAAGGTGCTACCACCATCATAGGTAGCTCCCATACTTCAGTGGAACTTGCAGGGGTTCAGGACGCATGTGGAGGAACGTTGTCTACTCTCTCAGGGTAGACCACTATGTGTGTGTGTCCCCAGGAGACTTATTTCCATCCATCATACTCCCTTGAGCTATGAGGCTATACACTCTACGAAAAGGACAGCCTTCGTGGAGAGAGAGCTGGAGGAGGCGTAGGTATTTTCGTCAGGATGGACTACCACTCCTCGCCTCTCCCTCATACGACGACTTTACAGGCCGTCGCTGTGTCTGTGCACGTGCGTCATCCATTGACCGTATGTTCTCTTTACTTGCCTCCACATGATGCACTTGATGAAGCAGCCCTCACTGACCTCCTTACACAGCTCCCCCAGCCGTTCATTATTTGTGGTGATTTTAATGCCCACAATGCACTTTGGGGCTCTGCCATTACCTGTCCCAGGGGTAGAGCAGTTGAGAGGCTTCTCCTGTCATCCTGTGCCTACTTGCTCAATGGAGGACAGAGCACTCACTTCTGCACAGTGACTGGGTCATTCTCTGCCATTGACCTCTCGCTTCGCTCTCCAGCTCTTGCCGCCAGTGCTCAATGGGAAGTGGTCACTGACTTGCACGGCAGTGATCACGTCCCACTCTGGATTCACCTGCGACATGGCGTGGGCCCCAAAATGGTCCACCATGCCACTGCAACATCCATTCCACAGTCCACAGGCCACCGGAAGAGGCAACCTGGCCCTTGGTGGAGTGCCGAATGCTGCTCTGCAATCAGGACCAGGCGTGCGGCTCTGCGCCAGTTCGTGTCGACCGACTGCTGAGAATCTTACAACCTTTCAGGTGACGAGGGCAAAATGTCGCTGCATTATTAGAGAGAGCAAGAAGAGGTCGTGGCAACAGTGCCTGAACGCCATTAATCGTTCCACCAAAAGTTCCATTGTGTGGGAGACCATCAGGAGAATTTCTGGGAGAGGAGGGAGGTGAACCATGGCTGCTGTAATGAATAATGGCACTCTCCACACGGATCCACGAGACATTGCCCACGCTATGGCAGCGTATTTTGCCACGGTTACTGCAACAGCCAGTCAGGATCCGGGTTTCCAGTGCCATAGAGCGTTTGCTGAGAGGTATACTCTGGACTTCCAGTCCACCTCTAATGAAATTTACAATTGCCCATTTTCCATGTGGGAGTTGGATTCTGCATTATCGTGACACATCACCTGGTCACGACAGGATCCATTACTGTATGCTACGGCACCTCACAAGGCGCAACAAAGAAATCCTCCTCACACTTTTTAATGCCATTTGGGCGTCATGTCACTTTCCTGACTCGTGGCATGAGGCAGTTTTAATTCCCTTTTTAAAACCTGGAAAGACCGCATGAGCCCAAGTAGCTACCATAGTGTTGCCCTCACTAGTTGCACAAGAAAGACCTGGGAGCGGATGGTCAACCGGCGCCTTGTCTGGATGTTAGAATCCCGGCAAGTCCTTAGTCGCTTTCAGTGTGGGTTCAGGAGGGTTTGTTCCACCTTCGATAACCTTGCCCTCCTGGAGCCGGCTATACAGCAAGTTTTCCACCACCATCATCACCTTCTAGGTGCATTTTTTGACATCGAGAAGGCGTACGATACCACTTGGAGGCATCTCATCCTGGAGCAGCTTCATGAATGGGATTTTCGTGGTTGTCTTCCTCTTTTTATTCAGTCTTTCCTCTCGCCACGATATTTTAGATACCAAATTGGTGACGTCCTGTTTGACTGCTTTGAGCAGGAGAACGGTGTCCCTCAGGGTAGTGTTTTAAGTGTGACTGTCTTTGCCATCACTACTAATAGCATTACCTCCATAGTGAAAAGTCCTGTCCAGTGTTCCTTGTTTGTGGATGATTTCTCTTTGTTTTGCTCTTCTTCAAGCCTTGCAACAACAACGCATCAGTTGCAACTTACTCTTAGACATTTGGATGATTGGGCGCAGAAGAGTGGTTTTAAGTTTTCCACTGAGAAGTCCACATGTATTCTTTTTCACCGTTCTCGTTCGTTTTCAACCTTTTACCGAGTTGAGGATGAGGGACACTGTCCTTGCTTTTAAAGACACGGTGAGATTTGTGAGGCCCGTTTTTTGCTCAAAGTTTACATGGTTACCTCATCTTAAAGACCTAAAACGACTGTCACTTAGGCTTTAAGTATTTTAAAATATCTTAGCCACAGTACATGGGTAGCTGACAGGACTTGTCTGCTCCAGTTTTACAGGGCGTTTGTGCTATCTCAGCTCGATTATGGGTGCCTGGTGTATGGGTCTTAGAGGCCTTCTTACTTAAAGATGTTGAACGTTGTGCACCATGAAGGGCTTCGGTTGGCCACTAGGGGGGGGGGGGGGGGGGGGGAGGATCCCCCGTTTTGTGATGCTTGTGGTGCGCACATCTCTGTCTGGCACGTTTTAACAGACTGCATTTCATACCGTGATGCAAGGGCAGAAGCACAAGTTGATGGGGATCTGCCCTGTGTTTTAGCTAATGATGAGATGTGTGTGTCTAGGATTTTCAAGTTTTGTGAGGTGTCTGGACTCTGGTCTAAACTTCTAGGCTGGAGGTTTTTGTGTCTTGCAAAGTGGCTGGCTCCTCCCTTTTTTCCTTGTGGTCAGCTAGCCACTCCCATCTGCTATAATGTTTTAGGTCCCTCTACCACTTTCTTCCTGTGTTGTCCAAGTTTTACTGCTGACGGCATGCTTCGTCCCACACTTCGGTGTGGGTAGGCACATATTTTTCCAAGCTTGTTACCTCTATTTTACGTTCTGTTTTATCTTACTATTCTGAGTATTTTCTTGGCACCCATCTTCATCTGTTACTGGGAGAGGGCGCTGAAGACCTTGCTGTCGTGCACCCAAACAACTCACTACATACTGTACATACATGCTCTCCTCAGCAGGTATGCATGCCGTTTGTCTGCCGTGCCTGGCCACTCATCCTATGCCTCCTCCTTTAACCGTCAGTATGGTGCATGTCCCTCTTCTGTTATCTCCTGGAGTTTCCTTTCGGTTATTGCACCAGCAGCTTAACTTAAAACTACCTGCCACTTTTCCTTTGGGTGCGAACCCTTCACCACCTTGGCTTCATGCAGCGGCTCACGTTCACCTTGTACTTCATTTGATTCATAAGGAGACTACTCCAGACTCACTCTATCCCCATAAGATTTTTCGATCTTTGTACGGAACTTCGCGGTAGTACCTTTTTGAATGCTAATGGCTCTCCGACTGGCCATAGTATTGGGTGTGCTTTCGTTATTTCCACAGAGCATTTTTGGTGTCAGCTTTTGGAAGACTGCTCAGTATTTACAGCAGAGCGGGACCCTGTATGAGGCCACATTATACATCCAGCGACACAGGCTGTTCGATTGTGTCATTTGCTGTGACTCTAGACCCTCAGAGCCTATGTGTGATGCACATCATCCATCCCTTAGTGCAGTGGGTCCAGGAAAGCTTTCACTTCCTCACTCTTGATGGGGCCACAGTGATGTTTATGTGGGTTCCTGGTCACATTGGTCTGATGCGAAACGAGGCTGCTGATGCTGCTGCCAAGGTTGCAGTCCTCCTACCTCAGCCAGCTAGTTCTTCCATTCCTTCAGATGATCTGCTTATCGCCATCTGTCAGCAAGTGGTGTCACTTTGGCATTACCACTAGTCTTCCCTTCACAGTAATAAGCTGCGGGGAATTATACCTCTCCCAGTAGCTTGGACAACCTTCTCTTGGCCCCCTTGCCATGAGGAGATCATTTTAGCTAGGTTGAGTGTTGGGCACTGTCTTTTTAGCCATCATTTGTTAAGTGGTGTTTCCCACCACTTTCTTAATGCTCATTGTCATCAACGTTTAACTGTTCGGCATTTCCTTATGGGATGCCCTTTTTTAACCACTTAAGTTGTACTGTATGTTTGCCATCCAATTTATCGGCCATTTTAGTGAACAGTGAGAGAGCTGTTGACCGTGTTTTGCTTTTTATCCGTTGTAGCAGTATGGCGAAAGACATTTAATCTTTAGTTCAGGACCTCCATTGTCTTTATGGCTGTTTCTCCAAGAGAGGCTGTCCGTTGATTGGGCTTAACTTGTAGTTGCTTTTAACTCCTTTCTCATCTTTGTGTTCTACTGTTCTGACATGGACGCATATGACCTTACTTGTTTTAATGTCTTAAAACAAAACAAAACAATCATTGTTACTCCTCATTGTGATCTAATTGCGTAAGACACATAATGCACACTTTGCTCATCCTTCTTCCCTTGCTTTCTTAGATTTAGTGCTCTCTACTGGCAGTGATGTCAGCACTTGCAGCAGAGCATCACAGTTCCCTTAGATGGCTTAACATGTCCATCATGAACAATGGGAGTCTTTGTTCGTAATTATAACTTTACATTAATGAGTGACTTCATTTTTATGACCTGCTATGGTCTGTGGCGTCATCAGAAATTTCATTGTTTTGTTCGTAGGTGAGCAGGGATTCATCACTAAGACCCATTGACCAATTCTGAACTGTGGTAATTGGTCTATGTGTGATCCTATTTGCTATTGACTCTCTAGTGCATCTGTGTTTGCTTTCTTTACCTTCTTACAAACATCGTGTAATGTCATTGCAAACTTTGTAACTGATTCCCAGTTTTTCCAATTTTAGGCTTAATCACCACAAAAACAGAAGGCAGATTTGTACCATATATTACCTCATATGGTGATGGACCAACACTACACTAGACATCAGAATTGTAAGCTGACATGACATACAAAAGGTAAATGTACCAATCATTGTGATGGAAGTTCACAACAACAACTCAACATCTTACCAACTGTACAGTGAATGTATTCTGTTTTCCTGATAGACTGAGGGAGCCAAGGGCTAGTCCTGAGTTTGTGAGTGCTTAGTAAATGACACACTCCTGGAAGTGGAAAAAAGAACACATTGACACCGGTGTGTCAGACCCACCATACTTGCTCCAGACACTGCGAGAGGGCTGTACAAGCAATGATCACACGCACGGCACAGCGGACACACCAGGAACCGCGGTGTTGGCCGTCGAATGGCGCTAGCTGCGCAGCATTTGTGCACCGCCGCCGTCAGTGTCAGCCAGTTTGCCGTGGCATACGGAGCTCCATCGCAATCTTTAACACTGGTAGCATGCCGCGACAGCGTGGACGTGAACCGTATGTGCAGTTGACGGACTTTGAGCGAGGGCGTATAGTGGGCATGCGGGAGGCCGGGTAGACGTACCGCCGAATTGCTCAGCACGTGGGGCGTGAGGTCTCCACAGTACATCGATGTTGTCGCCAGTGGTCGGTGGAAGGTGCACGTGCCCGTCGACCTGGGACTGGACCGCAGCGACGCACGGATGCACGCCAAGACCATAGGATCCTACACAGTGCCGTAGGGGACCGCACCGCCACTTCCCAGCAAATTAGGGACACTGTTGCTCCTGGGGTATCGGCGAGGACCATTCGCAACAGTCTCCATGAAGCTGGGCTACGGTCCCGCACACCGTTAGGCCGTCTTCCGCTCACGCCCCAACATCGTGCAGCCCACCTCCAGTGGTGTCGCGACAGGCGTGAATGGAGGGACGAATGGAGACGTGTCGTCTTCAGCGATGAGAGTCGCTTCTGCCTTGGTGCCAATGATGGTCGTATGCGTGTTTGGCGCCGTGCAGGTGAGCGCCACAATCAGGACTGCATACGACCGAGGCACACAGGGCCAACACCCGGCATCATGGTGTGGGGAGCGATCTCCTACACTGGCCGTACACCACTAGTGATCGTCGAGGGGACACTGAATAGTGCACGGTACATCCAAACCGTCATCGAACCCATCGTTCTACCATTCCTAGACCGGCAAGGGAACTTGCTGTTCCAACAGGACAATGCACGTCCGCATGTATCCCGTGCCACCCAACGTGCTGTTGAAGGTGTAAGTCAACTACCCTGGCCAGCAATATCTCCGGATCTGTCCCCCCATTGAGCATGTTTGGGACTGGATGAAGCGTCGTCTCATGCGGTCTGCACGTCCAGCACGAACGCTGGTCCAACTGAGGCGCCAGGTGGAAATGGCATGGCAAGCTGTTCAACAGGACTACATCCAGCATCTCTACGATCGTCTCCATGGGAGAGTAGCAGCCTGCATTGCTGCGAAAGGTGGATATACACTGTACTAGTGCCGACATTGTGCATGCTCTGATGCCTGTGTCTATGTGCCTGTGGTTCTGTCAGTGTGATCATGTGATGTATCTGACCCCAGGAATGTGTCAATAAAGTTTCCCCTTCCTGGGACAACAAATTCACGGTGTTCTTATTTCAATTTCCAGGAGTGTAGGTGCTTAATCATACTGGATATAAAATTAGTGCCCTGATCTGTAATTATTGTATCAGGAACACTAAACTTCAGCAACCAGCTTTTCACCATTGTCTTTGCCACTGTACTTGCTTTAAAATGCATACTGTAACAGTTATGAGCTTTCCTCATATTTGATACTATGAAACATGCTTTCCATATTTTGGGATGAGGTAGAATGGACCACAACAAGAAAAAATTGTCAGGTAAACGTGGACTCAAAAATGCATATCTTTAATAGCTTTGCTACTGTGAAAGACATCTTTTCTACTGAACAAGGGTTCATAGCTCTTAAGGTATGCATTTTAGAGCCTATGTTTACTACACCATTTTTTCTTGGTTTGGTCCATACTACCCCCTACCAAAATATGGAAAGCAAAGAGCTCATGGTAGAAGAGATTTGGTTCACAGTATCGAATATGAGGTATTCATAGCACTTACGACATGCATTTTGGAGTCCATCTTTACCAGATTTTTTTGCTTCGAATGATCGTTCCTTTAATATCCCTGAATATAGACCATTCGTAATGAAATACCATGTATAAGGTCATATGATAGTCGTTAATCATGTAAAGTGCAGTTGGCACAACACTGGGGCTGTATTTCATCTTCCTACACAACAGGCCATAGTGCTTTGTGGACTGCAGCTGTGCCCTAAATACTAGAAATCAAATCTTCCTTCTTGGGCTCTCAGAATTCTGTTTTTCTTTCCTGATTGGTATGTGCCTTCATAGTTAAATTCACTTGATTTCAGAGCACAATACGTTAACATACTTGGAGCCTCTTGTGGTCCCAGCAATCACTTCAACACAGCATGGTCCTTCACAACTTTAAACTTTTTCGTGTACGAATAACAGTGGAAATACGTAATAGCATAAATAACAGCCAACATTTCCATCTCTGTGGTTGAATAGAAGGAGTGAGTTATGAGGAAACTCTTCGGTTTCGATTTGAAAGAGTTTTGAATTTTTGTGGTAGCTTATTGAAAATGGATGCAGCAGTATACTGCACACCCTTCTGCACAACAGTTAAGGAAGTCTGATCCAAATGCAGGTTTGATTTCTGGCAAGTATTAACTGAGTGAAAGCTACTTATTCTTGGGAATGAGCTAATATTGTTAACAAGAAATGACTTTAAGGAATATATATATTGAGAGGCCAATGTCAAAATACACAGACTCGTGAACAGGGTTCGACAAGAGGTTCATGAACCTACACCACTTATTGCCTGAACTGCCTCTTTCTGAGCCAAAAATATCGTTTTAGAGTGGGATGAGTTACCCCAAAATATAATACCATATGATATAAGCGAATGAAAATAAGCAAAGTAGGCTAATTTTCATGTCGAATGATCACTCACTTCAGATATCATTCGAATAGTAAAAGTGGCAGCACAAAGTCTTTGAACAAGATCCTGAACTTGGCTTTTCCACAACCGTTTACCATCTATCTGAACACCTAGAAATTTGAACTTTACAGTTCCACTAATCATATGCCCATTCTTTGCAATTAAAATGTCAGGTTTTGTTGAATTGTGTGCAAGAAACTAAAAACTTAGTCTTACTGTGATTTAGCATTAGTTTATTTTCTACAAGCCACAAACTTAGGTCATGAACTGCACTATTTGAATCCGAGCCAATGTTGCACACAACATCCTTTACAACCAAGATATTCATCATACAGAAATATTCTGTAAGGATATCTGGTGGTCATCCTCAAACTTCATGAAGACAATTGTTTAAAAAATTTGGCATCCTAACAACCTCTCTTATGAAGTTTGTTGTGAGGCATCAGGCACAATTTAAAAATAGTAGTATTGTTTGTAAGTCTAACACTTGGAACAAAAATTGCCTCCACTATTCACAACTTAACTTACTCAGCTGTAAAAATATTTGAAAACATCACCTACAAATTAAGGGTGCAGGCACATAATAAAAGTTTTAAAAGCAACTGAAATAATTTCTGTTTGACAACTCCTCCTACTCGATGGATTAATTTATATAAAGTTAGTATCTGTATGTTGTTGGGTTCTACTTCCCTAATTTTGTTCTAGACTAACACAGCAATATATTCAGTAATATTACGTCTACCAGATTTGATCAAGTCCGTGTAATTTTTTTTTTAATAAAAAGTCTTGATAATTTAAAATGAAGCAGATTTTAGCCACCAAATATTAAAATGAAGAGGTAACTTGATACATTATTAATGAAATGAGCATAAAGTCTCTGGTATCTATCTTGGGATAACTAAAAACCTGTAACTTTGACTACTTCCAGAATTCACTGAACATACACTCACTCGAACAGAAACAACTACTGAAATTCACCAAAACAGGTAACACAGGTAAGCAAGTTCCCAAAATGTCTCCTTAATACCTCGGTATGACAAGCTGTAAGATGTAAACAAACTCTAGTCAACACATATCTGTCAGATTTAAAGCTCTCATGCTTTCTTTAGCACTGCTCATGCTCATGCTTATGCTCGCTTTACCAATAATACCACAACAATGATAAGGAAACAGATCAGCCACTCGCATTAGTATGGAGTTTATATTGTTTTCTAGATCTTTCCTCCATGTTGAATCTCCACTGCTTTCTTGATAAATGAATCCCAGTAACACAAGGTGTGTGCCAGGATTTCAGTGTTGTCAAATAATAATTTGTGTGTGTTGGTAACACCATGCTTTGCAATGAATGGTTTCTCACAACGTCTTAGTTATACATTTTGGAGTGTTTCTTGCACTGTTCATTAATAATGTGATTACACTGTTGTAATAATTCACACCAAACTCACATGATATATTGTAAACCACATGCCTCTTAGACCTAGGACATCTTACTAGGTACAATCCATATTTTTAGAAACTGGATTAAAGATGGGTTATTTTTCAGTATAGTTTTCACTTCACCTCTCAGTTCGGTGAGATGACTTTACTTTCCAGACTTAGGACTTTGTCAATCTCAGTTTATAAGATACACATCAAATTAATTTGGTCAAGATTTCAATATTATATTTTTGACTAATTTACAGCAAAAATAACATTAATAAACTTCCAATCTGATAAAGATGTCACACTTTCCAACTAGAGCGTGGGGAAATAGTCGCAGGATCATACGTATTGTTTTCAATAGCTTGTCTTCAAATTGAGAAGCACATTGTGATCAAATTTAGTAATGGCCTGTCAGATAATGATGCACAAAGATCAACATTCAAATTAATTTTATTTTATTTACATGTCAAGTTCCATAGGACCAAATTGAGGAGAGAATCTCCCAGGTCATGGAACATGTCAGTACATGAAATTACAACATAAAAGTAATAATAGATGAAAATAAAATGTATATGAACCCAAAAAAAGTCAATCCATAAATTTAAGTAAATGCAATCTACAATACAACAAGAACTTACCCCAAAATATACCACCATATGATACAAGCAAATAAAAATAAGCAAAGTAGACTAATTTTTGTGTCGAATGATCGCTCGCTTCAGATATTGTTCCAATAGTAAAAATGGCAGCATTAAGTCTTTGAACAAGATCTTAAATGTGGGCTTCCCACGACAGTTTACTATCTATCTGAGTACCTAGAAATTTTAACTGTTCAGTTTCACTAAATATGCCCACTCTGTGAAATTAAAATGTCAGGTTTTGTTGAATTGTGTGTTAGAAACTGTAAAAACTGAGTCTTACTGTGATTTGGAGTTAATTTATTTTCTACAAGCCATGAACTTAGGTCATGAACTGCACTATTTGAAACCAAGCCAATGTTGGACACAACATCCTTTACTACCAAGCTAGTGTCATCAGCAAACAGAAATATTTTAGTTACCCGTAATACTAGAGGGCATGTCATTTATATAAATAAGGAACAGGAGTGGCACCAACACTGATCCCTGGGTCTGCCCCCACTTGACTGTACCCCACTGAGACCCCCACATCACAGCCATTCTCAACATTGTGAATAATAACCTCTTGCTGTCTATTGCTAAAATAAGAGGTGAACCAGTTGTGAGCTACTCCCCGTATTCCGTAATGGTCCAACTTCTGGAGCAGTATTTTGTGATCTACACAATCAAATGCCTTAGTTAATTTAAAATACATGCCTACTACAGTAGTACAAGTTTATATGCCAGCTAGCTCTGCAGATGACGAAGAAATTTAAGAAATGTATGACGAAATAAAAGAAATTATTCAGATAGTGAAGGGAGACGAAAATTTAATAGTCATGGGTGACTGGAATTCGGTAGTAGGAAAAGGGAGAGAAGGAAACGTAGTAGGTAAACATGGATTGGTGCTAAGAAATGAAAGAGGAAGCCGCCTGGTAGAATTTTGCACAGAGCACAACTTAATCATAGCTAACACTTGGTTCAAGAATCATAAAAGAAGGTCGTATACATGGAAGAAGCCTGGAGAAACTGACAGATTTCAGATAGATTATATAATGGTAAGACAGAGATTTAGGAACCAGGTTTTAAATTGTAAGACATTTCCAGGGGCAGATGTGGGCTCTGACCACAATCTATTGGTTATGAACTGTAGATTAAAACTGAAGAAACTGCAAAAAGGTGAGAATTTAAGGAGATGGGACCTGGATAAACTGACTAAACCAGAGGTTGCACAGAGTTTCAGGGAGAGCGTAAGAGAACAAATGGTAGGAATGGGGGAAAGAAATACAGTAGAAGAAGAATGGGTAGCTTTGAGGGATGAAGTAGTGAAGGCAGCAAAGGATCAAGTAGGTAAAAAGACGAGGGCTAGTAGAAGTCCTTGGGTAACAGAAGAAATATTGAATTTAATTGATGAGAGGAGAAAATACAAACATGCAGTAAATGAAGCAGGCAAAAAGGAATACAAACGTCTCAAAAATGAGATCGACAGGAAGTGCAAAATGGCTAAGCAGGGGTGGCTAGAGGATAAATGTAAGGATGTAGAGGCTTATCTCACTAGGGGTAAGATAGATACTGCCTACAGGAAAATTAAAGAGACCTTCGGAGAAAAGAGAACCACTTGTATGAATATTAAGAGCTCAGATGGAAACCCAGTTCTAAGCAAAGAAGGGAAAGCAGAAAGGTGGGAGGAGTATATAGAAGGTCTATACAAGGGCGATGTACTTGAGGATAATATTATGGAAATGGAAGAGGATGTAGATGAAGATCAAATGGGAGATCTGATACTGCATAAAGAGTTGGACAGAGCACTGAAAGACCTAAGTCGAAACAAGGCCCCGGGAGTGGATAACATTCCATTAGAACTACTGACGGCCTTGGGAGAGTCAGTCCTGACAAAACTCTACCATCTGGTGAGCAAGATGTATGAGACAGGCGAAATATCCTCAGACTTCAAGAAGAATATAATAATTCCAATCCCAAAGAAAGCAGGTGTTGACAGATGTGAAAATTACCGAACTATCAGTTTAATAAGTCACGGTTGCAAAATACTAATGCGAATTCTTTACAGACGAATGAAAAATCTAGTAGAAGCCGACCTAGGGGAAGATCAGTTTGGATTCCGTAGAAATATTGGAACACGTGAGGCAATACTGACCCTACGACTTATCTTAGAAGAAAGATTAAGGAAAGGCAAACCTACATTTCTAGCATTTGTAGACTTAGAGAAAGCTTTTGACAATGTTGACTGGAATACTCTCTTTCAAATTCTAAAGGTGGCGGGGGTAAAATTTAGGGAGCGAGTGGCTATTCTCAATTTGTACAGAAACCAGATGGCAGTTATAAGAGTTGAGGGGCATGAAAGGGAAGCAGTGGTTGGGAAAGGAGTGAGACAGGGTTGTAGCCTCTCCCCGATGTTATTCAATCTGTATGTTGAGGAAGCAATGAAGGAAACAAAAGAAAAATTTGGAGTAGGTGTTAAAATACATGGAGAAGTAATAAAAACTTTGAGGTTTGCCGATTACATTGTAATTCTGTCACAGACAGCAAAGGACTTGGAAGAGCAGTTGAACGGAATGGATAGTGTCTTGAAAGGAGGATATAAGATGAATATCAACAAAAGCAAAATGAGGATAATGGAATGTTGTCGAATTAAGTTGGGTGATGCTGAGGGTATTACATTAGGAAATGAGACGCTTAAAGTAGTAAAGGAGTTTTGCTATTTGGGGAGCAAAATAACTGATGATGGTCGAAGTAGAGAGGATATAAAATGTAGACTAGCAGTGGCAAGGAATGCATTTCTGAAGAAGAGAAATTTGTTAACATCGAGTATAGATTTAAGTGTCAGGAAGTCGTTTCTGAAAGTATTTGTGTGGAGTGTAGCCATGTATGGAAGTGAAACATGGACAATAAATAGTTTAGACAAGAAGAGAATAGAAGCGTTCGAAATGTGGTGCTACAGAAGAATGCTTATGATTAGATGGGTAGATCACATAACTAATGAGGAGGTGTTGAATAGGATTGGGGAGAAGAGCAGTTTGTGGCACAACTTGACTAGAAGAAGGGATCGGTTGGTAGGACATGTTCTTAGGCATCAAGGGATCACCAATTTAGTATTGGAGGGCAGCGTGGAGGGTAAAAATCGTAGAGGGAGACCAAGAGATGAATACACTAAGCAGATTGACAAGGATGTAGGTTGCAGTAGGTACTGGGAGATGAAGAAGCTTGCACAGGATAGAGTGGCATGGAGAGCTGCATCAAACCAGTGTCAGGACTGAAGACCACAACAACAAGAAGCAACTTCCCCACCCCACAAAGAACTCCTTGAAAAACAGCCAGCTAATCTGTATCCTGGTAAAGGAAGCCCCTGAATTGTCAAATTATTATGTGGTACTCCAATATACCAATAATTCCAGAATCACATCTGTAAGCAGTTCACTAACTTTATCTCTAATACCTTTTATATTTTGATGAAATATGCTAATTCCTTCTCTTCTTGGAAACATGACTTCCTCTGAATACAAGCCTTTAGTTAGAGGGACTTCCTTTTAGCAGGTATACATATCAGCTGTCTTCACTCTAAAATAGGTGCAGCTTCAACATCAACTACTACATGGAATTTTTCCATGAGTGATCCTACCAACACCCACTACACTGTCGTCTACAAGCTTTGCCAGCTTCCCCTTCCCATACCTTCTGAGGTGGAGGCAATGCCTAGTGAAACATGACAGAATAAATTGTCCCTCATAGTTTGGGAATATCAGTACCAGGTTTGTTGTCAATGCTCCCTTCAATTTTTCAAATGCTGTCTAAAAGTTGACTATGGAAATTCCACACCTTTTTTCAACAAATGATTCAATAGCTTAGCAATTTCGGCAAACTCTTCAATGAATTCCCATTAGTAATTACAGAACCATAAAAATGATTGAAATTGCTATGTAGTTTGTGGTGGTAAGAAAGCACATTCTGCAGAAGTTAGGCGTGCGTCAATTTTCACATCTTCCTCTCATTACAGAGTGTTAACTGTGCTGGATTTAGCCTCTTAAAGAATTCCTCTGATCATTGCATGTGCTCTTCCATATCCTTAGAAAATGCAATTATGTTGTTGAGATAAAAAACAGTCTTGATTTTAATCCTCTGAGCACTCCGTCGGATACTAATAGCCTCCGAGATAGCTGGCACATTCTTCAGACCAAATGGCACCCTAAAATATTGATAGTGACTCCAAGGGACAGTAAATGTGGTCTTTGGCCGCTCTTCCAGAACCACTTCCAACAGTGATAACCACTCCTCATACACATTGTGAAGTATTAACATTGACTTAAGTTCTCTCTAATCTCCATTATATTTAGTACAGGATGTCTGTCCATCACCGCTCATGCAGCAAAATCTATGCTTTCTTGTTCCATTCTATGATTTTTTTCAGGACTGTTACAATGGTAGCTGCCCATGGACTGTAACTTGATTCAGTATTGCCCTCAGCCAGCAGTTGATCAATAAATTCTTCCAGTATAGGTTATAGGTGCCTAGGTATCCTGTACGGCTTCTTATACACTAGAGCATTGTTAACCGTTGGTATGGTATGGCGAGTTACCAGTATTGCAGGTAATGATTGACCAGGATTGAACAGGTTGACAAATCATATTAACAAGACTTTCATTGTTGACTTATCTCTTCCCTCCAAATTGTTTTACCTTCTCGCATAATGCAATTGTGTTGATGGTCTGGTTGTGGCAAAGGTCCTCACACGACCTACCCAGATTATACTCGTCCATGATCTCCAAGTTTGCAATCTATAAGGTCAACTTATCAGAGCTAAAATCATCCACACTTTCCAAAACCATACAATCCCCATCTATTTCCTTCACATGTACCAGGCTTCAGTGCACAATATAGTGCAACATGTCCATCTTGTTATTGCATTCCAGTACCTCTGCAACACGCATCATCTGAAGGTCAGTACCCACCCACATTTGTAACACTGAAGTTTTCTGCATTGCTTTTTAACATGGTCCATATGTCCACAGCTGTAGCATTTCACCTTTGTGTAGAAAAAGAAACACACAACCCTTATCTTGTCCTCAGGCCACAATATTGATCTCTTCCACTTGCTTAGCAGCCATAATGGTGGCACCAAAATCCTTCGGGTTTTCCATTGTCGCCCTCCTTGACATGTCTGCTGGAAGTCCTCTTAAAAACACATCTGATTCCTGTTCTCCTCTTCTTGTGGAGTAATTCTGTCTGCTTCTACTTTCTGTGTAAGCTCGTACAAGTTAGCATTGATTTTCCTACTTCTGCCTATGAATGCCTCTACCAACTCGCTTCACTTTTGAGACAACCCATTAAGCTGTTCTCTAAAAAAACTTTGCGATATTCTGCTTCGGCGATAACGTGGTTAGTGGGCCTTCTTAAGCTGCTTAAATGTCTGTGCTTTATCCAGCACTTGATGGTACTGATGTATGCTGCTTGCATCACAACCAACTGTAATTTAGACACATCCAAGGATGTCTTGTCTGACCAACTGCCCAACCTACTGGCAGCTTCCAGGTCATCACTGAACACTGAGACATCCTCGGTTGCCCTACCCGAAAAAGGAGTTGCTAGATTAGCTGTGACAGGATCCACAGAAGGGATAGGTGAACTAACCAAAGCTTTTGCTTCCACTACATCCACTTGTTTATGCTCATTCTCGCTATTAAAAGTCTCCCTCTCTTTGCAAAGCTTCATTTATCTCCTTTAGCTCGGCAAACTGCCTTGCCAAGAGTTCATCCATTTCCTGGATTGTCATTGTTTCTGTTTTTGGCATTTGTGCGAACTCTTAACACACCACTCTAATGAAAGCATCAACCACAATACACACAGACACGGTTACAAGAACAAACTACACTATTCCTTATGAAGGATAATAGCCCAGTGTTATTCAGAACACTGATGCACTTTGTGGCCATTGCTTCGTCTTGTGCTGCACACAGCTGGCACCACTCACATGCATAGGAAGTCATTCCGAGCCAAATTACAATACTGGCACCTCACTGGTTCTAAGTAACATTCCTTATAATTACCCCTATACAACAGAATCCCAATCCCTGAAAAGGCAGCAGGTCATAGTTATCGGGCAGTGCCATTGGCTGGTGATGACTTCTTTCATTTCTGGTTATTTGGTTTAGTTGGCTCCGGAAGTAACAGTTTAGAATCACAGACAGTCTAGTACCGGCTGTACAGCTGTTCTACATTCTGAGGCTCTGTCTCTTTTGCATTTTATGCTAAGGAAAATTCAGTAACAGGGTGTAATTTTTCAGAACTGTAAAATGCAGATATTTGGTTATGTTATCTATGTAAACCAAAGTGTGTTTGCAGAGACTGTGGTAGATGTTATAGATCTTGATAATGATCTTAAACCTACATAGCAGTGTGAAAAAATACTAATATAATTTAGGTGCAAATCCCCATGTCCTGTATGGGCATCCATTGTTCAGTGTGTTTATGGTGGTGAGGTATATGGATACTTCAGACTTTGATTGAGAGAGAGAGAGAGAGAGAGAGAGAGAGAGAGAGAGAGAGCTGCAAAAAGGTACATAATTGAAATGTAATCATCAAATGACTCTCTTAAATTTTTTCAAATTGAGTTGATATAACAAACCAAAATCGGAACTCACTTTCAAGATGAGTGAGGTTCAAATCTCCACCTGGCCATTTTAATTTAAGTTTTCTGTGATTTCCTCTTCTCTCTTCAAAGAAATGCAATAATAATTTGATTCCAGTGCCATGTCGTTCACATCTCCTGATGAGCTAATGTTCTGTTACTAATGTTCTGGGTTGACAAAATGTTAAACTTTTATATTTCTTCCTTTTTATCTGATAAAATAAAGAAACCACATACAGAAATATGTGCATGTGTTATTGTTTCTGCTTGAACTGTGTTATAATGAAATATGTTGTTTTAATGGTGACAGCATCTTTCAAGAACCTAGAGGACAGATGTCATGTGAGAAAATTTATGTATTCTTCTTGTTATTTTGTGTAATCCTTAATTTGCATGGTAGGATGTGGAATCAAACCTGTATACTCCCATATATAAATTAGTCAGTTCTTGTAAATAATTACTGGGTTTAATTTTTTTGTGTTTTTTTTAATCCAGAAATTGAGTAATCATTGTTTAGTATAACATTGTTTGTAATTATATAATTTGTATTTATAAATAATTTGTGAGTAATGATTACATACCTCCTGCAGGATGTGCCTCGTTTATCGCCTGGGGGGAGCTACAATGGATGTTACAGTTGTATTGTGCTGTGCAGGAATGTACACAGTGAAAGGCCATGTGTATAAAGCAAACTTCGGAGGGGACAAGTTCACAGAGATACTGGCCAACTTTTTCGCCGAAATATTTCACGAGTGAGTTCAATTGGTCTGTTATTACAAGATGTCTCTCTTCTTGACACTGTGTTATTGTAATATTGTTGATAATTACCCTATGTATGATTTGTGATCCAAAAGTAATCGAAATTTTTATTTTCCTAAAAGAATCTTTGTTTATTCATAATCATCAGCCTTTTCCGCTTCAAAGTAATCCCCCTCAGATATGATACACTTACGCCAGCACTTTTTCCAATCTTGGAAGTGCTTCTGAAATTCACTTTTCGTTATGATGTTCAGCTCCTTCAGTGATTCTGTTTTTATCTCATCAGTGGTGGCAAAACAACATTCTCTCATTGTTCTCATCGACCTCAGGTATAGGAAGAAGTTGCATTTGGCCATGTTTGGTGAGTATGGTGGCTGAGGCGACATAACGTTTTTGGCTTTTGCCAAAAAATCATGATCAAGCATTGAGATGTGAACGGGAGCATTATCGTGGTGCAATTTCCACGAGTAGTTTTGCCACAGTTCTGGCAGGTTTTTTTTTTTTTTTTTTTTTTTTTTTTTTTTTTTTTTTTTTTTTAGGACTGCTTCACGCAAACAGCACTTAACTTACAGGTAGTGTTCCTTATTGGCTGTACAACCATAAGACAAGAACTCTTGATGCACTATCCAATTGTCATTGAAGAAAACAGTGAGAAGAACCTTGGCATGTGATCGAATTTGTTGAATTTTTTTCAGTCCTGGCTCTTCAGGCAGTTTCCATTGGGACGATTGGGCCTTGGTGTTGGTGTCATACCCGTATACCCATGTTTTGTCACCTGTTTTAATCTTATTTAGAAGTTCTGGATTGTTGTCAACTTTGTTCAGCAATTCCTGAGTGAAGTCTAGGTGGCGACGTTTTTGGTCAAAATTCCACGATTTTGGAGCAAACTTTGCTGCTGGTTCACGTTTAATTCCCAAAACACCCAAAAAAAAATAAAATAAAATAAAAATAGCTTGGCGTGAGCCAAAGGATATGCTGACATTATCAGCAACATCTCTGATGGTAATTTGGTGGTTTTCCAGAGCCATTTTCTTTACTACTTCCACTTTATAAGTAATGATGTGCTAGGGCATCCAGAACGGTTACTGTCTTTGTCTTCTCAACCCTCTTTGGAATGTTCATACCCCTCATAAATTCTTGTCTTACTCATAGTAGAGTTGCCAAAAGCCACAGTCAGTATTTCAAATTTTCAATTTTTCAATATTTTAGCAATGGCCTTCATTGGAAAAATAGAAACACACACCATTCATTCACGCAAGCAAGCACACCTCACGCACACATGACCACCAACTCCAGCATCTTAGGTCTGACCCCAGCTGCCAGAGTTGGCGGTCAGTAGTTCATGAGGTGTGCTTGCTTGTGTGAATGAATGGAGTGTGTGTCTCTTTTTGCAATGAAGGCTGTTGCTGAAAGCGTATTTGTAAGCATCTTTTAATTGTGCCTGTCTGCAACTAACAGTAAGTAGCAGTCTATCTTTTCCTATGTTGGATATTCCTGCCTGGAGTTTCCATTGTTTAAAATTTGGTGTAAATTCTTTGATCCACCTTTTTCGAAAGTAAAACATTTTCCAGGGACTCTGAAAACACGTATAACCTTTTTGACTGTGAACAATAAAATAAATATTTAAAACAGCTGAAAATCCCAAACATGTATCAGGAACATGTGTATCAACAAGAGAAAAAAAGGAAAGAAATTGAAGATCAGATGTATGAAGCCCACGAAATAAAAAAAATTCCCATTACTTTTTTTATCACACTTTGTATTATGTGTAGTGATGATTGTTGTCCCGCTCCTAGTAGTTGGTCGTTTTGACAATATGTGCAAAATGCACCTGTCTCCTTTGAAAATATAACATTTTACTGTTAATTCTTTTCCAAACACTACAGAAGACTGCCAGTGGTGTATGAAATACAGTAATATTGTTGTTGTTGTTGTGGTCTTCAGTCCTGAGACTGGTTTGATGCAGCTCTCCATGCTACTCTATCCTGTGCAAGCTTCTTAATCTCCCAGTACCTACTGCAGCCTACATCCTTCTGAATCTGTTAAGTGTATTCATCTCTTGGTCTCCCTCTACGATTTTTACCCTCCACACTGCCCTCCAATACTAAATTGGTGATCCCTCGATGTCTCAGAACATGTCCTACCAATTGATCCCTTCTTTTAGTCAAGTTGTGCCACAAGCTCCTCTTCTCCCCAATTCTATTCAATACCTCCTCTTTAGATATGTGATCTACCCATCTAATCTTCAGCATTCTTCTGTAGCACCACATTTCGAAAGCTTCTATTCTCTTCTTGTCTGAACTATTTATCGTCCACGTTTCACTTCCATACATGGCTACACTCCACAAAGTAATATTAAGAACAGTAACTTACGTTTGTTGTGTAAACTGTGTTACTAAACATCTAACCCACTGTTTGGCATATGGTTCATGATTCCAGTTACAGATTGCCTATCTGATGGCTTCCAAGGGCAACAAAAATTTGAATTTCAGTATTTCATTTAATTATTGGCCAAATTTAAAACATTAAAATTGTCATAATTTACTCGTTAAGAGGTATAAATCTTATGTTAAAAGTCGGGCACAGTAATAAGTCTTATAGTTAGAAATGATGTACGTATCTTGAGGCAGCGTAACTCAGGGCGTGCAAGTTGTCCAGGCTATATTCACCCAGAATTTGAGAATGAGAGCACTTAGCAACTTCCAACTAACTTTACACGTAATTTCAAATCTTTTCTAAACTTTTCTCACTTACATGTTTAATGTCAAATATATTTAACACATTAACTCGTTTGTAGAGCAATCATACAGTCTGAAACTGTTTCATACATGAGTGTTAGATTCTTTAAAGAATCTTCACTGAGGTTTACTGTTAATTACTAGGATGTGATCAGAAAATTGGCTATAGCAGTTGCCAATGCTAGTATTGCAAACCCATGCAAGGTTGCATTTATATGGTGAAATGTATTATAATGTAATGGAGAAAAACTGTGTAGCTTTAATACAGGGTGTACATAAAGTCCGGGAATACTTTCAATTATTTATTGCGTAAGAACCAAACATTGTACAGATATCATACATGTCGTCTTGAAGAGAAACCCTGTAGGTTTTTTTCCATGTATACCATGTAGTTTGGTAATTTGCCGATAGTCAGGGCTAGTCGCAAATGTGGCAGGTTTTCTGTGTGTTGGAGTTTGACAAAAACGAGTGTGCTACAGCTGTTCAATGGATGCTTAGAACCAAGTATGGTAAGAAGCCACCAACAAGGAAGGCCATTTAGCACTGGTACAACAAATTCATTAGAATGGGTTGCTTGTGCCCAGAAAAGAGAAGCATGTATGAGAGACTGGGAAGGCAATTTAATCAACCAAGATAGCATAACTCTTGTTACAGATCCTTACCATTTTGAAATGATGGGAAATATTATCTCAGAAAATAACTGGATACGTAACCAAATATTTGCTAAGTAAATGTTGATAAATATAAATTTAAAGATAGAAGGAACCAGGGCATAAACAGTGGAATTATATCTTGATAGCAAAACGGACAGTGTGTGACATAAACTTGAGCCCTGTGCATGATTACCCGTAAACACTATTTCTAAGTTTTTCTTTGGTTTCCTTCACTGCTTGCTCATTGTACCAGTTGAATAACACCAAGGATAGGCTAGAGCCCTGTCTCTTTCCCTTCTCAATCACTTCTTCCCTTTCATGCCCTTCAACCCTTATAATTGCTATTAATCTTTCCTGGTGTTGGCTTCTACCAGTTTTTCCCTTTTGTAAATAATTTCAGTATTTCGCAACCGTGAATTACTATACTGATATTTTGGTAATAGTCACACCTGTCAGCAACTGCTTCCTTTGGAATTGGAATTAGTTATTCTTCTTGAAGTCTGAAGGTATTTTGCCTGTTGTCTCATATATTTTGCACACCAGGGTGCGTAGTTTTGTCATGACTGGTTCTCAAAAGGACATCAGCAGATGTTACTGATAAAAATGTACCTCAGGGGCCTTGTTTTGGCATAGATCTTTTGGTCCTAGGTCAAATTACTCTTGCAGTATCATAGCTCCCATCTCATCTTCATCTACTTCCTTTTCCCCTTTCTATAATATTGCCTTCAACTTAATTTCCCTTGTATAGCTCATCTATATATTTCTTCCACATTTCTGCTTTCCCCCATTTGCTTGGTACTGGTTCTCCATCTAAGCTCATGATATTCATACAGCTGCTTCTCTTTTTTTCCAAATCCCTCTTAATTTACCCGTAGGCAGTATCATTCCCTTGCAAACATTTGCTCATGTCCTGGTGGAATGTCCGCCTTATAAAAATATCGTAATCTAGTCAGTTACTTTATATTTTAAGATTAAAAAAGAAATATTTATAGATTTTTAATGAATTCTTCTACCAGATTCTGTATTTTCAGTTAAACTTACCCCAAAAATTTAAATCTTAGGATTAGATGTCACTTTCCCAGTGAATGTCATACTAAATATTTTCAGGTTTAGGTCCATACTTGCACATCAGTAACTATTTAAGTAGTATGTTGTAAATAAAAATCTTGATGAAATTTCCATTTCTTAAATTATTTTTATGCCGGGCTTAAAGTAGCACTCATTGATAGCCCACATTACTGAAAGTGCGTTGATATTACTAAGAGTTTGGTAAAAGATATTTTCAGGTTCTGGACCCTACTTACATATTAGTATGTATTTAAAAAGTATGTTGTTGATGCAAGTAAAGAACAAATAATGAATATTTCAGTTTAAAAATTTTTTTTTAGGGCAACTGTCGGGAAAAATGTGTTGGTATTGCTAGAGTTAAACAAATGTCTTCAAGATGATCATGAGTGAAGATTACATAATATTCTGGCCCCACATTTTTGAGCAACGAAGACTTACAAAAGAAAGATGAGTTACCCTAGGACATTATTCCATATGACATTATTGCATTAAAGTATGCAAAATATGTCACCTTACTGATTTGTCTCCCCAAGGTTTACAATGATTCTAAGTGCAAATGCAGCTGAACTAAGCTGTTTTAAGAGTTGCAAAATTAAATCCCTGGAATATATTGCTAGACTTACTAAGTACAACATTCTGCAGTCTTTTGTGTAGCTATGGCATTGATTGGTTGGTTATACCATCAATCCCACCAAACTTCAATTTATCTAAGAGAATGCTGCGATTCACGTAATCAGATGCCTTAGATAAGTTGCAGAAAATACCAGACGGCGCTATTTTATTATTTAGTGCTCGTAAAATTTGGCAAGGGAATATGTAAATGGCATTCTCAGTAGAGCAACTCTTCTGAAACCCAAACTGTGGTTCGTTGACAATATCAGTGCTGCTAAGGTGAGATAATATTCTAGAATACATCACTTTCTCAAACATTTTGGAAAATGGTGTCAGCAGTGAAGCTGGTCGGTAGTTATTGAACTGACATCTCTTTTTATCACCTTTCTTAAAGAGAGGCTTGACAACAGAATATTTCAGTCTCTTTGGAAAAATGAGTTATGTTACTGATACATCACATATTTCAGATAAGACCATGCTTTTTATATTGGAACAAAACTTTATAATATTGTATTGGAAACACTATCTAAACCAGATGAGCTTTTATTTTCAAGAGTATGGATAATTTTCTGAATTTCAGAAGGAGAAGTTGGTAATACATTCATATAATTGAATTTTATGAGAGTTTCAACACACTGCTGTGATTTTCCCCTTTAACTGTTTGTCCCTATACTTTCTACCAATTATTAAATGTACTTACTACCTGTGGCTCATCATTACATCACTGCCATTCAGTTCAGTAGTGGTGATATCCTGTGCCTCGTTGTCCTGTCTCTCGTTTCACTGCATTCCATAAAGCCCCAAGTCTGTTGTCAGACTTACTGATTTCTGACGTGATGTGAAGGTTTCTTGAATTTTTAATAATTTTTCTTAGTAATTTTGAGTAGTTTTGTTGTGTGCAACTACAGCTGGATCAATACTTGTTCTTGCTAATGGGTACATTTTCCTTTTCCTTGAAGATGAAATTTTAATCGCTGTAGTGATCCATGGTTTTCATATGGCCATTTAATATTCTTTCTAATTAGCATATATGGAAAGGTATTTTCAAATAATTAAATGAATTTATCATGGAATAGATAAAATTTAATTTAGCATTTGGTTCAGCATAAATTTCATCTCGGGTTATCTCTTGAAAGCTGTTCTTAAAAACATCTGTTGTGGAGGCATTAATTATTCTGATTTCCACTTAAGTGTATCCATACTGTAAGGCACTAGGTAATTTATCCTAACAAACAGTGCATCATGTTCAGAGAGAGCATTTGTTACTGGGTAAACAGTATTTTTCTGGCTTTGAGCTTTAAAACTAATTAGGGTCCTACAGTCTTTATCCATCTGTGTTGGAAAGTTAATTACTGGAATCAAATTGTGTGATCCAAATAAAGTTCCCTATTTTTCCTATCAGGATCCTTTAGAAAATGTGCATTGAAGTCACCACAGACCATTAACTGCTTGCTGCTGCCTGACAGATAGCACAGTAAGGAATCCAGATTCCTTATAAATAGTTTAAAATTTCCTTGTGGGTATCTATATAATTCACAGATACACTTCTCTGTATGCTGATCACTACAAAAACTACTTGCCTTAATGTTTTTGAACTTGTGTTCTGTCTTAATATATGTAACAAATCTTCCTTTTCATATATTATTTCTGCATGAGTAAGCTTCTGGAGTTAATGTTTTATACATAATAATAACAAGGAGCATATTAAGAGTATTAGAAAATAGTCTTGCTGCATATAATGTTAATTTATAGCAGTGCACTTTAGTAGTATCTTAACACACCTTGTGATCACATGGTTTCTTTGTCAATGAAAGTCTCTCTATTGTATAACAGATTTGTTTTCATGACCACTCACACCATTAATCCTCACATAAATCCATATTTTATGATTTTAGTCTCATTTTCCATTTCTTAATAGCTGTACTTTATTTACATGTATCATCTTGAACATGCAAATCTGAATGTCCTCCAGTTTCCCCCGTTCGTGTTCTGTGAAAGCCTACACTCATCTACTTTGTCTTATTTGTTGCTGACAGCCACCTTTACCTGTGCACTCTAATATGCATAACAAGAAGTTACAAGCAGAGGATTTGAACGTAATTTTTAAAATATTAAATGTAAATCACACCATTTCACATAGTTTTACACTAACAATTTTTATCTCTCTTATTCCGTTGTCATTCTATCATTTACAAAATTCAAACGAATAAAGAAATGTGTTGATGAACTGCTATGATAAAAATGTGTCTTTGCTTAGAGTTGAACGTTACAACAGCTACTAGTGATAGTTAGCACTCTAATCGACCTACCATATGTGGCCGATCACTACACACACTCCCCCCTGTGGGCCCAGGGATTACAATAGGCCCGAGGTATTCCTGTCTGTCCTAAGAGGTGACAAAAATGAGTCTCATACGTTTCGGCCTCTATGGGGTGGTCTCCTGTAGGGTTTGACCTCCATTTTTCAAAGTTTTCCCAGAGAGTGAGCCAATTGGGGAAGGGCGCCTTACACGGTTTATCCTGTCCATTGTCTATAGAGATCTTTAGCCCACTTCCTCGCCGTTGCATTGCAGTCCAGCTCATCCTCCATCTCTTGGGCAAGGAACCTTCCTGGATGTGTTTTCCACCATGCACTGTGCAGTGTCGCTTTCTGCACCAACGATGACCATGGACTTCTTTGCACCTCATATCCAGCATGGCAGCCAGTCCGTTGTGGTGGGGCCACCATGTACCCTGTTGGTTGTAGCCCCCTGACAAAACGGGGATGGCTCTGCTGATGCCTGCGCTGTTAACTCCCAACATATGCCAAGGATATGCCTGTCACCCTGGGGCATCAGGACTCCCGGCAATGGCCATCGTGCCAGGTGGCCTTTGCTGTGGCTGGGTGGCGCCCGTGGGGAGGACCCCTGGTCAGAGTGGGTGGCATCGGGGCAGATGATTCGCAATGAAGCGTACCACATCATCACTTGGCAGTGATCAGCCACCAGCAGTCTCTAAGAGTTCCACGTCTCAGTACAATGCAAGAAATTCTGTCCCTAAATCATTCCCCTCCCAGGCCACACCATGGGGAATGCCAGGCTAAGGATGGCAGCGAACCTTATTCACCCCGGTACCTCGTACATATGAGAGCTGATGGGGACTCCTTTGTTTCGATGAAGTCACGGTTTTTTGTAGAGCATTTACAGGACAAGTTTAGGGAGGTGAAGCGCTTGTACAAAATGCGTTCTGGGTCAGTCTTGATAAAAATAGCATCCTCTGCCCAGTCATGGGCTTTACTCACTTGTAAAAAGTTGGGGGATGTTTCTGTTACCATCACACCACATAAGAGCTTAAATATGGTGCAGGGTACTATATTCCACAGAGGCCTTCTTTTACTGTCTGAAGATGAGCTGTGCGCCAATTTAGAGCAGCGAGGTGTACATTTCATCCGGTATGTCCTCCGGGGTCTGAGGGATAATCAGGTTGCCACCGGTGCCTTCATCTTGGCCTTCGAGGGTGATACATTGCCTGAGAAGGTCAAGGTGGTGGTCTACCGCTGTGATGTAAAGCCCTATATCCCTGTCCCGATGCGGTGCTTTAAGTGCTGGAAGTTTGGCCATATGTCTTCCCGCTCTACTTCCAACGTCACATGTTGAGATTATGGATGTCCATCACATCCCAATACTCCATGTGCCCAGCCTCCCATCTGTGTCAATTGGGGTGAGCATCATTCACCTTGCTCGCCAGACTGCAGGATTTTACAGAAAGAGAGGAAAATTATGGCATACAAGACCCTGGACTGAACTGACCTGGACTGAGGCTAAGAGAAAATATGAGCGCCTATATCCTGTGGCTATGACCACCTCACATGCTGCCGCTATGAGAACAGTTGTAGCTCCATCAGTTCCACGAATTCCACTCGACTCTTGGAGCCAGAAGGGTACACCTGCCCCCTTGATGGTGGGGGTGGGGGTGGGGGGGGCAATTCCCTCCTGTTGCTCCCGCATCGCCTACCTCGGGAGCACTGCCCCACCAACCATCGGGGGCACCAGCCCCACTTCTCAGCTGGAGAAGTGTAAGTCTTCTTCGGCTCCTCTCGCCAGGAAGGGATCCCTTGGGTCACTCCCTTCCCAGCTTTCTGCTAGTGGGAAAGATGATGCCGCCAGTGGCCGAAGTGCCCAAAAGTAGCTGGTTGTAGGGTTTCACAATCATCCTGAGTCCCGGAGACTGAATTAGTGAAACCCTCTCAGCCAGAGACACCCAAGGAGCAGAGAGAAAAGTCCAAAAAGAAGACCTCTATGACCAAGGAAATTGTGGTCGCACCCACACCACCGCTACCTACAAGGTCTGCATCTGAGGATGAGGTGGAGATGCTCGCATCTGCTGAGGACCTACACTACTGGCCATAAAAATTGCTACACCACGAAGATGACGTGCTACAGACCCGAAATTCAACTGACAGGAAGAAGAAGGTGCTGTGATATGCAAATGATAAGCTTTTCAGAGCATTCACACAAGGTTGGCGCCAGTGGTGACACCTACATCATGCTGACATGAGGAAAGTTTCCAGCCAATTTCTCATACACAAACAGCAGTAGACCGGCGTTGCCTGGTGAAACGTTGTTGTGATGCCTCGTGTAAGGAGGAGAAATGCGTACCATCACTTTTCCGACTTTGATAAAGGTCGGATTGTAGCCTATCGCGCTTGCAGTTTATCGTATTACTACATTGCTGCTCGCGTTGGTCGAGATCCAATGACTGTTAGCAGAATATGGAATCGGTGGGTTCAGGAGTGTAATACGGAACGCCGTTCTGGATCCCAGTGGCCTCGTATCACTAGCAATCGAGAAGACAGGCATCTTATCTGCATGGCAGTAACGGATCATGCAGCCATGTCTCGATCCCTGAGTCAACGGATGGGGACGTTTGCAAGACAACAACCATCTGCATGAACAGTTCGATGACGTTTGCAGCAGCATGGACTATCAGCTCGGAGACCATGACTGCGGTTACCCTTGACGCTGCATCACAGACTGGAGCGCCTGCGAATGTGTACTCAACGACAAACCTTGGTGCACGAATCGCAAAACATCATTTTATCCGATGAATTCAGGTTCT